>NC_134952.1:80825884-83697845 GCF_965638725.1 Aptenodytes patagonicus
CAAATTCAGCTCACACCTTAATTGGGGGCAAATCGCCATTGCTGCTGGGAATCTGACTGCTTTAGAGCCTTGCTTACTCGGCAAAAGTCTATTCTTTAGCAGTAGGACTTTTTAAAGCACAAAACATTGCATTAACTCATCCCTCTTTAACTTCAGGTAAGGGTTTCAGTAACTTCAATGTGTCAGATCAATACTGAATGCTTTTAAAAATTCCACAGTAAGTTTACCATGTTCTCTGTCTCCCTTTCCTTAGCACTGGCCTTTTAAGAAAGAGAAAAATAAAACACAGAAAAAGAAAGCTGCTGATTTACTTCCCAGTCCAGAGTTCCTCACTCGGCCACCCTGCCAATACCTATTTACTAATGCCAGCACTAGTGTGTGAAACAAGCTGTTGCTCCTGCTGCATTCAGGATTTCTGCCACAGACTTCTGTGCCCTCTGTGCCCTCAAAAGAACTTCGAAAAAAGACCAATCTGCTATTAAACGCCTGGTTCAAAAAAGCCTTTGAACAAACACAAAAGCCACAGTCCCTCACCATTTTTTTGCTCCCAGCGTTTCCATGTTCCACGTGGAGAAGGGGAACTATGTTGCTGTACAAGGTAATCCCTGAGAAGGTGGTATTGATAATCACCACTTAATTTTTGGTCAGTTAATAAAACCAAAAAGTATTGCTGGATCGGTAGTAGCGTTATCCAGTATGGGAAAAGACAGAAGAAGGTAAAGTAAAAAATAAAGCAAAATGAAACATTGCCCTTCCTAAAGTGTAAAGACTGGCCTTTTAGGAATCAATTGAGAGCGCTGCCTTATAAATCTCCTTCTTCAGTTGTCTACTCAATGGATAAGATGCGGATGTCAGAAGCAGTGATGAAGGAGATTAAATAGGTTTAGAGTAAGTTTGTGGAACAAATGTAATAGATTCCAAAGATTGCTGCTGAGGGCCTTGCTCGCTGGATTCACTGCATACCAAACAGCACACTGGGAATAACTGCTGTGATCTGCACTTTTTATTTCCCAAGGTTCGCTTTCCAAAAGTTGAGAAGGACGGTCTCCTGCTCTCCACAAGTACAGCGTTCAGAATTCTCTGTCTCATCATTTATTTTCTTTCTGTATATTTCTACTTTCTGTATATAGACAAAAATCAAAAAGGCTCTCACATTCAAATGTCGTGTCTCCCTCCTTTCCCATTCTTACACCCTCCCATCACAAAAACACGTACATTTTCTCCCTGCTAAATAAGAGAGGACTGTAATTCAGAATTAAAGGCAAGAGTTTAAGGCACTCTCGTTCACTAAAAAATAGTATTTAGTCGATCCATGCATCAACATTAACATCACCAGGATTAAATTCTCTCTGTGGGTTTGATTCAGCTCCTAAGTCACTGATAGAACTCACATTTGCTTTGCTGATGCAGCATCAAACACAAGATCAAAGCAAGCATTCAGCTGTTAAAAATACCAAGCTTAGAAAACTCTTCAGAGAAACCCCACCTGAGCCTGTTTAGATGCAACATGCACGTAAACGTGTGTTATCAGGCATTATCAGCAGGCACAAAACTGCCCAGGTACATATCCACTGCTAACAGTTGACTGAATCAAAATCTAAGCATCCATAACCCTAGACCCATTAACAAGCTCAGTTTGCTAGGTATGCTACCAGCAAAGCTAACACACTTGATGCACTGGAGTTCAAGGCAGAAAGACAACAGAAGTAGAACGAGCTCATCTTTTACATACCAATCTCCTGGCTAGAGCACTAAGCAGAAAGCTGGATATGTGCTCTCTACACCATTCCCAGCGGGAGGGGCTTTGGAAAGTTCTCAGCCTCTACTTCTCTGGAGAACCCTTCACTGTTAGTGGATTTCAGGTAGCTGTTCCTCTGGCTGTCAGGCCACCAGACAACTGAGGATCTCAGGTAAAAGGGAACCTAATGCTTTAGCCTAGCAGTCAGAGCCACCTATTGGTAGGTGGGGACGTCCTAGAATTGTATTAGTTCTTCCCAAACTATGAGGGCTGTGTAAGGATTACACACAGAAGATGCACGCTGTGTTTTGTACTTAAATGGGCTACAAGATTAGCACTGTTTTACTAGTAGTTCTGTATGCAACCAAATATAAAAGCTAGGGAATTTAGGAATATTTTATCATTTTTGGATTACACAATACAACACCTCTAATAGAGTCCCTTCCCATAAAGGAGCATTTGTATGATGGGTATTTGCAGATTAAAATAAAAGCAGAGAAAAAAAAAAAAAAGAGGAGACTTAGGTGCATCTTTATTTCCTACATCATTCCTCCTCCTGAGCGTACAGACATTCCTAGACCTTGATGGGAGCTGAAACTCTTAAGTCTGACCAAACTATTTACCCATATGATTGAGAAATGCTTAAGTATAAACCAATCACATGTAGAGAGGTCACGTTATTGGAAATCACAGAGTGGTGGCAGACATGTCTATAGTTGTGCATGTGCAGCAATGTGCAAGGAGTTAGGTCGCAGAAGAGATATTGTTAAAGTATTAACTTCCAGAACCTACTCATGAGCAAAACTCATTCAGTATCCTCATGTCTCCGATTAGAATGAACCTCCACACAAATTAAACAGTTCTTGTTGTCAGAAGTGTGATCAGTCTTCCCGGCCTAGTTGCTGACTGCTGGAAACCCTGCAATCATATGAGGAGCTCCTGCTGGAGTTCTAACACCAGATAAGACTCAAGCATACTTAATTAATGCATCCTATGGGAAAGGAATTCTATCTTCTACTGCAAGATTTTAAACTGTAGAAGGCATTACAAGCACAAGTTTAAACCTCTGAACATGCATTTTTCCCTGAATCAGGGGTGTAAGTAAGAACTGCCATCCTAGGTCAGTACAAAGCTCCGTCAGTCTCAGTACCACATTCCCATCAATGATGAGTAGCTGAGGCCCAGAGAAGCATACAACAACAGGGGAAAAAGTGCAACAATGGTTCTTCAGGATACTCTTCCAGTCTCCAGTGTCTATAGCTCAAGGACTCATTTAGTGATAAATGCAATTATCTAAGATAGGAGAATTGTTCTACCCTTCTCATGTACCGAGAGGAATGGATTAATTTTGTAACTCTGCCACAATATATCCCAGCCTGTTGACTTTTGTGCCCCAACAAGCAAACTCCAACAATTCAGTACTTTGTTAACTCTGGTTTTGTTACCTTTCATTCAAAATTTTTCTTTAAAAGCGACATTTACAATATTTCCCTCCCTTTGAAGGAAGTTTCAGGTACAAATTTTACTTTCAGTTATAAATGGTACAGCCTTATGTTTGCTGTCCATATGTATAGAGATTCCCACTCTTTGTTTCTGCCCAGCAATGCTACATTTAATGCATCTGTAGCAACCAAACAGGAATTCACAAAATTATAGACAGTAAACTCCAGTTTAGCATATAAATTATTCCATCTCTATGAAAATGCTATAAAACCATCATCCTTCAATGCATAACTTCCATTTGCATTAATTTGCATGAATGGGGGTTACAAGAGAAGACAAGATACCACCTTTCATGTCGAAGGTGTCTACTTAATATATTTACCTTGTGGAGCCTGGCCTCCTTTTTGAGCATAATACTGCTACCAGAGAGTCTATGGGTGTTTTATGGTAATTTCCTTCAACTGGAAATGTAACTTCAATTTTCTGTCTACAGAAATACATCTTTATACTGGGACACTTAGCCCAACAGAAACAAAAGTTCATTTTTAAAAAGAACAGAGACAGAGAAGGAGAGATGCATTACAGAAATAATTAGTGGATTATTAATATCCATGTAAATCCAGCAGCCTGTCAATAACATTTCTGAAAAGAGGTGTCAGAAAAAGATTCACTTCCTTCATCTGCCCCATTTTCCATAACATTTGCCACTACCTCACAAGCTTTATCTATCTTTTAGTATTAGCCTCAGATACCTAGATTCCCTCATTTGCCATAAAAAAAACCACTCAGAAAAAACCCAGAATAGCATGCACACCCCCCCCAAGACTGTTGGTAATTTTTAGGAGTTTATAAAACCAGCCTTTTCACCCTTAACTTCCAGTAATCAGTCAATAGGTCTGTAACTTCAAATGACAAAGTGCTTAAGAAAGTTTAGTAACAATGTAACAGTCTTCATGATGTAACTACTAGCATTATCTTCTTAGTAAAGAATTCATCTATTCATCTCTGCGCAATTCATATGGTCCCAGCTCCAAGGCGGGAAACTCTTTTTTTTTTTTTTTTTTAAGAAATAAATGAAAGGGCTCATCCATCAAACACTGTGATGTGTGAGCACCAGAGCTCTGAAGCAAGCAGCCAAGGTTCCTTTTTACTTGATTATTTCCAGTGGGTTCACAGAAAGTCACCAGCCTTAAAAAAAACAAAAAACAAAAAACCAAAAAACCCCAAAACAAAACAACAAAAAACCACGATCCCCTCCCACCAAAAAAAACCCTAAACCCAAAACAAAACACAAAGAAAAAAGTATCTTCACTTCTTTGAACTGATAACACTGTGTTACTTCCTTGCCCAAAGTGAGAAGACAACTACTTCTGAAAGTGATTTCAGAACTGGATGTATCTATGCCCACCCCTCCTACACATACACCCACAAACACACACTCTTGCCAGGAAATGTAAGTGAATGAGTGAGAAACCAAGGATGCAGACGTTAGTTGGCGTTCTTTCCCTTTTATGTTACACAATCAAGCTTGAAAAACTCCAAGGACCTCTACTACCAGAGGGCTGTGCCAGATCCTACTTCCCTACCCTCTGTGAAAAACAACAAAGCCTCAGCTACTGGCCTCAGACATGCCAATACCTCCCTCTATGATGTTACAGACATGAGGACAGATGGCCAACTCAAATGTGTATTTCTGTGCTTCCTTTCAAATCGCTTTGGCACAACCAGATGGCATTCTATGTCTGCCTGGTATAAATGAGAACCTAAAAGTGGCTACAGCACTGCCAAAAGCAATCAATTCCACATCCTTTCAGGCACACTCTTTCCCAAAGCTGGGATGTCCCTTTCCATGATGACAGATATCTGACTGGAAATCTACCAGAGAGGAAAAAATCCCATGGAAAACATCACTATGGAAGTAACTGAAGTGTGGGAGTGGGAACAGGTATATAGTAGAGTGCAGATAAGGCATTGGCAACGAAAGAACAAGAAGGACGGGTTTAAGTGTTTGTCACTGCAAATGCAAAATCTGTGACCAAGGAGTCAAGATCCCACTCTTTCAGTGGTGTCTTCATAGGCAACTCATCAACGATTTCACCAGTTGTCACTAAAAATTCAGAACTATTAGAGACTCTGACAGAAAGCCCTAAATCTAAACCTTATATTGAGATAAGGGAGTTGTTCCTCACTGGATTTTCCTTCTGTCTCTTACCCTAAGATGTGTTTCTTACCCTCAGCCAGTTTGCAGATGACACCAAGCTGAGTGGTGCCGTCGACACGCCAGAGGGATGGGATGCCATCCAGAGGGACGGGATGCCATCCAGAGGGACCTGGACAAGCTCAAGAAGTGGGCCCATGTGAACCTCATGAGGTTCAACAAGGCCAAGTGCAAAGTCCTGCACCTGGGTGGGGGCAACCCCCACTATCAATACAGGCTGGGGGATGAAGGGATTGAGGGCAGCCCTGCCGAGACTTGGGGGTACTGGTGGATGAAAAGCTGGACATGAGCCAGCAATGTGTGCTCGCAGCCCAGAAGGCCAACCGTATCCTGGGCTGCATCCAAAGCAGCGTGGCCAGCAGGTCGAGGGAGGGGATTCTGCCCCTCTACTCTGCTCTGGTGAGACCCCACCTGGAGTACTGTGTCCAGCTCTGGAGCCCTCAGCATAAGAAAGACATGGACCTGTTGGAGCGGGTCCAGAGGAGGGCCACGAAAATGACCAGGGGGATGGAACACATCTCCTGTGAAGAAAGGCTGAGAGACTTGGGGTTGTTCAGCCTAGAGAAGAGAAGGCTTTGGGGAGACCTTATTGCAGCCTATCAGTACTTAAAGGGGGCTTCTAAAAAAGACAGCAGCAAAGTTTTTCGCAGGGCCTGTTGCGACAGGACAAGGGGAAATGGCTTTAAACTAAAGGGGGGGTAGATTTAGACTAGATATAAGGAAGAAGGGTGGTGAAGCACTGGCACAGGTTGCCAGAGAGGTGGTGGATGCCCCATCCCTGGAAACATTCAAGGTCAGGTTGGACGGGGCTCTGAGCAACCTGATCTAGCTGAAGATGTCCCTGCCCATGGCAGGGAGGTTGGACTAGATGATCTTTAAAAGGTCCCTTCCAACCCAAACTATTCTATGATTCTAGTTTTCCCTTCACTGATGTGCATTTTCCTTAATCACTTGTGATTCTGTATCACATTCTAGTCACAGAGAAAATATAGCGATAACATATTAAGGTTTTATTTGCTTGTGTCTTAGTTGAAGGAGTTAGCATCTGTGAAAGTAAAACCAATAATTTGTATTAATTTTTCCCATGTAATTCTATAATTTTGACAGCTAACTCTGAACAACAGGAGTCTTGTTATCCTAATCACCAGCCTCTCTGGAAGATCTCATCACGGCTGACAAAAGCCTACCGTGTCTTGTAACTCACCACATCTGCCAGGGAGTGTTTCTGGGAAGGTCAATCGGCATTTAATTTTGCCTCGCTTCTTAAAATGAAAAAAGCAAGAGAAGGACATCTCTATTTCCTATCTGCAGTATGCCACCGTACACTTAAGGAAAAGGTTAGCATGTTATTCTAGATAGTCAGAAATAACAAAATTCAGTATAATCTTACCAATATTTTGTAGGTACTCTATAGTAAGGGGAAGAGATCTGTACAGGCCGTTGTTTCTCCCAGAAGCTGAAAACACTACCTTTTGCATTGGATTGTATTTGAGCTGCCAGAAGTTCTCATAGTCCCTAGTCTTGATTTAGGTAAAACAGACCATGTTTGAAATAAACTATCTCAGGTGGGAGTTTTTTGTTGTTTCTTAGTTAATTTTAGCACAATAACGACCTCAGCTTGAGTAGCACAGGTATTCTACCTGAAACTCTGCTTGAAGATAGCATCACAGAATCATACTGTTTAAGGTTGGAAGGCACCTCTGGAGGTTACTAAGAGAGGCCTCGCAATGACATCAGCCAGCTCCCCCAGCAGTTATGGATGCATCCCATCAGGGCCCATGGACTTACGTACATCCAGTTTGCTCAAATATTCTCTAACCTGATTGTCCTCCACGCTTCAGACTTTCCCCTTGGTCTCCAGGGCTTGGGATTCCTGAAGGCACCAAATTTCAGCAAAACAGTACAAGTGCACTGTCAGCTTCCAGACAAATCTGTTCTTGCCTACATCCCCCCAAGGAAGCACAAACCACTTGTAACTACACAACCCACATACGCATCCAATCAGGTCCAGAAAGTCTTGATGAATGTGAAATGTGTGGTTACAGATGTTATTCCTTCAAATCTTAATAAAATGTATGATGAAATAGAGAAACATTTTAAATTGTTTATTTTTAAACTGACTCTCCATCTTTTTACCATATGTGGATTATTTTTCATTCATGAGGTTGCAACCGTTTGTTTCCTTTAAGAAATATAAGCATAAAAATCTAAAAATACCCTTGAAAGAGCATCTTAAAGACAAAAATGAAGGAATTCTAGACATAGTGTCCACAAATTTCTCTGAAGATACAGTCTTGTCTGGAATCCAAAATACTGTACTTCTCCACTAGCTGATCTACAGTTAGGAGAAAACTGAACATTGTTTGGCTGTTTCAAAATTTATTTCCATTTCAAGTGGCACTTGACATTTTCTACATGAAGGATGGAATAAAGCAAATGCTGAAGGACTTGTGTGCTTTCTTACGCTTGTTAAGTGCTACTTGAATTTTGACTACTATACTATACTTCGTCTGCGATCAGCCAAACTCCACATGGCATATAACAACATTGTTTGCCTTTTCTATGCAAAAAAACCCCTAGAGCACTCACTTCTTTGGATTACCCTACTGGTTCTCAGTTCACTGTACTAGTCTTAATTTAGAGTAGCTCTACTAGATTTTCCAAACACTCCAACTGCCTGCTACAGTGTACTTAACTATTTAGACACTACAAACTGTACATATGTTTTTTTCGTGAAATACTCAATTGCATTTTGTTTTAAACACTTAATTCTAATAACTGATAAAAGTTCTGCAATAAGTTCTTTCCATATATCCAATCTAAATGGGTAATAGTGTTGCTGTAACCAAAATTGCCTAAGAGTATAAGCGAGGTAAGGCTTGCTGAGTTAAAAACAAACAATAACAACAAACCACCACCAAAAAACCCAAACCCCAGCTTTTTTTTTTTTTAAGACTAAGCAGAAAATATCAGATAGACTTTTGATTTACATAAGCTTCTTCAAATAAAAAACAGCTTGCAGATTTTTAAATTAATACCAAAGCTGCTAAGAAATATTTGCATGTCACAATTTATACCTTATTAACTGCATCACTATGGCACAATTGTAGATATAGGACTCAATTCCTTACATCTAGAGCAAGAAGGCATAAAACAGCATTCTTTTGAGCCAGTAAGACCTTGGAAAACCAGTGCCCTCTCTTGTGATCCCATTCACAGAAATAAGAGTTAATTCCCAGCAAATCCTGTGAGAGAAGCTGCTGAAGGACTGCTCTGGGTTATCACATTTACTGCCTCTTCTGGGCATTCAGATCAACTTGGGTAGGATGGAGGAGGGAAGCTAGTCTTTTTGGTCTCTTGCAGATTTCATAGCACTAATTCAGCAGGCCACCATCTTTAACTGCCAGATTCTTGCCACTTGAGACAAAGACTCTTCACCTGACAAACCTTTTTCCAGGATTTACTCAATTATAAACCTGCATAAATTGTGGGGGAGTTTGGCTCTAAGTTCCAACTTTGAATTGTTAGTGTTGCACTCAATTATCCCGAATACCAGAATATGTGAACCTCTTCTTCCAGTGGGAATATTAATGTCTAAAGGGAATGACAGTACCATTTGGCTATCATGAGTTATTATTTGAGGAAAATGTTTCTTAAAGCTACAGGAACCGTAGGGTCAGAACAGCAGCTGTCACAACTGTAAGAGAACACGGGAGAAAACTTGTGAGTAAACTTGTGTTATTTTAAAAGCAAACCACTGTGTCAATGAATTTTAAGGAGAAACATCACATAACTGAAGTATAAACTTCTGTTTCTATTCAAATGTTTGTCAATAATAAAAGCAGAGGTAAATATCATAAACACTGAGTGACCAATGATTTAAAAGAATATCTGGCTTGCTTAGCACATGGAAACTTGCATACATTTCGGTGAGCAAGTCATTCTGGACACTCACTCTCAAACAAACAGGGTAGCAGAACACCACCAGTATCATTTGGCTCCACTTAATGCCTTTCTGAATGGTTTCAGGCTTAAAACAGACTTTATGTCTATGTGGCTTTAAGCTGGCATTTTCTGGCTAGGAGAAGAATTTTGCTTCCATGTGAATAAGGACTTTATAGGAAGCTGTTATTCTGTTTTAGAAGGTGATCTTGTTTTGTATTTTGCTGGGAGACTGAAATGCTTTGCAAAGATTATTTTATGGGTATTGTCTGGTTTCAGCACTTTTGAGACAAACGCTAAGGAAAAAAAGCAGCAATAAAACTGTGTCTTTTCCACACAGAGTTTGTGCCTGTATAAGGTGCTCCCCACTAACTGATTTTGTGTCTGCTATAACATGGGGGTTCTTGCCTTACTAAACTATGCTATTAAATTAATGTATTGATCTATCTTAGGCTGTAACCCAATGGACAGTTCAGATCACATTTTGAAATCTGACTGAAGCATTACAATCACAGATTACAGTTGAGGCTTATGAAAAGGGAGCCTGGTAAAGAAATACCTCCTCTTCCCTCTTTACGTCAAAAAGTAGTCAAGAATTTTAAGACCCCAAGATGTAGGGGCCTAAACTCAGGTTCAGCGACTTTTAAAAAGTTTCTCTAATATGCTGTGACTTTCAGGAGATAGCTCTTGGAAAAGCCTTTTTATGGCTCTGCCTTCATTTCAGGTCTCTGAATAAAGATTCCATTTAGAAAAGTTTCAAATGTATTTATGTGCAAGAGGCAGTTTCTCCTCTTTGGTCTTTTTTGGACTGAGTGGGATTGAAGAAGGGCTATCTTGCCTAGGGCATTCCCTTTTTCTTCAATGCCTCGTCCAGACAGACAATAATACACTGTATTTGTTTTAATACATCTTTGTGTGCTATACAGAGTAGTTTAATATTGCTGCTTGTGAAGAATGCTTTGGTCTACATTGCTGCAGGCTAGGAAAACTGTGCTTACAAATTCTAATGCAGAAGGATATATGGCTATTTTTAGTCAACACATTGTAAGGTTTCAGATACGCAGCAATACAGTCATGTTAGAACTTTAAATACTTGTGACAGAATCACAGAAATGTAGGGCTGGAAGGGCTGTCAAGAAGCCTTGCCCATGCCCTGAGACAAGATTAATTATATTTTGACCACCCCAGAGATGTTTGTCTAATATAGTTCCAAATGAAGGACATCACAGCCTTTTGCAGTGCTTCACTACAGTTATAATCGGACATTTTCCCTATTTTTGTCCATTACTCCTTGTCATAGTTCCAAGGGGTACCAAAAAATGTTACTGTCTTCTTTGAAGGAACCTCCTCTCCCCCTCCCCCCCCCTTTTTTTTTTTTTTTCTTAAACATACTGTGAGACTATTATTACATCCACATTTCCTTACCATTTTCTAGACCAAGCAAACATGGTTCCTATAATCTTTCCCCTCAAGAGCAGTGCCCAGACCTGGGCATAGTACTCTATCCAAGGCCTCTAGTTCTGGGCATTACTGCATTCATATAGTTGCATATTGCATTTTCTTTTTAAATCTACAGAAATACGTAACATAAATACCTCCATTAACCTACATAGAACAATCCTGTTAACACATACTGGCTGTGCTGTTTTCCCCCCCCCCCTCTACAGCATCACAGTTTTAACCATTCAATCAAACCCTGATTTCTGTTTATCTTCTGATTCTTCATTTTGCATGCAGCTACCCAATTCTCCTTCCTAACAGTAGTACTGTACTTAATTTCATTTTCTTGACTTCATGCAATTTCTCCACCCTTTCTGAGAACACCTTCTATTGTGTTCCTGTCCTCCAAGAGGCCTCTCAGCTTGTCGGTGCAGGATTGCATACATGTCCCTCATTATGCCATCTGACTTGTCAAGGAAACTGCTGAATACAACTGGATTGAGGAGAACATGAGAGGTTTATTCAGTCTGCAGACTAGAAAATTCAACTCTTTGTCTATGAAATTTCAGTAAGTTTCCTAATTCAAAACACATTTCCTTCTTCCTGTTTGCCTGTTCTGCTGGCCTTTTGATCAAAAGAAGAAACTAGATTTGTTTGATGTGAGTTGTGCTCAACAAATCTGTGCTGATTATTCTTCACAATCTTACACTGCTGTTGTGGCACAGAAACCAAGTGTTCCCAAATTTACCCTGGTACCTGCCTGAATACTCTAGTTGCTCACACTAGACTTTACTTCCTTAGGTCCTCCTCCTTCATCTTTGACCTCCTCCAGTCTGGTAGGATCTGAACTGTTCCCTCCAAGTTCTTAACATTAACTGCTCTGGTTCAGAGGCAGCTTGGATACACTCCTTAATAATACAAATAAATTAATTAACTCCTGCTGACTTCACCTATCTAAATATACCCCCAAATACTTTAAACGTATTTTAAATTCACTGTTTTCTTGCTCTATTACTCTTGTTAAAATCGTGTTAACTAAGTGATAAAATTCATGACAACAAACAGAAGATTAGGCAAACTAGAAATGCCTGGGGGGATGGGGGTGGGAAGGGAAGACAACAAAGTAACACCCAATCAGCTATTAACACTTATAAATTTTAAAGGGATTTTAATAGTTATAAAGTCTGACTCCATGTAGTAATAATAATAATAATAATAATAATAATAATAAATCAACAAAATCAGGTAGTACTTAGTCACAGTCTTTTAAACAAAATGGCTTATTGAAATCAGTGAGGTATTTGCTTCTTGACCAACTAACAGTAATTATTTACAGAGCAAACCCACAAAGTTCATGTTTAGCACTTTGCACTGTGAAATAAATAGGCTTTCTAAGCATACTTAAAGCTAACCCGATTCAAGAGTTCATTCAGGTCCATTATTTTGCACATGTAATACAGGAGAAATTTCACTGATACAGATTTTACTCATGAGAGGCAAGTCACATACAGAAGTTTGCAGGATGTGGTTGTTACGGCAGCATCAACATGCTCTATGTGACAAAAACCTCACAGACATACTACAGGAGGAACAAAAAATCGTGAGTTGAACAAAACGATGGCAGAAATGATGAAAGACAGAATTCCAGATTAGTTCTAAATATTTAAAGTCCACATACCTTTCCCTATAAGCATGCATAAACTTCAATTATTATATACAATCTATGACAATACATTGTTCATACATTATACATTTTCGCTTGGTATTTTATTCCATTTATAAAATGTATTCATACATATTAAATCAATCAGCACTTAATATAGGCCATGCTGCACAGATTACTAAAGTTTCTCAGTCTTCAGGGCTGATCTGATACTATCACAAATGTTAGATTTTCATTAGCCTGAAAGTTTAAGAGTATAACTGAATCTAGCATAATTTTAGATATAATTTATTAAAAATGAAATTGAGGGGTTAGGTTTAATGAAAAATGAAAATGGTAACACTTTGCCTATAATATATTTTTCCATGCCTCTGAGCTATTGTTCCCTATCTATTTTGAATTTAGCATAATGAGATAAGTTTACAATCTGAGCAGAGATTTTACATATTAGTTAGCTCTTCAAAGCAGTTTCACTTTCCTCCACATTTGAAAGGCTTATTTTTCTTTTAAGAAAACAAAACAAACAAGCAAACCCTTGATATGGTTTTTCAGTGAAAGAAAGGCTGAGAGATGGGGCATCTCCTAAAATTTAATGGGAATTTTAAGGGCAAACTCGCATTTGGTTACAAAAGGACTATATTGACTTCAAAGTGGGAGGTACATTACATGAAACACCATATAATGAAACAGATGGGAACCTAACATTCATCCCAAATTATAGTCTGACTCATGCAGTGATATAGCGATTTAACATCTGTTAATTGGAGCCTTAACTGCGTTAGGTGCTGCTGTAAGCTGGCCTTGGATGGGACTGGTCAAAAGCTGTGTAGACCCTGACTCAGAACAGCCATTTCATCCCACGGGAACGTCCTAGCCTGCAGGCCCTCTGCCCTTCTCAGCTCAACCAGGATGGAAAACGGGATCCTGAAATACCACATAATATCAAAACTGGAAGTGAATCTTGACATAGTTCATGTAGGATGTTCAAAGTGCTCAGGTCGCTACTGGCAAAGCAGAGCTTGTTTATCACGTCATAGAACTGCATCCTACAGAGAAAGTTTGTATTACCTGACTGTGATCTTGGAAAACAATCCATAGGAACACTAGGATCCCTTGCCATAGGCTCACTTGTTAATTTTACTTTCAATTAAGTTGAGAAACACTGGAAGTGTAACCAAGGCTTAGTGGTTCAGAAATAAAAATACATCATGTGACTTAAAGACATAGGGTAATGCCAAGTAATAAGATATCAAACAGTTACGAAGGTGCAGTACAACATTTCTTTACCTTTTACTTTCACCTCCAAAAATCTATCCTTGATTCTGGCAACACAGCATTGCGCACGCCAAATCTGGAAAAACCTGAATATGAATGACCAAAACAACACCTGAATTTTGTGATGCAACTGCCCTTCTTTACCCCTTGCTGGTCTCTCTAATGAAGAATCTACAAGACCAAGTGTTTTAGGCACCATTATTTCAGAAAACCAGGTATGTTCTGTCAATTGCTGTCATAGCTGTCCATCCTCTAGTCTTCATGCTTGATAGGAGGGAACAGATACAGACACCGGTCATGTTCCTAATCACACTTTGCATGAAAGTGGAAACCAGACTGTTCCTGAGCCAAGCGAACAAAAAACACGTTCTCTTGATGCATCTTATAACAAGGGGAAAAGTCAGAAAAGACAGCCACTCTCACAAGATAACTACCTACTTAGGTAATTAGACTAAATACTACCATGGTAAAGGTGGTACAACAGCAACCTAAACATGGGCTACAAAACCACTCAGAAAAGATACATGAACCTTCAGGCAGTTAGGCACATTGAGCCCCCTGCTCTCTTTACTTCTGCGACATACAGAGTGCCTACCGTCCTGTGCAGAGAATAAAACGTATGTCTAACTTTATAACTGTATTCTCAAAATCTGCTGATGGTGTTTAAGTAAATCACTGCTCTTGATTTAAATGCAGTTAGCTGTCTCTCTGTGTTTAGCGCTTCGGGAACTTCTACTCTGAGATTCAGTGAATGTTGTGGTTCAACCCCAGTCAGCAACTAAGCGCTACACATGGTGCTTGAACCATGGGATTGATGATGTTGATTTTAAGCCCTGCTGTTTTCTAGAAAAACTGAGTAAGCATTATTGGGAATTCAGTATATGTGACAATAATACATGATTCCGTAACTGACAACAGAAAATGTGTGCCACTGTTTCTTGAAGATTAGATATGCATTTTTTTTTTCAGGTGAAGCTCCAGTTTGGGGCCTAGTTTCAGTAACCAGACTTACAGGAGCTCACAACAGAAACACTGCTAGTACTCTATCTGCAAATACTTGGGATTCAAACCTTAAGCATAACTGAGAGAAGGTAGGTGAAGGCTATAAAAACTGCACTTGCTACATGTTACATGAGCGACCTATCTACTCTGTCAACCTGCAGCTAAGGGCAACTCTATTAGGAACAGAAGTAACTCTGTTAGACAGCTATGACATTATTTGCTTTCAACGAAAGTTTCACGTAGTTTAAGCCCTTAAGCATGATGATTTATATCCTTCTCAAAGCTCTTTAATGTTCACTACTGTAATTCTGGATATTCTTATGGCAACAATTCTGTGAGCTGGGTTTTAAGATGAGGGCTCAGTAACTGCACATGCAGAAAAAAAAATGAGAATGAGGAAGCTTTCCTATTAGAAGTGGGAAAGCAAGAGAGTAGTTTAAATGAATGAACTGCTGTATTAAATTTTGTACTTTTTATAGACTTCTTCAGATGCAAGAGACCAGTGAAAAGGTGGTGGTGGTGGGGGGAAGATGTTTCTGAACCAAGCTAATATTCTGGAGCATTATTTTAAGCTAGGCTCTAGATTGTTACAGAAGTTCTAGATACTTTCCTTCACTTTCTCCTTTCAGAATGAAGCTTGTTCATACCTATCTTCTTTTCTCCAAGCTAAATAAATATAACAAAAGATGAGTTAGTAATAAAGGTTGGATTTTCAAAGAAGTCAAAAGAAGTAGTTATTCAACTGTTGTTAAAAACAGCTAGACAAACCACACAAAGCAGATGAAACATCATTGTTCTTTCTACCTTCAGGACCAATATTGCCTCCAATATAATTTTAGAAGTGTTACTTGGAAGGCTGAAGACATCAGGCAGTTTTGTCTGTCCAGGTGTTGGGAAAAAACCAAAACTGAACTACTCAGTCACAGATATGCTTTGATCTTCACATATTTAAAATGTCTAAAAAAGACAAATGTAAGATTTCCTGAAGAAATCCTTTCTCAACTGTTATGCTTATGAAAGGAGGAAACAAAACACCACATACCTATACTAAAGCTTTCCTTAAAAGACAATTTTCATTGACAACATTTTGGCCAGCTCTTCTTATCAAATTGTATCAAAAATCATGTTTCATAAAAAGAATATTCTACTCCGATTGTCTGAGGCGCCTATCTAAAAGAGTTGGGTTTGCATTTGTCTCTGGCTTTAGAAGACTGATCAGATGACACAAGAGAACAGACCGTTGTAAAGATAAAAGAGAGATTAGTGTCACAGTAGATTTTCATTATCTCTGTTCGTGGTAAGAGAGTATCTCCAGATATTCCATACAACTTTAAACTTTTTCATATTGTTCTTCAGAACACATTCTTTGAAACCTGAAACTAAGTTTAAGCATCATTCTGTAAAGTTGGCAGTTTAAGTTCTTTAGTGAAATATCCCAACATACATACTACTACAAATACGAATCCATTCATTTTACTGTAGGGGCTTGCAAGAAAAAGATAGCAGATTTCAGGCCTCACCTCGAGACACATTCCCAAGAGGCTGAGAGGTCAAAAACGGATCAAGAGTACCCTTTTCCATGGGATGCCATTTTGCCAACAACACTAACTTCTAAGAGAATATTTAGGGGACCATGATCCTGGAATAATTATGAATTGCTATTACCCCTGGATATTGCAGCAAGAAGAGAGAAAGGGTAGATAACTGTAAAAACACTGTCAGGTTAAACATGTTTGCAACCTGCAAATTCCCATTGTATCTCCCAGCTGCAGGGTTGTGCTGATGGCAGTTTATGATCGCAACACCCACGTAAGCGCTCTGGCAGGCACTCCTCCCTTTGGAACTTTGCTGCATAGAAGAACAGAGTAGCAGTGTATTCTTTAAGGAAGTATTACTAAGCCCTGATTTACTTCCTGTCCTTACAGATGCAGTTCATGGCAATTTTTTCACAGGTTGCTGTATGTGGATGTTTGAGATGTATGCACGTTGCTAGTTTTACAGTATCGAATGCAATTGCTGTGCTTCATTAAGCTTTTGGCACACCTGAAACATGGGTAAATAACTTGCACTTAGTATTTTAAGTATTCATTGCTTAGTAATTACAAAACTAATTACCAAGTTATTAAATATCTGCTTCATAAAAGCTTGTAATAATCCAACATATTCTTATGAAGATTGTTAACAATGTTTCCTTTAAGATAGACATCTTAATAAATGAGTGTCAAAGGCCTAATAATGTCTGAACATATCTTAACCTACTACTTTGTTACAGGTGATTACATCAAGGACAGATTTTTCACTTCAAAAATATTTCTGAACACATGCCAACGGAAAACTGACTAACTTATACTTTGAAAATCCAACATTCAGACATTCGTTCAATTATTTTTATTTCTTAGACCCAGATGTACAGAAAGACCAAAATACTGAAAGGAGAACTAAAGCAGAATAAGGCATCAATATCCCAGCAGGTAAATCTCCAACCACCATCAATCCTTTACATGTGAATGTTATCAGCAGTATCTAAGTTTTCTTACCTGTGTGACTAAATTTGTAATTTCTGTGCCATACCTAGAGTTGATTCTACCTTCACGGAGTTCAGTGATGGCTACGCCTTCTCAGACCATCAAAATAGATGCCCACCTGCCTATCTTCCTCTAGGTCCAGTCAGACAGATGCCCTTCAAACAGGCAGAATACACACTTAAATACAAAACACAGCCCTTGAGCACTCCCTTTTCACAGGGTAGCTCAGTAGATAAAGCATCTATTGGTAATATAGAAAAGCCACATTCACTGTTCCCTTTAGTCCAAAAGGATTCAAATTAATGTCTTAACTGAGCACTCTATACACCTGACTGTAAATTGTCTTGGCCTTGGGGAGACACTGCCCTCACTCCTGCTGGAAGCAAGTTTTTTTTTGTTTGTTTGTTTTTTGTTTGTTTGTTTTGTTGTTTGTTTTTTTTTTGAGTTGTCTTTTTTTTAAAGAAATCATTAATTGAAACAATAGGTGAGAATAGAGGTGAACGTGACTTTCCAGCGCCGTCATTAAGGCAGGTAACCTAGTGGAGAGGAGAACTGAGCTAGAGCTCAGCTAGCCCTTGCTCCTAGAAACCGAGAGTTCATTTTACGTTCAACAGTTATTGCATGAGATGCAACCAGCTGTTGCAATTCTGATGACACAGGCTCCTTTTGCCACCCTAGAGTTATAAACTTAACCTCCCGAGAAGGGAAGGATTAATGTATGTCCTTCTTATCATATTTCCTTTAGGTTAAGTAAAGACTCCATAGTCATCGAGCTGGCCTGCTGTAACCCTCCCCCCTCCAGCACCCAGTACAGGATTACAGATGCTAAGGGAGCCAAAACAACTAAAAGTTAAACAAATACGTCCTTTGGGGGTTCCAGCCATTCCCTCCTCAGCTTGCCATGGCCTGGTCTTTTTATAACCTTCTGATGTTTTGTAAAGGCCTACGTTTTCTACCCGTGTTTTCAGAGGAAGGATAGGTAAAGTCAGATTATATTCTTCAATGCACATTAGATTTCCTGGTGGCATGAACATGAAATATCAGTAATGTATATATATAAATGATTATTTGAATTATTTTCTACTATTAGGAAAGTTCAGGTCTAAATACCAGCTAATCATAGTTCAGATTTTCTGACAGGATTCTATCTTATAAAGGCAATTGTTTATTATTCCCCTCCATCTTAAAAAAAAAAAAAACAAAAAACATCCACAGTGAATGGTCTTCTGTCCCCCTTTGAAGTCAACGGCAAGATATCAATTTACTTCAATCGGACCACAAATTTTTCCAAATACTCTATGAGGTACCATGCTGAAGTATGCTGTTCCAAGTATACTTACAACAAGTAGTATATGAAAAATAGAATACAAAGGTATATTTTGAATATGGAGAAGATAAAAGTGGAAAGCCCTACAAAATCTGCAGCAATATTTTCTCAAGGAGCTATTTAAAATAATTCAAAAGACAACATTTATGCCATGTACAGTATTATAGCCCTATTGACAGCAATGGCCCTTTCTGAAGAGAAGAGTAAAACTTAGTGTGCCAAAGTCTATACTTATGTATACACATATAAAAATATGAATTAGTTATAAAAATCTTTTCTGGGCACAAAACAAAAGGAACCAAACGAAAACCTTTTCTTGTAACCGACATTATGCTGGAAAAATGTTCTTTACAGCTAATCAGCAATAGCGCAATCATATTTGAAACCCAAAACATAAAAGATGCAAATCCTCAAACCTGTCCAAACACCTCCAGTACGTGCCACCCTGTATCATAATTAGTCATGCCATTGTGCTTCACACAATACCATCTACTTCACATATTCTATACCTCACAGTATACAAAGTTAGTACACGAGTTAAAATGAAGAGACGAAGAACAGAGACTCATGTTGCGAGACAAGTTGACTAAAACGACTATAAAAACTGAAAAATAAAATAGGTATGTAAAATCCTTACGACTTAAAACAGGATCTGCCGAGACTCCTCCTCATTATTTATCCCTGCTGTTAGAACGTCTTAAAATGATCCATTAGACCAACCTGGCATTGGAATTGTAATGAATTGCACAACCTAGACTCAAAACACTCCTAAGCAATTGCTTGTGCAGGAAACCCTTGTGACCCGTAAAACAGTCTTACGACTGAGATGTTCTGTCTTGGAGTGAGGAACTAGTTTAAAAAGTAAAAACATAAATTAGGTAGGTAGGAAGAAAGCAAACTGCTTTCCCAATTATCTCTGTCAAGGCTAGTTACTGCAGAAAAGGCTCTTCTTAAATATAGAAAGGATGTGGGAAGTAGAAAAGTGTAAGGTTTTAGTAAGTCTGAAGGTTGCATAATTGAATTTGATAAACTGACATTTTCCTAGGAAGTTTTAAAATTTCCGAAGATAAATACATTATAAAAATAAACCTAGTTCAGCAGTTCTTGCTCTACAAAATGGTATACCTTCATTTCATGAAGAAAAAAATAAATCCACTTCTCCTCCCTTTCAGAGTACAATCAATACTCCCTTTCCCCCTTATACTCTCTTCCTCAATACTTAAAAAAGAATAATCTGAGAAATATATTCAATCCGACAGAACATTAGATTATGAAAAATACTTCTTCATATAATTTATGATTCAGCCAACAGTAACATAGAAATGTGTTTTTCTACAAGCTTCAGCTCTACCACTATCAAGAAGGAATAGTATAGACAAATGCACATCAACAAGAAATCAAAGGACACATTTTCCAGTAGCTGGATAGTTTCACAATGACCTCCCCTTTCTGACTCTTTGAAGCAGGACAACATCACAATTCCACAGCAAAAGTACAGAGAACTTCCAGTTCATTCAGCTCAGTTTCTATCACTTTAAATTGATTTTTTTTTTTTTAGAATCTTAAATAATAAGATGATGGATTAGTAACATTGTCTCTTAAGACAGATAACTGCTAGTAAAACCACAAATGGATTTAGGTCTCAAGTTCTAAATTTGTCTATACTTTGTTTTCATTGCTGGCACTTTGAATCATACAGTGTAACAGGATGTCATCTTTTGAGAAAGTTCCTGGATCACAGCCTGGAGTATGCATAGGCACTTCTGTTGTTAATGTTTTGCTCCTGATGTGGCAAAGAAGAAAGCCTCAATCCTGTAATCTGGGTACATCTAAACTGCAGACCATCTCTCTCATCTGAGCTGGCTTTGAGGTAGCTCAATTGCATTCTATTACAACTGAATTTACTAGCCCAGAGCTCAGAGTAAACCATCAGATTCAGTTTTTACTTTCCAGACATGAAGCTTCTGTCAAATATCAGTTTTTCAATGAGAGCACAAGCCCGTATAGAGAAAATTATGATGAGTAGCCAGAAACTGAAAAGTATTAATTTGAAAGTAAAAAAAAAAAAAAAACCACACTTTTCTGTTTTACAAATGCAGATGAGCTTTTAAAATCAGCACAGCAGCTTTACATTCCAAAGTTGAAATTTCAAAGGGAGTTTGTTGAGAAGTGAGCACTAAACCTCAGAACCTCAATTAGTGTTTAGTCACGCAACTCCCTATGAAACCAACAGAAATCCTATCCTAAAAGCTATTTTTCTTTCTCACCTCAACAGAAATAGTCTATTCACAGTGACACAGATTGAATAATCAGGCAAAGCTACAGAATTTAGAGCTGTTGGCTCTCACGCATGGGTTACATCACGCACACAGTCTGTATGCTGCCTTAGGCAACACGCAAAACTTCCTCTTCTACAGTCTGAATAACTAAGTAGTGCAATATCTGGAAAAAATCTGGATGTGCCAGTGCTGTACCTCATAATTATTTTGTTTATCAATAGAGATTCAAGGCTGCCCCTCTCTGTAATTTTTGTTTGCAAAATGTGATGTGAACTCAGGAATGAGTATACCAGCACTAAGTCTCACAGGCAAAACAAAAACGATTTCTATCAAAGAACAAAAGACACCAAGGAAAAAATTGGAAGCGTGGTACCAAACCCAGTGGTAAGTTACAGACAAAGACAATGAAGTTCAGTATTTAGCCATTTAAGCGCTGGGATCTTGAAGACACAGACTAGGACTTTGAAGTTTCGGTTGCCCAACCCATCACTCAGCAGAACTGAACAAGAAGTAGCGCTTACGGAACAAGTTACGGCAGCAAAAGGAGAACTATGTCGGCTGATAGCAGAATGCCAAAGGGTGCCATATGATGATAGTGCATGAAGCACTTTTCAGATGCACTGCCGCATCAGAAATGACACCAATGACAGCTCCTGACCAAAAGATCTTACAAGCTGGTATATCCACCACTGGATGCTTTACATGGTCACTGGCAATAAATCAATGCAACGGTGGTATTTCATTTCTTGCTTTTTGTTAATAGTAATAATTTTGAGGATGATGGGGGCTTGATTAATTGCTTTCAAGGCATTATCTAGTATGATTTATTATTTTTATTTTGGAAGCAACTAAATTGCTGTCATACGTAGCTCTCTTCCCCATCTAAAAAGAGTCTCACAAGATCTCTTAGAGACACAAATATTTTTGTTCCCGTTTTATTCATTCACCAGCACATCAAAGCATACAGGAGTCATCCTATCTGCCTTTAGCCACCTATGCCTACGTGAGCCACTTATTTTTGCCTCCTTAGGTGTTTAGTGGCTAGAGATGGTCATGGGGCAATTCAAATCCTCACTGACCGCAAAAGGAACTAGAACGGAACAGCTTCTAACTCTAGTTAAGTGGTGAAGTTACCAGACACAAGTTCTTAAGCAAAAGTAGGCTGACAATTTAAGGGACTTTTCCAGCATCATAGAGCACCTGAGCTAGAGTGATATAAAAGAAGTCCATTTGAATTTGATAGATCAAGCCCATAGCTTTGCACTGGTAGAGCTAAGAACAGAGCTATTCTTTTTCCCTGCAAATGCCTCCAACTTCTGGAAGCCATTGCCCACTGTACAAAAGAGTCATATGTGGAATCTCTCTCAGTGTTGTCAGTTTGATTTTTTTGGAGAAGCATATTTTCACTTAAGGAAAGAAATAAGAATTGAAGCAGTTTTGCAATCTCTGTAGAGTCTCACTACTTAGCTGCCAGCATTCTTTGGTTATGTTCCCCGCTTTATCTCTGGGCAAAAATGAAACTTACACTAATAAAACACAATGCTTGTATCTGCAAACTCTTACAGACTATTACAGGTCAGCTACAGAGACTGAGTTTTTGTAGTGCTAATGAAGGGCTCTTGGAGGTTAGATTCATTGAATGCAAACTTCCATTTCTTTCCCAACTTTCCTGAACAAGAAATGAAACAAACTGCAAATCCCACTGAATGGGCCTAGAGTCAGGTTTTAATCTCACTTGCCTAGATGCAGTACCAAGTAGCTGCATTGATGTGAATGCAGTTACTTCAGAGTCACACCACAGTAAGCATTAGAATCTAGCCTCCGATTTTCATTTTAAGCCTGGGTTAACTATGTAAAGAAGAGAGAAAAAAAGGGAACCTTCTAGTTGTGTGTTTTAATAACCATGACTCAGTTTATTTAGTATGTCATAATCAGGAAAATGGACTGTGCACAGCAGGATTTCTGACATCAACTGGCACTGCTCAGTCTGTCCCTAAAACCGAGCAGAGTTTGAAATCTTTCTTTATTCTAGTCTCCTGCTCGTTACCCTCCAACAAGAATGGGTTGGCATCAATAAAGATCTTAGCAGCTCTGCTCTCTGAAGAGATTTGAGGACTATTTCCTGGCGCACAGGTGGAGTCAGGAAGGGTATTTAAGCATGGCACCTCCTGAGGAGTCCATGTTTGTCACAATACAAGCACTATGTTAAAAACATTTTCCTAATGCCTATCTCATGTTGTGCTTGTACTCTCAGAAGACAAGAAACCTCCCAGAGTGACACAACTATTCTTTTCTTTATCTTTTACTTGGCAGAGTATTTCTAAATTGTGAACTTGGCACTTTTGACTTCTCCTCTTTGTAAGCTACAGAATATGCATGAAATACCCTGTGCCTCTCTTTGTATATCCTAAAAACCTGTTAGTCACATGTGTAGGAGGTCTGCTTGTAGTTTTCCCACTTCTCCTGTGATTGCGATACCACAGTGAGAATCAGAGACATTGCTGAACAGACCAAATGTAATTGCACTAAAGCAGCAGAGCTACTGCTGCTTTTGTACTTCTGGATGTGACTGTCTACTTTTCGCATGTTGTTGTACAAAATAAATATTGCTAAGGGTGATTGCAGAGAAAATTACCTAGTGGCTGTATCTAGCTGTAAAAACCACACAACAGGAGGTAAGGTTACTTAACTAACTTTAACACTGGTTATGTGAGGGTGAGGGGGCAAAGACAGACAGAAAGGGTCGATCTAAAGTAGTTTAAAGGAAAATTTTAAAACCAGTTGACTCATTTGGTAAAATTACAAGCAACTAAAACTAACCTGTAGACAGAAAAGTCCCTAGGTTTGTGTTTGTTTTGTTTTTTTTTAATAGGAGGAAATACACTACAAACCCTGCCCACAATGTCTGCACAGAGAGACAAAGGCTGCCTCAAATTTATTGTTTTCCATTTAATGTTTTCTTATTTTCTTCCAATGATTAATATTAACTAGTTAGGTAGACCTCAGTGGTTTGAAAGCCTACTTTGAGACTGGGTAAGCTATCTGCCTGGAAACAGACTCTTAAGAGATGCAGCATGATACTATGACAGTCACAGAACTTTATCATCAGAGCCTCATTTTAGTTTTCAAGGTTATTTTATACATTAGATGACGTATCATCCACTGAATCAATAGCTTTTGAATAACTGTTAGAGACCTAACAACAAATTCCTCTTTAAGCAGCACAACATCTGAAACTAAAATACCTCAGAGGTTTTGCAGTAAACTGTTGTAGGGTGGGATATGAGGCAGAAAATACATGTTTTCATTTTATTTTAAGAGAGGATACTCTGTTTCAACAGCCATGAATATGAAGTACAAAATTTGAACTGCTTCTTATGCTATTGGCAAAAAACCAAAGTAAAGCAAAACCAAAACAAAATTCAGGTCCTGTTGCATTTGAACTACACTAACAGCAAACAGGTACCTTTTTCTGCCAGGTAAAAAAAAAAAAAAAAAAAATAACGTTCCCTGGTCATACAAACTGAGCACTACAATTCAATGAGAAACTCCTTCTGTTGATGTGTTATGAAGACCACACAAATCAGAGGCTCTTCAATGATTAACTGAACTCCAACAGAGATGTAATCTAGCAAATACATTTAACAGTGGAGTTATTTACCTGAGTAGTTTCCTCTGTGAGCTTTGCATGTTTCTACTCACACTTATCTTTGTATTCCACAGCGGGATACAACAGTAATAAAAAACATCACCATGAGGGACTGTTTCCTGTGGTTACTCAATCTGTCCTCAAATCAGTGGGAAGCTAGTGACAGCAAAGGTAGATGTGGGTCTCCTATGCTCCTTAAGGAAGAACATTATTTAAAAACAAGCAGGATTGACCTGGAAGTCCTTTGTGACAAGTGGCAAGACTCCAGCTTCCCAACACCTAAATGTAACATGGCACCTTGATGACTTCACTAAAACATTAAATCCTGCTTGTTATCAGCAGCTGTGAATCAGCACCATCTACTGCATCCCTTCTTTACTGGGATGCAACCAATAACAGTGGTGTCCCCCAGACACAGAGGTCCTCACACGCTAGCCAGCAGTACTGGATTTGGATTCTGTCCTTCACCTGCATTCCGCTATTTCTCCAACCAAAAATAGCAAGTCACCCCAACCTGATCCTTACCAAATCCTTTTGGGAAGTGAGACCAAAGAAGCTTCAAATACATTCTTTCTGCAAGGGAGCAAGACCACAGGGAAAGAATACCCTTTTGTTGTTCCCGTGTTTTCTACGTATTTTGTACAGGATCACTTTCAAAATTATTTAAAAACAACTTGGAGGAAGTTCACAAATGGAACAAAACTTTAAAACTTCCAAATCTCTCTCTTTACTGCTGTGAGGATATCACAAGGCAGATCTCTCCTGTGGCTCACAGGACCAGCCCCTATCCTAGCTCGGTCACCTGCTGTTAAGACTACAAAGAACTCTGATCATCCTTCTTCTTGTTTTTGTGTAGCTACAATAATCTGAGGTACTAAAATCTCAAGTACTGTGAAACCCATAGAGGTATTCCAAGGAAGCAGTAACTGCAGGAGTTACTGAACCTGCACAGACGTACTGACTCTTGACCTCTTCTTCCCTTCCCTGCTACTTTATGCATATTCCAGGCAGTAAATGCTTCCTGGAATATAAAAAGAGTTTAAAAAAAAATAATGGAGCAAAAATGAGGTGGAAAAACCTCAACATCTAAAAAACCATGACAAGGAGTTGAAATGAGAAAAATTTTTACGGCCAAACATAAATAGTGTAGGTGCAGTTACACTTACTTATATTAACATTAGAACTGTTCATTGCAGCACTTAGATTCTTTGCACAGTTTACATTCATGCAGCTTCTACTTTCAGTTGGAAAAAACGGTTCAGATGACAATGCTTAACAAGTGTTCTGATTATTAGCTCAATATGTCTTCCCCATACTTCTAATTTCAAGGTGTGTGTAAGGTATGTCAATTAACTTTATTGTAGCCTTCAGTAAAACCTGTATTACCGCACGTTAACAATGGTTAGCAGGCAGATGCTGCTCACTGCTGCCATCTCATGGTAGAGAGCATATCCGAAGTGCTCAGTAAAACAAGGGAAGTTTCTTAATTTCTCAATTTTACAGGTGCTCATCGGCTTAGAAAGCTGGGTTTCTGTCCACATGTGAGCTTCAATTCTACTGACATAACAACAAGTGGATAGTGAAGAAGTTATAAGAGTCACTGGTATCAGCAATACTTCACGAAAGAAAACCACGTTAGCACAACAAATGGATTGAATCCCAGGTTCATGTAAAATAGAAAAGAGTTTTACCAGACATGGTGTTCAACACCTTCTAAAAAACAAAAAATCACCACTTCACTATAGTGGGTAAAACCTACTTGAAACTCCATGCTTTAGAAAAAGGAAGTATGCTGTGATGACTGTATTTGCTGTATAATATTTGTTCCCTTTCACTTCACACAAGCCTAGTTAAGCGCTTAATCAAGAAAAATTAAAAATGGAAGTATTTTTCTACAAATGCCTAAGAAAGGAGGGGATCTTCTCTTGCAGGTTCTTCATTGAATTAATTTTCAATGCAATAAAATATAAAAATGGTAAATAATGAGTTAAATACTACAGCTGCTACTAAGTGCAGATCAAGACCTAAGCACTAGTGCTATCTGAGCTCAAGGCCAGTTAGAATTTCAGGGTATGTCTCAGTAATTATTTGTTTCAAAACTTTAATTGAGATAAAGAATAAAAATAAAGGCATATAAAGATGGTATGAAGTGTCAATGAATTTTAGCATTTTTCTTCCCATGGAAGCTTTATGTTTGGCAAAACCAATCAGAAATTGTTGAAAACAACTAAATACCCACAAAATATGCTGTAGTAGCACTCGGAGCGAAGCTTGCTGTTGGTTCCTACATCTCTGATGACATTAGGGGAAGTGCCCCTTTGGTGAAAGGGGTCAGCACATGACGAGAACTTGTAACATGGAAAATGGAAATTCAGTGAGGGAGCCCGGTGAATATAAAAATAAGGATAAGAGACAGCTCCTTGCATGACAGCACGCCAGGATTTAAATATTATAGGTTTAAATAAATATGTTTCTTTGAGAAATCACATTTTCTGAGGAAAGCAAAGATTTTCTGCAAAATTCTTTCCAGTTTTTGCTCATTCTAAACCAGAACTTTGTGAGGTCTAGCCTAGATCCACATAGAAGAGCAAAATACGTACTTGCAAGATGAACTGGAAAACACAAGGATATAACGCAGTTGTTACATTATTATGTAGATAAATACAAAGAACAGTTTTTGCTTTAAATCACCCCCCAGTAAAAATTGTAAGAAGCAGTAAAATTTCCTCAATTCAGAAATCCAGAGTTAAGTCACATTGGTGAATCTTTCCGTTTAGAGCAATCAGTTCACACAGGTGGTGAAACACACAGGGGGCAAGAGAAGAAAAGGGAGAGAAGTGCCCAAAGGCAGAAAGTAAGCAGCAAAAGAAGTGATTCAACAACAAAGAACCTTTGGCGGTTTTCCTTTAAAAAAAAGCAGACTGTAAGGTCACAGTAGCCGGGATCTGATTAACAGCCTGAAGTGTATTGGCAAGATCATAATCCCATTTGAGCAGAGGCAAAGACAGGGTCTGAGAAAGACTTGAATTAAGTAAAGTATAACTCATTAAGATTTGAAAAATGGCAAGGCTGCCAACCTGAACACAACCTGTGCTTTGCAGACAGCCCTAGGAAGACATGGAGACACGCAGAGTACAAGTGTGGTCCTTTACGCCAGGGAGTCTATTTGCTGCTACACTCTAGGTCAGCTGCAGCTACGGACGGACACAAATTAATGCCTTGTTAAGAATTAATATTTGAGTGCTAGTTTTGAGTGCACAACAGTGCCCATTCTGTTCGGCAGATGCCACAGCTTCTATAAATTCTACAGTGAGAAAAATGGTGTCCTATCTGAGGCTTCCCGAAGTTTTCTGTTGGGTAGGCAGAATCACACGTAATGCCCAGTTTCTGCACATGATTCAATATAGCCAACTGCATAGCCTCATATTTATGGGTTACCACTGCAGTTTGCTGATGTGCACAGTTCCATTGCATCATTGACGTCATCCATAAGTACAAACAAGAATTGTATTCTTCCAGGACAGAAAAGTTAGGAGGCTTGATTTCAGCATTATTGTAAAATAGAACTTCACAATACAAACCATACCTCCATAGAAGAATTAATCATTTGTGATCTAAAACTAGCTGGTAAATAAAGAATTATTTTTATATTACTGTCTTGAAAACACTGATTAATTTGTCACTTTTGAAATGAGTAAGTCACACTACTACTCCTTTTGTTCTTCCTTTTCCATGATGAACAGCTCCAGAATCTAGTGTGAGCCAGGCTCCCTCGGCTGCGAGATCTCTCACCGGCTGCTGCTGCCATATCCATGTCCTGGCAGCATTAAAGCACGACTATGGCACGATTATCAGATTCCTGCAGTATAACCTCCCTCTGATTCAGTGAGTTAGGTTGGCAGCTCTTATGTTCAGCTTTCTACATTACTTAAGATGCAATTATGCAACAGATAAAGCCCCCTTTAATGCAAATGTCATCTCTTTATGATGCTATATGTGTGTTCATTAGATCTCTTGGTGTCTGTAATGTTTTATGAGTGTTATGCCTCCAGGTTCTCAAGGAGAAGTGATAAAGTCGTAAAAATTCTGATATTTGCTTCCTTCTTCTCACCTTTCATCTTCTATTTACATGAGGTTGCACTAATGCTGTCAATTATCCAAGCATCATTTGGTTTTGGAAGATGTACTTTTTCTACCTACTGCTCAGATAACAGAAATGCTCTGAACTGTATAATTTCAATTCTTTACAGCATGTGTGGAAAGAGAGGTTATTCCTGAATTTTAGGACAGTCCCAATTTTATTTGGCTTCAGTATTGCTTTTCATTTTCATTTTTAGTGATAATGACTTGCTGTCTTTGATATGAATTTTCAAGGTCCTTTGTGAACTCTTCCTTGCTATGGTCTTTTGTATAGATTAAAAAACTTCTCAATGCTTTACAAATAAAGCTACTAATTAAAGTCTCGTACAACCTAGGATAAAAGGAAGAGACCCCAAATAATTCACAGAAATATAAACACTAGACAAAATAACAAAAGCTGTGCTTTTTTTGTTGTAGGAATTTCCATCCTGGTAACATCCTGTGATACACTGTCATCTAGTCCAGTGAGCAGCTTTTGGTATAGATCAGCACTGATTCAACCACTGCTACCATAATAAGAGGAATCAATGAATTAGTATTATGCCTGAATTATTCCATAGAAGAGACCCTACTAATTCACTTGACGCAGTTTTTAGATTTCCAAGAATATTGCTTCTCTTCAAAGCCATTATTGTCTATATGTAAGTATATACATACTTTGGATACAGGCTGTGATATTCTAGTTTTCCAAACATGCAGTAATATATTTAGTGTCTCAAAACCTACACCAATAAAGAATGTTTCCATATCATTTTACTGTATTTTACTAACATTATATGGTATTTCAACTTTTATTAAACCTAAGATTCATTGAAATGCATGAAGAGTAAACAACCTATCCTTTACTTGATTATTAAAGCGAGAAACTTAAAGAAAGAAACAAATACCTTTTCCTGCTGCAGTTAAAATTATTAAAATTCCACAGGGATTAAATCCACTACTTAATAAAATGAGGGGGGGGGGGGGAAATCTGTAAAGACTGTCTTAACTGGCTCTTGCCAAAGGTGTTGTAAAAAGTTCATGTTCTATTGTCGACAGGACTTAAATGTTCTACCGAGGCACATTATACTGATTTTTAATCTTGGCTCCCTAGAGAAATGGTAATTTTTTAGTTGTTATTGTTGCTGGATTTTTTAAAATATCAATACAGCTAGTGCTTTAAGGCAGCAAAGCCAGAACCAGTAGTAATCCTCCTTAGCATGCAATTGTATGAAATAGTATCATCCTGGATTAAATGAAAGTAGAAACAATAGTTTCAAAAGCTTCTTTCTACTAAGACAATTACCAAAATGGCTGAAATCTGGTATTTATTTATGAAATAGCTAACCTAAATAATAAAACAGGGTAACTTGTTTCCAAGAGAGCCAAAGTTATGCAGGACTCCAAAAACTACTTTTAAAAGCAACTAGGGATAGAATACCAGTGAAGGATTCCGATTCCTTGAGGTCTGGTGCCAACTGACTTAATTTTGGGACCGTTGTCCCCAGTGGGAATCTCAGGGGCCTGAATTTAGTGTTGAGGCTCAATATACATGTTGTGGGCAGAGGTATGTATCTCTGTGTGGGATTCAAAGCAACCAACAAGCTGGGCAAGGAGCTGTGTCAGTCATGACACTGACCTGCAACTGCTTGGAGGAATAAGGAAATAAAAAGCACTAATGAAAATGAGGAAGTGCTCAAGTCAGAGCAGCTCTGAAATCCCACGCCTCTCTGAGGCAAAGCTACCACACTCGGGCCTAACAGAAGCCATCTCTGTTCACTACAGGACTGCAGATGCAAATGCTTCCATAGGGAGGCACCTGTGACTTTTCCCTAAAAAGAAAATCGAGAGGCAAGTTTTTAAAACACAGTCAGTGAGGGAAGAGGGGGCTGATCATGTGTCCACCACTTGACCGTAGCGATCAGTCAGTGCTCTGAGTGGTTTGCCCTTCCATCAATGGGGCACGATCACTTTTGCCCCAAGCAGAGCCTGTGCTTCATAAAGAGCCTGTTCTTGCCCCACAGTATTCAGTGATCTCACTTGCAAATCCTGCTAGGCTCCAGCTGGAGGAACACCTACTTCTTACTGAGAGATGCCTGAGGGCTGAACTGCTCAGACTTTCCAAGTCAGTAGCAACTCCGGACATTCACATACTTTGAGTGTATCCCTGAGTGACAGTTAAGCTTCACACAGACAAAATACGAAAGAAACTCATGTGTCTACAAGTACCAATAAACAGCTACTGAGGTCTTCAGAAGTCACCAAAAATGTCAGTCAGATAATTCCAGAAGCATTAGGAAATAACGATGCAACTTGCTTAGTACTTTTCAAAATCTAGGCATTATTAGGTACCTACCTCACCATCTTTGAAAATCTTACTCAAAGTTAATAAATCCCTTTAAGAAATAGGAATAACTATTGCTTTTACATTCCTACCCAGAATGAAGCAATTATTAGTGTAGGATTTTAGTAGCTTACATTATCACCGTAATGATAAATAAATTCTGTACTTCTCTTTTATTAAACCTGATATAGTGAGGAGGTTGTACAGAATTACTTAAAAAATTAACAAAACCCCTCCAAGTTACAGCTTGCTAGTTTGTCATGTCATCTCTACAGCCATCACTTACATTGAAAATCCCTTTGGGAAACAAACTATCCTCATTTTCTTTTCAGAGCAGTATGATGTACAAATTTAAATAATAAAATTAATAACGTATTTATGTACCAAGTCACATAGAAACATCAAGGAACTTGTGTTATGCTGCTTTCCCCCCTCCCCAACCATCAGGTTTTTTGACACGGAATTTGAACCCTCAGAAAATAGCATACAATCTGCAAGTTATTATAATAATCCTTGCCTGACTGCAAACGGAACAATTCTAGCTTCCTAATTTAATTGTGCTTTTTTTTCATATAGCCATCATCAAATTCATCATCTTCAGGTTCTCCATGTAAGCAGGCAACCATGAATAAAAAAAAGGGGCTGAGGGAAACATGTATTTTGTCGTGAAGGGTTTGGGACACCTTCCCTAGAATCTCATGCCTTTTTTAACACTGATTCTGGTGTTTCTTTCTCCCCTTTGAGTGTGAGAAGTTTTCAGAAAAGAACTGAGTGCCAGCAACTGCTGCTGCCAAGGAAGAATGCAGCAACAAGGGAGAGCTGAGAGCAACACAGGACCACCTCATGGACAGAAACTGCTCCAGAATATACCCTAAAAATCTGTGAGGAATCAAAAGGATACCAGAGCCAGCTATGGTTGCCTTTGGTTTGCATGACGGGGTGATCTTCAACAGAGATCTGAAACACAGAAACTCTATCTTCTATGACTACAAGTATTTTCTGCAAAGCTGCTAAGGTTTTTCATCTCTCCAATATTCTTGACTTCACAAATGCACCAAAAAGAGACACAACTACTGTACTCAAGCCTATCAGAATATACCATCCATTTTATATTCCAATTGTAGTAGCTCGGGCTGAGTATTTATAGTAATTCCTTTTGCTTATTAAGCATCACTATACCCTCAAGCCAAGTTTGGTAGCAGAGACCAGTCAACATACATTTTTAATGCTGTCTATATTCCCCATGGTACTTCAGTGATTTCTCCCCCCCCTCCCCAAAATGATACGCCTTCTGGGCACCAAGGTTTCAGGTTTAAATAAGGCCAAATTGATTCTGTAGCTGTATCAGTACATGTGTGCTACTTTGTTTTTTGGGGGTTGCGGGGTTTGGTGGGGGGTTTTTTTGGTCTTTTTTTTTTCCTGAGGTACTTTTTTTAATTAAATGTCAAATCCAGCTTGGCACTGGAAACACACTGTATGACTCTTATTTGAGGAAAAGCTGTCAGCTTGTCTCTTCCCCTGTCAAACTCCCATCTGCTCTACAAAGATTAGTTTGGGCTATGGGATCACCGTTTGGCAGGGTATTATTCTGTATATGGCTCAATAATATATAATACAAAGGGCATGAAAACAAGACCACCTATGTTTTTCTATGAGTTTCTGAGTTACAGTTCCCAAAGCATTTAAGGATATTTTGGGAATTTTCTATGCCACTAGATTACAAGAAATGTAAAATACTGCTTCGCATTAGAGCAAAGGCACAAAGAGCATATCCGTTCACATCTGCCACTCTTCCAACCAATTTTTAGTATTAGTTGAGCTATATTTAAACCAAACCCTGTTGTTCCTAGAAGTGACATTTCTATACTCTGGTGGCCTGGTAGATAGAACAAGGTTTTAAAAGCTAGTGTTGTAAACTACTGACTTTATTGCACAGCCTCAAGGAAATCACTTCGTTAAGTCTCACTTTTCCTTCTGCTAAATGGTTATGGTTTTGCACTGATACCTTAACTGCCTTACGATTCAGCCAGCTCACTACTTAAACCCATTCCTAGCTGCACATATGCACTGAATTTGATTAGTTTTGCTACTAGGTTTTGGTAAGGCCTTAATTATCTGGTTGAACTGGGGTGCTAGTTACTAGTAGTGATTTTTATGTTTTAGGTAGAAGATGCTAGACATATTGAAAGGCTGCATCTAATAAACATTATTATCAGAGAGTGATAATAATGCCAAAGAATACAAAGACATTTTACACAGTTGATAGGTACAGTGCTATTGCATGCACAGGGACTAATATGAATTAAATGCCAACCATTACTTTTTCTTTCCTCCTAGGACAAAAATAATATTTTGGGGTTTTGACCCTACTGCGTAAGAAACAAGGATAGCAGTAGGTCAAACTGAAAAATTTAAGAAAATGGTTGGGGAATGAAATAAAGAGCAGTAACCTGCTAGATCAGAAGTACGTGGCTTGAAATGTTCATTTACTGAAGTTATTTGTTTGCTTTTTTTTTTTTGAAGGCAGGACCATAATTTTGGAACTCTCCTATGCAACCATACCTGTTTATACTATGTGCGTGCAATTAGCAAAACCATGCACAAAACACAGTAATTGTATGTGCGCACAACCAAATTAACCATACACGTTTAGTGCAGTTTTAGGCCCAAAGCCCATAGATGACAAGTTAACATTTTGTAGTGACTTGATAACTATGCTTTACTCTTCACTGTTCACTTTATCTAGATTATTTGGAATCCATGATATTGTGTGCACGTCAGTGAATTCTCAAAAATACCAGATGTAAACAGCCAAAAATCATAGCAATATGCATAAAAAGTGCTTATGACTTTAATTATGTCTTTTCCTAATTATGCCTGCAATCATAAAAGAAGTGTGGGAAATATTTCAGTGGATTGGAGCCTGATGAAAAAAAAGGCTCAGAAATGAGTACACGGAGGTCAAATTATGCCTGTGAAGCTCTAAAGGAAGCAGGATGAACCACACTGATTGAAGACTACGGCATGCAGCATTTCCAGTGTTACAGTCTGCAGCATCTGCAGACTGTTACGTGAAGTCTATGCATACTAACTCTCCTCAAATGTAAGAGGAGAGGGTTATGGTTCAGTAGCACGTTTTTGGCAGCACTGATTTTTTTTTTTTCTTTTTCCTTTTGTCTAATTTATCTACTGTTCTGATCAGTTCTACCTCCTCTACCACAGTGCTATGAAGTTACATAAATAACTTTGAAACTGGAAGAAAACTCGATTACGCAGGTCCCAGCTACATGTTGCTTTAGTGGGAGCTATCCCGAATAGATTATTGAAATAACTGCATATCGTATCAATATCAGTACAGCTCATCTCCACTTCGCTATAGATCTTTCTGCCAGAACCTATGAAGGTTTAACACCTCTCTTTGATCAGGTGGCTGTTTCTTCTCCCCAAAGACCAGAAGCCAGGATCCAGTGAAGACCCTTTAATAATATCACATCACAGCTTGTGGCTCAGAGAAGGAATCTTTGAAGGGTTTAACATGAATAACAGAAACACAACAGGGACACCTTATGTGAGAGGAGAATGGAGTCTAATTTACTGCTAGCCTCTTCATATGTGTAAAGCTAATTAAGACCACTTTAATCACTGTAAATTTACCATAATGAGAAGATTCATGCATTATGCACAGTAGTATGTCAGAGCACATTTCATTTTTATATGCAACAGAAGAGCATAGATAACAGAAGATAAATTTGCTTTAAGATCCAGTTCTAACTAGGTCATACAAATTTGTCCTTCTTAAGCTCCAGCTTTGAACAGAGGTATACACCAAAGATCAGGATAAACAGTGATGTAACTGATACAAAAGTGGATTTCACAGCAATTGTAAGTTGTTCTTGGCACTTTCTGCATTAAGATGTGTGTACAGTACCTCGGAAAGGAACATTCACAAATCTTCAAAATAATACAGTTTTATTTCCACTTCCCAATAAAATTAACAGTATTAAATAACTTGGTAGTATTAATATTTCAGTAATGCATTATTTAAAAGAATGAATTAAAGTATTTTGAATTATATTTGGCAATTCAAAATAGTGTTCAAGAAACAAGTTTCAGACTAACTGGGAGACAGGAAAACTGTTAAGTAAATATGAAAAGAACTTTTAAAGTGGGCTAAGTATATACAGATGTATATATATATTATCTCAATATCAAAAGGTCAGGAAGAGGCAAGCATCTCTGCCTAAACTGTTTTTCCTCAAAGATTCCACCTGTCTCTCATGTTGCACTATTCAATCAGCCACAAGAGACACGAGATTTCTAGAGCTGGAGATTGTTGATTAGCTTGGAAATGGGACACACAAAATAGCATTGACTATACCACATACTTACTAATTCTTAATTTCTTACAAACATCTGCGCAACCTCTAATTGGCTGTTGGAGGCAGGGCTAGAGCAGGTAGGAATGCACTTTAAAAGCCTAATGATTAGAAGTATACACACTATGAGAAAGTCTTATAAATTGAGGTCTCTACACAGTTCTGCAACTGCCTTATTAACAGACTCAGAATTTTTCCAAACTTCATCTTTTGGACTGAAATTGCCCACACCAGAACTTACTCTGAATGGGGATTCATTTAGACCCAGAGTCAAATTTCACACATGGCATGGTAACGCTTGCCTTAATGTGAGATCTAGTGAACACAGATGTAATTTACATGATACCACAACTAGCCAGCCCTGCCCAAGGAAGTTTACTATGTTCAGTAAGAATGCAAAGGTGAGGTTATTTTCATACCTGTATAGCACTTCATTTGAATATGCACTCAGAAGTCAGATTTCCAAGTGTTATTGTTCCTGCTCTGACAATGGTATCTGAGGCTACACAGAACTTGCACACTGCTGGAAAAAGCTGACAGCTACTGCTTAACTCCCTGGCAGAGCCCGACATCTCTCTCACATCTCCTTCTGGGAGATGTGCAGATTCTGTCAATACAGTGACTGTGGAGAAGGAGAAGCTGTGCAGAGCTACACAGTTCGGTGTGCTTGGGTACCCTGCCAAGTCGATGAATAGGTTGTCAGCAATATTTGGCAAAAAAGCCCTGCTTGGGGTGCATATGTTACAAAGAGTGCAGTCATGTAACTGAATGTTGCTATATGCCAAAACAATGGAGGACAGATAAGTCAACAATAGTATATAGTTTGACTGACTAAATGATACATGAAAGGAAGAGAGACTCAGACTAAGAAAAATGATTTAATTAGTGTTCAAAGTTAAATTCAAAACTTCATTAAAACTTCACCCAACCTTCATTTAAACATCTGACTTCTCTGGAATTGAGTAGACCTAACACCACAATATGCAACATGTCTTACAACAGGCAGTGTCCTACTTTGGGTCCAGTGCTGTAACTGTTGTTTTCAAATATTTACTTAAAATTTGGTCTGTTCTGCAGACCATAAGCCATGTGTTGAAAGAACAGAGGATCTCACATGCTTTTCATTTACATTCACAGTAACTTGTTTTTCTTCCAAGTTTAGTTAGACAATGAAGAAATAAACATAAAAGCTGCTTATTCTTTGAGTTAGATGTATACTCTTCTAACCTTCTACCTCTTTGTCCCCCTAACATACAAATACCAACTTTTGTACCCTGATAAAGTTGACAAAAATTAAAGTGTAGATGTTGCCAAATTGTATTTTCCCTGTAATTCATCTACCCTCATACCTGCACGTTAAGGACATTTAACACGTATATGAAAAATGAGCGTCAATTATTTCAGCAGATGTCCACATTACTTAAAACAGATTAACATTTTAATATGAAAAAAACAGCTAGCTAACCACACCAAACATTCCTGTTCATTTACTGAAAGAGAAAGTTATGAAAGAACGTAGACGTCTATATCCATACTTGGTATTTCTCAAAATATCTAGAGGTCTCTGAAGTAATGGAAAACTTCCATGCAATTTGGCATTAAAATCATACCTGCAAGACATTTACATACACTGACAGTCTGTACTCCTAGATGCTGAGAATGAGACTTGCAGCTTTTAGAAGCTGAAAAAGCAATGTCACGTTGAGCATCGCACAGATTTTGCTAGACATGTTTTAAAAAAGAGAGCATAACATCAAAAGCCAAACAAATCATCTGCCATGAACACTGCGCCTGATGTTGCAGTCCACATTCAGGTCAAATGTATTCTGTTGTTAGGGCGCATCATATCTTAAGCATTCCCAGCAGTCGCTCTTAGATTGCATAAATAAAAATACTCAGGCTGCACTTAAGAGACTGAAAATACTGGGCAAGGAGATGTTCCATCCAAAAGTAGTGCAGTGTGGGGAGGAAACAGTATTTTCTTTTCACAAATATGCTGCCTCAGAGCTGTGGATTTAGCACTTGAGCAAGAACCTGATGTTCTCAGGCAACCGCTTTGTTTCCGTGTGCTATGACATCATACCCCTCGGGTCTCCTCAGCAGACATATGAAGTCATAGAGGGGGCTGGAGTATTGCACCACGAACTGGAACGTATTACACAAACTACCAACTCATTGAAAAAAACACCCATTAGACAAGTTTTTGTGGTGTTGCTTCAGGTTGAATTCAGGGATTTACCTGCCACCGATCCTTAAACCTTTTTGTGTCCTTACACGTAAGCTTAGAATTAAAGGTTCCTCTCCCAGTTTTCAAAGCAAGCAACTGTATTTATTGCCCGTTTCTATTTGTTATCAGTATGGAAAATAGGAAAGTAGCCTGGCCCTGAACCTCTATGCATCCAATCTACAAACCGAGTAGTGTATATATATAAATTGCTTATTACTCTTCAAGTTTTGCCTCAATGTAAATGTGTTCTCCTCATTCCCTTAACGTATTGGCTTCCCTCTCATTTTAAGTTTTCTGTGTAAAAGATATTTTCCAAGTCCTACTGTGTTTCCCCCCCCACACTCCACTCTTATTATTTTCTTCCTTTTTTTGTACTGGGAATTTTTCTTCCCCCCCCCCCAGTTCAAACAGAAAGGGATAATGGGAAAGATCTACAGTAAAATGTAGTGATTTTTTTCAGTTTTGGGTTACGTTTTTTTGGTTGGTTGGTTTTTGCCACGGGCTTAATGCAAATTGGTAGACTTCTCCAGGTTAATTTCCAACCTCGGTAATATTAAGTCACAGCAGGTTTTTAAAAAATGCTATACAGATGAGTTTTCACATTTGCACCTAAGTGCAAACAGAACTGATTCAGCACACCATCATGAAAATGGTTAGCTATCTATTTGTAAATGGTTCTTTTGAGTTCAATAAAAATAACTGTACTGCAATAAGAAAATGTGAAACTCCTTGAAGGACTAGGTATAAGGCTTTCATTTCCAGGATTTAAAAAAAGAACCTGAAACAAACGCTACACAACTTTTGTAGTTACTAAGCTGTGATTATCCACCCACCTTTTTTTCAGTCACTGTAAGATACTACCTGTTTAATTTCTGTTACATAAGTGATCTGCAAGTCCCTCTGAGACTTATGGCTGTTCACTAGATGGCTCTTGTATTTCACATTTTTAAATAAACTTCTTCAAGCAATTCCCATGGTAAAGAAAGAATGAGGATCGAGAGTAATACAACAATAATTTGCTTACGGTATATCAGCAGTGGAAGACAGAATGCTTTCATCCTTGTCACCACGTATCTTGTGCTTTCAAATGCTGGCCTTATATGTTTTGAAGTATACTGCACATAAATGAGAAGAATACCATGTGTTCTCTGAAACAGAATGTAGCGGTTTTCAATGTCTGAGAGAACATTTCAAACATCAGACAAAATATGACAGAAGGAAAGCAAATGCCTCTGGAATACTTCATGATTCGTCTCCCCCCTAAAACCAACTGTACTTTTAAAAGCATTCCCATTTCAGTGGAGACTTAAAAAATGTGTTCCAACTTTTATTGTAACACCACCACTATTTTCAATAGTCTTTTGCATGGTACTGAAGGCCTTTTCCTAAAGGACATATTCATTCAAGGGGGAGAGTTATTTTCTGTGACCCCTGAATTTCTGGATCAGGACTCGTTACAAGTAAGAGACTGACAGAACATTTCTAGGATTATTCCAGAGATGTTATGCTTTAGTGGTAACAGCTCACACAGCAAACATATCACGTGCTTAAACAGAGATGGAGGAAGCAGAAGAAAGATGAGAAAAGGAGGCAAGGTTTTAAAAATAAAAGAAGGGACACTGTTCAAACCTGCAAAGTTCTAAAAATAGAGTAACAAGTAATTCTTGGTCTTGTTCTCCTTACTCTTTTCCCAGCATAAGCCACCAGAGAGGGGAAATTACCCATGACTCTTCCATTTATTAATGGAAAGCAATTCTATTGAATTCATATAAACTTTGATAATCCGGGTGACAGTTAATGCCTGCTGAAAAATAAAATTTGAAGGAAGATTTTTTCATTATTGTTTCTTACATCAGGAAAAGTAGAAGCAAATTTTACAGTGGCATGTGTAACAGAAACACTACTTCTCCTTTCGATAACACTGCCACGTGTTGGGGCTGAGATTTCCAGAAGCACACAGGTTTGCTTAACAAGATAAATCACACTGGTTTTAAACGTGTGAAAGTGCTACCTTCTTTAGACAAACATTAAAGTTTTACCCTTCTCATTTTCTTTCATCTGCTTTTTAGACATTAAAAATATATTTCTGGGGAGAGAAACCTAACCCTGGTCAGGCCATTTAGCAAATCCTGACTCAGATTATTTGTACGTTATAACTGCTTGAATCTCCTCCTCCTCCCTGCCATCGAAATCACCCTTCATCCTCCTACCTGAGCCTCTTCAGGAGGGAGCTGCTCCAACTCTTCTTTCTCCTACAGATGCCCAAAAGCTAAAACAGTGACTGCGCCTGGAGTTACCAACACCATCAATGACACAAGCCTCTCGTGCTACAGACGTTTCTTCTGTAAATTGCCATTGCTTCAGAATATTCCGGGAGTGAAAACCAAAGCGGCACCAGCATCACTAAAAATTTCTCAAAATCTGGAGCAAAATAAGGCCAATTTTCTAATCCGTGGAAAAACTCTCTCAGGAGGAGCACTGTTAATCTATTTTTGAAAAGTTATATATACTCATAGGAGAGTATTTCATTCTATCAGCAATACCATTAAGTTTTTTTAAACACATCCATTTTTATCGATGTCAGTAATGCTGCCTGTTGTCTGTCTTCATTATTTCAATGTTTTCAGCTCAACCATAATGCAATGAAATAAGATCATTCTCTTCTGTCCAATCTACTGTCCGTTACTGCTAGAAAAGAATATTCACCCTTTTACTTGGGCTTCCAATCAGAAATCAACCATATTTTTGCACTGAGACGGGGAAGATGGATAGGATTTCTTTTTCTGATGTAAGAGCATTCTTCCAATTGTAACCATAGTCAAAAACTATAGCAAGAAAGTAAATATTAGAGAATGGAGTAAGATTCAAAAGAAAGGTGTAAGTATACTGTAGATTTCTATCATAAAGAAGTTAAAGATGATTCTTCATTTTTACTATTCAATATTACTGAAAAGACAGTAATAGTCATTATGAATCCAGATTTTCCCCATTAATTCCCATGAAACTTGCCAACAAGATCATCTTCCATTACAGAGAAGTTAATGGATTTTTTTTTTAAATACACAAAAAACAACAGTTGTAAATCAGAGCACAAGTTCAGATACCTTGAGAAGGTGTGTGTTCCTAATGTTCTGATGCCCAGAGAGAAGCAGCAAGCACATACAATTCTGAAGTTATGTAGAGGTACGTATAAAAGGCAGTGTTATTAACTGCACACACAAATGAACAAATAAAATTTTATGTGCATGAGGCTAACTCTGCTTTACCTAAGTCTGGCCTCCCATTGGCTCCATGCCCTTCCATTATATGTTTCCACTTTTACAATATTTTTCTATTCCAACTGGCTATGGGACTCATTCCTACTATACGAGAACCTCATAAACATGGCTGATATGTAGCCAGGTTACAGAGGAAGGTGTCTATAGCTATGGAGTATTGTGCATGGTGTACGTCAAAATATCCCGGTCCAACAGATGAGGGTAATTTACAGCTGAAAAGCTGATGCTGTGGGTGATGGCGATTTTCAATCACAGACTAGTTTCTATAACAAAATGAATGTTGCACAAGTCCCACACTGTTGCCTTCCTACACAGTATCTTTCAACGCTTTAAGTGTCTAAACAACACTTGTTGTCATTTTCCTTAGTCATAAATAACCTTTTTCCTTAAAATTTCAAATATACAATGGAAAAGCTTCAGTCAATGTTTATTTTAGCCCGGTTTTTTGCATTATTTGACATCTCAGCTAGAAAAGATCAATATACAGACTGAACCTAGAAGCACAACTGTTTATTTTAAACAGTTTTATTTTGACAGATGAAGCTTAGGGTTTGGGGGGGCTGTTACTATTTAGATTATAGTTGTTGAATGTTGTTTAAAATTGAACTGCTAAACAGAAAAACAGAATGGAAAATGCAGCCTCTACCTTCTAACAGAAGTAGTTGTTTATTTTAAAGTGAGGTTTGTCTACTATGGGTAACTGATTGGATGTGAATTTGGAAATCAGAGGAGGGAATAATTTAAATTTCAAATTTTAGACAAAGCTTTGAGTTCCTGATTTGTATTTGCAAGGTAGCCCTCAAGAGAAATTGTTCTTATTCCCCATGTTGATGGGCTCTATTCAGCATTTTCTCAAATTATTGATGCATCCAAGTCTTAGCATGATGTTACTGCTATTAACTTTTTTATTTTTACTTTTTTTTTTAAAACATAACTAACACTAAAATTTTCCAAGACAGTCTTTATTAGACTATTCACACAAGGTACTTAAAGCTCTGTTTCTAAGTTTCAAGGGACTTAAGTGAGGCCAATGCATCAGAATAGTCCCAGCTTGATTTATTAGCGAGCTCATTATCTTAAGACTTGGAAGAAAATACAAAATAGTCATCTTTGATTCCTGGCCATGAGATGCTAATGTATATAAAGGTGAACTGTGCATTCACTCTCCTTTCACACTAATCTCAGGCATTCCCCGTGGCTTTAACACATGATCAGATTAATAGCAAAAGAACTACCTGCCAGCCCCATTTTAATTAACTAAATGAAACAAAAGATTCATTTTTTAAATATAAACATCACAAAACATGAAGTACAAGGATTATGAAGCCATCCCGCATAAGCGCCACTCCTAGTGCACACTTTCTTTTATGCTCATCAACAGCAGAAAGACTACATTAGCAGTTTCCTTTAAACAAACACTAGAAAAAAATAGCAAGAGTGTGGAAAAAGCATAAGGCTGTGTGTAAGACTAAAAAGCAATACTAGAACTACCGCTGCCACTGGACCCAGTATGAGGTATAACAGTTTCATTTACAAGATAGCCAAGAATATTTAAAGTTGAAACTTGCGCATTTAAAGAGCTATGTATTTTCATTTAAACTGAATGACAATAAACAGCGTTGCTAGTACAATATGCCATTTGATTCATCATGTTTTAGGGATGCGAGACTGGTTACTGTCTGCCCACCCAATACAGTTCCGTATCTGGCACTGGAGACTGTCATAAACATTCTCGGAAGTTCAGAGATGATCTAACACTCCGTGTCTGCCCGCACAGAAATAAAATATTGCTCCATATCCATTAGTATAGGCACATATTTGGCAAATGATAGCTAAGCAGAGGGAGTATAGAAGTCTGAAAACTGTTAGATGGATGAAGATAAAGTATTTAGTGTTCTATATGCAGTAATAGCAAAAATAAGAAAAGGAACATTAGTGTCATATCAAAGAAAAATATTTTGACAGACTGCGGAGTTTTCTAGGGAGATTTCCAATTGAAACGTCACTGCTTTTTAAATGAACCTGGGAAAGCATTAGGAGGCAGTCTGAGGAAGTGAAAACTGACTATACAAGAAGTGTCATCCAGTCCCAACTTTTGAGTTGAGGGGAAAGAACACACACACTAAAACAAACCCACAAAGGCACCTCTGCACCATATGCTCCTAATCCTTCCTCATGCTTACGACAAAGGAAAGGCAACCTGGCATTCCCACGTATCTGAAAACAGCTACCTGAGTGGCTGCTTAACATATTCCAATGCCTCGTTGTTAATTCCTGTAAGGATGGAAAACTGATGTAAATAGAAAATAGTAGTCCAAAAATACCACAACATCACCATCTTTCATCTGATATTCTAACAGAACTGCTCCCTTGTTTAAGCACTCCTGGGACTTTTATTCTCATTTAGCTGTTTTATCTGCTTTATTTTATTCTACAGAAGATAAATATCAAGTTGTCTTGAGATATTAAATTCCTTCCTGGTAAAACTTCCATTGGTAGCATTACCTCATGACATTCTTGAGCATTTTTGCTGACCTTGCCTTAAGTGTCCTCTTTGCTTAGTAGAAACCCAAAATAACCACTTGCTCTTCCTCCCTAACTATTACTTTATTCAATTTCATTTTTGAGTGCAATATCTTGTAATGCTAGATACAAGTAGAGATAAACAATAAAGTTCATTCCCAAATTTTGGGTGTGCCCTTACACTAAAGTGGGAATTCATTTACAAAATTACATATAGAGATAGGAAAATATATACTATCAGGTTTTGTTTTATATGCAACTTTTCCCACATTTTCAAAGACTAAGGGCTCCCATTAATTACACAACCTACGATTTCTGTGGGGCTATTTCTGAGCTTTAAAGAGCACCAACATACTGATACACAGCAAGATCAACTGCTTTATATTCTGAAATATTTAATTCCAATCAAAAAGAGAACTTAAAGAAGATTGCAAAACAGAAGAAAGTAAAAGAGTGATAAATCACGGCTTCTGTACTGTCCGCAGTTTTCACGGGAAAGTTTCAGTGTTTATCATCATTTTATGTGATTACAGGCCATCATCCCAGTATTTTGATTCTCTACAAAACAGATAACCTACAATTGAACAGAGAGTTTCAGTGAGACTAAGCTTCTCTGACCTTCATTTGTATTGAGTGTCTGTATTCCACAGTCTTAAGAAACAAGGATATATGATGAGCTGCTAGATTTCAAAGCCTCAGCTGCTTGCCACCCCATCTACAGCCGGCTACATCTGGTCTATCGTTACCATCAATGACAGTTTCCTCTCTAGGACTCCTCAGAAGCATCGCACCTGTCACATAGTATTTTCCTGTATTAGATCCACCCTATACAGAACACAGTTAAGGTGCGCAGAGAACAGAGGGAGGGTGGAAGCTTTTCCTAAAGATTTCTAACTACACTCAAGAAGTCTGTCGTTACCCTTGACTAGAACAGTGACTCCATGAGAAAGGATGAGAACAAAAGAAGTAACAGAAGAGTTAGCGTCAAAATCTGGGTAGCGTAGTTTTATGGAGAATACGTGTATCAAGAAATCTGTATTCAAGCCTGTGATCGGGATCTGTACCTCTTGATCCTTATCAAGAGATCTTAAGACACATTTTAAGGGCTTGCAAATAACTTCATGAATAAACTTGCTCACACCAGTAAGTTTTATACTTTTATGATTATACCAGGATATACATCCATAAACACTTAAGGCTCAGGTTTTCAATCTGCCTATGCCGTGTGTATGTGCATTTTCTCATTAAAAAGTCTTACATATTGGTTTCAAATATCTCATCTGCAGCAATAAAATTTGTGCAAAAATGGGATGATCTTGTGGGCAAAGGATTGGGGGTGGTGGTGGTGTTTGTTTTGTTTTTTTAAACTAGCTGAATGTCTTAAGAACCAGAATCTTATTTCCAGATACTACAAAGGAATTGCTTTAAAATTTCAAGTATTCATACAGATATGTCAGGAAAGCCTGTCTATTCATCTGTTTTACACATGAAATCATTTACATTTCTATAGAACAATGTGGTTGCTATTACTGTAAGTATTTGAAATTATGGAACGCAGAACATATGATGAGGTTTTCAAAAGCAGCTAGAAGAATGAGTCAATAAAATCCCAATGAAGATCAGCCACTAATGTCAAAAGGAATAAGATATAGAAGCATGTCATGAAAATTCTGAAATAAAATAACAAAATGAAACCCATGGTATTTTAAGAAACACATCCCTCCCACAATTTATTTTTTTTTTTTAGTATACCACTTTCTTCTACTGATTTTTACACATACAACAATACATCAAGACTAATAAAATACATTATATTTGAGTGTGTATCCAATGTGCAGTTCATGTGAGTAAATCTCAGTACAATAAAAGCATTAGTCTAGGAAGTTTCTGTTGTTCTTTCACTATATGACTTCTGTAAGTTTCAGGCCACACATAAAATATGTTTGTAAATTGTGAATTCAAACTCACAAGTACCTTTAATCTTTTAAAAGGAACAGAGATTAAGACATGATTCTATGAGCCTAGAAAAGCTTATAGGAATAGGAAATTGCAAATCCTCAGTTATAACAGGAACAAAATCCAGTCCTGAAACCTTTTGCTGAGCATGGGTAATTTCTTTTCCCCAAAGTACAGGAATGGCCAGCATAATCTCTTCCCCCAAAATATTATTCTCTTGTGGAGTCGCATTATTATTTTGATCTTACGTCCTCAGGGGTCAGCTAGGTATAACAGCCATAGAATTTCCTTTATTTATCTGAGGCACATGCCACACAACTCTTGCAGTAAGTGTTATTAACAGCATGGTGTGGTACTGATTCAGAATTCTTATCATGTAGATTTCTTTAATATTCTACACTGTTTTGCTTTTTCAGCTGGTTGACATTAAAATTCTTCCATCCCTTAAAAAAAGAAAGAAAATTAGAAATACTCTCTGAAGGCACTTAAGACATTGCATGATGCCAGCTGAGAAGCTCTATTAGTGAATGGGATGGGAAGCATTATGAAAGGTAGAAGACTAAGCTTCATTAAACTTGACTTCATAAATTCTTTTGAAGAAGCACTTAAAACGCCATGTTGTTTTCACCTAGTGATTGGAATCTGTCAGAGGGAGAGGACAGAGCCAGGCTTTTCGCACTGGTATGTGGAGGGAGGACAAGAAGCAAGAGGTTTAAGCTGAAACGGGAGAGGTTCACAGTGGATACAAGGAGCAGCTTTTTGCCCATAAGGACAGGTAGGCAGCAGAAGGAGGCTGTCCAGGGAGCTTGTGCAGCCTCCACCCCTGGAGGCTTTCAAGCCCTCACTGGATAAAGCCCAAAGCAACCTGGTCTAATCTCAGAGCTGCCCCCACTGTGAGCAGGAGAACAGATGAGGGACCTCCTAAAGTATTTATGTATGCCACTGTATTAAGACACAGAAAGACAGACTTTTCTGGAATAGAATTAGGCCAAAGCAAATTGCTTTATTAGCCCCTTTCCACATGAACCAACACCTAACCTATGGGCAGAATAAATTACTTCAGTGCCTGTAAACAACATTAGGTCAATGTTCACCTCCATGCCCACACTTCTGTTCCTAGAAAGGGTGGCCAAATTGAAGGTGAAAGACATGGCCATTTATTTTTAATTAATTTATTAATTCAGCAACAGGGAGGTATGCACAGGCAGCACGCAGGCATACAGAATCATACAAATATTTAGGTTCAAAGGACCAGCTATGGGTCTTCTGGCCCAATCCCCCTGCTCAAAGCAGGGTGAACATACATTCTGCATGACTGGGTATTAACAAAGTCCCATATGGAAGAGGTGTATTCAAGTACCCCATTTCCACAAAACTTCAGAAACCTTTACCTGGATTAAGTTGACATTTCACTAGCCAAAAAGTCAAACCCACCCCTAAATAAATCTCCCCCACAAAACCAGAAACCAAGCCCATATGAACTGAAAAGATGGACAGCCACAAAGCACAGATCTAGCTCATCCAAATCACTTGATGTTTACTGTAACCGAACTTTCTGTAATGAATAAACTGCAACCCTTGCCTTCTAAATCCACAATGAAGCTCTAATCTCAGCATATAATAGATATATTATGGCATTAAAAATTATGTAAAACGCTTGGATAAGCCAGAGTAGTCTTTCCAACGTATGCCTTGATTCAGCTAAATATTATTGGACAAGCTACAATAATATATGCATTACTGTCCCCTCAGTTGGCTCCCGAGGCTCATATTGCTATTCCACCTATGCCACTTTGCATGCTAATAAGATCCCAGAAAATGATAATTACCCTTAGGGACTACGTTCAAAAGCTGCCCTTTTCATTGAAAAGGCTCATTCATAGCCCAGGTTAGTCCAGATTTGAAAGGAAACCTTATGCCATTTTCCAGACTCCTGAAACTTTCAAAATAACACTATTTGCTTAACAACCTTTACTTTTTATCGCTGTTAGTTCTTGAATCCAGAGTAAATGAAGTTACAAAATGTCGACAGTGATATTCTAAAAATAATGCAATTAAAGCAACAACTGTGAATTGTTCGGAGAAGGATCAGAGTGCTAAATATACTTTAAAAAATTCAAACAAATCCGAACACTGGGAGGATTCCAACTTAGTTTCTATACATATGGCCCAGTTAGGCTAACCTGTGATCCTGCTCTCTCTAATCCAGCGACACACCCTACAAAATCAGCAACAACAACAACAACAACAAAATTTAAGTCATAGGAACACTGGAGATGATTGCCAAAAGTGCTCTCAGGGAGGTAGGTGCCCAGCCCCTATCTACTTTTCAACATTCACAGGATTTAAGAAGTTAAGTTATGCAATCTCATAGTTATAAATCACTTGCATTTGTGATCCAAGTTCCATGTGGGGATTTTTTTCCAGGAGAAACATTACCTATAAAAGTTGGAGTCATCTTAAATTAACTCTTAATTATAAGGTTTTGAGTTACTTCTCCCGCATAACTTTCGGCCTTTTGATTCTGACACTGGCAAATTGCTAATTCTGCACAGTCAATACAGAAGTGGTCACATCATAAATGAACTTCAAAAATTTTTTGGAAAAAAAAAAAGACTATTTGTGCTTTAATTTAGAAAGCTTTGGAGACTCACTATTATTTTCCAAAATACCTCATGGCTATTAAAATAATCAAATTAAATGTAATTTGAAATCAAAGCAGACAGTGAACAGTGCTTTTATTTGAAAAAAGTATTTACAAATCAGGTTTGCATTGCTCGTTTGTAGACGATGAAGCACCACAAGCATCACACAGGTGACTAATGATTACTGAGCACATTAGCTTGGTCTAGTGGGTTATTTAGTTCTTGGCATCTATCATCCTTTATCTCCCTCAAAATAGCATGACTTAATCTTTCATCTGTCATAGCCTCCCCTTAAGTTAATCAGATGTAATAAAAATGTACACCATAAAACACAACAGCCTAAAAATCAAATCAACATTAACATCTCTCTCAAAGTAAAATACGCTGTTAAGAATTCCTTGTCTGCTTCTAATTTGATTTTCTTCAGATGCACAGGCAGAATATACTTAACGGTATGTGTTTGAGAAATGGAGATTAAAGCTGCTTTATGTGAGAGGTCTGTAATATGATGTCTCAGAAAAACAGGTTGTCATGATAAGATATTAAAATTTTGTAAAATAATGTTCAGAAAGCACAGTTTCTTAAATTTGAGATTAACCAGAAAATCAATTATTGCTAGGGTCTGTTTATGCATCTATAATACTTGCTATTTTCATGAAATCTACAGCTAACAAACATGTACTACTGTAGACGGGTATATGAGCGCAATGACTTTCTCTACCAAACCTAACAATGCCTCGCTTAACCTTCCGCAAAGTGGAACGAGGTCTTGTTCTGTACTGCAGTCTCCCCTTGGTTGGCAAATTCCTCACTGTCCTCATTTCTGGCCTTAGGTCGCTTCATCAACTTTCTAGGCCTGTCTTTCTTACTTAGTATTTCATTCTCTTGAGAGAATGAAACACAATCTTTTTTCAGGGGGGTATTCCATGCAACTTTCTCAAGAGGCCAAATATGCTAAAAGGTATTATCCACAAGCTCAGCAGGAAGCTGTACTAAAAAGAAGAATCTATTCTCATCGAGGGCTGTGCAAAATTCAAAAGGATCATTTTTAATGATACTTGTATTGAATTAAACCCACAGTGGCATCCACAGGGCAGAGAGGCAGATACTGTCTCTGGGGGAATCCACTGTCTCTGGGGGAATCCACTTCCATCTGAATGACCATCTGAACCGCATCTTTTCTTCCAAACCTGCCCTAATAGCTCCTTATTGCTTTTAGTTTCTGCTCCATCTAAACAATTTCCAAGTCCTCGTAACGGGTTAAGAATTTTGCTGCTGTGCTAAAAGGCTTTGTTGAACTAAGCTGTAAAACCTCAGAAGCAGGATGCTAGGCTTGGAATTCAGGAATAAAATTTTTTTCCTATTCTTTTGATAGCATTTAGCTATAATGCTCCTAATCAGCTGTACCGTTACTGGGTTCATTTCTTCCTGAACTGCTAAAGTTTCAAAGTCAAGTCAGCAGGCAGAAGTGCCTTGCCGAACGTACCACAGCACAAACCCCAGAGTTTGTGCTACAAATAAAAACAGAACTACTTATTGAACATGGGAGCAGGGGAACCAAGAGCTAGAGGACCTGAGACACAAAAAGCATCATAGATGTACAGCTTTAATAAAGAAGGTACGAGACTAAAACACCCCATAAGGGTCTAACATTTTCAAATCTGTTTAGCAAGTGAGGGATAAGGTTTCACCTGGTAGGTTACTGGACTGGGACTTCACACTAACTGAGCTGGAAAAAACTACATGACCCAATAATGTAGTCATTGTGAGGACTTCCGCTGGTTCGCTCTGAACGTTCTGCAGACAATGCAAAGCATACGCATAAGGGAAGCAAAATTATAGAGTACCTTAGTTACAATGAATAGATGACTAGATGACTATTACCAAGCTGACTTTATAAAGGAGTATTATTCCCTAGTACCTGCCAAAAGTTGAATGGATGGCTTGAACAAAATATGAATATTAAATGTTAATACACACATATAGTAATCAAATTTAAAGGTCATTAAGGCAGCAGTCACTGTGCAAAACCATTTAAAGTGCTGTACTTACTGGTCCAGATACCTGCCATACAGAAGGAATTAACAGGAAGGTGCTAATTTACAGAGCAGGTTTTCATAAATAAAGGAAACAGCAGGCAACAAAAATGTCTGCTCAAATGATCAGTAAAAAATCCTGTTTGGAGAATATTTATCCATCTGTATCTGTGGCATCTTAGTGCCTTGTCTGTGAACAAGAGAACTTAATCATATCCATATAAGCAGTATAACATTTACTTTAAGAGACCAAAAAAAAAAAAAAAGGGAGCAATGTCTAACAATTAGATGCTCAGAAATGTCTGTACCTGCCTGGTAACAGGCAGGCACAGTACACCATTTTGCTAACTATTTTCTGAGAAAAGGCAATCAATCAATACCAACAGCTAGCACACATGTGACAAGAACAGTAACGTTTTTTTCTGGTGAGCTGTAGGTGGAACTGGCTGCAAGCCGCTGGTTCTACTCACAGTGTTTGGGGTCCCAGGAAAAGTCTAAGAGGCACTAGGAAAGGCTTTATAAATGATGCTTCAGTTAGTCTTACCCAAAATGGAAGAGTTTAAGACTCAGTAAGTAACAGCATCCGTGCTTTAGGCTGTCAAATACCTACATTGGGTAGTCATAACTGGGCTGCAGAAGTGAGACCAGATGCATGTGCACATAAATATAAACACACACCCATTATTGCTTACACACTGCCAACAGAACAGCACACCACCACGTTGTACAACTCACCAGGAACAATTCTTCCCCCTCCCGACCCAAACATTTCCATTGGCTTTACCTGGAGAAAGGTGTCGCAAGAGATGCAAAAGATAGAAACAGGACAACCTAGATTACTGCAGAAAAGGCTGAGGTAAGGGGAGTGGTGGTTTGGTTTTTTGGGTTCTTTTTTTGTCATCTGTTTGGCAGGGTTTTTTGTACGTTTTGGTTGGTTTATTTATTTGGGCTTTTTTATCATAGCTTAAATAAATCACTAAAAATTTTGGTAAAGACTGACACACACACACAAAAAAACCCTAAATTCAGAAATTCTTTTTCTATAACTTCTCTTTTGGAATCATCTTCTTAAGAAACTGAAATCACCATAATTTTCTCAGCATTCGCTTTACATTTATTTTAGCTTTGCATGTTTATCTCCATACAATTTTGCATGTGTCTATGTAAAAAAATTACCATGACAATCTGGTTTTAAATCAGGAACTGAATATAGATCATTGACTCACTTCTTCCATTTAACTAATGCTGTATTTTTATTCAAAAATGTTAAGTTTCACTTTGTTGTGCATATGCCACAAGGCCCATTGCTGTCGGCAAAAGCTCCCATACTAAGAAAACATCTGTCAGGACCGCAGGGATTTTGCTATTATCCACCACTTCCTTGTTAATGTATGGTCAATACTATCACAAGAAACCTCTCAATAAATATGCAGTAGGAAGATAAATTGCTGGAAAGTTGGAACTACCAGCTGTCAATACAATTAGAGACAAAAGAGCACTGGAGCTGGCCTCGGAGGATTATACAGCCATTTGGGAATTGATTTCCTCGGGGGTTACTTGTTTGGAGCTTTTTATCCACAAAAAGAGCCCATTTGTTGAGAAGTACCATTTGTCAGCTCTTTACTACATTTACATGTGTTATTTCTGCCCTTCTCTGCCCAGACTAACATTCTCTTGAAATACACTATTTTGTGAGGTTATCTCTGTAAGTGTACTTTACTGTACGTTTCCTCTACTGATATATGGATTTTTATTTATTCAATTCTAATGGCCGAAACTATAAACTTTTAGATCCAAATTGAAAATAGGACAATATTTTTATACAAGGAATCCCCCACTTCCCTGTTCTCATATCCAGGTCTTTGTAAGAGAAAAGAATGCAGCAAAGAGGACACAGAATGGAAATTTATCTCTGGAAAACGAATGGATATCGCAAAAGATGGGCAATGAGAAACAGGTAAAATGAGCGCTTCCTCTCTCTCCACCTACTTATTATCAAGTAGGAATAATTCTGCTAAGCAAAACAGTACAGTTTTCCAGCTTTTCCAGCAGAAAGTCACTGCATGCCTTCTTTCTTGAATGAAAACGCAAAACTGTTATTTCAGTGCTCCATAGCAGTTTGCTTTCAAGGCCTTCAGGCTATACTCATAAACAGAATAAATCCTCTTGCAGGAAAAGTTCACTTTATTCTGCAGATATCAGAGTCAGTCAAAACTCTTCTGACAGAACAGCTTTAGGAGAGCAAATGCCAATTTGAAAGAATCCAAACACTCCAGAGAAACACATTGATTGCGTCAAAATTCTGATGACATTTACTGGAATCCTGCCCAGTTTCATGTCTGCTCATCTTCCCACCTCCTCAGCCAATATTTCCAGGCTTACAATGAAAATAAAATGTAAAAACAAAGTTAAATTAAAAAAAAAAAAAGAGAGGATCAAAATTAAGGAGTTGTTAGAAAGCCTACGCAAATAAATTATTTCAGTGTCCTAAGAATGGCATTGTTTCAGAACTGATATTGCAGGGGAATTTACTATATTTATTTTACTGTCTCAGACCCCTATTTTTACATTTTTGGAATTCTGACTAAAAGGAAAATTCCTCCTTTCCCCCAGCCACTGCTGTTCAGAAAACAATACCAACACCCTTTACCTTAGCTGTTCTGCTTACTGGTTGGCACAACTGCAGTACTGATATTGCATCATCGACTGCATCACAGACAATAGAACTGTCTGAGCAAAGCTTCCCGTGATAACCAACGTAGTGACTTGCTCCATGCTTAGTCTTGAAAACTGCAGGAAACTCAAGATGAATATGTTTTGGCATGGTGACTGCTTCAAATGGAAGTAAAGAATGGTCACGGGGGTTAACACTGTTCCTGGTTGTGCTAAATGCCAAACTAGCGTTTATCAAACTATGAAACATGAGAATGCAACTCTACAGTTAGGCCAGTGCTTGTGGTCTTAGCCGCAACCTTGGAGGATCCTGAACAGAACAGCTCTGACCTGACTGAGCTCTCAGCTCATTCATCATTCACGTCTTTATTTTTACCATAAATGCACCTTTGTTACTTTCTCCTGTTTTCAGCTTTTTCTACTTTTTTTTTTAGAACTATCATGCCTCACTTTTCCTTTTTGTTTGTTATAATTACCAACATCATTATCGCTATATCACAAGCAAAATAAGGGAAGTATAAATCAAAGTAGGATCCAAAGTAAAAGAATAAGTAGTACTATCCCATGCCTGGCCAAATTTCACTGATATTAATTAAATTTTCTGTGTTTGAGCTACAGTGCTTTATGCTTCTTTGAATTTATCTTTTCCAGCTCATTTGTTGTTGACCGACTGCACAGCATGCCAACCATCTTGTTATCAGCTGCCACTAAAGGACTGGTACGCAGTGCATAAGGAATCTCTTGATATTTAATTCATCCATGCCTCAGTAGCTCTTCCACTTTTGTTTTAAACTGTATCTTCTCCTAATACACCATATAGCTTCCTGTTTCACTCACTGTAATTACCATTCATGAAAATACAGTACTCTTTTTTTTGTTAACATGACAGCCTTGTGATTCTACAGCACTGTTGTCATCCATGCCCTTATTATTTAGTCCATAATCTCAAACTCAGCTTTATTACAAGAAACAAGCAGCTTTAAATGTCAGTAATTTGTAAGGTGAACAAAGTATCAGAGCCATTAAATACAATATGCACAAAACAAATAGTGTATTTAGGTGTAGCAGCTAAATGCCAGCAACCATTTATAATGGAGAGATGAGGGAGAAAGGCAAGGAAGGACTGCAGTGACCCTAAACAATTCCCTTCCAAAAATGCTACAAGGTTTGTGGCTTTGGGGTGGGGCCTTTTCTCATTATTATAAAAAGCCATATCAGTCATATGTTGGATTTTTTTTTTCCTGGACAGGTGACTTGTCATCAGGCTACTTTGAAACACGTTATCAGAAATAGTGTGGCCAGCAGGAGTAGGGAAGTGATTGTGCCCCTGTACTCGGCACTGGCAAGGTGCTGGAGCGTGTTCAGAGAAGGGCAACGAGGCTGGTGAGGGGTCTGGAGAACAAGCCTTACGAGGAGCGGCTGAGGGAACTGGGGTTGTTTAGCCTGCAGAAAAGGAGGCTGAGGGGAGACTTTATCGCTCTCTACAACTACCTGAAAGGAGGTTGTAGCGAGGTGGGGGTCGGTCTCTTCTCCCAAGTAACAAGCGATAGGACGAGAGGAAATGGCCTCAAGTTGCGCCAGGGGAGGTTTAGATTGGACGTGAGGAAAAATTTCTGTACTGAAAGAGTGGTTAAACATTGGAACAGGCTGCCCAGGGAAGTGGTTGAGTCACCATCCCTGGAAGTATTTAAAAGACGTGTAGATGAGGCGCTTGGGGACATGGTTTAGTGGGCATGGTGGTGTTGGGTCGACGGTTGGACTTGATCATCTTAGAGGTCTTTTCCAACCTTAATGATTGTATGATTAAATTGAGAAAATTGAGATGGTTCATTTCCAGCTTCTTCAATCCGATTTAAGACACTGCTACGAAATACCTAGATGTGAGTGACATTGCCTCTTTTCTCCTGCTCACAGAACACCCTGTTCCATCTGTTCAACCAGTTCTACCTTGGTCACTAAGACATTCCCCTTTCTCAAAGCCTTTGTAACTACTCTTTTCCATGTTAAATGAAAAAAAAAACCACCCCAACCCTAGAAGTTTCCATAATTATTAAGCTATTTAACAAATATGCAAAAAATGTTTTGCCCAAAAAATCACCTATAATGTCCTTCTCCAGATCTTTGTCACACTTGCTGTTTTACCCATTCAACATTTATGTTGGACTTTTAAAAAACTGAATGCAGATTATTTTTCACTTGCACAGTTTTAGCACTGTTTGTGACAAATGTGTATTTTTTCTAAATTAGAATATATACTGAAAATGGTGGGAATTATTCTAAAACTCTTTGAAGAAATAGTGGCAACCTCTTGCCTCTGAAATGACCAGGATATTACCATTTACAATCTGAAAGACTGAGAATGTTTTCAAGTTATGTAATGCAATTTACAGAAGCTTTGTTACTGTTCATTAGATTATTAATAATTTTTGTGGTTGTGATATATCAATTGCCAAATAATTTAGCAAACAACAACAAAACTAACTAGCCAATTATTTTAACATTAGGTGTTTCTATGAGATTGCCTATCAAATTTTGCAGGCATAGGAAAGCTACATTTTTCCAGAAGTTCAGCATATAACAGTATTTTACAGAATACTGATGTTAGTTTTTAACTTAAAATGTCAAGATTCAGTGGCTGCTAAGCAGAAAATAATTGATTTGGCCTTTGCTTGTGGTTGTTCAAATGTTGCAGGGTACAAATCAAAACTGATATTCATGCTGGTTTGAATTTGCATAAGCAGTTCACACTTTCAAGCTCTCAAAGCCAAACTGGGCATTTAAATGTTTTGACAGTAATGATTTGAAACATGCTTTCTTAGCAGCTAATCAATGAACTGAATATCGTTTCTGGCAGTATTCTGAAATAGGATATGGACCAGTAGTCTCCTCATCCAGAAGTTTCTTAAAAGAACTTACAGGATAAAGACAGACAGATTGTGGAAAAAAGAAGTCATCTACATGCACACGTAACTCCAGTTAGCATCAGCAGCAACTCACTGATTTATCATAAAAGAATTGTTATTTTATATATTCATTATATTTATATAACCTTTAACTTCAGTTCACTTAACTAGATTTTAGGAAGGGCTATTGATACCACAGTAAAGGTATTTGCAATGGCACATCAGGCTCAATGAACCCAAAAGCCACATTTTTAGAATTAGTATAAAAGATGTCAGTGTAAAATCTAGTGCCTGGTAACATCTTCTCCTCCCTTCTATTAAATAAGGACCAAGCTTTACAGAAGTCTCACTTTGATCTCCCCTGTAGCAAGGGACTGAAATCTTCAAGATCTCAATTCTCTAGTTCACTTGAGTACTTGGAGAAATAAAATAATGAAAGAGGAAAAAATGTTAGTTTGTTTATCTAACTGCCACTGGAGTGAGTTAGGACCACAGGAATAATCTACAACTATGTGAAACTATGTATCATAATGGATGAAATAAAATGACAATAATGAATTCCTTGAAAAATATTTATAATGTTAGCCTTTTGCCTCTAGTTAAGAAAGAAAAACACGGATTGCTGAGTAAACTTTGTAACTGTGATCAGCATTCAACTGGTTTCCTAAGAGTACCTACACAGAGCTCCAGTATTACCCAAAAGTAGAAGGGGGGGGCGGGGAACGCAACACACCCAAAAGCAATACTCAGTATTAATTTTGATCTACTGATAACCTGAGCAACATATTATGCATATTTAAAATGGTAATATGCTGGACTTCAGTCAATCTCTCAATCTTTCAGAGATTGTGCCATCAGAACATCTCTCTGCCAATCAGCTCCCAAAATCCTGCACTCAAACATCATGACAGGAAACACCCTTATTGAGACCCACTTCTCTCTACTGGACAGAATCAGAATTTACCTTCTTTTTCCTTAAATCTGGTTGCGGGGGGGGTGGGGGAGTGGGGGGGTGTTGTTTGTTCTCCTTTCCCACCAGCTCCCTCTGAACTGAAAGCAAGCTTTGTGTGTGGAGCAAGAAAGTGGGAGTTTCTGCCCATCTCCATCCTTTTGCATAATGACAGTAATGAAGCTTTAGGTACTCACAGGATTGTTAACATTTGAGAAACAAAGGGCCTCCCTCCAAAGATGCTTAGTGGCTTTGGGTTTTTACATTGTAAGAAAGCGCAAGAGGATTTTTCACATTTATGAACATTGATTAGCTATCACAGAAAAGTATCATAGTTCCATCTATTATAAGAACAGTGGCAATGAATTGGAAGATTTTTGAAACAAAATGCTTTGTTTAGAAATAACGCTGCTATTCTTGGTTGAACTGCATTTAAACTTACTGTAACATTCTGCTAATCAAAATCTATAATGTTTCTAAAAAGGTGTTATGGAAAACTAGTAAAGGTTACATGCATATATTAGCTTATTAAATGTTAACCTCACAGCCAATACTGCAATGAACAATATTAATCGATAATCAATTAGCCCCTTATTACTGCGAGTCAAATTCAGTTCAACCCCACTGAGTGTTTTCTTAATGTTGTGGCAAAATAAATGTTCTCCCATTAAATTTTTTATTATCTAGCATTTAGTTGTTGAAGTTGCTGAAGGAGTCCATGCTCACTACTTCTTTATTATGCTAAAGTTACACAACCACAGAGATATCCGATTCCTATAAACCAAGACAGACTTAAAAAAAAAAAGTATAAATTACTGTTGACCTAGCTTCTTTCTCATATTTTGTTTTACAATCTACATCATAGGGTTATCTTTATCAAGTTAGCCTATTTAGAGTAGCATGGGATGTGGCTTAAACCCTCATTATTTTTCTGATTAGTCTCATCTGGAACTAGTTGTTGTGGATTGCAACACAACTGAATAGGAAGCCCCAACATGCAGTCACAGGAGTTCACTTCATACTTAGTAGTAGCCCTTTTGAAAAATCTGTGATAGGGAAAGATCCTAAGAAGTCCTCCTAGGAGACTTTGTTTAAGCTTTTATCTTTGGTTTCTGATACTTTAAGGCTGCAGGATATCTTAAAGCACAAAAGAAATCCAAATGTCATTGTACATTTTAGATTTCAAAGCAGCCATAGAGAGGCAAGGTGAAACAGTAGTTACATGTACGGCAGATTTTAAAAGTCTATTTTATTATTATTATGAAATGTTCTAGAGGACATATTGTGGGATAATTTGGTTTGTTTTAATGAGAAAATCCAAAAAGTCATTCCTGGCAGCAGGAAGCTTACGTTAGTTCAGGATAACAAATACAAGGAAAGCACCAGTGAAGTTCTTAAAATATTTGCACTTTGAATGCATGACAGTCAAACTTAATAGAAGAAATACAAACCTGCTGTGCAGGAGTTCATTTTTCATCAGTTTGTAAAATAGCCCAGTTTCATAAATACCTAAAGCCGAAACTCCATCATGGTATTATAATGGTAAATATCAAAAAACAACTTAAGAACATGACCACGTCTAATCAGAGACATGTAAAGAAATGAAGAAAAGAGACAACAGAAGGCTTATTACTTTGAGGGTGAGAGAACTAGTGAGTAACATAGTACGTCTGAAAGGAAGGAAAGCAGGATTTGCTAACAGACAAATTGGACAGTGGGTCACTGTTGATGGGAATATACAAAGATTTCAGCTGAAAGGACATGTGGATCCCCTAGAGAATGCAGAAGCACCTGTTTGTATTTAAGCAAGTAAACTAATCCAGTTGACAGAAGCCATTCTTGCCTGATAAAATATTACCACCTACCTCCTCAAAATGGGGGAAAAAGGACAAGAAAAAGCAGCCTGACAACATAGAACAAAGGGTAAATCTGGGAAGAGAGTGGTGGGTGGTATGATGGAACTAAACAGAACTAGCAGGAAGATTTCAAGTTGTAGACTGGCAAGTGACTAGAACTGCTGAAATTCCACTAGGGTTTATATCCAAGAATGCACATGGTGGAAATATAAGAACACACTGGTTTTTATGCTTTCAAAAAAACCCCAACACCTATTGAATAGTGTAATTTTCTGCATTGACTGTAACTATAGCAACCATGACTAAATGTAGGAAAATCATCTGTACCCACAGCAATAGTGAAACATCTGTGCATCAAGTCTTCAAATTACAAAGTTGTCAGTTCTGAAGACTACTCGATCATTAAAAAGACTTTTACCACAAAGAATACCATCAGAACCTGGAATTTTTCCAAATGGCATCTAAAATCCCACATGGTGCTTTGAGAACTAACAGCACTCTCCCTAGTAGAAGTGATGATGATGATGATAATAATCTGGCAACATTAATGAATGCACCTCAAAATATATGAATCAGTAGAATTTCATATTAACAACTCTTTCTAATAGCAAGATTACTGTGGTTAAGCTAAACAGTAAACACAGCAGCAGAGAAAAGGTCTTGGCAAAGAATCTCTACAGAAGACAGCCAAAACAGAAATATACCTTTGCTAAAGTAAGGTTGTAAGTACGGAATAGGAGTACTTACCTATGCTTTGAAAACCTAACTGTATAGCAAATTGCCAAATGGCCAGAAGAAGGAAAGATTAACTGGAGACCCCCACAGAAATTAAATACATTAATATTTATAATCCTATTTAAAGGGACTGGACAGAATTTTAACAATTGAAATGAAATGGTACAATCTTCCCATCTTCCTAGATCTCCTTTTTTCTGTATAAGTATTTGTGGATATGGGGGTGTGTGGGTTACAGTCTTTAACGATATTTTCCATACTTCCCATGTAGATCTTTGTTGTTGCCAGCCTGATCAGAAACATTTTCAAATACAGCACTTGGAGCGTGAAATGCTACAGCATAAACTTAGCCTACAAAGCTTTAACTCAGACCAAAGAAGAGTTAATGTTCAGTTGCATTCCCCGATTAATATACTAGCATGCAACTGAAATTTCTGCCTCCCACGCTCCAGTGACATACTCAATATGAAAACTTCCGTTTGCCATAGATTTTCCAAGTGTTCCTACAATAGAACATACTCGCATATTTACTTGTATCACACAAGTCTGCCATACACTACTGATGTCATTTTTGCTTACATATTTCTTGGTGTAAGAATATGCTAATTGCATTCACAACAATACATCTCAAGTCTGGAGAAAAAAACCACAAACACAAGACTTGCAGCTGGCCTTCAGCAATAAAAAAAAAAAGGAAGTCTAGATATGAATGCTTTACTAGAAAGTTTGTATCATGAGCAGACATGGTGCACTGGACTGTTTGCTTTTGACAATTTCCTGGCAGAGGCACTAAAATAGTCCACCTACATGCAGAATACAAGAAATCTAATTAAAAGCTATGCAATTGAGAAATTGCTGGAAATGAAGTGCCAAAAGTCTACAGTTTCAAAACTTCCTAGTGGTAGAAGATTTTTGCAGTGGAAGTCTGAAGGGGATTTCTTTTTCCCTCCATGTGTTTCAGTTTTTCCTGATCTCAAATATACAACTGCCACTAGTTCTGAATGCTAAGCCTTCACATATATTTGGGGGGGGGGGGGGGGGGGGCGGATGTAGTGTGCATTTTGCTACATGATCACATCTTCTGAAAAGAATGCTATATTTCTCCTCAAGTGGTGGTATAATATAGCCTGTATATGTTGCACTGATTTTCATTTAGCACATCTTATGACAGAATATGGTGAAATCCAGGCAAACAATCAGAAAGCTAAACAATATCTTGAATATTCTATAGAATTATTTCAAACTAAGTCTCCTTTGCTGACTATTCCAGCTTCATATTATTTGGTTTTTTATTACACTGCAAAATTCTCAAAATGTGGCAAATATCAACTGGAGAGACAGAAGTCAGAGAGATCTCTGATGATTCAGTATGTCATATGATGTCACAAATTTTTTTCCACAGATTGGAATCAGAACAAGTCTTTTATCCTAGAAGAACTCTAGCTTCCAGAACTTAAAACTATATTTCCAAGAAAGACTGCCCTAGACTTACCTTGCAGTTCAAAGGAGAAAGAATATTTGGTCATAGGTATCATAAATATTCAGTGATTAGATGACAGCACTCTTCTGCAGTTGCTTCTAGCAGACCTGTTCTTTGTCTTTCAAGTGTCCTGTAACTGCCACTCAAAACCCTAAAGATGGCACGTCTCTGCCCAAATGGAAGGACTTGTGCCAGAACTGGTTTTCCTAAGTTCCCTTCAGAAATAGGCGCATCAGCTTCTCCTGAGGTAAGCATCCAAAAATCAGAGGCATCGCACCATCAACGTTCCTTTGTCTCTACGCTATCAAGGGAGCAGGTAGTAGAGACATTTGAAACTAGATATTAATCCTATTCCTGCTCTGCCATTAACTCATTGACTTGGGACAAATTATATTTTTGTGTCTCGGTTTGCTGTCTTTTTCACTGACAGGTCCATCTCTGCATATTACAGAGGAACACTGGAAGACTTGGCAACATATTTGTAAAGCACACTGATCTATAAATCAACCTTTGTACTATTATAGCAGAGAAATAATTCCCGCCCCCCCGGCCCAAGCACTGTACTTAGCATTCTGAAAATACTGTGATTTCTTTTCAAAGCATTAGGAATCAGAAACCACCACCGTTCTGCTTCAGCCTGCTTGCTTTATTTCTGGGAATCAGTGCATTCCTATATACATGTCACCCTTCAAAAAGGCTCCAATCTCCTGCAGCTGAGAGTCAATAACAAAGTGTTAGAGAAATAAAAGCTATCCATATGTTCATAGGTTTTCAAAATCAATGAGTAACTCATGTTTTTAAAAGCATTATCAATACAATTAGAATCTCTTTTCAGAGATTCTGAAGACAGGTTTTTGTTTTGTTTCTTTTCTTATTGCCTGGCAACATGACCTGTATATTCCCCGGGTGAGTGACGTGAAAAACAGTTTTTCCTGTGAAATAAAGTACCTGATGTCAGCTCTCCAGGATTCACATCGAGGGTTGTCAAAACTTGTTTGAAACTGGTCTTTGCTTCCTTGTTAGTAAAATAGATATAGCACTATCCATTTTACTTTACAGACTAAACTTAAAGATTGCATCTGCAGCATAGGGTGTTGTCAATATGCTACACATCACTGTTACCAGGTAAGAAAAGTAACAGCTGAGTTTGCCTAAAAAGTGATCAGGGTTATTCACAATGGAGGAACAACAGGAATTAGGAGTATGACCTTGATTTTTTTTTCTTTCAATATGTTACAATTACTAAAATAAAGGTCAGGCTCGAAATGTGTATTTATTTTTTTAAATGGCTAAAACATTATTTTATTCTGGTAAGTAAAACTCAACTGTAACATATGAGTGCCTTGCTTACATTAACTAGCAAATGCATGACAAGGCATCAGCACTGCCTTATTTTGAAACAATTCACATTAAAAAAGCAGTAATTTTCATAGTAAAAATGTGTAATACAAATATAAAAAGAGGAACTGGTCTAGCATTACGCAGAAAATCATGAGTAACACAAGAATATAAATCAAAGGAATAGTATCTCTTATAAAAACTCTAGCCTCTGCTTAAGAACAAGGCTATGTCTTATTTAGTCTTTCTAAAACACTGACATTTCCTCCAAGTTGGACTGGGGTTGTAACAGATAGACTCAGTAGATCCATGCCAGTCATCTACCTTATGTACTATTTTTCAGGACTGATGTGTGGTCTTCTCTGTTAAGGTTATCTATCAAGCCCCACATTTAGGACTTCATACTATGTAAAAAGGACATTTCTTGTCACAACCCACGTCAGTTGAAACCTAGTGCCATTGGAGACCAGATTTAGTTGCTCCTTCTCCTCAAATGAGTTAAAAATCAGAAGGATTTTTGCATTTAAGGAGCAGTCAGCTTGTTTTAAACAAAGCTAATATAACAGGAAGCAAAAAATGGAGCCAGAAAGATGAAATGTAGCTTGGTTTAATATAATGCGTGTTCATCTCTTAAAAGCTGGCAAAGGACAACATTGCAGTTTCAACTAGCACAATCCAACCAAAGTATTCTCATGCCAGAAATCAGGCAGGAATAATAACTAATTGAGCAGTTCTCCATTTAAAAGTTATAGTAATAATATGCATAAAAATTATATCCCATGACCTTGTCATAAGCAGAAACAATTTAGTCTCATAGCTAATGGCTTCAATTATAGCTTTGGTTACTGTTCAACCTCCTTCCTCAACTTTTTGAGTTTGTCAGACATAGTGGAGGACAAGAGGACAGGTACAGCTGGGATCTGCAAGTGAAAGCCAACATAAAGCCTTCATTTGCTTTTTAAAGAACGTACAAGCTATGATCTATAAAAAAACCAGACCATGTCCTTTCAAATGTTCTGCTAGCAGGCATAGATAAGGTAGAATTTTGCACTGAACTGGCTCTTTGTGCCTTGCATCAGCTTTTAACAACCCTGAGCAGGAATTTAGAACACAACATGCAATCCTGAGCAGAAAGATTAATCGATACCACTCCAAAAACTCCAAGCTGTAAATAACCAAGGAAAACTGAGATTCCCTAACTCTATCAATTAAAGCAAAACATACCAAAGATTACGGTCAAAATGAGTGAGAAACCAGCATAGAATACTAGAGAACGATGACACTGATCCAGAAAGCAACACATTTCTAACTGTATCCATGGCTTATTAAGATTCTAAAAAGCAAGGTAAAAAAAAAAAAAAAAAGAGACCAGCAAGCAGATACCTTTGCTCACAGAACATTAACATGCACATAGGACCTGTCTGCTAATAGCATGACCACTGCCCGTGATTAGTTAAGTGACCCAGACAACTAGTAAATAGCACAGACTTCTCTCATTTGAGTGAGAAGATCTAAAATCCTGCAGTCAAGACCTGTGACAGCCATGCATTCCACAACTGCAAGACACAGGTGGGCCTCTAATGCACAGTGAACACCGTGCTGCTCTGAGTCAGTAATAGGCACTGCAATGTGTCACCAGCAGCTTGCGTGAGAATTGTAGTCTCCTTGGTGCCAGATGCTTGCCTAATGACTTACTATAAGTTTCTTTCTCATAGATGGGCAGGGAAGCTACATTTGTTAAGGTTACAATTTCAGACATTGGGACAAGGTGTCTTCAACAAATCTGCTCAAAAACCTTCCTTCCCAATATACACCTTAGGTTAGTTTTATGGACCAATACTGAGTATTATCCATTTAAAATATTATGGGCATAAACTGCTTTGCTAGATCATTACTGCCCAACTCATTCTTTTTTATATGCAGTATTTTATATGTGTGTCTATATAGTATACTGTAAACTAACAGTATTATATTCATAGTATACACTGGTATAGAATATAATATATAACATTATATATACACTGTGCAGTCTATATATAGATATATGCAGAGAACGCACTTCTCTCTCACAGTAATTCTTTCAAGCATCTTCTGTTTGCTTTTAAATTAGAGATATAAGATTAGGTGGCTGGCTGTAAAAATGCCCTCTGCTCTTCTGATTATTTCCTTTGGGTCACCTCACCATCTGCTTTTGGAACAGATGCATCGCTGTCTGGTACTCTCACAAATACCAGCTGACTGCCTGACCTTACTTTGGTGTTATACTAGAATAGCAAATGGCTATGCGGGCTATACTTTTTGCCAACAGTCAAACAAGACTCATACCAGCTTGAATTTGAATGATTTTCTACAGATTTCCACTGAACTGCCTTCATCAGACTTTGATGTCATTCTTTTTAAAAAAAGTCAATGCATTAGTGCTCTGAGCAAAAAGACCTTGACAGGGAATAAAACTAGTTCCAAGGTTCTCTTGCACTCGTTGGCTTCTTTCTAAATATTTTCCATTACCTTGTGATTTTGGTAAGTACAAACCATAATAATAGATAGCATTACTTTATATCATCCCTTTCCTGCTTATAGGATTATAATTCTTATGAAGAACTAAACCATGGAGTATCGTAGTTACACAATGGCCAAGCAAAACAAGAAATAGTTTCCTCTTTCTCTTATGCCCAATAAGACACAATCACCGTGGACAACGTAAGCAATTAAAGGCTTTAAAGATTCCACGTACCAGGGCCAGATACACCATGAAACCCCCAGATTGTCTAGCAACACTGTTACACAGACCATACAGTTCTTCTGGCCAAAAGTGTCCAAATCTCCATTAATCAAACAACTAAAACTCACACAAGCTTCAGTATGAGGTTTACGTGCACTGAACGCAAAAGCAGGACAGATATTCTGCTACGGTATTAACTATATAACAAAATAAGCTATCCAGTAAATAACAAGCCTGCATTTAGGAGTATGTGACACTGAGGAGTGAGGCAATTTGAAATGCTCGAGTACCATCCTGTTGCCTGTAAAACACTGCTTTGATTTCTCAAATAACAGCTGTCAATATTTCAGTATTTTGTCAGTTGTACTTTCTTCCACCAGAGACAAAAAGAGAACTTAGAACTATTAGATGTTTTCTAGCAGAAACTGACAATTTTAAAGACTTGATACCATTGAAATTTAGAAAGTATTTTCTGATTACCTGTCCCAATGTGATAGCTCTGAAATACAGGTCTGTTCACTTCATTCTCTCAGGAGCAATCATCTATGTTACACAACAACCCTAGTGTCCCAAATTAACTTAATATTATACAGTATGATTAGGAGCCTCTGTTCACCTGAACTACTGTTCAGGAGACATATAAAGACAAAATTATAAAAAACCATTCATTGCTTACAGGCAGTGATGGCAGCGCAGGGTTAAAAATTGGCAGATAACTCTCTCAAGCATCTTTGCCAAAATGAATTCCTCTGCTGATTTGTCCAATAACATAGAAAATTAAGTAAACAAGTGATCATAACAATAACGAGCGAATGACTTGCAGCCTTTTCCAAATGTCTTCTCTGCTGTACCTGAATAGTTACTTATAAGTTAGAATCTGGTATCACATGGCCCCAAAAAAGCAACGAGTAAAGACGCTTAGCAGCTTAGAGATCAGGTATACATTTTACTGTCTTTACTCTGATCAAGAGCATCCAAGATTATGCAGTGAGGACTCACCTGCACACACTATAGATCAGTATCAGTCAGCCTTCCTTTCTACAGTGTACTAGCACCTACTAACAGCAAGTCATTCGCACAGTGAAATGCAACACACAACAAAACAGTTATTCTTGTTGGATTGATTTCTGAACCAAATTATGCTCAGTACCGAGAGAGTTCAAAAACCCAGACATTTTGGAATCATAATTGTAACTCATGATGCTAGAAGAACAGGATATGAATTCTGGTTAGCCAGAGTAATGCAGGGAAGCTTTTTTCCCACCTACATGGCCTCTGCCCCCCCCCCCCCCCCCCCCCCCCAAAAAAAAGGTGCCTGCAGATACACTTCAAGTTAGCTTCACAGTTTCCAAAGACAAAATTTGCTCTGGTTCTAAGCAACTTGGCACCTGGTGTTTTCTGCTATCTTACTTGAAATGAGAAGCTTATCAAGGTATAGAACAACATTGAGATAACGGCTCTGTTCCTAACGGCTGTTAACTCCATCACAGTGCTCTGAACTTCATGGTTATTAACACAGCAGATGGTTGAGATTTTTGACACCTGTCCCAGCAGTTTTGTTTTTACTACAGCTTGCAGAAATTCATACACAAAAGCCATTTGTCAAAAACTAATTGACAAAAGCCAAGTTGGGTGAAATTATATTTGCCAAGAATAAATTCATTGCTAATAATAGCCGGGTTTGAATAAGGAAATATTTCTCTCTGATATAGATAATCACTTCTCCACAGATATACTAAAAGGCAAAACTGAGAAATACACTGCAAGCCAGCAAAAGTTTATTATTTTGCATAAATAAAAATAAAACAATAGGTGGCTTATAGCACATTACTTTGTGCCACAACTAGCTATCTAAGATTATTCACAGTAATGGTCACTGATAGTATTCTCAGGCGAGTGCTTTCATCATGTTTTCTGCATAAATGGAAAAGCAAAACTATGTGATTTGATTCAATTTTATTTCTACATACAGTACTAAAACCACAAAGGATATTTTTTTTTTTTTTTTTTTTTTTTTTTTTTTAAAAAGTAGAGCACTCTCCAAGCCATCCAGATGTACCTCTAGGGTAACACATTGATTTTATCTTGAGCTTCATTTTAAGAGGAGTTAGTTGTAGCACACAAACATTCTAAATTACATTAGTTGTATTTGTTCTTTTCTGATATTCCTTTTACAGTATCACTTTAATCATTACTCTGATTACTTCAGGATTAAGTACTCTTAAACATTGAAGGCTGAACTAATAATTTAATTACCAATTTAATTTAAAATAAATTGGTAATTGGGTAGATGCAAGAGCTAAACCTCAAAAAGACAGCAGAAAGGCAGTCTAATGGAAAGGAAAGAGTTAAAAAAAGGGGTGAGTGACTTAGCCTAGAATGAGAGAAGGAGGCTTCTTTACTGAGAAACTGATACTTAAAGGCCTTTCCTAATACTTGTATTTCCTCTCTAGAAATACAGTTTTCAGAGTAAAAGATTATACTGCTGCTCTCAGTCACCATCGCTTCCAGTTTCCATAATGAAAAACTTAATCAGGCAAATCATACAAAAATGCATGAAATCAGCATTAGGTTATGAGCTGACCATTACCACTTGGGAAGCAAAACCTTGAGGTAGCTTCGTGTATACTTTAGGTTCGTCCTCCATAGGTGTCAAACAACAAATCAACTGCCACAGCTGAATAAAACCAGAGATGGTCATTACGCCATTGTATGAATCCCTGATTTAGCCACTCCTGGAATACCAGGTAGAGTCCCACATCTCTCCTTTCAAAAAGGACACAGTAGAAATGGAAGTGGTTCAGAGAACAGCCGTGACATCAAAGGTACACAGAAACCGCATCTGGTAGGAACGTCCTTAAGCTAAAAGTCCTGGAGGTCAGTAACATATTAGAATGAAGTGTTAAACGCACTTGACTCATCACAAAAGGGGTTACTGGGCAAGTAACTAGCAACTACTAATCCCTAGTCCGATACACTTTTGTTCCTAAATTAATGGTCATTTTCATTAATGAATTAAATCATTATTGATGACTGATTTAGGCACTCTAAATACCACTGCAACTCATTTATCTGCAAATATATTAATAAGCCACTATTTAATGAGTGTTCAGAAAACCCAAAAATATAGTAACAAGAATTCTCAAGAGATGGAAAGTTCTAATCTATTCCACACAACTAAAAAAAAGAAATACATTAAAACATGCAATGAACAGAAAACCTCAAGAGAAATATATTGTAACTCTCAGTCAAGCTGTGCATAAAAATGGCTAGGTTTCTTTTAGCTGTTTAAAAGTGTTTAGCAGAGAAAAAGCATTCTGGAAAACATCTGTAGTCCAATAAGCATGGTATCTGCCACAGGCTCTGTGCTGACCTGACACCACAGGGCCTCAGGACTTGTCAAGAATTTGTTTTGGCTTGAGCTAGTTTCAGCTTCTCTTATAATAAATACCTAGAGGGCAAGTGACTACTTCCTCCCATGAGGGTGCTTAGGTCTGACAGTGCTGTGGGTGGGAAATGCCTGGCACCTCCGAGTCATCCCTTTGTAACTGCCCTTTGGGTGCCCTGAGGCCAGGGAGAATAGTGTGTTGTGGTCTGCCTTCAACAGGGAGCCACTGACAAGGAAGCAACTGTGATAAGAAAAGGTGTAAAAATAAGTCAAGGTGCACCTAAGACAGAAAAGGAACAGGCTTTCATCATGAGCATAATACTCCTCCTGGCGTGGAGCCCAGGATGCTGGCAACACGTCGTAAAACCCAGCTCTTTTGAAAAGGACCAAAACTGTCAACCTTGGGCTCCAGAGGGCTATTGGAAGGGTGAGCATAACTGCAAAGAAACCAAGGCAGATACCAGCAAGGGTATTTTTCCCATAATACCATTTTAACAGTATTTTCCCATAAAAAGCTTTTTAGTGCAACACATTTAATAAGGAAAAGACTATTTGGGCAATAGTAATTTAAGAGCAAGAAATTTTTTTAAATTCTACCACGATGCCTCCTGGGAGTCAGCGTAGAAGTCTACCATTGCCCACTCCCTTCTCACTGCAAATCAGAGAAGGTACTGCACCATGCAACTAGAGACACAGTGATGCATCAAGAAAGGCAAAGTCCAGCCACAAAGGCTATCCTGCTAAGACTAAAGACCTGAGGCACCAGATCTGGATCCAGTTTTCCAACCTCAAAGATCCACTTAAAAAAACCCAAACAAAACAACCAAACCAAATCCCCCCCAAAACACCACACCTCTATGGAAAACAGACACTTACTGTGAAAAACTAGTTTTGAAGAAGCAAAACAAAAAATCCAACCAAACCCCAGTTCAGCAAAGGAACACAGACTGACAGAAAATATTAAGCCAGCCAGTCTTCAGTTATGAAGCAGATATATGACATTCTCTGTTATTCATGAGCACATTTATGACCATTAACTATAAGGATGTACACTCTGAAATACAGCACAAAGCATGAGCAATCTCACACACAAAGGATCCATAGAAAGGAGATGACTAAGCCTACTACAGACACACAATAAGTGCCATCTGGCTGACCTGTAACACCTGAAATCCTATTCAGAAAGTCCATTTGCTTCTTGTAAGTGTCTTTAATCGAACAGATGGACCACAGACAGAAATTACTAGCTGCTTGCATCAGCTCACTGAACTTCTAGTAGTTGTGAGGGTAGCTAGAGCTATGCTTCACTCTAATATACGTACTTTCCACCTTTGTGGTTGCCTGATGACCTTTTAAGGCATTAAAACTTGTCCTCAGCATGCTTACCTGTGCCTGAAAGTGCACTGGGAAGTTTCCTGAAGGTGCAGATGCTTTAATGTTTTAAAGAACAGTGCAGTTACGGGAATATTCCTATTTTTCATTTGCCTATTGTTACCCTGATTAGTATTGTACTACACAACTAACCAACATATTAGAGAACTTTCTGTTGTTTGAGAGAGTTTTCCTTGTTTTTAATAAAACTAACTCCCCCATTACATTTTCAATCTGGCTGGAATGGAATGCGTAATTTGTCTCTAAGACAGCATCCTGAAAAACGGAGGGGGAAAAAAACCTCTTTACATCTCTCAAGGTTCATCTCTAATAGGAATACAATACGTGAGTGTAAACCATCCTTAAACAAACTGACTGCCCCATCCACTGCTTATTGGAAAAGGACAGTTTTATCACTTAATATAATCTAAATCCCGTACTTGAAGGAGCAACTGTTTAAGAAAAAGACAACATGACCCTTCACCTGCTATCTCTGTGCTGCTTTCTGTATGTTCACGGTTGTCAAACTTCCACAGCTGTTAAGGATGTTTGCATAGACATGCTGTCTTCATCACATCTGCAGAAATGTAATATATACTATCATAAAATCCACTATAAACTCTTCTGCACAACTACAAGGAAACTTAAATTCTCTTGGTTATATCAAGTGCCATTGGGAGGAAGAAGTAACAAAAACTTCTTTCTCTTGGCTTCACATATGCAGATACAGCTACTACCACATTCTTTCATGGAGAATAATGAGGTGTTCAACTAGGAGCTTATCACTATGATGAGACCTTAACAACAAGTAAACCGACAAATATTTGAGTAAAGGGATTGTGAAGGAGAGAAAGGGAGCTGGGTTAATCTCTATCAACTGCTAACACCAATCCCCAAACAAGCTGCTTGTGTTCCACAGAAAAACCCTGCAATTTATTTCAAGCTCCTTAAAGGGCCAGTTTCACTACAGACATACTGAACAGAATTTGGGCAGACTTGTACAGTAAGAAAATGCAGAACCATACTTCAGAAGAAATATATTTTTATATTATGTATATGCATTCATGTATTTTAAAGTATAGTTCTACTAAATATATAAGACAGAGTTTGTCCTCTGTCTTAAAGTCAGGCCTCTGACATATTATGCTGCCTATATATTGTGCTATGTATCGCTGTCCCATAACTCACATCACCTCAAACCAATTTCACGCCCACTCTATTATTGTGGCTACAAAGAACGATTTTAAGAGAATGACAAATGATTCACTCACCAGTATTCTCACTAGTTGAGGAGAACTTTGAAGTCGTTTTACTGTAATACACAGAATATACTCTGCTGTAATTGCTGGGCTGTTCATTTTAGTCACCTGGTGGCATTTCAGTAAATGCCACCAATTTAAATTAGTTTTCATAAACTCTACAGTCTGGGAATCTGAAACAGCATCCTCTCCCCGGTATTCTTTTTCTAATAAATGACAAATTAATTAACTAACATCTGTTAAACAAATAGAAAAAGTAAAATAAATGTGATTTATATATTCTGTTTGTTCTGAGGGGGATGATACCATTACAAAAATCATCAATGGTATCTGCCCCTATTAAGTTTTGCAAATATACATGAACTTGATACAAAGTAATGTATTTGCCTGAATCATCCACACAATCACAATGTTGTAAAAACAGACAGACCAGCTTACAAATGGTATCTATCGAACAACTTCATTCTGGGGAAAATCACCCTCTTTATCCTCAAAAGGAAAAAAACAAAAAACCCCCGCCAAAGCCCCCCCCAAACTTCCCCCCTCCTTTTTAATTTGAGCAGGACAAACAAACCAAAAACCACAGACACTGTTTCTTAACGGGAATAGGTAAGATCAACAGTAATTGCTGTAAAAATTTTAGCCTGCTGAATTTGAGTCTCACAATATTGCTTTGTTTTCTATTTTACTATTGCCCCTTGGATTTAAACAGCAGAGAAATTTGGTTCATACTAGTTTCTTATTTCTCACGTTTCATATAACAACAAATTCCATTTTTATGTGCCTACATCAGTGAAACAAGACGACAACTGGTTTGATTGTAAGAACAGGAGACCGCAAAACACTGGGAGGGGCACAGAAGACCATGCAGCATTTACTTCTGACAAGAAGAATGACTTTAATGTCCCTGTGCAACCCTCCTCACAAATTTCTTTCTACCAAGGACATTAATCAATGTGTGTCACTGACATGGCAGTAGTTGTCAACCCTCCTGGTTGTTATATTGCTGTAGAAAGCATCTAGTGCAGCTTCCGCCAGAACCGACACCCTGAGCTGAACTCTGAGAACAGTTGTTCAGTATCAGTTGTCAGTGGATAGATGATTGAGACCTACCTGCTTTACTGCAACACCTTCCCTTTTAGGCTGGGTAAACCACTTCTTGTGATCCAACACAAATATAGGAGGGTTTTTTTTTTTATTTTTCTCTTTCACTGAAAGACATTTTCATTACTTGTAAAAAAAAAATTTTTTTTCTTTTGAAGAATGATTCAGTGACTCAGAAAAGATGCCTGAAGATCACTCAAACTATTTGTTGTGATTATTTCTTACAGCATTTGGCATACAAAATTTCAGCTTTGTTTACTGAAACCACATCTCCACAAGTGCTTGCATGACCCCATTTCTTCCACTGGGTCATAAAAGAAATTTGACATCACTATCATCTTCCTCTTTGGGAAATTGAGGAAAAGACAGATACCAAGCGACTTGCTACAATCACATTGGAAAATTATGGCACTGTCTGCAACAAAAAACTGAATTTAACAAATTCCAAACTAGTGTCTTCAATACCAAGTCAGCCTCCCTCATCTTCTGTTTTTATTTCCTAGCTCAATGACCCAAATTAAACAAGCAAGAAGTGATGTCAAACCACGTCCTGAAACTTTGATTTACACATGGGCAGGCAGGCCAAAACCACCATAGGTGGAGACAGTGCATCTACGGAGTATAATTAGGATATTTTAAAACTGCAGAACAGACTATTGTTATGAATCCAAACCTAATTTACATAGAAGGCAATGATAAAATACCAGTAGGAAACTTTAGAAATGCCTAATACCTAAAGAAAAGAGTCTTTCATTAAAGAAGTAAATTCAAGAATGAGACGAAATGAACTTCAACTACAATTAAAACTTGCCAGCTCAGCCTCTCCTCCTTTCTTCAGTTTTAGGATAACATAGTTTACTTTTTATGTATTATTTAGTTTGCTATCGCTATTGTCACTGATCTTGGATGGAGTACTTCAGAACTTGTAAAATTATTTTTTCTTACTGTTTTCATTGAGCTAACAAACTGCATTTTATACGTGCATACGGAAACATTTCAGTACCACAATTAACAGAACTATAATCTCCCTCTAGCAGAGTACCTTAAACATTGAGACATTCAAAGTAACTCTATAGACATCATGGGATTACTCACATATTGCCCATAGGGGCACTGCTTAATCAGGACACATGCACTGACACACACTGCTGCTAAACGCAGTATTTCAGCCTCTAGATTATCCTGCTGTAAGGGCTCACATAAGAAGCACGCTCATTTCTCACAGAAAGGTGACTTTTTCCAAGCAACCCCTGCTGGTGGCATTGATGAGATCTAGAGGTTGCCCTCTGAAGCAGAAAGGAAAAATTGGCTCAACCGGTAGGCATTAAATGGACCACTTCGATGCAACAGAGAAATTCACAGCCAAGTGAAAAAAAAGTCAAGAGCAGCTAAACTTTCCTGATGTGTTGAAAACAAGTGTTTTTTAAACTCAGAGTAATTATTATTTCCTTTTAAAACAAAACACACAGCACTGAGAGAAGAAGGAATTGGAATTGTTATACTACATTCCCATGTGCATAACTCTTACAATCCAAGTCTACGTTCCTGGATGTAAATACAGTCCCCATGTCAATAAGTTATCCAAGTCAGACGACTGAGTTATCACCCTAATGCCTTGAAAACAACTTAATGCCAGAACAGGGTGGGGTCTGCCCCCCCAAACTTGTAGGGTAAAATCCAATGGCATTCCAGTCCTTACTCCCTCCCATAGTGCACCAAGACAGCTGGGCAAGAAAGCTTCAACAGCAAACATCAACAGTATAGAAATATTTTTTTAAATCAAATACAGGGCATACATTACAACACAGGCCTGTTAAGAATAAGTGAGCTGTAAGCTATAGAGGGAAAGAAGAATAGATGATAGTTTATGAAGACAGCTCCTAATAAGCTTGTCATCCATAATCAACTTAAAACTTACTAAGGAAATGTTATTAAAGTTTTTTCAGTACTCTCCAGCACTCTGTCTTGCAAAATAAATACACCTCTCCTCTTGCAAAATTCACCTGTTGGCACTCAGAAAACACAGCACCTCCTACCAATTTAGAGGCCTATCAACCACACAGCACAGCAGGTAGACAACTGAATCCTGCTTCTTTTTTCCTTGCTCCTCCTGACAGAGGAATAATTTACAAGTAACTAGAGTATTGCTTTGCCATGATGTCCAATAAACTCCAAATGGTAATGGTCCCATTTCAAGCATTAATCAAAAGGATGCTATAAGCACAAGAACTCACAGGTTGCAGAGGGGAGTGACAAATGAAAGTCCTTTACATTCATCACTATAGCCCCTTCTTCTGTTTGCTGCTTAAATGTGGGAAAACACAAAGCTATTCCCTGGGAGCAGGTCTGGAAGAATACATCTGATAATTTGAACTTACCTGATGCTCAGTTACAGAAAAAGTTAGAGAAACTCCATTAAAGCAAATATTACCACACTGATGTAAAGCAAGTCTTAGCTCAATTCAACAGCACAGAGCTTTAGAAAAACAGAGGAGCCTGATCAAGTTATGATCAGCAAAGTTTCTTCTGGTAGCTGACAGTTGGAGAACTTGAATTTGAGAGTAGAAAAGTATATCTGCATTTTATTAAGGGACTGGCACTATGAAAGTTTTTACACATTGCTGCAGCATGAAGTGATATGTAAGAGAAAGGTGGATGATGAGATCCACTAGGTCTGTAAAGTGAAAAGCTTAGTGGTAATACCTAATTAAACATGTACAGACAGGATTTTCCAGTCCATCAACGAAGGACAAGACCAGAACTCAGCATGCTACTGCTGAGATGTGGCCACACAAGTGGTCCTGCAGCAATTCTGCTGCAGGAAAATTAAAAAAAAAATACAGGCAGTTTTGTCCCTTTACAGCTCCACAACAGGCTAGAACATTTTAAGCCCCATCTTTGACATTACTGTACATATTCCAGCCCTAAGATTGTGCATATTATTGTTTGATTTAACTCCTAAGAGGAAAAAACCCACAAATAAATATTTACTATGCTTGTGAAGACTTATGTAAACTCTGTTAATTTATAAACTTCCACTAGTTGTTAACACCAAAACACCCAAAGGTGTTTCCTGCTTCGCTTTTCAGTAAGGATACTATTTCCATTGCCTGCTCATAACTGCATTAAACTGTAAAACTTCTGGCAAAAGTAAAGCAAGAGGATAGGTCTGAAATTCAAGCAACTAGAGGTTTAAATAGAGGAAAATATGCAGACATGGGAGGATTTTCCCTACACTATCCTCTGGTGCTTTTCTTTTTACATGGTTATTGTTTCCCTCCCCTGCCTCAGCCTATTCAATTAACATTGACTAGGTACTTGCTCCATCTTTGCTTCTTCAACATGTCTTGGGCTATGGCCTGAATTCCACCAAGTCCAGAGAACTGCTCTGATTTAACACCGGCACCCAAGTGGCACTCAGCCCTGTTCCTCGGTGGGTGGCAGACCTAGTATCGACACGAACTATTGTTTTTTCCCCCAGGGTGACAGCAGGGGTTGCAGTCCAAGTTATGTAGCCTGAATTAGTTCCGGAGTCTTGTCCTTACCAACCATGCTACAGAATCACTGCATATCCTAGAGATAAACAAAATTGTTATTTCTAAAGCTACCTTTCCCTGCAGTTTGCAAGGTTAAAAACAATTTCCAAAATGAATTTAATACTTACTAAAAGGCACTATGTGAAAACTTTTTTTTTTTAATCATTGTCCAGCTGCTGCTCTTGTAATACTTGCCTACATTTATTACACAGTAGATATCATCAGCAATGCTTGATTAACATCATCTTCACCTGAGTACATGACAGAAAGCTTGTTAACACTATTTAAATTTAATACTCACATTTATAAATGTATTTTCTAAATAGAAACAAGATAATTTTCCCCTGCTTGCCCCCTCTAAATAGGGCAGACGTGGATCTCTTCAGTAAGTTGCAATCCTTACACCCACAGTTCATCTAAAACATATGAAGTTACAGTTGTGCACGCAAAGCTCAGGAATTATATGCATGAATCTGTACAAGCCATATATTAAAGTATTTAAAGATGAATTTCAATATTGATTTCCACGGAATACTTATTTTGGCTCTCTGCTTTATGTGGATTTGGCAGACATGAAGCCTGTATCACTACTTTACAATTTATTTTTTATGAAACTTACTTCAGTAGCAGATTTTTAGCATGTAAAAACAAAAAAGTCTTGCCCCAGCCCCCTTCAAAACACCCTGTGTAATGTAAGCAGGTTTGGGTTCACTATTATGTATACATGAAACAGCAAGTACAGGTTTCCGAAACAGAAATTAAAGCCCTCCTTAAGAAAAAAAAAACACAACAAAAAACCCAACAACACACAAAACCACTTTGCATTTAATTACTAGAAAAGGATTTTTTTCTTGTCTCAGAAATGACTATAAACAGAAAAATGGTGATCACCTGTGAATACATTGTTACTTAGCTGGTGTCTTCTCAGAAAGGTATTACTCAGCACAGAAATCCTCTTTATACATCATAACTGGTTTAACTTGCAATTATTTAAACAAGACCCTTCTGTGAGCCCATTTCCTAAGCTGTTCAGGTAGATCATTTTACAGAAGTTAGCTTCATATTGAAAAATCAAGGGACAGATTTTCAGGACTACCTTCCTATATTTAGATATCTGTTTTAAAGACAGCTATCTTTCACCACTGTTTCCTGCAGTCACAAGTCTTGCTGATGAACTACCATGATTTGGCATCTCAGACTCCTCTTGTATTTGAGATCAGCTCTCGATCGTAGGGTTTCGGCGCTGCAATTCAACTGTGTCCTAGTTCTCTTTCCCTCTTATTTTGAAATGGGTTATTAGGCCTGTCTCTTAGACAATAAGATAAATAATAGCTGTTGAGTTTATTGTATTTGAAGGTCATTTTTCACCCCACCTTCAGCAATGCCTATTCACAAGCTGACCAACATCTGTTGTGTAGAAACCGTAAATTCTTTATGGGAAAATAATTGAATCACTAGACAGAGGAACACCAATATGAAATACATTGCCATTAATTCCCTTCCCCGCTTCCAAAGTTCACAATCTGCTGGGAGAGGTTTGTTAGAATGATGTATGTATTTAATTTAATCCAAATGGGAAATACAATAGGTTCCAAAATGTTAAGCATACCATGGCCATTATTACCACGTATTAGCTGTGATCCACAATATGACCCCACATTTCCCCGATAATATAGGGATTTCTATTTCTCCACAGTTTATTATTTTTCTTCTTCCATCTTAATTCACACATAGCTGCATATATCTTCATTATACAACAGGAAGAATAGCATGCCTTGTTCTCTGTCCTCCTGGCAGCCCCTATAATGACTGCTTTCAGACAGGCAAAAACTGGAGATCAATGTAGGAAACAAGGTACTGTTACTGCTGTAAAACTCTACCGCTCAAGTCCCCGAGTTGCTTTTATCTCTTGAGCTGCTGGATAGGATGTGTGACAAGAAGTTTAAGAACAACATTGGCATCCTTTTGTAATTAAGCAAGCTGGGCAGATACAATCCCTTAAGCTCCCAAGCACACTATACAGGCTATGATATCCTAAGACTCCTCTTGCTACAGATAACCATTCCAACTTTCACATAGCAAGTACCTAAATATGAGCCAAATTGCAACCATTAGTTCCATGACTTTTTCACAACTGCTTGGTTCCAACTGGTACTCATCCTCATTAGTGATGAAGTGCATTCAATTTCTGGTTTGGATTAGCCAGGGTTCAGTTTCAAGACATCATTTCTCATTACATTTCACTCCATAGAGCAAAGCGCCTAGAAGACACTACATAAACATAGCGATACAACCATGTCTCATTATTCATTTTCAGGAGTTAAATTCAGAACTCTAGGTATCTCACTGCAGGACACAGACATTTTTTAAGGTCATTTTTGCCCCAGCAGCAATCAAATGTTCATTATCCCATATAATTCCACTGATCCTTTTCACTCCCTCCATTCTAGATGAGAGCTCATCCTATTTTAAGTATCATCCTCAGTGTTCATTTCTAGAAAAAAGATGTTGCATTTGGTAAAATTAATGTATTTGATATGCAATCAATCTAACAATACATTCCTATAGAATTGCACTGCTAAGGGCAATACACTCATCTCACAGTGCATGACCAGTTATTGCTATGCAACTCAATCATAGAATACATCAAGAAAATGAAAAGCAAATGCAATTCCAGTTGTATCCAGTACACTTACTCTCACCCTACAATTCACACAGCTGTTGACAAAAATAAGGTAGGAACCACTACAATCTAACCAGAGAATAAACTAAATAATCATAGTTCATTTCCAATTTAGTCCTCAAAAGCCTCTTATATAGTTTTTAGGACTCAGATCTAGTCCAGTAGATGCAACTGGGTTACGAGACATGCTTGAAGATGAAAATTACAATGCTGTGCAAGTTGTACTATTGAAATCCAATAAAGAACTTGTGAGAACCTGTCCAGTAATAGAAAAGATTAAAAAAAAACAACCATCAGTACCTAGTCTTATCTCCTGTCAATCCAGGATTGCTGGTGTGATGCTGGTGACCTTTTCCATAAACTCATGTGCCACTGTGAACATACCAAATGGGTCAATTCTCATTATCTCTGAGAGATGCAGAGATACTCAAATTGGCTTGGGAAGGCTCTTTGCCAAGAGGTAGGGCATTATAACCCCAGTACAGTTTATTGGTTGGGAGCTAGCTTGGTTCAGTGCTAGCCTTGCTATTTCTGTATAGTGCTGAGCTGTTGTATGTGAATATTCTACAAATACTGTAACAACTTTATGCAAGTCCCCCAGCGTCATCTTTGGATCTCATCAAGGCTGCCCACGTTCCATAAACGTGGAATAAAGAAAAGGCAGGTAACTGCAACTTTTCTCATTGTTCAGGACTGGAATATATGCTCCATTATGAAAAGGAAATAATTATCACACTAGCTGTCCACAAACTTCAATTTTCTTTTCTCTAGGTTCTGTAACTGGCCTGCACACTTACATTAATACATCTAACAAAGTTTCAAGCCTATTTACAATAGGTACACATAGCTATCATCTATTTACTTCTAATGTCTGCCTCCTAAGGTCCACTTTTGTCTTCCGACTGCACTGTAACTGTGAAAACCTCATCACAAAATGAACTATAAAATACAACCTGTAAATACTCTTATTTAGAGGAAGATAAAGAAATATTCCATTTTCTCTTCCATCTTCTTGGATGGCACATTCTTTTCCTTGGACTACAAGCTGTATCTTAAATACTACCCTTTACCAGGTCACATGAAAGAAGTTTTTTGTGGACTGCTACATACTGACAACTTATTTCTGCAAAATAGATACTACTTTTCCTTTATGAAATAGGGAGGGAGTACACTTACATTTGAGGGTGGTTTTTTTTTTTTTCCTCCTCTCCCCCAAACACAGTACGCTTTAGTGAAGATTAAAGGTATAAAACAATGTTAAAATTGAAAGATACAGCTTTGCACTTATAGGTTCCTACACGGAAACTGTCAAATTAAAAAAAAAAAAAAAGGCGGAAGGCGAGCGGGAGAATTTGGCAACCACTAGCATATGTCTCCCTAAAACATTCTATGGTTGCTACTGAAATAAAGCTGCAACAAAACAATTTGGGGATTTAAGTTCAAGTCTATACCTTGAAGCCATTTTAATTAGTTAAATAACACTGTCTGTTTCTCCTCTAAACACAGCAGGAAAATACGGGATTCTTTCCTAAATCCAAAAACCATGATTAAAATTCTCTCTCAAGAGGTCTTTGCCTGAACAAGACTCCCAGCCAGCTTCTTCATGGACAGGTGTACATTAGGGCTTCATAGCATATTTGTAAGAGTATCTGTCTTCGAGTGATGGATTCCTGACACGGCCATTCATAATTTAAAACTGCCATTCTCACACAAATCATGTCAGGATACCAATAAATATACAAAGTATATTGCCCAAACTAAGAGTAGTGGGGACTGCTCCTAATTTTTTCCTAAAAGAGAGCAGCTTCAAGAGAAGGTAACAAACTGAGAAGGTTATCAGCTGCTAATAGACATGCCAGTCTGCAGGTGAATACAAATCAAAGAACAAGTTACACTTGGCTAGCTTTGGTAAGGTTTGATCACAAACATATCAGAGGAGGACATTTATTTACATGCACAGATGCACACAAAACACCATTTAACTTGCTTTGAAACCACAAATGGATTGACAGCTTATACCAAACTTAGCTCCATATTAAAAAAAAATTGCAATATTCTGTTCTAAAAAGGAGTATTTGTGGAAACAAGTTCTAACCAGAAGTTTATCTCTAGTTTTACTGGTGATGTACCATTTAGAGATGGGAGGGGTAAGGTATAGTAGTAAACTATCAGAAGTATACAACTCTGCTCCTACTATGCCAATAAGCCCAGTTCAAGGGCCCCCATTAGGTTATCTGTGCCTTTTTTGTTATCCATAAACTTGAGATACGCATTACATTTTTACTTTTCCTCTCCTAAGAGTGTAGTAATAGAGTTGGACTGAAAAATAACATGAAAACCTGATATAGGAAATTTCATGTCAAGTTTTCATTTAAAGCATATGCTTGAATTGCACAGTTTAACAACAGAAAATCCAAACACTATTCAATAATTTTTTTTTCTTTTTTTTAAAAATCCAAAGAAAAACCTTAGATTTCAGGGTTTTTTCCCCTTTCTTAATTTTCCTTTCCCTCCAAGTCTAACTCAGATTTTGCAACATTTGTGGTAAGCCTGAGAAAAAATTAAAACAAAAAAGTAATAAAATATAAATAAAAGAAAGCAAAATCAAGGTATCTAAGATAACAGCAGCATAGAGAGGATTTGGCTCAGGATATAATTGTTCCTTTAAATAGAGGTTCTTCTCTTTTGGTTCTTTTAAGACTCAGAGTAGCCCTGACAATACCACCCTCTGCTCTAAACAGTTGTGAACAGTACCAAACCTCTTTCTCTCCCTCCTTCCCCAACCCCTGGCCCCTTTTGTCCCCGCCGAGCAAAACAAGGAACCACCCACCAATGGATTGTTCATGATTTTGAAGGTTGGGTTATTCCAAGTTTAGATCAGACTTTCTGGAACTCTGTTAAAATAAGTTTCCAGACTGCTGGCACACTGCTGCAAAACCACTTCTACATAGAACAACACAGAAGACAAGGCAGGAGCAGCTCCAAACTCAGGGTCTTAAATTAAAAAAAAAGTTACGCAAGTCTACACCAAGCTTACTGTTCCCTGCCAGCATTTGAGCCAGCTAGTGAAGTTCCTAACATGAAATTTATATACTACTACAGGTTTCTTCACAAGACTTCCCTCTCACCCCACCTCTAGCTTTACTACACATAGATTTGAAGAGGTGGGGCTTGAGGGATTTTCCACCTTTCATTTGAATTAACTGCAGATATGAATTAACACCAGATCTCCTCTAGCTTTGTTTGAAATACTGCTTTAGTTTTGCATGCTTTGTAATTCCTGTTCATTATATGTTTATATATCTCTACTTCTATTATATTAAAGACAAAACTATTACAGACCATACATGCACAAAGTTAAAGGCAAACTTACAAAGATGAAACAATGCAAAATGAATGACAACTGGAAAAACCAGGTATCTTTAGAGAAACTTTATCCTGCGATACATTTAGCTTGCTACTCTAATAAAAAAGGTAGGCTACTCATACAGCTTTCCATTCATCTACAACGGCAGCAGGAGGAGATTTTGTCTGACAAACAGCAAGTCTTTATGAAAAAAAAAAATCAGAAATAAAAATCAGAGATGGGCCCCATGATAGATGCAGACTTTTAAAGAGGATCTTACTGCATAAAGAACAGTGGTAAAACACAAGCAACTACGAGCAACTTTTGCAGAAATCTCACCTTTTCAAAATTAAGGAGATGAACTTTAAGCACTGTCTTAATATGTTCCTCCAATGGTAACTGAAGAATGTGCCTTACTCACGTTAATAAAATTCCACATTGCAAATTTGAAGGCAAAGAAACTCCACAATATCTGTGCTCAATTTAAACAGTCAAAGAATATATTTTGTGTGCAAGTCAAACATTGACAGACAAATGATTCATAGTGGATATACATAACAATGGATAAAAAACCCCCAAACTTATAGACAGCATTTGAAAATTACAAAAAGTGAAATCCTGTATCTGAAGACTTGGCCCTTTTTGTGGCAGGTACCTATCACATTCCAGGTGCCAGAAATATACAAACAGAATACTTTAACCGTGAAAAGCCTGAGTGTTATTTATGATCCACTTACCATATGTATGCCAGCAAATCTTTCTCCTTTAGTATTAAAAGAAAACACTTCCTGGAAGACCAGTCAAAAGATATGAAGAGTCATTCTTCACTCACAGCTTCAGAAGTGTGGAAGTTGGGGGGAAAAAAGAATTTGAAGGAGTTAGAAGAACATGCTATCACAGTTGAACAGCAAAGCCTGAAGCATAACCTTAAAGTTTCATGTAATGCTACTGATTTCAAGAGGACTGTGTTTATTTAACTTGCGGTACTCAAAAATGAAGGGAAGACGGCTCACAGGGCTTAATGGCTGCAGCTGGACTGCTTGAAATCATAAAAAACATCAGTAAACCCCAAAAGGTGTCTGTACAGTTAGCTCCTATATTTTAAAAAACAACCCACAGGTTTTAAAAAACAACCCTGACAGTAAACAGCAGGTTTTAAGGTGAACATCACTGTAAATCATGAAGGAAAAAGCATAGGAAGGATGACTAGTTGATTATATTTAATATACTTCTTTCTAATGAATCTGGTAAACCATAAAATGGGATTTGACAAGAAAGTAAAGCCCATCTTAAAAAGTTAATAAGCAACGTAAACATATTGGGTCATATTTTACTGATTAGCATGACAACAAGAATGCAAATGATTATTTTCTTTAATGAACTCACACAAATCCTTTAGATCCAGATTACCGTACTTTCTAAAGTGAGCTTTAGAGCCCAGAGGGACTTTGAAACACATCAGCTGCATCAGGATCTTGTGAAACACTTCTGGGTTGTGTTGTACGAAAAAGCAAAGTGCCCGACACATCGACTGCCAGAATTCTGAGGGATACCTGATGGGGATTTTGGCTCAGTAAGTATACTGACTGACTGAGGACACAGCAAGGTTAGCAGGCCATCTGGCAGTCCCTGAGAAATACTCAAAGGAGACATGATATCAAGTCTTTTATGCTGTGGAGGGGGGGGTCGGAAATAAAAAAAAAAGAAGTATTTACAAAAATTAGACCATGATAGGCTCAGAAATAATATTCACCTCATGCCTAATGGAACTAATCAATAAGTGGTATCTCATGGATAAAAAGCTGAACAGATGTAACAAAAAAAATCTAAAGATGCTTTGGGCAAATACTGCTGAAAGATGAAATAAGCCATCTAGCCAGAAGAGATTTCGACAAAAAAAAAAAAAAAAAAGCACTGACAGAGTATTGGAGACCGCTGAAGATACTGAAAATGCTCTGGGCTAAACTGTTCCATGCTTGTGGGGATGAACACAGCACAACTACCACTCCCTTCATATGTGTAGCCAGTACATAAAATCGGTGACATCTTTCTTTCCTGGGGAATTTATCCAGTTGAAAGGCAGCAAGCACAAGGAAAGAACAGCTTCCCTATGAATACTGTGCCTTCCTCTGCTCAGTTCTGAAGGGATTCAAAGGCACAGCATTTCAGACCCCACAGTGCCCCACGTAACCACTAAGAAAATTTGCTGTGCCAGAAGGAAATCGGATAATATTATTTTGGCCTGTTCCTATGATGACATAATACAAGCACTGAAAAAGATACAATTTCAACTGTTGCATTTTCTCATTGACAACATTGCAACTGTTTCACAATCACTTATTTTGATTTTCTAGAGACCTAATCTGGCATACCTGGCCCAGCCTCAAAACACAGTGCTTTTTCATTGAGAAGGCAAAAAATCTCTGGAGAGCGCTCTGAAAAGTATCTGTGCTCTCTATATAATTAATCTTTTTACCAATATATTTTCTCTCTCTAGTATTACTGTCTCAGTAAGTTTCAAGTAAAAAAATTGAAGTGTTTAAAAGACTGAGACTCATGCTGTAACTGTCCCGTACCATGAGTTTCTGGTCATTTTCCTCCAAAAACAAACAAAAGAACTAAAACTTTGTCTTTTTCATTCTACACCTTGTATTTATCCAGAAACATTATTATAATGGACAATTAATAACTTTTTAAAATATGAAAAATAAAAATATTTCAAAGGTGTGTTTGCTGTTAACTTTTTTCCTAAAGTTTCAGTCAGTTAACTATTTAATCAGTGGAATTTTTTTGGTATTTATATGAAGTCCTTTTGGATTAAGAGTTACATATTTCTAAATAAAACAAGCTATATGTGAAGATGGACCATTATTATCAAATTGACTAAGGAATTAGAGCATGTTGTGATTTAGGGTTAGAACTACCTAAAGCAGATACCTAAGTTATCCTTCTTTTCCAGGACTTTAAATTAGATTAAATAAATCTATGATTGTTCTTGCAGGGTTTTTTTTGTTTCACAACACATTTTGTTCACGTTTTAAGGATTTTCACCAACTAATGGAATAATGAAGCCCCCAAATCTACCCGAGCAGCTTTTCAAGCAACCGGCCACAACACTAAATCATATATGTCAACTCACTACAGCACCAAGCATTTTGTCCCTCATCCTGCAAAGTACTTCAGTACATCATGCTCAACTTTGAATTTAATGCAATTTCTTACCTGTTCAATCAGGATCATTCATGTTCCAGAGAACTGACAGCAGCCTGTAGAACTACAGATTCTGTAACATTCATGTTTAATTCTGCTAAACGCTACTTGTGCTCTAGAGAGCTTGAAGATCTGATCTTGTACATAACAGTGAAGCTGCATGTCTACAACAGTAGCTACAGCAAGTATCTTTGTTGAAACAATTTGGATTAAGATTTGTTTTGGTCACATTGATTTACTGATAAACCCTTGTTTTAATGCAAAGCAACACTAGTGCCTATAAATACATTTGATTGTGACTCCCTTCAGATAATTTATGAATCATCTGGCTGGCAGAGGCATCTGCCTCTTACCTCTAAGATAGGCACCCCTTAAACACATGCTAGATGGAACAGCAACCCACTTCTGCCTACCATCAGCCAAGACGATGCACATGAAGGTTAGAAGCCTGCTCCCTGTTGATCAGTTCTCTCCATTTCGTGACACCTATTGTGCAGCTAGAAAAAGGCATAAAAACCCAAAGCAGATTTTATTTTTTTATCCGAGTCGCACACATACAAGACTCGGGAAAAACTTGTATGTAGCCCTGAGTATGGGTGAATGTGTTTCTGAAGCTACTTTTGACAACAACCTAACACATAACAGGTGCATCAGCATAAATCAAGAACTGATTTATTATGGACAACAAATGGTCCTTCCACAACAACATTCTCAATTTATCATATTATAATTGAAGTGTGGCCTCTCTATAGCCAACCAATATGCCAAGCCAGATGGCATATACTTCTCAGAGTTCCAGACATCAGAAATCCACAGCTCAATCTTTGAAGCTAACCAAATTGCTCTTAAACACACCAGATTTAAAGAAAGAGTATGGATGCTTTTACAAACCCAGAGAACATAACTGAACTTCAGTTAAAATCAGCTAGGCTTAACCAGGCATGCAATACATACTTGTGATTTACTGGCAGTGAGAAATTACTAGTTTTAAAAACTGTTCTTGCACGCACTTGAACTTTCTAGTGTTGGATCCATCTTAGTTTAACATTCATTCAATTTGCTCCTGCACAGTTACGTGTTAGCCATAGTATCGTGCATTTTCCTCTCACTGAATGGATGTCAAAAATACAGAGCTACAAATGAAATATTTACAATATTTAAAAACAGACAGATATGCCTAACTCCAGGCAGCATTACAATTTTTTCCCCCCAAGGTTTTGAATCATTGTCCATCTGTACTTTAAGCCGCAGCTCTATTTTCAGCCACTCCATCACTCCTCCACATGGGAGAAATGAGAAATGTCAAGAGCCACTGAACACAGAATTTCCACAGTTGATCAGCACATCACTACTCAAAACAGATATGGTTGTAATCATGGCACACTGGGAAAACATCAGTACATTCAATAGCTCCTGTCTCTTATGGCGGTCTTATGTTAGACATAGCTCTTAAATATCTAAAATTTGGGGGTTTGATTTCTTACAAAAAAAAATGTATCAGGTAAACCACAACACTTCCAAGGAAAGCTGAACCTTAACACGGTTTACACTGTCAAAGAGCTAGATAACCTCATAATTTATAAAAGCAAGTTAGATTATTTATGTGAATTAGGATGCAGGAACAAGAAAAGACTCCTGAAAAAACACACAGAGATCATATCTACCTCCAAGACTTCCAAAGGCACCAGGCTACTATATTTTTCCTATCACTCTTCATCCTTCACTACTTCTATAATAATCACGTCATATATATACACACACCTTTCATACTATTAGAAGCAAGAATGTTTCCTTTTCAGTGTGTATTTAGAACATAAGAAATATCATTAGGGGGGGAAAAAAAAAAGATTCCAATATACTAAGGGGCGGGGGGGGGGGAGGGGAAGCCTGACCTCTGAACTCCAATCACTCAAAACACAAAGATCTTCAGAGTCATTTAGTCCCAGATAAAATTCCAATTACATTTAAGGGGGAAATAGTGAAAACAAATATTAAGAGTATTCAAATGAAGAAGCAACATGACTGACACAAATATCTCTTATTGACATCTACCAAAAACTTCCTTTCCAATCATTGCTATGTATCTTTCAACACATACTAGTGAAGAAATTCTTACAGAATTCTTGAAGAATACTATTAGATGCCTATGAATTCCAACAACTGTTTAACTCAGCTATGACAGAAAGCAGAACGACCTCTCTATACTGTAAGCAACTAAATGAGCCTACAGATATTTCATAATGCAACTTGAAAATCTGTTAAATCTCTAACCAACCAAAAGTTCAGTATTTAACATGGAAAAACTTTCAGGAGGAGTTAAAACATCATTTCACAGCATGTGACATCTTCACATACCAAGACCCTTGAGAGGCGCTGAAAGAAAAGTCAAATTACTAGCTGCTGAGACACTACTGCTACACTGTCAGCTTCATGTCTGGTGACACAAACATTCCCCTATGTTATATCACAAACCAACCAGCATTCAGGACACCATTATTTTTTCACAAGACAGTCCTGCCCACATTTCCACCCCTTTCGTTCAGCTATTTCCCTAAGCGAGAGAAAAAAAAAAAAAAGAATTAACATAACTGAAAAAGCATCTCCAAACAATCTTGAATCCCTTCAGCACTGCAGACACTATCCAACTGGTTTCAGTTCAGGTTAAAAAACAAACACCACCACCACCCCACCCCAAGACTATGAAAGTGATACCAAATGTAGGATGGTCTCTGATCCATAGCAGATCAATAGCAGCTGCACAGTTCAGAACACATGTGAGGGGCTGATGACCAACTTTTCCTCTACTTTCACAGGGTGACACCTGCCAAACTGGCCGTCTCTGGCATTCTATTCCCTTACAGCAGCTCCTGCAGGAGCATACGCTATGAGCTCATTTTGTGTGTACTGGTCATAAAAAAATACCAGATGTTTCAAAAAGGAGAAAGAATGATTTAGAGAGAATGTATTTAAGCAAGGACAGTGTTTGAGGAGGCGAGCATTAAGCAGATACCAAAATATTGTTTTAGTCTCAGCTGGTGAAAGGAGGAGGTGTGACATTTAATGATGCTGCAAGGTTAGTACTATACACAGCAGCTGGCTGCTACACCCTGCAGAAGGACAGCCTGCCAGTACTTCGCTTGAAGACTTCCTTTTGCTCTAATATCAGTCACAGAAAGCAGACACCAGCCGAGTATGTTTCTATTTTGTGCTCTGCTCTGTGCACTGGTGTCAGTACTGACACATCGTGGGGTTTGGGTTTTTTTTGTTTTTTGATGAGCAGTCAACGGGAATATCGTTAGTAGCCTCACAGCTCAGTGGAGGGAGAAGAACCAGGATTTTAGGAAACCAGACATGGGGCAGTATCCTAGGCAATTATTCTAGGTCACAATTCACAAGTTATGACAGTCAGATGACACAATGCAGTACCAAACGAAGGATTATCAACAACTGCAAGTGACCCAGTTTAGATACTTCAGTGGCCAGAGACTGCAGCAGGGATGCCGCTAATTAGACATGGAAGGAAAGGATGCACTCCTCACCGATCTGAAAATATGCCAGAATACAACATACTATTCGGCTGCCAGATTGAGGTTGGTATTTCTTCTAGCCACAGCAACAATGTATTCATTTAGAATTTAAGTATCACGTTGCTTACAGTGTTTAAAATATTAGAATAAAATTTCCATATCCTCTTATCCTAGTAAGCAGCAAAAAGGCTCTTGACTGACGGATGTGGCCCAGCCTTCTAACCTTCAGCAACAGTGAAAGCTCTACAGTGTTGAAGAAAGAAAACATGCTGACTTGATAATAGGCAAGAGTCGCACACGCTGTTCCAGCTCCACTCAGGAATTTAGAGAAGCTCTGCTTTTATTTGACCAAAATAAACCGGAGGACCAACACTGCACTTCATGTATTTTTGTAGTATCATCCCAATCTCTTTTAAAGCTCTCCAACTCTGTGGGTTTCAAGAATCCCACAGGCTGACAATACTGTGCATTCACCCAACATTTACCGTTTTATGACAGGAAAAGAAAGAATCTGGCTGGTCTGCATAGTAACTTGATAATATTCACAAGAGTTCAGTTCTAACACCACGTTCACCTGTTCTTTAGGATTCAGTTTATTCTATAATAAACCCCAGTAGTATAACAAGAACCTCAATATTATGGATAATTTATCTTTTAAAATTTAAAAGCTAAAATTCTCAATTCAGATTATGATTAGAAACTAAGTTTATATGAAAAAAATTGCAGATATTAACATTACCTCAAATACTGTAGAAACATGGGAAAATAAGTAGAAAAAGAAAACAAGTGAAAGACCTCAACATTTTTCATATTCAGCCAGACATGTAGACTACCGATATAAATATTCAACTAAAGAAACTACGTAAGATGTTAAATTAGTATCCACACAAAAAGTGATTAATTATTTAGTTTCAGTAAAGTATTAATACTTATAAGTCTATCTTCTACAGACAACTGGAAGGATATGACAAGATCATGAACCCATTGGTTATGAACCTAATTAAAATAGCTTTTACCAAAATCAACACTAAGCATCTCTTCAATGGCTAAGCCTCCCAATACTAAATATCAAATTAGATCTTCAGAATTTTAGAACAAGTGTTTGAACCACTTCAATTATTCAGTTTCTCTCTTAGCTACCAGTTCTCATGTCCAAGTTATTTTGACTCATTTGTAACAAAGATGTATTAGCAGCAGCTTCAGCAAATCTCTCTCAGAAGCCTTTAACAGCTCCTCTTTACCCTAAAGTTACCAACGATAGTCTTGGTCCTCTTCTTCCTCTCTCCTTGAGAGACTACTCTGCAGTGTATGTCTTTATGAACCAGTATTTAAATCTTTTTCTCGGAGCAAATTTTTTTTTTTTTGCATGCCAACATTTCAACAGAAACAGGACTTTGCTTTCCTCATCTACAAACAAGGAGACTAAAATGGACTGACCCATCCAAACAAAAAAAACCAAACCCAAGGAGTACCCGTACACATAAGGACTATGCCAACTTTTGACAGGACTCTCAGATGTAAGCCAATGAGTCAAACTTTACATTTGATAGTAGAACTATTTTTCCACTTTCAGGCTTCCATTCAGTGCAAGGACAGACTGGTATAAAGCTGTAGTGGTATGATAGTTGGTGTCAGGATTCATTCTTAAAAACTGGTGGTGCTACAAAGAAAGTAGAATTCTGAAGCAAGTATCTTAAAATTCAAGTACTTGTTCACACTGAACTGCAATACCTGAGGAGTTCTGAGATTTCCTTCCATATTTTTAACCACAGGAAAGTAGATCCAAAGTTTCTTCATCCTCAGCAGTGGATTTAAACATAATTTTAAGTCCATTTTCTCCGCTCCTCTTATAGAAGCAGAATCAAGAGCAAAACCACTGTAAAACTGCAGACTCATTCTGTAGCTTTCCTGTTTGTTATTCGATCCTAGCAAATAAATCCACTTAGCAAATGCACTGACTCTCAATACTAGATAGTATTAACTGGTATTATATACAAATTTTGAAAAAGCCTTCCTATATTTTCATGTCAACTAAACTTTATAAGCTCATGAATAAGAATCCACTTGACTCCCCATTTTCAGATTTGGTGGTAACATTTCCAGAATCAGCAAAAACCAGGCAAATTGCTGAAGAATCCCTGTTTTGTGTAATAATTATATTACCCTCATCAGCACTATAGTATATATAATGTATATGTTTAATTTTTAAAGGGAGCTATATAAAAATGAGAAAATACATAAGAGGGGAATATGAACAGGAAACCAAAAAAGAAACATCTTTAGAAGCAATGTGAAGGTTCTTAAAACAAACTGGAACAAACCAAAGGCATAACACTTCTCAACAAGCACGCAAGCAAAATGGAAGGAAAAGCTGCAGCATGGCTAAGCAGGTGAGTTAAAAAAAAAAAGAAGATAGAAAGCATCCTCTAAAAAGCTGAGAAGTATCCCACTATAAAAACCTGAAAGGATTGTGAACTTTGGCAGATTAAATATTAACATGACAAAAAGTGGGTTTAAGAAGTAATTTGCAAGCAGCATAAAAAATAATAATGAATCATTTTTTGGAAGATATCAAAGTGGGAAAACTTCCAAGGAGTCTCTGTGGGAAATAAAGACATAAAAGGAGCAGTCAGAGAAGACAGGGCTACAGTATAAAACCTTGTGAAACCTTTACATGAGTTTATGGTGAAGGAGTGTGAGGAATTTCCCATACTGGAGCCTCTCTCTAATGGATGTGTTGGTAGATGTCCTAGAAAGGAAACCTGACAAAATGAACAGTAACAGGTCACCCAAGTGCTCTTCAGGAATTTAAAGCTGAAATAATTGAGATGCTAATTGTGGAGTGTAATCTCTCACTTCAAAACCACTGCAGCATTTCAGAACCAGAAGGTAGTGCCGGTGACATTTTCAAGAAGGGCTCTGTGGTAAGTCAGAGGAATTACACACCAACAGCCTCATGCCCACACTGGGCATGGCACTACACATGAGAAAAGTCTACTGAGGAAGAACCAGCACAACTCTTATTAGGGGAGTTCATGTCTTGTAGACCTTTGTTCTTACATAGATTGAGTCCTTTGAAGTAGGTGAGCACATGAGATCTGCCTGGCACGCTCTACCTGACTTTCTAAAAGGTCCTGCACAAAATTCCATTTCGAAAAGCTGTTAAAGAAATCAAGCAGCCATGAATTAGGAAAAAGGCTCCTCACACAAATAAGCAAGTGACTTTAAAAAAAGGAAGTAGAAGGAAAAAGGAAATAGGTAGTTTCACACTGGAGGCAAGTAATTTTTTTGAGTTCTGCAGGATTCTTTGCTCCAGGTTCCTCAGTTCAACAAGCTTCATAAACTGCCCAAAGGAACGTGTAAATGTAGTTTGACAAAGTGTCTGCTTATGATATTTGATTATTTAGGGTACTAAACTCAAGGGCTATTTGTGAAGAACTGTAGAAAGAACTTTGTTGCACCAACTGACAGGAAAAGACGTGGCAGATGAAAGTCAGTGCAGACAGAATGGAAGAGACACAGGAAAAAAAAAAATAATCCCAAAGTCTGAACTGACGGCTACTGCATGGAAATGAGGTGTTCATACCATAATGGACAACTCTACCGAACACTAAGCTGTCATTTCGCTAGCAGTTAAAAGACATACTGAATGAATGTTTAAAATTATTCAGAAGAAGAAAAAAGCCAAAACAAAGACTATCATTATGCTACTGCATAAATCCATAATGTTCCTGCATATAAAGTGCTTTTTGCAGTTCTAGCTCCCAATCCACTCTCTCTCAAAAATGATGTAACAGAACTTGAAAGAGGAACAGAGAAGAGCAATTAACTGTATCAAATAACTTCTACAGAGCCGGACAGATCAGGACTTCTTAGTGTAGAGAAATGGTATGACATATAGTATGACAGCAGTTTATAAGCAGCATAACAAAGCCAATTAGGTGACCACTGTTCATTATTTCCTTGCTGATATCATTGGACAGTCCCTAGCTCTTGTATTGGAGGAAACAAAGATGATGCTTCCATCCACCATGACGTGCTTGTACCAGGACAAACAAACCCCTCAAGAAGCTCCTGGTCCAAATTTAGCACACTAAAATTGCATTAAGATTTTCTGGGCCCTCATTGAAGGGCTAGGAAAATATCCAAGTACACTTGTGAAGCTCTTGAACTCTTTTTCTAGACATCTGCCAGTGGCACTGTTCCTGCTTGTCATAAGTCCTACTGTTCATCACTACTGTAGATAAAGTTTTAATTGGACCCGGAACAGTTGTTTCTACATCCTAATGTAGGATTAATTATTTGTCTCGCAGCAGCTAAAAATGAAAAACCTACAGCCTATTATGACAAATTTTGTATCATTCTTTATATGTCCGTAGCATCTAGTTTCTGAATCACTGCTTAGGATTCTTGACACACACATCTTTATTACCCAATTTTACACTTAAACCTTCACAGAGAAGACCAAACAGTTGTAACCTTTCAGAATAATCAAAGAAAGCTAATAAAATGAGGTTCTCCTACCTAAAAGTATTACTTTAGCACCCCTACACCTTTTTACATTCTCAGACTTCACAAGATTTAATGTAACTATTTAGAGACATGTATCATTTCCTGATTTTTTTTTTTAAATCTCAACTATTTCATTCACTCTTATTCTTGCCATCTGCTGACATAATCAATAAGGCTAATGTAATTCCACATTCTATTTATAAAATACAAACCTTGATCCTATCTAAGTTATAACAGAACATCTTTTATTTTGTACTTATATGAAAGCAGGTTCATAGCAGTTTAAAAATCATAACAGTCAGCTTTATTTAATCTACATAAACAAAGAACTCACTAACTTATGAGAACTTCATGAACACATCGGGTTTTATTTATGGTGCTGTATCAGCGGGTAGTTCTATATTCCAGGAATTAAGCTTACCAAATTCTTACACTGAAGCTGTAAAGAGATACCCAATAACTTTTTTTTTTTAAATGCTTTACCAGTTCAGATCCCAACCTGTAGTGAGGTTACTTTAAGTAACATCGAAGAAAAAGCAAAGATAAGACAGACTCACACAGCTAACACAGAGCTAGAGTAACTTATCTTAGACAAAACACCTATTTCAAAAAAAGCAACTAGAATCTACCTTTGTAACACTAAGTCAAAAAATCCCCAAACCCAAAGCACAAACACTGAGCATGGGCATTTTAAGTACCTAGCAGATGCTTAAGTCTCCCCTTCCAACAATACAAATAGCTATTCAACATATACTACTAATCATTTGGTCATCATATTTTATATCTTACAATATAATACTAGAAAATACCTCTGCCACTGGGTTCAGTACAGAAATACCAGATAATTTTTATTTTCTGTTAAATTGAAAGTCTAAGAAATTAACTGGGATGTAATGACCAGTACCTGAATTTCTGGAAAACGTTTTAATTTTTAAAAGACATTAAAACCCTTCCAGGTTTTTATGAAGTATTTCATTTCAACATGAATATTGACAGCAAATCTTACGCTTCTATTGATAAAAAATGTTTTCTATCTATAACCTTTCAAAGCAAAACACAAATAAATATTTCTAGAAGTGAAAGATGATAGCCTTAGCTCCGTGAGAATAGAAGAAAGGAAGGAAATAATTCGGACTGCCTGTGCAACCCGCAAATGCCGTACTATGCATTTGGTTAAATTCCTCCTGAATTCCCCCACAGCCTCTCACTGAGGTACAATCAACAATTTCTCTAATAGCTGCAATCTCTTTTCTTGATGTTTCATCTACTGTCATCCTTAAATCCTTTGTTCCTTCCGCTACAAGATGTTCTTCTTGCTACCCTAAGCATGTTCCTGCGCACTGAGAGAGACAAACTCCGCTGCATAAGTAGTGCTCAGGGATTGTGGGTTGAAGGACAACCAATTCAAATGTGTCACTGCTCACTAAAAATCACAACAGGTGTCAAGTATGCTGTCAGAAAGGGTAAAGGGAACACCTCATTTAAAGTCATCACCATAGTGCACAACTCACCAAACTTTACAAGTTGCAAAAAAATAATACCGAGATTTTAGACTGGGTCTAGGTAAAAGTTCTTTCCACCCACTTCCTCTGTGACAGTCAACTGCTTTGACAGAACTGACACATCAGTTTTCTTAAGAAATAAATAAAAGTGCTTTCAAATGAATACTTGTGTGACAAAATGGATTTTTAAACTGCCCTCTAAGTCATGCTGCTTGACCAATAATTACATAAATACAGAAGAGAGACATTAAAGATTCATGTTACCCATTTTAACAAATACTAGCCTGTCAAAGGCGCTGGCAATGTACATACCAAGAAATCAGGCAGTAAATACAGGAATACTGTATAACAGCCATCTTCACATTCCATGGTGAAACCCTATTTAAATTACCACACATGACAGTATTAATGCAGAGACTGGTCTCCAAAAAAAAGGAAGTCTGAACCTTAGTAATATCTATCTCTGTTTATAAAAGACACAGCCTGACTTTCACACACAAGAAATATTTTCTCTTCACTATTCTGGAATCCAAATACTCTGCTACCATGCTGTCATGAGGAAACAGTAGTTTATAAACACATTTCAAGGGGACTGGAAGACTTATTATTCAGTCCTTTTGCAATCAAATAGAAGGCTTGAGTCCTGTAATTTTTTTTAAAGTAATTATATTTATGAACGCAAAACCAAATTATATATCACAACAGACACAGTAAATATTTAAATAATAGGCTGTAATTCAAAAAGGTCTTAAGCTGTTCCTGCTTTAGGCATCATTAGGACAATGGTCAGAGTTAAACACCTTCCAGATGAACTTTGCTGATACTTGCAGGTTTCACAGACAACCTCTGAAATGTAGCTTGCTGTAGCAGTAACAAGTACAGCAGCACTTACGCATGCATGACTCAAGAACGAGGCCACAGGGAGATTTATCCTGATGTGCTTATCGTTCCAATAAAGAAGAAAACCATTATTCCCCAAGTTGGGGCAGGGGGGAAGGGGGGAGTCAGGGTTGCACCTTTTTTCTCCATAATGTTTAAATGGAAGGAATCCCAAATTGCTAAAAGACTTTTAATTCTCAAGCACACTGTACTCTTGATCCTCCCACCCTCTAAGGAAAGAACTTTGACACTAAAATTTAAGAGATTAGTGCCCCGCAGGTGATGATTACAGTGGCATGAAACGTAAGAACCACAATATTAAATTGTGAGCAGCGTTGGATCAAATTAAAAAAGCGAACAAAAAAAATCCCACACAAACTATACAACTAAAACCACAACCCATACACATGGAAGTTTTTGTTTGGGCAGAAGAAACATTCTCTGGAAGTTTTTGTTTGGGCAGAAGAAACATTCTCAATACAAAGTTCTTTGCAACTAAACATCTAAGATGCAGTGTCAAGGAGCAGGAGCAGGCAGTTTTCCTGCAGTGGAATTCAGAGGTCAGTTGTGCATGACAATCATCTAGTGATGACCAGTCTTTGTTTTAAAAAAATAAACACATGAAAAAACCCCACAATTTGGATAAACGTATTAAGTTTGATACAGTCAGGCCTTTGCTAGTAAGAGGTTTGAACACCCACACTGTGCTTCCTACTCTCCTCACCTGATACTTACCAGCCCCAACACTAACCATTATAGAAATAAACGAGTTTCATTAAGTAAGATAATACTACCCAGTAATTCAATGAAGGGTTTTATAATCTCAGCTGCAACAAATTCAAAAGTTTCCCCAACTTCTATGGAACATTATTTATCTTTAAAAAAACACTTCCATTGCCAAATTTCAGTGTCAGGACCACAGGCTAGCAAGGTTCGCTTGGGTTAAAATGTCTACCCTCCTACTTAGAGCCAATGATACAGGCAATTATTTACTGCTTAACATTTTCATACGGAGAACCACATCCTGTGTGACACTGCCTTTAGGATTCTGCAATAAAGATTAACTAAATACTTCCAAAGTATCAAGCTTCCTGAAATTTGTTTCATTTCCATTCCTCCTTTTGCACAAACCTGTCAAATTTTGTCCAAGCCAAAAAGCACTGAACATTAAAAAAAGCAATTAATTTATTTTTGGACAGGACAAGATTATATTCAATTTTTACCTCCTTCTACAGCACACATTGGCCCCACATTTTGTTTATATGACCGAACCACCTTCTCCCATTAATATAAAAATTCTTTATGAAGTATAGCTTTTCTTGATTTTTAGTAATTCTCAATGCCTTCTGGCCTGCCCCACCCCCCCAAATACATAGATATTTTAGACCAGATTGTTTGGTGGTTGATTGGTTTTTGGTTTTTTTTTTTTCTCTTTTTTTCCTGCAAATCACCTTTTTTTCCTGTTGTTTACAGGTTCTATGCATATTCCCGTAATTATTTTTAAGTATTCCTGAATACTGATGGCAAACTTTATAGCATCTCTCAGTGTTTAAATAAGAATCATTAAAAATAGTAGTGACCGCACATGGTGTGCCTCATGCATTGCCCAAGAAGACATTGGTAGTTCATAACTTGGCAGAGATTATCACACACACAAGAGGAAAGTCCCATTAAAAATTCTTATTATTTGCTCTTCTTTAAAAGATGTTTCACATTTATGTTCTTCCAATATTTTGTCTGAATAATGACAACAGCACTCAGCTCGTAGTAAATATTTCTGCTACACGGCATTAAATATTGGGGCTACACAGTGCAGTATTCTAGTACATCTACAGAGCAACGGTAAGGTTGGTCTGGAGTTTAGCTGTATTCTCCATTAAAATTAAACGAATAGATATGTTGTAAGTCAGAACAAAATTCTTTGTTGTTGTCGTTGTTCCTATTCTAGAGAGAAAGCACAGTTCCTGACTTTAATTCTAAATTGAACTACTAAGAAGGCTATTCATGCTTTATAATCCTACAGAGAACAAGCATACACAAAAAACAACACCTGATGCTTCAAAGGAGAACTAAAACAAAACAAAGAGTCTCACTGACGAGAAACCTGACAGGCTGAGTTTCGCAAGTTTCTACAGAGTTACAGATAAGAAGGTATTTTTCTCCTGGACATTTTCTGTATTCTTATAAACTAGCCACAAGCCTCAACTAGTTTCCTGCTCTTCCTTAACTTCAGCAGCTGTAAGTATTCAAAATTGTAAAATTAACCAGACATGTTAATAACTCAGCTGTGGTGCTGTGAAGCAACAAACCCCTCTATATGACCACTCTGTAAAGTACTCATCACCATCACTAACCTTCAAGTGCAAGCACTCCACAGGAAAGCATTCAGGATCAGCCCACTCCACTGCTGCCTTCATCGGTGCCTCCCTGCTCTGTCCTATCCTGTTCTGTCCTTCCACAGCACATGAAATGGGAGAAGCAGCTCCATCTTCTCACCTTCAGAAGGCACCACTAACAAGGCCAAGGCATGCTTGCTTTGTTGCTTTTCCTTGATTAAGTACACCCCAGCACCTGCTTTTCCCTCTGGGGTCCTCATATCATTCATGCCCCTTTCCGGATCAATCATCCCTCAGGAGCGTTATCTATTATATAAAAGGGCATCTTGTCTCTGCTACCTCCCAACAACATTTGCACTGGGTCCGGTCAGGAAAAGCAGTCACCAGTCACGCCTCTTCAAAGAGGTAATGGCCAAAAGGCACCTTGTTGCTGCACGCTCTCCTCACAGGCCAGGTGCGAGAATTAAGACTCATCAGCTTCTCTCGGCTCACCTCTCTCTCTCCAACCAGGACCCACCTCCCATCTATTTCTGCCCTGTTTGTAAACGTCAAAATAACATTTTCATCATCCCCACAGCTGGAGTGACCATTTTACTCCCTCTCTCAGTGCAGGAAGGGGTCCGCTCCCCCCCACCTCAGCTGACTGACCCGCCTCCGCAGCCGGCCGTCGGGCGCAGTTGTGGTACCGCCCCAAGATGGCGCCGGCAGCGCCGCGGTGAGGCGACGGGGAGCAGCGGCCAAGGCCTCGCGCCACTCCCGCCCCCGCTCCGCGATTCGGGAAAATGAGCTTTCCTAAAACGTTCCCTACCTGAGAGCTTGCGGCACAGGATGATTTTTTTCCCCCCTCTCCCAGCTCTGACGGCCGAGCAGTTCACTCTGGGCGGCCCAGGACTTCTCTCCTTGTGCCCTGAGTCGCTGTCGAACAAATCCATGTATCCCCCTGCCCCGCCGAATTGTGAAGCCAAAAGAAGGCCCAGTGTGGTGGTATAAAGCAAGCCTGATGTATTTATGCTAGAGGCAGGATACTAATACCTCCTCCCCGCCTCTTATGAATTATAATGCTTATGTTAGGGGTGCAGGTTTTTAAGAGTTTCTTATATGCGAGTTCATACTTCAGAAAAAGCCTTTTTGGGCATGCGATTTCTGGACTTTGTTGCATCTTGACTTATGGAAGGTACTTAAAACAAAAATGTCTACAGCAAGGAATGGAGAGAAATACTTCCTCATCATTTGTAACATAAAATCTACATATCAAAATCAGTAATGGCTTTGATGTCCCATAAACTCTCAAAAATTATTTTTTATGGGAGCATCAATAAACAGTCCGCTAAATATTAAACAGAATACCCTAATGCTGGTTGTTATAATAATGTAAAACTAGAGTTGTGTAACCAGAGGTGGATAAATGTTTTGCTTTTATTAATAACCCATCTACAAGAGAGTTAACGACAAGAAGAGAGCAGCAAATCAAAGAAGTCCAATCCATAGCTACAGGCAAATGAGTCATTCTTGGTGCCTAAACAGATAGCCAGAATAATCATCTTTGACACCAGTTCACCATATTAATCATGAAAAAAAGATGATTATGGAACAGCAACATAGCAAAGCCACACGTGCGTTGTGTGACTAATACAGCAAAACCACAGAATCTTAAAATTTAAGTGAGGGTGAAAAAGGACACTATTTTATTTTCATTAGCTGAGGGCAGGTTATACAATGCTTAGTCATTATTAAGGAGACACCTTGTTCACGTTGTGCATTTTATGATCTAAGTTGCATCAAAAGATGTAGGCAGATTGGTTTTAGATGAAAAGCATTTCCACCTGAATAAATGATAACCATGCCTCTGATAATAAATACACTTCAATATAGCTTCTATGTAGTCAGGCAAAAAAATGTTATAATAATAAACAGTGAAGAAAAGTCATGAGATTAGTCTTTTTCCATGAAGTGAAGGTCAATGCTAAAAGAAGCTAGGAAAAATGTAGACCACAAATTAATCTAAGTGACTAGTGGTGCTGATTCTTTACTTCCTTCAGAGTCTGCTGTGTAACAGAGGAAGAAAACAACAGGCATTTGGGGTTTTTTAAACAGCGTTTTAGCTACAAGATAAACTAATTGTCTTACTGGGAAGAGACTACTATTTCTGTGAGACTGGGCTGTACTTGCAGCTCTGCTGGATGCAGTGGGAGTTGTAACCATGGTAGTAACACAGCTCTCCTCTCAGCGTACTAGAACACATCAGTTGCCTTTTGAAAGCATTGAAAAAAACCCGCAAGGCAAGTCTCCTTTCTCGCTGAAATGGCTGGACCAGCCTGGGGAGGTAGACAACATGTTGACAGCACAGTATTAATCTTAGCACCAAGGGAAAAGGACAGATGTACTCACTTTTCCTCAGAAGAATAAGTGTGAAGTTGTATTGGGCACCTTAAGTAAGAGAAAGGGAAAAGCAACAGAGATGAGGGAAAGAAAGGAAGCAAGACTGACAAGGTAATTTACTATATATTCTTTGTGTTTCACAAAATAGACCTCATCACTCTCTAATAAAGCTTTCAAAGTTTCCCAGATGCTCTTGAATGCAATCTTGGCATGAAGTGATTTTTATGCATGGATTTTCTCTTTATCTGCTATATATTAAGAACCAACTGGAATGCGCGTTAACAAAGTTCCAACCTACTCTCCTAGGCATAGATGAAACAAAACAAAATAACACGTTCCAACGTTAACAGCCTTGAAGAGAAAAGAAGTAACAGAGCAATACTAAAACCACTGAGTTCACTTCTGCCTGGATTAGGCAGATTTTTCTGCAGGCTGAGCTACTCTTTCCTGTAGCCATGCCACATTCTGTTTTGACCTTTCCATTTTCAATCCTACCAGGACGGTTAGTCTTGCTGAGCATGTGGATAAGAGATCAAAAAGGGAGGAAAACTGGACTCTACTTCAGCAGATGGCACTCTTCCCTCCTGACTCAGGGCCGGAACCAAGGCTCCTAGGCTGTGGTTTGGGGCATTTGGGCTGCAGGACTTGCCAGCTCTCAGACAGCCTGCGCAAGGACAAACTGTTCCAGCCACTTGTGTCCTTGAAAATGTCCATGTTTTGTTTGTAAAAGACAAGCAAGAGAAAGATTGCCTCAGCTTGGGAGTCACCCAAATCGGGCAGATGGAATCATGTCACTTAGCTTACAAAGTTATTCACATTCCCCCTCGGATTCAGCTAATCTTCCCTTTAACCAGACTGCAAAGTTGTGTTCTTCAACAGATTCATCTTACAGTTACACCCATTCATATAGCTTTATGTTAACACTTTGTCCAACTCTTTGTGGGCATAAGAAAAGATCTTGTCAATATTTCTTTAATACAAATACTGGTTTCTAACCATAAATCTAAAAGTGATCTCAAAGGAATATAATGACGACGTTTCCTTTTAATAAGAGCACATTACTCCAGGGAGATCTATCTGCAGAAGAGGTGGCACATGTAATATGTGCAAATTCAACAGTTTTGCGTGCAATTTCCTTTTCCAAAAGCCATAGCAAAAATTGGTACCCCAAGTAATTTCTAATTTGAAAGCATATTGCCTGAGATAAAAACCGTGTTTACACTACAGAACAAAAGCTGCAACATATTTCATGTGACTGATTGCATTTCAGGAGAAGATCGCAAATATAAGAAAATGGAATGCAACATGGAGGGGACTAACCACAGAAGCCCACACTGTTCACTAAAGACTGCCACAAGATTTCCCCAAAGGCACAGGAAATCTGTAGCACAGTGACCTGACTTTTTTCAGGTGCTGTCACAAAGCCAATGGACACATAGCTTTTTGTGCTCAAAATTTTGTATCAGTGTTTAAGCTGCAGGAATATTCGGGCACCTCAGTAAACAGAGGGGACACTATACATGTATCTCCTGATACTGAGCCAGCTACTGGTGAGGCAAGGGAAATGGAGAAGAAACAGTAAGATGTCTTGAACACTTCAGATCATTCTAGAGTCATGACTCTCAGATTCTGCTGTTCTTACTCTATCACCTGTTAAAGGAGAGATATAAGAAACTAAAACCTAAGGCAGATTTCCTTAGGAGCCTTCTGGCATGTCCTGGCAGAAGACAGCACTTGGAATTGATGCAACTATCTGAGAAGACAGTCCTTTTAAAAAAAAAACCTGCAACATTTTAAAGGGGAAAAGATACTCTAAGTAGAGCCAAGTTTTAAAATTTTCAGTGTTCATCCCTGATCAGAGAGAAAGAGGCTTTCATGTAAAGTGGCAGCATTTCTGCAAAGATCAGAACTAGAAGCTACAGTGACTTCAAATGCTCTGCCCGCAAAGAACCTTTTCATTTTTTGCTTTATTGTTTGCGATTATGAAATGAGTCAAAAAAATGTATTAAGCATTCAATTTGAAGCTCTGCTTGGAAATAATCATACATTATAGCACTTCTGATGGATTAATTATTGGCTAAATATTAATGTATTGAGTTAGGTCAACAGAAGTTCAATATAAAATTGTTAAGAATATAGGTTTTCCCATACCCTATTAATTTTCATCAAACACATATAAAGCTGTACCTTTGTTATAACTTAAACTTTTATGTTTGTTACAGTAAGTTTAACTTCTTGATTAAATTTCAGATGGCTGCACTGCAATTTCTCTCTCCTGGCTTTTTCACTGATAGATCTCAGAATCCTTGTGGAGATGAAACCTTATTTTAAAAACTAAGCCACCTACCGGGATTTGTTCCTAAGTATCTGCCTTCTGCCAACCAACAGGTCACACTTCACACATGACTGTGATCTCATTAAACACCACTGTACTGCCTCACTTCATCCAGGAAAGCACTGAAAGGATAAACACGATAGAAACCTGTTAAAAAAACCACGTAATTCAGAAAGTATCCATCAGTAGTTAATATTAATTGCAAGTCCCTGCTGTACATGCTACAATTGTTAGTGAATTGTTACCTTAATCTAACTGATGATCTTTAAAGTATCTATGTAGGTTTTCATGACTGAAGTTACTTTGCTTTCACCTCATGACACAACTTGCACATAACGCTTCAAAGGCAGTGTATGATTGTACTATCCACTGTAACTCACTGCAGAGCAGCAATAATGAAGACTAGCATTGCAGCAGTGTCTGAAAACATCAATGCAGTTGAGAGAGATAGGCCCGAAATAAAAACCTAAAATAAATAAGATTGAACTGGACAAACGGCCTAATGGTTGGGGAGGGCAGAGGCGGCGAGGGACTTTGCTGGGGACAATGTAGTTAAATCTGGAAATAAGCTCCAATCCAAGAGGTACGATGATCTATTTCAATCATGGACTGAAGAAACTGGAAATATCTCAAACACACACAGAGCAGAGGGGGGTGACTCCAAACCCTAGTTCCGAAATTCATGGCTCTGTCACTTGGAGTTTAATACTGCTAACAAACAGATAATTGGCAGTTAGTCTTTTCTCCTCCCGCAGCATAATAGAATGGGTTACACGGTAACCTTCAATTATGGGATATTAATCAGAAGATCATTTAAAATTTCCTGCAGAAACCACTTTTAGCTACCTTTGGGCCTAATAATAAATTTTATTCTGCATTTGGAGAATCTGACTGAAGCTCCAGTGCCATTTAGCATCTTATTTCACAGACAAGTGATTGTGCTAGGCAATTAAGCACCTGCAATACAGAGCCTGGTGAGAGTCGATTCATTGCCAAATGATCCATTGTTCACTGAGCAAACAACATGGTGAAATATGAAAAACAGAGGACTTTCTTTGCTCAGAAGCGGTTTCCAATTCTTTTTTTCTTTTCTTTTTTGTTTTTTCTTTTTTTTTGTTGTTAATGGCGTTTTCTTTCACAACTTGTTACTGCTTTGAATGAAGTATTGACAGATGTCTCAATAAAAATGCCAGTTTTCTTTTCTAATCAGTGGTACAAATTATTTTACATTTTTACCTGCAACATAGTTGCTCTAAATTCTGTTGGAAAGCTTCATAGGGGAGAGAAAATGCTGTTCCCCCAGCAGAAGAAAGACCTTAGAAAGAGGTGGAGAAAGATAACAGCACTAAAAATGAGAGTAGGGAGGTGGTCTGGCAAGGGTACCATCCCCAAAATATTTTTCCATGGGTGGCATGACATTGGGAGGAATTTTCCAGAAACTTTGTGCCAGATGATGTGTGTGAATGCTCACTGCAACGCTGGGAGATTCTGGAGGGATTTGGTATATTCCCAGTGGTGCTACAGATCTGGGTGGTTAGTAGCAACATAACTGTACTGCTTCCAAAAACTCACAGCTAGGAATGCTTATAGTCTAAAAGGGGGGTAGGCAGGAGACTGGAGAAGAATTAGGGAAGCAATGGCCTTGTCTGAAAGCCTTCTCAAAATGAGACATTATGCGGGAATGTGAGTAAATATCAACCCAGTCTTCAGTACTTCTACACTAGCCTGGCAACCCGCCGTATGCTCAGGGATGTGTGGCTGTCCTTGATTACAGTCCACAGATTCAAGTTTTGACTTAAAGTCAGAATTCAGACTCCCTTGGTTTGAGGAGGAAAGTTGTTCTAGTTCTTTTCTTCACACATCTGCGTTCCTAGGATGCAGTCCAGGCTCTGCCAGTTTTCTACCTGTGCTCATTTTGTCACAGAAGGGACACTTGCAATTTCATAACCAACGGTATGGGTAACTTTCACAGGGGAATTGAGAGGTTCCTCATTCCTCCTCTTCACTCCTGCTGCTGCATATGGAGCACCACTGATGGAGCCTATTAATTATACATGTCAAGTATGCACACTTACCCATGAGAGTACATGGGTACTCTCACACCCATGAGAGTAAAATATGTATTTGCCTAACTATTGGCTTGTTAATCAAAGTATTTTGACCAGTGTAGTTTTTACTTTGCATATGACCTAAAAAACCCGAGGTTACTAACCAAGACAACCCTATTCCAAAATTTTGTTTCTCTGGCCGTGCATTTGGGAAAAATATACCCTATTAGGTATCTAGTGAAAACTCTTATAGTTATTCCCTTACCTACTAAAATGCTGAATATCATTTTGTTGTTCATACCCCACTGATGTTACTACCTAGTAATTTCATGAGCCGTTTTCCTCACTATTTTTGGTTTTGACGTAAGATACCTGATTAAAAACTTTCTTGACCTTAATGACTTATTTTCATGAATAAAGGGCTCACCCAGTTCAGACGCACACAGAAACAGCCATAAGCCATGAATTTCTCTGTACACCTGAAACTTTCCCTCAAAATTCAGCAGTAAGAATACATGTCCACTTCTGCAAAAAGTGACAAAGAAATCCTGTCTTTGGCCCCAAACCAAAAATTGAGTTTCCATGACTTTTTTTTAAGCTTGGGATTTTAATGAGACAGTTTTAGAAAGATTATTAACATGGAGGACTACTTCTCTAATTATAATAACCTTTCCGATTCTTTTGGAATAAATTTTGTTAAACACTTTTCATGCAATTTGCTTCATTATCTTTTCATTTAAATCATCTTCAATGACACACCATTTAATTAGGTTTGTTGTGCAGGTACCGATGGTTAAACTTGTGCATTCAGCACATGCATTTTCATTTGACTAACGTAATAAATCTTACTCATGCCAGTGTCACTATCTATTAAAAAAATTAAATAGGCATCATCCAGTTAAACGAAGTTTGCAAAATGTTGTTTATAAAGAATTTTTCTTTCACGCCATTATAGGATCCTTTATTGACAAGCTTCCTGGTGTTCTCTGGTCCTAGTCATAAATAAAGATTTACTTGTCAACATAAGCTGTAAAATGTTACCTGCCAGGAAGTTAGCCAGTGTTCCCCTCTAGTGATAAATATGATTCCCTTTGTTGTAGTATTATTAATGCTGCATTTTTTCCTGTTACGAGATTTAACAGCCAAGAAAAGAAAGAAAATTGCCTAGTAGTTAATACCAAACATTTTACACACACAAAAAAAAATCTCACATAATAACTCACAAACTTACTTTGGCCTGTGGCAAGAGGTATATATTCATATCTTGTTAAATTTGCAGATAAATAGGTATTCCTGTGCACAATATTTTTATTGTCAAAATATATTGTTCAATAGCTGAAAAACATCAGCAGAATACTTCAGAAAGAATTCTGGCTACGATGATTAAGGGTCCCACAAAATCCCCTCTGTGCTTCCATTACTTTTTTTAACAGCTTCTTTTTCAAATGAAACAAGATTTGCAGGGAAAAGTAATACGCTTTCCTAGATCAGCTGATATAATTGGGAAAAAGGACAAGCTTTTAGCCTGCAAGCCCCTCTGTAGGTCTGATGCTGATGGTGCTGTCTTTTAGATATTTAGCTACTGCAAATCAATTGAGGTATGAATGTCAACATTAGTAAGCATCAGTCACTAAAAGTCTATGGTCAATTTAGCTAAGACGAGACTAATTAGAGCTGAAGCAATACTTTCCTTGCAGGTCACTGTCCGAGTGAAGATCTGGTTTGTTACCTGAAACTGAAAATCCATGCCTTGAATTTTGTCAGACACAGAATATAGACAAATGTGGTAGTGAACTCCAGTAATTTGTTGGGTACCATTAAATTAATACAAGGCCTGCTGATGGATCCCGTTCTAGGACTATTTGTTGAGAGATGGCACAAGTCAGGTAACATTGAAGAGCATGACAGTGTAAAACTCCCCTTGGTTGACAGCCAAACTGTAGTACTTAAAAGCAGTGATAGTTATATCTGGAAGCGTGCTGGCTGGATTTCCAACAGTTTCCCCCCCCGGTGAAGGAGCTGCTGCGCCCCTCTCACAGTAGAGGTGAGGTACAGGATTGTGAGATGGCTCAGATGGCATCCCAGGACTAATGACTAACTAGTCATTAGTTTAAATCATTTCAGCCTAAAAGGCTTCAGAAAATATAGTGGAAGAAGGAGTGCCCATTTTCATTCAAAACACAGCTGCCAGAGGAGAATGAGGCGCTCTGCGCCTCTCTCTGCGTCCATCCCCTTTCTCATCAGCATGCTGATGGGTAGTCTCCTCACAGAGTCAGGAGACCTGGTTCAGGACTACAGTACCTCTTTTCCAGAGAAGTGCTTCCACCAGTGGGCTATGCTTCACTGTAAAATAGCTTTACTTTCAGCTTTTTTTCCCTATAAGCTGCTCCACTTTACAATAAAAAGCAAAATCGCTAGGACCATGGCAAAAAAGAACGACCCTGTTCACGGTGGGTCGCTTCTCCAAGGACTGTGCATTCAGTGACTGTTTTATGAATGACTATCAGGCAAGTGCTCTTAGATAGGCTCAGAAATGCATGGCTCAGATAAGAACAAAACCAGACGTAGAAGATGATCTTTTAAACTCCCGCAGAACATCTGAGGAAAAATAAATGAGAATGGCTAAGGGCTCTATGCTCCTTCAGTATAACAAAGCTACTTTGTAGGTCAAGCTTACTGCAATGCTGTAAAAAATGCTTAGGGGATCAGATCTTCTAAATTAAAGACCACAGTGAACAGACACGGCTCGTATGCATCCACCCTTCCTGCACGAAAAAGGCAAAAAATATATTTTTATTCCATCTATAAACCACAAGAAAATGTTGAGATCTGTTCTTCTCCGGTTTTCAGGCTTTGTGACAGTAGGCATGACTGCAGTGCTGAGGCATCAGCAAACGAGAAGGTCCAAATAGTTGAAGACAGTTTTAAAGAGGTTGTCAGTCATAGACAATGACAATAAAGCTGGAGCAGCCCAAAATGAAGACAGAAACAGCCACCGCTACATCTAAAAGTCACAGGAAGATTTCAGAAAAGAAGCAATGATGGTTAGAGCAGAACAAGTAGATGAGCTGGGCATTAAATCCATAAAATTGTTAATGACAATATTTCCAGAGTGTTCTGTTTTGTACAGTTAACTGAATGAATCTGTGGTTAAAATATATAAATATATATTTAAAATAAACAGAAAAGGTGCTTTGTACTCAAACCCTTTTTTTCTCTTTTGCTTTGCTGCTGTGACAAGTTTGATCTACCATGTCCATACATGTACATGCAGCAAAAATTCTAATTAAAACTTGTGCATTTTTAACCTTTAAAATCATATAATTAAAGACTTAACAGTAACAGATACATAAAGAAGAAAGAATAAGAATTGTCTGAAATGTTGAATTTTGTAGTTCATGACTTTTCAGCACTTAATTATGCAAATCGTGTAATCTTAACATAGCTTTCTCAATGGAATATATCTTTCTGCTATGAAATTAATTTTCTATGTCTGCTTCTTTTACATTCTCTTTGTACTCCCTGTTCTCAGCATAAAATATTAAAACATAGGGTCAAAACTAGAATTCAGTGTATGTAGACTTAAATAATCCAGTGCTCAGAGAAAGAAAAAAAAACCCGTGCAATGTAAAGTTTACGTTCAATGAAACAAGCAACTATTATCTGTACTCATGAAAGTTTTCAAGGACAAAAGCAAGACTTGTATCTTTTTAACCTGTGTATTTTACTGTAGGTTAAGAAAAGATAAAAATCTGTTCTGCTGTGGTAAAAACAAACATTTTGGGGTTATATTTTATAGATGGAAATAAAATGGCTAACCTTAAGGTTTTTGGTTTTTTCCCCTTTATCTAGATTTTAATCCAGTGCTATTCTCCCTCAGGGTAACTATTTTTTTCTTGGCTGGTCTCTCTCACTCCAATATATTTGGTTACGTCATGGGGGTTGTACTTAACCCAGCTTTTTCTATATTGTCAGCAGCAGTAGCAAAGCATCACTGTCTGTCTTCTTTTTTTTCTTTTTAAACTGAAAATTATAATCAGTACCTATAATAATTGTTTTATTTGCAGGAGAATCTGGGCTGTACAAGGAAGGTGGTAGACTTTCTGTTTACCCTCACGTTATATGAAATACTTACAGTTTTAGTAAAGAAAATTAAGCTTGTATATGGTTGGATCAAAAGAGAGCAATTTCATACTGCTGGTCCCATACTTTCTGGAGCGGGGATTTGGGATAAAATTAAAGTTTTGGCCAGCTAGGCAAACAACCAACAATAGCTACAATGCTTAATGTCATCTTTATTTTAACAAGTATGAGAAAAGATAGCAGACAGTAGTGGAGCAAACAAGAAGTAGCTAAAATACAGAAAAAATACGATAATCCATATTTACTGATACAGTAAAAGGGTAAATGCTATCAGTATTCAAAAATCACTCACAGTTCAGATTTAAGTCCCTCCAATGTGTTTTCTCCAAATGTCTCCTGTGTGCCTTTTATAATACATATTTGAAAATACCTTTTTGAAAGTTTTTTGGTATATTTAAAATATTTGAATTTTTTATATTTAAATTTCTAAAACATTTTTCTGGTTTTCAGGAATTCTTTTTTCCATTCACCCACTTGTGAAAAAAATAATTGTTATGAAACAGGAACACAACAAAACACATAATATTTAGATAAAACAATTAATGTTATTAATAAAAAAGCCACAGACCCATAAAACCAACATGAACGTGCAAATCCCCCACGTCCTTAATCCTGGTCTGACTTAATATAACGAAGAACACTGACTTCCAGACCAATGAAAAGAAGCCTGACCCTGATATTAGCTGCATGCTCTTTATTATTATTCTTACTTTGTGCACCTTCAGTGGAAATACGCTTTATACACTCCCATACAATTCATCCTGCCTCCCCCACTTTTATCTCGTAGCGCGGGTCTTTCCCATTTCCTCCTAACCACATCACCCCTCATGTCTTTGGTTGACAGCGGGTCATTCAGTGGGAATCCACTTAAAACTCCCTTCCCTCCTTAAAAAATCCACTTAAAAATCCCTCCCCTGTTGCTTAATCTGATATTTTTGGTGAGGGGCATACCGGAGAGTATCTAAGCTATCAAAGTACTGCAGAAGGACCAAGTAAAAATGAAAAAAATAGATATGTATATGAATGAACAATTCCTGTTAGGATACTCATTAAAATAGGATTTTTGTGTTACTTCTAATCGGGAGCAGGAACTGAAATAACACTCAAAGAATACAAACCTTAAACATCAACATCTGCAAAGTCAATCTGTATGCTTTGCTAGAACACAGCAGTACAGATTTGTTACTAAGGAGCACTAAAAATGGTACGTAAGTAGTGTTCATGCGTAAGGAGAAAACTGAAATAGAAGACCAACACCAATTTAAGATGTGGACTAGAAGTGCTTCTGTTAATGCGAAATGTTTAAACTGAATGCTCTGGAAAATGCGGTAAATCAAGGAAGGGGATTATGGTATTTTTTTCTGCTCTCCTAAAGCTCCATAGAGTAGCAATGAATAGCAATTAAGAAAACCTACAGACAAGCGTCCCCTGTAACACTTACTATGCATCAATTACTTTCAGTCACTGTTAAAAGAATCGCAGGTGGCTATACAGGAATATAAGAGAAATCAACCACTAGTCAACCACAGAGAAACACTTGGAGATTGTACACTTGTACACTGGATTCTTTAAAATAGATTATTGTAGTTAGTTCAGTGCTTAAATAATTGCATAGAACCGAATAACAAAGAACTACTACAAGGAGAGCTCTTCAATTTAATCATACATTGCAAGTGCTTGAAGCAAGAGCTTTCAACTTTAGTTTTACCATCCTTGATTTTTGTCACAGCAACAGTTGAGTACTATTGTAACAAGATTTCTCAAAGGCTGATGAGATGAATTCAGACAGTAACAGGATCAAAGAAAGGCTACCATGATGAGCAGAAGGACAAAGTGTCTAAGATACAAGAAGAAACTAGGTTTATTTAGTCTCACAGGGAGAGATGAGATGCGGTTGCTGTTTATCAATACTTCAGGACAGTAAGCAAAAGAGGAGGAGAAGAACTGCTTAAGGTAACGGATGATACAATCACATGAAAAAAAAAACCAGCAGATTTCACATTGGCCAAGTATACACTTTAAAGCCTTCCTTTTTCCAGAAAAAAAAATCAGAGCTCTGCCAGAAACACAGCCAAGGTCTTCACATCGAGCCTTTGTGGCTGTCATTCCTGGAATGGGCTGTGTGCTACAGGCTTTTCAGCAGCCAAATGCCTTAGTGGTCCCATCTCCTTTTCCTGACTCAGCGGCTCCAAGATAAGGGAGGCAGAGGACACAATTTTACGCACTTCAGTTCTCAGCCTTCTAGCTCGGCATCGTACCAAAGTCAACAAGTTAGCCCTTCTGTATTACTGTAATTTCTATTGCTTTTCACTCTTCATCAAGAAGACTTCCTTAATACTTAGTTATTCCCAAGGAAATCTCATCAGATTTCAGCCACATGCCCCCTCACTGCCATAAAGATGGAGACTGGTGATGAGTGGCGTCCTGCAGGGGTCCGTATTGGGACCGGTACTGTTTAATATCTTCATCAATGACATAGACAATGGGATCGAGTGCACCCTCAGCAAGTTTGCAGCTGACACCAAGCTGAGTGGTGCGGTCGACATGCCAGAGGGACGGGATGCCATCCAGAGGGACCTGGACAAGCTCGAGAAGTGGGCCCATGTGAACCTCATGAGGTTCAACAAAGCCAAGTGCAAGGTCCTGCACCTGGGTGGGGGCAACCCCCACTATCAATACAGGCTGGGGGATGAGGGGATTGAGGGCAGCCCTGCCGAGAAGGACTTGGGGGTACTGGTGGATGAAAAGCTGGACATGAGCCAGCAATGTGCGCTCGCAGCCCAGAAGGCCAACCGTATCCTGGGCTGCATCCAAAGCAGCGTGGCCAGCAGGTCGAGGCAGGGGATTCTGCCCCTCTACTCTGCTCTGGTGAGACCCCACCTGGAGCACTGCGTCCAGCTCTGGAGCCCTCAGCACAAGAAAGACATGGACCTGTTGGAGCGGGTCCAGAGGAGGGCCACGAAAATGACCAGGGGGATGGAACACCTCTCCTGTGAAGAAAGGCTGAGAGAGTTGGGGTTGTTCAGCCTGGAGAAGAGAAGGCTTTGGGGAGACCTTAGTGCAGCCTATCAGTATGTAAAGGGGGCTTCTAAAAAAGATGGGAACAAACTTTTTAGCGGGGCCTGTTGCGGCAGGACAAGGGGGAATGGCTTTAAACTAAAGAGGGGTAGATTTAGACTAGATATAAGGAAGACATTTTTTACGCTGAGTGTGGTGAAGCACTGGCCCAGGTTGCCCAGAGAGGTGGTGGGTGCCCCATCCCTGGAAACATTCAAGGTCAGGCTGGACGGGGCTCTGAGCAACCTGATCTAGTGGAAGATGTCCCTGCCCACGGCAGGGGGGTTGGACTAGATGACCTTTAGAGGTCCCTTCCAACCCAAACTATTCTATGATAATATATAATTTTCTAACCCCCCTCTTTTTCCACAGTATGTTCCTCTCAGTTGTGATTCCATCCTCCAAATTATTTCTGCTGAAATAGATATACTGCTTTGTCACAGGCAGCTGTAGCTAGTTTACAGAGGTACCAACAACCTCACTCAATGTCTTTCTCTTTATTTATCTAGGAGGACACAGAAGATAAGTCCTTAGATAGGAAATGAGATGTCAGATTTTCATCCATCGCGCTAGTGGATGTTTAAAGTGGAGGAGCATGAGGAGAAAAAAAATGAAAATCTCGTAATTCATTTCTCAGCACTCCAGACTAAGTACCTTTTAGGCTGGTGATGATAAAAGGTGAAAAAAAGTAGGATTAAATTTCTTCAGGCACAGGAGGGTACTGAAGCTGGGCTTGTGTATGTCTCCCAAAACAAACTATTTAATAAATGTATGTTTTCACCACTTCCTTCTATGGAAAATTCCCAGGTGTCTAGAAATTCATCCTGATAAAGAATTGTGCATTACTACACTAATATTTGGCTATGTTTTCCATATTCTTCCCCTTGAAAAAGTTAAGAATAAGTCAGAGCTGTCCCTGTGTTGCTTTAATGCAGTGCATCAGGGTTTACATGGCTTCTCTACTCTCTATGCGATGTAACTGCACGGCAGGGTCTGTCTTTATGCATTTAAAATAATACTCCAGCCTTCAGTGCCACCGCAGGGGGCAGACTGTTTGCTAGTGCCATGTTCAAACAGCCACAAAAATACAAAATAACCTTCACAGTAAGGCTCATTTAATCATAAAGTTTATAATCAAGCAGGCTACTCAACTGAGAATGCACATGAAGCTAGCTGGGAATAGAGGAGAAAAACAACCTAAGCCTCATTCAAGACTGTAAAGATATATACAATGCAACCCTCACTTCCATCCCCCCTCCCAGAATCTGTCTCTTAACATTAACCTAGAGTTGAAATTAATTTAGAAAATAGTTTAAAATCTCATCGATACCATAAAGCTCGTGAAAAGGCATGACTATTTCCCCAGTACGCTTCATAGACGTTGCTGAATGCCCCTTTCGCTGTCTTTCACTTTTCTTCTTATAAACCAAATTCTGTTAGACTGCAGGGGCAGGCTACAGCATTGAGATAACTGATAACAGTTGAGGCTGTTTCCCATTGTACCTCAACCGTCCCCCTCCTTTCTCACCTTTCTCTTGAAACACTTGTTTAAATGTAATTAAGTAGAATTTAATGGATGCCTCTCACACTACTCATCTACTAACCCGCTAGAAGCTGCAGATTTCAAATGGCATCTTGCTGGACTTTTCCAGAGGTTGCAGCTCCTAGAGCCCGCATTTCCAGGACATGAGATGCGGGTGTATCACCAGGTCTTTTCAGGTGGCCAACCCATTCTGATTGCCTGAACTTCAGATGATGGCATTTAGGCAAACGGATGGGCACCTGACTGCCAGGGATTTGGAAATAATAATCCTGAACAGAGATTTTACCGGTCAAGAGTACATTCGTTCAAACCTATCCTTCCAACTTTTAAAGCACAGAATGAACTGTTGAAAATAGTTCACCAATTTCTTTGCGAATATTCTCAAGGATATTATGATTACAGAAAATTTATGCACTGTGATATTTGAACCATAGATGACAGTGTGCTATTGCGTGAGGTAAAGATTCAATACATTGGATTTTAAGGAAAGATGAGCGCTGATACATCATTTCTTCAAGAGTCCAAAATATTTAGAAGACAAGAAAGGACTACACAGACCGTAAAAGTCTCACATGCAACACAAATTTCTATGCAACAAATATAAGTCGGCTTACTTCTTTCTACTTCCATGATTTAAGGGCCAGAATTGCCCATCACAACACACCACCACAACCCTTACAGCTATTTTATACTAATATAAATATGGGTCTATTCAAAATGAGTTAACAGGAATCCTAAGCACACAGTAGCACTTGCCGCTGACTCGGGTAGAAATTCAGTGTACCTGAGTTACCAGTCCTTTTGCAAAGTTTCTTCCTATACTACTTCCTTTCAGTAAATACATTTAATACATAACAGATTTATTATGCCCCTGACCCTCATGGATGATGATTTAGGGCTTTGAACTAGTTCTGCTCTCAGGTGGCTGGCAGGTGCAAGTTTTTTCCTATTAAGACTGGTGTTATTCCGCCTATGCTTCACACAGTTAATCTTGCTGCTCCTGCGTTATCCCTTATATCTTTCAAAACATTTCCTGGAATACCGAAAGGAGGTTAAACACAGGATGGATCTTCTGATTGGGGCCAAACATCTCCAGAGCTGGCAGAGATTCAGAGCTGTTCTGTGGCTTTTTTAATGCTGTCTTCCATTTTCTTATGAGACTGTTTTTTTTCCAAAGGGAAATAAAATACTGCTGCTTTTCGCTCTATGATATGTATATTTAGGAGAAAGGTGGTTTTTGTGTTTTTTTCTTTTTTTTTTTTTTTTAAGAAAGCTGGATCCCTTCAAACATCTCAATAAAGGAAAAGGATATGTGTCCAAAAGGACAGGAATCAGCTACTTAATAAGACCTACGATCACCTATGAGTGATCTTCTCATAGTTCTTGAAATTCACCCTAAAAAGCCTTACAGGAACACTTTAAAATATACAAAATAGGTAATTTTCCAAGCTACAACATTTGTATCCTGATACAGACAAAAATTTTCTGCAAGTTTGTCATTCAAAACTTTTTCTTTTTTTCCTCCATAGACCCAGCTATTCTTACAATGTTTTATCATACAATTTCTAACTTGATGTTTTCCTCCCCTTTATGCCTTTCACTTTAGGTTGATTTAGAAATGGTGATTGTGAACAGCTATCTGCAATAAAACAATCCATCGTCCTTGACCACACTGACCAGCAAGTACCAACAAAAAAGCCCTGTTCCTTTGAACTCAAAGATTACATTATAAAACTGTGCATTTTTCTTTAGGTCAGTTGCTAGTTAAGCTTTCTTTCAAGATTTTATAGAAACCAATGTGATTTTTTTTTGGTGTTTTTATTTGTGGGCCAAGCACTGTTATCTTTCCTCATATTTCAGCCTGTGAGAGAATGCTGTCTTTATAAGCAATTAAAAAAATCTTCATGAATATCAGCCTGTAAAATCAATTTTAGTATGATGCTGATGAAGTCTGCACTTTTCAACAGCTGTGAAGGTGGCTTCAAGGGTGAATGGCGATTTCATATTTAAAAACCAAAACAAGACAGATAAATAGCATATGAAATGCTGAATTCAAAAAAAGCAACTCAAAACCCCAAGCAAATTACTACTCAGAGACAATCCATACACCACCGTTTAAGATGAAGATAAATTTATGTACTTACCTTGCGGTCATGTGCAGTTTGAATTAACTTGAATACTGATCAGATGAGGTAACTTGAAAACCAAGAAAAAGCAGACAGGCAATGCAAGTCATTGTGGGCATGATGTGTATTGCACACAGAGAGCGGAATATCACAAACATATTGATCTAAAAAATTTCTGTATTGGTAGAGGTGACCTGAATATGCAGACATTTAAAATGCAGACATATCAATATAAATGAGTGAAATAAGCGGCACTTGGTATTCTAGGCAGATAACGCCCATGAAAACTCTCATGCAATTGTACGAGTTACAATGTAACTTGGCTGTAGTACAGGATGGAAAGTTTAGATGGAAATTTTCCTTCTATTTTGCATGTAAAAGTGGGCTGAATCATCCCGTGTTTCAATAAATACAAAATAGAGTGTATTAGATAGTCGTTACAGAGCTAGGCTGACTCACTGATAAGAGAAAACTAAGAACTTGACATTAATCTTCTAATAAACATTACAGGATTTGCTGTTTTGGCCAGTATTTTGGAAGTGAAATGGATAATGAATACCTAGATACTATAAAAAATCTTTTGCAGAATGGCTTTCTTGAGAGTCAGCTTGCACTACATTTGTCATATCAATATCAATCACCCTAAACTTTAGAAGATTTCTCCTTCGTGTAAAGCAGAAGCAGCATATATTCAATTTGATGGGTTTGTCCATAATTGTCAGCTCTGGATTTTTTAAATCCATTATGCCCAGCGTAGAAATTCAGCACACAGTTATATTCACTCTTTAAGTTCTGTTTGCGGATTAGTTTAAAGGGCTCATAGCTATGAGGAAATGTAATGGTAACAGACAAATTGGTCACACCCTATGGGCTTCACACTTGGTTTCAGATATATTAATAACCAGGGTAACATCCTGATTTTTGTTGGGCACGATATCTACACAGCCATATACCTGTAAAACATTTTGGGTAATATCATTTGGGTAAATTTAATTTTTCAAGGGAAAAAATTTGAACTTAATTCAAATAATAAATGATCACTAATCTCACTACTACATAGAAAATTCAAGGCATCTGTAATCTAAAAATTCTCTTTGTAGATAATGTTTTTCGTATAATTAGATCAGTATATCCTGCACTATTGGGTGAGGTTACCACCTGAGATGACCCACGCTTACTTTCTGTGTCACTAAAAGCAGCTAGACAAAGCAAGCTCTATTACCCACTAAAGGAACAAATCTTGCTTAATTTGTTCTAAGTGCAGTCTATTATATAAAACACATAAAACGTCAGTATGGCTTTCTCACAAAACAAGGAGTGCGTCACTTTCTGTTTGGAGTGATCGATGCAATACTTTTTGAAGCACGAACTTAATATTAGGCATCCATACCCATATTTAAGATATTTAAGATATGAACTTCTTGTACATCACTAAGGATGATGGCAGTATGGTGAGTGTTAACTAAGACAATAACAATTAGTTGAGTGAATATTTCTCTCATAAATCAGATATACCCCAGAAAACTATAATTCCGTTAAGTCTTTGTCATTACAATAATTTTTGAAAGGAATGATTATTCAGGTTTGTAAACCAGAGTTCACTCAAGGCAGAAAAAAGGAAAGGATATGAATGACAGCTCCATATTGCCTGCAGCCATCCAGTGGCGTGCATGTACTGAAGGAAAGGAAAGGTAAAGTAGCAAAGTGAATTATAATGTACAGGCATCTGGAGAAAATGCCACAGGTGTTGACTGAGACAGCAGTCGTGGGAAAACTGACACGATCGCTCAGGTCAGAAAGTAATAGGAAAAAATAAGGATGCTTCACATTTCAACTCATGGCTGAACATTTAGGGATTACTGGAAATAAAGTGTTTACTATAATGCTAAGTGAATTTTGTGGTGATGACACCCCTATCCACTTAATGACAACACTGTGTTTCAGGGCATGATTTGAAACCTCCATTGAAAGTAAGGTACAGACTGTTTTCTTCCAAACAAACTCGGCTTGCAGTTAGCCATATTTGAATTCCACCCAAGGAATTCATTAGGCTGTATTGATTTATTGATACAAGAAACTGATCTAATTTGCATGTGTAAATTAGCAGGAAGAACATTTCCCATTACTTAGCTATATGGTTGCAATGACTGTTTACTTAATTTCCTCCTGCACAGCTCTGTTTTTTGCAAGACGCATTTGCAACCAAGGATGTCATCTCAGATTTAGTTACATGTTGCGTATGCTTTATAAAAAAGTAAAGCAGTACAAACTTAAATGTCTGGGAATTACAATTTACTACCATTCATAAGGCTCTCAAAACAGAATGCATCAATCGTTTGGAGGACTTGAGTTTTTCCTCCATAGAAGTACTAGAAAAAGCTTATTTGAATCTTAAATTTCTCTTAAGAAGAAAGTGTTTTCTGTCGTCTTTGATACAATTTTCTTAGAATTATCCTATACACATCTTAGTTTCAGTACTTTACCTTTGTGGGAGGTGGGCAATAAAACTCACTTGAATATGAGATAATACATCTGTTTTACTACCCTTTTTTATAAGGAAATGGACATTTGGACACTTTCTCAATTCAAACTGAATGGGATGAATCAAGAAACAGAGTCCAAATGAAATTTTATAATCTCATACTGCATCATTTTATCAACTGCAGATGATCAGATAGTTGAACAAATCTAGTTATACTACTAGTTTCCTTTCAGAACTCCAGAGAGGAGAAAACATGGGAAGCCCATCACCCGAGGATTCATGATCATTCATCTCCTTATATTTTTGTTCACTAGAGGATTTAAAACCCTTTTAAGAGCCCAGACACTCCCACCCCCCAGAAATGGAGGTGACAAAGAATATACAAATTCAGTGTAGTTGGTTTCCGGTACTGTGCAGTGGGAGCTGAACCGAAGAGTGTGTCCTGCTCCAAAGGGTCTGCTCCTTCAAAAAGTGTGACAAGGTAAAGTAGGGCAACAAGCTTCCATCGGAAATTAACTTCCAAGAAGTGACTCAGTTATTTACTCTGAGACGCGTAACTGGGTAACTTTTATGTATTGGTTAGTAACTTGGAAAAGGATAAATAAGAAAGTGAGATAATTCTAAGGCTATGACCTTACATTTTAACTCACCAGAAAGCTGTTGTGAAAACAATTTAAATGACTGAAAACACTGTGGCTACTTACTGATCTGTCCAAAACCCAGCAAGGTCACAGCTGCCCTTAAGTAGAAATTGAACAGTTTGCTGTTCAATTTTTTTTGCTTTACTAGGAAGCAATTCTTGGAATGCTTCCTTTTCTTTTAACTAAAGTTTGCTAGGTAGCTATAACAGAGAAGAAACACTCACAGAAGATAAAGCTCCCACAGCAGAAAAAGTACCATAAACCCTTCTACGGGCAGTGCATCGGAGGACCTGCATCAAACTGATGTGTCAAATCAAAAGTTTATGGCAGCATGAACAACAATCAAGACGCCAAATTCAGGTGGTTTGCATTTAGGGATTAAAAATGAAATAACTGAGTTATTTAGCACCATGGTATGCAATGCCATGCAAAACCGCCTTGTTGGCAGAAGACTGGAAGGTGACTAGAAAGACTAATTTTTAAAAGTTTCTGGAAAATTTCTCCCAAATTACCAACCAATAATTCTGAAATCTGCTCCAGGGAAAGTGTTGGAAACTATAAAAAAACAGAATTAGCAAAGCCACAATAAATGGGATCTATTACAGAAGAATCAACACAGCTTATAGAAAGGCAAGGCATGTATCAAAAATACATTCTAAACATTTATAGTCAATAATAACGGAGTCCATAAGAATATGGATAAGAGAGCTCAGGTTAATACAGCATACATGGATTTCCAAAAGGCTTCTACAAGAATCTTTTAAAAAGGTTTTCAAACAGGCTGAGCAGTCATGAGAAGGAAGGTCCTCACATGAATAAAATAGCTGATTAAAAAGAGAGATATTGAAGGTTAGTGTAAAAGTCATTTCTCTCTCTGAAGAGAGATACTCAGCAGAGTCTTACAGGATTTATTAGAAACCCTGGTGTTCAGCATGTTTTTAAGTTATCTGAAAAAAGGAGTGAAGGGTGTGATGACAAACTTTCAGGATGCTATTGTTATTCATGGTGGTAAAGATAGGAGTTGACTGTGAAGAACTGCAGAAAAACCTTGCAACCAAGCAACTGAGTGAGATAATGGCAGATGAAATTCCAGAAGGATAGTTGTAAAATGATGCACAAGGGAAAAAATAATTTTACCTACACAGTGATAAGCCAACCACTAATACATAGGAATAGGATGTTAAGGTCACTGCAGATAGTGCTGTGAAAACATAAATCCAATACCCAGGAGTGTGAAAACAGAGAAGTGAACACTAGCAATTACCGAGGAAGGAACAGAAAAGCAAACAAAAATATCATTATCTCATTGTGCAAATCCACCGTACTGTTGCATCTTTAAAACCGTATGCAGTTTTGGTCCTCCCTTGCAGTGAGAATAATTCAGGGTATAGAATGGCCCCCATGAAAGGTCCCACTGGCTACACTAGGTCCTCCTAAACTTCAAGCAAAAATGGTTGTTTATTAACAGCTCTACTTTCACTGCTGGTGTAAAATAGAGGGAAAAGTAGAGGAAATTTTAGAACATCTTTCAGTTTTTTGGATGGTTATTTACCGCAGCGTGGAGTCTTCTGATTTTGATAAGGAAAAATAAAGCAGCTTTTAAGCCTAAGGATTTAATGTGTAAAACTTGTATGTGGATTTCATAATTGGTAACAAGCAAGGGAAAACTACTGTGAGTAATGACTGTATTTCACTAAAGAGATATTGAAAAAAAGCCAGACCAACCACTCTGTATCATTTTTTTTCATGTACTTAAAACAACAGCATATTGAATTTACAGGAAATCTCATTTAGAAATTACTAGTAATCTAACATTTTATTTCTCTCTTAGCTTATATTGGTTGACCTTTGAAGCTGGAGGAGAAATTATTCTTTTGGCCTGCGGGGGATAACTATAAAGAACGTAAGTAGGAAATCACAAGACCAGAAGTCAGGAACTACTTGTATTTAGTACTGCTGGGAATGAATCAATACAGTATGGCAGTGCAAAGGTATTCAATCTCAAGAAACCAAATTTGAGGGAATTAACAAAGTTAGCAATCGGCTTGCAATAGGATATTTTTTTTAATAGGAACCAGTAAACTGGAACAGAACAATGCAGATTACAACGTAATCCCATTTAAAGTGGGATTTCTCACTCAGGAGCAGAAGTAACTGACTTGTACTGGAAAATAAGTTATTAAAAAAGAAATTACATAAAGAGTAAGCAAATTATATGGGAAAGTCAGACCTAAAGGCTTTAAGATCACAGCAGGAAAGGTACAATAATCTATCTGGTGCTTTAGAGAAAAGAACAAAAATCTTAATTCCAGGGAAAAGGATTATGCCTTTACCACTTGAGGATTTGGAGTTTAAATGAATACTGCACGGCATTTCCATTCTTGTCCCACTGGCCTTCATCAGCCTGGTTAAGCTCAATGCACAGAGCAAAGATGAGTCTTCAGCGTTGTTGCCAGGAATACAGACTTATTTGAATAACATTAGCCCCCAGGAGTAAATTAAATTCATTTCCCCCCCAAATTGTACTACGTATTTGCAGATAATTATTTGTACATAGTACACAGTTGTACTAATGCTGGCGGCTGAGCTACTGTAAATTATTTCTATTTGAAAAATTAAGATGAAACTTCAGCGCTTTTTGAAAGGTTGCAAAGCTTTTTTAAATCCAAGAGGAAACTTATATTAATAATACTAGTCTTGAGAAACCAGCGTTGGTAATTCAAATGTGGAGGAGACTGACAGGGACAAAAAAGTACAATGTAGCGGTCTGGAAAGAAGTATTCATAATTTCCACCAAGAGAGGCATAACTGCAAACTGCAATTTTTCCGGTGCTTTTAGTTCTCACGTTTGATCTCGCACAACACAGAAACGCTGCCTACAAGTATTTTGTGTATGCGAACAAGGAAATCTTCAGGTCTCTGTGGTTTCTAGGAAATCACATTTTGACTCAGCACAAATGGAAGATTTTAAAAACTATGCAGGGGGTGTTTAGCACATCACAGAGAAAGGATGTAAGTCCTTAGGTAACCATGTTGTTGGTATCATTGAGGAAGGCTGGATTTGCTTGCGAGAGGGGGGAAGGCGGTTTGTTCTGTACGAATTTGTTATAATAGCAGGCTTACAAGCTTCTACCAGTTACCAGTCAGTCCCAAGAAGGTTTTTTCCCTCCCTCTGATGCTCAGCTTGCGTTCTGGCCTTCTGTTCTCAGTGCCTCTGAAGCATCAGATATTTTCTTCATGTAAGTCCCATGACAAATGGGTAGGTAATTTGGGCACTCCTAAAGGCAGTATTAAAATCTCTCCTGTGTTGGATTTGCATTCCTTGCTCATGACTAGATCAGCTGCTGACATTGGGATCAGGAGGAAAACCTCCTTTCTGGCTCCTCTCTCCTCCCTGACTGCAGACAGGTCACGGGCTGATTTTTTTGTTTTGTTTGTTTTGATTTGTGATATAGGACACTAATACCCTTCACCTTTTCTGTTCTGATCTTGTGGTATATTGCAGTCATGCCTTTTGTTTTTTTCTCCCAAGTAAGTTTTGCATTTTTTATGTTTTTGAAGGGTGTGCTCTGGCCAGGGCTGGGGGAAAGTAATGAGGAGAAGATGTTCAGGTCTCTCACAGACTAGCAATTTATTGCATGGTTGCCTGCATTTGGATTAACAACTTCAGGTCCTTCCATTATTTTATTCTCCTATTATTTTCTTTGCAATAAAACGACTTCAGAAATTATCATGCCACATCCCACAAGTATCAACCACAAAATGGTTATGAGGTCCTTGTTATCACAGCTTGACCTCCCTTTAAGCAAAGGCAACGTTCATCTCTCAATGTCCTACTTAAGGAAAACATACCCAAGGAAGTTGGCTAACATAACTTTTGAGAAAGAATAAACATTGCACTGTAAATACTAGTTCATTGAAGTATGTTAGGTAGTAATATAGTATCTAGCTTACAGTTGGGGAAAATAGAGTATAACATGAGTAAGAAAACAAGAGGGAAGAGAAGAGAAAAGAACTCTTAAATACACAAGGAAATGATGTTATGGTCTCCTTAAGCTGATTTTCTGAAGTCAGTGGAGACCTTCCTCCTGAGGAACATTGTTCAGTCACAGACTTAACATAACCTAACTTTTTGCTGTGCTAATTATCTCTTCTTTCCATTCTTTCCATTGCTTTTCCACACATGCGTCCTAAAAGTAGCAAGTTGTGTCATGTGAACAAAGCACTACTGAGGATTCTGAGAAAATGAAAATTCTTTTTTTTTTTTACATAAACAGCTACCTTTTTAATTAAAGTATGCAGATATATTGTAGAGATACCCTATAGTTCAAGAAAACAAATTAAAGTGTTAGCATAAAACAATTATTTTAATAAAAGCAAATAGACACGGGAGTAATTTGTTACAAAAAGACCTAATAAATTGAAATCCATGTATAATAGCATTTCTTCAATAAGACATTATAATAACAAAAGTAATAAATAAGCCGAGGAAAACTAAAGATTTAAATCAGCATGGGAACAGAGTAAAGGTGAAAAGGAAACAAAACATCACTCAACTAACTGAAGTTTGATGTTTTAAGCTTCAACAATCAATGTCACCTTTAGTCCACTAATCAAATATATATATACATAGACGCACTCTAGTAAATTATACATATACATACATGTATTTTTCATTGACCTACTTCTGTTCCAGCTCATTAAAGTGACTCCTTTCCCCTCTAGTCCCCTCTGGCTAGATGTAATAGTGTCTCTGCCTTCTGGCTAGGCGATAATTAAATCCACTAAATAAGTGGCAAGTAGGTGGGAAAGAAACTATTTATGCTTATTCCAAAGGGAGTGGCTCAATTAACACTTTGTTTAGGAACTTGGCTTTTAAAATTTTATCGTAACTTGAAAGCAATTCTGAACTCACAGTTCCTAGTTGGTTTGGTCCTTCCTTTCAGGTCATACATCTCAAACAGGAACCTATACTCAGAAACAGGAAAGTCAGTCAGACAGAAGCTCAAAGCAAAGATCTGAATAAAGGTCAATCAGCACCCAAAGAAGAGGACTGATTTAATGGCTCAAAAAAAGAAAAAAAATATAACAGGGGTGGCAGTTCAGTTCTGAGCCTGCATCTGGCTGAATGAGAGATCTTGGATAAATCAAAACACATGCATCTGTTTACCCATTTCTGAAGTACGAGCAATTGTCTTATCGTTGGATAAAAATGCCTACAATTTGATCCAAAGCCCAGCATCCTTTGATTGACCTGGTTTGATTCAGACCTAAAAAAAATCTCTAGTCATTACACTAAAATATCTTGGATAAAAGAGATGCAAATACCTGCAAAGGCTCCCAGTCACCAGCGTCTGTATCCAGGTACCTGGGAGTATTAATAGGGATGGAAATAGAAATTCTATTGATATGACCCTACTTAGTATGATGCACCGTGAGCATTTGAGGTTGTTCTGCAGTATAGTAAAAGTTTTACGGAAGATAGCTCTGAGCCTTATATAGACTGCAATCCATTCATCGTTTAGTCTTCATTGGTTTTCCACAACCACTAGCCTGAAAGCCGGGTTCAAAATTGCTGACTCATTTTACAGATCTCAGTGGTTAAGAGAAGGTGGAAATAAGGAATAATACAGGATGCATGCTTGTGGGTGAAACATCTTCTGTGTTTCTGTCAATCAAGGACAGAGAAGACCATGGCAGAATGCTGTCTGCGATTGCTCTTTACAAACTTAGTGACGGTAGGCTAAAGTCTGGTGCAAAGTAACACTGATTTGGCCTACCCACAATGGAAATAAACTGATGAAATAGGATTTTGTGATTAAAATTGTTCTTACTGCTCTCTCTTACCCTTGGAATAATTTCAGAAAATCCTGTAGGCAGATAGTTTTGAGAGCACTGTATTCTTTTTGTAGTTTTCACTTGGTTTGTACTATTCTCATCTCTCTACTTTATAAAATTAATGTGGCTCGAGAGAAGATGACTAGACTTTTATGATGACAGAATACGATATAATAACTTAATGAGACAGTAATGCACAATTGCATCTAGCTACGTAAGTTATGTACAAAAACTCTGGAAGCAACAGTCTGTATTGTATGCATATTACATGCATACATCTCCACAAAATTTATATGCAAGTGGGTTTCATCAGAGATGCAACATGACAGATTTGAAATTATATTGCCAAAGCTAAATGCTTCATTAATAAGGTTCCATCATCATATTTCTTGCTAATACTGGAGTCTTATTTCGGATCTAAACTGAATTTTACAAGCATCCACCGGGATTGCCAGGGCATAAAGGTACACAGGAAGACTTGAGATCAGGCTTAAGAGTTTGTCATTTTGTTTTTAAGTGTGGTCTTCTTCCTCCCAAAAGCATATCTTTCTAAGAAAGATAAAGGCCCCAATTTTGTGAAGGAGACAAGTGCGTATTTCACTTTAAAGTGCATAAGAAACACCACTGAATTAAATATTCTGTATACAAGAGGGGAAAAAAAAACAGGTTTCTGTACAAAAGATAAAGTAATTAAATGAAAAAAAAAAAATCAGTTTCCAGGAGCATCATCAGGGATTTGCATGCATTACCACTGAACAAGTATAGAAACACAAAGGCAGAAACGGACATTTATTGGTCTAGTCTGTTCTGGTCTCATCCGAGCAACAATAAATTACTCTGCTACTGATAAGAAGCAGGTATTAACCAAACAGCAACACAGTTCTTTAGACCCTTAAATTATTCTGACCTGGCAACTTCAAAAGATCACAAACAGCAAAGAATTATTATTCAAATCTTAGTCATCAGAATTTACAAGGAACAGCCTAATAATTCTATCAAAAATATGGAAAATATGGATAGCATGCAATTTTTAATCTCCTTAGGTTCATTTCTTCTGCTGAAGTTGTTGAATGACAGCCAATACAAGAGTGGATAAAATCTTTTCAAGAATACATCTATTCCAAGTTGGAATGGTTGTAGCTAATTCTCCCATGAGTAAGACTAAAGATCCAAGACTGTTAACACAAACCTAAAATTTCAGAAGTCCTAATGGCATTTTTCATAAAGGAGCTTTTCTAGTCAGCAAAAGTTTTCAAAATTCTTTTTTTCCCCCTGCTATTCTCAGTCAGAAAAAGAGTTTACCAGATGGGGTGAGGAAACAAAAAAAAAAAAGAAAAAAAAAAGAAGAAGAAGGGAGAGAGGGGGAGAGAGCACGGAAGACAGAGAGGGACAGAGAAAAAGCAAGTGAGATTTTTCTGCTCTTTGCTAAACCAAAGTCTCTAGCTAAATTCCAGCAGTTTGGAAAGCCGAATGTAGCTAATTGAACTTGGGTATGAATTGCCCTTTCCCCAAAGGCCTGCCCAGATTCCCAGTCTATCTCAGGCCAAGCTCTTCTTTACTCAAATGCTTTGAACAGTAAGTCCCATCTGCTGTCAGGGATGCATTCTAACCAGAAGCTCAGAGTCCCACAAAACTGCCAAAAATTCCCAATAAGAACATATTCTGGAACACTGAATTTCTAACAAGTAGTGCACTTCTTCACAATGGTAAATTTAAACTTGTTCCTAGCTGTATTGTCTCGTGGAGGGCAAATAAAGAATTACTATAGAAATGAACAATAGTTTCATTTCCCTGCATCCACCCGTTTAGAGAGCCGAAAGCATCTCTGTCATTTGCAGCACAGTTCTGATTCTGCCGCCTGGAAATGACCGAGTGACTTTCACACAATGTTCACATTATTAATAAGAATGAATTGCAGTAACTTTTGAAGTCCATCACATGCCAATGCCTCGGCATTTATTATGGTATTTTTTTACATAAGGACAATACTAATACACATCTAACAGCAACGTCTAGTAATTATAAGGTCTGTGGCTATGATGTTAAGACTTCATACTGTCATTACTGGGGAGAAAATTTCGTATGGTAAATTTGCACATTAAATTTTGTAGCACTTGTCATTTTTTGCTTGCTTACTCTTGACATATTGCAACTCTCTGCAACTTCTATCTGTTTACACTTTGTCACTGTCTAGGACATCTTGATTCTTGAGATTTTGTTTCTAGATGTGATATGGCTAAAAGATCTGTATGCACTTCAACTTTTACCATTGCTTTCTCTAAAGAATTACAGGTCAAATTTCTAATGGAGTGGGCACAGATTGTTGTTTTGAATTACAAAAATGAAAGGGCAGCCAGTATGAAGAGCGCTGTTTCTTTCACAGATGTGGCAGTAATCTTTAATCAAATGTTAAAGCACCATTTTCAGATCAGTAATAGGTCTGGAAGAAGTCTCTGACCCAATAAAGCTTATCTGTATTAACAGCGAGTAACATGTCAGTGGACTACTGCGTTTCCTTAACTATTAGTTCTTGCAGTTCTTCAGATATTATCTGAAAATTAAAAAGCAAGGCATTTTTCAGGTGTTGGTACACTTCATTTAATTTTAAATATAGCGAAGTAGTCTAATTTAGACTACAGATCTTTTGATAACACTTCTCAGTATCACATTCACTAGTTTTAAAAAAACAACAAAAATGTTTATAGACTATAGTAATTACTACTAGGAAATTTGCTACTCCTCTTTTGGCCCATTTTAATCAAACGGTCATGTCATTAATTATAACTAAATTAGTTTTATCACCTGAAGCATGACACTCCATCTTTGACCTGATACCCAGCATATGAAAAGTCTGTATAGCTATCTTAAACACTTTAAAAATTATGAATATTGGGCAGATAATTTTTATTGCAGCTATGTTGAGTCCCCTGACATCTGCACTTAGAGATTATATTGCCTTATCTATTTTACTGTTCAAGAATTCCACTGCCTCGCTCCAATTATTTGTCTTTGCTTTCTTCCAAGCCCATCCTCTTTCTGAGTAAGTATTTCTTTATAAGCTTGATTATCCTCTCTCGTCTGCTCACCCAAATAATTGCTTCATTAGGGGATCTGACCTGGTTCATCTATGCTGTGTAGCAGACAGACAGAATTCAACCCTTTGCAGGAGCCGTATCCTGGGTGCGAAGCTATTTGAGCAGGAAATGGGAAGAATATACCAGTAACACCTAATGTCTGCTCCCCCGTTTTTTTCACAGGGGGCTTTTCCTCACAGAATTTCAGCAGTACTCAGAAATGTGGGAATGCTGACATGAGTGAGAATTTCAACTGCTTTCTGTTTAGGTTAACCAGGAATTAAGAGATGCAAGTTAAAAGCCTGAGAAAATATGATGAAAAGTTTATCTCTTAAATCGAGTTTTAAAAGAGCATCTAGAAAAAAAAATCTGTTTCAGAGACATACAGAATTGTTAAGGTTTACTTTGTGCTCAGCAATATGCTCATCAAAACAAATAGAATTAGGAGAGAAATTAATATAGAATAGCATAATCTAATATGCCCAGAACAGCTAAACATTTTAGATTGTCCAATATAAAATATATGAGTATGAAGCACGTAGGTATCCTGTGCAGCCCATAGCTCTTTGGTGTTAGTGTGTAGGATGCTATATTCTTAAAGATATGCCTGTAGTATTGATTCCTATCAATCTTCATAGCATAAAGTTTTCCCCTTGTTTTTGTGTGATGTGCAGAGTTGGTGCCACCTCTATGAAAATAAACCTGCGTTCTACAATCCAGCATAAAACAGGATTGAGAAACAGTAGGAAGCTATTGTTCTCAGTAGATCATTCTCAAGAAAAGTTGTTAACAAATAGAGAAAACATATGACACTGGCTCCTTCAAAGCTGTCAACTATTTACTTCGTCTACCTATCTACCATCCTTACGCGCGGAAAAATTACGGTCTACTGCCATGAGACATACTTTTCACATCAGAGACTAATCTCAATTTTCAACATCCTGTTGTTAAAGAACTTAAACAATTTCAAGATGCATGTAGTCAATCTAGCATTTTATATCTAAGAGCCAAGATTTTCATAAAATAGAAAAAAACCTTTAAGTTGATGTTTCAACCAATGCCATTGGAAAAAGTGAAAGTAGTGTGTAATTGCTACAATTTTTTGCAGCACGTTAAAAACATATGTTAGCCCTATCTGAACTGAGAAATTAAGGAGTCCTACAGCTGCAAAGACTTGGAATGAATTGATAGTGGTGGTTAAACTAGAAAATACTTCTGGAACTTCTGTCTGTATTTTTGTACATATTTTAGGAGTAAATAAAAAAATCAGAAAGAAATAAAACAAAGTAACAAATTAAGAGTGACGTGTCATTCTGTTAGTAAGGCATGGAAGTAACACAGTTATGAGAGTAGACTGTTAGCTTCCTTTACAAAGGAAAGTTCAAAGAAATTTTACGGAAGATGTAGTTACACAAAAACCTGCAGGGTGAAAACTAGACTGAGGCTAAACTGTGTAAATCACTGGAAGATGACTTCCAAATACCAATAAATATTTAAAGGAAAGCTTTGCAACGATTTTTACTGACTCACTTAAATCAGTTAAAAGCACTCCTTTTTTTCTCCTTTAATGAAACTGGTCAATCTTTAGTGAATGCACACTTACATAGTAATTCTCAAAAAATACTGATTTATTTCCATGTTTAGAAAATGAGATAGCATTATAAGATTTGAAGTCTGGTTACTGGTAGAATAAAATAATATTATATAACTAATTGAATTGAAATGAATTGAATAAGGTATTTTCATGAAGTATTTGAAAAGTGTAAAAGTAAATTCCCTATTAGACATGTACAAACCCGTTGCTTTTCTCCCTCAACCAATGAACTGATGTTATTTTATTTCTGATGGTTCTGTTAAGAATAATCTTTGGGGACATCTTTCTTCTTGTTGAAGAAGAATTAAATGAAAGGATTTACCTGTATGTGATCTTTATGAAGCATACTGTGCAGTTTTGGTTATCTTTGTCAGCCAGGCGACAAACAGAGTGATCGAGCAGGTACCGAAGCATGTGGTTCCGCTCCCTTTTACCACTAATCTTTTTCCAGTAATCTCTCAAAGAATTTTCTTTATTTATCCTGGCTTTGGTACCCAGAGCCCAAGCAGGGTAATTACACAAATACCACTGACATACTATGAAGGGTGAATCTGCAGTTTCTTTATCTTCTTTTTATCATTTGCCATACTAGAAGCATTTTCCTTTGTCTCTGTAGCAGGCACCAGTTCCAGCTAAGATCAGTACCACACCAGTGCTGCAGTCAAAGGAACGTTGTGGGCAAACAGATACAAACATTGCTGAGGGGAGTTACGGGTACGGGCACAATTTTGTTAGGTAAACAAGGTACTGGATATAAGAACATACATGAATGTTAGTATTCCCTGTACAGATTAGACCTTGTTTATAGAAAAACTGTACCACTTTAATTTAAAAGTGTTAGAAAACATTAATGTGTGATGAGCCCGGACTCACACTATACGGGGTATGGCACAGAACAAAGAAAATTATTTCCTCAGTGAGCCTACAATGTAAATTTTCATCACAATTTCCTTTTAAAAAATTCTTAGTTTAAGCCAATTCCTTAAAATCAGCAAAACAGTAGTCATTTAAAAATTGAATGGAGTAGTGAGAGGTATTTTAAAACCACCCAGTTAAAATATACATCCCCTCCATCAGACACCCAACTGAACAGGTGCATACTGTATATGGGCCAGGGCTGAAGTAGTATTCAGCAAGAAACAAATTAGATCACAGTATTTTTGAGGCTGGGAATGTGAAATGGAGTTGGCATTCATGTTCATTTGTATTTTAGAATGGGATTACCATGATTAGGAGTAACCACATGCATCTGACACACAGAGAAATGGTCCTAAATGTGTCCAACATGTATGTTTGCATATTGGAAAAAAGTACCAAATAAATATAGACATTTTTAAAGACGCACGTAGAAAGACAAACAATCCTTACAGCATTTTGTCTCATAAAAGCCTTCTTCAGCCATTTCAGCTGTTTCACAACGCTCATGTCTTAGTTACTCTTCCCTGCCCCCTCTAGAGCTAACCCCTCCCCACCCGCCACATAAAAACAGTCATCATTAATTCGAAGCGATTAGAAATACTTTTCTAAAACTCCTCTTCTGGAAACTAATTTTTTTCTTTCACACTCTGCTAACCTCATCCAGTAACAAATGGAAACAATTCAACCTACAATATTCTCACCCAACAGAAGGTTTTAAAAGCAGCAAATACTATACAAAAAAAATTTAAAGGAGGAAGTAGACAAGAGCTAAACAAACAATTCCAGTGTTGGGCCACCTTTATATTATGCAGAGTATATAATTGAGAGCACAGTCTGGCTGTTAAGATAAGCTCTTTTTCAAAGCTATGTTCTGATAATCCAATTGGACCTTTTTAGATTATGTCAGAGCTGCATACCGATTTCCAAAAATGAACGGCTGAGTTGTAGTCCTTTTATTAAACACACAAAAATCCTCCTTTGCCTACTACATTGGATAAGGGGAGAAATGCTTTTGCCTGGAGGATAAAAATAACAAGAAAATGAAGGGAAAGTTTTGTGGCAAGAATGAAAGGCAAAGATGGAAGGAGAAAGTGACAGTTTGAAAATTGCCTCCTTGTAGAAACTCTGCTGTCAGATTCAGGTGATAACACGTCTAGCACAGCCATAAACAGGATGCTTTTCAAGAGTAGAAACAGCTGAACACCCCCCCACCTCCAAATCTGTTTGAAAATGGCCAGAGATTTTCTGGGTTATTGATGTGGCAGGAAGGGTAGTCTAGTGGTAGTTCATTCTTACAGAGGAATCTACTCTTTCATCAATTTATAATTTCAATAAGAAATATCGTTCCTGATAGACAGACACAGCATACTAATTACCATATAATTTTACAGTTTTATACATATCATTGACTTTAAATGACACATACATTTATTTAATTTGCCTTTAATCAGAACTTCCCTAGGAGATGTATTTGCATACTAAAGGTATAATTCTTAAGCAGTTAGAGGCCTGAAATCTTGCGTGTCACTGAGCTGTGTCTCAATTCCTTGTTAACTAGATTGCATAGCTGAAGAGAGACGATGCCTCTCTTTAGAAGGTTATTATAAGACCTACGGTATATCAAATACATTGGCAGAGGAAGAAATAAAATTTTATAATGCAAATTTTTTTTTAAATGCTCAAAAAAGTAATTTTTCTAGCCATTAGTTCTTCTAGTATATAAGTTTAAGGGATAACGCTACCTAGAAACATGTTTCAGAGTTGATGCAAGTCAGTACTGAATCTTGGGTTGAAAATGTGCAACTAGAACTTTTTCTGCTTAATTCCCAGTTCTCTAACAGCAAATACCACTGCACAAGTCTAAAGCTGCTTCATTTTCACATTTGGATATCTTATAATGAATAAAAATAAAGCTTCTGGCAATCCATGTCACGTTAAGTGCTGTATATTTCAAATGAAGATTCTGCCATGATACTCAGAATATAGCAATCAATATCGTCTAACACTTGGCCTTCCTAAACAATGCGTAAACATCTTTAAAAAAATTCAGATGATAACATGACTGTTCTTCCTGTGTCCTAACAGTGAACAAGGCTTGATACTGATATTTGCGGCCTTTGTCATAACATTTTTACATCATTGTTCTGTTTTCCAAAATGAACTTTTGAGCATCATTATATCGTAACAAAGACCAGCAACTTCTACATTGGCAAAAAAAATTATAATAACTTTAGAATTAGAACTGTGAAACTATTATACATTCCTAAATTTCCTTGTGAGGAAGTTTGTTCTACATTCAAATGAAATATTTTAATATGGAATTGTACATTAATATTTCATTGCATATATATGCATTTTGTGATTAACTAATAAGTAACATAGAATGGCTTACAGCATTTTGCACTGGAAATTAAAAAGCACTGTAATGAATATTGTTTGCAGAAAGGGCTCAGTTTAAGAAAAATAATACAATAAATACTGTTAAATAGCCTCTCTTTCAGAGTTCTCATATCCAAAGCAGTGCCAGGTAATTAAAGGCTGTTAGTTTTTGTCTTCACCCACAAGTAACTGCACACACAAACTGTGTTCTTAATAAATGACACCAAGAGTTGATAAACTCTCTGCTGTAGAATTCATACCATTAAAGTGTAGTGAAATGGGTTGCCATTTAGGCTGAGCTTTATATGTTGTTAAGAGCAGTTGCAATTTAAATTGCTTTCAGAGGCTTACCTCAAAGCTCAACTTAGACCTAATAAAAGACTGGATCAAGACTCTGCCTTTTGTTTTTGCAGAGCCAGACTAGTCTAACTTCAGATGATCAAGAACCACATGTGGTATGGAGCTCCCCTTCCCAGGACATATAGAGGAGATGGCTGTCACAAGCTGTTGCCACATCTTCTTTGTCACTCTTACTGTGGAGCTGCAAAAATGGCTCAGGGACACCTTTTTTTGGTTCACTGGCTGTCTGAATCTACCAAGAAACATCAGGTTTGAAAGAAATGTAAAAACAGATCCCCAGTAATTTTAAGGCAGCATTATTATAGGTTGTAATTAGGCTTTTTCTTATTTGGATTATTCAAAGATTGTCGGAGGCCTGTCTACCTGCCTATGGCAGGAACGCCCGTGGCAGCTGCATCGGTCTCAGCAATTGCCTGAAGACCTCACTTCAGCCTCACAAGGAGGAAGTCTGTCAGGTTGTTTCCAGATGCACGGTCTGAACTACTGCTCTCCAACATGCACTTCTCATGCTAATAATGAAAACAGGGAAGTATAAAGGAGATGGTGATGTATTTTCATTTTAATCTTAAGACTATATTTCAGAAAAAACTCTACTGTACAGGCTCATAGCAATGTGACTCAACCAAATATATTTTCCTGTTTCTAAGAGGATCACTGTAAAATAAGAATATTACTTTCATGAACAAAAGAAGTAAAATGTTTTATTTTGGACAGTTCTCACTCTTATAAATTCTTTTTCCTCTCCATTCCTCTCATTCTTTAGTAATATACTTCATAATTTTGACAGCATCATAAAGCTAGGTAATAGTCAAAAGAATAAACTCAAAGTGTGAGTGACATTTAAAAAAAAAAAAAGACAACAACCACACTAGCGGGAAAAACCTTACTTCCAGAGCCAGAGATGTAACTTTGATGGAGAGTGGAAGAAAAATGCTTTCATAAAAGAACCAATCTTACAAAACCAGCAATCCTAAGAATACTGTGACATAGTACATAAATCTTTACAACTCACTTTTTTCTTATATTTTAAAGAAGAAAAATCCCACTACAATCAAAACTCTTGTCTGATGTGCAAGAGCCCAGAGTAATAACTGGAGTTTTTAACATCACAGCTCTTTGTAGCAGACACTTCGAAGTTTTAATCTAAATTCTGATTCTGAATTGCATAAATTACAGTTATGGAAATGTCTCTTTCAATCTGCCCGAAAATACACACAGATTTTCAGAGAAAGACTTAACCCTTTGAGGTTTTAGCTCAATGTTACTTCTACCTTTGTAGTCTGAAGTTTGAAGACTATCTGTATAGTTTCTAATTTCATAATGAAAACTTTCTCATTTATAGCCTGTTGAAAATGTTTTTCTCCTTTGTCTATCAACAAAGAACAACTGTGTTTTTAACAGCAGTTCAGTCATATATATATGCATGCCGTTCTCCTATAAATGTCACTTCCTTTTTCTGGAAAACTAATGAAAGCAATACAATGACCAGGATTTCCATACCAGGCATGGGAGAAGAGAGTGGAAAGACAGGGCTGTAGGGGTGCGTATTAATGTTTGAAATTTGAAGTCAGGAAAGAAATATTTCTACAGAAAATTACGAATTGGAAGCCTGAAAAAAAGGACAATTCATAAGGGGAGAAGGGCAGCCCAAGCACCTAACCGCTGATTGTCTGAGCATCTGGACACATGACAGAAAATTTAGCTGCCTGGTTTCCTTCACAGGTTTTAATGTATTCTTACTACCACGCAACTGCAGGTCTGTTGAATCAGCATATTCATTCAAACAAAAAAGGCTACTCTAATGCCAGCCTTCCAGGCATCAAGTAATTTGCAGCTGTTTTTTTGACACTTCTCTGAGTTTTCAGCTCTTTTGGAAGCAGAGAGAGTTCTCGCACAACGGGTAGCACGTCTGCACTACTTGTTGCCAAAGGGGAGACTTATCAAGTACTTGGAAAAATTATGGGTTACTAAGTAGGCAGAAACCACATCAAGCTCAGGAAATCTTCTAATCTGAAAATAGATGGAAACGCAAGGATATCAGAGAAAGTATCATACATGCCTGCCCTTTTTTACTCTGTGCTGTGCATCTGCTTGTGGACAAGATGCAACCTTGTTCTAACTCACTGTGATCACGTTCAGGTTGTACTTGATAATCAACTGGTTGGAAGGAACTTTTGGGGAGAAAAAATTGCTCAAATGCTTTAATTACCTGGTCAAATCTGATTTGCTATTGAATTAACCATTTTAAAAAACCACTAAGTATGGCAACAAGAAAGGGGAGATAAGGAGGAAAGAATCCAAATTACTCCTTTGTATGGTTGAAAACTACTTTCTGAATAAAAATACTGGTTATCCTTTTTGAGTTGCCCTTAGGTAACGTCACAGATGAAGGAAGACAAAAATAGGTGCAATACTTACAACAATGAACTATACTGTCATTATTACAGGCTGTAATCTTCTGGTTTAAACAATTGGAAAAAATTGCTAGGTTTAACAAGACATCTCCTTCAGCATACTGAAAATTTTACAAAGAATAAGTAAGACCCTGGCACTCCTAAAATCTTTTCTTAGAAATCTTCAGTAGAGATCAAAGCAAAAAGATGTTTGTGTGTATTAACATAAATTAATAAAAATGGGTTTTCTCCTTCAATGAATAATCTTAAAGTAAACAAAATATAATGACAGATTTGTATCGTGACTGATTGATTATGTTGATTGGATTGATGACATTAGATCCATTTGGTCGGTATTAGAAGATGTTGTAGGCCAGATAAGGAATGCAACTGATTTGAACTTTGTGGGGCACATTTTATTCCAACCAAAAATAATTTTGTGTATCACATGTAACATATGCCAGTGTGACAATCAACGATGTGACCATAGTAAACTGCAGAGAATTCAGCAAGGCAAAAATATGAGCACTTATATTTTCCCCACCTAGTTAGTGATATTACTGTGCAGCATTAACAATCCGGTTGATTTTTATCAGAAGTCTTACCATATGCAGCTGCTCTAAAACACTTGTGTTCCTGTCATTAGGGGGCTATATAATGAATTTCGGCTTACATTAAAGTAAGTTTCTGCCACTCATAACTGTAAAAAACAAACTCTGTTTATTTTCCCAATAAACAAAGCAATGTCTTCACTTGTCCTATTGCTAAGTTGTGCTAGAATTTAGTTTCAAAAATCTGCTGAAGGAAAACAGGAGTCAAGCTCCTGGACTTCTTATTGATTCTTATAAACTTAAGTTTTTAATGTCAGATTTGATTCTATCCTAAAAGAAACTTCATTTCTGGAAGAGATCAAGCTTATTCAGCAAAAAGATGATGATGTGAATACATTTGTAATTCAGTGACCAATGAGACAAAGACACTACTGGCTTCTTAAATTTACATGAAATATGGAAAAACCAAGAACAATTAGCAGAGTAAATACAAAAAATATTAGTGTAGCCAAAACCCCTCCCTAATAAGAAAGGAAGCCAACATTTTTAAATCCTCCAGACCAGAACCAAACGAAGCACATCAACTTTGAGCCTCTAAATCTAACCTGTGTTTTGCATTACTGTAAAAAGATTTTCAATATGTCTTTTTTAATTATTCAAGCATAATGTGAAGTATGGTATTCAGTAGTTTAGTGCTGATTGTTTCAGTAGAAGAAATAAGCATATATACAAATAGTAAAGAAAACCAGCTAAACAAAGATAAGAGTATCTATGTAAAGTTCGGTCTGGCTTAGGTTTGAATTCAGGGATGATCATGTAAGTATCATTTCACCACTGCTATTCTTTTAGCTAATATTAACCTGCCAGGGAAATGGGAGGGTAAGCAAATGGACACCTTTTTCTAGAATGAAGAAGTGACACACGCCCTCCCTCCCTCCCCGCCCCCCCCCCCCCCAGCTCCCCAGCCCCTTTTCATTCCCATAGCTAGCTTTCTGACTTCAAGAAAATTGCCGTGCCTCCCTCCCTATCTCACTGTCTTCAAGTCATTCAGAGCAGTTATTGAGGAAAATCTGTCTAATAGAAGAATTAAAAAACTGTCTAAAGGCAGGTTTGGAAGAAATATCACAAAATAATTCAAGGCATTTTCTAATACTGAAACTTCCATTTCTATAAGCTGAAGAAACTTTTTACAGAAGGCTCATTCATATTAGCAGATCATCAGAGAAACATTAAGTAATGGATGGTGCCAGAAAGATGCTAAGAGTTTGACTGTTGCTTATTCATATTCTTCCTACTCTTTTCTTCTGCTCAGCTGCATGCTTATAGCTTGTGCCTTGCTGTCCATTTGACTGATTTTTCTTTCAGCAGTGCCACTGATAGGAGAAGAGGTACATTTGAATTCCTAAGCTTTCTCACCGTTGCAGGAATATAGCATCTGGCTTAGCAGCCTGAAATAAATACAAACGAAAATCTTCCGGGAAGAATGAATTTCTTCTCAGTGCTGCTAAAGCTGCAAAGCCTGGGATCTGTTTCAGAGGAGAAAAATTCTGCGACCGTTCCCCAGCACAGTGAGCTTGGCGAGCAAAGCTACTGAATGACAGCAGAGTTATCCTCGACTTGTCATGCAGAAGAGGAAGGAATGGAGGGAGATAAACAAACTGATCTCTTACGTGTTTTCAAGTGATGTGGAAGGGCTTTGGTGCAGAAGCCTTAGTGAAGGAAGCCCTCTCCAAAGATTACAGAAAACCTGCCTTTTCCTGCGAGAAACCGTAAACAGCAATACATGTAAAATAGAACCCCTATGAATATGGTCACCACCAGTTACGTGTAATTTATTCTCCGAGCTTATTGAATGACATTGAAACCACAGGCTCTGCCAGAAATGCAGGATAAAGCAAGGGTCAGCACGCTCACCCTGTCTGTCTGCCAGTGGTGACCGTCCTGCTCCAAAGCAATTTCTTTTCTTAAATCATGGAAGAATCATTCAGGAATCCCCAAATCGTTGAGGTTGGAAGGCACCTCTGGAGATCATCTGGTCCCAAACCCTGCTCAGAGCAGGGTCACCTAGAGCTGGTGGCTCAGGGCCATGTCCAGTTTTGTTTTGAATACCTGCACAGATGAAGACTCCACAGTATCTCTGAGCAGCCTATTCCAGTGTTTGACCACCCTCACATGAAAAAAAAAAATGCTTATGTTTAAATGTAATTTCCTGTATTACAGTTTGTGCCCATTGCCTCTTGTCCTATCACTGGGCACCTCTGAGAAGAGCCAGGCTCCATCTTCTTTATTCACCCCCAAGTATTTATACACATGGATCCCAGCCTTCTCAGCCTCTCCTCACGTGACAGATGCTCCAATCCTTGAATTATCTTCGTGGCCTTTTGCTGGACTTGCTGCCATATGTCCATGTCTTTCTTGTGCTGGGGAGCCCAGAGCTGGACCCAGCACTCCAAATGAGTCTCAGCAGTGCTGAGTAGAGGGGGAGGATCATGTCCTTCCTTTCTCCGCCCAAATGCAGCCCAGCATGCTGTTGGCCCTCTTTGCTGCAAGGGTGCATCGGTGGCTCTTGGTCAGCTTGCTGTCCATCAGGACCCCAGGTCTTTTTCTGCAAAGCTGATTTCTGGCTGGCCAGCCCCCAGCATGCACTGGTGCAATGGGGTTATTTCTGCCCAAGTGCAGGACTTTGCATCTCCCTACATTAAGACCTTCCTTGTTCCAGACTTCCCTACTAGTCTCAGGGACCTCAAATTTTTAAGACCTTCGGATCTGTCAAGGTTTCTTGAGAGCATTAACAGTAACTCCCCTCTGCTCTCTGTTCTCCAACAGGGGAGTTGAAACAACAGAAGTTTCTGTTTCCAACAGAAGTTGGAAACATCTGTGAGTATGAAGTCTTTAGATCTCTGCATCCTCTATGATGGAGATAAAAACACATCTGTATGATTTTATAGGACAGAAAAGGAACAGAGATGTATGGAAAGTTTTTTGGTGTTTTGGTAATGCCACCACATTCTATTACCATGTATCTTCTAGGATGTGCCGTATGGAATGTTTTGGCAATAAGATCTGCCCCCAGCCTTCTCTTCACAAAGCTGAGCAATCCCAGCTCTCTGCCTCTCCTCATCTCCTATCTGCTTCAGCCCCCCTCATAATTTTTAGTGGCCCTCCACAGCTACTTGGAGAGAAACACAGGAGGGAGTTTCCAGTAAGTTTCTTCTCTATGAAAGGCTAAAGGGAAGGAGCTCTCCAGTCAGTGAAAGAGCAGCATGCGGACTTGACAGAAGTGTCCAAGGAGGCAATGAAGGAGAAATCTAGGACACCTCCTTTCGTGTACGGTAGAGTGGCATTTTAAGAATTTTGAATATGAATGAGAGCAACATGGCAGTGGTCCCCACGCTGCACTGAAATCCAGAGACGGAGAGAAAGAGCCTTTATGAATGGTTGAGTAACAGTGTACAGAGAAAGGATCGTCTTTTCTTGAGAACAGGGAAATATTTTGGCATACAAATGAGCCCGCTGAGCAGTGGGCTCCACTTAAAACAGTGGAGAATGTGCCTGACTGGCACTTAGAAACTCCGGGGTATGGAGGAACAAGCTCTGTGGGATTATGCAGCTATTAAAGGTGAAGTCCTTAAAATACATCTTGAAAAATAAAAGGGGAAAAAAAAAAGAGTCACATACAGAAGACATAATAGATATGCACAACTGCCTTTATACAAATGATAAGATAGTATGAACTAAAATGAGTGCCAGGTTTTAAATAAAAATATTAATGTGGTGTTCCTTGTTATGGAAGTGATAATATGCAGAATGCTGTTATAACACAATACAAATTATGTTGGATTGTAAATAAAAGCTGCCACTAGTCCAAAAAATTCACAAGAGAAGGATCTTTTTAGTACGTCACATCTATAAGATACGTTTCAAGATGTGACTACAAAAGAGCCACTATTTAATGGTAATGATAAAATACTTATTCAACGTCCCTTCATGAGGAAAAGAAAATGATTTTATTTAAATCTGTCAAAGTTTAACTTCAGACAACAGGAATAGTTTAAAAGTGAGGGAGACAGTTAAAGTAAATGAAAGGAACAAGCAAAAAGATAAAACAAGACATCACAGGAGAGGCTTAAAATAGAACTGAAACAGGCCAATTACCACTTTGTAGAAGCTGGGTAAAAACACAGCTTTCAAATGAAATGATTTCTCCGTAATGCTAGGATTTTAGTGAGACAAATTAAAAGCACAGTGTTTCATAATTTCTAATAACTTGTACATAGTGTACAATGCTTGATGCAAGCAAGTGTTGGTCCACCTGTATGGCTACATGAAAGTTTAATAATAGAGTTACTACTCGTTTCAATTAAAATTATTGGTCCTTGTACTTGCTATTTTTATTTAGTATGTTTACTTAGTATTACAATAAACTTATTTAACACTTGCAAATGACCAAACTCTGCCAATCACCAAAACCATAATCAATGTGTGATCAGATATCATTCTCCTGAGCAACAGAAAACTCCAGTAAGGATCTAAATCTCTTTTAGTATTTACTTACTTCAGTGCATCTTGAAGTCCTGACACATTTGGTATAAAAACACAGTTCTTCAAAATCTTCTAACAAAGTATTATTTTGCTTAAATAAGTATTTCTCATGCAAGTGCCAGAGTAATGAATTATAATAACCAGGATCTCCCATAAAGTACGGGGGGTGAAAAGAAAGTAGGTTAATTAATGAAGACGGAACAAAGGCAAAGCAGAGCCAAATTACAAGGAAGCATGGCATTTGGGGATGAAAGACAAATCACACAGTTTAGTATGATCAGACAGGAAAAAAGAGAGGGGAAACCCCCCCCAACCCAAAGATTACTGACTAACCAGGAAAAAACTAGAAAATTAGAAAAGCGTCTTTCTGTGAGGAAGAGAGCTCTAGCAGTCTCAATCTCATCAACAAATCAACAGGGTCTGGGTACAAAGTTACTGAATGGCAGATGTCTGCAATACCTGTCTGTATGTGAGACCTTAGCCTGCTGCAAGCCTGCTGTCTTGCAAAGTAGCTCAGCTGATGAAAAACATACCATAACTTTTGACTGTTTTGTTTTTGTAACCAAAATACGACCTACAAAATTTACCCATTTCCAGTCAAATTAGCATGTTTTATAACACTGCAACAAAAAGCAGTGTACAATTCAAAGTTGTACATGAAGAATAAGCATTTTAAAAAGATCTAAGAACTTGCCGAACATCAACAATTGGTAAAGAATAAAACTACATTCTCCTATGATAAATAGTTGATGGGCATTTAATTTATCACATTATCAGTTAATAACATATATTCTAGTAGCTTACAGTAAACCATTGGCCCCGTAAGTTTATATGTGTCCCAAAACTGGAGACAGGAAATTGTAATACAGAAGCACTGCTCATTTTTAAAGAGCATTTTTGTTCCACTGCATAGAAGTTCCAACTGATCCCTGTAAACACAGTTGCAGTAAAGGAACTAGTTTTCAAAAATTAAAATTATTTGGAAATTGAACAGCTGTATGCATGAATACTCAGATACAGAAGACAATGCCAGATTTGCATTTATCTCAGAAATGTATTTTAGCTCAAGTCTGATTGCAATGAAAAGCTCTGTGCTTTGCAAAAAACTTCTAGCAATTGGCTCTAATCCAACCTCATAGTCTAACAGAACTGGCAGAAGTCTTTTCATCTGTTTACAGTCTTTTGCCCATCACGGATGAGATTAAGAAGAAATCCTCAGTGCAAAAAGTAATAAAGTGGTTTCTCACATTTATGTAATACATCAGTTATCCATAATATTTTAATGGCAAAAGCTTCCTCTTCAATGAATGTGACCACTCGGTGTATCAGGTAGCAGCAATTTATTTGTTTCTTACAGCAAAAACTCCCATTTCTCTTTTTATGAATGCCTCTGGGCAAAATAAAAATAAGAAGTGCTTGGGTTGTATGGCTCTCTCCAGGAGCAAACAAACGGCCAACCATTATCACGCTCTCCCTGTAAGCATTTTAGCTTTGTTTGAGAAAGCAGTAGACTTCACAGTGACTCTGCCCTGCCTCCACTGATGTTTTTGGTTTGTCAGTTTAGGTAAACATGGATCTACCAACCACAGGATCAGCCTGGACCTCTTGTGACTCCAGGTTCTCTGTAAGATAGTGTGGCATGAGCACTCCCTCACAACTCATAAGGGAATGAAGTCCCTTTCAGACAAACATGCCAATGATGCAGATTTAACTCTAAGGGAACCCTAAGAAAGGTGATCCTTCACCAACCTGCAGGTTTTTCTGTATGTGCCTGAATCACATCAATCAATAGAAAAGCTTTTGTTGACTTTAAATGGGTTCTTGGAGTTGTAGTTGAGATTTTATAATATTAGCTTAAAATATTATCAGCTTTCTTTGTAAACCTAAGGTATCCCTGTAACTTTGATCAAGCTTCTGCTTTAGCCATTTATTTCTCTTCCAGGTTGAGCTGCTACATAACATCAAGGAACTGATAGAAATCAGTCCCAAACACTTCTGCCAAGACTCCTTTTCTATCATTTAAGTTTCCCAGGACCTAAACATGTGAACAGTGCTTTTAGTGCCATCACATAGGCATAGGACATAAGGCCATCAAAGAACTCAGAACCAATATGTTCATACCTGCGCAGAAGAGATGAGGAAAAGAGTCTGATGGCTCTTCCTTTTGTAGATCAGCCTGAGTGCAGTCAGCAAGACCCGAGCAATTAGTTTATTAGGGCCTCACAGCTAACCTTTCCCACATTTGGTTTTACTGCTGGAAAATAAAAGCAGGTACTAAGAAAATCAGATGAAAAGTTAAATCTACCCTCAGTAAAACTTAAAATAATGAAGATTATAACTTTTCTCTAGAGCAAAAATTCAATGCATGGTGATTGGCAGGACTTATTGGAGAACAAGTTTATATAATTTCTTACCTTAAAATAAAAGAAGTGTTGAGGGAAAACTGAACAATTATTACATTTCTTTTAAAGAGACAATGTTACTAAGAATCACACTTAAGCCCTGGTATCTTACAGGCACATTTTATGAGACTGAATTGATTGAAACAAAACACCCAGAGCATGATCTGAAGTAAATTATCACCTTAAAAGCTGAAAGAGACATAATATGATTACTGACTTCCCACTGTTCTCAAGGTTAGACTGTTAAAGTAAGCTATTTAATATGATTATGAAAAGCTACTAAGAATTAGTATGCAATTGCTTTAAAGAAGTATGCACATGGATAGACCTTTATTATGTACAAATTCACTATTTGGAAGATACACCAGCACTGTAGAGCAAGGAAGGTTACAACACTGAGGAAATACAGCTATGGCCTATGAACACTAGACTCTGCTTTCTGTGGCTAGGATGTGAAACATTATAAACAGAAAAAAAGTTCTAAATATCCCACTTGATACTCGTTTAGTATGCAGGAGAGTCATCGATGGTCTGATGACAAGACAAAAAATTTAAGTAAGTATAATCGATAGTTTTCCCATTCCCCCTTCTCTCCAGTTCTGGTTCCTACTACTTTAGGAGCCATACTACATCTTCTGTTCTCAAGATATTAATCTCTTACTCTTTTGTTTCATTTGCTTAAAAAACAAAGAAATTGTGCAAAGAAACTTCAGCCCATGTAGCTGTTGCCAGTGTGACGACTTGAGACAATAACAAGCTATTTCAAACCTTATATTCTGTAAGTGAGAACTTTGTAATGGGAACGACTTTCACCTTTACGTAACCCCCTTGGCAGTACCAAGTTGTGAAGTGAGCAAGCACAATCCCACTGCTGCTTTAACAGTCGTAAAGAAACTGATGGCCCTGCTGGAGGGTGCTGAAGTGTTAATTGGCAAATTAAGACAGCTCTGCACTGAAGCGTTGAGGATAAATTGCTGCACTGAATATGCATTTTCAGGGTTTATCGGGAAATTGAGTGGAAGATGTACAAAAGGCAGCTAGACATACTACTGGGGAAATGGGAGTTACCCAATTTATTTTCTGGTGTGTCTACAGCAGTCTCTCAGCTCTTAGAAAGTGATTTGTACTTTCAGGGATATTGTTTAATTAAAGAAGAAACTTTATCTGTGAAAGGTTATCTAATGCCTCAGATGATAGATTCCTCCCACGTAACTGTTGAGTTTAAAAGGCCAGGGCTGGGTAGAACAACCAGGATTAGGCACTAAATGCTGCTTAAGTTTAAGGCCATTTACATTCCTGACTGTGTAGAATACAAATTGTAAGAATTAGACTAACAATGAAGACTATTGTCTAAAACAAAAATAAAGACTGACCGCTGTGTTCATTGACTGTGCTGCTATAACAAATACATAGTATTCACTATTGTCCTAGTTGGTCTGAGAAATATTTAATTTAAATTTTATTCTGACCCCACTTTATTTAGTGGGGTCAGTGAAGGTGAGTGGGACAAAACCCCTGACACCCCCTGTCCCACGCGTACCCCTTTTCCCTCCAGTCCAAAATGCAAAACCCAACTGTACACCTTCAGAAGAGGTTCTCCCTTTGCTGCACTTCCATTGTGAAGATGACATGACTGTAAGGTGGCTTTTTTTCAATTTAGTAATATGGTCTGCCACCTCATGTTGGTATTGCTGCATATGGTGCAAGTAATGTTAGAACTGTGTGCAAAAATTCCACCTGTGCTGTGGATTTTTTCATTTAGTCACATTTAATAATAACCTATACTGCCAGGCAGACCTGAGGCAGCACAGTGACAGGCAGGACTCCAGACAGATCCCAGCATTTTGAGCCATTGCTTTTTGAATTACTAAGAGGGAGACTATATTGGATTAGTGCATAAATTACCAACAGCAGCAAGTGTCCTGTGTAAAATTTGAAAAAGTCCTCAAAGCACCTTTGGCTCTTAGTAGTCTACTTCTCTTCTAAAGTCAATGCAATGGAAGCTCACTTTTAAGAATGAAGCAGACACTTCAGTGACTAAGTGCTTTCAAAATGTCACCCCACTTTGCAGCCCAGGGCAAATCAGCAAGAACGCTCATGACGGGATGTATCAGCCCTCACTACTGTAAGTGAGAATTCTCGCTGAACAACATTTACCATAATAGGTCTGAAACAACAACAACATCCACGGATTGCGTACCATTTCTACTGCGGGTTGGAAATGCTCCCTGAAATACGCTGAGTGTTAATTGTACTTGGCTTCTTATTCCAACCTCCCTTTTTGGTAGTTTCCCAAGTTAAATACTATAGAGGAAATTCCTCACTGAATAAGGAAGGTTATTCATTGGCAATGGTTTTCAGGAAGGATAATTTCTCAAATTAAGATTCTTCCTACCCTCTTTCCAGATTCATTGTTGTCTTGAAGGAAAGGAACTCTTGGAAGGTAAATCCTGTCAAAACCTTTATGGAGGAGTACTCATGATATCTGGAGTCATTACCATGGTATCAGTACTGTTTAGGTGCTCATTATGACACCAAAGTTATATAAAATAAATTGTAACCAGTAAACATTCCTTTGGCAAGTTCTTTCTGATTAGAATTTGTGTCTAAAAGAATTAGAACTGCAGTAGCTGTGTTTTACAATGCTATGCTAATTTGTATACTAATGGCTTCATATTGTATAACTGAAATCTAAATATATAGAATATATATAGGATAAATATGTTTTTGGAATCTAAGTAGCTATCAAGAAGCAGGGATAGTTCTTTATGTTCTGTACTTAATAACTTCTAAGAAAAATTGTCTAAGGCATTTTATATACTTACATAGAAAGCATTCGTTTGTATAGATATTGTTTCTGATATGGAATCCAGAAACATAAGGACTTTTAAAATACAGTTTTTTCCTGTTCTCATATTGGTAAAAAGATTTTATTTTTTTTTTAAATGGTTCTGTTGGAAGAGAAAATAAGTTTTAGAAGCATAGAAAATGGTGAAATACTGATCACAACTACATAGAGCAATTTTACTTTCAGAAATTCCTTCTACCTCCAGCGCTGCTGCTGCCCACAGGACACTGTTCCATGACCTTCAGCCTGTTTTCTCAAGGTAGACTATCCTTCCGTGCGGGAATTAGAAAAATGCTGATTCATTTGTTCATGTTTAGCTCTATAGTCTATCACAGAAGTATTTTACTATTTATATTTCAGAGAAATTTGAAGCGGTGAGCAAGGCAGTGAAATTAATAACTTGCGCACTCACTTAGAAGCAATGGGTATGCTGCTGCAGTCTTTAAAGGAGAAAATGGATCAGCTAGTTAGAAACTAGAATAAAAAGCAGATCTATGCCGTGCTACAGTTTGGAAAATGTACCCGTTTTGCCAGTTCATACTAAACAGGAAAAAGGTCAGTTGTGCATGGATTAAAAAAAAAAATGTTATTTTGATGGTGTACCTATTGAATACTCAATGCCTGGCAATTTTAGACCCATAAAGTTCAAGGCAGACATATGCTCAGTACAAACCAACACAGTTCCCCAGCCCCCACCAAAAAACAAATCAACCCCAAACCCCCTAAATAATACCAATTTTTCAAGAGAAAATAACATGAATTATTCAAGAAAGAAGTGCATTTTTCCCCATGAATGAAATATTCTGTTCTGTGATTCTGTGATACTTAACTCGCAGATATTAAGCAACACTCTTCCTAAAAACTTTGGCATATCTTTTCCTTTTAAATTGCATTCAGATTTAGTTGGATGGATTTGTTTATAATTTTAATTTTCTGCTTTTAGATTATTTGTGTCTTCAGAAAATGACATGTATTCAGTGCAATTTTAAAATGTAGTTCAGTAGTATTCTGTTAAAAAGACAGCCTGCTAGACTATGGTTCCAGTATTTGGTATTATCTGGAAAGAAGTCCAGTTTCCCATCAAGTTTGATCATGTATAAGTAATAAATATTTTCACACACTTTCTTACCCTGATTTAAATCTGAGTTGTGCCTCAGCAAACATAAAGATGTCTCCTGGGCATCAAATGGAATACAAAGCACAAGAATGCCTCAGAAGCCAGTTGGTCAGCTATTTCACAAACAGTATGTTTATCTGGAAGATTTAAGAAAGTTGAAAGTCTGTCATTTGAAAATGTTGACAACTGCTGTCCTTAATTCTGATGACAATTGCCACGTATTACATATAGAAATTCTATAAAGGTCACTGCAATGTGTAAATCAAAGACTCGGGAACATTTGACAGTTTCACTTTAAAAGGTGTTGTAAAGTTTTCACGCTTTGCATGTTTTAAAATAAAACATCAGATAAGTGTCTTTTTCTCATTCTAACTGTCTGAACATTAGGGGTCTCTGAACGCACAACTGTTGGCAAATTATTTTCTGAGGTACAAAATGGATACAATGTAAATAATAGGTTATGTATAATATATGACTCAGCCAGGGAATGCTCAATAATATGCCATGCATAGGGCTGGAGAGTTAGTATTACTCTTACTACTCTATAACTCTTAATAATAGCATATGCAGAGTGTTATAGAAGTATTAAATATTTTACTTGACTTTATTTGGAGAAGAACTTCCAGAAACTTAAAATGCCTAAAATTCTCCATATGAATGAATATCAGAACAATCAGAGAACACCGATTTTTGCTGAAACTGATTTCTCTCTCATCCTAGCTCAACACTTATGCTGAACAAAAAATGATTTAATATTTCCTTTTTTTTGTTTAAAAAAAAAAGAGGATTTAAAAATGGATGCAAAACTATATCCCACAATAAGGTTTTGCTTAGAAAAAGGAGTTTTGTTTTCACAGGCGTCCACGTTCTGTGTAAAAGCAGTTGTGTTAAACAGAGTTACTAGAACTTCGCAGATGTAGCTTTATTGAGAGAGAAAGGGAGACAGAAAGAGAAGAAAAGCTGGGCTGAGGGAGCTTCAGCTTTGAAGGTCCACAAAGCCCCAGAGATGAAAGCAGCAGGTATAATCCTGGTCTGACAGTGCCTTCCCTACTCTGCCCCCAGGTGCTAAAAGCTGACAGCTATTGCTGGGGAAAAAGTAGAGGGCTAGGGTTAGGGGAGACACGAAACCAAGAGCTGCAGCTGGAGTCGGGCTACAAAGGGGCTGCCAAAGGAAGTGACAGCCTATATACTTAGTATATTTAGTCTTTATTCTTTGCAAGTGAAGTTACTAATTTAAATATTTATCATTGTATTAAAAGACAAAATTATAAAAAGGTTTTCTTACTTCAAGGTGAGCTGCCAAAAAAGATATTGTAGAATCTAGAGGAGATGAAATGAGCCTGATCCAAATTGGACCTTAAGTTACTCTCTCCGTCAGTGAAATCCTGTGCGATTTCCAACCGTTGATGATATTCCCCAGTTCCCTCCTGTGATTTGCTCTGATGTTCAAATGGGGCTCCCAAAAACATCACACACCTTTGGCTTTTCTTCCCTTTGTTTTCACATTAACATTTACACTAAGCATTCAGTGCAATTCTCATTTGAAGCACTTGAGCTTCATTATCTCGTAGGTTTCAAAAGGCTTTGCAGGACTCTTTTTTTCCACACATCCATGTCATTAATTTCTTTTTTAAGCACCTGTATCTATACATGCATACACACATGTAAGTGTGGTCAACTTGTATTAAGAATTTTGTGACTTTCATATTCTGAGGAAAACACCCTAGAAACTTCATATGGATTTTAGGGGCTAAAAAAATACTACTACACAGCCTAAATGCAAGTTTAAATCCTAAACCTCAAGTTGATCCAAGTCTTCCAATCTGAAATAGCTAAGTATTCGCCAGTGGCAGAGCAAAGGATCTGCTTGTGCCACACTTCCGTTGCGCACTCGCTCACGCAGACAAGAAGAACAAGTCTATGGGCTACTGAAGTTTCCCGCCCAACCTCTATTCACTGCCCTGAAGACCTTATGCAAGAGGTATGCAAGTCTTCAAAATAACACCTAAGAATACTCTGGTTAAAAAACCTACTGATTTGTGTGAACATTAGATTCCAATAAAGGACAAGCTAACGCTATTGTCGTGGTTTAATCTCAGTCGGCAACTAAGCACCACGCAACCGCTCACTCACTCCCCCCCCGGTGGGGTGGGGGAGAGAATCGGAAGGGTAAAAGTGAGAAAACTCATGGGTTGAGATAAAGGCAGTTTAATAGGTAAAGCAAAAGCCGCGCATGCAAGCAAAGCAAAGCAAGGAATTCCTTCACTACTTCCCATCGGCAGGCAGGTGTTCAGCCATCTCCAGGAAAGCAGGGCTCCATCATGCGTAACGGTGACTTGGGAAGACAAATGCCATCACTCCAAACGTCCCCCCTTCCTTCTTCTTCCCCCAGCTTTATATACTGAGCGTGACGCCATATGGTGTGGGATATCCCTTTGGCCAGTTGGGGTCAGCTGTCCTGGCTGTGCCCCCTCCCAGCTTCTTGTGCACCTCCAGCCTTCTCAGTTGGTAGAGCATGGGGAGCTGAAAAGTCCTTGACTAGTGTAAGCACTACCTAGCAACAACTAAAACATCGGTGTGTTATCAACATTGTTCTCACCCTAAATCCAAAACCCAGCACTGTACCAGCTACTAGGAAGGAAATTAACTCTATCCCTGCCGAAACCAGGACAGCTATGCAATTATGTTTAAGAGATATCATAGGTGATATGCATTTGGCAGTGTACGTAATCATGTGAAAAATAAGGCTGATCGTAAGAAAAAGCATCAAACGGTTATTTTGTGTCCTGATAGTGAGGAGTAAAGTTAAACTCCCAAAACAGAAATTATTCTTTGTTCGAAATGTCTGAAAGCATTACAAGTGGAAGGCCATTATGATCCAACACAAACTGTGTCAGTTGTTAAGACTCAACTTAAAAAAAAAAAAAGACATTTAAAGCAGTGAAAGAAAGATCCATGCAATTCTTTTGTTTCTAACAGAAGAAAAATCATCAGACCACAGCATCACTTTCTAGGCCGCCTGCGCAGCTACAGGTAGCTACTAAGTGTGTCAGAAAGTGAAACAAATGGGCAGTTGGTCTGGACTCATTGAGATGCACACGGCGCAGCGGGAAATTCCAGCACAGTCTGTTTCACCCAGTGTCCTACTTCAGCTCCATTACAAGTGACACGGCAGTGTTAAGGAAGGCACTTCCAGCTCTTAGAACCACATTATAAGCTAGTAATCAATTATTTACCAAACGGAGGCAAACAAAAAGGCTTTCACTACACTAGTACAGTATTCATCAAAGCCTCAGCTGTTGAGGCAGCTGGAAAACTGAGGAAACAAAACACTTTCACCTTATCCCAAGTTTTTCTACAAAACTACCTTTTATAGCTTGATTCTGATTTAAGGGTAACAAATTCTGTAAATAATTTGCAATTGTCTTTTGAAATTATCTTGCTAATAACACTAAACAAGAATATATGGAATTTAGTTTATGCCTTGTTTCATTAATATAGAGACTTTAATAACAAAAAATAACTACCCTACAAAAAGACAGCTTTTCCAGTGCTGCGTATAATTTCAAGTAAAAAAAAAAGATGTTCTGCTTATTTATTTTTTCTGGTTTAAAACAGTACTGTATGGTTTTAGTTTATTTTTTTAAATTTAACTTATTTATATATTTACTACAACTAATGAAAAGTCAGCACTTCCAGTCATCACTACAGCATTAAACCCATTCATTTAAAACACTCCTGAAGTTTAACACTCTCTAGGACAGTACATTTCCTGCAGCCTAGATGTCTTTTGCATCCTAGAGTTACTGTAATCTCCTCCTACCGTCCAAAAACCTAAGAGAACAAAGTGATAGATTTGGGATTAGCAAGGAAAAAGTATTGCATTAATTCCAGAATGCTAGAAACACAGTTTCCTCCAAGAGGCTTTGTTCATTATATATATATATATATGAATATATAAAATACTATATATAAAAATGTATATGAATTTACATGAATATATAAATAAGAGCAGTAAAATCAGCAAGATTGTCTGCCAAGAGAAGCAAAAGAGTTAGTACCATAGCAAGACAGAGATGCTGATAAAGGGTTAACAGTAAAAATCTAATGAAATGAGATTACATCTGATGCAAGACTACATGTGATTGACACATGTGTGGATGGGAAGTTTATAATAACCCAAACATTTCCATGAGAAGACAGCGCCAGCACTTACATGATCTTCTTTTCTGAGGTTTCCTTGAAAGTTGTGGAGATGATAGGTATTCCCTATTCTTTCAGGGTATGGTGGTAAACAAAACACTGTCTCCTTGCGTTGTCCTCCAGAAGTACAGGCAGACTACCTCTAACCACAGCCCAGGAAAAGCTGACATGAAATTAACTTTCTAGTAATCAGTAGAAAAATAAATGCATATGCTGGGATCCAATTACAAAAATTAAAGGAGCTGGTTAAGAGCTTCCCAACTCTACATACTCAGGTGTGCTCTCTTTCTCTTCCTTGCATTCATTTTCACCTACTGTATATTCTTTCAACCAGGACCCAGTATTAGTTTATTTCTGGTGCTGTACTTGTTACAGTGTCAATCCATTGCTTTGCCCATCACAGGAATATCAAGGAATGTCAGTGAATATAAATTAACTGAGTGCCAGTTCTTCCTGAAGTGACAGTGTTTACGTAGCATCATTATAGAAGTGCTTATATTTAGCAAAAATCCTTCTATTGACTCACAGAGTGTCTTTAAAACAGTAATAAATAGTAAAAAGCAAGAGGATTACCTATAAAGCAAAGAAGCCAACAGCATCCTGGGCTGTACCAACAGAAGCACATCCAGTCAATGGAGGGAAAGGATTACCCTCTTCTACTCGATCCTCACTAGATGGCGTCTGGAATAGTGTCCAATTTTGGGGCCCCCAATACAGAAAACATGAATAAAGTGGAGCTAGGGCGGGGGGGAAAAGGAGCAACAGGGTGAGAAGGCAGTGCCAGACTCTTCACCGTCGTGTGTGGCAGGAGAACAGGAGGCAGCGGACATGAGTTGAAGCAAGAGAGGTTCACATCTGATAGGAAAAGGAGCTTTTCCCCCAGGAGGACAGGTAGGCAAGAGAAGAGGCTGCCCAGAGAGGTTGAGCAGGCTTCACCCTTGGAGGTTATCCAAGTTATTTAGTTACTTGACTGGATAAAGCCCAGAGCAGCCTGGTCTGATCTCAGAGCTGCCCCTGCTGTGAGCAGGAGGCCAGACTAAAGATCTCTTGAGATCTCTTCCAACCTGAATTAACCCATATTTAGTAAAAGAGACACTTTAGTTCCCTTCCGATTTCCATTTTGCCATAGACTGTGAAAAACTTGGGACACACAAATAATGAGTCAAACACTTTGTAGATGGGAAGAAACAACTCTCTGATGGATTCTGACCAAGAAAAGATTCATGCCACATACTAAAAAACCCCTCACAAACAACCCCCAAACCAACAAGAAAACACAAACAATTGGATATTTACTCAATCAATTTAAAAAAAAAAAAATCTACTTTAAAAGCATTGTATCAATTTTACCAACAAAACAAATGGAAGAAAACGAGACATAAGTGTTCACAGGATGCAATTTTTGGAAATGGTAAAAAGCCCCCAAACTAGAAATGTTAGGCTATGTATGGCACATCAGAGAACATCATTAACAAAGTGAAGAGAGGGAGAAGGAATTATTTTACTTAAGCATTACCTTTTCTCACCTATGTTTATATATAATCATCTACTGCTGTTATTTTCTAGTTCTGCTTTTTAAAAAAGGAAAATTGCCTCCCAGTTCTTGACTTTCAGAAGAAACAGTATAATAGTTTGTTAAATGCTGATTCTTTCTGGTTCTTCTTGCATAATGTTTATGGATAAATGTCAACAAAAGGAGCAGAACAGACAAAAATGCACTTTTTGGCTTCGTATGTATATAAATTATTATTTTGGATACAAAGCATACAATTTTTTTTTATTTTTCATGTGTATTTTTCCTTCCTTCCTTCCTTCCTTCCTTCCTTCCTTCCTTCCTTCCTTCCTTCCTTCCTTCCTTCCTTCCTTCCTTCCTTCCTTCCCTCCCTCCCTCCCTCCTTCCTTCCTTCCTTCCTTCCTCCCTCCCTCCCTCCCTTTTTTTTACTATTCTAGTCCTAAAACAAAATATAATTAGGAAAAAACATCTCCAGCTTTGACTACTGCCTCCCCTCTAAGAAAAGCATTGTGTTAAAAGAATGACGTTTGGAAATAATACCCACAACCCTAAGCACTGCATGTTTTCCTCTTTCTATAATATACCAGTATGGAATGAAAAATTCTTTCATTTATCATGACACTAGACACTTGCTTAAAAGCCAAGAGAAATATCCAAATCTTCTGTGTTTTCGTCCTAAGGAAGAAAGAGATGATCACAGTAAAAGCAGTAATGAAATTGCCAGGTTTGTTTTAATTCTGGACAAGAACTCTCATGCATGATCAGCAGCTCAGCTGAGATCTGGACTCTCAGAGTCACAAGCAGCGGTGCAGTTAGACCCTGACTCTGGGAAAGGCACTCAGGGCCACTCACCAAAGCCCTCCTTTAAACATCTCCATGGTGTTAGAGCTTGTCAATGTGGTATGTTGAACCTAAACAACTTGTTACAGTTGGCATTCTTTTAAGCTAACAGCACTAATATGAGATTTTTAAGATCACTGCAAAAGGCGTTAGTGCTGCAAAAAGATGTAGCCACAAAGACATGCAAAAATCCTCTCTAGTAAGAGAAAAGAATGAGACTGACGATCCAAAGAGCCAGCAAGCGTCTCTGGACTGGCAGGGAGGAGTGGGTTGATTTTGTTTTATATAACTCCAAAGATCACAGAGGATATAAACAGTCTTCATTTTACCCCTCTGGAATCCTAGCACTCTGAACTATAATGCCAGCCTTTTAAAGAATGTATATTTAGGTATTTTAATGCATTGCGCTTTTCCCATCTTTTCCTCCTCTGCCTCTCAATTTGATGGCTTAGATATCCACCCTACCCTTCCAAATACAATTCAAATTCAAATACAATTCGTATTGAGTGCTCTCTAAGTTGTAGCTTATTAAACACATTTGCTGGACTCTCTCAGTTAAGAATAAGGTAATTAAGCTGGACCACCTTCAGTGATTTAATTTACAAGCATGTCAGGGTATATACGGCTTGATTCATGCAAGTTAGATGGATTTATGCTGAACTTCTGAATCACAGATTAGCTGGAGCCCTCATGAAAAACTTTTGGCTTGCAGGAAAGTCTTACCCCAGACAAAGCAATAGGAATCCAATACTGACCTAATGAAGGCATGGAATGCATACGTATGTGCAGGCTGATGCGTTTAAAATGCACAGCATTTGGTCAGAAGACAATTATACATCAGTGCTGTTTCTCAAAAGAATCAGCCTTATTTTCAAAAGTGCAAGTTACTATTGTGATGTACAGGCACTATCCACATTTGAAAACTGAATCACTTTAATTTCCGAACCTTAATGTATTTTTACTGGCTTAAATTTACAAGAGCCACATTTGCAAGTAGCCTGAGATGCATACACGCATCCATTTCAATATATGCATTTTTAGTTGGCTCAGTCTTCTTCAGGCATGGAAAGTGATTACAAATGTTGATAAGGACTAAGTGTTGCTTTCCCATGATACAATAAGACACTGAAAATAAAGTACTTCTCTATAAAATTAGGAGAAAATGTCAAACATTGGATAAACTAATGATTGGCATTGAAGTAAGGAGTTAGGTAAGAGTTATTCATGTGAATTTCCAGCTAAGCTGAGAACTTCAGGGCTACATTGAAGTCTAGAAACGAACAGAAGGAGAAACAAGGGATAAAACCGGAGGAGGAGAACAAGAAAATACAAATCCCCAAAGGTACATTTTCTGCCCCAAAACACTACTCTATGTAGGTGTGTTACTTTATTACTTAATATATTTCTTACTTTTATGCATTTCATTGTGGCTCAAGCCCAAAGGGTTGCTCATTACATTAAACAAGTTTTGCTACCGTCCCCACCCCCCAAAAAAATTAAAAAAAAGGAAATGCTGTCAACAGACACAAGTTTGATGAGTGAGGAAGGACGGGAGAAAAGAAGAGGGAGTATGTGGACTGTTCTGATAGAACAGTCTGGACAAGGACTTTTGTCTCTCCTCTAATGTGGGGCTTTTGTGAAGCCCTGTTGTCTTCGTTTGAGAGGAATAAATTCTGACATCCTGGACTACAGATGGAGGTAAAAAAGTATTTTATCTGAAACAGTGATAGGAAAGCAGAAATCGTTCCTCTATGATCTCTTGGGACCTTGATATTCATTATGTGGGTTTTTTTTAAATTTAAATAGAGTAGCCTTTATGAACAGATAGGGCTCCCTTGTACTAAGTGCTGTACAAGCAAAAGAATAAATTTATGCTAGTGACTTCATAATCTAGAGCTATTTAACAGTGGTTATTATAAGAGTCTTAAAATGAACCACTTAACTAGTAAATAAGAAGAGGCAGTAAGTAAACATAAGACAGTGTCTTGAAATTGAGCATCTCACATAACTTTGAACTGAACATGGAAATGACTGGCTGAGGGAAGAAAAATCCCTAATTGCCTCTATCTATACATGTAAACATGCATTTTTATGCATGTTTGTAAGCATATTGACAGGTATACTAAAAATGTGGAATTCTGCAACTGCAGAATTAGTATTTTCACTAAGCAAAGCTGAAAACATCAAGGAGAAGAAATTCACAGATCTTTCAACAAGGAGTCAGTGGCAACAACTAAGATCTCTAAACCTATCTGCTTTGGTCATCCATGTTGCCAGCATATAAAGGTAAGAGACTCCAGGACCAGTTCTTTGAAGAAACAAGGTTATTTGGTTTAAAAATCCAGACAGAACTGGGATTGTCTAACTAGGATTGAACCTCAGCAATATTAAAGTAGTATCTGACCTGCAGACTGCCTTCCCAGCCTTGCCTTGGCCCGTCCCCATCCCCATGGCCCTGCCTGGCCATCCCCTCACCGGGCCTGATCCTGAGCCCCACCCATGGGCTGACATCCCAGCCTGGCCACAGCCCGTCCCCAGGGAGGTGCCCGATGCCCAGTGCTGGGGCTGCCCCCGGCTGCCTTGCTCCCTGGCTGGAGCAGTGGGACGGGCTCTGGCTGCCAGTCCCTGCGCTGTCCCGACGGACCCCAGGGGAGCTCCTGCTGCTCCTGGCCCCGGGCAGCCGTCTGCCCTCGAGGTGCCCTGAAAAATTGTCTTTGAGATTAACAGCATGTAACAATGTCTGATTGAAAAGTGGCCCTTTCCATAAGCTCACTTAAATCTTAGCTAGGGACAACAAGTAAAAGTATCCACTAAATACCTTTGTGACAGTTCATATAATGTAAGCATACATTATCTTTTGTCCTTTTCTTTTCAATGTAGTTAATTACTCTTGTAGATTTTATCTGCTCATATACAGAGAGAAATGTTACAGACTTCTCAAATTACTCAGCAGGATAAATGATATATTTTACTAGAGAAAAAGACTTTGACAAATGTCAGTCACATACTGAAAAGCACTTCAAAAAGAATTCTGAAAACTCAAGGTACAAATGCCATCATAGTTAGATACTTAACATTTTCCCATCACTCATAGACAAACATTGTATAGGCAGTTCTACAACCAAATAGACCATAATCCAAAGCATTATGTGCATCTGTTTTTAAGTAGATATATTATATAGTCAGAGAATGACAGGGAAAATTCAGAAGTTCTACTTTGCAAGATTAATTCTATTTTTCTGTTTTCTGGTAAAAGTGTTTTCTTTTACAAACTAAGCCTCAGATCAGAAGCCTGTTACAGCCTAAATATATATTCAAGTTTGCATGGTAGGACGTAGCAAAGAGGTAGCCCAACGGGATGCAGGGGAAGAGGCTGCACAGCAGAGCACACAGTCCCCTTACTATCTCACCTGGAGCCCAGCCCAACAGGGTTGTTCTAATGGGGCTCTACAGTGCCTTTTGTCAGGCAATTGCTATGTTAAATCAACTCTGAATATGTATCAACAGGAACAATTTGATTTCCTGTAGGAGGTAAAAATAGGAATGTGATTTCTAGGCATGCAAGAGTAATAAAATAGTCTTATTAGATTTCATATATGCCAAAGAGTATAATTAATTTTCTTGGAGACTTCCTTAAACTTATTTTTGTCTATTTAGAATTGATATTCCAAAAAATCCTACCTAGCACAGTCACCTGCAGATTCTGCTTATGGAAAGGAAGAGGCAGTCAGTGCAGAGTGAAGATGTGGAGTTTTGTAACAGAAATATTGAGACTGGCATGAAAGAAGCATCGATGGAAATGTCTGTATGCAAAAGTACCAGGAGAAGCAGCAGAGGAAGGCTTAGAAGAATGGCCAGTATTGGTAAGGAAGACCACAAGTCCCAGCCCACTGGTCCCAGGACACTGTTCCCAGCAGTGAAGCTGAGGCTGGTGTTGTTCATCACATCCCACAAGCCTGTGCTCCAGTAAGACCACTGCACAGACAGCTCACCAGCACAAGACTCTGCATCCTAGCAGGATGATGACAACGAGGTTGCAGCATGCCACACGTACCATTCCTTGTCCTGGTAGCCCAATAAGAAAACAGACTGTAGACATATTTTTCAAGCATATTCTGAAGTAAAACAGCTAACGGGCAGCAGCAGGTTACACAGAGTAATTGTTGAAAGTCATGAAAAAGCAATCACCAACAGTTGTCTCATTAGCAATTGCCATCCTGATCTATACAAGAGATCATGATACTTTTGCCTTCTAAAAAGTTAGCCTTTACTCACTGAATCTGCAACCCACAATTTTATCCTCTGTTTTATACAGTCATCATAGATAGTGGTATTTCCCCAATGCGAGTGTAAAAAAGATTAAGCACGGCACCCTTAAGCGGCATATCGTAACAGGCAACAAATCTGTGGTAGACATATAGATAGCTAGATAAAACAGTTTCTTCTGAACTGACATAACCCATCTACCTCTGGCATCACCAGAGAGCAAACATAATTTTGGATCTAGCTTGCAGACTGAAATTTGAGGAGGAATTAATAAAGAATAGTTACAATTAACTTGCAACTCACTGCTCATGAAATTACTATTTTACTTATGTGGGAAATATTCAGCATAGCACAGGATGAAAAATATAAAGCAGCTCTGGCAAGGAAGATGTTAATAGAAAATATAGTGTTTAAAGGATTTTAACAGAAACCAAAGAAGTCATACGTAAATTGTATTTCTGTAAAACAAACTCACCCAAGGACAAGGATTTAACCTGATTTAGTGTAGCTCAAGGATCAATCTGTTTTAATGTATTATTCTGTCACTATAGATTGGTGGATTGATCACATCTTGAGTTGAGCTTTACTTGCCAACGAGCACAAAGTAATCTGTACAATTGGTTTCACTAGCATACGGTCACCAAGCACTAACTAGATCTGATCGATATCCCCTACAGTGTAACAGCTTCTGTGTTTATCGTGCTATAGACTTCAGAAGTGACAAATCAGTGTCAGCACAGTTTAGCAGTGATGGCTGGCTGACGTGGTGCACCATGCAAAGCATGTCTAGTAAGAGTGGCTCAAATGACACAGCTTCATAGTTCTTTTATTTGCGAGCTCCCATGACAGTTTTTCTCCAGCACAAAGAAAAGGCCTCTATCAGCAGAGGCATGCAAGGAAGATGTTATTTGGACACTGAAGTTTTGCAGGCCCAGCTTTTTGTTACTACTCCTGGTCTAAAAATATTTATTATTATAAGCCCAGTTAATTATAGCATATAACAAACCTATAGTCAGAATCATATGAAAAAAATGCCTTATTACTAGAATATATCACCATCATGTATTTCAGAACTGTATTTTCTGACAAAAAGGATCTAAATGCTAGCTAACAGGCTGCATTTTAAGACAGGTATGAAAAAGTGATGCTAGTGAAAAGGGAGAGGAGTAGCAAAAACGGATTGAGACAGTAAACAGCTATTTAGCTGCCAAGCTGCTTCTTGGCATTCATCTGAAGCATCCCAAAGTAGATCTGCTACAAGAATTGGACTCTTATACAAGTGTATCTTGAAATAGGCTTTGCTTTGCCTATGCTAGTCAGAGGCTTGAGGTGATTGTTATCTTGATGTACAGAATGTGAGGGCAGGGAAGACAGCAGCTTTCCTGAAGCTACTTTGAATCATAATGGAGCTATTGCTGTAGCTGAAGCAGTAGTGGGCTTTGTTTATAAAGGTCTTCGGTGACCTAATTGAAACACCTTCAATTAAGTGAAATTCCAAAGCTGAGTGTTTCACAGTGACATTATCTGGCTTGAGAAAGATTTTGTCAGGAATATTTCTTTCTTTACTTTCTTTTTTTTTCCCCTTCCAAGAGTGGGAGAAACTGATTCTTTCAAAACACTAAGGCTTCATTGCTATGGGAGGGTCTCACATGAAGACTCCTGTGGAAGTGACTACACAAAGTACGGTGAAATCATACAAGGGAAAAAATGGTGGGGAAAAAGTAAAAGCTTTCTGACATCCAGGATAAATCTACAGGCTAGTTGTAACAAATATTAGTATTAAATTGTAATACTAAATGCAATTTTCCAGCAGCGTCCATACAAGGGCCACCAGAGTGGGATATACAACATCTCGCAGGTTTAGAGGGTGCTGGTGGGCACTCATTGGGCTCACACACAGGAGAGTGGCACTTGACTGGTCGATGAAATTGCTCTACTGAAAAGCTCCCTATGGAGAGCTATGAGTCCCTTCGGGGATAGTAATAGCACAGCTCAGCATTATCCCGTTTTGTGTTTAGCCCCGAAGCTAGTTAGGTGCATCTGCAGTTCAGGGACTGAATCTCACGAGGCTGCTTTTTGAGACCAACAAGATGAGGAAATTTGAACCTGTGCTTGGAGAAAAGACTTAAAGAAATCTCAATTAAAAAACAATCCCCAAACCCAGCCAACCAGTGCACCTATAAAAGACTTAAACGAGCTCTTCTAAAATCATATTTGTATTCTTGTTTTTTAACAAGATGAATTTAATTTTGATTAACATTCTGTCATGAGATTCCCAATTATTTTTTTTCTTTCTAAGGTCTTTTCAAAACCAAATCACTACAGACCTCACATCGTCCTAGTATGATAAATAAGATGGATTTTTTTGCTAGTCACTCGGTAGATTTCATCTGCCCTCAAAAGAGAAGGGTAACACTTATATTTATGCAGCCATACACACCACAGTGGTTAGTGGCATCCTATTAAAGGAAACTGGATTTACTTTAAAAGAGCCATCAGCAATGCCAAGCACACGGAGGAGGATCCGCAACTCTGGAGTCAATGAACTCTGGCTCTCTTACCACAGCCAAACCCAAGCACGCCAACAGCCCAGCCAGCCAACAGCCACAGCATCCCCATCTACCCAGCCACACAATGCTGTTTTAAAATGATTATATGACAATAAACCACAAGGTAGCTGATGAACCCATGAAAGTAGCTACTGACTACTAATTGTGTCATCATCGCAAACTGTTTCTAGAATCAGTTACATTATTACATATTACTACCACAAATTTGAAAAAATAGTTTAGGCAGAGCTTAATTAATTTTTGCTGCCTCCCTCCTCTTCTCAGCTGATTTCTGTGGAAGCCTTTAGAGGCTTTTGAACTCTGCTCTGTGACAGCTGAAACCACTTGTGTTCCCTTTTAGTTTTTGGTGATGCCTCCAGGAATAAGTGAAAATGTAAAATGCCCAGTTCAGCTGTAGCATATTGGATGACAAAATCAGTGCAATTACACAGCCTTTGTCCCTCTTAATCTTTGTGTTGAGAAATTAAAATAAATCTTCCATACAATAAGCATACTTTTACGTAGTACATTCCTTTTCATGAACTAATCTTAAAAAAAAAAAGAAAAATAACATAAGGATTCATACAAAACTGCTGATGGAGAAGACTACCCACCAACACACCATTAGCTATTGCATCTTATGTTCTCAAATAAAACATGCTGTGTAGAAGTGATTGCCTTGGAAGTTATTGGTACATTTGAATGCAAACTACCAAACCATGAAAAATGAGGCATCCACTTGCTATAAAAATAAATTAGGAGGCAATGCTTTGCTGGCAAAGCCATTTGAGTACCACAGTTCATAACTATTCATGGTACCATTAACAGATGTCTTTGCTTGTACTGTGAGCAGCCCTATGATATTGTCATATTCAGCAGTACTTTATATTTAGAGTGAGTGCAAGCAACTTTGTTTTAGAATATAATAAAATCTTGCCTGATGTAGAGATCCTATGGGAAATTATACAGTAATGTTACCTACATAAGTAATTTTCTTCTTATGAAATCATGATTCCCACTACACTTTTAGAGCTATTCCAAGTATTGTTTAACATCACCATTTCCATGTTAATATCTCAATAAATCATGGAAATACAATACTTCATATGAAAAGTGAGTCATACCTTTGGGAACATAAGTTTTCCTTTCTAAATTAAAAGGGGAATAAAATTGATGCTGAATATACTGTATGTTGTTCAAGGGTAGTAAAAGTACCCAAGTGCTCCTAACAAAGCAAGGCTACATACTGTATGCACACACACTCACACCAGATATTGCATAATATTGCTTAACTATTTAACTCTATGCCAGGAGAATTGGGGAACTGGTTTAAAATACACCTTTAGAAAAACAACTGAATGCGCTGTTCCTTCAGAGATTACTCAGAACTAAAAGCAAATGGCTAACCAGAGTGAACGTCCCACCATTAAGGCACTTGTTATAATGATATTAGTTGTTTTGAATAAGGATTATTTTGAATCTGTACTGGAACAATCAAAGGCATGCCATAACTCTGATGCTTCTTAAAAATATTAACATAATTTTGAAAAATCATATAAGTGGTAAATTCCCTTCCCCCCACCCTTCAGAAAATGCTAACTTTTCAGAAAGCCCAATACAGAGAAGCAAAGCGCAAAAATTGGCACGTTTGCCATTCCATTTCCCCCCCTCCTCCCCATTTGTAGCAATGAGCTTTATAATACATTGCTGTGCTTTTGTGTTTTCTTCAAAATAGAAACCTGGCAATGTAAACATGTTGTACACAGACTTGAGAGCTAGGTAGTCCAATCAACACAAGTTGAGTCATACTAGTTAAGAACCAGCCTAATATATAACTAGATATAACCTGCAGTTAAATATTTTGGAGTTTATTCTGCATACACTCTATATTAACCAGATTCTATAATACAGAAATAGAGTTTGGTACGATACTATTAAAAAGGTGAAGGTTTCTTATTTTGGCAGCTTCAATAACTCAATGCTTTCCAACCTGCCTTTAGAAAGAAACCAGTGTTGAAGTCAGTGTGTCCCAAGCAGCTTGCCTATTCCAGGCTGCAAGCGCCGATTTAACGTCTTGTATGTTAACCACCGCACTGGTACACCAATAAACTACTCCTATAGCTACACTAACCCCATTTCTGTTTGCATCTGTGTACAGCTTTTTTATTCCTAAAATAAAGTCTTATGTGGGGGATTAATTGTCACCACATTCAGACTCTCATTTTAACTCTCATTCACTGCATGCTAATTTGTACTTACAGCGTAATTTCTACCCCTTCCCTACAGTCCCTCATCAATGTACTACCCATCAGTGCTCTTTTCCAGCCAGAATTCAGCTGAGGTAGGCTACAACTGAGTATGTAAAGGAAAGAAGAGCTGTACATAAATAAAGCAAACATATTTACAAGTTGTGGAAGACAATATCCATGCAATTTATTTAGCCTTTATTTTAGTTTTGTTTAAAATAGTTTTCTGCCCTGTCTACTCTGCTGATCATCTCTGTGCTAAATTATACAAACCTACCACAGCTACCTTGTTAAATGCTTTCAGTAGGACACCATTTTGCCCTTTCTGGTTTTGAAAAATAGCAGACAAACACCAATTAAAATGTTCCTGGTTTATATTTGAGGGAGAGAAAAATAATTTGAGAGTTTTGCCATTTGTATTATTTTTTTTGTATGCTTTCCAATACACTTTTCTAAACATTTGTCAAAAATAAAGGAGATTACCTTGATCCAGTGGTAGAACAACTCCCTACTTAGCTAAATTGCTTTCACTGAATATGAGGAAACCAAAAAAACATCTTTCCAAAGCAAAGATTTTTGATGAAACTCTTTATTTGTGGACTTTTGATTATCCACAAACACAATTGTTCTTTTTTAAAATAACAACCAGAAGCCATAAGTAATAGCTATTATCTATTTCCACAGTAAGAAAAAATGCTCAAATTAGTATGATAATTATGGCTAAACGTTAGAGCTGGGTGATTAATGGTATGGACAGGGAGAAAGAGTGTGTCTTTAACAAATGCATAGTGCCTGTGGATTGTGTTTCTTGCCATTTTCATAAACCGCTCCTGTTTGTTTCTCAGTAATGATCTTCAAACTACTGCATGACTTTGAAAGGGTATTATATTTTATTATTAATTTCTTATTAAAGTGAGACAGTCAGTGAACAAGAATGATCAACTGAAAATGGATGACAAATACATTCACCCCAAATTATGAACAAGGAAGAATAAATTCTACTTAAGATGCTGGAAATGTATTACTTTGAAAGAACTCCTAGAAATTGTACTTCACAAAATTAAGAAAGAGAAATGTGTTACATTTGTGAAACAGAGATCGTAAGAAAATAGACATTATTTGTCCAAAGATGGGTCCATCTAGGCCAGCAAGAGTCTCTGACAGTAGCCAAAAATGGACATTGGGGAAGAGGGGAAGCTTGGAGCAAGCACACAATGATACTTCCCCCAAATCCATCTCTTGGCATTTTGTAGCTTTTTGAAGTCTTTGTATTTTATAACCTTCAGTGCATTTTTCCTTTTGACTTCTGGCAGTTTCTTTTTGATCATGTGCGTGTTTATCAACCAAAAACTTGACAGAACTTCCCAGCTCAGTTCTAAGTTGTGTGAAGATCCTCCTCCCTTTGCTTGTTTTGAACTTGTCCTTAATGCCTTCATTCAGGAAGTGTTTTGGAAGAGATGGGGAATGACTGTTTTCTCTTCCGCCTACAACTGTACCATCTCTCTCTCAGTTACTTTTCCTGGCTGAAGAAGTCTTAGGTTGCTTACTTGCTTCTTGTGGAGAAGCTGCTCCATACTTTTGATCATCTTTGCTGACTCTCTCTATACTGTTTCAAGATTTTAATACATTTTCTTTCTGAGACAGAGAGAGACCAATGTTGCACACCACACTGACAGATCCAGGCACACACTCATCTTGCACAGTGACAGAAGGAAATTTTGTATTTTGTTCATTATTCCATTCCTGGTAATTCTTAATATTCAATTTGCTTTTTTGACTATTGACTGCTGAGCTGACATTTATGGCAATATCTCATTCCCAAGTGGTAATGGTTCATTCAGAGTCTATTACTTTACAGAGAGAATTTTTTTCCACCCTGTGTGAATCACTTTACATACATCTATGCTGAATTTAATCTGCCATGTCCTCTCCCAGTCACTCAGTGTCATAAGGTCATTCTGCAGTTCTTTCCAATAAGCTCTTGTCTTTGATGCGCTGAAAAACTTGCTATTACCAGAAAACTTCTTTTACTCGCTCACATTTTGAGGAACGCAGAGCCCAGCGCAGAGCCCAGCAAGAGGATCTCCACTAACAGCTGCCATACACAACAGACCATTTACTCCTCTCCACTGTTTTCCTGTTGGGAGCAGCAAGGATGTGGCTGCTGCAGGTGGGAGGGGGAAAAGCAGAGGCAGGACATCGCCCTTACTGACCAGGGCACAATCCCACAGTCCTAAGCCCCAGCAAGGCAAGACAGTGGGTCGTGTCCTGGGACTCCCCAGGCAGTCCGACTGGAAGGAGTAGGAGACTGGGCTGGAGACAGGGCTGGTGACAAGGGTACCTATGGTATAGGTCCAGAGTCCACCTGGGGAAAGCAGACGGAAAGCCAGGTCTGGAGGAGACAGGGCTGGGCACAGGGGTACAGCTCTGGGTGCCCAGGCCTGAGCCTTCATGGAGCTCCCAGCCCACAGGCAGAGGGTGTGTGGATGGGGGTCCCCAGTGAGGCTTCTCAGGGAGATCATGGCATGTTAGTGCAGTCGGGACCCTGACAAGCCAAGGCAGTTATTCTTCTACACAAGGAGCTCATATTCCTTGGCTGTCTAAATTCTTAATGGCATTTTGGCAAGGAATTTTGTTACCCAAGCAGGCTGTATCAACTGGCATAAGCTTGGCAGCTCCCTAAAAGAACCCTGAAAGATTTGTGAAGCATAATTTTTGTTTCCATAAACTATTTTAAGAACTCTTCCCAACACATATTTACCCATGTGAATACTAATTAAATTATTGCATATTATATTTGATGGTATGCTAATTATGGTGTCAGGCTAATGCATATTGATACACAGCAATGATGGTGTCAGGCTTACTGGTTTGTTTTTTGAAGCTTTGAAAGGTCTTGATGTCATTCACACCAGCTGAGGGACTTTTTGACATTACGAAAGCTTTTTTTTTATGGTAAAACAATTTCTTACCTAACTATAGCAGCACATCTTGTGAAAATGGCAGATTTAAGTTGGTCACTGTGGTGCAGCTGCAGTGGGGTCAGAGAACTGGGGAACTGCAAGGCCTCTAGCAGCCTGCCAGCATGCTGCAGAAACCTAACCTATTTCCCTCTTCTATCGCTCTGTATGCCTGTATCTGCATATTTCAGCAGAATTTTGTCAAATGGATAAGTATCTATGAAATATTTCCTACGAAACTGCTTTCTGCAAATTTCCTGAAGGTTACAAATATTACATGACAGAACTATGTAAACAGCTCAGATCTCTTCACTGAAAGTGTTATGGCTTGACAATATGATCAACTTTCATCTCTGCTTTGTTTCTCCTTCCTTGTATTTCTTCACTGAATTAACTGGAGAAACAGCTGACCAGTTAATAATAAATTTTTACAAAATCAGTCAGTCAAACTAAAGAAATAATGATATAAAACTGCAAACAATTAAGTAAAACCCCCTAATTTTGAGGATCTCTAACAGTATCAGATAACAGATTTCACTTCCTCCATTTTACTCAGTCACTACAAGAGTGTTTGCAGCTTTTTGCCTGGAATCAGGCTGCTTTAATTTGGTCATGTATATTGGTTCTTATTTAGTAAGAGAAAGCAACACTTTATTGATAATGTTAGTTACAGAATTGTCACAAAACAAGACCGATAGTGCTTGCTGCACCAGAAACTGTAAGGCACAAATAAACTTGCTTTTTAAAGCTCCCTAAACCTCAGAAAAGGTATATTTATGTACACATCTGAGGTCAGTAAACTTACAGCTATTAACGGTGGTAAATCTTAGAGAACTTAGAGAACTCAAAAACATACATACTGGTCTGGATCACCTATTATTTATATATTTACAAATATTTTAAGGTAAAAGATATAATTTCATTGAAAAAACTTAAGTAGAGATATGTTATTTCTGCTTTACACGTGAGCACTACAAGTGAAGCTTGGCCACAAAAAACATATTCTGGCTCCAGATTTATTTTCATTTCCTATGGAAATTGTCTAAAACAGTGTGACCATGCATCTATATCATTAAATTAATCAGAAGTGAACTTTGTTATAAAAATCTTTCCCTAATGAAAGTAGTCCAAGTAGCAGCCATCATTTGGGGAAAAAAGATTAAAAATAAAAAATGCCTACATCAGAACCTAGTTGAATTTTTTGCATTAGTTTTCATCTTTTTGCATGTTTCAAGATGGCCAAAACTAGTGATGTAATGGGAAAATCAAAATAAGTGGGTGACCTCACTTGGTTACAGTATAAAAGAAGCAGAAAGACAGTAGAGGACTCGGGCAGATTCTGTTTACCTGTATTTACACTTGACCACAAAACTGTTCAGGATTAGAAATGCAAGAAGCACACAAAAAAAGGAAGATATACTTGAAACAGGATGAGAACCTTTTCACTTGAGCCAAGCAAATACCACGATTCGTATTAAAAGAAATGTCAAACCTTAAGTTGCTATTTTCCATTCCAGATTTATACCCTCAAATTCCAGTTTCTGCTCACTTCTGGGGACTAGGTACTCTCTTGCCTCTGGCTTTTTTTCCCCTTAGTATTTCTGTTTTCCTTATGTCATTTTACCCACACTTGGGTATGTCTATCACTTCTTAATCCCCTAAAATTTCATCTTGCATTCTCCAGTTCTTTTCTCTACATACATGCGGGGCCTCCCTCTAGCCACCATGAGACATGCTTGCTGATTTTTTTATTTAGACTAATTATTTCACCCTGGTATCTTTTAACCCCTCCAATGGCTGCATTCTCTGGCAGCTACGTATTTCAACATATAGGTATTGTTTGCAGAAAAGTCCTTTGTTGATCTTCTGAATTGGACAACAGGATATTTTCTTGCTCTGCACAGTTGAATCCCAGCTGACAAACTCAGCTAGTTAACTTACCTATTTCTTTCATGAGCAAGTCTGAGATAACCCACTCTTACAAAGCTTAGGTCACTTGTGAAACAAATCTCTACTCCAGGACCCCAAACAAAGCAATGGTCATTTGCCTTTTGCCTAATCTAATCTAGCCTGGTTCCATATGAAAACTGTTTCTTTGGAATGGAGCTTCCATAATACCTGTTAGTCAACTCTTCCTCAATGTATCTCCTCCTCTGATCCTGCTTAAAAATGGAGAAGTAAAGCTAAACTGTGCCTCAATACTTTCCTGAAGTATATGATGAGAAACAGTAAATACTGATTGCCCGTGTCCTGCATGAACCAACAAGTTCTAATTGCTGTGCCAGCTACACCATCCCTCTCTGTAATTTTCCTCTGAGACCTCCTCCCCCTGCTCCAGGGGTGTAGCTGCCTGTGTTCAAGGTCTGCTCTGATGTGGCATAGCTGTATAACCTTGGACAAGACTCTCTGGAAACAGCTACGTTTGTTTCCACATTCACTGGCTCAAGAGTTGCATTTAAGCTTGGGCTGGGCTATGTTGTAGGTATGCCCGTGCCCAGCCTGGTACTTGGCTGATCTTGACCTTGTCATGCTGATTTGAGCTCTAACTTGAGGTCTTGGATGTGCCTTATCACTATGAGCTTGTCTGGCAATCAGTGGACTGTGGCTGACCCTAGTTACTGTCACCAGACCTGCCCTGCTTGCCTTGCTCTGGTCCTGGCGGACTGCACCCCTTGAAGGACTGCCTCCCTCAGCTTCCCCTCTGCTGCCCTCTGAGCAGCCCACTCTTGCTGCTCCTTGAGACTGAGCAAGTAGCCCAGGAAACCGTTAGCCAACGGTTCTCTTTGGGGGTGTATTGTAGGAGTGCACTTCATTGCCGGAAAGGAAGGCAATCAAGAACAATAAATAGCTTTTACACACCTGGTATTTGTATGAATCAGTGGAAAACTACAGTTGCCTCTAATTCCTTAAGGCTTAAAAAACCAAAGCAAAATGAGACACTGCAGGGAGTCGTTTTAGAAACTGAGGATAAAAAAATATTTCTCTGAAATAATCTTCACATCAGTTAGTTACATTTTCTTCTCACCCAAAAGATGGCATTAATGACGTGTGTTCTACCTGCATCTGTCTTTGATGACCACAGGGATTAGTAAACTGTTCCGCCCATTAACTTTCTGCTGCTTTATATTAGAACAAATTCACAGTTGTGCCAAACAGAAAGCACTCACTTGTCTACCAGCTTCTTTCAAGGTGAAATCTAAGTTGAATAGGAGAGACATATTCTTTAAAAAACTAGCCCTTCTTCTGGAGCACTCCACCATTCTGTTAGAGAGAGGGGAGGAGAGAGAAGGAGAGAGTGAAAAAGGGAAAAGCAAGGTAGAAAATGAAAGAGGAAGAGAAAGGAAAGCGGGAAATAGCCTTTCCATATACATATTTCAGGCCTCAATTGATACAAAACTTTCTCTAGCTTCTAGATGAATGTCTCCCATAATTCTTTAGAAATTTACAAACTTTAGAGCTATGGCATGTCATGTTGATAAATAGCTATGCAACATAGAATTCAGGAGTAAAAATTTCTTTGTAACATACTAATCTGGAGCTAATAAAAGACAGTAGTGTAGTTCTACTTAATAAACATACTTTAAAGCCAACCATAACCCCCAAAATTATTTTAAATTGCTATGTGCCATTTTGTAAACATAATTATCAGCCTTCATTTCAGCTGCTATCTTGGTTGAACAGGCTAAGTTGACAATCACTCATTTGTGCACAATAACATTCTGGAACTCATTGCTACAGATTTGCTCTTGGCTGATGATGTAAGAAATTGATTTCTCTGTAATCAACATAAAAGATTAACCAAAAAATATTCGTATTGTATGTTACACAGTCTGTAGGGGAGAAAAATCTAACATCATGGTCATTACATTACTATTCAGGTGTTAACTGAGCTTTAAATAAACTTTTCAAGAAGTGTCAGAACATTTTGCTCCAATATTTTTGATGTTATAATAGCGTACGACCTGAAATCTTAGCATTCTATATTTAATAGCTTGGAATTCCTTTAAATCGTGATACCTATGATGAAAGGAAAAAGGATCATCTAAATTCTACTTATTACTTTAGGCATAGAGGTGTCAGGTTATGCTTGCACCAATTTTACTATCCCTTAACATTTCAAATTCTTTGAAGACCTCTAAATCAGGGCTTCTGTTTTCTTTTTATTAAAAACAATGGCGATGCAAAGCTGTTGTGAATAATCTATGCTTAAACTTAACTCTGTTGCTGCTGTATTCAGGTCTTTCTGATGCTTAAAATTTATCAATAGCACCTGATTAAACATTTATTATATCATTCAGATCACAACACTACATTCCAAGCTCTGTTGGTATTTCCTTGCTAAATCCCAGTTTTCAGGGGTTTATTACTCCATTATCTTATATCTCACTGAGCTCTCTTATAATAATAGGGGATTATGTCTGAAACTTAATTAGTTCAATTTTTATTGATAGCACTTATTAGCAGGTACCCAGTTTCTACTCTACAGCTAGTGAATAAAGAAGACACAGCCAGGGAACTCGAAAGAGAAAACATTTTAAAAATAAAATTCAATCTAATAACATAGAAAATTATCAGAATATCCTTAAAAAGGCCTGAAGTCTTTTTTGGGGCAAAGATGCAAAATGGAGCAGTGATTGCAAATTCCTGTGCTGGTGGGGTATCTGTGGAGCCTCTGGTAGAAGGTTTACAACTGTCATTTCCTGGCAGAAACGTTAAGGCCAACTGGGATCAGTTCCTCCTGGGGAAGGCAGGCATCACTCCTCAGGAGTTGTTATGCACTAAGACTATATATGACATTTGTGATTCTTGTAACAAGCTAGGGTTAATCTAAGCCAAAGCAACTGACAGATAAACAAATGTGCATTTACTTTAAACATGCTATTTACTTCTCCATAAAACATGACAACAATGATCCAATATGTTGGATCAAAATAAATCCAACTGATCTGACTGACACCTAGAAAATATATAGTCTGCCATGTGAACAGAGCTTTAAAGCTAAAGAAGTGACTTTTTTCTTTTAGCATTGTAAATAACCGTACACATTGCCCATAACTAGGGAGCACACCATTCAAAACCTGCTTTAAGTCACAAATGAGAATGAGTTTGGACACAGCCTAAACCACAGACAGAAGTGAACTGTGTTCACTATGGAACAATATGATCTGGTTTAGAATGCTATTCCAGGACACACTTATTCTAGACATTAGTAGGCTTGGTTTGGTCAAAGATGCAGTTTATTGTGGAACAGAGGGAGAAGTGGTAAAACTACGACAGTGCCAAGGACTCTATGTAGTACTTGCATTTTGTTAGGGTCTTTAATACTTTTGGATTAAAATACCAATAGCGTTAGGCTACGTTCGGCTTTTCTCAGTCTTCAGAGAGCTAAAAATTTTCATCAGTCTTCAGGAGGTAGCAAATAGGTGCAGTGGCTGATGCAATGTAGTGACTACTACAATTCATTCTTTATAGCAAAATGTGTTAAAGAATAATTACTGCATTTTAGACACTTTCTTCCTTTTGCAATTCCCCTTGCTACAGTGATGTTTCAGTTTCTGTATCAGGAGTAAGGATCAAAGCATTCTCCTGAAGATGCTCAAACCAGAAGAAATCAGAACAAAAAACCACATTTCAGACAAGAAAAATGCACTTACAGTGCAGAATTTCATCACACTAAGGCATGTATTCTTCTTACATACTGATTAGGAAAAAGATAGAGAGAAAGCACCATTGCTTGTTGGATGAAGAAGTTTATCAGAGATGAGTATAATATAACTTACAAAAAATAATACAAAATATAGCTTAATGCCCGTAGATACTGCACAACATCCCATGACTGCATTACTTAAAAATGTATAGGGGATTGTCCTAAAAAAAAAAATTTTAGAACAGCCTACAATTTATTAACTACATTTCAAATTAATTGCAACACACAAGACATCTTAAACATTCTATATACATGCCAATAACTTCCACTTTTGGATGCTGCTGTAAACATGAGGGAAAAAAAATGCCTCTTTCCCTTAATAAGACTCACAGATTTCTAAATACAGTAGTGAGGGAGAAAAACTGGAAGAAGTCCATAAAAAACTCTAAGTTCTGCATGCAGCACAACAAACAAACCACATTTATGCAGAATAGCCATTGAGTTACTTTGTTGTAGTATTCTACACTCTCACAAAGTAGTTTTTTCTCATTTGAATTTGTAAATGAATCCTGTATATTTACATAAGCAAGCACATATCCACCACTCTTCCCAAAATCAAACTAAACCCAGCTGTAAATTTTGACCCCACACTGCCATACACTATTATTCTATCCATCTTACATCTAAATACTCAATATCTCCCTGTGAACACTATTCTGCAGCCTTAGACTTTTCAAATTGATTTTGCTACAAATATTTCCCTCAATAGCTACAAAAATTATTTTGTACCATGCTATGCTAAGTAGTTGTGAATTTTCACAGATTCTAGCCTTTTCTGTGTGTCTTTTTTATTACGAAATGGAAACATATGGCTCAGTTTCAAGTGGCTAATTGGCAATAGCTTAAAGTGCTGTTAAGAGGTTCAATTGTATGTATAATATCTGATAATCTGATTGTATTTTATTTAAGACTAGAAAGTACTTCAGAAGTCAACAGATGGCAGCAGATATACTTTAGAGAAAAAAAACAGTAATTTACTTCTATTTCTTTTACAGGGTTGTCTTGCCGTTTATTGAAGTAGAGTTTGAATGTAGGGGCTGGAATGCAATGAAGAAAACTTCACCAGTAGAAAAAGACTAATAGTAGGTGGTTTTGCTTTATTCATCAAGATAGTTCCGTTAATTACAAATGTGTTTCATGCAAGGCATGCATGTATCATAATCCAATTGCTATATATAGGCACAAAACTACACTTCATCCCATATGCTGCAAAAGAGATTGCCTTAGTGAATGGGAAAGGCTTCTCGCTTGTACAGCTTCCATACAACTGAATTATATACTGCAGATGAGGTTACTACTGTTGTAGGATTATACACTGGAATATAGACTCTAAGTCGTTTTGATGATTTAGATCTCAATTACCCTCAAGAGGATTTTGGTATCCATAAACAGTAATAAATCTTAATTACTTCTTTTAATTGGGAAAACCACTACCTTGGATAACCAACGGTCTAAGAGATTTAGTGGTAGCAGAAGAGATGAGTTCTACGAGGTAGCTGATTACAGAACTGAGATCAGGAGGTAGGTGGCTCTTCCTCACATGAGCTACTTGGCAAGGTGTGCCCAAAGTCATTTCCAAGAAAATGATCAAGACAAAAAAGAGCAGTCCTCACCAGAACGATGCTCCTTCTTCTGCTACTTCTTTCCGAAGTAGCTCTATAGTCTCCCTTACCTTAAGTGTTTAAATGCAAGGTGTCTTTCTCACTGTGCTACAACAAGAAGAGAGCTTCAGATGATAACTTGCCACTACATGGGCCTCAGGAGTAAACATGACTGCTCAGCACACTGCTTATTTTGCTCAACTGCCACACCAAAATCAAGCAAAATAGAGAGCTAGAGTACTCGCAGCTGACATCTCCCACTTATTTTGAAGAAGGTAGAAACAACACACCACTATCTTCCATAACGTGCCGGAGGAGATATTCTTCCGGGTCAAGTATATGACAGAATAGAAATTCTGACAAATGAAGAGGAAAAAGTAATCCCCCAAACAGGGAGATCAGGTGACAGAAGGCTGCTATGCTGTTGTGTGGCGTTATATGGCTGTTCCCTTTGTCTGGTGTTTTCTCTGGTGTGATGCTCTTGCAGCTGATGAGCTACTTGTTCAAATTAGGGGTGGATGGGAGGAAGGGAGGATTTTCAGTTGCCAAATTCTGGGCAAGACATGCCATGACCCAGACCTGCCCTTTTTCCAACTGCAGTTGGGATTTTTAAATGGCTGCAATACAGCTGAAATAGAAAATCAAACCTTGCATTTTTAAGCTTGATCATTTATACAGCCCAATGCAAACAACTGATATTGTGAGAGACAGCGGACAATGAAACATTATAAATATCTTGGGATTTAAATAATGAAGATACTCTACACTTTGTATTAAAAAACAAATCACTAGTTTATAGGATCTTGAACATTTTTAAGTCATGTAAATAGAAAAACTGAAGTGTGAGGGAGTTTCAAGATAGTTCTATTGCGGAACATCAAACTCTTTAGATGAATCTGGCATCCCAGTTGTATTACCTTTAGATCTTTTGGGAGCATCTTTTCATGAAATATAAGCAAGTGTTGCTTTATAAATATATAATCCCCTTTTGCTAAACTAAAAATATCATTTTTTAGAAATTTAAAGTTGAAATGCAAAGGAAGGATTTTTTGCTTGCCTTATAATGGAAGGACATTATTACTGATAAAAATATAAAATATTTATGTCCGTACAGTTATTTCAGACATTTTATCTGTGATTTTTTCATAACCACTCTAAACCACAAGCCATTTAAACCTTTAATATTAATGCTTTAATATAGTAGCCGAAAGAGAACGAACCAGAGCATCGCATTATTTGAGAGATGCGTTGCTCCAATCTTAGTTTATTAATCTTAACAGAAAACACCTTTATTGAAAAAATGTGTTTCATTATAAGGAAAGAAAAAAAAATCAGTATGTTCTTTGAAATGCTCCTTGAATTCAAGGTGTGCTGTGAGCAAAGTATTACATATATTCTCAGCTCATGCATATATTTCCAAATTGCCATCTGGTGTGCATACATTATGCATAGCTATTATTGTTTTAAAATATAAGTTATGAAAGCTAAGTAAAATATATCATAGCTGACAACTCATTTTTCCCAACAGCTTTTGAACAGACATGTTTATATTACCTTAATGTCATACTGTAATGTTCAAAAAATAAGATGTACTGCGTGAAAATGAATTAAAGAATAACTAACTTTCAGCCCTTAGTACATGCTTTTGGTGTGCTCCGTGTGCAGAATATGCAACTGTTTTAGTCCTTTTGCCTGCATGAACGAGAGTAGGTTTTGTCATGTTTCTGTTAAAATCAAAATCGAGATAGCAAATTTATCCTCTCTTGGGGGTTGTTGAGGGTAACTCTACTCTGTATCAGATCATGACACTTGTTGACTTAGCTTCAGACTTCGCCATGGAGTTGCCCCAAAATACCTTACCCTGCTGAGCAGAGCATGCGAATACAGCTATTTTTAAGATCCAAAGCCAATGCCTACATGGCAATATGCTGTCTCATGACGACGTAGCACTATGCGGTCACAAACTGCATTTATGAAAGCAGTTTTTAACTTGTGACATTATTCACATTACTGGAAGTTTGTCTTTATCAATTTATTAGTATTTGAAGATTGTTTACTGGATTCCATTCTATTCCAAAACCTTCTACTCCTTCAACCCTCTTACACAAACGCTGCAGGGAACAGATTTATGCCTACTAGAAATAAGACCCAAGTAAACTACAAAAACCTTCTGAAGCCTTCTCCCTTCTTCTGTTCTGCCGCTGCCTGGTTTTAACAATGAATGAAGCGTTTGGTGGAGGTTTTGACCAATGGATGAATTTTGTCTGCAGAAAATCCATATGGATTTTGTGGATGCTTACAAGATGAGTAAGGGGCAGATAACATGAATAAAATTTAAATGACATCAGAACTAATACTTCTCTGACATTCTCATAAATATCAGAGGCTATGCTAATTTTCATTATTAAGTAATAATAAATTAGGTATTCAGCAGTAAGTTAGAAAACCTTCAGCAGTAAGTTAGGAAAAAAAAGTTAGTAATCAGAAATTTGCTGCTCCACAGCAGCTCACGAACTAATGGCACAACAATTTTGACAAGAAGGATGCCACAGTTAAGGCAAACTATTAGATCAGGATGCCAAAACAAAATTTTGCAGCTTAAAAAATGCTCTTGAATATTCTTTTACAAAGTTTTTATTTCTTCTTATGTATTCATAGGAGATATTTCTAAAGCACAGAATTTTGTGATTAGGCTGACACACTGACTCTATGCTGGTGCAACAGAATTCTGTCAGATGCCTTGAATTTTTTTTTGTTTTGAATGCCTGCCATATTCCTATAAATTAAGCTTGACTCCTATTTGCTTGTCATGTCTGATAATCTGAGACCTGAAGATATGCCAGCATTGAAACACTTTGCTTAGAACAAATCCCTGATTCACACATGTCATACATCAAGACGACTTCAGACTTGTGAAGAGAAGCCCAGAAAACTCCTTCAGGTGAAAGTCATGAAAATTCTGAAACTTTCATTTGCAAGCTCAAGTGTATATATAACAATATATATGTTATATGAAATTCTATATTCTGAACATATATTTGAAATATATGTTATGATTATGAAATAGCTTTACAGCTATGGATGGAAGCAGATGACTGGCAATGTAATAACTATACTTAAAACCATCAAGCAAAAGGATTTTACACATCACCGATTTTCATATTGCAAAGTATATAAACAAAACTCCAAATAGTGCTTATCTAGAGATACGTTGCCTTTGTTGTTCTCCTAACACTAATCAGATTTTAGCCTCCTACTTCCTACAACTTCCCGAGGCCTTATACAAATACTCACAAACAAGTATATGGTCTTACCTTTTACTCAAGTTACATCACTTCACAAGGAAAACAACCCTCACTTGTTTGTCAAGGCAGCCAGATGCGAGAAGGGGAGCGAGAAACCATGTGTGAATATGAACTGGACACATAACTAAACCTAAATTACAAGACTGTCATCACACTCTTTCATTGTCTAATGCAGTAAGTAAATTACGACAACAGAAATTTTTTAACAGTGAGCAAGGGGTTATTTAGCTTTTTAAGAAAAAACATCTTCTGACTTTTCTATACAAAACTATTGCTACAAATTCAAGAGACATGGAAGCTGTACATTAAAGTAAAATTGACAAAGGACTTATGAGGCAACACTATGTAATATTTTAATGTGAACTGGGAAATTGAAAAAAACTGACTACTATTTTGAATCATATGTACATATCCAAATGATTGGTTTAACCGAAATACATTTGTGAAAATAAAAATATTAGTATTCTGATCAAAAACATTTGCTAAAATATAGTATAAATCATGATGATGATTGGACAGCTAGTTTGAGCTTTAAAATCTCTAATTCAGTGTCACTAAAGAAATACATTATCTAAACCTTGTAAAAAATTTCAGTCTCTCAATTGGTTTCTTATATTTTGTTCCTCTTTTTGAGGTTCAGTTGAACATTCACCTGACACTGGGACCTGCCACCCTTCTGTTACCCTTACAATAAAGGTAATACATATCAAAAAGGCAAAAAATATAATTGGATGACTCTCCTCAACTATATCAACTCATATCAACTCACTGAACCTTGACTTGATATAAGCTACAAAGCTCTTTCAATACTGGTGGGGATTTTTTCTTCTAAGTTTTTGGTGAAGGGACAACAAAATTTATGGTGCAAAATGAACCAAATTCCTACTCACAGAAGATTTAAAACAGTGGACGGAATTCAAGCTGCTTCAGCAGTGCATGTTCACCATCCTCTATTCCACATCCACAGAGGACATAAGGCTATGATATGGTTTTAACTTTTTTTGAAGCAAATCTTCCACAGAAGAGATACATGTCTTAGTAGGTGCATAGAGAGATTACTGATAATGTCCAAAAACAAACTGCGTATCATACATATCCCTTTTTATCTTCATTCAATTCTAGTATTCTTAAAAAAAAAAGGGTAGTTCAAGTCTTTTTACAGTATGAGCACTATGTACGCACTGAGAATGTGCATGCAAATACATATGTGGAAGAGAGAGCAAAACATCATAGCTGAAACTAGTTATCTGGGGAAACATTAAGGCATTTAGCTGTAGTTATTGTTCAAACACAGGTTTTGCTGCATACCATTATGTAAAATAATACTATCATTTTCATTTTAAAATTACAAGAATTAGAAAGAGATTGTAATTAAGGCAATGTTTTGACCTCCCATTTTCTCATGATCCAAACAAACTGATGCAGAATTCCCACATGTATTATAGCAGATTCATTCGTGTGTCGGCAGAAAGAAACCTAAGACCCAATGCAGTATCTCAGCCCTTCCTCCGTAGTTTTTCTTAAGCTAATAAAACTTGTGTGTACTAGAAGAAGGTCCCAGGCTCTGTACTGGCCTGACAGGGCAGGATCTCAAGAACTTGCCTGGCCTTGCTGTGGCCCGAGCCATGCTCACTCAACTGTAAGGCCACTCATTGCTCATTGCTTGCATGTTTGTGCTTTGCTCTGGGAAGACCTGATGTGCCCCCAGCTGCAGCTCCTGGGGGCCATGGGGCCAGGGGAGGCTCTCCCGAGCTTTACAGGGCATGACTGAGGGAGAAGCAAACTGTGATATGAGACTATATAAAAATGCAAGTAGAGCTTGTGCCTGGGGGAAGGGGTTGGTTGGTGTTTGTACTGTGTGTTCCTTGTGAAGACTTTGGGATGTTGATAACCTGCTGTGAATTTTTGCTCCCTCTCTGTTTGAGGATGACTGGTGCTGTTGATGTTACATGCCAGAGGCATGGTGGAAGGGTGAGTGTAACAACACAGAGAAAAGGGTAGTCACTAGTAAGTCTTCTTCTGTAATAATTTTAAGGCTATTATTAGTGAGGCTTTTTGATATTATTTATTATTTGATTATTTTGGATTGTGAGTGTTAATATTACTGTAATTGAACTAGTAATATTTTGCTGAACTAGTAATATTTTGCTGTTGGATTTTGATCAGATTGTGAAGATTTTAATTGGGCTAATGATAAATTCTTGGCTCTGTATATGCTTTGTTCCCTTTTGGCCACAAGACTTTGAGTGTAATGCTTCCTCACGATGGAAAATGGAAAAGGGAGAATATAAAAAGGAAATCTCAATTCAGACAGAGCTTTTATAAGTTCATATTTAGTATTCTCCTTTCATATCCCTTATTTATTCTTTCCAGTTCTGAAATACATGGAGATTGACTGTTTTGGTAGGAAAATATTGTCAGATCAGTATGAGTTGTAAATAAGTCACAAGAAAACAACAAATGTTCTTCTACAGTATGAAACCTTTACTTCCCCAAAGGAATCAAAGCTGAGTTCTGTATTTATTTAGATTTAGGTCTGCATTAATGAATGTGATCCATATGATGAAGCGATAGTATAATGGCAATGCCGGGGCAACCATTAAAATTACTGAAGTGTGAAGTTATCCAAAGTAGCTAGGTTAGTTTCTTTTGAACTTTCAAGTAGGACCTTGAAGTGGGAATCGCTTGCATTCATTTAGACAAGGAAGTGAAACCTGATTATTACTGGTCACAAATGCTTGTTCACTTACCCTGGAGCAAATGATGTCCCATTGGCAATTAAGAGGTAACTAGCAGCTTCCTGACTAGAATAAACACATCCAGCCAGTCATTTTCCATTCTCATCCCTAGGGCAAGTGAACTACTGCCAGTTGCAGATGTTTAACACTTTCCAACCTCAAAACAGTCTCAGCCCACAATTTCAGAAATGCTGCTTTAAGCATGTTAACTCGGGGAATGTGAAGTTTTACATAATACATCGATTTGCTAAAAGATAGCTTATATTTTTTGTAAGTTCTGATTTAATATCCTACAGCAGATTCAGGCATTGAGATTAGCATTCAAGCATGCATGTGGATGAAGCACTACAGTTGCAGTAGACAAATGTTCATATGAATAATTAGTATTTCTATTTGTCAGTATGGAAACACACAACCTATTCCTGAAAGACAGCAATAAAATGATCGATAAAGGGCAGACATATCAGTGTCTGCATATGGGAATCTCCACTCTCCTGGAACAGGAGATTTTCTATTTCTATTATACCATTAATATAGAGGTCATTATTCTTCTGATACCTTGCCAACTGTCATTAAAGTAACAGGACATGGCTGAAAATCTCACCTACGATTTCTATTTTCTTCCACTTATATTTGAGCAATTCACTTGTTTAGGGAGCCTCTGCATCAAGGCACAGAGCACAAGCACGTGTCAAAGAATAAACAGTTTATGAGCTGCTCAATCAAAGTACTGCCTCAAAAATGATTTTGTTAGAGATGCAATCTGAAAAAGTACCTTCCACACATTAGAATGTTTCCAAGAAAGATATTAACATTAATATTAAGGTACACAGAACAATAATAATCAAGAAAACATATGATCTCCATGAGACATTGCTCCAGAAATATACAAAACAGTGAAAATACTTGTTTTCCTAAAGTTTGTGGTAAACTTCTAATCAGTGTACAGGTCAAGAACTAGTTTCATAGACTCTTGCATGCTACTGGTACTACTTCCAACTGGCTGTCTGTACAAAACAACTGTATCCAAAGGCAACCTATAATTTTTCACCTCAAAAATGAACACCTTAACTTGTATTAAAGCAGTTTGTTACATATCTCCATATATTTAACATGTAGACTAACCTTTTATTATTGTAGTGTCCTGAATTATTTCAATTAAAAATAGGAAAATGTGGCAGCAACCTGATTTAGGAAAGAAATGTCATTAATCCATTTAACAGCTAAAATTAATTAGACAGAATCAGAGGTCATGCACTGTACTGAATGACAGAGCAAAGATGTCAAAGTGGTCATGTGATTCAAATAGCAGAAATCAAAAGCTATTTTACCATGTTAAACATGTAAAATATGGCTACTGTGCATTTGATATTAGATGCTTACTTAGAAGTTCTCTTCATGCAGTAGACGCATGGTTGCGTATCTGTGGGATCATTCCTAAGAACATTTCCCCTGGGAATCTGAGATGGCTACTGAAGCGGTGTGCAATTTTGCTGGTGCTTATTGTTCCCACACTTTCCTATGTATCAATAAAAGAGATATATCAGTAGAGTATCAGTAAAACGCCTACGTGACCAAATGACATACGGTGCAAGTACACATATAAAAAGGAATCTCAGTGGAAAAAATTGTTACAGTAATATTTTCTGGATAAGTTACACTTGCTCACACTGGACAGTAGAGAGTGAAGTTTTGAAGAAACATAAACTAGTGGAAAAAGGGAGTGGGGGAGTTGTACAGTCTCTATACTCATCATTCTACTATTACTCCCATTGAAACCAATGGGATGGTTGTCTAAACAAGGAAATCGAGCCTACACCTGAGACTCGTGAAGATCTATCACTCAAGTAGTCTGCTCTAAGTGTTTTGGCACGTTTCTCCCAGAGGAAGGAACAGCCTCTCCTTCTGGAAGAGCCACGTGCAGATCTGTTAAAGGATGAGCTGGTCAGTACCTCTGAACCTCTGCAATCTGCCTGAAACACGAAGGGATTTGTAGGAGGTGAGTGTCTTTGTACTGCAGTGGTAAGCTATTCAAATAGAAATAACTGACAGTAGATTTTGGAAATTGGAATTTCAGATGTGTAATTCAGACAATAATATTTAATGAACAGAGACCCATATACTTCAATGAAAGTGTGTAGGAAAATGCAGAGGGCTAAACAGCTATTCTGAAGACACAAACACAATGGGAAAATTTTGAATGACAGCAGATGCAGAATTTACTTTTAAACAATTTTTAACTTTTTGTAATCTTTTGGCAGAGATTTATTCACCCTTTCCCTATCCTAGTATTTAAACAAAGCAATATCAGGAGTACTTTTGATTCCAGTATAGTGGAATGAGTGTGAGAGGAACAAAACTCTATAGGCTCCTAAGAAATGTTAATGTACTGAGGCAGATATTAATACTTGAAATAAAGGATAACCTTTTTTAGTATAAATTATAAATCAGAAATGTCATTGTGACAGAAGAAACCAATTCTTATGTTTAAGACTCCTTCATTTTCTACTGAGCAGTTCTGTTAAACTTAGTGAACTTTTCACAGCCCATTTATTTTATTGTTCTGTTAAGCTTATGGCATTTTTTTAAGCAGTGATTCAAACAGCCTTTTAAACTTCCCTCAATAGTGCATCAAGCACATTTCTTAAGATTACCAATCAGTCTCTGATATAAATTAGGTAGTTCTGAAAGTTTATTTGCAATTTCACCCTAAATCAGATTTTTAAAAGTTTTAGACGGAAAGCTTAAATAAAGCCTATATGGAATCAAGCATGAAGTTAATATGTACACTATTCGCTGTGGAGTTGTGTATGGTTTTGGAAATGACCTTGTGAAACTATGCTTAGCAATGAAAATGATGAAATCTGAGCAAGGAAGGGATCTTATGAGAAATAAAGACCAGGCTTTAAGGGGGGTAGAGGGAAGAGGGTGGGGAATCCTCAACCTTTTTTTCTGATAAAAATAATGTGAGAAAAAAGAATGCAGTTACCTTGTTTCCCTAGAATAGCTGCTGATACTTAAAATCCCATATGCATGAACTGATTAACAGATTGACTTCAATATCTGAAGCAGAATTTGCCTTGCATTTCAGTGTTCCAGTGAGAAGCATCAAACACAACAATTAAAGATTTGCTGCCTACAAACCTGTTATAAAAGAATCTGCCTAGAAACGTTCTTTTAGTAGGGAGAAAAATGTTCTACCTGAGCTAAGTCATGCACCCTACATTTTAGGGAGTGAACACACAGCTAAGCAGGCCCCTGATCTGGAAGGCAGCCAGTAAAAGCATCTGCAGGACCTGTAGCATCAGTGTCTGTTTCCATTTCATAGAACCCATGGCAAATAATGCTGGGAAGGACTTTTAATGTCTTCTGCTCCAAAGCAAGAACACTGTACATAGCTCATTCCTGGCAGCTGTCTGAACAGAGAAAGCGTGAAATCTTGGTAACTTCACACCTATCTGTTCCAGTGCCTTACCATTCTTACTATTATAATTAAATTATTAATCTAAATGTTCTTGGCTAGTTTTTTTAAGCCCATTGATTATTTTTCTCTCTCTTTATGATTATAATGAATGTTTTAAACCTCTCCTCTCCCAACCAATCTTTTAGGATTTCAAGTTTTTTCTAACCTCTCAGACTTCTAATGTATAGACTCAGGAGCCCCAAATCTTTTAGTCTTCATTAGGTCACCAAAAAACCAGGCACACTTTGGCCATGTTACCAGAAAAAAAACTGTTTTCCAACTCTTAAGAGGTGTATTTTTGCTACAGTTTGCAGAATTTACCTGTAAAAACAATTTAAGGAACTGGCAAGCAGACTTGCAAATTTAAGAAGGTTTCGGCAGTTAGCAGGTAGTCTGGTCAGAAATCACAATTAGTTTCATCTGTTCATCTGCACATGGAGCCACCTCGTATGGAGCCATTGGTATGGTGCCATTCTTCCTTTGCTAGCTTGTATCTCCATTTAGCTGCTTTGGAGAAATTCAGCGTGGATTTGAACTTTTAGACTTTTGCATTAGCAGCAGAATTGTGTGGGAATCTTTAATTTAGGTAAGTCTTGAATGTCTAAGTTTTGACAGCCTGTTGCCTGGTAGAACTAGCTATAGGAAGGTCAGAAAGCAGGCTATGTAACAATCCTGCAGCACCATGCTCTCCTAGCCTGCTTATTAAGTCATGTTTGTTTTTATTGAACCTGAACATTTCCTCATTCTAAAGCTTGCTTAGAGAAGGAGAGTTCCAAGATGTAAAATCTCAAAGGTTCTTTTCACAAAACCATTTGCTACTCTGGCAGTGTCTTCCAAATCATATGTTTGTTATGAATTCCATGTCTAAACTAAACCAACTACATCTCAAATCCACTTCCAAAACAGCAGATAATTAGAAATGGCTTGAGTACTGAGGTCCGTGTGAATTGCTATTGTCTTTTGCTCTTTCAGGAAGTTAATAATATCACATTTCTTATTATTCTGTGCTCTCATAGAATGTCGGATATCAGATAATTTCCTCAGTAATGAACAAATATTAGTAGCTGGGCCTGACTTATCAGCTTCCTCTGAGAGTATTTCATTTATCTTTATTTCAGCTTTTAAATAAATAATGTGATTACCTACCACCTCAATTGCTACTAACAAATACAATACAAGCTATAAAATTACTGCTCAGTTCAATATTTTCTTGCATGTATTTTTCATTATTTTCAGAACTTTGCCTGTAATAGACATGTTTTAAAAAACAAACTAGCTGCAACCACTTCTATTTGATGAACAGCCATACCAGATTTCCTCTAACCCTCTAACAGTATGTGTGGCTTCAATAACACTAATGTACATGTACGTATGTATTTCATCGTGCATAGCTGTGTGCATTAAGGTGAACAAGAAGATGGTGCTTACCAAGCCTCCTGCCATGATCTGTCTTCAATTTACCTTCACCCTGTCTTAATCTCCTACGGTCCTTGAAATAAATCAAACTCTGGTTTTGGTTTCAGTTTGGTTTGCCCAAATTCAAAGCATGAAAATGTTTCTGTGTATATATATCTCTCTCAAAGAAGATGAATAGTATTCTCATTTTTATGATTTTTTAAATGACTTCTAGCTTATCTAGTACAGAACAGGGATGATGATACAAAACTGTTAGTTTGACACAATTTGAGTTTTTCATATTCAATATTGAATATTAATTATAATGCCCAAGGAAGCAGTCGGGCTTAAAATTAACAGGTTCTTGCTGGACTCAGAAAATATGCATCAAAGAAATACGGATAATTAACATATGTTGAATATCCCAGGTTTCTTGTTGGGTGCTTTTTGTTCAGGACTTCTTTTCAAGTCCAATAAACAATTTTTACTGAAAAATAAATAATTCTCTTTTATAAATTTCAGCTGTGGGCTCCTGATGGGAGAAGCTGTTATATGAGGTTGTTAGTGATATGAAACAACTGGCCATAATAATTTTCTGCATCTGTTGGTAGAACTTTTCCTCATTAGACCTCCCACGTGAGAAATGTCTGTCTTTGTAGATTCCCTACAGCAGTGATGGCTGGTACTAAGTTCTCCTGACATCTTCTGGACTATTTTATACTAGAAGGTAGCTATTATTATTTAATGCTGCTGTGTTCCTTCCCATGACTTAATTGTTCCACGCTTTCTAATCTTTGGAAGGCAGAGCTTGAGCTAAGACAAAAAAAAAGATGTGTTTTGCTTTCTGTGCATTGCTTATTGAGAGAGAAAAATGAAGCGTGCTGAGTCCAAAAACTTTGTATGGGAACACTGAACTGTATTCAATGCTGTAAGATGCACTGGAGAAAAAAAGTAATTCAGTAAAACACTTTTTTATTTAGATACGGAGTTAGAGCTAAGACATAGGCTCAAGTTGATCATTAATATCAATCCATGTTAGCTGATATCTTAAATATGTTTGCCAGAAAATTTGCCCATTGGTCTGCCCCTAAAGACAACTCAACTTTGCCTGATGAGCTGGGATCTGATCTCAGTTAGAGCTGAATAAATCTGCTTAAGATCTGTTGAAGTTGACAATATTACTCTGAATTGCATGGGAATACCTAAGTTTATTCTTAGTTTTGCTAGTTCCAAAAAGCAAAATGACACATATAGTTAGCCACTAATTCAGAGGCTGACTGAATAAATAATTTCATACTGATACTTAATGTTTTTTGGGTAGTTAGTAGTATCATCCCACACAAGGCTATGTATTCTGTTTTCCTGTTCAAATGATTAATCATACGTAGGAAAGAAAACACTGATGATACAAATACTGATAAATAAGACCATGAGGACAGAATGAGAACGGACACAAATATCGGCCAAATCTCTCATTTGAAATTAAGTTCTTGCTTGAATGAACTGATATCGTAGCCTCCTGGATTTTCAATGAAAATCTCCCACTTGAAAAAAAGTATCTTTGACTGGTAACTGAGAGCTTGGCTCTGTCTGTATACGTTTCTATTCCAGTTCCAGGCAGCAAAGTATTGAGCTTCTAACCATTCTTTTGCTGTTAAAATGACCCTTAATGCACTTCATCTGACTCTCTAATGAGAATTCTCTAAGGATTCTAGGTTCTTTTATCACTGCTAGAGAAGAACAATAATCTTATTTTGAACTGTTCATACGACTTGTATTTTTTTAATCTTAAAACTTAATTAAATAATCTTGCACATATGTAATATGATACATGATATACATGTTATATTTCATTTTTTCCTCTTTAAGTAACGTGAGGTTGCTCAAATAAGTCATCTCACTTAAGGTCAAAACAAGATAGCATAACAAACTGTAGTACAACAAAAAAGTATATTTGGCTGCTTGCAAAGAGCAGATTTAGCTAATACAGTCCCAACACAGTCTTAGTTCCATGTATTTACAATAGCTATTTCTAAAGACATTGTTTTCAGGCAAATATTCCTGTATTCCTGAATATTCCTCACGCACATGATGACCAACGTGACCTGAGACTCCGATCCTCAATAGACAATCTGAGCATACTAAATAGCTGAAGTGAGTGGGGCTTCACAAGGACGCAGTGGTCACCTTTTAAGATTAGGGCGTAGAGTTGATGGCTTTATGGTTACAAAAGGAATCCCTTTGTTCCATAAAATCCTCTATCAGTAAAAATGAAAACAGACTGCCCTAAATCAGCAGGGATTGCCATCTGTTCAAAAGATTGAGAATATCATGGGGTGAAAGAATAACTTTAATTTCTAAGTATTGCTTACCGTGACTGAAGTTGCAAACTGTGTTCAGAAGCAACAAGTAGCAATCACCTATTAATTGATAATATAGCAGTAATTGAAGAGAATGTATTACCGAGAACTAAAGATTGTCTGAAACAACACATTTTGTGACCAGAAGGTAATTACATTATATCTGCAGTGTAAATATTATTGCATGTGAGCATTTTATCATTATAGGAATGGTAATTCACTTGCACAAATCTTTGTCTTCCTTGTACCTATGGTTGATGTTAAACTGAAGCTTGATGATGATAGCACTCAAAGAACCAAACTAACATCAGGGTATCAGCACCCTAAGAACTATGCAGTCATCTGAAGAAGAGATATGCCTCGGGTCAAAGAATGAATGATTTAAATAGACAAAACAAATATCCAGGTGAGGCAGTGGCTTTCCTAGGTCGCACAGCAGGTCAGTGCAATTTAAGAACACAGGTGTCCTGACACAGACAGTCAAATTATGCACTCTACCAGTTCTACCTAGCTCACCTTTATTAATTTGAGATTTAGTTATGTTAGACCTCCAGCTGTTTTTCATACTTCTCCCAAATGCAGTTAAGTTGGAAAGTTGACCTTGTAATAGCTAATTATTTTTAGTTGGCACCTATGTGCTAGGAAGCAAAAAGACATGCGGTATAATTCATGCATTTCTTCCTGCAATATGCATTGTTTACTAGACTGAAGGAAAACTGACAAAATGTTTTATTTAGTATGAGCATTATGAGGGTATATATGCTATACTATGTATTTCTTTTTTGTGCAAAATGAGGGGGGGTAAAATAAAAGGCAGTCAGACAGATTACTGTCCTTAGTGTGGGTATAGTGAGCTTTATTCCCCTTATCATTTTTTCACTGACAGGCTACTGTTTCCCAAAAGGTTTGATTAGGCTTTTAATTAACTTGAGCTGGAGGTGATGTGACCTCTAATTAAGTTTAATTTTTTTTCTTCTGGCAGTATAATAATGAACGTATTCAAATGAGACTCATTGATCAACAAACCCAAGCAGGTTAGCAACTAATAATGAAGGTTGTCAATAGATGTGAAAAAGGTTTAAAAAAAAAAAGTAAGTTTTTAGTCTTAAAATAAATCTGGTTTTGTGAGCAGAAATTACTGAGGCAAATTCCCATCACGTATGTATGGCAATACTCTGTCCAAATCACTGCAACTCCTCAATTAGTATCAGCTAAGTAGCTGGCCTGCTAAACAATACAATGGTGTCTCATGATGCAATTTCACTCATTTTGTATCTCTGTGCTGCCTGCCTATGTCCATTTATTTTCTTTTAATATTTAAACTGGGTATGATTTTTAAAAATGCACATGAGAAACTTTAATCTGCAAGGCACCGAACCATAGGCAGAAGAGGAAGAATGAGAAATCCTCTTCTAATGGAAGTTTTAAAACTGTTGTCACTGCAGGTGCCTGACAGCCAAGTGAAGCTGACTGCCTGCTTCACAGGCTATGAAAGTTCTCCCGTTCGCTAATGTATTTCTTTGTGTCAATTATTTTTAGGGTGGTTATTATTATTTGCTCTATAATAGCACCTAGACTTCCCAGGTAATATGAAGTTCCCATGATTCTAAGCACTGTATAATGATTGGCAATTTATACCCCAACGAGTTTCAAATCTAGATGGATGTTACTTCTGAATGAGATAGAAGGAACAAAATAGTATTTTCATGGGTGATGAAGATTGACTTTTCCAGGACCACAAATGAAGCCTGTGGCAGTTCCAGGAAAAGAACTTTGAAATTTTACAGGAAAGGATGAATTCTGAAGTACAAGATTATCCTTCCTTTTCTAACCTCTATTTAACAAGCCCCTAAGTTGCTTCAGGCAGGAAGAATGTTTTTAAAAGCTTATCTGCAGTTAAGAGATCGATATTTCACAGTTGATGCCAATGTTGCCGCAATAACTTCCTTGATGAATGTTATTTTGAGTGTGATGTAGGAGGTGAGTGACATTAAAGAAAAAAATATTAAAAATGTGGGCATTTTGCTAATTCTTTCAAAACTTAAATATTTTTTTCGTGAAGAATTTTCACTTCTACTGACTTGCACGGACAAATGGTTTCCCTGGGAAAAGTATTGCAAAGGATTGGTGTATTTTCAAAGTAAATTTGCTATCTGTGTGAAATTTGACAAAATGTTTTGTAGGAAAGGTTCACAATTTTTTGTTTGTGGGATTTTTTTTTTGTTTGGGTTTTTTTCCCCTCAACATTAATTTGGATGATTCTCTTCAGTTAAACTCTTAGAGGATTCTTTCAATTTTTTTATTACAACGGATGAAAATGAAGTTACCCTTATAATATGAAACAGCTAAAATATATAGAAGGTAGAATTACATGTTAGAAGCACAATTTTATTCAGCTTACTTTATCTTTTTTTCCTATTTGCCTCTCCTGTTGTTAGGATTAACATCTGCCTTACTATACTACCTGGAGAATCAGCATCTTGAGTGCTACCTGTAGTTTCAGGTCTTTTGGAAGGCTACCCTTTAATTAGCTCCCTAGAGAACTGTGAAACTATATTCTGCAGCTATTGGGGGGCAGAAATGGGACTGTGATTTGACTAAAGTGTCAGTCTCTGTTCTACAGACTTTATTTCTGGGTACCTTTCAATATTTGTGTTCTTGTGGCTGTTGCTATAACTTGCAAAACTGACTGCTTTTTCCTGAATGCCTTACTTAATGGGAATTTCCCAGGTGATGGAAAAGCTTAAGAGAATTACTCAAGGGTGTCAGCAGTTGGTGGCAAGGAGCTGCTTCTTCCTGTCTTTTTTTTTTTCCTCCCCTTTGATTTACATGTTAATTAAAGTAGGGAAGTTAGATGAGGGTCTGTCTGTGAGATCGAAATTAGTTCAATTAAATGCGGCTTCTTTTTCATCAAGCTAAGCAGATGTTACCTTAGAGAAAGAAAAAGAATGATATGTTTGCTCCTGCAAGTTGACTGCTACATTTGGACTTTGAGTCTTCACACCTGCTGTCAGTGTGGCCACCTTGTACTGGCCCAGACTGACTGTTCACAAACTGAGAACAACAGCATAGCCCAAGTGGGATTTCCATGGCATGAGCGATACTACAATAGAGGTATGGAGTAAGCAAGATTAAAAAGACCTTAAAATCATAGAATCATAGAATCATTTAGGTTGGAAAAGACCCTTAAGATCATCGAGTCCAACCGTAAACCCAACACTGCCAAGTCCACCACTAAACCATGTCCCTAAGCGCCATGTCTTTTAAATACCTCCAGGGATGGTGACTCAACCACTCCCCTGGGCAGCCTGTTCCAATGCCTGACAACCCTTTCGGGGAAGAAATTTTTCCTAATATCCAACCTAAACCTTCCCTGGCGCAACTTGAGGCCATTTCCTCTTGTCCTATCACTCGTTACTTGGGAAAAGAGAAGAACACCCCCCTCGCTACAACCTCCTGTCAGGTAGTTGTAGAGGGCAATAAGGTCTCCCCTCAGCCTCTGTTTCTCCAGACTAAACAACCCCAGTTCCCTCAGCCACTCCTGATAGGACTTGTTTTCTAGACCCTTCACCTTATTCCACTGTTATTTAAAATTAAAAGTTTTCTCAGTAAGTCTTGGAAGATGTGTCACACTTTCATAGCAAAACTTTGGAAATATTTACATAGGTTCTTCATGAAGAATTTTTGGCACATTGAAGCCTTGGAACTACCTTAGAAATAAGACAATTTGAAGGAAAAAAACATAATTGTATAGAACAAGTAAAATCTCCTTCCTACAAGGTGGCTGTAAAGGAAACAAACAGGGGACTGGGAACAGCACTATTTGGAAAAGAGCCTGGAAGTAATTTTATAGTAAAAAAAAAAAAAAGTGCGTAGTCATAATAGGCTGGAATGGGAAGGAACTGGAAGGTGAGGAAAAGATCACTGTTTCTGAGGCAGTAAAAAAGGGAAAGCAAATGGAGAAATTTTTAAAGGAGTGACCAATCAAAATAGCAGACTTTGTGAAGGAAGGCCTGAGAAATAAAAATTAATGCTACTGTAAGTGTCTATGTAAATTAAGAGTGGAGAGAGATTATGGATTAAATTGGTATTTCTGCAGAGTTTTTGAGTTGTATATAGTTATCACTGGTCCTTTCTTACCCTGAGTCATAAAAGACCAACAAAAACATTAGTCCTTTGGGACTTTAATTTATTGGGTATGTGTCACCAATTTAACAACTATTTAGCAAGTGAAAAAACAATCTTCTTTTGAGCATAACAAAGGAGTCATTAACTTAAATTGCCAGTGGAAAAAGAAGTTCTATTTATAAAGTTGGACATGTTTGGTTGATTTAATTTGAATTATGTATTTATGAACTCTTCTGTTTTGGAGCTACTTTTAATAAAGTTAGTAAAATAAGAATGTTATTATATCAATAATAATATTTTCACTGCCACTGACAAAGCAGCTATCAAAACAAAACAACAACTCCTAAAGCACAGCTTGTTGCATAAAATGTTAAATCTAATCTGATCATATTTACATAATGTTGGAATCCTTTTAATCATAAAAAAGCTTGAAGGCTTGCCTTTTAACAATTACCCCACCATACCAGGCAACATAATTTAGCTAGGGCTACATTTTTTTGCTTCAAGAAGATGCTATTTTTACTACTTCCCCATTTTTCTAAATGCTTTCTACCATAACATTTGACTCCTGCTTATTCAGAATAAACTATTGTGTACTGAATTATTTTTCTTTTTTTTCAGAATGTACATTTATTATCTAGACAGCTGCAATGTACAGACCTGTATTATGGAGACAAAATGCAAATAGAATTCTGTATTTTAAAATTATTTCAGAGTACAAGAACATGGAAAATATTTTGTCATTTAATGGAGTTACTTTGCTTGTGTCATGTCTCGTTTTGCTTGCTAAAGTAGTACACTGCTGAATGTTGTAGCACAAATTATTTAAAATGTCAGTTATATATGTAAGCTGACTGTTTCTTTTGAAAATGAAACAGAAGTGCTATCTATTGATACCTTTGATTAAACATTCAAGAATTTGTTGGGGATAAATCTTGCTAACCCATAACAAAATTCTATGCTTTTGCACAGAAAGTGAAAGGGAAATTCAGTTTTTGGAAAGGAAACTTTAAGTATGCTCAAACAGATGAAAAATTAATTTTGTTTTAAAGGCTAATGTGCAAGGACAAGCAATGAAAATTAAAGATTCATGCTAGCTGTAACCATTTTACAGGGAAGAAAATTTCATTGTCTCTAAAAAAGAACATACTACAAATTCATAAGTATTGCATTTTTTGGCCTTGAATTTATGAAGTCCCTGAAGTGCTTTGGAGCAACCTTTAGAAAAATAAATAAAACCAGGACACTATTATATGAATAGACTTGTGCATCATACCACTTGATGCCATTGAAAAAGCAGCTATCAAAACAAAAACACGCTTCCTAAAGCACAGCTTGTTGCAAAGACATTGGCATAAAATATAAAACCTAGTATTTTTAACTCTTACAAGTAGAAGCATAAAGACGACTTTAACAATCTAAAAACTGAGCTCTGGTATTTACTCATTGTTTCCAGAAAGCTTGTCCTTCTTTTTTTCTAAACTATTCTAATTTCAAAGTGTTTTCAATAAAATTTCATACCGACATAGGAAATTTGAATGTCATCCATTTGTTCTGTAAATTAGTGCACCATTATGTGAGTACTCACTAGGAGAACTCACTCACTAGGGTCTTGATGGTATTATGGACCATTAATACGTGCATGATTTGCTTGTAATATTTAAATGTTTTGGATAGCGGGTGATTAGTTGCTCAGTTTCATTTCTTGAAAACTTGATGTCTGCATTACTTGGGGAACTGCAATAACTCCAGCAGTGGATAGTGTTCTGCTAGCACTGAACATTTAGCAGCTGAAGGACTGTTGAGAATTTGTATTCAGGGTCTTTTGCAATTACATTTCAAAAAATTTGCTCTTTCCAGTAGAAATGTTCTACAGAATCGACAAAGATTCTCAGAGAACAGCTTTAACAGCACCTCATTCAAAACCTTGGGGGTTTCATCCTTCTGTGGTAGAACCATTATTTCCATACACAGGCAACATATGCCCAAAATACCATGGAATAATCCCATGAAATAATTCCCCTTTCCACCATCTTTCTCTAGCCTAAGTCCTTAGGTTGGTTGTTTTGTCTGTCTACGGTACCCCTGGTTCTTCTGCACCAAACCACGATTGCAGTGCTCTCTAGTTCTGCAGAACGAGCAAGCAGAGGAATGCCAAGCCAAATTGAAAACACAAGTGGAAACATACTTGGACAAGCGTAGAGCAAATAAGGCTTCAGCAGCTGATTAATGCAAACTGGCTAACAATCCCTTCTTTCTCACCACACATTGAGCAGGTTAGAAATCCAACTACAAAACAAGTCAAATCAAGATCTGTGAATACAGACAAAAAAACTTCCTCTTGATGTAATCATTGCAGAAAGTAGATCTTCAAAGTATTCAACAGTGTACTTTACAACAGTATTTTTTAGCTACTGTAGCTTTTGGATTAGCAATCTGTTTTAAGTTTCTGGTTTTAGAAATGAACTTGAAAAATTATTTGTGAAACTAGATTAATGGAAAACTTATTCCACTTCATCTTTAGAGTTAAAAAGAACCTAATCAGCTCAACATGCCAAAACATCTGAGTTCTAGTGATGCTATACTAAATCAGGTAAATGCGTCTAGTTTATAGTTAATTAGGGAAAATAAAAAATATAATGAATCGGTGAAATCATTGAAAGAAGGAATTAGTTTCCAGTAGCTTTAGAAAGGCACCTCATCTTTTTAAACAAATGGGAGCAAATTTGCTGCCTCACAACAAAAATGTTGGTCTACATTGTTTCCCAGTTAACTTAAAACATTAAAAGGCTTGACTGAGAGTTGAAAGAGGGGGGAGAGAGATCTACAAAAGATGATTCAAAATTTATGTGTTGCAATGCTCTCTAGAGGTCCTTTTATTCTCCACTGGCTATAGAGGGAGTCCAGGGAAAGCAGACTCCTGATTTAAACACCTCAGTTAGGGGCCTCCAATTACACGGGAAAAGGAAAATAATTAGAGAAAGAAATTTGTGATGGGGCAATTACATATCTGGTTACTTTTTTTGAAGACTCTGTAAGCCGTACCAATATTTTTTCTCATGTGAAAACACTGCAAAATTTAAAAAACTGGCATCAAAACTTAAAGCATTGTTTCAGCAGAACAACTGAGGTGAAATAATAGGCTATTTAATTTTTCTAAAAATTAGAAAGATAAGTTTTTCTTTCAATTCCATTCTTCCTCAGAGTTATGAAAAAGGTAGTTTAATTATTTCAGATACCATTCTGATGTTATTAAACACCTAATTGTTTTTTCTTGAAACAGTTTGCTGTGCATGCAGTATGGTTAATATTTTTGCTATAAGTAAATCAAACTCTGTAAACTGCATACTTCTGTGCTCTTTCCTTGTGTTATAACCTATAGTGGCTTGCTATATGGCTTCTGGCTGTTTTCCGCCAAGAAAAGATGAGCTACGTGAGTTTTAGGACACGCACTTGCATTCTGAGCTAACTTTCTAAAGGTCAAATGCTAATTTTGTTCTAGTATTTAGGAACTGGTGTCACAGGCTTGAGATGGCTGGCAGGTGAGCATGTGGTATGAAAATTACGACAGGCTTGTCAAACAGTACAATTGAAATGAAACATTAAGAAGCTTGTCTTTAGTCAATGAGAGCACCTGGACCTCCTAGTAGTGTGAAAAACTGGTTGTTAATTGTTTGTACTTAAATAAATTTTGCTATAGTGATAATGTTTTTGTTGTGCTAATCTAAGGTTTTTATGACAAAATAAGAATTTTATGTAGTAAGTGTATGCAGATTATCAGCCCATAATAATATACAATATTACTGTAACATCAGTTTTAATTTGTGATGGCTGCATTCTAACTGCAGCTCAACAAAGCATGAGTGTGACATGAATCTTACTATTTCTCTTTGTGGTGATAAAAATATTAATATTTAAGACTTGAGAGAGCTGGCTAAGAAGTTTATCCTAACTAAAAGAACATTTCTTTTGACTGAAAGCTAACAGCCTGTGATTGTTTCCAACGCCCCACTTCTGAGCTAAAATTATATTGTGCCCCTCCCATAGGCTCCATCAAAAGCCATCACTCCAGACTGTCACATTATTTACTGTTTGATTCCTTCTTACAAGTGTGGCAGTTAGCAAGCTACTTAAGGAGTTCACCCCTCCCAGGGATGGATACCTGGCTTTGTTAACATTGAAATGATTGTTTTTCCTCACCTCTTTCTTTTTTTTTCTGAAACAGTATATAGGTTGGGTCTCTGCAAACACTTGGCAGAGAGCAGGGCAGCAAGGGGGAGATGCTGACCAACTGTTCCCACTATCATCATAGTTAATAAAGCTTCTGTTTGACCTGTCCTAAATTAGGCTTGTTATGCACTTGTAGTCTCCAGATTCTCCGACATCTTACCGATCCCATCTCTCACCTACTTTTAGACAGCTCTGTTGTTCTATAATCACAAATGCAAAGAAACACAAACTTCTGATAATAGTGCCACATCTTTTCTGCACATTTTCCCTTCAGTTCCTATGTCTTTAGCAGCTGGTGATAGTAAAGCCTGTTTGTCTGGTGCCAGCCTGGTTTCTACCAGGTACCAGGAAAGTGCTGAAGTGCTATACTTTGCAGAACTATCTGCCTCTTCTAATTTCTGCAATTGTTGTTCTATTCGTCTAAAAACTTTGAAGCATGGACAGAATTAAATTTCTTACAAAAACTATAAGATGCCAGTAAGCCTTCTTCATATATCTAGATTTGTACATTTTACTACCTTTGAAAATTCACCCAGCTGAGTGTAAAACAATCCAGCATGCTGTGGCTCAACAATGCATGTTGTAGTTTCAAAGTGCATCTCAGATCTTCTTGTGTTTATACATTTTAGTTTCTAAATCCATGCCCGCTGAGACTTCATAAAAATATTTTCCTGTTTGCTACTGGAAGTTATTTTTGCCTTTTGTTCTTGTCTGTCCAAGGCTGGGGCCATGCAGCTACTTGGCATACTATTGAGACAGGGAAGGGAGAAGCTGGTGTTTTGACAGTTGCCTCAGGTCCCTCAGACTTGATCCAAGTTGACACTTTGTATAGGGGTAAAGGTAAAGGCTTTTTTCTTTCATATGAAATGTTTTACCCAGGTGGAAAACAAAAAGCATACTCCTCTGTTGTTTTCTCAGCAAAACAGTTGTCTGCTCCATTTCATTGTTTGGAGTGTGCTATTGTTCTAGTTTAAAACAGTGACTTGTGTTAACTCCCATTTTATCTTCTCCTTAGCATTCATGAAGTGGCAGTTTTTATTTAAAAAAAAAAAATCCTATAATCCAGATGTAAACACCTTGGGTTTTTAAGGTCCAGTTAATCCTATTGATAGCAACAGGCAGAATTTAGCAGCATGACAGGAAAATCCATTTTGCATCACCATTTATTACTAGGAAATCCTGTCCTGGCCCTGATTCATGACAATGAAAAATCCTCTTTTGAGGGCATTGCTTGATTTCTGATTTAATGTAAATATTTGTCTAGAAATCCCCCAAGCCCTGCTTTGTTTAAACAGTATAATCTATTTAACATAATTGTTATTAAGAGGTTGCTTTTGAACATGTAAACCCAAATATTTAGAATTTGCTTTTGTCTGTTTCAACTTCTTCATCACCTAATTCTTTTAAAGGCTCCATGAAAAAAGAAACTGCCCACTGGAAGAGTACTACTAACACTCTTTTTTTTCCCCTTATTATGCTTCATTTTCAAGAGAAAGCAAAATGATTATGAACTTCTTTCACCAATGGTACCGTTTCCAGTGTTGTTTCCAATTTGGCTAGCCAGTTCTTAATATCTGAAGCAGTCACATTGTGATTAAACATAAGTAATGAGCAAAGATTAGTGCTTGAGTGAAACTCCCAGCTATGCACGGTTTGTTTTTACTTAATCACAATTTATTTAGGACAGAATCTGTGTCCTATTGAAAAGTTTTAATGGATTAAGTTTGACCTCAAGGAGTTTAGGTAGCATCAATCCCATCCTTTTTCCCACAAAGAAGAAAAATAAAACATAAATCAGCTTGCAGTATAAATTTCCCTACCTTTTCTAACACAAACAATGTACTTTCAGAACTTCATGAGGAAAATAACACAACTTCATTAGAAAAATAGCTGTTATGAATATGTGAAAAATGTGAGTGGAGGGAAAATGTTTTCATAAGTAAATCTGGACATTGCACTTGAGTCTTTGATCAAACCACAACTAATAAAACTCGTCTCTATTTCAGTGCTGATTTTGCAATGTAAGATTGTGAGGAGAGAGGCAGGTAGAATCGTATTCTTCATTAGACCAGTGAATCTAGTTTGAAAAAGCACATAACCTTCTGAGGGCACAAAGCTCCTTACCTGTGTAGAGGTCTTCAGGACTGTCGCGGATGCAGGGGCCACTAGTGCACTCAGACGTTCAGGACAGTAGCCCTTCTGTGTCCATGGTGTTGTGTACACCTGAGGGGCTGGTACATGGGGAAGCACGTTAGTTGTGGTAGGGAAATTGTGATTAGCAGATATGTGTGCACACACACACGCATATAATATAAAAATAGCTTGCTTCAGATAATTTCAACCAACTGTTTTATACGAGTAGTTATTTTAAATAAGCTGAGACTGAATTAGTCTCAGCCAAAAAGGCTCAACCTTTTGGTTGAACATGCAGCAAATTTGGAGAACTGTTTCTTATACATATATCTATACACATACAAACACATATATACATACATTCACATGTATGTATATATAAACACACACATATATATATGTCTATGCATGTATTTGTATACACACACAGACAAGGGAAAGAAGCAGTTCTCCAAAGCTGCTGCACGTTCAACCAAGAAGCTGAGCCTTTTTGGCCAAGACTAATTCAGTCCTCAAATTTATCTTTAAATTTAGTCTGCCTGATAGTGTGTATTGTGGGTGGAAACAAACACTTTCACGATGGGATAATTTAGATTATGTAAGGATATTAGTGAATGTAAACACCAATATATACTCAATACATAAAATTAGAGAGTAGCATATCAGCTCTTGGTAATACTTCAGTGAGATCCAAGATAACTACTCAAGCCCAAAGTTTACTGTAAACTTTTAACAGCAAGTTAGTAGAAATAGTTATCAACATTCATATTAAAGTTTTGTTTTCTCTTTGGGTGGAAAGAACAGTACAGGACATGTTCATATATCTGAATTATCTTCATAGTCCTGTTTTTAAATTGTGTGTCCAAACTGAGCTACTCCTCTCACTTTAACACCTTGTAAGACCAAAGTAGGAAAAATGGAGGTGCTCTCTAGACAGGAAAGAATAAATTAGGTATCATGTACTTCTTCATACAGATAGATAAATCTACCCATATCACAGCGGAAGAAAAGCAACTTCTCTGGCAGCTAAAAGAATAACCTTTCCAGTGAAAGAGTTTGGAGTTGGGAATTCTATTTCTATCCTTTATTATTTCAAAGATTAAATATATAAGCATTTTATTAAACCTTTATCAGCTAGGGAAAGCGGCATTAAGGTAAAACCTCCCGACCCCTTTCTCTGTAGCTTTCTAAGATGACTAGATTTTGAAAAAACTCTTTGCACATCTGAATGCTTAGCTGCTTAGCATACTTAGTCCTCAAGTATACATTGTTGCTGTAATGACTGATAATAGGAAGATCTCATTTCCTCATTAACACATTACATAGTGATCCACAGCACCAATAAATTTGGATATCTTTTCAAGAAATTCCCACCCTTTTTTGACTGTTGCTGCAGATGATCCCTATCTTCTAACAGTCATTCAGTGGATGCAGCACTACTCCAGTCATGCGTCCTTCAGCCCACAACAAAAGGCCTCTCTTTGCTTTCCTGCTTTTGAAGGAACAAGCTGGGAGATGCTTCTTCAGACTTGCAGAGAGCTGACAGAAGAGCTCACAATGCACAAATAGAAGTTTCTCACTTTTCAATCACAAAAAGACAATATGCTAACTGATGGGAAATATGGAGATTTTAAATAGAATTTAAATTTTATACCAATGGAGACTATATGAGGCTAACCCAGGATTCCCCTAAGCAGAAGTAGCTGTTTTCAGTTATAAGTTATCGCTGCTCTTCAAAGGTAAGAGGAATCACTTTACAGAAAGGAATAAAGTGTATCAGAAGCCCGTTTAACTAGCATACAGTAGGCAGACAGGAATAACTGTGGAAATTTGTTACAGGGAAAAATAGTTTGTGTTATGTTAGAATTTAGTTTTTTTTCCTTTATCTTTTGTCCGAAGAGATTTCCCCTTTCTCTGTTTGTACAACATACACAGGATATTATTTTCTGGATGGAAAACGTCTGGATCATAAAAGCAAGGGCAATCCTCTCTCATGGTATTTTAAAAAATGATTAGATCTCAAGGGAACAGAGACACATTGGATGATTAGTGTATGTTGGAAATTGATGTTTCATCTTGAACCTTAATGGGGAAGCTTCCATCTTTTTTTGGTCAGTTAACTTCAGCTGAATTTTATTAGTTGCACACGGTATTGACCTTAAAATGAATCTCCAAGACAGTAAAAAGCATGCCCACTTAAGAATGTCTAAACAGCAGATGAACGACAATCATCCTTTCTGATCTCAAGAGACTGTCATAATTTCTTGTAAGAAAAGGCTATTTGTGTATCTTCTTAACGTGTTAATGTGCTCTTTCAAGAGAGAAGCTATTGGGTAAGGAGCAGGTAAGACAAAGGTGACTTATAAGATAAAGACTTGGATAATAGACAGAGAAGATGAAAGTAAAAGATAGGCCCTGCAATGTCTTTTATCTGTTCAAGATCAAAGAGGTTTTACCAGATTAGCATGAAAAGAAGCCTATACCTTGTACACCATGTAGCAGCAGGCTGTGTTCGGCAATCCTAAACTTCAGAAAGGTTATTGCAATACTGTTCTACAGTGTAGACATGCTTTAAATATTTGTGTTGCCTGAGACTGCTAATTCCTAAGACTCGTTTCTCTTTACATACCATTGCATTAGATTTACTTTTTATCAGCTGAAGGAAGGAAATACATTGAAGGAACTTAGAAAATGCTATCAAGTAAGTTGCCAAGACATCATTCAGCAAGGTATTTCAAAATACTGAGGTAGAGGACTAACTTTGCACTCCACAAAGAACCTGAGTTAAGTGTTTCAGTTATTCAGGGCTTAAGAACACACTCTTCAGGCCAATGCACCTTCAAGTGGGCTGCTTAAAAACTATCAATGCAACAGCTAGCTAGGAGATCATTCATGCCCTTGCAGCATCCCATGTATCAGGGAAAACTCGACTGGGTCTTAGGATACAAACTTTAAATCCTTTCTTCTGCTCATTTGCATAGTGTCCAAGGCTAAGATCTTTGAGGGCAGAAATTAATAATGTCTTTATATTCTTTGAATGCTATAGGTTTCAATATATATTACATATATTGAATATGTCTCTATATATGAATATATATTGAATATACTCAAACAGAATATAGCAATGTAGGAGGAAACTCTAACCATTAGTGGTCTTTATCTAAGTGAGATTATGTAATTATTTTTAATGACATGTTTGGAGTAATTAACATTTAGTTATTTCATTTTTTTATATAAAAAGATACTTTATTTGAACTCAGACATGTAGCAGCAAAGTAGGTAGTCAGAATCTTCCTCAACTGTCACAAAATTTTTTCGCTGTACCTATTTATTTTAATTTACCTCAAATTCCTAAGGCTCTGTTCAAATAGATAGCCTTCAGGTTAAATTCTGACATTTTAGTAGCTTATATGGGGGAAAAAAGCTCATTTTTTTTCCCTTAGGTGAAATCTTTGCCTTATAAAAATATATTCTTTTTAAGTGCTTGCATTATTCTTAAGCCAGTGAAAGGTAGCTCATCTGCAATCATTTAGTCAGGTACAATTATAATTTCCAAATTTACTTGTGGGGAAATCATACTACAATCATGGCTTCAAGGCAGAAAGATCTGGCCCTATCCATATAATAGGCTAAAATTTTTAAGCTACTGTTACATCTAACATCCAATATCTTGATTTAAATAGATCAGCTGAAGAACAATTTATCATATAACTGCATAAGTTTTTAAACTGCTGTTTTCCTCTCCTTGCTGTAGCTTTATATTGAACTTCTAGCATGAATTTACCACTTTCAGCTGTATTCACTCCTTTTTCTTCCAGTACTGAGGCCGCTTTATCAGAACACTTCTTCACAAATAAGCACTTCTAAAAATAATTTATGGGCCACTAAGCTTGCTTTTTGGTATACTAAATATACTGAGCTTCTTAGATGCCTCCATGTAAGACATCTTGTTATTATCTCAGATTATCCTTATACTTTATCCCTGAACAATATTGTCTTAGTCATGCAGTTGTGAAATTAACATAGAAGATAATTAATTAGTATTACGATAATGAAGTCACTACTGATCTATACAGGGAAGGGTATTTGACTAGGCAATAATTATAACAGGGAAGTGACATGACCTGTGAAATGTTGTCAAATAGTGTATATTTATCAAAGCCAGAAAGAAGTAATTCTCAGTGGACTTTCATGCATTTTCATTTCTGTGTTCCACAAAAGCCAAGAGATTACTTGGGAGTTGACAGATGCAGTTTAAAAACCTTGATTGAATTTGACCAAAAGCTTTGACAAAAGCTTCAACAAAAGCTTCAACAAACGAGTCATCACTTTTTAGGTTTTATCAACTAACTTTATTGTCAACTGCCTACTCTCTGACTCCTACTGTGGAACTCATTCCCAAAACACATTGTAGAGGCCAGAAGTACAAATGGATACTTAAAAACATTTAGTCAATTAATTGAGAATAATTCCATCAGTAGCTTTTATACAAATTGATCTGGTTATAACTCTTGGTCATCTGTTTTGTTGCTGGAAGCTAGGACTTTTCTCAGGAAAAGGATCCCTTTACATACAACTTTTACTGTCTTTTTAAACATCTGCTTCCGGCTGTTATTGCAGACACATACTGGGCTATACAGCTACTTGATCTGATTCAGAATGACCCTTGTTCAAATTCATTTTCACAGTAACTCTTAGATTTATGATCCATGTGCTCCTCTAGCCTCCTGTGAGATCACTTGTTTTACCATTTTGATTCTGTTATTTTATTTAATCTCATGTTATATTTTAGTTTTCACAACTGGACTTTGCAATGGTATCACATTTCAACTTCTCCCCTAGGCCTGATCTTTGTCATAAGGATTACAGTTTCGTACAGCTATACAAGTCAGCATGATTTTTATTAAAATCAGCTGTAGTATCATTATAAGGAATTTCTTAAACAGTAAATTATACTAAAACATTTTTGTTTGTCTTCTCTTCTAATTTTTTCTATTCATACAGGCAAAGTAAATTTTGGTTGATCAGGAAATTTCAACATTGAAAGTGGTTTCTTTTTCTACATTCCTAAATCCATGGTTAACCCTTTGTTTGTTATCAGTTTATCTGCTCAGTGAATACTTCCAGCTCCATAATGTCAGCTCACTGAAAAAACCTTCCTCCTCAAAATGCTTAACTTTGTGTCAGATAGTGGTAAACATCTTCCTGGGACAGCCTCCACAAGGAAAGTTCTTGCTGCTAAAGTAGGAGGACTTCGTGAGGCTCCATAATGTATCAGGTCAGGACTTTCAGGCAGCCATGACCAACTCATGGTTGTCTGAAAATAAAATTTCAATTTTAAGTCTTATTATTATCATTCTATTTATTATAAAGAACAAAACCAGCTCTAGGTATAGAAAGCATTGGGTAACATTTACTTCCCTCAAACTGAGAACTGTGCTCTGCCATATGATCTGCACCCACCTGACTATGAGAGAGGCCTTGCAGTCAATATTCTTCCTTAAAACCAGAATTTGCCTATCTGATTGAAACACTTGCTTGAATCCTACCTTAAATCCTTCAGCTTGACAGTTGCATAGAGAGCTCTCTAATCTATACCATTCAGCTGCCAAGACAGCCTTACTGCTTAGAACTGTGACTAGATGAAACATGAACCCCTTTTTCAATATGCCAGCCAGCTTCCTATTTTTGGTTTTATTACATTCATGCTTCTTGTTCTCTTTTTCCAGTGCCTTCTTTCAGACCTCACTATTGCAGGTCCTCATCAAAGTCACTTCTGTGTTCCCTCTTTGACATAGTCTTATGACAGGAGAGGCTTTTCCCACTTTATGACAGCTTAATAATACAAACCGTGAATCCAGAAAAGCTTGTCTATGTTTTCTGAACTATTCACTGGCACCCAATATGTTCAGTAATTAAGATCTCATATCACAGATAAAACTTTCAAAACAATCTGGGAAAGAGACTGAAAATGGTTAATAACTATCGTGTTTAAAATATACTTTATGAGATACTTTAAAATCGCCTTCCCTACTTGAAGCGATTAATTCATTAGGTAATAAAAGCCAAAAGCACTTTTTTTCAGAAGGAATTTACTATTTAGTATATGAAAAAAAAGCAACAGGATTAGAATTACTGTTAATTTTTAGAAGACCCTATATCTGAATGTTCAATTCCTTTGAACAATTTTAATACAACTATTGAACAAAACAAAGTATGATTTGGTGCCATTTTTCAGTGGATGCATAAGCTACGCTAGACCTACACTTATGAAAATCTCCCTTGATCAGGCTTGGAGCATTAATGTTTGCTGCGTTTCATGGAGAACATTTACAGAGTTCAGCCAGGTTAGCTTACAAAAATACCAGTCCAAATAGATGATAGTGAAGCACTCGTGCATAGTCTCAATTCAGTGTTGTATTGCTATTTAATGAGACACAATTAAAGACAAGAATCTGAAAGAGAGAGATAAAGTACTGCAATGTAAAGCTTGCCTGAACAGTGATCTGTAAGAAACAAGCAGGGCATTTACTTGCTTTACTTTATTTTCAGTTTTCCAGTCATCATAATGCAAATACATATGAGCTTAAGGTTTTCATGCAGAAGTAGTAGTCATCCTGTCAAACATCGTGCTTGTAGAAAACAAAAATAAGTTGTTAATAACCCCTAATATTTCTGAATTAGAATTTTCCTAAGCCTCATGTCTAAGTACTCAAAGTGTAACAGAAGTGTTCCTTCAACTTGGGGAGAAAGGAGATGAAGAATCAACACAGTTGTAATGCACCAGTTCTACTGATGGTGGTTTGGTTTTGTGCCCTTCTATTGCAACCAAATGTCATTTGCAAAGCACTAATTCAGGCACTTCCCTTGAAGTAGCTGTCAAGTCTTCTAATCGGGTTCATTAAGTCCTCTATTTTAGAATGCATCAAGATGTTTCAAGCAGACTACTACTGAAAATAAATGTGCATATGCAGCTATAGATACTTTGTGTAAACACAGTTCCAGTCCTTTTGTTGTCAGCTTTCTCTTTCACACTTTTCATGGAAAATACTGGTTTTCACCTACATTTGTGGAGTGTCTAGCACAAATTATTCTTGGTTGGTTCCCATGAGCTATTGTAATACAGTTAATATATTGAATAATTGCTTGGCAGTATTTTCATGAAAACATTGTGTATTAAATAGCATTCGCCTGTAAAAAGTAAGCTAAATATTATGAAGTGCAAACAAGCAGAATGAGATCTTGCCAAGTGGGTGAGTTTTGGCTCATCCATGTGAGATACTTCATTCTATTTTCACCTTTTCTGGAAGCAAATTTATTGCAATCCAAATGATCTTACCTGTAATACTAACAGAATGATAGCTGCCTCCTTTGATCAGTAACAAGCACAATGAACTACAAAAGCGTTATGAGAATCTATGGGTCACTCCACTCTCTGAACCAAAGACTACTGGGAGAAAATGAATGGGGTTTTTTGTTTGCTCGCTTTAAAATAATTTATGTAACGTTGAAATATTTAAACGCTAATTAAGGAATATAGAGACATTCATTGGGGGAGGGAAAGAAATAGTGTTGAGAGAAAAAGCTGCTGTAGGAAATAAGGAATCTTGTGGAAGGTGAAGCAAGCCATTCATTGCTATTATACGCACTTTTTCTCTATGAAGCATATATATACATAACAACTTTTGATGTAATAGTAGTGCCCAGTTCAGCAATTAAGGAGCTAACAGAGGTAACAAGCAATATATAAGGAAGCAGGAGACATACGGGTGTGCTGCTAGTACCAGAGGTGGGGTAGAGGAGTGTGGAATCACAGGCAGGGACAGGACTCCCAGCTCCAAGCCTGAACACCCAGATGAAAGAAGAGTTGATGTGCACATTTCAACGAATGTGTTATGATTCTAGGGAAGGAGGAGCGGTGGGGAAAAGAGTTCGCTGGTTATGCATTATAACATCTGGCTTGGGAAATAAGTGTGATCTAGACGGGCAGTTATCTTGAGAAGTCTCCCTCACAGACCTGAGGAAAGTGTGATTTTGTTTGTAAATATATGCTCAGAAATCTGATGTCTTCGGCTCCTACCAGCACTGTTTATCCACATGGATTGAGGAATTAAGTCTCATAAGACCCTATGTAGCTATTATACTCTTTAGCTAAAGGATGACAAAGACTGCAGATGAGATAATATTCTTATCAACCATGCTCTCCCACAGGCACGACTCCGGCATGAAGAGGTGCCCCCTGAATACAAGCGTGTAACTGCACATTGTGTCATCAGAGAAAGAAGGGACTGAGAAATAATGGCAATTGTACTCTACTTCTGTAGCCAAGAGTATATCCAGAATCTACAAATTCACCTATAAAATGCGATTCAATTTTCCAGCGAAAATCAGCTCTGTGACCTAGATAGTAATAAACAGAACACTGTGCATGCATTAGCCCGATGTACAACAGCTAAGGCTGCAATGAATTTTGCACTTAAAGAGAAACTGAATCTACTGCTTCTCATTAATGATTAAGACTTCATCCTGGAGGCTGGCATTTGTGGGGGCCTTTTTTTTCTTTCTTTTTAGTATGTAGAAGTGTAATAAGAGGCAGAGCTTTGTGCAGCACTGAATTTCATTATCACCAGTGCTTTGCAGTTTTGAAGTGCTCAAGGCTGTTGCATCTATTCACTGGGGATCCAGAGCAACAGCACCAGAGTAGCCCTACACAAATAACCCAGTTGTGCGTGATACATTCCCTTAATCTTGCTCAATGTGAGATGCTATGGTATTTCTACAACAAGAAAAATAAAACATGATGTTGCTTCAAGGGCCACTATCTGCCACTCTCCTCTCCTCTCTGGCATGTGTAGAATAATGTCCAGAGAGGTTTGCTGTCAGTAGGAAATGGCTCCACTAACGGGGCGTTACCCGTGGAGAGGAGAAGCCCAGATGTACAGGCTGCTTTGCAGCCTAACTCATACTCTGCTAAACTGCGATTTCCACTTATGTAGTGATCCTTCCTACTAGACATAAATCTGTTTTAATAAGCAAGGAGCAATCAATCAATCATACAAACTCTTAAGCAAGGAAATTTAATATTTGAGGGAAAAAAAATCATCCTATCTACTCTTGTTATGCCGAGCCTAATCATCTGGGCACCTTTTCCATCTACCAGGAATGGTGATCATTTTTCAGATTTTATGGAAAGGAAGAGGATGAGTAAGCTTATATGGGGCAGATTTATTCCAGTAAGAGACACTTGTGTCTTTCTATTGTTTCCTGTGCCTACTTCTATATTGCGTCAAATACTTTTATATGAACTTAAGTAGTTGAAAATTAACACTGACTTCATAGGACTACTCAGAAATGTAAACTCCACTTATATTTGCTGCACATATCTGTAAATATTAAATATATAGGAAACAATATAATTAAAAATTTCAAGATGAAAACAAAAACCCAAATCACCCTTTATTTTTTTCCTCCGTAAATCTTAGTGATCTTGGATGAAATGATATCTCTAAAATGAAAAGATTTGTGAATTATTTATCAATAAGTCTTTAGGATCTACCCCTTAAAAATGTTATAACTGTTTATCTGATGTTTATTTAGCTAGTAATACTATTTCATAGATATAGCCTGTAACTAGAAATGGAGCAATTCTCATGTAGGAAATGCTTTTTGAAATATATTATTCTGCTTATTTCCAGAAGCAATGAAAATTTCATTACGCAAAGTCAATTTACCTAACAAGCTCAAGGGACAGGACCTTGCAGGTGAATTAAAATCCTCTCTTTGTGTTTCAGAATTCAAAGGGACAAACGGATGTTTCATAGACTAGCACACCAATGCAAATGATTTTTTCCATTGTTGATTCTTGGCTAAGAAATCCTGAAAGGAGGACTCTGATTCTCAGTGTTTAATCGGCTTCTGGATCTGTGCCGCTCACTATTAACAAACATAAAGCTGCAAAAAAATGGAACTTGAAAGGAGAAAAGGAAAAAGCATTCCCAAATGTTTTCGAAGCTACGCATTTCTAAAAGCCGGTGAAAATCCATCTTCTGGATCCACATGACAGCAGATCAGTTTTATCCAGTCAGAGCACATGGTGTTTGGTATTCATTAATGATTTTATGACAAATCGGATATATTTTCATCTGCAGGTATAAATACGTCACTGAAGGTTTCATTTCTCAAAAAAAGCATATAGTGCATGAGGATCTAAAATTTAAGTTTGATTTATTTTTCAGCAAGCCTTTGTGCATTTCATTTTAAATGCATTCATATTTGAAATGACATCTCAGGAAGGAGGCAGCACCTTTAGAAGCTATCTTTGCCAACAGTCTGATCTTATGCCAGAGAGCTCAGTTTTTATGTTAGTTTAATCTTGCATCCTCCAAACATGTTATACTTATTTAATCCCTTATGAAGGCCTCACTGCTTTTAAACTCAGCATATGGTGAGCAGTCGGTAGAACTGGTCGTATGGTATTGGGTTAAGTTTGGGATAGTTTTAACACAGAAAGAAATGGGATGTGAGGGCTCATGATTGTCGTAGTGCTACCATAGTGAAACAACTACTTTATGGTTGATTCATTACTCATAATCTTTGGCAAGTGACACTGATTCTGCCTCACAAAGTGAGAAAATGCATGGCCTGGGCTAGTGTTGCGGAGGGGTTACATGGACAACCAGCTCACAGGGTATAGCAGAAGGCTCTGTAGCCTGTGCTCTCCTAGCACTCCTGGGCATATCTGAACAGCAGATATTTGCAGACTAAAATAGGACACACAGATTTAAATTGCATTGAATTGTACATAAAATCAAGAATCTCTTGAATACACTAAATAAAATAAATCATTTAAAAACCAATTCTGTTCTTTTTTGTGCGGCAGGAAGGGAATAAAAGAGAGGACTCATACCAGGGGAGCTGCCTGCTGTGTTGTGTACAAGAATATTTGATATCTAAGCCAGACTTTTACCATAGTGTTTTGACTTGTTTGATGTCTGAGGATAGGAAGAAGCTGGAGTAGATGCTCAGTTCCATTAGTAGCACAATCACTGTAGTTTACTCCTCCAAAGGCAACTGACTGTTTTCCCCATCTGAGGGAGAAATTCATCTTGGTGTCATGCAAAATAGCACTTTTCTGAGTTGATTATTTGAAGATACTACCCTTGGCTTTGTTGTTGATTAAGCCTCTTGTTGTGATATTAGTTACTTTTATTCCAAGATAAAATATTTATGCATTTTTCACTTTTTACATAAACCTGTCCTCACTTACATTGCCTTAACATGACCTAAGCCACACCTACGACCAATCCTTCCTGGATTAATTCAGAAGGTGGAATCTTCCTTTAAAATTTTCCATCAGCAAGACCCAATGGAGGAAACAAATGTATTAAGCGAGCTGACACACTCTTGTGTTATTTCTTCTCATTTTTGTTTGCTCTTACAGTAGATTATTCACCGGCTAGAACTTTGGAATACTCTTGGTAATAAATCTTGCATAACAGAGATAGATGCATCTCCATAGTCATAAAAACACAAGACATGATCATAAACAATTCAATAATCCACCTGATTATTAGGTTTCCAGATAACATTACTATATTTACACTGTCCTGAAGTAGTGGACTTTGATGTGGACATAAATGTATTACCCAGTCAGCTCTATCTTCTTTCATAGACAGACTGTCAGGAAACTACATAAACCTGCCTGGCAATATGCTAAAATGACAAATACGTTTGGACTCTAGAGACTTCCTCTACCTGCATTTGAAGGTTTTACTTGCAGAGCTTAGGCTACAGGAGATTGAGGAATCTGATCATGAGTGTACTGTTTAAAGACAGTGAAGACACAGCTCAAGGAACAAAAATGCTGGCCTTGTTCCTTAATTTCTTCATCAATTTATACTACACTTTGTTATATGGTTAATACATGATATTTGATAACATAGGATATGGCCCCAGATGCATTATTTCTGAGCTTCTTAATTATGCTATTGTTTTTAAGACAATTAGGAGGAAGAATATGCTCTGTGGATCGTTAAAGAGTATTTTTTACCAAATAGAAGAAGATGAACATGGGAGACACGCAGGTCTTACTGGAAAATTCAACAGCTAGGTGACCAAAATTACATTCTTGGTGGTTATGAGCATCCAGACAGATCTCTCGGTGGTGTATGAGAGAGTAATGGTGTGTCAAAAAGGAGCCTTAAAAGGGGACACAAGTAGCTTGTTCTTATAATGGTTTTTGGAAGGGAAGTTTGTAAAACAAATTGTCAGTTAACAAAAGACACAAGGAAGAGAACAGTTAAGCTTAATTTCACAACTCTTATTCAAGTGGCAAGTCCTTATCATTTGAATACTGTCACTGAATTCACATGTGAATAAAGATACAGAATGTTAGAAATCTGAACTCCTAGCTTTCCACTTAAATACTCATATAAAGAACTACTTATTGCTTGTTAAAATCAGTTTATAACGTACTTATATATTAGATGTATATATCTCTCAAGCACTGTTGAGCAAGACAGAATCTGCATTTGAAGAGTTACACAGGTGTTTAATTCATTTTAGAAACTCACAAGTAAAATTACAGAGGCTGTTATTATAATGGGAACAGAACAAGAAAAGAGAGATCATATCCTAAATTGTTAAAATTAGTTGTTCCTCCAACGTTGCTTCACTGGAGCTGTACTGGTCTAAAGGATGTAGGAGGGACAAAGCTTGTAGATGAAGGTGACATCTATTAGACCAGATAATACAACTGAAAAAATTAGACAAGTCCTTCTTCAAGTCTGAAATAAAAAGAGCAGACTTCAGAGCTAAATGCAAGTCCAGTCTCCCTCTGAAAGTTTAGTTGTGTACATTATCAGCTGGCCCACCCTGGACAGGAAATCTTATAACCCCCCAACGAAGCTGGAACAAGCTGTCTTGTCCTATTCTTCTGTGATATATTTACTACGAAGAAACCAGCCAAGCAAAAATATTAAGAGATATTTGTGATTTGCATAATGATCAAATAGAGTAGGCCTCTTAATAGTTATTTCATTATTTTTCAGGATTATTTTTAAAGCTTTAACTACAGCGCTCGTCGGAGCAATGTGTAACATACGAAAATGCAGATTCCCAAGTTCTGTAGTTTCTGTTTCTTTCCTGTAATAACACCATCTGGTAGCTGAGCTATATGTGGCTAAAGTCACAAAGCAGGCATTACTGACCTTCAGCAGTGAAACCAAACCTTTACAAACAATAGAAAGCATCTCAGCACCCCAGGGAACGTGAAATCAGATAAGCTACACCTTCTGTTATACCTTTCCTTTAGTATTCCTTAGAAGAAAGAAACAATGTCCGCTTACAGTGTCCTCATATTGACTCCTAGGCCAAATTCTATTACAAAACTGTGCCCATTGAAAAAAGTTCAGTAAATCCATTTAACTCCTTTGCAGCAGGAACTTCAAGCCCTGTTCATTTTCCTTACATTAGTTAAAATAAAAAATCCACCAGGGATACCTGTCAATCACTGCTTGTGTACAAACTCCTCAAAGCCAAAAAGTTAAGAGAAAACTTTTGCATTGTCCTGTAACAGGAGGACTGTTACATACTCACATCAATAAATGTATAGTTATGCATACACACAGACACTACATATTCATCAACATAATTGAATGAGAAATACATAAATAGACAAAATAAATATTTTTCCATCCTAGACACAGTAGAATTAGAAGAACTCTGACAAGTAGCAGCCCATATTTATGCACATTCCCTCTGCAAGTTTAAAAATGTGAAGTTGGAGACTTTGTTATAAACTTGTGCTTATTTCTATTCTGTTTTTCCTGGTTAATATGAATAGTTTCTACTTTAAAGAAATTTGTTCTTCTAATTTATGTTTTAATGAAACTTCAGGCTACATTCAAAGTCTCTTTTTTATGTTTTTGGTTTAGCCCAGAATCCTGCCTGACCTGGAATACTGCCACAGAGAGTATCAGTAGCTATATGAGTCACATTTTGGTCTGAGAAAAAATAAAATAACATGAACCAATCTCTTAGCAGCTTTAAAAGATTCAAAATCGTAATTTTAAAGGTGATAAAAGCACAAGTAGATTTTACTGATGTTTAAGGCCACAACTAGAATGCCCACTTTTCGGGGTAATGGGTGTAAAGATTTTGTGAATGTTAAATTTGTAGGACATATGTGCCTTTTTTTTTTTGTCAAACCTTAGCAAAAATGTCCTTTGAAGGTGAGATGTTAATTTTAAAAAGCTAGAAGAACGGAATCATACTTAGATTTCAAATACTGTGATAGTAAGTACAAGATGAAGCTGCTGTTAGGCACCTTCAGGAGTAATCAGCACACAACAGTACGATCAAAAGTGGAGATCATTGGCTTGAATACCATGACTATTATGTCAAATGAATTTTAATACACTCAGACTGAGGGTCAGGACTTGGTTCGATGTACAAAGTCTAACGTCTGTCCTTTTGAGGGTTCCACCTGCTGCCATTGCCAAATGGTGCCTCACAAACACCACTTCAAAACAGAGAGGGGCTTTTGTTGTTTTCATCATTTTGTTTTTGTTTTCCAATTACAAACATGATTTGCAAAATGAATAGAAATCTGGAAGAGATTTAAGGATTTCAGACAGACTTCCCAAAGGCATTTGGCAGCACTATGCCAGGGCATGTTCAGAGTGAGAAAATCAGTCTAATTTAAAACTCTTACCTGGCCTTATCCAAAAGATAGACAAAGGTTGCTGAAGCTATACTTCCAGGATGGTATCCTGCAGAAAGCAATTTAGGTTATTAGCACAGAGAGGACAGAAGAGCAATTTTCCAGCCTGTACAGTTAATCAATAGGAAGCTCTCACTTCCTCTGGAGGGAAGGGGGAATTGTGCTTAAAGGACAATGATTCCTAAGACGGCTTGAAAACATTATAATGGTACAAAAAAGGCATTTGAGAATGGAAAAAATTGAAGAGGAGAGCTAGAGATAATTTATACCAAGGGCTCAGGTGGCCAAGGGTATTGAGAAAGCTGTCAAGGCCTACTGCATATGCCAAAAATGAAGGCCAAATTCATAAAGATAATCCACACTGCTGACATAGCAAAACCAAATGCCTAACACAGAGATTTGTTTATGATTCATGGGAATGTATATGTATTTGCTCTAAACTCTTATCCCAATTCCTTTGACATAGTCTTAGAAAGTACAGTTAAACAGATGATCATGCACATCAAATCTGTTTTCACTAGACATACCAGACATAGTAATGTCTGTCTGTGGGCCACTGTTTAAGAAGAAATTTGCTCTGAAATATGGGTTTAGACATGGGACCTCTAGTTTGTTATCCCCTTTCCCAATAGGCCGGTAGAAAATGATGTCAAAATAATAAAGTGCCTATAAAGGTGGCGGTAGAATGAGACAGCAGTCTGTATTTAGCTCTGCAAAATTATAAGATGGCACCAGTGAAGCATGGGTTGACACTTGCTGACATTTTATTTAACTGAAAACAAGATTACTGGCACTGAGCAGAAGCGGATGTGAGAGTCATGGAGGATTTGCAGAAATATAGAGATGTGGATAAGGCCAAACAAAAGTATTATTTAGTGTCCCAGAAGATGCCAGCTCCACAAGAAAATGACACCGAACACATCTATGATGAGACTGTGTGACTGTGACATGCAGTTTTGTCTCAAAAGACCTTTGCTTCAGGTTTATGAGGTTGTCAGCCCCAATGGACATCTACCGAAGAAAACTACAGCTCCACAATGAAAGGCAGAGATAATGGCTACAAAAAGTGAGGAAAGTAGCAGTCAGGCAGGAGGAGTTACTGTCCAATTAAACAGATTTACAGAATACTAATATCAGAAAGGAGACTATCAAGTCCAAAAACCAGTGCAAGTCACTAAGAATATTTATTTTACATCATTTAGCATTTTGCTTATTAGGCTAGCTGTAAGTATGTAACATTTGCTGTCATATGTGTTTGAGAAAATTTATTATGAAAAGTGACTTTTAATTGGTAATTCAGAGGCAGTGGGAACTCAGATGCTGAATACAGTAGACAAATTGCAAGCACTTTGTCTCAGAGAGTACGTCTTTGCAGTCAAACAACACCTATATCCTTGGTCCCCGTATTGTGCACGTTTTCTCTGCAGTAACTCAGTTTCCTCAAAAGCAAAACCTCCACGTGATTCTGAGAAAATTTCATTTAAGGCCCCCAAAGAAACCAGCTGGACAGCTTCCAGAGAAGGAGCCAGGAAGCAAAGCTGATGGAAAGTGTCCCCTCACCAGCCTTGCCTGGCTGGGCGGCGTGTGTGTCCCTGCGATCCTCAGCACAGGCGGGTAATCTGCAGCAGTCCTCAGCTCCCATGAGACAGCGGGGCTCACTCTCAAAAGGCAGGATAGACAAGACCACACCGAGTTTGTCTTCCTCTGCCTCTCAGTGTGGTCTATCCCAACCGGATAGTACTGGCCTCTTTTTATGTTTTTAATTTGAATTTTGCTGAAAAAATGTATCTTTTCTTTTGTTGCTAACATCATCCTCAACACAAGAATAATGGACACTGAATATTAGAAACCATATTTTACAAGTTCTATTTTATAACCATATAACGATATGCAGACCTAGTTTTACTTTCTTATATGAGACCCTGGCTGAGCACATTTAACCCCATGCATATGAGGAAGCTTCTTGATTTCAATAGCATTAATAACTGTCTAATGGCACACATCAGTTGTACAAAAGTGCTTAGTCTGAACTGAGTTTGAAAATAAAATGTTAGCGGGACAAAACACTTTCTTTATTACTAATTAATTTTTGTAGCTTCACTAGACAATTCTTGGCCCTGTTAATTGCACTAAAAAGTATCTCTTCTTTATGCTAGAAAAATCTCTTTTATGATGGCAAACTGGGATTTTTGAATAATCAAACTAAGGAAGAGAGAAAAAGAATATTATATTAATGGAAAAAGGTGAATGATTTTGTTAAAATTAATGTACTTTTTACAGAATTTGAATTAAGCTATTTTTACTCTGATTTTCTTCAATGCAGTACAATCTGGTAAGCAAGTACCCCATCTCTCTTTTTTTTTTTTTGTGTTGAATAATCCATGACCATGTATGTAAAAATAACTTGGCATAAAAATAACTGAGTAAATTTCTTACTGACATTTGTATAAAAACCTTTAACCTAAAAGTGATGTTATAATTGCTTCCTATCATAGCAAGTGTCTAGGTTTTCTAGTCTTCACTGAAAATCTGATCAATGAATAAATGAATAAACGAATAATATAAAGATAAAGATAAACTTAGTTATTTACTGATATTTCTGTGTTGAAATTCTATATTCTGGAGATTTTTTTATTTATGACAATTCGACCTTTATTTTATAGGCTAAGACACTGAGGTTTGTTATCTCTAGGCCCAGTTTAACTGAATCCTAAAAACAGTGTAGACACATCTTCATTTACTGCCTTGGCCTGCAGACCTCATGGTGCCTCATAAAAAAATCACAAGATTTTAAAGTCAAATGAATAGGCTTAATTTATATTCTACCCACTAATCAAATCACAGCAGAAGAATGATAAAATGTGGGATTCTCAGTAATTTCTTGTAAAGTAAATAGGATACTTCTACATTTTCATGTTTCTAATGATTAAAGAAAAAAGGGTGGACAGGACTTGTCAGCCTTGAAAAAGTAGATATACTTGGATTTAGCTGTACTGTTGTCCCGGATGTCCTACACTCTACTAGTCAGTCTTCTAAGATAAAACTGATTAAAAACCAGTGCAGTCAGAGGATATCTGATATGACTTGTAAGCAGCCTGTTACTTTTGTGCTTAATAGTCCAAACACTATGAAAAGCAGAGAACAGAAATTCTGGATTTAAACTATTGTATAAGCAGTTATCCAGCAGTAGTAGCAGCAGCAGTTTCTGTTGTTGTAGTACTTGTGGTACTTGTAGTAGCAGCAGTATTTACCTCTTTGGAACATTAGAGACAAGGTAAGGAGATGAAATCTAAATTAGGAACCCTTATAAAACTCGATTTATATCTGAAATTTTGTATCCTAGATCCATCCTTTCATATGTTGTAGCCTTGTCTGTTGGCAGAGAACCAACTCTGCTATTTCTCTTTACCTGTCCACGTTCCCTTGCTAGGATTGCCTTGGTATGCAACGTACCTCACAAAGTGATGGGATAGCGTAAAGATTTCAAATTCAGGATCATATAAGGAAAGACTTCACAAAACCCTCATCAAATCCTTCAGAAATTATGATTTTGATCCATGAGGTGCATGTACACACCCCCAACTCCTCTCTTGACCACAGATGTAGAGGACTTAAGGACTCCTTCTGTCACTGAATTGAATACAGCTTCCATCAAATACTAAATGCAAAGTTTTCACACAGATTATATTTTTTGCAAGGGTTCATCTATAATAATGGGAATTGCCATGTTGCTAGGTTTCCATTCTCTCTTCCATGCAATTGTAAGTCAAATTATTGCTTTCTGTAAAAAGTTATAATTGTTATAATCAAATATAATTTATAACTTATGCTAGGTGGCATGATGTTACATCGGAACCACTCTCAAAGCTACAATAAACTCTTTTGGTGGTGCTTTTCTTACGAAGTCTGATTTTCATCGCGTTTCTGATTTATTCATTAGTGTTTATCCAAACTTCAGATGCATTTGTGCGTAAATATAATTAAAACATGGTTATTCTATATTGAGAAATACGAAGGTAATTAGTAACGTAATGAATTGAAGGTCAGAGCAATCACGCACATTTTTACTTAGTTTGTACTTATGATTGTAAGTATCTTTGCACATGTACTATTTCCTTACTGCTTTGGCACACTGGCTTACAAAATTTCCATTATTCCCCATTTTCAACTTCAAATCCCATTCTAATAGGTTATCATAGCATTTCTATTTCCACTACTGGGAAACTGCTAAATATTTGAAGCATAAAGGGCTTTTTATATGGAGTAAAACTGTTGTCTGTCTAGGTCCATATTTCCTGTGTTGCAAACTCTCTCAATTTATCTTTTCTTATATATCCAAAATCTGAATTCATGTGAATAACAATATTCATTCTCAAAGGAAACCTCTTTAACCCCCTAATTTAAAAGGGTACACTGGACACATGATTTCAGGAGTTTCTAAAACCTAAGTGAAAACTGGAAGAATCCAAACTGTTATTACTTAAAAACAAAAACAAACCCAAAAATATCTTTAGCCTACTTACTTTTTTTTTTTAAGTTACAGTACATGGCTTTGAAACAAGCTGTACATTTTTTTTTTCCAGTACATACCACACAATTTGTCTTTTATTTGTAAATTTCTTATTTCTAATCGTCATGGTTTAACCCCAGCCAGCAACTAAGCCCCACCCAGCCGCTCGCTCACTCCCCCCTGGTGGGATGGGGGAGAGAATCGGAACAGTAAAAGCGAGAAAACTTGTGGGTTGAGTTATAGACAGTTTAACAGGGAAAGCAAAAGCCACACGCGCAGGCAAAGCAAAACAAGGAATTCGTTCACTTCTTCCCACCGGCAGGCAGGTGTTCAGCCATCTCCAGGAAAGCAGGGCTCCATCACGTGTAACCGTGACTTGGGAAGTCACCGGAACGCCATCACTCTGAATGTTCCCCCCTTCCTCCTTCTTCCCCCAGCTTTATATGCTGAGCATGACGCCATATGGTGTGGGATATCCCTTGGGTCAGTTGGGGTCAGCTATCCCGGCCGTGTCCCCTCCCAGCTTCTTGTGCCCCCCCAGCCTGCTCACTGGTGGGGTGGGGTGAGGAGCAGAAAAGGCCTTGACTCTGTGTCAGCACTGCTCAGCAGTAACGAAAACATCCCTGTGTTATCAACGCTGTTTCCAGCACCAATCCCAAACACAGCCCCATACTAGCTACTATGAAGAAAATTAACTCTATCCCAGTCAAAACCAGGACACTAATAAAACAAATTGCTATGATCATCAGGTTACAAGCTCTGCTTTTGGAAAAAGATTTTTCCTTATCGGAGAAAATTCTAGGAATATTTTTATGCAGCTCAATATAGAAATATCACTGATGTCCTGGAAAATGTAGTGTATTGCACACAGTAGAAATCTATTTTTTCAGATTACATGGCATTACGAAAAAAACCAGCATTCATAAGCATTTAAAAGCTAGTATCTGTTAAAGCATGCTTTCAGTTCAGCTGTCTAAATTAAGTTAAAATTATGCTTGCAGGTAAATGTTTATACCTAATATTTTCATATCAAAATAATAGTTCCCACAATATTGTTTCAAAGTCTAGAGCTATGGTTTCTGAACAAGAATGTTTCATAACGTAATGTGGTAACTGTAATAAACTAATGTTCTTCTAAATGTTAGAGCAATATTAATGGATGAAATCTTTTGGATGGACAACTGGAAAAAAAACCCAACAGACAAATGATAGTCAACTTTTTTTTTCTACACAACGAAGTGTCTACTTCTAAGACTGCTTGCATGGAAACTGTATAAGAAAATTTGAGATAGTGAATTTGTAGGAGAAGTGTAGCATACCCTGCTCATACATATATGCATATAACTGTAATATAAAATATTGTATACTAAATATTATTAATATATTCAATATGTAATATATTTTAGAGTAAGTTGAATATATTTTCTTGTTAAATAAATCTATTTCCTCTTGTAATTTCTTCTGAAATTCACTGCTGCTCAAAGTTTCTTCTAAAAAAGTATTTCTGTTTCATCAAACTGGACCGTAATTTGGCTGCAAAAACATAACTATAGATTTTTTTGGGAAATATATAGGCACGTAGGTGGTGACTAGGGCCTGAGGCTTGATGAATAGTAAACACTGTAGTAAACAGGAAAATCCCCATTGCCTCTCCTTTTAAATAAGTTTGTATGTGTGTGTCTTCCTTAACCATTCTCCTAGCCCTTGCAGTCCTTTCTGCGGTGTTCTTCTGTCCCTTATGTGAATCTAGGTGTTGCATATTTGACTTTTTTATTTTGGGTTGTTCAATCTGTTTTCAGCAGGATATATATCTTTCAGGCTTTTCTCTGATGAGAAATATAAAAAATGTGATGGTGATGAACTTCATGAGGAAAAGTGGTTTCTATTTACATTAACAGCATATTACAGGTGGAAAAATAAGGGAAAAAACCCCTGCTTTTAGAACAATTCAAAGTCAGGTTGTTTTTTAACATTGACATTGATGTAAACCAGAAGGATAATGCTGACATTACATAATCTGTTCTCTGCTCTCTTGTTCTACTCCCCAAGAAAAAACTCAACCAGAGAAGAGTGCCTTATGTACAGCGGTATGCCAGAGCATCCTATATTTTCTTTCTTATCAAAGCAAGCTAGAAATAGAACATGTACCTTAGGAAAACAATACAGTTGGACTTTTTTTTTGGTGGGTGGCAAAGAAGTAAGGCAATAGGACCTAGTCCAAAACTCCAATATAAATATGAATTAAGTTATCATGTGACACTTGGTCCACAAAATCAAAGAATGGCTGAGGTTGGAAGGCACCTCTGGAGGTCATCTGGTCCACATCACCTGCTCAAGCAGGGCCACCTACAGCAGGCTGCCCAGGATCATGTCCAGATGGCTTCTGAACATCTCCAAGGATGGAGAATCCACCACCTCTCTGGGCAACCGCTCCCAGTGCTCAGTCACCCTCACAGTGAAAAAGTGTTTCCTGCTGTTCAGAGGGGACCTCCCGTGTTTCAGTTTGTGCCCGTTGCCTCTGGTCCTGGCACTGAGCACCACTGAAAAGAGTCTGACTCGATCTTCTTTACACCCTCCTTTCAGGTATTTATATATATTGATAAGATCCCCCATTTTTGGCAATCAATAGTTGGAACTACACAAATTTTTTTTTTTTTTTTTAAGAAGCATGGAACATTTGACGGGCTGCCTAATTCTCCTTTATGAATATTAATGAATTGATTGAATAGGGATGCATGGTCTGAGGGGGACTGCCAGAGTTACCTTGCTTCAGTTTCAGTCCAGTTTCTGCACATCTGATAATTACCGAGTGAATCACTAAGTCCGCATGATTTAATCAAGAAAGACTGTTAATTTAGTCTTCTCATGCTGTGTTACTTAGTGGGTTTAAAGGCTAGTGCAATAAACAGACTTGTAAGTTGAGTTTCTTTTATTAGAACTACCAGGTCATTTTTCTCCTAGTTCACCTCATAACAAATACAATCCCTGAAAATAAACGTCCAATTTTTCAAATTGGTGGTTGTATTCTATCACATCTCGTATCATCAAGAAACCCCCTGTGTTAGAAAGTTGGTAATAATTAATATGCAATTATTATATTGTAAATTTCATGGTACCTATATTGCCTTCTACATTAGCACCAGAAAAAGAACAGATGTTTATGTTACTACAGCTGAAAGCTGTGTTGCTCAATGAACAACAAAAAGCAAAGTCATTATACTACAATCCTTAATGTATAATACAAATAAAGCATTACAGAAGTAAAAATTGTTTGGAATCTAAATATCACGTTATATTTTTACTGCAGTCCAGAACAGTAAATGCTACAGCAACACCATCTTTAAGGTGCGTAAGCAGCCCAGTTAGCAGAGGCCCTGCTACCCAAATTTTTGCCCTACACAGCTTGAAAGAGAGGCATATTGTTCCTAGTGCAAATAACACAGATTTATAACTATATATTCTAATCTTAGGAGGTCTAGCATGGATATGAATGTTTGCATAGGCCTGACTAGAGCAACTTATTAGCAATTTTTTAAGGCAGAGATGGTTTCAAGACAGGAAAAGCATAGTTGTCAAGAACAAGGTATTTTTATAATAACTTAAAAATAATAAAGAAGCAATTAGGAACACAGCAAAGCATTTGTTCAAAATGTTTCACCTTCCACAAGAACAACTAGACTTTCTCTCTGCTTTGCTCCCCCAGCAAACAACAAAAACATATTCAAAAATCATTCCTTTTAATCCTTTTAAATGCCGAACTCTAAGAATGCACAATCTGTAAAACATAGAGGGAAACAGATTTACTCTTAAAAGTTAATTTAATTCTGGTAAACCATCCATTCCATCTGTCAGCAGGAATATAGTGTTCTGTGATACCACAAAAAGGCGTAAAAAGTAAAATATGCTCTTGAAAATTACATTAAGCTGATGCTTGAAAGGTGAAATTGCCTCCAGCTGTGTGTGATGCTTGAGTAATCAGGCTCTATGGTACCTACTCCAAACCCAGACGGAAAGACAGAGCTTTGCAAGTGACCTGCCCACTGTGAAGAGGTCTGAATTCACATACAGATGAATCCTGCTGGTCCTTTTTTGGTGCATGCACTTTACCAAGTGGTGCAAAGATGCAAGAGACTGGAGTTTGGTCTGGTGCTCCATTTTGGAACGGTAATCACAATGCATGTTTACTGACAATGAAATTCACTTGGTTGCTTCTCTTGAACACTCACTGATGATCTGAACCTAGTACACGACACAAGCCTTTCATTACTAACAGGACCCCACCCATGCCCAGGGAACACCCTGCTGGAGGACCTTATTTCCACCCTGTGATTGGGGTGCTCTAGATGATGCTGGAGGACAGGACTTCCACCTTGACTTCATTGGGAAGGAAATAGCTTTACGTGTACCCGTGGTATATTCTAGTGCACACAACATGACTCTGAACTATAAACGCAAGTGGATTTAACACCTAAAAAGAGCATTGCAAAGTGTTAAACTGCTAGTTTAGATACACCTATTGTACTCTCTCACATTAATCTACGTAGAGGTAATTTTGGCAGCACGTAGAAAATGCAACTATTCAGTTGTGTAGGTATGTGGTATTCAGTAGTTAAGTACGTAAAATTAATGCTGGATGGAAAGATTTGGGGTTTGATGTTTTCTGATAAAAACTTTATTTATAAAGAACATAAATAAAATATAATTCTTGTAAACTTGCTAGAAATCCAATGAGAGAGAGATTTTCTGTTTGCTATTGCAGATATCTTTTCAGTGAACAAACTAAATCCAGAATACACTTTACTTATACAAAGGATCATGCTACAGTGTGTACGAATGTCTCTTTGGTGTGCATAAAACAATGTGTTAGTCACTTGCTTCTGAGATTCAGACAAGAAAAATTCATCAGATTACAGTTTTGCCTGCAGCTTGTGTTATGGCCAATGACTGATATTTCTACTGAAAAAGGAAAATTACTTTTTACACTGAACAGGAATATGATGCTTATGTAACACATAATTTATACATGGTTTCATCCAATCCACAATCTTACAACAGTATACAATTGTTTGGAAAGGTGTTTAAAAAAGTTATGAAATAATTTTTGGAAATGATAAAAACACCCTGCAAGATTTTCAGCCTATTATTGTTCTACATTAGTGGTCCTATGCCTCAGTATGTGTGCCACTGTGATTTATGCCAGACATGTCCTCCTTGAAAAATCTGTAATCTCAGTGGTTAAGAAAAACTGAGTTCATAAATTGGGAACTTGACTACAGAGAGATTTGGGTAAGATTTCTATAACCAAGCGATTTAGCACTTTTGCCCCACTGCTTTCTGAGTATCTACATGTCTTTTGCAAATGGAACTTAACTACATTAGAACACTAATTTCTCAAAGGTATCATGGGAATTATAAAAATAAGGAGCAAAACTTGGATCTCCTGCAACTCAATCAGTTCCCTGTCAACCCCATGTTTGCTAGTGAATGAGAACCAAAAGATGAAAGAAACTAGCACTTATGAATATAACTGCAATGAGGACAAACATAAGAATTAAATAAATTGCAGATATAGTGAAAACTAGGTTGCATTTTTTGAATTATTTTTTATCATCTAAAAGTTTTAGTAGCAATCGAAATAAAGAAATAAAAGTTTACACTGTTTTTTACTTTGTATGAACTGTTTCATTGATTGTAGGGCTCTAGAAATGAAAAATTAGTTTGTTCACTGTAACGCTTTCAATGAATCATGTTTAAGGTGACACTGTGCTATTATACTACAAAGTCATGTAGTAGAGAAACATAATGACCTCTCTTGTAATCTTAGAGTTTTCAATGGAGTATCCTCATACAGCAGTAATTTGATATTTTGCAGTTTAAAAATGTAATTGAAAGCATTTTTATTGGATACATTCTCATTATATAGCCACACAGCCTTCATTTGATAAAGGTGTTTAACAGCAGACTGAAAATGAATGATCAGTTAGAAGGGAAAAAAACACTGATGAAATGGGAAAATGAAAAGCTTGGAAAAATTTTAATCACTGTGAATTTTGAGATAATGACATTGCTCTTCAAGGTATTCTGATTTTTTCTTTCTCTGTATTACATTAAATGCTTCACTGCAATCTTGCAAGGTTTTCCTAGAATTTAACCTGGCAATTCACTGAACCCACACTGAAACAACAGCACTGTAGCACTGTCTCACTTTCCCTATGTGCTACCAGCTTTCTCCTTTTCCATATCTGTTTTCATTCACTAACTGCTCATTTGACACCACAGCCTTCATGTCAATTCTGAGGAGCTTTATGAAGTACTTACAAACAACAAGTAAAACTTTAGCTGTCTTTCTGTTTTGACAGTCTTTGCATCTCTTACCTCTCCTTGTAATTTTTTCTTCATGCTTTTCAGCTTTCCTGACCAAAGGACCTGGCACCCCCTTTACGCTTCAAACTCACATGAAGGAAGTGGAAGTTAGGTGTTCTGTAATTAAGGATGATGTGCATTTCAAATTCAAGAAATTGGCCTAATGTCATAAGAACTGGCTGGATTTCACAACTGGTTATGTACTGTGATCCATTTACGTAACGTCAAATAGAACAGAATTATGCCACTAATTCAAAATAGAAAACTCTTAAACCGTGTATTTTTCTAGTAGAGTAACAAACTACCATAGATAAAAGCCTACAAGAGCTACAGATTAGGAGACCCATGATGCTTCATTTTTTTCTAAACTGTTCCTAGGCCAAGACTTTTTTTTCCACACTAAAGCAAGCCATAGGAATTTTGAATTCTTATTTTGCTAATCTCTAAACTCTAAATCTCCCTCAATTTTGCTAATTTGTTTCAGCAGTTCCCAAGAGACCATTCTGATTTCCACAGGTATGCTTTTATACTCATTGATTCAGAGAAAATAGACAGAAAAGATATAAAACCAAACAGCTTATAATAGAAAAGTAACTTTTGTTTCTACAATTAAGGACAACCTTCTCTCCCTTAGCAATAAACTACATTTAGATTTTGTCAGTAATTGGCAAACGAATGAGCAAACAAAATCTACACATTTTTCTCTTGAAGTTTCATGTCTTATCTGTTCTAGAATACCTCTATCTGTCTTATTTGATACAGTGATAATGAACAGATTTAGGGTGCTGGGAAGCAGAAGGAAAAAAACCCCATTTCTCAAATAGAAATTCTTCTGCTTATTTGAGCAACAGAAATGTAGACAATGCCTCAATCTTGGTTTCAAATTTAGTTAGATTTTTACAATACATATAACTTTCTCTGATGCACTTCTCCTTTTTCTCTTATTCCCTGAAATTATTGTAGTCACCCACTGCCATTTCAGTCTTCTGTGATCTAAATGTTTCTACTTTGTACTCCTTTTTCATTTGATCTATGTATATTTTTTCCTTCACTTTCTTCACTACAGTGTCATGGCTTAGACTGGAACTCTAAAGAGGTCTTCAGAAATGCCTTATCAGTAAACTGTATATCCCTGCCAATTTCATTAATGGACACAACTGTCAAATATTAATTTTCCTATTATATTTCTTTCTGATGTTTCAAATAGTAAAGAATATAATCCAATTTATCTATTTATTTCAGGGTTTTAAAGCAGAAAAAGTAGTATTAAATAATTCATGATGACCACCTTTGAAATTACAAAAAACAAGATGCACATCTTCTAACAAGGTTCTTTTTTGTTTTTTAATGGTTCATTTAAGGGAGGAGAAATAAAGTAATAACATTAGCTAGCTATAGAAAACACAGCATTGGAGGATACAACTGCACAAATAATACCATACAATGGTCTTCATCCTAAGTGCTTCATATTACCTTTCAGAATATGTAGATGAATTTAGATTAGTAATCAAGACAACAGGTCAGAACCTCCTACTTAAATAATGTCTGTGACATTATTATGGAGGGTTACTACTGACTCATTTAAGTGTTTGCTGGCTCAAACAGCCAGATTATAGATTTCACTTATACACCAGGGCTCCTGGAGATCCTAATGCAGAAGATGATGCCTCAAATGTTATTCAAATCTGCATCTGTGCTGGTTTTGGATGAGATAGAGTCAGTTTTCTTCACAGACACTAGGATGGGGCTGTGTTTGGGATTGGTGCTGGAAACAGCGTTGATAACACAGGGACGTTTTAGTTACTGCTGAGCAGCGCTGACACAGAGTCAAGGCCTTTTCTGCTCCTCACCCCACCCCACCAGCGAGCAGGCTGGGGGGGCACAAGAAGCTGGGAGGGGACACGGCCGGGATAGCTGACCCCAACTGACCCAAGGGATATCCCACACCATATGGCGTCATGTTCAGCACATAAAGCTGGGGGAAGAAGGAGGAAGGGGGGAACATTCAGAGTGATGGCATTCCAGTGACTTCCCAAGTCACGGTTACACGTGATGGAGCCCTGCTTTCCTGGAGATGGCTGAACACCTGCCTGCCGGTGGGAAGGAGTGAACGAATTCCTTGTTTTGCTTTGCTTGTGTGCGTGGCTTTTGCTTTCCCTATTAAACTGTCTTTATCTCAACCCACAAGTTTTCTCGCTTTTACTGTTCCGATTCTCTCTCCCATCCCACCGGGGGGGAGTGAGCGAGTGGCTGTGTGGTGCTTAGTTGCCATTACATGTCACATGTAATTTTAACAATTCTCTGGAAAGGAAATAATGAAGGATTCAGAAACAGTCTCAAGATAATGGAATATAAAAATAACATATTATGGATCTTGAAATCCTGTGTTTGAGAAACAGAATTCATGCCATAATTCTAAGAAGCAGTATCTGGTATCTAACTTCACCAAATTCTGCCTGATCTTCTTTGATTTTTTTATTAAAGATTTTTGCTAATAATGGAATACATTTGAATATAAGAAAACGGGGGGAAACAAGGAAAAGGTAAAGCAGGAGAGGGCAAAAAAGCCTTTGGTAGTTACTGAAAGAGAAAAAAAGAGAAAATAGAAGAGAAGTAGATTTAAACTTTGAAAAAACCTGATTTTTAAAATGTATTTTGCCAACTAATTCTCTTGGCAACAGCTTTCCAGGAAATAGTGTTGACATAAACTAACAGATGAGAATAAACAGTCTGAGCAGTCTGCTACTGCTCGTCTGATGGCTTTGATGGAACAGGTCAGTGTGAGGAGGAAGATGGCAACTGAAATAATGTCTGGAGACCACATGAAACAGCAATGAAAGATGATGATTGCTAAGGAAGATTTAGGAGATTTCTACCTCTATTTGAGAATCTTAAGAATTAATCTGTTATTAAAAACCTATGTGTGGTTCTTATTTTGTTTTCACAGTGGAAAATGACTTGCTGCAATGCCCTCAAACCAATGATAGGCCAGTAAGGAAAAGGATTTTTGGCCAAGGTTAATTAAAATGATCTTATCCAACGCATGCCAGACTTGTCAAAAGGAACAAGTATGATATATTTTCTCTATGCATACACAATTTATATGCAGTTCTTCTTTACGTGAGGAACAAGGCTGATGTTGCCTGTACAGATTAGACTCATTGCCCATGAATAAATCTATTGTGCATTGCTAAGAACTGCAATATGTCCCATGCATTGATCAACACCATTCCAGGTAATGTATGTTCAATAAATACATGTTGTGTCAAATTTATAGTGATGGGTTGCGTATAGAATTATCCAGCAATTGTGGATGTCTGGTAAATTCAAATGATCAGATAGTATAAGAAAAGTGGTAGTCTAATACCCAACATTTGGGGATGCCAAGTCTACCATCTTCTTTCTGTGCAATTGGTGCAAACTCCTTTTTAGGAAGATTCACAATTAAAAATAAATCTACTTCTGTTTATTTTTTGGGGGGTTGGATCTCTGTTATATTCTAAGAAATGTGTTTAAGTTTGGGAATATTAAGTTGCCTATAAAATGTTCACAGCTGAAATCAAATACTCATATCACACCCAAAATTATCAGATAATATTAATTAAATCTTGCTCTTCTAATAATTTCTTTTGCTTTAATGTTCACATACTGATTAATTCATTTTAAAGCATGGCCCCATTTCCGTATGAATTTATTCATTGGCCCTACAGAGTCAAAAGAAAACAGAAGTGGATCATTATTTCTGATACGTATAACATCTGTTCGTTTCGCACGTAGATTTGACTGTGGTATTTTTCAAAAATATACCTGTAGCATTTTACAAGTAATATTTTATATTAGTTTAATTTTAATTAGATGCCTTCCCATATGGCTACAGACTTTAGATATGACTACTCTGTGTACTGTTTAAATTAACAAGAAAGCTGCAAGTGTTGTATTTTTTTAGTCAATAAAAGTCATCCTACTCCAATAATTGTAAAAAATCCCTAACACATCTGAATTCTGTGTTTGAGATCCTTAATACCCATCTTACTGGTGATGCTAATGCATCTAAATAAATTTCTATCAAATTCAGCCCTTAACTAATTTCTCTCATGCCACTGCGCTTTCCTAATAACACTTCTTTTGATTAGTGCCATAAAAATTACAGTAACATGAATCACATTCAAAATAGCACACATTTCTAGCTAAAACTTTCAAAAGAATTTTGATGGAACGTGTATATCTAGTTCTCTTGGCTTTTATGAAAATCCAATTCCTTATATTCAGCTATAGTCACAGTCTAAAGTTTTTGTATTTGCATTCACAAATATTACATGCTTACCCAGTTTATATGATTTTAAAAAATACTCCTACTAGGTATCCCTCTTCATCAAATACTTCCAACACTAACAAAATTTCTCCAGTGCTCTTCAAAGAAAAAAGCAGTCTGTCTGCAAACATCTGGCAGTTCTCCCATTGCTAAACCCCAAACTGAATGGAAGGAAGAAATGGAAGAAATGTCTTGTCTTGCCCATGACAGAATTAATTGTAATCTGATTATTGTCAGGAATATTTTTTCACCTCAAGTTACAAAGATAGTTCTTAGGAACACACTGGTAGAGTGCATCACATTCTTTTGTAAGTTGCACAAAGTTTCCAAAAGTTAGATATTCCTGCAATACATGTGTGTTTCATCTTAAGGGGAACTTCTATCTAATGTAAGGACACATTCTGAGCTGGTGGAAGATATTTCCCTTATATACAGCAAGTATTTCTGTAACTCTTCTTTAAATCACTGCTGACCACTAAGCAGAATTACAGAAAACATTTTGCTTAATAATTTTTTTACATATCAAGCAAAAAAAATCAAAATACTTTCTCAATTACAACACCCCTCAGAAGTTCTTGTTTGAGTATGGCATTCATAAAAAATCACTCATATAAGAGCCCAGTTTTGAGTCTGAGGGACTTTTTATTAGACTATTACAGAAGCCCTACAGATGCCACATGAGAGATGTCCCAGAAACCTGCATATAAATGCCTGAACAGCTGAGCTCTCTGAGTAATTGCTGCATAATTGCCGGTGCAATTATGTAGGTGCAATTATGCAGACTTGCCCTTGACATCAGCCCAGATAGAGCCAACACTTGAGCTTTAAGATTAGATTGGCAAGCAAAAGCTGTGGTACAATGGAAGATGTGCCCTTTCTCATTGGAAAAAGAGATTTTAAATGACTCGTCTTGAAGACCCAGCCAACACACCAGTGACCCTTACACACCTAGCACTTGTTATGAAAAGAAAAAAGATGTACTGAGTTAGGAAAGTGGGCACATATCGGATGACCCCACAGTTGATAGTGTGCATCAAAAGTGCTCATAGCCTGACCCGTATTGTAAGACTTGGCTGAGGGCTGTGGAAGACGCGCCATGCAATAATTGCCACATAGTGACCTCTCACTTGTTTTGTGAAGAAGAGGCTTCTTTGCTTGACACTTCTCCAGCATTTGCTAATACCTGCATTGTACCTTTGGCTTTTTTCTAGACTGAAGAATGGGCTCATGAGTGTTTCCTAAATGGCTGATAGCTCATAATTGGGATAACTTTCGTTAGGCTTTCAGAAAGATTCTCAACAGAATCCACAATGGGAGAAGAGAAAGAACTAAGAGCTTCTCTCCTTCCTTCTGCTTAACCCCCTCACTAGGCAACATGTACTACTTTCAAAATATGTATGCATATGTTCATACTCTTACAGGTACCTTTTAGTGTATGAATGAGACGCATACTTGGGCATTTTGATGAGTAAATTGCTAATTGTTTTAGTGAATGAAAATCTCCTATTGTACTGAATAAACCGATATATGTGCACACATATTTGTAATACGGCACTTATAATACAGTACTTTCATTCAGTAAAATGACTTTTACTGCACCTGCTTCTAATTTCTATTCTTAAATCTAGAGACAGCTACAGAAATTAACTGATTCAGTAGACACAATAAAGCATTTCAATCTGCAGCATTAATTTATCAGCATAACCACTGCTGAAATCCAGCTTGGCTATCCTGACTTTCTTTCCAAATATATATTAAAAATATATATATATTAAAAATATATATAAAAATATATAAATATATAAATTTTCTAAATATACTCACCCTGATTTTCCCCTCTGAGATATTTCAAATGATACCTTCTCCCTTTTCAAAAAGATATCTTAGTAAATGCAGAAAGTGAAAGAGATGTAGACTATTTTAAAAGACTTTATCTGAATTCAGAGAATATTGCTGAGTGTCTAGGAGAAATCATTAAGAAGAAGGTTTATTCAATTATGGGGTATTTTCTGTTTAGAAAAAGAAATCCTCAGGACGTGAGGTGACAGTGGTCCTGTAGCAGCATTATCAGTATACTTTCAACAACAGTTTTATGGATATATGTTCTTCTTGCAGCTTCTACTTTCTATTACTATGCACTGTTTGCCTCCCTAATCTGCTGCAAGGCAGAGAAAATGCAGTGACAAATGGTACACACCGTCATAAATGTAAGCAGAGTCTGACAAGAATACTCTCTGAAGTCAGTGGTATAAGTTATACTTTTTCTATAGAGATAAAGTCTTAGCATACGATACAATGTCCTCCTCTCTGTGCAGGTCCATGATGTTCAATAAATAAGAAGGCAAATTTTCTCAGTCAGAGACATAAAAATAGTATGTTGCACCTATGCAAGGAGCAAATGATTTTTTGAAAAATTGGGCTCTTAAATTGTATTATGTATAACAGTTCTTACCATCGTAGTTCATCCATCCAGATAAAATGGTACCTATTTCCTCTTTAAATGTCAAATATGTAATATATATTTTGAAATAGAAAGGATACCTTAGGGTACATGCTAATGTACTCCCTTCAATTACATTTTATGATTATGACCTTTATTCCAACAATAATTTAATGTTTTAATTAAATTTGCAACCATTTTCATTGCTGCAAGATGTCCTTCATCTCTCTGTACTGTAATTTAATGAAGTGATTTTCAATCACAATCAGCAATATCTAACAATAAAACTTAATACCATTTTTCAGGAGTCTAAGAGGATCTTTCATGTTTTAAAACAAACTTCATATCAATGCCATAGCAAGGAATAATTCTATCCTTTACTGTAACCAAAGAATACAGATTTTAAGTTTTGTCAGCCAGTTCCTGAGATGTGGAATATTAAGTATTTCTTCCAAAAAAGAGTTCTAATAAAAAGGTCCTTAATTAAGAAAGAGAGAAGAAAAAAAAAGGAATGAAACTGTTCCAAATATGATAGCACCTTGGAAAAGAATGTCTGTTGGTAATGACCACGTCTCTTAATTTTGATTTACAACATTTTTCTCATTAAAAATCAAAATTCAGATGCAGGTTACTGAATTCAGTGTTGATATACTTTTAACACTTCAAATTGTCAAAAATTCATTTGCTGGGAAAATATCCATTGACATTTGAAGTAATAATTATATTTGAACATCTTCTGACAATATTATGATATGTCTTACCGTAGATATTCATGAAAGGAGTGACTTATACAATGCAGAAGACTTCTGGAAATGGACTACAGCAGAACAGATAATTGAAGCCAAAGGATCAATATTAGGATAATGGATATCCAAAGTAATGTTGATGCATTGAACCAAACAAAATGTTTTAATAAGAAAACATAAATATTAATATTTTCTTGAAAAGCCACAAAGACAGAGGATACCATAGCTATGACTTGATTATTTATTTCAGCTGCTCTGGGAATTGAAAGAGGAATCTTAATCAGCTGTATTTATGAGAACTACAGCTGACTGGGAATTTCTCTGCAAGGCATTGTTTGGTCACCCAAACTTTTAAAATAGATCTGAAGCAACCATGTTATTTGATGGTTTCCTCTTATAATGAAAGGCTTATTGTTGCATCAATTCATATTCAATCTGACATTTTCTATGATGAAATGGCTTTGAAAAATGGTGAGAGATTCTTTCATCTCTAGAATACATTACTTGTACACCTTCCAAAAATTTTCAAAATAGCTAGTTTCTTTTGAAAACATCAGTCTAGCTTTTATTCTTTGCAGCAATTTCTAACAGACTTCATTCTTTACTTCTTGTTTCTATAAAGATGATTTTTTTCGAACAGGCTTATGTTGCCTACAATAATAGGAAACAAAGGTGTACAGGAAAGGGGAAAAGAACACCAGGAGAAAAATGGTCAGAATATTTAATTGGGAAGAATAAGATAAACTACTGCTATATCTTCTTCATAGAACAGCAGCAACTCATGAATTCTGCATGTTTTTGCATATAAGGGGGTAAGCGGAGCAGAAGAAACAGAAAAACCATTAGTACCATTAATCATTAACCATGATTAAGTCATCATCTTAGAAAAAAAGAAAGATTTTTGGTTTCTTTCTTGTACATAAATGTGAAGGTTCTTGGAAGCACATAATAGTCTTCTCCCCTTTTTGTGGTGTTGTATGAAGAATGCATGAAGGGAAAAGTAAGAATATTTAGAAGCTCAGCTCTTTTTTAAATAGGAAAATGCATTGCCTTGAAAATAAAAAATCAGGTGAAAAGCAAAATATTCAGAACACTTAAATCTGAGGAAATGTTGACAGGGTCTGATAACACCAATTTTTAAATAACAATCATAATGCCAGTGCTGAAGCCAAACCTTACAGAAGCTGGTTTCAGTTCCACCTAGGTCTATATATCAGGGCACAAGAAGAGGTCTAGGGTTGGGCCTGTAGATGGATTCAGGCTTGATAGTGGTCAAAATCACCTGAAAGTAGCTAAATTAAAGAATTCTAGCAGTTTGCATTAGTAAGATGAAAGATGAAGTTTTTCTGAAGCAAGGCAGAGAACTGAAGTGCTGAATGGAAATGAGAAGAGTTTCCACAGAAAGGAAGGTCTAAAGCAAGGAAAGTAGTGGTACACATGATGATGGTAAAAAATCTGGGTTGTAGTGGAGATGAACAGAACTGAAGCACAATCTCTATACTGATAAAGAAGCCTGAAGAGATGCCAAGAAACAACAACCAGATTTTGAGAAAATATAATGACCCGTGTAATGCAATGAGCCCTATATGATGTCAAGTATTATTTTTTTCTGCATTCTTTTAAGCTTTATGTAGAATGAAGGTACCTTCTACTATGGATCTCTCATATCCCTATATCTTGGAAGGCAGTAAGTAAATTTTATTAGTTACATCAGTGTAGTTTGAGTTTGCACAACAATGATATGCTATGTGAACCTCTGGTGTGAATTTATACAAATAGACCTACCTGGGTAAAAAGACAGAAGCCTAGAAATGACTTAATTCAGTCCTATCTTCTGCAGACCAAAAGCAATCAGGAACATATCCAAACAGAGTCATCACTTTCTGAATGTTCTCTATTCATCCCATGTGGTCATTGGTTTCAGTGCAATTATTATTTCCAGCCATAACTTTGTAATGAATGAACAGGATTAATTGCTGTTGTGCTCTAACGGTTTCAACTATGCTCAAAATTCTCTCCTGTCTCTTGGCAGAAGTTGAATGTCTTGCTTGCAAATGGTTTTGAGGTGCATTTATATTTGTTACCAAATGTTCTTCACAGAGAATTCAGTCTGTTTAGCAAGGTTTTTTCCCCCCCTTTTCTGCTGCTTCTTAATTTTAAAATGTATATAGGTCTCAATCTGAGACTCCTTTAGTTAAGAACTTGAGTGATTCATTGACTCTGTCTAACCTGAGCTGCTTGTCTTTTCTCTCTCTTCTAATTTCATGAGATGTGAGTCCTATTTTTGACAAAACAGCATGACATTTTTCTGGACAGACTCAAATAGTAGTTTGCCTGGCCATGTGCTTAATTTGATTATTTTTTCTGCAAGCAATAGACATTATTTTTGTCCTAATGGTAGACTTTATTTTTTATTTCTGCTGGCTCTAGTTGTGAAATCCTCCAGAGAACTATTTACATAAGACAAAAACTGATTCTTAGAAAATATATCAGAAATGCACACGTAAGGAGAATACATAATCTAGTGTATGAAAAGGATAAAATACATTATCTACTTTATATCAGTGAAGCATAGGGCAGCTATTTGTTTGGAAATATGTAGCACAGTTGTTGAAGTATTAATTCGTAAGACATTGAGTTAAATACAGCTGAAAGAGAGAAACTGAGTCACTGAGAGACCCAGCTTCTGCAGGTTTCTACAGAACAGGTCAGGTTCACAACAGTAACAGAGTCATCAGACTTCCCACACAGCATTCAAGATTATACAGGATTTATGCCCCCCTTTCATTTACTATTGATTCTGCTCTCACACTTTGGCAATATGTTTACTGACCATAACTTGGGCTATAATAGTGCTTTCTCTTTCCAAATGTAACTTAACAGTCGGTTTGGCCATTGGACTTGCCACAAATTTGAATGCAATATCCACTTTCAAATAGTATTCTGGCAATCAAACTATTGTATTTAAAGTATCCATCTGTATCTGTCAGTTTAGAATTAGTCACTGACCTCTGCACTAAAAGCCTCATTTAGCAAAATCATCAGTATTTCTTGAAAAGTTCAATTTCAAAAAAACACAGAACAAACGAAATCATAAGCCTGATTCCTGCTAGGATGCTGATTGTTGAAAAACAGCCTTAGTGGTTTTATTTAGTTATTGATGTGTGATTTAGAAGGTGGGTAAAAATAGTCCAAAATATTTACCATTAAAGGCCTTATCTACCATATATTTCCACACCTCAGTTTTTCTATATCTGAAATGGTAAAATTAATGGAGTTGCAATGGTTTAGAGTATTCCACTCCCTGGGTGAGCTAAAATGATCAGAGTGTTTGCTTTAAGGAGTACAGAGATTACTACAAGTTGTGAGAAACTTCTGGGCGGATCTCCCACAGCTGAGATGAGATCTTTTACTTTCTCTTGAACTCTGGCCATGAATATAGGCATTATTGTCTGAGATTAAATCAGAAGTAGAAACACCCTGTAATATTCCAAGCTGTTTCAAGTATAAGGGTGTCAATAAGTTGTTGATTCTGAATTTGAAGATGAAAGAAAGCACTTCAACAAATTAAGAAGTAGTTCAGGAATCCAAAGAAGGTTTAAATGTGAACACATATTATTACTAAATTCTGTGCCAAAGAGTGGCCTTGGAAAATGAGCTTTACAAAATGCATGAGATCCACCATAGCAGTATACAGATGATACAGAGGGACACTCCCAGGAAGAAAACAAATTATTTAACTTGCAATTATAAAATGTAAATGTGTTTTTACCCTCTATTGTAAAAGAATCTGCAGGTGAAAAAAGTGTTTTGGAACTGCGTTAACAGTAAAAAATGATAAAAACACCATATAGCTGTCCCTCCAGAAATATTTATTCTAAATTAAAATGTCAGGAGTCTTTGTAGCTGACTTTAGAATAGCGGCATCTCAAATTGGTGTTCTCAACTCATAGCAACACCACTGACTTGCCTTCACCCTGATTGCTTATGCTGAATTTAATAAAAGATCACTGCGATGGAGTTCAAGGTTTCACTAAGAAGCACCTGGGAGTCATGCCTATTTTAAGGTTGTTTGTATATATAGTATGGCTGTGCATATCCTTGTACAGGGTCCCCTGAAGACAAATTTCTATTAGGGGCTTAATGACTTGCAGACAATATTAAGAGTTTAATAATAGCATTTTCAAACTCTCTGACTCTTACTAAGAGACAGATATATTAGGATAATAGAAGGAAGACACAGCAAAGGAAGTGGTATGCCCTACCTTTTTCTTACCTACTGTAGAGCTTATATAACAATTTTTATGATCCTATTAAAGGCATGAGGTCCTGGATGTAGGACAAATTAAATCACTGTCTTTTCAGGGAATGTTCTTTCTCTTCTTCTTGGTGTGGTGTGGCCCCTTTTGAAGAAATGTAGCTTAAAAATCAATTGGGGTTCTTGTTAGGCAGTTTGGTATAATAGATAAAAATACTGAAATGACAGTTAAGTAGGGGTCTATCATGAACTGATAGTTTCTGTGCAAAGTTTAATGTAAATGTTAGTTTCAATTCACGCTTTTCAATTTTTATTTTTTTCCCCCAACAGAAACCTAGGTTTGAGCATGGAATTTCAAGTCTTTCACTGTAAAATCCAAATCCCTGAAATGTTAAATGTGTTTGGTTTGCACTGACATAAAAATCTAGGGTAGAGGTGTGGGGACTATACCAAATATGCTTTTTCTTTATAATGTTTAAACTTGCTGTTATGGCATACGCTTGTATATCAGAAATTCTTAATTAAACATTTCTGTGCTGATGCATAAGCATTATTACTCCCAGAAGAGTAGAAATGTTTCAACTATACCAGACATTACAGAAATTAAGAAGATCCACAAAATGTGTTTCTTTTGAACATAACAGTATCCACTATTCATACATAATCGGCAAACCTGGTCAATGTTACATTTATCCAACAGAGTTATTGTCAAGGAGTGAAAAGGAAATTTTGAAAGAGTGAACTTCATGTTCAAGAATCATGCTCACAGCCTGCCTTCTGCTCTAAGTCAAGTTTTTACACTAGGAACTTATGGGTTACCCTTCAAAATTAAGGTCAAGCTAATTAATTTAGAGCATTCATATACGCATTTTATGACAACCAAATTCATACTAAATGAGTTCATAATGATTAATATTATTACTATAATATCAGGAAAATTAAACATGATAGGGCCATTATTTTAAGACTTGGTCCAGTTTAGATCTACTTCACAGTATGAGAGCATGTGCTTCCGAGCTAAAAATACAGTTGATCAGTAGAAGCAATGTATTTTGTGAGGAGTTGTACTTAAACTCTTAGATATTTATAAATAGCAAAAAGTGTCTGAAGCTCAGTAAGTTTTCTGCTCTTTGTAGTAACCTCTTTTTAACAGGTAAACTTGAAAATCCTAATCTCAGTCTCTTCTTGTACAGGTTTCTTACAACTGAAATTTATTTATTGATTTTGGTAGAGTTGCTTCTCACCTAACTGGGGGTAGAATAAAGTTTATGGTTTGCATTTAAAATTGCACTCGTACTGAAACAGAATTAGCTTATTTTCTCCTTTATCTGCTTTGAGCAAATCTGTGGGACAGATTTTCATCTCTTGCACTTTTGAAATACTTCTGTTGATACTGAGGGAAATATTCAGAATCGATCCTATTGCTTCTGAACCATAATGATAAAACAATTACACCCTCAGCCCCACCAAATTTTAATTAGGATAGTGGTATTAGAGTCTGTAATAATAACTCGTTGTTGGCATCAAATAATAAAAAAGATCCATTAATTTGTTTTATAGTCTTTCTCTGTTTTACCATAGATAAAGTAAAAGAACAGCTTTGGGCTATCATTAATTTTAAACACTTGATGGAATGCTTTAAACTAACCAACTTTAAATTCAATTATTTCTTTTCCTTGAAGTACTGGATGACCTAAAACTTCATTTTCACAGTAGGAAACCACAGCTTTTTTTTGAAGCATGTGTGCATTTTTTACTATAATGCTTTCTCTGCCCATTTACATGCATTTTTAAGTACTTTCATTTTTCTACATTTTCAGTGCAGTGGCTGTTTGAATCCCACTTTTCCAAGACAGCTTCTTTTTACAGCATGTCTTGCTTTTATATGACATCTGACATTCTAGAAGCAAGCGTATCCTACATATGTATTACCAAGACATATTTTTAGCTGAGAACTGTTGAACCCTTCCTTCACTTTTTTCTCTTCTGAGCAACAGCAAAAATGTCCACTTTTCTGTAGATCCACAATTTACAGTATTTGATTAATGTTTTATATTAGACTGATGATGATAATGATATATATATAGTCAAATTCCTTGAAATTCTCTTCCTTCATCATATTTCTATACAAAGTTATTACACGTTTAGGAATTTTAGGGATTGAAGGAACCTTTATAATAATAGCCTGACCTATGTAATACATCAGAAAGACTCCCTTTCAGTAACTGCTGCATCAAGCGCAGAAAGTATTTGAATTTGATCGTATCTTCTAGAAAAAGAAGAACTTTTGATTTAAAATTTTTATAAGAAACTCACTACCTCATTTGATAATTTTTTACTAATGACTAATTATTCCAGGGGTAGAGCCTATATCCTACTCATAAATCCTCCACAAATGCACTGCTTTTCACATCTGCCCTGTAAATGCAATATACAGTCTACTTTCTAGATGCATGATCTTACCAATGTGGAAGTAACTTCATGAACTTATTTTCCCCATTCATCCAGACTGGGATCTGTCTGATGCAAATCAGATGGAAATCTGAGTAACCCAGCATTTAAGATCATTCCCAACATCAGCTTCGTCTAGTTGGTTAGCTCAGGGTCACGAGAAGTATGCTCATCATTAGCATGCACTTGTTTATCATGATGGCTATTTTGTGTCCTGTTTTGGAGGGACTACCTTTTCCCATCCAGGGTACAGCAAATTTGCACATAAAATGAGATTTAATTTCTGAAAGGGTTCATTGCAATAAAATATATTTAGGAATTTTGCATACGCAACCAGATTGTATACAAGTCATTATCCTTGACGTTGACTGAAAATATAACTCTAATAGTTTTGATGTGTTATTTTAAAGAATTAGCTTCAAAAATCTGAGAAGACTATTCAATGTTTTTGATAACCAGAGATATTTTATGCCTCACTTTTTAAAAATAGATTTAGTAAAATCAGCGATGTATAAAACATTTACTAGAAATCTGTCTGCAAAGTATTGGTATCGATGCCAATATCCATGCACAAAACTGAAAGCATATCTTTTTCTGTTTCTGCCAACAAGCTATTTTTCAGACAAAATTTCATTTTTTGTCCCATAAAGCATAATAGAATTTTATAAGAAATTCAGACTGGGAAATAAAAAAGTGTTCCTACTGAGAGTACAGACAATTTCCAACATTTTATTTTACTGCTGAGTAAGTCAGCAAAATAGCATTCTTAGTGTACATTGTAAATATGATATTATTATTTTACTTAACAGATTTTTCTTGGTCTCATATAATGGATTTCTCTTAAATGCAACATAACTAAGTAATTCTAAGTTATACTGTAGCCATTATAGCTTCAGATTTTGACAATTGTTTTTCCAGCAGCTCAAAGTAATATTTTTAAATACAATTCTGGTGTCTTTTTCTAAAGAGCAGCTTTATTCTTTCAGACAGATAAAAGGTTAGTGTAGCCTGCTTGAATGGCAGATGGCCAGCAGCAAGGCTTTTACCTGCTGGCACGATCATAAGGGAGCATACTGCTATAAAATTGAGTTTGCTACTAATAATAATCATAATCTACTGATTGATTTATAAAGCTCTGCCTGAATTTTTAAAACGTGTTTCATGCATTACTTAACACAAAGTATCAGGAGCCAGAGCATACTACAGATCAGATACTTTTTTACACAATTGAAATGATCATTGCTATGCTTTTCCTTTGCATTGCTGGATTTTTATATGTCAGCCAACATAAGCAGAAGACCAGACACCTGGTTGCAAAGCAACCTTTGCTCTTGTCTCCACCACAGAGTTTTACCGCCAATCCATCAACGTATGCCTTCACATGTATTTGTGTACCCAAATCCCTAACATTTGTAAAAATTCTTTGCAGCTTCATTTTTAGATGTAGAAATTTAAATAGACAGTGTGTGAAAACTTGGTATCTAAACTTATCATAGATTAGCTTAGTGTTGGGGATACTAAATTCAAATGCTTCAGAATGGATTCAAAAGAAATGAAGTTTTCCCTTGCTGCTCAGGGCAAGTCTTTCTGAAGTTTTCAGAAGTCTTAATGGCCATCCTATAGAATCAATGGAAATGATATCTTTAACACAGAACGAGCTATGGAATAAAACTTTCCATTAAATCATTCAAGACTTGGAGAGTAATTTTTAAGAAATATCCTAAGAATTCTTTCATGCCTTTTATGGGACTTAGTTGGGCCACAAAAACGTATGTACCTGTATCTCTTCCAGAGATGTCCATCTCCTTCCAGTATAACTATTTTTCAGTTCTACCCTTTCCCACTCCCTCTTCTGCAGTTCCCAGGTACTGAACTCTTATTAGTGCAGCATGCTTAAAATATATATGATGATTTAGCTTTGGAAAACCTCTATTTTGATTCAAGACATTTCCTCCTGACAGATCACAATCAGGCAAAACAATTCATAGCTCAGAGTTCTCTATTACTACTGATTACTGCTTCTACTACTATATAATGCAATACCTAAAACTTTGTCTTCACACAATGATGCCATTCCCTGAATTTGTGGTTGAAAAATTATAAACAGTATGTACTGCCACAGGAACTGCAATTGATTTTATACATTTAACAACAACTAATCTTGTATCCCAGATCAGCACTAAGCAATGGATAGCCGCTATTTCTTTACAAATAAAAATTAATGAGTCTTTTGCTTTTTTATATTCTCAGGAGTTAATTCCCATTTTAAGTTATTATTTATTATTATATCAATTGTTTTAAGCGGTTTAGCAATGCCAAATGAACATGAGGGATGCTGCCTTTTGTTGGAGGGTTTTGGGGAGGGTCCGTTTGATTTTTTTCTCATTTTAATGGCGTAATCAAACAATTATTTAACACCTTAGAAAGTCTTGCTTACCATGGTGCCATGGTGAGCTCTTTTCTTCTTCAGGAGAGCCAAATTCAACTTGAATTCAGAATAGCCTACATAGTAGTATTGTGGGCAGTAGTAGCATCCTTTGAAAGTGACATTTCTCCTTTGCAGAATGGTAATGAAAGAAAAGGGCTAAAGGAGTATGAATGAGACATGTCAGTGTATTTATGCATAAAGGTCCCCTTCCTCATCAGTGGCCTCTATGCAACCCCCTGCACACACCCTGTTTCAGAGAAATGTATTGTATCTATAAGGAATCTGTGCTTAGGTGGATAAAAATCAGAATATGAAGGAGCACATATGCTGCCTAGGCAATATGCAGCTTATACTACATATTCGCTTCTGAGCTATAAAAAGCCTTTTGCCAGATATTTTCTGCTCTAGCTCTCACATGCTCTCTGTCTGCTATGTCTAAAAAATCAGCTATTGCTTCTTTTAGCCACCTTTACAGAAAACAGAAAAATATGAAAAATATCAAAGTTCTTAAGAAGACTCCTTTAAGTACACTTGTACAACTTAGAAAGTGTGTAGAAACCATTTTATCTTTGATTAAATCATGTTTGCTGTTAGGGATACTTGTGAAACTACTTTCTACATGATTGGGAAGTATCACTATCTGACACTCCTGCCTGGCAGTAGGAACTTCTTCTAGCACACACCTGTGACTATGAAAATTGCGTTTAAACAGCATTTCTTTCAGTCAAATATGTTAGTGCTTTGTATTAAAGAATGACTTGCCAACAACAAAAATTATATATTTGCCAGACAGGATGATGAGAATGTGTAGACTGCACTTAATTACCCACCAGTAGCATTAACTCACTGGGTTGGGCTACAAAATGATGGAATAGATGGGTAAAAGTAATGCTGTTCAAGATCCCTATAAAGGTTCTCGATGTTGGCCAGAAATTAATTTTACAGTCACCTGCTACAGGGATGAGTTAAAGCATTTGCATCCTGTGAAAACTATTCTTTTATATTATCATTAATTTTTACTAGACCCAAAATATAAAACTGTGCGAGCAATATTTTCCAAGTAAAGCTTTTTGTTACAGATGTTAAGTTTTACATCACATCCCACAATTTTGTTATTGAGTTATTTATCTATAGCTACTATAATAATAAAACCTTTTCTGAGACACTATATGGAAATATGCTAGTTTATTCCTCACATGATTTTACTGGAAACATGTTCTAGAAGGCATTTGGGGTTTGAGTTTTCAATTCAAGTATTTATAATCTTCTTGGCTTGGTTCCTGCACTGTTTTAGATAAGACTAAGGTACGTATATTTTGATGACCACAAGAAATGGGTTTAGTGACTCTTTCAAATGTCGATTTGGAGAAATATAAACATCCCCTGATATTATCTCCACATATTTGGTACTTGGCTTTTCAGAGTACACTGCAAATGAGGGATCATGTTTATCAAAGACATCATCCCTCCTACCCGCTCAAGAATGGAATATCCTTGAATGCATGGGTTTTTAAGAAATCTGTGGAATCTTCTTTGTTTAGCCCTCCTAAAAAGACTCAGCAGAACTTAAAAAATTCTTAGTTCTTCTAAATGCAGAGGAAAAGAGCCATGCAATTTTTCTGATGGTCATGCAAGCTTTAGATTGTTTATAGAACTCCACTGATTTATGCCTAAATGTTTAATCTCAGTCGGCAACTAAGCACCACGCAGCCGCTTGCTCACTCCCCCCCCGGTGGGATGGGGGAGAGAATCGGAAGGGTAAAAGTGAGAAAAACTCGTGGGTTGAGATAAAGACAGTTTAACAGGTAAAGCAAAAGCCACGCACGCAAGCAAAGCAAAACAAGGAATTCCTTCACTGCTTCCCACCGGCAGGCAGGTGTTCAGCCATCTCCAGGAAAGCAGGGCTCCATCACGCATAATGGTTACTTGGGAAGACAAACGCCATCACTCCAAACGTCCCCCCCTTCCTTCTTCTTCCCCCAGCTTTATATACTGAGCATGACGTCCCATGGTATGGAATGTCCCTTTGGCCAGTTGGGGTCAGCTGTCCTGGCTGTGCCCCCTCCCAGCTTCTTGTGCACCTCCAGCCTTCTCAGTCGGTAGAGCATGGGAAGCTGAAAAGTCCTTGACTAGTGTAAGCACTGCTCAGCAACAACTAAAACATCGGTGTGTTATCAACATTGTTCTCACCCTAAATCCAAAACCCAGCACTGTACCAGCTAGTAGGAAGGAAATTAACTCTATCCCTGCCGAAACCAGGACACTATGTTTGATAGTTGAAGATGCAGAGTTGCAGATAAAGTAATTTGTTTATTAAAAAATAGAATAGTATAATTTGCTCTACCTACATGGAAAAATACATGCCCACAAGGTGATCCATACACAAGTGGTAATAAAGAAAAAACCCAGAAATAAACACACATATGTATGTTCTTGAACAGGAATCATGTATATGATTTCTCCATACCAGATGCATAAGGATTTTAGTGGGGACACAACATATGCTCCTGAAAAAAACATAATGATTTTTTTTCCTAAAAGGTCAATCATAACTTCCTAATCCATCAAGTTTGTAACAGAGTACGAAAATAAGGACTTCCAGCTGAGTTTCACGGCATTTAGTGTTTCAGCTCTGTGAGTGAGAGTATTGAATTTTGCCAAAATATGTCTAGTTTACATCATTATAAATAGCTCCTTCTTAATAAAAGAGGTGATTTCAGGTTTGTTTCTGTTGTTTGTTACATATTGAAGTTTTTGATTAATAGCTATTTTACACACAAAACATTTAGAAAATGTGCCATCCCTCTACAAAAAATGCATCATTAAATGTTTTTAAAAATCATGCTCCCTGGTAGAATTTGTATACATGTAGTTTATGAACTATTTCTAAAGTTAAAATGAAAACCAGTATTAAGTCGTCAAAGAAAAATGAAAGTCCTACTTAAAAGCCACTGAGCCCAAAAGAAGCTATTTTTAGTTTAAAGGAAGTATATATGTATCATGCTCTGTACCACACTTCAATCATTACCCTCATCAGGATGACGGGTTATGCCAGGATAATAAATAAAGTCTCTGATTAGAAATGAAATTGCTATGACACAATTTAAAGGCCATAAAGCCTTCCAGTTTCCCTCCTCTCTGTCATTTACATATGTTCTTCCTCTTCCTTCACAATAAACTGTCTATTCATTCAAATTCAAGGATACACTGCAGGGAAGAATCAGTAAAGATCAACATCAGAAAACAAACCAAACCAAAATAAAATAAAATATACAGTTGTCAATATAAAATTTCCTAGCCATAAAGTGAGCGTAAGGAGAAGTAATCACTGTACTATTGACAGCATACACGGTAATGCCTTTTGTCAATATCAGTTGCTTTTGTTTTACCAAAATAATGAAGAAATGAGATACCTCTCTGTGTTACAGATCCAGATTCTAAATCAGGAAATACAATAATAACTTAAAACACACACTGCAGATTCACTTCTTAGTTGTAAAGGAGAACAGTCCTGTTACTATACTAGTAGTGTAGCCAGAAAAGTAACTAGCCACATAAGTCCCATTTCCAGGAAGCAAAATGCAGTTTCAGGGATATTGTAGTAGTAGCAAGTCCAAACAAACGTGTCTCAAATTATGCTTCTGTGGCCATGTTGTTTAAGACTTAACTACATTACAAGTATCAATAAGTGCACTTTGAACAACCATGTGACATTTAATTAACTAATAATGACCATTGTTTACATGCAAATTAAATACTCATTGGAGAAATAATTTAATTTGAAGTGTTACCATGTTATCTGTATCGATTTGACTAACAACCTTAACTTTATATTACATTAGTCCTTGCCATCTAAATTAACATCAGTAGGATTTGACATAACCACAACACATAGACTGCAGAAGCTGAGTACAAAGCCCACCTTCTTCTTTAAACTGCAGTTAGTGAAAATACTTCTTCAATTTCTCAGATTTTGTCTTCAGGAAACACAAATCTGAAAGTCCCAATGGGTTAGAGAAGATTTAAAATGTATTGGGCATCTTCGATCTAAGATGTGGACTTTTCCGCTTATACTGCAGAGTTGCTTTGCTTATTAATTATATTTACAGTCCTTTGTAAATGCATTTAAAGATTACTCTTATCCCCAGTTTAGGGATGGAGAAATGAAATCATGAAGAACTGAAATTATGTGCCCCACTGATCAATGATGACAAAACCACAGAAGTTAAGTCCTTCTACTGCATGCTAACCACTTAAATGCATCAAAGTCAGTGACAAACAGGGATGCATTACAGTCCTCCAGTGGCTGGAGTACACAGCCAAGCTGCAGCATGGCAGCCTGGAAGGTCTTCCGTGGTAAGATCTGTTTGCATCTTCATTTCACTAATATGGGCTCCTGTAATCTCTGAAGCAAATCTCTCCTAAAATAATTGTCTTCCCTCTCAGTGTTTCTTTCAGTACCCTCCTCTCTCCTGAATATTTATGCAACAAATGACTTGAGGGGCAGAAGAAAGCAGAGAATTTCCAATGCCCTCATTCTTTTCTGCCTGGATGACATTTTTAGCCAGCAAAGCATGGCCTGTAATAGGGAAGAGGGTCTTACTTGTTCAGTTCCATTTTACTCCACTTGTTTCATCAACCTCAGTTCCAGAGAATTCAACCTGATTTTTGAATGCTCTCCCAAATGCTCTCCAAGTCACTGTGCAACTTTCTCCCATTCTACAGTTTTCATAGGCATAAAAGTCAGTAGTATTTATTAGATCACCTAGAGCTGCATGACTTTGTCTGGTTTTGTTGCTATGGTACTTTATATTTAAAGTGCTTTATTTGACTTGAGTGCAGAGGTTGTACCTTTTCTGGCAATAGCATTCTACAGCCAAATATATATAGCTATAATGATATTATTTCCAATAGTTAGCCTATTTTTCCATTTCTTAATATCACTCTACTATTAAACTTTTATAGCTTAAACTGTTAAATTAGTATCTTCAGCATTTCTACATGCCTCAGAAAAATAGCTCTTATAACTGTATACCCAATACTGTCACCTATCAGAATGCAGCGTAATTATTTCAGTTTGGTTCCCTGACTTTTTTGTTGTTTTTTTCTGTTACATTTACTTATTCTACAGCTATACAGCAAAATGTTATTATTACCCTCTCTCATAATGTCTTGAATCTAGGCATACAGTCCAAAAATGTATCGTGTTTCTTCTTTTCACGGCACACTCCTTAGAATGTAATTTGCTGTCCACTGCTGGGAAGAACATTAACAGTTGATAACTTGTCCAGTCCTTTTAATAGCTTTGAACTATGGGAGATACAGATTTGATTTACATGAATTTGTGGACTGCTGAGAAAAACTGAATTACTGCTTTTAATACATATGAATTACAACTGAAGTTGAATTAAGGGAAGAATCAAAGTTGGACATGATGCCACTGTTCTTTGTGTTGCATTATTTGATTTCATTTTATATTTGATGCCTAGAGTCAGGAACCTAACATGGCTGCAGATGACTCAGTGGCTTTTGTGCGACTGATTGGGTTAATATCACCTCTATTTTTTTATTTCAATAAATGAGGTTAAAACAATTCCATTTTGTAGCCAAGCTGCTGCAAAAAGACTTTGTCAAGTAGCAGCAGATATTCCTAGGCAACTAGTTCAGAGCTAGTACCTTTCCACAAAGGTGTACTTGGCCACAGATGTGTCATTTTGTGCACTGTTGACTGTGTTTATTTGCTATGACTTTGCAGCCTCTTGTTAGAAAGACATTTTACTTTTCAGACTCCATCCACTCTAAATTAGTGGAGAACAGGTCTCTGAAACTTGGAATGTTGCCCAGAGAGAACACAATGCACAAAGCTGTAAGTTGTTCAAGAAATGATACCAGAAGTTAGAATATGTTCTTGATGAAGCTGTAAACTTCAACTGGTAGACTTATCAAAATAAGACTCTATCCTCCTGCTTAGTGATGAGTGGGGTGAATACCACTTCCATCTGTTGTATTGTACAGAAATAAAATAAACTTCGAAGAGAAAGCTCTTAACCTGTTTGTTTTTGCTGAAACGAAAATACCAATTCAGCAACTCATATTTTGGAAACAAGTCTCCAGTAGTCATAATATTTTTCAGATGCCAGATGGCCTGCTCTCCTGGTCTGTGCGTCAGAATAACTAAATGCTTGTATCTCTTAATGTATCATTTTAGGGTAGAAAATGAATATGTAAAATCATTAAAATGAGAAGCCCTGAGACGAAACCTCAGTCCTACCGAACTCAGGGACAACTCTGCCATTAACTTCAGCAGTATTATATTTTCATCACTGCTGTATCCCAGAGGTGAAAATACGTCTGTTTAATTTTGGCAAGGACATTTCAAGACAGATCGATTGTTTCCTCGTATTATTGCTTCAATATACAATCCTTAGGAACTGAGAGTAGTGTAAGGAAGCATTTTAGGACAGTAAACGATGGCACGTTAGAAGTGGCAAAATCTAAATCTTTTTTTGACTATTATTTTGAGTGACATATTTTATAATGCCTTTTTTTTTTTTAAATCTGTAAAAATACATACTGCTTTCCTCATGTTTACAGGTTGGTACATATACAACATACAATTGTTAGCCTGTAAAAAGCAGGTGCTTTAAAAGCTTCCTGAAACAAAAGTTTCATTTCAAATGTTTCTTTAACGACTTCTTGGAAGTGAGTTATCATAACCCACTCACCTGACAAAATGTGGTGTTTTGGATGTGGTTACAAACGCACACAGATTTCACCTAAATTTTAAGGTCCCTAAAGAACAGTGCAACGAAAATAAATGTGCAAGTTTCATAGGTAGTCAACAGTGTAAGACAGAGATGCCTTTGAAAACTGCTTGAAGTAATTGCTGTCTGCCTACCTTGGGAACCTAAACTTAAAAGCCGAAGCCTGCCTTTTTATAAGATACCAAAACCATATCCATGGACTATAAGGATACTAGAAGTATTTACTATTGAAAATTCACTAAATTCCTAGAGTTTAAGAATGACAAAGTTAGGTACCTACATTAGTTAAATGGGATCTTTCTTCAGGATTGTACCTTTGGAAAAATGGTTTGCAAGCTCTGCCATCTTTCCTCTTCTGAAAATTAATGTTACTAATAGTAACCAATAAATGGGTAAGAATTTATGGTGGTAAATTACTAACTGGTTTAGCTAGTGCCAGGCTCACCTGCCTGTGATGTTATTTCACCGACTTAAATAGATACAGCTTTCCCCCACCTTATATATGACACAAAGACTGTGTAAAAGTATTAACAGATCAGAACGGTCTTACCAATTATTCCTATGAGTAAGTTGACTGGAGTTAGACATGTTTGGACTGATGGCATGTGACACGTACCAAAACACAAAGACCTCCATCAGATTAATGTTGTTAGTACACCATTAATCATTGTACAGGGCATGCATTTGAAAAACGTGTATCTATCTGACACTAAACTCATTCAAAACAATGAGCGTTTTACTGCTGACTCCAAAAGGACTAGAATCTGGACTAATCAATTATACAACAAACTCTTGTCATTTTAACCTATTCTTTCAGCTAATAAGACAGTATTAGACAACTATTGTCCACATTTTATTGTTGTGCTACACTGATACCGTCTGGGTTGTCGTGCTGATGTAGCATTGAAGATGAGCTGAAGGGTGACTCTGTTGTATATTTATAAAGAATTCTGTGGCTAGCTTTGCTCTAAATTGGGCATGTAATGAATGCATTACTGCAAAGCAGGGAAATAAAACCTATTATAGGCTAGAAATGAATCATCGCAATGGCAAATCATTTTCTAAGCTGCAGTATTTTCGCTGTTATTGCTTTGCTTTAAACTTTGGTGAAAAGCAATTACTTTATTCTTTCTCTTTACTTTTATTACTGGTGATTCTTATGCTAATTTTCCCCTCTATATTTGATTTGATTTTGAAAGGCTTTTTGGAATTTAAGATTAAATTGAATTGGTGATACTGCCCTGGAAACTTCACCTCCTACCTTTCTTGTCCCCATCCCCCACTCTGAGATCTGAAGAATTCTTAAGAAACAAGTAGAGCAAACTCAAAGCTATCACATTTTAAACTGTTTCTTCTTCTAGATAAATGAGACAAGTCAGTATCCTCAAAACATCAGAGTAATAAAAGCAATTTTTTTTTGCAATTCTTTTTTTCTTTAGTGTTAAGCTTGTTATCAGTTTAATAGTTTGAAGAAACAAAAGTTCCCTGCTTTTGAAAAATTCTACCTATATGAGTTTTTTCCCCTTGAAGAATAGCACATCCCCTGCATTTAACGGAAATGTGTTCACTTGTGGTATCTTTGTTGTTCTATACCAGTTGCTTAGGTCAGTATAAAACATGTAAATGTTTTCCTTGCAGTGAAATCAGTAAACAGAATGTGCTACTTTTCAGATTCATCAAGAATCCCTTCAAGTAAAGAAAAAATAAAAATCTGAAATCAGACAACTTACAATTCTAGCCACAAGCCTAGAGGTAATTTTTCAACCATTCATTTTTTTCTTGGACTTAACCATTTTATAAAAAATTATTTATTTATTATAAAAAATCACTAATAGGGCACAGAACTACTGAAGATTTACTTTGCTCATTACTTATAGCATGACATACAGTGTGAGGATTCATATGGATTAGCACTTTTAGATGAAAGGTTACAAGCCATGAGACTGAAAGGTGGTCTTAGTATGTAAATGCTGAGGCTTTGTGTTATTTTTTCATTTGTATTCAATGAATTTGAACTAAATTTCAAGACTAAACCCCACGATTTTGATCAGCATGTCCTTTTAAAGTCTACTCCCAGAATGCATTTAAATGAATAAAAAATTGTGAACAACAATATACTAGTGCTTATAGCTTTAAAAACAATATGCATGAAAGTACCAATTTTAATTTTAAATCTTACAGCTATCAAGATTGTTCTAAGTATTCTGTGACTGAAATATTCCATCTCCTGAAAGCCAAATTAGAAAGAGGCCACCATGCTTAACTGAACTCTCCTCTTTGACCTAGATTCCCAGGCCCTTCCCTTGCACCTAACTGAAGAGCATAAATTAAGGACAGGGTTCTCTAAGGTCTTCTCTGTTGTCAAAAGGGAAAGAAACTCTCTAAGTGCAGATCTAGAAAATTATCTGCATTGTGATCTTTGTATTAGTTATAGATAGGTGAGATTAAACCTCAGCTTGCTTTAAAGCAAATAATTAATTGCAGAATTGGGAGAGCTGCCAGCCGTTAACACATTTGCATTCTTTCCTTGCTTTTATGAGAGACTATGCCTCCAAAACTGGAGTTGCTGATGTAATGTACAGCTCCAGCACAGGGTCTTTTGCTACTCAAGTTTCTAGAAAACTAAAAGATGCTCAGGGAAACTGTATCCATTGTTGGTGATCTTGTGTATATAGAGAGAATGCCTGCTAGAGAGCTAATCTAAGTGCATTCTTACTTGTTGCGTTTTCCATGTATCTTTCGCGTCACTTTTACAGTTGATCCCATAGAAAGATTAAAGATTATGCCAACTTGTTAAATGCTCAGCTGTATTTAAATAACTACCAAGGCTAGAAAGGCTCTATTTCAGCATGCAAGTGTGATGAACAGTATTTCTAAAAAGGCTTTTGCATATTTCCTGAAAAGCCATTGCAATGCAGTTGCTTTCCTGGATGAAGTCTGTATAATATACCTACAATGACTGCAAGGATGCTCTCAATTTCCTTACTTCAGGAAGATCAAATGACACAGAATCAGAAATGGAAATTCTACTTTTCCCAGTGTCGTGTTAAACATACAGGCAATATTTTCTAAAAACCATAAAATGTTACAAGGAAGTGATGAAATACTTTCCTGTAGGCTTGAGGGCAACCTTTGATGTAAGCAAATACAAAAATGTCCTAAAAAATAAAAGAATTTGAAAAAGGCTCCTTGTTTTTCTACCCTTCCCTGAACTCTGGCCTGGGACACCATGTACTGTTTATGCTTGTAATGTCAGCGAACACTGAGCTTTCATTCAATTTACTTTGGAAAATTTAGGACAAATGACAAATTCAGATCTCTTGCATAGGCCTCAGGCAATTGTGTGTACTTTATTTCAGAACAGACATTGCAGGTTAGCTGGAAAATTACAGGAACAATGATTGTCTCATGGTCACAAAGAAGGCAGTGCCACATCTTTTCATTCTTATTCTGATGAAGCTTAGGTGAACTACAAATATTAAAAAAATCTGTTAAAATTACTTATCTAAAAAAGCCTAAGAACATAGGTAAGGCTTTAATTTTTTAATTAAATTCAAATGCCTTTGAAAGCTCAGAAAATACGGCTATAGCTAGGCAGTCACCATGGTGAAAAAGAGAAATATGTATTTAAAATTTCAAGAACTACTGTCAATTAAAAATCAGAGAGTATTGTTTTGTTTATATTAACAGAAATTTCTTTAAAACCTCACTATTTGCTTAGAGATTAAATAAAAGACATTGTGACTGGCAACGAGCCATGGGATGAGCGATTTGAAATATATAACCATTCTGGCCACTGATTTAATAAAAAGGAAAGTTAATGACTAACAGTCCTAGTAACAGCTTATTTTCATAAAAACTCTGCAGCAGTAGTGACTTGATTATGTTCTAATAAAAGGCTAGATATATTGCATAATCCAGGTAATTAAACATGTACTTTTCCATAAAACAGGTTTTTAAAATGTATGTATTTATCTCTGAGTAATGTTGGAAACTGGTTTAAATGCTGCAATAACTGAAGTATAGCAAAAGTACCCTTTTAATATCCCAAATTTAGCTTTGTTCTTATGATTTGGATGAATGAGAGTAGTTCTTTTTGCTAATTTTTCGAATGCTAAGCCACGACTTTCAGGTTGTTTTTCAAGAGTTTGAATAGAAGAAGTACTGTAATTCTTATTTGCAGTTTCACCACTGGATAAACGTGTGCACTGAACACTCCCGTAAAAGTAATCAGTCTCTTGACTAATGTTTGTCACTGTGCTGGGCGACAGAGAGTTTTTGTTCTATTTATGGCTGTGTTGCAAAAGATGCATTCCTTTTGGCTGGATAAGACTTCTGTTAAACATATGGCAAAAAGTGAAAAGAGAGATCTGTAAGATGAGCAGAGGATTCAGGAAAGCCACGTGACCAGTTCCTAGAAGGCCACCTGGGTAGTAGAAGTCAAAGCTGTTCAAGAAAGCTCACCATCATCTGTAACTGATTCCACATCAAATACTCTTTCTAGGAAATCCAAGGAATGGGGAAGACTGAATTAGTGAGTGCTTTCACGATTTTGTGCCAATTTCAAACTTTGTAATTTTTGCCCATTAGCTGTTGGACTCTTTCCATTTGCTGCTTCTGTTTTGTGCCTTCTTTATTAGCATCACTGTTCATAGTTTTTTATGGAGTTTTACTCCAAAATTACTCCATATTACTACTTCTTAATAGCTGAGATCACAACTGGGATAGGCCTAGTAAATTCCAGTTACTGCATCCGAGGCCAATAATAGTATTGAGCTTTTGTCATTTGTTTGGAGTTTTTGTGTCATTTTTTAGACCAATGGAGACATTCAAGGTGCTGACTGAGATCAAAAGAAACCATGGAACTATTTTTATTAGCTTTATTTTTCCTTGTTCTCACTAAAAGTAGAAGCACTAAAACTGCAGCTAACTTTCTGACATGATACCATCACATATGGTTTAGGCAATCCTTGTGACATAAAACCAGAGACTTCAATTTTTCTGAGTTGTTCTAAGCAGCTGGATTAATAGAATGTTGTAACTGAAGGGTCTTATTTTGTACGTAGTGTTTCAGTTCCATTCAAAGTCTAAAAAGCCATTATTAACATTTCATTCTAAAGAAGCAATTATTCCACCATAGATGGGTGAGCAGATTGGAGAACAAGGACCTTTCTAATTTGATTGCACATGATGTACTCTGTGATTATGTTTTGTTCAGCAAGGCGTTCAACCAGGCATTAATAAGAATTCCTACTTGTTTTTAGATCCTAACTAAAAGTGTAGTCTTACTTGTCTTCCAAATTTTAGAGGAACTTCACCTGTACAAAATGAGAAGCACTCTTGTGTCATTGCCAGTGTTGTGGAATTACATTTAGACTCATAATTTGTATTTTATTGCAAGTTGTGCCCTTATTAAGATATACAGGTTTAGAGGTGCGTACCTCTTATTAGTGGTATCTGCAGAACAGAATCCTCTCTCTCCCCTTCTCTATACTTCCTTCTCTGTCTCTCTCTCTCTCCTTATCCCATAAGTCAAGAAGTCCCCCATAGTTAAGTGTCAGAGGTGAACAAATTTTGCTTTGCCGCATCAATAGTGTACGCCAGTGAACATTCACTTTGCTGTACTTCACTTTATAAACAAAATCCTTTCCTAGAAAAAGCTTTCTGAAAAGACTCGACATTTTTATATACCATTTGAACAGATTTTCAGAACGACTAGGAGAATACTTAGAATCTTGGAGAAATAGTTGTTAACTACTGGCCAGTAAAATAGATTTTTAAAAGGCACATAATACATACATGTGCTTTTTTTAATAGATGACATTTAATCTTGCGCATTTCAGCAGGTTACATGGAATAACTAATTCCCAACTTGCCTTGCCTTATAATTGAGTCATAGTTTTAGAAAATAGTAAAATCATTTAAATCTATTATTCTGACTCAATATTACGTTTCAGAACATGATTTATTACTGAGAATTAAGCAGCACTGCTGCAGTCCTTCAAGGACAAATGTATTTAATTCACACAGACCTACTGAAACCATATGTTTAAAGTTACACAAAATCAGGCATTGTAGCATGTAAGGAGTTAATGTGTAAAATATTAATAGCCCTAAAGTTTCTTTCTGTCAACAACATATAGGCTATCCTTTTGAAACCTTTCAATTGTAAATAGTAGTTCTGACATGAAGGGTAATTTAGATGAGGCATCATGCACTGTGTCTTCTTTTCTTTGGACTTTAAGTCTTTGAATGCTAGGGGCTGTACAAGTAGAACAGAGAGAGATTACAGGAGAAATTTTCAAAGGCATAAAGAGTTCTTAAGGACCTAGCTCCTATTCAAAATCAGTGAGAGCTGGACACCTAATTAGCATAGGTACTTTGAAAATCTCCCACTACTTCTCTTTTATGCAAGTTCCTTGCTATAGAAACAGTACTGAACTAGAAGTCTAATTGGGAAACACTGTGCTGACTGTGACTAGGAAACAGAAGTGAGGAAGTGGATTAACTGAATATTTCAAGACAAAAACTTTGTCTCAGACCTGTTTATTGCACTTGCTGGTTGAAATAAAAATCAGAATCTTCACCAGCATGCAAACTCTTGTCCTTGCCTCCTTGAATTTCAAGATATGGACCCTGAAGATATCTCGTCTTTGGAAATTAGGATGTTCTTTTTCAGCAATATTACTTTGTTTTATTGCATGTTATTTTGCTGTTATCATTGCTTGCATAAAATAATAGAAAGGAACATATCTGTGTTTAGAGGGCACTACATATTCAGGTTGCCTGTGCTATGCCTGATAAAGGGCTTTTTTGATAGGCAAAAGCCGTGTCTGATCTCATTTTACAAGGTAACAGTGACAAGTAAATGGATGATCATTGCCTTCCCGCCACCCTCCCTACTCTCTCAAGTTGGAACCAAGACCAAGGAATGACTGGCAAGCCAGAAAATTACATCTTCATTAACTTCCAAAATGTAAACTCAAGTGCTAGCTAAAACCATTGCGCCTTGGAAGATGGAAGTTGGGGACACGAGAATGGAAAACGTCAGTTTTTATCAAAGATGTTGTGGTGGGACCTGTTGTGTGTGTATCTGCATTATTGTACTGCATTATCTACATTCATAAACAAATTTTCTTCAGAGTTTTAGATATAGCAAACACACTGCCACTATTGTGAAGGCTGTATCAGAGATAAACCATTTGTAGTGTACTCTGCACCCCCTCCAAAGAAACGAGCATTATGACAGATTTATACCTATAGGACCAAATTGTTCCTATGATGATTGATGATTCACATACATTTCACAAAACTTCCTCTTACCTTCTTTCTTATAGAAAAGATTAAAAAGATAAAAATATCAGGACACTAATCCAGCATGAATTTATTAATTTCTTTAACTTAGAATATATTTTTCACACCATGAGTCATAGTACTGATGCTAATCTTACATCCCTCAATGCATACAACTAACTGTACACTTAAACAGGTGAGTATGTCAAGGTTGTCTGACCTTTCAGATGTAATAAAAATGTTTTAAAGAATAATTGAAATGAAGAGAGTACTGGCTTGCCAATAAACTGTTTTTCCTTTTTAACAACAAGATTTAATATACGGAATTTGGAGGGAAATACTTGTAGATCCCAGCATTTCCAGCACAAGCATGGTTCTGATTCATGCAAGTCTCACACTTTAGAAGGTGCCTACTACTGAGTGAAATTATACCACCAATGCATTATCATCACTGAGCCTTCAGGGCAGGTTTCAATGTCTTATTTGTCTTACCAAAGGACAGCAGAGTTTTGATAGGTGAATTCAGTTAGGAATTACTTGTCATGGTGATATGCAGCTAGATTTCATTTATCATAGTTTTATTACAGCCTTATGCAGCTAGATTCTTTTTATCATAGTTTTGTAGGCTGTTACATTTTGCTTTCTAAGCTGCGTGGTAGTTGAGTATATTCTCCGCAATCCATTAATATAATGATACTTCTGCTTCTCCCACTTCACATTAGTGGGAAAAAAGAAGTCCAGCATGTGCACTCTCAGCAATACAATAGATTTTTAATGAGTTCAATTTAAGAATATTTCTTGCCAGGAAGGAGAAGGAAAAAAAATTGAACTGCTTTGTAAAAGTTCTATTGCTTAAAAAAATTCAGTACAAGAACTGCATCATTAAAACAGCAAACACATGAAAACTTCATCCAAAAGGGCAGAAAACCAGATCTGGATCCATTTGACTTACACCAAGTGTTTATTTAGCCAAGGCACTTTAGCAGCTGCCGTTGGAGACAAACATCTATCAGACTGACATACGGAAAGTTCTCTATTTCTCACAGTGCTTGCCATTAGATATCTAGCTTTAGAGTGAGACTAGAAGAGGTAGTATCTGTCACATCTTTATCCTGAGATGGTTTGAGGATCTGCACCATGCTACTATATGACCCAATTTTTCAGAACATGCCAGCTGGCAAATCTCAATCTATCTCCTTGAATTTGCTAATATTAGTGATTACTTCTTAACTGTAAAAATGCTAAGGTCATCAAGAACTAAGCTTTTTCAGTAGAGGACAAATAGAATTAAAATGCTTTCCTTTTCTATACTTGCATTTGGATTTTGATGATCCAAGAAAAGAAAACAGTGTTCTCTAATATGTCATGCACAGTCACAACAATTTGTAACTTGAATGCTAATAAATAGCTTGTCATTCTTCAAGTTTCTCCTCTCCCTCCACTCTTACTGAAAACTTTATTTACAGGAGATAAACCGGGAGTCTTTCCAGTGTACATTTCAATGAAGTCACTAATAGTTTGAAGGAATGTACTGAGTGCTTTCTTATATGCTGGTAAGAAGACAACATTTATTTGTCCAAAAGATCTAACTCCTGTAAACTGTTCTACTCAGGCTTATAAGCACTAGTAAAGATAATAAAGCTCCTCTCTGACAAAAGGATGCACTCGTAAAATCTTGCCTATACAAGGGCTTAATGAATTTGCAAAGTTGCTATTGCATAGGGCAAATTTCAAATCATGGTCAAAATATGTATTTAGTAATGAAAGAATGGTTTTTCAGTAGCAAACACTATTTCATTAAACATTTAAATTTTTTTCCAAAGTAAGACTTATTCTTTCATTAAATACATCATTCATCTAAGAGCATGGGAATAATGAGATATTTCCAAATATCCTGTGAAATACCTACACCCATTTGCATCCGAGTTTTTTGGGTTTCAATGCTACAACTTGTGGAATAGTTAAAAGTGTGACTACTTAGGCATGCTCAGATGACAATTGTGAAGGCTACATAAAACAGACATAATTTTTCTTTGCAGTTTGCTTGCAGAAGAAACCTCTGTTATAGGTCACACTTCTCTATTCCTATCTTCTAAATGACAGCTGTTATAGCTGGAGATTTTTTATTAAACTTAAACGTAAGTCAGAAATAGGAATGAACATTTAACAAATTTATCTAAAGCCAGGGTGGATTCAATTGTTCATAATACTCTGAACCTGTACAAGCCCAGATCCTACATGTCTCCAGAAGCACTGTCAAGCAAACATTAAACTCCATCCTTATGAGCTGTTTAGTGAGAAAAAAACCCAATGCACATCTTTAGCAATGATCATAAAAATTCTCAAGGACTCTAAGAATGCATAATTGTACAGGAAAAAGACAGGAAATACGCATTTTCAATCCATTAATTTACCTTTATGACGTGAGGCAGTGGTCTAGGTCCAACAAGGCAGGTAAGCGTGGTACTTAAGGAAACAGAAGAGTAATACACTGAGAAGAAAGATTCTCTGCAATTGGCAATCCCTATAGAGAAGACAATGCTTCATTTGTGAATTAATAAGCAAATTAACTGATGTAATGCATGTGGAAATGTGTAGGAGTAGTTGAAACAAACAAGGAAATTGTAGAGCAAACACACTGCCACTATTGTGAAGGCTATCTCAGAGATAAACCATTTATAGTGTACTCTGCACCCCCTCCAAAGAAAGAAAGGAAGATAAACTTAGGCATGGCACACTTTTCAGATCTTGATACCAAACCTACTGAAATTCATGAGTCACTGACTTTAACTGGTTTCGAGTCAGGCCCTTAAGGGGAAAAAATGTATCCATGAGAATATTCACTACTATTCAAGCACTTTCAACATTTACCTTGACAGACAGTGTAACCCAACCAATTATCCGTGCAATATTGTATGTGAATAATTATCAGTTTACGCTGTCACTGCTCTGACCTCCAATAATTATGCTGATGAAGTGTCAGCAAGCAGACCTCGACAGTCAGTTGCCAACCCTATCTGCAGATTGGTGAGTAAGAGTTTTGTTTACTGTTCCTTGAGTTCCTAGTGAACTACAGAGCACATCTACAGCATCAGACACCACTTAGGCTCCTAATGGGTTGCAATTAAAGCCATGCCAACATAGCACATATTAAGGGCCTGATCCTGCAAAATGATTAGTGCCAGCAGATGCTGGACCCTGAAGAAATGATGGTAGCATTGTCATGCAGGGTAGCAAATTAAAACTTAACTTTACCAAACTTTTGCTAATTCAAGAAGCTGTACTACATCTTGATGCAGCCCCAGTTTCTCAGCTTCAACCAATTTAATTCTGAATATACTTTTTATCACGACATTTTGTATTTATCTATTTTGAACACCTATGTATCACTTGCCGTAATGCTATACACTTATATTTTGATTTGTTTAACCCTTAATATATATTTCAGGTGTTTTTACTGACAGTGGTCCTGGGTCTTCCCAATGCTAGCCTCAAGCATCTAATAAACTCTTACTTCTACCACATCATTTCTTGAATGTTCTTATTCACCTACTACACTTGTTGCAGCAATGGCCTGTGAGCTGGATTACAATTCTTGGATCACAATGTCTCAATAGAGCAAAAACGGCCTCAAATTACGCACTGAAAACATGAAAAATCTTCTTGTAGCAGTAGGAGATATATAAATCTCCTGAAGAGAGAGATTATCTCTTGTGGATTCTATGCTTGAAACAAAGTTATGTGCCTAGGACTTTCTGAGGTGCTAAAACATAAACATAGTGAGGAGAAAGCAGAATACCACTCCACCACATGTTTCTCTGGCACATTGTAATGGAAAGCCACACAGCTTTGCATATGGAACAGCGGGACACTCTAGGCAGACTCTCCTCCCATGAAAAAACAGTTACTACTGTTCTTTGTGTATTTCAAAGGGAATCAATTTAAACAATCACAGAGAAGGTATCCACTGAAACTATTAGTAGTGTACCTTCCAAATATCAAGAAGATTGCCTGCTAGCACCGGTTACAAATTTCCCCTCCCCTTTGCCCCTTTGACTGCCCCTACTAAGATCCCTCACTATTATTACCTAGGTGAAACATCTGCAAAATGTGGGTATGTTATTTCATGCTGTGAGTCACTGAAACATGTCTACTGTGTCCTCTCCCAACAGAAGCACTTGGATTCATGGTGTGACTCCACAACACGAAGCAAGGAAACTAGACTTGCTACCTGGGGAGAGTGCTCTTTGCCAGTTATCGTTAACACTTACATGTCCAAGTATGACAAGTACGTAGTCTCTGTATTGTGGAGAAAGGAGAAGGGGGTAACATCATTGTTATTATTCACCTTAATCTTTACTCTCTTTAATTTCTCCAAACTTCTTCAGACTAGCAGAAAGATGCAATTTATGGCTGGTAATTTTAATGTACCCTATGATACTGGAAGGCAAAGATAGCTGTTAAATTAATACCCCTGAGCTTGAACAACAACTCTGCCATAGACACCAAGCGTGCTGCAGCTGGTGCTTTTTAAATGCCTTGCCTCTGGCAGTGAGCCACTTCACAGCACAGAATCAGTAGGAAACGTCACCTCTCTGATTTTGAAAATGCATACCTGAGGAAGCCAAATATGACGAAAGTAGCAGGAAAACCTCATGAAGAGTAGATTATAAACTAGAAGACATTTAGAAGTAAATGTTATTTTGTTGGCAGAACCAGAGGAGAAATCCTGCCTTTAGAGTACGAATGAGAGAAAGCTAACTCTGAAACTGAAATGGTTAAGTCAAGTGCATCCTTGACTTCTGCAACACTTACGCATCAGTTTAAATGTTTCCTGAAGTGGGTACCTAAAGATTTGCCTGTTCACTTTCATGAGTCTCTTAGTTCTTAGGTAGAGAATCTCTATGAATTACATACTTAATGACTGTCCTCTTGCTCAGGATAGTATGATTGTTTATACATCTCTCATTTATTTAATGCAACTGTAGCTAAAAATTCAGGGGGAAAATTAAAAATTTTCCACTAGTGGATTTGTGACAGGGATCCTTGCTTTCAATTGTCCTTATTCCACACATTTTTATGATTCAACCGCACCAAGCATATATAATGTCAGCTGATCTATTTGTTAAGCATTCTTTTTGCACAGGAAAATACTTAGGTAGCAGATAAGCAGCATACTATCTGTGGCTCTGTATAAGCACATCAGAAATCTAACTGAATCATGTCATGGCTCTCTTGCAGTCTATATAGCCAAGTTTTCTTCACGTAAAAACAGAACACTGGTGCGTGGCCAGAACACGTATCCTGGTAATGGAAATTGGTAGATTCTCTCAGGTCCTCAACTGAAGACATTTCAAAGGCTGTACTCCCAAATCTTCTTCCCACCTTTACCCAAACCATAAACTAAATACCACAGAGTTTCTCCACAAGTTGATTCAGCCAGGCTCTCATTGCCAAAAAATGTTTCCCCAATGCCATTTTTTATTCAGATGGTAATATTAGAGTAATATCAGTGTATTTTTTAATGCTGTATAAAGGAATATAAGTAGCCAGTTCTGTAGACACCTTAGAGCTTGGCTTAGAAAAACATTAACAAATCCACCTTAGGAACATTTCTGTAGTGAAGATAGAGAGACTTCATTAGCTAATACATAACAGTATGCATATTATGCATAGAGTAATCTCTACCATCAGGCTTCACGTTTTGTAAGAAAACTTTGACACAGTTAGCTAAACCTATACTAAAATGTGTAAAATCTGACATATTGTCCCTTTCTGATTACCTTTAAAAAATTTGTCATATTTGATAAAGATGGTTGAAACTTCATTTTGCTTCATCTGAAGCTGTAGCTGTACTGGATTCAAACATTATTTAAAGTGAAACTTGTAGTTCCAAAACTCCACATTTTAGATAGTGTGAAGCAATATTACTAAGTTTAACAGTTGAACAGAAGGTATCTTTGGCACCCTAAGTATTTCTCCTTCCAGTATTTTTGTCATTCTCAATTATTAGCACAGAGGTACTTCTAATGCATAATATATTTAAATACTTTTAAACATTACTTGCTGTAACTCTTTCCTCGGTTAGCTTTTGGTAACGTAGTAAAGGACAAGAATATGTCTTGAGAACTTTGATCCCTTCAAACACTATTGGTTTGAAACACCATATGAGCCTTCTGACACATTCATTTCAGGTAATATTGTCCCATCTGACTGTTTATTTGCCAGAATATTGTATTCAGCTTTACATTTTATATTTCACACTGTAATATCAGAGAAAATTTTTTATTTGTACTTGGGTTGTAAAAGTGTATAGAGATTGTATTGTTTGATATTATTTTCTCCTCATATTTCCATGAAGTCTCAGCTGCCAGCTTCCTAGCACTGTGTACGTTACTTTTGAAGCTCAGTGTACCTGCTAACAATCTCTTATTTCAAAGCTTAAATTTCCAGTCATAACTCTAATCAATCTGCATTTTTTTCCAGTGCTATCCATCTGCAGATTATGAAAGCTGAGAGTTCTGATAGAGGATGAAAGCATTAATAGTATTTATTTATATCTGCATGGATATAATTTTTGGGCAGTTTTACTGAGAATACCAGCAAAGTTGCATTTTAATTGCAAGCAAAGCTCAAAGACTGAACATTGAAGGGCTGTAGAGTTATTTAGCACTGCTACCCCTAATCTTTGTGATGCAGGAAGGTTTCCTCTTAGAACGAAAGTTACCTTCATCTTTCTAACAGCAAAACTATTTAAAAATACTACTTGCCATTTTGTGGATTTTAGGACCTAAGTTTACACTGGTCAGCTTTTGCCAGTAACAAGTACAAATCTGGGAAAATGTCAAGGTAAATCACAATACACAAAGAAGTGGCAACTTCCCACAGATAAGAATTTAAGATCATGATTCTCCTGTTAGAAAATATTACTGGTTGGTTTCCCTTCTGAAAATCTATGTATTCACTTTTCCTTACAACAAATTCCCAGGCAAATAACTCATTGATATGTCAAATTGGATATGTCAAATATGTCAGCACTGCTCACATGACATACTCACTGCATAAAATTCATTGGTATGAGAAAACAGTTTTTAAATTATCTACACATTTCTTCTGATACTTTGAAGATTTGCAGGGAAAGAGTGATCACTCATATAATATTGTTTAACAAAAGAACATGGAAAGTTAGAAGTATTCATTTGCCTACTTTAAGAATAAAGGGAAAACTTGCAGTTTAACCATCTCAGCAACAGCCCATGATCTTTTCTGGCTTTGCTCTTTTCAGTGAACCTTAGAGAAATATTAAGACCACACAGGGTATTTCTGATAGGCCATAGGAATTTCTTATTTCTTATGCTTAGGATCTAGTTACAGGTACAGAAAGTAAACTACAGAAGTCAATAAAAATCACTTTATTAGTTTGGTAATTCTCCATATTCTCTTGATTTGGTTTTCTTAATAACATTTAATATTACTACACTGCATCTTTTTTTTCCCAGTCTGTTTGCAAGTTTAGCTGATTAAAAAGTAGTATTGAAAAATCTAATAAGTTTCCAGAAGTTGCTATCAGGGCTCAAAAAGGAAGCACATACAGCTATTTCCCTCCATCACAAGCTGTATCTGTGTTCCTACCCAAGATCCTATCCAGAATAAAGGAGGAGTGTGGTCAGAAAGGGAAAGAAGTACAGCAACTCCATACTGAAGGAAAATTACAATGAAAAATGAGGAAATGGCAACAGATGGAGACAACTGCTGTTACAGACCCATTATACTGCCTCCCCCACTCTAAACGAATATTTATTGCCCACCTGCTGGCTGGAAAGGTAAGCATTTCATTCAAGGCCTAAAATGAAGGTGGAAAAAAGGGAAAAATAAATTTTAAAAGTATTTTTCCCAGTGCTCAGAAACCAAAGTGAAACATAGACTTAAATTTATTTTTTCCTCAATTCGTTCTATTTCTACTTTTTCAATGAGAAACCAAAAGGGAAGTACATTACTTTGTCCCTTAGAGTTATCACATACCCATCATTTTAAGGGAAATAATTTCAGTCATTGAATGAGCGAAGGGACGAATGAATCAATCAAACCTTTTTAAAGCAACACTAACCAATATGTTGTTGACTTAAACCATGTTTTCAGTATAAAATGCAGCCTGAAGAAACTTTAAAGAAAAACTAGTAATGAAACATGAATCCTTGTTTTGAAGCTTTACACCAGTGGTTTGAAGCTTTACTGACTTTGTACCTATGAAATAAATATAATTGCTGTAAGTCAACATTTGAAATTCTGCCTGTCAAACTGTGATGTTAGTCTGGCCTCTGTTTTTGTACTTGTAAGTCTGGTACAGAAATGCCATGGTATGGAAGAAAGCTGCTACACAGCTTAATTAGTGATTTCATGAGATGCAAATGTTTACTGTGCATGCATATTAATATTCTTCAATGTCTCACTGACTGTTCTGTGAAGGATAAAGTCTTAAAGCCATTAGAAAACTAGTTTCTCTGCTCAGAACCTGGAAATATCCAAGGAAAGGCCTCATCAGAGGTCTTGGAAAACTTCATCCAGCCTAAGTAACCTGTGATCTGGGAGAAATTCTACTCAAACTGGGCATCCCTTTTCTGTGCTGGTGGTGCACTCTGAGCTACTGATACAACTGCAGAATATCAGAACTGCTCAATGGAACTGGAAGGAAAATCAAGAGTTTCAGAGAATTGACCTGTATCACTCCTTCAAGGAAAGCACTGGAGGATTCCTGTTTCTACTGAGAATACTGTCTGAAGACTGAAAAACTGTCCAGAGAGGAACAAAGACTTGAAACCAACTGTAAATAATATTCCGATTTCCAAGCCCCTGTGAGACCTCCGTATGACTACATTTTAGGAATCTTTTTTGAAGGCCACTTTTTGGCTACAACATGTAGTGCCCTCAGTCTCAAAAAATATTTATTATTTATATAGCATCTCCATCAACAGATCCTGCTTCAACTACCACTGTAGTGCAAAAATAGGTAAGTCTACATTGTTGACTGTACCAGCAAAAATTGCCCTACATATTGAACCATTTCATATCTAAATATGATTTTATCACATGTATTTACCTCGGCTGTTCGTGAGCACACTATCTGCTATCTATTTGCTCTATACCACAGTGGATTGGGCCAATGAGAAGGATGTGTATTGTAGCTAAATAAATGTATCTAAATTAGTACTTTTAATTGTCTAAGATTAATTGCAACCAGACTTGTGATAATCAGGAAGAAAAGAGGCTTTGCACTTTCTATGATGAGTGTCCATTTCAAGGATCAATAAAGTCAGAAAATCTGCCGTAACGCTTACTGCAGTTTACGCAGAATAAGCTTCCCAACTGCTCATACTGGTCTTTCAGATACAAAACATAAGACAAATGGAAGCCATAAAAACAATTCTAGCACAACATGAAATAACAGAATTCTTAAAACATTTTTTGTATCTATAACATGCATACACTTTTGTAAAGTGACACAATAACATCTACAGAAACAATAAAAATAGTTATTCGTGTTTATTAGATGTCAGTGACATAAACTCAAACAAGTTTGGAGTTTTTTCTTTTAAATTCACCCATATGCCTTCTGTAGCATATAAAAAATTATATATAGCCAAAGGGAGCATTTTTTTGCTTTCTTTTCTATGCTGCACACCATGGATATACCAAATATTTCAAATGATTGTCTGTTATTACACTTGAAAGAGCAATAATCTTTGCTAGAACATTTTCAAGACAGTAATAAAGCTGCATTAGGAATATTTCAAAATGCAATATTGGTATACTGTCAGTGATTTTAATTTCATAACAAGCATTTTTTTGCATCTGCATTATCAGCATCATTTGCAATTGCTAATGTTGCTTGTTCACAAATTAATACAAAATTGACTATTTGCTTCCAGCTAACTACCCAGATAATATGCTGCATATCATGAAGTACGTAAGTCATCATTTGATCTGGAAGATATTTAAAAATATTTTGATAATTTCTATTCATCTGCAAAAAAGGGTTAACAATTCTAGGATAAATTCCATTGTATCAGGTTTAGAAATCATGGAAACATGTATATCCTCATACAATCATTCTCTCTCAATTCCAGAATTAAAAGGATTTGAAAATGTGTCCAAGCTATTAGTAGCTCCTTTTGTAACTTTGAGAATATCTTGATATGTAACTGAGTTGTAATTTTTGAAAGTATCTCAGAATAAGCAAGATAAATTTGGAAAGACATTTTCAGGCTGAATATTACTTACGCTTTTTTCCCATTCTTTGAAAAACAATCAAAAGAAACTGGTCATGTATGTGCTTAAGTTCATGACACAATACATTAACTGGAGAATAAACCACAATAAGGAATCAAAGACAAGTTATCCAAAGGAAAATTCAGATCTAAAAATGTATCATAGTGGAAAGCAGAATAGACATGGATTCCATTAAGTGGTAAATATTGTTTTGCAAATAACTGATTTCATATTCTGATTTCAAGAAATGAAATTATCCCATTCCAAATTCAGCCACTTTCTCTGGAATAAGTATGGATTTCTCAGAAAACTGTAACTATTAATGAGCACTGAATGTTGACAAGAGATCTTTTTTCATGAGGAACATTGAGAAGAAATTCAGATGAGTGTGTGCATGCTTATATAAGGAAATCTTTCAATATTCTTTTCTTAAAGCCAAGTTGTTCTAATATTTCAGCATTGTGAATTAATTTATTCATTCCAGCTCAGATGCAACATCTTAAGAAATATTTACCATGGATTAATAGATTCGGACACCAAACTTAGTCTTCCATGACCTTCATTAAAGTGAGACTTAATTTCAACACTTCGTTAAAGTATTGATTCACTGATAATTTTAAGACACTTTGAGAATATCTGTCTACCCAAACATTGCCAGTTTAACATACTGTATGATTTTTAAGTATGATTTTTAAGACATAAATCTATGCCTTCTTGTCTTTTGAGTTATAGAGGAAAGGGTGAATTTTCTAATGCGTGTCAGACAACTGGTCCATCTAGTAACTGATTGTTCTCTTGGCAAAGTCTGATATCAGGGGAAAAGAACTGTAACATGCAAAGCATTAGACGTAAGCAGGAAATAGCACAAACCAAAGCTCAATTACTCCACCAATAGTTCCAGTAAACTTTTTATAGTTTAGATACCGCATAGTATAATTTCTTGTCTGTCAAGTCCTTATTAGAGAGAATAGGAAGTAACAATAGGCTGCTCACTTATCCGAGTGATGGATTATCCTGTGTTGGCTACAGTACTTGCTACTGAGTCCACAGTTTTGTTTCTATTTGTCTTGAAGAGGTATAAATGTGCCTGCTAAGTCCTATGATCCACTATCAAGGTCTATATAGGGCATAAAGAAAGAAGGATGATGACTTCCTTGATGGAGGCTCATCATCTACCTCCAAGCAACCTGTGGAATGCTAGCAATGAAGGAATTTCTTCTTGCTCCCTGCTCTTCAATAGGCAATTAGCTTTTACTCTTTAAAATTATAGTATGCTCCTTATTTCAGTTTACATAGCTTCAAACGTTAATTATTGGTCATAAAATGGCCCTTTTAAAAATTGCAGATAAGTATTTCATACTATGAACTTCTGCATCTTTGATATAAACAGATGGACTCTGAGCTATATAGTATCCTATTTATTTTTAAATGATATAGCTTTAATTTTGAAAATTTCAGTCTTATATGTAAGGATAAGACGTGTGTATCTATGTCTATACCAGTATCAATGGCATAAGAGCAGCAGGTTAGCGTTTAGCTAACAGAGTCATTTTGTCTAGAGTCCCACCGTAGTCAAGTCGGATGCATGCAAATTACAAATACACTGCTGCTCTGAATTGTCTCTGATATTGTTCCCAAACCACAGAACATTATCCGAGCACTACTAGAGTGCTCCACAGCTCTTTTAAGTCCTGTCTATACACAAATAATTTATTTCTCAACTGGCAACTGCCATACTGAGCAGAACATAGGGCCTCATAGTGTGATCTAACTTGATATGGCTATTTGCATGCCACTATGCATGTATTTTCCTATGGAGATGGATAGCAGGATCCTCCTCTCTGAAGTCAGCAAATCCATACTAATTTACAGCAGACCAGGAGTTGGCTCTTAACATACTTAGTTTCTCCTTACATGGTTTATTTGTTAAAGGCTCAATAACTCTAATATCTTCTGAAAATTAAAATGCACATCTAGGCGTAATAGACCAACTCAAACATTGTTATTATAGCCGAGATGCCACATTCAGCAAGATCAATGTTCATATTAAGATGTTTGTTAATGAAACACCTAGACATATGGCTAATTTATGCTTCTTAAACAACTCCTGTAGGCTAGCTACTGTGACTGTCATAAAACATATAGTTGTCCAATTTATCCAGCTAGATTAAAATCGTGAGCTCATACCACATCAATGACAGCTTTATACTTACTCCGTTGGTCTGCACAGCAAAGATAGAAAATGCAATTTCACTAACTCTCTTATTTAATTAAATAAAGGAAAAAGAAAAACAAGTGGAGCTGTTACAAGAGTATCAATCCCACTCGACTTACTTACAGAACTTTGAAGATGAGTCAAATTCAGTGCTAAGCACATCAGAACTTGGTAAATCACTGAAAGAATCAAACTGGCTGACTGGCGTCCCAGTGGGCAGATTAATCTATGTGAACTCTCCTGTTGAATGTGCACTGCTCAACCCTCCATAAAATATTATTTTTCATAGTATAAGACACCTAAGCAATTTTTATAATTAAAAGTATTTTTAATAATCTCTTCCTCAGCTAGAAGGACCTACAGTCAAAATGGCAGCTTTAATCTTATTTTGGTAGCAGGCATCTTTTTAAAAAAGATTCTACCTACACTGATACAGCACTAAATTTGTTTCTGTTAAAGAGGTAGGGAGATTACATTTAAACCAAAAGTGACTAAGCTGTTTTTTGTTACAGGTCTTTAGTTTTTTCTCTGACATCTAATTCATAGATTCAGTAAACATATACATGCCAGTAATGAACACCGAGCAATCACAACCTAGAGAAGACTGGAGAAGAATATTTACAGTGTGTGAAGAAAGCCAAATAAAACCTTAACTCAGTCACACAGGCTCATTAGTAAAATATTTCAAGGGAGTATCTCACTGTAGCAACTCTCAGAGCATTTACTCCAGATGTTCCCTGTGTCCCAGGGTAGCTGTATTTGGGTCATTATTTTTACCTCTCTTGCAAAGACTCCTTTCAGTTGCTCTACACAGTTGATGTGTATTGCTAAAGAGTTCTATGATCTGTCCTGTAGGTAATGACTGGTCAGAGGCAGGCAACCCAGAAGCAAAATATGGCCAAATGAGGTTGCCTCTGTAGACTTAGGCAGAGCTGGAGCACGGACATGAGTGAATGACACTAACGGGCTGCTGGCTATTTTCAGGTGGCACTCTGTCACCACTTTTGCTCTTTTCTCTCACTGGAGACAAACGGTTCACTGAAGAGGATAAAAATAAATGAAAATCTGCATGTTCTGATACAAAAATCTCCAAACCCTGAGCAGCGCTGGTATATTCTGCATTATGATGACAGAGAATTTCTATCTCGGAGTTCAGAAGCCATGGGAGCCCTAAGCAGAGGCAACTCACTCCATCAGTGAGACTAATAAAGTCTGTTGAGGTCAGGAAGAGTTCTAAAAAATCTTGCTGAAACTCTGAAAGGCATTAACCCTTGTTAATGGTAGAAATATGAGCTCTGTGACTATGGGACATTACCACATATTCTATCTAGCCAACCCATCTGGGTGCTGGTGTTTCTCAAAGTACAGTTTCCCAGTGATGAAAATGTCTACCTGCTCCAGAGTCAGGGATTCTGGAGGAAAAAAAAAAAAAAAGAAAAAAAGAGTAAAGACTTTCAAGACTCGAGCTTCAAAGGAAAAAGTGTGGATTAGAATGTAGTCATTTTTGGATAAACTGCCCAGAATTATAGATTTTGGGAACAACCTGCTTGCTCAGTGACATTGGTATTCTTGTCAGCTTCTCTGCCAATAGCAGCAGTAAAACTGACGAGAATACCAATGAAGCTGCAGGGTCTGCTTCATTACATGTTTTGGTGTTTTTAAAATGAAAATCTACTTGCTCTCAGTTAATAGGAAAATTTGAAACTGCAACTTTAAGCAGGTCTAGACCAAAATCAAAATTAGGAAAAATCTAAATTTTTCTATGAAAGAGTAATCCTGTTTCTTCTGTTGGCTTTATTATTCACATCAAAAAGATCTGTGGAAACAGCAAGAACAAATTTTCATTTCATCCTGCCATAGGGCTAGGTAGAGTTGCAAGTTTCCAAGTCATGTTCTTGTCCGCATGCTAAACAGAACAGACCTTATCAGTATCAACAAGAAATCACCTTGAGAAGCAGAAGAAAATAAACTAATACCTACTCCTAAAATATGAGCTCTCTGCAGAAATGTTTCTGTAACATTTCACATTTATAGGGTAAACAATTTGCTTGTTTTGCATCATGTTATACTTGGCTTTTGCTCTCATTTAGTATGAGTGATAAATACCGAGATAACATTCATAAAGCCCATAAATGTGCATTCTGGTTTAGTTTTCTTTATTTTCCCCACCCCAGTCATTATTTCCATTGTTATTTTTTCATATTTATTTTACAAGCTAATTCTAAGCGTTCTTTAATGACAGTTTAATTCCTTGAATTGTAGCACCCCATTTTTATCTGGCCAAATGTCAGAATACATTTAAACTTTCTGAAGCTGAACTACATATTAATTCAATACTGGTATATAATCTTGAGGATACCTGTTGTCATTTACATTAGAATTTCTTTCATCTTGTCACCCTCATCTCTTGAATCAAATACAACTTTTCAGGTCTCTAATGCCCATCAAACAGATTTGTCAGGGCAGTTTTCCAGCTTACCTTGTTGAACTAGAAAAAAAATATTTATTAAGAGAAATAGAAATATAAATAAACCCACAAATTTCACTATTTTAAGTACAATGCTTCCATTGTGTATAGTAACAAAATCAGTACTAATTTCACTAGTAACCAAATCTTAATAAATGCCAAACCAATGAAATAGAAGTTTAAAAAACATGTTAGTGTCATGAGCTCCTCTGTCTTCTTTGTCTTATTATTTCTGTAAACAGATACAAATCCCCATCCTGTGACCCATCACAAGCAGACAAACTCAGACCTAGCTCAGTGCACAAAGGAGACAGCAACTTCAGGCAGCAGGCTCAAAGTGAGGCAGACAGCTTTCTTTCCCTGGCCCTCTGGACATGGGGCACCGACCACCTTAGCCTGAACAGTCTTCTTACAGAGACCTTCTTATCTGTATCCTCCTACAGACATCTTAAGAAAGACAGCCTTATGTGCAGAGAGGAGCTGCTCCTGCTAGAGAAGGAGGGAAGGCTAAGGTATGTGCATGAGGATTTTTCCACTTGTAGTAGCCACAACACCCATAATCAACACTCGGCAACCCAGAAATAACATGACCAGTAAACTCAGCTTTCAAAAGCCATTTCTTTGCGTCTGCCCCTAGCCCTGTCCTTTCTTCTTTAGCTGGAACATCATCTGGTACCACCACAAAATTGCTGAGAAGGATTGAGGCGGATTTGAGCAAATGTCTACAGCAAAACCATTTCTCTGATTAAAGCTAGATTCTACCTTTGTGTGTTTGCCTATGTAAGGGAAAGATTTCAGGAGAGGGTCCTTTAATTATTATTCACCCACTATTACAGAATATATCCCCCCCATACCTTTGCAGTAAATTGGGACATTTTATCTGACATTTCTCTGTATCAGTGAAACACTGCTAACGGGATTAGTATTGGTATCAGTGGAATATTATCACTAAGTATTATCATACAGGCACGTATTTTGCTTCAGAGCTTTTGCAACTTGCCCAACCTACATAACTTTTTACAAGATCACCAACAGGTATATGCCTGACTTCAGAAATGTCTCCTCAATGAATTTCCAAATTCTACTCTCAGAATGCTGAAATGCTGAATAGCTTTAATTTAAATAACTTGAACATAGTATTTTTCTCCTGTGCTTCCAGGTAAATGGAACAGCTGAAAATTCATGGAGTACTGACATTGCTCCCAGGGTATGGAGACAAGGCGCTGCCAATAGGTCAACACACAACCTGCACAAAGAACTGTAGCAGTGGGAAACAGCTAGTCTGAGTCACAGCCTGCCTAGTCCTCCTGCAGGGAGATGTAGCTCTGCCTCACTTCCCACCCAGGGCTTCAGAGTCACAGTATAGTACTTCAGGGAACTTAAAAAATTGTTTTGAAAAAAATACCCCTAAAAGTGAAAATAATCTAAAATGTAGGATTTACAAATGTGTTTGTTAGGCTCTGGGGTTTTTCTTTATTGCATCAACAATTTTGCTTGCAGAGACATAGGCAAATTATTATCTTTAAAAGGAATCATGACGTCCTATTTGTAGCAGCTTGAGATTCATCATAAAAAAATCATTTTTCTCATGTTGCCTCAAGCTTAAATAGCCAATGCCATATTAAAGACAATAATTACAGATAGATAAACTCTATAGCAATTCGTTTTTGTAAGCTGCACAAACCTGGATCTCTAGAGATTTGTTAAGAGTGTGGTACTGATACAAGTCCTTCAAGTTGGTGTGATCAAGAAAAACATTTAAAATAATTCTTTTCTATTACATACAGTATTTTTTTATATTAACTCTTTGCTCTTTTATAGAATTATCATGCCACATAAGAAGAAACTTTTATATGACTTTCGTTATTTTTCTAAAAGTCTATTCTTCTCCTATTGAAATCAATGCCTAAAGTCCCACTGACCTTAGAGCCCTTGGCAAGCAAACCTGTAAGTGGAATTAATATGATTAGTAATCACTATCATGATTTTATCAACCCATTAAATCAGTAATTTCTCGCATTATGTTAATCTGGTACGTGGCTGAAATATTAATTTACTCCACATTGGAAATACCTCCTTAAAAGTTTTTACTTATTTAATAGATTTTATTTAATAGATTGCCCCTCCTTTTCTTCTGAAGCTCTTTATCCAAGTTTTCATTGTGTCCTTGTGTCATAGCAATCTCACTGTGAATATGTAACTTACACACAATGTATAATTTATACACAATATTTCAGAGATCAATAGAGGATTTGGCAGGTAACAAAAATAAATGAAAATAAGTAATTCCAAATAGAAAAGTTATCAATTAACTACTAGAAGAAAAAAGAAAATACATTGTTGGAATAAAATTATCATGTGCATTTTAGGTAAGTTTTACACTTTTTTGGGTGTCTTTTGTCTTTATACTAGGGAAAAGAAATTCAATATACAATTTCAGTTTTATTACCTTTGTACTATTCCCATCAAATAAATCTAGCTATGTGAAGGTCTTTCTCTGCTTTTTTAAAGTACATTCTTGAAATGAAACTTTCTTTTCATTTCAGTGCAACATATCCCGTTTTAATAAAGAATTTTGCTCCCTGTTGAGAGTATTTTGACAAAACAATATGATTGCTTTTGTTTGCCATTTAATTTACCGCTGGATCAATAGAGTTAGACGTAACTACTTTTGGTATTAAAACTCTCAAATTCTAGGTGAAATGGAAGGTAAATCGTAAACAAAATATTTCATTGGCATTGATCTGAAAAGCAGACTGACAGTATTGCTAAAAAATCATCAGCTGCCATATATAAATCTCACCAAACTGACAAGAGATGGATTTGATTATTTTGCTTTGAAAGGGTCATTCCTTTAAAGCTGCAAGAGTTTATCAATTTATAAAGGATTAAATGAACCATATTTTCCTTTAGTTCCTGTCACAGCTCTTTTTTGTGATTATCCAGGCTTGATCAGGTTATGAGAGTGACTGATTATTTTGCTCTCTATTTTAGGCAACCTCAAATTTATAGAATTTATGACCCATGCTAGATCATTTGTGATATAAAGATTACAGGTAACCTGAACTTACTTAATGTACTGTGACACACTGCCGAGAAGTACAGCTACTCATAATGCCTCAAGTGTATGAAAAAATGCCCAAACAACATTCTCCTTTTAGGCAATATCCACCAAAATTACAGTAACAGTTTATTTCTTTAAATGAACATGAATTTTTATGTACACTGTAGCTAACAAAAATATTGGCTTCTTTACCTGATTTTTTTTCCCCTTTTTCTCTTGCTCCAAGAAAAATATGGGTAGGCCAGTTCTTTAGATAACATTGATCGCTCTATTTCAATCACTAATTGCATACACTTTTAATTGAAAGAGAAAAGGGAACACTAACAATTTCCAAAACAAGCATCACACCTTATAAACCTCTGCATGGAAACTCTGGTAAAAGACAATCTTTCTCTAAAAAGCACCTTTCAAAGGGTCATTATTTGGATTCCCACACCCTCAAAACCTTAAAACTGTGGTTACATTTTGACTGCTGATATCCTTATCAATGGATCAAGCTGACACCCAGCCACAGTAGATCAATACCTCTGCTGTGCTGATGTCTAAGCTCTCCAGGAATGACTTCGAATTCTCTGCATGGTGCTTAGTGCCCAGAAGGCATAAACTCCTCCCTAGAACCGATGTTCTTTCCACAGCTTTGACAGCCAAAATAAAGGCAAGAATCTGTGGCAAGCCAGGAGACAGCAACAATGGTGGGATGATAACTAAAATTCAGTTTCTTGTACAGATGTGGTACAGCCTTCAGACTGCTGCTCATTTCATTGATAAATTCCTGCAGTGCAGTTTTCTTGGAGCTCACAAGGCTAGGAAAATGTGTGGTGGACTGTTTGGTGATGGTGTGTCTGTAAGTATGAGTAAAACCAAGCCTGAATACCACAATAAGTAAGAGAAAGCTAATGAAATTAAATATGAATACTGGTTTTTAAACTACTTTGATCTGTTCTTGCACATGTAAAGGTAGTATGTTTCCTACCCTTGCAACTTAACTACATCACGAAAAAACAAGCAGGCAAACAAAAATTAAAGTAAAAATTGTAACATATCAGCCTGTGACTGTGTCAGAAAGCTAAAAGCTTTACATATTAGGGAATTTAACAATAAAGTTGGTTTCAGTTAACTACCTAAGCCAACCGTCCATTTATGGAATTTATCATGTTTGTTGACCCACAATAATTTGTGTTCAGAGATCAGTTAGAACTGTTTATTAGGATTAGGGTTTCCAAGCATAGGAGAATTTGTGTTGCCACTTAGCTGTCATCTATTTGAACCTAGCTTCAGGATGAGTAATGGCTTAAAATTGTTTACAGCTATAAAAGAGCAGCATAAATGCCACATTCCCAAGTAATGACATGTTGTTATCCAAAGAACAGCAGAAAATTCTCTCATATAAAGCCTCACATTTGTTGTCCATTGAACTATAACACTAACTAGTTTTGGAGAGTTGCCACCAGACTTCAGTAATGATCTGGGGCAAGCAAAAAGCTGCTATACAGCTGTGTCAACTATACAGCTGATTCAGATCATAGAGAGATTCTTTAATAGGTATTTCGAAAAGGCTCTGTTTTACTAATACTTGTTGAAATGAGAGAAACATCTGTTACTTGGAAATGAGGGGTCCAGCTGAAAATAACCTCCTACTGGCATTTTGAGGCAGCTGGTCATTGGTAATGTAAAGATAGTTATCAACTATTTTAAGAACATGTTCTTCCTTCTTCCCTTACCTCATATGGTACAGCAATGCTAGGGACCAGGCCCCGTTTTCTAAGCATTTATGGCAATTAAGACTCGCAACCAAAATCTCTTTCTCAAGAGGTAACGAGTACTCTCTGGGTACTATGCACAATTTCTGAATATTGTTAAAAATAGGTATTTTATTAACTGTACTTAGAAGAACTGGACTCTACTTCCACCACATTGTGGAAACTCTGGTGTCCCATTAGAGTTTAAAATGCACTACAAATCGTGTCCACAAAGCAATGTTTTCATTCATGGATATGTTAGAAAAGCTTTCTTGAATTATACATCCATTTGCCAGTAAATGAAGAACAACTGCATATTTTTAAAACCTATCATCTGTCAGTTGGTATCAACATCACTTATTATGATGTGTCACTGGTGAATCTGTATTACCCAATAATAGGGTTGTGTTCTTTTCACTCAGCTAGTGTGTCCAGTGTTAATTAACTTTTTTTTTTTTTTGGTCAGGTTACTGGACCATTTGGTGCAAGGTACTGCATTGCTCTCCTGTGTGTCTGTTAAGACCATAAATGAAGAAGTACAGCTATGGTGTCATATGTGCAGTGATAAAAAGGAAGATGGAGAAGAAATTAATCTGTTTTTTATTATTGGAATTATGAATAAGAACAATGGTAGGTTCAAAGGGAATACCTATAAACTTTGTTTAAGGTTCTAATGGCCTTTTAAATTTATTTTCACTATTTGAAATTATTGTTTGTGACTCTTCTTCCTGATTTGGACCAGGCTTGCCAAAGAAACATTTTTAAAAAAGACTACGAAAACTTACCGCCATTGTTACTATGAACATTGTCTTAAAAATTCAAAATTGAAATGATTTCTCTAGCCTTCACTTTCTAGATAAATAAAAGTATTTTTGCTACGTGGACAGTTATCAATATTTGTGGTCACTTGTCTGAATTAAATCTTTGATTTAAGTTTTTTGAAAAATCAGCTGAGAGTCATGTAACAATAATCAGAAACTAATCCTATTGCTTTATGTATGTTCAAACACTGATGATGTATTCCCATTTCTGCATTACTCTTCTGTCATGTGCCATTGGCTAGAGTAATGGCTAAATTAAATCATTTGGAAGTTCCTTTTGAATATTTAACAAACACATTGGCTTGAGATTTCAGAAATTTGTGGAATTAAATAATGCCTGAGATATCCTTGACACTCCAGCATCCTTACCGTACACACGAATAGAAAGTCCTAATGGAGGGTACAGAGGGAATACAGAATAAACCTGGGAAAGCCAGTAATGCTGGATATATCTTTCTCTCACAGAATCTACTCTCTCCTTCAGAGGTGCCTTGGCTATAAATTTAAAGCTGTGAGAGCATAACAACTTGCAATAATCACTTGACTTGTACAGTTTATCCTCACTGCTGTCCAAGACTAGGGGAGCTTAGATTTCAGCCAGCTATGAGTTAAAGGATGAAAGTTCCTGGTCTTGCAGCAACAGGGAACCAACACCAGATGTCATGATCACAGCTTTATCAACTACTTTGAAGAACTTCGTGCCGTGTCTTCTATACTTTCAGCAAAATTGCAACTTCCTTGCAAAATACTTAGAGCAGAACCTGTGGCACAAGTGGCTTTGGTCATAATTCATCATATCAAGATGTATTCTAAAGGCTAGAGCACTAAAAAGAGAGAGAAAGGAAGTGAATGGCATGTACACTCTCCTGACTTTCACTCCAGTTCACAGCCTGGTAGGAGAGGGTAGTTGCGTTGTCCGAGGAGTTTCTGACTTTAAACACATTTAGCATAGTACCTTCCTCCTTTCATTTCCTAGATAGGGACAGCAGAATTTCATTAATGGAAAATTTGAAGCAAGTTTATTTCAAAGAAAGAGCATCGTTTTGACCAAAATGTTCCTATCACTGAAGAGCTGTGTGCTCTTGTGCCTTATAGCTGATATGCAAATGAGGTTTCTTTCATGCAGTAATTCCTCCTTGTGCATCAGGAAACAGTAGCAAATAGAACCTTCCTTTGTAAAATTTCTCTTGGTTTGCAATTCTCAGGTTAGGTTACTGTTCTCCCTGTTTACCAACAGGTTTTAGAAGCAAGCTTCTTATTAGAGTTTAGGACTTGCACCAAAAAAATGATATGAGCAAACTATTATCTGGGTATGTTGAAAATGTGAGCAAGGCCCCATAAAGTCTACGCATCTGGTTTACATTACAATGGAATTTAATCTTACTATAGCAGTTCAGAGCAACCTTAGTGACATTACTCCTGTGGTCCTCTTTACAAGATGAAACAAAAAACCATAAGATATCTGCAAAAATGTTTACTTTTCTCAAACTGTTTACCACTGACATTCTAGTCTTGAAACTCCTATTCAAGCAAAACCCCTCCTCTTAAACTGTTTTTTATTTCTTCACATACTCTTGGTATCTTATTTTCATTTTCCTGTACCATTGGAACAGCTTCAGATCTGCACTACTACCTTTTTGTCCAGTACTAGCGAGTTGCTTGTTTATAAAAACTCCACTGCAGCTGTTCAAACTGTCCTTTACTTAAGCTGAAATAAAAGATGTTATGCTACAAAAAGTAGTTTCAGTTACACTTTTGCTTTATTTTTATGCACTAGACTATTTACAGGAATTCAGTCTAATAAGAGTCAGTTCAGTTAAAAGAAGAACTTTACCAGCAATTTAATTTGCTTCTTATTTAGAGCTTTATAGCCTCCCCATTTTTGATTTGGATCCCTTATAGCCATTCTAAGCATATTTGTGTCGATATTTCAAAGTTTCCTGTATTATAAAAGCTACCGATGCAGCTGATGGTTTATAGCATATATTAGCAACTCATCAATTTTTTATAAGTATTTCCAGTAGTCTACTCCCATCACTCCACATGTAATTATCTGCCTGAGGCCACGATTCAGAACCTTACTATTTTAATGCATGGGTCAGCAAGACTTTTCTCCTTCTTGGCTGAAAAGTCTTTTGTTTTATTTTTCAATTGGATTTCAATTTTTTGCTTAGTCACCCAAGAACAGGACTTTATTAATAGTCATTTTGAATAGCAAGTAAAAAATTACATTAGAATATTTGCTAAATAATGCTTCAGCTGCACATTTACCAACATGGCTCAATGCAGTAGGTAAAAGTTAGAAACTTATAGGTACTCAAAAAAATGACAGGCATACTTTTTTATTATAAGACTCTGTTCTCGGAAATTACTGAATCAAAACAGAAAGAGAGAATTAATTACTCTCAGAAAACCCTCTTTTGCATTATGTGTGCAAAAAGGTATGCAAAAGATAATATGTTTCTGTGAAAGATTTCAGTTCAGGAGCTGCATACTTGCAAGTCCCATTCACCCAGTAATAACAATTCACTACGGTTTCTAAAATTTATGGCAGATAATTTTTAATGGATTTTGTGTTCAACAAAAGGAGGGAAAAAAGTATTTTGGATCTTGGTGAAAAAAAAAAAAATCATTAGACTTGAAAATGACAGTTGTCTCAATAATCATGACTGGCCTAAAAATGCCAGGTAGTCATCAACATAAATATAATTTTTTTTGTGCTTAAAAATACTACTTTGCTGAACTTTCAAAAGCTGGAGAAGGTCAACCAGCAAGGGAAAAAAATAAAATAAGATTCTGAAGGCAAGGAAAGGAAAGGAAAGGAAAGGAAAGGAAAGGAAAGGAAAGGAAAGGAAAGGAAAGGAAAGGAAAGGAAAGGAAAGGAAAGGAAAGGAAAGGAAAGGAAAGGAAAGGAAGGGAAAGGAAAAGGAAAGGAAAAGGAGAGGAGAGGAGAGGAGAGGAGAGGAGAGGAGAGGAGAGGAGAGGAGAGGAGAGGAGAGGAGAGGAGAGGAGAGGAGAGGAGAGGAGAGGAGAGGAGAGGAGAGGAGAGGAGAGGAGAGGAGAGGGAAGGGAAGGGAAGGGAAGGGAAGGGAAGGGAAGGGAAGGGAAGGGAAGGGAAGGGAAAAAAGAAAAGAAAAAAGAAGATAAGAAAAAATAAAATAAAATAAAATAAAATAAAATAAAATAAAATAAAATAAAATAGAAAAGAGAAAAGAAGAAGACAGGAAAAAGAGAAAAGGGAAGGGAAGACCCAAGAATTCCTGAGGAAGAGTAAATGCAGGTTGGATAGTTATGCTCATATCAAATAAATAAATAAAAAGACCCAACAAATTTCAAGTTTTAGCTTTAGGAAAAAGGAATGTGAGTGACCATATCTTGAATTAATCTGAAGGGTATCTATGTTCATAGTGAACAAGGGCTAAATATGACATTCTGGTATGATACTCTGGCAGAAAAGGAAGTTAATGCTAACCTTGTACAACTAAGCAGAAAATAAGTGAATGGCAATAAGAAGGTGATTTTATCTTTTTTTGGCATTAATGTTACTAATATCCAAAACTACATGTAGATGTGATTTTCTATATTAGCAAAATGTGGAAGTTAGCCATGATGCAGAAAAAAAGTTTCTTCAAGAACTAGTGAAAAAAAATGGCAGAGACTTAGAGACTTTAAATTATCCCGATTATAAAAAAGAATACCCCAAAATTACTTCATTGCAGTGTCCCTTTGGGATGAGAAAAAGTTCCAGAATTGTGAAAACATAGGAAGAACCAATGGTTGAGGCCAGAAAATTAAAATACAAAATAAAGGACACTGCTTTAACAGCAATTATGATTAACTGCAGGAAAAAACACAGTACTAAGGACAATATTAAAGTCTCCATTTTTGATGGCTTTAAGTCAAGCCTAGATGTCTTTCTGTATGGGATGCATGTAAACCTAAAGGCCTCAGCTTTCACGTGCAGATAACTAATGGAAACATAAAGGTCCATGCTGTGTAGGTAGCCAAAGCAGATTACACAAGAGTCCCTGCTAGCTTTAGATTTCATGAACCAGATGAAGTCTCCAGGTTTATATTCCTCTAGAATATTTACAAACTTGAATTGATTTTTAAATTAACAATCAAGGACATATGCTGTACACCGAAACTTGTTTTTTCAAAGTTAAATAATTTAGGCACCATTCAAGAACATGCTTCATTTCAGGCAAGTTTGAATATCCCATTACTTACCTATTCCATCAACTGCTTGACCTTCACACGTTACTGTCGTGCTTAAATTTAAGTATGTATTTAAGAACTACGGATTATTCAAAGTGATAAACTGTATAAACTGTACAAACTGTACATAGAGGATTAAGTTGACAACAATGTAAATGGACCCAATGTATTGAAACTTAGGTAGGAAGACAAATCCTAGAAATAAATATATAAATGCTATTTAGACAATAAGAGAAAATGCCTTAAAAATGTTTGAGATATTGCCAGATTTTAATGATAGTGTGAAGTTGTCCTTTTGAATGTGAATAGAAACATGCTTTAAATTTCAAAATTACTAACCCTGTGCACAGGGATGTAGAAGGTGTATTTTCACTGAGTTTACTTAATAGAATTTTATGTTGCATTTGCTTAATAGAATAGATATCTAGACTGGTGTAACTTTGCTTCTAGTCAGGTGATAAATGAAATTGTGACACTGGCAGTATCTATCTGCATAACAGTAACTTCTCAAAACACTTAGTCATTTTGAAAACATTTTTTGACCTAAGACTTATCTAATCAGAGAAGGGAAACAATATTCTAAGACCTAGTTGACCACTTAGAAAATGTAAGCAGCTAATTGTAAAACAATCCAAGTCACACTGAATAGTTTTTATGAACTTAAATATGTGAAATAATGACAAACAAACTGGTAAAAAAATGTTTGTTCATGGATAATTGATGAACAGCAAACAGGAGGTTCATTCATCCATTAAATCCTCCGCTGCAAATTAGTCCATACAGGTCTTGTTAAAAGGAACAAGCTTCAGAGGAAAAACAAAAGTCATGAAAAACAGATCCCTGAAGGAACACATACATGTATTGCAAGCAATGAAAGAGAAGGATGCTCATGCTTGGCATTGGCAAACGGAAATAAGAAAAGTCAGCAGCAGTGTGGAATTTATTTCTCTCGGACAAAAGAGCAGCAAACCAGCTTAGTGCTTGTTCAGAGAAGAACAGTAAAGCAGAACTGCTTTGTTCACTTTTAAATAACTCAGATGCCATTTTTATTTCTTCTGCACAGGTTTCTATAGACAAGCACAAAAATATTGTTACCCTTCACAGTCCATACAGAAGTGAATTTTGACTTCTGATCTCCACTAACTCAACCCTCTGTAAGTTAGTATTTTTTGCTTTTAAAAAAAGTGTGTGAACATGCATTCATTTTCCTGCATCTTTTCCTTTTTTTTTTTTTTTGAAATCTGATTTAAACACTATTACATGGAAATCCTAGCATTTCCCAGCACTTCTAGGTTGCATGAACATATACATAAGACCTGGTCATGTTTTATGCATCTTTTTGGTACTTTTTAAAATCATAAGTTTAGATACGTGATGATTTTGAAATAGGAATGCTTCAGTGAATGTTTTAGCTATATTAAAGACAGCTCAGTTAAACCCACATTTTAATGGAATGCTATGGTTGTACTCAAAGCATCAACGGAATGCTGCCTAAACTCATTCCAAGTAGTGCTATCACACAAGGGCACAACAATGGTACAATTTATGAAAGATGTTGCTGATATTTTGTAGAGCTGTATTTCAAACTGAAATATGGAAGCATTTTAATTAACAGAGAAAACCGCTGGGTTTCTTATTCCTCACAAAAAAAAAAAGAGAAAATCCTTTTAAAAAGCAGCTTTAATCCTTAACTGATTGGACAGTACTTTTTTTCATGTATTTCCTTCTTCAAAGTTAGAATAAAGAAGTCTTCACTTTGACCAGCTAGAAATAAGTATCACCACATGGACTGAAGAAGTGGCGATATGAAATTTAAATCCAGAGTAAACAATTAGGGAATGGCCTAAACCAAAACACTCCGACTTAGGGAAGATACTCTTTTTTTTTTTTAAATGTTGAAGACTATCCCCATTTCCATCTTCTCCACTAACTGTTTGTACAAAACACTTGGGAGAAAGTATTTTTCAATTTTGTTCATCCACCTATCCAACATGTTTATGGAGTTAATTTTACCCTAACTGTCTTTCTGTATGAAACATACAATCCACACTCTTGTAACTGAAACATGATCTGTAGACATTGTTTGAGAACATGACTGTACTGCAGGTAACACAATGTATCAATCTGTTATATTAATTACTATCTTTATAAACTGGATTTCTGTCTTTTGCTAACATAACAAGACATGCCACATTCTGCTGCAGATTTTGTGTGTATTACCCACATTATAACTTCAGTTAAAATGAATGTAAAACTTTGGATGAATTTGGGGGTTTTTGGAACTGATTTAATATTGTTAGGACAGTAAAATAAAGTACAAACTGTATACAGTGCATACAAGTACCAAGTTTGTTTGAATAAAAGCTGTATATTATAAGGAAAAGTCACACCCTTCAAACTCTCAAATAAATCCTCCAGATTCAAAGTGCAAAAACAACTCAAAGGTAGAAGGTAATGTACAATTGAGATGAATCTCTATTATGATAACAAAAAGAAAAGTAATCCAAGTTAACCTACCTACTTGCCCCTACTGTATTTAAAGGAATTTAAGATTGAGGCTAATGTGATTGTAACATATAGGTACATCCACTTCCCCCAACTCCCAGAGGGCAATCCCATACCAAAGATGGAAGCTTTTATTGATTGTATAACACCATATGCTAAAATCCAAGAAAAATAAGCCAAAAAATCCCTGCATTGCTATGACACATTAATAAAAAATAAAAAAAACCCTGTTTTCTTGTCAATACATCTTAGGTCATTTTACATTGCTCATTAGAAATTAACAGCATTCCAAAAAAAGAAACCTTCATGAAGCCTAAGGCTAATACAGCTGCATAAAGCATAAATGTATGATGATTGCTACTTTAGAACCTTCATGTCTGATTCCTGGCTTAGGAATGGTGGATAACTTATCATCTAAATTTTTTTAATGATTAAAGTGGTCAATATAAACAGTATTCTCAGTTACTATGACCATTTCTATGTGGTCTTGAACTTTCTAAAAGAGGCTATTGCTTTTGCTCATATGTAAATGCATCTATAGCCAAAGGAATCAGATGAGCTACTTAAGTGAACATATGTAAAGAACACATGGCAGAACTCTTTACTCTGGACATCCATCCCTCTTTATACCAGCAGCAGTAAGAGAACGCTGCCACTATTTTCTGTCACCATGCCACTGGGAGATCTCCCAATATCAGTGAAGTTGTGATGACCCTAGGAATTGGAATTATTTGCTTTCATGCATTAATTTTATGCTGGCTGAGAATACCTTGATGCATTTTCATGTAAAACCACAGTAGTAATATGCTTGAGTTGAATAAATCTGGAAACCACATATACTTTCATGTATATATAATCACATTTTAATTACAACTATTAAAATTTGCAAGGTATGAATGCAAGATTGGTAAGTGTGGCATTTTATTGTGTCATCTTTCTGAAGATCTATTTTCTGGTTAAATTATTTCGTTTATATCAAGCCCTCTGAGCTTACTGTGACCTCACTTTCAGCCAGTCAGCAAAAACAATAAACAAAGAAGCTTTGCACAGCAGATTTCTCTTTTCACTTAACTGCTTACAAAGCCATGATTCAAAGATTGTTTGGGAAACAATTGTCTGACTCAGTAAACTTGAAAGGATAATTTCTCAGGAATAGGAGGGAGGAGGAACACCACAACATGCAGTTGCAGCAGGGAAGAGATGGAGTGGTGAGACACATCAATGCCTATGGTATTGTTTGCAGACCAACAGACAACCAACCTTATTTAAAGAATTAAAACCAAAATTTCAAATGACTGCTGGTATGATTGGGGTTTTGATTAATATAAGTAGGTTTGCTGACAGTAATACAAACTAATCCTGTCATAGAATCCATAGATCTCAAAGCATTTTACAAAGTAAGCAGCATCTTTATCAATACTTCATAAATAGGGTAACTGTGGCACGAGATAATGAAATACTTATGTTACTCAGGAGGCCAATGATAGACTTCTAAATAATAGTTCAAGTTTGTACATCCTGTATCAGTGATGAACTCATGGGCTTTCTCCTTTAAAGAGATTAAAGTGACAAAATTTAGAAAGGTTTAATTAATCTATGGGTTTTTTTTTTCTTGGAGTACATGTTCAACTAGATTTAGAAGGGAATCACGAGTTTTCTCATTGAAAACAGGCCAGGATTTAGAAACAAAAGACAGCTGAAAGGGGAGTGTGTGTCTGGGAAAGAATTAGAGCACCCTGTTCTCTACAGCGATCAGCTAAACAGACAGGCTGCCAGAACAACAGACAGGCTGCCAGAACAAGAACACACCAGGTTTGCATTTGGGGAACAGGATCAAGTTATGCTGTCTTTGAAGCAGAAGCTGTTGAGAATTTGTGCTTTGCAAAGCTGCTGCAAGAACAGCTCAATCTTGCTCCATCCTGTGCCTGACTTACACCTGCAAGCCAGATTTGAACTCACAAGCACACTGAAGCAGAACCCACTTTTATACACAGAATACCACTAAGATACTTTTTCTTATATTTACTAATTACGTTTTAAAGCTCACAAATTCTTGACCTATATCTAATGTAACAGCAAATCCTCTTCAGGTCTTGATAATCCTTTAAACCAGTTGCTCTTGTAGAAAATACTCTTTCTTTGACAATAATATCAAAGAAATTACCTTTTTTCACCCATTTTCCAAGCTCATTTGTCACTGAGAGCTCTGCAAATCAGCCTGTATCAATCACATTACGCTACAATACATCATACAATGTACTAAGGCATGAATGATGTAACCTAAGATTAGATGTCATAACCATACATATTACTAAGATATTTGAGAAGTCAAAAGACCACATTCTTATCCGATATGAAGTGACCTAGCTTGATTGGCTTCCTTTGGGGAGAAACTACAAGATAGCATATGCTTAAGCTGCCAACATTACACCGTTACATTTGATCATGTATCATTGATTGTATCATTACATTGATCATGTAACATGAGCAGATGCAACACATACCCCTCTACGGATATTTGACAAGCCATGGAAAATCACCTCCTGGAAGAGCAGCTGGTGGAAACTGATCTGGGCAAAACTGAAATGGTGTTGTTTGGAAAAGAAAATGTTTCAAAACTTTTCCCAAAGCTTACAGTTTCTATTTGTTAATCTAGTAGAGATGTCTGGGTCTTGTTGGGCCCCTCCTAAACTGGGACATTCATGTATCATCAGTCTCCAAAATGGGCCTTCGTTCTTCCATTTTATTAGTTTAATTCTCCCTAAGGAAGGTTTCCCGTAGCAGTCTGTATTTGTCATCACCTGTCTTTGTGTTCAAATCAAGAAGACACAGCGTAACTTTAATCCTAACAACAGGCCCATGCTGGTGCTACATATACAGATAAGTTGAAGGCATTCCATACAGCATGGCAATACAGTCTAACAACTTAATGTGAGGAAAAAAAAGCAGCACCTTTTCTGTAAGCTCCCCCTTCTCCCTGCTCAACCCCCCCACCCAAAGAACAACACTGCAAACCTGAAGCCAAAAACCTTGAAGTATGACTCCAGAAACCATGATGTGAATTATGTTCAAAATTTGGTTCACAAAACTAGAACCAATTACGAGGAGGTTGGGATGGGTTTTAAATATGCCTCTCTGACTTTCAGACTCAAAAGTCTGTCTCATTTGCTCCTAAAAAAGCATTTAGGGCATAATCATAACACTAAGCAAATGACAGATACAACCTTTTGAGCAAAGGCAATGTTTTAACTAATTTGGTTTCTGCACCATAAGAATTTCAAAAGTGTGGTGGTGCGATTTTTTCATTAATACAATTTTTTAGGCTGTTCCTCATCATAAACTTAAGGGAAATGACAGACATAGTAAAGCTCACAAACTTCAGGGCCATGTTTTCCTGAGATAGCATTCAGTGAGTAGCTCATTGCTGTTCCATCCAATATTCACACCAACAGAGAGGCTGCTCAGATGTTTTCTGGTGCCATTATTTGTAAGATTGTCATTATGACACTTGACATAACTCACGTGCTGTCAGACAATTCAACCATTAAAGTCTGAATCATTGCTAACTATGGTAGAAATCAGTTTTACTGTAGATTGATTACTTCAGAATAAACGTCTTTCTCCAGGAGAAATTATAAAGACATTTATTCAGGTTTAGATAAGAAGTCAGAGTTATTAAGAACAAAAAACTTAATTTTGCAATATCAACAATAGTAAAAGAATAAAAAACTAACACCTCCCACATATACTAAAACCCACTACAGACAGAAAATAATGCTGAAATCATTACAATGCTATGATTCTCAAAATCATTTCTATGTCATCACCTGGACAGCTGCAAAACAAAAATGAGATATAAGGAGGCTCTAAAAAGATATGGACAGGAGAAATAAGAGTAAATGATTTATCCTCTCATAACATAAGGCAACATTCAAAGAAACCGATCAAAGGAAGTATCTTCCTTGTAACTCATTATTAACAATGGAATTTACTGTTTACAGCTTCATGAAATCAATGAAGTTCATAAGGATAACAAGAATATCTACTAGTAAGATATACAGAGAAAATAGAGCCTCATAGTTTAGAATCTGGAGGAAAACTTATTCCTGAGACAGGTTATTGCACAGCCTCGTCACACAAAGGACTTGCCCCTTCCTCTGAAGCAGCTGGTACTTGCAGGTATAAACGCATTGGACTGCATGGATCTGTTCCATCCAGGTAACGCTTACACCTACTAAGAGGCAACAAGGGTCAGCCTAGGTGCAACAGTATACCAATGTGGTTTTCCCCATTACCAAAGCCAGCTACTCACATAGCTACAGCCTTGTACACCGCTGCACCACACTTTTTTGCTATTTAGCTCTCATTGAGAGCCAAGGAGCCTGAAAGTGACCCGTATCTTTTAGTGTCCAACTAGTTTAGAATGTGTAACTTGACCTCACGAACACAATGACTGACAACAGTCTGTCAAAAACCTTTAAGGTACAATTGCTCATTTTTTCTTTCAGGTTAATGCAACAAAAGTGAACAATCAACAGAAATATAACTCAGAATGTCAACAGTTGTCACTACTTAGAGCTCAGCTAAACCGCAACATTATATTCAAATTCTGTGTTTCTGATTTTCACATTCAATGTTCTGCGAATCTCTGGGTCTTTTCTGTCAATCATTAGATTAGATTAGATTGAGATTTAGAAAAAGATACATTAACTCTGATTTTTACAAGGTTTGACCCAGTATTACTGCAGACAGTCTACATGTAAGAAGAAAGTAAAAGGTAGCAGTAATAGTCTATCACCAAAATCAAAGAAGCAAGTTTAAAAAAATAAAAAAAAGTAGCAGTTTTTAATGCCTTTATATTCAAAGATTTACCCCAAACCGATAGACAGATGTAAATAGTATTATTTGTAAGTGACTTTTAAAGAACTGTTTCTTAAACATATCCTTTTATAATCAAAATGTCCATTTTACAAATTTCTTTACATGTACTACATAATATGTTTGGCATATCTTCAGGGCACATTTATGAGCTAATGTAAATTTCATTGATTCACATTAGATCTATATTTAAGATCACTGTAGTCCCAATGACCTTACAAAGATTTTATGAAAATTCTTACAAATAATGGTGACTTTTTAAATGAGGGGTCACAATGTCTTATCAAAAATCCTTATTACTTTTGAGACACATTTTGATTTAACAAAGTAGTATATCATAAAGCTTTACTGAGTAGTAACCCACTAAAAAACCCCAGAAAACCGCTAATTATTCCTTCTGAACAGCAAAATACTCAGCCAGCTAGGCCTTTCTCACAAAGTGACAGCTGGCTGCTCTGACATTCCTCAATTGCCTGGATCAGGGACATGCCCAAAATATTGCACAATTCCCTTATTCTCAGGCATTTAAATTTCCTTTTTCTGGTGCAGGAATGAAAGAATGAAATGTTTACATTTTACCCCATCATGGAGTCAGGAAACATCCAGAGCCTGAATTAAGCTGAGAGATGCTGAACCACAGACGTAGCCTTAGGGACTCTCTTTTTACTTACAGCCTTACAGTTACAAGAAATTTTCAGACATTCAATGTCATTTAGGCATTAGCATCAATATTGTTCAAAAGAAGTATATCCCTTCCAGTTGCTCTCTGTTTTGGGATTTAGTTGCCTCAGCAAACTGCAGTTAATGCCTGTCTAAGACTTCCTTACTTACTCCCACTTTTAAGATTAGGAGGTGTATGACACTATATTTTCTACAACAGATTTTGATCTAGAAGCATCTTGAGGTTATTTCTTGTGAAACTGCTATTTGTAACCCTTGTATCCACAGGCAGAAAACCATGATGACATTTTCATAGAGTGGTGTATAACACTGATATCTTTTTTTGTCTTATCTGTATTACCACTCTCAGAAAACACTTGTGGATCATGACATCAATTTCTAATTGTGCAAGCATTTCTATCTTTAGTTTTCTGCAGAACAAAACTTATATCAGGTGATAGCTGCTGCATCTCCTTTTTACAATTTAACAGCACATAACAATGATAAAGTTTGACTCTGCCAGCTGGTTTTTTGCTGTTTTGTAATTTTGTTATCATTCTCCAGAAACCTGTTCTATTGCGAATTACGGTGTTAAGTGGTTGCATACTTAGATGACGGAAACTGACACCTCTACTTCACTGTAATATAATGTCAGATATTACTACACCAGTTATACCAGATCCATGAAAAATAATTTAATACACACCATCTTGAGTTAGCTCACAGCAACATCTATTAAGACTACCTTGGGGGATTGAGAATAAGTTTAGGAAGCTTATCTTTGTTGTTAGTTTTACTTTTTCCCCACGGGACAAATAAATACACAAATAAATGATCACAGTTATGACCATACTTCTGAAGGTTCTATTAACAGTTTTGAAACTCAATGTAATTGTGTATTATATTGGAAAAACTTGTTCAGCTAAGTGATTAAGTTGTACACAGAAACACATGATCTCTATTTCCACAAATTCCTAAAGCCCTGTAGCTGCGCCCATCAAGAAGTGAGCACAGTTCCTTGTATTTAATATTTGAACATCAACACTTAACGAGTATAAAATGCATCTGTGCAGAATATGAGGTGGTCTTAATAAAATTTAGCATGAACAACATTTTCAAAAAAAGATATATTCTGCTTTCTCCTCAGTTAATAGCATTTCTCTAAACAGTAAATTGTAAATTACCATTTTATGCATGTATATTTAAGCTAGAACATTAATTACTTGAAAATGAATGTAGTTTGACCTAACTGTTTGCTCTAGTTACCCATTTAAAATTTCCTCTTATTCATACCTCACAGAAACCAGCTGATTAAATTTTATTGTTGCTTGCCTATTAGTTCCATATATACTGTAATGTTAATTTAAGTCATCAGTCACTGGGGAAGGGCAGAAGGGCAGGGGGAAGAATCTAAGCGTAAGACAGAGGTAAGTAGCACACAAGACAGAGCTATAAAATGGAAACATATTTGTAGCTATATTCTTAAAACAAGGATACTACTATGTAAGATACTGAATTAAAGACTGTTCCAGATACACTGAGCATTTAGTGATACGGATATATTACTCTCAGACTTAAAACCCAGATTGTTTCACCTAATTTTTATATTCAAGTCCACTTCTATTTTCTGTGAGAATGATCAAAAAATTCAAAGCTGAAGGGTAAACTGTGAATTACTTTCAATTTTTTAAACTTGTAAGAATTGACATTCACAAATTTTCTCACAAAAAGTTAACTGAGCCTTGTCTTGAGCAATACATTCCTCACCGGTAACAGATCTGCTTGTATGTGTGTGTGTGTCTATTGTAGTGCATTGATTTTAAACTGCCAGCAGCCTGAGTTCACATTAGCAACATCAGATGAAATCACAAGCAGAATGGAAAATCTGAGGTGCTTCTTTCCACCTACTTAGTGATTGCCACTGGGATAGAACTATTTTAACAATGATGAATGTGGCAAGACTTAGGTAAACAGGAAAAAAAAAAGCCTCCTATGAGAGCTATCCTCTGAAGACAAGATATGTATCAGCTATAGACCAAATTCTACTGTCACTTATGCACAGGCTTCACCATGAACTTCACTGAATGGGACTAGCCCAATCTACTAGGTTAATTTCACAGAGGAGAGGTATAAAAGGAAGAAGAAAAGATCTGTACGTTACTGTCCACTAAGTTTAGCTTGTGGTCAAAACCACCATTTATGGACCCTTGATGCTTGCCTGCCCACATAAATTTAAGTAGTTCAACAACTGCTCTGATTTGGCATACAGATACACGTATATTTATACTTTATCCTGGTTACAGCAGCTGGAGCGTTTATTTCAAACCAGATTCGGTATTCATGTTTAACAGGGAGACCTAGAAATGCATAAATAAACTGGGCATAATTTTAGCCCTTCATGGGGAGGGAAATATATGTAGTTTTATACTGTCATATAAGTGAAAATACAAAAAGTTTTAGTATATAAGAATATTAAAAATATAAGAAAAGATAGTTAAATATTATAAATATGTACGAAAAAAATGAAAGTAAGTAGAAAGATAGGAACTACCTAAGCCTTTCTTTTTTTCTCTGAAGCTAAGTTTATTTTCCTGTTGAGATTAAAATGGACTATAATATTATAAATACATGTATACAAAGACCAAGTCATACTCTTTGATGTCTTCCATGAGAATCCTACCTAAAGAGAATCATAAAGATCAGGTGTGACGGCTTTATTTCTTTGCGTAAAAAAAATCTCTCATGATAATGCCCTTATCACATACCCTACAGAACTTCAGCCCAACACATCTGATAAATTAACACGCATCCAAACTTCTGGATTCTCATTTGAAATGATTCTCTACATTGTCTAATATGTTCAAAAGACAAACGGCTTCACATTAGTCAGAAGAGTCTAGATGATTCAGAAGGACATTTGCAAATACTGCAATGATAAAGAAGCCTTACAGAGGTATCAGGGCTATTTCTCAAATCGAAAAGAATGAAAATCTTGAGAACTTAAAATTGCAGTGAAGTTGCCATTATGTGCCATATTTTCAACACAGCTCTAACAACACGGTTGTGTGATAGTTTATACTTGTAGTTAGCCATACGGTTCTGTGGGTTCTCTGCTTTAAAAGCTTCTTATTATCACTTGTATTAAGTTGCTTCTCACACACATTTCTAGTGACTCATCATGTTGGCGTTTAGGCCGTAGGCCATCTATGAAGGCCTACCAAAGTTCACCTCCCACTAGGGCTTTTGTCTGTTGGGGAATCTCCACCTATCTTTCCCTTGCTTCTTTCTGAATTGGTATTATGGTTTTTGAGTTTTACACATTTTTGACTAGGTGACCTTGAGCAGAAGGGTTTGGAGAAGAATTCTCAGAGAAAAAGGCCCACATTACATTTGCCAAAACAGTTGGCAAGGAAGAAAGGAAAAGACATCTTTTGCAAAGGATATAGTTCAAAAAACACAGAGATTTTTAAAATTTCTCATCTGGAGTGGAAAAGAGGGTATATATACTTGGATCGAGACTTGTTTCATTCCACTACTAAATGAAGAAAGCCAAAAAAAAAATTGATCTACATTCAAGGGGACCCCTAAGTCTAGAATTTTGTTGAAAACTCTTGTACTAAATATTCAACTACAAGAGAATAACAGTGAATTAATGTTATCTGCATAAAGATAATTTAATCTGAATATTTGGGCTTCCCTTTACTGAGTTCTAGTGGTTTATTGGCTGCTATGTCAAATATATAAAGATGGACTGTTAACTGAAAAACAAGTGCTGTGAAGAGAAAGACTCCACGTGCAAAAGAGGAAACAGAAAAGAGGAAACACACCCATGATACCTTGACCATGTTTCAGAACAAATACTCATGAAGGTATTCACCTGCCTTGTGTTATAGCTTACCTAACGGTATATCTATGTGTATGAATAACAGACACATACAGAAATAGATGTACTTTTTCTGTGTGCCAAAACAGTCACACAAAAAAGCAACACCTCAAATTCATCTTCTAAAATTTCACTTTCTGAAGTGTATTCAGTTGGTCAAATTCACCTACTAATTCCAATGCTTAGTATTGGACTTAGAGTAAGGATGTTCTTGTATGATATTGTAAATAATGAAATTTTATAAATATTTTTTGTTTTGTTATTCTGTGTCTTCCAGTGAGGTTCCAAGCATAAGTCAAATTACAAAAGTAATTGCAGATTGTAAAAAAAGAAATAGTTTTGTAACAGAAAATATTTCTGTAGTTTGTGTAGGTTGTTAGAGCCAATTTTAACTTCATTAATCGAAGTAGTTATTCAGCATACATTAATTCAGTACCCAGAATTTAGAAGTGGCAACTAATCAATAAAAATAAATGAATATTGATATTGCAGGACTTTTGCAATATTGTATTTATAGTGCCCCTGAAGCAAGTTAGATCTTACATTAAAAGATCAATAAACTAATGCAAAGGCTAACGCCTTGCATTCAAAAAGTCTTGGTGTCAGGGGATAAGGGGAAGGAAGCTAAATATTTATTCCTTTATTTCTGATGAGGTTGCAGAACTTTTGTAAGATTGAACCGGGGACATTGATTACCTTTCCAGTAGAGTCCAATGCTATTTTATAATGTTTAGTCAACATCCATATATTAGAAAAGGGCTTCCTCTTCCCTAATGTTTCAGTACTCCGGTATGTTGTTCACTAAAAGAGAAAGATAAAACATTCCCTTTTTAATCAGCGAGAACATAGCTCTTTAAACTTCACATGCTGCTGAACTCACTGCTTTCGAAATGAAAGGAGAATTATAGTAAAATCAGATTGTTTTCACTAAAGTAAAATAAACAAATGGATGCAAATACCAGGCTAAATAACTTAGTATACAAACTTCTGTAACAGCTATCCAAAATCTTATGGTCAGAACCTTGATCAAATGCTCGATTTTGTCTAATAAATATAATACAACGTAATGTGTGGATACACACACATATAAAAAACTTGTATTAATGCAAAATTGTATTTAACACTCAAGTACTCAGAATTTAAAAGTAGGAGTGTTCGTATGGAGAGATTTGGACTGTTTTTTACATAAGAACATATGAAAAATAATTAATGAGTTTTTGCCTCTGAAACATATGACCTGATAATGCAACCTCAAAATAAGTATGATTTGATGAAAACCACTTAATTTAAAAAAACTTCTTCACTTTCAAATTACTGTTTTCACATTTTTCATTAGCTTAAATTTGGCTTGAAAACTGACAAATCTGATATTTTACTACTGTAATATATGTATTTTACTGCTGTATGTGAAAAGAGAAGGAAAAGAATACAGAAAAATTTAACTAAATGAATGTTTCAATAATTTCACCCCCAACAAAACATTCTCCCCAGAGTTTAAGGCAGAATGTTTAAATCAAAGTATTTTCAAACTTTTCTACCAAATATATTTCAGCCTTGCATACTCTACAGACCATTTGTCTTCACCTGAATTTTTATTTTCTATTTTGTTGTTTTGTCTCAAAACCTTGATTCCAAGGTTGATTTGTTCAATAGTAAGGGCAACTTATTAAGGTAACAGGTCTTTAACATCATGAGCTGCCTTCCATTCCACACTACGAAGCTGGGTGAGAGATTTTAAATCTATCTCACCCCCATTAAAGCAAAAAAGTGAGTCAGTCAGCTGGAGCACAGCAGAACAACTACTGCAAGAACCTTTCCACCACAGAAAAGAGTCCTCGCTCATGTTCTGGATTTTCAGGTTGATATTTGTATAGTGTAATCCCGAAGGGACAAGATATGCAGAAGGGAAGGGAGATGCCTGCCTTGACCCTGAAGCATTCAATCTGTAAAGCCTTAAGGAACATACAGATTTTGGCAGAAGACTTCTGCTTATAGATAAATTCCAATGTATTGGAATTGTGCACATTTTAAAAAACAGCATAGCTGTCAAACCCTAAACAATATGCATCTGTAATCCTTCAGCAAAAGAGTTCTTGTTGTTGGATTTGTTGGGGTTTTTTTAAGAATCAGGATTGACACCATTGACCTCGCCCTCCTAATTTTAATGAACATTGTAATCTGTCTTTGAAAAGGCCACTTCTGTTTAAATAAAGACTTTAAATTCATGTCTGGAAATAACGTAATCGAAGTAACAAGAATACAGTCTTTGCTCAAACTTCCAATATTTCGACAAGATATAAGAGCTGATTCTGTTTCTAAATAGTGGTACTGAAATTAAGATTGATGAGTAAGTATTAGAAGAAAATAACTTTGAGTTACATGCAGTAGCTTTTAATTGCATCATTTAAATTCTTAAGCATTTCAATTTTATATTCATTCAGGGTTTTGCATAATTAATTTGCACATTTCCAGAACGCATTAGGATGAAACTTTTAAATGGATGGATGGTTATTAATGGATGATATAAATATATTATTCATTATTTTTGGTTGTCATTGTAAATTGCACCGAGTACTTCTGAATGAATATTAAATTCAACATCATTCCCTGAATTCAAAAGCAAAATGCATCCTCAGTAATAATTTGTTGAAATATAGAATACTTCAGGTGTCATTTCATAATAAATACTCTGTAACAAAATGTTAAAATTTGTTAATGTCACACTTTCCTTCTCTCTGTCAAATGGCAGGATCACCCAGGCAAAACTGAATTTCAAGTAGTCAACCTTTTCAAAGAAGTCAATGCCAGGCTGATCTAGTCTAGTCCAGAAATAGATACATTCTCAAAGCTCTGATTAACTAAGCAATATCTAATATTTGTAGGCCAACTGAATGCTATGGTAGGGAATAATTGCATTTATACCAAAAAGTACCAGAGAACATGAATGAGAAGATGGCCACAGAGAAATTCCATTAACTAAGGAAGAAAAGGAAAAAGGTAGTCTGAGCTAAAGGCCAGGAGTGCTCTTTCAAGAGCTATTTCCAGCAGGTGACACAGATACTCATGAACAATTCTCATTAGTTAGAACTCAAACACTCTGTAAATGTATCTCTTTTTAACCCTTCAATTCTAAGCCTGTGTTAATAATTACTACTCCGCACAAAATAAATGAAGAAATATCCTGAACAGCAGACTGGAACAATTAAAAATCCAATTAAAACATAAGCTCTCTTTAAATGCTAGAAGAACTGGAAAATGTTTAAAACCATCTTATTGATGGTATTTAGTGATGAAATGATAAGTACCAGCAAACAGCAAGACACTCAGTAAGTAGACTCATATCTAACGAATACTTCCAAAAGGGTTGATGACACCATCTGGAAGGGAGAACTGTAGGTACACACAGTTAGGAATACATTGCCAAAATAGCATAGAGAAATCTCAGAGATTGCTTGAATGCTGTTTTTCAATTTAGTTCATTGTTTATAACTATTTGTACTGGATCTGGCTGGGATGAAGTTAATTTTCTTCGCAGCAGCCTGTATGATGCTGTGTTTTGGATTTGTGACTAAAACAGTGTTGGTAACACACCAGTGTTTCGGTTGTTGCTGAACAGTGCTTACACAGCATCGAAGGTTTCTCTTTCACCCACTTGCCCCCCCAGTGAGTAGGCTGGGCTGCACAAGAAGCTGGGAGGGGACACAGTCGCTGCAGCTGACCTGAACTGACCTAAGAGACGTTCCATATCATATAACGTTGTGCTCAAAAAGGAGAGCTTAGGGAAAGGAGGAGGAAGTGATGTTCATGGTTATGGTGTTTTGTCTTCCCAAGTAACTGTCACGTGTGCTGAGGCCCTGCTTTCCAGGCAGTGGCTAAGCATCTGCCTGCTGATGGGAAGTATTGAATAAATTCCTTATTTTGCTCTGCTTGCGCATGCAGCTTTGCTTCACTTACTAAATTGTCTCTATCTCGACCCACGAGTTTTCTCACTTTTGCTCATCCAATTCTCTCCCCATGCTGCTGAGGGGTGGATGAGAGTGACTGGGTGGGTGCTTCGTTGCTGGCCAGGGTCAACTCACTACACTATTTCAATTGGAGATTTTTAAAAATCTTTTATATAATGTATGCCTAGGAAAGGAAGATGCATCTTTACAGCTTTTGGCATGAACAAATTGGAACTGGTTGTTATGCTGTCCCAAGGATCAAGTCGCATAATGACAACAATTTTGTTTGCTATCTTAATCAAGCAGATCTCTGTTAGGTATCTTGATCCTGAATGATTATTGAACAGACACTTCCGTTACTAGTACTACTCCCTCCTTGTTTAATCCTAAACTGAGGATTCTTGAAAAGCCATGATACACCTATGTAGTGAAGAAATAGATCCTTTGAAATTTTTACTAATCATGGATGGACTAAATGGACTCGGAGAAGTCCATTCCCAAGAGCTAGGGAATTAGTTACCTCAGAAACAGCAGGAGACTTCTCTGGTTGCCATTGTTCTGCATAGAATGGCAGAGCCTGTGTGGACCATACTATTATCTGAAAGAGCATCTCCAATTTAATGCTAAGGCATTTACATTTAGTTTTTCATATTCAGCTAAGCAGATCATAATTGCAACATATGAGGTTATAATAAAAAATAGGGGAAGGGAAGGAACAGAACAGTAGCAAGTCCATAATGTTTCCCAAAGAGCAAAAGCCCTTCAGAAAACCCTTTTCCTTTCCCAGATTTTATCTTCACCTAAATAATCTGATATACCAACATGAATTTATTTCATTTAGTTCTGACGGAACAAAACATTGTAGTAATGCTACTCAGCAACCTGTTGGGAGGCAGCCTGAAGATCCAGGCCCTGAAGTTTTACTTAATATTTCTAGGTATGTTTAAAGGCAGATACACAGCAAGTGGAGAAAAGAAATTATATTTTAAAAGAATACGCCTTGAACTAATGTTTTCAAACTTACAATTAAATGACAGGAGGACAATCATCCATGTGGAAATTATCCCTTCCAGTACAGTAATGCAGAAAAGGAAGACAAGCACAGAAATAGAATGGCAGTATAAGGAATATACTGGCATGACTTACTTTAGAAAAGGGCTAATGAGAAAGTAAGAGGCTGATGCTGAACCAAGCTTCACAATCAGAAGTAATTTTTAATCCTTTTATATTATACAATCTTTAATGAATGGAGAATTATCCTTGTACTGCTAGTTTTATGCCCTCATTTTTCTCTTCTAGATGATGGCCAAATATTTCCATGAGCTGTCACTTTCTAGCTGATTAATCAATCAAGCAGTTTTGCATCTACATAATCAAACTAAGTAGTCCTTCAGAAATTTTCTATGCGACTGATGGCCTCGGTACTCCGGCTGCAGTGAAAGCCTTTTACTCATGAGTGGCTTGTACAGCTTTAGCAGCCTTCATAGACTTCCACAACTAAAACCAACATGCTATTTATTAATACATTTCTAGTTTTTACTTCTTTTCCTCCTTTTGACACCATCTCTTACACTTTCCATTTCTATACTCCAGTCTTTTAATTACATTTATGAGGAGAAGTGAAGACACACTGGGTTTCCCAACCCTTGAAACGTTTTTTCTATAGGAATAACCAGGATAACCACTTGGTCAGTAAAGCAAGCCAGGAACAGAACTGAAATGTCCTGAGCCCTACTCCAGTTCTTGTTACGTTGCACAGACTGAACAAATGATAAAGCACAGCCTTTTTCATTGAAGAACCAAATGCAAATGTATTCAGTGAAAAATCATGTTATATAATTGACTGTTGCGTAAATCCCAAAGTGATTTAGGTGATTCACTGTGGGATTTTGGGGATTTTTAACCCTTACAACTGTGAGTCCATTATCCTGACCAGTTTAATTTAAATTTCTTTTTTCTTTCACTTTTAGGAGATCTGCTTTGTGAATGCCAATACAAAATATAAACATGAATTTTCTTGTACTTTCAGGCTTTGTTCATGAGCTAGGTACTGGCCTCACAATGCCAAACTCATTCTCAAAGCACTCGCTGCTAGTTTCCAGCATCTTGGCTAGTCATGCAGTGATAATTTCTAATTCCAGCTCCTGTTGATTGATTACACTGCATTGATACAAAGCCAGAACACCCTGAATCCTATCCTATCTTGTCCAAACCTGATTTCCTGATCCATCTACACAATTTACAACGAGGTACATACTGAGTTGCCAAGCATAGAAGTCTGCCCTGCATGCCTGAGGAGGAGGAGGTCTTACTGATCATCCCTCTCCTAGTCCCTGGTGGGATGAAAACTACCTGTGTCACACCAATGAATTGAATTAATCAGACAGCTAAAATAATAAATGGAAATAGATGTTTTGAGCTCATGTCCATGAATTACAAATAGCTCAATACTATTAAATTTTACACATCACATATTCTTTAGCTATCTAAAAGTTGCCTCCTCTTGGCCTCAGTCTGGGATAACATCTGGCTGAAAAACAATTTTCTTACAGGTGGATTGGCCCTTAATTTTCAAGACAGAATGTGTTACTGATGCTCTTGTAAATGTGTAGTCCATTACAGTAGGGAATGAAAAAACCATCTGTCTATGGTAGTAATCTCCAGTGAAAGCAACCTCACATAAAAGTTCATACTCTCCCACTGGATGCTTTAATGAAAAAAATAAAGCAGCAGGAACATAATTCCTAAATACTTCTTGATTCTCCAAAATAAAGAAAATCAGAGAGGCCAAATGCAATCTAGAGAAGCAGATCACCCATCTAAATAAGGCGTTCTGCTACAGGACAATTGTTCACTTTTCAGAGGAGTTGGCAGAAATTTATCTGTGAGGTCCAGTCTAACGTTTATGAACTACCAGTCAGCAGTCGCATCTTAAAAATCTATTGTTAAGTGTGTAGCTGTTGGTACCAAGTCAGCTGCTGATAAGGAAGTAATTTAAAGAAGTCAGCCTGATTCCAAATATACAGAACAAAATCTGTATTTTAAAAGTACATGAAAATAAAGAAGTAAGTTGTGTTTTTATATGAACAAAAGAAAATATCATTCTTAGATAGGATTTGTTTTGTAGAAAAACATAATTTTTATAGGGGATACAAAACAACCTATTCAGTGCTACCAGGAAAGTGATGAGTCTACCAATATCCTCAAACCATGAAAGCTTTCAAGTACAATGATAGCGAGTGGCTTATGGGGCCCTCTTAAAAGCCAAAGACCCTGAAAGAATAAAAAGCCAAAATATATTAAGAGGTACTATGAGAAACATAGGACATATATATCCCTTACCTCAGGAAGAAAAAGGAAAACCAAAATATTGACTGAGATTATCAGTAACAGTGTACTCACTCTATATTTTTACTTAAAATCAGAATTAGGTTATGTACATTGGATTTTGCCCTGAACTTTAAGGGCAAAATGAATTTTGAGTATTTTACTGAATATTAATTGCCTGAATTTTAAGCCAGTTGAATCCCTATAGAAGTGGACCACTTAGATTAAACTAAGAATGAAAGCTGAATGATACAGCTTTAATGGTGATCTTGCTGCCCCTGGGTTTTTTTTAGGTTTTCCTTCTTCTGTCATGTGCGTGTCATTTCTCTTTCCTTTCTTTTTCAAGTACTATCGCATCCATCATCCCCGCCTGATCTTCTAGGAACCTTTCAAGTATGGAACTGGAGCCAAAGAGCTGCCAAGTCTGTGTTTAGAGCCGAAGCCAATCTAGCTACAGTGAAGAGACAACCGTCTGGCTGCAGATGGACAGAACTGGCTAAGTTCCACCATTAACATCTCCATGCACAGTATGCTGAAGGGTGAATTGAGAGCCGATTTTAACTATGATACTTCTCTGAGAAATAAAGTGGGACTGAAAACTAGACACTGAGAAGGGCTCTTCTATTGTCTTTGCATACAAAAAGGGAAGATTACTGGTTTTCTCTTTGCGAACGCGTAGATTCCTGACACGCAGATTTGCATGGGCCATGATGAGAATCATTTACATGAGACTATGAAAACGCTGATAGCACTTCCTGACATCTGAAAGTCATTGAGACAAGTAGAATATTAGCGAAGAGGAGATACCAGATATGCCAAAAAAAATGGGAGTTCCATGTCTGTAGTGCCAAATATCTTGTGCAGTTCTAGAGAGCAAAGAATTCTGTAATGCCATTTCTGCAGAGCGAATTTCTATGCTCTTGGTTCAGCTGCGAAGTGATGACACAAGAACAGAATTTGGGCCAAAAACTGCAGTGTACAGACAAAGCCTGAGTGAATGCAGAAAAGGTAAATTCTAATAGTGCTGTAATTTACATTTTGCTGGGTCTCAGTGTGTTTTAACTGATTTATATAAAACCAAAACATTCACTGCAAATTAAAAAAACCTCTAAAAATGGTACTGAGCAGACAAGGGAGTAGTCAGTGGGTCACTACCAAGAAGAAACATAAGAAAAAAGGCAAGGAAAGCCTCCACTGAGCAGAAATGATCAGTGGGAAATCTGAATTGAGCCTGTTATGGTTTTTGTATCTAGCAAATGTATTCAGCAGACTTAAGCTGCATTACCACTGTTAACCTGCATGGATAGTAGTGTAGTGATAAAACAGTTACAGGTTAAGTCTTCATACAAAAGTTACCTCGCTAAGACTTTCCCAGAAAGCCTTTTCTGACTACAACTAGGAACCCCCAACATGGAATTCAAGAACAGGATTTCAAAAGAATGTTAGAAAGCCATAAGGTTTTTGATAAGCAGTGGTAGATTTACTTTGCAATACATGAATTTTGAGCCAGGTTTTGTTTTCTTCTGTTTTATTGTGTTTTCATGAATGAAAAGCAGAATATTAAAGCCAGTTCTCAGTATAGGGCTGTTCTAAAGGTCATTCAGAACTTGAGACAATCTTTGGGTCCAAAAATAGCAGCTGAATACCTAATATTCAGATGATATATTTTATAAATTCCCCTCCGTCTCCTTGCAATGGAAAAAAAAAAAGTGACTCATTGCTATAGCTACAATCAACGTAATATACCTGAAATACACATTTGTTTAACTTGTGCTTATATTCAGTAAGATGCTCATGGTATTCTGTATTACAAATGTCACGAGAACTTTCCCCTGTAATTAGATGAAAATCATACTCTTGACCAGGTAACTTCTTCTCTGGGAACTGTTCAAATCTAGCGAGAATCTTTTTGAAAATATACTGAAGTTATTTAGAATGTCAGGTTAGCAATATACAAGCAAGAAAAGAAAGCTTCATTTTCTTTCCACGCATAGACCACAGTAAACTTCTTTAAGAGTGAAGAATCACCACAGATTTTTTTTTTAAATAGGCTTGTTGCTTTAAACTAGAAGTCTTACCATCTGTTCTATACTAATTAAGAATGCAAAGAGAACACATTTCACAGTTACATCAGCACATAGTAAGATTAAACTGTTTGAATGACTAGGTAAAAGCTTCCCATGCTCGTACAATGATATTTCCAGCTGTGTTTCCCATGTTCATGACATAAATAAGGAAAAATGATACCCTAGATATCATGGAAGTTTTACAGTTACTAAATACTTATTTGTATCTGCTATTAGATACAATGATCTGTCAGCTTAGGACTGCAGTACTCAGGGCAGGTATTTTCAAATCAAACCTAAATTTTAAATATGCCTTCAAAGTTATTCATTTGCTCAGACACCTTGTCTTTATGCAGGCATTCTTAGGCATTCTGATTTTAAGGAATACTGCAGTTGCAAAGGCAATGTTCTCAAAGGAAAGCCTGGGAATGCATGATTGCTATATCTAAACCATCTCTTAGAGTTGAACAGCAACTTCACTGCTGCCTCTGAAAGGTAATTTTCAATTCTAAAGGATGCTGATTGAAATCTGAAACTATTTACAAAAGGTTTTTAGTTCTGCATTCAGCATTGACTAGATTGAATAGCTTCTACCATTTTAAAATGCCCTAACTTAACTGGAGTTGTGTCAGTTTATTCTTTTGAATCTGGACCAGGAACTCAGCGCAAAAGTGAAGAGAGTATAAAGAAGAACGGCTTAAATTTATTTAGAAATAGAGCAACTTCTTACGGCGAAAGAATCTACACAACAATATCATAGCTACCTTAGCTAAAATGAAAACTCACTACTGGCAATGAATGTGAATCATATTTACTGAGACACTACTTTTATTAATATCTGTGAAATTTAACAGGTGCTGAGGAATGCTTAGGTCAGAAAATGACATCTGGCTGGTGATAATCATAAACAGAAGTATTCCTTTAAAGAGTAAAATTGAATGTGTCTGAATCTGCAAAAATCACAAATACAGAATATAATGGGTGAAATATAAACAGATTTAAGAAGTAATCAGAAGTAAGAACAGATATTCAAATACATGAATTGCAGTCAGATTGAAATAAAAAGGATGGGTTTGCCAAACTGTAAGAGAAAAATGGGACAAGTGAAAGAATTCCTTGTCTTTTATTAAAGATGAGATACAGTGAGATTCTGCAACAAAGCATCACTGGGTCCATTAGGCTTCCACAGACTGCCTTGAGTAAGAAGATTTGTAAGCCATGTATAAGAAAGTTTATAGCATCATCCAGACTTCTGACTATAAACCAGTCATTAAACGTGCAGGAGATGGAAAACAGACTGCACATTTAAAAATGTATTCTTTAAATTACTCAGAAAAGCAAACGCTGCATAAACCAGCATTCAGTGTTGGAGACGCTATATGAGGTTTGAAGGGAATTGTCAGTTTCTGCTTTTCGCTGTTTCTTCAGATTTTTTAAATACCATTTCATATTTTATAAACATAACTTGCTTTATTAAAAAAACCTCAGAATAAAGTAGCACGCATTATATATATATATATCCTTTTTTTAAGTTTCATACCAATGCTGTTATGTTTCCCCATTCTGCTTCAACAATTACCTATGTCAAAAATATCAAATGCACTCACAGCATTTCTCTGTTGGAGTGTCTCTTTACACAGCCTTCGTAAGTTTTGGTTTTCAGTCTCTGTATATTTCTGCCAAACTTACATGGACAGAGAATCTAGTCATGCAGGCTTAATAAATGACTGGTCGTCAACGCTGAACCGTTGTAATTACTCACTTGCTCTATGTTAGGTTGCTGCAGTTATGATTTAGCTTAGACACCTTCGAGATTAAAGTACTGTATTTTACACTGAGGCTGAACTAAAACAAATTATGCTGCTTAAAGTGCAGCTGGGTGAGCGGGGCCATTGGAGGCAGACAGCTAGGCTTACTGATGGTCCTGCTCAGCCCTTGTAACTCGGCACTTAGCCAGCAACCTGGTTTTAAACCCCTTCTCGTGCTGACCCACCTGCTACCGGCGCTTGAGGAACATTGGAAAAGATTCTCCTAAAATGACGTGTGAAAGTTTGAAAAAGCCCGTTTGGCATTTGTGTTAAATGGGACTTTTGGAGGGTGTATTATTTACTCTGGTTTGGGGGGCTGAGGGGGAGAACCCCACGGGGAGGACAGATACAATTTGGCAGCCCTGTCAGAGGGGTGGCCCGGGGCCCCACAAGGCTCTGAGGGGGCGTCTGGGTGCACCCCAGAGAAGGCTTTCAAACAAAAAAAAAAAAAAGAAAGAACATGACCACTGATAATTAACTTGTCAAACACAGCCGACCAAGCAGACAGGCACTTGAAGACTCTAGGCCCGCTGCTCCCCGGGGCCTTGCCAGTAGCTCCTTACCTACGCGCCCGGCTGAAGCGGGACTCACGGCGGGGCGGCTGCCAGCCGCCCCCGCGCTCCCCTCCACTCCTTCCCGCCCTTCTGGAAGCTTCTCTGCCCCCTCAGGGACGGCAGATCCCCGCCGCGCCGCCAGGGGGTGCGCCAGCCGCGCCCCCGCACCTGTGCAGGGGGCGGTGGAGCTCATAACGGCCGTACTGAGGTGCGGCTGGGGAGCTTGTCGCTTGGAGTTCTCCCGTCAGGTTCGTGGCTCCCTTGTTATTGATAACGCAGTATGACTGGGAGGGATTCCCCCTTCCTCTGCCCTACTGCCTGAGAAAAGAGAAACTTTTTGTTTGTTTGTTTTTAGAGGGGGTAGCGCTCTGAGCAGCTGGTTATCCTCTCAGCGTCCCGGTCGCTTTGCTTTCGGCTGTGTCACTGACTAACGTGCGAGGTCGCTCGTTTCCTTCTGCTTGTGGTTATGTCTATAACAATAGATTGCGTTTTGGCGCTCGTAGCGCCCTGTGTGCGCTCCCCTGGAAGGCGCAGCCGGCTTTCCTTCCGCGGGTGTCCCCTCAGCCCCGCCACGTCCCCGGCCCTGCCCTGTGCTGGGCTCTCCCCGCAGCAGCAGTACCTGCGGGGGGAGGAAAGACGCTATGGAGCGTTTGCAGGCAGGGGAGGGTTAACTTCGCTGTTCGTCGTGATGTGTCGAGGGATAATTGTTTTCCTTATCTGTTGGCAGAACTTCTCCCCCACCCCCTAATAAACTGAACAGCAGGGTGCTAATAAAAGAAAGGCTATTACTAAACCATGTTTCTGTTGTAGAAGAAAACAAGTTCATTATTTTGTTTTTATCAGAGTCCAACATCCCTTAAGGGAGTGGGATAGGTTTAAAGTAGCTATTAAAATTATTGCTGGGAAATGAAATTTGATTAAAAAAGCAGCAGCCCCATTGCTTTACGAAAGCGTTTGAGTAAAATAGTGCTGTTTCAGGCTGTTATTTGAGCTCCGTGTGCTGCTTTATTGAAGATAGCTACTTAAAATATTACAGATATGAAATGGAAAACTGTCTAACCTTTTTTTAGTTGATATTTGAACAACAAATACAAGCCACTACAAGGTAAAAGACTTCCTTGTCCCATTAGTAAATGCGTATTATTTCTGGAGCACAAATGGGAATGACTCTGACACAGTAGTACTATGTTATTTTTATAATTTTTATATTTTTTTTTTTTAAATTCACACTGTGCAACTTGGAAACTTGAGAAACATTGTTTTCTCACTGTTTTCAAGGGCATTCAGCAGTCAGGTCCTTGGTGATGCATGATGTTAGGTGTCATTAGGCACCAGCTTAGAAAACGTTGGTATTCCATGCCTGGTTTTAAGATTCACTTCTGCAGAAATATGTGAAGGAACAAAGCAAATACGAATAGTGATTGTGTCTTTGGTACACTAGTCATTTGTGTCCTCAGAAAGACAGTCTTTGCTAACCAATAACATGGAAAGATGAAGAACTTGGGCGTGTAAAGTGGCTTAATGCATTCTAATGTGGCTTCCACCGTTATTAACACTGTTGAAACAGTTGATTTTGGATTAAACTGCCTAAATCTTCTTTGTCCCTAGTTACTGTCATTCATACAGCTCTTCTCCTGTGTGTATTGATACAGTCATGCTCATACATACGTCCTGAATTACAGGTAGGCAGTCAGTGTTGCAGGTTTTTCTCCTCAGTTTTAGTCAAGTGTGCAGAACCGTCCTCCTGAAGTGCTGTAGAATGAAAGCTCTGAAATTTCTTTAAAAATTTGATAGTGTGGAATGGAAACTTTTGGGACAGTACTATTCCTTCTGGTGGTTAGAATTAGGCAGAAGAAAGCGTGTGTGTGTTTTGTTTGGAGTTTTTTGTTTGTTTTGAAGTGGGCCCACAAGTGTGAAGTGATTGTAATTTCTCCCTGAAACTGTGTCCTAAAGCCCGTGTGTGAAGCTGTGGTAAATGTGCTGAAGACCAATGCTCTATGGCCACATAAAGTCAGGACTGAAATACGCCAGCTTTTTGATGACTGATGCTAAATCCATAGTTAGCAGAGGTGGCCTGTAAGGAAACTGAAATACTAAGGCAATCATTGCCTATAAATAAAAACTTCTGCTTACTGGCATCCTGCCAGAGGAAAGTCTGTGGTAGCCCTTGACCCTCATGAAGGTGATACTAGTGTAGTAGCTTAAGCTAGATGGGTTCTAGGAAGACCATATCCTGTATGATTTCCATTCTACCAAAATGAATTACGCATAGTGTGATATAAATATTTTATTTACTGACCTTTATTTTGCTGAGTAAAGACAAGTCTTGTTAGAGAGTAGGACAGTTGCTTGAAAGTAGAAAGTGTGGGTTCAGGTACCTGATGTGCCTACCTTAGACCAGGTAATTAAGAGTGGGTTACCCAAATCCTAGTTCTTGCTATGTGTTTTTAATAATAATAATTTTTAAAAAAAAATTGGTTTTCTTCTGACATGAAATGACAAAAATTCTACAACCTCAAAATTAAAAAAAAAAAAAAAAAGTAACTTTTATGCCCAATTCGGAAAGTATCTATAAACAAGCATCAGCTGGCATATAAGATAAGTAACTGCCATTCACACAACAAATAGTAATCTTTGATAAAATAGTATTGCTGACTTCACAAAGGAAAGTTTCAGACTTTGGCACTATATGTGTGTGTGTAAATGGTGCTTATGGCATCAACTAGAAAAACCTCCATGTTAATACTTGTATTACATAGATTTTACAGAATTTGGTTACGTTACGGACATAGGGAAGCTGCCAATATTTGACAATACCTGTATTTTGTTATGATCAGATCAAGCTTTTTGCACAAAGCTAAGTGAATGTTGCCAAGATATTTGGCTTGTATGATAGATTAGTATACTTCAATTTTTCTGTATGCCTTTGTCTGTTGCAGCTTTTTTTAACAAATGGGTTTAACTAGTGATAATACTAAAAGTGAGACAAACTAGAATGCTCAATTCTTTGCTAGAAATTCTTGTTTTGCTTAAGTGGAAATGTGAATCTATGTTAAAAGAAGAGTTGTACATACTTTTTCAATTCAGAGTGCATGTTGTTGAATAGCTCACTTGGCTATTGGGGAGAATTTTGCTGTGTATGTATTCAAGCCATCTTTTACAACCTCCACTGGCCTTACACAGTTTTCAAAAAAGCACTTAAAATTGTGAGTTTGTCCCATAAAATTCAGAATAGCCGAGGCTTGACCCCTGTGCTTAAGTAAGAGTGTGTCTTGTATTTCCTTGCCTTATTCACGTTGTCATTTTGTATGTATAACAGGGGTTCTAGCAGTAAAGTTGCAGTGTTATTGTAAAACTTCTCCCGTAGATACCATCTTCGCTATTTTCAGGTAAATGCTTGGAAGAAGAGGGATTTTTTTTGTATTGCTGAGTTCTGTAGTAAAAAAGTGGTATTAGACAAAAATGTTGCTGTTTGTTTATCTGCTAGTCTTACTGTATTTTTATGTCAAGGATCATTTCTATGACCTATAGATAAATGTCTCGTGTGTGTATATATGTGGAGATCTAAAGGTATGAATAGGCAATCACGGTACTTTAATTTTATGTGCTTATAGCTTGTCAAACACTTAAATATTTCCTATAACCATGTTTTTACTTATCTATAAGCTACTTTGAACCTGCTGGAAATGACAGGCTATAAACATGCAGAGGGGCAGGAATCACAGCAAGGTCACCATATTAAAGGCTTGTTCCCAGCTTGTTCAGCGGTTACTTGATTGTTTATTTATACAGAGTATAAATATGCCAGATTGTGGTGCCCAAGTTGGGTATTTTAACTACAAGATGTGAATATGAATCCTTTGTCTAGAATACTCGATTTCGTTATATTGGCTGTGTGGTTGAATACATGGCTGTGATGCAGTCAACATACCACCCTTTGTAAGATTTGCCTCCTGATTGTATATCTCAGAAGGAAAATATGCTTTATAAGATTCGGTAGTCTTTCTAAATCTATGACTTTCTAATGAATACTAGGTATTTTATTTACCCATTTATGTCTCACGGTAAATCAATTTAAAATTATTCAGGTACATTAAAGCAAAACCAGACCTCTTTAGTTGATCTGGTAGAGAAACAGAGATCAATAAATCAATAATGGAAATTCTCTCATTTTCTATGTTTACTATGTTTTAGCAGAACTACATTATGTCATTCTGATTTCTATGATTAGAGGTTTTTAAGTCTGAAGTAGACCACGAGGAGTATAAAATCTATTTCATATTTACAATTCTGTTCTGTGTTAATATTCATTAAAGCTGAAGAAAGATGACTTCTAGTTGAAATTGGATGCAGGGGGAAACATAGTGACAAAGGATGAGGAAAAGACTAAGGTACTTAATGCCTTCTTTGCCTCAGTCTTTAATAGTAAGACCAGTTTTCTCCAGGTGCCCAGCCCCCTGAGCTGGAAGACAGGGATGGGGAGCAGATGAAGCCCCCATAATCCAAGGGAAAATGATTAGCGACCTGCTGCACCACTTAGACACACACAAGTCTATGGGGCCGGATGGGATCCACCCACGGGTACTGAGGGAGCTGGCAGAAGTGCTCACCAAGCCACTTTCAATCCATTATCAGCAGTCCTGGCTATAACCAGGGAGGTCCCAGTTGACTGGAAGTTAGCAAATGTGGCGCCCATCTACAAGAAGGGTGGGAACGAGGATCCAGGGAACCACAGGCCTGTCAGTCTGACCTCAGTGCTGGGGAAGGTTATGGAGCACATTATCTTGAGTGCCATCATGTGGCGCATACCGAACAACCAGGTGATCAGGCCCAGTCAGCATGGGTTTATGAAAGGCAGGTCCTGCTTGACTAACCTGATCTCCTCCTGTGACAAGGTGACCTGCTTAGTGGATGAGGGAAAGGCTGTGGATGTTGTCTACCTAGACTTTAAGTAAAGCCTTTGACACCGTTTCCCGCAGCATTCTCCTGGAGAAACTGGCTGCGTATGGTTTGGATAGGCGAACTCTTCGCTGGGTAAAAAACTGGCTGGATGGCCGGGCCCAAAGAGTGGTGGTGAATGGGGTTAAATCCCGTTGGCGGCCGGTCACGAGCGGTGTTCCCCAGGGCTCAGTACTGGGGCCAGTTCTGTTTAATATCATTATCGGTGATCTGGATGAGGGGATTGAGTGCACCCTCAGTAAGTTTGCAGATGACACCAAGTTGGGTGGGAGTGTTGATCTGCTCGAGGGCAGGAAGGCTCTACAGAGTGATCTGGACAGGCTGGATTGATGGGCCAAGGCCAACTGTATGAGGTTCAACAAGGCCAAGTGCTGGGTCCTGCACTTCGGTCACCACAGCCCCATGCAGCGCTACAGGCTTGGGGAAGAGTGGCTGGAAAGCTGCCTGGCGGAAAAGGACCTGGGGGTGCTGGTCGACAGCCGGCTGAACATGAGCCGGCAGTGTGCCCCGGTGGCCAAGAAGGCCAACAGCATCTTGGCTTATATCAGAAATAGCGTGGCCAGCAGGAGTAGGGAAGTGATCGTGCCCCTGTACTCGGCCCTGGTAAGGTCGCACCTCGAATCCTGTGTTCAGTTTTGGGCCCCTCGCTACAAGAAAGACGTTGAGGTGCTGGAGCATGTCCGAAGAAGGGCAACGAGGCTGGTGAGGGGTCTGGAGAACAAGTCCTATGAGGAGCGGCTGAGGGAACTGGGCTTATTTAGCCTGGAGAAAAGGAGGTCTCAGGGGAGACCTCATCGCTCTCTACAACTCCCCGAAAGGAGGTTGTAGCGAGGTGGGGGTCGGTCTCTTCTCCCAAGTAACAAGCGATAGGACAAGAGGAAATGGCCTCAAGTTGCACCAGGGGAGGTTTAGATTGGATATTAGGAAAAATGTCTTCACTGTAAGGGTTGTCAAGCATTGGAACAGGCTGCCCAGGGGAGTGGTTGAGTCCCCATCCCTGGAGGTATTTAAAAGATGTGTAGGTGTGGTGCTTAGGGACATGGTTTAGTGGTGGACTTGGCAGTGTAACGGTTGGACTTGATGATCTTAAAGGTCTTTTCCAACCTAAATGATTCTGTCATTGTATGATTCTAAGTATGCTGCCTATTTAGCACAATTTTTAGACTGAAGTTTTAGGTAGAAGGGTGGTAATGTCTGAACCTATGCGTGCACCAGACTTGATGCTGTGTCTTAGAACTTGTTTTGGTAACATCAAATAAGGGTGAATTTCTACTTGCTCTTGTTCTCCTAAATTAAAGGAGAGAAGGCAAAAATAGGTAAACTTTAAGGTAATGTTTATTTCGTACTTATCAACCAGTTGATAAGCATTTTCAGACTGATACTTAAAAAAACCTTTGTTTAGTGGATGTAATCTATATTGAGCAAATACAAAAGAAAATAATTTGTTTGCCAAGAAAATAAATTACATGACAGAAACTAAATCAGCTCATTGTATTTTACTTCTCCTAGCTGATGGATATTTGACAGGACCTGTATTCTGTCTTGCCCATGACTGGAACACAAAAGAAAATTATTTCTTGTCTTCCGTGGCAAATATTTATTAAGAGTATTCTTGTTATTTTATTACCTTATTTGACCTGTGCTGTTTAAGACCAGTGATTCTGAAAGTAATTTTTATTTGTAATTGCCTGAGCCATAACTGTCACCATATTCTCTGGCCTATCCCAAGGCCTCAGCGATCCAGTCTTGAGCCCCCTATTCATGCTACAAGCCGTATTTCTTGGCCTTCCTGCAAAGACAGCACAATTTGCTCCTATGCAGTGAGGGGCACCATACCTGTTACCATTGCCTGCTTGGTTCTCTAAAGCTCTGGGTACTGTCAAGATTTTTCTCCAGAGTGCAGCACAGACTGCACTTCTCCCTACTGCAGCCGTCTTTTTGCAGTCCAGCTTAGCTGTTCTGGCTGAGCAAGGCAGGGAGGAAAAGGAAGCAGAGACTCGTAACATTTTTTTCTCATAGAACTACAATGGAATGTCCTTGCTATCCAGCTTAGCTCACTGCATTGGGTAGGAATCCTGTTGATGTGTGTACACAGAAGTGTCTATGCCTGAGTAACCTGGCCCCCATCCTTCTGTCCCCACAAGTTCAGAGTAAAAGCTAGTCTGTGTAGATGCCAGAGATGAGAAAAGTTAGGTGAACAGAGAGTGTGTTTGGGAAAAAAAGAGAGAAGAAAGAAGGGAACTGGGAGATGAAAGCTAGATTCAAGTTCCTTCCATGTTTTCTTCTAAATTCCGCATCCCTTCCACTTTCTTCCTCACGGTTTGAGAATATGAAGGTACAATACCTTTTTGTTTGTTTCCACTAGGTAATAAAAATGCTGGCTTTGATAGACATTCCCTTTCTTATGACTTATTTTTTCAGTAACCCTACCTACAAAGGGTTAAGCAGCAGTAATACTGGGGTAGTGTCCTTGCCTTGAGGCAGCTTCCACTCCTCCATACAGAAGTTACACAAGTCCCTGAATGCCCTGCCTTTAGTCTCAGTCAGCATTTCAGTTCTAGTGTTTCATAAGAAGAATGGAAGAATGCTAGGAGAAAAGGTCAAATGATAGAAAAGGTGCGTTCATGGTTCACTGATAATGTGCAAATAATTTTGGGATCTGTAAACTTAACTATGCTGAGTTTTCGATTCTTAAAAAATTTAATGACTCAAACTTTTGTTCCTTCAGCGACTTCTACTTCATTTCTTGTTGAAGAACTAAAATAATGTTCACAGACTTTTGTGAAATTCAAGATGTGCTCTCTTCATAGATAGCAAATATTCAAGGTCTAAATTCATATAAATATGATAGTCTGTATAATCTCTTATTTACCCAGGAATATGGAAGAGTTGCATGAAATATAAACAGTAAAAAAAATTAATTGGTTCATCTATCCTTGTCTATATTGTGGGGATAGCCTGTAGCACTGTAATTATCTCATGCATAAAAAACTTGCATTCAGATAATTACACACTTATTCAACCCTAGTATAATGCATAAGACTATCACGATTAAATTATAGGACTAGATTAAATGTGAAATGCAAACTTTTAAAGGAATTGGCTAGCTCTATACAGGGGCATTATTTTATTCATCTGAAAGCATAATAAACCTTTAACTTCCACAATACAAATGCATCTGCATAATTGCTCACTGCTGTTGGGTGTTTTTCTTCCACAAGGCTGATCATTCTAGAATGCCTGAATAATAAAGCTTTCTCACAGTTTAAAAGAAGGTTGGAATAAAATTTGGCATGGTCTTAGTCCTATTTTGAACTCGGACAGGGTCTAAAATGGACAGTTCCATTTAGGATTAATAGGCAAATTAGAAATATACTTCAAGGACTGTATTGTTTAAGCATTCTTTGCTTGAGTCTGATTGGCACTAATTTTCCCACAAAAAATGGCACAAATTTTTTTTTGTGATCTTTTGCTATTAATTTGTCCTCTCTTACTACTGCCCCTCATTATTAAGCCTAGAATATATCTTTACATTAGGCTCAGTGATGTGCTAGAGTTTAACAGGACAAATATGTGTGATTTATTTGCTAATTAACTTGCTTGTTACTTGTAATGGGAATATTTAGGAACTAATTTTAAGTGTAATATGTAGTAGTGTTTTTTTCTGGAGTTTCTTGTTAAGAAAGAATAACACATTGAATAGTGGAGGTACAACAGTTCTAGCTTGGACCCAGTAATTTGTGCTTCGCTTATCTTTGTCTGTTGTACTTCCATGTTATTTAGTAGAGATAGTTACTCATACTGCTCAGTTTAGAATACACTGTTTGACTGAATAACAAGAGCCATAGTATGTCACTTAGCAGTTCACTTAGAAGCAGGTTTTGTATTGTATACGTGCCATAGGGGAAAGCAAATCTACTGTAGGAATAATGGGCACAGAGAGGCTGATGTAATAAAGAAAGGGAAAAGAGACTAACTGCAAAAATCCTGATGAGTTTGTTTATTAGTCATTCTATTTCATTATATGATATATACAGAGGGTTCCTGCCTGTGCTATTTTAATGCTATTGTCCTTGTGACGTTGACCTAACTGATGCAATAGAAGCCAGAGAACGAAGGAGGAAAAGCTTTCTAGGCAAGGTGTCCAGTATGAAATTAGTAGTGTCTACCTGGTACTGTGGTGAGAGAGGAGAATTTCTGTACGATGTTTTGGAAGAAAAACCACATTTATTGCTGATTCTTGGGTTTCTGATGGGTTACTTTTGTATGTCAAAACTGAATATGCAAAAATAAATGGGAACTTCTCTGTTCAATTGTGTATCTCCAGGCAGCACGTTCCTTTTCCCTTGGAAAAAAGTTATCTAGACTTGAAGAATAATATCTGTTTGGTGTGGTTTAGGGCATTGTTTGCACAGAGTAGAGAAAGGGAGGGTCAGGGACACCATTATTTTCTCCCCAGTTCCTTCATCAGGACTCTTGAGAATTGCTGTCTAAAACTGTAACCTCATCTATATAATTTTCAAACCATTAAAAAGTAAACAAAAAAAAAAATATTTTAATTGCTTTGTCATAAGCTGAAATGCTTTTGCTATATCCTTTTTTTTTGACATTTGTATTTTATGCTCATGTTTTGTACAAAAGCTGACGCTTCAGCCATTTTGTTCTTTCTTGGCATCTTAAAGGTTTTTTATTAAAGGACATCATAGTTAGTCTCGGGTTTCCTCAGGTACCTCTCTTCTTTGGTTTCACTTCCTTTGATTCCCCCTGCCCCTGCGTTACAACAGATTACATCTGTTCTTCCCATTTACAGTGAACAAAGAAAATGTAATTCTGTTCAAATGACTCAAATTTCAAATTAAGGAAAGCTAACTCTTCTGTTCTACAACTAAATGTGCCATAGTTATGAATGTAACACTGGAGAGAGAAAAGCAGTTAGCAGTAGACTGAGTTGTGTGTCGTGAAGCTGTTGGGTTAAGAATAGAGTCAATGAATTTATTCTTTTTCTTAGAACAATGTGAAACAAACAGGGAGTTGTTTAATAAAAATCCTGTGTGGGCACACTGCAGAAAGGATCCATTATTAGTCTGTGTAATGAAACAAGTCAGATCCTGTTGAACAAGGTTGTACTCCTGCTGAAATTTTACATTCATCGTCAACTGTTTCTAGTTATTTCTCGCATCCGAGATGCTAAAACGCCAGTAAAAATTGAGTGGTCTGGAATGGAAAAGACTTATTATAATATGATGCCTGCTTAATTTCCCTGTTTTTGCAGGGGTATTTGCTCCATTATTTTCGCCTGAACAATGTTCAACCCAGTCATAAATGGCTCAAGCTATTGAGCTTGTTTCTTGACGTGTCAGTCAAACCTTTAGCGCCAAGACTGTAATAAGGAGATGCATTTGCTGAGGTACCTGTAACTTTGTTGAAGTGCCACAGAAGACTTAATTTCTACTGAATAGAAGCATGTATTTCATTTTCATGTCTGATCTAAAGAACACCACTTCTAAATAAATATAGAATTACCTGTCTTGTTACATCATCTTACCTTTCACTAAATCTAGGGTGAGCTCTATTTCGAGGATTTAAGTGAGTTGAAGTAATGTGTAAGACCATTTTTTGTCCCATTAATTAAAAAGAGCTTTACTTTCAAAACATACAGGATAATTAACATTAGATGTAGGCCCAGTCCTGGTGATAAAGTTTGAAATCGGAAGCATTGGAAGGAATTTGTTAAAATTAGCAAGAGCCTTTCTTTGACTGTATTGTGCTTTGGATCAGGTTATTTCTGTATGCATTCTAAAATGTAAAGTACTAGAAATTAACTCACTGTATGTTGTCATGTTTGTCCCTTGAATCTTCCAGTTGTTTGAAAACAAACTCCTGTTTTATTTTGACTCTGTCCAGAACTGACTTCACACTCTTTTAATTAAAAACAGCGGTAGAAATATGATTTGCACTTAAATATGAAATGGTCTTCAAATACAGCTACTATAACAATTGGAAGGACAGTAGATGGTGGTACTGTAAATTGAATGAGGTAAAAGGAAAAAGGTGGAAAATGCCCACCTTGTCTGTTACTTGTCAGTTTTATATGTATGTCTGGTTTTATTTGGGTTTTGTGGGTTGTTGTATATACACAATGAAATACAATATACAACTGTGTATTATAAACTATAGATGATAATCTTCTGTTGTAAGAAATAATGGACATACCTTATTACAACATCAGCACTTACACATGGGTATGGAGTTTTCCAAGATTCTCTGCTTCTCTTGGTATCACCCAGCTAGCTGATAGAATATGTTCTGTACCTATTTGTGTGTCTAAAACACCAAGTAGGGTAAAAGTTTTTAGCTTCTCACTGGGTATTTGAGTGATGGAAGCAATGTTTTGTTGGTCATAATGTTACTTCACAGTATTCCTAAGTTCTTAGTGTATTTTTGTTTTGATTTCCTAGTTGTCTGGTGTGTTTTAGGTTTTACATGAGATTGTATTAGAACTTATAGCAAAGTACTGTAAAACTTATGGATAATCACAATTCTTTGGATTTCTTGACTCAAATTACAATGTTAACATAGCAGCCTACATAATCTGTCATGATGTATTACACATAAATTTATACCTGTAGAAGTGGGAAGTACCTTGTTGCATTTTAAGGGCTTAGGAGTGTTTTGATTTTAAAGTAGTTATACAAAGTTCTATTTCATTTCAATGAATCCATGCTTTGAAAGAAGAGATTTTTTTATTTTTTATATATATATATATACACACACATCTCTCTCTCTCTCGAGGTCAATAGTCAATACATGGACAGAGTGGAAGTTACTCTGAAATTAAGCATTTTTAATATTAATCATAACAGACAATCAGACCTAAAGGTAAAGAGGGTATCATGATACATGTGATCATATAAAAAAATGCATGCAAGGGTGACTATCAAAACTGTAATAAAAATGGACTGCTAAAATAGGCAAAGCATTGAAGTACTTTGTAAAATTAGGAGGTAGGGTACGTTTAAGGATGTAAAGAGATCAAATTGAACAGCAGTCTAGCATTATCAACTACCAGAGAGTAGACTGGTAGCAGTAATTTTAGATTTTCAATAATACAAGCAACATAATTGCAGTTGGAAAGATAAGGGAGGGAAATGAGCAGCAGAGATCACAGCCTCATCTGATTTAGGATTTTAGCAGATATTAAAGTTACAGGGTACAGATGAAATAATTTCAGAAATACAAAGTTCAGTAAAAATGGAGAATAGTGTGCAATGCCATAAGTCAAATGGGAAATCCTTGAGAGGTCCAGGGTTTGGCATTATTTAAAGCAAGAATTCAAATGCGAGAATTGGAGGTCTTGTAATCAATCTACGAGTAAAAACAATCCTAAAGAATGATGATCTGATGAGAGAGAAAGATGGTGACCATAACTTTGCAGGAACGATTAACTTCTATCTTTGTTTCCACTTGCTCGGGGAGATGTGCAAGTGTTCAGGTCTTTAAAAGGAGGAACACAGATGTTTATCATCAAGAGGGGAGGGGGCTCCAGGCTGTGCATCTGGGGTGGATGAAGGCTGGATGTTTTGAGGCTCTCATATGAACAACTCGTATCTGAGAGTCAAATTTTTCTTTTTTGAAAATGGACATAGTTGTAGCTAACTGATCCCATTCTTCAGTAAAACGGTCTTTTCCTGATGTAAATATTACATTGCTTTTCAGGTGTTCTTTACATTGCTGTGTCACTGAAAGAAGCTGACCATCCCCTAGGTGTCACAGATCAGGTGAATGAGCTCCTGTGTGAACTTCCAGTCTCTTTTGATATAGAGCTCTTGTAGGAAGAATGTGACGTGTTTAAACTATACTGCTGAATTCTGGTCATCTTTGGCTTTGAGGATCTACTTCAGCAACTTAGAGTAGTTGTAATGCCGCCCACCTAGACCTTAGTCTAAATCAAAGATGCGTGCCTAAATATTTGCAGTGGTGATTATGAGATATTTCTTGCTATTGAAAAATACTGAGACTGGGTGTAGTACTCTTTGAATGCAGTCTCTGCAAGAATGTTTTAAAAATAAATTATTCTTTCTATCACAAAAGAAACTTTATACAAAAATCGTAATGCTTGCCAAGATTTTCTTAAGTTACTGATTCTGATTATCAATTTTCAGTCAAGACTAATGTCTGAATGCTAGAAGACATGATGAAGTCCTACCAGGATCTCGGTGGGTTTTACAAGAAAATGTTTTATAGTTAAAAATATCAAGTCTGTAGTAAAAGTAGCTTGTCCTGCAGCAATCTCCACTACAATTAGTTGTCATTAGTAATGCAGTGTTGAAAAAGTTTGAAGAAATCCAGAGCATTAATATTTTATAGTTGCTAATATGCTTTGATTTCAGTTCCCATTTTCCTACTTGAGCAAGGGAAAAGTGGTTTTGAACAGTGCTTTTCCATGAGTAGAGAAATATTAATCATTTTCTCAGGAAACTCCCATGGGAAGTTGCATCTTAGCAAAGCTTATTTTCAGGCTTCTTTCTCGTTCAGGTTTGTTCTGATTAACATTGCATGAGCCTTTTGCTTTAAAGTCCACGTGAGAAATCTTGGTCTGCCAAAGCCTGGGGCAAAAATTCCCTGGTTATATTTGGAATGAAATCCTGACCCTATTACTAAGCAAAGGTTTGACAAATGCCAAAGCGCTGAAGGATCAGAACACAAAAGCTCCTTCCACATAACCACTTTCTAACAGCTAATAATTGGAGGGTTTTTTTTCACTGTCTGGAGGCCATACAGCCTAAGAATATGTTCACCTGTTCTAACTTTTGATAAAGTAGTCTCATTGACTTTGGTGATGACTCACAATGGTTGATACAATTTGTTGTGGTTTAACCCAGCAGGCAGCTACCACGCAGCCGTTCGCTCACTCCCCCCCGCCCCAGTGGGATGGGGGAGAGAATTGGGGGCGCAGGGAAGTAAAATTCGTGGGTTGAGATAAAGGAAGTTTAATAGGACAGAAAAGGAAGGGAAAATAATAATAGTAAGGATGAAAGAATATACAAAGCAAGTGATGCACAATGCAGTTGCTCACCACCTGCCCACCGATGCCCAGCCAGTTCCCAAGCAGCGGTCACTGCCCCCGGCTAACTCCCCCAGTTTATATACTGAGCGTGACATCATATGGTATGGAATATCCCTTTGGCCAGTTTGGGTTGGCTGTCCTGGCTGTGCCTCCTCCCAGCTTCTCGCTGGCAGGGCATGAGAAGCTGAAAAGTCCTTGACTAGTGTAAGCACTACTTAGCAACAACTAAAGCATCGGTGTGTTATCAACATTATTCTCCTACTAAATCCAAAACACAGCACTGCACCAGCTATTAGGAAGAAAATTAACTCTATCCCAGCTGAAACCAGGACACAATTTAACCAGTAAAGGAAAATAGTCTGTCAAATCAAAATGAAAGGGGAAGGGAATATTATTTTTTTCTGTATTTCAGAGTAGAGCTGAGGCAAAAAGAGATTTCTGCTTACTCTGCTACTGGATGTGCATAAGCAGGAACCTCTCTATGAAGACCACCACCAGAAGCCAGAGTCTTTGTGAAACTGCAGAAACTGAGTTGTAGATACGATCCTAAAAAAATTTTCTTACAAACAGACAGAAAGCTTGTTTGAAGTCAGTAGGTATGAGTTAGTGACAGAAATAGTCCGAGAATATTGGTTTTTATGTGATTTAGTCCTTGCAGCTATTTAAAACGTTTCCTTTCTTGCTGTGAATTTTGCATTGATTTAGATGACTTTGAAATAGTATTAGCTCTATAATAATTACCTATTCTGATCACCAATAAAGGAATTAATCTTATGTCATACCATAATTTTAATGAAGTGATGATTTCATAGCTCTTTAACTGGAAAGAGTTAGTAAGGCACTGTTTATGGGATTCTGCTGCACCCATAAAAAAGGCTATTTCTTTGAAAGATAGAAATCCTGTTGCTCTGAATAGCCGTTGAAATTAGAATCCCTTCTCACTGCAGTGGTAACTACAGCATATAGTAATAATCTCATTGAAGTCAGTATTGCCTCTTGTAGGTCATAAGATGAAGGTAATGTTTTGGGATATGTTCTCGTTATAATTTGAAAAACTCAAATTAATAATTTGATTATAATAAAATCATTTATGTCATGTTTGCATTATGAAAGCTTCTGTTTCCCTGGTTATGGCTATATGACACTGTTTCTTCATCGGCCTGTTCCAGAGAGCTCTTCACCTATGCTGTGATATTCTTGCATCTTTGAAGGAGGAAAAATCAGAGCATATTGTTAGTGGAATTTTGGGATTCTAGACACTAATGAATTAGCAAAATTTGACTTTCCAGTACATGATAACTTGTAATGAAATAAATAAGCATGATTGTATTTCATCATTAAGTCTCAAAAGAATCCTCTATTACCTCCCCTTTTTATTTTTTTTTAAGCTGACGTTCTGTAGAAACAAGTAATGTTCAATGACTGATTATTTTGCCACAGTGTAAAGGTATTGTAGGAGCTATTTGATTTAGCTAATACAGTAATAATCTGTCAGTATTTTGCCTTAAACAGTATAATCTAGTTGACCTTTTTGTGATTTAAGTATGTTTCCTTGATTCAAAAAATCTCAACGTATTTACATTACTAAAAATGCTTTTTTAGCACAGATGTGCCATGCTCATTGTCTTCAAATGACATTACAGAGGGTAATCACTCTAAAGACTTATTTACTCAAAAATGTTCTAAATTACCTAATTCATTAGTTCCCACCTTATTAATGGCCTTGTCAGCATTTAAGACCAGCATGACTAATCAGATGTCAACAAAATGCAATTACTACAAACTGAAAAGTAATTTTCATCCTTATACTTATGCTTTTAATGAGCCCAATAGAAAGCAAATTTTCCTTTAATTGCAGTGTTTCTCAACTATTCAGCATATAGTTGCAGCTTGGGCTTCCCATCACTATGAATTCTTTGAAGTAAAGGACTTAGGGCACAGAATTTCTTTCTTTCTTTTTCTGAGACTCAGTTTTATAGGTAAATTGGTTCCCTATAGGATATTTTTTAGTTTTATTGATAACTACTGATTAGTTTTCTGAAATACACAATTAAAATGTTAGGTTTTAGTAATCTATTCCTGGATACTTTTCTTTTTTTGTAGAGTACTCCTCTAATACTGCATTAATGACAGTTTTATGTTGTTATTCCTAAATTTGTTTTGGAATTCAAAAAAGATTTTTTTCTGTTAAGGGAATTCCAAAGTTTGGCATCTTTTTGAGCTTTCATTGAAAAGGAAAATCTATTTCTTTTTATGAAGCTATCTTTAGTTACTTTACAATTTTTGGGATTGGAGGAAGTGTTCAAACCTTGACTGAATGAGATGTTTTTGAAATATTACAGTGTATCCATGTTTAGATGAAGTGTCTGTTACAATTCAAAATAGCAAATTAACAGAATGAGATTGGAATTTACTACTTGAAATACATTGCGTCTTTGGCAGTAATTTTATTTTACTGTTTGGGTTTTTTTTTTCCTTTTTTAATGTTTGCTGGGGAGAATGTTCTGTGCCGATTGCACTTCTAACTCATAACTTCTCTTAGGTGTGGGTGAAAGCCGTCGGTTATTATCCACTGTGTGGGAGAAGAGGCTAGGTTCTAGTGTTTGCATTTCCTGTGTTTTGTTCATCTGTGCAGTGTGAACACCTGTATCCACTCCTGTGGCATAAGCCAGGTTTGAGATAATTGCAGCATCTTCACTAAAGTGTCAGCAGGGAAATTTTCTAGCAGACATGTAGATTTTTATACTAGTTCTTTGTTTTTCTTAGACAATCTGCAGTTGAATTTTTCAGAGTGTGTCGGACCAGAGATGGGAAGAAGTGTGTCTGGGACAGCTATAGTATAGTTTCTACTCTCAGACCGTGTTCCCTGTGGTACTGATGGCACAAATGAGAAGAGCTCAGAGGAGGTGTATGACCAGATGACCCCTGGAAGTCCCTTCCAACCTCCACCATTCTGTGACTCTATCAGAGCATGTCCAACAGTGCTGGATAAGCTCTTAGATACTTAGTGAGCTCCTCACTGACATATAGAAGATTCTCAGGATTTTTTTTTGCCCATCTGTGAACAAAATCATTTAGTAACATAAATCTGTAGTCATCAAAAAGGAAAAGAAAAAAAGCTCACATATAACGCCCTACTTATGCAAATGGTGCATCTGGTGCTTTTTGAGGTAGTATCAGTGACTATTTCAAAGCACGCTTAGACACCCACAGGCAACTGATGACAAGATCAATCAAAACCACGTCCTGTTATGTTTTAATTTTTATAGAACCGTAGGAGAACACTAGGGTACACCCCACCTATACAAAGATACTAAAATATTATCTGAAGGCACGTAATTACTAAGTACACTTTCTAACTTGTAGCAGGATGTCTTCATGATTAAAACTTATTCTTATGGAACATTCGCATCAATATAACTTCAGTTCCTTTTCCAGTTCCCTGTCCCCCTCCCTCTTCCCCCCCCCCCGCCCCGTGTTCCCCCCCCCACTGTGTATCTATAACAAGTCTTTAAAAAAACGGGAATATCGCGGCTTTCAGATCACACCTTAGAGCCTGTACTGATTATTTGCTGAGTACAAAATGGAAAAAGTATGAAAATTGACTAGATGAACTCTATGAGATACATCATAAAAAAAGCTATGTGTTGCAATTTGGGTGCCAGTTTGTATGCATCATTGTTGTGTGTCAGGAATTCAGGTCAACAGAAGAGGGAGATGAATAGTCTGTGGAGGCCCCAACATCCAACTCTTAGTAAAACATGATAAGGTAAGGAAGACAGTGTTGTGTTGTGGTTTTTTTTTTTTTTAAATCTTGCTGATTTACAGTCACCTGCTGCTCTTCATACTCAGGTATATCGCCCTTTTGAGTACCTTAAATACACAACCCGAGGTTTGCTGAGTCTTTGAGCAACAATAAAAACTACTGTTTGTTTGGGTTTTTGTTTGCTTTTTTTAATGTAATTCATAATCTCTCCCAAGCATACTATTGAATCTGTAATTTTCTAGCTAGTATGACTACTATTTTTGTGTGAGTGCTGTTGTGAATTTGAGCAAAGCTGCTGTTATTTCCCCGCCAATGCTGTTTTTAATTACTACAGCTGTGCCACAGTTGACTTCTGATCTGGCTGTGTCGCTGAAATGGCTTGTGTTATTATGTCCTTTTTCTGGTTTGGATGTCCAGATTAGCTTAAATTCAGATTTTTCAAGCTAAACGTGAGTTGCCTCAGCTAAAGACCTGTCATACGAAGTAGCATTCTGCATGTCACTTCTTGTTACCAGTCAAAGGCTGCTAGAAGGGCTGGAGTGGTAACGTTAATGAAGAATTGCAACTGTTTGGAAAAATGCACGTCTGCCCTGAGCTGCAACCTAAGGACCAAATATAGTTAGATTCAGAAATACTATATTATCAGATTGAGTCATTTTTTTACAGGTCTTCTCTACATCTGAGTACTGTTCTATCCAAATTAATTTTTGCCTTTGTGCTGCTTGCATCAAAATCTGTTTTACTAATTGCTACAATACATTTTAGGTGATTAACAGAAATTAAAAAGAAAAGGCTAATTGCAGTTATATCACACATCATATGTTTTCTACCCACCTTTTGAAGTTCATTTAAAAAAAAAAAATGCAGTGCCTACATCTTCAGACTTCAAAGCCATGTAACTTGCAAAATTAGAAACTCCCAGTGTTCTGATAGGAACTCATTCAGTCAGGTAGCCAAACTACAGTCAGCAAAATCAAACCGGACAGTTTTGACTTTGAAAGTAGCCTGAAATCCTGTCAGCATGTCATAAAAAAAATTGTGGAATCAGATACAGCAATTTGATGATTGTTTTTATTTTGTGTGGGTTTTTTTTTTGTTGTGACTTGATAGGTCTTTCAAAAAATTCTCACAATTTTCACACAAACTGGTAAGTCAGGCTTACCAACTAATCCTGGAGATGCTGACTATCTAGCTCTGTGAAAAACTACCCAAGGGAGGACACCTGTTCTTTAAAGAACAAAAAATGCTGACAGTATAAGTAAAAACAAAGAGTGCCTTACTCTGTACGAGTGTTCTAGTCTGTTTGTTTAAACCTGCCAGACCATACTAACCCAAGGCAAGAAAACTTGGTCCAAAGTCTGTGAAAGTATTTTTTTCATAGGTTTCTACAGTTTGATTAGGAAAAATGCAGAAATCGGAAATTCACAGTATGTCGTGAGTTCCTTTGGAGAATGTGTAAGAGTATTTTGAGTTTGGCTTTAGAAGCTGACTGGATCTTTCTCTCAGGAAGTGTTATTTGTTGTCACATTTCATAGCTAGTGTATTACAGCAACCCAACATAGCAATAGTTTTGTAATTGAAGTGGTCAAGATTGGTAAACAGTGGGAGAAAGAAAGGAAGGAATAATTATTAATAGCTTTACAGATGATAAACCAAAGTAGCTAGTTGTCTTTCCAAAAAATTACATAGTTGCCTGGATCATAAAGAGAGTTTGTAATGTAGCACTAACTCTCCTCTCTGAGTCTCAATTGAAATGGATAATCATAAACTTCTCATTCTTCTGGAAATAATTAAGATAATGAAAACAATTGAGAGTATCAGATTCAAGATGTCATGTTGAGCTACTCAAATACACCTTTAACCTTTATACATTATCGGTAAGACATAGTTCAAAAACGTGTTACGCACTCTTATGGATCTAGGACCCTTTACATAAACTGAAGATCTGCGTTTATATTTTTTTCCCAAGGATTAACTATGTAGTTAGTAATTGGATAATGAAAAAGCACACTTTTGCTCAAAAATTGTTTACTGTAGAGTACCTACCTTTTCTCAATACTGTTTTCTTCTGATTTAAAATTGCCACTGATTTTACTAGGTAATCTGAATAATTTTTTATGATAGCTCTTAGTTGGAAGAGAAGAGCTAGCTTGCTTCTCCTGATGTCTTTCCTGCTTGGCTTTAAGCTGGTAATAGTATTATTCACTGCTTAATGTCTTGGTTTGTTCATAGTTGCCTGTAGAGAGGCATAATATTTTTCAGAGCCAGATGGTTGTGCATCTTGCATCTGTAGTAGACACAAAATTGGCTCCTTGCGGAAGTATGTTTTGCAGTTTCTTTTTATAAGTTTCCATATCACTAGTTCTAATAAAGTTGAGTGTTTGGGTTTTTCTCAGGGAGAAACAAGAGATGGTTTGCTTTTTTCATAAAAACAGGGTTTTTTGACTCGGTTTCCTGTAGAAATTTGACTTGTGAGATCACACCAGCAGTCAGTTTGTATCGCTTTATGCCTGAATTGGTTTGAAACTACTGGCTAATTTCAACCAAATTTGAAATAGTAAAGTCTGAAAGCTTTATAAACATCTACCAACTCACCAATCAGCAGGGACTGAGGTCTAGACTAATCATGCCATGTGGTGTGTTTTTATTTGTTAAAGATAATTTAAATTCCTACAAAAAAAATTAAAAATTCATTCATATAAAATGGTAAATTTTCCTGTTAATTTATAGGATTACCAATCGTATAATTTGAAGCATTGGTCAAATAATCGAGGTAATTCTTCCAGGATTATGCAGTTTTTTGTGGGTGCCATCTTTCCTACCTACTTCATTTATCAAGTTTCTAATACAAACAAGAAAACATGGCTAATTTACCCACTTCTGCAAAAGTCCTTGATTGCTAATTTGCAAGTAAATTTGTCTGATTTACTCTCAGGAACTTTATTCTTATCTAACAAGCAGAGATGAACCAGGAAATGAGAATATTTTGCAATTTCTTTCAAGTTCTAATTCAAAAGACTATAGAACTAGGATTGCTAACGTTGTTTATTAGCTGAAAGAAGAATATGTGTGTGGCTGCCACTGGGAGAAGAATTGTTCTGGGGAGCAACTATATTACAATAGGATTTATGTTTTGGGCTGAAAAAAGAAATCCATGTTTTTTTATCTTGTTTTAGCTCATTCTCTGATCTTTGTGCTTTTCCACCCAGCTGTTATGATAAGTTGAATAAGCACTATAAGGTTTTCTACTGTTTTCATATTTCTCAGAGTAGGTAGCTGTCTCTTTCAGAGATAAGCATGCATTTTTGTGTACAGCTACTAAATATGTGTGACAGGATAGTGTCATCACTGTAATAGTACCTGAATACTGAGGTGGCTGCAAGTGACAGTGCATCTTAGTTATTGTTAGTTATTGTGGTTTTTTTTAAATTGATTTATTATTAGCAGTTATTTTGGAGAATTATTGACTGTGATTGAACAATTACTTTGAATAAAAAGCCATCTGGACACAGTACTGGGCAGCTGGCTCTAGGTGACCCTGCTTGAGCAGGAGGGTTGGGCAAGATGACCTCCAGAGGTCTCGTCAACCCCAACCGTTCTGTGATTCTATGAATAACTTTGAACAAACAAGTTTAACAGAAATGAAGGTGAGAAGGAGACAGTCCTGGAGCACAGGAATCTTTGCTAATCAAATTTCTGATAAATGTTAATGTGGAAAACAGTTGCATTGGTTGGACTTTGAGGCATAAAATGAAGATCATTGGATAAGCAGTGTAGGATATGCCATGTTTGCATTTAGTGAATACCCTAACCAGTTTGCATGTCATATTAATTATTTTCTTGTATTTAACTCTCCTGGTCCCCAAATGTTAATTTATTCATGGTGTACTTGCATGAACTGTTTACCTATCATGATGATGAGGTAGAGGCTCTCTTTAAACTTGATAGATACCACAGAAAGCTATCATGTAAAATGTCTGGCAGTCATGGAGGTGGAAGACCATTAAACTGAGATTTTAAAAAATGTCTGATTTTCTTTTTTATGTATGTTTTCTCTGAATTTTGCTGCTTTTGAGAACTCAAACCATTTTATACTGTGTAACTGCAGAAGTTTTTAAAGAGGTTCATGGAGAAATGTAGTTCTTCATGAAGAAAAGTATTAGTTCTTCTTTGTTTCTATGTCCTCTTGATATAAAAGAATGTACCTTTATTTCTTCCAGTGGTACCTCTGTAGTTTTTATAAGATAGTTGTGGGTTTTTGTTTTTGTGGTTTGTTCCCCCCCCAGCCAAATTCAGCATTACTGTTAGAGTTGGATTCAAAAGTAATTTGCTTTTAGTTTACTTAAGACTGGACTCCATTCCTTAACCACATTTTAAATTTAAAGTTAACGCTATTATGCTTATTTTGGACCTTGGAGGATGGGGTTTTGTTTCAGTGACTATATGGTTTTCCTCACATACGTATCTACTTGCTTATACTCCTAGACAATCTTTAAATGGTCTACATTGTTTCAGAATTAAATGCTGTATTTTTTGTAATTGTTCTGCAGCTTCACAAGCTAAATAAAATGAACAAAATAAAATGTAGTACAAAACTGGAGTAATCGTAAGTTTTGACAATAAAGATGTACCTTTATTTATTACATATATATGGAAAAGCATGTTAAAGTAAACAAAAACCAAAACCAAAAAAGACAGAAAAAATCACCTACAACTTGCTGAAAAGGTTTACACCCAATATTAAAGCGGAATAATTTTTCTTATACGAATCTGTGGATATTCCATACTGTTTTGTTGGAAGGTTCAAATATAATAGAATTAGGTCCTGTTCTAGACGTTTGCTAAATCATTAAGTGATACAGTGCATGAGTAAGAATCTTTCTACTGAGAGGGGGAAGGATGGGCCATGCATAATAAAATGAAATTAGGAAATCAGTTCAGACATTCCCTTTACATATAGTCAAACAGACAATTTAAACTGTGTCCTGTTCAGCCTTTCACAAAGACTGGTCATTAACCAGTGACTGCTGCAATTAATGGAAGGGTAGTTCTTGATCTTAATGAGCTTTGGGTCATGTACTAGATGTAATAATTCTGTAGAAGTGAATCAGACTTATGAGAGAGCTATTTCACTTTTCTGACAGCGAAGTAGCAAGTAGAAAATTCTGGTCAGTTTGATCTTGCAAGACTTCTAAAACAATCTACTGAGAAAAGGAGAATTACTAAAGGAAAGGAAAAGGAGACACATTCTTTGAGCCCCATAATAGACTTCTTTTTTCCCTTTCACTGTATAGATGGTATAATATTACTAATGCATGCTCTCCATAGTTGTGCAGAAATCTGTTCTGTATCGGTCTCTTACATGTTTTGTCTATTGCATTCCCTATTAATGTATTTTGATGTGGTTTCTAATTTCTTGCCTAGCTGCAGAGAAACATACATTCCAGATAATCAATGTAAGAGAGTGGCTGTTAAAAATGAAAGGCTAGATTATATCTCTGCTGTACGTTTATTATGAATAGTATGGATCCCTTGCATTTCAGATTTCTTACCATTCAGTTAGGCAAAGCTGTTAGTAGAATACTGGAAAATAAATTTTCCTGTAGCCTGGTCCTAATTATAGGGAAGGAAAGAACAGCTTTCTTCATACATATCCACTGAATTTTGTGCAGAAGCTCAGGGATAGGAACTATAAGATCGTTACTGATTTTTACTTTAATATCATGCTATATGTATTTAAATGACAAGGCTAGAAGGGGAAGCCTACTACTGTTGTGCAAACCAAAATAAATTTCTTGCATTACTTGACAAAACATTGCAGTATGAACGTAAGGCTTAGGTGTTGATGTGTGGACTTTTAAGCCTATATTCTTCCAACTTGATTGTTCTTATTTCAGTGGTAGCAACAATTAATCAAAGGTATAACAGATACCATGTCTGAAAATTCTGTGAGTTATCACCAAAGCAGATGGTGCATAACAGTAACTATAGTTAATAAGTTATTTTTCCGGAAATAACCATTTTAGCAGATACGTCCAAAGGAGTGAGGAAGAACAAACTAGGTAGTTCCATCACAAAGAGGGGCCAAAGCGAGCTGTTTATTGATGATCAGAACATAGTCTTTTGGAGTAAGATCCTTATGTATTACTGAAGCGTACTAGTGATGTTAATACTTAGCCTGTGCAGAACAAAATGAAGTAAAAAGGTGCTACAGTGTGCAGTGAGAGGCAGCGGACCCAAAGTTGTAACGTGGGAGAGTCTAAGTATAAGGGAGAACTTCTTTCATCTGAGGGAGGGCAAAGACTGGCAGAGGTGTCCAGGAAACTGGGAGCCTCGACCATTGGAGATGTTCAGAGCTGGACTGGACAGGCCCTGAGCATTCTCATCTAGGTGGTATTGCTTTGAGGGTTGGGATTGGACTAAATGCCTTTCAGAGGTCCCTTCACAACTGAATTGTTCTATGAGCCTGTGATGAATAAATATCTGTATGCTAAATTTCTCAGAAATACTCAGTGACACAGAAGTCGCTGGTGTTGAGTGAAAGGAAATGGACTTGGATATTTATGCATTCAGTCTGATAAGAGGACTCTGCGCATGGCCTTTAGGCAAATCGTACAGTAAATCTGACATTAGGGCTCAGAGAATTAGATAAAAAATACATACGATGTAAAATGTTGCTTCAATATAAACTCTCACTGGAGTGGGATCCAAAATGTTGCAGTGTTTTTGATGCACTAACTTTCTGCAAGCAGAGTTTATGTTCATCAGGGTAGCATCTGTCCAACCCTTCCTTATTCTATTCTGGATCATGGATCATTTGTCCTCCCACAGTTGTCATAAAAGTGGCATAAAGTTGGCATAAATTCTATGTCATCTGTTCTGGCATTTTTCAGAGAAATTTAATCCTTTTCTCACATCTGATCTTGATTGTGTTTATACTGCTGTGTGATCCAGTACTGCGTGGATTATGCAACCACAGCCTGATTGTACTTGGCTGCCTCCTTTGAATGGGTTTATTGTGAACTCTTCATCTTTATGATGTAAAGCCCAAAGGATGTAACAGGAAAAGTCTTTGAACATGAACCAGAGTCAATAACAAACCGTCATTAATCTTTGAAGATTGCTCATAAAAATGGAGTATGTGTTTGGGCAAAGACTCCCTCTTGTCACTTACAAATAAACTTCCATCTTTTCACTTACACAAGCTGGTGAGCATTGTCTGCTTTCTCTGCAAGGAGAAATTGGCGTTTTAAGGGGTGGCATTTAGATGAAAGCAGAAGAGACATTCATTATGAATGCTGAGTTTGATAGATGACTACTTGGGAAGAAAGGAAGGCAAAGTCTGCTTACTGATCTGAACAGGCTCAGTTTCAGTTAATTGTAAACAAATAAATGATCGTGTTTCACTGCCTATAACTTTAAAACTGGAGACAAATTTAATAAATGAATGGTGTATCTTGATGTTTTTATCTATTTGATTGAGCTGTTCTCAGTTTTGCATTGGCAACTCTACTAGCATAAGTCATTAAATAATGATAACTGTCCTTAATACTTACTTTGTTAAAACACTGCACAAGAATTTTTCTAAACTATTAAGGAGGATGATTAGTCTATTATTTGAGCAAATAATGTTTTAAATAACTAAAATGATCGATTTTTACCTTAGAAAGGGTATTGGCATATTGTTTTGTTTACAGAGCTCAACAAATCTATTGTTGAAAATACTCTTTTTTTTTTTTTTCTGGTTTAGTTTTTGAGAAGTGCTCCATACTTCTTGGTGGCAGCAGACCTTTGATACTCATCAATGGCGAAATGATATAGATGATGAAGAATCTTTGTTCAGTCCAGGTGTGGTTAGGATGGCACAACAAGTGCCTGTTCCTAGTGTCCAGCTGATGATAAATAAATAAAAGCTGTACAATAACTGATGTGCAATAAGAGACCTAATTAAGATTACCCAGACAATCTGTTGTCCCATTTGGTATGGTGAAAATCTTGAGTTCCTCCCTGCAAAGCTCATGTGCAGTAGAGGTTTATGGCACCCGATAATTGATTATCCTTTGTTGCATTTTAGAGAGAGACGAGAAAAAAAGCTAGTAGCTTCATGGAGTGTCCAAGGCAACATGGCAGTAGGTGAACTTAGAATGACATGTTTAGAAGCACTTCATAAATGTGTTTTAAAGGAAGGAAAAAAATAAAAGGGGGCAAGTCCATCTCTGTAGTGCCTGCTGGTGATAAAATTGTGGACTGGAGGAAAAAGGGGTAAAGGGAGTAGGAAGGAATAAGGGTAGGTTTTAGTATGTTATGTGTGTTCCTCAGTCTGATAATCTAATTCAGCGATGATCAATTATTTAATCTAAAGGCTGAACGTGCATCAAAACAGTTAAGGATTCACAGTGAATTCTCAGGAGCAGTTTCATTAATTCTTCTCTATATTACTTGAGTGATGCCAAGATTGTGATGGGAATAATCTCAGGATAATGAAGTTTTTGCTAGAGTGAAGTCAGAATAGAGACTGTAGGTCCTTGTTGAGGACTCTGTGTCTCTACCAGGATCGAAGAGAATGAGAAGATGAACGCATCTTCCCAGGTGCCTGCTCTTGGCTCAGTAACTAGCTTACTTTAAGCAGGTGAAAAAAGCCAATGTTTTGGTTCCTAATACTGATATATCTGTTTTCCTCTGATAAAATTATTCTTGCGAGACATTCTTGGCAGATAAAAGCTGGACATTTTGCTTTGGTAATAGAGCTATAGACTTAACTTCTCCTCTTTGCAATTTATGATTCAAGCTGCTTTCAGCACTTTGAGAAGTTTGTGTGAAATAGTGTACTCTTCTAGAAAGTCAGGTCTAGAGGAAAGGGAATAATTCTGTAGCTGGCATGGAAGCTAATTTTTTTGGTATCAAACAAGTGACTAAGGGTGGAATGCACATCACGTAACTTTAACTCCTTATAAATTATAAAGCTGTTTTTTATTATCAAGAAATTCACTGTGAGGGTGATCAAACACTGGAACACACTGTCCAGAGTTGTGAAGTCTCTGTTGACATTTTGAAAACCTGACTAGACACAGTCCTGACTAATCAGCTCTAGCGGTCCCTGCTTGCACGGGGGGGTTGAACTAGATGATCTCAAGAGGTCTGTTCCAACCTCAGTAATTCCGTGATCCTATAATCTCCCTGGCAATCAGAGAGGGATAGGCGGTCCCAGAAGGGTCTTTATCCCATACTGTTACTTCGTATGGATGGAACGATTATTCAGTGTGAGAGGAATTTCTGTCTGGTGCTTCCATTTTTTTTTTTGTCTGGAAGAAGCCAACGTGACTAGTTTAGAATAACCGCCAAAAATTTAAATGGTTAAAATCAGGTGAGATCAGTCTGGCACTTTGAATCTTGTAGATAGCTGACAAGCAGCTGGGATAAGGTGTGAGTGTGATTTTTGGTTGGGGTTTTTTTTTTATGTGCTGTTCCGCCTGTATTGGTAGCGGTATTGCAGATCATTATGTTAGGTATGCTTTGCAGTTCTTTCTATTTGAATCTTTGTCTTAAGCATTTATGGGGCACCTACCTGCAAAACTAGGATAACATGGAAATGCTGGGTTTTGACAAAACTTTGTGTCACCACCAGCCTAGCCCTTGAAGAACAGAAACTTCTAAAAATACTTCAAATACTGAGAGACTTGTGATAAAATCATATGAAAAGATAGCATTGTTTGTCATCTTGCAATATCCTGGAAGAATAAAACTACACTAAACTAGTATAATAGGTTTAAATGTCAGTAGTTTTAAGGATTATGTACTAATATCTAGACAGGGGAGTTTAAGCCTGTTATTGAAACACAAGTGTAAGCTATAGTTGCATGCTCAGTGATTAAAAACTTGTCTTTTTTCTTAAAATAACTGATTAAAAAAGACATTATTTTGAAATTGTTTTTACTTATCAAGTAAAACAGTTTCAAGTTGTGTTTGTTTTGTGGTTTGTTTTTTTTTTTACTTTATCATCTTGCAAAGGGTGTTCTAGGAGAGGAAACTCAGTTGCAGATAGTTCTACTTTGGAGTCATATTACATGTATTACACTCTTTACAGGTGTCACTGTGGGCTTTTCTACAAGCATAAAAGTTTAAAAAAAGGCTTCTCTGAGAAGGTTTGTCACCATTCAGTGGACTTTGGTGTTCAGCTGTCAGATGTATCACCTAGTTGTTCTAGTTGCATTGGGCATGTGAAGCACGAAATGTGATGGCATCATGCTGGTTCTATGGGTTTTTATTGGGCAGTCCATTGATGTATCTGTTTCAAAAGCCTGTCTGAATACAGTTCATGCTTCATACGAAGAATTTAAATTATCTAATGAGAATACAGACTTTGCTTCAAGCTTCATCATCTCATAAGATGAGAAGTCTATTAAAACTTATGTGTAACTGCACACTGCAGTTGGGAGTTTTGTTCATAGTACCTGTGGTCCATAAATATTCACATGTAAAATATCTTGGGACATCTCAGTTGTACTTCAGAGATTTTAACAGCTTAAGTTACCAGTCAACATCTGGTCTGTGTCTTTTTTCTATGGTTTCATGTTTTGCCATCTTAGTCTCTTTTGATCTACAGCATTTCTGCAGGGCCTTTCTTTGTATTATTGAGGAAATTTATTGGCTGACATAGCACAAGTCTACATTCTCCCTGATTGAAAACACAATTTCTCTTCTTTGTAAAGCCCTCTCTAGATTGCTCACATCTTCTTAAAAAATTTTTCCCCATCTTTGATGCTGTCATGGGGATTTTTAATTAGGCCCGCAAAAAGTGGTGCTAGGGCCTAGAGACAATAATTTGTTTTCCACTGGAGTTCAGCACCAGCAGAATTAAACAGCTGTATGAAATCTTTATATTTTATTTGGGCACCACTTTATTTCCTAGTTTACAGAATGAAACCACATTTTTCTCCCAAATCTAGAAGCTAACCCCATCTGTGTGTCATTTTGCCCCACTTTCTGGGCTTATGTTGATGATGTCTAGTTTATACTCACTTCTAACCTGTCAACGTAGGTCCCAGTCCTGCAATTCTTTATTTGTGGGCACAGCAGGCCACTGAATGCTTTTTCTTCAACAGATTCCACACCCCAACCCCTCCCACACCCTCCCGGTATCTTTGAATTATGTTCCTGCTCTGAATTTCTCTGTGCAAAAATCTGTGCATCTTTCCTGGTTGTATGGACTTGTAGACCAAAAAAACCTTAGTAGGTAGTTTATCCAACTGTATACTGTATGAGTCACCTTTGGGGTTTCCCAATAGCAGAACATACCCTCAGATTACTTTTGTCGTTCCAAGAGCATGTGTCTGGATTGTTAATATAATATTGACTCTGTTTAAACTCACTTTCTCAATGTAAATGTTTCAGGTATGTGTTTTGTCAGAACTCCCAAACGTGGTATGGAGTACCACACGGTAAAGCTGACAGTGTAAATATTTGCTAACCACACATGATCTGTATGTACAGTCATTGTCTATTTTTAGTATGAAAATCTACATGAGTATCTGTATCTCATATTGTAGGGTTTGGTCTGCTGAGTATGAATAACCCACGTAAACTTTTCTTTGTCCTAGATCACTTCTCATAGCTTTACACAACTATTTTTTGTGAAGCAATAGTATATGAGGATGCGGATACTTATTTTCAGTCCCTTCCCTTCCCATCTTGCTCCCTTATAATGGACGTCAGAACTGCCTTAGAGGCTCTGAATGCCTGAAGTGAAGGTACTATAGTTTAAGATATGAAAAGTACGTGACTGTTTTCAGTTTAAATATTAATTAAAATCTGTGGACTCAGTGGTGTATGTGACATCTAAAAATTTGAGTTTGGTGTATGTCCTGTTGTTAGATGTCATGTAACCCAGGTGAAGTACTGTATTAATGGAAGTGAAGAATAAATAGATGAGAAGAAATTCTTTTATGTTGTAACTTGCTGGAGCACAGATGTGTGTTTGGATCTATTCAGTATGCTTGTTTTGTCTCCTGAGGGACATTCTTACTGATGTAGAATGCTGGAAAGAAAGCATTGAGACTGCAGTGGCTATTGGAAATGAAAAATAGAATGGACGTTTTCTTTTTTTAAATTTTGAAAAATACCCTTTCATTTTAATCCTCCTGTGTACTTGGTGTTATTTAGTGTAAAATCATTCGTTCTCTCTGTTGGTTTTACGTACTGATGTCAAGCTATGCTCTTTTTAAATGCTTGTTTTCTTACCCTGTGTGGCAAACTTCTAATTATGTATCCAGTGTAGGATTGCAACCATTAGTATTCAGATGTTAACTCCACACAGTATCGTTCAAACTGAAGCACATTAGTGTCAAACTGTTAAATATTTTTCAGAGGAGCTGTCTGACAAGTTTGACAGTACTTACTCATCAGTGGTTTACTAGCACTGCACTTACCTGCTTGATTAAAAAAAAAAAAGCCAAAAACCTGATGCTGCTTTTTTTTTCACTGCAAGTAAATAGTATAATCAAGTGAGTATATGTCACTTGGTGATAATGCTATAGATCAATTGTCAAATTCCAAGGTTGAATTAAAGAAATATTAAAATTTGATAGACTTCTTCAGTGGCAAGGATTTGAGATGACAAACTGGCAGCTCCTGTCCTTACCAGGATCTCAAATGTCCATTTCCTTGTGAGTGTGACAGAACGTTTTAGTTTGCTAACAAAATCCCTTTTTGACTTGACAGATGACAGGTAGCTTCTCCAACACAACCCAAAGAAGAAAGTCTTCGTAACAAAAAAAGAAAGGTGGGTTTTCCTCTACAGAGGTTAATACAGTAGAGAAACCTTAAAACCAGCATTTCTGTGCAATTGTGAGAGACTTTTATCTGAGGTTAGTGCTAACATGTACCTGTTGCAGTGAGGAGCCATGAATGTTCTTGGAACTTACACAAACTGCAAAGTACTGTATGACAAAAAATGAAATTTGAACATATGAGGTTTACAGTCCTGTTGCATATATTAAATTTGCATGTTGTGCATTTTAAAAGTATACCCTTCTTGCCTTTCTCCTCCTCCAGCAGAGAATGCAGTCACCTTTCTTTTAGATAATTAAAAAAAAGCCCTAAAATAATAAACCCCCTATGAAAAAGTCAAGCAATTAGTTTCTTATCCTCCCCTTCTGTATGCTTCTGATGGCTTTTTCCGGTGCACATAGTTGCCTAATGCTTTGCTTGCTCCTTTTCTTCACTTCTAGGCTTTATTTTGTTGCCTACAGTGGCTGTGAGTCATTGATCGCCAGTTTTAATGGTCACAGAGAATAGATTTTGTTTCCTTTCCTGCCTGTGGCAGATGCTTGTAAAGTGGTGGCAGCAGGTAAAGCAGTGAGCAGAAGCTGTACTTTCAACTTTGAGTGTTTAATCTCTCTTTTCTCAGGTAAGCTCATTGTATTAAGTCATGATGTTTATATCCATTTAATGTTAATTATTTTATGTCTCTTAATCTTTGAACCTCTTGGTTCATATTTCCAAACCAATGGACTAGAAATTGTTTTTATTGTTATAATAAAAGTAAAGTTTTTGCAATTCTCTGATTTCAGAATGTATGGCTTTAAAAAATTATTTATTTTAAAACTTTCAGGCCTAGATTTGCAGAAGGACAAATCCAGGCTGGTTTGGACCTTTTCTGGTAAACCAGATTCTGCATGCAAGACTCATCTGCAGTCAGCCTTCTGTTCAGCTTGTCTGGCTGAAGGCTGACCTTTGAAACCAACTGGTGACTTGAGCTCTTATACCGCCAAAGAGACAATGCCTTCTTACAGCTGGTTTTTTCAGTATGTCATTGTATTGTTGCCATCCATTGCTCTTTGCTCCTAGTTCTATTTTGTTGTTAGCTCTTCCGTTTCTCACCCAAGAAGATAGATGCTCGCATTTTGGATTTTGGTTTGGTGTTTGGTATTGGGTGTGATTTTTTTTGTTTGTTTTTTTTTCTCTTTTCCTTTGGTTTGTTATTCTCTTGCTTTCCTTATTTTGTGTGATGTTTGCTGCCTGTTGTTGGAGTTACTATGTCCAGTGACTGGGTCTATGTTTATCTGTTTCCTGGGGCCATCTTATGATGGGTTTTATGTGTCCATTTTTTATTTAGACAAACACTTAAGTCCCTAACTTTTATTGAAAAGGCACTCAGAACAGTATATGGACTTGTATTTTTGCTAGTAAATTTACTGTAGGAATTTAAAGCCCTTCTTTTACATTCATGTCCAGAAATGCCCCTGGCTAGGTTTCCCTGCTCAGTTTAGCCATCTTCTACTACAGGCCTTTAGGGCTAGGTACCATAGAGAAGACAGATCTAATGCCTATAAACTCAAATAGTATTTAATGCATACATCAGGTACATTAAAAAACATGGCCAGAGGGGAGGATTTATTCAGTGTTTTGTGTACTACTTTTGCTACTGGAACGGCAAGGTCTGTATTTTAGGATTTCCTCAGTTTGAGGAGATTCAAACTAGCAGATTTTAAGTGCACAGAAAGTTGTGTGCACTTCTTGCTTAGCTGGGCATTGCTTGACAAGGAACTTGCCACTCAAAGGGCTAAAGAGAGGATGAAGGCATTGAAGTGGGTGTTGAAGGTCACTCTGAGGGAAAGAAAGAATTTGACTTCCTGCTGCTGATGGTCTGGATGTATTTTATCCAGTGATGCTGTAATGCAAAACCTGTAGATATGCCATGGACAACTACAACACTGAACTCCCTTTTACCAGAGGAGTCACCATTTTGCTGAACAGAAACTGGCACCTGCTCTTTTACTCTCCCAGGACTACAACTCTCATGCAGATACGGTCTGAGCTGGGGAAGGCAGAGAGGGAGGTCAACCCAAGTGTTCATGCTTTCTGGCAGAGTGCTATAAGAACTTTAGAAAATGTGGATAAATCACTCATGTATTAAACAAAAAAGCAAGCCAGTCACTGCTTACAAGAATAACTAATATGCCTTAGTCCAGGCAGCAGAGTCACGTTCTGGATCACTGAGAATCCTAAATTCCCAAGAGGTACAGGCATTCAGTTGTTCCACATTCTTCAGTTTTTCCTGTTGATGGGCTGAGGCATATCGCCTTTCAGTGTGTGTCACAAATCCCTTTCTTTGGCACCTCATTTTCAGTGTACAGAAGAGGAGGAATTTGTATACTTACAATGTCATGAACTAAGCTTCTTCAGCTGAGCATCAAGTTTTAATTCTCTGTCATAACATGCCAAAACCCAAGTGCTTGCATGAGCATGAACGTTAGTAAAATGACAAGAGCTGCCTTGGAATGAGAGAGACTCAGTAGTGTGCAACAAATCCATCTCTATGCATGTCACTAAAATTCATCCTCTAATCCCATTTTGGGAATCACTCACTTAGTATTATTCTGTTCCGTTATACAGAAACCTGCTTCCTATCTGAGGATACAGTATTTTCTCATATGACCAGGTCTGAAGTTTCTATCTAGACACATGTGGCCTACCTCTTGGACAGGTATTTTTGACACACAGGTCAGACTGTCAGTCTGCGTATTGCAATCTTTGCTTTTTTCCAATTATCAATACAAAAATATATTCTTAGGCTTAGGGGAACAAGGATATATGAACATCATCTACTCACAAAAGGCGTAGTGAGGAAGAAAAATAAGATGAAATGTATTTGCAGTCCATTTCAGTGAGAAAATGCAGTGCAATCTGGTAGAGTTGCTGCTGGCTAAGTATATAAAGCAGCACCCTAGTTAACAAGCTTACGTGATTGCAACGTGGCGCTTCTCAGCCTTGAGATGTGTTGACTAGCAAGTCAGCGATAGATACAGAAACCTCTGGAAATATTTCCCCAATATTAGCCAGCTCCCAGGTACCGTACTGTCTTAATGAACTTGTTGATCAATTTCTCAGTTTCTTTGGGATGCCATATCAGGTAAACCAGGGATCATACTCCTTATGATGCTTAGGTGTGTATCTATCCTCATGTGTAGTTTACATCATACCCGTAAAAATACTGTGCAGCTTTGCAGCTTAAAAAGTCCTGCATCAACAGACAGCGAGCAGCAGAATGGTGTCAAGACTGCAAAGATGCTTCAAAAAGTGATAAGCAAGAGAGAAGTTCAGAATTTCCTGCTTCTAGAGACAATATCAGAAATAGAAGACTAAGATTTGCTTCTTAGTCTTAGCGCAGTATGAAAAATTCTCCTTTAAATGAAGTTCATTGGCTCTGTCCACTCATATTTTCTTTTCCTCAGTCTTCCTCAAATGTGGTTTTGTAACTAGTCTCTGGTCTATATATATAGCATTAACTCTGAGGAAAAGCTCTCCTTTTTGTGTGTGTCCATATAACATCTAGAAAAGCTGAGTTCTTGCAGGTAGCATTTAGTTGCTGTTATAGGGACAATCCTGATGATAAATACCAGCAAGGTCAGAACAGTGTCTATTTGAATGTGTACTGTAAAACTGTTGCTGTAATGAGTACTAATTAGCCTCTCTGACAGAGCTGTAAAGCTGCCAAGAAGTAAACTTTTTCTTCCCTAGTGGTGTCCCTCGATGCGATAAAACTATGTTCATACATTTGCACTTCTTCATTTTACTCTCCAGGACTGTCAGCCAGGAATCTTTCACCAACACACAAAGTGCTAAGAGCTTTTCTAGAAGTAAACTAACAAGCAAAGAATAAATAATTTACTATTTTAGACGATTATCCTGCAATGAGCTCCGTGTGACCAGATACTTTGCTTGGCAGGAAGAATACATTCATTTCATGAGGAACCCATTTGGGTGTACCATTCAGTACCAGGAGCTTATTCATGGGAAAGCAAGAATGGTTGAATATAGCTGTACTCCAAAATTAAACCATATTTCGGTTCATTATCATATCAAAAATAGGAAATAAGACATCTGGAAACTTTTATGTTAGATATAATTCCAAGTCATTAATACAAAATGTGTAATTTAGCTTTCATGACACTAGAACTACAGCTGTTCGCTCTCTAGAATCTTATGTTAACAACATGAACAGTCTTCTCTTGTTTTTTGATAATATTTGTGTCCTTGAATCCAGAAGAATTTCAGTAGCTGAAGGAGTAAAATGCAGCTTAAAATGCTGATATAATTTCACTTGATTCTAAAATTGCAGGATAGGAAATGCCCAAAAATGGAACCTGTTTTTGTTTAGTGTTTGTGTCTCAGCTTGTGTAAGACTACACTCTTTTTGAGATGGTAGACTGCTGAATTTTCCTGTATGTGTGTAATTTTAAAATGTTTGTATTCAGTGATGAATAATTATCTCTAGAATTTATTGTTTCCTGCATTTATCCATTTGCATTTGTATAAAAATTCAAGTATCCGTGCTTAGTACTGTCATTCATATATGAATTTATTTGTTCTTTGTACTGCATGGAAGACTACGACTTCCACTATATAATGAATATATTGCAATACTTGAGGAGACTGGGAATAATTACAAAAAAGCAAAAGTGGTTTTAGTTTGAAGATATTTTAAGTCTGTCAACAAATCAGTTGATCATGATCATCATTAAATCCATGCTCATCTTATCTCAAACAAATGTCTGGTGATTTGCTGACTTTTCTGCAGCTAATTCACTGGAGAACTTTGAGTTCTCCTCCTGCTGATATTATGCTGATGCCTAATATGAATAAAATAAATAATAGTATCTTCTGCTTTGAGTAAATAATATTGAGACTTTTTTTTCCTTTTTCACCTGCAAGGCCAAAACACATTGCACTGTACCTCTTTTTTTTTTTTCTTCCATGTTAGGTGGAAGACGTGGTAAGTTCTTGAAGCCGGTCTAGAATGGAAAAGCCTAGGTTTAAACAACACTGATTTGTCTGAGACTGGTGGAAAGAAATTTGCAAAGTCTGTATCAAGCATAAGAATTCTAGATAGATTTCAACATTTTTGAAATTTAAACCCAGTTCAGACTGACAGTTTTCTGGGTGGTTGGTTTTTGTCCCGTCCCCCGCTCTCTGCCGTTCTGCTAATCTCAGTTTAAATGATAGCTACAATTTCGGATACTCACTACTAAAATCAGGGTGGTTTTGGTTATTCGTGCAACTTCAATTACAGAGCTTGTGTATAGTTTTGTATTTTAGGGAGTGACATCCATGTATAATGCTTTGCATGCATGTGGCTGAAGAAATGTCCGTCTCATGTTTAATATTGATGTAATAAGTGTACCCTGATTTGTATAACACTAATTTTAGAAATATATCAGCTTTATCTTGAAATGGTTTAAATATGTAATTTTACTTTTACTCTAAGATAGTTTCTTGTTTTTGAGCCAGCAGATAAATAGAAAGAAAATCTTCACTTTATTGTTAGAATACTCTGAAAAATTTAAATTAAAGAATGCAGGTTTTTTTTTTTCCTTAAAAAGCAACTAGTCATAATTTGCTCAGTCTCAGAAGTACTAGACATGGTACCATCTCCATGATTGTATGAAATAGGGGTTTTGCATAATTTCTAGTTTCTGCATTTTTAAATCCCCATGCAAAATTTATCTCCCAGCAAATGTATTGGAAAGTTTTCAGCTCTGGTCAGTGAATAGTTTATATCCAAAATGTATGAAAATCACTACTTCTGTAACCTTCTGTGCTTCATAGAAGGATATGGTCTTTATGTTTATTTCATTATCAGGGAAACTGCTTGCTGCTATGGTGTTAGTCATTTAGTTTATAATAATAATATCTACTTTATACATAATGCGAATGCCTTAGCTGCTTCCTTGTGAATAACATTTGTTTATCAACAACAGAATGTACAAAGGAGCTCTTCAAAGACTTTTGTGATTTTTGTCATCTGTGGGCAGGTATTTAAATGCTGCTTTTTCAGCATTTTGTTCTGAAGTAAGGAAATGCCCCCAATCGTTGTGTATCTATTGAACTGACTCTAGCCATGAAAATCACTGCATTAGGAATCAGTCTCATGCAGACCTTTTACAGAAACACCATTCTTCACATAAGTGTTGATCTCTACAGCCTTTTTTGTCTTGCAGTGGATTTGAATGTAGCTGTGAAATGAAAGTTTTTATTTTTATTCCCACCCCCCCCAGGTTGACATGATCTTCAGTCTTTTGTGTGAAATCAAGTGGTACGAAAGTGAGGTAAGAAATACATTGAATATGCAATAAGTGAGAATGCATTAGAATTGGATCTCTAGGAAGCAAGTGGCATACATGCTGCCCAATCAGTGCCGATCCACACAGCTTCTTGGGCAGCTTGGGTTCCTCCAGAACATTGTTTTGCACAAGCTCCCATACTGAGTGGTTTTCTGCCTCAGTATGTCTCACTTTAAGGAGTGGAATTCCTGCTCGTAATCACAAATTACTTATGCATTAAGTGTTTTTAACTCTTGAAAATCCTTCCAACTCCAAAGAGAGTTAAGAAATTAGCAGCTCTTTAACTTGTTAAGTGTTTCTTTTAAAGGACAGTCAAATGCTTCAGGAAAATTCTTTGCAAATTGTTACCCGAACTCTTCCTTGAGATTTGCTTAAGATACCTGTCCTAACTATGTCTTCACTGTAGCTTGCAATTTTTTTTTTTCCTCCCTTGCATTTAGTCTGATGGGACTTCAGTGACCTGAAGTTCTTTGCTGTGCCTGGCACAGTATTTTAAAATCTTGACATCCGTGTCACTAGCAATTTTTAAATATTTTAATATGAAAATATATCCTGAGTAGCACTGCTTTAATGGCTTCCTTTATAAACAGTTTCCACAATCTTTTGGCAACTGTTCTTCTATTACATTATTTTGCACCTAATATTGGCTGATGTTACCTGTTCAGCTCTTTAGCAGTGTTGCAGTATACTCAAAACACTCAGAAGCATACAATGCCCATTGGAAAAAAAAAAAGTATACTTCTGCAGCCAAATGTTTTATTTCTATTAATTACACTTTGTTAGGAGAATTTGGCTGCTAGTGTTTTATTGACACTTTTGAACTTACATAGAAAACTCTAAAGCCTGTGTATACTTAAGAAACTTGCAGATGAGGTGCGTGGAAGACTGAAAAAGGCTTTGTGTCCAGATAATTTCAGGCTAGGATTATCTCACAATTTCTGCTTTGATCTCTAAACATGAATATGAGACAGAAAAAGTCTAAAGGTCTAATTTTTTTCTTTTTTTTTTAGAGGCTGTTTCAGAAGATTTGGGATTCATTTTTCAAATAACTTCTTTTGTGGTTAAAAACTGATTGTTGTAAGTGTTTTTAATGTAAAACTTCATGTCTGAAACTTCATTTTGATATTACATATTACTGGCAGAAAAAAGGCCGCAGTTTTGCATGTAAAATAATGTAAAATTATGGTTCATTTAGACCTTCTGATACTTGCTTCATACTAGCTATTCCCATTGGTCCATATAGCATCACATATCTTCTTACCTTTACAGTCCCCCCAGAATGCTGTGGGAGCTGTAGTGCTTGATCCACCTCATTAATAAATTTTCTACACACATCCTTAAGAAACACTTTGTTGTTTGCTAGCTGTAGGTACTTTCAAACGAGTTATAGATAAATGAGTAATATTTATTAAAACATCTAGAATAGCTGACATAAGAACAAAAGTTAATAAAAAGGACGGGTTAAAAAAGAAGAAAACATTTTAATCTACTCTTGCCAAGACTAAATGGAAGGTCTCTCTCTCTATTGGATATTTTAAATTTCCCACTAACTTACTGTAGTCACTTTACTGTCAACTCACCTTTATCTTTTCCAAATAAATAATTATGGAAGTGATACTTTCCCATTCTGATAATTTTGATGTTGATACAGGTCTTTGACAGAAATAACGAGCAAGGGAGAGAAAAGTGAGTATAAAAGGGTTAGTTGCCTTTGCTAAAACCATCTAATAGGGTTCTTTATGCAAATTTCTGAGATTTGAAAGCTGCATATTTTCCTTGTTATCATGTATTGAATATGTTATTAATGTACTATTTTTGGATTAGATGATTGTTGTCCCTTCCAACTGGAATTATTCTATTCTACTTGATCTTGTAGTCACTTGTTTTCTCCATATTTTAAGTTTTTAAGTTTAAGTTCTGCATGTTTCAGCTACATTTTTGTCTGTGCTTCTGAGATCAATGCAAACTGGAAAAAAATCATTTGCATGATTTTTTGTGACTGAGAAAAAAGCATTTGGCTGTTTCTGCCAGTTCGCAGAAACTGAAGATTTTGTCCTTTATTTTCTAAGAGTGTATCACGTCCCGTTTAAAACATACAGACAATATTCTGTTAAGCAAAAGCAAAACTGGATTGAGTTTTATCCATTAAATTTTAGAAACTATTTTTAAGATCATGGAAATGAGACATTAGCTTGCTAATCCACTCCTTAGCAAGGTTGTGTGCTGGTGAGGGTGGAAACTGGGAAATAAATAGCAGACAGAGATGTGAATAAGGAAGAAATGGAAGTGATACTGGGATAGAAGGGATGGGGAGGAAAGGTAGGAAGAGTAAAGTAAGTGCGTAAAAAATATACCAAGGAAAGTGGGGGGGCGTGGGAGAGGGGATATGACTGTGATGTTTTTGGCATGAAACACAGAAAAGCATTGTTTCACTCATCCTGTTTTCTGTTGTGCTGACCTCTTGAGTTTATCTTGATCTGCTTCTGGCAATAGCAGTTTGAGAAGAGCATGACAGTTTCTTAATCCACGTTAAGGACAAGATCAATACTGGAAGTTTGGGATTTGTACTTATTACCCAGGCAAATGAAAAAGGCAGCTGAATACAGATGGTATTCTTTCACAATATGGTGCTCTATTACAACAAAACCTGTGATTTAAGGCCAGAGCTTCCTGGTTTCCAACTCTATTATAAAGTCTGCTTTGGATGTGAGGGGCAAAATTGTGGTCCCTTGCATTGAGCACTGGTATTGATGCCCCACCCCCAGTTCTTTCTGGCACAATTCCTTTTGACCTGAAGAAGACTATGATCCTCAAATTACAATCTGTTGCAATACTGTACCACATGACACTCTTGACTCTTAGGGCATGGATATAAAATTTAACAAAGAAAGTGTCAGCAGTTTATGTATTTGTTGGTTTGTTTCAAGTAGTGCCTTTGGAGACGGATCTATTGTGAAACACGTACACCTGACTTAAATCCAAGGGAATGGCATACCTGAATATGAAGGCTTACTTTACACACTTTTGGAAAACGGTGTTGACCTGTCTTCTTTTTCTTCTCTCCCTGTCAAAAAAAATTGATGAAAAGTAATGACACCCCCCCCCCCCCCCCCAAAAAAAAAAAAACCCACCAAAAAACAAACAACCACCCCAAACTTTTAGTCAACTTTCTGGTTAACTTCGTTTTCAGTGAAAATTTCAAAACGCTTCTAATATCAGTCTTTTTTTGTAAACTTAAAATGTTGTAACCCTTGAAAAATATGGTATGAAATCAGTCTAGAATATTTTGTCTTATTTAAGAAAACTGCACAATTCCCCCATCCCCAAAACACCCTCTTTTAAAAAACAAACAAAACCAAACAAAAAAACCCCACTATAATTCGCGACAGAGACTTACAAATTTGTAAAAACAAATATGTGCTGTTCAGTCAGATTAAACTTCGTTCAGTTGAGTGAGACATTTGGGTAAATTGGATAAGAAATTTTTGTTTTCAGGTCATTGTCTAAATCCTTAGCATGTCTGAATGAAATTAATGGAGACTTTAGGAAAAACAGGACTAGAAAGTTTTGGCATTCAAAATCAATACTGAATATTTCTTCCCTTCGTTTTTCCAGGTATGCTTACTCCTAAATACTGTAATTTGTCACAAACATACAGTTAACTTTACAATTCTTACTCAGTCTGTAAATTCTAAACTGTCTTATGTGAATAAAAGCAGAATATTTTAATTAAGAAAGAACTGGTGTGACTTGTAAAATGAGTGATTTATTTTTCTGTTAAAGATATGTTTCATCTCACTCATCTATCCTTTCTTATCCAATCTCCAGAAAGACTCCTAAAAATTTTTGTCTGTAGCTTGCATAATAAGAAATTACTAAATATGATTTACAGGCAAAGATTTTTTTTTCATGTGTTGATGGGTCTAATGTGATCTCTAGAAGTCTTTTAATATTTTCATGAGATGTATGCTTTTGTTTTAGAGCATTAACTTCCCTTGCTTTAACGCTGACATTTACCTTCTTTGTAGTCCAGAAAGTGTGGATTGGTTATGTTCTCCATTTGTTGTCCCAGGAAGAATTGTGTGCATGGAAACTGCAGTCACACTGATGGCACGGTTATTAAATATTTACTGTAGTCATCAGTGATTTTAAGCCATTTCCATATGAAAACAATAAACACCTTTATTTTGAAGTTTACAGTTTTGGAGTTAAACTGGTGATTTTATTTTTTTTCCCCAAAAATGAGTTTGTTCTGTGTTCTCTAGCTTCTCCCAATTTGTTTGGTTTTTTTTAAATGAAAATTTCTTAATATTTATTTTGCACTTTTATTTCTTGGGTAAATGAAAGAGGAACAGAGCTAGCTGTACAGAAACTGTCTATATGCAAAATGCTGCAATATTTGAGTATCAAAGCTTCTGGTAGTCACCGAGTGTTCATTTTTGATTAGTGATCTAATTAGCTGGTTTTGTCACCTGAAAATAAAAAAAGAGGGAGGGATAATTTTGTTTTCTTTTTCGTTTAATTGCTGAATCTGATATATCCTGGAGTATTATGTTACATATATTTCAAATATTGTTACAGGTTTTTGGTTTTTTAAAAGACAGTAGATATGATAGCTGAGTGTTATTCTTAATTAATATCAAGGTATATAGTTAGCACTTCCTCATAGTTTCTTTTATGATGAATGAAAAAAAGGGACATTTCTGTTTATTCCCATTTTGTCAGCACGTTACCTGGAAGAAAAGCACAGTATGGGGAGAAAGGGCTTTTGCACCTTGTCAGCATGCGTATATTAAGTTCTTCAATAACGTAAGCATTATTGATTTGATGGCTGATGTCTGCTGTCATTGATTCAATAATAATCACCTCTGTGGCTCACTGGAAGGAAAGAATGGGATTTTTGTACCTTTTCCTTTCTGATACACATGTATAAGGAAAGGAAGAGTGGGGCTGGATTATTGTTCCTCAGCTACATCTGTGGTGGCGTGCTCCGACCATCTGCTGAATGCCTTGAGTTAGGGAGAGGAAGGGATTTATTCCTTTTGCTTTCTTTGTTTTTCTTAGGGCTTAAGGACTTCCTGTGCTCTGTTGATACTGCCTCTTGATACTGTCAGGAGGAACAGAAGAGAAGTGGTGATTCTGAGTGTGAGAAGTTTTGATCTTGAATAGGGTCACCACAGTAATCAAGAGATCCTGGACCCCCAAAACGTTAGTTATGTTCAGCTGATTTGCTGTATCATCTTAGGTCACACCAAGGAATCAGTGAAGAATGAAGGAAGCTGGCATGGATTTATACATCTCATGGCATAAGAGTCATCCTTTATTGAAAATCCTACAAAATTTGTATGGTGTAATTCTTCACAAGCTCCTTTTTCCTTTGCATGATGGTTGCTATGGAAAACTCAAAGCTTTAAACATGCTTGTCACATTCATGACTGAGGTTTGTAAGAAATAATCGTGATTGTGTACATCTCTTCATAGGCTTTAAACTGTATTTTTTTTTTTTTTAAATGTAGAGTGCACTTCTGAAGCTTTATCTCTTCCAATACTTATCTTCTTAGGATGAAAAAAGAGAGGCATGCTGTTGCTAAGTAGAATTGCTGTGTACCAGATTTGGCTGATAAAAAATTCAGTAACATGTAATATCTCATGTTTAAATATTTATGAGGCATCATAATTAATCACTAAATTATCCATGTAAATTAATTGTTACCTAATTAACAGTGTATTTTGAATATTCTACCTTTGTAGCTGTACGAGTTCCATGTCTCTCCTGACAGGGGAAAAAAATGGGGAAAAGCTTCGTTTGCTTTGTTTGCCCTTTCTTAGTGTTGCCTCTTACCCTATCAGTTGAGCACTAAAAGACTCCTTCTGGAATCTAACCCACACTTCCTTAGAACACAAATAAATCCATTATAAAAGGCAATCACTTACAAAACCCTGAAAACAGGAAGGATAGAAGAAATTTAATTTTTGCTGAAACTTCTAGTTAATCAGGTAGGTAAGTTAGTGCATTCTATGTCGTAGCCTCAGTTTCATAACACAACCTCTATCGTAATGGTAAATGTAATTTTAATGCTTTTTCATCATTCAGTTTGGAATCATGACTAGTACTGTTTTTAAAAATATTCCCCCCCACCATTTGCATGAGTGTCAACCTCTTTCTCCTACCAATAGAAGTCCCAGTATTGACTAGTGGAATTTTTGCCTTCAGAGCCAGTTGGTGCCTCAGGACCTGTTTTAGAGCACACTGTCCACATAACATGAAAGAGTGCCTCACCAAGAGAAATTGTTCTACACGCTGGGCCTTCTGAGCCCTGAAATCCCTACAATTGTAGATTTCTGTGTTTGTCATTCTGTGAAAGAATTATGTGCAGTGGTGTCTGCAGAGGAACACAGACTAGGATAAAGGCAGAGAAACGTAAGAAATAGCAGTTAAAAGTCATGTCTCATGGATGTTTTGTAATTATTCCATTTGTCAAAAACTGAGAGGAGTTTGAAGTACACTGCAGAGCAAGTTAATTTCTGACATGATTGCCTTATCGTGTAGGGTGACATCTAACCTAGTTGAGGATAAAAGAAAATTGCCTAAAATTAAAGCAACTGTATCACAGCTGTTCACACTTTATTTTCATTTTTCTTTTGCCTTTAAATTTATAGTACACTGATGTATTATGTGTCATGGGAAGGGAGGACAAAAAAAAATATTGAAGTGGCTAATTTTGGATATCTATAAGGAAAATAATTTGGTTTCATATTCATGATTCAGACTTAGCTAAATACTATTTTTAGGCTATTATTAGAAATAACATGGTTCTCTTAAGACCAGTCTGATAACCGATTTTAATAATTTTTGGACAATTGTGATAGAGGATTCTGAACCTTAATATCAGTGCTATGTCGTTTTTTGAATTTATACAGTCCTAAATAGCTATGTACTGGTTCATTAGGAGTGACTTTAGATAGCTCTTGTGCTATAGTACACTATATATATGTATGTTAAGAGTAATGAAAATTTTAGTGGTTATCATGCGCTAGATATAGGAATCTTAAATGTAAGTTTCTTTGGGGATTAAAAGCCAAAAATGTAGTGCCCTTTCACCTACATACAAGGAATTATATTTTCCTGTGGTTGAGGTTATGAGGTCTTGCTCCTCGAAAAGGATTGTTAAGTGCAAAAGAAGGTAAATAATATAGCAGAGATGACTTTCGAACTGTAAACTACCAGTGCAGCAAACCCTGTGCATCTTCTGATAAGCTAAAGGATTTTAAGAGGAATTCTCACCTGTTTTAAAGAACAGAGACCTGAGTCTTAGTGGTTTACTTCTACCATGTTTACATTGTGGACACATGCTGATTCTGAATGTTTGCTGAATTCTTAACTAAGGTTTATATTGTTGTGTGGAAAATTAACGTGAAGTATCTGTACATGTCCTTTCCATAAGGAAATGCTTTGGGTGATATAACATCTTGTCAATATGTTTAAGAAAAACAGCGAAGTTGCATTAAAATGTACTTCATATTTTTGTGTTACTTTATTTTTAGGAATTTGTGTTTTGGGGAATCTTAGTTATTTTCAAACAAAACTGTTTAATTTTATGGTTGAAGAGTAAGAAATGCAGAATGCAGTGTGGAAATGGTTAACATAGAAGGCTTTCAGTAACTTTCCTCTGTAAAACCAGAAAGGTAAAATCTGTATATAGGATTCTGCCACTTCATACAAGAAACAGAAAAATAAAACCCTATCAGTGATTTCAAGCAGATTCTAATTACAATTTCTGTCATTTTTAATGCAAAACAGCGTGAGGACTGCATAATAAATACTGAGATACGTGAAGCTGAGAGCTTAATGAACCTGAAAGATAAATGTATTTTCTTTTAACCTGGGCAGTCTAGTGCTGAACTTATGAGCTTATATGTAGGAAACAAAATGTGCTCTGTGTTTTCTTCTTATGTTTAGGAAGATAAGGCAGTATGACCAGTAGTCAGAGAGTAATGAAAACCTCTAATGAATACAAGTGCAAATTCTCATACAGAGCAAGCTCTCAGCGGTGAAGCCATTTGTATGCAATTACTATGCCTATTTTTCTCAAGTAAAGAATGCAGCCGGTATACATCTTGTCCAAATTTATCAGCAGTGTATAACACAGAATTCTATTTTACAAGCCTCCTGAACCATTAAAAACTGACAGGTGAGATATCTTTCGAAGAATGTAGGTACTGTTACTTGGGAAACAATCTTTCTGGTATGTGAGCAGCAGGTCTGTCGCAGTTTAGTGTTGCTTGTCTGTGAGAGAACATGGGGACATAAAGTTAGAAATGGGTGAAGAAATGGCAGAACCATTGAAGATAAGTCACTGAAAGCACTTCAGATGTTAATATTTCTGTAATAGTTATTGAGCATGTTGTATTAGTGTTGTTAGGCACCATCTAGAACTACAGACTTACTGTGGCGGGACTTGCCTTTCATTACTAGAAGTAGTAGGTGTTATGCCCCTAAAATGTAAGAACATGAAGTGTATGCATTGTTAAGGTGCTTTTTTTGTGGGGGTGGGTGGGTGCAAAAAGTTATGCACTGCAATACGTTTCACAAACACAAAGTAGTATTGTAGAAAAAAATGGCATTTATGTGGACATGGATGATTATACAGAGGAGGAAAAAACAATGCGATAACATTCCAGCATCCCTGGAAACATTGAAGGTCAGGCTGGATGGGGCTCTGAGCAACCTGATCTAGTTGAAGATGTCCCTGCCCACGGCAGGGGGGTTGGACTAGATGGCCTTTAGAGGTCCCTTCCAACCCAAACTATTCTATAATTCTGTGATTCTATGAACAGGTGGAAATCCTAGCAATCTTCCATACCGTTTGACTATTTTAATTTTACGTTTGTGTTCAAAGCTTAGTTCTTCTGTATTACCTTTCTTCTCTGAATCTGAAACGTGAATTGTTGTAACAATGAAAGGCAGCAGAAAGTTACTGTAATATAATCTCAGAAAGTTACTATAATATAATCTAGTCATCTCCAAAAATCCCTGCAGTTTTCTCATTTTGTTTGTTTTTTTTTTTAACATAGCTTGGCTCTGATTGCTGCATCCTACAGATAAACGCAAAGGCATAGATTCAAGATTTCTTAACTCCTTTTTCCATCTGAATGTAGAGCTTTTTTCCTCTAAAGTGTAGTTTGTTGCCACCGTTTTTGAGATCAACTCTGTGTGTTATTTATAATGTAGAATTCTTGTAGTAAGCTCATTGCTAGTATCATATCCACTGTTAGCATGAAGGAGATCTTAGCAGAATTATTAACATTAATTACAGACATTAAATGGAAGGGATTTCCTGGGTCATCAGATCCAATTCCATGCTTTCACAGGCAACTGCATCAGATAATCACTTAAGTAATTTTATCAAGCATCATCTAAAAAACAGTATTACTGGTTTTTTTGGTCCCATGTTATTCCTTGCAGAGGACTGGCCAAAACAATTCTGTGATGGCTAGAAGTATTTTTCGATGGTGTTCAGCCATGAACAATGTTTATTTTTGACAATTTGTTTTTATTTGAAAACATGCTAACATTCCTCCCCCCCCCCCTTTCTTTTTTGTGAACAGGTGGTCTTTTACTATGTGCTTTATAACCCTCATTTGCAGACAGCTACATTTGGTAAACCGCGATTTTTCTCAACATAATTTTGCTAACTCAAGGAAGACAAGTTCATCTCGTTTTTCTCTCATGCATCTCATAATGTAAACAATATTAATTTTAGCTTTTTTCCAGTGGCACCATTGCTATTTATTCACTGAAGTGGCATCTTTGAAAGTAAAAGTACCTCTAGACAAGGTGGTTGCCTTTAAGCTGGTACAATGCATGCTGCAGATGGTTCTAGAAGAAGTAGTGTACTGCTAGCTTCATATTTAAAAAAAAAAAAAAAAAAATTACTTGCATATAAAGCCTATATTGTAACTGTGATGTGCGGTGTTAGCAACAAATTGTGGCTACCTTTGGCGAGGCCCATATAATTGCATCAGGCAAACTATTGAGCTAAGCTCAACCCAGACTCAGATTGCTACTTCTTATTGTTTGTTTCTATGTGGAGAAAACCTGGGTTTTTTGTTCTCTGAAAGACTGTAAAAGAGCTGCTGTCATTGCCAATGCTATCAAGGGTATGTCATTGTTCAATTTGTGGCTTTTTCAGCCATGAATGGAGCTCTTTGAAAAGTGATTGACACCTGCAGACTGAGGCGTTGGGTCCTGAGCCTGTAAGTCACTGTAACTTAATTACACAGACAGGTAAGAGCTTGCTGGGAAAAATATTAAGCTAGACAGGAATGGAGTGATGAGATTTTTGTCACATCACATTTTTTCTCTCTCTAATTTATCTAGAGTTTTTATCATAAGTCTTGTCTTGAAATAGACTACTTAAAGTAATTGACAGAAATTGGCTGGTTCGTAGCTTTATTTTAATATAGTTTGGATTGCTGAATTTTTGGACAGTTTTCAAGATGGTGAGCAGTTTTGCAGAAGTGTCTTTTAGGAAGTATGTGCCAAAATAATTAGTACATTGTTTCTGCTGCCACTCCAGCATTGTCTTGGTCTTGCAGATTTGAGGAACTAAACTTGAGCTTAATAAGCTTACATACCCTTTCAAGGATGAGATATGTGAGTGAAATGGGTTGAAGTAACAGGCCAAACCTTTAACACGTGTGTGAAATCCTCTCCATAATCAGACGTGATCATACGGGCGCAAGACTCTTCCATACCTCCTGTGGCCAGAGGACAACAGAAACCTTTGATCCATTTAATAGTTATGCTGGACAGAGTTAGGTGACCAGTTCTGGAGATTTTTGTCCCCTTTCTCAAACCTCAAGGTCCATCAGCCTGTTTTTTTGAAAGGTTGGTCCTTGACTATGGCTAAATTTAATCAACTTTCCTGCTTCCTGACTTGTGAGAACCGATGCTGGGCCATGTGAGTACGCTGAATTGTGCTGCCTGTCACTCTCCACAGTTCTTTTAGCACCTGAGAGAAGATTTAAGTGGTATCCATACTAAATAGCTTCCATTTCACTGATAGTCTGTAACAAAGGTGAAAATCCTTCTTGTTTTCACCTTGTCTGACCTCCCCCTGAAATAGTTTCCTCCTATAATTACAGACAACTTCTTTACCCTAACATGATTGCTGCATTTCCCTGACTTCAGCACAGGTTAGCTTCTCTCTCCACAAGAATCAGTTTTGAGGTGACGAAACAACCCTTCCAGTTTCCCCCCCTCTTCTTGTTTTCCTCATGCATACATCTTTGGAGCAGGTGGGGGCAATGACTTATCCAGAAATCCACTATAATTGTCTTTAAATACCAAGAGAGAGTTATATAAAAGTGAGGAAATACTTTAAAATTTAAAATAGAAGAAACTCAAAAGACGGGCAAGAGAATTCTACCCTCACAGGTGGTTCAAAGGCTATATAAGGACATATTGGAATCTGAGGATCTATGCATATGACTTATTTAAGAAAGGCTTACTTTTAAAACCTTCATGACTAGAAAGTTATAGGGGAAGAGAAGTGACTGGCATAAAGAATTTTACCCACGTTCAGATGAAGAATGGATCAAAAATTCGGGCAGATGAAATATAGAAGGAAAGAAGTTTGGGAAACAAACTACCAAAAAGAATCAAAATAATAAATTTTCACTCTGACACATCAGGAAGCTTGCCAGAGAGTCTGCAAGATGCCCTTAATGATCCAGGAGTGCTCAGAAGGTAAGAGCATTGCAAAGAAACACAATCAGTATTTCGCATGGGTGTAGCATGTGCAGGAAACTGGGAAGATTCCTGTGCTAGAACCTGAGGGGTTCATGTGAGAAGCTGTCCGAAAAGGAGGGGGAGGAAGTGGTCCAGGCCCCTGTGGCCCATGGAAGAGACCACAGTGGAGCAGGTATTTCCCTGCAGCCCGTGGAGACGACCATGCTGGAGCAGATATCCACACTGCAGCCCGTGAAGGACCCCATGCCGGAGCAGGTGGATATTACCTGAAGGAACTGCAGCCCATGGAGGGAGCCCATGGGGTATCGGGTTCTCCTGACAGTTCCTGTCAGGAGAACTGTCAGCCTTTGGAGGGACCCATCCCTGGTTTATCCTGAAGGACTGCAGCCTGTGGAGAGGACTGATGCTGGAGCAGTTCTTGAAGGACTGCAGCCCGTGGGAAGGACCCATGCCGCAGCAGGGGGAAAGTGTGAGGAGGAAGGAGCAACAGTGAGGACAGGTTACAGACTAACCACAACCCCCCATTCTCCGTCTCCCCTGTGCCACTTGGGGGTGGAGGGAGGAGGTAAAGGAGTTGGGAATGAAGGATTGAAGTTGAGCCTGGAAAGAAGGGGTGGGGGCTGAGGAAGATGTTTTAGCTTTTGTTTCTCACCATCCATCTCTATTTTTAGTTGGCGCTACATTAAATTAATTTTCCTTGAGTCTGTTTTGCCTGTGATGGTAACTGGTAAATGATCTCCCCATCTATCTTGACCCAGGAGCTTTTTCGTCTTATTTTCTCTCCCTGTCCTGTTGAGGAGGAAGAATGAGAGGGCGGCTGGCTGGGTGGGCGCCTGGCAGCTGGACAAGGTCAACCCACCACAACCATTTGGGGGTGGGGGAAGACTTTTTTTAGGTATTAGTCCTTACATTGAATGTACTCCTGTTTGGTAGGCTCGCTAGCAGAGTCACGGTCATAATTTTTTTTTTATTGTTTCTCCTAAAGGAGTAGTCTTCAAGGAAGAGAAAAATCCCACCTTCCCTGAGCAGGCACATGTAATTGGAAACACAGCTGGTATTTACTGTTCTCTGCAGCAAGAAAACTTTGTCTCCCAACAGATTTACAGCCCCATGACAACCAGTATATTTATCTGAAATTATGATTGTCATTTCTTCAGTTACTATAAAGCAGAAACTAGTAATTATGTGACACAGAAGAGACGTGGACAGTGAAGTTGGTATCAAAGCAATGTTTAGATTTTCATAGGGTTTCAGCGCAGTGAGAAACATTGTTTTTAAGATTAATGGTTTTTGTAATCAGCTAATTGTCAGTTGTTTTTCTGAGCCGTAATCAGACTTATTCTGAAGTTGCATTTCTTCTTGGACTAGTGCACCTTTTGCAAATTGCTTACCACATACTGAGAGAGCTGAAGAGGAAATAAGACATTAGAAACTGGAGAAACTGAGCAGAAGACATGAGGTCCTTTTTGTAGTGATGGCACCCATACTGTGAGATTACCTTTCTTCAGTTAATAGAGATTTACCGTAGTTCTGAAACACAATAGAATGATGCAGTTAATCGACCATTAGCTGTTTTGCTGACATGACAGTACCAAAAAGATAGGTCTTTTTATATAGTTCAGGATAATGCTGGAGGTTTTCTGAGCAATTACATGATTCAGACATCTGGGTAAGCGGTAATTGCTTCCGAATGGTATTTGCTTCAAAAAACCACAGTGATCTAATGAAATGGTAAAAAAATAATTTATACATACTACATAATGTAAATTATTGTGCAGCGCAATCATTCAGTTTTCAACAAAATAAAAGTATAGTTCCTATCTAAACGTTACTGTTATTTCTATGAAAACAGATGCTGCTTTTGAGCATTTTTTTCTCATTGAAAGCAGATTTTAATAAGTAGCTCAAAAACTGAAGCTAATATTTTTAAAGTGCTGTACAAAAAAAAAAATCACATTAACAGGCCCAGTGCACATTTCATTATAAAAATGCACCATAGGCAGTTTATGCTCCTAAAATGTAAAATAGAAAATGGCTCATATTGTGAAGTTCTTCACAGTTCTAGACAGAGTAAAAGGATTAATATTAATGCAAAGGCTTAATCCCATGGAAAGTTATAACTTGATTGATATCACCTTTACCGCTTCAGTTGGAAAAACATCCACAGTAGATATTAATATCTGTTACACGGTGTTTTAAGTCATATACTTGAAGGTATAATTGTTAGGAAAATTTCCACTGTGTCTCTGCACAAGACTCTGCTATAGCTTAACATATGGTGGCACTTAAACAATTATTTATCTGTGTATTTGCATGAACAACACTAACAATACTTAAATTATTGCTGAAAAAATATTTATATAGGATTAAAAAACTAGGACTATTTTTTTCCTATCCATCTTGTGGATCGTGGATATGGAAATGCAGCTAGACCAGCTATATCAAGACTTCCTTGTTATGTTCTTACAAGTTAAGATTCCTACCCTATAAGCTTATCTGTATTTCAGTAAGCCAGCCAGCCATCTTGTGTATTGTATTATATTATATTATATTAGCAGCTGATGGTGGTAAATAACCAAGGGGACTTAAAGCCAAAGTTGGGGGCAAGAAATGGAAGATTATGACTTCCATGTGAAGATGCAGGATTTCAAATTTAAAGAGAATACTCCCCCAGATGAAAAAACTATAGAAAGTAAAATCAATATTTTTCTTTTGTAGTTTTTCTTACTTCCTTTTAAATTGAAATACAGCCTTTGCCTCCAACAGGAAAAAGTAGTTAATGTGGTCAATATCAGAGCACGTATTCTAATAGGTGCTCTTTCAGAGCCAGCTGCATGATAGTTTAGTACTTATAAGTATTTATGGAAGGATGGTTTTCCCAAGCCCTTTTGATTGTGCACTCACAATTAATGGATGATAATTTTCAGAAGAAAAGATGAGTTGAAACTGTTTTGAGTTCCCCATCTTTAATGTTACTGCAGTGAGGTACTGAATTTCCATTGCAATTCAGTGAGCATCTAGACCCCTTTGAAATTTCGGTTGATAGACATATCCCTGGGGAGATGTCAGAAAAAGATGTTGATATACTGAATTGAATATAAGAAATTGTGTCAGAGCTGGTTGTAGGTCTGTGAGTCACCAGTGAATAGAATGTAGTTGTGATCACGGGAATGAATTAGCTGATTGAATGAAAGCCTGTAAAGGGAGATGAAGAGAATACAAATGGCATCGTAAAACAGTGCCACACAGAGACGACTAAACTATTCCTGAACCAAACAGGGCATGAAAAGCAGGGCATACTAGCACAGCCAGAATACTGTGCCAGTGTAGTGGCTGTGCCGCTCCTATCAAACTAGGTAACCTGGATACCCCTGCACACCGCTGTTTTGCCAGGTACTATTTTGGATGATGCAACAGGCAGAGATACCTAAAATTGTCTGTTGTTTCAGTGGCTCTGTGCCTTCACGAAAAGGACAGGTATTCTGATACTTGCCTCAGTTTTTCTCTGCTTTTAGCACAAGGACCCCAGGCAGTTGAGTCCTTAGGGAGAAAAATTATTTTGATATATTCAGCCATGACTTTTTCTGTCTGATTAGAGGGCATGTATATAGCATATAAATGGATGGATAGATAAATGCTCAAAATTGTGAAAGGACGCTTAATGGATTTTGTTTGTAAGCTGTAAAATCAGTAAACTGATTCATTTAAAGTGAATAGTATCATGATGAAATTGAGCAGCCTTAGCTCATTGGACAATATAAATTCCTTCAGGTTTTAATATGGAGAAAGAGTAAGATGAGGATTTGTTTAATCTGGTATTCGTACTTGCTCTGTCTTTTTGTGGCTGTATGCATTACTACCCCAGCTGTGCATTTAAAACAGTCCCCATATTTTTCTGATAGTTACAGCTTACAGTACATCTCCTTACAGAATTCTGTAATGTTACACGTGCTCCTCCACACCCAACTAAATGAGGGAATTGGAAGAGTTACACAATACTGTCACCTGATGGTAAGAAGTGATGGTATTGGAAGCTTAGAACTTTTAAAGAAGTCTCTTCTGTTGTATTATTAGCCAGTCTTAATGGCACATCTGACTTTGTGTTAGAATTTAAACCTTTTAAAATTATGTTTCAGTAAAATTGAACATGCAAAAATCATTGGTTTCTTATCATTCAGGAAGTAGCTTTACTCTCCTGTTTTGAAAAGACTGTTGTTAAGTTGTGATTCCTCACCTGTGTAGTTTTAACTTCTGTTATACTTATGGCTTTGGCCACAACTCCAAGTTTGGAAGCAATGGCTTTATATATGGCCAAAGGATATTCAATAAATGATTCTGTAAACATTCTTCAATTTTTTAACTAGACAATTAAGTTAAATTTAGCTCCATTAGTTAAGATAAACATAAGAGCTGTCACTTCACACATTTTATTTGTACACTGGTCTTTTTTTGAGATGATCTGCTAAAGAGGTAATTCCATAACTTGTATTAAAAGAAACTATTAAATTGGAAAATTTGAGGGTACTAGTGCTATGTCAGACATTTTTAATAATGAGAAGAAACAATCTGAAACTACTCTCAGGGAAACAACAAAAATGTACATACTGATCTGAAAGGTAGAAATGGTAATGTTATTTATGTTTCAAGGAAATGAAATAATTGCTCCCCACTTTGAGTACACGACATCTTTCTTATGAGTCAAGAAGTCAAGCTTCTCAGTTGCGTTAGGAAGAAAATACTACGTCTTTGAAAATTTTGTTTTGCTCTTGCTTCTTGTTCTCATTATTGATCTAAACAACTGTCATGGTTTGACCCCAGCTGGCAACTAAGCCCCACACGGCCGCTTGCTCACTGCCCCCCCCGGTGGGATGGGGGAGAGAATCGGAAGGGTAAAAGTGAGAAAACTCATGGGTTGAGATAAAGACAGTTTAATGGGGAAAGCAAAAGCCACGCAAGCAAAGCAAACCGAGGAATTCCTTCACTTCTTCCCACCAGCAGGCAGGTGTTCAGCCATCTCCAGGAAAGCAGGGCTCCATCACATGTAACGGTTACTTGGGAAGACAAATGCTATCGTTCCAAATGTTCCCCCCCCCTTCCTCCTTCTTCCCCCAGCTTTATATGCTGAGCATGACGCCATATGGTGTGGGATATCCCTTGGGTCAGTTGGGGTCAGCTGTCCTGGCCGTGTCCCCTCCCAGCTTCTTGTGCCCCCCCCAGCCTGCTCGCTGGTGGGGTGGGGTGAGGAGCAGAAAAGGCCTTGACTGTGTGTCAGCACTGCTCAGCAATAACGAAAACTTCCCTGTGTTATCAACACTGTTTCCAGCACCAATCCAAAACATTGCCCCATACTAGCTACTATGAAGAAAATTAACTCTATCCCAGCCAAAACCAGCACAACTTAGCTGTTTTGTAGTTTTACTACTTCTGAACTTCTAGAATAACTTGTCTGATGTTTGAAACATCAGATGAGAAAAAAAATAAAATGCCCCCAATAACCTCACCATGAATCTGTGAGAATCTAAGCAGATGGCTCTTATTTAATGGGATTTCCTTGGAGAAATTAGTTGATTTCTCTTGAGAAGTAGAAGGCAATTTAATAATGGGTAACTTATACAACAAGGATAATAAAAATCAACTCATTTCTATGTAGAGGTTGTTTTACTCTTCTTATAAAAGCAATACACTGGAAGTGATACAGTCTCAAAATGCGAATAGGTTTGTGTGGTTTCAGATGTAGATTGCTTGGACTACTAAAACTACAAAAGGCTCAGCTTATGTGGAGCCAGAAATTCCCGTGCATGTTTGTGTCTTAAGAGCAGCGGTGATGTTTCAAGTAAAACAGCCAGCACGTTGCTTTGTTCTTGTATTTTCCAAATGGTGGAATTAATTGCATTTTTTTTTTTTCTCATGAATCCAGCTTTTTCTACCAGTGATCTACAGGACAGAATCTCCCTGCTCTGCCCCTTAACAAGTAGTAAGAGACTTCAGGTGGTCACCAGTGTCCCTGAGATAACTTCACAGGCTTTGGCCATTTGTTCAGCCTCGGATACTTCACTGGCAGCTGTCGTGGTGAACAGATAGAGGTTGGACATCAAACTAGCATGGAATAAGGATGTATTCCATGAATACAACTGGATATTAAAAGAAGGAAATATTGGGGAGGAACACTAGACTTTATTAAAGGAATGGATGTTCTGTAACTTCTGGATTTTGTTTGTCCCATGCAGTTTCCATCAGGGCTTAAGTAGATGATCGAGATATTGCATGATACTGAGTTAAGACCAGTATTTCAAAGTTCCTGAGGCTGAAATGAGGTGAGGTAACTCGTGAAATTTTTATGACTTACTATTCTGTTGATATTGCTGGAAGAGTAGAGCCTGACTAGTATACTAGTAGGTACACTGAAATGAGTTTTACGTGCCAAATGTATCCAGACGTAATAACTGGAGATTGAATATAAATGGTTGCAATGCAAAATAAAGCCATAGTAGATGATATAGAGAAAACTCACTAAGAAAAGTGAAAATTCACCAGACATTTCTACTGGTTTTGGTGAGATTGACATTACATTGTATAGATTTAAAAAAAAAACCTCTATATTTTCACAGGTAGAAGATTAAGATCTAATGCATTTATGCTAATGCAGCTGAATTTGATCATAGTGATTACATGAGGCTTCAATGTAGTGGCCAAACCAAAAACGTTCTGAGGTTTTCAGGAAATATGTATCGATCTGCAGTGAATTATAATGTACTTTGGGGGAAAAAACTGAAATGATCCAGTCCTCTTCCAGATGCAGATTTCTGTTAGAATTCCTTTTTCAGGCATATCCTGGGGAGGCATGTCCTCTTTCTATGTCTGCTAAAACAACATTTCTTTTCCCTATTACAGTAAGCTGCCATTAGATGCCAATTTGTTTAAATATACTGTAGAAGTGGAGACAAAAATCACTTGGGGGAAAAAAAAAAGTTTTAATACACTTCCAAAGTTTTCCACAGGGTATGAATTTTGGACTATAAATCCCAAATTGGTGAGTACTTGGATTCACAAATAAGCCAAACTACAAAGTATGGTGGATGGAAGACTAGATTTTACTCTTTTATTGCTATCCTTTAGTCCACAAAGTCAGTCACTCAGTGTTTTGTTCCACAATGGTGTAATGAAAATATTAAAATGAACCTTGTGGGTTATGGGGAGAAAAAAACCAAAATAGAATTACTTGTTGGTGCTGTTTGAAGGGTACAGTTGTTAAATCTCTGAATTTGAGAAGTGGTACGAGGTAGATACTTACTGAATTAGAGAAACTTTTCTGTTATCCAATAACATTTACTTGATATTATGGTTGATTTTTCCCTGAACTTCTAAGTTCTTATTTCTATGTTGCTTTATGAAATTGTTACTGGAACTGCTTGGAGAGGGAAGCAGGCAGCAATTTTGCAGTCGTGCTTTCACAGAAGTACCTGTCAACTGCACTGCTAACTTTTTTGATTCAGAAGGAAGAAGACAAATTATAAAGGTGGCAGAACTACAGGCTTGCTGGAGCACACACTTTCCCTGTAATTCACATATAGCCTCATAATGCTTAGAATAGATGACAGGTTACTGAGCAATGCTGAGTGGACTAATGGGCTAGTAAGGCTTTCGTAAAGGGTAGATGTGTATAACTGTAACTTAATTCCCATATAGCAGCCTTATAAGAAGTGGTCATTTTTCTAAGGTATATAATTATAGGTATATATCCTAGTCTTAATGTACTTTTAAAATACGATTTTTATATTTTTCAGTTTAATTATTAAAAAAATTAAGATGATTATATCTTTTCCTGGTAAAAGTAGAGTATCTCACATACCTCATGGGGGCAGAAGTATGCTGGAGAGCTTCAGAGGCTATCACCTTAGATTTCAGCAAAGATAAAAGTGATCTGTCTTCATCAAAGATCAAAACAATTCAAAGGAGAAGAGTCTGTCACAACAATTGGCATTTGAAGCTATTATCAGAGAAAGGCTTAGAATACAGTTAGCAGAGCATGAAGAAAATTATTTTCATAGTGACAATTAATCAAATATCAAGATAAACTGCATCAGGCTAGGAATCTCTAAGCGAAAAGTACTTTTCCAGCAGTTTCCACGTCTCCAATTAAGAAGCAAAAAGTCAATTTTGATTCAATTTCAGCCCACTTGAAAATCTATTGAAAGGTATCCTGGAGGTCTCCTGTCGCGCACTTTCACAGAACCGATCCTCACCAGTATGCTTCTGAGAGTGGGGCAAAAATGGCTGCAGTAGAACATATGCTTCATGTTGGCTCCTGCCCATCCTCATTAAGGTCTCATTGTGTTACAGTTTCTTAGTGTGGTGTTTTTTTTTCCCATGCTTTCAATTTTATCATCTTTCAGAGAACTTTGGGAATTTAAAATAGGCTGTGCTCTCAAACCCAAATTTTGCTTATCTCCTCCAGTCAGTGGTTACTGATGGGTAGAATTTAATTTATGATTTATTATCTGCCAAGATTAAGGAAGCTCTGTTTCAGTTCAGTTCAGTGGAAAGTCAAGGAAACTGTTGCTAACTTTTAAATTGCATGTATTGAATCAGGTCCGTGAACAACAAGCACATAGAAAGCCAGGCTAAGGCAAGCTTGGAGCACCCAGCCAAAACCTGTGACCAACCCCACCCCGTTTGGCACTAAGTCTGTTCTGGGCGTCAAACATTGGGAAAGGTAAGTGTTTTGTGTGCCCCCGTGAGGCACAGTAGTGTACCACTCAGAGCTAATTGTGAATGCAAGGAAGATTTGCACCTTAAAGAAACCTGTGCATTATAAAAGTTTGTGCATTAAATCACTGATGTAGGTATACCCGTCCCCTTTAAAAAAAAAGAATATATATACTGACCATCTGAATGCTTATTTCCCTGTGGGAATATAAGTAACGGAATAACCTTTCTGAAGGCAACAGAAAGGCAATTACTATAACTTATTTCTAGCATGGAGTGACCATGCCTTTTTCAGAAAAGCTTTGGACTACAGAGAAGGCCATCCTTGCATTAACCCTTACTGTGAGGAAGTGCTTTCCCTTGCAGGGATGGGATAATTTAAACTGTTTGCTTGAATGGAAATAGAGCTCAACAGGTTCTGTGTATTCTGTGAGAGATTGTCACATTTATTAGTGGAGTTTAGTCTTCAGGAGTCGCCTGAATTACAGTACTGATTGTTTGCACCTGTTTACTAATGTTTATAATAGTAAAACATCCTGAACAGTCTCAGTGAACGTAGTTGTTCAGCTTACAGACTATACAACGTGTGAGGGGTGTTTGAAATCTTACCTGCTCACATGAGAGCAAAGAGTGTTTAAGTTAGCCAATTGGGCATCCTGAGCAAAAAGCTGTATCTTAAATTTCCTCCTTCTTGAAAAATGGCTGTACGGGAGAAATGCATTCTCTAAATCTTCTGATGAAAATACTCCTCTTAGTGTTGAATAATTAAAGTTAATAACGTGTAATTCATATGGTGACTTTCTGCCCCATTTGTGCTGCTCCAATGCGGAAAATGTAGCAGGGAACAATTATCACAGTATTTAATTTCTGATGTTGTCTGTCATTTTAATTTCTACTACATAATTGGAGGTCTCAGTTTTTCATGGAAGCAAGGTGAATGAAGTGGATGAGGCTTAAAAGAGGGAGGGGGGAGAAGAGTGGCTGTGATGCCATTGTCATATACTGTTTGTTGCACTGGTGATGAGAACCAGCATTTCACTCTTGTCTCACTACAGTCAGTTCTAGACTTTTTTGCTTTCTAAGGCCAGCAACTGGCAGCTGTGGTCATCCCAGAAAGTTAGGTCTTCCTATTTTTCACGTGACAGTAGGGAAAAGATCATGAACGACTGATAAAAGCAGGTATAAGATCTTGTAAAGATGAAGATCAGAAGTATGGAATGGCTTCCATGTGAGAAACAGCTGCTTTAAACTATCTCTTCAGTTTGGAAATGCAAGAACTGGGTGGAGGGCAGGGAAGGCGAAAACGCTTAAGAAATCATGAAACCAGTGATACGGTAACTAGAGGGCCTCAAATGAAGCAGCAGGTCGTAGCTTTGAATCAAAAGAAGGGATACTTCTTCACACACTGTGTAGTTAATCTGTGTAACTTCTTGCAACAGGATTTTGAGGTAAATCCCCATGAAGTTTGAGTTAGGTAGTTTAGAAATGCAACTTGGCTTTCTTCAGAGTAAAGTATAGTGTCACATTTTGCAGGATCAGGCTCTCGGCACAAAGGAAAGAGTGGATACGAAAAGCAGATGTGGGTCAGCACAAGAGAGAATAGTAATAAGTATAAACCAAGCATAGGAAGCAGCAGTTACGTTATGTTGTGGCTGCTTTGCCATTTAAGAGGGGTGTTTGGACCTCTCCTACTGCAGTAAAGTTTTGATTGCTTTTACAGCAACATTAAAGAGTTTGTATTCAAATTGTGTACGATAATAAACTTTGAAGAAAAGTTTCATTTTTATTCAACAAAAGAGGTCTTTTGGTACTGTCTCCTGTAGGAGCTCTCTGACTCTAAAGATCTGGGAGAGAGGAACATGAAGATGACTGCATCACATCTGTGCTCAGTATATTCTTAGAACTCCCCACTCCGTGCATAAGATCTAACTGATGCAGAGAAGAGAGATGGATTATTTTTGTCTTTATCTTAAAAATTCCATATACATGAAAGGATGTAATTGCTTATTTTATGACTGAATAGATATCTAGCAACCTTCCAGTTGCTCAAGCCTGAATTAAATTTGAATGTTATGGCAGGTGTATAAAAAAAATAAATAATACATTTTAAATTTAACTTTTAGTGTACATTTGTTCTTCAAAGTTATCCAAGGAGTCAGCCTCTCAAACTCTGATAGAATATATTTGGCAATAGTTAGGACACCATGCTGTAGAATGACTGTTTCAATAGTAATTTCTAAAATCTTTGTATAGATGGGGCTTTTTAACCAGTTTAATCATCCTCTTGCAACCTTGCAATGTTGTGTACTAACTGTATTCTAGTCAGCTTATGTATTGTCCTCACTAATCTCTTTTCTTGCTCAGTCTGTGCAGTCATTTTAAAAAGAGAGACAATTCTGGCTGAGCCACAGTTGTAACTGTTAGCTCCAGTGAAATATAGTGTATCAGTGCATGCTGAGCCAGACAGAGGGTCTGACATCTGTTAGTAGTGGGCGTGAACTAAAGATCCCTAGGATAAAAGAAGAATGGGAGTAAAATTTCATGTGACAAGATAAAGATGTCATAACAAGAATATGCTTATAGGCAATTTAAACTTCTTGGAAAATGATCTCAAAATTCATGAGACATGACATAATGGAGAGAGTGCTAGTGATTGCAGTAAATAATTGTTTTATGAGCCATTGTGTTATAGTAACCCTAATAATAAATTTTGTTTCTCCCATGTTGAGATCACTTCCCCCTATCTGTAGCACATCTTGTGGCTAAATTTTCTTCAGCTCTATCTCAGAACAGCAATCTCAGTGCAAATAGAGGAAAAAATCCTGTTTCCTCTGTAGGAGGGAGTAGATGCTCTAGTTCATAAGCTCTTTTGAATCAGTCCCTTCATGCTGTCCTTTATATTACTTCATTACATAGTATCATGGAGCATTATGGCTGAAATTCTTTTTGGAGAAGATCACCACCTTGTTTGTAGAAAATTATTCTTTTAGATGATCATTGTGCTTTACATGTGCAGGGGCAGATTCCTCAAACGTGCTCTCGCTTTCATATGTGGTTGAGCAGGATTTGCAGGTCATATTAGTAGGGCAAGAGATTTCTAAGGAGGCCCACCCCTGAAATGACTACTTTTGGTGGATTTCAATAACAAAGACCTCTCAGGGGATGAGTGGAGTTTGAGTATTATTTTACATCCCAGTCACCTTTCTACCATTTTACATCTTTCTTTGTCAGTTATGGGTGCTGTGCAAATAACACTTTGTAAGTATTTTCTAATTAAATAATCTCTTTGCCGTATCTAGCAGTGTCATTTACATTTAAATTCCAAACAGCTGTTGCTGGTGGGTAATGATACGTGTGTATGTGTTTTTATAGATATAAAAAATTAAATATATTAAAATGTATGCCTGTATTGTTATGACTTTGCCACTGGTGTAGCATACTTAAGGATATTACCCAGACAGAGAATACTTTGTGTATTTGCTCAGCTCAAATAGACCAGATTAATCTGATACGAACTGGACAACAAAGGAGGAGTTGATGAACTGTGTTACGCTGTTATGCAGCTGTCACTGAGTTAACATTTTTGGTGGGAGCCAGAGGAAAGGGGCTGTATGACTAGTAAAGGGCTGTATGTAAAGCCACTGGTGGCCTGTACCATCAAATCGATACAGAAATTGGTAACTGTAGCCCCTTGGAGGCTTAGGCTTTGAAGTTCAGTTTTGGAGGGGCACGTGGAATTCAAATACTTCTTCCAAACGCTGCAAAACTACTTTGGTTGGTAAATCAGTTTGGAAACTTCATTGTCGTGTTGTCCTATGAGATGTCTTGTTCATTCAGCGTGCAAAAACTTCTCTCATGTTGTGTATTACTATAAATAATCAATGTAGTATATACTAATATATACCTGCTTGGTACCAAGAGAGTATTTCATTTCCTAACTTGGGAGCAAAGGAAGTTAAACTTCTGTAGTAAGCGAGACTGAGTGTAGAACTTAATAAAAAGAAAACTCAAATCCTGGAAGTTCATTTTCTATTTTGAAATACTAATCTACTGATTCAAGAAATATATGTTAAATTACAGTGATACTAAAAGGTCCTGCTTATGATTTTCTTGAGTTAGACTTTTAGTAGACACTGAGGAAAATACTGTCCCAAGTAGAAGTAGAAAGCACGTATTTAGACCTGTCTCTGTAACTGTGAAAACTTAAGCCAGTTGGACAAGCAGTTTGGCAGCATGTTTCTTGGAAATGGGAAGCTAATAACTCCTGAGAACTGAAATTGGAGCTTCAGAATTTAAGCTTACGTGGGGAATTTAACATCACAGTTTTCAGAACGATACATGAATATTTTAGGTAAATATGTGAGGTAAAGTGGTCTGGGAATTTTCCTTCCATGGAAAATGTTGAGATATTTCTGTTTTCTTTCACTTCTACTATTTTAGTCGAGATTTTCTAATCCACATGACTTTTTTTTTCTTGCCAAATCCTCATCTTAGTGTTTAGCCACAGACTATTTTGCTGTTGGAGTTATTAAAATCAGCTGATGGGTAATGATGCCTTTCTTTCTGCTGGAACTGAGCAAACAGGTTCAGCTACTGCAGTGCACGTGTTCCTTCTGTGGGTATTTGGTCCTCTCTACAAGGCTTATCGTTTACTGTGGAGGGAACTGGCTTTGCAGCATCATTGCAGCAAATGGAGAACAGAAAGTAAATAGTGGTTGTGCCTGTACAGAAAATAAGGGATATAACTGCCAGGGAAACAAAAAAAAAGCTCAGAAGGGTAGAGGCAGAGAGGTGGGAAAAAAAGGACTAGAAAATAGTGATCGAAAATACAGCAGTGGTAGCACTGGAGAAGATAAAGTGGAAATGCTTAGGAGGAAAAGATCTAAAGGAAAGATACTGCTAAAGGGAAATAAATAGGACTATTAATATAGTCTATTTTCTTTTCAGGAATTCCACAAAAAAGGGGAGAGAATAATACTTTTTATAAAGCTGTTCCGTTACTAAAGTTGGTTCAGTTTAATTTTCAGCACAGTGAAATGTGGAGCCCCTAGTTCCTTGTGAAAGCTTGAAAAGGAGTAGCTCACGTAAGGACATGTTAATTCAGCTGATTTATGCACTGCCTGGTTAATACACTGAAAGGCAGACAGGCTGCACGTGTAGTAGGTCAATAAAGTCAGGTACAGTTCAGACACTTGATGGCAAGTGATGTCTTCCTTCAGATGTATTCTGTCAGAATCTATGGGCAATGCTAGCTTAAATAAGAGTGTGAGACTGAATTGAGACTTTGTAAAATAAAACCTTTAAAAAGATAGAAATTAAAACTGCTCCGCTGTGCACTTTGATGCAAGCAGGAAGTTTTTCTTCACTGGTGGTTGTCACTGCACTGCCTAGGCTTTATTTCATAAGCTGATACCGTCCTAATTTAAACTTTGACTTCCTATTACAAAGTATAAATCAGAAGATTAAAACCCTCCTGCTATAGATTTTTTAATAGAAAGTGACAGTTTAATTTGGCAGAGTTGAGCTGAAAGGATGTTTAAACGTAGTAGAGAGTGCCAGCATCAGCAGCTCCACAGTAGTTGGAAATGAAAACAGAAACATGAATAATTAACAGATAAGCTTCAGTTCCTTAGATATTTTGCAATTACTTACTTTAGAAAGTTTTCTTCTCCATTAAATCCCAGAGTTCTATATTTTTAGTCAACCTGGTTTTTCTTACTGAAAAGAAAGTTTTTCTTTCTTTCTTTCTTTGTTTTACAAAGAAAGTTTGTGTTTGGGTTTGTTTTTTGTTTTGTTTTGGTTTTTTTTTTAAATGAAAAAGTATAGTTTTGCAGGTAAACTCAGTTTTTACTAATAGGTAGTTTTATTTCTTTATTTCTTATAGTTACACTGGTGTTTCTTTCCCAAGATACAGCAACATTTATAAAGAAATATATTAATTTGTATTCGTTAGGTTCTATAAGGCCATATGACCTGCAGTTTTTAGATACAATAAGTAATTCATGAGCAATTGTAGCCTTGTCGACAGGGCGTTCTATGCCAGCATGCAGCTTTATGTAACAACACTGAGCTGTTAAACATCTGAGTTATTCCATGTGCTTACAGTAAACAGCATTCAGAAAATGATCGTCATGATAATGGCACAGAAAATACTACTTTTTTTTTATTTATACCATCTCTGTTACTAGCTGTGCAACAACTTCATGAGGTGGAATGTGGTTCAACCATATGCTGGAATCAAAGCAGCCAGTTTCTACTGCAAGGAAATTAACATGCAAAATCCCTGTTTTCAAAAGTTCTTTTATGTATTTCAGCTTAGAAGAGATTTTGCTAACTCAGCTGGTGATTTCAGTTAAGAAATTTGTTTAGAGCATCCTGTTGGTAAAATCTAGGCAACTTTGCTTTGAGAAAAAAACATTTACACCTGCAAAACCATGATTTTCCTCCCTGTTCCCCCTCAGTAAGTAGGATGGAAGTATATTTTCCTCCCAATTCCTTCTTCACGATACTGTAATTTGGAAAACGTCTCTTATTTGAGGAAGGTATATACTTTTTATAGGGAACAAGAGTAAATTTAACTTTGGTTCTCCTGCTCTGACTTCCAGTATAAGTGGATCTCTAACAGCAGGTACCAAATTCAAGAGAAATAATACCAGTATTTCTGCTCTTTCTGAAGGTGACTATACTGTATTCTGACATGGAATGCTCTTTGACTAATCTGTATTTTCCTGCAGCCTCAAATTTAAAAAAAAATACTTGTTTAGCAAATTAGCAGTAAGAAGATTTCTGTTAGTGTTACAGTCTACTTGAAGGTGACCAACATCCTGAACAGAGCCGCTGCCAACAATAATATTAATTATGTCATCTCTAATCATAGAATAATTTAGGCTGGAGAGGAAGCTGGGGGTCAGCTAGACTAACCTTCCATTCCGAGTGGGTCTGTCTAGATTAGGCTGTTCAGGGCCTTGTTTTGAGCGTTGCCAAGGATAGTGAATATCTGAACTGCTGAACCTTTTTGTTACAGAATCTGTTCTTACAAAAGTAACATTACTCATTCCCCGCCCCCTAAAAAACAAAACAAAAACCCAAACAAAAACCAGTCACCTCTTTCTGCATCTTTATTTGTGGAACGGCTTCCGCTATCATTTATGAAATGTGGATAAAATAAGTTGGAATGTCCTTACCTTTTCTCTCGCCAACAGAGGTTTTTAGGGGAAATGACCGCACGAGATGAATTGACCATCGCTGATGCTTCAGGTTGTGGTGGAGCTACAGGTTGGTCTGAACTAGGAACAGTCCCAGTCATGTCAGAACTAACAGAGATCCCAAAAGTGGTATTAAATAATAAAATAATATTATTTATTTTACTCTTTACAAACATGGAAAGTGTAATACTGCTTAAAAAACAACCAACCAAAACTAAACAAAGAAAAAACAACTAAAGGCTTTGTGAACGCATTAGAAACAGTTTTGTCATATTTTACCCAAAGCTTGGTTAATATTGCCAAGCTTATGGTGGGTAGTTTCCCAAAATGTTTATAAACAACAGGTCCCTGTTTCCTGCTGCATGTAACTTTCATATTGTGTTACTGGTTTTTGTGTAAAAGTCGGCTCACCAGAGTAAAATTCCTCCATAGCACTGTGGGGTATACGTAACTTTTGTACCTACCCTATGTAGAGGGTAGGGAGTCTTGTAGAAGCAATTCTAGCATGATTTTTCTCCCAAGGTAAAAAAAAAAAAAAAAATAATCAAAGTCTCGGCCTTGTGATAGCAACATCTTTCCCTCTGGCATGACTTGTAATTAGGGAAGCAGGCCTGACAAGGTGTTCTAGTGAGGTCTTACGAAATCTATAGTAACAACAGGTACTATCAGTCTGTAATTATCCTGAGGCATAGAGTCAAGGGAAAAAAATAAAAACCAAAACAAAGCAAAACAGCCCACCTAAAATATTTATTAGTATGTCTAAGTAGTGGAGTTCTAAACTGTGATAGTGCGTTATTTTGCTGCTGAGATAGTGTGAAGACCTTTTTTGAGAAAGTGGAATTAGTGAAGTGTAAGACCTAGTATTCCTCCTGTTCTAATGCTGCTTATATAATGCCATAATGAAAGGAAGAAGTATAGAACTGAAGTGCTTTCAGGCTTAAGATAATTAAGTAGAGAAGTGTTCTTGTCCTTTTCTTTAAATGTCAGATTCGGTTCTCATTATTTTAAGAACTTTAGTTAAAAAGTAATTGGTCAGGCATTACTTTCACCAGGTGTTTTGGTCCACGTGCCTTAGCTTCTCAAATGCTAATCCCAGCTATATTTTATTATCGTTCTTCTTAATGCAAGAAGTAGTATGGTGTCACTTTTCTCTTATTTTTGCCATCAGTGAAAAGGTTACTGACAAAGTATGGCTCTTGCTTCTTGCATTTTCTGACTGTTTTCAGTTTTAACTTTCAGGATGCATTGCCAATATTGCTTAGAGTTAAAGATGACTTTCTTACTGGAATTAACTGTCAAATACAACCAATTAAAATCCATTCACCTTCATTTGAATTTTACAATATTTTTTTCATGTGTATTATTTGAAATTCATTAGAGACTATTTAAAGAAGAGCTGGATTTTCTCCTATCCTTTAATGTATTTGCTATAGGAATTTACAGCAGAATGTTTTATGTTTATTTTAACTTTGGGAACTTTATCTGGAATGCAGAATTTCTGATACCAGTATATTTTTGCTGGGATAAAATATGCCATAAATAAAGGACAGATGGAATTTTAGATGTGACAGAACTGTGGGGTTTAACAGAAAGAGAAGATGTTTGAAAGGGAATATTTTTATCCATATGATAACGTCTGACTTTGCTATTCCCCTTGCTACAGTGCTATTCAACAGACTGACTTCTCTTTTAACATGATTTTTATTTTAGTTAGTTGTAGAAGCCTTTCACTGAATAAATCAGGATGTTATCCTATTAGATAGTCTAAATACGAAGAAACTTACCCCTGTACTTTTTCGTTGTATTGCTATACGTGCTACAGTCAACAAGAATCTGCTAAATCTAAGTCGGTTCTCTTCAAGCAGCCTCAGTGAGATGGTCTGTCCTTGTACTGAAGTGACGTGCAGACATATATGATGCACTGCTTGTATTGGCTGGTTGGAAAGGACATAGTACTGTAAAAAGTAACAAGGTGTGAAAATTGGTAATGGCCTTTGCACCCTGCTTCTATTTAAGTTCCCGTTCTACCTGTTTTTATAGATGTTGGGGTGGAAGAAAAGTGAAAGGCAATATAGGTCCATGTCTGCTTTCCGTGGGGGGCTGAGCAGATTCAGAGCTTGTCCTGCTGGAAATGTGTGTTCTGGGGAATGCATGTTGCATGAAGAAACGGAAAACATGGAGTTAGAACAGCCAGGAGTAAACAAGGGTTTGGACCTCCCTGTGCACAATCGTACGCGCTTGTTAGCCAGGTTTAATTCTTTTATTCTGTGGGGGTGCAGTCCACACGTCTGTAGTCTCTAGCCATCTTCACAAAATTCCTGCATGATCCATTCCAAACTTGTCATCGTGTTATGCAAGAGAACCTGTCCCACTGCAGAGCGCTGCTTGGTTAGCACTGGTCACTGAACGCAGCGGATCGCTGTCAGGCACTTTGCCTTGGGGTTGTTAGAGAGCAGAGGACGTTGTTACTCTTGCAGTAGTGCTGTTGTCAAGTTCGGGCCCGTGTCTGTGCAAGGGGTGGTACATCAACTCATACTCTAATCCAGAATATCTTGTTTTAGTGGTGGGCAAGGGTGCTTTAAAATCTTTGTTTATTAAAAGTATAATTTTCCCCTCAATAACGCAATTATTTGGAGTGAAACAAAACAGTTCTGTCTAAAATACGCATCGCAGGTATGCAGAGAAAGAGGTGAATGAGTCTTCCAGCTGGAAGAGAATTCAGAGGAAAACAGTGGATACGATACAGAAAGCTGTGGATGGGATGAGAGTGCTTTACGTAATGCTCCTTTCTACAAATAGTTACATCTATTACATAATATTTTTAATGGACTTATATAAGTCACTCAGTAATAAATGGTAAACCATTAGAACTTCAATTAAATAGTGTCTCATGACTGTGGCCTAAGGAGGAACATTGGGATTAGTGTCCCCTCTTTCTGAGTGATTATTAAATAAGTGACAGAATTCTGAAAAATATAGAAAGGGATATTCAGTCATTGCTATTAAAATAATGTTTTCACATTCGGGACTGGAGAATTTGACGTGATTTTTTTGAAGACCTAAAGCTTTGTATTATACATCTTAAAAATTCCTTGTCCTGTTTGGCCAATTAAAAAGCATGTGTGGAATTGCTTTAAGAAGTTACTTGCAGAATGCTTGAGCTAGAGAAGGGGATCTTGAAAGGAGGGTGTACAAATCCAAAACCCTGTAGGAAACACTGCCAAACTGTACTTTCTCAAGCTAAGGCCAATCTAAAATCAGCAGTGTTTGCTTTTTCTATCCTGAAATTTCTAAGAAAACCATGCTTTTAAAGACAACATCCACAACTTGAAAAGATTACCGGGTACCAAGAAGTAACTCTGCTATTGCCAATGAGTTTTGTGTGGAAATAATCAGGTATTAAGGTGAAGGTCAGAAATATATAGAAAAAGAAATCACAATTGGTGTCATCTGTTAAGGGAATTTTGATGGAACATTCTCTTTGTAATTAAATAGTTTATAGTAGAGTTTTGGAGAAAGGTTTTTGCTTTTCACAGGAACCTGTAATTATTCTTGAAAACCAAAATATCCGTATTATGTGAAAATAAAACAGCTTCCTAGAAAATAATAGGAATTTCATGCCAGTGATGGTTGACGGTACTTTCAGCTCTTCGTTCTACGTAGTGGTGGATGTGTTTACATCTCACATGGAGGGATATAGTCTGTAGTATGACCCATGAAATCCAGCATGTGAGTCCGTGTTTGAAAGCTGGATAACAGTATGAGTAATAGAATGGTATCTCCTGTGAGTTACCGAGATACTGTTTCTGACAGATGGACAAAAATTTAATTCTTATTCCCTGAAAAAACAAAGTCTTTCACAGCAACATTTTTGGTAGAGCTAGTATTCTTCAGCTATCCAGGACCAGTAAGCGTCATTTACCAAAAAAGGAGAGCAATTATTTTTTTGCTTTAACCCCACCGCTGTATTTGAATCGTATCTAAAGTGATTGCCCAAGAAGCAGGGCATGCTAGATTATTTTCTGAGTGGTAGGGTTCAAAAATAATCAATAGATGCTGCTTTTTCCTTATTACCTGCTAAACAGCTCAAGGTGTTTCTTGAGAGAAAAATATACTTTCAATTGCTTTATGTGCAGATGTCCCTCAAGGGTAATCCAGAACACAAACAACCTGCAGAAATTTGACGAAATTCTGTGAGTCTAGTTAATTCCCTATCCAACAAGAATTCCTTTGTCAAGCTTGTCAGTATGGAAGCAGGACACGAGCTGGAAAACATTGATAAAACATGACAAAGAACTTTTAGTGTGTTTGATGTGTCATTGAAATGTAAACAAATGCTGCTGCATAAAGCAAAAATGTATGGCAAGGAGATGGAAAACAGTGGAAAATGCCTCCCCGAAAACAACAAAATAAGCAAAACGACCATGTAAAACCTGCTTTCCTTTTACACTACCTGAGAATGTTGTGCAAAACATAGCACTTGGTTTTTATTTCTCAACTAAAACACTAAGTGTACCATGTGCAAAATAAACATTGAACAAACACCAGAAACTTTCAAGAGCAACTTCGGGTTTACACCTAATAAGTTTGAAGTCAACAACTATCGCATTAGCTGTTCAGAGAAATTTTGAGGCAGGTATGCACAGTAATTTGTTAGCTTGAATCTTACAAAGCAAAGGATGTATCTACTTATTCCAGATGACACCAAGGCAGTTGGGCAGTGCTTACTAAACCGAATCAATTTACTTCAGAACAGTTGGAGTGAAAAACATTTCTTCTGTTGGCGTTTTTAGAAATGTACCTGAAAAGTACTAGACTGGCTATTTTTTAGTATCAGGCAGTTCCATTTGGGCTCGAGAGAGAGGAAGTTTGTTTTTTTTTTCCTTTTGGGGGGAAAAAAAAAAATCCCTCGGAGTGTGTAGGAGCTTATTGAACAAATAGTTAAACCTTTTAAAGTAGAATCAACATGCAAATGTTGCAGCACAGGGAAATATAATTTAGCTGTACATCTTGATTGGTATGAGAAAAAAATGAAATGAATGATATATTGGCTGCAAGAGCAGAATTTCATGCTTTCTAGGAATGATCTGAAAAACAGTATTTTTGTAACGGTCTTTATCAGTATGTAATCAAGATTTAGAATTTCTGTGAAGTTCTTCAAGACTTCTAGCTTTGGTATAGCAACTCACCTTACCAGCTAACAGAAAATAAATAGCGCGGTGCCTGATGTCCTCCGTGCTTTGTGCTAGCCTTTTGTTTAAATTTAGGAAACCAATACCGAAATTGCTTTCTTGACTTAACTGCACCACTGCGAAATTCTCTAACTGTTGACAAAGCATGCAAGTCTGTGTGCATTAACAGCCAGTAATAACATGTGCTCCTAAAGGAAATGTTATGATTTGCTTTAACCTTTTTTTTTTTTTAAGGTATACTGAAAGAGAAAATGGATTGAAAAAAGCCTTAAATACCATCCAGTGTGTACGTTTCTTCTCCCTCTCTTTTAATACTAAATTCTTCTATTAGGATACCGATACATGGATCTTCTCTCCCTATCTCTTCAACCACTCCTCCGGCCTCCCATTGAAATATACATTAAGCTCATCTATTGTGAAATAAATCCTCAGAAATCTCTCCAAAACAGACTTACAGGTGTAATGGATTGAATTAAAATTGAGTGACATACTTTTTAAAAATACTTGGTAAAAAATAGTTAATCCTGATGAAAGGTATAAATGCCTTGCCTGAAGCAAAGATAACTTTGAACTATAAATAATGTAATACATTTTAATCAGTTTTACTGCAAAAATTTTTATCTATAAAATAACTTATCTTGGAAGCTCTTTTCAAGTAAGTTGAAAGAAGAATATAATTTGCTTGAATAGAATTTTAGTAGTGAAATCTTCTTAGTTTGGAACCTGGGCAGGCTTATAATGGTGTACTCTCTTACTTTCTCTGTGAGACCACAACTAAAAAAAGACTGACTGAGTAGTTGCCCAAGGTGGTATAGAAAGTACAAGTTTAGATGCAAGTTTGTTTCTTGTCAAAATAGTGCTGATGGGCCATATTTATTCAGAAAATCATGGAAGATTTAATAGAGCAAAATTCAGTTTTGAGCACGATATTAGGTACCATTGAAGCTTGTTGTTCCTGCTTATAATAGAAAGATGATACCTAACAATTTAAAACCACTGTGCAGAGAGTTGATGTTTTGGCCATTGAACTGAAAGTTTTGAGCCATGTGTAAGTCAATGGAGTTTCTAGGGTTCTTTCTTGAACAGCTAATATAATTTAACAAAGATAAAGCTTTATAAATAACTCTAAAAGTTTAATACAGATCCTCTATCATGTTCAAAATACACTCCTTCCCCACTAGAAAAAAATACATCCTTGTTAAGGACTTTAGCAGGGTGTAACCGTTACGCTGGCCATCTTCAACTAAGCTCATTTCATATTCCAAATCACTGATCTGAGCTAGACATAAATTACATGGTATACTTTTTTTCTTTCTAAATGAGCTGCCAGCATTCTCACAAGTTTTCCAGACTGGGGACACCATCCCCCCCCCGCGCACGCCCCCCCCCCCCCCCCCCCCCAAAAAAAAAAAAAACACCAACAAACCCACAGAAGAAAAACGGACTAAAACCAACCACTGATGAGAAGGGAAGCAACATCCTGTGAGGAAGCTTGCCACTTTTAAACTGGAAATTAATGGGATTCATTCTTTACTGTCTAGTTTCTTGTGTAATACTTTGCATTTTTAGAGCAGTGATGTAAAAATGCTAGCGTCACCAGTGTCCACGCTTTGGAACACGTGGTAGCTTTGCACAACTGCTTTACTTCATTTCACAGCATTAAGTATGACTCAAAATGCCAGTGTTTTAAAGTATTTTTGCCATAAAAGTTTAGTATTTTACATCAGTTGGGATTTTGGAACGAATTTGGAATAATAGACTGCAGAACTATGTTCAGTGTAAATACAGCGAACTGAAATCTAAATATAGTTGAGCAAAATAAATGGTATAATTCTCAATTGCATGTTCCTGGCACTGGAACCCAGTACATTCCAAAATCTGCAGAGCATAAATGTGACCTTTGAAGAAAGAAGAGTTATTACGTTGACACTGAGAATTTATTTTGATGTTAAATAACTTCACACAGTTTTCCCACATCTGGCTGATTTGAGGGGAATGAAGTAGGAGACTGGTTGTGTACTGCTGCCTGTTAGAAGCATTTCAAGAGTTTCTGTGTTATTTTACTATTTAATATAATTATGAAAATCTTGTCATTATGAGGTATATAATAAATTATTTATACGTGTTTTTTTTTTTTTTGGTGAAAAGTAAGAATTCCTAGTGTCACAAAATTTAAAAGGAAAAAGTACGTTACAGAAATATCCTTCAGGGTGGGGGGTACCAGCAAATGCTCTTATTAATAATGAAGATCAGATTTTTGCAAATATAGTATAACACCATGAAATGCAATGTTTAACACTGCAGTCAGCTAGTTTATTCTTTGAATTATCTGTATTCAAGAGAAATTTTCTTCCTTTACAAATTTTTCTTCGTTCACCAAGACAAATTAAAGTTCTTCCAGCTTTGCACGTTCCTTATCCCTGCTGTAGCTTTCATTTCAGGCCCAGATTCAGCATAGGGTGATGATCGGTGCCAGTATCAATTGCTTGTGATGTACCATCGGTTCCTGAAAGTGGAGTGAGGTGCAAGGCATCACACAAGGTGGAAAACATTTTGGTGGCATCTTTTTCTGTCTGGCAATTGGGGTTGCTAGTAATGGAGGAGGCAGAACAAAGGCAGCTGATGCCCTCTCTCCTTCCCTTCTTGTCACGCTCGGCAGAGGTCCTGGCAGGAGACTGCAGGATTAGATTTACGGTGCTCCCTTGTCATGACAACCTGGGACTGACTACCCACAATTTAGGAACTCTGTCGTGCGGAAGGATACCTTCTTTGCCTGTAGGAGGAGTTTGCTTTCACTACACAGTTCTGGGCCCCATGCGTAAAACTGTTTTTGCTATCTTAGGCGGGTCATTTTTTAATTGATTATTTGGGGGAAGGAGGGAGCAAGTTAGCCAGCTGATACTACTGTGGCAGTGGTTGCTGTGCTTTATTCAGAAGTAGATGATGTACCTAACATCCTTCATAGCTGGATTTGTGCTCGTACCTGTCCCTCAGTATTAGCTTATTTTTAAGGTGTTCATCTGCATGGTCTATCACACAAGGTTAGAAACGCTAATGTAAGATATACTGATAGACTTTGAATGTGTCTTGGCTGCTAAAGAGGTTTTACTTTCTGCCAATGACGGTGACAACAAAATGAGGCAGGGATAACTGGTGTTGAATTCAGGGCAGTAAAGAAGGAAGAGAAACACGGTATGTCTGTAACCCTGCTTTAGGTGGAGAGGTGTGGTGTCGTAGAGTGGTATTATTTGACCCTGGTATCTCTGGGCTTTTGGGAGGGGGTTTTTTAGTATCAGATTTTAGAAAAGGTTTGCTTTCACCATTTGCCTCTTTGTGCCCCATGCCCCCCCCCCCCCAAAAAAAAAAAAAAAAATTCATGATACTGTTGATTGTGTAAAGTCATACTTCATTTATATTAAGAACGTTGCAAAGTAGCAAAGAACTAATGATAACGCCGAGTGGTACACAGCGCCACTGGCAGTGGAACTGAACATCACTTATGTGTGTCTGTTCTGTCCCTCTCATACTTACTCGTAGGTAAACTAAATGGGAGTTGTGCATGTATACTCTCTTTTTTCGGTGAACGCTAACTTAGCGGTAGTACCTTCTATCTACTGATCAGTATGGTTTTGGTAGGTCACTTAAGCTTTATTAGTCTAAAAGAGATTCTAAAAGCTGTATTATTGCCGAAGTGTATGTTAAATAGTATTACTTTTGTTGAAAGTATTTAGGTGTTCACACTTGTGAACCTTTACATTTTTGTTGTAGACATCATCGTGATGACCCCTTGTTTCAAACCTGTCAGTGAGGTAATCCGGCATGCCATTGTCATTCTGTCGGAAAGGTTTCAGTTCACATGGATCTGGAGCTTTACTTAAATGAGTATTTAAGTCTGGCACTAATCCCTATTTATTTGTTGATTTTGCAAAAATGTGCCTTGCCTTGTTTCGTAAACCACAGAACAGGCACTTTTAGGCACTTGGTTGTTTAAATGAGAGACTGACTATGTGACGGGGCACTGGAAGAGGCACAGCCCACTTGGCAACAGAGGGAAGTGGGGAATAAAATAGGGATGTTGTGGTATTTCTTGCTTTTCAGGATATGCATTACAGTTTCAGCGGTGATAGTCTTTAATGTGGGGTTGTCCACCCGTCTGAGAGTGGGCATCAGAGGGAAGAGGTAAGAATCATGTGGTCTTTAAGGAAGTTTCTCTTAACCAGACATGTTTTAGTTAAGTCTAGTTTAACGTTCTCTTAGTAAAGCCAAAGATTTCTACTAGCTAGACAGTGTGAACAGTTAGAAAATTTGAACTTGAGGGCTGTGACGAGGGTGCAGTGACAGATAGTGTGAAGTTGTCAGAAATTTTAGTCATAGATGACTTCTCTGACTCCTGAGAAAGACAATATAATGTATAGTAAATATAAAGGAAACTTAAATTCAGGGCAGGTGTAGATGTAGATTCAGTGGATCTATGCTAGTGAACATTAGCTGAACATCTAGGACTTTGGTTTTGGGATTGAGGCAAAGAAAGATGCTTGATTTCTGAGTAGCAGGATAATCCAGGTTGGTGTTCCTGATCTCCCTCTCTCTCTGTTACTCGAGCTTTCTACCATGGATTCCAGTTTGTCAAATCATCGTGTTAGTATGCTTTTTCTCATTTTCCACCTAAAACACTTTTTTTTCCTGCCAGCCTCTTGATACATTTTACTCTTCTTTCTTTTTCTAACTTTCTATTGAATTTTTTATTAACAAGAGACCGCTCCAACTTTACTAGTTGCTTCTCAGCCTGAGACACATCTTCCTGTGTAACAAGCTACCCAAGTTCTATACTATTTTATAATAAGTGCTTTGTTCTTTAATTTGTAAAGCATTCTCAGTTGTTGAAGCGCTGTATACAGGAACAAAACTTGCATAAAAGCATATGCTAGATGTAATGAATTTCAATTCAGCCATAGTGTGTTACTGTAGCTAGCAAGGCAGCAATTGTTATTGTAGAGTTTCCAGACTTTTCGTAATAGCTGTCTTGTAGTTCAATCTAACTCTCAGTTGTGGATCTTACTGTAAGGTCATTATACAGTGTTTCAGCACCCGCTATAGTGCCACTTGATTCCCAACTAGGGGCTCTGGCCAGTAACCGAAATACGTAACAGAACAACCGGTATCACTGCCGGTGCGCAGTAGTAATAGAACAGCTTGCGTTACCATCTGCTGCGTTTTGTGGTACGTATTGAAACTGCCCTGTCGTTACGAGAAAGGTAGCAGGGGATTGCTTAAGAGGGAGGAAAGGCACTTTGAAATTACAAGCCTTTGAGACAGTTATTTTCAAAAGACTGTAATGTTTTTTCTCTGTCCTCTGTGAAGTCCAATTAGCCTTGTCTTTGTGATCTAAATTAGTGTGTTGAAGGCTATTAAAAACCCAGGTAGGGATACAGATAAAATAATAGGGCACCAAGTACATTTTGACCCAACTACACTGCTATCTATATCCAAGGTACATAATTTAGAACTCATAAACACATGTATATCTGGAAAGCAATTTAATCTGTAACTGATATGGTGAAGTACTTGAATGGACAACAGAAGTTTGAAACTTTTTAACTTGTCAAAATAAACCTAATGCATTGAGAGTACCCCTCCTTCTTCCTCCCTGCAAAGATCTAGAATATTGCTGAAATGGCGGCAGAGAAAAAGCTACAGTCACATCCTTACAAAAAACTTGTCCATTAATGAGTAGGGTCGAATTCCTTCCTTGGTTTAATATTAAGCAAATTGGTAGTTAGTTATTAAAAACCTTAGACAAATATGGACCTTGACACATGTGGTGTTGTGGCCTGGCTTTCTTGGTCATGATTTTCTTCAGCAATCTCTGTAAACAGTTTTGGGACCTGGATTAAATGAGTAAATATTACTAACTCAGGAAATGTTTCTTGCATCACTGTAGTCTCTCGGAATAGCCCTGCTCTTCATGGAAAAGTCACAGCTGTTCATATAACAGCAGTGTGTCAAGCCCAAAAGGTCTTGTGTTTGTTTTTTTTTTTTTCTTTTTTTTGATTGTAACTCCTTAAAGTATAATAGCATATGTTTTCAGGCAGTACTAGTACTTTTTTTTTTGCATAAAGTGCCCAGCTGTCAAAGTTTCTTTTAATTTGATGTACTGTCCAAATAAACTGTAACATTTTAGTCCTTGAAACGGTTAATTTTTTTTCCCACATACATTTTGGTGTGAGCTTACTGTCTCTTGTCAGTTTGCAGTGAGTTCTGAAGTGACCTGCTAGGCAAATAGGTGGCTGTCTCTGAAGCAGAATACTTGGGAATAAGTTTTGACGTTCTGTCTGCCACCAGGTATTGGCTGTCTTATGGCAAATGGTAGTTTTAGTAGTGTTAAACACATCACATGAAATAATTTTGAAGAAACAATACATTTATAGTAACGTATCTTGTTATATAGTCATAACAGTGACGTTCCCTTTGAGAAAGTACCTTATTGATAGCAGTTACCTGGGTAAGGTTAGTGTCAAAGTGTGAATTCAGCAGTGGTCTCCTTTGACATTCTGATGTGTACTTACAATGATACTGAAATACCATCACTCTCTTCCTTATTGCTAGCTAATAGTCTTGCTGACGGTTTAGATACTGTCTCTATATAAATAACGTCTTCAGGAAACATCAGCAAGTAGAAAATCTGACTAATGTTCTACCAAGACTTTACAAACTGACTGGCAATGTTTTAGTCTCTTGTTCCAGCCTAACCCATTACCATCATCGCTTGAGATTCTTAGACAAAATAATTTTGTATGATCACTTTAATCCATTGAATCTATATGTAGGCTGAGGGTGAAGGGATAGGCAGCATGCTTGTTAGTGTTGCTTCAGTGAATGTTTTAAGTGTTCCAAACTGTAATTTCTTTCAGGTTGTGCATTGTAGAGAAAATTAAATCACAGGTTTCATTCTTTTATAACGCACTAAACTAGTTACAGCTAGTGCTTTATGAGAGAAGCTGTATAATGGTTACACTGTAAGAGAAACTTATTCCACTGCCGTTCGTGTTTCTTTTTTTAATATGCTCAGTGGGACACTGCACCTCACTTAGGCAAGAAAAGCAGCCATGGACACGGCAGAGCAAAAAAAAAGCACTTTCTTCATCTCATGTGCATTCATTATAAAATCAATGCAAATGTAAGTGCTGGTATTTGAAAGGCTGTGAAACAAGTATGAGGGAATCTGAGGAGTATAGTAGTTCTGCTGAATTTTCTTTCATTTGTATTTTAATGACAGCTTTGCACAATCATTTTAATATAGGTCCATCCCAAAATAGACACTTAGAATAGCCATTGTTACAGAAGTAATTTCACCTAGGGGAAGGATAGAGTTTAAAATATCTAGGATGCAGAGTTCATAACACAGCAAATGCTGACTCTCCTATAAAATACTAGGTAACTTTAGTATCTATAATAAGCAGAATTTATTTAGGGACAATGAAAGGCAAATATTAACCTTGACAAATGAGGTGTCAAGAAGACAGGACTTAACACAGAATTGAAATGGTAAAATGCTACCTTTCTTTTATGCTATTCCAATCCTGAAGGGAGGAGGAATATATTACAAAGTTTCGAGCTTTTGTCAACTCAGTAACCTTCTAACTAAACAAAAGAATTCTTAGTCCTTAGGTAGGTTTTTCACACTGATATAGTTCGTCCTTCCCACTTACATATTTCTAGCATATAGTCTACTTGGAGGTTGTTTCTACTTACGTATTATCAATGGTTCTGAGAGATTTCTCATTTGTTACTTGATTTATGATAGCTAGCATCGTGGACAGTCTAATTGACACTGAACAAACTTTTTTGAACGATTGTGAAATAGCACTACTGATTCCATAAAGGCATAAAACTAACATAAAATACTCATCTTTTCTCTTGTTATTGGTCTTATCTCTTGAAGTATCATCAACCACACGTTCTTAGCTTTATCTGCTAGTAAAAATGTTATGCTGTTATACTAGAAATTCAAGACAGTAAAATCCCGTGTCAAACAACTTCATAGAGAAAAGGCCTTTGTTTGTAACAAAATGCCAGTGAAAATTTGCTTTCATTTGCAGTCAGTTCAGGTGCCTGTATAATTTTGATGGAGTTCCGTTTATTCAAAAGGGAGGGCTTTTTCACAGTTTATGCCAAGGACTTTATGGATAATTAATTGTAATGGATACCTTGAATCTGAAAGCACTTTATTTGTGCTGTCATGTGCATTTGGGATAGTATTGAAATAGGTTTTCTTTTTATACATTATGTAGGGAATTAGTTGATGGCTAGCTTGCATGTAAATGAGATCAGCTCCTGCATTCACTGTAGCAAGAGATTTCCCACCATAAAGCCACTACTATTTAATTGTGCAGATGGACTACAAGAATGCTTAATCCAAACATTTAATGACATAATTGTTTAAATGAAGCATGCATATTTGCTACAGCCAATACCAAATATAGGTTATTAAGTTGGAATTTAGACTAGAATTTTCTAAACAAAACTTTTGAGCTGCAGCAGTGAAACACAACCCTTTTTGTAAGGGTTATATTTTTAAAATAGATAACAGAGCATCTGTTAAAATTAGTTGAGGATATTACATAATTTCATCACTGACCTGGTTTATCATTCTACTCCTTTGGCACTTGAAGTACTGAATTGATTGCTTTTCTTCCCTCCTGTGTCATAATCATGGCATGTTTTTCCTAAGCTACTTTTAGCCAGAAATGAATAAGAGCCCTTAACACATTGACTTCAGATTATAAGCAAAATCTTCATTTCAGTTTTCATTGTTAATCTAAATCCGTTTCTCACTGAACTGAGTACTTGAGTACCAAGTACTAAGAAGTTTAGAATTGGTTTCATGGTTTCAAAAATACAACACCAAAAGCTCTTCCTTGTTTCTTACTGTAGCGTGCAAAAGAAAGCTAGCTCTGCTACACTGATTTCTGAGCTGGCTGCTGCTGTCATACTGTTTTTTTCGGAGGGACCAAATAAGCTGCCAACTGATCTATCATTCCATTCTTATTTACAAGAGGTCAGGATTTATAATGTTTTCTACTTTTTTTTGGTGTAAAATTTTTGTGGTTCTGGTGCAGCAAAAGCTTTTTCACAAATGTGCTGCAATAAAAGAGTTCACTTTAAAAACAAGGCATTAGAAGATACCAATCCGTGAACGTCCCATGCAGGCAAGAGTTCTCTAAGTGAATTTTGTTCTCAAATGCTGGACTGGAAATTTACAAAGTGGCTGCAAAAATGTTCTTTGATACAGATAATGGCAGCTACTTTTTTTTTTCTTCTCCTCAGAAATAGGTATGTGTTCCATATTATATTTTAGGAATCTTTTACCATTTAAATCAATGGTTTAATAAAGAATGTAGTAGAAATCTCTTTAATTTTGAAATCACAATATATAATGGTTTTTCTGAGTCCCAACACTGCTCAAGTTGAAATTATCCGGGCATCTGAGTATTTAATATAGTATCATGTAGTTTGAGAAAATTAATACATCCTATGGTCAGTCCTCTTTCTTTGCTTATCTGCTGCGAGCAAAAGGCAACTCCTGCATGGGCACTAAGTTCTTGGTGTTCTAGTGCTATTCAAGATAACTTATATGCTTTAAATGTTCCTGTCCAAATATTCAATTTGGCACTAAAATAATTCATTTTGTTTGAATATAGCCATGAAGTAAAATGTAAAATTACAGGAGCTTTAATAGATTCTTTAAAATGAATAGGTGTTTCAGTGACTAAAACAGGAACCTTAAAAGCAGTATTTCACAAGTATTCTACATTTCCTCAGGGAGAATGTGAATATAATATTGGAGTAATTTAAATTAGAGTCAGCTTTCAGGTCATTAACTATTAAATGTACTCATCTGCAGTACCTGTACAATGGAGTGCATACATCTGATCTCAATACCAAGTATTAGGTACAGGGAAAAACAGTATATGATTTAGCAAGCAACTGGTTTATTAAGGGGAAGTTTTGTAGCTTACAGCAGCGGCCTAGTGATAGCTGAGTGGCATATTCAGTGGACAGACTAATGAGAGATTAAGTTCTTAAGAGAGTTTCTTCCCTTCTTACTGCTAGAAGGGAAAAACAATTGGAACAACTAATTGGACATAATAGAAGTTTCAAGGATTTGCAAATAGAACAGATAACATGCAAGTAGCTGCAGTTATGAGCTAATTATCTTTCTTTACCAGTTTAACAGGTGGTTTCTGGAACCACAAAGACAGGTAAAACAGCTAGGAAGGGGTCTTTATTTAGACAGAAGTCTCGTGTCCATGTAGCTCTTTCAAACCTCTAATTAATCCACAGATTAGTGTGTGTCAGACTGACCAGGACATTTTAAGGTAAAACTGTGATTAGTTTGTGAGAAGAATCTGTTGGTTTGTTTGTGGTTGGGTTTTTTTTTTTTACCTTAGTAAACACAGTTCAAAAGCATCTTGTTAAACTCCTTTAGTTGTTCACAGCTCATCATTCCAACATCAGCCAGTCTGAACTTTTATAGCCTTTATTTGCATCCTTTTATTCTGTTCCTTCAAGATTTTAATGAATAAAAAAATCATTCATAATGCACTGCATGAGCCTTGGAGCCGATGTGTAAAAGAGAAAACAACCTTTCTGGGCTTCCCCTACCCCCTCCAATTTCTGAAGGAGAAGACTGCACTGCTGATAGATGGTGAAGGGGACATGAGTGGGGAAGAATCAGTGGGAAAGCTGAAAATACATTGATTTATATGTATTACTTCATTGTATTTGGAAAGCATTCCTGTTACGTCATGAAGTAGTGGAAAGTTGGCAATTGATTATAGCAGGCGTGACAATCTGTGCCAGTTAGCTTTGCTTACTTGTGTCTGGGGCAAGCAGTCACTTTAATCTACGGCCAAGGCTGGGTATGAAAATTCCAGGTGGAGAAGGAGAAGAAAAAGATAGGAAAGGTGCTGGGGATTTTTGTTTTGGGTTTTTTTTTGGGGGGGGATTGGTTTTATGGCTTTGCTTTTTTGAGGGGGAGGAGTTGGTTTGTTGGTTATTGTTTGTTTGTTTTTTGGTTTTTTGTTTTTTTTTTTTAAACAGTCTCCTGAGAGAACGGATTTGAGCGTCCTCTTTATGTAAAAGGCCCCTTGCAGTAATGTGTACGTGGCGCATTACTGAAGAATGGAAGTGTCTGAAGCTGCAGTGGTTGGCTGAGCAGCTAGCAGAGCAAGAGAAGTGTTGCGTGGGCAAGGGGAGCCACAGGAATGGCTGTGAATCTCATTTGGCATGGTCTTAATTATTGGTCTTTTTGGTCACCTTAGTTTCTCTTGTATCTCTAGATCAAGCCACATCTATAACATTTGGCTTTTCATTCTTGCTTCTCTTAGTCCTACCTGTGTGTGAGTATTGGTGTTGGCCACTGTGATGCTTGTTATTTTATAATTCAATGAAGGAAGCTGAGGCACTGAAATTCAAGAGGCCTTGGGTCAGCCAGTGGGTGATTGTGAGTTACGTGACTGCAGTTGAGACAGCACAGCAAGAGAATTTGTTGCCTGGACAAAGAGCAGACCCCTGCAGGTGTGCACCAGAGCTTTTAGCATCCATGCCTCAGTCCTTTCTCAGGAGTTGTACCACCTGGTCTCCATTCTGCGAGCAAGAAAGATGAAATCTTTTACAGGGAGATTCTGCCCTACTTTTAGATACTGGCTTGAGCTCAGGCTGAGCAGTCCTTTCCAGAGGTGGAAGTGCTTCTGGGAAGCAGAGCAGAAAGCTAAGGGAGCTAAAGGAGTTCAAGCCTATCCCTGTGGAGGCGAGGGTATTGAAGCAGCTAGGGTGTGAAGTTTCTCCACAACCCTAGTTGATTCTTCTTTCATTGTCAGAGGATGCTGTGCTGTTGCCCAAGATCCACAGGTTCTCTGGGAAGACTTCCTTTAGATGGAGAGGCTATCTGGGGAGGCAGGTGCTCTGTAGAGGTGACCTGGTATCCTGCTGATGTAAGTGGAATTCTGATTCTACTTGGATTTTAAAGAGTGGGGAGCATAGCTCATTCTGGGGTAGGAAATTCTGCCTTCTCTTTTTGCAGATTTTTCTTCCCCATTGGCACTGCAGTGTGGGGGAAAATGCCATAAAGATTGTGGGGATTAACGCCACGGACTCTGGCAGGCAGCAACCAAAGACCTTTATTTTACATTAAGCTCTCCTCTTATACAAAACTCAAGTGTTCACGCGCTATCAGCAGCTTACTGATAGGGTACAGCCTTTTGATCACGCGCATCTAGACACAAGCACATAGGCTAGTCTTCTATAAACACAGCAGTTTCTTCTTACTTGTTGTTCTCTTCTCACGGACACAAGGCTCGGTTGTCAAGGTCAAACTCCGCAATGCTTGTCGTCGGGCTGCCTATCCCCACAAAAGATGTCCTCCCTACCTTTTTCTGTGGCTTCTTCTGCTATAGGAATTTGGTAGTTTTCGAGTCTCTTACTCAGAGCTGGTTTCACTGAAGAACATGCGAATTAGTAACATTTTAAATAGACTGTTTTCTTCTCCAACATATTTGTGCTCTTACTACCTTACGAATAATAAATGATGAAAAGATGAAAATGGGAAAATCATTACGCAGTGACAAATATGAGAGAGTTACAATTGTTGTAACGGTTCCAGGAAGAGATTTTTTTTGTTGTTGTTTGTATTTCAGTTGGGCTGGTACTATATGAAGGGGATAGGAATGATCTCTGCGTTAGGAGATGAGCAATTAATGCAAGCTAGATCAGAAGGGAAGCAGACGTTAACTGAACGGATGCTTGCATATGGCTGAAGTGATATCTTTATATGAGGCAAATGGAACAGCTGTAAGTAGTGATGCTCAAGACTTCTACAGTATAGGCCATGTTTTTAATAGAGATTGTTCTATGAACACTTTTATTGTCTCGCTGAGGACGTCCTTTGACACTCACAGGCCTGTGACCTCTGTAATAATGAAAATTGCTTACAGATAAATGTGATATAATTAACACACTTTTTTATATTTTTTTGTTGTATGTCAGTGCAGTTTCTCAGCTGGAGGGAGCCTGGTGAACTGAGCACTATGTAACTAATGAGCTTTCTGTGGAACATCTGCAGTCTGAATACCGGCATCTCCACTGAAAATAGTCAGGAAACCTGTGCCTTAATGAAACTTCAGACCACAGAACTAGAAAAGGTTATCCTGTCATTTCTACTAAATTGGCTGCTGGCTTATTTTTTTTACAATACCTTTCTTTTGTGCTTGGATAATCCTGATCTGTCACAGTCTATTCAGCTGCATTCTGTCTAATTTTTCCTTAATATAAACTGAAGTCAAACAGCTACCTCTTAGAGATGATGCTGCACTAATTTTTCTTTTTTTCAGGTTCTTTCTAGTGTCAAACACTTTCTTGTCAGTAAGTTCTTTGAAATGACATTAAAATAATAATTACTAGTCCTTAATTAATTATCAGTCTTTAGTAATAATAAAAATAGTAATAACAAATATTACTCCTAAAGTCAAGGACTGTCTTGTTCTTAGGAACTGAGCATTATTTGATTGGGTAATCCTGTACAGGAGTGCTGTATGGCAAAATTTTGAAGTGCTGAACCCATTACGTAATGAATAAGCTGAGTAGGATTTAACCCTAGTGGACAGCCATAGTATTTGAGACTTCAATTGTACTCCAAAAAAAAAGTGTTTCCACAGTTCACGTGCTAATCTCAGGACACTCGTTTCTGTGCTTTGCCTTAGCCTGTTCATATAAACTCATGTAAATCACTTGATCTCTTGACACCTTCCACTGTCTGTTATACATACTTTACTGCCCAACAGGAGTTTTGGAGTATAATGATGTAAAAGATAACTGGCTACTCAGTTACTGTAGTAATAGAAGCTGTGTGTGTAACTAAGATAGATTACTTCTTTCTTTTCCGGTAATTATTTTGAATAGCCTTTCATACATTAGTTTCCCAAACTAAGCATATGATGGAGCACATCATACTTCTGTAGCTGGATAGCTATTTCAGTTTTGGGTGCTTGTAATCAGGAACAGCAGCTTTATGACAGTTTCAGGATGTAATGCCTCAAGATTTCACTTCAGTGCAAGTGTGATTGTCACATTCCATTAATATTTGTTTGTGATAGATTAATCAACACAACAAAGCTTGAACCAAATACTGGGAAAATGTGATCTGTAAACACATTGAAGGAACTGAATAATTCATCCTGCCCAAAAGCCAGGGAAATACTAGGTACATATTTTAATAATAATGATTGGTTTATTTCAACCAGGAAAATGTAAGGAAAAAAACGTCATTCGAGTGTATCTTGTAGTTATCTTGTATTATTATTTCCTGTAAGCGTAACTGAAACTGATAGCCAAAGCTTATAATCTTTTACTTATTTTAAATGTAAAGAACAAGTTGCTTCAAGTCGATTACAGTCATCATTAAATATCAGAACCTGGTAAAATTATTTATATTTTTATCAGCACTAAGTGCCTTCTTTTGACTATATATTGAAAATCAGAAATAATCTCTCAAATGTTTTCTTAGCACACTGTAAATTTTTAACAATACAATGCAGATTTTATTTGTGAAAAATGCAATTTGTTGAGTGATTTATAGGGCTAACATCACTAAGCTCAGCAAATGCATTAGGTGCTGCGATGTCCTTTCGAGAAGCAAATAACACTTTATGTTATCAAATAGTCATAAAGCTTGCAATCATAAACCTATCTGGTGTTGTTAGCTAATCAGAATCATTCTTCCATGGATAATATTTTCAGATAATATTTTAGTAAATTGCGTGTTTTATTGCTTTTGTAACACAGTAACCATCCCTTCCTCTATGATTCACAAACAGGGCACAAGAACAAGTCCCTTAAGAATATGTAAATCTTTGAAGTGAAAAGATGATGTCCTCTTCCACTATGTAAATTAATTTAAAAATTCAATTTCATTGTTAATGAATTGACTAAAAAGGAAGACTCTTAAATTAGGAAAAAAAAAATGATGGTCAAGGTCAAAATTAGTACTCATAGCTGTCTGCAACCCTGAAGACTCAAGACTTGCATTAACACTTCTGCTGTTGTCAGTTTCCATTTCGTTGCTTTTGCAGTCTTGTCCTATGTCATACACTGGCTTTCAGTTTTTCAACTTCTCCTAGAAAGCTTAATGCATACAGCAGACAGTCAAATGAAGGACAGAGAGGGCGAAGGTGTACTACAATGATGTAGTTCATTTTCTTTCTTACAGAAATGGGTCAGGACATCCTAATTGGAAAGGTAGAACTGGATGGTGAACAACAAAATACACTGTAAAACACAGGTGCTGTCCTCTAACTCCTTCCCTTTCTTCCGTCATCTCTTCCGTCTTCTTGCTTCTCACCTTTCCTGTTCCAGGGACAGAGATGGAAACAAAGGTGAAGTACAAGCCTTTGACTGCTTTACTGATTGTCTTGTGGTCTTTAAAAGCTCTTTGTTTAATTTTATAAGCTGGCGATGAGAGAAGGAGAAGCTAACTTGATAAGAAGTTTGCTCTTTGTTTTTTCAGATACTTGTACCAAAAACTTACACTGAGGCTGAGCTGCATATGACCTGAATGTATGCCATTTCTGCCTCCCCAGGTAGGAAGGAAGAGGCTGTCCAGCAAATTCTTAATAACTTCTTTCTATGGGGTTTTATTGCTCTTTTCTCTTCCATCAAGGACTTACACTCTAAACACCTGAACGTGGGATTAGTACTACTGCCTTGAATGGCTGTTTCTGCTGAATCCATTACTAATCTTAAAAGCTTCCTTCCCTATAGCCAGTGGGAAATGTGGCACACTGCTGTGAAGAGAACCTGGAGAGATACATGAAACAGATTCTGAGTGTTTGAGGTGAAGGAAGCCAGTTGGAGAATGAAGGATACCTATTATGGTGGGAGTAACTATGACTCTCTTAAGATGGGACCATAGTTGCTGGCCTGGCTCTACTGCAGAGGCTAGACCTCTTCATGGTCCTGCTGGATGCGCTTTGGTGTGACCAAGATAGCCTCTGCCCTACTGTATTTGGAGTTATAATTGCTTCCTCCCTATCGACTGGCTTCACCGACCACTTGACCGTTTTTCTTTAGGTGAAACCAAATTTTGGCAATAGATCATTGTGTAGAGCCTGTGCACGTGATTGTAGTTGGGCAAAGTCAGGCAGTTGTTTGAGGGTGGGCTGTCTGGCTTGTGTTTGCCCTCGCATTGTGTATGACATTATGATCCATCTGATACGGGTTGCTTTCATATCGGTATCCACATAAACAAATCCACTGGACTTGTGGGATGACATGGTCCTTAGGAATATCAGGGACTGCAAAAGACTGGTGGAAGAAGAGATGGATCTCTTTGGACTGGAGTTTATAAGCTCAGGCTTTTGTGGTTTGGAATGGTGTTGTCCTTCCACCGGGAGTGACTATCTGGACAGGTTACCAGAGGTGTACGAGATGACCACATCTCCAACTCTTTGGGGCACTGATAACAGCCCATGCGCAACTGGTGTGGAAAGGGAGAAGGGTGAGGAACCCCTGCCCTCCACGACTGTGGCCCAACTTCCACCAATGCCATCAATGCCTATCCTAGCTACCGGAGGAGATCGTTCAGCTGATGGCACTCTGGTTGTGAAGGTCCCAAACAAAAATCCATCATGTCCTTGTGGGAACTGGATAGGAAAAATGTTAGGACAAATCGAACATCTAAAGAGAGCTCATGGAAGGAAAAAGATCCTGTTCCAGTGCTCCTGCTGCGGGAGAACAAATGTGAAACGTCATAGTATTGCCAGCCACTTCCCAAAGTGCAGGGGGCTGTGGAATCTGCACCGGTAGAGGCTGGACCTGTGGGGAATGCGATCGTGTGTTTGAATCTAAGAATGTGGAATGGACTTTAGTCTCCGCCTGAAAACAGGTACAGCAAGGGGGCTACATCAGTAGTGCTGGACAGAGGAGGAGATTAACTTACTCTGAAAGCTTGAAAAACAGTATGAGGGGTGTAAAAACATCAATAAGTGATTGCAGAACACTTGCTGTCTAAAACAGCCAAACAGGTAAGTGACGAGCAGAGAGGACTTCATAAAAGTCCAGTGAAGAAAAAGGTGAAAGATCTGGATTGGAAGAAACTTCTATGGGAAGAAGGAGAACATCGAGACAATGGGTCGCATGGAGAAGGTGGGCTGAAATTCCATTGCAGAAAGGTTATCTCCGAATGGTTGACATCTGACAAACTTCCCATTCTTCAAGGGATTTACAGGAAGGTGACTGAAGGTGAGGAAGACCCAGCATTACTGATTGCTGATGTTTCTGAATTCTGCTATGCATGCCTGTTTGCTAAATCCATCGTGGCAAAGACTGGCCTAATGCAGAACACCAGGAAGCATGCCCTTTGGGTCCACAAAAAAGGTGGATGAAGAAGAGAGTAGTGTGATGGGAACGATTCTTATGCTTCCAGTGGCTGTTCCACCTGGATAGAGGGGAAACTAGCTGGTATTATCCTGGATGACGTGGAATCCCTGAGGTGTGGTCTCCCATTGGATGAAATGCACACTGTCTTCAAGTTGAGATGGGAGTCGCCAGGAACATTCAAAGGCCTGGGAGCTTTCAAGACTATCACTTTTGTAGACAATTTGGCATTTGAAGCCATGATGACAGCAAAAGAGATCTCTAAGAACATCAGACATGAGTAAAAATTCAGCACTGGGCCCAGATCATCTGAGTCTGAGGGACCTAATGAAGACATGTCCCCAGCACGTCCAACTAATGGAACTTTTTAATCTATGGCTGGTGCCTGGTGTCATGCTGGACATGATGAGATAACGCCGGGCAATATTAATATCAAAATCTGTGTTGCCTAAACGACAGAGCAACATCATTAATTGGCAGCCAACATTGGTCAACCATTTTGAGGCTGTTTTCAAGGATCTTAATAGCCCAGTTCATTAAGGCATGTCCTGTAAATCCACAGCAGAGGGGCTTTATTATCTCATCTGGTTGCTCCAAAAATGTAAAACTACTACAACTACTTACTCAATGTGCTAAAAGGGAACACCAGCCCCTTGGGGCAGTCTTTGTTGATTTGACTAAAGCCTTCAACGCTGTGAGCCACTTTTGCATTATAATGGCTCTAAAACAGAAGGGCACTGATGATCATTTTGTTGCCCTGATTAAAATTCTTTATGATTATCTTACTACCCAGATAGATCTGAAGAATGAGCAGTTGGACCCCATCAAGATCCGGCTTGGAGTGAAGCAAGGTGACCCAGTGTATCCAGTTTTATTCAATCTGTCAGTGCTCTACTGTGCAAGCTGGAGGAGGAAGGCAATGGGTTCCAGCACTGAATGAAAAAGATAACAACTTTAGCCTTTGCAGATGACTTGGTGCTACTGAGTGAATCTTGCAGTGGAAGTCAGAACATCATCGAAATTCTCAGTCTTCTGTGAACTGACGAGCCTCAAAAGTCAGAGGGAGAAGTGCCATGGCTTCCACATCAAGCCAACGAAAGACTCTTACGCAATCGAGTGACTGTCCTGCTTGGACAATTAATGGCACACCCCTTAATATGATTGACCCAGACAGCTCAGAGAAATACCTGGTCCTGTATATAATCCCGTGGGTTGGGATATCAAAACCTGAACTGTTGGAACAACTAAATGAGTGGCTGAGGCTGATCAGACAGGCTTCACTGAAGCCCCTTCATAAGGTAGACATCTTGAAAGCATTTACTATCCTTTGATGGATTTATCTAGCTGACCATGCCAATGTGAAGGCCACATAACTCCAAGTGCTTGACTTGTATAAACCTAATCTGACTGTAAATAAAATATATTTGCAGGTCATCATGATCAGTTGCCTTCTACGATGGAGTGACTGCATCAGTAGACAAGGGAAGAGCTACGGATGTCATCTACCTAGGCTTCTTTAAGGCCTTTGATATGGTCCCCCCCAACATTCTTGCTGCTAAACTGGAGGAATATGGGTTTGATGGATGGACTGTTAGATGGATAAGGAATTGACTGGATGGCCGTATCCAGAGTTACAGTCAATGGCTCAATGTCCACGTAGAAACCAGTAATGAGTGGTGTCCCTCAAGGGTCCGTACTGGGACAAATACTTTTTAATATCTTCATCAACAACATAGTGGGATCGAGTGCACCCTCAGCAAGTTTGCAGATGACACCAAGCTGAGTGGTGCAGTTGATTCACTAGAGGGAAGGGATGCCATCCAGAGGAACCTTGACGGGCTTGAGGAGTGGGCCCATGCGAACCTCATGAAGTTCAACAAGGCCAAGTGCAAGGTCCTGCACCTGGGCTGGGGCAATCCAACTCAAACCATTCTATGATTCTGTGATCAGGGAATTGGAGGCCTGTCGGAAGGAAGGGAGGGAGGTGGAAGGGATAGTAGGTAGGAACTAAAAGGGATTTGGTAATCATGACACATCATCCTACCTGCTGACAAAATCAACTGGCTGTACCTAGGTGGATGGGTCACCTTGCTTAACCCAGAAAAGGAACATGAAAATTTTATGTGTTCAATAAATAGCTGCTGTTAAATGGCTTCCTATCAGGCTTTTACAGTGTCTTCAAAAAATTAATGGTGCTTCTGTGTTTATTCTGAAAGTTATTAAATAATAATTCTAAATTATTAGTGCAATTGTGCCCATATTAAAAAGAAGTAATTTGATTGAGATTTGATAAGGAAATCAGCTTTGTTAAGGCTCTGTGAATAATTGCCCCAAGTGATTTATCCCACTTTAATAGTACAGCAGCACACATATCTGCAATGTGTATTCTCATTATTAAAGACTCTCAGTACAAATATTTAAATATCTAATAATTGGAGACTTGACATTTATTAGAATGTAGATTTGGGGAGGGCTTAATAATGCTTTTAATATAATTTGACAGCATAAAAAAAATGTGCATTAATTCCATTATTGGAATGCCTTAAAGGAAAATTACAGAGAGATGCAACTTGGATTTGTACTTTTCTTCCACCTTCTTCTGAGTCTGAGCTGTGCTGTGGTTAGCATTTGCTCAAGTATTTGGAACAAAAAAAGGATATTGAATCTTAATACATTTTTTTCCCCTCACCAATGCAGGGAAAACACATATAACTTCATTTGGATAGTAATGATTTTTTGTAAGTATTCGTGAACTGTGTTTAGAAATAGAGTTAATGTAAAATGTGCCTAACAGATAGGTGGATAGGTAAACAAAGAGACTTTTTGATCTGGAAAAACTCATAGCAGAATCCTAGAAGCTGATGTTTAGGATAAAATCCTTCTGCTTGTTCTTCTGTTTTTCTGCTTCCCTATAGAGAGGATAGTGGGCTGATACAGAGTCCCTAAAGAACTTAAGGATTGATTTTCATGATATTTGCACAGCCTGTATAAAGCAGGAGTAGTAAGGCATCTACTTATTTTTCCAAGCTGCCAGGAAGAGTTTGAGATGGAGGGCTTGTGCCTACATCTGCACTTTCTCCCTAAGTAGGAATGGGAGAATGGAGAAGGCCTAAAAGAAGAAACCTTTCTATTCTTGTTGCCCCTAGCATTGTTGGGTCAATATTGCAAATTATGTACATCTTTTCTTCCCTGGCAGCACTTCTTATCCATGTCTTCTCCTTCAGTGACAGTATCAGGAGACGCACAGAGCAGGATAAGGAAAAGCTGACATCCATATCTCACTGCTGCTGTAGACTGCTGCCTATGTTGCTTACGCATTGAACCAACTCTGATTATTACTTCTTAAAGAGACTTTCGCTTGGTTACCTGAGGTACATTAGCACTTACTTTCTTTTCAGTTGTCACATATCCTTGCAGCTTAATGACTAATGGCTGCTCATATAGGCTGGTCCCAAACTGGACCAGATAAAACCACATCAGGGTATTTATGCTATTTTTTCCCGTTTAATGTTAAAGATGGAGTTCTCTTAGCCTGCTGCTCTTTGGAAGAGTACATATTGACAAATGACACTCTTTTAATGCTTTCTGACAATAACAGTGCTTTTTGCCAATTTCTGCTGCCAATAATAATGACTGTTAAGTCAAACAACTAATGAATGTCTCCAAATGACCTTTTAGCAACTACTGTCAACATTAACTACTCTACAGCATTTTCACCTTCCCATGTAATTGCCAGTGTTTAATTTTGAGTGCATAAAAGTAACTGACATAACTGAGAACTGTATATACGGTAGTTTGAATGATACTGCAACAGCTGGTCTAGTTCTGCAACTCATGACGAATACTTGGGGTTATATTGACAGATGACTTCTAGGGACAGGAGAAGTGATTGCTTGTGTGCAAATTTCTCACATAAAAGGCAACTAAAAAGCACAAGAGTTGTTCTTCATGGTTTCATGTTAGTACAAATGCTCCTGCAAGGCCTGGTGGCAGCATTAGTTTCTAAGGGGGGCAAAGAACGTGTGAGAGCAGTTATGGCTGCTCTGAGCTTCGTACAAGGTTTAGTCAGTCTGCATCTCATTCTTGAATTTACCATTTCTTTTAAAATACTTTAGGACTCTATCCAGCATATGTTAAGATGAAAAAGGGCGAGTCACAGTCAGTGCTGTTTCTCTACATGCATAGCAGAGAAGAAGAAATTTCTTGCCGTGTCCTAAATTCCTAACTGACCAGTCAGCATCGACTGTGTGTGAGCATTAGGGAATGAGCTTTAGAGACTACTGGATCACACGAAGATAATGTTGTTCAAGATCCCTTGAAATGACCACAAGCATACACCTTCCTAGAAAAGACAAGGACAAATAAGCTGAAGGGACTGAAGCTGGAATTGGGGAGTTAAAATTCCAGCGGAAAGACAGACTTCCTGTAGAGCCAGTTAACCCTTTGTATAACACAACTCTGTAACATAAGTACTACTTCTTTATCACCTTAGTTTTCTGTCCTGTGTACAGTGTGACCCCACTTTATTCCCAAGCACCTGTATGTAGCTTCCAACTCAAAATGAGAATGTGGTACAAACATTTGAAGGTAAACAATAAGCTCAATAAGTAAAAACAAACATCTCCTATTGTTTAGATCCTGCTCTCTTGAGGCTGATGTCAGAAACCTGCTGTTTTTACTACTCTACATGTGTAATTAAAACTTAATGTCTGTGAAAAAGTGTGGTCAGATAATTAAAACTTAATGAACAAAACAAATGCTAGCAATGGGGGTGTTGCAAAATAGGGTGCTCTATGTGAAAATGTGGCAGTGGGAATCTGAAAATATATTTCATTGCTGAAGTATAAATATATGCATATAAATAATTCTCATTAACTTGTTTTTCTTAAGTATTTTAATTATAAACAAGTGTTTCTTGTTAAATATTTTAAACTATAGGTTCTTTTTACATGGTAAATAATGATGTATAGCTGCTCTTTAAATATTGTATTACTTCATTAGAAATGTATCCTAGACACTAGACAGTGTCACAACTCTCACTAGTGCATTTGATTAGCAATGTTCCAATAATAGTTAAAATCAAAAGTTGAGGCAAAAAGAAGCCACAAGAAGTGTGTGTGTTAATTTCACAGCTACTTGAAAGTATTTCTGCTGCAGGTCCTGCAGCCAAAAGCAATGCTGAATTGCTGCTTGTTTCAGGATAGTGTTTTGGAGAATTACACCTACGAATGGCAGCAAAATCAACAACCTAGAGGATATCTGGACAAGTTACCGTGCAGAAATCAAACATGGCCGTTATGATGTGGTTCATGCTACTCTGGATAAATAATTTCACATGGAAAATACAACATTTTGATCCGTTTGCGGAACCCTTGAAAGTCAGCTGCGTTGTTTCAAGCAGAATGAATTCAGATTCCTTCTGGCATGAATTGAGCTGAAATGTAGGAGTCATCTTGCTATGTTATGGTAAGTGTTCAACACAGCAGACAAATAGGGATAACCTCTTTCAAGAGAAAACTTAGACACAAGAAAATAGCAGGACTCTGGCCACGATTGAAACATCACAGGAACAGACTAGTGAAGAAAAACACTTGTAACGTGTTGAATATTTGAAGGAGGTAGTTGAAGGAGGTCCTAAAGAAAGTATTGAAGCATTTTAGCAAGTTCTTGAAATCTGGACTAATTAAGAGATACAGTATCAATTATTTAGGTATTTGTGCAACTGATGATCTGTTCACATAGTTAATAAAACTATTCACATATCAAACGTTAAACATGTATATAAATGCTTTCAGAGTAGAACTAAAGTGATCTATATTAAGCAGCTGTTGCCTTGTAACGTATTATGATACTCAGTTTTAGGATGAAAGCATTCCGATGTAATCGGGGGAAAAAAATCGCTATATGATTTTGGGCTGACAATCATTTAATCGTAATGTGTATTACAGCTTTTATACATTTTCAGTAATATTAATTCTGTTGGTAATATATAGCATATCATTCATCCTATTATCATTCATTTGCTTATCCCCATTGGTAAATTTGTACATGAAATGTAAGGGTTTTTCAGTTCTCTGCCCGTTAAAATTAACACTAAAACCTGTATTGGATTGAAGATCAGGAACATGTCTTACTTATTAGCCATAAGGAAGTTACAGAACCGGGAGGAGTATTTTCCTCAGTATTAGGTAGCATGTTATCAACACCATTCAAAGAGGAGTATAGAGAAGAGATGTTCTGTCTCGAAGGCAACCTAGCACGCAGGATAACTCTTACCAGTTTTCTTTTCCATCACGTGAGGGAGAATGCCCTGTTAGCCTTTACTACAGGTTAAAGGAAAGCTTTCCATCTTGTGATTCAGTGAGTTGCAGGAGCAGAGGGAGCGGCTATGTGACACAGTTTACTTCCCATCTTGTTATTACCTTTCGTTACGAAGATTGTACCTTTCACTTGCAAAACCACTGCCTAGGTCAGTCCTTTAGAGACATGGTACAGTGTGTTATTTAAAGCTCATCTGTGAAACACGTGCATAATGCACAATCCGAAATTCAGTGTAACAAAAGTAAGACAAACCCTCCTGTACCAAGGAAGACACCTTATGCTTTACCGCTAGCACAAATGACCGTGTAATTTGGAAGATTTACTACAGCTGTAACTCTGGTTCCATAGTATGGAAACAGACCTGGAAAGGTCTATAAGCTTGAATTCAGTTTTACATGACTGTACAGAACAGATGTGGCACTGAGCGCTGAGAGTTTGAGTAGAATTTGAAAAAGCCTCTTGTACATTTGCATATTGTAGTACGGGTCGCTCTGAACATTGGCTCTTGAAAGATATTTTTGTGTTATTTTTGGCAGGGAGAGGAAAATATAACAGTACCAGTGGGTGGAGAAAGTTGGGTCTGCAGTGACAGAACCAGAATTCAGGGAGCATCAGTTCCCCAACGTCCCACCAGCGTACTGGACACAGGTTAACATCCTGGCTTTTTACGCTGCTAGCTTCATAACCTGTCTGTACTGGATGACACTTCAAATCCACAGCACGGGTCTTCACTAATTCACGAACCTGTAATAACCAAAATTGTTATCCTGTGTAGGGAACAGTATAGTATAATTGAATCCTTAAAGTACTGCTTGGTTTGTGGAAATTGTTCAAACGCTTTTGCTGTAGCAATGTAAGGCAGCTGTTGGGCATGGAAATCTCATTCCCAAACACCAAAATTTAACAGCATTTTAAGCAATTAAACCCCAGTATTTTTAATGGTAAATTTTAGGTTGATCTTACTATTGGACTAATATAAATTAAAGAACTTCTCCCTCCCCTTCACCCTGGTCCCCGAACAGGAAACTGAAAACCTTTGATATGATTTCTCTCTGTAACATAAAAAGAAAATTCCTGAATAAAAAGGCTTTTAGTGTTGTGGTGCACAATATAGGAAAGCATACTGTAAATTAATTATTCTCTGCAGACTACATTATTATGAGACTGAGATAAGCTTTGACCTTCGATGCATTCATTTGCATAATACAGCACAGAGTACCATGCTATTGTGTATTTTTCATCATCAACTTGTGGTTCTACTGATACTAAAATGTGTTCACTTAAAATATTTTATTGTATGAGTTTTAATTGCAAACATATTCTTGATATTATTTGTTGGACTAAAGTAGTACTGGGTACAGTCTATCTCTTAATACCCATTGGCTTTTGACACTTGGAAGACAATTAAGAGTAGAATTGGATATTGAGAGCACTAGATGTTTATCATAAAAAGTCCATAGAAACATTGTTTAACTGTCACACAGTTGGTTTTTTTTCTGTTAAAAGAGGCCAAAAGAAGTTAATCGCTAAAAGCAATGTATGCAAAAACCCTCAAAAACCTGAATATTACCTGTTTGGCTGATTATGCAAATATGAGTTCAGAGCCATAATTTTCTAAAGATCAGGAAATTCAAAATGGTGACTAGTGTCCATGGGGCTTTTTAGTTAGTCTCAAAAATATTTCTTTAGATGATACTTTCCTTTTTCTGCCTGGGTATTTAAGTGCCTAGCTCATCAAATGCTTAAAAAGAGGAATTCCTGCAGAATGAAAGGTTAACATTAATTTTCAATTTAAAGCTCTGTTTCTTCTCCAAATCCCAAAAAGAAGCACAGTTATACTTGCAAGGTCTAATCTGCTTGTTATCTACATGACTGACCTTTGCAGAGGTGAGGTACACAATGAAGTTTTTATGCAGTATGTGCAGACAGAATAAAAACAGTTAAGAAATATTGTTTTTTAGTAGGATATTTTAAATACAGATAGTAAAATGGTATGCTAGACTGGCTTCTTGGCAAATTACTACAATGGACAGATGGTTTTTCATTATCTGTTGTACAGAAATACAAGGCTTGCAACAGTGTGTTTTGTATTGATGCTTATTCATCTGTGAGAGAGTAATTTTCAGGCTGCTTGTCCAGAACACATTCTAAATCTTCCTTTGCATCTGCAGAACATCTGCTTAAACTAGGATTGTCAATGTCAATATTTTACTGCTAGTAAGCTACAGGCTGTCTTAATGTCTTCCCAAAGCCAAAGAAATGAGTATAAAATAGGATTTCAGGGCTGGGATCCAGGGTTTACTGTCTAGATGCATTCTTCACTTTGTATGCAGTGTAAAATCTTACTCAATACCCATTCTACTCCTGGTAACATATGGTCTCAACAATTAGCACAGAAAAAAGCAATTTCTCTTTCTAACAGTTTACAAATGGTGGGAAAAAGATACATTTAGTTTAGATATTTACGTAACCAATATGTTTGATGGCAAGAAAAATTGTAAACAATAAAAGGCCACGTTATAAACATCTTACTAGGATGCATGCCTCAGTTAATTACTCTAAAGAGGGAGGCAGAGGATTTCACATCTAGAAGATTTAAAATTTTTGAAGAGATAAATTACAGTCTCTATTTCAAAGTCTCAGTATGGAAGTTGCGGTAGATAACAAGGTGCATTTTTCAGCTCCTTTGGGTAGTCTTTAATTTCATTAAATAGCTTTAATTTCATTAATTCTTTATGTGCCAATATTATTGTTGTTTTCCTCCAATTATCCCACTCCTCATTGTTGACTTCCACTCTGATGTCTGTTGGAAGCGTAAGCTGATGTAATAAGTTTTGAGGGCACATATGAAACAGTAGATGAGCACTGTCCGTAACGTAGTAGGTTTCAATGAACTAAGAGTACTAGATGGTTTTTGTCGTCTTTCTTTTTCTCTCATGCCTCTTGGGTCCATTGCTTCTAGAGATATTCCTGCTGGCTTGTTGAGATCTGAAAACTTACTACCAGAGAGCAGGTATATGGCAAACACAGTCATTCACATCCACAGGCAGTACCATGAACAAAAACCCCTACTGTTTTAGAGTCTTCTAAAGACCAAATTTTTTTTTTTTTTTTTTTGGGGGGGGTAAGCCCTTACTATTGGGATGAACACTTTGGAAAAACCGAAAGATTTTGCACATTTAGTCAAACTGATTACAGTAACATTCATTCCACCAGCATAAAATGTCAACTGTCTTGCTTTCATTCAGGTAAAGAACAGAGCACTCAAACAACAAGGGCAGTATATGTAAGTGCAAAGTCTCAAACCAGTTTTGTGTAGTATGTGCAACATACATAACAAAGCTTACACATATGTACACAGTGTTCTGATAGGACTCTCATTAGATTTGGGTAAAAAGCAATTTTTGTGTCCCACAAAGCTTTGGGAATTAAAATATGCTCCAATTCTCTAAGTTCTGATATAGGAAGATGCTGAGTAAAGGCCTGGAGTTACTGACATGTAAATGTAGTGCTGAAGGTTCAGATTCAAGCTCTGAAGGAAACCATTCTATTTTACTTAATCCAAATCTGGAAAGTGAATCCAGCTCTCTTACACCCTAGATGAGAATCAGATATTGATAGGGGATCAATATTTGAGGCCAGTAGCAATGGTCAGATTTAATACCAAAGTTTTTTAAATAACTGAAGAGACAAGTTTGAGAAATCTTCACCAGTGGTTGCCTAATGTTTATAGTATTTATAGGGGCTGTAGAAAACTCAGGGTCTCTCCGAATTAGACACAGGTATCCCATATGTGTGTGAGGATACCAGTTATTATGTAGTATTTTTAACTGTGGTCATTTCATCCTGTCATTTCTACTGTGAGAGATACTGAAGATTATTAGAAATGGTAACTGTACCATGCTGTAATGTGAAACGTAGCTTGTCCATATGTTTTAGCACATCACTGAATATGGCTGTATTCTATTTCCTAAAAAGAGGAAATATTTCTGCAGCGTCATTACTTCACCTTCTCAATTCTTTTGGATTTGGATAATTTCAATGAGAGGTTAATCCTGATCTCATAATTTCAGTGAGAACTTAATGAATTATGAATTATAAACCCTCATGGATGTGAGTAAATGTCATCCTTGCCCTCTAAAGGCAAACTTTAGATAGAGGTCTATATTTCTGTAAGTGCTGTCTATTGGGTTAATTCTGCTTTCATCAAAATCCGTGGTTAAAATTCTTCTGCTTGTTCAGTAAGAGCAGTGCTTGGCCACTGATGACTGATTTAGAAAATCCTGGGTGTAAAATTTAACTGACTTTTCCCAAATCTCAAAGCAGTTCATGTGCATGCATTCAAGTCATCTTATGAAGAACAGCAACCTCACAAACTTATTTAGAATGGAGAAATGCATTAGAATTGACAGAATCATTCAAATATTGTTATCAATTCCTGCTGACATTAAACGGAAGTGGCTTAACAGAATGGAGTATAAAAGAAGAATGAAATTTTTCAAACACCCAAATGGCAGTTCTGTGTCTGAGTCTCATTGACTTTGGGTAGGAGCTGAATGGAGCTGGCCTTCGTGCCTTTGAAAGTAAAAGACCAAGGACGAGATTTGCAGAGACCAATGTGTGACAGGTAATGAGGGAATACTAATAGGTATGGGAAACTGTTGATGGGTCTGAAGATGGAGGCAGCTTGACTGATGTCCTTGCTTTATTGTGACATTCTAACTTTCTGACTGAATATTCTGGTTCTGAGGGTCATGTTTTCCTGGCATCATGTTTTTTTCCTGTTTGATTTGATGTCTTTCTAAGATGTTTTACAGTGGACAAAAGTGAATGAGTAATTTACCATGTAATAGGATGTCTGTAGTTCAATGCTTACCTCCCCCCTCCCCGCCCCACCCCATGATCTTGTTCCTTTGTCTTCCTGCTCATGTTAAAGTTAATTTTGTTTAAGGTGCAGGGTGAACGATATTCAGACATTACTAACATATTTTAATGCAGAAAGTTTCAAAAGCTCTATTTTCGGGGTATGTATGTTGTGTGAGTAGGTGCATAAGAACCTGTGAAATGTGCGTAAGAACTTGTGAAAGTAATCGTTGCACAAAATCACGTATGTGGCATTATGTAAAATCCCTAATCCCTCATAAAAGAATAAGCCATTTTCTTTTATTGTACTGTTTTAAAATTAAACATAAACATGACTCTTCACAAAAAGAGAGATGACTCGCCATTACCTGGAGTTCTGAGAAGTGTTGTCCAATTATATACTCAACCTATGAGTTTCCATTTGCCACATGCACTTGAACACAGAAACTTTCTTTTTCTCCATTTGCTGACCTTCACTCATACGTAACATTTAGTATCATAAAGAAGTGATATAAGCTTTTCTCAGGCAGTATTCTGAAGTTGCTGAGGTCAGATTCCTAGAGCATTTGGAAACATCATCATAAATACTAGGTGTAGTTAGATGTTAAGACGAAATAGTTTTATTTATCCACACAAAGTAAAGAATGTGATGGTGATACAAACAGGATACTGGAGCCACCAGCTAGAAAAGGAATTGATTCTGCCTAGTAGCTGTTTTGCTTTAACCCTTCACTGAGCATGATTACAAGGAATCTAGGTGTTACTGCTTCTGATATGTGGATGATATGAACGGAATCAAGACCATTAAGGCATTATAGGAGGAGATGGTGTTTGTCTCTGTGTACCCAAGTGTCCTAATTTTTTTATTAGAAACGGTTTATTCATCATCTTTGAATTTTGTTTTGTTGTATGTCCTGATATGGGGCAGTCAGACAGCCCTTAGGCTGTAATAATGTCTCTGCTTTGTTCAGAAAATTCTGGTCAGCATGTGCTGAAATTTAAACCAGTTGTGTACATGTATTAAGATACAGTCTTCAGTGAGGTGCTCATATCGTTCAACAAGGTCACTACATTGTCTGGAAGGAGAACAGCTATACATAGGGGCAACAATAAAGTAGTTCTATGATACAACTTTTAAGTGAGGCCCACATCCCTAAAAGTTGCTCAAATGTAGTGGGTTTTCAGATGTGAATTTGTAAGTCACAGAAACACTGTAGTCATTTCTACCCTCGGTTAGATTCAAAACTGATGTGAAACACTTCCCTGTGCTCGTGGGCCATTCAGGTTCCAGAATAATCTCCATTAATGTAGCTGTTTCTGTGTGCTCAGTTCTTTTATCTACACTGAAGTGTTTCCTCCTATATTCTAGACATAAGTAAACTTCATTGTCTTTATTTTAAAGTTTAAGATAAAACATTCTAAAAGTGCTATTTTTTATTTCTCCCTATAAACTTTACATACTTGTTTCTCTTCTGTTCTTTTTTTCTCTTTTCAAAACATAGGACAAGTATAAATTTATTTCCTGACGTGTATTACTACGACATACCTAATTACACTGCTTACCTTTGATCCTCCTTGTTTTGCAAAAACGTTGGCATTCAGGTCTAATGTGAGGAAGTGAATTATAGGTATTGGTTGCAGTTGTGAAGCTGTTCTGATTAAATGATGAATTCCCTGATGTGTTTTTCACTGTTCACTTGGCTACCTGGAGATGGAAAAGCAAATGAGTACTAAAATAGCTAGTTTAGTCAGTGCTTCTTTCAGGTGAATAGCATACTCTAGCTCGTACATACAAGTGCGAGGCCACAAATTCAAAAGATGTGTTTCTGGATTTGTGTTTTGAGTTAACATCATGAACAAAGCCCTGAATACAGTTTCAGAGATGCCCTGTGTTTCGTTTACTCCAGCCTTGATCCACTGAAAAAGAATCTAGTTCAAGAATATATTTCTTGGATTCCTTTTCAAACAAAAACTTCAGTTTTCGCTGATGATATTTCCTAAGTGCGTAAACTGAGAATTCTGACATTGCTTGGCGCTGTGACTGCCGCAGCTGGTGAAAGTTTCTTGAACCCACTTCACCGCGAGCCCAGTGTTGTGCTGTGGTTACTTAGAGAGGTGACTTTTCATTTAGGAGTGACAAAAAGGATGACTTCCCTTTTTCAGTTGCAGACATGTACAACTATGTACATTTTAGAAACTGATGAACAGTTACTATCTTTGCTTTTAAAGAACAAAGAAAGGCTCATCACCTTCCCACGATAATTCCAGGATCATCATACAGACAGCTTTATTAAATGTTGAGAATAGCCCTAGGTGTAGTTGGATAATTTGAAAGGAATCTGTATTGTACTTTATCTTTTACATGTATTAATTTAGATGTGATATTTACCTCTTTGAGGTAAGATTGAACATATTGTGAAGGGGAAAACAAACCAACCCTTCATTTGGTTCTTCCCTACTTTCCAATTTGGAAACTTGTGGTAATTCTGTCTAAAATGAGTAGGAGAAAATAATGGGAGATCATTAGAACAAGAGAATCAGTCAGTCAATCTGCTGAAAGCTTAGGATTCATAACTTAGGATACTGTTTGCAAAATTGTAAATGATAACTGTAGATGATTACGAAAACTAGATCAGATTAGGGTTTTTTCATTTTGAGAAGGCTTGACCGAATTCCACCTTCACACTGTGTGTTTCAGTGGATGTTGCTGTTGAGAAAAAATAGTCGCTATTCTGATCTGAGCTTTTCTATCTATTGATTAAACTGATCTCTTCTACCTATCTTGGTTCAGCATAGACTCTTAATTTCTCTGTGAACTCTTCTCCTGTGCTAGGGGTTTAGTTATATAACATCTTCCCTTTACAAAGAATATTGCCTTCCACATCTTAATTTGATCAAGGATCAGCTTGTAAGCATGTGGAATGAAACCATTCAACCACGCATACTTTGCATCTTAGCAGAAAGCAACCTTTTTCTAGGGAATATTTTCAAAATTCTAGGGAATATTTTTAAAAATTTCAAATAGAAGCAAAGTAGATGAATAAATGAGTGTTCTACTATATTGCTTCATTGAAAACAAGCATTAGGTTTCTTTTCTAATACTGTATCTAGTTTTACAGCCTAAATCAGCATCTGTTTCTAAAGAGAGTTTGAATATGATTTTGGTTTAATGTTACTTTTGTTAAGGTCTGAACCTACAGCTCGGCAGTGCATTCTGTAGAAGGATAGCAGATTTGAATTCCAGTAGCTAAAAGGATGAACTGACTGCTTTCATTTGTCATTTAAGGAATTTAAAAAAAAAAAGATCCTGAGGAATGGCAGCCTTTTGTAAAATGAAAATTTAACTTATGCTCTGATCAGAGGCAGTATCAAGTATTTTAATTTTTCTGTTGGATGTATGAAAGTTCCTTAGAAAGCTATTTCTGTCTGAGATTAAATTTGTAGTTCCCATATGAGATTTAATATTGCTTTAAATGTTGTGATCCTCAAAAAACTATGTTGCAGAACTCATCATAAGCTGAACATTAGAGAGGCTTCCTAAATGAAGGTGGTAGTTACCCAGCAATTTCCTTCTGTGTTAATTGGAATAAACAGCTCATCAAGCCAACCTGAAATTTTAAGGTAATGACATTGCTCCTTATGGGTATTTTCTCAGCATGATGTGTATAGCCTTGTGTTTATTAGTACAGCAGATAACTGAGTTTTCTTGACACTTATTCCAGCTATTTGCTCTGCTGGAATTTTACAGATACACGTTAATACCAAGCACTATACCACCATGAGAATGTCCTTGACAAATTAGCCTGCTGAGTCTGCATATAAAAGGAAGTCTATCAACTGATTTCATCTTAGTTCTGTAATCTTAAATTTTGTGTTATTTGCACCAGATTGTTCTGGAACATAAGGATCTTAAGACACTGTTGGATCAAGTGAAAATTAATAAGATTTTTTTTTTAATAATGCAACTATTTTTATATCTCCGTTTTGTGATTTCATTGCTTAAATTCAGTTCTGAATTTCATAGTCCAGTCTACTGTCCAGTCCAGACGGTAGATTTTTTTTTGTCTTTTTTTCCTGAGGTAGCATAAGATTTGGTTTGTCAAAACAAATTTTGTTTGCTATGGAGAAAATAGTGACGTTGCTCCTCTTCTGGACAAATGCAGATGTTAACTAATGTTACTAGCTTTCTCTCATGTAGGTACTTAAAGCTTAAATACCCATATGACTTGACTCCTGATGGGTCATGTGCGAAGTACATACACATGGTCAAGAAGGCTCAAAAGTACTTCAAGACCTTAATAACATGATAGCAGATACTTAATGAAATAATTATTTCTAAGATTAGGAGATGCTGATTACTTCTAGGAAGAGTAATACTACACCAGTCAAATGAAAAGATCTTAAAAGTAACTAGGGATCTTAGGTACTTCAATTTCTAGCGCTGCATTTGAGTTGGTAGGGTCTTTCAAAATTTCAAAAAAGTAAGCCATCTTTGAAGATGGCTTTTTTGAAGCCACGGTTTGAATGGTGACTTTTAGCAGTTGGTATAAATAGCCACTTGAAGACTCTAAAAAAAAAAAAAAAAAATCATCATCATTTGAAACCTTAAACCAATCTATGTATGATCCAATGGAAGACTGTATTGTTGAGCTGGATGCGTCTGTAACTATTTTCTTGCTATGGCACCTTTTAGCTTAAAAAATGTTGCATTAAAATTACACCCATTTTCATTTTTCCTTTAAAAAGCATGGTTCTGCAAGTTTTATGTTTACCAGAAGAGATTAATGAGCTTTTTCAGGCTAATTTATGAAACTTGGAACCACAATATTCTTCACTAAGGTTAAAGAACTTTAGTAAACTTTACTAAGTTTATCCTGTAGGAACCGAATTCTGTTTATGGTATGTTTGTGCCAGTGGTGTTTATCCTAACTGTGTTTTCAATATGTTAGTTGGAAACATTAGACCTGCATTAAGCAGAATTCTGCTACCCTCCCAAAAAAGCTGTCTTTGTAGGCATAGCAGAGATTTTTCTGTTGACTGAATGAGTTGCTGCAAAGAGATGGGATGTAGACTCCCAAAAAACAAAAGTAAAAGATATTGTTGATTTAAGAAGCTAAAACAAATAGTACTATGGTCTTAAGACATTTTTAAAGTCTTAAATCTATTTTTCTGCATGTAGCTGCTTTGTAGAACTGTCCACAATGTATGTGACAAGCCAGAATTGTACAGGGTAATAATGACATGCCTTTTGTAGTTGTAAGTGCTTTTTTGGTTTGTTTGTTTGCACTTGAAACCCCTCTCCTGACTAGTTCTACAGCAAGTTTGGTAGATTTGTCCTTGCATTAAAAACACTGAATGAAAACAATGAACTGACCATTTTCAAAAGACAGCGCATTAGATTCTGAAAGCAATTTGTACATTTCATGAGTCTGTCCTTGAAATAGAAAAGAATTACTACAGTATATATTATGTAAAAGAAAAAACTCTGAGTTAGAGGCAGAGCATTGAAGGTACTGCTTTATGTGTCCTCCTTGACTACATTTTTCACAGAAGCTGCATGGCTTGCGTTTATCTCCCTCCAACCTTTCTTTAGTCCAGTTCAGCGGGGTACTTGAGCAGATGGATAACTGTGGGGCGTGGAGGTGAATGGGACTGGCAAATGATTAAGTGCGTTCGCGAATCACAATCTTTGGTCCGATTGTGCAATATGTGGAGCCAGCTTAATAACTGTTTAGTGAAAACGTGTTGCAAGACAAACAGTCGGCTTCCACCCATCTGGTCCATATATTTTGCCTATTGAAAGGAGAAAAGTAATTTCTTGCACTGAGACCCACTCTTTCTGGTGAAAAATGGACAAAATTGCTTCACTGAACAGGGTGTTAGTCGTAGTTTTGCCTAGTTGCAAAATTGGCAAAGTGCTAAAAATGGACTGGTTTTGCTTTCCTTGCACAGCTGTTTTGACAGTGGAGCGTACATTAAATGTTTGTGCAAGGAAAGGTGATCAATTGGAGAATGTACAGCAAAACAAACAAACAAAGAAAAAGTGTTCCGTTTCAGAAAGTATTTTTTTAAACAGCCGGAATCAGAAGATAGTCAATGTTTTATCATTTGCTGTCCTGCAGTGGAATACTGTCGTCTTAAATGCACAACAATGAATTTAGTGCAGAATTGTCGCAAATTTGTTGATCTTCACAATGCCCAATTCTTTTTATGATTATCATTAAATGTTTATCGGTGGTGGTTATAGTTTATTGTTAATGATCGGGACTTTTTATCTGTCTATAGAGAAGCAGCTACAGTTACTTACACTGCTGCGTTAGTTTATTCTACATCTGTGGTCAGTGGAAATAAAATTTGAAAATAGCCATTAAACTTACATACAGGAAAAAATTTACACTTGCTTTTTTACAGCAGCAGGAAGGACAACAACTGTTTTTAGGCATGAATTATTGTTATTTAGTTTTAATTGTAAGTATGCCTGAGTTTTCATAATACGAAGTGATAAAACCTTTGTTTACATCAGTAGTTTTTCTTCTAATGTTAATTCAGGGGGAAAAAAGAGAAAGTAATAGAATAGGCACAACTAGAACATTTGTGTTCTGTAATAATGCTTTCTGTAGCAAAGCTTAAGCGTTAATGGACAGTCTGAAAAATGTTTAGATTAGTTCTCACATAAGAAATACACAGAAAAAGAAGACAGCTTTTAGTTTAGCGAAGTTTTCTGCAACATGACTCTCCAACTATCAAGAGATTATGTTAGCAGACAAAGCATTTTTGGTAGGAAAGAATACATATGTATTCTGGATGATACGTACAACTGCAAAGGGAGCGCAAAGGAGGAAGGCCACCTCCCGAAGGCCAGTCTTCTGATTGATTTACCGTTACGGTTCAGATAGGGGAACAAGACTCAGGCCCACTGGTTGTCACTGACTTTACTCTTAAAGGAAGTTCTGTTGTAAATGGTATTTGTGATATTCTTGTTACACATTTTTAACAAGGAAGCAAGAAACCCACCAACCCACAGTTTTTCTAACTGATTAATGACACTTCAGCAAAAACATGGATATAAATGAAATTCCTATCTAGTATTCACTGACGGTGTATCTGTAAAATTATTTGTCTTTCAGTAAGCTAAAACTACTCAAATAAATTTATGAGTTTATTGAACTCTTTCAGTCTTTCCCAAAGCTTTGGGTTTTACTTTTTAAAGATGAAAAATCATCGATTTTTTAAAAAAAAAAATTTTTTTTTTAATCGGAATGTCTAAATTTGTCTTAAAGTACTTTTTGAAAGATTAAACCATGAGGAAGTTTGTCAGTTAACCCAAAATGAAATTAATGAGGTTCTAGAAGCAGAAAGGGAAAAAAAAAAAAGAAACTTAATTATTAACACTTTTCTCAAAAGTTTCAGGCAGCAACTTTGTTATTCTGACACTACCAGACTGACTGCTTGAGACTTTCTGATAAATATAACAACCTTATGAGCTTGGGTGCTAAGGCAGTTTGAAGTTACTTATTCTCATATCTTCAAATCTTTTGTAGCTGAATAAAATTTGCATAATTCGTCACAGGTAACTTCACTGCATTTAACAAATGCTTTAAAATGCATTTAAAAGTTTCTTCAACAGAAAAGGAATCAAGTCTTTGAAAGAGCTGATTTTATATTTGTTTTTCTATTTTTTTAATGGCTATTATTCTGTTTGTTTATTTGTGTATATACTAGGATTAAATGTATAAATGTATAAACTTAGGATTAAATGACCTCTGCAAGATACTGGGAAAAAATTGAAGACATTTTGATTGGAGAAAGAACAGTTTCTACAGGGAAAATTTTTGCAGAGATGTGTGGAAAATAGTGAATGTCTGAAATTCCTTTCCTCCAATCTGTAGCTTTGACACCAAAATCTGACTCCCATGTTGAACGATGCTAGAATGTAGGATTTTCAGTCTTCTACAAAAAAGAGTTCAGAGCAGGAGTTTTTAACCTTGGTGCTTTATGACATGTTGCATGATACAGAATCCATTTCAGTTAAAAATAAAATAATACAAGAAATTTAAAAGGAAGAAATAATACAAGAAATTTAATAAATTTAAAATAATAAAATAAAAAATAAGGGTTCTTGTTCTTAATACATAAGAAAAAATTTAGTCATTACATTAGGAAAGGGGCAAGCCTGAGGCAGAATTTATTCTGAAGTAGTTTTTCTGGCTCTACGTATCTTCTTAATTCAGCTGTTGTTCCTAGAAAAAGGAGCCTTTGTTGGTTTTGGCAGTAGCTGTTAACAATAGGACAAATTACTCATTCCTTAAGAATAATGCTCTTAGTTTTTCATTACACAAACAATAGTTTTCTGTTTCATTTCTAAAATATAAATGTAAATACTTGAAGACACAACGTAGAGAATGGAAGAGGGGGGAAAAAAGTACCATTCTAGCAGAAGAGGTCTTAGTTATAAAACTCTCTTAGGAATTTTTTGTTTCATAAAAATGTAAGTGGAGTATAGCAGTACTGCAGGATAAGGGCAGGCAGAGCCATCTTATAGCTGCAGTGATCAGTGAACCTGTATACGCGATGGAATCCATGCTGTGTCTGACGGACAAGTGGGTGCAGTAAATCTTGTCGGGGATTTACTGATATAGAGGCCCTGATACAAATAGAAAACAAGGCAATCTAGGTGCCGAACCTTTTATAACGATGTGGAATCTGGACCTAAAGCTAGTACTGATGTTTTTGAAACTAGTAGTCATAGGAATAATAAAAGGTGGGGTTGCATATATTTCTGAAGATATTACAGTGGAAAGTAAGAACGAAGGGATTTTGAAGGACCACATGTCTCATTGGAGCGTTCTTAAGTCTCAATTTTAATCAACACCTGTTTCTCTTGGTGAGCTTAGTTGTGAAAAGGAACAACTCGCTGTCCTCACACACTCATTGGCGTCAGAATTAACAGTGGCTCTGCGCAAGCAAAAACTGCAGGGTCAGCCTGTACGAGACCTTCGTTTTGTGTTCGTATAGGAGCCTGTGTTTAGAGCGTCTGTGTTTCTGGCTCTGGGAAGTAAGTGTTTTTATGCAGCTCCACATCGCAAAGCAGGAAGTGTGGCAGAGTTTGTTTTTGCTTTTGTTTGGCCATTTAAAGGGAATGATTAAAAATGAATGATCCCAAAGGCAGATTTTATAGCCTTTCCTTTTGCATTTTTAATGTTAATTGACCGGTTCCAATATGAATGAAAAGTTACTCCTAAATAAACACAAGGTCACATTTTCTGCGAGGAAAAAGTTCATCTAGTCTTTCCTACCTCTGTGGGGAAAGAGTAAGTCAAGCTTTCTAGTTGGTTATCCTCCCCAGTCACTATCAGGGGATATAGCCTCATCCTCTCAATTGCCTCTTTCTGGTTCTCTGTTAGTGATTGTATTTAACCACATTTTCTCCCCCGTGCTCTTTTAAACCAGCTCCCTCTTGGTATCATGTATCAGAAGGGTCTTGTCTGCTCTTCCTGAGGACTTTTGTGGCTTAGCTTTATTTTAATTATCATTAAAATGTTGATTCCATCTCCAGCGGACCTATGATACCAGCCTTCATCATCCACTTATTAATTGTTGAAAAAAATTACACTGTTTCCACCATGATCTTTCTAAATATCTGTGAACCGGTTTAATTACCTTCTTTCAAATCCTTTCCTGGAACTCTCCTCTGGTGTTATATCCAAAAGAAGCTGTCACAATGCTCAGGCGGCTTATATTTTGAGACTGCATCCCATCGCTGTGACTGCTGTTGTCCTATTGTTTCCTTGTGCTTTCTAATGCTTACTTATTTCGTGGCTTTAATTTCAGATTGCAAGCTCTGCAGCGGGGACAGTGTTTTTTGGTGAGTTTTTATAGCACAGAATCCAGTTAGCTACTGGGGCTAGACTGAAGCAATCCTCACAGTAAAACAAAACAGGTAAACTGAAGAACTCTGTTACAACTGTGTTGAGGGGATTATTAGGGATGTAGCTGCAGCAGTACTTGAGATCTACCTGTAAGATTTGTTTGTATGGTTGTGAAAATTTCATGTCCTTCAGCCCAGATGCTATGTGTTATAGAACTGTTTTTGCTCATGTCCTGCTATTTAAATGTCATAGAATTAGTTCAGAACATTTCCTAACACAAAGGAAGAATTCTTAACGCAATGTCATAAAGCAGTTAACCCTTTCTTTATGCCACTATTGTATATCATTTGGGAATCAAATCCTACAAACAGACCTCCCCGTAAGTGAAGATATGTCTTTCCATGCAGTATGCAAAGCACTTTGCATCCACAGACTTCTTGGGGCGGGGCGGCGGGGAATATTATTGAGATTTGAGGGCTCTTAAAGGTCTTCCTGAGAGTTGCGCAGTTGCTCTGTGTTTGTACTGCTGCATATTCCTCCTTGTTTCCAAACCCATGCATTGTGACATATTGCTCAAGATACTTCTGATTATTGTGCCTTGAGTTTGATGACTGAGCGTAGTAACTGTAGCACTTGGTATGTCAGATCAGATTTAGAAAACTAAAGCATGTTGTTAGGATGTAATTCCTTCCATGTAAATCCTGGTTAAGGTTAATGTGATATAAGCTCCACTGCCCTCCTTTCTAAGTCACGAGCTGAAGCCGTAAAGAGCTTCATTTGGTCTTGGCTGTTGGGTCTTTGGGGAGAACAAATAACAGGGGATTAAAGGGAAAAGTGTACTGTAAAAATTTGGCAGGAAAATCTGTAACAAAAGGATTAAGTAACTGCCCCTGATGAAAGAGAAGCAACTGAATGCGTCTTTTTGATTGAAAGACAGAAGAGGTTTTAATGTAGTTTTATTCATTGGGACCTAAAAGGTCAGCTTAGTATTCAAGTTTAACATAAAATGTAGTGTGACTGGAAAGTGATAATACTCAGGTAAAAAGAATATGTAAAAATGCTGTTGCATTTGGTTCTATTTCTTGTCCCGTTACTGCTTGCTTTTAGCTTGGCAACCCCCTGTATACTGCAAAATGGTAAATGCTTCTAAATTGAAAGAATGACTATGAATAGACAACGAGGCAGGAACCTGCACATCGAAGTATTCAGACTGGTTTAAAATATTTGCTATTCCAATGTGTTGATAATACAGCATGAAACTGAGTTACGTTTCAGCCAACAAAGCGTGTGGCTGCACTGTCAGATGGAAGAATCAAGGGACTTAGCCATTATCCTGTGATCTTCAAATAATCTCTTAAATTAAAAATATTTGGAATATGTTGATAGCTACTTTGTATTTTAAACAGCATTCTGATTATTTACTATTAACTAATGATGACTTTGAAGTCACTTGAGGCATGGCAAAGCTAATTATTTTATTGGGCTATGAAAGTGCCACACAGGAAATGGTTGTCGAAATATAATTTATTTTGTTTTCTCCATACATCTTTAAGTATGCATTACAGAAGTGCATCACAGCTCCTGTAAGCTATAATGCAAGTGATTCCTCAGTTTGCTTCTAATAGCTACTGCATTCTAAATTTACTGTTGTCAGTGAACGTAGGTCTTAGTCTATATTACAGTTTTGTAACTATATATCTTTTAGGGAATGACAGTGTTGTCACTGCAGTGTAGTGCAAGAAAGTTACCGTGAGTACTCCTTCAAGTTTGTAAATGAACATTCTTAGTCTGAGTTTATATGCTTATTATCTGTAAATAACAATCTGATAGCTATTAAATGCGGTTTTGAAGCTAGCTACTAAAAACCTGATTCCATGAGCTTTGCTAATTTCATCAAGAAACAGATTTTACCCTGTAATGTATGTGTCCTTTTAACTTTAAAGAAATTCAGTTTTTAAATATGAGAAGTTCAAAACAAATCACTTCTGTGCAACGTATAGAAGAAAATGAGTTAAGGGATTTTTGCCACGGGATTTGTGGCAGCTAATTCTGAGAGTTGTTTTTATGTTGTGAGCTATTTATAAGCAGTCCACAGCCTTGAACCTATCACAGTGCTCATGAATCCATCATAAATCTCCAACTGTGTATAACTACTGTCAACTTTGACTGTCTACTTCTTTGTTAAATCAATACCCGAGGATCACTCAGACCCTCAAGGAGACTCCCCCATCCCACCCTTTGGCTGGGATGCTTTATGGGCATCCATCGTGCAGCTCATCAGAATGTCTCTAGACCACCAAGGATGATAAATATTCATTTCATTATATACTGTAAAAGATGACTTTGAGCCCTTGTTCCACAGATCCTCGCTCTCTTTGGTATGCTGTTCTGCCCTCTGTTTTCTCTCCGTTATTTCTCTGCTGGGAAATTCTCTCTCTACTGACTCTGCAAGCTTGGCCCAGAGTCAGGAAGACTCACCAGAGGACAAAACACGGCCATTCAAGGGGGATATTTTATTTTGCTTTATTTTATTTTATTTTATTTTTTTAGATATGCATGTATACAAATACAATTAATATCCTTCCCCAGGCTAGAGAGTTGAGGGACCACACAGATACGGCACAAACTTTGCCGCTTCACTTTGCTCTGGAATAAATCCACTTTTCTCTTCTATACGGTCTTGGACAAAGACAAGGCCTTTCATGAGTGGTAGATACAGGGCAGCGAATTTTTAATCAGCTAAGTCCTATGAAAGTCAAATTACTTCTCAAGAAGTGTAATAGTCTGTCTCGTGGTCAATTCTAGTATGTTTTGAAGCCATGAAGCACAAGCAATGTCAGAAGAAACTCCCAAAGTAGCTATGCTGAGAGCATTTTGTCCTGAAGTGTGTAACACTGCACTAAGAAAACATCCCTAGGTCCCAGTCTGTCCTTCCAAATCAGGAAAGAAGTCTGCTTCCCTTGCATGCTTACAGGGCTGACCTGGATAGAAATAACATGAGGTAGCCCACCTTTTTAGGGAAAATCCCCGGGTAAAAGAGTACACAAAATGCTACAAAGCCTACTCATATGTTGATGAGATGTCTGGTTTCTGTTCTTGCCTCCAGCTGCCAGGTTTGTGAGGTCTCTTTAGAGCAAGACCTGCCCTTCCTTTTGCTGGTCTGTCCCGGCTGCCCTCAGCGTTCGAATGCAGGAGTGAGGTGGGTGCTAGCTCCGGTGATGAACTCGTCTTTAGTCCCTGCTTGGCAGCCCCCCCGTGGGAGATGTCCTCTGAGGCGTAAGGGGCCCCTGTCCTGGTGGGTACCTTGCAGCGCGATGCAGACTGGGAGACTAGGGAATGAGGTCAGAGGGCCATTACTGGGGGTAGAAAACAGAGCCATAAAGGAAGAGCCTTTGGGAGCTCTGCGGGAGTTAATACAGGCAGATAGCCTGCCTTCATTGATTCAAATCCAATAGATGTTGTGAGTGCTAGATTGTAATGATAAAGAGAATTGGTATTTTCTGTATGTCATTGGGAATTGTTCAGAGGATGGATTGATTTTGTTGTTTCTGTTTTCCGCTGAATTTTACCTAGACGTTATTCGAGTGTTGGGAGAAATCATGTGAAAGAAAAATCTTTATGAGCAATTATGAATACTGAAGCAATCTACATAGCGTGCAGAAGATTATGGTAATGTGGTTGAGATTTGATTTGCACAACCCACTGAAATACAAGGGTTAATTGTCTGTGGAACCATGGCATGTGGGTTAATTTGAACAGATTAGATTACCATGATTAGGGGTGCCTGGGGAACAGCATAAAATGATTCACCATTTAAACTGGTTTGCTGCTGCTAGGATGAAAAGAACCTATGCAGAGAAATCAAATGATCATTGCTGAGGAAAGAGAATATGAGTGTAAAGTTTGAGGGGGGTGTGTGTGTGGTTCTCTTATGTGTAATTCAACCCAACTAAAACAATTTGCAAATTGGTTCTGAACTCAGAAAATATATCCGAAAAATAACCCTGAGATGTTGCACAGAGCTGAACTCTCTGGAGTATCACATTTTAAAATGAGATATTTAAAATGTTCAAGGTACTTGACTTTTTTAGAAATGTGCCAAAATTTAGATGGACAAAATTTAAAATAAATAATAATAATGATAGCAGCAACAATTACTTAGAGTAACAAATACTGAAACATAATAGAAGGCTTATTTTTGCCATATATTTTTCTAAAGCTCTAAGTAGAAATGGAAGAATATTTCTGAGAAGCGGGACTGTTTCCAGCCTGGGTTTTCAGACAGAGCTATGGTCATTCAAACAAGCTCTGTATAGTGAATATTCCACAATTTTCAATTTTTATTTGAAGTAAATTTATTGAAAATTAATGTCTATAGTATGAGCATATGTGTTAACTATAGGCATATGTTTATATGTATACTCTATGTGTATCTGCCTACTTGGGAGCGGTAAATTTCTATCTTTCAAAGCTAACACTTGCCATTAATTTTAGCTTTTAGTCGTGCCCATTGGGTATTATTTTAAACAAAGATTTAATCAGGCAAATTATTTTGTGTTATTTAGGAAGTAATACTTGGATATTACGATTAGATAAACTCTTTGAACGCATAACACTTGTAATTGCTTCACATATATCTTACTGTTAATGTGATTATATAAATTAATTGCTACTCATTAAACTGTATATAATGTCTTACTATTTATTAGTGCAATTTCTTAAAATAATTGTTCTAGAAATTATGTTTTCCATTTTAGATTTAAAATTGCTCTTAATGAAATCTATTTATTAAAATTTGGGCTATGTATATTTTACAATTAGTAGTCCTCAGTGATATTAATTATCAATCAGGATTCACTTAACATTAAAAAAAAAACCCCTAATAAATCTTAAGTGTGTAGCCAGTTGTCTAATGCTTAGAGCAAGACATTGGGAAATAGGCTATATGTATCTGGTACTTAGCTATACCATACAGTGATAAGAGTGAATTTACTTCATCATTTGATTCTGAATATGCATATACAACGTTCAAGCACTGAGGTCTGTAAGGCTGAGAGAATTATTCATAAGAAAACTAAGTCAAATTCATCCGGAGAGTGTATTGTGTATGGCACTGCTCGGAGTTTGACTAGGTGTGAAATGAGTCAAAACGATATTCTTCACCAGGAGAAGTGGTGGGGAGCAAGAGAGGTCCTGGCTTAGCTGCTGCCAGCAGTTTATCATGGGACGTAGTAACTGGCAGACCCCACAGAAGCAAGGAGCGTGATCTATAAAGAGAGTTTTTCTGCCCGTCCCATTTGTTCAGAACAACAGGAGCGTGGTGTCCATCTGAATCCGTTCTCTGATGTGTCTTTCTGTCGTATGGCTTCACGCTGGGGCAGCCTGTGAGGTTGTAAGTTACGCCAAAGTAATCTGAGGGGGTTTTGGTGAAGATATATACAGGTTTTTTTTCCTACTACTTTGAATGGTTCATTTTGTTTCTTAAACATATACAAAGTTACTTGGTCGTAAACAGCTTATTATTCCAACAAAATCCTGCGTGAATAAATTATTTTTATTAATATTGTATATGTCAAAACCTTGTAGTCATTCAAATAATAAAAGGAGCGTTCATTGTCTCCCCCACAGATGTTGTTCTGAGTTGGAGTTACTTACAAGATTCAGACATAAAGTAGTACTTCAAAACACTTTTTAATCAATCTAAATGTGCTGAAATAGTGAAAGATTATAAGAAAAGACTTTTTCATAAGGTATTTCTTGCTAAAATAGTTCAGGCTGCTTTTTGTTTGTTCTTGACACTATTTTGAGTAATTCTGAGCTTCTAAGACATGCTCAAGACAATTAAATATTTATGCTCCCAAAACTGAATTTTTAAAGAACATTTTCTGTTTACAGGAATCAGGTTTGCTTTGGTTTTCTGGCTTGTCTTACAGGTTATAAGATACATCTTTTCTTCATTGGGGGGAAAAAATACGTACTTACGTGTTTGCAAAGACTTCGCTCTGCTGAAAAAGCAATAGGCAACCTGCGTATAACGTTTTGTGTTCTTCCGTATTTCTGTTTTTAAGTCCTAATACACTTCCATTTTGTTTGCTATTAGGCCTGAAATTGGAAACTATTTTAAAACCTAACAAACACCCAGATTTTTTTCCCCTGTTCTTTGAATAGCAGCAGAAGTATGGCTGTTGTGGTTTGAAATATAAATGAGGTACCGCCTGTGCTTGTCAGCAGGGACTCAACTGGAACTTTTGCAAGTGGAATACCATAAGAAGTGAAACACCTTGCTGCTGACTCGGCTGCTTTTGGCTACAGACTGCTGCTTTTATGAGTCATTTTTGTCCTTCTGCCTTTTCTGTGGTTTCTACAGACTTTATGGAAAAAGAAGTACTTGTCCTTTTGCCTTGGAGGTCCAGCAGGTCAATCGGAGCGGGAGGGGTAACCTGGAAAACTGGTCACCATGTATGTGCAGATTCATTATAGGTTGTTTACACGGCGATTCAGACATATCCAGGATACATAGGGCGTTATATTGCCCTGTGTATGCAGCGCCCAGTCAATCTTCCAGAAGTCACAAGCAGAAATACAGAAGCCTAATGAACTGTGGAAGCCCAGCTGTTAAAATGGACGGAGGTAAGATAAGGATTTGCCACATGCTAGGTGATCAGCAGCGGTCCTGAACAGCTACAGTACAAATATGCTTTATTTTACTTATGCTAATAATTTTTTTCTGCATTATTATTATACTTTGTTTCCAAGGGAGAGGAAAGGCCCTATTTTAAGTCCCTGCATCAACTACTGGTAATTATCAGTAAGGGTGCTCTCTTTTGGATCAAAATCAATGATTTCAGCATGTCATTATCAGCTGGCACCCTTCAGCCACCCCTTTCCTTTTCCTCTCTGTTTGTCACCATTTCTGCATGGGTTCATAAAGGGAAAAAAAAAAACCCTGAACTTTTACAAAATTAGGTAAGGAACTTTCCTCCTAGGAACTTTTCACGCTGGAGGAAATGATTATAATCCAACACACTTGCTTTTCTGCCCTTCACCACTGCTTCAACGTTATTAATAGCTTTTGCTTGAAAACAGAATGTCAGTATGTTTCCCACGTTGCCTAGAAACAATCCTCTCGAAATATTTTTTTTGTTTGGTCTTTTTTTTTTAACTGGCACACACTGCTTGCTTTGGCTATTAGTGCTAAGTTATTGAAAACCATTTTAATTGTCCGAACACTGAAAAGTAGAGACTCCTTACTCAGTAGTCTGCCAGGTAAATTTGTGTCTATTCATCGCTCCTAATAGGAGTTATCTATTGTTCAGTCACAGTTGTTGGCTGCTGAAATTATTATGAAGTCACGGGGATTTATGGATTCAGGTACAAACAACTTCCAAGAACAGGTTAATTCTCAGAGAGGAGTGTTTCTTTTTGCATCTGTATTCCCACAGGAGCTACAGAGAGAGCAGGAAAAAAACCTGATACTTGGGCAGGATTGTTTGGGAGTAGAACTTTCATTTGAAGTACATTATATAAACACACGCTATAATGTGAACAGGAAGTTATACAAATGTGTGATTTCTATTTGAGGCTGAACTTCTATCTTGTATTCATGCCCATTTTGGTCTGTCATGCAGGTTATAAAAGTTTTCCCAGTTCATGAAAATACTCCTCCTATGATTTTTGCTTTCCCTTAGAAGTAAAAAAAACCAAAAAACAAACAAACAAACAAAAAACCCCCCCAAAATCCCCGACAAAAACCACAACCACCTTTGCTTATAATTTCCGACCAACAAATAAAATACAGAAATTAAAAGGGCGTATGCCCTAATCTTTCAGAACAGCAGATTTACAATGCAGTACTATAACATGTAGGAACATGTAATGCCTTGTAGTAAGATAGTCTCTGAAAAACATTTAGCAAAGTAGAAGAAACGTCTTTTGTGTTGAGATATTTGTAAATTATTATAATGCTATAGAATCTCATTCTCTCTTTTTTTTTTTCATTTATTCACATGCTTTTTTAAACTAGCAAGGTGGTGGTTCTTTTGATCAAAAATTGTGTCGGAATGCTGGTGCAAACTCAAGATTTTATAGTGATACGTTTGTATGGTAGTAGGCTTACTTATGTATAATAGAAATATTGTGATAAATAATAAATTTGACTACATCTGAGCAAAGCATACTCAGGTGCGTTCTTAAATTTTCTTATGTATGTTAATGTACCTGCTGATTGACAAAATTCAGTCACTTGCAACATAATCCTGACTTCTTAGTGTTAATTAACGGTGAGATTCTATACTGAATGAGAAGATTGTACCTACTTTCCCTATAAATTAACTTGTTAAGATTTTATTGAAGTGTTTTGTTAGGGAAGATGTTACGTAATTGTTTATTTCATTCACATTATTAATACTTCTAACATTCACTTTGAGTAATAAAGCCTGTAGTGAGAAGCTCATAAAAATAGGAATTTTAAAGCAGGAGCTCAGTCTTTTATAGCTTTATACTTCGCCTTGTGATTGACACCTATGCAAAATGAGTGTAAAACTGCTACCCTGTCAGAAGGACAGGATTTTCATATACTCTTTGCAAAGGCAGAAATCGCTATGGCGATAAAGATCAGGACCAGAGGGGCAAATTCATCATCAGTGGAGTTCTGTTTACTTGGAGAGAGTAACATCAGTTTTGGATCCTGAAACATCAGTGGTTATTTAAAAGAAAAAAACCCCAACCAATAAAATTACAGAGTTTAGATAAATATCACTTAAGTTGCATTAGGGATGAATTTGATGTGGCCCATTTGTGTCTTTTCTGGTTTTATTAACTAAATTTTTGTTAAATGTTAGTAACTGTCCCAGACTCTGATCTGGCAACTTGTTCCTCATGACTTGCTGGATCACTAGCACTCCGGGCATTATCAGCTGCAGCACTGAATCCCAGTCAGGCATGAGTTGTGATTGGATCACCTCTGTCAAAATTTTGATGTATAACTCATAAGTCGCTTTACCAGCAATACTTTGTTGAATTTCATCTTTGGCCTTAGGTCTTCCCACTAAATATACCTTGAGCTAAGAAGTGATCCTGAACTGAGAGTAAAGAGTAATCTTTAATTATGCCTTTATAGCTCATGAAACCACATTAACCTCACTTCCATTTTAGAATGTGAACGTTCTTTGGACAAACAATGAATTGTAGCTTCACTGACGTCAGCGAAAAGAAACTTCTTTAGTGGTCCTAGAGTGGTAGCTCTAAAAGGCATTGAGATTGTGAAGATCCTGAATAATTTGCTTTTCCAGCCAGCTTTTAATATATTTCCCCTGCAAATCAATTAACGTTTCGTAGAGCTCAATTACCTGTCCATAAAATGGAAACAATACTTCCCATAAATCAAATAATTGTTGCTCAGAACTGTGAAATTACAGTAACGAGAACCCTAATGATACAGTAGATAAATACTGTTGTAAGAATACTCTCTCAGCTCTCTTAGGGTATCTTAAATTTGCAGCAAGTCTCAGTAAAGATGATAAAGTGCTGATGTACATAAAAATAACAGGAGTTGGAAGAGAAGTTAGCCTTGCAGTACTCTTCCTTTCAAATTCAACATTACCAGCTACCACATGTGGTGGTGAAAATGTTGATTCATATTTTTAAAAACCAAACTGCAATCATTTTGATACACTGCCAAGTATTAAATAATTTCTGTAAGTCAGTTCCCTTAGGAATTCTTCATTAGGAAGAGGCCTGTTCCGAGTCTATTAGGTCTCATATATATAAAAACACAGTCTCCATTTCACTTTTCCTAGACTTTTAATTTTTTTATTTTATTTCTTTATAGTCTGAAGGATGAGTCAAGCAGCTGTAGTGGTGCCATCAGCCAAGCAAAATGTAATCATTTGAATATTCTTAATTAGGGTTCTAATTTTAATAGGTTTGCAGCATAGTGGAGAAGATTAGATGTTTATAGGTACTGGGGGAGGGGAGAAATAATTAGAAAGGCTCTAAAAACGGACATGACAGTAAACTTTTCTGTCAGTTATCTCTTCAGGGACTAATTTAAATCCAAAAATGTAAAAAGGAAATCACAAACAGAAGTTCAAACTGAATGAAACCAGAAGTAGGGGATATGGCAAATTCCCTGATCAAAGGAGAAAGGTGAAATTAATTTGGTGGGGCTCTGAATTCTCATTTCCAGAAATATTATCATTCTTTAGGGAAGAGGTTGGGATTTTATTTTTCTGTGGTGGCTTTTGTTTTACAAGAATATATTCAAATATGTAATAGTTAATATATAAGAGTAAAATCTTGTCATAATAACATGCATATAGTTTTTTAACAAATACTCAAAAGTATATTACCCACCTCGCTGGATAGTAATTGTATATTGTAATAAGTAAATGAAGAAACATTGTTCTCGGAATGTCTTTCAGTGTGATTTGTATCTTACCTCGTTAAGATGCAAGAGACTTCCTCATTTTAATTTAGCACTGTTTAAAAAAGCAATTACTGCCCTTCCTTGTTTGTGTAAGATAGGCAGCCTTCTTCATATCTAATAAAAAAAGCCCAAAAGCGGTAGGCAGATATCCCATGGGATAAAACCTCATGAAGTTCAACAGTCCTGCACCTGGGAAGTAGCAACCCCCGGCACCAGTACATACTGGGGGGGACACACGCGACTGTCTGGAAAGCAGCTTTGCAGAAAAGGACCTGGGGGGCCTGGAGGACCCCGGGTTGAACATGACCCAGCGACGTGCCCTTGCTACAAAGAAGGCTAACGGTACCCTGGGCTGCGTTAGCGTGAGCATTGCCAGCAGGTTGAGGGAGGTGATCCTGCCTCTCTGCTCAGCACTGGTGAGGCCACACCTGGAGTGCGGGGTCCGGTTCTGGGCTCCCCAGTACAAGAGGGACGTGGAGCTACTGGTGAGAGTCTAACAAAGGCTCACTAAAATGGTTAAGGGACCGGAGCATCTCTCCTACAAGGAAATGCTGAGAGAGCTGGGACTGTTTAGCATGGAGAAGAGAAGGTTCGGGGATGATGTCTCAATGTGTAGAAATACCTGAAGGGAGGGTGCAAAGAAGGTGGAGCCAGGCTCTTTTCAGTGGTGCTCAAACTGAAACACAGGAGGTTCCCTCTGAACATCAGGAAACACTTTCTTGCTGTGCGGGTGACCGAGCACTAGCACAGGTTGCCCAAAGAGGCTGTGGAGTCTCCATCTCTAGAGATACACAAAAGCCATCTGGACATGGTCCTGGGCAGCCTGCTCTAGGTGGCCCTGCTTGAGCAGGGAGGGGTTGAACAAGGTGATCTCCAGAGGTGCCTTCCAACCTCAGACATTCTATGTCTCTCTATATAAGAAAGATAATACATCTAGGTTACAAAAAAAATGAGAAAAATTGGAGACTCACCTGGTCAAGAGATTTATAAAGATTGTTTCAAAACCTCTGTAGAAAAATTTGGGGCCTGACCAGAGAAACAGTAAAAAAGAGAGCAAGTCAGCTGTGAATGTTGTATGTGGCTGTCATATGAATATCACTGGCAATGGATAAAAGCCAGGTTCATAATGGTGGCAATTATAATAATGCACCTTCTTACACCTTTAGCAAGCATCAGAAAAGCAAAGGCTGCTTTTCCTTCCTTGCTTAGATTTGAAACAAATTACTAATCCATTAAAAAAACCCGAGTGATGTTATAAGAGAAGTGGTTAGTCACATGGGAACGATATGTTAAAGAGGCATTTGAAAAACAACCCTGAAGTAGTAGCAAGGAAGCATTAAATTACCCTACATTCAAGATCTCAAAGGCGGGTTAACTGTACTGCTAGCTTGCTTGCTTGCAAATAATGGTTCAGCAGTGATTCAGAAGTCAGTCCCAGATAGTTAACGGGTACTAATCCAGAACTAAATTTCAGAATTAATAACTACTTATATGTCTGCAAAACCCCACCATTTACATGGAATATTCCATGCTTTCTCAGCTGTTTGGATCTCCAGTTCAGGATTGGTAGAGCAAAGGAAAATGGTGGTGGAATCTAATTTTTATTGTAAAAATTAGGATATTTCCATTCTTAAATATATATATAAACTTCCAATGCTTTCACTAGTCAGAAAATATGAAATTTTAGCAAACGTGCAATTTATACAGAAAATTACATAAATTTCTCACCTTTATTTTTTCTGAAGATTGAAATTCTTCAGAAGCAGTTTAAATCATTCTAGGTTATTCTGGAACTCCTTAAAAATCTGATGAAGCCATAGCTCACCAGATAGCAGGATAATCCATGGGATATGTCAAACAGTATGAAATTCCTCTTATGGATGATTATAGCTAATTCAATTATAAATTGTTAAAGTTAAATTATAGTTAAGTCAGCACCCAGCTGTTCATAATTATAACACTCTTCCACAATCCAAGTCCATCTCAAGTAATTGAGGAATTGTAGTGACCTTGCTGCATACTCATTAAATCTCTACTTTCTCCTTCTGTGTTCACAGAGGTTGGACGTTGCCCACCAGAACAGTTCTCGCTATAGTCAGACTATTCTTTCTATCTTCTTACAGCAGTACAAGTGGTTGGACACTGAACTTTAAAGAAGAGAATACTAAGATAGGTCCCTGACCTGGATAAGTCCGCAAGTAAGTATGGGGTGCTCTTACCAAGGGATGAAGATGATAGACAAAATTAAAAATTATAAAGGAGGTTATTAGAGAGTGAAGAATACTATAGAAATGATCTGAGGTTGTCTCTGATGTCACTTTAGCACTACACTTTTAAAAACTCTTTGCATACCACAGTGGGATTAGGATCTTAGTGGTCATACATTAATTTTGGCTGCCCTGGTGGGGAAGTTGAGAAACAATCCAGGAATCTTTATGCGCATGAGAAAAGTACTGTAAAATTCAAGTGACGGTTGATAAATGCTCTTGGTCAGGTTGTTACCCCTTCAGAAAACTTGGAGCGAGATTCTCAGACTTGTGGACAATACTCAGCTGTTCAGGAATGCAAAATTAAAACAGCTTGATGTCATCATTCCAGCTGTATTTCTTGGCTGGATGGTGTTGGATACAACACAGAACTGCCTTAAGATGATGAGACCTCCTGAACTAGCACTTGATCTTAGCTGCTTATAATCTCTATAGCAGAATATTTCATTCAGTATAACTCTGCTATTCCTTCTGGTCTTTTTCTCCCTATAAGCAGGTTGCACTGCAGCTGTCTCATTTGTACATTGGAGGAGTTTTTCTTCAGCCAAAACCAGTGCTTGTAGGCCTTTGCAGCCCTTTATGGAAAAGAATTTGATTCCTGCCTGGAGCAGCGTGAAGAGTTCCAGATTAAGGTGAGGATTTTTGTGTAGTGGGTCATAATTTGGATGGAAAGCTAACCTGTAACAAATTGGGAATTCTTCAAATTTTTTAATTGAAAAATGCCAGTGTTTCGTAGAAAGACATTGTCCAGCATTTCTGCTGTAGATACCTGAATAATTCAGCTGGACAGCTAGTACAATACAGTAATATGATCCAGATATTAAAAGAATTTTTTGGCTGTGGCACATTCGAGCTGAAGTTCCTGATTTATTCAGGCTTTTAACTCCCATGTCCCCCATCACATGTGTCTTTCCTATTGAAGCAATTCCCTTTTATGTAAATATTTAAGTGTTCAGTAAACTAGAGGAAAGCAGGTAGTAATTAGACTGTCTGTGAGTTAAAAGCCTCAAATTTGCTGTTACTCTAATGTAGACATTAAAAGACAATTTTTAAAAGTTTGCTTCCTGTAAGTACTATCAAAGGATTCACTCTACCTTTCAATGTGTTTTTATTATTATTTTCCATAAATTTTCATTGGTGTAATTTTTTTAGATTGAAAACGATTTACTGTCGTAGCCTTTTCCATTGCAAGACAGTAAGAATCCATCTTTACAAAATCATATTTTTTTTTTTTGTTTTTTGAAGGCAATGGGAAATAACACATTAATTTTTTTTTATTTGTCTTACACTTGAGACTCCTTTGGAAATTTCATATATGCCTTCTAGAAAGGATTAGACAATTCAAAAGTAGAAGCCTGCTGCAGAGTAGCTAATAACCTCCTGGTCAGGGCAGCCTGCTAGAACTGGATGACTGAGAATCAGATTTGAATTTGATAGCAGAGAGACTCAAATGTTAATCAGTGACAGCCTAGATGAAGGCCTTTTTATCTGATCTATGAGCTATGTTCAAATAGAAACTTTTCTCGGCTCTCTTCTTCCTTCCTCCCCTTCAGATACTGTTTTAAAATTATAGAACTCTTCATTCTCTGTTAGAGACAAATGCCCTCCACCAAGAAAATATAGATCATCTGCCTGGATAAATCTAGAAATAACTGTTCATTGTGATCTTTAATAATATTCTTCACCCAAGAACCTCAAAGCTGAAAATAATCTTGGTGAGGCAGGTAAGAGAGTCACTCCCATCTTCTCTTACAGTCTAGCAGCTGTTTGAGTAGTTCACAGGACAGTATAATAATTTGGGCAGGAAAATAAGAATTGTAACTATGGGATGAACTTGTCTTATAATCTCTTAGTCGAGGAAATGTATGAATCACACATAAAATGCATATGATATTTGATGAGCACAGGTGATTGGGCCAAACATTTTGCATTTTTTGTTTTCTTGCGGCGCTGGGGATGCACTTTACAGACTGCATCTTTCAAATGCCTCTTCCTGTAGCATTTTTGTACATCTTGGAGGACTCTCAACTGAATGACGGTGTAGCTCAACACAGTGTAATACTTCGGCAATATAACCAATTTGCTAAAGCACAATTGCCAGTAGCAATAATAATGAAAAATTGCGATGCTGGTGCCTATTATGAATAAGTTTAAACATCACGAATAAATAAAACCACTAACAAAAGCCTAAATTCCTAAGTTAACTTCCAAGATTGCAATTTTTAAGGACTCAAATATTCCAGGTTCTGAGAAATCTGGGGGTTAATTTCTCCTCTAGTTTTGTGTTGGAAAGTCACATGCAGTGGAACTGTTAGTGCACTGAGGGAAATATCTCTGTGGGTTTTGTTTTTCAGCTCAAGGTCTTCAAACAGTATTAGTGAGAACAGCAGCCGCTAAAAATACTTCCTAATCTTAAAGAAAGCATAAGTAACATGTTGCTTTAAGAAGGTGTTTTTGAACCAACTTTGGCAAAGTGATTAGCCTTTTTCAGTGTTTTGGTTTGATTTTGCCTTAATACTGAATTGTTTTAGCCCTAGAATAGTTTAGAACATTGAGCACCTACCAATATAGTTTATCAGAGGAAGCAAGAATAAGATTTCCAAAGACTTGTTCTTAGCGTTCATTGTAATGTGAGCTCTGTGGCTAAACCCTTAGTAATCTTGGGAAATTTTAAACTCTAAGGAGTCAAGGATTAGGTTTTGAGCTGGTTCTGTTATTCTGGTACAGACCGGAATGACTCATGTGCAAATACTGTGCATATGTTATGTGACATCTGGAATAAGTGAGTCCCAGAAGATTTTAAGATTGATTTTGAGACTGTTTCAATCTTGAATGTAGTCCCAAAATGATTTTTATCTAGTCCCTGTAGACTGAAGCATCTTTGAGACTAATTACATTATGTATTGGGGATTAGAAGAAATGGGGAAAGTATGTGAGAATTGGGCAGAGAAAATTATTGCCTTTCATTAACATAACTGCCAATCCAGATCTTATCATATGTTATGAATGATAAGCTCATTTTTGCTGGAATTCCTTTCATATATTCAAGACATATATGGCTGGTAAAATTAGCAGTTGAAGTACTAGACTCTTTTTCTTAGGTACTTTTCTACCAGAAGATGGAGCTGGAGAGCCTGTAGTCAAGATCTCGGCAGCACAACAAAGTTACTTTTAGTAGTGTTGGCCTGAGTTTTGTAATCTCCATAGATGAGGTCAAACAAGGAAAATTGTGATTGCAGCTATTTCACCATTTTATAGCCTTGTAGCCTTTAAAACATAGTAAAACCGAGAATAATAACAGAATCTAAGTAAAGTCAGCCTAAAGTAGTTAATGAACAAATACACATTTCAATGGGAAACATTCGTAAGATAATATCTAGATTTTTTTGTTGTTGTTTAAGAAACACATACAGAGTAATTTTAAATTCCAGTGGGAGAAGTCTCAAAGGTTAAGCTGAATGGGGTTATATGTATATAAGATTATTCATACCTAATTCTTTGCAGAAGCAGGACTTTATTTTGTTTTATTAAATTGTGAAAAGTAAGGGATGTGATTCTGCAAACTTTTTCACAGGCAGACCTCATATAGAAACTGGTGAGAATGTGCTGTGGAATTTTTAAGATAGATGCCTAATACCAATCAGTATCAAGAGCTAATGCACGTTGGGATACTCTGATAGATGGCCGTGGTGGTCAGTATTTTGCATGCTATTTTATACCTTACAGAGCTATAGTCATGAAACATGTGCCCTTGAGTGCCATTTTCAGAGTTTCTAAGCAAAATAAAAATGTGTACATTTTATTAACACAGATGGCAGCATTTTTAAAAAGAATCCTAGTCGTTCACAAACATAGTAACTTCCTCCTCTCCCTCCCACTGGGAAGGAGAAGTTCTAACTGACCCTGCAAAAATAATCCTACAGAAAGGTTAAAATAAAACTTTATAACTTCCTTTTTTTCATAGCAACAGTCTCCAATGTGTACATAATGTTGCTGCCACTTTATCTACTTATTGTAAAGATCACATACAGAACAATAGTTTTTTTGCTTTCCTATTTTCAAGACAAATCTTAAATGTTTGAAAAGCACTTTGAAGATAAGTACTATTTTGAAATTTAATTTTAAAAGTAGTATATTCCTCCATTTACTTTTATGCAGAGTCCATGTTGATTTATTAAGAACTCCTCACGGAGTTTTGCATTATTTAGCATTAATTCATTGGTGGGTGGCACCATGTGGCTAAAATTCTTCCCTGTTTGAAATACCCTTACTGTCTTTTAATCCATTAATTCAGTGGAAAGAGAAGTCCCTTCTTTCCTGAACCTTCCACTCAGTCTCTGAGCTTCTATGTTCTACGTCAGGTCTTTCTGCTTTTAATTATCATGTAAATCCTGCTGTATCATTCTTTGGCAAATGCTAAGCTACTTCCAGCCTGCCCTGTTCCCCTCGCTCACCCCCCCTCTTCCACCCCACCCCCCAAATGCCAGGCTACCAAAATTATGAGGCTTGCACATCCACAGCTTCAATGGGCAATTATCTAATTGAGTTCCACTAATGGATAACCCTGTTACATAATACTTATTTTCCTTTTATCAGTAAAGTTTAACAGGACAGGGTAACAGTTCCTGTGTTCTTTTGTTCGACAAGAGCTAAGAAAATAAATATTCTGACATATTTCCAAGCTGCTAGTAAAAAGTGCTTGGGACTGTATCTCGTATATTCAGCGTTAGCAAGCTGGCAAGAAATGCATATGAAGAAAGGTTCACCTATCTCAGTCTCTGTAACCAGTAGCAAATGTGCAGTGAAAGACTTTAAGAAGGAGTTTCGTATAGTCTTCCCTGACCTATTATTCCACCATCTAGAAAAACCAGTGCTTGTAGGACTTGATCAACTTGAGGTTGCTGCTGGAGTAGTAGACAGCTATTTAATCTCTCCCAAAGGAAACGCGTCCATGTTTGATCAACCTTGCCTCCTCTTTTTTTTTTCCCCTAGCACTCATTTGTGCTTTGTAGTTATTGTAAACACTGTCCATGACCAATAAAATACCAGTAGTTCTAGTGTTACTGTTTGGTTTCTGTTTCCAAGGTTATGACATGACACGGTGTGGGTCTGATTCGCTGGTGTGTTATTGCAGATTTTTGAAACAACTGCTTTGAAATCAGTAGAATTACCACAATATGGAAGTGAGGTAATGTAGCGATGAATCAGCATAAAACTGAAGTAGCACAGGCTGGAATCAGCATTACTTCGGCTCCACGTAATTATTAAATAATTTGTGATAATAAAAATGACTCTCTTTCTTGCAGAATTATTTCATAAATGGATATACCTGAGGAAGAGACTGAAGAAGGAAGGACTCTCAGCTGACAACATTGTGAGTATAAGTAGTGTTCAATGAGAATAAAATATGGAAACCTTATCCTTAGAACTTTGTCTTAATATTTTCCTGGTAATATTTTGTATATCGGCTATTTCACAGTGCATTGAAAGTTCTCTAAGATATAAAGAGATGCACCATACTAAAGGACAAATCATATTTATGTTGGTCATATTCTGAAACCAGCCATTTTATGAAATAACTACAATTTTTGAGTCTCTTTGCAAAATGACTTAAATGACAGACATTCTAGTACGTTGTCTGTTTCATTGAGTTATTTCATGAGGTGCCTAAATGTTCAAGCATTTCTTGAAATGACCATTACATTGCTATTACAGTCATATAATCTATTGCTATGAATGTTCTATTGCAGTGTAAATACTTTAAGGTATTTAATATATGTAAGGTATAAAATACTTTACTACAAAGTAAATACTTCCATAGAAAAATGAGAACCTCAGGAGCTTCTTTCCGATAAGGATATTAATAAATAAATGACAGAGCATGAAAAGGATCTTATACATGTATATGTGTTTCGCTTTACTGTCCTAGATTTTCTAGGAACTTTTTCTACTCGCCATTCCTTTCAGTAGCCCTTGTTATTTATCTTTTTGGTCATTTCTCTCACCCGTATATTTGAGATTGAAGGAAAAATGTTTCTGTGGTAGTGTTCAGCTCGTGGCCCCTGTACCTCAGGCTTCTTTTTAGAAAGACTTGCTTCTTTTAGAAAGATTCTTCTTAAGCTACAGGCAGTTGTTTCACATTTTGTTGCTAAGATCCCAGGCTTAGACCCATGCTTGCTAAATGATTTGCTCCAGAGTGAGTCAGATGTCCCATTAGTCATGTCGTGGTCTGGACTACTCCAGAACAAGCTGTGATGAGAACAAGTTTCTAGATCTGGCAGCCTTGACCTTCAGAGAAATAGTTTCACCTTCTTCCTCATGAACATTCCCGAAGACTTTACAGGCTCTACAAATGCCTGCTGATGAGGCTCTCTTGAGCTGTGAAGCAAACCTGCGGGTACTGCCTCTGTCCTAGCTGGAGTCAGTTTAGCAAAGAAACTTCTGCATCATCTTTGTACTTGGGCCGTCATGATACCGGGTTCTCCTCTTTCCACACACCAGCCATCTCTGCAGTTCAGTCTCAGGTGAAACAGAGACTCTTTCCTGCCCATGCCAAGAAGGGATCCATGCACTTCACCGTTCTCTCAGATGTAGGACTGTGGTTCCAGAAATATGCCTACTTTTGACGTTCCAAATGGCACCATGCCACTCTTTTAGTACGTAAAACACAAGCTCTCATAGAAGTCCAGTCTTTTTGCCTGTTTATTTATATTTATTTCTAAAGAAATAATATATATAGATCTGTATATTGTATTTCACTGTCTATGGGATTCTTGCTACATTATTAGAATTCCATATTAAGCCCAGAGTGTGATTATTAACAAATAACAATAGCAAGTTATCATTCATGCTCAACTATAAACCAGTGGACTTGAAAATTAGGGAAAACCTGTTTCTCTTCATTTTCTGAAATGTAAAGCTTGACCATACAGTCTTTTTATGTAGTGAACTCTCAGGTAAATCAGAAGAGTTGGCTCAGAGAAGTAGCAGAGTACGGCAGATTTACCTGGTAGGTCTGTAATTTACACCTGGTTCTACTTGACTCCCTGTTCTAGCTGTGTAATGCCAGTAACATCAGGTTCTCCGTCCTCCTGCTTATATTAAAGATGACTAGTAAGCAAAATATGGGGTCAGGGGATGCAGAACTCATCTTTTTTAATCTTAAAACCCAAATACTCAAAGCCATACCTGTTTCTTTTTGATGTAGAAAATAATGATTCAAAAATCTTCTATTTTTGCATAAAATTGCTGTGTAATTTCTAATGGTTTTGTTATTACAAAATTAATTCCATTGAAAATTGGTAGAGACGTCTCAAGTCACTCTTCTCATGGGTCTAATTTCAGAACCTTGTGTACAGAGAGAAGTAATATTCCTTAGCCACATGATTAAATGAGTGACTGCTACAGTGAAACATTATCTATGCTATTTTTCCTTGGGGGAAAAAAATCATCGCGGTAATGGAATCTGCTCAGACCCACTGAAGGGGATTTTTCTCAGAGCATTAATACCTTTAGTGGGATTGAGGTCCACAGAACATGTGGACACGCTCACCCTTTATGGAAAAACTAAGACAGGTGAGAATCTGGTCATAGTTTTCCAGTTTATAGCTTTAGCTGGTTGAACTAATGTTTATTGTAAGATATTATATTCCTAGGGCTATTACTCTAAAATTTGAAATAAGAACACAATTAGCTTGTGACCTCATTATAACCAACAGTTGCATTTGCTGTTCTGCATTTTTTGTAGTTGAGACTAAATTGAGAGGAAAAAAAAAGCTGATCTCAAAGGTGAATGGCTAATAAATCTTGCAGACCATTAATAATCTGCTGAAGCCCACAGTGCTTTATCTTATGTACTTTTTGTCAAATGGTTATACTCTCCCAGACATTTTCTAATTAGCCTCTTTCAATCTCCTTCTATCAATTCTATCAGTTTCATTTCCCTGTACTACACTTAACACTCACATTTCAAAGCTTGTATTTTTATGCTAAATGCTTCTGCTGCATAATTAATTTGTCTTAAAAGAGAGTGTGTATGAATAAAACAGATTAATATTCTTCACAGTCTTTCACAGTCTAAATTTATTTTGGAAAATTGTTAAGAAAGCTTTTCTCACTCTATTTCTGTCCTTGAATGTAATTCCCTAGGCAATATTGAATCTTTTCTGCATAGAGGAGGGCAAAGACTTCAGTTGTTGCTGCAAACTCTCCCAGAACATCTCTACTGATTCTCTAGAATTCGGTGTAACCTGACTCTATGTTTAAAGTATGAAGGTTATAAATAGCATTTCTGCAAGATTAGAGAAAGCACAGTAATTATTTTAACTTTAAAAAATAAAGGCAAAGCCAAATATGCCTATCTCTTCTGTAGTTTCCCCTCTACCCCAGTTTCATCCTAAGTTTTTCCTCTTCTCTGCACAGAATAGAAGAAACATGTAAGTCTTGGTGCGAGGCCCACTGAAGCAAAGGAGAGTTTTCTCTCGGATTTCAGTGACCCAACTACCCCTTGTCATTCCATGATCCTGGAAGTGCGTGAGATCATTCTTCTAAAAGAAGTATTGCTTCTCTACCACAAAAATAGCGGAAATAATTTTCTGTTGTTTTAGTTCTGAGTTGTTAGTTGTGTGAAAATTGCAGCTCCTCACATTTCTGTCAGTATCCTATCTGATCATCGCATTTAACCATGTGTAGGTGCTAAGATGATCTTTTCTAAAGTGACTTCAGGTAGCAGCGATTCTTTGGTCTGGACTCAGTAATTGTGTGATTCAGTCAGAAGGCTGTAATCACATGACAAATGAGAAGAAATTAAATATGAAAATTATTCAGTGACTCAACATAGGGATTTAAACGTGTTTTGTTGCATTGTAGTGCTTTAGAATATTTTACGTTACTTACACAGGCATAAAGTCTGTAACCCGTAAAACAGGGAAAAGGCCTAATTGCTCTATGCATGTATTGTTTATAGCTAAGTGGTCTATGAAGGAATAAGAGTCCATAAAAAGAATGCCACTGAGTGTTAAAACCAATCTGTTTGCCTCGTTTTAATTGGGATGAGAATATTAGTTCATAGGTTTCAGAAACATTGCATTGTGAAAATGATGCTTGAATTTTAATTTTAAAATGGAAAGATGAGAAGTAAATATCGATTACGAAACCTTGCGTATCAGGGGTATAGTCACTATATGACAGATGAAGCCACCAGGCCTTGTGAGATTTATAGGTGTCTTATTTGTTCAAAAGTTTAGATTTACTGATTTACTTGGGAGGGGCAAGGAGAACTCAAGATTTTTTTAACATGGGATTTTCTTCATAGAGTAGCTATGTCTGCATATGTATTCATGGGGGCATAACCAGGCATAACTTGAGTATGCAGAGTGTTTATGTCAGCCTACCTCACTCTCTCTCTTCCCATTTTCCCCCTTGGTTCGTTTGTTCTCTCCTCTGTCTTACTGAACCCATGGATCTTGACATCTTAGGACACAGGATTAAGCTTCCTTCTCATTCTCTCCTTGTCTTGAAGACACTAGCCTAGGTTATACCAGTGCACAGTTTTTGTAGAAAAATCTTGGGTCAGAATTTGTTTAAAGTTGGCAAATGGGGATGTCAGACATGCAAAATATATTTAATTTTGTTGAACGTGTAAAATAATTTCCTCCTGGATTCCCTTAAGTGCCACAATTCAGCCCAGAGTCAAGTTTTACATCCAAGTTGTTATAGAAATAGTAATACCTCAGTCATATAATGGCTTGAACAGCACTGTTACAGTGCACAATTAAAATCTGTCCCTAAGGTGATACTAAAATCCATTATCACCCTTGAAAGCTGCTATGGACACCTGACACTTAAATTGATACACCGATACGTTAATGCTCACCGTTTGCTAACCTATTGGTTAGTTAGTCTCATTTAATTTTCCCCTTTAGTGAAGCTATTGCTACTGGTCTACATGTAATTAATAATTTTCTTGACTCATGGTACAATATGCATGCCTTTCAAAAAGTACAGTTTGGGGAGCTTGTGATGGGTTTTTGTGTGGAAGAAGTAAGGAAGTTGGTGTTAGCCACATTGTCCACGAGTGCTATCCAGAAAAGGAAAAAAAAAAAAAAAAACCCAAACCCAAAGTTGATGTACTATATCTGTCTGATTTATATTTTGTGTGAACTAACATTTGCTACCTATGACTGAAAAGAAAGAAACAAACAAAACCTACAAATTAATACGACTGCATAATGGGAAGAGCTGTACATTGTGAAAATTGACTGAAAAAAAAAATGGTACTCGCAGTTGAACTAGAGGTAGCAGCAAATAGCTCGCTCTCTTCTGACAAGCTGAGGGTAGAATAATATAAGAGGTGAAGAGTAACCCTAGTACTCAAAGGTCAGGGAGAAATAATGTATGTTAATATCCTTAACGGCATATTTTGATTCTAAGTTTACTCTTATAATTGGCAGCATAGCAGAATCTATATTTAGCAATGACAACAATAAATGTGTGCCACATTCAGTTTAACAATTTTACCCATACAGTAGGAAAGCAATTCTACTTAATAAGGACAGTGGAGGTCTAAATTGTGATTGGAAACACTTTTCCATAGTAAAGTAAGTCTTTTGTTAAAATATCTTAAAAAAATAAAATACTGCTTCAGTAGAGTGTCCTAAAAATGATATAGTTTGCTAAATGTATATACTTACGTAGCTAGTAGTGCCCTCTCTGGAGACACCAGGGAAGATAAAGACACTAAGTGGTTATTTTTCTTGAAAGAAATAATTCAGCTTCAGCAAATTGTCCACTGATATTGAGGGTTATCAGATGACACATACCTTCCCATACCTGAACTACCACCTGCCTTGAAATCCCATTTCGATACTTTTCATTATCCTATACCTTAAATAAGAATAGAAAAACTGAAAACCCAGAAAAGATGCAATGCTAATGATATATGTGAAATGTGGTTATTTTTATTCAATTTTTAATTAAAAATTGGTCAGGCTTTGAAAAGAAGCAAGCCACGTACTGTTTTGAAGCTAACTGTAAGATCACTACTTTTTGTAATAAAATTGTTATTTAGGACTCTTATAGGCAGTAGCAAAAGGCATCAGATCAACCACTAACTGTTAACAGTAGATGCAGAATGCATTTTAAATTAAATTATTACCAACTTGGTGTAGGCTTCAAAGATACAAGACCTGCAACCGTCAAATACTTCTGGTACCTAGTCCGTATGTTCCTTTAGGTTTTGGTTCGACATCATCTCTGAGACATCTTCCAGGTGTTCACATAAGGGAAAATTCTGGCCATTTTTCCCACTGGCCAGAATCTATCTTGGACTACAGGAAAATATCTTAGGCATAGGTTGGGGCATAAGCAGTCAGAGTGAGAATCCACTCTAGCTCTTCAGCCATAAATATGGATACTATAGTAGTGGAAAAAAGTCCCTACAAAGGGAAAGATCAACTGTGGGGAGGGCATAAGTACGGTCTTCTGTTCAAAACAGCGAAGGTGGAAGGCAGGGCTGAAAGTCAGTGCTTTGAAAGGCTTTAGTATGTGTGTGTGCATATGCGTGTCCCTGGTTTTTTGATGTATGAGTATCGATTTAGCTCTTTACTTAACATTTCTTCAGAGAACCTAAATAGTTATTATGTGACTCTTAGGAACCCCAGCTATTAATACTGCATCACAGATACGATGGCAGAACTCAAACTATTAAAACCAAGCCAAACAAACGAAATCTACTAAGCAAAACTGCTATTTCATTTATACTTTCTTGCAATCTTTTTTCTGACCTATGACAGTAGTGTGTCATAGATGTTCAAGATAAAAGTTCGTTTCAGGTAATAAAGTACACTTAAATTTTCATAAGTCTTCATGTAAAAAACAAATCCTAAGCTGATTGACTTGTACAACTTATGATTCACCCTTAGTCACTGGAGCTTAGAGCAGAGAATATATTCTAAAAGTGCCGTGTTATCAGTGGATTGTCAAGTCATTTCTCATTTAGCCCTTGGCTCTAACCAGACTGTCCTGCTTTCTATGAGAGTAATAAAAAGATAAGCCCTGAGAGATATGTATTAAAAAAAAAGCTCATTTGCATTCAGATGAGCTATTCTTCCAGCCCCTCTTTCTATTTTATCTTATAAAAATTATCATAGATTTGATCAAAAGCAGAGAAAAGAAGCATAAATCCAAAGGCAGGTTAACAGCAGCGTTTCTTATTATGATAACTTCAGTAGATAACTGATGCATACAAAAACGTCTCCACTCACTAAAATCTAGTGTACAGCATATTACATTATTCATCAGGAGTATTAGATGTGACACTGAAATGTCAAATAACTTCACAACAAGCTGAAATACAGAATTTCATCTTAATAAGGCTCATCTTAAAATGCTGATATGGTGCCTTAAATTTGATGGCATTTCATAAGTCATTTTGGCCACCATTGCACACAGCATGCAAAATATTTTCTTGCTAGAAACAATATTAAATGGATATAGGAATGTGTTCATAATATATACACTGTACACAATATTTTCAACCACATTATCTGATACACCACTAGTAGGAGCCTACAGGGCAATCTATTTGTAAATTTACATATATCATCTTCTAACGTAAATGTCCTTACATACATTTAGTACCAAGGAGTGAAGATCCTCAAGTAGTATAAAGTCATTTTGCTCCACTAACCCAAGAACATTAGATAGTGGTATTTACCAGTGCAAAATTTTGGTAGGATGCACAAACGTAGACCCCTCTCATGCAGAGCAGACCCTTTTCCGAGGATCCTTTAGCCTGTGCAAATAAGATTACAGGATAGGGATTACAATTTGGTGGCAGAGAGCAAACACTGCTGTTTCTTCCTCTATGACAGATTATTCAAGGGGAACTTTACTTGTGGTAACATTTTTGACCAAAGAAATAAAAGTAAAATTTAGAAGATAAGTACCTTTGTGCATGGGTGAACTTAGAGCATAGAATAAAAGGGCTGATTTCTACAAGATACAAGGCAGATACCGTTCTTTCAGATTTTTTTTTTTTTTTTTTACATGAGGCTTAGCTGTGAAGAATAGACGCTGTTACAAGATGTGAGAAAAACAAAAGCAATAGAAATTACTGCTCCCAGACAGGACAGGTGTCTGCTGCACGTTACAGCATATTATGTGGCTGTCAGTGGTCAGACAGTTACTTCTATGCATGGTTTTTAGTGGAAATGAGCTGCATAGGCTTAGACTGTTATAACAGATGAATTGGAACATGGAAAGAAGCTCCTATGTGCTCATTCTGTATGAGATACTTCCTTCCTTTCCACAAACTAGGGAGGGGGGGACCCAAAAAAGGGGGCGGGGAGGGAGGAGGACTAAACTGCTCATTGCATTTGCCTTTGGAGGATCAAAGCTGTTGACCGAAACCCATCACAGCTGAGTAAATTTTCAGTGTGTAAAAGTTTGCTACATTATGAATATGTATGTCTCAGCTGGATACTCGGCATCTATATCTCAAGAATCCTTAGCGGTACCCTATATCCTCACCTTGCCCCTTTGCACGGCCACTAAAATATTTTCCTTTCGTTGTAAAGTTAGCGAGACTTTTACTCAGGTGGAATTTTGCAGTGTTAGGGAATGTATTTTTTCAGACATGTTCTGAGTGAGCCTTTCATAAGGGCTTATGTATTACGCAGAGACTAAATACATTTAGCCAGCAATGTACCAGCAAAGGCTGGTACAGTTCTAACCAGTTTAAAATTAAACCACTTTGATTTATACAAAAGGCAGCCATTCTCCCTATTACTGGCTTTATAGAATAGTTTACTCAGGTTGAAGAAAACAAACATCTGTTGGAGATAGATGAGAAAGTGCATAGAGATGATCGTCACAGGGATGGGTAAGAACTTCATAAAAATACCATCAACTGCTTCATGCCATCAGACTTGAGATCAATATGCAGGCCTGCAGTTATGCTTTAATTTTACTCTGTTATCAACTACAGTAAATCCTTTAATATTTAAAAAAGCAAATATTAAAAAGTTGGAAAATAGTTAAGCAAAGTCAGAAGGAGTTGGGTTTTTTGAACTTTCTTGTTTACAGAAGGATGGGAGAGTCTTTGTCTCTTATGAAAGTAGTTTTTAAACTCCCAGGAATACTGATCTATGAAATACAGACTGATGGCTACATGGTCTTGCTTCCAGCAGCTACATTACATCAAAGTGAGTAAAAGTACATTGTTTTAACTTCTGTGGAAGCAGTGGTTATAATTGCCAGAAGGAAATGGTGTAATGGCAGGGCATATGTGGTATGCTATTAGTCTGCAGTATGAAAGGATTTGAAACTAGCAGTCATACACAAATGATAGGTCCATGTATGTAATTAAAAATTAGTTCTTTGCACCATCTGTGCTAGTCTTCTCTGTATCAGCTTGGTGACTAGGGAGATGAATCTGTCGGGATAAAATACTTAAATCTAAAGCAAAATAGTTGCTATATTTTAAATCATGAAGATAAACCCATGAAGCAATCAAATAAATCTTTCTTTGCCTTTGGCTCCTAGTAATAATTTAAAACATTGCCGACAAATAGACGCTGCGTAACATGTTTTTAATAGATTTACTTTGAAACATGTACATATCACTATATTGCGTAAATGTCATTTATTTACGCATGTGATTTCACATTTAAATGGCCACAGGAAATTTGAGAGTTTTTGTTTTCTGTTGCTGCTGTTTATTAATGCTTCAAGGTGTTGCTCTATATTTGAACACAGCTGCCATGGCATTAGAACTAGAATGTTCTAAAAATAGGAGTAAAAAAAAATGTGGCTTTTTTTTTTTTTTTTTTTTTACAGAGAAGCTAGTCTTTGCAGCAGATACAGACAACATTTGATACTAATTGTTTTGGCAAAGCATCTTAACTGAGAGGCAGATGTTAATAATGCAAACTTCAGAGTGTGTATGTCTGCCTGGTACCTTCAGGCTGGATTTAGAAAGAGCGGTGTTACAGAGAGGAAGGTCAAGTTTTTTGATCAACTAAGCATAAGCCATCCAGAACATCAGGGTCAACATTGCTAATATATATCAGGGGTAAGTCAAGGATCAGGCCCATCTGCTAATAGAAATGAAAGTTATAGCTTTAGCAGCCAAATGATATGCAAATAAATGGCTTAGATGTATTGTAGGGTATTGAGCATAAAGTTTCTGTTTTATACAGTTGTTTGAAAGCAACGGGGGATTCCAGAGCTCAGTGTTTGAATTACAACTTCAATTTCCTCATTTGCCGTTATTTAGACTTAAAATGTTCTGAAGTAGTAATAAAACCAAATAAAAATAAAAGAGAATGTTATTTGACAGAGACCATGCTAGGGCTTTTTTCACAGACTTGAAATGGTTTTAATCCTGATCAGATATTAACTTTCTGTTGAAACTCACAGAACGGCATGTATCATATGTAAGTGTTTTTGGGCCAAACTGCTGCAGCATATTTTGCAGTGTAAGTCTATACTAGCATTTTAGTTCAGCTCGGAAGTGCATTTTTGAAGCTAATCTACCAGTCTTACCTATTTACTGTGCTTTGGTTCACGTTGTGGATCGGTCTGGGAAATTCAGGTTGCATTCCTTTTAGACGAAACTAAATCATATGTGTGCTTCTGAAATAGGTGTAACATGCCACGACTCTAATGGGCATTCACTCCTTGGAACCAGACCGTACCTGGTCTGAAGGAAAGCCTTCTGAAATGTGTGCAATACAGTCTTTGGCTCCTCCTCAGCAGCTCTTCTGATCAGCAGCTCTTCTCTTATTGTACTGCACTACCTGATTACGGAGACATTGCCAGAAACAGCCTGTACAGCATCTTCTCAGGGCTTTCTCCTTAGATGCTTTTGCTTAGCTATGACCTAAGAATTTGCTTCTGCAGTAAGTTTTCCAAGCAGTGAGTCACCTGTTTAACCAGTGCTGGTTCTCCCCCCTGAAGTGGAGTGGGAGCTGGCATTAGGAACCCGTTACAATGCACAGAATGGAGCTGCAGTTACTGCTGTAATACTACTGTATTTAAGTAGATTCTTCCTCAATATGGTCCAACTTTTCTAAAAATTTAACTTGCCCTCTGTAGGTGTAATTTCAGTACCCAAGTTTCTCAAATCACCAGAAAAAACGTTTACTCTGTCGTTTCATGTTTTGTTTGCCTTTCACTAAAAAGGAAACATTTTTCTTACCCTCTGTTGCGTGATCATCTTACATGTTACTGGCAGAGTTCTGAGCCTTTTCAGGTTTTGTGTGGTGAAAAGTCATTGCTAAGGAGAGCTGAAGTCAGAAAGGGTCTTTCCTGACTTATTTGAAAAAATAATTGGTACAGGAAGCATTTCTAATCAAATCAGGAACAGATCTTTGATTGTACTCTACATCCGTGAAACAGGAAAAAAAGGAAAAAGAAGGGGGGAGGAGGGGGGTAGATTGTAGCCCTTCCTCTCTTTTTAAGCCAGATTTTCAAAGAAGGATCTGAAATTGCATTTGAAGGTTGGGTTGTTCTTTTTTGTTTCCCCTTTTCATTCGCAGTCTAAGAACTGCCATTTTCCAGGCTTATTTAAAGTTTGGTCCATAAAAATCAGTCCTTTGCTTTGTATTTTGGGAACTTCTTAATCTTGAGAACTTCTTAATCTCCTCAGGCCATTGAAGGTCAATCAAATGCTGCATATTTCATTCTTCCTTTAATACGGTTTGTTTACTGGGGTTTGACTTTCAGTCAAGGAAAGGGATATTTTCTGTTAGCAGTCTAGCAGTTGTAGCATGGAACTCTGTGCAGGTTCATTTACTCTAGAAAGATGGGTAAACTGGCTCCTGCGAAGATGTGCTCTACCTGGTCCTGCTGCTTCTGCTTCATGATATAGCATACTTAAGGTCAGTTTGGCTGTCTCTATCTAAGGTCTGCAGTGTTTGCATGCATTTTTCAGTCTGTGCTTTTTAATGTAAACTACATGGTGTAGGTACGATCACTTGTGGAAAATGAATAAACTTTGGAACAATTACTTAATCTAGTCCTGGTCCTTTGCATGCCTGTAATTTGTTATCCTGAAGGTAAATTAACCACACTTCTGTGGAATCAGGTTCTACCCTATATGATAATAAAAAGTAATTCATTCCCTGCAAAATGAAAGCGTTTCAGTAACAGAAGTGCTGAAGTCAGAAAATGTGATAACCTCTGAAGTGGTTCAGCATGACATCTCAAATAATGCCTTGCCATCTGCCGTTCAGCAGCAGGGTATTCACAGCTTCACCAAAGCTAGCTGAGAACGGTATTGGGTGTCCATGGCAAGGTATTGGTAGTGGGGGAGCTGCAGGGGTGGTCTTTGCAGGAGGAAGTCGGGGGATGCCCCATGCTGGACAGAGTTGGTTCCAGCCAGCTCCGCAATGGACCCGCTGCAGGACACAGCTGAGCCCATCGGTCAAATTGGTGGCACCTCTGTGAAAATGTATTTAGGAAAGGACAAAAAAAATGCCAGAGAGGTAGAAGAAGAGGGAACAAAAGAGTGAGGAATGACAGAGGGAGCACCATGGTCAAGGACGAGGTGCTCCATAGCAGAGCAGGCACTCCCTCCATGAAGGGACTATGAATAAACCCGTGTCAGAGGAGGTGCACCCCTGAAGGGACAGCAGCGCATGGATAAGTCCATGCCAGAGTGGATATATCCCTGAAGGGTCTGCAGCCCATGCATGAACCCATGCAAGAGCAGGTATGCCCCCAAAGGGACTGCAGCCTGTGAAGGACTTATGCCAGAGCATGGGAAAAGTGAGAAACAAAGAGTGGTAGAGAGACACCTCTATGTCCTGACCACAACCCCCCCTGCCCAACACTGCCCATTGCCTCACTGAAGGGACTGAGTGTAACCTGTGGCCATAACAAGGGGGGAGGAGAGGTGTCTGGGATGAAGTTGAGCCTGGAAGTGATGTTGAGCCTGGAAAAAGGCGAAGAAAGGTGTTTTCCCGAAGTGTAGAAATGTTTTTTCTTTTCTTTTGTTTTTGTTTCCCAGTACCTGAACCAGTAATTAAATATTTATTTTAATTGGCAATAAATTAATTTCTCCAAGTTGAGTCTGTTTCATCAGTCACTGTACTTGGTAAGTGATCTCCCTGGCTTTATCTTAAAACAGCTTTCTTCTTCCCGTTTTTCTTATTTTCTCCCCCTGTCCCCTTGAGGGGAGGGGGTGAACACATGACTGGGTGGGAGTTTGGCTTCTAGCAAGGGCCAAGCCACCATGATAACCATGCATACTTGACCTTAGAGATCTGATCAAGAATCTACTATGTTTGTTCTTAGCCAGTATTTGTGGTGAACATGTGGCATGGTAAATGGTAGATGATAAATCCATGCTCACCCCCAACTCCCACTTTTTTGGTTCATCTGTTCTCAAGATACTCATGTGGCCTCAGGACTTGTCTGATATCATACTGTTGAGATGAGTGATCATCATCAGAGGAATCATTTCTTCATTGCCGGTCCTCATGTTTCATTCGGCTTTCCCCTCCTTAAGACACACTTAAGACACTGCCAAATCGGTTACAGACCAGCTAAGGTCACATCTCAGTTACTCTTTCCAGATGAGCAATGTGAGAAGCTAGACTGTAGCTGTAGCCCCATCCTGACAGTATTGATGTGTGCTCTGTGTCATAATAGGTGCCTTGATAACACTGAATGAAGCTATAAAGAAAAAAGTTGAGAGAATTTGAATGTTTGCTCCTCATCTCAGAGGAATTTGGGGCTAACGAAATGTTCTTTTAGAAGATGTTATGGATTCAAGGTCTCTGAATACTTTAGCCACTGATTTATTGCACCAAAGGGGAAACTTTTTATCATCACCTACTCATCCTAGACATCCAGACATAAAATTAAAACACACCATCTGCTCACATTTGAAAGAAAGCATGTACACAGTTACCATTCTGGAGTAGGTTTGCCTGAATTTGATTTGCTGTGGTTGGTTGAGAGGATCAGAATTCAAAACATGTATTGGTCATCATGCAAGGCAAAGATGGACTTGGCTATAAGCTAGGATTACTGATGTTTTCTTTCCAGCTGTTTGGTGAATATGAGAAATTGTCACTAATTTGTAAAACTGTCTTTGATGTGATCACGGACATCAGAATTATCAAAGAGTAGTTCTTAAAGTAGATTCATTGCAAAGAGTGACAATGCTGCCATCGCTGTGTTTTAATAGATAATTTTTATTTGTTTGATCGAACCCAAGAACATACTTAATTTTAAACTAAATGGAATTCTTCCTGGATGAGACTGTGAAGAATATAGTGTTTATACTCACAGCACACTGGCAATAGAGTGGAACAACTTATGAGTGATTTGGCAATAAAGACATTTTTTCTTCACTAAACCTTTACTAGCAAAATTCATAAGCTGGTGATACCTACCTCTACAGTGGAAAGTATTTATTGACTTTATTGACAATTTAATATACTTTGTCAAGTTTTGTTGGTTAGTTCTTATTGATCCTGAGACATGTGGGATTACTTTTGCTTCCGAAGTGAATGAACGTGTGAACACTTACATTCTGGTTTTGGGAAGATTGCTGCATAAGGCTTTGTAATTCACTTCTGAAAAGCATCATAATGATGAATGTTTAAGATAGAAATTATAATACTTAACATAGGAATATGTGAAAGGTCATTATGTGAATTTATTTTTTAAATTCTGGATAAATTAAGCGAGGCTTTTGGGGAGAGCATGAGCTGGATTTTATATTGAGTTTGGTAACCTCAGACTCTTCTCTTTCTGCTAAAACTTATAATGAACTTGTTATGTCCAAGTATAATGTATAATTTTGCAATTATTTTCTTTCAAATTAAAGCATTCTTGCTTGGTGTTGATATATTTTGGGGCGGGGGAATGGAGGAAAAAATACCCACTTATGTGATTATAATTTAAATTTCGTATTGCTGAAGTGACCCTTTCCAAGACTGAGCATTGGATGAGGTTAAAACTGAGTGGATAATTCGTGTCACTCGGGAGTAAAAACCACATTTAATTCCCCGTGTTATGAGTTTTCAGTGGCTCACAAGAAAGTAAAAAAAAAAAAAAAGTTCCACTGAAAGTCCAGAGAAATGGGTGTAAAATTTCCTGTGCTATTTGTAGATTACTCTTCTTTCTGCAGGTGTCTTACCGACTGTAGAACACCTGAAAAACCTCGAACTACATCTTCATTATTTTATGGGCCATATTGAACACTAGCTGTCATTGCTACTGCTATAATTTTCTTGTGTCGGTATACTGAATTTATCCAAGGAATGCTAGCATCAGCAGTGAGAGCAGTAACATAGTTGTGAGAGATGAGTGAAACAAAAGTAGTTATTTGCAAAAATGGAGCAAATGTGTGCCTTGTTCCTCTGGTAAAGCTATGCGTTCCCGATTAATAATACATTTTTCATGAAACAAACTATGTATTTCCCCAGGTGTTTAATCATCTAATGAGTATAGAACTGTTTTGAATGAAGCAAATGCCAAGCAGATTTAAAGCAGAACAGTGCTGGTTAATGTGTTTTGATTATAGGCTATGTACAAGTAAACATACATTTATTTTAAAATTTCAGCTACCTTTAATCTCATACCTTATGCATATTGAAATTCAGACTGATGAACGTTTAATCAAAAGCAGACATAAAAGAGTTCCTTTAAATTCTCCTAATTCAGAGGCAAACTATTTTTATAGCTTTTTTTTTTTCTTCTGCTCAGGAAATGGCAAATATTTATTTATCCCAGCTACCTCCACATTTTCCGCCATCATTATTCACAATGATCCTTGCAGTGATAAGTGGTCAATGACCCTAGTGCAGGGTGAACTACAGTCTTCCAGAGTTGCCCGTTATTCATCACAGTGGTAGAACAACTGCGACAGTACAGTGACATTTTGCTAAAAGCTCACATTTTTCCCAGTAGGTTATTATGAGGCGGAATTAAATGTTTTCTTAAAGACCAACAACATCTCATCTCTGCCTGAAAGGTCACTTTTGTTTGTTCTTTCTTATTCTGGTGAAAGATAAAGTTAAAAAATGAAGAGGAAACGCGGATAGTAGAGGAAACTCCAAAACTGTCAAATGGTAGTACTTCTGTATAAATGTCTCCGTTTACACTCTCGAACTTGCTCTCAGAGAACTTAAAGCTTTGTTTGCTAGGTGGTGTCAGCTGCTGATCATCTAAGTGAAATGGACGTTTCTTCTTCCAGTTGTTTTCTGTGCTGCTTTGGTATCACTTCTGAATGTTGCCGTTAGTGAAATTGTTGTGTAGCAGTTGAGGGAGTAGCTTTTAAATGTTTGAAATTGTAAAGTTGATTTGTAAGCTTTTTGTATGAGGGGGTAACTTTTTGGACAGAGCATGGAGAAGTTAGTGATAAGTCTCTCTGAGGAAATTCCTTTCCCATATGTACACACCTTTAAGTGGAGCTGAGGTTAAGAATACATTTTAATAAGATACAACGTAGTTCCCGTGCTGCGGTTGGGTTCACTGCGTCTCCTCCTCTCACTGTGCACATCCTAGAAGAAGCTGGCTCTCCGCCCTGTTCCCTCCCGTGCTGAACAGAGGGGAAATAACACTCAAGGTCAGGTTGGACGGGGCTCTGAGTGACCTGATCTGGTTGAAGATGTCCCTGCCCACAGCAGGGGGGTTTGGACTAAATGACCTTTAGAGGTCCCTTCCAACCCAAACTATTCCATGATTCTATGATTTCTCTCAATCTGCTGGCTGCACTTTTGCTAATACGGCCCAGGATGCTGCTGTATTCATATTCAATTCTTTGTTGACCAGCACTCCCAAACAATTTTCTGCAAAGCTGCTCTCTAGCCGGGTGGCCGTGTAGTGTTGCATGGGGTTGTTCTGTCCCAGATACAGCACTATGCATCTGCTTTTGTTGAACTTTGAGGGTTTTGTGAGTTCATTTCTCCAGCCTGTTACAATCACTCTGAATTGCCTTATCCTCTGGAGTGTTGATGACCAACCCCTGCCCTTTTGGTATCATCTGCCAACTTGCTGAGAGTGTGCTCTGCCTCATTGTGCAGGCTATTAATAACGATGTTAAATGGTGTCGGTGCCAGTATTGATCCCTGAGGGATGCCATTACTAACTGGCTGCCAGCTGGAGTTCATATAGCTGATCACAACCCTTCGAGTCCAGCTGTCCAGGCAATTTTCCCCCCAGCTTATAGTCTGCTTATCCAGTTGATATCTCACTGATTTGGTTAAAGGATACTTTGGAAGACCATGTCTGATGCTGGTGCTGGTGACTGTGCAGTATAGCTATGGCGAAACAAGCTATCAGAGTTAACATTCTTCTGTAAATAGCAGGATTCTCTTGCTGGCAACGAGGGACCTGTATTTTAACAGAGGTGATTAACTGGTGGTGGTGTAAAGGAGCAATATGCAGAATGTGTCACAGAGAAGTAATTTAAGCAGAGCGTACACACGGTTAATTCTTAAAACTAAAATGCGTTGGGTTTTGTTTTGAGGGAAGAAGATTCCTAATGCCATTTTGAGTGTCGTAACAGAATAGATAAAAAGACATCAGTGTATTTCTTGTGACCGCTATGGAAAAGAACATTTGTGCACGTTGTCATTTCTTGTAGGTGTACCCCCAGGTTTTCATTAGTTTGGCAGCTGTCCTAGTGAAAGCAAGTCTGTTTTAATAAGTATTTGAAAGGCAATCAAGCATAGAACCATCTCAGTAACACTGTTGTTTTAGTTTTATTGAGGTTTGGGGATGACTTGCAAATCTTGAAAATTGTCTTCTTGGGGAGCTAGTAATTTGTTAATTCAGGTTCTAGGGACTTCAGCGCTCAATTTGAAGGACCTAATGCAGCTTTTCAGGACCAGAAATTCTAAACGTACAATTGGTTATCCTTGAAACAAAAACATTTTAAATCTCTTCTGTGGACAGAGTTGCTTCTGTGTTATTTCACATAACCCATTAAAAATTTCATGCCTGGAGAAAACACATAGTGCTGTGTTATTTCCTTGATATAGTTCTTTGGAATAGCTGTTCCACCATTTTATGAAGCTGCCCACAGAAATGTAACAGACACGAAAAGTTCTCAAAGGCAAATCTGTGTAGATCTCTACCTCCTGTGTAGAGGTCTGTGGTGAGTCATTAGTCAAGTAGCTGATTATACATGATGTTGAAAACAGAAAATTAACTGTTTGGCAGCTGGATGTCTTGATAGAATCAAAGCATAGCATGCCTTAAACTAGTAAATGAATTAAAATTCTCATCTGGAATGTATCTGTTAAAGTGTTATGCTAATACTGTGATGATAATTATGATGGCCAAAATAGCTGACTACTGAACAAACTAATGCCTGATTTTTATCTGATTTTTTTATCTTAAATGTAGTGAACAGATTTTTAAGAACTGTGCTTTCTCTCATAGCTGAAGAATGTGTGGTTCATACTAACAGGATGATTTTTATTATTGCTTTGGTTTTGTAGAATAGTTTCACCTCAAGATGATTTTCCTTACCTTCATTTTCATTCGTATTTTATGTATTATTGCCTGACAAGTTGACCTTTTCAGGTTGCATGCTGTGAAACGTTGCTACTAAGGATAGCTGATATCAAAACAGGTTCTTTCCTAGCTCTTATTAAAAATATTGAAAGATGAAAGATTTCTAATTAAGCTACAGAAATGTGTATTATTAGAAACTTGTACTCAAAAAAAGAACAGAAACTTCTTCCCTTCCTGTACCTAGAAAGGCAGTCAGTGCCAGCTGAACTTCTGAAATAATATGTAGAGTTCATCAGTGGTCACCACCAAATGGTATTCAACTTCAAAAAATGTCATTTTTGTTAGAAGTCGTCGTTTGGCTTTAATAATACCAGCTTATATCCCAAACTGGGAAAATTAGATATGTCCTTGCACATCTGCATTTGTTTTATATTAACCATGGTGTTGAGTTTCCCATCTTTTTAGCCCAGCTGCTTCAAATATCAGTTTTATATACTTCCTGGCTTGTTATTTATCTTTTAAAATGGTATATCTTAGGAATGTAACTTGATCTTATTGTGAACTGTGAAAACAAATTTTTTTTTTTTAATCTGTCTTCATTTGATTAACTGATTTCTGTGAAAGGACGGGGAGGATTTTGTGTTTTAAGATGTAAAATAAATTAAAAGGAAAGGTCCAGAGACCAGTTGTAGGCAAAAATATTTTTTAATGTTTCTCAACAATATAGTTATTATTCTCAATTATCAACGCTGTCCTGAGGTGAGGAAAACCTCCTCTTCTTTGCAGTTAAAAGACAGGGCTGGTCAAGTTTTGTTTTCCCTTAAGATTATATAGAAAGCTAGCAACTAAGCTTGGAGGACCTAAACACAAGACACAGACAGAACCCAGTATCCTTTCTTCTATGATATATAGGCAAACACGCTTACTCCTTTTTTTTTTTTTTAAAATGGTTAAAAACTGACCATACACGCAAGGAAGTTCTAGGAGGAAGCTACCTGTATGGAAAAAAAACCACCAAACTGTCTTTACAGGAAAATTTTTACTACATTTAAATCTTATCTGTTAGTTTATGTAGAAATTCCACTGATCCTCTAAAAGAACTGACTATTACAGTGTTTTAAAGTATGTCGTAATTTTAAAGCATATTTTTACTTCAGGTATTACCCTAAAACACACTATAGTTTTATTTCTGTCCATCTGAAATCCCTAAGATATTAGAAGCAATTTTCTTTCTGTTAATGGAAGTCTAACTACCCAGTTAATAACCAATAACTAGCACAAATTAGGAAATTCTTCTTATACCAGAAAAACAGCCTTTATATTCTGTTTTTATCTTGGTTATGGTAAATCTTCAAAGACTAAAACTTCTCTCCCAGTGTTCAGTAATAAAAAAGTTAACTTTTTTTTTCTTGAGTTAGATCAAAGTTTTTAACGAGCTTTATTAATCATATGAAGGCAGTTTTGTCTCTCCCCATTTTCCTAGCAGATGTAAATCTATTAAGATGGCAGATTTATCAGCAGTAATTCTTATTTGTAATCATCCAAAAACCACTGCTTACTTATCTTGGCCATATTTTTTTTTAGTGTCTGACCAGTTGTATTTTATAAATAACAGCTGTAGAGACATTGCATCACTTTTCCTTAATTGAAGCTGCATATATTTATGGTCATAATTTACTTTGTATCTTTGTGACAGGAGCTTTGTAGCTGCCTTGAGTACATAACATAACATGACAGAGAAGATAAAATGCGGTTTAAATAGATAGCAGCTCTGTGATTACAGCCTGGCAAGATACTGCAGAGTGCACACCAGTATTCTTCCCCAACTCATGTTTGATACTGTTTTTTAGGGGTCCCTGAAGTTGGTCTTCCTTCCTGCCATCTGGTCCCAGTCTGCCTGCAATCCTGCAGCCTTCTCTTTCACAGGACGTGTAAGGTGAGCTGATACTGCACAATATTAGAAACTGAAAACCTCAAACTTCTTCTATCCGGCTTCAGGAGGGTATCTTCTAATGTCGTAATTTATTGGAGGGTGGACTCTCTTCTGGAGCAAGTGCCTACACAGAAAATCCTGCTGACGCTGAGGAAAGACGATAACGTACGCATTTGGCAGTGAAGCGTTTTTTCTTCCTTTCCAACTCCAAAGAAAAGAAGGGTGACAAATACGATGAGGAAAAAGCGAAGCATATAAGTCATCCTCTAGTCCTGGAATTAGTGGAGTCTGTGATGATAAGAGCATAAGAGTGGGGAGCAAGGTATAAACACTTCCTCTGGCGAATTTCCTCTCCTCTGTGCGTTGCTGCTGAGACCTGTTTTCTTGAGGGTGGAAGGCAAAGTCTAGCAAAGGTATGGCAGGGAGCGCATTTCTACATCGTCAATATTTCTTGAACCTTAACAGCAAGCTAGACGTCGCTAGTTTTTTCTGTCATTCAAAATCTTTTGCTTTCCTTTTCCCGGTATTTTTCTTTTTCAGTGTTATTCTGCAGACTTTCCCTCCATACTCTGTGCATGTCCTGCGTAGCTTCTGAGTCTTTACAAACCTTTGATTTCTTTTTGCATTGCTTTGCTCGTCTACCTTGTCTGTCTTCTCCTTTTAGTATTTTTGTTCCATGCCATTCATAACGCTGTTGTTTTCCCTTTGAAGAGTCTTCCTTTCCTTTCTGTGTCCTTCTCAGTACCTTTAAATATTTCTTTGAAGCTGACACTGCTTGCTTTCATCCAGTGTTGAATTCGGTCCTTGTTTCTCTGCTTTCATTCTCAATTGATGGAATCCGTTCTCATGGATTTTTACAAACCTAAACATTTTAGCAATGTATCTCAGCTGGGAGATAAAAGAAAAAACCCAGCATTTGTTGTCTATTATTAATTCTTATAAACTGTGGACCAGATTGTTCTCTGGGATATACAGAACTAATAAAAGATTAGGTAGGAATGTCTTATGCATCTGAGGGAAATTTTCGTCTCCAAAACAATTATGAGAAATGCAAGAGTTAAAGTTTAACATATACGGACTAAATGTACAAGAAAATCCTCATTAAATTTGACTTCAGTTTTGCATATTCCTTTACTTGCATTGTCAAATTGGCAGATAATTGAAGTCTATAAATTAAAAGGTGTAAGGGAAAATGAGTAGGAAAAAAATTGTTCAGTATTTATAACAATAAATTGAGGCCACTCATTGGTGGTACCAGGTGGCAGGTTACAATTCTGCAATTATGTTATGGAATTTATTTCCACAGGATCAAAGTTCAGAATGGCAACAAGCAATTTAACTGAAGAAAACTGATGAGTACCTGTTAAATACAGTGGTGTGGAAGCAGTCCGTGGCTCAGAAGCGCTCCAAACGCTGAATGATGCCTGAAGTCAAAAGAATACTCAGGGAAAGGTTAACACTGTATTTGGCCTGTCTTCATGTGTAGCCAGTTTCCTCTTTGGGCTGAACTGATGTGGCCGTTCTGAAGTTTACAAAAAACCATGAATTAAGTCATACGCAATCGTCAGCACGAACAGAGAAATATTTTTTTGTTTGAAAGCTTAAATTCTTACGTCCTCTTGAAAATAAGCATGATGAGCGACGAGAACTCTGACTGTCTCAGTTTAATCATCTGGCTTCAGGCCATACTTCTTTTTCTAGTCACTCAAAGGCTCTTGCCTTTGTATCGCAGCTGCAGGAAGCTTTGTTTGGCTCATGGAGCAGGAGGTGCAGACTTGACTCTGTCAGACTACCAAGTCACTAACAAACCTTTTCAGATACTGAACTCCGGGACTCTCAGGTCAAGTCAGAAACTGCTAAATGCATTTAAACACTTTTTCAGGATTTGAAGGCTTCTTAGCTAGATTCTAGGTATTTAAACACTCTTTGTATACAAGCCGCAGCTCTATTACAGCTTACAGCCATTTCATCAAGCTTTTCAAAATACTTTGAAAACTTTTCAAAATGACAAACAGTAGAAATCTTATAGTGACAAAAGTCTGATCTTCCAGTGGGCTCTGGCAGAATTCTATGGTTCTTCTACAGTCTTCTTCAAGACAACGTCTAGGGAGAGATGAAAGCAAGGATGGAAGCCCGAGCACTAAGCTAGGAGCTAATAAATTGGTAAGGACATACTGTAAAGTCTGTCGCTTTCTAGCACATAGATAACTAACTTTATTTGGCACTGTATTCTGCAACTTCTTACTGGAGGTAAGTGTCTCTTCCACAAATCAGAAAGAAGTCAATTTTCTCTCCCAAAACTGCACTAAGAAAGAGAAGTGGACTTTTTACTTGGTAATTTTGTGCTTATCTAGAATACTGCGTTTGGCTGTAAAGAACATTGACGTGTTTGGAGCAAGACAGAACTCTAGACTTTGCCTCCTTCTTGAGATTGCTATAGCACGGTTAGAAAATGAATTGTATGTCCCTTACCATCAAGTCAGTAAAAGAGTGTTATTTAGTCACTATAAAATAGAATAATTTTCACAGGAGCGAGGGAGGGACTTGAGGAATATCTTCTGTGCTATGGATGGGTAACCTCACATTTGAGGTGTTGTATACAAGGAATACTGATATGATTTCTTTTTTTTTTTTTTCCCAGTTTTATGTACCTCCTGATCCATTTAGAGATGTCCTTTGAGAACATACCTTAGATCATATCACCAGCAGATTTCAAACCCATTTTGTGAATGCTGGCAAGGTGTAACAATGACATAGGTCACTGAACTGCCATTTAGCAAGATTGAAGCACTTTGGGCGTGACCAAAAGCAAAGATTTAGATACCTGATAACTTTTATTTTGCAAGTATGACTACCCAGAGATCAGGAGCAGTTTCCACTAGTAGAAATGCATGAGTAGCTGCTATCTAAGCCTAAAATTTGGATTTATGATTAAGATGACTTGTGAGTATATTCTACCTGTTACCTTGTGTATCTAATTCGAAGGATGTAATAAAATATCTTCCTGATATTTTAAGAGCTCTAACTTGCTATCTGCATTGATGTAACTAATTATATGTATACTTCCTGATTACTGATTATACTGTCACACAAGCGACAGGTTATATTTTGAAGTGCAATAACAGGTGAATCCTATGTGAACCATCTCAGTAGAAGTAGATCCATTTCAATATTTTAAAGCAGTTCCTAGGAAGAAATAGATATAGGAGGCATGTGTGTGTCGCAGTTCAAAAGTAATGCAATTCAGTGCAGTAACCTCTCTTCTAGCATATGAGTTTTCAAAAGGAGAAATGAAGCAGCTCGTTTTGATGAATTCCGTTAGCTGAGGTGAATCAGCAAAACTTCCCTTCTTCTGAACTAGGCATTTATTGCACTAGGCAAATGATTTTTAAGGCTAACCACAGTTTGCTTTGAAAAAGAATGCAATGTAGGTTGTATTAACGCATTTTTGTGATTCTGATGTTAAGTGGTAGTCGTCTTTAAACAAATAAAAAAATACCCACATGTGTGAAGGACACGACAAATGAGAAACTACCACAGCATTTGAGAGAGACCAGCATTTTTGTGTATACAAATAAACTTCAAACAGTGGCAACGTGAGTGTCTTCTAAAGAGCAGTGCTTTAGGCCTCACTTTGCTTAGCCGGTAAGTAGGATTTAATGCCATGAAAAAAATTCCCAGCACCGAGACAAACAGTTGATACAAAACTGACTACTGTAGGAGCATCATGGGGATTTTGTCTTTCTTTTCTCTGAAGCGCTGGCACAGGCAAGATAGCAGGCTCTATCCGCCAATGATCTGATAGGGTATAGCAAATCTCGTCTTCCTTTGAAAGTTTTCTGCAGGCATGGCTATCAGAATGAAGAGATTTTAAAGAGCTATAGGTGCTAGGGTTTTTATCTCTTATTCTTATTTCAGCTCTCTAATGCAGAGGTAAGTTATTTTCCTCCAGGAAGACCGATTCCATATGTAAAGTTGAGCATGCTACTTCTCTCAGATCTAAATCACTTTCGGAGGACAGGAAGATATGGTGAGTCAGAAAGTCACTTTTTGTGTGGAATTTAAAGCCAAGAGGAGTATGTCTGTATGCTTGATATGAAGCAAGCTCTTGCCATCTGATCAGAATAACTGACTTCCATAGACAGCTAGAGGAGAAGGAAATAGAAGCCAGTGAAAACTGGAACAGCCACAGAAAAACCAGGTGAAGTCTTGGACGTTACTGGGCAGAAAAGAACATCCAAATGCTTCCTGTATGGAGTAGTAGGGCTTGTTACCGCATGGTCTGTAATCAGAGGAAGAGAAAGAGGAGGGCAGATCGGTGTTTCTTGCTGTTGCTAGTGTGTCCCTGGAAGAACGGCTTACGGTTTGCACAGACGCTTACAAGAAGCAGTCTAGAAAGAATAACGCAGTCATGAAATCTACATGTTTCCCTACTCTACCTCGATTTGTAAGTCTCCGTAATTTCTACAGCTGTACGGAGATAATAGCGTAGGAAGGGTTTTGAGCAAGTTATTACAAATAATGGTCTGATACAAACAGAAAACAAAACTATTAATTCTGCAAATTTGCTGCTCTTAATTGTGTTTTAAGTAGTCTGGATTACTTTAGCTCAGGTGCATCTTTCATAAACATTATAAACATCCCAATATTCAAAGATTCTGCGAATATGCAAGGTATGGAGTTTGAACCAAGCAATGCTTACGTAAAGGTTTAATATTGTTGGGCTGCTTGGGATAAAGCTGGGAGTACACAAACAGGCCTGGTAATTCAGGTACCCTATGAATTTAAGAATGGAAGGTCATACCTTCCAGACCATCCTCATACTACGTTAAAACAAACAAACAAACAAACCCAAAAAACCCAACCACCCCACCCCCCAAAACCTCAAAAATTCAAAGTTCAGTAGCCTCGGCAGGTAAGTGTGCCAGTTTAAAAGACTAATACCGAAACATCGGTGCTTCAGCTGGAATATACACTATTCTAGTTTGCTAGTGCTGCAGTGTTCTGTTTTGTCAGTCTGTGAACTCATATTCTATACAGTATCATTTGTCAGAAGTCCATTTCACTTTTACAGTCCCTCTCTTTTCCCACTTCTGAATTATGGTTTTCTCCATGTCTGTTATATGGGGAACTCTTGGTGATAAAAATAATACACGGTACATAATGTCTTATGTTTCTGATTTGATTTTTTTTCCTAGTTTTTAAATAATTACCTTTTGTTTCCATCCTGTGGAGAAATGATTTTACAGTTTCAGTGGTTTTTTTTCCTATTACTAATCCTACGCAGGCACTAAATTAGGAAAAAAACCCCCAGCTTCGGGGAAAACATTCTGTGTTCTTACTTACCCTTAAATGAATTAAAATATGGTGATATTGCTCTCTGTTCAGTTTCTTAATTTAATTTTGTAGAGTTTAGAAATCTCTTAATGTGAAATAGGTAGTTAAGACTGCCTGCTTTCCTGTGTTTAAGTGCTGGGTGTGTATCGCAGGCTTAGTTTAGAGATTTTCTTTTAAACAACTCTTGTTGCTTATAAAAGCTCTCTCGTTTGTTTGTTTGTTTGTGGTATTTTTGTTAGAGCATAAATAGGAAGGGGATCATTCCGGAAAATTTCTCATCTGAACTGAATTTGTATCCTAGAGGTCAACAGTGAATGTTCCTTATTTTTCTAAAGGCGTGAAGGACATAGGGAACTCCTCTCAGACTCTCTTATTCCTGTCATTTCTGTTTGGCTTCGGGAAATGCTTAGCACAGTAGAGCTGGAGCTCTGAAGTGCAGGGACATTCCGGGAGGATGAATAGTCATTTATATAACTCGAACTGTTTCAAACCTAACATAGCATGGAGCTTAACACTAGAAACAAATTTATCCCTAATTCTAAGTATAATGGCAATCTTAGAAAGTTTTCCTGTTCAAGAGCTCCAGTCTAAGACGTGTAAGGGTTGATGTGGAGGATAAGCAGTTTGTGAGACTTGGCCTTCGTCCTGTGGGCAGTCCTACAGTATTATGCAGGAGTGTTAAGAGCTAGATGGATGTGAAATTTAATAAGGATTTGGAAAGATTAGTAGATTTGTTGCTGGGGGGGGGGGGGGGGGAAGTCTTCTAAAGTCACAGAGCCATTATTCGGTAAGGTACTGGAATAGCCTTTGAAAAAGGGTGTTGCTGTTGCATATAATTTTACTGGAACTCAGCTGATGCATGCAAGATTTGCTATGACTAATAGGATTGCAACAAAACAGAATACAGACATTTTTCTTGTAATTTAGTGAGGCTTTTGATCCATGATCATCCCTGAGCTGAGGGCTCACTGTGCAAGGCTGAAAGTGAGTGACACGCTCTAAAAAGAATTTGGTCCTTGTGACTTACGGAAGGTGGCTAGAACATAATTCCTTTGCTCATTGGGACTGCATATTTTAGTTTTATCTCACTCCTGTGTTTCTAGGCAGGTTAAAACGTTGTTATTTCCCTCAAGTTTGATGGCAGCAGAGACTCAACTGATTAGTATGGGTCTATGTAAGGTTTGTAAAAAGTAAAACAAACAAAAAACCCCAAACCCAAACAAAAAACAAAAACCCAAAAAATGTCTGTCAACCTTTTAGACAACCCAATAAGCAATCTTAACAGAAAAGGAAGAAACTAAACTTCCATCTTAATTTCAGAGATGATTCCTCCAGAATAACGATAAGGCACACTTGGATAGAGTAAACCCTGGAAGCTTCTTGGGCTATTCTCACAGCTTCTGAGGATAAAAAGAGCAGCTCATTCAAGACTACTGCATTACACTTAAGGTCTTGTTAAGGGGAATGGGAAAACACTGTATATACAAAGACAAGAATTTATTGCTAATCTAATTAAAGTCGTAACGGTCTATTAAATACAACAACTATTGTTATTAACACTCTAATTACAATGTTAGTAGCGCTCCCAGATCAGGCCTAGCTATTAAAATAGAAACTTGCAGGTCAAGTATATTCAGAGCTTTTCCAGCTGTGTTCACCGGTGACGTGCATTTATATCAAGTGTTATATTTTATGGCAATCACAGCTCTTCCTGTTCTGCCTGTTTTCCCATACTGGATAGGTACCCAATACACCTCATTCTGATCCTTACCACTGACTGCATTGTTACCTACCCTCTGCTGCCCTCCTTTGCTTTCTTGTCAGATGGAATCACTGAAATAGAAAACTTGGGCAAAAGATGGTCTTATTTAGTTTACTTCATTAAAACGTTTTGGCAATTTTTTAAATCCACTTTACACTTTTATCTTAGGCTGAATACTAGTGCTGGAATATATCTAAGATAGTAAATCTAGATGGAAATGCTGTACTGAACATAATGTACATAAGTTTAGAAGAACAGTCATTGCCACACTTCTACGGAAAAAAATTAAATTGAGCCCGTGAAACAATATGCCTGATTATGCTAATTGGTACCTGTTGTTTGTAATGCTTGGTAACTCTATTTTTTATTTTCTTTTCAAAGCTGTGAAAGAACACTTGGCTGTCTAATGTGGTCATGCAATTACTGCAATTTCATGTTGCCATGTTGGGGCATGCACAAATGACCAGTTCAACATTTAACTCTCCCTTTATGCATGTGACTATTACAACCCGTTGTTATGGTGATGCAATTTGGCACGAGTGCACATCTATTTCAAAAAATCATTAGCAGAGTTGTTAAGGTTTTCAGAACACTTGCTTTTGCTGCGTCTGATGTTGAAAGCTTTCATGAAAGCTTTCATGAAATCTAATGATGAGCTAACTTTTACGTGAGAGAATATCTTATACTGAAAAGAGAAAGGTTTAGTGTTTCTCTCACACACAAGGACATTGTCTTTGGCAGAATTTCATGATCTCTGAATTAGTCTTTTAAAACAGCAGCATTCGTTCTCATAAATTCAGTTTCTGTATTCCTCAGGTAGATTATGAACCCAAGCAAAATACTGGTGGTTTTTGATTTTCCTGGAGCAGAAGCACAACTTACCCCTACCAGAGAGGTTACAGCAGAACAGAACCATGATTCAGTCTTTTGTGCCCCATATAGAGACAGGAAAATCTTAAACAGCTCGCATCCCATTTTGTAATGCTGACCAAAACAACCTTGTCTCATCACGACAGCAGGTATTTTCTTCATCAAAGTCCCATAGATGACCAGACGAAGCCTCTTTTTTCCATGTTTGGTAAGTACCAAGGTCAGCCTCTGCTTTTTCACCATAGGTTTAGCAAAACATTGCTTCTGATTATCAGGTGGCTAAATCACGCTCCAGTTACAGTTTATCTGTCGCTCTTGCTACCCCATTGAACTGAAGGAGCACTTCAATGCCTGTCTTTTCTTTGCCAGGATTATTAGCAGCATCTATGAGCTTTGACTAATTCTTATGATGTATTTCAGTAGTCTCAAATGTTTCGCTTTTTGTCAATAACATAAAGCAACTAGAAAGTTATTGTTCAGCCCCCCTGTATATCTTTTAGAAACCCAAGCAGTTAGGCTTGTTAATGTTGTGTCACAGGTAGCAGTAATCCACAGCTCTGATTTTTAAGTTCCTATTTTTAATTTTAATTCCTTACTATTTTTAATAGTTAATTATTATTAGGATAAAGTTTTCAGTTTTGTATTTTTATCTCTGATTCATAATCCAAGTAGCCAAAATTATTAGAATTCACTGTGTCAGTTATTTGTATGGTTCAATATTGGACCAACTGGCTAACAAAATCGCGTTACCTTGGTCCACTTCTTAGTATCAGTCTAATTCCTTTAATGAACTTTAACCAGGCAAGCAGAGCTAGCTTACTGGGACTAATATCTTCTGTCCCTTTACATTTGTTACCTTCTGTGAAACTGTAAAGAGGCACTGTGGTATCTTCAGTCTGCTTTAGGCCTCTCTTAATTGATTTTCTGTGAATTTTAATGATAAAGCTTCTCAGGTTGCTAGTCTGAGTCGTAAATGGATCTGGCATGATCACTTTCTTAACACGATACTGTCCCCAGTGGACCTGCTTGAATTAAGACAGCGACTTCAATTTCCCATTAGTTGCTGACAGCTCCATGTTTAAAAAGTCCTCTTCATTTGGGACCAAAGATATTGGACACAAAGCACAAAAGATGGTTCTCATTCCCAACTCCAAGAAAAGGACTATTAGCATAGAGGGAAAAAAGATCTTGTCTTAGACTGAGCCAGAAAAGTTAGCATCTAGCCCTAGTTGGGGATTCTAGTTGTCTGAAGTGCTGTGTGCCTCTGGAATAGTGCAAGTGGCCCTTCCCTGCTTGAACAGATCATGTGAGTGTCAGTGGGACTCTGCTGGTGCAAAAGACCGATCATAAATCCTTGCCTGGGAGAGGCAGTGAATGAGCAGGGTCTCCAGAGATTGGAGTTACCAGGTCGTGGTGGTAGTTGGCTCTCTTCGCTGGAGATGCAGTGGAATCACTTAGTCTCCTGTTTATCATGCTGGAAACACACTGTGGTAGGTCCCCAGGTTATGGAGTACACCCCAACTTGCTCTATTCCCCACTAGCATCCTGAGATGTGTCATGTAGAGTCAGAGAGGCTGGTTATTCATATCGTCACTGTAACCTTTATTCTTTAGCAGGCCTAAGAAAACTTAATTTTTTTTTTTTTTCTCCTCCCTGGCTTTCAAAACAGTTTCCCAGCTGGTTGCCTGTAAAACTTCTGCCATCCTGGGCATCTGGCTTTGTATGTATTTATATCGAGTTGCTCTAAAACATCGGGAGGCATTCCAACTACAATGTGGCTGGAGAGCTGGAAAACAAGACTGTAAGAGATTTATAAATAAGTCTTGTGCAGCTGGCTGCCAGCCTTATTTTCAGGCATTTTTTTTTTCCCCTGCATGTATTATGGAAGTTGAGATGTCCATTAGAAAAGGTTGCCTTTTAAACCCCCCACTCCCCCCCAAAAAAAACCCCAACAACAAAAAACCCGAACCCCAACCAAACAAAAACCTGAAAATCCCAAACCAGGATATTCTGAGAATGTGTTGTTATTGTTTCTTTGTAATAACCAGACTGTATTTAGCATGAATTTAGATATGTTTTATGCGAGGATCGATGGATTAAAAAAAATGTAAAATCTGAATGAATAAAAGAAAAAGGCACAGGGAAATCTAATTATCTTCCCTTCCAGCCCACGACCCCCAACTAATTGGTGTATAAAGCCGGATTGGCACAAAGAAAGAAATATCAGAACTTATCAGTTTGTTGAAGAAGAGGGGAACCCCGCCCTTTGATTTCTACATGTTAAAGTTCCTATGAAGAAAGAGTTTTCATTCCAAAGGGGAAAACTAGGGGCTGTATTTTGCCCTCAAATACTTTCAGCATGAAATCTTCTCTTAGGACAGAGCACCATGCAGATTTCATTTTTTATTTATAACTGCCAAAGGTGTTCAGTTCCATAATACCAGCCCACCACTAGTTTGAACGTTACGATAAAGCTTCCCTTTCGAACAGAATGGCTATTCGCTAGATGGAACAGTAAAAGTTCTATTAAAAGCATGAGGCAAAAAAATGAGTAGTTTTTTTGACCTACTGCTACATCTTACAAGCATTCTCCATCTCCCACCCCCTCCTCCCCCCCACCCGACTTATGCTAACATAGGTAGTTTACGTGAATAATGTTTTGATACGGCAAGAGATCTATGTTTAGCTGAAGTACAAATGAACGTTACAGCAACTCTTGTAATGTGCTCAAACATCCTTATTGGGGTTGGAGGATGCAGCCACGTGAGCAGTTCAACTTTGCAGTGAAATATAGTCCCTAGGTAAGCCTGACCCCAAACTTGCAGATGTTCCTGAATATCTTTTTGCTTATTTCAGTTAACATCCCTTCTGGATGTTGAACAGTTGATGGGAGATAATGAACAGAGGGACCCTCCTTTCCTCTCCACCGTACTTGCAAAAGGGGAAGTAGCCAAAATGCAACCTCACGTGGACGGGCTGGATTTTCTTATTTCTGGCTCTTCATGTCCAAAGTCAGCACGGCTAAACTTCTGTTAAGGATCCTTCCAACCTTACCTCTAATCTGACAGACCTAGTACTAGCCTTTCTGAAGTGTTACCTTTCCACTTAAGAATTAAGGAAATAATATGAACCCTCCTCAAAACCTGAAAGCCTACAGACTTTATTACATCTTCAAATAGAAATAGATAGATAGGGTAAGTGGATGAGGAAATGATGTTCAGAAAGGTTAAATGAAGTTAATAGGAAGCAGTCTGCTTTAGCGGTCAAAAGATCTGGATTATTGTAGTGATGTTACTAAAATGTTTACTGTGTCATTAACAGACAAGTCTGTTAATCTTTCTCAGACTATTCCTCATGTATAAAATTGAATATTTAACTGCTTTGTCATTTTAACTCACTGCTAAAGGATAGCATGAAGGATAGGAAACTATGGATGTATGAATAGATAGATATACAATCCTTCCTTAAGGCTCATAATACACTTACTAGGGTTTTTTTTCCTCCTGATTCATAATACCAGGATCACAGTATAGGATCATTTTAGGTTCCTTAAATAATGACTTTAGCAAAGAAGCAAGAAACAAACGTTATTGTAGATGACATTTTATAATATTTCAGGCTGGGTTAACTGCAGTGAAAATCTGGATCTTGACTGCACAGACATGCCTCTAAGCAGTTGAGTTTTGAGGTCTAGGATCAAGTACCTAAAATATAGGTCTACACTTTGCTATGTTCTAAGGGCATCCCTTCAACAAAGTATTCTTCAGCCCTTTCTCTCTTCACCATAAATTGCTGAGACCTTCTGGGTCTTTCAAACAATTTGAGGTTTTTTGGGAGGTGGTTGTTGTTGTTGTTGTTTGGGTTTTTTAAGCAGTCTGTAGTGTTTTTGCAGAACAGAAATTAAGTTGATGGAAAATTGCACTATTTGCTAGTGTTTTCAATCTGCACCTATACCAGTGTCCAATGTTTGGATCAGATTGTTTTCAAGCAGTTAACTGTCTAACTGACTGAATGCTCAAGCATAATCAGGCTGATTATGTTCAAGCAGTTGAAAGTTCAATGCACAATGAGAAATAGGATAGCAATTATCTTCTAAATTCCTTTGTACGAACTACAGGAGGTGCTTGTGCTCAGGACTGGAGTCCTGGGTAATTTATATCATCAACGCAGTTCTGGTTTTAGTTTCCTAATGTGTTTTGGAAAAAATTCAGCATGGAAATGATTGAAGTCAATTTTTATGTTAATCCTCAGACTGCTGCGAGTAGGAGTAGGAGACGCATATGATTTCAGACTTAAAAAGCAAATAAAGGTCAAGTAGTAAAAATTGTGAGCTCTGAAAATGCAAGACAATTGCTTATCCCAGGTATTCATTAAAACCGAATTCTAGTATATTCTAAAGATTAAAAATGAACCTTGGCAAAGAAAATTAATTTGCAGCTAAGACACAGAAAGAAAGCATAGTGGCTATAGTAAAGTTTTGTTCTTTGTTCATTAGGGTAGACTAAACTCTTGCCTCTTATGTATCATACCATACTCCTGTTACACCTCTTACTACATTTTGAAGGTGTTGCCATCCAAAAAATTTTGTATGTGGAATGGTGGGGAGATGGGGAAATACAGGACTCTTGTATTGGAAACAGAGAACTTGGGAAAGAGGCAGCTTGTGAATTCTAGTTGGTAACAATACAAAAGGCCTGGAAGGTGCCTGCATATTAAAAGTATGGGGTTACATTAGGCTTTTTAAACACCTTGTTTTATTGGGCTTTGAATATATGTGATATTTCAATATGTGGTATATGTATCTTTTTAATCCTTAGTCTTTTATCTTTAAAACATATGTTCTGAAGAAGGCTCTTTTGTAACGGTACATCTGTATTTGGTGCAAGGAACGTGATATCAAAACCAGTAATTTGACATGTTAAAATGATTATCTTTGTTTTCTACAAAATGTGTGCGGGCAGAAGATGTAAAATCTTGCAGGCCTTATCAGGCAAAACTGTTCATGCTAGTAGAAAAATGGCTTGAGTAAGGACTGAAGGAAGGAACTACTGAATCGGTATTCAAATTAAATTCAGAGGATTTTCTGATGATAGAGGTGCAAATTCATTTTTTTTTTCTTTTCTTGCAGTTTGGCTTCTAGGTGGAGAATTGTTTGTCCAGTGATTATTAAAGATTTTGTATAAAATAGGAGACCATCGATAATAGTGCACTTTTTTTCAGAACTCTGTCTAGCTTGGCTGTTGTTAAGAAATATATTAGATAAGTTAGGAAGTTCTTAGGTCAAATGCTCCCAGTCTGAAGGGAATATATCTTTCTTCATCTTGGTGGTGGGCAGTAAGGTGACTTATTAAATACCTGGGGCTATTGTATGGGGGTATTATAGGCTAGATGTCACATGGATTCCTCTGAGCAGTGCTGAGAATAGGAAAAGGGACAGTAGAATTTTTTTATCATCTTGAGACTAGACTTAAAGGAAGTACGTGAATTAACCATATCTGAAATACAGAATCAATTTATGCTTAATCAGCTTAACAAAGGGTGAATATAGTAAAACAATAATATAGGTGTAAGCATTGCATATTTTTTTGACTCAGCTTCACTTTTCTTTTTCAGCAGAAGATCTAAACCAGTTGTTTTCATGTAGTTAAAATAGAATTTTTTTTCCAATTGGGACTTTAAAAAGGTATATTTTTTACAGTTTTATTGCAGAGAAATATTCTCTTCATAAAGGTCACACACAAATGCTATGAAGCACTGAGGTCCCAAATGCATTTGAATGAGTACACTGACATTCCCATTGTGTGTGTAGGTTAAATCATAGCCATGTGTTCTTTTTTCTTTTTTTTTTTTTAAATTTTGTTTTACTAAAAAGGAAAACCAATGTTGTTCAAGTTAGATATGCTTATGTTAGAAACCATGCTAGATACTATTGCTGAGGCTTTTTGCCAAGTTTGTTTTAGAGCTAGGTGTTTTGGCTGGGTATTAGCTTAGAAATTTTACCGTACCAATACATGGTTTGAAACACTTTGACTCGGTTCACTTAGAATCTAATGAAATTCAGTCTCGACACAAAGCTTAGATAAATTTAAAAGAAAGAAAAAAAACCCAAAAGAAAATCCAAACTCTGCACTTTGCCAATACGTCTTTGTGATCTGTCCTCTACAAAGAGCACATGCTCCTTTAATAATGTGGGCTTACAGACAATGGAAGAATTGTTCTATTGTCTGGCTGATCATACAAACACGAAGAGGTTAATGGAGTCATGTGACAAGTTGAACAAGTTTCAAACAGTGGTTTTTATTTCACGGCACTTTTAAGATTGCACTTCAGCAAAACTGTGAGGTCTTGCTCCAAAGCCTCGTGATGCTGAAAAAGTAGATTGCTTGAGAGGCTTGAACCAAGCCCTAATTCCCTGTTTTCTAGATTGTTCTTCACATGTTTTTCTGATCCTCCCTGTTGATGGAAAGTTGCTTGGTAACAGTAGATGATGATTGGTAGTATGGAAATTTTGCTGGAAATATGTAAGTTAAACATTATCTTTTAGTAGACACAGACTCTTGCTGGTAAATATTAGTTCAAAGTAGAGATCTAAGTACAAGAAAAAGTTAATCGTAATTAACAGCATGCAATGATTCCTTCTATAAATTGGCATTGATTACACTGAGGATTATATGCTCCTCTGCATAATGACTCATAACGAAAATATGAAAAATGAAGTGCATATGTATTATTTCTTGTATAAATACATTTTCAAGTAAACACTATGCAAATTCTCACCCAATCAATGATATTTTCTGAACAATTACATTTGAAGGCACTTGTCCAAAATGTTTCTCTATGAATTTCAGGCGCATTAACTATTTTTGGTCTTAGTTCTCTAAAATACCTGATATTCAACATCCAGCTAAAGACCAAAACATATGATATACTATAATAAAGTCAGATGTTTCATGTCATAGATGAGAGGCGTTCCCTCTCAGTAGCTATCAATTGAAAACCCTTTTTGTAATTAGTTGTGGTCAATATTTGTGAATCCGTAGGTATAATTAGGAGTGCATGAATGTCAGTGTTTTGAATGGGCTGAAGATTTCAAAAGGTATACCAGAAAAGGACCTGATTTAATGTTGTCCAAAAAACCCGAAGTCACCTTAGAACAATTTTTATATGTTTTTTAGCTCATACCTATCATCAACCACAAGTTTAACTTGTTTTAATGGGGCATTCTGCTGCAGTTCCGCATTATCTTAAGTTCTCCTTCCTCACCTACTTGTGTTTCAGATGGGTCACTTATCTCACTAAAAATACATTTCCTACAGTCCTCTCATTATTTCTCAAACATAGGAATCTCCTAAGCATAAATGATTATTTTGACATGGGGGTTCCCATCTATTCCATAGTTTTTTGGTTTTGCATTCAGTGCAAGTTTTATTCACTAAGGAGCAAATACCTTCTCAGAATCATTCAACGGGGTACCCCAACATCTATAGAAAGAGCGCTCCACTGTTGAACTTGAAAAAACCTCCCCTCCTTCCAAGAAAGTACCATCTGAAATTGTTTCCCTGCACAAAGCTTGTTGATATGTTCTCCATCTTGGTTGACAGTTTCCAGCACTCTCTGTGGGTAACACGAATGTGGTGAGAATACAAAGTACGCCATGTTCTCAGGCAAAAAGACGCTGTCAAAGAGTAAATTGTCAAAAGAAAAATCGTTAAAACATGTTGATAAGTAAAATAGCAACAATCGCAACGACCAGATGGTGCTCATAGAAAACTTGAAAGAATTAATCATTTTGTTCTGTAGGCTGGTAGCAAAAATACGTTTGCTATATTTAAATGAAGACACTTTACTGAAGAGTTTCAGAGTAATTGGAAGTTTCTTTAAACTCTTTGTCAAAATGGTATTAAAAGAACTGTAGGCCAGATGATTCAGAACCAGGTAACTTGGTTCAAGCATTAGGTGATGGTAATTTAGAGAGCCTGTTTGAATAGAGGTGGAAGAGAACCCAAGCTTAGTTGGGAAAACAGTCACTAACAGCTCCGTGGTTTTTTCGATAGTGGCTTGTTTAGTCCAAACCTTCCTCCCTTCCTTGTCTTTCCTGTTGAGTATTTTAGCCCTCGTGGCATCATCTGATGAAGTATTTGATGGAAGACTTTAAGTATGAAAGAAAAGAATTAAACCAGACTGTGCAGTTTGTTGGAAACTACTATATTTTGTATTTTATAAATTATTGTTATGAGCCCTGATCTCAGTGTTACCCCCAGTGGTTTCAGTAGAGCCATGATTTTTAGCTTTAAGAATCCTAACTATTTATTCACTGTTGCTTTAAGTATCAGATTACAGTTTAGATGGCTGTGAAAAACTTTTTCATGCTTTAAGAGAGTTTTCTGTGTTTTCACCCTTAAAATATACTTAAAGACTCATGAAACAATTGCTTAAAAGTTCTACTACAATGATTTGGATGCTTACCTGTTGAAGTTTGTCTCTTCCTGAGCTTTATACTGTGTGTTGTTATATTTTCTAGAGCTTAGACAGAAGTGTAAGATTTTGTTGGCTTGCAATCTCTTGCTGTTGATAATTTTATTTACTGTGATTAAAAAAAAAGGGGGGGGGGGCCAAAGTGAGAATATTGTAATTTTCACAGTCTGGCTAAATGACCTGGTGCATCTTCCTTTCTTGCCAGTGCTATCGATTAGTCTACTAACAATAAGAGACACTAGTCATAAATACTTATTTTAGGGTTTTATCACAGAGCCATTGCTATTCCAGTTTGCATTCTGTTTTTCAAACCTTTGTATTTCTGGTCCCTGTTTGATGGAGAAATGTATATTCTTATATTCAGAAACTAAACCAAATCCATGCTGTTCCTAAGCACAGGACAAGGAATGCTCCAGTGGTCTCCTATGGACTTTCCTCATTGTGCCTGGGTGAGTTCTGCCTAGAACATATAAGATGTGCTCGTTGCTATCTGGTACTTCTGCTTGCTGTGAACAATCTGTTCACAGCTGTGATTCTGTGATTCTCTAGTTGTAAATTAATTCTTTTTCAGTATCGTGTTGCCTGCTAGAGCCAAAGTAAACAAAAGATAAGATTTTCTACCATTATGGACAGGCAGCTCTCTTCATTTTCTTCTGTCTTTAAACTGACACAGTTCTACTGTAAAGCTTTTTCAGAGAGAACATTTTGTCGACATATACACATAATTACATAAATATAGTTTGTCTCCTAAGAAAACATAGCATTACAAGCTGTGTGCTTTGGGGTACTCAGAGAGAGTATTATTTTCGTCTTGAAATGTGTGTGAGAGTGATTCATTTTATGAATAGTGCAAGAAGAAATATTTTTAAAGAGGTTATTAAAAAAGAGAGGTATTAACAAAAGTTTGTTGGGATTGCTACCCTCTAGTCAGGGTAACATTTTCGAAGACGTTTTGGGTAATGAAGCCCCTCATGCTTGTCGATAGTAATAGAGTTTTTAATGAGTATTCAGTCCCTAAAGGTCATTTTGTCTGTCCGTTGTTTAATTATGGGAACAAAATTATTTCTACCCTTACCTATTTGTGGATTTAGGAAGCAATGTGTGCCTTATGCTCACTATTCTTCAGTGACAGCAATGTAATATTAAAGGCAGTGGAGAATAAACCCCAATTAAGATCGAAGAAAACACAAACATAATAAAAATGATAGTAAGTCATTTGTGTGTTTGATTACAGTGATGTTGAAGTATAAATTTACATAACCAGTGAGATTATATCAGCATAAAACTAGGCCAAAAGAATCAGCTTAAGGAGAAAGAAAAGCATTCTTTTCCCTATATTTAGCCTTTGTTGCACTCCCAATTTCTTTTTGTGCCTCTCTTGCTGCTGCCACGTTCCTTCTTTTTTTGTCTTTCCTTCCTTCTTAGAATCATAGAATCATTAAGGTTGGAAAAGACCTCTAAGATCATCGAGTCCAACCATCAACCCAACACCACCACCCACTAAACCATGTCCCTAAGTGCCTCATCTACTCGTCTTTTAAATACCTCCAGGGATGGTGGCTCAACCACTTCCCTGGGCAGCCTGGTCCAATGTTTAACCACTCTTTCAGTAAAGACATTTTTCCTCATGTCCAACCTAAACCTCCCCTGGTGCAACTTGAGGCCGTTTCCTCTCGTCTCATCGCTTGTTACTTGGGAGAAGAGACCGACACCCACCTCGCTACAACCTCCTTTCAGGTAGTTGTGGAGAGCGATGAGGTCTCCCCTCAGCCTCCTTTTCTCCAGGCTTTTCTTCCATTGTCACGTTTTCCACTGAAATCAGTGAACTCTGCAATGTCATTGAAGATACTGTTACATTTTTCTCAATTAAAAAAAAACCCCACCAACAACCAGCTTCAGCCGTGTCACACTTATCTTCCTTTGAGTAATGAATGTGTGTTTCTCTAATTCACTCTTTAACAACATGCGGGGGGAAAGAAGAAAAAAGGCATTGGTTGATCTTCCTTCCTTCTTCCTTTTCCTCAAAGGAGAGGACAACAATGTTTCTGTTAGATTTACCCTTGGAAGACAAATGAGAACATCCAAAGCTTTGTGGATTGGAAATCAATATGCGTAAAGCAAGAAAAATGGGCAATGTTATCAAGCGAATAGTTTGCACAGCCAGTGAACTCCAGAAAAACCGGGCCATTTTCCTACCCCTTGTTAAGTTGGCAAACTCCAGCATGAGCAATTCCAACTGTTTCCCAACCTCTCTTTTAAAGCATTCCCCTTTCTGCCACAACGCACGGTGTTTGTGCTTGCCTTACAACGGTGCCAGCTATGTACTGGTAGAAGTTTAGTGCGTTTTTTGGTACTGTCTAATTATTTTTTTAAAAGGGTGGTCAGCAATAATATTTTTCCTCTGTATTTGAAATGGTTGCCCACACCTTGTGTGCCAAATTTTTAATCTTTCTTTTTTAAAACTTACCCTGAAATTCCCTCGCTTTGCTACACTGAAGTTCCATATTGGGAACTGTATTAGGGAAAATATTTGTAGCTAAGTGCATTCAGCTGAATCCAGTAGAGCTCTTTGGTGATGAGTAAGTCCTATGACCAATTTTAGAACAGAGTATTAGCTGTTCTTTTGCATCAGGGAATGTGACTTTTGCATCAGTAAGGCTTTGTACCGATTGATTGTGCTTTTTAAGTAAGAAAGTGGCTATTCTAATTCTTAACTATTCTGTCCTGGCATTTTCCATGTGTAGAATGTAATTAGGTTTATTTGGAGGACTCTGCAGAATTTCTGTTATGTGAAAATGTGTAGGTGGAATCTTGGCCCTATTAAAATAGATTAAAAGTTTCCATTGCCTGGAATGAAGTTAAAGTTTCTAACTGTGGTTTTGTACAAAATGGGCTAAGAAGAAGCAGGCAAAGTCCATCAGTTGTGGATATTTCTTATCTCAGGTGTAAGTTCTCGTAAGAAACTAAGCCTGGATTTGCTCAGTTTCCATGGCTTAAAATCTTCTGACCCTTACACCATCGTCAATTCTCAAAGTAGCAAAAAAAGCTACCATCTGAGTCAATGAAAAATCCGGATAGTTGTAGAAAGAATCAAGTGTAAATTTTTAGAAAATATTCATTTCAGTCAAATTGAGCTAGATTTCTTGGCACTGAAGCTCTCATTCTGTATTGGAAAATGTATTTCTTTATTTATTAGAGCTAAGAATTTAATGAAAAAAACTGCCTTGGAGAGGAAGCTCTTTCGTTAGTGCAGAGGTAACTGTAGGTTAATTTTAAAGGTCTTTTGCAGTCAAATTATTTTGGTCTGCCAGAAAATTTACCTGGATCTGTACAAAGATATTGCCTATTCACATTCATTTGAATAATAGAAAGTCACACCATTTTCTTACTTAATCTATGGAGAGACATTAGGTTTAAATTCCTGTAAGTATACTGCTGGCTTTACATTTGTACATTATAGGGGAAATTATAGGTACCACAGAGGAAAGTTTTGGACTATTCTCCATGCAAACAGGGTTTGTCATTCTCTGTTGGACAGAGAAGATTTTTAAAGCTAAACCCAAACAAGCTCTGCCGTCTTTCAGGATTTTTCCTAGAAGTCACTATCCCAATTAGCTTGACAAATTTATGGGACAACATATAGATGAGCAGTTAACCTTGTTCCTTTGCTTGTAAATAATCCTACAGTCAACTTCACAAATTGAGTTCTATTCTCAGCTCATCTTCTGTTGTCAAAAGAATTTAAAATCTGCCAAATTCAAAACAAGCAAGAAAAGCACACTTGGCTTATTTTGTCTTGAGTATATAATAACTTTCCTGAGTCTGCTGGCCGTGCCATTCTGAAATAAATTATGCTTGTTTTTGCAATATAGGACAATACCTGTTGATAGTATACCATCTTGTCATCCATTTCAAAAACATTTGTGACTGCTGACAGCTCTAGAGTCTTGAATTTTTCTTAAGGAATTGAATTTTGAAATGACTGCTTACTACTTCTCTAAAATGTTCCATTACAAATGTCTTTACTGCACTTCGTTTTTTGTTTCCTTTAATCACTTTCACTGACTAAAGGTGAAAATGCAAATCGGGCATTAATGGTTATTAGGAAAGGAATAGAGAATATGAAAGTTCATGCCCACATCTAGAAGGATGTGTGCAATTCTAGTTTCCTTATCTCAAGAAGTGCATCAGAAGTATGGAGCAACTTCTCCTATGTATGTAGGACATGCATATGTGCCTGCATAAAGAGACTTTCGCTGATGTGGAGGGAGAACAGGGGATGAGCAAGGGAGCAAAGAATAGAAATTGAGGGCCGGTCAGATAGGAGTATTAGAAGAGGGCTAGTAACGTGCTAAGTCCAGAAATTGGGAGGTAGTAGTATGTCATTAAGCAAGGTCATTCATATGTCTCCCAAGAGATGATTAAACCAGAAGTGACCTAATTTTTGTAGCTTTCTGTGACCCAATGAAAACCAGATTTCATCAAAGCGTGCACATTCCTTAATGAGCCTGAGGTTCTAGCATGTCGCTTGTTTCTTCATATTTGCTTCTTCGGTATGTTTTGTTGCAGTAATATCTCAAGATGGAAATAATCAATAGAGATGAATAATGCAAAGATGGCCATTATACCAGACAGTTTGTAATACAGCTTACGGACAACACACAGGAATGAATGAGAAGCTGAATAATGATGAGGAGAGAACTAAATAATAATGGAGAAAAACACGTTTTCCCAAACTAGTACACACAGTTCAAACCCATGGATACATCAAGGAGGAGAGCAAATCTTTGGACATTTTCCAGCTGTTGCTGTTCTAATTTCAGAGATGCATTTGACTCTCTTCACCCACTGTGTATATGAAAATACTGTATCTAGCAGTAGCAGAAATTTTCCTCGCTTATGTTAAACAACTGTGTAAAAATAGTCTATATTTTAACTGGATTGTCTTGTAGCAATTTTTTAAAATTAGATTTCTGTTTTCTTTAAAGGGAAAGAGTAAGGTATTAATGAGTAATCAAACCAGACTCTATTAGCAACATCACTAAGGAAGAAATCAGTGTAAGTTCAATTCAGTGGTAAAGGAACCTAGCAACATTATTTTCCTCTGATAATTATGTAGAGATCAGTGTATTTACAGGAGAGGCTGTTGGAATCATCTTATTGTAGTACAGTTTTGCTTTGTTGCTGATGACTTTTTCTCTGCTCTTCTCACTGGCTTTCCAAATTCCAGTGAAAACCAAATCAGTTTCTTTCATGGATAAAATTATTTTTCAACTATAAACTCAGCCAAGGGAAATAAAATTACCTTCATGTCTTGCATTAATTTTACCTCTGTTTTCTCTTTATAGTGCATGTGTTATTGCAAGAACTAAGTGGAATTAGCTTTTTAAAACTAGCAATATTGTTGATTATTATTATTTTTGGTAATTTCAATAAGAAACATCTCGTGCTTGTGCAAATGCATGTACACGTGGAGAAAGCTTAATTTAGCTGTTGAAGAACCACTATCTAGCCTAAATACTGTTGTCAGTACTGCAGGGCTAGGGCTAAATATTATCTTGTGGGGTTTTCATAGTAGGTATGTATTTATTGTGCAGTTAAGGGTAGCGGAAACTGTGTCTATCCTTCATTCCTAGATAAAATGGTTTGAAAATGCAGAATAACTTAGGATTGTTCTAGATAAAATAGCCTGGAGTTTGTTGGTTCATTTGTAAGTGTCACTTTGAACTATGACTTTCGCTTAATCAATGTATTCATGAGCCTCAGGCTGCTGCGCTCTTGTGCATGGCCCCATGTCACTATTTCTGTGACTGGATGTCAGCTTTGAGAAATGATCTGTCTTTGCATATGGACTGAGGGGTATGTGCCATGTTTGGGATGGCTTTCATCAAATTCTCTCTACCGTATGGATTGTCTTAAAACCGACATATATTACAAAGTGGAAAAATAACAGTAAAACTTTTAACGGCTTGCAATGACTTAGCTTAGTTGTAGACAAAACAAAACAGATCTTGCAACTTCAAAAATTTCCCCCTTCTGATAAATCATCATCAGGATACTAATTCTCTTATTTATAAAACACTTCTCTTAACCTGATCCATTTTCTGCTTGTAAGTACAATCTTAACTGTCAAAGTAAGGTTGCAAAGAGCTGTTGCAATAACCAAGGATTTAGGATATTCAACCATTGAGATGCATTCATGGAAAGAGACTTTCCTCTTGGAGGATTTTCTTTCTGGAGATAGACTTGCCAAGAGGAGATACCTTGGAGTCTTGTCAGTGATGGGGGATCTTTAGGATATAAAGGCTGGTGATTGGGAAAGGCTTTTATTAATTTCTATATCTGTTTGTAAAGGAAAAATTAACAAATGAGTTTATGACAATAGATAATGAAATATTACTGGATAGGAGAAAGCAACGTGGAAACAGCACCTCCTATTAATTATGAGAATGGTAGCCAGACAAATAGAGTGCATGGAAAACAGCTAGAGCTAGTCCCAACGGTGTGATCAGAAACAAGAGCCTGCTTTTTAATTCAAGGACCCTATGGGACGAAACGGAGGCACTTAGTGAATTCATGAAGAATATATAGTAGTATACTACTGAAAAAAACAACATGGTGGAATAGCATCTGTAACAGATGTGTTGAAGGTTTTGCATAATTCAGGGAAGGAAAATGGGAGAGAGAAAAGTATGCAAAATCCAGATCAGGTATGAGCTGATTCATTCTAAATGAGAAGAATTATAGGCAGAAGCATAGCTGTGATTTGTTGTCAGTTTTAATAGGACGTATTTTGATTCACAGGAGCTCTCAGTGTTAAGTCAATTGGGTGGATATGAATGGGAAGAGACTGGAATTTCTTTGAGTCAAAAGAGGAAAATCGATTACAAATGTATAAAAAAAGTGTGGGAAAGGGGAGGGAAAATGTTCAAAGAACTCTAAACATAATGAGAAAAAAGATCATTTCCAGAAGAATGTAGGATTTAAGAAAAAGAGCCTCCAAAGAGTAGAACAAATGGATTGATGAGAAAACGGTCGTATTTTGGAGATCAAGAAATAAAGGGGTAAAATCACATTTGAGAAAAGTTAAACAAAGGTAGATTTTACAAAGATTACTACAACAAATTTTCAAGTGTATTTTAATCTATATAAATAAAAAGAGAATAAAATCAGGGACACTGTCGATCAAATAGAAAATTGGGATATCATACAGAGAGAACTAGATTATCTGCAGAACTAAAATAATGGGATTTATAAAGCTATGCAATATTTTGTGGGGACAGGTAACAAGAATTTACATTAAAAACTGGATAGATGATCTGGAGGAAATGACAGAGAAGGAGAAGGAGCTGCTATAAATGTCAGAATGACTATGAGAAACCAACAAGACACAACAGTGAAGAAAAGACAGATGTGATTGTAGAATGTGTCCAGCAAGGTATTTCCAACAGAAAAATATTCATACTGTTGCACAAGATTGATGAGATCTCACTTGGGAAGCCATATACAATGAGTCACCCATTCAAGAAAGATGGGGGCTGGAGAGATGCAGAGGGCCTAGAAGGGAATGAAAAATGTGTAGTAGAAGAAGAGAAGTGCTTGACAGGCTTAGACACAAGGGAGACTGACAGACGGTATTATATACATATTAAAAATGCGTCAGAAGTGTGAATACTAGAGAGGTAGAAGACATATACAAATATGTTTCAGCTAGCCATAGATAAATCTACTCTGAAAATTAGAAGTAGATTTCTAACCATTAAATGTGGCAAAGTTTGCAACAGTCTTCAAAAAAGAGCAGTGAAATAATTGCAAAAATTGTCCAAGTGTGAGGTTACACCGCACCTGAAAGATTTTCTGTTTTGCTAAGTAATTGTCAATTTCTTGTTTTAGGTTTTCCTACTATATATATTTAACCTTTTATGAGCAATGACTTAAAAATTAAGCTTTTCATGTTTTGAGACTCATTTTCAGGCCCTGCAGACAGGCATTTATTCATTAGACTCTACGATGCCTTAGAGCTACTTGTCTGCTCTGGATATTATGAATACAAACATTCGTGATCCAGTTGTTTACAGTGCCAGCACTGAATAGACCTACATGAATTACCAGGTGCTTATTTTGTTTTAAGTATGACAGATCTATGGCACGGTATTCCTGTTTTATGATCTGTTTATTTTAAAACACTTAGTTTAGTGCTGGGGGAGTAGACTCCTCAGAAGAAATAAACATCTGTTACTATTGTTAGTCTGAGCATTTTCACTCCATAATGTTCTTGTCCCCTCTGGTAGTAGAAGAAAAAAAGGGAGCATCGCGTAAGTGTCAGTGTGTGGGGACCCGGGTGGGGAGAGGGCGACGTGTGCATGCAGCATTAGGTAAGAGTTTCTTTTGCCAGATCTGAAAGCATCTTTTCCATGGTGGTTCACACATAAATAATATGAAAACCAGAATTTAAATGGTAGTCTAGTATCAAAAAATGGATTTCAAAATGGATATATTAGTCTTGCACCCATGTATTTCTGAAAAAAAAAAAACCCTCCCCAAAAAACAGTAGTGAATAATGCTACCTTTGGACCAAAGTTTTTAAACCTGAAGTTAGATTTCCACTCAGTTTAGACTACTTTCTTTCGGCATTAAAGTTTGAAAACATTGTAAGTGGTTATATTTACCTCAGGTAATTGGTATTCCATAGATACGAAAGGTGGACTTGATAGTGCTTCTTATTGTCGCAGTTCTCCATCACTTTTTACTGTAAGACCTTATTTTCAGGTACTTTTGTAGCTTTAAAATGCATGTGACCTCACCTCCTTCCCCTCACCACATACAGAGTGTCTCTTTTAGAGATCTTTTTCCTGCTATTTCAGCTAAAATAGCTCAGCCATTTTCTGAAACTGAATTAAGGAAAAATTCTTGTTACCCATGCTAATAAAATCACATAACCGTTTAATCCAAATTATCTCATATCCTCTGTATGATGGAGCAGAGGCATGAGATCAGAGGAACTATCTTTTGCCTGGGATGAGTTTTTTCCATCTTTATGAAATTTGCCTATCAAGTCACTAGTCTCTGAAAAATCTCATTTTACAGACATTTACTAGAAACATATGAAGTTTGGTAGCTTGAAGTCTCTGAAAATGCCCTCGGCACTAAACCTTCTCCAGAAATACAGCTTCTGAGTGAACTGTTGCTATTATCACTCCTCCCCGCTGCAGTTAATTTTCCTGCAGGAATTCGGACCATGGAGACCTCACAGCCTGAATTCCTCGCTAGCTCTCTAAATAACATCTCCAAATGGTACCTGTGGTACCAGAAAAGAAGAGTCCATTCCATCCTGACCAGAATGACTGATCTTGGTTGATTCTATGATTCTATGATTCGTGCCGTTATCAGTTCTTGACTACAGGACATGCTGAGTCAGCAAAACATGGAGTGCTTAGGACACTGCACTAATACAGAAAACTGAAGTGTCCTCTTGAATATGGACTACGCAGAACGCAACAGAGACTCACTGAACTGATTTGCCACATAGCGGTTAATTAAATTCAAGATTTCAAGTCCATGTACTCAGAAGTACTTTTCTGACTTTATGAAAACTGAATTTAAGAAGGCTTTCCAGATGGGTGGCTGGCAAGATGAAACATTCAGGGTCTAATTTTACTCGCATTGGATTCCTTTCTTTTTTTTATTTATTTTATTTTTCTTCTGCAAAATGTTTCTAGGGAGAGGAGGGAGGAGAAAAAAGGAAGTGTTCTGGCTTTATTTATTTTTTTTGGAAGGAAATTAATTTTCTCTAAAATTTTAATCATAGTGTTGAACATTATACAAGAACTTGGAATTACTAGAAGAGAAATTGTGCCTTTTCAGGAAATGAAGGGCCTTTTACTCAGCACTATGTTAAGATATATAGCGAGGATAGGTAATTAAATAGTGAATCGGTGCTCACTTACCAACCATAGAACATACAGATCTTGCCACAGCATACGCATGAAAATACTCATGTATCATGCATTCAGATTGCCTTTAGTACGTACCTCTTCACATTCCATAGCTATGACATCTTTATTTGATGTTGTGTCATAACAAATGAGAAGATAACCTCACTTTTCTGCCCGTTCATCTTTCTTTTCTTCACTCAAATTATGAAACAGAAAGTGGTAACACAGCAATTTTAGTATTGAAGGACGCTGCCATTTTTTTTGACTCCGTCTTTCTTTTAGGGATATTTCTCAAGCTCCGTTTTCTTTACACATGTGAAAAGAATGCAAAACATAAACCCTTCTGAATCATATTTTCTAAGCCATTTTTGTCATCTCTGTTGTTCTCATCTGCTTGGTTTTCAATTTGTCTTTTTAAAATGTCATGTCTCAAACTGAATCCAATCAGTCGCCGTTGAAGCTTGAGCATTGCTGGGCAGAGCAGGAGGATTACTGTACTGGTTTGACACATCCTGTTACTGTTAATACAATCAAAGCATTTGTCCTTTTTCAGTATAAGCATCTTATATTTGATTCTCAAGCAATTTATGATTTAACGTATAATAACCATATCTGTCTTTGTAGGAAAGTTCCTTGGCCCACATTTCTCATAAATACTTGCTTTTGGTTCAATATTCACTACCACTGCAATTTTTTGGACCGGAAAAAATTTATTTTAAAAAATACATATAAAATGCATTAGGCGATGGAAAACTAAGGCAAAATGAGTCTCTGTGGCAGGGAATATGTTATGGCTTAAAACAAAGTTTTAAAAAACAGTAAATAAAATACACTGGCTTCATTCAGGTGTGATTTAAAGGTCCCCACCAGAGCGAGCTCTTTATCCAAAGTGGCAGAAGCAGTTTGGAATTGCGAGGTTGTTACAAGTAGGTGCAGAAAACCGAAGGGCAGAGGATCAGATAAGAGGCTCCAGAAGAAAAGGCACAACTGGGTTAGGCCATGTAGTAGGCAAGTTGCAAGGCAGTTAAGTTCAGGTGAAAAGACACTCCGTAGAAATAAGCTTAGCAAGTGCTCTTGACTGAAAAGAGAGCTGTGCCCAGGAACGCTATGGCCTGGCACTAGGGAAAGTTACTGGGTAAATTCGGGAATGCAAGTAACTGGATGCTAAATCCCTCAGCGTAATGGGAGTAAATGCTTATCCATTCACTTGTGTATGTGCAGAACTAGTGAGTCTTAGTTCATCAGTCAGATACCTGATGTCGATCAGTTGCAGACTTTTTGTATGGCAGATCAGCACCCCAAAGATAACTTTTTCATTGTCGTTTAATGAATCTGCAGTAGCTTGATTGTCATGGAGAATACAGATAGCCATGAGTGCCGGCATTTTAATCATTAGAATCATAGAATCATTAAGGTTGGAAAAGACCTCTAAGATCATCGAGTCCAACCGTCAACCCAACACCACCGTGCCCACTAAACCATGTCCCTAAGTGCCTCATCTACACGTCTTTTAAATACCTCCAGGGATGGGGACTCCACCACTTCCCTGGGCAGCCTGTTCCAATGTTTAACCACTCTTTCAGTAAAGACATTTTTCCTCATGTCCAAGAGGAAAATTCTGACATACTGCAGTAAAATGGAATGTTATTGCTATTACTTCAGGGAAAAAAACCACAGTAATGGTGACATTTGAAACAGAAGGGACAGTAGACACTTAATGGTAGAGTGCAAAAATTTGCTACCAAGATGTCTTAGCTACAGATACCATCTCCTGAGTGTTGAAATTGATTTTGAAATCAATAGTTGAAATAAATTGAACCTACTACTTTAGGTCACTTTACTTTTTCACTACCAAATGGACATATAGCCATGCACTCTGCTGCAGATGTCAGTAATGTGATAGACTGACACTGCAGTAGGAGGGGAAAGGCTAAATTAACTTATTTTGGACATTAAATGCTATCTGCATGCCTGATGGTTGTTTCTTTTTTTATGTCAGGAGAAGCTGTCTTAGGAAACCCACATAAGTCACTACAACTTACATTGCCATAATACCTAGCTAACCCAACAGGTCGGACTCCTGCCGTGGTATACTCTGCACGTACAAGTACTCTCTTGGATTCAACCTATGTAAATAAATAAAAGTCCACGTGTTTTAATTTCTGCTAAATTTTCCAGTCAGTGATCTTTTCACCTTTACAATAATCCAAATATTTTGCCTCCTTAATACATAAGTTCTAAGGATGCAACAGTCTGTTTTCTGTTTTCTCTCCTGTGACCAGGCTGACCCACTTTCACATCTTCCCAGAGAAGAAAAAAGAGTAGAGCTCTTCAAGTTCCTGTTGCCTCTCAGAGCAGACTATATTTTTTTGTAATTTTATATTTTTATAATTTTAGTGGTTCCTCGGCAGATCAGGGAAAAAAATAAATCTTTTCTGAGATCCTCTGAGTTCAAAGTTGGAGGTCAAGAATATGTGCTAGGCAGGGGAAAGTAATAAGACAATCAAAGCTCACAGATGTTAAAAATATCAGGAAATCAGAAACATGAATTAACCAGTCATTGACTGTTATTAATGAAAATTGCCTAATATTTACTTTAACATGGTTAATCTCAAAGAAAGACATTATCTGGAATATAATGTAATTAATGCATGGATGCACCCATACGTGGGTGCTTGGATAATGTTTCTTGATTTTGTTTGCTTTTATCTATCTAAACTACTTCTACCATCTCTGCAAGATTTACTTGTAAATGCTGAAATTAATTATTCTCCTACCTTAAAAAAAAGAAAAAAGAATTCTCCTATCTCTGAAACAGCCTGACTTTTAGGCAACTGGGATTTGAGCCAGATGATCTTTACTTGTTTGAAGAGCCTCCATGGCATCCTTTTACCACTTCCGTGGGTAAAGTGAATGGTGTTTGAGATCCAGCTGTAAAACGCACTGAGCAGCCCCAGTTCCATTTTGTGTGCAAAATTCCCATGGTTGTTTTTCAGAATAATCCAGAATGGCAATTCTACAGTAGCTCCCCTACGGGCACTCTAATTCCACACTAGGAATATTTTTGTATGGACTAAATGTGGCCATGTTGGGGGCTAGTGGAGAACAGCTATTGGGCTTGAAATTCACTCCCTAGTTTATCTCATAGTGGCTTCCATCTGCAAACAAGCCCGTATCATTCCTTATTCCTCATTTGTGCAAACTCTTTCTGCAAGAGCAGTCAAGAGAAGTTTGCTTGAACAAAACCAGGTTAAAAATCTCAGAATGTAGATGATTTCTCTGAGAGTTGTGGGCATTTAGCACCTTGCAGGATTGAGCCTATAGGCACTTATTTTTTCTTCACATTCAGACAAGGTTTCAGTTCCTGAAATGAGACTGAATACCATATAAAAATGAATGCTCAGTGTTTCTCTTGCTGTAATTCTGTTAGAGAAAGTGGCTGGCATATGAGGAAAGCCAAATGTTACATTAACACATTAACTAGTCCTAGCAGTATCAAGCTCCCCTTACTTTTCATTATAAAAGCAGTGAAGTCAGCTTTTTATGGCAGTTATCAGCATTATGGAATGAGGGATAAGGCATCTACTAAATTCTCTGTTGGACCATTTTCTCTAGGTGAAATTTAGCATAATGATTTCAGCGGAGGAAAAGAATTCTTGAGAGCAAAAACTCCTCATAGCAATGTATTCAGTTTGATTTTAGTGGGGAAGAAAGTGCATGTGGACTAGGAAAATGGGGAAGCACAGAGGATATGAGAGCTGCCTTTTGTTTTGTTGTATGCTGACGTGTAGCACAGTGGAGTTTTGATCCCTGAGGTGGCCTTCACTGCAATGGTATGGACTAGAGTAAAAGCACTGAAAGTACTGAATTATAAAAATGCTTATTTCACGACTAGATGGTACCTCCATGGTGAAAAGGCCTACCTATGGGGCTGGGACAGCTTTGTTTCTCTCCAGAATCTTTCTTTGAATCCTTTACCCTGAAGAAGACCACAGGAGAGCAGAGGGACCCCCACTCTTTACCCTTCTATCTGCACTAAGCTTCTCATCTTATCACAGAGCATATTGAGGTGTCGTTCTTTAGACTGGCATTGTATGTTGTGGCATTCCTTTTATTTCATGGCATTTCCCGAGGTGTGCCGTCGATGTGTTTTTCCGAGTCAATGCTTCCATGTGCGAAGAACCATGCAAAAGTAGTGCGGTTTGCCTTTTACTGAATTATTCACAGAACCAGACAAAACAAGTTTGTCCCATAACCCTAATCAAAATATGTATTTCTGTCTCATCTTTTAAGCCTTTGCCCTGTGGAAAATCTTTCTGAGGAAAGGTTAACTGTGAGTCAAGGCTCCTCCACTTCCCATGCTGCGAGCAAGGGATTTGCATATGAAGGGGTCCGTTTCATAAAAAGATCCCAGGAGAACAGTCAAGCACTCTGCTATGGCAAGAGAAACCTGGGGAAATCATGTAAAGTCAGATGAATTATTCTGACGTATATGCAAAAAAAATTTATTGGCGTAAATTACAAAAACTACAGGCAAAGGTGTGCTGTATGCCCAACCACTGGATTACACCTGGCAGTGTCTATGGTCAGTAGTGAGTGGGTAAACACTGTTGTGGGTGAAGGAGTAACAAATTTCCATCTCAATTGATTACAATTTTACTGGATACCAAAGCCCAAATTAAGTTTTTTTTATAATTGTAGGTTTTGTATGCCTAATCAAAATTCTGCCTTGCGATTACGGTGAAAGATAAAATTTTATGATAAAGACCAAAAGTGAGATATCTATGTAAATCTATCTATTTTGATAAGAACACAAATATTCTGATTTTGGTTATGTTAATGATTTAAACCTTCAGTTTTTAATAGAAATCTGTGTAAAGTTAAAAAAAAACCCCAAACAAACACCTCAATGGCAGTTAGGAGGTTTAAAATCATGCTGAACCTGGACATACTGTCCAGTTGCTGTGCTATTGCTTCGTATTATTCAAGATTAAGGATAAGGTGACTTAGTTGCATTCTGGCACTGTGAATTTCTCTTTTTGTCAGGTACAGGCTAAATGTACTTTAACTACCCGATGCAAGCTGGAAACTGAAGCTAACCTGCATTTTGCTGTCAGAGGGAAAAGCTGATACTTTCACATGTACTCTGAAAATACGTATGTCGTTATGGGATAAATTTTAAGTTCTACTTATATTGGACCTTATTATAAGTCTTTACCTGCAGAATACTCCCTGCAGACATTTTAAAATGAGGATATCATGAAATACGCTATAAAATATATACATTTTTCCTGTCAGTAAAACTTAAGTTGCATATTGTGTCAATTTGGGTTACAAACTATGAGTTGGAATTTTTTTTACATTGTGATTTAAATAAATCTTTCACCTTTAAATTCAATGTAGTTTGAGGAGAGGTTATAAAGAAATGGGGGAGAGTTATAAGACTGAAATTGATAAAAGACTTATTTGGTGTTTCGGAGTCCTGTGCAAGCAACTAAAAAAATCTTTGGAACAGAACCAATCTTTCTGTGAAAGCTTTATTGATTACACAGAGAAAAGTCCATTTTAAACACTTTCATAGCACTGTGTTGCCTGAGGAAGCAAAATCTATTACACTTAGATTATGAACTTTTTGTTTATGAACTCAGCTGTCTTAGTGGACAGCTGGAAGAAACTAGCATTATTATTTCTTCTGTCTATAAAGCAGAGTTATTAAAAAGCCCGTATTTTTCCCGTGTGTGTACTGCTGCTGTTTTCGAAAACATATGTAGCGTGAAGTGGTTTGCCGTGCGCTCCAGCTGGACCCAGTGCATGCTGCTGGTTTTTCAGGACAGACAGCTGCTCAGGTCCGGACCCTCGGGGCAATGTGTGTACCACACACCTCTAGTGGGTACGATCTGGGCTGTAGTCCCTGATTAGTATTTTTGTAATTACTGCAGTTGCTTCAGGCATTTATCTAGCTGTAGGTGATTTAGTTGTGTTAGGAGAATGACTCAAATATATCTATGGTTAAATAAGCTGTGAAATAAGCTGCCCAAATAACTATCATTCATCAGTGAGAATGCTGCTTTATACAAAGAATTTCTGCTTCTCTTTGACCTAAGGAAAGGTCTAAGCAAGAAAGATGAGGGAGAAGAGAGCGAGTACTTCTCTCTTCCTTTACGTAAGATGGGTGAATGTTAGGCTGCGGTTGAGGATAGTCTGAATTTGGAAGGTGCCTTCCCTTGCAAGGGAAGGCTGCAAGAAATTTCCACCTCGTGGGGAGAATAATAGATGCTGGTGCTGGAGGGGGTGTAGGAAAAGAGTAGGGAAGGGCACGGGGAGGCTCAGAAAAAGCACAGTGTCTCAGCTTAAACCAGCAGTGGTTGTGAAACTTGTGGGCAGTGCAGGTCATCTCTGCACGTGGTGTTTGAGATTGGAGCCATTGGGACTGAACTAATTCTTGGAGACCAGAAAAGGTGAATTGCATGTATACTATGTGTTCACATATTTCTTCTTGTTTCCAATGATGGGCCTGACACTTGACATCTCATTGAGGGTGAAGTGATGTGACCTGCTTGTTCTAGCACTGGGTCTGTTTTCAATTTGTGCTCATCTGATCAATCCAGCTGAAGTTGGTACCTGTAAGTTCTTTAACTCCCAGGAACCGTGCAGTTGATTAAATTTACGCAGAAACAACATCTTCAAACAACACTTCCCCCCCACACCCCAAAGGCTCAAAGCATGTAGAGAAAAGGGTGAAAATGATAAAAAGCCTTACTTACTTTCACCTAAATCTTTCCTTGGAGCTTACAGTTCTTTTCACTCCAACTGACCCTCATTTCTGACTGTGAGAAACAGACTGTGCTGTGCACAGCATGTTTTCTCTAGCCTCTTGTAATACCTTGCCAGCCTGGCAAGTTTTAATGACTCCTTGGAAAGGTTTGTAGCAACAAAATAGAAAAGGATGTGAGAAAGATTTCTTGCCTGTAATATCAAAAGTTAGAGTATGCTCATTTGTACAACGGCGCTACATAGTTACTCTTTTACCAGAGATTTAAGTCTCATACAAGTTGTGGACAAGCACATAGAAAGACTGGGAAAATGCCTCAAAGCACTCGCAGTTCTATTCTCTTTTACTCAGCCGCTCTTTTCAGTATAACTCTGAATGGTAGCTTTAGCAGCAGAATTCTGGCAGATTATCAGGCATTCAAATAGATTAAAGATCTTTCTTAGGAAGGTTGGTTTTTTTGGTTTCGTTTTTGTTTTGTTTTGGGTTTTTTTCTGAAACAGAAGAAGATTGTAGGAAAGATTTACTGGGGAGTTAAATAACAATGAAATGATAGAATAGTTATAAAATTAACAGACTCCCTACATTTAAGATCTAGGCATACCAACTTTCATGAGATTCTCGTTAGCTGTGAACTTGCATTTTCTATGATAGTCTTACAGAAGTACGTTTAAAATGTAAAACATTTAAAACATTCCAAAAATAGTTAGGATTGTTTAGCACTTTTCTCTGTACAAGCATTAGGCAAAATTAATCTGAATGTTTGCTCTTAATATGAACAGTAAGGGTTTGTAAAAATTGCTGCAAGTGTAGCAAACTGTGTGATTGGATGAGCGGGAACTGTTTTTTCCTCAAAATGGCTTTATTTAGATGAGTTTCTTACCAGCAGAAGCTCAGTGATGAATGTGCACCGGTATCACCTTAAAGCAGTAGCCATGCTTAAATGTTCAGGAGAATTTTCAGAACCTGTGTAGTGGGCAATGTGGGAATCATCGATTTTAGGGAAAGATTACTTCTGATTTCAATTAACTAGCATTTTGAATGACAAAAAAAATACAATTCTGTCTCACCAGATGGACTGTTTGTGTTTGCTTTCTGGTGTAAGTGTATTTCCGTTAATTTTATTAAGTGCTATGGCACAGAACCTGCAGCTCGCAAGTGGGCTGACTCAGGTGTTTTGAAGCTGTCTTTGCACCCTTCTGATTTTGGTTTGCTCCTAGTTGTGAAGTACCCCTCACTGTAATTCAGATGGCTACCTTTACACGAGCACTATCGGCTCAGCGTGAGACGAGCAATAGAGGGAAACACTCTAGACAGACTCTGGATGCTGCTGTCCTTGGAAGATGTTTCCATATGAGACAGCCCCTCAAGGCTGACTACCTTCTTTCCACAGGAGAATAATTCTCAGACGTGTTTCACTACTTTGAAAGAAAGAACTGAAACGTAATAGATAATATTATTCTTGAGTCCCTTTTGGAATCCAGCCCAACTGCTAGACAGCGAGATAATTACCACAATGGGCTTCGCAGCTTAAGTTTGAAAAAAGAAATGATGTGAACCAGCTCTCTTTCTGTGGATATCCCATTGTTCTTATAGCGTGATAGAAGCTGAATAAAGGTCCCAGATTCACTTTTTAGTAGAGCTTCTTCTTTTAGGTTCCTCTCTCCTGTGGGTTCCTTTTTCATTTTTCTTAAAGACCACGGAAGCATTATTCTGCTCTTGATCTAAAGGCAACTGAAGTTAATGGAAAAGTACTCTCTGACTTTGGGTTTTGATTTGCACCGCTTGTATTAAGCCATTTCTGAAAGCATTCTCAGCAGTGCTAGCTGGTAATCTGCGAGCAGTACTATATAGGAATACAGGCAGTTTGGTTTGGAAATACTTAAATACTCATATATTCTGAGCATTGCCATTCCTATAACTTCCATTCTGAATAAGAAAACACTGCAATGTCACATTTTTGGGAGCCAACTGTAAATTCTGCTTTTTCTGCTTTTTTTACCATTAACTATATCAGCTTCCACTACCTCATGTCATTTTGCAAAGCAGTTTAAGCTCCAAGAAATCCATGTTTCCTTTAAAGGTGTTTTACCTCGATTTAGAACTTGCCAAGTGCTTTATCTCTGCTGAAACAGTGCTCTGTGAGTAAACGTGGGCCTCAAAAATTAAATAATGTTTGAAATCTTTAAACAATTTACCTTAATTCGAGGTTTCTGGCTGACAAGGACACCTGATGTATCTGCGTTGTCTAAAACTGCGCTACCTGAAAGGATGAATGGTATTGACGAGCTTTAAATTGGGCTGTTTGGTTTTACTGAATTTTAATTAAAAAAGAATTGGAGTTCCCTAAAGTAGTCACTGGGAAGGAAGATTATATTGGTGAAAAATCATGTAGGTCATTTACAAATACACCTACAAATACCAGCCAGACATTTTCAGTGCAAACTGGACTCTTCAGGCTACGTTAGTTGAATTTAACTTAATTGACCTTCATCGATCTTTTTTGCATAATGTTGATCTTCTTTTTAGGCTTTAACAGACTTTAACAACCAGACCAGAAAATATGTTTCTGCACATAGGTATATGAACAGTTGCTGTGGGCTAGCTGCAGCTTTGAAAACGAGGTGTGTGCTGGCAGGAGATGATAATGGCTCAGATTCCTCTTCTGAGCCTTTCCTGCTGCTTCCGTGCTTACGGAGAGAAAGCACGTGGTTTTGAAAAAGAAGCATCCCACTTCCTCCCCCATGCCTGGGACGTAGGAAATGGGCAAAAAGGGGAGTTACCCTTTGTCACCTCCTTTCTGCCCCTTGTAACTCAGTCGGCTCATTCACAGAACTGCATGCACTAATCGCGTGTTCGGCTCATTCACAGAACTGCATGCACTAATCGCATGTTCTTGCCCCCAAAATAGGGGAGCAGAACGTGGCATCCCCAACAGCCACTCCGCGCAGCAGAACTGATTCAACTTTATGTTCTGTGCAGATGTGAGCCTCAAACTTTGGTGATCTAGGAACCGGTGTCTTTAAGATTTTCTACGTCTTCTCTACATCAATTTTTATCAAGAAATGCTCCAAAGTAATTACTTTCAGATAGTATTTTTTGTTCTATTTGTAATATTAAAACTTGAGGTTAGAGTTTGGTTTAGTACTGCTAAGCAAGCAATGGCACGCATGCTGCGATAAAAATAAAACAGATTCAAGAGATGAAGAGCAATAATGTAAATAGAAGGGTGAAAGAAAAAAAAAATGGTTCTTGGTTTCTCTTTGAAAGTTTACTTAACTTTTTGTCTGGGCAGACTTTTGATAGATTGTAACCATGTAACTATAAAAATAAAACTTGCTTTTATCTGCATGTATTATTAGCAATGTGGTGGTGAAAGCTTGCTTGCCCCCTTCACCTACCATATCACCACACTAAATGATTTTCAACACATAGCAGCCTAGATCTTCCAACTGAGTATAAATTTTATGTAGCCATGCCAATTTATGTAAACTCTTAAAAAATAATTTCAAAATTAAGTACATGCCTCATTAGTCTGATTTGCAGGAAATGGAGAATTAACAATTATAAATAGAATGCTTTAAATACAGCTTAATTAATTCCATGTGTGAATGCATTAACTAAATACGGTTCTGCTATTATAAAAATAATGCTTTAGATAAGCTAAATGTTTCAGCTTCCCTTTTAAATCAGCGTCTTTTTACCTCATCTCCGATACCTTTGAAGCTGGCCTTCTCTCGACGTCTTCATTCATAGTGTCATTTCCTTGGTACTGGGTGTAAGGTAGTCTTTTGAAAACTGAGCTCATGATTTTTAATTGTGCACTTGGGGGCACATTTTCTCAGTTTGGCTAAATCTCATGTCTTTTATATTGGCCTTACCTGAGAAACCGGTCTTGTAAGAGTTCCTCCTCACCCACAACAAGTAACATCCATCCCCTGATGACCCAGAGTGCGCTTCCTGGCCTTGGAGGTTGGGTCACAGCTGCAGCTTGCAGCTCTAAGACCAGAGACTGTAGTATGTGGAGAACAACACAGTGTTTGTATACAAAATACGTAGAACGATCAAAAATATGTGCCAAGTTCCCACTTGGGTGGCTGGGTTCAAGGAGCAGAAAACTCTGAGGTCACTGGTTTTATTACAGAAGTTGTTTCAACTTCAGTGCTTACTGCAGGAATTAATGAGGACGCTGGCATCTTCGAGACACCTTCACCTCATGTAGTTTATTAATGTTCCAAAAGATCTTCCTCAGGATCACAGGTAATGTCATCTGTGTGAGAAAAATCTGGACTTTGTATGAAGTTTGTTGTTTTCTCTGCTCCGAGGCAGTAACACGTGTCCTCGGAACCCACAGCTTGGTTTCCGAATTTCAGCTTTGATGATGCATTTAGAACATCAAAAACGAACCCCTTGAATTAAAACAGAATTGATGCCCTTGTGCAAACCTTTGGACAAACTGGTTACAGGTGCCATCGGCTGGCTTTTTCAGCACTGAAAAAAGTCCTCCTGTCACGTGCTGATCCCAGGATGTCCGTACCGACAGTAATCAATGAGTTCGCCAGCCGGCCTGATTCGCAGGTTGAGCCAATTTGTGCTTGATAGGGAGGTAGATTTAGCTCACTTCAGTGTTCCCTTAATCTGAGGGTATAAACTTGTTCAAGTCTGGTTACAAAATTCTGCTTGTGTTGAATTTCACGTAAGCATGTGAAAATGTCCTTTTGTGAAACGACTACTATTTCATACAAGTATTTCATCATTTTGATGAAAGCATGAGTCGTGCAAGAATTCCCTTGTTGTATGAAAAAGGAAGAATATTTACATAAAGGATGGTTGATATGTTGCCGTCTAATTCTGTCGGGCCCCGGAAACAGGCCAGATAAGGGTGGCTGCTGGAAAAGGATCTGTGTCACAGCCAATTTTTGTTGAGATTTTTACATTTGGTTTTGCTGAAATGACATAAAGCTTTCATGAATATTTTTATGCTGCGGTGTTTATGTTCAGATCTAAACGCGTGTTTCCATTTGGGAAGACGTCTAGGTAGGATATTCTTTGATGGGAATGGGAGTGCCATTGAAGTCTGACCTCAGAACAGATTTCTTCATTTCTGATTGCCCTGAATCCCATGAAGCAGGGACTTGAACATGAGCCTTCCAAAACTGAGGCAGTTATCTTGGTCTTCTGCTTAGCGAGCATGAAAAAAAGCAGGTGTAGGAGCCTGCTACCCCTTCTAAGTAGTGACCTCTTCTGATCAGCTGTTTCATAATCCAAATAAAAGTAGAGGTTACAAAATTTTTTCATAAATGTGACTGAATGTTTCTTTGGTATTCATTTTTCTGGGATGTTCCTTTTGTTTCTCTGTTGAATAAAATGAATGTCTCTAGTTGTTAGAAGCATTTTGTATTTTTTGTTGATGGTTAGTCCTCTTCTGCAGTCTTTGATTACTTAAAAAAATGCTGCTGAGCCAAACCCCAGTTCTATCCTTTATCCAAAAATAAAAAGAGAAATTGTCAGAACAATACTTCAGAAGATTTTTTTGTGTGTGTGTGTGTGCCGTGTTTGAATGGTAGTCATGCTTGACATTTTCTTTGGTGTCTTAGATGTATACATCAGAGAGAAAATACATTGTCAAAATTCCAAATACTTCTGAATAATCAGTTAGTGAATTCTGACCCAAACTTCAATTATCCTCTTAAGTAGTAAAATATTACAATAGTAAATTATTATACTTGGTTAGTTTTCCCAAACATCTGCTAGCCCTACTGCATTTTTGTAATTTTTTCTGGTTTTCTTTTACATATGTTTTAAGCTATATATATTGCATATGTTAAGTTATTATAAATAGATTAATAATTTTCTATAATATATTAAATACAATTGCACTTAGTTGTTTTATTTATAGGTCGACATACACACAGCTAGATGTGATCACCTTAAGTAATATTTTGAATTAATCAGTGGATAAATCGCAAGGTTGTTTGGAATACAGTGGGTCAGTATTGTTGGTGTAGGTGGAAGGTTTTATATAGTAATTAATTCAGATAGTAATTTGTTTCTTAAGGTTAAAAAACTGATGTTTGCAACATGGTGGTTTTCAAATTGCAAAAGGTGTAAAATGGTATTTAAGATGATCAGTTGCAGAATAGGTAACAGTTACAGTTTAGACAAGCAAAGGTCCAGAAAACAGTCCTAAATTTTAAGATGTGATATTTAAAATGAGACTCCTTTCTGGTATTTTAGTAAGTGTCTCACAGATTGCTCTTAATGGGATGTTTCTGTTAGAGAATAAGAGACATTATGAAGTTGCTTCAGAATCTTTTTCTGGAGTATACTTAAAACTCAAAAAGACGATACTAAAAATAACGTAGGATGTAAAATAAGAATGCTTTCAAGGCTATTTAGGTTATCTTCTTACCTGAAGGCAAGATCAGCCTTGTCATTTCTGTCAGATGTTTCTCTAACCTGTTCTTAATGACCTCTAGTGTTGGGCGCTCCATGATTTCACTGATGCAACCTGCCCCAGTACTGCGCTAATGTAGTATTCCTTGCTCTTTTTGGAAGCCGTTGCATCTCGTTTACGGACATGAAAACAGCCTTTTCTTCCTCTTTACAGCAGACTTTTACGCGTTTGAAAACTGTTACTAAGTCTTCCTCAGGCTTCTCTAGACTGAGGAATCTCATTAGGTTCGTTTTTCAAAGTAGATCATGCTTTCTAGACTCAGTGATGTTCTCTGGTCTCTCTCCAGCTGGCCTGTATCTTTCTTGAAGGAATGCCCCAGACTAGACAGAACTGCATAGAGTAATAGTACTTCTAGCAGATCGCACATTTATGAAAAAATTCTTCATAGGCTGAAAAAGAGTTCTTTTATTTATCTGCTCATCTGAAGCAAATTTAGTTAGAATGATTTGGCTCCAGATACATACCTTTTTTTTCTGTTATTAACTCAAGGGTTAAATTGAAAAAAAAACCCACAAAACCCCTGTAGTTCATTAATAATGACTGTTTTATAGGACTGCTTTGAAAACAACTGACTACGAGTACCAAAATTTGCATGTGGCAAAGCAGGGTAAAAAGTATTTTACTTGTGTAATTTGAAGGACTTACTTTTTGGAGTTGTGATACGGACATTGTGAAGACAGTTTGTAGTTTGCACAGGAAATAGCAGTTCGAGGTGCATCTTTGACACGCTGACTCATGTGTGAAAAACACAAGCTGCCTCCGTTCCAAGATCTCTTTTACATTGATGAATGCAAGAGCACGTGTTCCTTCTTCCCTTGTTCTTCCAGTGATCACCCAACCTTGCTGCACTAAAGGTTAGGCTGGGATTTTTGACATGCGCCTAAAAGGACATGTCATATCCTTATCAGGTAGGTTCCTGTACGTATAACAGAAATGGGGTCTTAAAAGGTGTTCACAGCTTTCCAGGCACGCAAAAACCAACCAACTAAACTGAAACTTTATTCCTTAGGCAGGTTGCGCCTAGTAAAATATACAGCGTAGGATTCGGTCAGCAAAATTGCCCCACTGACCTCCGTAAGTACATCAAGTTTAGCACATGCATACTACTATTGTTGCTCTGCTTTCGGTATCTGAACTAGTTGCTGTGCAGCCAAATAATTTGTATTGTACCAATGTAGATACTCGGTTTCAAAATCTCATCCATGTAACTATTCAGATGTATTTACTTTTTGTGCGGTTGTTTTTTTAGTTTTGGGTTTGTTTGGGGTTTTTTTTTTACCTGTTTTATAACAGTGCAGAAGGAAAACTTTTCCTGGTTTTAGCTTGTCTCTGGATGCTATTAATGGATTTATTTATAACAATCTTTAAGGTTTATCTATTAAAAAATCTTCAGAAATCTCAAGTAAGTAGCTGCCATACTAGAAAATTGCAAAGACGTGTAGTATCAGGATATTATTCGTATTTATATTTGGTTTTTTAAATACAAAAGAAGCAGACAAACTGCCAACATGATCTTCCAGGAAGGATACAGCTAAGTTTACACATTCACACACACGTGTATACAGAGATACACAGAGAATGAATTGCATACTTACACTGATATGCTGGAACTTTAAAACGGTATTCTGGAATCAAGAATTTATTTTTGATGTCTCTGTGTAAATCTATCTAAATTGAGCCAATTTATAAATCATCAGATACACATCTCATGTGAAAGAAGTGGCGGATCTGAGGGTGGTGAAGCACTGGCACAGGTTGCCCAGAGAGGTGGTGGATGCCCCATCCCTGGAAACATTCAAGGTCAGGCTGGACGGGGCTCTGAGCAACCTGATCTAGTGGAAGATGTCCCTGCCCACGGCAGGGGGTTGGACTAGATGACCTTTAGAGGTCCCTTCCAACCCAAACCATTCTGTGATTCTAATATCCAAAGGAAAATGGCAGAATTCTGAAGGGATGTCAACAGAAAAAAAAAAGTTTAATTTGCTAAAGAAAAGGATGGTACGAAAATCAGGAACAAAGATCATGAGAGTTTTGATGGTTTTAGTGAAGGTGGCATATTAGCAATATTACTTAGTCTATGACACTTTAAAATAATTGAGAAATAAGATCTCTGCTTATTTTGCGATGATAACAAGACATCCATGTGCAGAAGCCAAAGACAGAGAAAATTGTTTGGAGACATCTGTGGATCAGAGGTAAATGTGGAAGTCTTGATGCAGAGACGTCAGTTGAATTTAGGTTGGCAGATGAGATTACCCAAACATAAGGTGTGAAGAAGAAGAAAAAAAAAGCTCAATCAAAGACTGAGCCTAATGAGATGCGTTACTGAAACCTGGAGGGGCAATGAGACGGGTTCTGCAAAGGATGAGTTAAAAGAGCAGTCAGGGCCATGGACAGAAAACAAGCAAAAGGTGGGGTGAGAGAAGTCAGGCTAGTAAAAGAAAGAATGAAAAGAAGTATAAATAAGGTAGAAAAATGTTAAGGGTGACTGACAGGTCAGAGGGTATGAAAATCTAGTAATGGATCAGAGACTGGAAAGGAAAAGGTCATTGCAGACTGTCAAGAGCAGTTTCTATTAACAGCTGGATTTTGGTTGGTGTTGAGGGAAAGGGACCTCAGGCAGTTTCTGTAAACAATGAGCTTAGAGGTGAGAGGGAGAAGAGTGATATTTAATCCATGAAGCGGGGGTGAGGTTGCGGCATTAGATTTCCATCCAAAAAGGCCAGCTAAATCATACAGTGTCAGCGAGGAGGCTCAGATTTTAGCAGAAAAACTATTTCTAGTGTACTGGTTCCTCTTCAAATTGCATTTTAACCCAAACAGAATAAGGAGTTTATAGCAAGGTTACAAAATATGGCTGGAGGAGTATAGAGGTGGGGTGCATTCACCAATTTGCTTTAGTGTTCATGAGACTTTGCCACGTTATCAACTTCACTCCGGTACAATACATAAGGGAAGATGATGCGTAGAACTTGCTTATTTCAAAGGAAGAGTTTGAGGCTAAAATTGTTGAGTCCTGTAATCCATGGACATATGTTTTATGTAAGTGTTATGAATATATTACATACATTTAATGACTAAAATGATTTCGTCTAAAGGAATGGCTAGGATAACATGCCAATATTTCTCTATGAAACATGTTTTGATTTTTCAAATTAATGTCTGAGCTACTGTGAAAACAATTTTTTTTTGTTTAAAAACTCTCTGTAGCCAGTCTGATGTTTCTGTTTAGTCATACGTGCTAGCTATTAAAATGATACTGAAAGTAAAGTGTGTTAATGATTGATTTTGATGTTTTCCTATTTTGCTATTGAAAGTTTCAATTTCCATTGGGGGTCTGAAAGTAAAAAAGAAAAATCCCCACTGAAGTACTGTGTGACCTGGAGCTAGGAATGTAAATGCTCTGTTGTTTGGTTTATCCATATGTACATGTGAGTTGAGCAGTATTTAGTGTAAGTAGTTAAGAAGCTGGTAAAGTAGTATCCTCAAAATTGATCACGATACAACTATTGTCAAAACTCTAAAATTAATTTTTTCTGTGCCTTGTTTCTTAGTGACGGATTTTTTTTTTTTTTTTCTTGTAGAGTTCTTAGATATCCAACTAGGCTTACGGAGAACTGTCATTATTCTCCTTCATTATTTTGACTTTTCAAAGTAGTAGGTGGTAAGGACGCTCTATCATATCTGCACAATCATTTTCTTTTAGCCAGATCACATTAATCTCTCAAGTTTTCTTTATATAATTTAGTAACATGTGATTAGAGAAGTAAAATGTCAGAGCTATATTTGTCCTTTTAGAAGATACTAGATATTAAAAGAAAGCCCTCCTGTTAAATGAATTTTTATAATGTAAGCTGGGCATGAATTCAAAAACACTATTACACTTGGAGCATAAATGTGTTAGACTGAAATAACAAAATTAGAGTGGACAATAAATAAAACTCTGGGGGTGCACTTTTACTGCCTTAGCAAAATGAATTCCTTATAATCATGGAAATTACCACAATACCAGTAATGGAAGAATTTTTCTGGGAAACAGACCAAACTATCTGTCGCATTCCAGCAAATTCAGGCATTATCCATTAGAGTTCAATCAATGCCATTCTTTTATCTGTTGCAAATTGCTGTATACAGTTGTGATGAAAGCATTAGATAACAATAGCAAACCCCCAAAAGACCCCTCCAGAGCAAATCCTTCTCAGTTTATTCATGCCACTGAAGAATGTCACTACTCTTTTGAACAGACGGGTAAGATTTAATGTTAAAGTATAATAAAAAAATCCTTAATCAAAGAACAGTACATTAAAAGAATTAAAAGAGGATTAATATTGGTCACTTAATGCATAGTAACAGCTTTTCTACTGAATTACATTGAAACAAATTTGGCCTTTCTGCACACTTCAGCGTGCTATTTAGCAGAAGAAAATTGTAGTTGAGTACAGGACAAGAACAAAAGAGGCAGACGTTAAAGAAAGAACTGATGTAAATAGAGATCCAAGCACGATTTCCTGATCAGTCTAAGATTTGGGTGTGTTGAAGTTCTGTTTGATAGTTAATTTTCAAGCTCGTAGTTAAAAGGATTCTCCCATGTCTTTCAGTGCTTCTATTTGCAAAAGGGGATGCTTAAACTAATGTGATTCTATTTGAAACCAGCGGAGCTTCGTGATGCCAGAAGGGTCATTTGCTATTGTATATTGTTGCAAAATCAGAGTCTACACGGATCCAGTTTTTTGGCAAGTCTATTTGAGAAATGGCCAAGACATTGGAATGTGTATTTAAGTCTCTCGTATCTGAACAATCAGTTTGTGAAACCAAGAGGGCATATGTGGGCGTAGATTAAAAAGGTGCGTTTCCACTAAATTCCTAACACCTAATCTGAGTTTCTGTAATGTTCCTGGTAAATCATGTCAAGTAAAAGACTTCCTGAAATTGTTTCTCTTATTTCAGCACTAATTTATACCTTTTCAGTGTCCTAATATTGAAACAAAATGGTACTCTATTTTTAGATCCTGCCTCCAAACATCTACTATTTCTTATTTTCAGGATTTGGATGCTGATGGCAAAACATTAGAAATAGCAGTCCTTAAAAATGAATTTATTCTCATCTTTTATTTTGCTTATGACTTTTATACTGTATTATTTAGGAAAAAAAAAAAGTCCTCTTCCATTGTCTGTGTTTCAAAACAGCTTTGACTTAGCGTGTGCAGTAAAGCGCTAGATATTTGAACTTACCTATGGGATATATGAACTTGCTTGTTTCTAATGCTTTTCAAATGTATGGAGCATGCGTAACATCCGATTAATCTACATCTGCAGTAGTATATTCGTTAAAGCTGTGTTATAGTTCAGCATGTTATCTCACAGATCTGTAAAAGTGTGCTCGCCGAAATTACATATTGATGATTGTAGTACGTGCAGTTCTAAGAACTCTGGAAAGAAAGTAATGTGCTAAGTTTTCTTAGATACTGTCTCCACTCAGATTTGATTCTTCGTAGCCGAAAGCCATACATGTATCTCCTAAACGGTCTCACTTTCAACATTCGGAGAAATCACAGTTTCTGTGAGGCAAGACACTATTAAGTCTCATAGTACCACAGCTTCCTTTTAGAACCTAGTCTTTTTATTTACTGACCACAGTGTTTAGGCAATAGGTACTTAAATCCAGGAGTTTCGGTTGGACAATTTTGGTTTTGGTTTTTAATGTGAGAGAGAAGTGCATTTTAAACTTTCCCTTAATTGGCCTTATCTGAGTTAACTGTGGCCAGACATTTTCTTGAAATTTCCCTAGAGAGCACGCATACAAAGCTTCTTGTAAAATTTAATTTTAATAGCTATATAATCCTAATAATATTGGTCAGGAGAAATGTTGTATAATGTCCCACAGAGAACCTTTCCGTAAATTGTTTAAGAATGATTGTAGACATACACACAACTAATTAACCGTGCCTATTTGAACTGCGGGAAATAGATCAGGATGTATGTATCTGATTGTTTCCCACCCCCTTCCCTTGTTTTCAGAAATAATAGGCAAAATACTATTGGTGTTGTCCACTGATATTAAATTGCTGTATTTTTCAGCTAAAAATGGAAATTTGGGGAACTAATTTCAATTGCTATAGTTCCTGTATTATTCACATCTGTACCTGATTCTGAGGACTGCATTTGTACTGAGTCCCATTGATAATGACTGTGCTAGCAGGGTTTCCATAGCACTCTTGTTTATTTCCCCCCATGTTAGCATCTCTGAGCTCTCAAATACATACCCCCCCAAAAAAAAAAAAAAACACCAAAACCCAAACCAAAAAGCCAAACAACAAACCCACAAAAAAATCCCACAACAACCACAAATAAAATAAATTATGTTCAGAATCTCTAATTCTATTCATTCCTCTCTGATGATCACTAATTTCATGATCTGGTCTATGTAAAACCTCTTAGTCTGGGATCAAGTTCTGAAGTCCTGTCTAGGTGCTAGCAACAAACTCTTCCTACTTTGCAGAATCTGTCTTTTGGCTCAGTCTTCTCTGTCGAGATGTGATTTGTACTAGAATCATGTCTGGTCGCTTGTGTTGCCAGTGGGTTTTTTTTTAATCACATGCTTTATCCAGGTTTGGGACGGTCAGGAATTGATTAATAACATACACAGTATATCATCTTTGAGTCTGTGTGAAGTAATTTCCACCAGCTACATTTTAGGGTATGAGCTGGTATTGTTAGATTCTATTTGAAATTAAGACCCTCCAACTATTCTGCAACCCTACCCAAAATAGACGCCAACTCAGTTGAAATAAACTGCGTAACTGTCTAGGGGGAACTGACGTACCTGTGCTATCCAAAAATTACAAATCTTACATGCAGCTACTTAAAACCCATGAAATGTGCTGATTCTGACTTTAAAAGGGTACGGAGTTAAACACGTTTAATGATAAACAAATACAAAGAACCTTGATGAAGGGAAACTGCCATTTGAAATTTTGGCTGAAGCCAAGATTTAAGATGCTACGTAAGATTCATATGTTTCAAATAAGTACGAGTTTCAAACCGACTAGTGCCCGATTGACACAGGTTTGTTTTTTTTTCTCTGTATCAGAAGGAGAGCTAGAAATCTCAGTAATGCATCTATCGCTTAAAATAGCCTTCTGAAAACAAAGTCAGTAAAGCACAAATTGCTTTACTTGACCTGTAGTAGAAGAGGCCTTTCTAACAGTGTGTTAGTTATGGCATCTCGGCAGCCTTAGGAGCTGAACTTGCAGTCTACATCTGTACTTCTAAAAAAAAAATTAATTCAGGCTATTTTGCAGCCAGAAGCCAAAAGGCGCGATGTCACACGAGTTCGTGGGGCTGAACTCTCTTAACCTCTCAAGCAGGATGGCTGCAGCGAGGCTGCCTAAGGGGAACGGTCCCTGGACTGCGCCGATGTGCTCAGGAACTGTTTTGGAAAGCGCTAATTGGTAGGGGCCAAAATCAGGCCATGGACGTTGCCCCAGTGTAACAGAAGAGATGATTGCGTGCCAGGGTCTCCGCCCAAGCCCCTGCCCTGGCAGTGCTGAGTTTCCAGCACAGGCACAGCTACAGCGTTAAGAAGAAGGGAAAACGTTCCTCCTTGGGTTGTAACTCTAAAGTTTTGTTTTCCCTTAATCATAATGATGTCTCTCACCGTTAAATTAACTTCTTTTCATGCATTTTCTCACTCCAGAGTTGCTGGGGGGGGGGAAGGTGCTTGTGATGTTTATTCTTTCTTCTGTGAAACAGAAAATAACACCACCCAGCTGCCTTCTAGCAGTTCACTAAGCCATACAACTAAGCACTTTTCACGAGGGAAGGATAAATCTTGCTGTTTATGCTTTGACAGACTTTTAAGCGTGGTTTCCTAGGGAAACTAGACCTGTGCAATCACATGGGAAATAGCAGAGGAGATGGAGGAAAGGAAGGGAGGGCAGGGGAGATGGAGGAAGGGAAGGAGTCTGCCTGTCTGTGTGACCCTGTTGTGCCACCGGCTGTTCTTTCCCCCTCTGTCAGCTGATAGCTTTGGAAACTGTTAGATGCTTTCAGGCGGGTTTGATAAAGGGTACCGTGACCGTTGAGTAGAGGAGAGCCGTTGGTCCCACTCAGAAATGCCCTAGCTAAAAGAGAAGTTGCAGCTCATGCCTTTTTGGATTAAACAACCACCACCACGCACTTCTAAGAGAGATACCTTTTTATTCTTTAATAGTTGGAAAGACGTTAGCCAGACCTTCTTTGATGCTGACATAAGCAACCAGCAGACTAAACTCATAAGAAAGTAGACTTCATTAATTCATGTGTTAGCAGAACTGCTTCTTTTGCTCTTTTATATTTTTTCCATAGGAACTTCAACAAAACCTATATGAACATGAAAAAAAACCAGTTTTGCTGAAATAGCTTTCTCAAATGAAAAACCTTCAACTATTACACTATACACAGACAAGTACACGTGTGCACGCAGACATGCCATTTTTTTTCTGTGAAACATACACATACACGCAACAGATTTTTTTTTTTTTCTATGAAGAAACCTTCTTAGTTTAAAGTTACGTAGTAATCTCATCATTTTCTTGCTCGGGTTTTCTTTCTCCATCTGGTAGATTGGCATTTTACAAAGCAGTTAAAGTAGCCTAGCTTTTAAAAACATTTTGAATTGTCCGGTCTGATAGACTTCAGATGTAGGTAGAATTATTTTTGTGATAATCAATTGTTGTGCTGAGACACAGCTGAAATTCAATCCAGATGTCTGAAAGTCCAAGTCACTATAGACCATCTTGATTATAAACACATCACATTCAGAACAGCTTTTTCTTCTCATAAATCTGCATGCTTTTATAAACAAAGAGAAAAATAACCAAGGTTAAAACCTATAGTGTTGGAAATATCCTGGCTTCTCCCCAGACGAGATCCAAATTCAGTCATGTAGATGGCACTTCTTGAAAATGAATAGTGTCCAGATGCAATCCTGTATACCACAGCTACTCTGCTGTATTTTTTTAAACACTACGCTGTTGTTTAAACTGCAAAGCTAATATGTAGGAATGGAAAAGAAAACTAAACTCCCCAGTCTGATTCTCTGTTCTATCCTTGCTAAGAAGAAAAATAGAATAACATATGAATCTCATATATCAGTAAATCTATTTGTTTCTAAGTAGTAGTCCAACAACATGTTATTTCTGTTAGAAACAAAGTTAAATTAATATTGTTTTCTTTACCTTCTGCAGTTATCAGTCTAGTAGGAGTAGAAGTAGAAAATATGTTTGTAAAATAGCTTTGAATAAGTCATGAACCTCTGATAGAATGAAAAATGACAAACATTAGTTACATTAGTTGTGTAGATGACTGGATGGATGGATCTGCATACATACAAAATAAAAGTTCATAATGCAGCAGAGATACTGCAAATGCTTCTCTGACTCATTGATAACACTGAAGCTATGTCTCAAATTGGACATAAAAACAGGAGTATTTTTGGTAGAAAAATAAAAATATTGCAACATTCACAAACATCTATTAAATCTAAGTTGTGATGCAAATTACGCCTTTTTGTTTGATTGACTTCTTACATGCTCTGTGTCCTTTCATTTTCCACCGCTGTAAAGAGGGATGGTGGGAAAACACTAAAATGAGTCTATGAAATTTTGGAATAGCAGAAGTGTGTGGGTTTTAGGACCCACATGCATGTTGGCAAGTGTTATACAGTTGCACAGATCCCTTGTATTAGAGTTACCAGTGAAGCAAAAAATGAGCAAGGTTAAAAAAGTCCCTCTCTTACAGAGAAAAAACATAGGTAACTTCTTTGTTATACTAAAGTAGGAGAAAATCTCTTGAAGCATCTGAGTTCTCAGTGAAGATTCCTATTTTAAAAATCATGAGCTAAAATTATGAGGAACACTTGTGTGGGTTTTTCCCTAGATGTCAATATGCAATTCCTTGTTTGTTTAAATGAATAAACGTACATGAATCACTCTGACATTTAGAATCTATATTCAGAGCAGAATAGTGCTTAGTAAAGGAAGCCTGAGGCCGCGCATTAAACAAAGGGAAGAAAACTAAATGCTGACTGGCTGCCCATTCATCTGAGCATTGACCACTCTGCGGAGAGTTAAGCAGAAGTCCTCTTAAGACACTTTGTCCTCGGGCAGTTAAATTTGTATTTAGAGCAGATGCACATGGGTAGCATGGTCTGCCTACATTTTGCATTTCCCAGTGTTTTAGTGCTTATGTTTGCTTTGTGTTTCATACCGAATTAATGGGTGTCGGAGGGAAAAGGGATGGGAACTTGCTTGTGATGCTTCACTGCAGTCTATTATTCATTTTTTACTTCAAGAGAATTAGACGTTACACATCGCAAGAAAACAAGGGACACAGCGCACCTCTGTCTTGCAAGAGGCTTCTTTGCAAGGAGAGGTTTAGCTGAAGGATATAGCACTAGTGCAAATTTACTGGCAATGTAAAAGGCTGTGAGCCTTCTCCTGCTAGCACCGGTCGTGTTGGCACCCATTTCAAAGCTTTGTGATGGGGTGAGGGTGCGCAGAGTGCTCCCTCCTGCCCGCTAGGTCGTGGCTGCTGCCCCCACGAGGGCTTGTGCAAAGCGCTGAGGGCAGGAGCAAGGCTGCAGGGTGGTACGAGGAGGAGCAGTCCGGTCCCTCTTTGGGGGTCTCTGCCAGGACTGTGTGGCTTTTGCTACCGAATGACGCATGCGAAATCGTCATGCTTTTGAGCACTTCCTTCGTGCTCCACGTATTTTTGAAACTTCATAGTACTTGAAGGAATAGTCACTTCAGGAAATCTTAACAGTCTCTGTGACTGACGTGGTGAGTTTGCTGACCTTTGTCCGTATGGCAGAATTCATGGAATGATGGTTTTATGATGGAATTACGAGTAAGGCCATACCATACGATGAAATGGGGGTCATAGTTTTGATCCATCGTCCTCTGCATTCCTTCTAAAGCTGGAAATGATATTTTCACAGCAGTACATCCCTGTGCCTAAGATAATAAATGCCTTCCAGTCTGATATGAGAAATACGATGTGTTCTTTCTGGTCTGTGTTGTACCAGTCGGGTAGATACCAGAATGGGAACAGTATCTAGGATCTCTGCACTGTATAGGGTAGACAAGTCCTTAATTTATCGATAATGTTACTGATTTTCCTCAAGGATCTAAACTTCTCAGATATGTTGATAAACATAACAAGAAAATGATGATGCTGATACCTGTCATTTTCAGATGCAAGGCTTCCCAAATGCTGCAAGAATACAAGACCTGATTCTGTAATAACTACCTGGCAGCATGGCTGAGATGTTGGCAGATCATCCATAAGTCACTGAGGAATGTTCTTCAGGGTTTTCTTAGGGCTGCTGGGTAACTCTGCTCATTGTGAGGCTCAAACCTAAAACTTGGGGTATACATAGCGATATGCAGAGATCGTGATTATCTCTAGAATTCGTAGACTTAAAAGCCTGTGCCATTTTGGGAAGCAAAATTATCTGGAATACATCATTCTGCTCTCAAAATATAGTGCATTGAGATAATCTCTTACATGGCTAGTGAGCTATACGTACATGTCACGGTCGAATCGCACTTGTAGGCATCTAAGAATGACTCTAACATTACTTTAAAAGCACACCGATGATTTTTTTTCTTTTTAGTTTTCTACTGTTTTCCATCTTCTTTCTTATGCATGTCACAGCATGATTTATAAGAATTGGTATGTCTACTAGTGATATGTAGTAACATGCCACTCAGCAAGGAGAAAGAAGTTTCATCTTGTTAATATTCCATATTTCATTTGGTTGGCTCAGTGAACCTTTACATATGTATTCATGAGACTCTGCCTGTAGATGAATGTGGAGGTGGAATTACCAACGAAACCAAAAGCAGAATGTTAAAAATGACCTGTAAAAGGTTTCAAATTCTTCATTTCTGTGACAAGAATTATAACTAGAACAGACAAGAGTTATAACTACTCTGGAAAATGGCAACAGGTAGATTAATTGTAATGACACTGACTGTAACAATGCAGAAGAAAGGTAGAAATCCTAGTCATTATTTTGAGAACTTCAAGGTCATCATATTTGGTTGCTCTCAGATGTTGCAGCATGGAGAATTAAATAATTGTACCAAAACTACATATACAATAGTTAATTTGATATGATTTTTCCATTAAGGTTCAAATTCTTATTATTAGAATTGCACTTTTAAAATATATTTTTCCTATTAATTTCCTTTTTAAGACTATCATGCAAATAGTTTACATTGAACAATAAGAATTGATTTTCATTCTTTCTTGCTCTGTCTTTATTTGAATGACAAAAGTCATAACCAAAGTAGAAAATAGTGCAGATGTAATCCATTCTTATGTCACAAATCATGAAAAGAAAAAAGTAAGGCAACAATTTATATTTTCGACATGCCTAAAATTACTCATAAGAGTTACTACCCTTTTTTCTCTGTCAAATTCTTGTTTGAATCTCACAGTGGTTTAAAAGTAATTTATGTGCAAAACATTGTAGCAGGTATACAAGATGGTATTTAATTATTCTGTTCAGAGAAATTCTGAAGCTGCAAATTTTAGGACTTCGAATATGCCACGTTATGGTCTGGCTGTGTGGTACATAAAAAATTTCGAAGATACTAATTTTACATGTCCAGGTTTTCCAACACAAAAATGTTGCAGGATACATGGAGCAAAATCCTGTTAAATATACAGGACTTAACACAGAGAGGTGTAGGAGATCTTGTGCCATGTGCCAATTAGAAATAGGAAATTCATCAAACCACTACTGTAGGTTGAGTTAAAATAGCATAGAATATTTATTTTAAACAACTTTTTATTAAAATGTTTACATTCTTCACCTCAAACTGCAGAAAGCATCTTGAACTATGTCATTGCAGTTAATTTCACATCACTCCGTTTTGCATGTTTTAACCCCTAGCTGCATACCGCACCGAATTATTATGGCATGGCAATTGTGTTTACATTAGGAAATGTTCCGTGGGGGATGTCCTTGTAGAAAAAAAAAACAAACCAAAAAGTGATTTCAACACTGTCTGGCACAGGTTTGTAAGCTTAATGTAGGCGAAAGTCATGCCAACAGTGATGAGGACGCTTTCTCTACTACTTGGTACAGGAGAAGAAGTTAGAAGAGTTGCTCTGATGCTGGATAAGCCTACCCAGAAAAAAGTAGATGTGAGTACAGCCTGTCTTGACATGCCAAGTACAAGAGCAGAAATCCTGCAGAGCGCCCTGTGAGCTCTTATGCAAGCCAGCGGGATCCTGCTACCATGAACATGCCAACACGTGCTACTTAGATCTTCTTTCTACTTTATGTGTACCCAAGTCAAAGAAAGTCGTCTCTTCTGATGCTTTGTCTTGATCAAACAGTAGCAGAAGCTACTAGCTACAGTGGCAGCTACAGCTAGTCCCAGGCATGGCTGGGAACGTTGCCTCTAACCTTCCCCTCCGCGGATAAGCCAGCGTGCACAGAGGAGGGCTCTGCAGGAGAAAGGGTCCTGCTATTGTCATAATGGAGAAGATAGAGCAGATTATATATGCGTTGTTCAATAACTTAACCTTAGTGCTTCTCATACAGTCTGAAATAGTCTTGTTTACTGACTTGGAAAACTCAGACTGCTAGAGCTATGATGTTTGTTTTAGCCTCATAGAGGAAATTGTTATCTAGCTTTTATTTTCTGTTGAATTATCCTCTGCTGTTGCAGTGCAGCATGCTAGGTAGGGCTTCTCTTGTCTGCCACTTTTGTTCAACAGGTGATTCTTATGGATCGCTTCATATGTATTGTACCTGAACAATGACTCTTAATATGCCTTTTCTTAAAGTATATACTAGTTTCCTGACAGCTAATGTTGTTGCAGCTGATTTAACGTGTAATTTATAACATTTGAGGTCAAGTTTCTCAGAGTTCTTCAGCTTGTCACCAACTCGAAAATTGTTCATTTTCTTCCAGGCTGAAAATATCTCCTTAACCTGTTGCATAAATCCAGTGCAATGCAATATTAGCAAGCTAACACAACTAAGAGAAATTAACAAATAAAGGAGCGCTGTTACGTATTCTTCAACTCTTCAGACTGGAAGAATGTAAGATAATATCTAATGTCCAAAGAATGCCAAGTGCTAGCAGTCCTAGCTGTAAAATGTGAAGGAAATGTTGGGTTTCCACACTCATAAACCAGCTAAGAAATTGCTACAGTGGCATTAAGAAAAGGGATGAAATCCTGGCTTCATAAAGTTGATAAGAATTATGCTTCCGAGTTCAGCGGAGGCAGAATTTCTCTGTTTTGCCTTGTATCTCTTTAATCCTAGTTTCTCCATGAGTACTATTTTTAGTGGAACCTTTTTTTTGGATTTTCAGTAACATGCAGAAGGTGTGGATCCTAGCCATTTTTAGGTCAGTTAACTCCTAAAAATGCTATCGGAGATAGCAGAGAGAGAGAGAGCAGAATTATGAAACCAAGCTTTGGTAGTTCGTGTCATGTCAGAAATGCCATCGGTAATCAGGGGGTGGAGAGCACTTGCTAAAATACATAGACTATGAGAAGGGACTATATCAACAGTGAGAATAGTCTTAATTCTGGAATTGCTTGTTATTTTTGTGTTTCAGTGCTTCATCTCAAACTGTGATTCTACCTTTATATGGTGTAAAAATGGTATGTGCTTGCATATGTGTTGCTCACAGTGACTTTAGTATTAAAGATGTTTAATTGTCAGAAACAAAAGAGAAGAAAAGATGTTAGCAAATCTTTGGAAGCTTTGTCTGCAGTCTGAAAGCCACAGCTGTGCCTTTTCTGGTTTCTGCCTCATCAGTCATGAAGATTTTGCAGCGAGAGCTCAGTTTATGCCAATGCTGGTAAGCCAAAATTGAAACCAGCTCACTTTTCTAGGACTCCGTTAGCTTTGCAGTGTTAGCAGGACTTAAAATGAATAACCATTTATTTTAGTTACTAGGGATATCAGCCATGTCTCTGAATTTACACAGGTAGTAGCTCAGTTAAATAAAAAGGCATTCCATTTAGAGTAGAATTGTGCTTTGATGTTGAATGAATGCTACTCTGGGATTGTTGGCTCTTACTTCTCTGTTTCTGTACATACGTACATTCATCATAGAGACAAGATGGATCATGGGGCTCCTTCATTGCATATGATACAGCATTTGGCAGTGCATTGATTGTTGTTTAACTTGGAAATGTATGCACAGTGGTACCTACCAGCAGTATTTACAAGGTTCCCATTGCCAGAATGTTTCTTCTCATGCTTACTTAAATTACCTTATTTAAAACATGTGCTTTGCAGCCATGGGAAATGCTAGATTAACAATTGTGCTTTTAATCAAAAATATCTTGAACTAATTCAGTTTCTCCAATGTATATAGTCTGTTGTTCATGTTACAAGCAAATATTTGAGGATGTCTAAATTATAGTCGGTAATATTTAGTCAAGGATATTAAGAAAGTAATATTAAATTAGAAATGTGTTGCTCCAGTATTAAACTATTCTCATTTCAGTGAGGTTTTTCAGTGATTACTGTAGGTGTCATCCATTATCTCCCTGTTCCATATGTATATTACCAGATTGCATTTTAACGCAGCAGGCCAATGAATTTAATTCTGAAAGAAATCCGTGATTCATTCTTTCTGATATACGTGCTTGAATTTTGGTATCTTCTTAAACGTTTGTCTTATGATCACAATATTCTTAGCCTATAAAGGCCTAATTTCAGCAACTGTACAAGTCAGGTGAGGATCTGTGAAGAGATCCTAATTTCTGAAAGCTCCTTTTTCCCCCATATTTACATCATAAATAGGCACCTCCCTTCCCCCAATTTTAAAGATCAGTCAAAGCAATGTGAACTGTATCAATTTATACAGTTCTGTTAATCTACTGAAAGAATGAAAAGGTGAAGAAATTTAAATTGGTTGTCCACACTCTTATTTTATTTGCAGTACAAAGTACCGATTGCTATAGTAATAAATGAAATATTGTAATACTGTTATATAGTTCAAAGTGAAAACTAGTCAGATGACTAAGTTAATTACTTTTCCAGTTTGAAAGCCATATAGTTTAAATCCTTATTACTCATCTTGTGTACTAAAAGTCAAATCAGCTAAACCAGAGTAAGTGTGAATGTACCGAAGACATCTTGAGCTGGTGAAAATTTTAATAACTAATAGAGATACAATTTTTACCAGAGATGTATATGTTAACTCTTCTGGGATTCAGATACCAGGTTATTCTGCAATTCTGGTTTTGAAATTCGAATGCTGTTAGGGTGATACTCCGTTGATATTTTTATGTACTAACTCTGTAGCTGCAGACTTAATTTGTTTGATGTCGGAACCTTGTTCTTATGGCAAATAGGGGGTAAGCTTTTAAAACTAACAAAGGGACAGCGTTTTAAAAAAATAAGCACAAGAGGCAGTGTGGGGGAAGGCAGATTGCTTGGTGGCAAACAGGTTCAAAGACAGGCAGCCAGTTCCTCTGGCTGTGCTGGAGGGGCCTCCAGTCCCCTGTGGCAGCTAGCATCTCCCTAGTGTGAAAGTTGGAAGCAAGAGGAGGGAGACATCTTACTTCTGCTTATCTGAGTAGAGTAACATTCCTCTGAGCTTGTCCCCACAGGGGGTGGAGAAGAAGCAAGAGTGTCTACGATCCTTAGCGCTGTTGGCCACTCTCTGGCTGAGGCTGGAAAGGAAAAGCAAAGCAGGGGGCTTTGTGCAACCCTGGCAGAAGGGGCAGATTCTCCATGGGGTGGACCGGCGTGTCAGCCTGCTCTGAGAAATTATTGGGTTGGCAACGTGTAAACTGTTAAGAACTCCAGACAATATTGAACACTTGTGCATTTGGAATGATGTTCCAGATCCAAAACTTCCGGACTTCACTCAAACAATTGCTAAATATTCCTTTAGATTAGGTTGAAGTCCATCTGAAATTTCTAGCCTGAGGGGTTTCTGATTTTGTCTCCTCAGGTAAGCAGAATTTTACTCCCGTTCAGCACACTGATGAGTGTTGTCTAGGTTCATCACAGGGAGTCAAGGCTTGGATACCACCCATTATTACTTGGCATGCACATCTAGCTAACGTACAGCGCTTTTTAAGGCAGCAACAGCACCATCAACTGACAATGCTTTTCATTTTACAGATGGGGAACCTGAGGAGGAGATGCTACAAGACAGAAAGATGCAAGAATTCAGGCAAGATCCACAAGAGAAAGGTAATTGAAAAAGATTGTAGTGAGATCTGTGAAAATACTCAGTAGTGTTTAATTCCAGACCTCTCAAAATGTCTTTGCCGCTACAGAGACAACGGAATAGAAGTTTCACAAGTTCTGAAAGCCTGTGTCGGGGCCTGCCCAGATATATTTTGGTGCTCAGCACGCTGGGTCCTTCAGTATCTGTCTCGTATTCAAGCACAGTCAAGGTTCACAGTTAAAGACTTCAGCTCTGTGTTATTCACTGCAGGGCCTAATGACGTAGACCTTCTGAGAGCATTGCTAGTTTTTCTGTTCCACTGTACAGGGAACCACTGTGCCGATTCAGTTGTTCAGATTCTGTTTAGTGGAAGGGTGCTTAAAAGCTAGCCGTTACTCCGAGCTGTGATATCCGCATCCCTTGATGGAGTGAAGCCCCTTGCTTTGTTTTGACCTCGTCCTTGAAAAAGGAATGGTATTCCTCAGGCCACGTGGTTTAGGGAGGTGGAAGGAGAACATGTCCTCAAGAACCGGTGTCAGAGTGTACGCGTACAAGCGTAGCTCGTTTAGGCCTACTGTGCCAGCAGGCTGTCTGGGTAAAATTACTGTCCGTTTTTATGCAAGTGAATGTTCATTATTGCCTGTATTGCAATTGTTTTCCCATAAACAAGAAGAACAAATTCACTGTGGCGTTACAGTGACATGAGGAGGTTCCAGCATTATTGTAAAATAGCAGTCATGTTGCAGTCACCTTAAATTGGTACCTCTGTCCAGGTACATTAAGATCCCTTTTGGAGCCGCACTGCTGCTGTACCTAGTGTTATTATACTTGCTGAATCTGTCTGTGTTTCTGTGTGTGCTGTTACACAGAGAAAGTGTCAGTAGTTTAAGTATCCAGGTATCCCAGCTATTGGTAACTGTATGAAAATCCAACTCGGTAACATACAGTGCCAAAACAGATATTAAATCAAAGTTACATCTGAAGAATACACGTTTCTCACAATAAAATATGTATTTTTATGTTTTATGGCATCACATTTACTGCCTGAATCTGGATTATCTATTATACCATTATACATATAACAGCAGGGCTCAAAATATTTTTATATCTGAATAAGTTAAATTTCTTCCATAAGAAACATTAAAGATACACTGCTGTATTTAATTTCTGGAGAAAATGAAAGGCAAGGAAGTAGAGAAGTGGTTAGAATAGGTTGTTTAAAACTGCTCCTGCTATGCAGAGTTGGACAGTAAAAAAAAAAAGAAGTTTTATGGAAAATCAGTTAATATTCAGTGACTCAAAATTTGGCTTTGCCAAGGACACATGAGCCAGACCAATTAGTTGAAAAATGTTCATCACTCAAAAATATTCTACAATATTTTTATTTAAGTATTGCATGAAAAAAAAATATGGCAGCTTGTAAACTATATATACACAAACCATCCAAGCCTGCTATTCAGGCTTATGAAGTGGAATGCTCCATTCACAAGGACTGAACGTTACACTGCATTGAATAAGCAGAACATCATCCCAAATGCAGACTCTGGTTTCAAATGAGCTACGTAGTCTTGGTTAGAAATTTAGAGTCTTAGGAAAGCCACAAGTGCAGCACTCTCCTGGAGGAGGCAGAGGGGAAGGGGACTCAGGAAGGTTCCTTGTTTGACACAGCTCACTGATTTCCACGTCAAACTTGCTTTGCTTAAAAGTACAAATACGGTTTTCTTTCTTTCTTGGTTTTCTTTCTTTTCTTGGTTTTCTTTCTTTTCTTGGTTTTCTTTCTTTTCTTTCTTTTCTTTTCTTTTCTTTTCTTTTCTTTTCTTTTCTTTTCTTTTCTTTTCTTTTCTTTTCTTTTCTTTTCTTTTCTTTTCTTTTCTTTTCTTTTCTTTTCTTTTCTTTTCTTTTCTTTTCTTTTCTTTTCTTTTCTTTTCTTTTCTTTCTTTTCTTTCTTTTCTTTTCTTTCTTTTCTTTTCTTTCTTTTCTTTTCTTTCTTTCTTTTCTTTTTTTTCTTTTTCTTTTCTTTCTTTCTTTTCTTTCTTTTCTTTCTTTCTTTTCTTTCTTTTCTTTTCTTTCTTTCTTTCTTTCTTTCTTTCTTTCTTTTCTTTTCTTTCTTTCTTTTCTTTCTTTCTTTTCTTTTCTTTTCTTTTCTTTTCTTTTCTTTTCTTTTCTTTTCTTTTCTTTTCTTTTCTTTTCTTTTCTTTTCTTTTCTTTTCTTTTCTTTTCTTTTCTTTTCTTTTCTTTCTTTTCTTTCTTTCTTTTCTTTCTTTTCTTTCTTTCTTTTCTTTCTTTTCTTTTCTTTCTTGGTTTTCTTTCTTTCTTGGTTTTCTGTCTTTCTGCCTTTCTGTCTTTTCTGTCTTTTCGTCTGTCTTTCTGTCTTTCTTTCTTTCGGCAGCCTGCTCAGCACATTCACCCGAGGCTCTTGACAGTCAACCTGGGTTCTTTCCATTTCATGTCTCATTGCTGGTAGTAGAGAGGCTTTTTTATAAGCCTCTGCAGGCTTTATTATGCCTGCAACACATCTCTGTGTGCTTGTCTTCAGATTATGCCATCAGTGACACCTCTGCAACCCTATTAATCTTCAGTGGTGTGGTTAAAGTATCGTGAAAGGCATAATGAAAAGATGGTTGTAGTTTCTTTGTATACAGGAGAGCAAAACAGAGTCCTCGGAGCATTTCCTACTGACAGCGTGGGCTGCCTGATTTAACATATGAAGTGGGCAACAGGTGAGCCGCTTTGAGCTTGTGAAATCAGATCTTGGGAGAAAACAGTGCAAACATTTTCTTCAAAACTAAGAAATGTTAAATAGAAATCTATAACCTGATGTTGTCACTACATAGAAATCAATGCCAGGATTAATTACCTGATAGGCCCTGAGACCGTTAATTAATTTCTGTGTGTAAAGCATTTTGTGTTTTATTTCTTTCTTTATGAAAATTCAGACCGCTGCGTGGGCATTTTCCATGGCTGCCTGAGATTAAGAGCAATTCTGAGGCTGCTCTTGAGTTATGCTTGGGTCAGTTCATCGTGCCCAGCCTAAAGCTCAGTACGATGCAAAAAGGTTCAGAGGCTCTTTCCTGTTTACTCCAACGAGCTCCTCTTCACAGCAGGAAGCCTGACCAGGTAGGTTGTGTATCAGACTGGCCTTTTCTCAGACAACAGAAGGCAGGTTTTGAGATTGGCTGAAAACTAACTTTGGGGGGGGGCAGAAGCCATTTGTTTCAAGTCAAGATTCAAGGGAATGAAAATAAAAAGAATTGAATCAAAGCGCAGTAAATGCTGAAGAGACTTCTCTGAAAATGACACTACCATGCCAGTTCTTGAATGCCTCTCTGCAGTTAAATAAAGCAACAAACAAAACCGCTCCAAAATGTCTTCTGCCTTGTGCATGCCTTGAGTCTCTTTCCAAATTAATTCTTCACTGACCCACTCAGTCTCCGGTAGCTCAAACAAGGTGACTCTACGTGAGAGCAGAACGCAGAACTGGCTGAGAGCTGACAGTTTGGTGTCTTTGGGGCTGTGTTCGGCTCCAATGTCATGAGCATAGCAGCCTTGGTGAGAAAGCTGCTAGAGCACAAGCTGTTTTCCTAACCTGACAAGCAAAGTGTTCGCAGATGCAGATGAAAAGAGGAGGATACGAAGCCTGCATAGTCTGCTGCTGATTTTTCTCCATTCAGAAATGCAAAGATTATCAAATAGTGTAACGGAAAAACTGAAAAATTGTCCAGGGGATGTTACCCTTTTTTTTCCCCTATTACATTAGATGGGGAAAAACTAACAGGGCTGGAAGAAGGAATGGAGAAATGAAAGAAGACAGGAGTCCCCTTGCAGGCTTTTGTCACGCAAACTTCCTAAAATTGTCCTCGCTTCTGGAAGGGACAAATGGGTTGTAAACAGTGGAGGCTGAGTGCTCACAGAGACCCAGGAGCTAATTTATACTCACAGCTTCTGCTTTGCTGAGTATACCTCCGAGGGAGACTCTCCAAGCAATAGCTATTCTTAAGTGAATTATCTCCTCTGGTTTTCCTACATGGAAATCTAGCCACAGGGGAAGGTAACCCTTCCAGCCAGTCGTGCCCCAAACGCTTCCAAAACTGAGCATTTCTTCTCGTATGGAGCTGCTGCTGGACAGCATCTGCTCCTCAGAAGGTGTCATGACAGCTGCATTAATCCCTCCTGTTGTAAAGGCAACAGCTAAACGAATGCTTCCTTGAGATACATATATCAGATTGAGATCAAAAAAGACCTTTGGAATGGGGGTGATAAACCACAGGAATGTCTTCGATGTATTGCAGATTGCTTTCTGCAGGGTGCTACCCCTCCTCTTGCAACTGATTTTTCTAGGATAGGAAAAACTCCTTCTTCATGCCCCTTTTGCTTCTGCCTCTTTTTCCATCCCTCTGGAGCTGGCCGTGGCAACCTGTCCCTAGGTTTTCAGTGAGGTCAGATTTGTTATCAAGAATTTGCTGAATGATAGTCTGTTTATGATTTCTTGGAAGATTTCACAAATGTGTCATGCAAGAGGCAGAATCAGTTTCCATATCTGCTTTTGTTTCAGATTTGCATGTTTTCCAATTTTTCAGTAGTTCTTAATTTTTTGCCCTGTTGCCTTATTTTCAGTGAATAACTCCACATACGTTTGCATTGAATCACAGCTGATTCACTGCAAATGCATCTATTCTTTTAAATATTTGACAGTGTAACATTTCATAAGCCCATTATCTAGATAATTTAGAAATTTCCAAACAATTAATAATTCTTCCACCTTGAGACACGTGCAGAAATAGCTTGGGATTTTCAAAATTATTCTGAATTTCTTGTAAAAATCAGTGGTGTTTTTAATGTACTCATCCAAAATAGAGGAAGGCAAATAAAACTTTGACAGTTTTTCCTCTTATTCCGCCCAATATAGTAGTATGTGTATACGTGTATTTTATATCTACCTTCCTCTCTCTAGCTTTCTCCATCTCTTTATCTATGAACATTGGTATCCTTATCTATGTTCAGGTTATTTAAAAATACAAAAGAAATGGAATTATTATATATGTTCTTTGGAAATAAGTTACCGTGTATTTTGCCTGGATACTAGCATAACACTTCTGATCCATTAAAAATAATGATTATGTATTTATAACATTCTATTGATCCTTTTTTAAAACAAAGAATATGCATTTTTCAATAGTATTTGCTAGTGTTTCAATTTTTACTCTTATTTTTAAAGCAGAATTTCAGCAACTGTCCCTATTCTTGCTAGGCTGGTCCCGGTCCTGGTCCTGACGAAATGCATGTGCTATGAAACAATTCAATAGGACCATGCTCAGCAGGGGGAGGTGAAAGATAAAAGTATATTGTCTGTGTAGAATCTTTTTTTTTCTCCTTTTTCCCCCCTTCTTTTCAAGAGCCATACCAGGTAACCTTCTCATCACTTTCCAATGTTTTCTTGATGTGATCCAGCTGAGTATTGTTGAGAGGACTGAAAATTTGACAGAAGCTAGTAAGAGCCCATTACTTCACTAAACACAATCAACAACCTTCCGGGTGCTTACATCTATTTAAGACATACATAGATGTTAACTGTCATGTCTGTATTCTACTGCTGTTTCTTCTGTAAATGGGAAATATGCTGGGAGGAAAGGGAATGTTTGTTGTCAGTCCTTAAATATGTCACCTATTGTTTATTTTTCATGTTTCTACGAATATGTTTGTCATGTACCTAGTATATGTAATCATTTTTAATATAGTAGAATTAAGGAATATATAAATGCTATTTTAAAATAAGATTTCACACACACCCCCTGGTAAATGAGATGTTGTCACATGTTGAAGTGAATTTGCATTTACAGATTCATAGGTTTCATAGACGTCATTCTGAAAACAGGATTCAGAAATATCAGTAGAAATGAGACAAAGGAAATTTTCTATGACTGAGTGTATCTTGAAATTCATATAGCAAAGCTTAAAGCATTAACCCTACTCCCAAAGCATACCTTCAGAGTGGAAAGTAAGTGAAATAAGCGTGACAGTAATTCAGGTTACTTGGGTAACGTGGTCAGTTTTGGCTGTCTGATCAAACATGCTGCTCCATGAAAAAAATAGTCACTTTTTAATGGTTTAAAAGCAAAGTGGAAGCTTGTTAAGAATAGTTGCAGAAGTCTGAACTTGAGTAGTCTTGCATGATAGACTCAAAAGAAATGATAAATGCTTTGGAAGCTAGAATTATTAATTAGTTGGAAGAATGGAAGATGGAAGCATGTCATAAGTATCAGGGGGAACTGAGGGGAAGAAAGACTTTTAAAACCTAGTTCAGGTGTATTTCAAAACAAGTGCTAAAGTTTTAATTTGTAGATGATCAGATCTACAAATTGCGTAAAGCTTGAATGTGACAAAGAATTTATTATAAGAAGATTTTCATTAAAACCTACCTTCACCAATACTGTATCAATTTCTTCTTTATTTTGAGGATCAGGATATCATTAGCTGATTTCACATAGATTCAGTTCAGATCACAACTTGCCTTTCTGTTCAGTAAATGCCGTCATCCTCCCAAGACTCAACTCTTTAAGGGAAACGACAAATCCAGAATTGTATGGAAATCCAATTCTATTGGATTGTCTATTAAAACCATTGGACAAAGGGGAAGAAAAATGTCTGGCATTGTGGAAAAGAGCTAGCGTCTGCTTGAATAAATGTTTCTCTCTTTGCACTTCCTTTAATCATTTGCTATGGTGGTTTTGGTTTTGCCTTTTAGGATGACAGACCGAGGTATTTCAGAGCAAGACTCTATCATTGTGTTTCTGATGGGAAAGTTAGCACTTTTTTTTCTTTCTTCCCTGCAGATTATGATGTGCTGTTAGTGGCAAAGCATTATCTATTCTGTCAACTAGCTTACTATGGACTGCTTTCTCTGATAGGTGGAAGCTGGTTGGAGTCTTTCCAAAAGCACTGATGAGTTAGAAGGTGAGGTTTGATGTAAGCGCAAGTCACTAAGAGACAAACCATTGTATATGTAATTAGGTTGATCAGTATTTCCAGGTCCTAGCGTAGGTTAACTCATTTGCTAAGTGAACATTCTACAGTACTCTATCCAACAATGTCTAGATGTGTGTATGACCCTACAAAACACAGAACAGTAGTTATAAAACTAGTTTAAGGCTCCTGAGTAAATTAACTGGACAAATTAATATTTTTCTCCCAATCATAGATATAAGCCCAGTTCTAATTATTTTTCTATTTTTTAATAAGATTCTGACATGGATGGTATTTACTGCTAAAGGCTTTATGATAATATATGACCATTCATGCATGCATATAAAATTTGAATTAATAGAAGCCATAGAGATGAGTCAGCATGGTAGATTTATGTCTGTTTTAGTGTAGTGAGAAGGATCCTCTGAGAAGACAGAAAAAATATGATTTATATTCCCATCATTTAAGAAGTGAAGCCCCTCTCAGCAGCACCTGAATACCTTTAAGGATATACAGGAGGACTTTTCATAAATTACCCGGGGAATTTAAAATAAAGGTTATTCAGAGTAATTATGTAGGACAGTCCAATATAATGGGGCAGGAAATTACCTGAGTCCATTAATTTCATTTGTGTCCTGTCAGAGAAAAATCAATTAGAGGTATACATCAAGGGATTGCACTTTCTCCAGAAAAGGTAGAGCATGTATAGGATCCCCTCGTATGTGTGTGTAAGTTCCCCCAGATCACTGTTTGGTTAGGGGACTCCACGTGAACTGAGCTAACCCCAGCAGCTATCACAGGACCAGCCCCACAATAATCAGTAGGGCTTATATGACTCCATTAAGATACTGTGTGAGTTCCTTACGGACTTCAGTGCCTTTACACGCACAACAAATCAGAGGCAGGGAAATGTTAAGAACCCCTTTATGAAGGAGGAGCCGAGACACAGAGAGACTAATGTACAGCGTGACTTGGATGGACTTTTAAGGTAGGATTCGTGTGGTCTTCTTCCATCTGAACTGATACATTCTGTACAAAGCACCATTTTATTTTACTCAGAAACAAAGTAAGGGGGATAGAAAGGCCCTTCATTTTATTCCTCTGTAGCTTCATCATGTAATACTCGCATGGTCTGGGGACTCCAAGGTTTCTGTCCTTTCCCAATGCAAGTTTCCAAAACTTGCATCTCGTTCACAGCTAACGTCATGCCAGAAGAGCGCCCTAGCTGTATTACTGCAGGTTAGCTTGGACTGCAAAACATCCCTACTTCACCCTTTGAATCTGTGCCATTCAAATAGATCATTAAAGATTTCCTGAGCCAGAGGAAGAATAACAGTATAACTTGCACAGTACACTAAATAGGACAGAAGAGATATGGGGTCAGTTCCTTCCCCAAGGATAATTAAGATATGTTCTTTATATTAAGCATGAATTGAATAAAATATAGAGACAGCTGAACCCACAGCACGCTTTTCCTTGTGAATGCTAGGCTCAAAAGCAGCCATATAGAAGGGGAGCACAATGACTTTATTCCCTAGGTTCCTCTCGTGTTTTTCAAAAAAAAAGATGGTGGATGTGCTAGTGTTTGTCTGGAAGCCCAGCCTGGAGTTGTCCTTAATGTGTATTCTGGACACAAAAAACAGGTGGAGAAATGCCTTTGTTTCTGAAGACTGAGGAGCACTTGCACAGATGCAAAAGCAGAAATGTAGGAGTCTATGGAGTTATAAATAGCTGAGTTTGGGCATTTTGAGGGTTGTAATTTTGGTTCTGGGTATCTAAATGTCAGCTACAAATCAGTTTATGTATGTAAAACTTATTATGGATTTCATCCTAAATGGACCAGTAGTGAAAATCACACAAGAAGTCTGTGAAAAAACAGGGGTTATACTTACTAGGAGATCTACAGGTTTTGTTAAGGGAACAAGCGAAATCACTTGTCACTCCCTTCTACATCTTTCTCACCACTCCCAACCCTTTCAGATCTATCTACAAATTCTTTTGGAAGAATCTTCTCTGTAACTGCACCTCTGAAAATCTAAGTAAATAAGAAACTGTTCACGGACCTTCAGATCATGTAATAACAAAACCAAAAAGGAAAATAGAGTCAAAAAATGTCTGTTACGTGTTGCATGCCCTGGGTTGTGCCATAAGGAAATGTGGGAGGATTTGATAGTGCGTTGCCTATGTGCCTTGCACAGTGTTGCAATAGGTAGAGGGAACCGAGCTTTGTGAAGCTTCTTTCATACAATCGCTTGGGAATTCTTCATGGAATGGCCCCAAAGAGGTGCCAGATTTTGTTTTAGAGCTAGTTGGAGTGGCCCAACAGACACGTGTTCCCCTTGCATTTGCCATCACTTAATGCAGGACAAAGTTGTACAACATTTTAGAAACAGGAATCAGAGCTCACTGTGAGACTTCATAGGAGGAGAAGGTGATAATCTTCTTAAAACCAATTTAATTTACCTGTAGTCACAGTCTCATACCCACATACCCTCAGGCACCAAGATATGTGTGCCCCAGTGGTCTGTCCTGCGTTCAGGCACCAAGATGCACATCTCCAGGCAGCCTGGCCAAGATTCTTTGCAGTGCTGCCGAGGATGGGGACACTGGCTCGTACTGAAGTCCTCATCACGTCTCCTGGACTGCTTCTCAGATTGCTGGTTGGCTCTTTTGGAGCCATAGAAGAGCTGACAGCAATCGGTGTCTCCACTCTGTACCACTTCTGTGAATCTTTAGGTTTTACTCATTGTCTTTTTTCTCTGAATCTCTGTGTTGGGAGAAGCTGTATATAGACACGCTGCAATTTTGATAACCTGCTACTGTAGGAGTCATCAACATACGCCATAACTCAAGCTCCTCTTTTGCCCTGCCTGTTGATGCTTCCACACTCAGAGATTCATATTCATTCTCCACTCATATCAGCTCCAACATTTCTGTTACAGCTGGATCTCTGTGGACAGTCAAGGGGGTCTAGTGCTTCTGTTTGCTTCATTGCCCACAGTTATGTGTTACCCTGTATGTACCCAGGGTGGGTTTTTGTTTTCCTGGCTCAAGCTGGGTTGAAATGCCAAAATCTTGGAAGTGTTTGTAAGCTAATAATTGAAGTTTTTGGTGTTACATCACCTGTGAAATTTCATTTTGATGCTGACCTTTCTGAAAATACTATTCTAAAAATACTACTATTAATTTACATCTCTAAGCAAAAAGTAATCTCAAGCCAAAATTTGGAACCTGTCATTTAGAAAATGTCGACATGGGATGTTGTGACAACCATGAAACTTCTTTTCTGTTTAAATGAAAAAACCATCAAAATCAGCCCTTTCCTTCTGAGCAGCTTTTTGGTTTCACCAAATCAGCAACAGTACAAGTGCAAACAAAAGGTGCCCAGGAAGCTGTGAAAGTGATGTCCGCTGCCTTTTGCGGTACCTAGTCCTGAATTCTGTGGCATCCTGAAGTGAAGCCTCGGTGTTTGCAGAAGGGAAGAGCACAGAAGACGGGCACGCTTCCAGATTCTTCACTTCAGAGAAGTGCAGTGGAACAGGTCAAGGTCTGTAAATGAGGTGGATATCCTACTTTTGTTTAAACAATGAGTACTTATTAATCTTTTCCTATAGTTCAGATGTATGGACATTTTGAATGTCACGGTTTTGATCTTACTGAGGATAGGTTCTTGCCACAAATGTGTGGGGTTTCCTTTGAATTGCACTACGTTGTGTCCTACACAAGCTGCATGTGTGTTAGAAGAGCTGCTGCTTTCTTTTTTTTCCATGCAGGGTTGTGTGTGGGAGGTATGTGGTCATACGTGCCACACTATGTCAGCAGGAATCTCTTTCTCTATAATGTGTGAACTTCTTAACATAGGTAAATGGGTAAATCAAGAACCCCGCAATCTTATTACGTGGATGATTCAGTCTGTAATTTTTACAAGGATCAATAGAACAGCTTAGCTGTGTCACTGAAGCGGCTTTTGACAGCCAGCTCTAAACAAATAACCAAACAAATTGGTTACATTTGGGTCTGTCTACCTAGAATATTGAGAGTAGGGCTGGGTTCCTTTTTTTCCTCTTCCAAGCTAACCAAACATTTTTCCATCTGAATTAGTGCAGTGCTCAGCCTGACCTATCGAGATAGAGGATTTGGTAGGTTTGGCTTGTCATCGTGACACTATGGTTCTCCTTGCTCCAATGATAGGATAAACCTTTGTCTCCATATATCTGCAAAATGCCGTGTTAGACAACATGCATGATAGCTGTAGTTGTGCTGTTTATCTAGTTGTTGTTGGCTTAGTGTTCACCATGTGTAAATGAGATCGGCTTAGCTTCCAGGATTGCTTTATTAAGCATCTTTACTATATAAGCATCTTTTTCCCAATTTCCAAATACATTGTGGTGGCAGGGAACCAAAATGTTGTATCTTGAAAGGAGGATGTGAAAGAGTGCTGCTTTTCCCTTTATTTTAACTTTATTTTCTGCCTACTGTCCCTTGCCTTTGAAATTAGAAAAAGAGAAACCATCTAACATGTCACCAAAATAATATAGTAAACAAGCATTCTGTATGTCCAATAAGATCTTGAAATGTATTACTAAACTAACTCAAAACATAGGTGATTTCCTCACAAAAAAATGTGGGTAATTTCACTGCATAGCATAATCTGGAGGAAGCCAAACAAGATACCACACACATCTCTGGGTAATAGACCCATGTCTCCAGTTCAGGACTGACCAGAGACTGTCGGCAATCAGTTCCGCAGTTACTACATACAAACAAAACCTCCATAGTTGAAATTTTTCACTGAATTGACTGACTAAAGGCCTTGAGGGTGGTATCGGGAATCTGTAGTTGACCCCCATACAAATCATACAGTTAAACTGATTTTTGCCTTTCAAAATTATCACTATCGAAATTGACTGACTATGTCATTGCCCCATTCCCTTTTCAAATAGACGGCAATTTTTTTTTCCTTTCCCATTCCCTTTTCAAATAGATGACAAATTCTGTACATAATGATCTTAAAAATGAAGCAAAACAAATTCAAGCATGTTTTCTTGGCCATGGCTTTAAGTGAACCTAAACTCTCCTAACTGGGAAAGTCGGTTGTGTTTTCTTTTGTTCAGAACATATGGCATGGCATCTTCAGAGAACTGCAAATCATAGACTTGCAGTCGTGTGAGGTCCTGCTGTCTACGCCCACCCAGATGTAATTGCCACTTACTGTTTCACATTACATATACTATCAATAACAAGTATCTCTGAAATGCTGCAGCATAACATTAATTATAGCTGTATGTTCGGTGAAGTACAAAGGAATGCCCCTCTCCTAAGCAGTTTTTTCCCTAGAAAGTCCAGAGAGAACCTGATTATAGATGGCTGTATAAAACTCCTAGCCAGGAATAATGTCAAGACTTGACAGAGCTTCAGCTCATAAAATTATTGTAGTTCCATTTACTTTATTAGAGCTTTACTTTATTATAAGTTTACATCAAATGTGGAACTTAGGTAATTCTATTCTTACTATATTTATTTATTTATTTCTCTGTTTCTTGTTTATTTCTTGCAGTATGTTTTATGTGTTCAAATAAGTTAGTAGAAGGTTAACAGACAAGCTAAAAAAATAATGCTGTTCTCTGGCCTGCCATTGAAAAATCCCATTAAGACTATAATTGATTCCATAATACATATTTTCTCATCTTAATTCCATTTTCCAAGAGTCTGTAATGGAAAAGAACTTTCCTGAATGAGGAAATAGGCTTGAGATAGTGGTGTGATAAGAAGAAAGAGCATCCAGATACCCCAATGGAAAATTCCTTCTGTTCTACTTGTGAAGCTACAGAGAGAAACTCAGTAAAAAGTAATTGTCTTTCTCACTCTAAAGAGTATATATCATCTGCAGAAATTAGTTCCATTTTTTTCCCTAACCCATGAAGTTCTTTTGCTTGTTTATCTACAGAAACATTTTACATTTTACATGCCCCACCAAGAGAATCAAAATATTTCACACCGCACAGAGGGGTAGGGTTTTTTGGGGGAGGGACAGTCTGCAGCGTTCAGGCCCCCCCCACCCCTGACAAACAGGAATAGTTTGTCCCAAGTTCTTGGAAGGTCATGAAGAAATAGGCTTCTTATCCTAGATCTTCAAACAAGAAATTGCTTGATGAGGAGTGGGCGTTTGATCAGCTTCATAAGGATTTAGGGAAAGGACTTCCACTTCAAGAGAGCTGGTTAGTGTCCAGTCTAGGTTTTTAAGACTGTGTGTTCACCAAGTGACATGCTGCAACTGCATAGGAAGTGTTTAAAATATTGGTAGCACAAAAGATTGCTCCTCGATAGAACCATTTTGTTCCGTCTAGAGCAATGAGGAAGCTTCTCTGCTTGGCCACAGGCAACAATACAGTGTTTGGATAGCAAAATAAACCTGCCAGAGAATCAAATACTTTGTTTTGCTATCCTTGGCGTGGTTAATTTTGTGTTGGCTCATTGCTGACTAAAATGGTCTTCTACACCAAAACTTAATTTAGTTGGGAGCCAGAATAGCAGTTATTTCAGATCAGCATCTCTTGTCAAGACTGAGTTTGGGGTTTCATTGCTGTTCCAGGGGCAATAACAGAAAACCATGTGGCTTGTTAGATGTTGTGGCAGGTCATACTGAAATCTTCAAAGGCAAAGAAGCAATTGGCAGTTGTCGCTTTATGGTTTTTGTTGGTTTTCTCATACTTACGTCACTTTGCTAGTGGTTAGCTGGATAACCAACACCGTTTTTACTGTGAATGTGTCTGTGTGAATGTTTGAATTGACTTGTGTCAGTTTAGCATGTTCCACTTAATTTTGCAAGGTAATATTTTCAGTTAAGTTTTTCTACTGTCTAGTAGACAATTTCCAATTCTTCATCTTCTTCTTGTGAAATGATATGTTGTTTTTGCAGTACGCTAGCTTGTATCTTGTTTAAGCTTAATGAAGCCTACAAAGTACTTCTACCAGTTTTCTAATGTAGTATTATTCCCGTAAGACTCTATAGATGCACTGGACAGTGATTTAGATGAGTTCTTGTCAAAATATAAAATGAGTGATGAAATCCACAAACTTTTTTTGACTCTGTTTTCTTCTTCAGTTTGATCAGTGGCAGCTACCGTGCTAAAAAGTAGATGGTGACATAGCAGGCAGCTGATATCACCACACCTTAAAGCTGCATTTTAATTTTCCTTATGAGTCTGTCTCCCATTTTAGCAGCAGAATTTTTATCTTCATTACAAAGAAAAAAAATTAAGTGTATTTTTAAAGTTTCATTTACATATTCTTGAGGAAAGCAGAATCAAAGAAAAAGTGTTTAGGAATTACTGAAGCGTCTGATTAATTGCAGGCCTTTTTCTCACTTACTTGCACGTTAATCTTGAATTGCTACTTCATTCTTTCTGGTGACTGAAAGCTCTCCATTATTCAGGGGACATTTCCAGCTGTCTGTGTTGGTAACGGCAAATGACACTCATAGGTCTCTGCTAAGAAGCTGCCTAAATGGGAAAGCAAACAGCGCAGCAGCACCATGACAGGGCCAGGACATCCTTTGGGGCTGTCTAATCCATCACTTGACTGTGAGAGGAATACAATATTTTCCCAAATTTGTTTCCAGCAAAATCAATTTGTGTGTAAAATCCCCATGGGAGAAATTTTGTTGTAACTCACAACACTGGTAGAACTCGACTTTACAGTTACTGCTGATTTACCCTGTTGTAAATAGGATGGGAATATGACTTAGTGTCTTGATAGAGCAGAGCCTAACGTTATCTGTGTTTTCTGCAGTCATAGATTAAATGGTGATCATCTAAAAGAAGTTCCCTCCCTCTTTCTCTTTCCCCAGTAATCTAATTTATATTAAACTGTTTTTTTTCTATCTAGCTATCCTGTAACAGGCACAGAATTATAAATACATGGTGCATGCCCAAGTCTTTATAAGCTTCACTTTGTAGAAAGAGGAGCTAGATTTGTCTCTTTTTCTTTTAGTTAGTGCTTTTCCATACTCTCAAGACTTGCATCGATATGATTTGAATGAGTCAACTGTCTTTGCCTGAGCCACATACATATACGGAAAGAGAGCAAGAAGTCTGAACGTACAAAAAAAAGGGGAGGGGGTGGAAATAACCCCCCACGCCCCCAATATGGGGCAGCTGCTATACGACAGCGTTCGTGTTTCCCCACCAGTTTGTGCCCTGTTGTAATTGTTGGGGCAGGGTGAGAAGCTGCATTGCAAACTGTGCTGAGGAAGAGAGCTGTGAACCATTCCTGCCGCTTGAGACTGTTTAACGTGCTGCAGGCAGAATTGGATTAAGCCAGGCAGGGTGCAGTTGCTATAGCTGCTGCACGCTAAGGGCTCTCCTCTCTCTTCCTGGCATTTGTAACATTTGTCCTGCACAAAGCCAGAGACAAAACATTACTTTTTTAGTCCAGGCTGGAGGAGGGAACAACATTGCCCTGATGGGAGTTGCTGGGGAAGGGCCAGAAGGCTGCGGTGCAGCTGGGGGCTCCCATTTTGGAAGATGTTGCAAGGTGGCCCTGCAGCTGCTTGGGCATCTGCTGATTACAAGCACAACAGCTCAACCCTTGGGACCATGCATCCTTGCAGAGATGGGCTTAGGAAGTGCCCCGCAGACACCTGACAGGTCCTCTGCAGCGTGCCTGGGGTGGGTGAAGCTCTGCACCTGCTGGGGCACAGACGAGGGGTCATGAAGTTGAGTCCCAATTTCTTGGGCACTTTCCCTCTCCTTTTCTGGGCTGCCCCACACTGTGCCTGGCACAAGGATGGAGGGATGAAGGCAGCGGGGAGTCACCCTGCCAGGCAAGGGACAGGTCCTGGCATTGCTAGGCACACTGGGGAGAGACCCTGATGGGGAAACCAGACCTGGCTCCTGAGGATTTGCTTGAGGCAGGAAACCTCTGTGACCGTTGAGCTGCCTCAGCGTGGTCTAGAGCGGGAAGGTCTAAGCAAGGCCCCTGGGAAGGCTGTGGCAGAGGCATGCCCGAAGTAAATGAGTAATTCCTGACAAATCTTCCCAAGGTTAGACATGGGTTTTGGTCTTGACCACTGACAGTGCCAAGTGTTTTGGTCCTTATTTTGTGAGAAAGCATTTGGGCAGGGGGCTGGCCAAATTATGCAGCTGACACTTTGTGTTCCTCCGTTCCTCCCTGAAGTGTCTTGGAGGTTGTGTCCAGACAGCACGAAGTCTGGATATCCATGCAGCCTGCCCCCCGCTCTTAGAAAGGAATAGAGAGTTGTTGCTACTGGTGCTATAATGGTAATGAAAGCTCATTTACTGGTCTGCCATTCTTCAGAGGTCTTGTATTTCTTCCCCATGACTTCTGAGTAGAAAACCCAGTGGTTGGTCTCTCCTTACCCTTGCCAACATTTCCTTCTCAGTGCCCATCACTACCTGATCCGAACTCTATCTACTGCAGATAGAAAGACTCCTGTTGTCTGCAGTGTGGGGAACAGTATAAGTTCATGATAATCATGAACTGTGGACTCTGTGGTCAGGTTTCCTAGACATTTCTGAAGACTGGTTGGTCTCTTGACTTTATTCTGTATGGCAAGTATTGCTGTTTCTGCTGACTGTTTGTTCAGTGGACATAAGCAAGAAATGGAAGTTTCGAAGACAGTCCTCAGAATGGGGTGTGGAGACATCGAGCTTTTACTTTCTCGTCTGCTTGAGGAGAAAACAGAACAGCGGTTGAGGTACCCAGAACTGAAGCTGTTGTCCTGCTATTAGTGGAGAGACAGTATTCACAGCTGGGGCAGGACAGAATTGCAATCCTAGAACAAGTCAATTTCAGTAAAACATGGACATTGCAGCGGGCAAAGTTGATGTTCCAAGTCTTATTGATAAAGGAAGGGGAAAACATGCACTAATTATCTATGAAAATATTTTAAAATATGTAAATACAGGTGCAGAGCATAGAAACATTTTGGACAGGTACTGCTTGGATTGCAGTGTTGGTATGATTGATTTTCATAGCGTCAATGAGAACAATTTGCTCAATGCCCAGTTTCCATTGCATCTGTGTAAGAGCTCAGGTCTTAAGGATTGTTGTGTTAACCACCATCCTCCTTTACTTCATATAACCAAAGCTTCTGAAATTGCAATGAGACCACTGGCTGGTAAAGACTGGACAATATTCCAATTCCATCATTCCACACATGAATAAATCCTGTTAGCTTGAAAAAAATCATTGAGTCAGCTCCCAGAAGGAACTTCTCAAAGTATTTTGTGTGCTACAGTTTGTTTGGCAGCAAGTAAAACTTTTGGCTTCACAAGCTAACCTTCGTAGATGCCATCTCCTTTCTGTCACAGAAAAGGCTCGCCTGGTTCTTGGATAGGTACATTCCGGTTGACACAGGTGGCATCTGTGTTGGGACAGAGGGAACAAGAATGAATGCCAGGGACGTGCAGGTAAGAGGGCAATTGTGTGAACATGTGTAATTTTAATTACCGGGGATTACCAGGGTGATTACTTTTTACTGCATTCTTTATGGTGCCCAGCAACAATACACATTGTCGTTGTGTTTATGAACTCCTGATTATAAATGCAGCAAATGTGTACTGAGATAAAGGGAAAAGATCAAGTCTTCAAATGAAGAAAAGTCTCTTTATACTAGTTAAAGCCTGACCTATGTTTACCTAGCTAAATCTATACTTAAAAGCAGTGTATTTCTTTGTGATTATTTTGTTACATATATACCAGTAAATTATTGAAAAATATAGTGTTAAATATAATTCTTTATCCTTATTATCAGCAGCATAAATTCATTATTTAGACCTGCTTCCAGTGAAATCAACTGAAATTTTGGTTCTGGTTTCACTGAGGCCAGGATTGAAACAATCCATATTGATGTGGGAAATGAAGGTAGCCAAATTTTTGAATGTGATTGAACATGTGTAATAAAACATAATACTGTCATTCATCTTCATAGGCACGATAAAAAAAATAGTTTTCATACAGCCTACAAGTAATACAAATGAATTAAAGTCATTTAATTGCAAGATATTTTAAAAGTCATGATGATAACTTGAAAATAACTGCTCTGCCAAATTTTAATAAGATAATGACAGCTTCATTAGCTTTAAAAATGTGCATAATTTACAGGAATGTTGTATTAGCATTGAGGTGACATTTTCTATTTTAGTCGGATTAAAATTGTGTAAATAGGCCTTTTGAAATGCTCACATTGTATATTAAAATTAACTATTCGGGAATTAATTCTTCAACTTCTCATGAGAGTTACCCTTATTCACACAAGAAGTCCCATTGACTAATGGCATTTCTCAGGCATAATCAGATGACAATGGGACAAGTATAAGAATTCCTCATGTGAAAAATATCAACTCCATCATTCCTTGTTAAAATATGTGCTGATAATGGTTCTTTTCATGCAACTAGCTATTTCAGTGTTCAGTGCTGTATAGCAGACAGAGGGAAATTCTTTCGTGATCTCTGTGGATGATCAGTTTCTTCCCTGACACATGACAGGAATTAAACAAAATGCTGTAGAGACAGCACGAAGGGGGGGGGGGTGGTGGTAGGGGAAGGCCACAGTTATTTTTTACCTAGATAAATCAACATAATCCTTTTAAATCATGCATCAGGTATATTTCTGAGTCCAGACTAGTAAAAGGCCTTCTCCTACCTTATAGCCACCATGTTTTTTTAAGGCATATGCTCTTGGGAAAGTGGATAATTTTAAGGAAAATATCAGTGTAACTACTGAGACTTGCTCTGCTCTTTCAGTGCCATGCAACACCACAGATAGGCGCATCTTCTCACATACAGCCTTGCCCATTAAGGTAGAGTTTCATTTTTGGGGTTCTTTGGAGACATCCCTTGATATTTTTCTTGGGAGTATAGGACTGTTTACAATAATTTTTAAGATCTCAACCAGATTAGATAATACGTGCAAGGTTTTACACATGGATCAGGGCAATCCTCAGTATCATTACAGAATGGGCGATGAGAGCAGCCTTGCAGGGGCGGACTTGGGGATGCTGGTGGATGAAAAATTGGACATGAGACGGCGATATGCACTTGCAGTCCAGAAAGCCAATTGTACCCTGAGCTGCATAAAAGGAAGTGTGGCCAGCAGTTCAAGGGAGGTGAGTCTCCCCCTCTACTCCTCTCTCATGAGACCCCGCGTGGAATACTGCATCCAGTTCTGGGGTCCCCAGCACAAGAAAGACATGGACATGTTAGAGCGGGTCCAGAGGAGGGCCACGACAATGATCAGAGGTCTTGAACGCCTCTCCTATGAAGAAAGGCTGAGAGATTTGGGGTTATTTAGCCTGGAGAAGATAAGGCCCTTGGGTAGACCTTATTGTGGCTTTTCAACATACAAAGGGGGCTTATAAATAGGAAAGATAGAGAAAGACTTTTTACCAGGTCCTTTAGTGACAGGACAAGGGGCAACGGTTTTAAGCCGGAAGATGATAGATTTGGTTTGGATATAATGAAGAAATTTTTTATGATGAGGGTGGTGAGACACTGGAACAGGTTGCCCAGAGAAGTTGTGGACGCCCCGTCATTGGAAGTGTTCAAGGTCAGGTCAGATGGGGCTTTGAACAACCTAATATAGTGAAAGATGTCCCTGCCTATGGCAGGGGTGTCAGACTAGATGATCTTTGAAATTCCCTTCCAACCCAAACCATTCTGTGATTCTGTGATTCTTTATATTATCTTCTAACATGAATTGTTGTGAGTAGACCTGTCAGCTTTGAAATAGTTTTATAAAGCATTTTTAGCAGATCCTTCCACACACATACCCCCCCGCCCCGATCCAGTTTAAAATACTAAAAGCAATAGAACTCTTAATAAGAGTGAATTATGAGGAAACTCTCTCTAAGACAATGGACTGCATGTATAGGGCTTCTGGGTGAATATCCAGAACTGGCTGAATCTGATACCACTGCACTGCCCCTCCCACGCTAGCAGAGTTCCTGGTAAAACATTCCCGGTGAAAACAGAGGATGTTGTCAGATACACCAGAGGCTGACTCCATAGGCACTTAGCATAAGGATCACTCCCCCCAACTCCCCCAGGCAGTGGAAAGATTGTAATTTACTTAAGTAGTTTAGGGATTTCACCCTCCACTTTTATTCAAGTGTTGTTCTTACAAAATTGTCTTAAACAGTTAATGTTGGGGTTTTTTTGTCCTTGCAGAAGAGAGGGGAATGTAGCAAACATGCCCATGCTGAAATGAAGAAAATTAATTCAGTGATGAGGACAAAACACGATTAAGAATATGAAACTTTAATATTAATTTTTTTTGTTTGCTTTCTGGTAATAACATCCTTTCTGAACGGTATGTGTTTGTATGTGCTTTTTTGGCCTCAACTCAGGACAACAGTGGAAACTCAAGAGTAGACGTCTATCTAAATGGTTGGCCTAAAACTCAGCTTTATGGTGTAAGTGCTGTCATGATATTAGTTCTGGAAAAATACAGGTCATCAATACCTGAGATAACCAAGCAATTGGCCAATTTAGGAATTTGTAACCTATTTTCATTGCAGATCCCTAAAAACATCTAGTTTGCTTGCAGAGTTCTGTGTAGCAAGTTTTAGTCTCTTGACAAATATGCTTGCTTTCTATAAGCAAAGTCTTTCATGGGACTCTAGAATCAATCCATGGACATCGAAGAGTCTGCGGACCAGAGACTGAAAAATACTGGTTTAACTGATGCATTACACCAGTTAATTTCAGTACAACTTGTATTCCTAAATCATGGGGCAACATTTTGATAAACTTATTGATGACCTAGATATGGATACAAAGCCTAGCTTTTATTACATATTTCTAGTGTTTCCTAGTTCTTCTAGGCATGCGTTCTTGCAACTGTGGCTCTTCGAACCTCTCTTCATCATGCGTAGTATCCTACTTGTGTCATTGTTTTCTATGACTCATTAAAAGATACATATATTTGAAATTAAAATTCTCTTGAGCATTTGAAAATCATCATCCAGTAGTATATTGAAAAGAATTCCTTGGGATTTACAAGAAGCACTCGTTAAAATATATCAGCTACTCATCCTATAATTTATAAACAGATAATCCTCGTCAACAAGAGAGATGGAAATGTTTCCTAAAGCAATCTTGTTGCCTTTGTAGTAGATCAGATTTGTGCAGTATGGCACATAATTCAAAAGAATATTTGAAGAGTAAAGCCATAGATCCTCTTAAAGGACTGTTTCTTCTCCATAAGTCTGGACTGAAGACTATCATCTCCTATCCTACTATACTGATATCCAGAATACATTAAAATATTTTTTTTAATTCTTTTTTAAGAGCAGCTTGCTGACTGATCCTATTTGCTTAGTCTTCATAGTTGATCATGAAAAAAATTGGTTTGTTTTTATTATTTGCTTTTTGTCAAAAAGACTTATTTCTTAGTATTCCCCAGCCTTTCCTTTTGTTTGCAACAAGCTTTAAAAAATAAGTAAAGTATTGGCAGCTCTTACGACCTCTGACTGCTGGATCCAGAAGCTCATATCAAGAGATTTAAAAAGTAGTATTCAGAAATTAAAATGTTCTAGCATAGTTGTGTAGCCGCCTTTGTGTATTCAGCTGCTTAAATAGCACAATCTTTCATTCACTATAAAAAAAATAATCAACACTCGGGTTGAGTTATTCCATTGAAGGGCAGTAACAATGTTAATTAATTGGAAGTTTATTTATATTCACAGTCTTGATGTGATGTTTGAAAGAAGCCAGCACTTTTTCAGCAGCCGAAGTCAGACGACTTCCAGAGAATTCCTAAGGAGTTAATGCGTTCTTTTAAAACACAGTTTTGACAACTATCCCTTCGAGCAGGAAAAGAGGGGTGGTTGTAATAAAATGAGAATGGCGTTGTGGGTCTACGTGAAGAAATATCAAAGTCATAACACAGAGCCTTGTAAGGAGGCCAAAACTTTTTATTAATATGTAATATTTTTTAGAACAGGATGGAATATCTCTGACGAGAGATGGAATCACTTTTGTCACCTAAATTAATTTGTCCCAGTGTCTTGTAAATCATTTCATGCCACAAATAATTGATCAAAGACTGAAGCAGAAACGAACAACTCAGGCTGTGATTTAAAGGGAATTAATTCTTAATTAAGTTGGCTTACTTTGGATTTTCATCTTTAGGGAGAATAGGCTGCTAAGCATTCACAATACCATCACTTAGTTTAATATTAGGAAAAGCCTTCATAAGAGATTAAGGCACTCTTCACATTAAGGAGATCAGAATGAAGTACCTGAATTTAAGACTAAGAACCAGAACTTGCATCAGTATACGGGGGTCTGGTGTCATCTACTAAGTGAGCTTCAGATTATCCCAAGAAGTGAGGTGAAATGGCAAGTTCAGAATCCTGTGTTTGCAAAGGAAGCAGGCAGTTAATCCAGAAGTCTTTGCATGATGATCTTCCCTCGGGTGTATTTCTCTGATACGGCTTCTATCAAGAATTTCCAGTAAGAATAATAGAGTCCCTTCTTTATCATCTAATTGTAGTATCTTATGGGTGCTTGTGTACAAGAATACTGAATCTTATTTCTGAATATTTCTAGAACTTTAGATATTGTTTCAAAAGTTCTGCTTCCTTACATCTTGTGGACCTTCTCTTCTATGTTAATTGTTATGTATACTGTCTTTCTCCTGTGTTATTTGTTTGCAAATGGATATGTGTTTTCACATTGCTTTAACATAGTTTGGAAACTACATTAGTCTAGCTAATTAGTATGAGAGGAATCCTCATTATTTATTTCTAGGGACTAAATCATTAATAATAGTCATTCTGTATAAATGAACTGGGCGCTGAAAAAATATATTTAGGTAGTAAACATACATTCAAAAAACTATTTGTGTCATGCAAGTCAAAATATTTTGTCTGAGTTACTTAGATTGTGACAGACCATTATGAAGAAGCTATTTTAAGGTTTTTCAGAGACCTAAATATTGAGATGGCTTCCAAATAGGTTCTTCAAAAATGTGTAGGTGTTGAACTTCCACTGTTTGGAATTCTGCTCTTAATTTCTCATTGGTACAAAAATTGAGTTTTGCTTGCATTTAATTAAAAGCAAATAAACTTATAAGTTGAGATGATTGTAAGCTAAAAGCAATGTTTTCAATTTTAATAATGTGGGGTTTTTTTTCCCTGAAAAGCAATTTAAAGATTTTGGGTTCACCAGTGCTTACTCTTCATAAATGAAAGGATATCATAGTAAATCACCAAGGAGCACTGTGTTTTAGAATGCTGAACTGTAGGCTGTTCTCTTTTGTCATTCTGAAGAGATGGGACAAATTTGTTAGTGATTTTAAAAGTGCCTTAGGCACTGATTAGAAACAGCTTAAAATGGGGTAGAGAGAGAAAGGGAGATGTTGCATGTTATGGCAACGCTTGTCATTGGATTCCTGCATCCGTGCCATTGATGCATTTGAAGTCCTTTGCAGGATTCTTTTAAAAGATTTGGGATAGAACTACGAGATGTAGGATACATTGCATAGAAAATGGCATTAAACAAGTAGATGGGAAACACACATGTAGAAATGTCGGTGGAGAGACCAGATGTGAATACCTTGCAACACACATCTTAGTGACAACTCACGTGTACTTCAGCATGAAAATGCGTTTGCTAGGAAATAACGGTGAGGAAGAAAAATTGATTGCATGGCTAAGGATGTAGAAGGCATCCTTGATAATAGTAACGTTTCAAATTCATTCAAAGTAGGTAATACAGGAAGGTAAATTGCTGGATAGCAGCAGCTCAGTTTCAGTGGAAAGAATTTACAATGTAATTAATTTCAAAGGATAATAAATCTGACGGGAATCTCCCCTTTTATAAGACCTAACTTCTGGGGTTTGTGTGAATTCTTACAGTATATTGTATAATCTTTCCTACTACATGAGCTGTGACTTAGAAGCCACCAGAAACCAGAGCAAAAGTACACAGAGAACTAGTTTGGCAGGTGGGTGCAAAGGCAGCAAACAATGTTTATTTGGGGTATGCAGATGTTCCCCGTTTGGGACATTTGTGTTTGGCTCACTCAGATTGAGCCAACGTGATTTTTCTGTAATACTAACATTTTACTTAGGTTTAAGCAGAAGTGTGCCAGTGCACCTTTATTTAAGTGGTGTGAGGATTTACCGATCCTGAAGACTTACTGCTCTGATGCATGATAACTAATAGAAATAGTGATGGGTTGAAGTTAAAAGAGTGGGTAATGATCTTGCTAATTTCTGGTTACTGATGGATCTTTCTGTGACTGCTGAACCTAATAAGGCTGTGTAATTGAAATAGAACAGCAAGTCTTAAATAAACAAAAAAATCGGGCTCTTAAGGAGTTGTAATACCTCGCTATTCCTATCAAGAACTAGAAAATGGTGAGGTGAATCCAAGAGGCACCTTGGTTCATCCATCTGAATGGCATTTCCAGCTGATTTATATGTTTCTGACGTCCTTATCTTGCCAAAGGTGATGGGAATCAGTAAGTCATGCAGCATGTGCTGAGAGCCTGTGGATTTGGCACATTTTGGATCAGGCTGCGCACTGAACATCCAGCCATAGAATAATTTCAAACCGTTTTTTTTTTTTCCTTTGCATTTACTTTAGATTTGGAGATAATAACATTTTATTTGTGTATTCTCTTATGAGGTCTCTTTCAAAAACCAAGTGTCTGTTTCTATCACTGGAACATTGTAAAATCAATTGCCTTTGTGTGTGTGTTGATAAGATTATTGGGATGCTGTTCCTTCTCCAGTATATTTCAAAATTACTCACTGTTTCCACCTGACAACTTGATGTATTTTAGTATGTTACTTGATTAATTGCTTAAAGTGTTTGCAGAAGCCAGGAAATGAAGCATCGTGGTCGGTGCGCGTGATTTTATTGCCATGGTTGTGAAGTCATGTAATTAGATGAATTTCTGCTATTGTGTTTTTAGCCCTTGCAGCTATGGAGAAAAGGCAGGAAATGTGATTCAGAAGACCGACAGGAATAGAAGGCTTCAGGAAGACTCAAAATACACCCCCCCCTCATGATTTTAAGACAGTCTTATCATTTCTTAGGGTCTAGCTTGTAATTTGTCAGTCTGAAGGTAGGCAGCGTTGCTGAAGATACAAAATCAAGTCTGACACCGGAGGTGGTTTGATTCTTCATGTGCATTAGAGTTAGTGCTACCAAATATATTTATCTAATGGAGTGCTAGTGTATTAAATGCTTTAGTAAAAGCAATAGTTTTAAAATTTCTGGAAAACAAACTCTACTCCTGGCTATTTTTTAAAGATTAGCTGGTCACGAGGCAGAAAAAAGAGAAAGAGAAAGTTAAGAGAAAAAAAAAAAAGAAAAGAAAAGTAGAGAAGACTCTGCCCTTGAAAATAAGAAAGCGAGCTCTGTTATCTTTTGGTGTTATTCTTTTTGCAGTACGTACATGTGGTCCTCTTGACTGACAAAGTTTTTGTGTTTCCCTTGGAGTGTATCCGTTCATTAGTGTCTCCAGACAGAGGTAGTTTAGCTTTTAATTAAAATACAATTTTCAGGTTTTTTAGTGTGTTAATGAGACAGCAAAAATGAATTCATTGAAAGAGGAACAGATATCTAGGCCTTACAGCAGTGAAAGTTAGAGCCTCATTAGTAGCTAATTATGCAGAACATAGTCTATAAATAGAGCTGTTATGGCATTAAAAAAAGCCTCAGTGCATTACCTAATGACATAAAATGTTTACAGTCTGTTCTGAGTATGGTATAATGTCTTACTGAAGTAATTAATGGCATATTTAACAGTCACACAACTGGAATCACAATTGCTTTGCAGGTACAAGTTGAGGGCAAGGGAATGTATAAAAGTCTTTGAGGAACAGATTATTTGTCCGCTAATAAATATGAGGGTATTAGAAGATACAGGAGGAACACATGATTTATGCATTAGGCGGGATAATGTCTCTTTCTGACAAGGACAGAGTACACTAGACTGTATTCTCAGGTTTTCCAAAGGTGAGCAGTGAGATGCCAGAAGTCCAAACTGACGCTTCCGAAAAAGGGCTGCTTCCCTGAGAGAACCAAGGCCCATCTTCTGATAACTAAGAAGGTAGAAAGTACTTTGGAAATCTTCTTTTTTGATATACAAATGGCAAGCAAGACCAATAATACACACAAGGTGAAAAAGGAGGTTTTTGTTTGATTACAAGAGCCTACGTAATCAGACAGACATACTCAAAATGATACTTTAATAGCAAGTTAAATAATGTTAAAAACTAAAGCGTAAGCATGATTTTTTGCTCTGCCTAACAAGAACTGCAGATGTAGCTTAACAACTAATTATTATTATTAATAAGACTAAACAGCATTGTGCTTCCAGAAGGTGATGCTTCATACTAGGAGTAAAGCTGTAAATGGCAATAACTAACCGTAGCTGCTCAGATGCAGCGCGGTGAAAAACAGTCTCAGTACCACAGCGGTGGTGGTAGAGGAATGACTAAAGGAGAATACCACATTTGGGGAAACATACTGTCTATGGAGCCTGTCTAGCACATCAGAGGTAATTTGGACAGAAGTAGAAAAAATACTGTGAAAAGCTGGAGAGGGTGAGAAGGCAGATGAAGAGATGTTTATGCAAACAAGAAGGGCCTGTAAAATGATCTGCGCATTAGTCATGATGATTTCAATTACTGTTGTGTTGACTAGGAACCACAGAGCCACAGAATCAATTAGATGTTTAAAAAGACAAAAAGCTATTTCCTTGCTCAATTTGTTCAGCAGTCAACAGGTTTAGAGGTTTTTGTTCTGGGAAATTATTTTGGTTTGATGACCGAGTTAGAGACTGATTAATGTTTAGTCGGGGGTAGGTGAATTAAAATGATTTTGCTATGAATTCAGTGCTTAATTTTTTAGCCGTGATGCTTAGTGAACTAACATAGAATGATGGAAAACATCCTCCTTCTGTGCTTCTGCGTTAGGACCGTTGCATGTGTTAATGACATTATTGGCTCTAGTGGGAGGAAGATTCAATGACCTGCAAGTTTGTGTTACGGCAGGTAGAAAAAGAAGCTACTTATTAATTGTGATGGGGTTTTTTTAGTTCATTACTGAAAATAATTTTGTATTCATAAAGAGGTCGAGGTAGGCCAGAGCTGAAGGCCTGAGAAATCTGTTACACATAGAATGGGTACAGACAAATAAATGTCAATGCCAGCATTGCTGAGAACCTACCAATTTGCCTGATTCCTAACCGACAGAGACATTTGTGTGTGTGAGCGCACGTGCCTTGACCATTTTTGCTGATCACTGAGTCCATTTTTTTTTTATTACTGTGGTCAGCGTGAATGCCAAGTTCCAGTTGTGATGATGCTCTGTCTAAATAATGAATAGACTTAGTACAAATTTGCCGAAGAATCGTGACTTTTATAATCAATCATGTATGAGACACAAAGATGGTCAATTATATACAACATTTTATGCCCATAAAAATCTGTAGCACACTTCCGTAACAGGTTTTCTGCGTTGAGAACACTGAAAGATGTACTTTGCAAACTACTTTGATACTTTGCTTCTTGCTATATGGCTGTGCAGAGAAGTGATTTTGGCTGGCTGTGGATCTAGAGCAGGCTAGCTAACCTTTTGTGACTGCCTGCGGTCAGCTTATTGCCTCCGGTAAGATAGCACAGTCTATCTTTGTAGGTAGATAAACTACTTTTCATCTACTGTGGAGAAAGGGAATGGCTGTAGCATGGTGAACAGCTCATGCACTAGAAGTCTATAATTTTAGTCCAACTTGAAGTAACTTGTTTGTGTAGCCACGATCGTAGCGTGTTTCAGATGTGCTTAGAGCGTGGCAGTGAATGTATTATCTATTTGCTTGCCAGAAGTGATCTGGTTGCCTTTAGGTTAATGTCTGGATGCACCGTCTTTGGCTGAGCAAAACAGTAAATAGCAGTTGATTCAGCGTCCTTGTAAAATCCTCAGATTTGCTGTGTTAAAAAATTGAAATGTCTATGTGGATATTCTTCAATAGAAAACTGTAAGCCTAGTCACCAGCTCAGCTCAGAGTCACCAGCATACAGCAATCCACAGTTTGGCTGGTGGCTCTGAAATTCAGTATTATTATTACTATTTTCAGCTAAACATTTTCAAATACTTTGTGTTAAGGGGTGCTGCGTTATTATGCAGATGCCTGCCTGTCTCTGCTTAGTACAGGAGGAAAGCAGCAAGGCCGATGCCAAAGATACTTTCTTGTTCTGCTTTGCCTATCTTGGAAAGGCGAGTGGGCACTGGTCTGCAGGTCATCCGTCCCGAATCCAGCTTTTTGTTTAACACCTGCCATCATCTTTAGGCCAGTCTGTAAGTCTCTTTGGCAGATGCCGTGCACCAGGCAGGCAGACCCTGCACGATTTGCTGTTCGTGGTGTCGGTGTCTATAAGCTGCTTAGGCTTCAGTCCACAGCCACCTCCCACCGTCTGCATCTTCTGTCTCCTGTCTCTACAACACGCTGCATTCCTAGCTATCCTCTGCGATTCAGACCTGGCCAAAATGCAATATTTGTGTTTTGCAAGGTGCTGCTTCTGTTGTTGTTGTTGTTGTTGTTTGCTTTAATTAGGGAGAACTGAAATTTGCATAAACTACTTTTGCAAACCTGAGATGGAGGTGGGGAAGGGATTCAGAAATAGCCACCGCTGAAGAGCTGAAAAAGGTTGCCTAGAAATCCTGGCTTTAATGACTCTCTTTAAACTATGGCTACAAGAAGCGAGGGTCCATGTCCACGGGGAGAACCTACATGGAATATTTTTCTGGATTTTTCAAAAAGTGTGTATTTCATATTAATACTCAGGAGGGCAAGCAGGTGACTCAGAAACTTTCCAGATGGAAAAATATTTCTTACAGTGTTACAGATGGTTTCTTAATTTTAGAACCCTGGGATCATATTTGTACTGTATAAACGTGATTTGAAAGATGTTATTAGAAAAGGAGCTATTAAATTAGGGGAATAGCACATGCAGAGGAATTTAAGAAATGGGTAAGGGCTTTGTATGATTTTTAGGTTACTAACTGGCTGTGTAGCACAAGATACGGGAAAGAAGAATTAAAATGTCCTGTCTGTTTTGCGGAGAAAGCAGATGAGGGATAGAACATTTAACGTTCTTAAAATAGAATACAAAGTAAAAGTGTGCCCAGCGGAGAATTTTTCAACAAAGAATAGAGCACCCAGTATGGATAGATACAAGTCAAGTGGAAATAAAGAAACTAAGAGTAGCGGGTACAAGGGGCCCAGGGTTCCCTCTGTTACTAGGATATCTATAATCCCTATCAAAATCTGTGCACGGAACTTCTTAGATAATAAAATACAACTTCAAAGCTAACCAACACAAGCCTTCACATCAGATTTCATCAGGGGGACATGTGAAAACAGATGTTCTTTGGCTAAATTAATCCTTAGAATGTTAATTAGTTCACTCTCTTTTTACTTTTTTTGTAATCTTGTGCTTTATTTGTTTCCTTTATCTTACAAATTTTCCCTACTGGATCCACTGTTTTCATGTAGTACCTTTTTTTTTTTTTTTGCACCCAGCAATTAGATTTTAATAGAGCCCAGGCACATGGTCCATGAAGCAGGCGTATTCAGAGTAATGAATACTGCGGGTAGTTTAAAGGGAGAGATAGTGATGGGAAATCACATGGTTTGGGACAGACTGACCCTGTAAGAGAAGATGTGCACAGGAAAAATATTCAGCAACTGTGAAAAGATGAAGTAACATCCTCCACCTGATGGCAGTACAGACTCTGTACGTTGGGCACCTCCAGGAAAGACCAGGTTCTCCCAAGATGTTTGGGAACTGGTGCCTCCTAGTATGTTAGAGCCAGTCTCAGTGAAAAAGACTTGGCTCACCACCTGGTACCGATGTTTCTGTCCTCCTTTCTCAAGGGGTGATGCTTATAAGACTGTGCTCTTGCTAGTTTGTTTGTACCAGGGACCCTTTCTCTCCCTCCTTCCCTTTAACTTACCAGATAATTTTAACTGAGTTAAGAGAAGATAGCTACCCTATGCATTTCATGAAAATCAGTGACTGAGAAGTGGAGGGGAAGCCAGAATAACAGTCTCGCTGAGAGGAACCACAGTACAATGCAAAGCCCATCTATTCCAAGGGGCACTCGCCAGCCCCATCAGCCAGCGCTTCTCTGCTGCCTCTAGTCCCTCGAACCAGTAAAGGATGTGGAAGGCAGCTGGAGGTAACTGGAGATGGGAAAGAGCCATGGAAGTTTCTCCCTCACCATGGGGAGATGCAGGGAGCGTATGGAGATGGAGAATTAGGGAATACTGCAGTGGGAGAAAAATGTCGCAGGGGAAACGGGGCAGGTGAACCTCGTGCTGTTGGGGAATATTACGTACGGGGTTCATTATCTGGATAGCTGTGCTACATCAGATGTTAGACTAAATAATCAAATGATGCTTTTTGCTCTTAAAATGTGTGTGTTTTCATCTCCTGCACCAAACAGACTGTTCTTTTGAAATCAATTTCTGGTTTGCTGTATGTATGACAAACCCTACGTTACCGTATGTATGGCTGTGCTATACCGCAGGGAGACGGAGGAGCAGAGCTACGTAAGTAAGAAGGAGCAATCTCCAAATTTGTTCCTTATTTCTGCCTTTCTTCATTAGGGCTTCTTGCTGCCTGGACATGAGACAGGGCTGCAGGATTAGAGTGGGCTGGAAAACTTCACTTATATGCCAGGAACTGCTGATGAGCACAAATAGCAGTATTTTCTTGAAAGCATTCAGTTTTGTTAACTTCTAGTTGAAAATCTCCTCCTCATGAGATTTTTTGAGACCTGTCTGCTTTCTTGTTTACTCACCCGCGCAGCCTCTGGCTTTCCTCTGAGCCAAAACCCTTTGAACTTGGGAGCCAGAGGTACAATCCTGAGCGACACCGAAAGAGCTGAAGTCGTTCTCATTAATGTCCCACAATGTAGTGTGTGCCGTCTGTGTAGGCTGTATTAATCTTTTAAACTGAATTGTGATAGTTTCAGTGTTTTAATTAGTAGCAATGAAACAATAATAGTAACAATAATATAATAATAATATAATAATTAGCAATAAAACATGCTATTCCATAATTAGTGGCAATGAAACACATGGAAATTATGTCTAGTTCAATGTGTTGCAAGGGTTCAAACTGTTGCACAGTCCCTCATTCCACCTGAAACAGGGTTTCCTTGTCAGCTGCACCGTATTATGACATAAAAAGTCAGCAGAAGAAAGTGATGGCATGTGTTATTTTCTCTTTTTTTTTCCCCCTACAAGTGAAGAGAAGTATCCTCACAATTCCTAATTACGTAGGGGGTGAAAAGAACATTTTATGATCATATTTCCTAGTCCTGGCTTGCCTTACAGTATATGAGAATCCCTCTGAAGCCATTAGATTTGTATTACCAAATATGTACAGTTAAACTATTTTACAGCTATTTAAATTTGATGCTTTAGAAACCCTTTAATATAAATTTCTGCCAAGGTTTTGATATTTTTCTGCTTTCATTATAAAATAAATAATCTGTATAATATTGTGGTTATTAATGTAAATTACTTCATGTATCGGATCAATGATGGAATCAGCTAGTGGAAAAAAACTGGTCAATTAATCTTGATTATAAAATTTATGGATCAGAATGGTTTGAGAGATTGTAATGTAAGTGGGGCAAATCTTGTCTTAATTTTTGTAGCTCCTTTTTAATTGAGAACCCTACCTAAGTTGTAATTCAAAGACTTCCTTTTTCTATTTCTTTATTAATTCATATATTTATTAAGAAAAATATGCTTCTGTTGTATGGCTATGAAAAGTACTGAATTAATTCTAGATGAATCTTCAGTAAAGGTGAAAAAATTAGGATTCTGGAAGAATGGTATGCGGTTTAGCTTGGTGTGTTGTTTTAAATGGTTCCTGATGAAGGAACCAAACTGGATATTCTTGCAAAAACAGATACAGGCAACAATCCTTCTTCAGCAGCATGTGTGGAATATCTCCTATTTATTTATTTTTTTAGTATCACGTATAAATGATTCTAAAAATAGTCTCATAAATCAGATTGACAAGAAGTGTTAACTTGTATAAAGTACCTCAGTATTATTAGTATTAGGGATTATTTCTATGTTTTTTTTATTTACTCTTCATATAGGAAGCTTTCAGCTTTGTAAAAAAATAAGCATTTCTTATGGAATAACACAAAGAAGCTCTTGTGAAGCCTCCATATATGTGGAAAATCACCTAAAAATGATGACATAAAACAGTTCTTTCTTTTCAGTTCTCTGCTGCCTCAGAGACTTTGTGCTTTTCTCTTGGCTTCATTTTAATTTCAGTGATGAGGTATCTAAATCTGTTCCACTTGTGAGTCGTGTAGAACTGGCCGTAATATTAAGAACCTCCAAAGACTCTCTTCTGAACTGGAGAGAATATTTCAGGTGGTGAAAACATAAAGTAGAAGTCGGCTCGCTGGGTGGTGCTTGCAAAAAATGGTGATGTCTTAATTGAGTTATGAGAACAGAGGGGGTTACCACTCAAAAGCACTGCTCCAAGAGCTGTATGCCCGCTCAATGCCAAACAGCCAGTGTTTTCTGCTGGATGCCGTGGCACTGCTGCTTTTTTAGGTGACCATTGTATTCTGAGCACAGAGTTGAGTTCAGAAGGATCAGTTGTTTCTCAGGGAGGTGAACTAGAGTCATTTGCTTTCAGTGGGGCTGCTGCTTCCATCCCCATTGAGTTCACAGCAAACACTGTGGTTCAGGCTGGTTTGGAAACATCTGGCCTCTGCCTCATGAAGAAAAGGCTTTCATAGCTCAGCTGGTTAAAAGTAACTTTCTGCAGTGCAAATAAGCGTGGCGAAGCCTGCCAGAAACCAGGGCGGCCCTGCCAGCTGGGTAGCTGATTTCTTCCCCCCCTGGGCAAGCATTGCCTCCTCTGCCATCAAGGGAGGTGGGGAGCAGAGAACTGGCCTCCCCAGCTCTGCCAAAGCCAGACCATTGTCTATACCCTTTGTGCACGAAATACATGAGAAATGCATTTAAACCAATTGAGGACAGTCATCCATGTCTAACATTTCAGAATTTCTCTAGTCCCTGATCTGTTCGGCAAAATACTGCAGAGTGCGAGGAAAAGAGGCTAGAATTTCCTTCCCACCCCAGCAAATAATGAGTTAGCACCTTGACACATAAAGATTGAGATTGCTTGCAACGGTCTCGCTCGCCTACTGGAGTACTAGCTGGTATTTTCATTCCCTAAATGTCTGCTTCTTTTGGAAGTGTTGCTAAGCGTTGCTAATAATTGCCTGAAGACACAAAACACTGTGGAAAATAAACATTCTGTTACATTTGCATTACTTCATGTAGTTCACCTTTTCAAATGTCCCTATCCTCTCCCAGTTGGTTCTTCCTATGCCAGCCTCTTGCAGGTCTGTCTTAACCAATTTGTTCCCCATGTCTGTATCTTTTCTGTTTTGGCAACTATATTCCCATAGCCTACAGTAGCATAACTGAAGTAGAAAAAGCTCAGACAGACATAGAAAATAAAATTATGTTCCTGATGTGATGGACAAAACTGAATTCAGTTATCATCATGAGCAGCCACGATTAATTTATAACTTCTTTTATGTCATTGATACAAACAAACATGCTCTTAGCTCATGACCAAAGCTGAGCAAGTGATCTGTAGCCACTGATGACTCAATTGGTTTTAATGTCTGCTGTATGTGTATGAAAAGTTTACCCTGCTGTTTTCTTCCATTATGAATTCATTTGGTGCAACTACCATTGTACGAAATCTATTGATGTCTTTTCCAGGTGGGCTTTTTTTTTTTTTTTTTAAATATTTTTTTCTTAAAATTTTCAGAGCCCTGAAGTTTTTACTAGCCTGAGTAATGTCTCTGGGGCATTTATTGAGTCATTACTGAGAATGTCTTTCAAATTATTCATGAATTGATCAAACAGTCTTTGTCATTGTACTAAACCTCACGAACAATCATAACATTAATGTCAACAGATCTTAAATTTGTATAGCCCCCCTCCCTTTTTTTTTTTTTTTTTGTCTTCTTGTTCTGTTGTTAAATCTATGAAAATATTTCTCTCTCTTCACGGTGGCTCGGGGACAGCAGCGGAGCTGTGACAATTGCATAGCTCACCTCCACTCAGAGATCGGTTTCTATACAGACCTAAGCGAGTCACTTCGGACAAATGCGCATTTTTTACAGACTTGGCTTTGACAGTAATGCAGGGCTGAATCGCTCTTTTGAGCGATAACCTTGAAGGTTATCACAGAGAAGTCAGGTGCGTCACAGCTTCTTGCACGAAGAAGGAGGTGATCTGTAGCACCAGTATAAATGTAGTCCATTTTCTGTGCTTTCTGGCTAGAATATAGTTAGGATTGCCAACATCCTCTTCCCGTCCGCTGTCCCTGGGTGAACTGCACAAAAAAAGTAGTACAGCGGGAGACCAATATAAAAACAAGTGCCCATGTTGTGGTCACAGTTAGACACGAGTAAATCCCATTAACTCAATGGAGAGTTCTTTTGCCTCAGTGAGAATATGTGGTTGATATTTTTAAAAATTCATCCCAATTAGACACTCATAGCTGGGTTTTCAAATCCTCATCCAAGGAGCAGAATGATATTTGTTGGACCCTTAGTTAAACATGGTGATTATGATTATTTAGGTAAAGTTGATGAAATAAATTAGAAACAGCTAAAAGACAGTCCAAGAGATTAAAAAAAAAAAAGCAGTGAGAGCTTAAACCCATATATCAATACAAAGGTAAGCGTGTTGACTTTGGGAGTTATAGGACATCTTTCGGAAGAGCTTTCAAAACTACAGAACAATAAGCACTAACAATACATCATCTTTTGGAAAACCTTTTGGAAATGTAATCCTTCTTAATTCTGTAAATTTAATCCTTCTTAATTCTGGTCAAAAATTTATTCCTCTAAATTTCCCTGTTTAATATTAAAATGAAAAAAAAAAAATTTTTTTTTAATCTCAGAATACTCTTACTCCTGTCACTTTCCCTCTCCTCTGCGCAATAAACATAAAATGTGACAGCAGGTGAAGCAAAGACTAACGTGAGGTTTGTATTATGTTTTGCTATTTGTAAGGAAGAAAGGATGAAAGTTAAAGTGAATGACAATGCAGTGGTCTGGCTGGGAAAGCCAAATATTCTTCTGGTCCTACCTAGATAGAAGTCACAGAGGTTTCTAACTGTGCATTGACTTCTCTGGCTTGTAGAAATTTTGGTGCCGTTCGTGCTGACTTTGTTGCTGATTTGCAGGCACTGAGGAGGATGAATAATGAAATAGTTTATTTAAAACATACAGCCTTTCTGTCACAGACTGAAATCCAAGAATTTCGCAGTCAGGCAACACTTTTTCTTCTGCCTCTTGGGTCTTTTCATGATCCTGTGAATCTTAAATAATTTTCTTCACACTGGTATCGCTTCAACAAGATAGACAGTGACTCTCATGCAGTCCAGCCATACCTGTGGTGTGAATGCTTTCCTGAGAGCTGGACGTACCGGGTCTTCCTGAACACCAAACCGGTCAGTGCCTGACTAGCTCTTTCTCTTATTCTTTGCAGGGAGACCTGTGGGGCTTGTGCGCTATAAATCAGTTGAGCTGGACTTTCAGTGGATGTAAGGAAAAATTTCTGTACTGAAAGAGTGGTTAAACATTGGAACAGGCTGCCCAGGGAAGTGGTGGAGTCCCCATCCCTGGAGGTATTTAAAAGACGTGTAGATGAGGCGCTTAGGGACATGGTTTAGTGGGCATGGTGGTGTTGGGTCGACGGTTGGACTCGATGATCTTAGAGGTCTTTTCCAACCTCAGTGATTCTATGATTCTATTCTGTGATTCAGTGGCTAATACTGCACTCCAGTCCAGACATCTGACCTGAAAGCTATGTCACATTTGGCATCTGGCAAGTCTGCAGGAGAAGGTACTTGAGACTATAAACTCCTCTGATTTGAACTTCGTGAGCTCAGGAATGTTATTATTTATATAAATAAATTTCATTGTTATTGCTTAGTATACAGAGCCGCATGAAAACAAGTCACCACTGTCACCAGCACGAGATGATCATCACAATAAACTTCTAATAAATATGTCCGCTTCGGTTCTTGGAAAGAAATGGCATAAACCTTCTCTTTCAGAGCTCCAGATACGCTTCCCAAATGGGCTTGGTACTTAAACCTCGGAGTATGGCAGAGTTTTAGAAATGCTCCTTTATTTTAGTATATTTTTTGGCTGATTCTTTTCCTAACTGGAGACTTCATTACTATTTTTACATCCTGCAGTATTTTTTCCTATTACTGTCATCTGAAATAATGCTATCATTTTCATGGTTCTAGTGACAACATAGCAAATGTTTTTATTGCTTTCCAGTCCTTATCTGACCTTTGCAAATGAGCATTTGGGAGCAATACATCTGTCTGACTGTGGCATACTTTCGAGTATTAACGCAAGCTCAGAAGAGAAGAAAAGGACGTCTTCTGGGTCTGGAATTAGAATCAGAGGGGAAGGCTGGGCTTATCCAGAGTGTTTTTAGATGTATGTTAATCTCACAGCTGGGCAGAGTTTCTTGCCAATTATTTTTTGGTTAGGAACAGTCTGTTTGTTTATATGGATGTTTCCTTCTTTTCCTAATGTGTGGCATCATAACCATTTCAGTGGAAATTCCTGCAGGAAATGAATATTTTGAAAATAAGAAAGTGTTTTGTAGGGAATGATGACATTTTCTTCTGCATAGGTGTGGTCCTTTGTGTATCAGAGCTCTTCCTTGTTGATGTTTTATAACAGCAGCACTTTTCTTAATGATTCAGGAAACAATTAAAATTAATACTTTAAAGATAACACTACATCCCATTGAAACAGGCAAGCAGTGGTCTGATTTTGTACTACTACCAACGTGCTATTGAGTAATATAAAAGAGAAATTAAAATTCCCTAAAATTGTTTGACATGAAATGTCACAATTCTGAAATCAAATATGTGAAGCTATTTTTTTTTCCTGAAATTCCACTTACCTTCTGAAAGTATCTGTTTTCATTACCTTCAAGCAGAAACAATGTCAAATTTTGAAATTTCAGATGAAGTCAAGTTCTGACTTGGAACCAACACCACTGACAGCTCTCTGTGGCACAAATGCTGTGTCAGTAAGTGTTGAACACAAATTGCAGAAAAACAGGCATAGTTTTTCTGGTATGTTCTGCTCATGAGTGCTACTGTTATATATTTCAGGATCATGGCATTCCAGCTGACACAGGGCATGCAGTGGCTCCGTGCTGTTCTGTGGTCTGCCCCCTTCATGTTCGGATGTACAGGCCTGGGTGAAAGTCTGACTTATCCAAGTCACCAGCACAGAAGAATACCCTCATTTAAAACCTGCACAGCATAGCCAAGGTTTTATCCTTAATGTTATCACGGTAACTAGTTCTATGTAAATATAGATTTCTCATTTATTACCATCTTTTCTTAAGTAGGATCACATGAGTGTATTCTAGATTTTTTTTTTTTCCAAATTTTGCTTGAAAAGCATGCCCTATGAGATCTTTATGCATTGTTATATGCTACCTTTGCCATAATTGTTCAGACACAGAAAGAAAGATAACTATTTTTAAATGACTTCCTATTTGGAAATGGGTATGATATTCCTAGCACAGGGAGAAGCCAAGTGTCCTGCGTTGGGATTACGGCGTGAGCCGCATCGTGTATTCCAGCACATGCATGCCATCTGAAACTTGTGTAAGCAAACGACGTTTTGAGGGCTCTGGGTGGTTGCAGGCATGGAGCTTCAGACAAAAGCTGAAGTTGCTTCCTCCCGATGGGACTCCTTGGGGAACGCTAGCAGCCGTGCAGTGCCTATTCCATGCCGGGGTGAGTCGTCTCCCTGGTATAACCTGTCTGCTGGGTACATGGTGAAGCCCTCTGCACCTCCAGTGGTGAATCTAGCCTGAGCACGGGTAATTGGGCAACTCTTTGTGGTGGACATGAAATGCGGACCATCCATTTAAAAATAAAACCTGCTGAGTTCCTGAGTGAGTTAGAAATTACGTCTATAGACTGATCTGGGCCTATATTTATGTGTTTGTGAATTCGTATTGCTGCTGTCTTTACAGGTGCTCCCCTGATGAACCCATGGCCATCTTACATGTGCTTATCTTCCAAAGTTCATCCTGCTGGTCAGAAGAACTAGAGGAAAGCATTCAGGTTGGGGAACTTTTCTTTGTCATTGTTCTTAACACAGTAAATATTCCAAATGTATCCCCTTATACTAGCAATGAATATCAGTGTATCATGTATGATACAAAGTACCAGGGAGTAATAGCAAATCTAATAGGTAATAGATCTCTGTATCTATCTCGGAGAGTTTCCATTTTCAAAATGGAAATGGCAGAACTTTATGTGATAAGCTACAGTGATTTTCCTTAATCTGCAAGGAAGATAAAATTCCAGGAAACTTGCTTTTCAAGAGTAGCAAAATATTTTGGGGGGCATTTTTTTTTTTGAAAGTAAAGAATGCTTAGTGGCATTATTTAACATGGTACTAAGGGGAAGCTTGCAATTACTTGAGGACTCTCAGGTGGGATGACGAGATCTGCTGGACACCGCAGAAAGACAGGTGGAGTTGTGTACAGTCCAGAATGGAGGATAATGGAGAATTTAAAGTGGAAGGGCAAGAAGAGAATAAATAAGAGCTCATCTACTTTTACTAAAAAGAAATAAGACTAGAAGCAAAGCTAACTGTAAAGAAAAGAAAATATATCTAAGTACATTAATAAAATTCTTGGAGTTTCTTCATTTTGTAAATATCCATTACGCTTTCCATCTTCAGCAGAGAAAGATCTGAAAAACAAAGTACATGATCCCCTCAATGACAGTACTGCTAAACCATAATGACAGCCTGGCTTGTACAAGCAAGAAATGAAGGGAGCAGAACTGCGGCCACTTTCATTTTCTCTGAAGGAGATTAATCATGCCACCTGAAATATCAAAGATTAAAGCAATAACTTGTATAAAGGATTTATACAGTGCTCATCAAGTGTAATAATGTAAACCAAACGAGCTAATCTATTACAGCACTGTAATCATTCCTACTAGTAACCCCATACGAGGGGGGAAGCTTGCCACGCGCTGCAGCCTGCAACTATTCGCCAGCTGGAAAATGCTTTTAGTCCAAAGCAGCAGCTTCCATCTCCTGTACAGGGAGCTGTGACAAACGTACGAGAGACTTTGCGACATACATAGAAGAGCCTTCATCTGCTTTATGAGCCATATAAAAATATGATTAAATGTGCTGTCCGCTAAACGGGAGCAGCATCAGGATTCCAGCCAAAGAGTAATAGGATTAATCTCAAGAACATAAAATGCAGTATTTTAGTGAAATGCGAATCCTCCCTCTCAAACAATTGTAACAAGTGTGCAGCATTTTCTTGTTTCCATCACATCTACTTAGGCTACTCTTGCAAATATTTGATTTATTCCTGTATTTCTAAAATAAGTGAGTGTATTTATTTCTGCTGGTAGGGTCACCTACAAATAAATTGGCATGGCATACTTTCCAGTGAACTGCTTTAGCAAGCATATCACTGCCTTTAACGTTTTGTCAGGATTCTTGACTTCTGTAAGCAAAACCATCAATGGGAAAAAGCCCTACAAAAACTGCAGTAGTGAGGTAGAAAGCTCTGAGATAAAAAAGAAGTTAATTTCCTATTAAATCTACCTGGATGTTTTAATTATTAATTGCCATCTTTAGTTATTTAATTCTTGGGTGCTCTAGGAACGCGATAAATGAGAGTATGAATGATAAATGGGTTTGTGAGAGAAATTAGATGGAACCGATTTCTTGTTTCATTTTCGGTAACATACGTCTGGGGAAAGTCCGTGAATTGAAAGAAGACTTTGCCTAACTAAGGGAATGGGAGTCAGCTTGGAGAATTTAGAGAAATCCAAAACCTTTGCATAAAAGGATACTTCATCGTTGGTATGACAAAGCTATAAAGACCAATGCCTTGCTTAATAAAAAATCGCATTTTATAGAATATAGCTTCCAGTTGTAATAAATACACCTTTTTTTTTTAAATATAAAACAAAAGTGCTATTTATCTAATCATTACTGGAGTTAAATGCATTATGATACAGTTAATAGTGTATTTCCTGTAGTGATATATTATCTGAAGTAGTTTGGTTTTGTCATTATTACAAATTCTGTGCTTTTTTAGGAGAAAATTGTTCTCCCAGTCCTCCTTTTTCCTTCTCCTAAAATTGTGAGTTGATAATAGTATTTAATGATACTGTCAATTACTTCTGTTTCACTTAGAAATAAGGCTTGAAATAATTCATTTTAATGTGTACTATGTACCCTCATTTGTGTTTCATTGTATCCAGGTTGTCCCTAAATATCTCTAAGTTTCATTTAAACAGGGAGTAATAAACGGACAGGTATGTTCACTTCCACTATTCAGCCAGTAAACTTTATTCAAAAGAAACAAATATGTGTATGACAGGCTGGACAACAAAAGCATTAAAAGCCCATAATGCTACCTCAGCTTTTTCTCCTTCATTTAAAGTCAGATTTATTGTGTCTGTCTTCTTTTCTCAGTGGTTTACATTAGTATGGAATGCTGGTTACATTATACAGCCCTCCCTCCAGGATTTGTGTTTATATCGTAGGTATTGCTGCTTTCGAGCTTGTATTTATTGTGTTAGATTATATTTTATGTGTCCGTAATACAGGCGAATGTGGACTCTAATGTGACCCTTCTCCTTTTTATATTACAGCACATCAAATACTTTACCGCTGTTTGCACAAAATGCACAAACACAGTAGAATGGCTTTTATTTCAGCGTGGTTTTGTGGAACTTGGGGATACTTTCTTTGGAAGAGCGTGGCTGAGGTGCTGTAAGCTGGTACGGGTTAGGATGTCATGAAGCTTTATCACGGAAGGGATATTAATTTATCCCAGGTGGCATCCTTTGGATTTGTGCTTAACGTACACGTGCGGATCCAGTTTGGAGGCTGCAAGGTAGTTTCGGTAGGGAAGGCGCAAAGCCACGACCAGGCCAAGGCAGCGCTTCCAATCAAACCTTTCTTCTGCAAGGAGCTAACTGAAGGGCCCTTCCGCATTGCTGGATACCCTTAGTGAAATATGGTGTGTGTTTGAACTTTTTAACTGGGGACAGAGACTCTCTTGTTATATGTAAGATTTATTGAAATGTTCTACATCTAAAATAGAATCGCAGCCAAATTCAGGATGGCAAAATAGAGAAAGCAAAGCTGATGGCTTGCATTTATAGCTAAATTATTCTATTGTTGAGTATCCATGAACTCCCCTTATCCATGTAGGGGGAAAGAAGTAAATATTGATGTTCAGTTCAGAACAATGTTAGACCTTTTAAATGGTTTCCAGCCATAAATCACATCTGCTGCAGTGTTCCCTGCAATGTTGCAGAGAATGGACTGGAGAAACACTCTGTCAGTTAAACGCAGCTGTTGAAAGAGGTTGCTAAAGCATACAACAATGTAGCCACTGGGATCAATTTTTATCATGCGCAGCGATTCAAAGGTATTCAATAAGTCATTAACAAGATTAATGAACTCTAATAAAAAATGCAAGCTCCTATTCCATATTTTATTCAGTTCACCGTAGCTTAAAATTGCATTTTATGATTTTATGAGACATATTACTTAATTTTTCTCAAATTGGTGATTTTATTTAAGTTAAAATATATTAAATAGATTTTTTTTTTCCGCAGAGAAATAGGATTTTCAAAAAAAAAAGACTTTATATAGTAAAATACCTTTATAACATAAATAGGTATCTAATCGATAGGCTCAAGTCTGCTCTATTGCAGCAGCATAAGGCTTAGAGTGAGGCTTTGAGACTGGGTCAGTGCATAATTGCACTACCTTACAAAAGTGCCTGGAGTATAAGGAGTGTTATATCCCAACCATATATCACCTAGTGAAGATTATTTCTTTTGGTGACTTATATGTTGGTGGAGCCCTGCTGAATCTCTACGTAATCGCTCTCAGCCCTCCTGTTCAAGAGAAAAGTATTGCCTTTGCAGGAGTCGCTTCATTCATTCCCTTATGCAGAGCTTTAGCAAAAGAGACTTGAAGCCATTTACTCCGTGGTGAGAAGGGATCGGATGCGAAAGCTGCTGCGGCCGTTGAGCTACCCGAGTGCAAAATGCGAGAGACAGTAGCACGAGCGACAGCAGAATCTGGCTCAGGGGGCTTGTTTTTCTTGTTAATGTCTTAAATTGCAACCCATGAGAAGATATTACTGTAAAAAGTTATTCATAGAAACACAGCTAAGTGTGTTCCAGTATGGAGAGAACCAGCTTTCCACTGAAGGCAAACCAGCTTGATGAGACCTTCAGTACAACTTGTCTAGGTGATGCTGTACGACATGTAGAGGCATATTTGTTGCTCTTGGTCACAGTTGTGAGATTTCTGAATTAATGAATGGGAAGTGTCTCAACAGAAGTCAATAACAGAGTAACAGAAAGAAGTTGTTCTTTGTCAGTGATTAAGAGTGAAAGAGAGTTAATAACCATCTTCCTGCATCTGTATTATCCCTGGCCTTAATACTTCTCGTCTAATCTATTTTTTAGAGTATTTCGTCTGGTCTAAATAATTCAAGCTTTGTGCAGCATCTGAGAAGCTGCCTGTCTTTCATGTCCTACAACTTAGTGCTCTTCCACAGCAAAATTTCTCTTAGGGATTTATCGTAGCCCTACTACTTTCACATACCTTTGTAGTACGCTGTCTCTGAAGACTATCATTCTTTTAAAAAAACTCAGAAAACCAAAGAAAAACCAGGTACTAGTAAGAAAAATCTAGTGGGTATAGTGGCCATTCTTTCAAAAGGTAGTTTTCAATTAGTCAATGTGCTGGGAGTTTGTGACGCGTCCTTTCATGCTCCACTGTGATTCTTCTGAGCAAATTCACCGCAGAGAAAGTGGCCAGTGTCAAAACGCAGTTGGTTACCATCTGTTTCTCCTTTTGTGCAACTTTTACTTAATTAATAACTACCTTGAGTCTTCTTTTATAAAGCTTTGCTCTGGAGACCAGATCCAAGATAGCGTATTTTTGTGATTTAAAAGTTAATTTAAAGGACATATAGGGTGTTACAGCATGCAGGAACAAAGCTTATTTTTGATTCATATAAGTCTTAGGTCCTGGATTGATTGGTTTAATAACATTTCTTAATGCATCTTATTCCTGTGGGCTCGTGGGATGGAGGGTAGGAAGTTCCAGTCTCTTTATAACTTGTTAGCTTTGATTTCGCAAAGGATGTTAGAGCGCTATGCTTTGCAATTATTGTTTTATACACACAGCCCTTATTTGAAAAGACATCTCCATTACACTTGGAAATGCATATATTTACAGGATATAAGTGAGCTTTTAAATTTGGCTATCAAGTGCAATCTGGGTATTTATTTGAAGACTCCATTTACGGCAGTTCTTTTGTACTTCCAGTGTTTTGTCTATGGGCTTTGCGGTCCTGAGGCGGTACTTCAGGAAAGCAATCGTACTAGGAGGAGATGATTAATAGCACACTTCAGTGATTTCATCAGTTATGAGCTGTTAAATGTTTGCTTCGTAGTAAAATCTCACCAAAAAACATTTCTTTTCTTTTCAACATACGCTTATATTGCTCATCCCAATTCCATTCTACTGTTTTGCCTTAGATGGGAAAAGGGAGACTCGCTGCAATGATTTAAATATTAGGATAAGCCATCTGGGAAAGTGCTGACTTGTACCAAGTGTTAATTTATTGTCGTCTTCTCAGAAAACATCTAGAAAAGCTGCTATTTTATGGATTCCGGGAAGGCCTTTAAGAGGTGACAAACGTGGGCAATGACCTTCAAACTAGAACTGATTTTGGATCTTAAACCTCATTCGTTTTCAGCAGAATAAATGCTTCCAAATGTAATGAGCTTCTGAAAACCTCCTGTCTGCTTGAAGTCTGGACATGAGAGAGACGTGTATTTGATCTTACTGAGAAACTCCAAAACAAGTTTCTTACTGAGAAACAACTGTCCCTCTAAACTTAACAAATGCTATCTAATGTGTTAGGTAGAGCCCTGTGAGATTTCAGGTGTACGCGATGAGGTACAAAAAGATTCATCTCCAAAAGTGTTGTCTTTCTACATTCTTCAGAGGTATGTGAATGTAGAGGGCATCAGCTGCTCGCAGCGTTTTGAAACATCAGCTGAAGCATCAGATGTGGTGTATACTTACAAACGAGGCCACAGACAGCAAACCTCGGAAATGAAACATGGAAGGTGCTAAACTAGGAGAACGCTTCTGGAGGAGGACAAAAAGAACACACACAGGCCTACTTTGCTGAGACAGGTGATAAGTTTGCCTCTGATATTCATTTATGGCAAAACCAGCCTTCCTTTCTCATCATTATGAATTTCTGGAGTTCACACTTGCATACTTTCTGTGTATCAGAGGCTCATGGGAGAGAGAAAAAATTCATATGAAACGTGATGACATACTTCTTTAATATATCTGCATAGGTAAGGTATAAATTCTCTAATTACAAGATTCAGGAAAATTATTTTGTCTTTTCCCAAGGTCCTGAGAAGCAGTGAGGGTAAAATGTACAACCAGCATGATTCTAAACAGGCAGAGGTAACATACAATTTTGGTTGCTTCTTACCATGGTCTCATGTCTTTGGGGGGAAAAAGTTCTATAGTTTGAGAACGACATTGTTCTCAAATGGTGCTATGGTTTGGGATCAGAAATAATTGAGAGTTTTTTGTCATTTAGAGAAAGAGAATTTAGGAGTCACTTTCTTGGGATCCTCTGGAAGGCCTTTGGAGAATTCAGATGCAAGCTAAAATATGAGAATTCAAAATGCAGAAACAGACAAGTTAACAGAAAGGTACAAAGCAGAATGAAAACCCAAGTTGAAAATGAAGAAAAAAAAGAAAATATATGTATTCTTGCTGTTCGAGATCAAGCCCATTGTGTCTATTGTTTTGCAGAACTTTCCCAAAGAACAGTTTCTTTCTATTAAAACGTGTCTCCAAAAATACAGTTAGAATCAATGAAGAATAAAAAGGTCTGTGTGTAGAAATAATCTGGCGTTTAGCTTCAGTTTAGTCAACTTACATATGCCGCCTTCTACCAAAGATTTGGAAGCTTTTTAGACTAATAGTAAAGTTCCTTCTTCCTTGTTTCTTTCCTGATTTAAGCACGTGAAGTCTCCCCTCTGCCAGCCTGAAAAAAATCCTCCCAGAGGTGATCACTTTGCCTTGAGGAGGAGCATAATGTTGCCTTCTCGTTTCTGCTGTGCAAAAAGCTGAATACACAGGGGCATATACTAACAGCAGATTAATGCCACAAGCCTTGGAAGAATGGTTGTTTTGTTTGTAATTTATTCACCAGAAAGGTCAACTCCAGACACAACATCTCTTTTCCACTGTGATCCTGATTTCACCAAATAATTTTGCATGCTGCTGAAGTTTTCAGGAAAAAGACAAGATTAATCAGCCGTTTCAGGGGACTTTCAGCAAGATTCTGAAATATTGTTACAGTCATGGGCACATAGCAAAGTCATTCTGGATGAGATTCAGCTTGGTGTCTTACAGGAAGAAGCTTGGGAAGAGATATCATGAGGTGAGAAAACAGCTAGCTGGAAGGAGAACCATTATGAGATGGGACATATACAGTTATTAAGTTGGAGAATTAACCCTTCAGTAAGAGAAGGATACAAAGCGGGTTTATAGCCTAAAAATGTGTTAGTTAATATTTATAATGTGCATCCGTCTTTCTCTGTTTCTTGGCTGTGTGCTTAGCATCGGTCTTGGCTGGTCTCACATCAAGTGAAAATGACTATATAAACCAAAGTGATTAATGTCTATTTGAGACAACTGGAAAGTAGTTTTCGTCTTTTACAGTGCTGCTTTATGTACAACATATATGCACAGTACATGAGGTATTCTACTAACAACACAGAGAGATGTTTTATTGATCTCCTCCTGTTCCACTTCATTAACTATGCCTATTTTCAGTGAGGCATAGCACCAGGTTAACAAGTATGCATTTAATGTTACGAGTGCACGCAGCTATCTGAAGAAGCTAGGTCTAATGAATTCAAAGAAATAGCAGACTTCTAAAACTTATGGTGAAGAGAGGAAGAACAGGGGAAAAAAAATAATATTCTGAGGTAGTGAGGTTAAAATGGTTTAAAGCACATTGGAGACCTAAAAATACGAGTTGTCATTTAAAATGGCAAATGCAAATTGTACTCCGAAATTAAAAGACATCTAGGCAGATTTTGAAAATGAGAGTTGTATGTTCTAAGCCATATATATGCTCTTGAAAACACTCACCCAAACTGACAGATTCTATGCAATGCAAAAATAAAGCAAGAAGAGAGAATTATTAAGTAGAATGGTGAAAAATAAAGGGCTTGTGTCTGTATACATTTTCAACATTTTTTTCTACTGGGACTTTCTATATAAAAATGTAATTACTTGGTAAATATTGAAAAACATAAATGCTTGAGCTGGCTGGAAACACAAAAAATGTGATTAGAATCTGATTAATTATTAAATAACAATTTTAGTAATATATTTTCCCTGTAGACATAGTTATAGTTGGTATAACACATATTAAGCTAATTGAGAAAAGCGTGTCTTTATGTACAAGAGTATACATATTATCCAAATGGATTCAATTAAACCCATATCAACAGTCAGTGTCTCAAATATTAGGAAATAGCTGATATTAGCAGTTCGAGGGCATACTTAATTTATCCCCACTTGTATTTTAGTAATATTAATTGCACGGCCATATTATTTTTTCTGTAGAAAATATTGTAAGCGTACAGCAATTTTACAATAAGTTGAAATGTACAAAGGGGAATGAAACTAATTAAATGAGCAGAAGAATAAAACAAAAGACAACGATGAACGCTTTACTCAGGAAGCGGACTCGTTCGAGTATCACAAGATCAGCTGCTAGATTTAGTCTTTCCTTTACATTTTTCTTAACAACCCTGTAAAAAAGTAAAGGGAATATCAATTAAATTATTAATTAACTTCACAGTTCATACTCCATTGTGAAGTGCTAAGATAACAGTGCGAAGAGAAGTAAATCGAGGTTTCCGTGTTCCAGGTTAGCATCTGGAGCACTGAACTGTAGAGGGAGACTTTTATTATAAATCTGAGGGAAAATGAAGACCTACTTGATTGTAAGGGCGTTTATTATATTTTTAGTTTTCATTGTACTGTGCCATAATTTGGAAAATCTTTAAGAAAGATGGTGGTCTTAAAATTACATCTGAAGCATGCTGTATGCTAGGATTTCCATGAGTATAATGCTGGAATAATTACGTCTAATAGGGTTATGTTGGCCCTAAAGATAGTTAAGTGCAAGTCTAGCGTGATGAATTATTCTGCTTAGGTCAGCTGAACTACATTTATGCTAAAAATAAATGCAGGTTGGTACATTAAGAATGAATACTAGTTTCAAATTCTAAGTATTTGTCAAATATGATTCTATAAATATTTTAAGTGTTATGGCACTTCGGATTACTTGTTTTAATTGCTTTTTTGCAGCGATGTTTATGTAGTTTTTCAGAGATGAGAAGGTAATTAGTGAACACTGTTACGCAAAGTGTAACAGGAACAATTTATAAATTGTGAGAGCAATTTTTAAGTCTTGCAAAGGCATCTTCTCATTAGTTCTTGACTAACCAAGTTTAGAGTAGTGGGAGAGTTCCCTCAGTTAATTCTTCATTTCCTTCCACGTGTTGTCATGATCTGAAAGCATTACAGTGAGCCCAAACCTGTCATTGTATTGGAGATCAGCATCTTCGTGACCCGTTTGTCCAGCTGTGGCGATGACCAACTGGGGTTTATACACCTCTGTGAACCTATCCATCTTTTTTCAGAAGTGGACCAACCTGAAACTGCAAGTATTGTTGTTTTAGGGGTAGTCAGTGTCTCAGAGTCCTGGTCCTGCAGCTACTCTGATTCTCTCAGCTAGAGATGAGAATACCAGGCAGCTCTGTCTGGAAAAGTGTATGTAAGATCATGTTGTCTCCTGGACATCTATACCCATTAAAAATTTTTTGAATTACTCTTACCTAAATCTCTAACTAGAGCTGATAGCAATATCAAATTTGTTGTGAAAGTATTTCGTCTGAAGATATTTCTATTTGGTGGGAATCACACTGAATGCATTTTTCAATTTGTGACTATTTTTCATCAAGCACTTAGGAAAGGAATGGCTGATCTTTCTCGTTAGAGAAACAAAATTCATGCTGACAAAAGCTATTTGAAATAATTTGAATAGTTGTAATTGAACAACTTAAATTGTGGGGAGAAAAGGCAAAAGTTACTCAGCATCTTTTTCATTATGACTCGGACAAAAGGGACCTACCAGAAGGATGTCAGCTTCGAGGCTGAGCAGTATTACAGCACTGAGCAGGTGGAAGTGAAGAGTTTCTACAGGAAGAAATTCAGCATTTTTGAGATTGGAAAGCTGTTCACCTGCAATATAGTATTTTTCTGTTAGGATCCAGGCAGTGGTAAAAGACATCTGGTCAAAGCAAAGAGTTGTGATCGATTACTCAAAATTCTTGTAATAGGACCTCAGAAAACTGCTAAGAAACATGCGGGAAGGGAATTTAACTGCGTAGGATGTAAATATGTTTTAAAAGATTTTTTTAAGCATTGAATTTGGCAAAGGAGTTGGTATAGTCTCACTGATACGTAGAAAACTCAGTTGTGTTTTCCTCCTAGAGAGCTATGAGGTACCATTGTTGGATTACTGGAGGAGGAATTTCTTTAGTAGTGTGCATGTTTTGATAATAATAAGCTAAATTTACTCTAAAACTTATGTTCTGATAAAGCCTCTCATAGAATAATGTATGATATTCAATACAACTTCAATGCTTCCAAGATTAAAATGTGCCACTCCTTTAATTGATATGTATTTTGAATGTATCCAAGTATTGTATTGGTAGGCTCTGTTGTTTATGATATGAATATGATAAAAAAGGAGCACTAGCTCTCATAGCAACAGTGAAATTGATTTCGCTCGTGATCTTGAGTGTCAAAACAAAGGAGAAGGAAAACAAGCAAGGTAAGCAGTGAAAATTAGAGGTTTAACATCTTGTTCACGTTAATAGTTTAAACTATTTGGAGTAAAATTTTGACATAGATGGTTTATATGTTCAGACCATAGATTTTCCGTCATGAATGTCAGAACAATTACGTTTAAGGAAAAATCAAATAAATGTGTTGTTCTTGTTTCTTGAGACGGACTTGGTTCGTTTTTTGTTTTCAAAAGGTGCTGCTACTCTGGGCTGGTTCTTAATGATCCATTCTTCAATTGCTGGTAATATCCATGGATCAAGACCCTTTGGAAAACTGCAGGTTTTTTGATGGGGATAACTAACGTAAGGGCATTGGCTGGTAAGAAAACTACTTAAATGTAGCAAACTGATAAATGCTGCACGTTTTTGCATCTGTTTTTTTTTTTTCTTTTGTCTTCATGCTAATGAGATGAATAGTGCTCTCTGTGGTTGAGTCCTATAGTGCTCAATAGTGGTTGAGTCCCCATCCCTGGAGGTATTTAAAAGACGTGTAGATGAGGCACTTAGGGACATGGTTTAGTGGGTGGTGGTGTTGGGTCAACGGTTGGACTCAATGATCTTAGAGGTCTTTTCCAACCTCAATGATTCTATGATTCTATTCTATGATTCTATGATTCTGTCTACATGAAAATGAGAAGGATTGTTCTCTAGCGTAAATAGGTACAAGATGCTATTGAAGATGCTTGTGGCCACATGTTTCTCTACCATCACCACCACTTGTATTTTTCATTTTGGGGATTACAAGTTGATAGCAGCCTCTGTCAGGAACACTGTTCAAATCCCTTTGGTTTCATATAACTCCATTTTGGGAAAAGCACTGTTTTTCCTTTATTACTATTGAATTTCTCCAATGTCTCTGCTTTGAGGATGTCCTGGTTTCGGCAGGGATAGAGTTAATTTCTTTTCTAGTAGCTGGTACAGTGTTTTGGATTTAAGATGAGAACAAAGTTGATAACGCACCGATGTTTTAGTTGTTGCTAGGTAATGCTTACACTAGCCAAGGACTTTCCAGCTTCCCATGTTCTACCGACTGAGAAGGCTGGAGGTGCACAAGAAGCTGGGAGGGGGCACAGCCAAACTGGCCAAAGGGACATTCCATACCATGGGACGTCATGCTCAGTACATAAACTGGGGAAAGCTGGCCGGGGGGGCCGCTGCTCGGGGACTGGCTGGGCATCGGTCGGTGGGTGGTGAGCAATTGTACTGTGCATCACTTGCTTTGTGTAGTATTATTATTATTATCATATTATTATTATTATCATTTTATTGCAATTATTAAACTGTTTTTACCTCAACCCACGAGTTTTTCTAACTTGTGCTCTTCCAATTCTCTCCCCCATCCCACCGGGTGGGGGGGAGTGAGCGAGCGGCTGCATGGTACTTAGTTGCCGACTGAAATTAAACCACGACAGAGGACATGCATGTCTTCTGCATAAATAGAAACTGCCATAGTGAGTCTGACTGCAGAGGTAGATATTTCAGTATAGCATCGGCTATAATGATCTTCATTGACTTATTTCAGAGGAGGTACCAAAAAAAGTCCAGGAGGACTGTAGTTAATGGTTTAATGTATGGAAAGAGATGTTTCCCCCTAAACTTTAGTGATTGAACGTTAGCTTGTATCTGCTTCAGAACAGCTGCTGTTTCTTTCATACATACCTTACAGTAATTGAATAGTCCTGCCATTTACTACACAAGTACCCACTCCTCCTTTAAATCCTGCAAGTTCGTACTGGCTGAGATAGCTTTCCTTTCCCATTTAACGCCCACCTTTTTGCCATGCCAAATCCTTTATACCCAAGAGTTTAGATTTTCCTGCCATAGCAACCAGGTATGGTTATTATGTGTTTTGTCAATACCTCAAATAGCAGGAGCTATTTGTGTCAAAGGCATTGAAAGCCTTTGGTGATTTTTACGGGAAAAAGCAGTGCTTAATCACAAAGCTATTATGAAAATTACTCTAAAGGATGTGTTCTGCAAGATTCAGAGCCTTTGGTTCTCACAGAAGGTCACCAAAATGTTCAAAATGAACTAACATTGAAAATCGTGTATTTATGAAAAGTACTAAATCTGAGAATTACTGAAGTAAACTGGTGTGAGGGGAGAATTTTTGTACTGAGTCAAAATATTGTAAGTCAATATATGAAGGAAGAATGTACTAAACTGTATTATAAAATTACAATTAATACTATGCAGTAATGAAGCTGTAAGTGAAACTGCTCCACTAGCAACTGTAATTATTCCATAAATTAAAGAAAAAAACGCTTGAGAGAGAATGCTTGTCGGGCACTTTACGCAATCAGGTTACTTTAACTGCATTTTTCTTATCAACTATACAGTCCATAGGTGGTAATGGTTTCTAGGCAGGCGCAGATTTTTTTTGAGATATGTGTGCTCTGCATTTTTTTAATGTGTTGTGTAAATACTCAATTTGCGAGTTAGTTAATAATGATAAAAAGGGTGATTAAATAAAGGTGCTGGTTTGGTATAATTAGCACAGCTGTTCGTGGCTCCATTTCAGATACCAATGATGTTTATTTCATGACAAACATGTAAGACAGAATGGAGCTGTTGGGATTAGCTTGATTCCGATCACAGGAACTGCCTCACCAGCAGTTTCTTGTCAGAAGTCAACCAGAGGCCCGAAATAGCAAGGAACCAGGCACCCATCGCTCGGGCTGCCCATCAGCTAGGGGAGCAGCAATAGTTAGACGCTGTTGTCAGAATTGTGCAAGCAGGAGGGAGGCATCCCTTAAACAAACCAACCAAATCATTGCAGCATCCAAAGGTGCTTCTTACTTCTTAGGAACAGCAAGCCTTTGCGTACGTATTTGAGGGTAGGAGGTGACAAGCGAGGAGGACGAGTGCACGAGTCTACAACGTCGTGAAAACATGGAGCATCAGCAGTAGGAAACAGGTCGGTCTCAATCAGTCAGCTATTATCTGAAGACTTGTGGGTTTTTTTCCTCTTTTTTTTTTTTTTTTTTTCGTCTGGGAGAAGTGGGCTAGTTTGTGATTGGAACCCCTCGCTTGAATTTTGAAGCTTAACAGATTAGACTTGTCTAGCTGCAGTACCCTGCAGATAAAAGGCATCATTCAGCCAGCCCAGTCTCCAATAATTAGTACCTGAGCTTCATAAATATCTAATTTTATCAATGCTTCTGTGACTATACGTGGATGAAGTCATAAGCTACTCTGGGTGTAGACTATAAATGAACTGGTAATATTAACTGGATGTGATGTAAATCAGGGCTCATCAGTGAGCAGGAATCAATGTTAAGGAAATTGTAAAATTTCAAATATTTTTTCTCTGATAAATAAATTGATTACTTTGGGCTCTCCTGGGAGGAAGCACAGCATAATAGTTCTACTAGCACTGGAGTGGAAATCTGGATATCTGCTTTTCACCTTGCTTTGCTATAAAATAGTGACAATACCAGTAACATATATTTGCTTGAAGCTTTCTCTATAAACGCAGTCCTAGTGGTTTTACATCCTTACAGTCTAATTTCAGTTAATGTTCATCATTTACACGCACAGATAAATATATCCTGGGGATACATCCTACCTATAATAAATAAATAGAAATATTTATAGTTAATAGTTTCAGGATTAGAATAACTCTGCTCTTTAATCCATATTTCTCTCTCTCACTTCTCCAGGTAACTGGAATTTTTCCACATTTCAGTCAGTGCAACAAGTCATTTCCTCTTTGAGAAAAGTGCCAATTATTTCTATTCTGAGAAAGCTCCCAAACGAGCACCTTCTCTGGCCCCCAAGGCCAAGATTATCACCGTTCTCGCTGATCCATCAGATCAGGCGTACTCCTGGTATCAGGTATAATGATGCAGCCTCTTGTTACCACCTTTTATTGTAGTTTTTCCCCTATGTTAAACTATCAAAAGAGTGCGGTATGACACCTACCATGCTATATCTGGAACAGTCACATTTGTTTATGTCACCCACTGAATACATTTAGCATGGTTGTGGTACTGTTACGACACTCCAACAATGCATTAGGATTTAAAAACAGTTTTCCAGCAGCACCAGGGCGTGCTTGAGGATCCAGCAGCCCTGAAACACACCTTCCCTGAAGTGGTCACAGCGGGACCGCACAGCCCAGGGGGGATACAGATCCTGCAGAAGGGATGCCTTGAGCCTGGGTGGTACAGTACTCGCATAGGAAGATGGTTGTCTTGCGTTCCCTGCTTTGATGGGAGAAATAGAGAGCTAGATCCTGTAAGTTTATTGAAGGTCCAGCTTTCCACATTCACCATCTAGGCTGGGCTGCTCTTTTTCACGTATAGATATAATTACCCGCACATAAAATAACTCACATTCAACATTTGTGTCCATCTATTATACCTACTTCTTCTAGTGCAGACTAGTGGCTGTGTATGAATGCTCAGGTCGACACTGAGGCTTCTCCTTCTGTGCTTTCTGAATCTTGGTGGCCTTCCTCTCCTTTTGGTGACTAGAAGAGGAAATAAAGGTCCCAAATAAACGGGTGTGCTGTCTTCCTGACATTAGACAGCACGTATGACCATAACTGACGATGGGTGTGGAAATTAACTCCCAGGCTGTGAAAGAGTCTGTCTCTCTCCATCTTTGGACATGAGGAAAAATGTCTTTACTGAAAGAGCGGTTAAACATTGGAACAGGCTGCCCAGGGAAGTGGTGGAGTCACCATCCCTGGATGTATTTAAAAGACGTGTGGATGAGGCGCTTAGGGACATGGTTTAGTGGGCACGGTGGTGTTGGGTTGACGGTTGGACTCGATGATCTTAGAGGTCTTTTCCAACCTTAATGGTTCTATGATTCTATGATTCTCTCCACTCACTGTTGAAAAGCCTAATGAGACTAGCCTCCTAATTTAGGCAGCCGTGTTAGACATCTAAGGCTAGATAGAGCAAATACTCCTAATAATGGAATTTGAATACATGATAAAAATAACAATGACTAAAGAAACTGTAGTTTCATTTAGTCTACTACCAACAGTAGGCTGGTGGTAAAACCTGCTCTTAGCAAGTCTAATCAATGCACACCACAATTGGTATCCTGCACCACCTATGCTAGGGCTCCCAATATTTTTCATATCCAAGTGGCTGAAGTTATGGCAGCGATATTAGGAATTACTGCAAAAAAATTCAAAGGCAAGGAAGGAAAGCACTGGAAAAAGAAAAACCTCGCTTGCGGTGTTAGAGGCTTTATTATATTTAAGCAACAGCTGAAAGAACTTGCATTTTGTTGGGGTTTATTTTATTCCCCCATCTGTTCTACCCTTTTCACTACTTACTTTCTTTTTTCATTTTAAATTCAAGTTCTGATGATAATGGAGTTTTCTGAAAGGCTTTGGGGAAAACATTTGTGTTGATGAAATGAGAAAACTTGTGAAAATAAAGGTTTTGAAAATAGAAGTGTTTTTTAGTCAGAATGTTTAAAGAAATGCAGAAAAAAAGACAATAAAATCATCTGAACATACAAAGACATTGTTATAATTTTGATTTCTTTAAGAAAATTCTTCAGGCTTAGTGATTCCTCCTGAAAACAAGGAAAAACAGATTTTTCTATTCAAAGTAATTGTATAATAGGGCAGATGAATATACATTCAAATCACTGTTATATACCACTTTTAAGACAACAAAGACTTTCTCAATTCATTTGTTGAAATAGCCTGTCTTTTTTTCAGGACCTAACCCAAGCCTAATTAAAATCAAAGGTAGAACTCCAGTAGCTGATAAAATATGTTAATCTACTAAGTTCTGTTAAAATGAGTATTGGGAAAAAGATTTCAGACGCAAGGACGTGAACAAATTTCAGCTAAGAGAAAATTTTGGAACTTTGTGGTTCAGAAATGTCTGCATACCAGCACCTCATTATTGCTGGCAATGTTTGCACAGCTTAGAGGTGTGAACCCCTATTTAAATGCATATTCCCTGAATAGTGGATTTTGAAAGTCTGTCAGAAAATCAACCCTCTTAACACAGCATTTAAATCTGTACTCAGCCTTCAATGTTGCTGAAATCTCCGTGGGACTTAAACTTATGCTTAAATGCTGTCCTTAAGAGAAATTTTCCCGAGGAAGTAATTTTCTGAAACATGGCCTGTAAATGCTCTGAAAAACAGCAAAGTGTCTTTGTCTTCCTATTTCACGAACCTCAGATCGATTATAAAAATACCAATTTTTAAAAGTTCTGCAGAACGAGCTCTTTCTGTCATGCATGTGACACGCGTGTCAGTCACATTTCTAGCCGGCAGTTTGAAAACCAGCCTGCAGAAGCAGCTACCTTTGTCATAAATTTAACTCGACATCTTCTCTGCAGGGCTTTCAATTAGGATCTTTTTTTAAAAAAAAAAAACGAAAAAGAATGAAAGTGTCAGTCCAAATGCGATGAGCAAATGCTATTTTACGGGAGACCTACACATACTGCTTTTTGTTCAGACTCCATGACGATCAGGAACCTGCAATGCCACGTGTTGGATAAAAAGCACTTAAAAAACTCATTACAGCGACATAAAAATACCTGCTTTTGCCGTTTGAGGGGATGCGTGCATTGGATGCCGGGTGGCACCTGAGGCCTGGTGGGCTTTCCTGCCGAGCTGAGGGACGAGGACAGGAGGTAGCGGAGTGGATCTGTGACGCTGCTCAAATAATCCCATCTCTCTCACTTAAACTTTGTATGCTCGATTGGAGGACGTTTCAAAAAAAACCCCTTCCAATTTCAATGTTGGTTGCTGAAAGCTTTGATTAAGAGGCGGCGGGAGCTCATGTGCCTGGAAAGAGGTAAAAACCTCAGGCACGGTAAAAGCTTTCTGTGCCTCAAGTGCAAACTGCTAGGCGGTGTTGATACGATAATTTGATCAGCTTGTCGTAGCTGCAGTCCCTGGCAGCTCTCCTCCCGCGGCTGCCTCCCAGGAAAACCCTGGCTGGTTTTTAAGTCACGAGTGATCATGTCTGACCCTGCGTCAGGATTGCCACCGCCGCCTCTATCAGTCGTGGTAAATGTTATCTTCCGGGCTTCAGAACAGAAAGTTTTTCTTGTGAAGCGTGGAGAGAAAATGTATAATTAAGTTTCTATCTCAAAAAGTGGTAAAACTATCCTTGAAGCAGTCGTTAAATGTAAATCGATTCAATGATTTCTGCCTGAATCTTCAGCAAGCCTTAAACAACGGGGATGCAGGAGCCCCTGTGTCTGAATGAATGGAGGGCCAGTTTCTGAAATCACGTTGACTTTATATTCACCACTGAAACATATGACTGGAAAACTGATAAAAACACTTAGGATAGGCACAAAGGGTGAATGTACAAAGGAGGCCGAATAATATCCCCCCACCACCACTCTTTGGATGTGTACCACACTGGCGTTCCTCACCCACTGCCTCTCTCTCTTCTATTAAAGCTGTAACTGTGGCAGCTTAACCAGGCATGTGCTAAATTTATTGAAGATATTCTTTTCTTTTTACAGCTATTAATTACAGACGGGCAGCAACTGAGAAACGGTGCAACTGTAGAAATGGATGAAGTTCAAAAGTTTGTTGGAATTTCTCTGCGTTGTAATTATTCTGATGTCTTCACGTGATTTATACGATGATTATCTTGCAGAAAAAACATTTCTATGAAAATGTTTTCAGACACCATTCAGCAGGGGACATGTTGAGGGGGGCTGAGCGATGGTAACTTACAGCCATCAGGTCCTTTTGATGGGTGTTCAGAAACTCTCAACAACCATTCCTCTAAGCACGGGATTTTTTCTAATTCATGAATTCTGAACTTCAGGTCCTTCCTGGGTAGCTAGAAAATGTCTGAGACTGTTAATTGCCAAATTGTCTCACAGCACTAAATCTCCAGCAAACAACCAGTGTAAACTAAAATTTAAAAAGAGCTAGACTAAGAAACAACATTCTCCTTTTGAAAATATCAAGACTTTTTTTTTTTTTCAGAATCCATATTAATTCTTTAAACCAACTATTTCCAGTTAATATTTACATTTCAAGAAAGGAAGATTTTAAATTAAGCTTTATTTTCAAAATTCTTGCTCAGCTCTTAGTATCTCACTATTTTGAAAATAATGGCACCTGCTGAGAGCCAGTCGTTATAAGCCACCATCTTTTGTGGCAAGACTGAGAATCAGAGGCTGGAAGAATATGGGAAATGTCATTCACTTATCAAAATAGTTGGTATATGGATATAGTTCTGAGAACATTATAAGAAGGTGGAAAAAAGGAGAGATCATTTTCCTCCGAAGACTCACAGAGTGAAATCTTACTGTTTTGGAACTGACACCAAAATTAATGTTAAATACAGTGGGGCCAGCCAAATAGTTGGCAAAAAAAGACGAACACAGGTTAAGTAGTCTTATTTTAAAATTAACTAGAAATCTGTCAAAGAATTCAAGCATCGAGGAGGACTTTTAAAAGTAATAAGACACCTAATTTTGTGACTCTGCACATCTTTCAGGTTAGAAACCTGCTGGTTTCATGTCCTCAGGAACAACTTTGTGGACTTCTTAATGCTGTTGAAAGGAAAAAAATCAACGAAAACATTCATGATTATTTTCTTTTGCTGTTGCATTTTGTGACTTTGTGTTAGATATCTGTATAAACGAGATTTTTAGCTGAACCATATATTCAGCTCAGTGATGCTTTTCTGTTTGTAAAACTCTTGAAAAAGTCTCAAGTAGCAGAGCTGAGATTTTCCGAGTTACAGAATTTCAAAGTTTCGCTTGTTGATACACAGAACTTTGTTGCATTTTCTGAAAATGAAAGAAAAGGAGACATTAGGGACATAGTTCTGGATCTTGTTAACAAAGCCATCAGATGTAACCAGATTTACAACTGTCTGTAGATACAGGAACCAACTTCTGTAGCCCTCCAGTATACCAGTCCCCTGAGCTCTGCCATTTCTCAAGAATTGGGTTTGACATTTTGATGCTGTGAACGAGTTAACTTCTAGAAAAGAGAAAAAAAAAAAAAAGGAGGAGGGCGGGAAAGTAGAGAGAAGATGGAAGGAGGAGGTACTAAGATTGTAAGGTAGTTCACAGGTACTTGCAGGAGGTGAGAAGGTGGTTTCTAAAAGGTGAGGGGAGGACAGAGAGCGCTGGGTAGATGCACTGAGCTGGCACAGCAGGGGAAGAAAGACAATATTCCTGGCAGAGAGGGTTATTATGGAAATATATTTATTAGCTCTCCCCTGCTATACACATGTAAGGTCTACTTTGCCCAACCACCCCAGCCATGCTTTTCCATTCTGGTTAACTTTAGCCCTTAAGCCAGTTAAGAGTGCCTTAAAAAGCTCCCTTGAGCTGCTCTCTGGAACAAAGCCGATGACAAGCTCTGTTCAACAGTTTTGACACCCTCATACTGAGCCAGTGTGTGTCTGAAGGCAGCAGGAGGAAACGGCTCCGTAAGCCTTTCCCACTGTCACTCCCGAGTGAGTTTGTCACGTCCAAGGGTGAGACAGCTCTTCCATAAGTAACGCGCCGGCACTCAAAGGGGTGCTTCACACAGCCTGTAACTCAGCACAACGGGAGCATATTTCATACTTTTAGAAAGCGCTGTTACCTGCTTTAGCGTTAACACCTCAGTCGGTCTTTGCTGCGTCAGTATTGACTTGCTCCTCACTAAAAATAAATAAATAAAGGGCAGTGCATGCCTACAGGTGTCTCCTTCCCCCTAAATTTGACAAGATGAAAGCTTACAGTTGGGCCGTATGATTTCACTAATAGCACTGTAATTGCGGTCTCTCTGCTGATATTCTGAGATCTAAAAAGAAAAATGAGGCACGAGAAAGAACCGGCTGACCAAGTCTGATGTTCACTGAACAGTGCTTTGTTAAACCAGACATCAATATTTATTGAGCATCTATCTGAAAGGTAAAGGTGAGAGAGCCCAGTAACACTACTATCAGATTGCCATTTTGGATTCAGTTAACTTGTGTTGAAGTTTTCCTGCTGTTCCGCACCTCATCTTCAGCTGTTCATCAACCCTTCCCTGAAATTACCAGCCTCTCAGAGATGTCAGTGTCACTGCACGTGTAGTCTCTCCGTGAGCCAGTTTTGCCGAACTGAGCTGTGTTAGATAACCCCTATTACTGGAAGTGTTTTAGCTGTTGGATTCATTTAGACAGAACTGGGTTAGAAGCAGTTACACATGCCATTACGTGACAGTTTGGAGAATTCTGTAACCTCCAGTAGTGATGAAATGGGAGATGGGATCAGGAGAAAGTAGAGTGATAACCTCTTAATCTGGCACAATTGCTGCCCAAATAGTCTTACTTAGCATCAAGGACCCTACGTGGGCAAGTTGCATTCGTTAATACTGAGAAGGTAATATAATTATTATACCTGAAAACCTGACAGTGTTGCTGTTCTACCTGCTACTTCCTAAAAGTGGCAGAATCAGACTTGCAGTTAGGCTCATAATTTTCTGTTACATGAGGAAAATAGTCTTCTATCAAGAAGGGATGTTGTGTAACTCTGGAGCAGTCAGTGGCTAAAACCTCAGCAGGTTACCTTCTTGCTCATTAGGTAAAGAAAACAGTTGTCAGAAGTGTTTTACTAAACATTAAAAGTAAGGGAGTCAAACACAACTAAGATGACGTGAGTTACAGCAGGTTACAGCATCTTATTTGTGTGAAACTTTCACTGAGTATGTGAGAGAGAATGAGATTGGAAGACGTGTCATAAGCCATGCATTTTTCCTAATAACCTATTAGTATGTGAACTAAAAAGTGTCCATATTTTTATGTATGACATTATTTTCAAATTTGACCATGAGAAGGGGTTTTGGTGTCAGCTGCTAGAATAAGAAAAGTCTAAGTGCACAGAAGAGTTTGAAAACCAAAAACGTGTCCATGGACCAGGAGGTAACCTTTAAAAAACTACAGAAGTTTTAAACTTCAGTATTTAGGGCACTGCAGTATTAATGCAGCCAGAGGATAGTACCATAGATGCAAATACTATCTAGTACAGTATAGTAAAGTCTAGAACAAGTCTGAATTTATTTTAAAAATACACCTGATTTTCAATGCAAAATTGTATTTGCACTTTTAACTTGATGGAGTCTTTATGAACAGTTACGTGAAGGTGAATATTTTTCCTAATGACACTATATTTTTAAATTTTCTCAGTCCAGATCCTTTTTGGCAAGCTTATCACTGGGCTGTCCAACCTGCGTTGCTGCACAGATTGGGGCAACCTCTCCCATCCTGACTGAGACAGGAGCTATAGAAGGTGAGATGGCATTGAACACGGAAAGGAAATGAAGTGCTCCTGTCACATGGGAGACTTTCATACAGCCTAAAAGATAAATATAAACCAAAACCTAATTCATTAGGTGCAGACACTTGGAAGCATATTAGCATTTTCATGTTTACTTAGACTCATGTGTAATTAGTTTAGTGGCTGTAAACTTCTCTCAAGGGAATAAATTACTGAAAAAAATCCCTTCCCAAATACTGTATTTAGTGAGGTAAACCAGCAGATCTTAAAAGAACCTCAGCAATCCAGACAAAATGGGACATTGTCATGTAAAGCATTATCCCATTTTTTTCCACCAGGAAAATGGTTCCAAAACAGGAAGAAAAGGAGTAGAACTCCAAGAAAAAGAGGCTGCTTCTGACATTTTAAATCGGTATTTAAGAATGGAGGTGGTAGGACGTTGGCTTGCCTCTGAAGGTGGCTAAAGGACATATGAAACCAGGCAAAGATACTAATTTCACATTACAGTTTCTTCTAAGCAAGGTAATCCCATGTATGTCCCACTGACAATGTGCACCGTGTTGCATATGTCCAGATTGATTAAAATGTAATTCTGAGCATTAAATATGGTACATTACAGAAGGGTAAAAATAGTGAAAGATCCGACTCTGGGGATCTTTTTAAAAAAATTGCATGTGTTTCTGGCTGGTAATTCTGCCTTGAAGAATGAAAAAAAAAAAAGTTCTAAAAGTTATACACCCCCCCCAATTGAAAGAAAAGCAATTAAAGACAAAGCCTAGACTAGGACTGACTTACTGACCGGAGCACCTGACCACATGTTTAAGACCCAGTGACGAGAGCAGCATTTCAGCATGTGTGTTGAAGTGTATATGCTTTGGTGGGTACAAGAACTGTTTCTTGGGCTGACAGCAGTGGCAGGAGAAAGGAAAAAAAACCTGCTTGTGGGAGGGCTGAGTCTCTTGGTACTTCTGTGTATTACGTTTTGTAGTTCTGTCCGAGTTCTGTGAACAGATGTGTTTTTATAAACCTAAATAAACAACCCAGAGAGCTCATAAACACCTGGGATGGCTACCAGACGGGTGGTCATCTGTTTGAGCCTTCAATTGCATTTTCTCTATAATTAGTTGTCTAATTACTTGTCCAGAGTTGCAGCTAATGTATTTACACGTGTAATTAATTATACTTTAAAAAAAAAAAAAAATCAAACAACCATTTTCAGTTGTTTGTCCTTTTTACTTCATTTGTGGAGTGTCAAACTATCATGCTACTGAACTATTACCAGATTTATTTATGGACTACATTATGACTCCATTCTGGATATGTCTGTAGAAGGACATATGATACCTAATTATTTCTCAGGCTAAGTAAGGAAATAATGAATATCAATTGCAACTAAGTTAAGCATTGTGGCCAGTGGTAGGCAGGGCAGGAATACCTCAAGAGTACCTCCAAGGCTGGGGAGAGAGCTGAGACATGCTAACTAGCCATGATTTTTATTCTATTTTTTATTAATTAAGAAGCGGGCCCCATTGACTTGTAACAGTATGTTCAACTTTCTGAAAGCTGAATTTGGAGAGGGAGCTTAGACTTACCAGTTTCGTGAGACTCTTGGCAAACTTCTGGTAGTGGGCAAAATTTTAATACTCACCTGTGAGAGAATTCTGTTATTACGAGGTGTCCAAAGAACAGCTTTGCAAACGTGCCTTTCTCCACTTTGTGTGGTGTAGGTGGTGGTGGTCACGGTGTTAGTGAGACTGAGAGCATGGGACAGGGCAGCTGCGTGTTGCCTGATCCCCAGATGCACACCCTTCTGTTTCTGAAGCCATGGCAGCTCGGGGCTCTGGCTGAGCTGCTGGTTTTCCTCTTCTCAAGTCTTCTTCTCTCATCCGCACTTAAAGCTCTGTTTGTGCTTTCATTTTTGCTCAACTCCAGGATCCCTGTGGACATGCCCTTTCCCCCTTCCTCCCCATGCCAGGATGTGGATATCTCTCACTGCCCATTCTTCCCACGTTTCCTCTTATTTCCTCTTTTGTCAGGGATCTGTGAAGCCACCACAAATCCCACCTTTCCTTCCCGTTGTCTAGGATATGTCATCCTGTGGCCAGCACTTTTAACTCCACCGTGACAGAGAAGAGAGACCGGGCAAGCTGCTGCTGTGTTACTCAAGCTGCACAGTAAAATCAAAGGCACATAAAAGAGAAAAGCATCACTAACGATTTTTACAAGTCTGTCCAATATTAGTGTAATTGAAAAGAATTGCAATTTTGTTTTGAAGACCGCTTCAAATATTGATCAGTATTTCTAGAATTAACTGAACTTTGGGGAAAACTCACCAGGTTTACAGATTTTGGTTTTGTCTTTAAAATGTTAAGCCACATTCAATCTGTGTTATAGTCACTGGAGAGTCTGAATGAAAAACAAAGGCTGAGGAGGGAACCTCATAATAATTAAGAAATATTCCCAGCTGCTGAATGGTTTCCAGGACAAATGGCAGGGAACTGATATGTCTGTGACACTGTGAGGTCAAGTGCACCCTCCCAAACCCATCTGGCAGTAAGTAGTATTAAGAACAGTTGTTATTGTGTTCGGTGTAAAAGACTAAAAACTGACTGTATTCTGGCAATAGGACTACTCAGGTTGCAGACTGAAGATCTTAGGGCATAAAAGGTATTAGATTAGATACTATTCTCTGCTTTGGTCTAACACATAAATGCTTTATTGTGGTCAAACTCAACTCTTGGATTCAGAGTCAGTACCAAACAAATCAAACAGAGATATCAAACAACAGCGAATCGAAACCTCATCCAAAAAACTCACTGAATAGATAGGTGGAGTTTCATAGGGCACCTCTGCATGGACCAGTGCAATGCTGTGCCAAGAAATTGGCTCAGGCCCAGAAAGCGGCCGCAACCCCCTTGGCATCGGCAGGGGCTGTGCCAGTGCCATGGCCAGCGCTCCTTCTGCAGGAGCTGAAGAGATGCTGCTCTCTGTTCAGCCACATCGCGTACCCACGGCGTGCGTGGGCTACTCCAAAGGAGATGGATGAAGGAAAGAAAGCCAAAACAAAGTCTTAAGCCACAAATAATGAAACATCTACAAAATGTTGGGATTAGGAAAAAACTGAAATCAGAAGTAAAACTGGCAGGACTAACTCATTGAACTACTAAAAATGAGGACTAGGACACTGTCCACTTACTTCCTTCTGGTAGACCTATTAAAATTAAAAACACTTTATTTGCCAGCTCATTTTCCATTAAGTCTGTAACTTTAGTGACACGCTAAGGGTGAACAGTGGTATGTTGCAGAGCTTAGCAGGTGTATCAAAGGACCAGCACTCACAGACTCTGAACCTGGTAATTACAGTATAATTAATTTTTCATAGCTCTAAAATATGATATCTATACAAAATCTAAATTCACCTTTATTCTTAACCATTAGTTAATTAATATAGCCCCACTTTGAGAAGGATATGAATAAATTACAAGGGAAATGACTGACTCCGTTAGCTTGTATGTCTCTGGCCTAAATCTTATAGTTGTATCTAATATTAGAAATAATAAAGTATGAAAGCCTGCTCTTCAGAAAACTATCAAAGAAAATGAAAAAAGTGAACATGCAAGTCAGCAGACAAAGAAAATGGGCAGGCTGTAAATGCAGCAAAAGGAAATACGTCTGAGCAAGAAGATGGGCTCAGTGACTGAGCTAGGCTACAAGATCACTGGTGATGACTAGAATTAGACGGTTTGGGAAGAGCTACAGAAATTCTGCAGTAGGCAATTACAGATTCACCTTTCAAGAGGATGAATTTCTTTCAAACCCTTGTTACCCAGAGACTCCAGATCTGTAGTATGAGATTTTATGTTCTTTCTAAAGCTGTTTAAAGATAGTTAAGAGTTAACTCTGAAGGCTCTTATTATCTATAGACAGATCCCATTCATCCTTGAAGCCTGCTAAACCACTAGCTTCAGTAATATGTTGCAGTAGTTAGATGAAAACTGCCTTAAGAATAGAAGCAAAAAGGAGAACCTTTAGGAACTTAAAGAACTTGGGATTGATTTTGCTATGTACTTAACTCACAACGACACTGGCAAATAACATTTCATTAGAGAAGATATAACTAGGTCTCAGCACCCCCCAAAAAGAAAAAAAAAAACCAACAAACCACACTTGCAGTGATTTCTATGGGCTTTAGATCAGGAATAAAAAGACAAAACACAGAATAAGATGGCTAAAAAAAGATACTGGCTTTCCAAACTCTGAAATAGCTCCCAGCGAATGGGTGAGATGATAACAAAGATGCTACATGGTAGCTTCAGTGGTGTGGAAAAGATGGAGAGCTAGACTAATTTGCCCAAACCCAGGCATCAGGGGAGATGCTCTGCAGTACCTCAGCGAGCTGCTGCCGGGGGATGATGGACCCACACCATGGGTACCAGCCCCAGGTACCCTCAGGGGCTGTGTCCACGTGGAGCCGGTGGCCACCTCCTGTCCCTGGTGGAGCCGGGAGCCACTCAGAACAAGAAATGAACCCAGATCATTTCCTCTGATTATCTGTATATCAGACTAATGATTAGGTGATCTTAAAGAAGCAGTTTCACCGCAGTAAGCGGCTGTGATTCCCGTAGGTAAACAACTGAATGAATATTCTGCAGAAATTTCTGCACTTGATTATTTCAAGCTGTTTACACAGTTAGATACAAAACCAAATACAAGGAGTTGATTCTGTACTGAACTATTTACCTGAAGCCATTTGGTGACGATAGCTAATACTCACTACTCAAGGTAAAGCTCATTGCATTGCTTCATTTCTGTCATTATAATGAAATACTGCTTTGCTTCAGATCTGAAGTGTGGCATAAGCTTACCTTCTTTCTGACAGATTTTCTTCTGGATGTAACTGCTTCTTTATGCCATTCACCACTGAGCTATATGTATTATTTTTTTCTCTCTGTCTCTTTTTTTTTCTCTTTTTTTTTTCCCCTAGTTTAATTAATATGATCACCTGGCTTATCAGAAATGACCTGCGCAATATACATGAATCACCTTTTTCAGTTGGTAAGCTTATTTTATGCAGCAGCTTAAGGCATTGTGCAACAGCATACAGTCTTAAATTAGGGCTGGCAATTTTCAGGGTATTAATCTGCTGGCATAATAGAATAAATCAGAAAAGATTTGATAAGATAAAACTTTGTTCTTTCGTCCCATTTCCAGCTGTAGGATTTCAAAATGCTTTTGGCTGTGGCTGCTTTCAGTGATGGCTGCTTTCAGTACTGGCTCTCCAGGCATCCTTATTCCAGTCTCTTAGGTGGGGAAGGCAAAGGAGCGGAGAGGGAAATTGTCTGAAGCCATTGAAAAAAAGTCTGCCAAAACTCAGCCGAGAATTTTGTGATCTTAACAGCGAAAGATCTCGCCTCACTTAAAGGCAACTGTCTGGGGACTGGCAAGAGGGGCAGAGAGACAAGACAAGCGCGTAGATGTAGGTTGTAGGTATGTGGGTGTTTAATTGACGAAAAGGCTCAATTCTGTAGCCAGAGTCCTGTGAAGACACATTTTGTGTATCTAAAGCTTGTAATGGTTCCAAAAATCTTTAAACTATTTAATTAAAAAAGAAGCTATAGCTCTAGAAAACTGGGGGTTTTAATACAGTTGCAGCTTCCAGAGGTTTAAGTGGAGAATATGGGGAGGGTTGCGGGGGAGACTAGAGAAGTCAGCCATGACCTTAAGTACTTGTTACTTTGAAGATGCAGTCCCCACTTTGTGGTCTGCCTAACGCGATTCACAGTGGGAAGACAGACATTTTGCCTGCACCATAACAGCTTTTGAAAAGGCAGATACCTTGGGCTGTCTTGCGTTTTTTTTATTTTATGATTAATCATTAACTGATGCCCTTTACAAAATAAAAATCAGGCACAGCAGCTGGGTTATTTGCCTTTGAAAAGCTGTTACTATGCGCACAGCATGCCTTTCTTCTTGTCACTAATAATATCACAAAGATGTAAGGAGGGAAAATGCTACACTGACATCATTTCTTGTCCAGTACAAATGAAAGTGCCATAAACATTCGGAAAACATATGAATAGGAACAGCTTCGCTGACAAATGCTTCCACTGGGCCATCATGAAGGATGATATGAAATGCGTGGTTAGTATGCACGGATAGAGGCTCAGGAAGCATTTCTATACAACTGTCAAGCTATTTTTTTAATTCGTTTCTCTTTGCAAGTCACCTATTTACCTCCACATTTTTCCTATTTTTGTTCCTCAAAGAGCAATTGAAAAAGAGGTAGAACTCATTAGTGGATACGCTTCTGCAGCAAGACCTGAGCCCCTAACAGCATCTGTCCCAAGAATGTCCGTGCCCACTTTGGTCCAGTCAATGTATATGAAACCATAATGCGCGTGAGAGTCAATGTAAATCCTGCCTCAGTTAACTATGCTGACCCTGTGAGAAATACCGGCATATAAAATGTGGGGGGGAGGCACTGATTTGAAAACCACACCATATAATAACATAGGAGCTCCCACTGAAGTCAGACCAAGGTCCATTAAGTTCCATTACTTAATGGAAGAGAAACTGAAAATTTGTGTAGTCATCCTACAGCACCCTTCCAGATCTCACTGGGAACATTTTGAAGCCTGGAAATGAATTCAGGATTTCAGCCTACGCTGGGGCATGGACAAAGCAACCGGTCCCTGATAGTCTCTCACAGTTCTGCCAATCGATATTGAACACCTTGAGCACAGTAGGAAGAGTTAGGGGATAGCCAGGTAGAACCGAGCGTATTGCTAGACACTATGCAAATATTCATGATTTGCAAATACAGTATAAATACACACAGGCAGCAATGTGAACATATATTACAAGCCAAACAACTAATTCAGAGAGGCCAAGTGAGTATATGGGTAACTGAGCGCGCACACACACACACATATATACGTATACATGTGTGCAGGGGTATATTTAAATACATGAGAAGCATTGTAAAGAGAAAAGGAAAGTGAGCGTGAAAGAAAAGCAAGCATATGCGTGCACGGCTAGTTCAAGATTTCACAGCAGTGTGAGAAATAGTGATAGTATTACCCCAGTAATCATTTGGGGTTCAGTTTTATGGTGCTGGTGACAGCAGCAGAGCACTGAGTTATCAGCAAGAATTTAGGTGTGGCGGTCAAAGGTTGGTAGCATCCTGGGGGTTGATGGGAGCCACGTCAAGGAAGTTTTAAAGTATTTTGAGCAGAATAAAAAGTTTGCAGCGGGGTCAATGGATTTGGGAGCCTCCCTAAAGGAGAAGGTGAGCGGGAGCCTGACGGCAAAGTCCTATGAGAGGCTTTAGGAGTCACTCCTTCCCCAGGGGCTTTTTCTGTTTTTCTCAAATCGATGGGGTATGGACACCTACCACCCTCCCAGCTGCCTTCTTCCATCACGAATGACCACCACCCTCAGTCCCTGGCAGAGGTGACCTCCCTCTCCTCCTGGTGGCCTCACCTGCCTTCTTGCTCTGCACCTGCCGCTCAGGGCAGGGGAAGTAGCAGAGCCTCCCTCACTCCTGGGGGGGCACAAAGAAGGGGCTGAGGAACCACAGAGTGGGATTTTGAGTCCCTGCTTCACCATGTGTTGGCAAGATACCTGTGTCCTCCTTGCTTGCCTGATCCTCGGTGCATTATAACTTGATCTTCTCAGCTGTTTCCTTCAGATATGTGTAACAAACAAATGAGTGTTTGTGATGGACAGAGCGGCAGAGAAATCTCAAACAATTTATTAATAATAGTCCATCTGCACACACACAAAAAATCCTAGAAGCGTGTAATCTATTTAATTTTAAAATAACCTAGTCTATTTCTCTGAATACTTTTTATATTGTTAAATAAGATTAAAGTATAAATGATGATCTCCAGATCCAAATCTGGGTTTCTAAACTATCCAACTGCATCTACAACCCTGTCATGAGAGCACCCTGTCATCAAATGCCACATCTTTTCAAGGCAGCTCACATGTTTCTAAAGCTCTCCTTAGTAATTAAATGACTTTATCACTATTATAACAAATGTCACTCATATTGTTAATGAAAGCATTAGGCTAGTGTTTCAACTAAGAGCTTAGCAGGGGTTGTTAGTATATTTTGGATTCTCTGTTTTAAATTTTTTGCCCTTTTTTTTTTTAATTGGAAGCCTAATTTGAATATAGAAAATGCAGGTTTTAAAAAGTTGCTTAGCATTTGAATATTTCTTTTTTTCCCCTGCAGTGGCCTTTTCAGATCTGTTCTTAACACATTTAGTACAAAAGTCAGTTATCAAGAATAATACATTAAAAAGATGGATGAAGAGATGTAGAACATTAATATATGTTGTTGTTGGTAAGCTTGACAGCTGTCATCTTTGCCTGTGTGCATTTATCTCATACTCTGTATTATTTATTCATCTAAAACACATTTGAAAATGAAGCAGATGAAAGGTAATGTAAGATAAATTAAGCCTGTTTAGGGCAACTAGAGATCAGAATGGGATAAAATACTTGCAGGAGCAGAGCACCTGGGTATTGGTGGCTGTTTCCATACATGAAGTGTTTCACTTAAAAACATGACTCGAATTATTCAAGAGTAGATAGCATCTCTAACCCCAAAGCATCTTTAGTTTATTCTTCTGAATGTGCGCATAATAAATATTTTATATTTTAAACTCTGAGGCTTCAAATGATTGAAGGAGGCAATAGGAGGAAAAAAAAGTTAAGAGAAGAAAGCAAGCAAAGAATCATAGAATCATTGAGGTTGGAAAAGACCTCTAAGATCATCGAGTCCAACCATCGACCCAACACCACCAAGAAGCAGCAATCTCAAGAGAAAGATGGGTGCATCCAAGATACGCTTATTGCAGGATTCACCTTGTAATAAAACACCACACCCGCATTAAGAGAATGGGAAAATGCAGTGCAGGTGAGGATACGTAGGCTAAGCAGGTGTGTCCTGGCACAAGCATAACTGAGGCCAGATGGTGATTAAGCATTCTTGCGTATCTTTTTATGCTGAGCGAGATCACAAAGTAAAAGTAGTGGAGTTTCAAATTTTCTCATCTCCTTGTGTTTGAATTGTATTTGATTTCATGTAGCTTAGCTCAAGGCAATGGAATTGTTTGGGGTATCCATATTTTTCAGCTGCTGTTGGGTGTTGAGCTGGTGTATTGCCATTGCTGCTAGATGTTGCATGAAGGATGGTGGGTTGACCTCTGTCTGCATAGCTTTATGCTGTAAAGTGTTCTTACCACTATGATTTGCATTCCCCTTGCTCAATTTTATCCCTGTTACATGGTAGTAAATGGCCTGGGAAACCTGGGTAGAGTCGTATTAATCATAACAATCAAGGGCTCTGGCTTGAAAAATCAACGTTAAGTGCTTCAAGCTGGATTTCTTTTTAAATGGCTGGTTAACTAATCCAATTAAGGGCTCCTGTACTTATTATTTTGCTGGTTTATTTATGTGGGCAGTAGGATTTTAGGAACTATACAGCATACAAGTGATGAGAGTTTGATTTATTCTCATCTTTTCTGTCCCCTCCTACCATGTTAAGACCTAGCTGCTCTTCACAGATCAGTGTTGTCTTAGGAATACATCTGCAAGCTAGAAGCTAATCAATAAGTGAAATGATTGTACCCCTGTACTTGGCACTGGTGAGGCCGCACCTCGAATACTGTGTTCAGTTTTGGGCCCCTCACTACAAGAAGGACGTCGAGGTGCTGGAGCGTGTCCAGAAAAGGGCAATGAGGCTGGTGAGGGGTCTGGAGAACAAGTCCTATGAGGAGCGGCTGAGGGAACTGGGGTTGTTTAGCCTGGAGAAAAGGAGGCTGAGGGGAGACCTCATCGCTCTCTACAACTACCTGAAAGGAGGTTGTAGTGAGGTGGGGGTCGGTCTCTTCTCCCAAGTAACAAGCGATAGGACGAGAGGAAATGGCCTCAAGTTGCGCCAGGGGAGGTTTAGATTGGATGTAAGGAAAAATTTCTTTACTGCAAGAGTGGTGAAACATTGGAACAGGCTGCCCAGGGAAGTGGTGGAGTCCCCATCCCTGGAGGTGTTTAAAAGACGAGTAGATGAGGCACTTAGGAACATGGTTTAGTGGGCATGGTGGTGTTGGGTTGATGGTTGGACTCGATGACCTTAAAGGTCTTTTCCAACCTTAATGATTCTATGATTCTATGATTAATAACTCTACAGACTCTTGATGGCTGATTTAATTATAGATCTGGTTAAGTCAATGATTTAATATTGAATATTCACAAAACTCAAAACATAAACCAACTTTTTTAGTTGAGTGCTTGGGTTCTTCCTTACAAAAAATCAAGGAAGCCTTTGCTGAGATGAATACAGGTAATAATGGCATTTTTTGAACCCAGAAGTCTATGGTTAGAGTTTTCTGTCAGGATGTGCGTGCACCAGTGTATCTTTTTTCCTTGGCATTTTGCACTTAACACCTTTGGAGCTGGGGAACCTTGTCAGAAATAAGTAGATTAGTTTTAAAAGGGTTGTTTCTCTCTGTTTTTGATAAGTCTACCCCAGGTTATATAAGTACGTGAATATTTATTAGAACAGTGAGAATGAATGACTCTGTAGTCAGAGGGATCTACTGAGACAAGGGAAAGATCTGGATTCCAGTTGCTACTTCAATTAATATTTAACCATATTATACAGTAGAAAAGATTGACGCATTTCTTTCAGCCCAGTTATTAGAGACTATATCACTACCATGTTGTCCCTCCCTCTCATCACTGGGTATGTTAACAGAGCTACACCGCTTTTATCTTCAGTGGTTGCTCACAAGGAGCAGGCACTATCTTTGTACACTTGATTTACACATCCAAAGAGGCAGGTCAGTAACTATGTCTAGCTGGCAAATGGAGTTTCTTGAAACTGGAGACTCACTGGACGAGGCAGGTTTGGCAAATCTGAGCAAGGGAATTATGCGCTGACATTCATTTCATTCACAGACACAAACCTTGTACTGACTGTATTCTCCTTGGAGTCCAGGAACGTACTGGAATTAATGAACTTTCATTAAGTAAATATTTTTCAGCTCTTTTTCAGGATGGAATTGTTTCTGCTTTTTGATTTTAAAGATGGCAAAATTCTGCAGACAATTCTATAAAAGAAAAATATATTTTGTTGTAAATTAAATTTGTTTTGCTGTATCGCCTACCCACATCCCTTTTTACCTCCTTTTTGAAATATGGACAGAAATTCAGGTATTCAAAGCATGTAACATGAGTACTGCGGTCTCAGAACGCATGAGGATTCTTAGTATCGTTTACCACATCTCCATAACTCACATGTTTTTATGAAATTTGAGATGAGACATTCTTTCAAAATAATTTCTATTTGTATTCTTTTTTATGTAATAAATCTATGTGGAAAGCTGTGCTCCTTGTTCAATTGAAGAATCACATTACTTCGATGCCTACAATTTAGTTTCTAAATGGCGTGAAGATTTATTAGTATGCTCTTAAAGTTGCCATTCCATAGTGTGAAAAGGCTTTTCCTGTCCTTTCAGGTTACTATGTGACTGATGTTGTTTTAACTTGTGTTTGGTATTAGTCATGTGATTTTCTTTTTGGTTGGAATTGCCGCAAACAGCTTGAACCTTCCAGACTGCCTACATTATTGGTTAATAATAACTAAATTTAGCAATACCTAATAGTAAAAAAATCTGTGACTTTAAATACTTGTGTTATACAGGCATATTTAAAGAAATCTAACTTTATTTAGTTCAAATTTCTGTTCTACAATCTGAATAAATGTATCCGATAACTATGACCTGTTAAGTAGTACCATTCTGTGGTACTACTTGAACTATTCTTGCTTCATCTGTATCGTAGGTGTACAAATACGAAAAAACAACAGACACTGATTAAGTGGCCTTTGAAAAAAATACAGCTGGAGCTGGTCCTCAGATTTTGTGTCTAGAGCTGGTTTTCTTTCTAAAATGTTTAGTTTGTAAAGCCTAACATGGCTTTCATGTAGCTCAGTCTCACTAGAGGTGCTCAGGGGTCAAAAATGGAAGACAGTCTTCCAAAACATGCAATCCTAGCTTTCCCAGCAGTGCATTCATCCAGTCTGGACAGAGAATATGCTCCCCTCCAAACTAGCAGTCGTATTCAAGTTTCATCTCGCGCATTTTCTTTTTGCTGGTGGAGTTGCTGGGTGACACCCTGTGCTCGCTCGCTGGGCTGGTGGCAGGTATTCGCTTGGGGTTACTGGGAGGGATAAGCAAGTCTTCAACTTCACAAGCGTTTGTGAGGTGCCAAGCAGCACAGCCTGCTGTCTCTCTGAATTATTTTTTACTAGATTAAAGATGCCTTCAGTTTATAACTGTGTCATTTCTAATAAGTGCGCAGAGTTGAGGCGACAGCAAGGAAGAAGACTTGCCAAGGGTCTCAGTTTTGGGGGGCTTTTTGCTTTCAATGCAAAGTGACTTTTTTTTTTTTTTTAATAATCTCATTCTATTTTGGTTTGATACAGACTAAAATGATGGTGGTTTAGAGATTTATTTTTCAGTACGTAAAGGAAATTGATTAAGCGATGCTAAGAATGGAGTGACTTCTAGCAGTAGAAATGGAAATGGTACCATTGCAAACCAAGCAGCCATGATGCAAAGAGAGAATAGTGTATGATCATGCCACTTGATCAACTTCAAGCTAATGTAAATGTACCCCCATTTCTTTTGTGAAAAAAAAAATTGTTTTATTTGTGGTTTTAGGAGTTATCTGAGTTTGAGATGAGAACAATGCAAATCTATGCAATATTATCTTGAAGAGTAGATTAGTGCATACTGGGAAATTAGTAGACTCCCCTAGTGCTCCAGGACAAATGAAAGCAATGCTATAAATCTCCTTACCTTTCAGAGAGTTTCACTCATCCATCATCAGCAATTTTAGGATGCAAGATAGATGTTGTCCTTTCAGTAATTGTATTAGCTTAGTTATTCTGCTGTACATTAACCAAATTCATTTAGTTTACTTAGAAGAATAGGTTAGGGACTAGACTTTGCAAGGTGTACTCATAAACAAAACCAAGAGGTGCTATATTTTCTTTTGTTTATTAACTCTACTGTGTACTTCTCGATGCAATTTTTATTCTTGAGACTATGCCTTCATTGAGATACATAAGAATGAATATTTGTGGACAAATACGAGAAGTCTTCAAAATACTAGCAGTGTTGCAAAAACTAGTTAAAGTTGCCAAGTGACAACAAGGAATTCATTTCCAAGTCCCAGGCTCTCCAATGCGTGGAAGTAAATAGTTAAGGCCATTACATATTTTTAGGCTAACCACATGATGTTTGTGCGACTTAGCTGAAAAACACTTCCATTTATACTCTTCTGAAATTTTTTTTTTTGAAAATTCCATGTTTTGCAACCAGTCCCATCCTTTTCACACTGAGTGTGGCTTCCCACGCTCCTGGGTCCATCCATCCCCTTACCCACGAGAGGAGCAGGTGTCCAGATGAACAACTTGGTTTCTGGTACGACTTCAAAGCAGACTCTCAGAGGCCTTCTGAAACACAGCCCTGTCAGGTATGTTGAGGCAGGGAAAGAACGTGAACTTAAATTGAAAAGCAGACCTCAGGACAGGCCAGTCTCAAGAGCCTTCAATGTGGGAACTGAGGGAGGTGCTTCAGGGCAGAGGTCTGGAGGACAAGGTCTTCTCCACTTAATCCATCAGTGGGATCATGCTAGACCCAAGTCTGAAACTGCTTTGACACATTGAGCTTAACTTTCATAAGTCTTTGCCTCACTTTTCAGTTTCTCCATCTTTAAGATGGGGGATAATAAAAAACCCCTCACTTACCTGTCTCACAAAGGTTTGAGAAGATGTGTTAGATGTTACGCATAGGGCAATTTGTAGATGAAAAGCACAAAAGAAATGCTAACTACTATTAATTTAAGTCCATACAGGGATGAAACTGTAGTAAATAAAGTATAGATGTCCCAGACATTTAATAGATACACTGCATGGAAAGTTTAATACCCTTTGAATGCTTCAGAAATCAGTTCTCGGTAGTTCAAAAAGTCCAACTCTTTGTTTCATTTTTTTCCCCCTCAGTAGAAAGTGACAACAAGCTGAAGTATTATTCCAATAATCTTCTTGTTTATTGTTGTTTATAAAAGGGCTTCTGGCTAAATGTTCATTACAATTTTTTTTTACGTCCCAACTAATATATATCATGACTTTATGGGTGCACTAAGTAAAATGACCCATTTAAAACTTTTGAAGACTATGTGAAAAGCCATTATATGCTGGAAAATTTTATATACGCTCTATGCAACAAAAGCAAATCTCCTTTTTTTCATATGAAGGAAATGGCAAAATAATAAATTGTGACTGGTAACATTTCCCTATGCTACCATCTATTTGTAACACATTTAAAGGCTGCATTGGCCATATCTATTCATCTTCTCTCCTGGGTCAATTATGCTGTTTGCATTCAAATCAATCCCTTAATCAAGTCCGTTGATAATTGCAGCAGTGCAAGGCAGATATTTATCACAGAAATGTAATGAAGGCACTTTGTTCCAGTGCAGCCGAGTCTAATATTGTACTGCCACAGCGGACCATTTATGCATATGTGTGTAGTTTATTTTCTTAATCAACACTCTCAGACACAGGCATGCTTGGAGCTCACCGATGGGGTTAGATGGGCAACATACTAACCTTCAGACCACTGTCTTCAGGGTTTACCATATTGTCTCTTGGCATTGCTAACTACACAAAATTTCAATAAACTTTGGAAGGATAGAGGCATCTACACAAAGAGAAGCAATCAGAATTAGACCTTGCATGTGCTCATTAAATGTACCTTGCCAAGCAGCGTGGAAGCGAGAAGGGGATGGGCTCTCGAGTGCAATTCAGACCTGGGAAGAGAATTAACTGTAGCACCGTGGAGGTTTTCTGAAATTTAAATTATGTCCTTGCTGCTGGAAGTTTGGTATGCTAGGACAGGCAAAATTATCTGATCAGTCTCCATGAAATATGCTGGAACTGTCATCTATTATCACTGCAAAATCATCAATTGTATTTAGAAAACAATATTGCTGTCCAAAGGCTCTATTGCCACTGACTTCAGAAGCTGTGGTAATTTCAAAAACCTGCTTCTCGCTCCAAGGGATGCTTTGTGTAGAGTAATTAGTGGGAATACTCTTGTATGTGTGATGGTGTGAGGCTGGAAAGAGGTAGGGTTTGTGAAGAGAGATAATATCTTCTATTAGATTAAAATACGTAACCAGGAAAAGCCCAGTCATGTTGTTTGGATCACTAATACGTTTCCAGTCTGAAACAGAAATAGCAAGCTTTAATCTGAAGATAGCACTTAAATATTTTAATTCCTTTACACAAGAGATGAAATGAACTCAGGTTTTTCCTTTCTGGTAAAACCATTGTAAAATCTTGACTTTTTGTTTGTTTGTTTGTTTTAGCTTTAAAAAAGCATTTGTAATAGCTATCTCTTGTTTAACCTGCTATGAAATTCTAACAAAAAGATGCTTATAACTGTCCTTGACCAACAAAAACGTATTGCTTTAATAAAGTTCATGATCTGCAACTGTAATTTGGAGGTAACGAGCTGAAGCAGGCGGAGCCGTAAAGCCAACATGGCTTTGCCATTTCTGACTCCTCCAGTCTTCTTTGCAAGGTGTGTTAGGTGGGGCCAGCTGGCACAGACGGCTGGGTCCGGGGGGTTCAAAACAGAGCCCGTACATCTTTTGTGACAGCTCTTGCCCAATTTGCTGACTGCACAGTGCAGTGAAAGAAAAGGATGAGGAGGACAAGCCTTCCTCCCAGTCTCATCTAATGAGAGCAGTAACTCGCACCTCCAGATTGTACACACAGATGATGCTGAAATATCTTCTAGTTTGTGGTGTTCATCTTTTCCTCTCTCTTCTGCTCTAAGAGGGCTAGTTAAACAGGGTTCGCCTTAGTTGCATCCTCTACCAGTTACCAAAGTGTAAGTAACACTAGCCAGTGAATTTGGGTTCCTTATAAGGGAATTCAACAATGTTCTTCGATATTTCAGCTGATGGCATTATGCGTCTAGATTCCTTAGTGTCCTTTCAAAATTTCCTCCTGCAGCTTTAATACTGTACACTCTTTTGTACATAAAGTATTGTCCCTAATTAAAAACCGTCATTGTAGATAACTATCGTTCTGGGAAAAAACATTTTCATTGTAGAAAAACAAGCAGCCCAATTCTACAAACAGAATGCAGTTCCTCAGAATATGTTGTCATGTGTAACATCAGAACACAAGCTTAAATGAGTGTGATGAAACTGAGCTTACAGATACTAATTCAAAAGAAATGAACATTGAAACTATTTTTGATGATTCCGTTTATTAGCGCGTACTTCTTTGTGCAGCCAAGCCTAAAATAAACCTGTACGGAAGTTTTTATACATCACTTAGTGAGGGTTCTTTGAACCGCCATTCAGCTCAGCAATGTTCCCGAACGGCCTCAGTTCCAATTTCACTTTATATTTCAATTCACCAGGCTTCACCTCCCTCCCCCCCGCCATGTATTCTCTGGGGATCCTAAACAATCTACAAAAATTCCATTTTATTGCCCTGGTAATAGTGTTATTTGAGGCTTCAGATTGTTTAGGAGCATCCCAAGTAAAATACTTAGCAAGTGCTGAAACTTCAGGACAGTAGTTAGATGAAAGCCAGGGTCCTTGCTTTTTCTGTTCCAGACTACAGCTGAAATTCTGCTGAATTTTGACTTTCCTGACACTTATCTGGGTTTAGGTTTATGTGAGTAGCCCAAATTTAAACACAACTCCAGGTTAGATATACATGCAAGATCTCTGCTGGGCCAGCTCAAAATAAAGGAGGCGATTAAATACCCGTTCACATATATCTTTATAGCAAACACAAGAAAAACACTAATTCCCTCGACAACCTTTTATGACAATTATGGTATCAAGTAGAAAACCTGAATATTGATGTGGCAGCTAGGCCTGACTTTTCTAATCAGCTGGGACAACTCAGCACTGTCTTAACGACAGGTTTTTCCCTTATTTTTTGCGTTATAAACCAAGTCATGAGCAACGTCGATATTACTAACACAGAACGCGAGCAAGAGCTGTTGGTGGGACTTCAGTGTCTCAGCTGCAACCTAGTGACCTAATATCGGTGTGGGTTTTGGGGAAGCGGAATAGAAGCCAGCTCTGATACCAAGCGGGGACCGCAAGCTGCCTTAAATTCAAATCTAAACCTAAATTTTGCAAAACTGCCAGGGAAAAAAAAAAAGGGTTAATTAGTTAGTTGTCTATAATAACTCTCCCTGTAGTATTAAACACACTTCGCAGATCTGCCTGCAGGGTTCAAAAGCAGTGTGGTTTTCTTGGTCCAAGTGAACAGAAGCACAGTGCTCCCCTTGCTCAGAGCTGCTGCTTCCTCCTCCTCCTCCTCCTCCTCCTCCTCCTCCTCCTCCTCCTCCTCCTCCTCCTCCTCCTCCTCCTCCTCCTCCTCCTCCTCATGCCCTTTCCAGGCACTGCCATGGTCCTAAACAGCACTAGCCACGTAATATAGCTGGGGCTCCCGATAGAGATGTGAAATGCTCTATAAATTAATAAGACATGACTCTTAACACAGCTCATTAATTTGGGGTTGGGTATTACGTGAAGTTGGTCACACATCTCCTGGGCTGCTTAAACCTACCTCACTTCCATCTTGCTGCAAAAGCCTCTGTGAGATGAATCCTCTGTTATTGAAATTAACCCCAAGTTAGCTGAAAAATAATGTGCATGTGTCTCTTGTGCTGAAAACTGGCATTTTTCTGAACGCTGTGAGCTAAATTAATCTCAACGTAACTCCCAGCCTATTTGGCCATGAGTTCAGTTACCCTATCAGAAATTACAAGTATTGAAGTCACTGCGAATTGTGCATTTGACAACAGCTTTGACCTCATGTGGCACTATTACTTTAAGGAGAATAAACGTTCACTTTCAGCTGGATAATCTTAGGTACCTTTCAAGTATCAGTGAATTGAAATCATAATTGTTTGCTGTTCAGAATATCCGTTTTTAAGATTGTTGGGCAGAGAGAATAACTGGGAGTCATTCGTTCTTACTGATGGTCAGGATTTTGTATTGCCAATTTGTAATGCATTTATGGATAAGGAATTGGGAATAATAATGTTGTTTTAATTCATTATTGACCTCCTTTTGTAGCGACACTCCTAGAATAATTTGTGAATGATTTGGGATGCTTTCATTTCTGAGCTGTGGTTCCTTGCTGTTTAAGCAAAATAAATTCCATACCACCAAATATTGCTTGGGTCCAGAAGGCAAATCAAGCAGAAGACAATAGCACATGGTTTGATTCATAGGCAAGTGTAAAGCATACCACAGAACAACAAGGGCTTGCTTTATTAGACTCAAATAAGAGACCCCTTGCTGCCTGAAGTGATTGACAAGAAAATTCCACATAAAAATGATACCAGTGTTAAAGTATTTTTAAAAATAAATAAATATGCTCTGACTTTGATTTTTGAGCCCCACGGCACTGAGCTGTGTAAAAGAGCCTGTGGACTCTGGAGTCACTGATTTGTCCCAGCCTGCTTCTCCACACCACACCATCTCCCAGATTTCGGTTTTGTTTGGGCACGGCGGTGTTTGTGGCGGCGCACGTGTGTGCGCGAGTTGCTGGCCCTCACAGTCAATAGGGTGTAAAGTGCCTTTCGGAGACTGTGACTCTGAACTGCGGTTTGCTGCATTCATTTTAGGGGTAGCAACCCCGCAAGGAGCCTGAAATGGTACCTCAATCATGCATCAGCGGCTAAGGGTAAAACTGTGGTACTTGGTCCCTCTGAATGGAGCCTACCACCATAAATAGGACTACTGGAGACAAAGGAAAGACAGGCATTTTTCATAATCTGGTACCAGTTAATCAGAAACAGCCAGCTGATGTGACTAGTAGTTGTTGTTGCTTGGCTCTTCAGTTCATTTGGTTTCGTTATGAATATTAGAATAGAATGTAAAGCATTATAAATGGTGGGAAAACTTGTATACCAATTGTAGTTTGTACCGCTGATCAAAGTAATGCTAGCAAGTCGATTAATAGTAGACCGCAAAAGCTTAATATTCTCCTATTATGTTAACCTCCGCTTACATTGTCATGGGCCATAAATCAAGTGTTTTCTCTGCACCTTTCAGACAGCAAGGGACAAAGCTGAACAAAACCACGCTGACTAGGAATTTCGGGACAGGTTATATGATGCCACTAATAGGCTATGCATTTCACAATAATTTATTGTTTATAAAAAGTAGTCTATTGCTTTTTTCTGCCCTGTATCATGAGGATTAACAACTTTGGCTTATGTTACCTATCACCAATGGAATAAACCCATTTTCACAATACCATTGTGAAAGTAAGTAAGTTAAGTATGTAAGTAGGTTAAAGTTGCTTAAGTTTAGGTAACTTATTTTTCAGGCACTTAAATATTGGTAAATAGTGGCAGGATGATAATGAAATGTGTTTTTCAATTCAGGAAAGTGCAGTAAACCAAATTCAAAGAGAATTATCTCTTTAAGAAACATCTCACTGTACTGTTCTCAGTTAGTTCATAATGCTTAATCCAGGATAAATTGTGACTTTATACCTTAGTATTTACTTACTCATCAATTATCCATTTCATACCTGGGATTTAACTCTGCCTGCACTATAAATAATATGTGCACTCATGCAAAGACATCATAGGTCATTAGTAACAATTTAAAAATCACATCATAATAAAGTTCTTTAAAATTGGTGTCAGCAAACCCTTTACTAGCTCAGCTGAATGGATTGCTTATAAACAGAAGTCTATTGCTCTTTTTTCCTGTACCTTTGGAATGATTAACTTTGGCCTATCCCATCTACCACCAATAGAATAAAAAAAGTGACAAACGAGATGATCATTTAGAGGGTTTGCCCATTTCCTCCATCTCCTCTCCGCCATCTCTGACTCTTACACATGCTCCTGTCCTGGTTTCGGCAGGGATAGAGTTAATTTTCTTCCTAGTAGCTGGTACAGTGCTGGGTTTTGGATTTAGGGTGAGAACAATGTTGATAACACACCAATGCTTTAGTTGTTGCTGAGCAGTGCTTACACTAGCCAAGGACTTTTCAGCTTCCCATGCTCTACCGACGGAGCAGGCTGGAGGTGCACAAGACGCTGGGAGGGGGCACAGCCAGGACAGCTGACCCCAACTGGCCAAAGGGACATTCCATACCATGGGACGTCATGCTCAGTACATAAACTGGGGGGAGTTAGCCAGGGGAGGGGTGACCGCTGCTGGGGGACTGGCTGGGCATCGGTAGATGGGTGGTGAGCAATTACATTGTGCATCACTTGTTTTGTATATTCTTTTATCATTATTATTATTATTTTCCTTTCCTTTTCTGTCCTATTAAACTGTCTTTATCTCAACCCGTGAATTTTACTTTTTTTTTTCCGATTCTCTCCCCCATCCCACTTTGGGGGGAGTGAGGGAACGGCTGTGTGGTGTTTAGCTGCCTGCCGGGTTAAACCACAACAGCTCCTGTTCCTGCTGACTGCCTGGGGTCAGGAACCTGGCGTCACCAGTGCTCTTGCTTTTGCTTTTCCCTCTTGCTACAGCTGAAGTGGGAACTCTGTGTCCAGTTTGTTTCCCGCTATCGCCTACGAGGTCCCGAGCAAAAGCAAGAACTGGAGGGTGCTCAGGGTGGAGGAGCCCGAGTTCCTGTCCTTTCAGAGGAAGGACAAGCAAACAAAACTAAGGGCGACTTCTTCACATGACATGCAGTTAAGCTGGAAATTAATGTCACAAAAGAGTTGCAGATACCACATGTTTTTCATAAGGGTGAAAAAGAGATCGGACAAATACATGAAGGAAATAGCCATTTCCTCATTTCCTAAATTCAAAGATCACATCTTTGCTTTATGAAATCTCTCCGCTGCATGCTGCTAGAAACTGGGAGAGCACAGAAGAGAAATATGGCTGTATGCTTGATCTAAGTCCCTACACTTCGCTATTATCTATTATCAGAGACAGTATCCTGGACAGATTTTTGCTGTGATTTAGAAGAGTCATTCTTAAACTCACAGAAGCAAGAGTAGAGCCTTTTTCCCGTCTGAGTCCCTCTCAGATCTCCTAGAGCAAGCAGTTCCAGCAGACGTAAACACAAGGAACGTAAGGGAGCTGGGAAAAGTTTTGATGAAAGAATGAGTAAATATAAGAGATTTTGAGAAAATAAAGAGCCATGTAATACCTTGATTTTTATTTATTTGTATAAGGGGACTGTCACTGTCACTGGTTAGGGAAATCCTGACACCGAGATGTTTCTCAGCTATATTGCTACAAGTTGGACATAATAAAAATATTTCTACTCAGATTTATGATCTCTTTAACACTTGGAGGATTATACAAGGAGGCAGTTACACAAAATGGACATCTGATTGCTTTGCTGTGTCTTCCTGTGTCAGATCTCAGCCCACCTGTGAGAGACGTGGTGGCTTGTGCTTCTTTCAGATACCCACATGCAGTCCTCTCTGGGTCAGTGCTAATGCGGAGCAGCCAGCTCACTCTGAAATCAGTGTTTCACATATTGCATGGCTGTTTTTCCATAGGGAAAAGCCCTTTTTGTTTACCTGAGGTATTAGTTCCTTTCCCTATGACTAGGAGGGTTATTACGATACCTTTCAGTAAATGTTAACTATCAGAAATAATTAATATCAAGCCTGGTGGAGAGGATCTGGGGGAAAATGAACTCTGAAATACTATGAAATGATTCTGTAACGTGATGGGTAAAGACCTCCCCTGGATAATGAACAGGAGAAAAACAATTCATGCTGCAGTATCCATGGGTCATTCTTTTAGAAAAGTGGAAGATAAGTTTACCATGTTTTTCAGGTAACTGTTGAGTGGCTTTTGTGTTTCTTAATATAGCAGGTTGATCTTCCAGGAAAGCTCACTATTTAGCGAGTCTTTTGTCTACAGAAAAGATAACCTAACATATTCAAATGGAGTAACTGGATTTTTCCACATTTTCCATAGTAATCTAGTATTAGGAATGTTTCTAGGAGGTGCTGACAAATACAGAGCAAAAAGTTAGATAGTCTTTAAAGTAAAATTAGTTAGTATTAGGTATGTTGCTATTCAGTTCAGAGGACAGATGGCTGTTCCAAAGCTGTATTTACTTCTGAAGAAATCCTGTAAGGCTACAGCCAGAGAAAGTTTCCCCTCGCTGTGGAAGGTCCTGGTTTTGGTTTAGCAGTGACACCTCCCCAGAGAAGCCATTCGGTAAAAAATGAGGCCCCCCCTTTCACTCCACTCTGCCAGAGGCACCCAGCGAGGGTGGGTTTGATTCCTGTGAAGAACACACATGTTCATGGTGGTGATTTCGGCACCACCTTCTGAAGGCATACCCCATCTACTCACATCTCTCCCAAGCCCCCGCTGCAGTCTGCATCTAGCTTGTTCTCCCATTTAAGAAGCAATTTGCCTCCTTAAAACCAAAGCCAGCTTGCTACTCTTTCATTTTGCCTTTTTTTCTGTGTCCACCAGGCAATAACGTGGAGGTGGGCTGTGACGGCCATTTCAATGTGTTATTAGAGCACGGGAAATTGCCATGTACCAGGACCAAGGTGAAAATGGGCTCGGTGCCACCCCTTGCATGCCCCAACTGCAGTCGGATTGAAATAAATGAGGCTGCTCCCAAGTGAGCAGTCGGACAACACAGAGACAGTCAGACAGAAGAAAGATATCCCCAGTCTACGTAGGCTATATTTTCCAGCTCAGCAAAGGAAATGGTCCCCTTTTCTGAACGGTACTTCCGTCTCTAACACTGGGAGAGTCTAAGGCTATTAACAGCTCCGGGAACTGGAGCCGAATATCAGGCAAGCACTAATCCATCTGTTCAGGCAAACCTTTCTCCTCCAAACGTAACTCCTCCATTAGCTCCGTTTCATCTCCGTTTGTGCACTCACACGCTGCCCGCACCTGCGATTCCTGACTGGCAGCTGCCAGTCATTTTCTCCTCCTTTCCCTTGCCTGCCCGTAGTGTGGCAGAGATGCTCAAGGCGCTGGCTGAGACACAACGCTTGCAGCCTCAGGCCACCTCCGCAGGCGCAGGGGACGATTGATGTCGGCTGTAACCTGCTGTAAGAAAACAGAATTGCCATCTTGCCCAGAGCCGGCGTGATATGTGACTGGGACGCTCGGCAGTGATCAGCGGGGCAAACTTTATTATCACGTCCGCACTAAGGAAATGAGGTCCTGATAGTCTGTGCTATAGAGCTCCCTGCGCGACATAGCGGTGATTCATTGTCATTGTATGAATAAGCTGCAGGGACTCCTTAGCCCGGAAGAGATCACATAATTTATTTAGTGGAAGTCTCATGTGCCCTGTAAATGCACATATATCTGGACACAGGCACTGACACGGTTCTGGAGAGTTTTTTAATACATTCAGATGAAAACAGAGTTAAAGTTAAGTGGGCGTACCGAGAACTGCTCTACCATACATAGATAGCATTGTCCATTTATTCTGTCGTTTTGGCTTGATCTTGGGATTTACAGCAAACCCAGGAGTGCCATTACAGGACATGGCCTAAAACTCAATGATTTTTATGCAGGTTGTGATCCTCTTTGCATTAGGTCTGTGAAGGTCTTACTCAGAGAAATACCAGCTAGGGTAGCAATGGGCCAGAAATTGGGTTTCTTTCCAGTTGTATCAAACCTAGGTCTGATTCTTTCAGCCACACAGCAGCGACACCCCTTTATATGGAGAGCCTCTAATGTACAGATACTTAGGCCATCTTCTCCATCCTGATACAGCAGAGATGCAGCCAGCGTTACAACGTACCTGATGAGAGAAAACAGGTTTCTGCTCATGGTATTTCCAGTTCTTAGAAATCCCTCTCAGTGCAGGAGCAAGGGATCACTTCCATAGCAAAAGAGTGTGACTGGTCTATGGGGGTGTTTGAAATCACAAAACCTTGGCATTTCTCTTTCCAGCAAACCCATTATCTTGAAGGGGAGTGAAGAGTGAATGCTGGAAAACAGTGCAGATGTGGTTTCTTTTGCCGAGACTGGATTAACAAGAAAATTAAGTAGTTTTGCTTTTGAGAATGTCGGTGTCTTCATCAGCCCAAGGGAAACTCAGTACTCCTGAGGAACAGAGTTACTTCCTTGCTCCTTTTATCCCACATGTACAGCACTGATGGAGATAGCTGGGATATCTACCTGCAGCAGCGGTGCCGAGAAGTTTCCGTGGAATCATCCCACCACACACAGATGAGCCACTCTCCTTCTCTCTCTTAGAGAAACCTCATTTACAGCTTGGGAAAAATAAACTGGCACACTTAATCCATAGACAACTGTATAGGGAAGCCTGATAATATGATATTGTGAGGATATGCTTTTGCTTAGTCTGAATCTTTTCACCTACAAATGTTGGAATATTTGCAGTAGATGTGTTTCCATACAGGGTAAATGCTATAAACCCCTTTTTTGGCTAAAACTGGGGACGTGTAGGTTTGAATAAAGCCATTCATGCTCTGAAATGATATGTTCTGGAAGGTTTTACTTCAGTATTTATTTTTGCTGTCAATATTTCACTGGGAAAAAAAAAAAAAGCCAGGCTCAAGGAAGACCTTGGTTATTGTTGCGTGCTGTGATCAGCAGCGGATTTGTGTTTCCTGTTAGCTTGGCTTCCCGGTTCACCGAGGCGGCTGAAACTGGGGTCTGAAAGCTACAGGGACCAGCTGCCTTCACTTTACCAGCTTTGCCAACTGGAGCAATAGCATAGGCCTAATTTTGTCCAACGTGGAGATTTCACAAGAGGCGAGGCAGCGGGACAACAAGCAGGGAGGAAATGGCAGAAGGAAGGAGGAACTGATGACCCTCGGGTAGGTAGCGCTGCCATCTCTCCATGCTGTTTGCTTTCTTTAAAGATGCAGGCACATGTAGTATTCAGGAAAGTGAGGAACAGTAATCAAACCTCCTGTAGACATGAATGGGGTCAGGACTTTGCCCGCGTGCCCTCAAGTGGAGGGCATGGTCCAGGTGATACCAGGGCCCCAGGGCACCCCATGTTCCCATGACCGCACCATGGGATCTTCTTGGCCCCTAACAAACAAGGGCCCCACTTGAACAATGTCTCCAAAGGCCTGATGTCCTTCTAAGTGTGGGGATGTTTCCCACTGTCCCTCTGGTGAGGTTTCCTGGTGGTCCTCGCTGGTTACAGCTCCCTGACTTTGCACTGCGGTGAAGCCGGAGAGCTGGCTGGCACAATGGTAGAGCTGCAAGATGGTGGCACAGCTCAAACCTTCTCTGAGCAAACCCCCTGGAGTCAACCCCCCACTCCCAGCCTCAATTTATGCCCAGAAAAATCCCCGGACTGTTAAATTTCTCTGGAGCAACAGTGACATCTTGTGGGTTAATTTTAAGTGTGCTCTATATGGAAATGTTTGTTCCCGTCTACTCCGCCTCTGCTTGCGCGGAAACTGGCAGTCTGAATTCAAGCGACATCCACGGCCATCTGCTCAGCACATCCCTAGACCCGACAGCAAAATAGCTGATGGATGGCAGAACTGCTCATAAAGTATCATGCCAAGGGCTCGCTTGGAAATTCAGTTAGCAGGATCATATTATTTGGAAATAGTATTTTAATTGGAAACTGATTGGTAAGTGGATATTACACAGATTTCATTAAGACGCATAGAAAGCTTAGTTCTACATGGACAACAGGACACGGAAATATTTGTTAACGCGTGTTTTCGAAGACGACGGTGTCCTAGTTTTAACTTGCGAGAACGCAATTAGATTAATGTTGTTTCAGGTCTCCATTCTCATAATGGTAACACTCCTTTTTATTTTGGTTTTCATCGCTGAGCATAACTTTTGCTACTGTTTTTGCCAATTTGCACCAGTCTGCTTGCAAGGCTTTATTCGATTCAGATCTAATTTTTTTTTTTGATCCTGGCATATTGAATTTGTTGCTCTAGAGGATTTTTCATTCCGGCTGGGCTTCAGTTATTCTCTGATTCCCCCAGGGCTCCATTTTGAGTCCTACTGTGATTTGCATTTATAGACTTTTGATGGGTAAACATTATAGCTTCTCAAACTCTGTACTGTCACATCCTTTCCAATGGCACTCAGCTCCTGCTGATCTTGTAAAAAAGTGTGATGCTTTGCATAATAATCTGCATGACATTCAATTATGGCTATCTTCACATTTAAAAAAACCCCTGTAATCGAAAGAAGAGCGATCTGCTATTAATTAGCTGTCTGATGCACAGGACTCATGTTGATAGTAATGGTTCCATTTGCTTATGGTTTTATTAATCCATAGGAAGACATGCCATTATAGATATTAAAAATTCATTTCAAAAGAATACTGCCAGCTTGAAAAATAGAATGCATTCTTTAATTTATTAATCTTTTAATAGAACAGTTTTAAATAACAAGTTCTAGATTTGTTTAAAATATTTATTTCCAGCAAACTTGAAGATAACATCTTCGTATGTGTGTTAGCACATATTTGTGCACACAAGCACTGAAATGACTGCTTAAGGAAGCTTTGAAGTCTCTGTTATTGAACATACACAACCTTTAGGAATGGATGAGGTTTCTAAAGATGAACTTCCCAAGCTGATGGTTGAGGTCCTTTCCACCTATTTCCTCCCAATATGCGCCTACCCAGACCTACGCACGCAAAACCATGCCCACAGATTTCTGCACGTACATGCAAACTTCTTTAATGGATTTTTGAAAATGAGTGTTAACAACACGCATCTCCTGATCACCTCTTCTTCCTCGTCTCCTTGCATCATCCTCATTTTAAAATCCAATTCCTCCCTTGCCATAAATGCATTGTATTGGCCTGGATTAAGGACTGCCCTGGTACACCTACCCAAGGGAATCGAAACCTTGTCCGAGAGGCAGGCATTGCTTCCTCGCAAGGTTTCCATGGAGGCTGGCCAACCTACTACTTTTTTGCCCATGCCGACAAAGAGAGAAGCATGATTTTCAGTACCACCACACATCACCTTTCTTGTAAAAGCAGCAACATCTACAAGGATTTTCTTCTTGGAATCATAGCTGTAAAAGTGAATACATAGGAAAGAGAGCCCACAACCCAATAATCTACTAATCTTCTGAAGTGGTAATTTATCACAGTGCCATCCATTTAGAAACATTATAAATCAAATGCCTTCCCTGTACCTATTATGATGTCTATAGCAGAGTGGTGGTTTTTAATCTATTAAAAAGAAATTAAGGGAGATAACAACCCAGGAATCTATCAGTTTCAGAACTGCATTCTGTTGGGCGTTAAACATCAATTAATAAAATAATATAGGTGCAGTTTGTCATTGCTATAATACATTTTTTTAGTGCAATCAATGTTTCTCTTTTATAAATTTCTAAGGATTGTGAGTTCTGGTCATCTAGTGATACGTGCACATTAATAGGGCAAGGAGATGCATGTCAGAGCAGAATATACTGCTACATTGTCACTTAGAATTTATTCTACTTTCTTTGAAGGAAACTTATTTTTACCATGATTCATTTTGCAGTACAATGCAACTACTGCTTTTTTTCCCAGGTTCTTCTGGCCTTGTTAGTATGCATTCACCAATTTTCCTACCTGCACTTTTGCATGCTTACTAAATCATGAGCATAATTATATTGCTGGTGTTTATTAGGTGTAGAAGTACCCTTAATATGCAGGATGTTCTCCATGGGAAGGTAGTTACAGACTTATACGGGTTATACCCAGGAGTTGCTGATTTGCAGCAAAAAATACATAAATACATTTATGCTCATTAATACTCATATTGTATGAGTTGCAAAGACAGAAGAAGTTTCTGAAAATTATTCTCTAAGTGCTTTTAGATCTTCTACTTTCTGTCTTTTAATGGAAGGAGAACTTTCTTCCAAGGGAAACAAAAGGCAGTTTCTTCAGAAATGCTGTCAGCAGTCGTCTTGTGCGTAGCTCTGTCCACGCAGCAGGGGTCAAACTGGTCCTTTCTGTGGCATGAAGTTATCTGCCTTCTTGACGTTTCCTTCCTTTAAGCTGTGATCTAAGAAATGTCTTTAATTAAAATCCAACAAAATTATGAGGAAAGATGTTGCCCATGTGCTCACAGTTTATCTATCTCCAGGTCGGTCCAGCTTTCCCTATGTTTGGGATGATTAGCACCTGAGACTTTGATTTTTTTTTAGTGATTTTTAATGACTTGGAAGCTAACTGGAAAATTCAGATATAATTTTTCCTAAATTTGGGAAATTCGAGCTGCATTGCTGTGATTCAAGCAAATTTCAAGCACAAAAATTTTCTTCAACACATCTCACACTCTCACTTACCTTCCCATATTTGTAATATATGGTGCTGAGACACTTTTAACACATTTTACCCTGGAATTCAGGTAAGTTTGGGATTTTTCCAGGTGTAGCTGAGACACCACCAGCTACCTTGAAAATGCAGTGAATTAAAAAAGCTCCTGATATTTCAAAAAACAAAAAAAGAAAAGAGAGACTGACAGTTGTGTCCTGAAGACCTTGTTACGGCTCCTTAATAATTTGCCTGGTTTTCAAAAAATGCAAAGTGCTTGACAGCTGGTGAGGAATGACATTTAACAAAACAGTGATGGAAAGAGGTAGAGAACCTGAGAGTTTCTGAAATGCAAATGGTGATTGCTTCTAACTACACGCTTGGAGAAACTGGATAGAGTGACTCATTTCATGTCATTTTCTAAAACATGACATTGATTTAAAACTTTAGATACAAAAATGAGTGACAGAATTTTCTTATTACAAACTTTAAGATGCTTTATTGCTTTTTGATTAAAGGCGATACTAAGCTGCTTTTGTTCCAAAATGCCAGCTCTACCAAGAGGGCAGCAGCAGCCACAATTTCTTTAAGTTCAGCAACTTCACTGAAAAGGTGAGGAGGCCTTGTGCACAATGCACAAAGATGGGCTAAAAAAGAGGAAGAGTGGCCCCCCCTTCCCCAATAAATATTTGTAGACACAAAATCTGGAAAATTAGAAAATATTTTTCAACAATAACGGCCATGATCTTCTCTCATGAGAACATGCACGTAGTTTTGCTGTGTTTGAAAGGAAAAGAGTGTGTCTAGCTGTAAGGTTTTGGGGGGATGAGGTTAGGGTTTTTTTCTTTTTTAAATAAAGATGCGCCATTTAAATAATGGAAAGTATGAGGCATCGCTGTGTACTTTTCCATGTGTGCCAGCTGGTATCTGTTTCTGGGAAGGGAGTGGGAAAGAGGTTTCTTTAGTCTAGCATTGCATGCAGTGTTATAAACTGGGAGAAATACAGGCTCATTATAGCAATGAATGAAAGCAGACGTCTACTGTACCTGTGAATGGTGGGTGTTCTCTCACTAACAGAAACAAGTGGCAATTTCTTCACGGTTGCCTCATCTTCTTTTTTGAAAGTGCTTTCTTGGGAAATTAAAAGTGAAAAGCAGTCCAGATTGATGCATCTTTGGCATTTACAATAGAAAAGACACCGAGTGGGACAAATCCTGCACATCATCCTTGGTGAATTATTCCTCTGCAGCTTGGCCATGCATACAAGAATGGCAAGATGTGTCCTGCTGTATGAGCGTCCACTTCTTGCACCATTTTCTTCTCCTAACAAGTCAGCAGGCATATGTCTTCATCGTGTACACAGGGTCCCAGAGCTGGCTTCTGTTAGAAGAGGTGGCTGTCTGTCCCCCTTACTTACAATTTATTTATTTTTCACTTAAAATAGACAAAAAACAGTAATTCTTTCCTCATGGCCTGATGGTCTTTCACATTCCAACAGTATTTGTTTTCTCCTCTTTGTTTCTAGCAGGTAAAAAGTATTAAGAGGCATCCAAATAGTTTACTGACAGAATTTCCTATCATCTGATGAGTTTCTACATATTTGCTGTAGGGATTGAGTTTTGCTTATGGGAAAGGCAGAAGCACTTTAAAATTAAAAAAAAGGGAAAGCTGAGGTCTTGAGTGTCACCAGAGATACCGTCTTTCCCACTTGGGTGGTGGGACCACAGCAGATAAGCGTGGTACTGGTTGGTGAGGATGGATAAAGATCGCTGCTTTGAAGGTCTGCAAGCCATCCTGCAGGTTTTGGTGGCACTGCCTGCAGGCTGGGACAGAAATCAAGAAAATGCTTTGAAGAGACATGAGAGTCAATGCTAGAAGAAATAGCTGTTACTAGTTTATTCATGTTTTCTGGAAGACGATTAGAATCCACTCTATATAAGCTAAAAGGGGGGGGGGGGGGAAATTGTGGATAGAAGTGAGAAATCAAGGGATTTATGAGAGGGACAAAGATTGTGGAATATTTTAATTTTTTGTTTGCTTGTTTTGTTAAAGAGGAAGAACTGATTGGCTTCTGGAGAGAAAACATGAAACACTTACCCAGAGGGTGCTTTATGGCCTGCTAGCTGAAGCACACAACAAAACAATTCAAAAAAGTCTTGTATTTGTCAAATACGTGACGCTTTTGTCACTGTGTTCCTGATTTAAAGACACAAAAGAAACTAGAAGAGGTAGAGTGCTAAGACCGCTGATTTGAGTTCACATGCAGCATGATGCCCTGCAGTCAGTGACCTACAGATGAAAAACACTGCCGTGATGTATGCAGAACCTTCATACGGAAATAATGAAGATCAGTCAATATTTCTGATGCTTGCAATAACTTGTAGGAGTTGTCCACAGACAATTTGTTCTTGTTCTTGGCATGTAATTATTCCAGTGTATTTAGGGTATCTTGCACTAAGTGTGGTTTAGTAATTGAATTCCCCCTACAATTCCACGTGGAGATTTCAGGGGCAGGAACACGCATTTTACCAGACAATTTAGCTTTTGCCCACTGAGTTTTCTATAATATTTGATTTGCGCTCTTTTCCATTGCAATGCTCAAGAAGTATTATAAAGGTAATAGTGTACCAGTGGCACAAAAAGGCTCAAAAGAAATTGAGATTAACTTTATGTACTACAACTATGACTGCATGAGACACTCTCTGGTTGTTTTATTATTGGGAATTTCTTTTTATAGAGGAATGCTAGTTAGCTGTGTTGGCTTCCTATTACCACAGTGAATTTGATGAGAGAACTTGCAAAGTGTATGGATAATCCATGACTCACTCCTCATAGTAAACTTTGTGTTAAGAAGACTTCCCAGATTTTAAAAATCTGTTGAAGCTGAAGTATTATGCTGAAGTTAGCATTACAGTAAGAGCTGTAATAGGAGCTAAAATTTAAACAAATAAAATATCTATAGCTAAATTCATATCTAATACATTTCCCTTCATAAACTTCACATATAATATGAATTTAGATCAACATCTTTCAACTTCCATATCTGCAGAGAAGGCAGGCAGAAAAAGGTTGTGTGGTTTATTTGACAAGGATGCATTACTTCCTATCAACTTTTCTCCCCCTAACTCTCATTGTTCATTCTTCATTTAAGAATCAATAATAAAGTGTAAAATTTGTTCTAATCTTCAGATCTTTTTGATTCATTCAAGTTCATTTTTGCAGGCATGATTTGGGCTATAATTCTAAAAACTCTTTGACCCCGTGAACAACCCCTCTTCCCCTGTGTTCATATTAAACATTTAATTCTAAAGTGAATATATTTTGAAATACTGAAGCAAGGGGTGTGGGGGAAAGGATATTTGTGAAGCCAAAGATTTCTTGGGGAATGTTTTCCTGTAAGTCAATATAAAATCAAAGTACTTGGTCTGGACACAACAAATCTGCTATTCTGGGTGAAGATGTGATGTTTTTTGATATGTTTAAGATCTATCTCTTTCTGTACTTCCGAGAGATTTATTTATTTATTACGATGTTATGATTACTGAAGAACGCTCTGGGGTTTTCATGTCTGACCCTAACTGCAGCAATACCTTAATGCCATGTGCATCTGAGAAAGTGCTCTAACAAAGTCCCTTTTCACTCCTTTTATTCACCATCTAAAAGCCTCTCCTGAGCCTCCAGACTCCTTCAGCCATCCTGGCCCTGGGCAGCTCCAGAAGGTTGCAGCAACGATGCAGAAACAAGTCGTTGACCACATTCATCTGCTTTTGCTCAACGCCGTTGTGCTGGTGCAACGCCAGGCGAGGGGCTGAGCTGATCACCTCTCGTCAGGCAGAAGGAAGCTCCAGGGCCTCCTCCTTCCTTCCCAGCCTCTCAGCGGATCCGGGGGAGTCCTGAGCAGGGGGTATATAGCCACTTGCACCATGGAAATCATGGTGGAAATTTCACGTGCAGTTCTGAGGCATTCATCAACGTGATGGTAAATGAAATATTAATAATAATCTCTAAAGCACAAATCCACATGAAACATAAGTTAAGATGACCAGTATTTTCTTGAGAAGATGGACTCATTTCTGATTCCTTTTGCTAACCGTTGGTGCAGCAAGTTTTTCTTTGGCACCTGGTCAAAGATCATCACTTAATCCAGCTCCATTTATTCATTTCACATAATTATGACTGTGGATTATGATAACTTCAGAGCCGCTTATATTCACTATGATTTGTCTTCAAGGTTACTGAGGGGTATATTTTCAAAGACTGAGCTTTTCTAACATGGACACTGAGTGGTGTCGAGCTGCATTTAGCAAGAGAGTAAAGTAATTTTTTTTTGCAAATACTGGGTGCTCGCTGGTCACCACACAATACTGGCAGAAAGGAAGAACCAGGAAAGCTGGAAGAACAGGAGCAGTTAAAATCCCCAGCCAGCGATACCCTCCAAAGCCTGACATGGCACCGGCCTGGCAGTGGAGGGGCACTGAGAGATGTACAGCCTTGGGCTGAGTTTCGGAGAGCAAACCAGGACACAGCCCTGCGGACCGGCTGTAGCTGCAGACCCCTCCCAAGTACCTTGCACAGTGAGTGATCTATGGCCGAGCGTCTAATAGTGCACCATAAGAGCTGCGGGAAATGGATTATGTGTATTTCATTAAAAACATCAGTTTGATTTACTCTTTAGAGAAAAGTACAAGAAATAGCGCTCTATCTTCTCTGAATCCAGTGGCAAAATATTCATTGGCCTCATTGTGAGCAGCATCAAGCCTTTTTCTTCAAATATTGAATCACGCCATGAGAACATAGAGAAACTCTATGGCTGATATATTTTGTGAAGAAAGACGTTCCAATTTCTGGGGTAAGCACCTAAGCCCTCTTCTGCGAGAAGCTGAGTGATGCTCCCTGTCAGGAGCACACCCCAGCTAAGCACTCTCAGTGCCGGTAAGAGCCACGAGTCTCTTTCAATGTCAGTAACTTGTGTAATGCATTGCCTCATGCTGCTGCTTTGACTAAGTAATGCATTATGTATATCTTGAGGTTGTGGTTAGTGTAATATTTATGCATATAGGTATCTGTGAGAGTCACCTTGAGTACGGCACAGCCTGCAAAGAGCAGATGAACAGCATTAGGTACTTTACTGCAATCCAGCATCTAGACTTTACGTAAAAAAGATATAAATGATGTAAGTTCACTCATCGGTTGGTTTCCTAATGATTCCTCCAGTAAGGAGAAAGAAGTGTAATGTGGGATCTCATCTAAAATACATGCTTCTAGACTTCAGCTGCAATGAGTATTTTAGAGACATGAATGCGATCATTTAAACCACTTGAACTCTCCTCACCCGCTTGAAGGAAGCAGGAAGAGTGAGAAAATATCAGACAAAACTGGTGCTGATAAATGATGCTCCCATATAATGAGTGCTGTGTACAGTTCTGGTCTTCCAGCTTTACCATTTTGAGGAAAGAAGGTACAGACAGGTGTGACAAGGGTAGCCAAAAGTGCGGTAAACTTCTGTGTAAGCAAAGACTAAATAGTCAAGGACTTTTTAACTCTGCAAAGGGATGAATATATGTAGTGTGAGGTATGTGTAGGAGTACTGGGGGGAGCGGGGCTGTAATGGACTTCTACAGTTCTGCAAGCGCCATGGAAATTTAACAAGGCCTACTTTTTCTCTGCCTTTCATTACATGAACCTGGGAGGCATCAAATGAAACGATCAAATGGATCTTTCAAAACAACCCAAAATGTGCAATACCTATACTCAGGTGTAACCTGTTGGTAAATTCCTTGCTACAGGACCTCGTGGATGCCAAAACTCCATGTGGTTAAAAATTGGTTAAATAAACTTATAAAAGGATACATCATCTTCATTAAAAAAACCCAAACAAACAAACAATCAAATAAACAAACAAACCTCAACCAACCGAAAAGGTAAGTCCACCTCAAGCTGAGGATGTCCCTGGTTTGCAGATTGCTGCAGGATGGGGCAATATTGGGAAAGCGTCGTACGCCAGCCTTTGTGACTTCCTCCATGAACATGTATTACTGGCCACAGCTGGGACAGGGCACGGGGATCTCCTGGCCTTGGTCTGGCCCTGTGCTGTCATTCACGTCGTCCTACATTATTACAGGCAGCCCTAGAGCCGAGGGTTGGCTGACACCGAATTGGCTTGCGGTAGGGGTTGAACTCTTACCAGTAGCTGAGTAGCAGAGGGACACAGCCACAGGCGGGGCTGCCGCTGCTGCCATCCCTTTGAGCAGCGACTGTCTGGTCTTGGTAAGAGCCAGAGCTCGGTGTGACAAAGTGTGGGCAGGGACAGGCACAGCCCCACGCAGCTTGGCCGCTGTCCTCACCAGGTTGTTTAATTCCAGGAATCTTCTTAAAAATGTAGGCTGAGCGTTGGTGGGACGCTCTTGCTGCGGGGCTGGTAATAGCAGTAAGTGTTCAAGCCTTTCTGAAACTCACCTCCGGCAACAAAGCGCACCCAGGCACTGAACAGCATGCCAGTGTATCGATCTCGAGCTGAAGTACCGCCATTGCTCCTTCAGCTCCTGAGGCTTTTTGTGAAGTCTTCCGTCCAGATAATGAAGAGGTCCAACCCTCCCGAGGTTATAAAACCTGATGATTTCATGGTATGGATCAAATCTAGCTTAAGGCTCAGCCTTGCTATTCCAGCTTCATTATTGCTGTATATTTTGGGGTGTGTGTAAACCATCTAATTTTCAGCTACGTTATTCTCAGGGTAGAATCAATAGCGGCTTGATCCTGTTTAGCAGAACAAAGGTTAGCACTTCTGATGAGGGTGAAGCAAACAGAGATTTGCCCTTTTATTTTGAAGAATGAAAACAAGGCAAGTTTGCCTTTAGAAGTGTGAGTTTTCCTGTGTTTATAGCAACTCCCTGTCCTGCTTTTTCCTTTTTTTTTCCTTTTTTTTTTTTTTTTTAACATAAAGCAGTATTTCTTTCTGGTCCACAGCACAGAAAACAGAAGAGGCTCACTGGCTAAAAGCTGGGTGGTTACCTGCTGCCTTCAACCTTGTTCTGCAGTGTGTTGTCTGTGCAAATACTCTACCACAGCACCTTAACAAGCTGCCGATGGGAGGAATCCTTTTGTCTCGTCTATGGTTTGTAAACCCCTCACTCCCACTGACAAGCCAGACTTCATGAAAATCATCCCACTCAGATGGACAGATTGACACGTTAATGACCCAAGACAGGAAGAGGTGAATTCAGATATTGGCCCAAAATAGTTATTGTCATCTAACCACTTGTTAAATATGTAATTTTTCAATTTCATTTAGTTCTTTTGTTACTGCTAGCATTAGCCTAGCAACCAGCATGCTGCAACAATTTTCCCTTATTTTTGCTGTATGTGCTACAATCCCTTGCAGTTGGATGAGGCTGCACTAGGCACTGACATTTAGATCACATAATTTTTACTAACAAGGACTAGAGGTGGTTCAGTAGCTGTCTGCACCACACTAGTGGCGCATCATTCATCATCTTTTCTGCTCTTTCCTGAGCCGCAACAGTGCCATTATTAGGCTTGACAAATAAATAGGCAGGGGTATAATTGTCGGAGATGGTGGGCAAGAAAAGGCTACTTTTCTTGTTCTCAGGAGAGAGCATTTTCCGGAGAGAAATACAAATTCTCGCCTGTTCCCCGGGGGCTATTGATGGCTGGATGTGCAGACGCAACGGCCACATTTTGTGGCTTAGGCCTGCAGGACTATACACCGCTCTTGGCATGATTACTGTTTAACAGGGTATCGTTAAAGATTCAGCGAGCTTAGGATGTTTGAAGAGGGGGCCATTAAACATCGCCAATAATTGGGCTTCCCGAGCCCGCACACCATTACACCAGCTTAATGGCGGTGAGACTCCAGTGAATACCTGCAACAGCACTGGCATCAAACAGGTAACAGTGCTGAAATGGGCCACAGAGACAAAATCTTAATAGGATGGGGACATAAGCGAGCTTTTTTTTTTTTTTCACCCTGGAACATCATCCTTCTTTTTCCTTTCCCTTCATATCCACTTTTCTTATTTTTCTCTCTGTTTTCAGGTTTGTGTTAGTGCATGCCTGTTTCTGCAGCATGCGTACTGCATCCTCCTCTGGACTCTTGCTCTCTGCCATCCCAACATCTCTATCACTGCCCAGCCTTGTTGGTGCATCGGGTGGGGGGAGTGCGGTGGGGTTATCGGCATCCCCCTGGGATCCAAAATGAGCCACTGTGAAATGGGCTGCTCCTGCTAGCGTGGGGACCGACATCCTCAGCGTACTCCCAGCGCACCAGCAGTGTAGTTTGCCTGGAAAATCTGTCAGGCAAAATTTGTTAGGTTTTTCGCAGCTCTGATTTCTCTATCCCCGAGAGTGTCTTTGCTAAGAGAAAGCATTGATTTTTGCTATCCAACACACACACGTATGAATATGATTCATTCCACCCCATTCCTCAGAATAACTTTTGTGAGTTGTTATCCCTGCTAAAATGAGCCTTTTCACAGTTCTGTATTTCCACCTAGCACACACAATAAAATTACCAGAAGTGAAATAAACTTTCCTTGGCTTGAGAAGAAATTTTACGCTGTTGTAGGGGACTCTTTCTGAAGAAATGATGGTTAGTTTTATATTATATTCATTTATATGTAAACCCAGCACCATATTTATTTGGTGTAAATATAGGGTCAACAGAAGCAAGCATGAACAATTTGAACCAAAGGTCCACTTCATAGCATTATACTATACTAAAATAAAAAGTATCTATTAAAGGCCAGATTCTACCATACAAACTAAAAATTTCAAAATCTGGCTAAAAAAATAATAATACCATTATTCAATGGTAAAAACACAATGTTTCTTTGCATTAGGATTTTCCCAAGTGTCTACGCATTCAACTTTGGTTAATAGATTAAAGCAAGTGCAGCATTTCGGTAAACATTTTTAAGGTGTATAGATTTTATACGTTAAATTGGTGAACACGAACATATACTAAAAAAGTAGGGATTCTACAAAGTGAAATAAAATTTAGCCCAGCAAGACTTAGTAAGGAAATACTTGAGTATTTTTCTGGAAAAAAGTGGGTAGAGTTAAAAACTGCATAGTTTGCACCTATCCAGTGCTATGGCAGGATTATGAGACTACACCATGTACATGCTGTTCTCCTGTTTTCCCTCATTTTCACTCCTCCACATTGAAGAAACTGCAGAATCACATGGAATGCGAAGTGGCTGGACCCCGACAGGAGACCTAGCTTCTTTTCCAGGGCTGGATTAACTGGTACTGTGCCAGCTGTAACAGATGTTTTTCAAACTTGTGTTTGAAGTCGTTCGGTGAGAAGACTGTGAAGCTTCTTTATCTAGATCTCACTATCCTTACAATAAGGAAGTTCTCTCTAATGTGTAAGCTCAATCTCCATTGCTGCAGTTTGTCTTCTCTCTACAGATAATTAAAAATTGACTACTGCCTTCTTTGCAGCAGTCCTTTATGTATCTTAAAGATTTTTACTGTTTTTCTGTAGGCTACCAAACCCTGAGTACGCAGGCTTCCTTGTACATTGCAAGATGTTTGCTCATTCTTTGGGCTTTCTCCATTCAGCCATGCCTTTCCTTGAAGAAGGATGGCCCAAAACAGAGGGGACTTCCCTTCGGCTGATGCTAGAAGTGCTGAGTATGGTAGAAGGATTACTCACTGCATATTACAAGCCACGTTACAGACCAACATGACTAGCATTTGCCTTTGCAAGAGTAGAACATACTCATCTCGATTAAGAATTTTTCTGAAGACCTGTTGTCTACCTACTCGATATCGACCCTATATTTATGCACTTTACCTCTGCTGCCTAGGTTTACAACTGAGCGTTATATGCATAGAGTCGTATACAATATTTTCATATAATTTCTCTAATGTGTGAAAACTGTTCCTTGGATAGGCCAACGGGATGATTTGACGTACAGTCTTGAGGCTTATGTGATTTATGTATAGTACCTGAACGCATCTTTTCTCACTTTGCTCTTTTCAGCCATTTCACACTTCATTCAATTTTCAGAAAGACAACTAGCCACAGCTCAAAAATTTCACCAGCTGGTTTTTCAACATTCATCAGGCATATTAGCCAACACTTTCCAACAACCTGCTAGTCAGATGATTTGAAATAATCAGAACTATCTAAGTACTCTTTGATCTGTTTCTTCTTTATTTGAGATCTTGTCTTGGAGATCTTTCCTCTTTTTCTCTGTGTTGACAACCTGATCTCAAATGACATTATGATACAAAAAACATTCAACAGTTTGACCATCTGATGATAATTTGTTGCCAGCTTTCCTCTCCTGTTCAATAGTGAACTTTGGATTTACTTTAAGTACAGATATATTTTTTTTTTCTTGTAATTGCTTATAATTTGTTCCTTCGGCTGTTTGGCCACATCTTAATAATGTGGGCTGCTTTCTGTTACTTATAGACTTCTTCATCATTCCAAAGGTTAACAAAGTGCTCATATTTTGGCCAACTTTGTTTCTCATTATCTTCCCTTTCTGATTTTCTCAATGGATTAGGTTGTGCTTGTGCCCTTGATACAGTTTCTTCAGGAAACCGACCAACCTCCTTAATTCTTCTTGCTCTTACATTCATCTCCCAGGAGAGATCATCTGTCAACGTTTTGAGATTATTGAAGTTTGCACTCCTGAGGCCAGCTGTTTTTCTTTTGCCATCCTTTCTCTTACCATCCCAAAAAATAGGAATGAGGTTACTTCATGGCAGCTCTTGGCAAGCTGGCTTCTACCTTGCTGCACTAAAGCTTCCTTCTAGCGTTCAGAAACACATCTATCATCAGAGCTCCCCACCCCATTCTCTTTTACCATCTTGGCAGAAACAAATGTAACCAGTACAACCCACAGCCTCCTGGCTAGCTAGTGTCCCATTGCACTATTTCTGCAACAGATATCCTAAAAGTCCAGTGCTCGGGTGATTTTGACCACGCACAAAAAGTCTTATCTACCATACCTACCTACTACAGCACTCTGTTTTCTTTGGTTTCTTTTCTTTTTTTTTAATAAATCCCCAACTATGATATCGCCCAAAATCTTTGCAAAGTTTAAATCATTGAGAAGGAAGTCTTTGTGCTGTGCAATTTTTATGCACGTCATCCAAAAATGCGGAATAATTTATTTCTTTTTCATGGGTTCGTATAATCTACCTAAGCTTTTATATAAGCAACTCAAACCTTGCTTAGCTTTTGAATGTTTAATTTCATTTATGAGTTCACATTGTAAAACTCAATGAAGAAAAGACATAATATCTGGATTATACACCAGCATCAATTCATGAAGGAGCACACCCTTTTTAAAAAGCTGTTAAATTCCACAGAAGGTGAAAAGATAGAAATAGAGGGGTTTTATATATATATAAGGTGTCATCATTTATGTGAAATTCAAAGTTACACATGCGAAACAACTAATACATCACATGTATCATCAAGTAGATCTAATTCAAGTTCGCAAATCTTCATCCTCAAGTAACTAATTATTTTGTCCATGATTGTGGACTGTTAGAGAGTAATTGTCTTGCTGGAAAACTAAGAACTGAAATTAGGATTACTGTGCACAAAAGAAATGATTCAGTTGAAAAAAAACCCTTTCAGCTGAGAGACAGTATTCCTGTAGATATGACAGTAAGATCCTGGTATTTCAAGAAACCCACCATAGTCAGAAAAAAAAGGTGGAACAGAGGCTGATAAGGAATGTGTTTGGGCATGCTAAGAATAGTAGCTGTGAGGTACAGAGGCAGCAATCTCTCATTCTCATTTCTGTCTAGAAGTAAGACTTATGCTGTAATGGAAAAACTGTGAAGGCTGAGGAACCTCAGTTCCACACAAAATAGGCAACGCGCACTTTTGTTTTTTTCATTAGGGAAAACAAATTGTTTTACCAAGTGAACTATCAATTGTTTAGACATGGGAATTGCAAGCAAAGGGATGAAACAAGAAGGTACCAGCTAAGAATCTGGCCAGTGGGAGCACTGGAAGCCCTGCAGAAATGTTATTAAAAAAAACCCCAAATAATCCAAAATTTGCATTTCATAACGGAGAAATAAATAAAATCTTCTGTAAAGTATGACAAGCTTTTCTGAACAATTAACCTATAGTAAAAAATGTCTGATGTAGCAAAAATTCAGAAGCAAAGACCACTAAGGACATGGGCTACTGAAGAAATCCTATAAAATTGATTGTATACTACATGGAGACCTGAGTCATCATTTTGTCTTATCAAAATGTCTTATTCTTTCAGTTCAGTTAAACCTGCAAACGATTCAACCTCTAGAGCTTTAATATTTTTAAAGAGACACTCATGTACAGAAGATGTCTTAAGGTGTTTGTTCTGTCAGGCTGGGTTTGATATCCTTATTAAAAAATATATATGGCTCACTTGATGAGAAAATTGCCTTCAGAGAGAAGGATTTTTCTTCAGCTTAAAACCTGAAATACTAAAATTGAGTATAAAAAAGTGAAGAGGCAAGTCGTGAAGCAAGGGACAGAAAAGAAAAATGACTGTGAACATGTTCTACTGAAACTGTTATTTTTTATTAGAAAAAGTAAAGCTAAATTCTCTGTTAGTAAGCTAATTAGAATTATTTATTATGTTGAGGGTTTTTTGTGAGAAATCTGAGGGAACAACTTGAAGCAGGAAAACTTACTTTGCAAGCTGCAATGATAAATATAGATCTTTTTTGACTGAGTAATGAAGAGGTAAACAGAAAGGAGTGCAATGACCTTAGGGCTTGTATTCTAACAGAGAGCAGAATATGCTTTAGCGTATAAAAAAGAAAAACAAATCATAGCATTCTTGAGTTTTACCTGGTAAATAGCAATGGTCAAACTCTGGCTGGTTTTGTTACGGGCATGGCTGGGCAGGCACTGGTAGCAAAGTACCAATAGAGTGGTGGGTAAATCCAGCGTGGATGAAGTTCTGGGCACTGAAAGGGAACAGAGTCGTGCTGCTTTTTGCAGGCTGCCAATTGAAAGCACCAGAAGTTGCGGCACGTGGTGACAGCTGGGAACACAAGTTGGGAGCTGACGATTTCAGCAGCATGCACTCTACCTCTTTCATACATGCGTATGAGTATATATATATTCAAAAAGTGCAAATGAGTGTAAACAGAAGTCCTGGCATTGCATCCTGAAATCCTGGAGTATTAACCTGACTTGGTGTGATCTTCCATTTCTATGCATCCTTTCTAGTCTATCCTGTGCTGACATTTGTGGGGAAGAGTCACATTAGGGGCTGGCTGCGGGCCCGCCTGGTAGCAGGAGACCTTTGCGGTGCGAGCCAGAGGACGAGCCCAGAGCCCTCCCCAGGACAGGCGTCAGCCAGATGGCCTGGCAGCCATCCTGCACCGCCGACGGGCAGCCTGGCATCTAGGGCCTCGTATTCGAATGACACTACATATTTCATTTAACTTTTCTAGCAGGCATTGGGAAGGGATGCGCTTGTAGAGGATGGCTGTAGCATTCACAAGAAATGGTATAAATTAAGGCAGAGTTTTAAAGCATGAAGCTTTGAGACTTTTGCCTTTAAAAAACCTTGATGCAAACTTTTCCTTCATGTTAATAATAATTTTCCCCTTAACTTCAGTGGCGGCTGGGTCAAGATTTTTGTTTGGTGCTACTACTTCCTACGAAAGAAATGTTTTCTCGATACAGACTTGGAAGGAAAATAATGCTATATTCTACATTATTTTTTAGAAAGCTGCAATCACAAAAACAAAAAGCATGGACCTAGGACACTGCTGTTGCAGTGGTTCATGGAAGGAATCCAGGTAAATATAAAAGGGGCAGGTTATTCTTCCAGCTATTATTGTGAACTCTGATGCCAGATTTTGACTGCAAATATGAGTGGCGACGTGACTGTAGCAGTCTGAACAGGCAAAGGTTGCCTGTCTCTAAATAAGTGCAATAGTGCTGCAGTGATGTTCTTCACCTCGCCACTGCGATACATTGAGGGTGAAGATAAATCCGCTGTTTGATGGGCATTTCCTGCTCAGAAAACTGCATCCTACATCTTCTGTGCTCGGCACAGCGTAAGAGCAGTGGCAGGCAGGCAGAGAAATGCGGAGTGGTTATGCACTCTTGCGATACAACGTTCACTAAGGAAGCATAATCAATGGCAGAAGTTGAAATTATTTGTCAGTAGCTCAGACCTTCACAGGAGCTATGAATTTGGGTATAGGTGAAAATCAATCCCCGTGTCTTTTGTGTTCAATTTCAGGAATGAAGAACTAGACCTGAGCTGAGGGTTGACCCTCTCCAGGACTGGGGAATCATATTTTATTCCTGGGTAGAGGATTGTCTTTGGAGCACTGTTTGGTTAGATGAGGATCTTGCTGATAAGGCGTATGATTGGTGCTCGCAAGGCAGCTGTTCAATTTTCAGATTTGTCATTGAATTTCAATATGATTTTAAGGCAGTTCTATATGAGCTTCGTCACTAAAATGCTTGATCATCCGAAGTAGGAAACAGTAAATGATCATTCAGCAAATTCAGAAGATGGATGCAATTACTCAGATAGACAATGCCAGGCCTTACACTGTTCCATTCGATCACGACGGGTGATGGTATGAAATAAAAGCTCATCATTGGTATTTCAGTCTCTTACAGATTTTCTAATAGAAATATTCTGTAAGACAATTTTAAAATACATGCACTTATCGAGTACCACATAATGAGGTAATACTGAGTGCTGTATGCTGCATAAAAAAGACAAACTCAATCTGGCCAAAGAAATTCAAGGAGAAATGGATTATATCCACAGACACCTGAGGGTATATTTAACTCTGCAATACCCGTAGCAAGCAGAGTTTTTTCATGTCTTTTAAGAAGATGAGCAAAAGTAAGGTTTGACTCCCACTGATTTTCAGTAGGATTTACGTGCCCAGCAACATGAGGATCCCATCCAAGAAGAACTAAGGATTTTTTAATGTTTTTTAAATTACTAACTTTCAATGTTTCATTGTGTAATACCTGAAATGGTATCTCAGAACAATGTTTTCTTTGAGGAAGTGAATAAGAAACGTAACACAATGTTGGAAATAGAAAAGCAGAGCCTTATTTTACCATATTGCAGGATATGCTTACTACCAGGCCTGCTTAAAAAAAAATTAACAACATGAAGTCAGATTTTCAGCTGTGCAGAACTTTGCCTGAAGGGGATGACAGGGATGAAAACATGGCTTTATGTCATCTTCTGCTGCAGATCTCTATACTTTCCTGAGCCTAATTCTAACTTAAGCTCTGCTCTTGAATATTAACCTCCACTCTTCCTCACTACAGAGTGGACTGGCCATTTTAATGGCAATGTTATCATTATTTCCGGCTCCAGAATTCCTTTTTAAGAGGTAAAATACTAAATACCAAGATACTGAAATGGAGAATAAATACTTCAATAATATTATGCCGTCACTTGCTCTGTTGTTAAAGTAAGATTTAATGTATTGCAGAAAAGGAATGGAAGAAACTGTAAGAGAGAATTTTGTTATGAAGCTCTGGTGTGCAAAACTATTAAAATTATGACCTGAGATCCATTTATTTGTTGCAACATTGTATGTGCTGATCTCTTTTACGACCTATTAGCATCATTTTATTTGTCCCTTTAGCCTGAAGTGGTCCAAAATGATCTGCCTTCCTTGTTTACCACAAAATATCATAAATTCAGAAACAGATGATGTATCAAATGTCAGCTAGAAACTGAAACACGGGAGGTTCTGTCAGAACATAAGGAAAAATATTTTTCCTGTGAGGGTGACCAAACACTGGCAGAGGTTGGCCAGAGAGGTTGTGGAGTCTCCAACCTCAGCCATTCTGTGATTCTGTGAATACTTATCTGTAATCTACCAAAAGGTGAGACTGGCTCCATACCTTCATAGATTGAACATGAAAGAAATGAAGTAAATCAGTTTATTTTAACCCTGATAGCATGGGAGAAAAGGATAGAGAGATAATCTGGGAATTCCAGTTCATTTAACTTACTTTACAAACTCACTAAATACGGCACACAACAATCCCAAAGCTGAAGTCTTCCAAGGTTAAAGTGACAAAACTGCAGAAAGTCAGGCCACTGGGCCAGTGGAGAGAGTGCTTTGTCTACACCAGTCATTGTTTTATTGTTAGCCCTTTCCTTGCAAGAATGTTAAAATTCACCAAAATATATTTAAGTAAAGCAGGTATTTGTTGGTGTTTGCCACCGACGTTTCTAGGAGAAAGAAGTCTTCTGAGGGGCCATAAGGATCAGTGAACTCTCACTCTAGAGTCTTGGTAATGCTGTATCACATCTATTTTATCTGAGTTTCTGATCCATTTTGACAACATCTTACATATTCCTGTCTTAAAGGTCAAACCTGCTTCTTGCCAGCAATAACTGACAAATGAAAATATCAGTGTTTTAGAAAAATGACATCCATAATAGGTTAATCTCATATTTATCAACTGAACTTGATAGGATGCTCTTCAAAAGTGATTGGGGATATTCACCATAAGCATTTCTGAGTCTGTGAAAAGCTCAACTTAAGCTTCCATTATAACAGACTGTAAAACCAATCAATGTGATATCTGAAAAATATTGGTGGATCAAGGCAGATGCCAAGTTTTCACAGTCACTTACGATTACTCTATCAATGAACTTGACTGCATAACTGAATCTGCAAAGGTGCCCTCCAGAACAGGTCAGTTTTTAAAGGACCTTACTGTCAAAAGAGCTCAAAAAAGAAGTACATTGTATTTTTCTAATATGTGTTTCTGGATCTGAATAATAGACAAAGGAATTTTAAAACATCTTGAAAAAAACCCCTGAACAAACTCAGTATATTTCACGTATGTCCATAGTGGCATTGCAGGTGTAGCTGGTGTGTTCGATACAGTAAAATTAATACGGCTACAAAGATTGAGAACAAGGATGATTGGGATAAGGAACAGGAAAACTAAATGGCCCACAACTCTTGACGAGGAACATCTCTAGGAACAATGGTTCACTGTTTCCCACAGCTCAAGAACTAAGGGTCACCAGATGACATCACGTGACAGGTTGAAAAATGAGAGGTACTTAACCCACCACAGGCTGCTGCTGATGCAGTAAACTCACATGAATTCAAAGAGCGATCAAGCAGACACTCATGGGAAGAAAAAAAAAAAAAATCAATACTTGCTAAACAGAAATCTCTGCTATGACCCAGTAAATTTCCAATAAAAAGAGGACCTTAGCCTGGGAGAGACCAGGCCAGTCCTCACAATAAAGTGGTTGTAGCCTTAAACTCTCCAGACATCTCTTACGGGCCACTGCCAGAGACTCGTTACTGGGCTAGGCAGACCCATTGGTATGGCTACATATTTTTCCTTGCTTCTTGTGGCTGTATTTTACTGCTCTGATTTAGGATGGTAGATGACATCAGGTAAATTACAGCTTTTGTGCAGGAAAACACATTCCTTTTATGCTGAGTAGGAAATAGTCCATCTGTTGGGGAAAAAAAAAATTGTAATTTGCATAAACATTCTTAAAAGGTACTTCCCCTCCAGTATCTCTGTATGTCTGGGTTCCTCAATAGCCAAACAAGTTTGGGAAAATAGAATCATAGAGTCATTTAGGTTGGAAAAGATCCTTAAGATCATTGAGTCCAACTGCTAAACCTCTGCCATCATCAGAAGGGAACTTGAATCAAATTTTATCTGAGTTTTTGAAATAAGCTCATAGAACATCTCCATCCTTTATCATATCCCAACCTGCCATTTCACTTCCAATTTTTGTCAGGATCTGAGCTGGGAACACAGAGCATCTCAGCAGGATTTATTCCTGTGAGTGGGAACAAGAGTGGGAAGAGTTGAATTCAAATCGAAAGGGATTTCTCTCAAAATTTAACACGCTTTTAAAGGTTCTAGAAATAACAGTGTTTCATAGCTGCATCTATCCCTAATATAATCTTGCCCTGATTCAGAAAAATGACTAAGCATGTGTTCAATTTGAAATGTTCCCATGCTTTTTCAGCCAAGAGAAAAAAACGGAAGCATCGCAAAACGCTAAAGTAAATGCCTGCACATACAACGATACATTTCACCAACACCTGCATTGGGTATGTACGTCTCCATTGTTCTGCAGAAGTCATCCTAAAAGTAGCCTTAAAAGGACAGATGATATTTTTGTATCAAAGAAGGTTTGGGCTGCCCACAAAGATAACACGGTGTTGGGTCTTGGGAGTGCCGTGCACTTCAGGCTGTTCAAAGTTTCGGCCAGCTCAGGAGTGATGTAACACATCATCCTGTCTAGAATAGATTTGCTTTGAAAGCTGAGAAAGAAAACGCAGAATTAAAAGGAAAAAAAAAAAGTAATCTAACTCTGTAAAGGATCAATCTAAAAATGATATACGGAAAAAATTAACTATGCCACTTCATAAATAATATTAAAGAAAGCAAACAGTAAATTGAAATTTTTCTTTATGAATGCAGTTCAAAAAGAGTTACTGTCAGAGCTGTACCCTTCTGCTGCAAAAAGCAGTCATTGTAGATGCTGTAAAAATGCTAAATACAATTTATAGATTCACTTTTATTATGTTAAGATGACACTAACATGGTACCATGATTATTAATTATAACAGTGTAAAAACCATCTGTGACTTGGCTTCTCTTTATTGATAGAAAAGATGTGCAGTAACGTATGGATAGTTTCATTCACCACTATATTACTCCAATTTTCAACTGATGTAAAATAATATTACAGCAGCATGAATATGAAGTACCACAGTGGGGAGTCAGTCCTCTGGTCTGCATTATTCCAGAACAATATGGGTAATATGACATATGGGTAATAGCATTATGTTCTCTAGGAGAGATGGTAAAATGTAAAATAAGAAACAGCATCTTCTAGGCAATTCCAGAAAGTTTAATTTAAAAGGTGTGATCTTACAGCTGTCCAGCAGATGCCCACTAAATATTAGAAAGGCAAATGGTGGTAGTCCAAGTCACCGTCCCGGTAATTGGACAGTATTGACAGTCTAAGGTGAATCCCTGTCCCTGGCAATGGGTGTGAGTGTTGATTTGGATGGGGGAATGAATTCAACCTCCAAGTACTCTTCTGTGCCTGTGTCTATCATAATTACTCATAGTCTGCATTTCCACATTGCTTAAAGAAGTGCCAAAGATAAAGCCTTGAGGAGCAGACCTTAATCTGACTATTTAAATAAGTTTAATAATCTCCTCCTTTAATTTTTTTTTGGAGGAAATCCTAATTGGCTTTGGTTTTACTTAACCAGAGCTAATCTGAAATATGTCTCTTCAGGCCACTTTCAGTCCTTGCATAGGTCATAAAACACTCCAATGCTTTTTTATTTAATTTCATTTTATTTTTTTAATTTATCTTTCTCCTTGCTGGTAAAAAAATGAAAGGAGTGAGAGATATTGTGAGTAGAGCTCAGTGAAGGCCAATTGCAAGGTTCTCCGCTATCACCTTGGAAATAATGAAGGAGAATATTGCCCAACAGTTAGAAGATTGAACTGATGAAGATGCCTTGTAAGGAATGTATAAGGAATTATTATATACAGAAAAGAAGTGAGTATTGAGGATGTAACTTGGAGATTCACTATAGACATTTCCCCCAAACATGTGAAGAAGCATTTTCTGATATTATTAGAGATTGTTAGTATTGCTATTACTACTGCTGTCATCATAACTTTCACCCCAGGGCTCAGGTCAGCAACAACAATTTCTACAAGGTTATCAGGATTGCTGAACATTTCCTTTTCTGCTCAGTGATGCTTAACAGTCTTATTTCTGGTCAAAATAATTTTATTGGGAACTATGAAGCATAAAAATAATGAGACCAATTTTCATAAAGACATCTTTCCCTTGTGAATGCAATGTGCAATCACAGCAGAGCAGCGGCACCATCTCACCATTTGTGCTTCCCAAGCAAAAAGTGTTAATGGTGCTGAACAACACCCTGGTTGAAGCTGTGACTAGTCCAGGTCATCCTTGTTCAGGAAAGAGGAAGTCAAACAAAAATATTTGCAGAGAAGGGCTACTAGGATTTTAGGTAGAAAAGAAAGTCTATGATTCTGAAAGACGCTCAGAAAGTTCAGTTTTGTAGAGGCAGTCTAAAAAAGGGATATGCATCCTTTTTAATACATATGTTGTAGGAAGAAGTATGCAAGATAAAAGACAAGCTGGCAAATGAAATACCATTTGGGGAGAAAAATCAGAAAAGCAGTTTGCTAATGTCTCTGGACTGGCCTTCTAATGTCTGCTATGATGGAAAATATTTTAAGCTGGATCTTGAGAAGTTCCTGGTGGGTCCAGCTTGACACTGGTGATACTGGAGTCCCGCAGACTGGCTTTGGCCACCCAGAAGCTGCTATCCATTTCTGTATGCTCTAAACCACAATTGTTGGTAAAGGTTGTGTAGCCGGCCGTGTACGTGCTCAGGTATGTGCCCATGGTTGGCTTTTGGTCCAGTTCCAAAGGGAGCCGGGGACACGGTCCCACTCAAATGTTTTTTTTCTATTGGCAATTTCAGCACGGTAAAGCTCTGAAAGATTTTTAATATGAACCAGTGTCTTCCCTTCTTTTGCTCATGGACCTAAATGAGCCTCAGTTTTTAGTGAGAAAGGGATTACAACAATCTGTGTTCTTTCTCCTCTTATTGGATTCCCAGCTGTAGAAAGAATTAAGCAATGAGGTGAAATAATTGTTTAAAATTACTGAAAATGAATCTTGATCACAACCTTAAAACTGAGAATCATGATCATTATATTTGCATTCTCATGAATGTACATGAAGTCATTGTTGTGTACCAGAGTATATATTTGTGTGTTAACTTTATCAAATTTAAGTGTTTGTGATATCTCAGTGAGCATGAAATGTAGTTACTTGGTTGCACCTGTTCATAATAATTGGATTCAATATTCATGAATGATTTTCCAGTAACTATGTGCATGAGCAACAATCATTAAGACAGGCTTCCAGCTCCCCAAGTGTTGTACTGCAAGGGATCTGTGAGCTCTGTGAAAACAAAGGTTTATAAAATATCAGCTGACATTTGGAAATGTATGCACAGGTGATTGCTCCTCTTGGCCAGGGTAACAAATCCCTGCTTCTTCACAGATGGGAATTCACCTTCATGTAGCAATTAGGAATGATGGTAAATGGAAAGGGATGCTATCTAAAGTAAAAAAGATCACGCTGAAACTAACAAGTGTTAAGTGAGCCGAACCAGAAGCAGCCTGGAAAAGGCAGAGGATGAAAATATTGAATGTTAAATGTGCCAAGACTAGCAAGAGTCAAAAAGCAAAAATCCAAGCAAGCAAGCAGAAGAAAACATAAACCGTGAAGATAAAAAGATTATTTAATTAACCTTGTAGTAATGAAATAAGTATTTTGTCTTCCAAGAGACCTTTGTTTATCCCTGAGCTTATCTGTCCTCATCCTGGACTATTTGAAAGGTCATGGGCCAAACCAGAATACTGTTTGAGCTGATAGGAGTAACACCTCAGGTTAGATGAGATAGCGTAGCTAGGGGAAGTGTCCACACACCTCTCTCTGGAGGGGCCACAGGGTGGGATGTGGAGGTGGCCAGGGATACAGTGGTTCATGCAAGCTGTTATTGTCACATTAAAAATCATTACTTAAATTGCACATGTTCGTTCTTGTTAGATCAGATTATTACAATCCCTATATTTGGTGAAATCATGCCCAAACAATATTTCTATTCTCACATTGTCTAGTTCATCTTTTCCTGATAACTGTAATGGTTCATATGTAAGTAAATTACTTACAGATGGAGATACGCTAATAAACCCAGCATCCAGGTTGGAAGGTCACTTACTGTAAAATTTGCATTTCTCTAAACACATTCCAGTTATCAACACTGTGGATGTAAAATAAATATTAAATATTAAAGCTCGTATTAAAGGTTTGGTAGCCACACATGTGCTATACGGAGGACCTATTCCTCAATGCAGTATGAGTCAGCTATAGCTACATAGCCATGCAAGAGTGGACTCCAGCACGGCCTTCCTCCACACTGTTTGAAATCAGCAAGAATGGGAGTCTTTCTTTGACTTCAAGAGGCTTTGAGCAGGTGCTCAGCTGGCTTATGTGCCAGGTCCTGCACTTCAGCCACAACAACCCCATGCAGCGCTACAGGCTGGGGGAAGAGCGGCTGGAAAGCTGCCTGGTGGAAAAGGACCTGGGGGTGCTGGTCGACAGCCGGCTGAACATGAGCCGGCAGTGTGCCCAGGCGGCCAAGAAGGCCAATGGCATCCTGGCCTGTATCAGAACTAGTGTGGCCAGCAGGAGTAGGGAAGTGATCGTGCCCCTGTACTCGGCCCTGGTGAGGCCGCACCTCGAATACTGTGTTCAGTTTTGGGCCCCTCACTACGAGAAAGACATTGAGGTGCTGGAGCGTGTCCAGAGAAGGGCAACGAGGCTGGTGAGGGGTCTGGAGAACAAGTCTGATGAGGAGCGGCTGAGGGAACTGGGGTTGTTTAGCCTGGAGAAGAGGAGGCTGAGGGGAGACCTCATCACTCTCTACAACTACCTGAAAGGAGGTTGTAGCGAGGTGGGGGTTGGTCTCTTCTCCCAGGTAACTAGTGATAGGACCAGAGGAAATGGCCTCAAGTTGCACCAGGGGAGGTTTAGATTGGACGTGAGGAAAAATTTCTTTACTGAAAGAGTGGTTAAACATTGGAACAGGCTGCCCAGGGAAGTGGTTGAGTCTCCATCCCTGGAGGGATGAGTAGATGTGGTGTTTAGGGACATGGTTTAGTGGGCATGGTGGTGTTGGGTTGATGGTTGGACTTGATGATCTTAGAGGTCTCTTCCAACGTCAATGATTCTATGATTCTATGATTCTATGATTCTTATATTATGTATTGAGGGAAGTCTTCAGTCCTAAAAGTACATCGTAGTGGTGCTGGCTAACTAGAACTTGGCACATCTGAGTCACAGCAAGGCTAAAACTGAATATCCGGGATATTATCCAATGGCTTTTACTAAAAATGTGAGAGTCACAAGATTCCTTGTGACAAGGAATTCCAGCAAGCACAGCTTCCCATGAGTAAGTGTGCCTATTTACTGCGATTACATTAGGCACTGTGGCTAGCACGTTTTGCATCATCGATGCCTGAAAATCAGGATGAAAATTGGTCTTTTTCTCCTCTCCTTTCACCTCTGCTTAGGTTAGCATCTTTCTATTTGGGATTTCCTGGACAGAAGTAGGCATCTAATACACCGGCTAACACACGGGCGGTTAGCCCAGTGTTTATAAGATACATTGGATTTACTGCAAATGAACAGATGATGTCCAGTAAGGCCAGTATTTCTGGAAGAGTATAAACACTTCTTGCAACTGATTTGTATGGGCAAGGCAACCAAGTCACAGATTTCTGGAGGACTGAGCATAGCTTGTAGGGTTCCTGTGGTTTCTTTTAGTAAAATGCCAAAACTCATTGCAGACATTTCCTATCAGAAAAAAAAAAACCAAAAAAACCCACCACAAGATGCAATGAGGTGCATCCAAATTTAGGATAGCCCTTTCTAGACCAGTAGCATATCGTACAAGTAGGCAAAACTTACAGTTTTTGCCTTGCACATGTTGAATGATTGTCTGGCTATGTCTAAATTGTTCCACCAGCCTTTAAATGTCCTCTGAATCACATCTGATCTAGCATCAGATGGTACAGGGAATAGGCAATTCCCAATGAGGTGCACAGTTTGAAAGATCATATAAACAGCTGGGGTTTGGCTCACCTCTGCTTTACTCTAACTTCACTTTGTTGTGATTCCACTGAAGAAAAGCAGATGTAGCAGGAAGATCTAAAACGACATGTAGGTTGATCCAAGATCAGCAAAAAGTAGGAATAAGACACTTTAAACCCTGTGGACTGCTACTTCCTCACGTGCTAAGAAAGGGCAAAGAAAGCTTAAGCGCTATTTTCTGTTTTGGTGACATTTTACAACAATATGTATTTTCTACAGGTGAAGACTTGAAAAAGAGCATCTCCATTTTTAGATCTGATGAAGACCAAAGCAATCAGCAGTCAGTTCCTTGGATAAACAATCGGTCAGGATAAGCCTGCACATTGGGGAAATTCAGGGGCTTTTACAGCTTCTGAGGATGGCTGAGAGTGACCCTGCTGGGATTACGCAGAATATCTAATGCAATGGTTATCAGTTACTTACGGATGAAGGAAGCTCTAGAAATGGAAATAATATTTAATAAGCATTGACAAAGAGGGTTTTTTCCTATTCTCCTGATTTAATGTGATCTCCCCTTAACAAGAGTAGTCAGACTCCATAGAAATGAACATCACAGAAAGCAGACTGAACTTGGGCTACATAGGTAACTATATAAAACTATCAGTTCATGCAAAAAAGAAAAGAAAGAATTATCAAGAAAAATATCCAAGTCTGGCTTTTTACATAAGTGCCTATATAGTGGCTCATGCCAAACGTGGTCTATTTTTTTGTCCCTCAGCTATATTTTTGGCTCACAAAAATAGAAGTACTGACAAAATAAATTTTCTTAAAGAACACAGCTATTTATTGATCCTGAATTCTGAAAACTCATGAGTTTTGGAGCCGCAACTAACCTCCGATTCAGTATTCATCATTTTGAAAGCTATTCATGAATTGTATCATCTTGTTTCACAGCTTCAGCTCCCAAAATTATGAACTTCAGATCATACTATTTATTGCAGAAAGAACAGAATGCAATTTGTTTTGCCATTATCTATTTGGTAAAATGTGTCCCATGCTAATGTCATGAGAAAAGATGACAGCAGGCTTTAGCGTGAAAAGCAGAACAGGTTAGATTTAGGTTATGGTAATGAGATTAGAGTGAGACAAAATACAAGATAATACAAGCAGAAGACCACGTGGATAAATACAGAGATTTCTGTAATGGCAAGCTAAATATGCAAAGATCGTACATCGTTTTTAATTTATCACTTTCATCTCCTTCTGCTTTTGAAATCTAGTTAGTAGCATAATATTGGCCTAGAGTTTTAAGGAAGAAAATGTCAGCAGGCATTATTAATCTTATTTATAGATAATTGTATTAAAAAAAAAAAGGAAAACAACATTGTTTATCTTTGTTTTGAAGCCTGCAGATATTGTGGTTATTTTGCATAATGCATATTGGTATCAGTTGCTGTGTTTTTTTAAACCTAAAATTAATATTAAATGCTTACAGCCAGTGTCTTAATACTTCTTAAAGAATACAGAGCAAGTTCTTCGCCTCACTAACTGCACCACCAGCTGCCCATGTGGCTCCGCGTAACACAGTCAGTGCCAGTCTCTGCTTGGGCACTCACATCTTTCTCCTCCTCTTCACAAAGCCTGCAGTGCTTCAGAAGAAAGGTGTCACCAAATGAATTTCATAGAATCATAGAATCATAGAATAGTTTGGGTTGGAAGGGACCTCTAATGGTCATCTAGTCCAACCCCCCTGCTGTGGGCAGGGACATCTTCCACTAGATCAGGTTGCTCAGAGCCCCGTCCAGCCTGACCTGGAATGTTTCCAGGGATGGGGCACCCACCACCACCTCTCTGGGCAACCTGTGCCAGTGCTTCACCACCCTCAGTGTAAAAAATTTCTTCCTTATATCTAGTCTGAATCTACCCTCTTTAGAACCATTTCAAGTGTGAACGCTAGCCTGCAACACTGAGCTTTGGCCTCTTGCCAGATCCTTTGATTTTGGCCAAGGGAAGAGAAACAAATTCTGCAGTGTGTAGTTGAGCACAGAGGTGTCAAGTCCCATGGCCGAGCCCCTCTGGTCACACCAGCCTCCCTGCGGGTCCTTCTGCTGCGTCCGACTCGACAGCCCACCCACATTTGTGCTGTTACTGCTTGGTTTTCCATTTTGAACTAAAGGATCTCTTGGACAACTTGCAGAAGGTGAGGCTACGGAGTTTGAAGCACCCTTTAATGTTGAGAGAAGAAGGTTCTTCAGGCATCCACACACTTGGAGCTTATCCACCCCCATTGCTGTGCACCTGCTCTTCAGGAAAACTCATCACTGGTGTATGGGTGGTATTGGAGGGTGCTCTGTAAATGTAAGGTGGTATCAGCTGGGAGAGCAACGGCAGGGGAGTTAAAAGGAGGAGGCACTAACTGAGGGATGTGAGCCCTAGGGATCTGGTTTGAGATTCCATGCAGGAATGCTGTATTTCCATCCAACATTTCTCAGTCAGAGGCACAAGCATACTGTCAAACTGTGTAACAGAAAACAAAAGCTTTCCAGTTGCACTAACCTGTCCTTGCATAGGACATCAACTGTCTCACACAGGTGTATTAGGTCAGGTATTTCGGGAAGAGGTGACTTTATTGTGTGCAGGCTGCACAGGTAACCTCTGCATTTGCTTGAGAAACTGCTGTACGAATGGCCGGGCAGGAGCTAGCCCTGCCAGCACTGCCAGGCAGCTGGAAACCTTGGAGGAGCCTAAAAACATCCCCCAGTTCTCCATAACTGTGTCTCTGACTGAGAAACGAAGTCATGCCCACGCACCTTTGCCCATAAATCAGTAAGTCAGGGGCTGCTGTTGCCACCACACCACCACCCTCACTGATGGTATCGAGACAAACAAAGTTTATAACCTTGCATTAGCCTATTGCTTATATCTGAAATACCATACCACACCACACAACACCACACCACACCACACCACACCATACCATACCATACCATACCACACCACACCACCAACTTACTGTCTTGTGAGGGCAAGCTTCTCCGAGTTCCTATTTCCCATGCGTATTTCGCTGTCTGCGTTGGCTGGATACCAACTCTTTGTCAAAGAAATATTAAGGGAACCACAAGTGGTCCTTGTGATTACACTTAATACCATTGTAAGAACCGTGTGAGAGACAATACGATGCGGTCAGCCGCCTTTTGAGCAATTTCCATGCTTCTTTTTTCACAACTGTACTTTAGCAGTGGCCAGCCTGCTTGTGGGTTTCTGTTTTAAAATGGGTGCTGATATTTTCTGTCGAAAATGGAGTTATTGCACTCTATTTTATTTTGAGGGAAAAAAAATCTTGGGTTTTTTTGTAGCTATGTAAACCTTGTTTACGTGAAACAGCTCCACACGTTTTTTTTTTGTTGTTGTTGTTTTTTTTTTCCACAGCAATGCTCTAAGCAGGAGGGAAAAATGCTCTGCAGATCTCCAGAACTGTGAAATACCAAATAACTTTTTCTCATTGTTTATTTTAATTTCTAGAGATTTTGCTAAAAACATTAAAGATCAAAATTCTTTTTCATTATTGATAGAGGGTATATTTTTAGCTAGAGGAGGCTAGCAGGATCTGTAAGTTATATTCATTTTGATGTTCTTTCAGGATTTTTAAACTACTTTTGAATTTTCTCGTCTGTGGACACTGAGATAAATTCAATGCAACCCATTCCACTGTCTCATAGAGAAATTCAAATGCTGATTTCAAGCAGTATCAAGCAAGATCTTTTTAGGTGTTGAAAATAACAGCCCCTCTTAAAACTGTTCCATCTGAGTTATTTTGAACTTTTTCTCTGGCACCTCATCTCACAGTGGCTCACATAAGTCTCACGCTTCTCGGTGTATTGGAAACAATAAATTCAATGTGACTTTGTGAGAAAAATTGATAGACTGATTATAGCATGCCAGCTCAAAATTCAGAAACGAAACAACCAGTTTTCATCACACCGCCGCTTGCTTAAGGCAGAAATTCACACATAGGAAAACTTTCGATACCATAATGTACATAACGTAACTTTAAATATTCTCTCTCATGCTTTCTTAGTAATATACGCTAACACAGTAATGTTTACATTAGAGATGGGCTTGAGCTACAAACAACAGATTCAGATTTTGCTTTCATCTAGAAACTTGCAAAATTTTAAGAAGATGAACTTTTATAACAGCATATGTGGTGGGGGGGGGAAAAATCCCGTTGAAGCAAGAAAATATAGTTATTCTATAGTCTTTGGTAGGTGCAATTGTGGACTAACAGACATCTTAAACAGTGAAACTGTGGGAATTATAATTAATTATATTGCTTTTAAATCATGTTCTCAGTATTATTGCACAGTTCCACTTATGCTCTGAATTTCTCTTTAGCTTTCTATGCATCCTGAATATTTTGAAGATTTTAAAATGAAATGAAATGGAGGTTGCTAACACTTGACAGACCCTTAAGCTGGGAAAAACATGGAAAGAGCAGCCTGGTTAACTCAAGCAGAAATTGCCGTAACGCGAAGACGTCTGATTCTTCAAGGTTTTAAAAGCATCTGTCTCAGTGGATACCTCCAAGACAGACTCACTGCAAGTGCCACGGGACAATTCAGAGGAACAAAGTGATCTGAAAAACCACTAAATGGGAGGGAAAGATGAAAAAAAATAAGAGTGGGTGATTTTTCTCTTGTGGGGGATGGGAATCATGAGTTACACCGGTTGGATTAACGCCAAGATTTCCTTCAAAAGAATACAGAAATAGAAAATACGCATTTCATGTTCAAATTAAGAAACCCACATTTTTAGGGGATGAAGACTAGTAGAAGAGACTGCCTGAAAACCAGACAATTAAGGAAAATAGGGAAGTCTTACTGAATTTCTTTAGCTGCGGTAAGGAGGTTTGCTGCAATACCAGTAATGGAGGAAAATTACAGCTCCTTCTTGCATTTAGGGACGATCCAGAGCACCAGTAAAAGCTTGGCCTCCGTTGTGCACAGGGATAAGTTTGTGGAGTTCAGGGGGAAGAAATCTGCAGGGAAATGGGGTCCTCCATCCCACAGATGTGTGGGGTAATACAGAGATGCTGGAAGAGTCCTTCAAGCTCAGCTGTGCTCTGCAGGTTCTCAAGTCTTATCCAACGCTACCTCTGAAAACCACCGCGCGGAGCAGCACCGGCGGTGGATGTGGAGTCTGGCTATGAAGCCTGCACTGGGCGCACATCTGTATTTACTGGCTGTTGCCCCATTTGCACATGTTGTACGGAACAGCAGCAGCGTTGTGCCTCTTTCTTGCCTTTTGGCTCTTTTGAAAACCAGCTGCAGAGGACACTAGTCGGGGCTGAGCAGCGTACTTTCAAAAATTTCAATTTCAATTACTGAAAAATGTTTTAATACTTTTGTGCTCATCTTCAAGTGAATGTGTGGAATGGTGTGGCAAACGTATACATTCAAACAACCCTTCTCATGTGCACATGGGATGCTTATGCCACCGAGTTTGGATCGAATGCTATACAGCTATTGGTGGCTAAGCGTAGTCACCAGGCCCTTGCAGAGCAGTTCTGTTAGATAAAGATCACAAAGCTACAAAGAGTGATTTAAAAGTTGGTTTTGGCTTTTTTGTCTTATTAGGAAACGCTGATCATTTACATTTAGAAAATTGCAAATGTGTCACATCTCATCAGTGTTGCATAATTTATATACAGGTACTCGCTTTCCAAATGTGACACAACACAACCTAAGGTCAGTAAGATGAGCATCCCACCTGAAATGTGGCATTACACATTAATATCTTCGATTACATATATGGTGCATATGGTATATGTGCAAAACTGTGTGGTGAGCTTTTAGTGCTTCTGCAATGACAGTGGATGAAGACACAGCGCCTGTAATTTTGGTATCCTACACAGCTGACTTAACAGGTAACCTTAAATGTGCTGTTGCCACATAAAATACCACTATCGGCTACTCCTTCAATTGTTCTTCATCATTAAAATAACAATAATAGCCTAACATATGGAAGCATGCTGAGTTCATTTGTAGGAAACATTTTCAAACATTGCTGAAAAAACTACATTAAAAAAAATCCGTGTGGTTGAAAATGCACACACGTATTCTGTGGGAACACTACTCTGAAAACACGCACATGTATCTTTTCAACTCTTAAAGGAGACAAAATAGCCAGCACTCTCTGGTGTTTACTCTGCCTATATTTAATATAGGTGATAGCTCCCATTCTTCTTCCCTTATTAAATGCTGTCCTTAATCTCAATCTGAATTATTGGTGTACACTCCAAAACAGGATGAATGCAGGACTCCTGAGAATGATGGATGACTCTGGTGCTTCAGTTCTGGGTGCCTAGCGTGGCACTTACGTAGAAAGATCTGGCTTTCCTTTTGTTGAGCACTTAAACTTTGTAAATATTTTGCAGATATCTGTGGCTTAGTCTCCTCAAATATATGCCAAATAAGTACTACTTTTTTATTTTTTTTTAAAGCATAATGTTAAATAGAGTTAACAACATACCTACCATCCCCTCATCCCACTTTTTTTTTTTCCTTTTAAGTTATTTTGAGTGTGTGATCTTTATATCTCAATATCACAGTGACATAAGGATCTGCTTTGGCTGTTTGCTTTGTGCTGTTATATTTAATGTGTTTAGAATGACCTTCTACCTCCATTAAATTACATATGATCTAGTTTCTCGGCAGGGCCATTTATGATCATTTGTCTTCGATTTTATGTATTGCTTTTCATTGTCCATCTCAGAAATTTTCCTACTTGCACTGAATAAAAAGTGACAAGAAGTGATGGAGTATGTTGTTAGAAACACTCTGGAGAATCTTGATGCCAGAAATGTTAGTTTATGAGCCGCAGGCCCTCTCAGGATGGATAATTGCATTACAGAGGGGTCGGTCCCATGCCAGGGGACACTTATGGGGGAGGACGGGATGGCCCCCATCCTGCCCCCTGCCCACGCTTGCCCCCCTCGCTCGGCAATCCTTGGCAGGGCAACTCCTCACCACCCGGCTTCACTTGCCTTACTTTCCAAGGAAGACAATGCTGCCAGGATTGGGAAGAGAGAGGAGGCCACAAAAAGGAAAGGAAGATGCCTTAAAAGCGAGAAGCATTTTAAAAGGTGCGATGAAGAAGAGGAGGGGAGGGGTATTCGGTGAAGGCTACTGGAAGCTGGCGCAGCCTTGTGACAATTCTTGGTATTCACACTCCATCCACATTGGGGAAACATTTGCAACCTGTCACAGGTGAGTGAGCACCACAGAAGAGGTAACTCTTAGTGACTCTTTTGCTGTCCCCTTCTCCAAATGGAGGAGACTCTGCATTGCATGATGATGATGAAGAGAGGAGATGGAGTACCACTCTTAATAACGTGACATATTATAATGTTACCGTGACGTTTAGAAACTTGAACTCAGGTCCTTCACAGAGAGGACAAATGTGATCTAGACAACCTAGTTTTGATGTGAATGTTGCTAGCTGTATTGCAAGGGCATGGCGCAGCTAATGCTGGGACTCTGAAATGTTTTTCAGTCTACCCCAACGCTGAAATAAAAAATGAAGTCAAAACCTGACTTCAGCTATGTCACTTATAAAGAGCTGGTAAATCAGTAGGAAGTTCACGTGCCCCCATAGTCGTATGGCTGGGGGGTCCAGAGCCTTTAATGCACCCTCAGCGAGTTCTTGCTCCGGGCCCACACACCTCTTTAAAACCTCGGAGATGAGCAGCACCAGGCTCAGTGGGTGGTATTCCACGCACGTGTTGTCAGCCTGAATGTGTCTTCCAAGGACCTAGGTTCTTTCTGGACCCCTGCAGAAGACTGAATTTTATCCAAGCACCGACCACACTCCCTGCACAGTCCAGTTTCCTAACTTGGGTGCATTTGGGAACCTCTACCTATTTGTATATTTTCTTGTCTTTTCTAGTATTCCCCATCACATTCATTTCTTGGAAAAGGGTATTCAGAACAGTCTGTCCTTGCATTTTAGTAGTATCTTGAATAAAACCCCGCTGACTTTCTCTACTTCACAACGATTTGGTTGTGTTTTTCTATGAATGACAGCATTATGTTCAATAGGGACCATTTGTAGAGCACATGTGAAAAAGGGTAAGTGGCATTTTTCCCTTTCAGTGTGTCAGCTTTAGTTCTTATTCTCAGCAAACTGAGTGAGCCCAAATACGATGCCTCTGCATAAACAGACAAAGTATGCGCTGAGTCTCACAGAAGACCTTATCGCGCTCTACTACTACCTGAAAGGAGGTTGTAGCGAGGTGGGTGTTGGTCTCTTCTCCCAAGTAACAAGCCATAGGACAAGAGGAAACGGCCTCAAGTTGCGCCAGGGGAGGTTTAGATTGGATGTGAGGAAAAATTTCTTCACCCAAAGGGTTGTCAAGCACTGGAACAGGCTGCCCAGGGGAGTGGTTGAGTCCCCATCCCCGGAGGTATTTAAAAGACGTGTAGGTGTGGTGCTTAGGGACATGATTTGGTGGTGGACTTGGCAGTGCTAGGTTAACGGTTGGACTTGGTGATCTTAAAGGTCTTTTCTAACCTAAACGACTCTTTGATTCTATGATTTTTTTCTCTGTTTCATGAATTAAAATACACAGTATGAACATAAATTAAGTGTTGCTTGTAAATATAAAAACCTGAAGCCACATCCATAATAGACTTCAAACGTGGAGAAAGTATCAATACTGTTATTTGTGTTCTATGTGATAACTGGCAAATCCATAATTGCAGAATTAAAAATAAATAGGCAAACAGACCAGACAGTCTGAATACTGCAGTCTCAGAGATACAGTAGGTAGGAAGAGGAAAAAAAAAAAAAATCAGTCTTTGCAGATGCTTTTATGATTCTATGAGGCCATATTAAGTAAGCCTTGTTACCGCTCTCCATTGCTCTTCACTGGGACCATGCAAGACAAAAGCAAACCTCAGTCAAAGGGTAAAAGTACTAAATAAATAAGTACAGACTCACTTTTTCTGCTTCAGGACAGAGTTTGTAATAAATTGAATCAATAAGGTTTTTCATCGTTTTGGGAACAGTTGGCTGTAGGGTGTGCGAGAGCTCTGATTTCTGTGTGAATTTAGTTGTCTTCAGAGATTAGAAAGACTGAAGGAATAACTCTTTTAAGATTACTGTGTCTACCCCATTTTGGCAAAGGCCACTAAGGTGTGGGTTTTTTTTTTTAAATCTTAATAATTTTGTTTATGACAAATGATGCAGCAGAAAACATCTTTCTGCTACAGGTTTATCAGTTTATTGAGCAATTGAGTCTGATATTTCATTTTGTTCGTCTTTGCCTACCACGAGCAGGAGGCAAAACAGAGAATTTGTTTCTTTGGGGTACTCTGGGAACACCCTAACACATTAGTACAACCACCATAGATAAATCCAAAAGTAAGTCTGAGGCTCATCTAATTTTTCAAGGATAAATGAAAAATGTGTGAGTGTCATTTCTCATAGACAGTTATATTTATTTCCTGCTGTTCTACCATAAGCTTTCTTTTATTATTTTTTCTCCTGTGAAAGCAAAATTGAATATGTCCAGAAAATAAACGCAATACAGCAGAAGAAAAACTCAAAAGGTTGTGAAGTGAAACAAAATCTGGAACACCGGTTGTTCAATTATGTAAAATTAACATAAACATGAATAACAGTTTACCTAACTATTTTTTATGCCACATTAGCTTTTCTGTAGGGAGGACAAAGTGTTCTCTGGTGCTTGAAATGAAAATGTTTCAAACGTACATCTATGCATATTCCCTGTTAACCACTATTAAGGCCATTTTTTTTATTTTTGCCAGGAATGAATGTGCAGTCAATATTTGTTTTATTTCTGAAACAGGCTGTCACAGTTATTAAGAAATGTGTCTTCCTCTTCCCATTCAAAGCCAAAATGTTCTCACTTTGCCATTGAAAATCGTGATTCGGCACAGAAACATAGTTAAATTAAAGCATAAGTGGTGTCCAACATACATCTAGAAGATCTACGCACATGCTTTATAATTATACAAGGAAAGGGAGAGGGTACTTGCATCTCAAATGTAAGAGACCCTCAGGTGGCTTTTTTATTGTTGTTGCCATCCCAGTAGACATAAATGATCTGAGTAGGTTTAATGTTAACAGTACCTCTGAATCTCCCACTGTATGTACGCATTCAAATATTTTCCCTTTAGAGGAATCTGGCCCCTTACCAACCTCCCAATGGCCATGAAAATAAACTGCAGTGCAAATTATGCTAAAAAAATCAAAGGGTGAGAGTGAAATTCATATCTGCAGAATTCTTAATTTGTGTTTGCGGCCATCTGGCGTTGCTCTCCCTTGGGAGAGTGACCTTTCTCTCTTCTCTCTCTGTCTGTATTTCGTTCACTTACCTCTTTGGTTGCCACACTGGTATATGAATGCTGCCTTTTATTTTTTAACATTTTTCTTTCTTTCTTTCTCTCTGTATGGAAGTGTATGCCTTCTTTTGAAATAGAAATTTCCATAACTGCAGCTCTACTAATAGAAATATAATACAGTCTCGCTTACTAAACACTCAGTGTGGGCAAGTACCTTCAGCTCCAAAGGAGTGGCACGGGGGGGAGAAGGAAACAGAGGTGCCCTCAGAGGCATCTTTGAGCATCTTCATCCAACATGTTCCTGTGGGGTTGCCTGTGCCCAAACCCCAGGTCTTCATGGTCTGCAGAAACGGGTTCCCTTAAGCACAAAGGGCCCATAACATCTATATCCCACAGTCTGTCCGTGGTTGAAGTGATGCTTTTTGTCATTTGAATAGTAAATATCTCCCCATTGGGCTTAATCTGAAACAACGCAAAAAGTTATACCCCCTTTTCCCCTTGGGTGAGGCAAACAAAACCAGAGCTTCACCAGTGGAGGCTGAAGCGCAGGTGGCACCGACCCCAGCTGGAGAACCACAGATGTTACGTATGTAGTGCATATGTCTTTCCACCTCACTGAGCAATACATCAAAGCTGCCTGACCCGCTCAAACTACTCACAGAAAACTAAACTATCTTGTTCCTTCCTAAATACACTGCGAATGGAAAAAGTCTACCTGACTGCCTTGTAAAGGTCACAGTAAGAAAAGGAAAGTTGGCTCCTTTTTTTCTGCTTTTATTATTTGACTTAACTGCTACATTTGTTCCAGTCCCTACTGTGGGGAACAAGCATTTGGTCAGTCATGAAGCATGGAGTTATCAGTCCCTGTATCAAGAAAATATTAGAAAAATGCTATCGTCAGCCCTAAGCATGAAGATTCAGATTGTGAAGCCAACGTGACTAAATGCAGCCTTGCAAGCAACAGGGCTATAAATGTCCTTCAGGAGGTATCTCACCACGGGTTTATGAACTCACGCCTGTACAAATAGGCCTGGTGCCCTCCGCAAATACTTACCAACATCAGCAAATTAACAACTACTTGCTATTTCACGCTTCCAGAAAACAACTGTCCTCTCTGGCAATGCTCTAGAAATCCAGCACACCCCTTCTCAGGTGCTATAGCTCCATAAACTGCCTTAACTTTTTCTGCTGCTTTCAGCTGACATTAAGCAAGGTATGTCCTTGTCCTGCGTCACCGAGTGGAAGGGAGCAAGCACCAGTGAAGTTATTCCATGTCTCTTGACCCTGTCCTTTCACATTTTAAGTAGCTTACTGATATTCCTTTTGATGTTTCTTTAGAATAAATACATTTTTTGTCCCCATTCTTCTTTCAGAACCATCATCCATACATACTTGGGATGGTGCAGGAACTGAATTGGTCAACAGACAAATAATAAGCACAATAATGCAATAATGCACCCACAATAAACCAGGTGTCCAGGCAGTAAAAATCAGCATGGTTTCATTAATGTTAATGGGATTTCTTACTCCTGAGAACTTGTTTACCCCAATTGGAAGTTAAATCTTTGTCCAAATAACATAATAAATATAAGTACACTAAAACATTATACACTAAAACTCTGCACACTAAAACTCTACACATCCTCCATGTACAGGCCATGATCTTGTACTGACAAGATTATACTAAGTGAAATCCTAATCCTACTGAAGTCAGCAGGGTAGTTTTCATTCTCTGTAATCGTTATCCGCAATTCAGTTTTCTTCACTGATAATTATGCGGCCCTAGTATAATATAAAAGCAAGACATTATAGGTGACAGGAATGGGATCGTGCACTACATGACTGAGTATTTTGTATCATGAGTCAATCTCAAGGTAAGTGTCTGGGAAACTTTTTCCTTAAAATTTAGGAGCATTGCAGGAAAACTGACCTAATGGAGTCATCAGAAAAGCTTTGGCCGGCTTTACAGGAGCTCAGTTTTGCCCCATTTAATTTAACTCAGTACTGCAGCTATAATAGGAAAAGGTTAAAGTATTCAGCTGAACTTCATTCTGATTTTAATTCATTAAAAGCTGAAATCCCCAAGCGAAACTCAGGACTTGCTGTGAAGGTAGGAAATAAAACCAGAAAATGTTTTGATGCTGCAAAGCCAACAGAGGTCCAAAGACGCTGTTCCAAAGGCAGCAACACCATCGTGCGTCCTTGGTAAAAAGGTATAAAGAGATAAGCTTTGTGTCTTCATGTTCTCATTTATTCTACTCTGTTTGTTGATCCTTTGTGTCCTCCTGAACTTGAGGAGAAAATGATTAAAGGAACTTTACAAAGAGCGCTGTAACCGTTACCGTGCAATTAATTTACTTGTGCTATACTTCCAGGCATCTTCAGTGTGAGAAAATACGTGTCCAGAAGAAAAACCTGGTTTGATCTGAAATAGATACTCATATAGTTAATAACAATGTTTCTACATGTTTGGCCAGTCTGCTTTCTGAGCACTTGCTAAATCTTGACTAATTTACAGCAGTATATTCAGATCTGTCCATGCCTTCATATGTAAGTACATAAAAGAAATATATATACACAAAAAAAAATCTATAACAAAACCCATTGATTTGGATTTTGCTACGGTTAGAAGAACAAATGGGGAATGTATGAAAATGCAAATGTGGTTGTTAATGCTCATATACATCAATGCAGCATTTCAATGCTTTTCAGTCTATGGAAGACATTTATATGGACCTGTCATTAAGCATAGCCCTGTGGGTCATGGACGTGGCTACTTTGCTTTTCAAAAATATGCCAGTTAACTCAAGTTACCCAATTCTAGACTAGTAAGTTGCTGGAGACCCATGTATCCTTATATGTCAGTCAAAGCAAGCAGAGAGACTGCGGAGTCTGAGCGAAAAAGAAACAGGCTGTCCTATAACCTGCTATAATTTGATATAATTATAACTAATTATAATTATAATTGTAATTATAATTATGGTTTGATAGTGCAAAGTTGGAAGAGATGTTAGTCATTCCACTGAGGCTGGTGAAGTTAGTTAGGGTTTTTTATCAATCTAATGTATATGAGCATGTTCAAGAATTAAAAAGAGAATTTTATAAAAATGTTTTCAGAAGCATTGCTCCAAAAACTGGGGTAAAAAGTTTCTTCTAGGGGCCCAGAAGACTAAACATTTTTCTGTTGGATTCATCTCAATAGGTGTAGGCTTAGTAGTTCAGCTTGCAAAGGTGAATAATCATCTCCCTTCGACGTGATATACCATAGAAAGAGAGAAAAACAGAGAGGTAAATGGTATATCTCATATCCTTCCCTGAACAAGTTCTAAGGAAAAAGTACCATGGGCACAGAACAATTACATGAATAAGACCCCGGTTATTACCACTAGAGTTCAGTTTTACATTTAATCAAAGTGCTAATTGAAATTACTTTGGTAGTGGCTGTGCAATCCTCATTAGAGGATACTCCACATTACAAAGCTGCCACATATAATCTGGCACCAGTGACAAAATCTGTAAAACCAAGCTCCGACACACAGCTAATATGGAAAAAGAATTACCTCTGACCACAAGAGACAGAAGCTGGCTTATCAGTCAAGCAGTGCATGTAGTTTTGCCTCTGTGGATAAATTAATAGACTCACATCATAAATTATTGTGTGTTTTTCATTTTTGATGGATGACATTGTAATATACTGGTTTAAATGGTATAATGTGTTTCTCAATATGCAATACAGCATTTAAGTCCCCAGATTAAAAGAATTGACATAAATATTATATATTATGGAAGGCTAACTATATCATGAAGTCATACAAATATGTAAAAATTAAACTATTTACAAAAGAAATGGAAAAACTGTCATTATTGTCAATACATATCATAGAACCTGAGAATGGTTAAACATTAAACAATCGAGTGGTTAAACATTGGAACAGGCTGCCCAGGGAAGTGGTGGAGTCCCCATCCCTGGAGGTATTTAAAAGACGTGTAGATGAGGCGCTTAGGGACATGGTTTAGTGGGCAGGGGGGTGTTGGGTTGACGGTTGGACTCGATGATCTTCGAGGTCTTTTCCAACCTTAATGATTCTATGATTCTATGATTCTAATACATGCATATACATCTCCTCTGTCGATATCTAGAGGTCAAATCTTGGAAGTGCTCCCAAGATGGATCCTTCAAGGATTTGTAGAAGCATGCTGAAGCAAAATACAAGCTAAAATATATTTTGTGTGAAAGAAAAAAGGAAAACAACTAAGATCATTATTCAAGCTGAACCCCGTTGTGGTTTAGATCTTAAATACTGGCAAAGCACCATTTCTGCAGGAGTCCTCTTCCTGCATAGTCTGACAAGGGGTATTTTGTGGCTGGCTGGAAACCATTCTGGGTTTTGACTAAAAGACTACAATGTGCAAGGCAGTAGAGAACTCATCCCGAGACTTCTGAGTTATTTCTGTTCTGCTAGAAGCTGACATTACACTGACAACCATCTCATACTTTACACTTGCAGGTTTTCACAGTTTCCCATCTTAGGGACACAGTCCAGAGGAATGCTTTTTTTTTCTTCTAGTTTATGTACTTTGTTGATTTGTGAAAGCATATCTTAGGATGTTTGATATCTTTTGGCTTTGTATTGCAGGCACAGTTTTTCTACTAGTATCAGCTCCTCTAAAGCCTGAAAGATTGACTTTTTGTTCCTCACTTCTTAACTTAATGTAGGCTGCCTTTCTGCTACTCACTTAGATTGCATTTCTGCCACGTTGGATAGAAGGGAATAAGAAGGAAAGGAAAGAAAGCAGAAAGAAACCCCAAAACTGCTACTGTTTCTCATTCTAGGTACTTCTATGTTGCAAAGAAAATAATTCCCATAACTCCCATTATGGCAATACCTGAAATCTGAGGCTCATCTAAGCTCCACTGAATGAGAATTAAGGATAAAGATTTTCCTTTTAATACAATTTCCAATTGAGACATAGGCTGAAATTATATGAACCGAATTGATTTGGACTTCCTATGATGCATAAGCCCTGATTCATCATGTAACATGAAAAAAATTCATTCAACTGTACTTCTTTGTTTTACCCTTTAGTCAGCAAAGAACTGCACGCTTCAAATTGCAGAATCATATCTTTTTTCCTTATTTTAAGGTCAACAAAAATATGCTGCAGCCTGCGACTCTTTAGTAGAGGATATTACATTAAATGAATGCCACAAGTACACAGGCAGAGTGAGAAAAAGGCGAATCAAAGCATTTAATCTACAACCTGTCACCTTTTACAAATTGTCTTGAAAAAATGCTAATCACACTGGCTTGTAATTCTCTTGTCTCTCAGTTTCTGCCCCATTAAACAGCATTATGTCCCTTAAAGTCTTTTCCAGTTTCTCATACTTTTCATTCCCTCCCCTGCCTTTGCCTGTTATAATATCACTCTTCTTGCTCCATCATTCTCCCTGACAGACTCCTCTCCCTTTAGCTTTGGCAGAACACTGCTTTTTATTGTCTTTCCCATGATCTGTTTTGGTGCTCAGAGTGTCAGCTTGTTTCTGAAAAGACATATCTGCTTGAAAGTGAGGATCTCTGCTCACTGAATTCCTAATGTAAATGATTTAAACTCCATTTATGTAGGAACTGGGAGCCAGATCTTTCCTCTCCCTTTTTCCCTTTAATACGCATGACGAAACACTGGTGCCTAACTCCCAGAGTACTAAGCCAGAGGACACAGTACCTAAAACTCGATGCCCAACTCTCAGCTCCCGTTTGTGGGCTGAGACCTACATTTGGGCACTACCGCGCTTTGGAAACCATCCAAGTAGGGCACGAATTGATGGGCACCGTCTTTGCCACCTTTCCAGCGGGGAGGGGGGACTCTCCCGGCAAGCTGGGTAACAGATGGAGGAACAACGCGCCGTGTTTAGTGGACCAGACCTAAGGGATGCTGCCGCTGTCTTGGGAATACGACTGTCAAGTAGAGGAATAAGGGCACACGTATCCACTTCCATAGCCATCGCAGAGATTGACAAAGTAAAGCGATGTGGAGGCAAGGGGAGGAAATGACATAAGGGGAGATTTTTGGGGACCTCTGACAACTGATTCAATATGCAAACCTACTGTAAAGAAATGCAGTCCTTCACTTCTAACAGACCTACATTGCTTTTGAAGTAGAGAGGGACAGGTTCATACAAGAGCAAAAGAAAAATAAGATGTTAGGAAGAGACTATTCCTATTAAACCATGGATTGGATCCTGCAGAGCATGCTTAGTATCAAAACGTTTCTTTCTCTGATAAGTCTGAAAATATACAACACAAAAAGTAGTTGTCATTTACCTCTAAATGTGGCAAAACATTTTAAATAAAGGCCAAAATCCTGTCTGCTCTTTTTATAGCATTAGAAGAAAACAGTGTGAACAGATAAAATGTTCAGGCACCAGATGAGAGCAGACAGAACCAATAAAATCAGAAATAAAGATGGTGTTTTATTGTGCTCTGGTGGACGGGTGAATTATACCTCTGAAACATATTTCACCAACTTACTGTGTACAGGTTTGATGGTAAGTAACCCTTTCTGTAATTGCTGCCTAGCGTTTGCTGAATAATGCAAGATAGTGTAGCAGTAATAATATCCTGTGTAAAACTCTTCCAATATCCATATAAAGACCAAGATTGAGGTCTCTAATTGTGCTGTAACGACTGTATAAAGAGTTACAGCACATTAACGACGATCCTCGGACACAGAGCATGCCATCAATAAAATAAGCCACATGCCAGCCTTTTCTGAGCGCAGACAAATGCGTGACAGAGGAAAAGGTCAAGAGTATTATGTAAAGCAAGAGATTTTCTGGGCATAAGATCATTAGATCATTTAGACTCACCACCTGTATAACACATGGTAAATAGCCTCACCACGTGGCCCTGGAATTCATCCAAGCATCTTGTGTTAAGTATATGCATAACAAACAAGCCACCAAGTCCTGATCTGAAGTCACTGAAAGGTAGAAAATCTGACAGTTCCTTGGTATGGTGTTGCAGTGATAAATATGTGCATTGTTGTCTCATTCTGAACTAATTCAGAAATTTTTGGAGATCCCTATGTCTGTCGTTAGGTGGTTAAATACTTTAGGGAATACGCCAGAATGACTTGACATGTTTAGACCTTATTAAAAAGGAAGCGCCATGGGAAACAGGAATGTTAATTGTTAAAAAGAAGCACTAGGACTCACTTCAGAATTGATTTGTCCTTTGTGAGATCAGTCTTCAAGTGGTGACACATCATCCCTGGAAAGATGCCCTGCCAAAAAAGAGAGAAAAAGAAGAAAAGGGATTTTTTGGTATGGGTACTTGAAGTGATATAAATATTTTAAGAAAAGCATGATCATATATTCCTAAAGGGAGTAATAACAAGAGAGTAAGGAACGTTCTGGCTGAAAAAAAAGAAAAGATCCTGCATTACAGACCAGAGACTAACAGAATGGACTTAGCTACTAAGTTCAGCTGCAACTTTCAACAGTTTAACCTGCTGAATAAAAGCTACTGTGTAGAAAGAAAGCGAAGTTACTGTGCACAAAAAAGCAGATGTTAGTCCAGAAAAAATAGCTGTCTTGCAAGATGAATATAGCCATGCTGAAATAGCCATGGATCATCTATAGTTTCTCTAACTGCAAGGATGCTACCGGTTGGCAGTGAGTTGAGAATATGGCATGTGTTGAATCAAGGACCATACACAACCTCTTCTCCCGGAAAGATAGGGAGGACATTTCCCAAAGCAGGCAGTCAAAACCTTCGAGGTTTCTACAGTCCTACAGTGAGTGCTTTTCTAGTCTTAGAACAAGGGGTTTCACAGACAATTGATGGCTTCCACAATATAGAAAGAAATTATATTGCAAACTGTACTGTATGGCTGGTTAACTAGCTCCTGCAAGCAATTGCAGGCATAGGATATGCAGAACAAAGCTGACTTTGCAGAAATTGGAAGTGCAGATACTGCATTATGCACCAGAGAGGGACAGGATTCGTAAAATCTTCTCTAAATATCTGGGAACAAATCTTGACCTTCACTGGATTTGACGACAAAACTAAATGCCACTTCATGAGCTTTTTTTTTCTTGTTTTCTCCTGGATTTTCTAAGCTTGTGCATTCAGACCTGTCCTGGTTTCAGCAGGGATAGAGTTAATTTCCTTCCTAGTAGCTGGTACAGTGCTGTGTTTTGGATTTAGGGTGAGAACAATGTTGATAACACACCAATGTTTTAGTTGTTGCTAGGTAGTGTTTACACTAGCCAAGGACTTTTCAGCTTCCCGTGCTCTACTGACTGAGAAGGCTGGAGGTGCACAAGAAGCTGGGAGGGGGCACAGCCAGGACAGCTGACTGAAACTGGCCAAAGGGATATTCCATACCATGGGACGTCATGCTCAGTATATAAAGCTGGGGGAAGAAGAAGGAAGGGGGGGACGTTTGGAGTGATGGCGTTTGTCTTCCCAAGGAACTGTTACGTGTGATGGAGCCCTGCTTTCCCGGAGATGGCTGAACACCTGCCTGCCGATGGGAAGTAGTGAATGAATTCCTTGCTTTGCTTTGCTTGCATGCGCGGCTTTTGCTTTACCTATTAAACTGTCTTTATCTCGACCCATGAGTTTTCTCACTTTTACCCTTCCGATTCTCTCCCCCATCCCACCGGGGGGGAGTGAGCGAGCGGCTGCGTGGTGCTTAGTTGCCAACTGAGATTAAACCACGACAAGACCTTCTAAAGCAGGGGCTGGTAACCTCCCAGAGAAGCAAGAAGTTGTTTTGCCACTGGATGAGGCAAGGGATCCCAGTTCCCACGAAGCTGCAAACCGCAGTGCGGGCTGGGATCCATAGTTTCCTCCAGCATCATCAGATGAAGGTGCTTTCCCTCCATCATACAGATTTCTCTATTTCAAAGGCCAAGACAAATTCTTTGTAATGGGGAAAATAATGTGAAATGATTTAAGACACCAAATAGCCTATAATTAAATATGTATTGAATTAAATGCATATTTACTTACAGAAACACACAAACCTGAAAAGAATACCTTGAGAATTCAAAGAATAAAAATTAGGAAATAGCTTAGGAATTCGGTGAAAATTATGCATACACAAATTGCAAACACGCACACACACGAGTGATGCCACATCAAAATCTGTATCTTTTAAAAACCTGATTTCGTAGTATTCCATCAGTCCTCTGGCCCTTCAGGGGCCAAAGGACTCCTTCTCACAGAGCACGCAGAGAGCAAACCAGGCACAGAGGAGGAGAACGACCTGTGCATTGCTGCACCTTCTCCTTCCCAGCACAAATTCCCACGTGATGGGCTAAATGGACTTTTCTGTTCTGGACCCAGGGCGATCTGCAGGGAGAAAATGGGAATTACGAATAGCCTGACTGCCAGTAACAAATACCTTCATGATGGAAAATGTGCCTGGATCCCAACTTTTCACAGAGTATCGCTACCTCCTTGCTTGCAGCTAATGAGTTCTCCCCTTGCAAAAAGATCTCCCAGGGATATGGGATACCAAAGGGGGAACGTAGTAAGCTCTCAGCTCTGCCCACATTTGCCAGGTTTTCAGGTGTATTTTGCTCCCCTCTGCTTTTTTCTAATAGAGAGTAGCATACGGCCACTTGTTAAATCTCAACAGGATTTCCAGCAACTGTGGTGTTATTAGAGTCATTTAATAATGCTGATGGATGTCGTGGGGGAAAGTGAGGTAGTTATGGTGTCTGTGTGCTTAATTTTCAGAGAACTAATGAAAAGTCCCTGGAAAATGGTTTTCTGAAGTATTACTAAATAGACCACCCCCCCAGTTGAAAAACATAATAACTAGGTTCACTCCTGTGATATTTAGATACATTCAGAACACAAAAAAGAGAAAACTGTCACAAACAGAAAACCTGGGAGACTGGGACATACTTCTGAATCATAGATTATGCACCAGAGACAGTGGAATAAGACTGTCAGCCCCATTGTTATGTCATAAATAACAAAATTAAAGTTTTTCTTTCTATTAATTTGTGTAAAAAATATTTTTCCTGACAAAAAATAACTTCCAGTTTGGTTAATAATGAGAAAAGAGAAACTGTACAGATCACTGCTCTCCTCTCACTGCTGGGCTAGAGATATGTACAGAAAAGAAGTCTGAGGGAAAAAAATCATCACATACACTTAAACTTTTAGCTTTTGTCCAGAAACATCCTACATGGTCACACCATTGAAATCCTGTCTTTAATGGGCTTTCATCAAGCCAAGAAGCTATCAGGACACCTGGTTTTCCCCTTTCAGTGTAAACATTAAGTAGTCTTTTGACACAGTTTATATTTTCTTAAGGAAAAAACCCCCAAACCTAGCAATATAAACTGCACATACACATATATTTTGTGAACATATTCCAGATCAACATGGAAGAACAAAAATTTGGAAATATAAAATACCAAAAGAGAATTATTTGTAAAGACAGCTGTGCTGCACTATGAAATTGTATAGCATGAGGGTGCCCTATCTACAAATGCCCTCATGTTGCTGAACGACAGATTTTCTGTGTGAACAGAAACGCAACCGAACACTCAGAAGTTGCTTTTATGATGACAGTAGGATGTCCTCTCCAGTGATGCATTTATTCATCACTTCAGCCACTTCTAGATTGTGACAATGAATTTTCATTGCACTTGCTTCCTAATGGAGGTTTATTAAAAGATTAATTTTGGGTCCTTTTTTAAAGTATTTATATTATCACACAATAATTTATTATCATAGAAATTCCTTAATGATATCAAAAGACAAATAAAAGATTTATGAAGAATTAGAATGGTCCAGCATAATCCAGTAATTGAGTTTCCAAGTCCTACTTGACGTTTATGGCTGATGACATTTAATCTACCTGATTTGATCTAGCATGAAATTTTGACTTCTCTACACCAGAAAAACAGCTTATAGATATATGTTTTACCCATGGCGCATGGGAAGTAGTTAAATTTTGATTGACAGTGAAGGGACCATTGATAACATCTATGCAATGTTACCTCTATGTCCACAAAACCAACACAATAGCCCGACACAGTAAACAGTTATGGCATCGACAAAGGTTAGCCGTCGAATGCCCTCTAAAACTCTGAGCTGATAAGTGTTCACATCAGAAACCAAAGATCATTTTGCTGGTTCTGCAACACCGCCTGAACTTAAATTAGAGGTTCTTATAATAGGAATGACTGGCATGTTTTCTTCTGCATGCGAGAGCGAAACTCAGATGTTAAGGCTCTGATGTGCAGACTGATAACTTGATTTGCTTGGGCAGTTCTTCCGTAACAGCACTGGATAAAAGGTGGTTTGGGTTTTTTTTTGCCAAAGCACTATAATGTACTTTCATAACTTAGCAAAAAGTAAGGATGGCTTTACATACAAAAATTTCCAAAAGACCTATCTTATTATTGGATAATAACATTAAGTAATTGCATTAAGGCTACGTAAATATGTTTATCCCCAACACGGATTTGAACCTTTATTCATCATTTGGGATCCTGCCATGAATTATTCACATTCTAAGAGCCAAGTCAACAGACGGCGCATCAGTAATCCTTCAGAGACCTACTGGTTGTGGAAGGATGCACTCTACCTTGACAGGAGCTGACCCATTTGACATTGGCCAGGACTAGGGCTAAACCAGACTGTAAAAAGTGCATTAAATAGAGAACTTCCAGAAGAATAGTTTAATATCTATGATAAGAGCCACCTCTTAACTCAGGGACTGTATTTTATTGCTGAAAAAAATGTATATGCATTAAAATAACTAATGCAATTAATTATTCATTGCCCGTGAACAATCTTTGGAGAGAGATATTTAGGTAACTTATATTTCATTGCTTTTTTACTTTTTCACAATCAAAGAGTTAAGCAAGGCTTATTATAAATATGGTTAAGTTGCCAGATTTAAAAGAGAAGTTTAGAAACGGTGATTTTTTTGCATGTGTTTGCTCATAGATTGCAGGTAACACATCAGCAATAAGTTCAATTCAGCATTCTGCTCATTGATTCTTTTCAAATATCCCAACTGCTAAAAGTGTTGGCTGATGTTTACTATAGCAGTCAGAATGCCTCAGTCAATTTCTAAATCTAAGTCAAGGAATAAATATCCATATTCATCATTGTAAAAAAAAAAATGCTTGGGATCTTTTCTAAATGCCTGAGTACTGAAACTTAGAAACTCTTGCTGAATCTCCCATTCTTGCTAGGTATAACTGAAATGAGGAAAGCATGAACTTGTTTGTTTTCACAAATTATTGACAGATGCAAGGCTCTCCTTTTGCAGGACTCTGAAATAAAGTAGAAGTCAGGTTTGGTGGAAAATAGTTGATTTATAAAACAATATTTAACATTAAAGCAGAACATTAAACTCCTTGTGTTTGTTAAACTATCAGACAAAAAAGATAACAAAGTTGACTGAGGTCTACTGAAACAGTAGATTTTGACCATTTTAAAACATCTTTGATTCTTATGAAGGAGGACAAATTTTGAAACTAGAACTTAGATGTTCTGAATCTAATATTCAGAAACTTTTTCATATAAAAATGTGTGTAAAAAATCAGAGATTCCTTGGTAATAAGTTAAAGGATTTAGCATTTTTCATGAAGTCTCTTTTCAATTTTTTTAAGAAATCTCAGTTCAACTGAAACAGTCATGAATACTATCAAGAAGAATTTTTTTTTTCTGTGTCTATAAATAGCACTATATAATTCAATAATGATTAAGACAATTTCCAGCAGTTTTGGAATATGACCATTTTTTCCTCAAATATTAACATAAATACATTCAAAAATATTTAGCTGCATATATATATATATATGAACTGTTGTGCAACTCCTGCATTTAACAGCCAGACACAGTACATTTTGATGACTTTAAACCTCCATTTTAAGCCGGAAATCTCATTTGACATCTCTCCTGTCTAACACAGTTTTATCCTAATGGTATCAAAATGTGAAAAAAAATGTAGTCAAGTAAGAGAAGAAAGCGAACTAAAACGTTCTTTAAAATATTCCTACAACATATGGGCATCACCTTCAGCTACTTGATTATTTTCTTGTCATGGGACACATTATGAATGAGAAATTTATTTGGACCATGCCTTACTTTTGAGCTCAGTGAATGATTTGCAATTTAGAATAAAATTTCCCAAACCGGGCAGATTATTCAAGTGAGCTGTGTTGGTAAGAGTATGGTTTAACTTCAACATCCAATTCCGCACCACGAACCAGTATGAAACATTAGACCAATTCCAAACCTGAAAATTTTCAGTAGCAGAAAAGGGTATTCTGTGCTATAAAAAATTCTCTCTTGTCAAACTTGCTCCTGTTGAGAGGATGCCAGGGAAATTCAAGACACTGTAGATAGAACATGAACTGGAAGTCCCTCATTGTGGGTTTCATTTACCAGAGAAAAATAATAGTGCGCATCAGTGTGTATATACACCAGCCTACTGCATTTAACACATTTTTGCACTGAATAATTAAAAAACTAACCCCTTGTAAATTATGTAGTGGGAGTTTTATACTGAAGGAATAAAAAGAATATGTGTGCTTGTGCAATTTTACATACTGTTATAACCTTTGCTTTCCTAGTAGCTAAATTCTAATGACAGCAAGTCAAATATAAATAATAGGGGCAATTTGGTTAAGATTTCTTATTTTCTTTCAAAAGTGGGCCTTCTAAGTACAAAGTTGGTAGTAACTGGACTACTACCACTTGGTAGTAAACTGTAATTACTATGGCAAACTTTTCTAACCTTGGTGTCCCAAGTGTCCTCAGTACAGCGCTCAGAGGGATTTGGGTGAAAATATAGAAAACTTGCTTATGTGTGGCCTGATTGTACCCTGTCTGGTGCAGATACGAAGGGAGAACCTAGGAGGCAGGGACTCTCCAGCCCTGCTCCAGTGGCAGATCAGGCTCAAAGGGCTCTGAACCGGGCTGAACGATGGTCCCACACTAACGCTTTAGAAAGGTATCGCGACTCCTCGGGACAGGGCAAGGCACTACTAACTGTGCAGAAAGGACAGACTCTGTCAGTGCCGACATTGGCCTGGCCAGTGCCAAAAATAATTTTCAGGTATATTTTTAGTACCTGTCATTTGGAGATGTTAAACCTTGGCAGCTTGTTGTGATTAGACATATAAAGTCTCCCCTTCCCATCTCTTTTACATCAGCGTAACCATACTGACTTTGTATATTATTTCTGAGTTATACAGGGAGAAGTGAGAAAAGAACCATTCCCCGGGAGTAAAATTCCAATTTAAGTGTAGCCACTTATTCATATGAATTATACGAAAGTCATGGATACTCTGGGTGTAAATCCAGGTGGAACCGCGCCACTAATCTATGAATGTGTTGCACTCCTAAGAGAAGAAAAAACAAACCTAGAGATCTGACAGCCTTATAAAAGGATTCCCATTGTGGCATAATCTTTTAGAAACAAAATAAATCATACCCCATCTTTTTGTAAATTGACCTGTAAGTTACTGGCAGCAAATCAATGGGATACAAATGAAAAATAATAATGCAATAACAATGCTGTGTATTATCTTGGACCCCAGACGAAAACTTGCAAAATGATCAATATGATAAAGATTCAGCGCTGTTACTCTTTCACAAAGAAATGACAAAATAACATACTGATTTCAAAAGGTGGCTGTAAAAAAACCCAAACCCATCTGCCACAAAATGAAAAGATAAACCCAAATATAAAACATTTCCTTGTTTGTTTGTCTGTTTCTTTTCCCCCAGACTTCCATTAATTTGAACTGGAATTAAAGGGAGCAATTTTTTTTGTTTGCTTGGAGAAAAAGCAAGCACGCTAAAGAATCATCCATTTTAGCATTAGCCCAAGAAGCTCAGTGGCTGAAAACTCACTTGCATACAATAGGAATATGAAAACTGGTGGTTTCCATGAAGTACTTACGTGCACGTATTTTGTTAGTATTTAATTTTAACTGCTACCTCCACGTTTTCTTTGCAGCAGTTGAGCTTATTTGCGGCAGAGCATTTGTTAATTAAAACAAGCTTTTCTTCCTTAATTAGAACAAAGATGGTGCTTTGAAAGAGGCTTGTCCTCCATCCTTAAAAGCCTGTCTCATTTATAGAGCGGGCATGGCGAAGTAGGTAGAAAGCTACGGGTAGAAAAAGGACCACCTAGAACTGCGTGACGAGCTGCGTAGCTCTGCCTTCAGGACTACAGAGTGCCCTGTCAGGGACCTGGACAAATTCCTACAAACTTTCTGCGAATTGAGGAATGAAACTTATGAAGGCAGAGGTATTCTGCCTTTAATAATTTTCATTATTAAAAAAAATAAAACTGGCCATAAGCTTCACTGAACGAAAGCTATAATTAGTAAATTTGTTTTCTGTACGTGTTTTCCACAATTGTGGTACAAAATAGAAAATTAAGAGCAGGAAAAGGGAGTGGGAACTCCAGAGGAGAGAGAGAAGAGCAGCCGTGCAGCCTGGCTGCTGATGGGGAAGCACAGAGATTGCCATCACCAGCACCTCCACCGCAGCTTTCAGACATGGCTGTAAGTCCCAGCATTGTGGGCACCGAGAGAAAAAACACCGGAGGACGATGGGCACGCAGCACAGGGAGAGACAGTCATGTTTAGGAGGATTACCTGAATCTCTGAATTAATCCATTCGATCATTCTGTGATACACATTTATGGACACCGAAGTAAAGGACATTCTGTCTGGAAGCTTCCAGAAGAGAAAATGTACAGTACAAACTGAATGACTGCATCCGTAGTTCAAAACAAACATATCCACATGCTGCTATTTCACACACATCATGTGTGACACCACACTGAAGTCCAAGAGGAAATAATTTTTAATGCCAGCTTCACGGCTGGTATGTGCACAAGCCAACAGAGTCAATACTAAGGCCAAGAACTACAAGGCAACTGATTAAGCATTAATCGTTAATGTTATTTATTTATCCCTGTAGGTTTGCAAGGTGCTTTTCAGACAAGCAGAAAAATAAAAGCTTCACATTGGTGATTTTAAAATTAAAATGAGTCCTAAAAGTCAGACCCAGAGAGGGAATGAAGACAGAATTGAAGGAGAAGTGGTAAACCTACCTGAGGGCACTACTTACGCAAAACAGTCTTGCCATTCCAGGCTGTTTTCTTGCAAGTACAAGGTAAAGAGTTGTCTCACGTATTAGTCTTAGTGTCTACCCACAGCCACCTTATTGTGCAAGATTTTTATAAATAAAAACATGAAAAGATTGTGGCCACTTGTGCATTCCCAGAACTATGTAAAGTAACTTCCACAATCAATGCAACATGGCACATAGCAGTTACCCTTCGATCTCACTTATATTTCCATTCTGGATTACTAAGTGCAGAGTGAAAATAAAATGTCTTTCTTGAAAGGCAGCCAAAAGCTACAGTTTTCAAATTTCAGTTCATGTTCAGAGCTTTATCACAATTTCATATGAATAAGTTCTTAGCTTAGAAATTTCCACAATTGCTTAAAGGTGCATTTAAAGTCACTTATCTCCATATGGGTGTGTTGCTGTAGGAACTTTAAGAGTTATTTCAATATTAATCCATGGTTATGAGTACAGCTCAGAGATCCTCATGCACCTCCACTCCCAAAACAGGTGACGAGGTGACGGGTGGCAGTCCCCTGTTTCTCCCATTAAAATCGTGTGCATTTAATTTACAGTGACCTTGAAATAAAGGATGAAAATCTCACCAGCTATGAAGACTTTCAATTCCTGCAGCATATCAGCCAATGGAGATGTTGAAAATTATTGCTAGAAGACTGTATCTGTCAGGGTATGGTAGGATTCTCCCATCTTACTTCTGTTTTTTTAGAAAATTGTGTTTGCATGGATTTTTTATTCTTTTTTATAGTGTCTGTCTCTCCCCTTTCAAATGGCATTTGTTGCAAATCAGAACCACCTCAAAATTGAAAAATCTCACTTTGGGGATATTTAAAAACAAAACAATCAAAATTCTTCATGGGAATAAGATGAAGTTTTTCAGACAGCTGCAGTTACCACCTGTTTGCAACATTTAAGGAGAGAAACACACAGGCGTTTTTTCCAGATGTGCCAAACTGATCTTTGCATTTATTCAGTCCCTCTATTCTCTCTTCGTATGCTGTCATTGTAATATCTGAAGGGATAAGTATGAGGAGAAGGAAGTACCTTATTCTGAAATTACCTTTGCCTTCTATTCTACGCAGGCAGAAAAAAACCAAGCCCACACCACTATCAGGAATACACTTTGAAGAGGAGTGGCAGTAGGTTGTTTCCATATTCTGCTGCGCACCAACGCATTTAATAAAAGTAACCAAACGTCTATTTTGCCAACACATACATCTGCTGAAGGCTGCGCCAGCCTCTACTGCTTCTCACTGCCCTTTTGCCGCGGATAAATCTGCCCACAGTTCCTCTGGATGGAGGTTTTGTTTGGAGGGGGAGTGGCTGAATAAGCCTTAACCTGTTTTAGGCGAAAGTCCATCACTGTAGCTTTGCTTGACGAAGGAAGGGAATTAATGTCTTACTCAAGCAGAAACTTCAGCCATGTGCACCGACAACGGCTGCAAATGTGGAAAAGGAACAAGAATCAGTGTCCATTTCCCTTTCTACTTGTGTAAATCCCTCCTAGCAGTGAGAGAGATCCAGCATTGCTGGTTTTTGCCTGTGGACTTGAAATAGTGAAAGAAAAAGGACAGGTTGCAGGCTAGATAAGGAAAAATCTTCCAGTAGAAGTGACACAGTTGCAATTTTAAGAAGTCAGGAAAATGTACCATAAAAATATTCTTTTCTACAGTCAGGGCTAGTTATTACCTTGCTAAGCTAAATCAGAGCTCTCTATATATATTCAAAGACCAAGAAACCAGCTCTCTTCATCTGCCATAAAACTAAACAGTATTATGTTTTCTGTTTCCAAGTAAACTGCTAAATCACACAAAGTATTTCTTATTTCTTTTACTTTTTTATTGTTTTTTTAGCTGCTGTACTCTTTTCTGTATGACTCACGTTCTGTAAGAACAGCCTAAGCTCTGTGAAACAGGCAGTGTCAAGCACTGCCCTAACTGAGAAGAAACACAATTAGTTTTGAGATCTTTCATAGGATGCATCATTATCAGCACCTCATTTCTACAGCTGAGGTATTCCTGACTATTTCAACAGGCTGGCATAATGCTCTAAGTCAAGTGGAACAGTTTCTTAATTTTGATTTTTTGTGCTCAGGTGTTAATATTAAAAGCCTACTTAGTCATAATGTGAAGCAAAACAGTGATAATTCCAACAAAACACCCAAAACCAAGGAAAGCTGCGGGGGCGGGGGCAGTGGGGAAGACATGTCAAAGCCAGCTTGGAGTGAAAGATTTGGAAGTAGTCCTTAGCTGCCTCAATTTTTGGAGAAGTCTCAAGAATATAAGGGTAAAAATATCACATATGTAAACAAAAGAATGCTGTCTGCTCTAGTTAAGCAGTCCGGAAGGAAACATTTCCTTGCTTCACAGTGTGCCTTCCTTTCCTCTTTGGATAACTGCTGATAAAGTTTGGAGATCTGGAAGCACCACACTGTGATCTGCTAGGCCAAATCACTTTAAAAGTAGAACCTACTCTACTATCTATCCTAAAAATAAATGCAATGTTTTTACCTAATTGTTCATTCTTCTTTCATGTAGGAAAAATGGGAATATTTTAACTGGATTTTCAGACCTCTATGCTTAGAAATAAGCATTTATATCTTGCATGTAGAACAGAAACAATTAATCTATTTCAGACATTACAGGTGTTGAAGAGCTTGCAATGGCCACAGGCTATTTGGCACTGAAATCCAGTAATGACAGCGTTAAGTTGCAGATCAGAGACATTTTCCAAAGGTGGTAGGAGAAGATTCTGCATTTCAAGAATTATTCATTGAGTCATCAGTAACACACTGGTCATTATGAATAAGATGTCTCATCACAGAATATGTGATGGGTCTCCTATGGAGAACTGAGAACTTTAAGTTGAGCCGCAAAGTAGTCAAGTTCACGTGCAACAATTCATCTGCCTCAAAATTCTGAGGTTGTTGAGAAAAATGTTCACCTTTCTATTAAGACAATGGAAAGGGGAAGGACAAGGGAAGATGTTTTCTGAAAACATTTTACATTTTGTCTTCAAACATACTTAAGCACCACTCCTGCGGCCTAGTGCTGGATAGATGGAACAAAGGTGCTATATAGAAATTATAGTCTGAAATGAAGACCCAGCAAAAGAGCTAAGGGCTGTGCCTCCTTTCATTTAATTTATTTCCAGAGTTATTACAAATGAAGACACTTAATTCCTAATGTAAACCTACAGGGAATATTATTTATATTTAAGAAGACTTGAAGGCTAATGTAATGCAAACTGAGAATTTTGTCTTTGCGTTGTGTGGGGTGAGAAGAAGAGCTGGATTAAATTGCTTTCTGTAGATATCAATGGGTAGTTTAAAGAGGTGGTATGGCTGCAATTCCTTTGAACGATTCAAGGATCGCATTTGTTCTCTTCAATGAAAGAAAACCTACAGTGCACAATGAAAAATGGCAGAAATCTGGTCACACAATATTGTGTCTATGATATTTTGACTATGTTTGTTTGTTGCACCTAAAGTAGGTATTTCATTACGGTAGCCATATATGAAGCAATAGCTAGAAAGAACTAGGCATATATATTCAATACTAGGGGACTTTGTTGCTTGAGGGCATTTTTATCCCACAAATAAGTGTTCATGGTCATAATAAAAAAGACTCTGTATACCTTCATAGTTATCACATTAGACGTTTTCCATCCTTCTTAATAAAAAATTATTAATAAGAAAGAAACTGGCCTCTAAAACATTTGATCACTGCTTTCAGGAAAATGGTTCAAGGGGTGGTTCTCATTATTTTGTTAAACTTAGAAAAATACATTTTAATGAGGCTGTTTTAAGCTTTAGACCCCCTGTCCTCCTTCTAGTTGGCTTCTGCCATTCCCTCTCATGGGATTTCTGTGCTGTCACAGATGCCTTAGCAACGTTAAAATATATTATGTACATAGGCCTGAAACATAATGCGGTCTGTACTTAGGATAAGTTTAATTTTTAAAGCTGCAGGAATGCATGATCAAAGTAGCTGTAACAGCTTTTTTAATAATCTTTCCACAGGAAAATTAAATTAAAAACACCAATTGGGAAGAATTGCAGCTTCAAACAATTTGCTTCTAATCAAGGAGCTAGACATTGTTTGGCTGGTGCTGGCACCTTGCCCTCTCCAGGGTAAGCCCTGGCAATTTTAAAAATAATTAATCCACTGTCATCTCACAAGACTTCATTAAACAACCTAGGGAAACACAGGTCCAGCTGGTAGCTGAACAGGACAGGATCGTGCCCTTACCATTAGCACAAGGAGGTAAATAACCCCCCAGGACAAGAAGAAAGCGTTGACTTGTTGCACACAACTCTTGGCCATATCATTTTGCTTCAGAGCAGTTTCCTCTGCCTGTCCCGTGATGCCGTAACACTGACTCGTGGATCCAAAGCCCCAGAAAAACACGTCCCAACCCATGGCCCTCTGGCACTGATGCTGCGCTGCTCCACCTGGCCTCGCTGCCAATGGCTCTGCCGGGATACATGCAACCCGGACGGCATCTTCAGCCTGAAGCACTTGCTCCTCCAGCTACTTCTAAGGCTGGAAGTTAGTTTTCCTTCTGATATTCCTAAAACATGGTCTTTCATAAACATAAAGAGAGGAAAGGTTTGGTTTTAGGCTCGCACCCTCCACTTGCAGTTCTTGCTGTGCCCAGGTCTTGATAGAAATTATCTTTCCCTCTGCTCATTACGAAGCTTCCTGCCAGGATCCTTTTCCATGCCAGTCACCTCTTTATTTTTCCCTTTGCTGGCTCCAGCTTCTCTACCGCATTAGACAAAAGGTATTTATCCTCACTTTCAAGGTTCATTATAATTTACTCCCTACTTATTACCTCTCATTTACTATCCAGAGGTAGACTTTCTCCTCTGGTTGGTGTGCGGTGCCAGTTGCAAGCACCCATGTACTACACTGTTACATGTGGCCGACCGTTTATTTCCTGTGGTTTGGTTCTCCTCTGCGTCTCTGGCAGAGGGGAACGGACAGATGGCAACGAGAACCAGTGCTGAGGCAGTAAACCCCTTGGAGTGGACACAATCTCTTGTCACAGGCCTGAGAAGTGATTTGCACAAAGTACCCACAGTCCTTCCAAGCTAACGCTGTACAAATAAATAACAGGGAAATAAAGGAGAATAACGGACATGCAATATGTAAACATTTTCTTAATAGCATTATTCTACATAAAATGTTACCCCAGTGACATTATGCACTGACAAATAAGAGAAATAGGGATAACAGGGCTAAAAATGGAAGTAGGGGGAGATGCAAAATGTCTCTAACCAAAAGGGGGATTGCATTCTGAAAGCACCTAACATCCACGGTATATTAAGCTATTAGTCTGCTTAAGGCAATCGTGGTCTGACTCACAGCTTCTTCAGCCAGCAGGAGTCCTTCTATGAATTTCAATGTGGCTTGGAAGAGGCCACGAGGACTTATGCATTCATTCGCTTTGAGGAGTTTTGAAAATGACATATTGCAAAGTAAAAGGCAAACCAAGATGTTTTCTCCAAATGTTTGGCAGCCGTCAGTTTTATAGGAGTATGAGAGTAGAGCTCAAATTAACACACTTGATATAGTGTATCAAGCTGAGGCTTTCCGAGCTACTAACACAAAAGATGAATTCACAAACACCAGACACAGGTGACAAGATAAGAAGCCCAGCACATCATGTATAAGATATAAATGGATCCATCTGTCAGCAGTTACTTTATAAGTGAATCGCTCTCAATTATGTTAGAAGCAGCATTTAATGAAATATGATTTTAAAGTACTACATAAAGGAAGAAAATGTGCGAAGTAAATTCCTGATATAATGAAAATTGAAAAGAGTGATAGGTTCTGCTATTATAATTGGCAAACAGAATGGAGGATTTTGATAGAGGTGACAGTAGAACAGCTTTTGGGGTATCATTTGGCTGGGATAGCAATCTTCTAATCATATGTTCAGCCTGACTTCAGAGGTCATTTTCAAGGTGCACTTTCAGATGAGAAATAGCAGTGGTATATGACAATTTCACTGATGGCTGCGAAGAAATGTTCATTACGTTGCCTTCTTGCCACATGAGAAAGGACCAGTCATGTATCAAATGGCGGAACAGGTGTCAATGAAAAACAGGAGTTTAGGTATTCTGAATTTAAATCCTTCATACAGTCCACATTCAGTCCTCTCTCTTATGACAGGAAGTCAATGAACCCATATTAAGTGGCAGGCAAACATTCCCCCCCCCCAATTTCTTCTGAGTTTTGGATATATTTTTCTTTTTCTTTTCCCTTCAGTATTTATTATCTCAGTCATCATGAGAGAACAGTTGGGAGAGCGAGCCACAGTTTAGAAGGGAAGCTGTAGATATGCCTGGCTGTGAGAGCTGTACAGATCTCAAACAAGCAATGGCCACGGTATTGATGAGGAAAATCTAACATGTCTTTGAGAATGAACAAACAATCTGAGATTGGCAGTATTTAAATCACAGCTGTATCTGTACTGTATGATCTCATTACAGGTTGGAATTAAGGTTGCTTAGATGCCTCATCCGTGACATTCCACATTATTACAGACATATTTGTAGGTATGTTTTAACTTACGTTATTTAGGAACTTCCTAGGATTATGTTTGGAGAATAATTAGAATGCTTACATAATGTGTTCTACCTTGTATTAATGATACTATCCTCTCCAAATTAGTTTCATCCTCATATAGTTTTGGTAGAAGAGAGCTATGGATTGCACAGGTAGCCCCGCATCTGCTGAATACAGATCTGAGGGAGTGTGACATATTTTTGTATTTTAAAGCTCTTCCCATAGCCTGGCTGGTAGAGGCACACCACATTTTTTCGGAAAAGCAGGCACCAGTCTTCTAGCCTTGGAGACAGGATTTAATAATGCTGAATTTAAAGTTATTAGAAATACCATTGCTTTCACAAGTACACCAATATGAATTAATTACTACAACTATTTGAGATAAGCTGAATTATGAGTAGTATTTCATTGACTGATTTATGTTGGAAATTCACATTTACAAATTATATTCACCAATAAACTAGGCTTAGGTATGACATAGAAGTTATTGCTGTTACTCCTGAAATGTTTTCTACTTTGCTTTTTGTTCTTGGGAATGCTGTACACCAAACGATATATTTCCCATATGAAATAGCTTTCCTGAAACATCTGCTGCCAGAAAGTTTGTCTGGAACTTGCAATGATGGATGAATTTTTGACAGGTAATTGCAATTCAGATCAGATGCAGACAGATTTAGTACCTAGAAGCTCCCAGTTTATTAAAATCACCATTGATTTATTTAAGCACCCCCCTCTCTTTTCACCACCATTCAGAAATTAATCACTTGGGTATGGTGTTCAGGGCTCATCCAGCTGCTCATAATATGAAATACATCAGTTTATCCTAACTTTATCTGTCTCTCAGCACTTCTGAAGAACCTATCACCACAGTATCTAGTCACCACCAAAACCGACATGTACAATTAGTGTAAGCCTTTCATGAAAGCTGAAAGAAATGCTAGAATTCACATTAGTTACATGGTTCAAACTCTTCAGGCTTACTAAAGCAAATTAAGTGTCACCACTACCCATCACACCTATGAAAATGATGTTTATCTTTTTCTTAGACAGGAGCTGGGAGGATTGAAAGGCACTATTGGTTTGGTCCCTGTCAGTACAGTTTTTTCTTTTTCGTAGCATATAACAAATTCATTACTGAACAGACGTGTGCCACTGATATACATACACACATATATATATAAAATACACACACGGACAGAGCATATTAAGAAGATTTTTCTAGATCATCACTGAATTTGTGTAACTGATATGATGACATTAACAATGGCAAAATGGAAGAAGGACTCCATCCAGACATGAGCAATACAGGACAATTTCATGAGCAACATTAACTAACAAACATCTCAGTTAGATTAAGTGAGGTGGTTTGTACTTGCTTTGGATTCCGAGACCACCACGCTGAATTGTTGTGTTTGGGTATCTTTTTCCCTACATTGGCTTAGTGGAGATTTTCAAACTTCATTAATATAATTTTCTTCTTTAAAAAATTCCCATCTAACTTCTACCACTACAGTTCATTACAGTTTAGTTTTGCTGAAGCGGAGGTAAATGACATCTGCTGTTCTCTCCTTGTCCATAAATCCAGTCATTTTATCATAGAAGCACCCAGGTCAGGCGAGATTTACCCTTGCTACTCTTCCCATTCACCTTCTCCTTCATGTGCTTAGAATTGTGTTCCCAGGTGACTCACTTCATGATTTTTGCAGGGACTGAAGTGAGGCTGACTGTAGCTTCCTGGATTTTGGCCTTTTTAGATGATGGGTGGCCTTTTCTGAAGATGATGGACAGTTTGTTGGCCATCTGACCTTTTGCTGCTTGTTTTACAGCTTTAGTAGTTGATCTACCCAGTCTTTCTTTCAAAGTAACTCCGTCTCCTTCATATCAATTCCATGTGGAGCCAAACTAGAATGAGTGCTAGCTATTTTATTTGAGGGCCAAGATACCACCTCAGTGCTCTCAGTAGATACAGCGCACAGAGGGAGGACCCATGGGGCCCAGGTGTCTGTATTCCGTAGAGATACACACCACTGGTTCAGACTGTGCCAGCTTTAGACAAACAAAAGTTGCATTAATCTCCTTAGATTCTAGAAAGAAAGGAGAGATCACACCTAGATATCAGATTTGGTTAAATTCATATTGATTTGAATAATGGTATTGGTATGCAGTGCTTCCACCAGTTCACAGTGAAGTAAGCAGAGGTTCGCTGCAGATATTTCACTCAGTTCTGGCTGTTTCCAGACAATCATCAAGCCTTTTGGAAAGCTGGACGTTAATTTTCTTTGCAACTCACATCTGTTCTGATAAAGGATTAGTTATGCATGGATAGTAGCCATATGACCTTCAGATATGTTACTTATACTTTTCCCAGACTAAACAGAGCTCGGCAAGTGTGGGACACGCTTGGAAAAGAGACACAGAAAGTTGAGGAAGCTGAGGTAAAATGAGCACGGCAAATTCAGACAGTTAAAGCATTTCTATTTGATTTATCCCAGAATTGGCATTACAGTTATTCCAGAATAGCCACTGAAGTGACTCAAAGAGAAGAATGGTGGAAGGTAACAGATTATATCCTCCCTTGATTATAATATTGTCACAGATGGAGTGAGACTGCACTTCACTCGTAAGAGAGAAGCAACAATACTTTATTGATAGAAAACAGTGAGTTAAAGTGCGAGTTAACAAAGTTCAATGGTAAATGCGACAGTGGTTTAACAAGACTCGATGGCAAGATACACTTGATTATTTACTGCACAGGGTCAGACAAAACTGTCAGGGAGACCCTCCCGTTGAGTCATGAGGTTCAGAAAGCACCCCCTTGCTTTCTAAACTTCTCAGAGAGGAGTCTAGGTGCAGCTGGATCCAATCCTAGTCTCAGACTTGGTCAACAGTTTATGTCTAAAGGGTTATATACGCGCAATCAATCCTTTATATCACTTAGCTAAGATTTCAAAGTTTAGCATGCTATTAGTCACTTACCGAGGATCTGTTGCGGCAAGGAATCTCTCAACCTTGAGGAGTAACCTTGACAGGCGTCCCTACTCAAGGAGAGATCCTGGCATGCAGCCCGCTGCCGTGCAGGAGAGCTCAACGGGCCCTGGGCCGTCCATTATTTATAGAGTAAGATGATTGACTTATAGTCATATTTGCATATCAGCAAGTCGTTTGACTCACTGCTCCAGGCAGCCCTTGGCTACTGTGTTGCCATCCATTCCCAATGTCCTGCATAACCCGGATGCATCCACAACGACCCCCACTGGGGGTCATCGCTTACGCAGGGCAGGGGGAGCACACCGCCACAAATATGTATGCCAGTACCTGGTCGGAGATTCCAATAGTCTCCCTCCAGCTGTAGGCACAAGCAGATGTCAAAGGACAAGTAAGAACAGAGCAAGCGCATGGTACCCCCCTGAGTACTATTCCACCTGCCAATTACTTCCACCTCAACGGGATTTTCTCAGCCAGATGTAATTTTGTGCATTTACTGTCAAAGGTAAGTACGGTTTGGCTCATCTGGATGTAAGTGCCTGCTCCAATTTGTCATTTAAAGTCTATTTTGGATGCTGGTCTTGCCCTAAACCGTGGAATGTTTCTTTTATTATTCCATATGCCAGTAACTGCACTTCAAGAAGAAAGCTAAAGGCATGTCTACTTTGTACAGATACCATAATCTCTTGCTGAAAACAATAATAAGGCTTGTTTTAATAACGACTCTTAAACTGGTTTAGCTGTTTTGCTGAAGGGAATGACCACTGCATGTATGATGTTCTTGTACCTGCAACAATAAATTATAAAAACATTAATGCCTGTAGTTTATATCATACTCTTACAAGAATAGCTATTCTTGCATTAAAAAAAAAGGCATCTATTAAGAGATTTAGGGTGAGTTTGTACTTCTTCAATCACAATAACTTAGCCAGGTTTTTAGTGCACGTACGTAGTATACTATTTCTTCAGTCGACTATGAAAAATGCCCACCTTATGGATAGAAGTGAGCTTAGGCATTCCTCTTCAATCTTACAGGGGTATATGTCACCTTTGTTCTCTACCGGTGGTGATGACATCTGTGGGTCTTTATATATTTCTCACACAGACAAAGACCCATATCGTTCCTCCCACCTAGGGTGCTGTTACTTGTTTTATGTGATGCCTTTCTCGTTCTATCCATATCCCTTTTTATGTGGATGAGACACCAATGCTGTCTCATCAAATGTATTTAACTGGCAGAGATTACTCCATCTAACCATCCATAGACCTTCATTAGCTAATTATTACTCTCATAGGTGTTCTTCTGTACCTACATTTTCATGCTTTCCAGTCTACTCAACGTTAAGCCCACAGGTTCAGTGTTTGGTAGTTTTTAGTGTTAAATCATAAGTGGTAAGAGACATAGAATAGTCAGAAGTCTAGAAAAGGTGAGTTATGAGGAATGCTTGAAAGAAATAAAGTTATTTAATCCAGATTAGAGAATAGTGAGAAAGGGATATGACAGCATGTTCCCTGACATGCAAATCCATGAAAGGTAGCTCTAAAAAAAGAAAAAGGAAAAGTTATTCTCCATGCCCATGGTGAACAGGAAGAAACGTTGGAAGAGTGTAAATCCCAGTGAAGGAGATTGATGTTAGACATTTCGAACAATCCCAGAGGAATAACGTGGACCAAGTTATGTTTTCAGGTCTGGTACAGAATAAAGCAGCTGCGATTCCAATGTTTCAGATTAGCTGCTGTTTAGTGGTCAGATGCACCTGACTGAAATGAAGTTTTGGTGGAGCATGGCCAAAGGGAGAAATCTCTGTCATTGCTGGAAAAAGCGTTTTATCCTTCTCCACCTAAACCTTTCCAGGTGACTGACCCTGTGGTAAGTGCAGGGGTGCACAAACCTGTACAAAACCTGTAATTGCCTCCTGATGAAGTGCACCCCTGTGTGGTTACTGCTACTTCAGTCACTGCTAGAGCAGAAGGTGGCTAGAAAATACACCTCTGCACCCCATTCCTGTGTCTGAGTACTCAGTTTGACTATTCGAGCCCTGTGGTTTGTGATTTCTTATAACTGACCCACCTGTCTGTGCCATTACAGGAGAGGGAAATATTATAGTTTTGTAAGCTCTGATCCATCTCAAGTTACTGGAAGAAGAGAGTAAGGAGTAATGTTTTTACCAATATTCATTCACCCCTTAATTACACAGGCTGCTGCAAAGAAATTATTCTTCTGCCGGGACTTTCCAGTTATGAATGCTCATCAATCTTTTAATGATTTTAAATATAATATGCGAATTCTCCCTCTCCTGCTTATAAATAGCGGTTTAAATTTTTAGTAATCTAATATTTTAAAGAAAAAAAAGGCCCACAGTGTTTCTGACAAAGCTGATTATAGAACACCAGAATAAGGAAACACCTCTACTAAAAAAAAATGCTTTATAGGGAGTGAAGATTTATAGAGGTGTTCTGCTGATTCATGAAGACTAGATATGGAAATTAATTTCTGGAAGCCACTCAGTGATGAAATATGTATCATATAATGCATTTGTCTGTAAGACGAATATGTATGTTGGCTGATTAAAGAAGATATATGAACTTCTGAAAAAAAAGAAAAGAAAATTATTCTCAGGAACAAAACAGCTAATTATAAAACCAACAGGAAATGAAATGTGTATATTGAATAACTACATAATTTTTCCTAAACATGAAACCTTCAATATTAATTTCTAACATACTTCATATGCAAGTTCAATATCTAATGACACATATATACTACTGAATATCTGAAATGTACCACTCTGCTGGTTCTAGCTTGTTTTCAGACAGATGGTGTCGGGCATGTGGACCCACTGCCCAAAAGAATCAAAAGGAGGGGACATGGGATGAAGAGCAGAAGAAAGTCCCTTTGCTGCAATACACCCTCGAACGTGGCAAAGGGCTGGCTGCTTCCCCACGCGCAAAAAGGATCGTTTCAGGGCATCAGGATACAACTATATTCCGGAGCCAGACTACGGCAATAACTAAACCGTGGCAATCAACTCCCTAATTAGAAAGGGAATAAAATAAAGCTCAGCTGGGCCAGCCCCTACTGCACAGCATTAGCCATTGTGGCAGGGATGTATCACAAGTTTGACCATGCTTAATCCAATATTAAAAATAAATCTTGATTTCATTGTCTACCCTAAATGCTGTTTTTAATATGAGATAAAATATAAAGGCAGTGAAAGGCCTATGAAGAGTTAAAAAAGCACAATTAGAAGTGAATCGAAATCCGTAAGCCAAGCGACGAAAAGCTACATTTTTATTGTACATTTAAAGTTTTTATGCAGAAAACGTGTGGCTCCTTACATAGCAGGCACAGAAAGGTGGTGGTGGTGGGTTTGGTGTTTTTTTTTTTTAGTTAACATAAGAATATGTCAATCTAAGGAACAGTTTTTTGAGAAAAAGCAGTTCAACTTCAAACATTCAACAAGTGATAAATGAGGTTTTTCAAAAATAGAAGTGCCTACATGTGTTGATGAGACAATATGTGAATGCTGATGAATAAATATAATCTGCCTGAGAAGGCTAAATTTCAGCTTGTCCTCACATGTAAGTTATTTGCATTTCTACAATGTGTTGACTTTACATGCCTTATGGACAAGAAAATGGAAATGTTAAAAACCAGCTTTTCCCTATTTATGTTTAAAAAAATTACTCAGTTGTTCTGTCAGGTTCAGAGACTTGAAGCAATTGAGGCAGTTTGAATAAAAAGATCAGGGTCCAAATCATCGAGCTTATAATCTAAAATTTCTCTAGTCCTTTTGCAAAAATAAGAACAAATTGTGTAGTAGGTTCAGGGACACACCACTGAGAGACGAGGGCTTTGAAAACTAGATTTTCCTGAGACATGATGGTTCCAAACACATTCTCATAAGTTTCAGCTTTGTTAAAAGAAAAGATAGTAGGTCTATATATGTCTTTTAATTCAAGCAGGAAGATTGTGTGACAGCTCAGAATTGACAGTTTTTCAGATTTTTTTTTCCTTTTTTTGTTCTATTGGGTTCAATGGAATGCGTGATGTTCAAAGGATTTTTTGCTTTTCATATTTCTTTTCTCAATTTTCTCTTCTATCCCATAAGAAGGGCGGGGGGGGGGGGGGGGGGGGGAGAAAGAGAGCGAGAGCATGCGCGTTTATTGCTGTATGGGAAAAAAAGAAAGAAAAACAAACAGAAAATTTCTAAAGGTTGTTATAAATTTCTGTGAAGTAGAAGCAACTATGAGTATTTAAAGTTTCTAATTTTAACAACTCCTATTTAAAACCTATATATTGTTTCCTTTGCACATCCATACCTTTTTTACCATGTTAGGATGGGATATAAAAACACGTAGTGCTAGCCAAAACTATAGAACTGCAAAGCAGCTGCATTACACCTTTATTTTTAAGTGAAGAAATATGACATATTTGCAGTATATGATCCCTTTTCTTTACAGGAAAATTCCCAGTGACAGAGCTGGTAGAAAAGCATGTGTCGACAAGCCCTCATCCTGCCTGGAAACCCCTGCAGCCTCGTCACAGAGGTTTGTGAAGCTATGTCCTCGTTCAGCTCCTTACCCTACCCTGGCAGAGCACAGCAGCAGCCAGGGAAAACAGAAGCTTAAATCCTACAGGTCCACATGAGAGAAAAAAAAAAAAAAATCTGGGCTTCAGGTGGTCTCTGTAAACATCACAAGAGCTGCCCTCCTGCCAGTCGGGAGGTGGGGCGAGGAAGGAGCGACCTTCCTTGAAACCAACCAGGAAAACTGCAGAGGATAATAAAAGGAAAAAGGAAATTGATTTTTTAGTCTGGTGCTTCTCAGTCTTTGTATTCACCCTAGCCTTTCCAACACCTAAGTGCTCACTGGCACCTCATCTTTAGTTATCAACTTTATCAACCCTCACGATTTTCTGCTGCGGTTCTCACACATGAAACAGCTGGGCACATCTGCAGCCAACTACACCTCTGTTTATGGGGACCTGGTCCCCATCAGTGAGAGCCCGCCCACACATCCCACAAGTGTCCCAGGTCCCAGGTCCAGCACTCATCCCGGTCTAGGAGCCAGAAATCACGCCGCAGTCCTGGAGAAGCCAAGAAGAATAATTTTCAGTAAACTTGTAACACATTCACATGAAAATATTTTAAGATCGTTAGATGATGCGTACGCTCTAAGACAAGATGCTTGTGCTTGTCATTTCGTCGTCGCTACTGTTTTTTTCTCACATTATACTCAAAGCATAGTCTGAGGTGGACACCATCCTGTTGATCCAAATATATACAGTGCCAAGAAGGACATCCTCATTTGTTATGTAGATCAGTGGATACTAATAACAAGGAGGTAACAGATTACATTCTTTTGTTATTCTTCTCCTATTAGATTGCAGTGAATAATAGGTCTTTAGGTATTAGCTTAGAGCCACCCAGGAAATTCCCTGAGGACTAACCTTCTGATGAGGCAGAGCAAGCTGTTAAGTCTCCATTTCTGCTGCATGCAGATCCATGCCATGAATATCCATGGTTATGTTACTTCCAGCATAAGAAGACATGGATTGAAGTTACGTGTTATTTCTAATCTGCTGACATCACATTCTCCCCGCTTTGCTTGCTTACTTTTGCTCTTCAGATTAGTGGCCTTTGTCTGACCTCTCCCTCAACCCTGTGCAGAGGCCACCCTTTTTGCCTGGACTGCCCTTTGTAGCCGGAGATTACTTCCCCGTAATTTGATCCTCCATGTCCATTTTGTAAAGTTCACATTCAACAAACCTGTTTTCTTTTAAAATCATGACAGATTGTTCTCCTGCACAGTTGTTTACTCATGACTTCATTCATGCCTTGAACTCTTCTCTCGCTGGCTCTCAGGTAGCGAGTGATCCCTAGGATCAAATCCACTTAGGCACAGTTTAAAGCAACAGTTACTCCACCACTGCTAAAGGGAGAGGGGAGGGGAGGGGAGGGGAGGGGAGGGAGAAGGGAGAAGGGAGAAGGGAAGGGAAGGGAAGGGAAGGGAAGGGAAGGGAAGGGAAGGGAAGGGAAGGGAAGGGAAGGGAAGGGAAGGGAAGGGAAGGGAAGGGAAGGGAAGGGAAGGGAAGGGAAGGGAAGGGAAGGGAAGGGAAGGGAAGGGGAGAGGAGAGGAGAGGAGAGGAGAGGAGAGGAGAGGAGAGGAGAGGAGAGGAGAGGAGAGGAGAGGAGAGGAGAGGAGAGGAGAGGAGAGGAGAGGAGAGGAGAGGAGAGGAGAGGAAAAAAAAACCTGTTACATGACTACTCCTACGTCAATCTGATAAGCAAGGTCAGAAGCATAGGGCCCAAATACACAAGAACAAGAATTTCTCTCATATTGGGAATTTGCTGGTCAACTGTAGTTAGTTTCTAGCTCCTTACTTACTTCTTAGTAGTGAGGACAAAGAGTCTGGGCTTTTCTAATTGCACAAAACAGTGTTTGTTATACAAAATATTTTAGGTCCTTTATTTCATAAATTTTTACTATCTTAGCTCACCTACTCCGAGAACATCGTATCTTTTCAATATGCCTTGTTGACACCCTCTGGCTAATACGACAATTCATCATCAGCAATTCCCTATGTCACAGTTACGGTCTCAGTTCAATAAAACATTTAAGACATGCCAGAATCCTAGAGAAGCCTGTAATAAGAGTTAATATGATGTGCAAATACAGATTTAAATTTAAGTGGCATGCTTTATTTTTTGACACTATGGGCTCTTGAATCCTACAATGCTACCGGAATCATTAACAAACATTACCCAGGATGTACACGCTTGCTCAGTAATTGCACCCTCATTTCTATTTCTTATTCTTTAGCCTTCCAGTATTTAGATTGAAATATTCACCCTAATTATTATCCTTCTGTACAGGAATCCCATCAGATAAAGAAATTGTTTTAACACCATGAAACATTAAAACAGAGCAAAAGATCTGAGCCCAGGGCAGAGGTACAGAGAAAACTGTGCATGTTAAGGTGTTTTGGTTTCTCTACTCTGTTAAGGAATAAACATACTTTTAATAGCTTGAGGAAAGGAGATTTTGATGCCATAGCAAACATGAACCAAAGTTGAATTCATCATTTGTATTATTCTCTTTGCAAAGATAATAAAAAGAATTAAAATAATGAAATACCAAGTTATAAGGCGCTGAGAGAATGCAGTAGGTTTATATGTAATTCCAAATATTCCTTGTAATCAGAGTGTAATGAATAGTCGATTAAAACTGATACCTACTTACCCATGCAATTCAGAAGAAAAAAACACCAAACCTTTTGCCATTTATACTGGAACTAACCATAAGAAGCAATCTAGTGTATAGGTGAAAGATTAGCTACAAACCTTTTTTACTTTTCTTCAAAAACTGACAACGTACGGAATATAGCTTTAAAAATTAATGTGACCGATCCTATTTCAGTGTTCTCTCATTAAACTATACAGTAATATAATAAAAAGGTCATGTACCTTTGATAAAACATGGCATGCTTTGTGATTATTTTTATATATAATGTCAGAATTATTTGGAGAATGATTTAAAAGCTCTAGGCTGAAAATAAATCCATCTGATGTCATTCTTTCAGAAGCTGTCCTTTCCTCTGCTATTGTTAATGCTGTTATTTTGAGCAGAATACTTCACACAGTTCTGATGGCTATCCAAAAAGGACTAGAAAATGGAGGTGTAGTAGCCAAGCAAAAAATATTTGACCATACAGAACAAGAATAGCCAAAGGTATTAAATGTTAAAACCCTCCCCCCCCATATAAATGAGAAAACTAATGAACTTCAGATAACCTGCAAAATCGTAATAGATGCAAAGGAATTCAGAGGCTGTTAATCACAGGCGGCTAAAACCCATCACCTTGTACATTTGCCTGGTTACATTTGGGTAAAAAAAACGATAGGACGTTTTCTCCACTCAGAGTTTATGGAAAAATAGCTAAAGCATATTAATTCTCTTCCTTGGAGCAAACCTTACTTTGGCCAGGGAATAAGATACTCAGCCTGTCTTCTGTGTCTCCCGCTACTGCAGCAAGCAGAACAACTTTTGTACAGTGAAACTTCTCGAGGACCTGCTGTCCATCTGTGCGTCTCCACACTTGGCAATACGGAGAAAGATTAGTTCCTTATCCCTGTTGTTTTAAGTTAGAAAAAGGCATCAGGTCTCTGGAACTGTGTGAATAGCGCAGACCAGTTAATCAACCTTTTATTCTTTATAGTTTAAGGCCTTCAACTAAAAAGGTTTATTCTCTAAAAATACATCTATATTTAATATGAAGTGATGAGATTTTGTTGATGAAAACACAAACAGAAAAAAGAATTGCTTTTCAATGAAATCCTCAGAGAGAGAATTAAAGCCAATAAAAACAATAACTTTTGTCATTTTCACAGGAAATCAGCTCTCATATTCCATAAGAAACTTTGCTAAAGCTTTTAAGAAGCTGTGAAACTGAGGCTCAAAATTCTGCAAAGGTTTTTGGTGATACCTGCCTTCAAGGGAGAGGTGTTTCTATGGTCAGTGAGAACTGGCTGCGAAGAAGAGACAGCAGGGGGTAAAGTACAAAAGTGCAAACTTTGGTGTGTTAATATAAGAACTTTGGAATGCTTCAGGATGAAACTCCTGAACCTTCTGCCTTGCAACAAGTATTTAAATAATTGATACTGCATTGCACTTGGAGTGCAATGGACTTGAAGTACAGTGTGTACCGGTATGGCACAAACCAGAGCATCACGTTCTTTCACACAATTAACTAACTAAAGACTTCCAGAATCTGAAGTTTGCTTGCTTGCTTGCTTGCTTCGTATTCTCTCAAGGTTGCTGAACTCTCGTATCAGTTGGTTATGAGGTATGTCTTTACTACCTCACCAATGGACTTTGCCATTAAGTCCTAAATGAGAAAGATTTAAGCACAGATTTAAGATGAATGGTTTGTATGACAAAGAAGAAAACTTAACCAAAGATTGCAAATAACGTTTTTATATCCCTAATTCTATTTTAAATATCGCTTCCCTTACAATTCTTACTCAACTGTGAAGTGCTTTTTTCCAAGTAGAAATAGATAATTTAACAAGTATTCTTACCGAGAAGATGGTTTGATGTCTGTTGAGAAGTCTGGGCTATAATATTGCAGATCTCATTTATAGAAAATAGGTTATCTAACAAAAACTCATTTCAAAAGTGACAGGATTGGAAGGGAGGAGGATGGGTCATTTCTCGTAAGGAACTGATGCATTACTGATTCTAATGATGTTAAAAAAAATCAATAGTTTTCTTTTGCCTTCATCCTAGGCTGATAGATTACTATCACAGTCTTTGCTCCACCTGTGCTTTCACTTCACAACTAATACTGAAAGACACCCTGTTTCCCTTTTAATTTGTTCCCACCTATGTGCCACGACCCAGCGGAGATCAATACAGGGGTAACAATAGTGCCTACCTACTTCTGTACCCTACTGTTCAGAGTCAGTGAAGAGACAGGTTGAATGCACGCCTAGACACTCATGAAGACAGTTCAATACACCTGTGATTCAAGCAATTGATAAAGGACTGGATAATTTGCTACTTGTACAGAGCTCTTTGGTTGCTCAGATGCCTAAAGCAAGACGACGTTAGGAGCCGGGCCAACTCTACTTCAGCAGAGGTAATATGGGAGTGTAACAGAGGTTCAGTATCACGACTTTTGGGTTGAAATATGAAATGGACTGTAGATCGCCACAATGTGAAATCACCAGCAGGGTAAGGTGAAAAAATACTCTTATTTCTGCATTTCCTCAGTGTTGGGTCTCATTTTACGTACGACAATAACAAATACCTGCCCAGTTGTCAGTAACCCGCAGTCTATGAACCAGATCCTGCCAAGCGTTCCCCACTGCTGTAGCCAAAGGCCCTTTAAAAACTTAAACTAGAAAGTATCAGCAACTGTGGCAAAATTAAATTACTCTACCACAAATTATACATTTGTGTCTTTAACGAAGGTCTGACTTTCTCCAGCATTTTAATCCACCTGTGGGGATGGAGGTGTTTTAAAGACTCTATACACGGAAGCTGGGAGGGTATTGCCTACGTTTCACAAACCAGCAACTATGGGAATTAGTAAAGCAAGCAACCATGAAATGGTATTTGTAGTAAGAACAAATAGAACTAAAAAAGTTAATATGGTTTTATGTAAGATTTAATAAAAAAACCAACAACAAAACCAGGTAAATTTACTGCAATCGGAAAGGTTAGAAATATTAGAAAAATTACATAAAAGGTTAATAGAATATATGATGTCATTTTAGGTCCCTTCCCCAGCTCATGCCTTGTCCTTTAAAATACAGCAGCATCTTAGATTTGGAAGGTCAGGATTAAAAAAAGATACATTTGTACCGTCTCCTGTTTCTTCTCCCATCTCATTGTTTTCTGTTTTCTTTGCAGTGACCTCATGACTCTTATGAGGTCATTCTTTGCTAATGACCTCATGAGAGATCATTAGCCTGAAAACTGAATTCAAACTTCATAATCGGGATTACAATGGGAAAGAATTACGGGGTAACCTCAGCAGAAGCTGCCTGGGGTTACTTCTTTGCAGTGACACCAAACAAAGAATGAATTTTTGGACTCATGGAAAATTGGAAAGAAAAGAACACAAGATCATGACTGGAAAATGAGCACTTGAAAAAATTGGGCTTTCGTCTTCCACAAAAAAAAAAAATCCAAATGATAGAAACAGAAAACTATAAAGTTTCTCTGAAAAAGAGAAACTATACCTGAAGAAGAAGAGCTGAATCTGAAAGAGGACCATGTGTTTCCCGTGCCTACTTAAAGAAGAAAGGAATGAAGCCAAGAACTTGGGCTGATTCCAAGTGGAGTGCAAGTAAATGGTTGAGGGCAAATGGTCGAACACTACTTGAGAGGGAGGAAAGCTGCATACTTTTTCCCTTCAATAAAGATCCTGTAAGTCTAGAGATTAATTTTTCCTTCTCACTATAAACTTGTTCACCAGGCAAGTATTTCTCCTCTAATAAAAATTAATACATGCTAAATCTCCGGTGAGTGCAGTTGAACATCATACATTACAATTAATGCACCTCCCCCCACTCAATAATGTAACTGAAACCAAACTTCAACATTTTATATTAATGCAATTTAAATAAGCAATCAACAGCATATGGTAATGCTAAATGGAGGAGATGAGTCACCATACAAAAATGATTTTTTTTTTTTCCACACAGAGGAAAGATTAAGCACATCTTTAGTGATAGAATCATGAGAATAACTTAACCATCAAGTTTAAACAAAGTCCAAATACATTTGAGATGCACAGCTGAACAAGATAAGGCCAGCAGGTGATTCAGAGAATGTATGGGGAAATACTCCAAAACAGGGATACTGTCAAAGAACTGACTGTAAAGGGACTGGATCATCCCTTCATATACAGGTCTGTTGCACAGACACACCGTTCGCAGAAGTTTGTGGAGACGCTGTAGGTTACAGCTACAAAAATGTTTTTGGCACAGCCCCAAATGTTTCCTGTTCCAATTAAGTATGACCAACCATCAAAGAAGATCTGCAGCAAGTTGCTTGCCTAAGCAGGGGGTCAGGATAGGACCAAGACGTGACTTTTTCCCCTTATGTTTCTTTTCACTTTGAGAATTGCTGCGGTTTCCAAAATTATCACAGTACAAAAGATCCTAATGGGCAAAATGTCTGGAGCGCGTGAATTACAGAGAATTACATTGACTTTTGCAGTCATTACAGATGATGATCAGACTGAGGTGGGGGGAAGCTGAAAGGAAACTCCTTGTTGCTATCAACCTATCAAAGCAGCGAAGATGACAGCACCAGTAGGAGAAAAATATTAAAATGCTGCTGAATTTTGACACTAAAATTTGATATAAAAAATCCAACACCAACAACAAACCCCACCCAAACCCAACAAATAATAGGAAACTATTTTACCTGCTTGCCAGGTTTCGGTGCCCTTGGAGCAGCTTCTTGGTTTGGTCTTCTCCTATTTGTGCACCTGTGTTTGTGCACCAGTGACTCCCAGGTATTGTCCATTGCTTACGGGACCAGGTTTGGTCCATTGCTCCCCTCTTCTCACTAGGACTGTCCCTGTCCGAGCTGTCGGCACCTGACTGCACCCAACTGGCTGTTAGGTCAATATAATATGCCTGAGCATCTGTCCCTTATACACTTGAATTTTTGTATCAACTTGAAATAGAAAAGATTTCAACACAAATATTATGCAACAGTTGGAAGGAAATAAGTCATAGGATACCCTTAATGAAAGCAATCAACAGTAAATCAGAGAGCTCAGTAGACATTTGTATGGTATGTATGCCAGAGAAAGATTTTCATATGGGGGAAACTGAAAAAAGAAAAAAACTATTCGTCATCATTAGTAAGTATTTTTACAGTAGTTTGAGGAGGGGGGGGAAGCAAAAAGTCCCAACAGAAAGCTGTTAATGAAGGATAAGAACTATCAGCTCCAGACCTACTGAAAGATTTGAGATGAAGCAAGTATTGTTTGCTTCCCTTTCTTACATCGTTCCACCACGGCCATATGTTTTGCATTTTTTTTTTCTCCTGTCGTGGTATGATATGTCATCATAACCAGGCTTTGATAAAACAAAGAGCACATAATGAGCAAGTATTCTACAGTCCTTATTTCTTCGGATTTTGTATCATTTAAGTTTTGAAGAATATTCACATATTGCTTCCATGTATCTTCTTTTATCCTGACAACTCTTGATTAGAGACAATTCAAATTTCTCTGGGTTGGCCAACAAAGTACTCTCCCTGATCACTTAATATAGATTCTGTTACTGAATAACAGTGTAAATATGGTAGGTAATTTATGAGAGTCTCCAGTACATTATACTTCATCTTTTTTTCCTAGATTTTTAAATAAAGTGCTAGCTATAACATCAAAACTTTTGACAAATGACTAGAATATAACCAAGTTCTACTAAGAGCAAGCTAGAAACCTTACTGCTATGAGGAGTCAACAGCTGCTCCTCAGTATTGAGCCGGGGGGACCGGAGCATGGGGCAAACCATACATCTTTGGGCTTCACAGCTACCTGAGTCAACTTGCTGGGGAGAGGGAAAAGAAAACCAAGGCACCTCCTATGCTGGTCCCGCAGGCACAGAAAGCAGACCAGAGTCCCTGTATTGATAATTTCCATCAACTTGCTCCTGAAGAAGTAAATACTGGGGGTCTGAAGGTCTTGACGTGAAGTCTAGTAGATGAGAACAAAGGCCTTTCACTTGTCCTTGTAATTTTTAAATTGCAGTTCCTCTTCATCTTGTGTGATAACTGTTATGCATCCTGGGTAGACTAAACCAGTCACTTCGAAGTGCCTACACATCGAATCAGTGTGACCTGAGCACTGCTGTGTGCTTCTGTAGTGCTGCTGCTTCCTCCTGTCCCCCTTCCAAAATGTACAGATCTCCAAAAGCTCAAATGATATTTAAAAAAAAAAGCCAAATCCTGGTCTAGTTATAATCTGTATAATCCCACAGAAATATTCCCAAAGCTTTTATAACAATGCCTGAGTTCAAGGTGGAAAGACTTAAGCAAAACCCACTGTCTTCAGATGCTAAAATCTATATTACTTGATAAATAAGGATTTAGTTCCAATTAACAGGTTCAGAAGCAGGATGATTCAAGAAGAGAAAGCTCAGTAATCAGCACTAATTATACTAATGCTGCTAGTGTAATTAATCAGTCTTGCAACCTGGAAAATTGAGATAAAGAGCTATAAGATCTAGAGATTAAAAATTACTACATAGAAACTGTGGTTCATCATTATCCAAAATAACACATTAACACCAATTGCTGTTGGGGACGGTTTGTCTTTTGTCCCCTTTCTCCTGGCTGCCAGAGGGAGAAAGCTGCTCTGCTCCTCCACGCTCCTTGGCCCGTGTCTGGGAGAGCGGCCGTGGGAGCCTCTCCGGCACCAGCCACGGTTGGTCTTGCCCTGCCACTCTCTCTCCCATTTTCCTCTTACTGAGATGTGGCCATATCCCTGTCTCGTGGCCGGCAGGTCGAGGGAGGGGATTCTGCCCCTCTGCTCTGCTCTGCTCCGGTGAGACCCCACCTGGAGTACTGCGTCCAGCTCTGGAGCCCTCAGCGTAAGAAAGACACCGACCTGTTGGAACGGGTCCAGAGGAGGGCCACGAAAATGATCAGGGGGATGGAACACCTCTCCTGTGAAGAAAGGCTGAGAGAGTTGGGGTTGTTCAGCCTAGAGAAGAGAAGGCTTTGGGGAGACGTTACTGCAGCCTTTCGGTACTTAAAGGGGGTCTATAAGAAAGATGGGGACAAACTTTTTAGCAGGGCCTGTTGCAACAGGACAAGGGGGAATGGCTTTAAACTAAAAGAGGGGAGACTGAGACTAGATATACAGAAGAAATTTTTTACAATGAGTGTGGTGAAGCACTGGCCCACGTTGCCCAGAGAGGTGGTGGGTGCCCCATCCCTGGAAACATTTCAGGTCAGGCTGGACGGGGCTCTGAGCAACCTGATCTAGTTGAAGATGTCCCTGCCCATGGCAGGGGGGTTGGACTAGATGACCTTCAGAGGTCCCTTCCAACCCAAACTATTCTCTGATACATCTTGAAGCCACCAACCAGGCTCTTAGCCACGCAATGTGTCTTGTCTCTCCATGTCTCCCTTTTTTTTTTTCTTCTAACAAATGTGCCTGTCTATTGTCTATTTTATACTGTTCTCTCTCCAGCTGCAAGGGATATCATGCTCCAGGAAAGTTCAGATTACCCCCAAAAGATATTTCCATTCCCTAGTTTCACACTTCAGATCACTACAAGATGTCCTAGCAGAAAAAGTGGGAAGACTGAGAAAGCAGAAAGTCCCACATCAGTCCATAACACGTCACAGGAATATTAGAGTAACCCAGACACTTAAAATGTCTGCAGTGACCTAAAAGGACAAATAATATTAACCTAACATAGGCATTCATACCCGTACCTATGCACTCAAAGAACTCATGTGACAGACTGTTGTTGTTTATGAAGCTATTTTTCAAGAGCACATAAAGTTCTTTCGCACTATATAAACTATATAAATAATTTTACAGTGACATGAAAACTATAAATCATAATGACAGAAATTCATGGATGTACCTTTGTCTAATGTGCTGTCCTTGAGTCCTTCTGCTTATATAGCAAATACTCTCAAATAATCTATGATTTTACATATTAGCTGTAAAGTGATGTCTGGCATAATGGATGAGTAAATAAAAACTGTTCATCTCAATTGTGTTTCAACACTAGTTTTATGTTGTCCTGGCCCCGTAAGTTTAAGGAGTATCCTTAGCACTAGTTCAAAGTAGTTTTTGTGATTTAATTTTATATTTATGTCTTTACTCAGCTGCAAGAGATTTTTCCAATAAATAAAGAGAGTGGCTATGAATCTCACATTACAGCTGTAAATTCTTGCAGCAGGCTACATTTTTAGTGATGCAAAGGCTGGCGCTCATGGGCTCTTTCACGATAAATATATCAGTGTCCGTCTGAACCCCCTGGTGGAAATATGGCTTCAATTTTTTTCTTAAAAACATGGATCAATCATTGTTGCCCTTGCCTATTCTTTTCTGTCAAATGCTTCAAATGTGTTGGAGTATCTGTAAAAAGTTTGAGAAGCACTGTGGCTACATGTCTTACAATCTTATTGTATAACATTTAACTTCAGTGCAGCTCTTGCTCGCTTTCTTTGAGATATACGTGGAGCTGATCTGCACTTAAAGATCAATGCGATTAATGATAATCCAACAAATTCAACAGACTTTATAAAGTAATGTAAGGGTCTTTCTTGCCCGCAGAATATCCTATGATCAGGATCTAACAGCTCCCTATGCCATTGGGCTCTAGGTTATATATTCCATATTCCTGGAAGAAAGCACTGAATGTCCTACCAGTAGATACAGGGGAAAGAAGAGCTATAGGTTTACACACTAAATTAGCTTATTTTTCCATTTAAATTGATGGTAATTTTGTGCTTGGGACTACAGTGTCATTAAGAACATTTTGCAAAATAATTTCAGAAACTTTTTGTTTTACTGCACTGGCTAGAAACATTTTTTTCTGTGCTTAGTGAATTTATTCAGTCTTTTGTTAGATGAGTAACTCTTCCTTACTGGAAAAAAAGGCAATTCCAGACCAGGGAGACTTGGAAAGCCAGTAAGAATTAAACACTTAATTCTTTAATGTTGTATTTGGGTCTTGCCCACTAGTAATGAAGGAAAGCCAACATCTTGTCTGATGTCATATTCCTAAGTCTCTTATCAGAGTTAATCAACCCTTGCAGGTGGATTACAGCATCTTTTAAAATTCAAGAAGTTTGTGCCTCACTGAAAGGAAATTGCAAAGGAGAGAAAGACAGGAGGAGTGAGCTTCCCCTCACGTGAAGTTTGCTACTTTAGCTTTTTTGTCAGTGGCACACTCACGTCTACCTGAAAGGTAACGTGTGGAAATGGCTTTGATCCTTTTCTCTCTAATGATCTGTTCAGTTAGCAAGCTTGTCATGAAAATGTGACACTACCGTCTTGTTCATGCTCACCTTATGGAAGAGGTATTCTTTGAATGAAAGCATCAAAGGTGTTCCTTAATCTACTTCATGGGAAAGTCTCTGTTTTATGGCCATGTACACTAAAAAATTGCAATATTTCTAGTTATAGTATTGCATAGCTGAAGCCAGCACAATATAACCCATCAGTGATTGCCTGGACAGCCTCAAAGATCCCAGAAATTGACAAAACCTTTTTGCAAAGCAATATTATCAATATTTGCTTTGACAAGTAAACGCCGCCTTTTTCTCAAGAAAAAGCCAGACTGATTTGTTAACGAAATTTCTTTGGACTCATTAAAAAAAAAAACCAAAACCACAACACTGTGAGTAGGAACCGAGCACCTATGTCGCAACATGATCAAAAAAGCTGGTCTGCACTGCAAATGAAGCATCTTCCAAATGAGAACCCACCCGAGGTGAGAACCACGTCATGTGGAGCCCGGGTAGATAAACGTGCTGCCTGGCACAGGAGAAGCGCACCCTCCGGGAGCAAGGACCGCACGCCCACGTGTGCCAGGACCATGAGAGCTGATGGCCTCACGCACAATCTGCCTACCAGCAGATACCGTCGGATGAGGCAGCTATTGCAACAGACTGTACAGCCACATGGGAGACAAGTCTTTCAGAGGTAACGGTGACAAATTACAGACTCTGTCCTTGAATAATTCTACTGAAATCAGTGGATTTCCATCTCAATATAAGGGTGCGTATGAGTGTGCGTCTGCATCAGACCTACCTGAAATTATGCTCACATACACAATCCTTCTCGATCACATCACGGGGAGTTTCATCAAAAGAAGTCTGTATGAGACTCGAGCTAATAAATAGCACGGCTTACAAAGAGAGGACACACTGCTTCCTACAAATAAGAAATTATTACGGTTTCTTAAATGAGTTGTCTATGATACACTACAGTGAAACAATTCATGTAAGGAAGATTATAATCCTCAAAAGTATTTTGTTTAAGCAGCCTTGTGATGCACAGAGACACAGGGGAAAAAAAGCCCTGATGGAAAGCACTACCAGGGCTGCTGGCAGGGCTGTACCACACTTGAGTCCAAAGGAGTAGGGGCTGGGGAAGTGCTGGGCAGTGATTTCCGCTGGGAACCAGGGCTAATGCTTTCTCCAATATTCGACAGGAGAAGCTGACACAGAGCCAGGTGCCCGGCTCAGCAGGAGAGCCCCATCAGACCCTGCAGAAATGTCCCTTTCCCATTTGTTCCCAAGCCGCAGGCTCCAGCCACAGTCAAGGATCTGCATCTAGCAACGCAAAAGTAATTGTGACTATTCTTGGGCAACGCAGCACAGTACAAGAGCAGTCACTCACATCACTGCGTGGGGGCTCATTCTGGTTTCTAAGTGTGCCCCTTGTGTGTCCTTGTCCCTGCAGCAAATGCGAGTATTTCAGGCACCCTCATCACTCCTCCTGGCTCGGCGGCAGAGGGATACACTAATGTAAAATATCATAAAATGTCAGCAGCAGGTTGCAGAAGGGAAATACAAGCTCCACAGCACCTGGAACTTCTGCAGGTTTTCAACGTGCCAGCAGAGGTGAAGCTCTGGAAAGGAAAGACAAGACTTTGGGTAGCTTGCCTGGTCTGAGCCAGCCTTGTACAGCCCAAGCTGCCTCAATTCACGCTGCAGTGACAGATGCTAACATCTATCACAGGCGCTTGGCATTTTTTAATGTCAAAACGTGCCACAGGTGGCTGCGATCATCGGCTACTGGGACAGCGAGAACCCCGTCTGCAGCCTTTCATGGCCCTCCGTCCCCGGCCGTCAGCCATGCTGGCTCAGGGCGCAGCAGGGCTCCCCGGCAGCTCCGCGTGTGATGGGGCAGGCGCCCGTGCGACGATGGGGCAGCCGCCCGTGCGACGACGGGGCAGCTCGTGCCGCTTGTGAGCAGCTGGGACAGCCGTACTCAGGGACATGTGGCTGGGCAGACAAACTGCACCTTTGTACCCGGTGACGCGGCTGTTGCTGATGGGACGCTTGCTGCAACAAAACCAGAGTAAGACTAGGAAGAAGAAATCACAGGGGTTTTAGTGGACTTGTACTATGGTTTTGTTTTACTCGGCATCAGTCTCAAAATGCTAATATTGCATCGGTTAAGCGTAGCATAACTTGAAAAATATAACGTAAGCATAGAAGTACTCAGAATTCCAGTTCCAGGCTGTTCATGGGCTAACCAGAACTATTTCTAAAACTATTCAGATTTGCAAAAAAGCATACTAAAAATCATAGTCTGTGTGTGGGCATTTTATGAATGATAAAAAAATAAATTACTGGCATGAACTTCTTGCTGTGAACTGCTTGCCTGCTTCTAGCTGCTAGCAGATGTTCACATCTGAACCCGATGCTTTTCCCATATTGTCCTTACCCAGTGAGCTAATAATATAAATGAACAACCACAATACGGTAATCTATAGCTGAAATACTGGTTAATTAGCGGCTACCCTAAACACTATGTGGCAGTGAGTATAGCCGGAGAAGTAAGATAGCTTTGGAAATCCAGACAGGTATGTCTTATTCTGTGCAAAAGAGAAAAAGAGTAGTCAATAACTGAAATTTAAAATATGATAAGTTTTCAGTTTGTCTGTGCTTTTGATTTTGATAATACAAAGAATGGGAGATAATATTCCATTAATCCACATCATACGTCCATTCTTTTAGGCAGGGTGTTCTCATATGGAGCCCCAAAATCACTACCCAGCCCATTTCCAGGGACGGGATGCCCCAGCTGCAGGAGAGCAGGATTACACAAAAGACATCCTCAGAACTGTTTTTGAGAATAAACCTGATTTTGAATGCTGAAGAAAGGAGAGGTAGTAATTGAATGTGTATTTGAAAATGCTCTCAGAGAACAAATGCAGATATGCCAGTGGCATAGGACGTTAATGCATAAATATAAACGCCAGTACATAGATATAAAGAAAATTACTGTTGATATCTGTTGACTGAGTAAAGCTCATTTTAGCACCAAAACATCTCAAGTCAAAGGATCAAACCATAAAAAGAAATTTATTATACATGTAATGCTTAAATAACTTACATTCCCTCCGGAAATAAAATGGCTTTTGTGGATGGTCACTTTGCACAGATTTTCCAAGTGTCTTTTGCAGCATCTAAGACAGTTTGAACGCTTGCAACACTTGTTCTTATAAACAGGTCAAAAAACCCCCCCCAGCAACAAACATCCACCCTCCAACATAAAAACTGATTTGTTACCAGACAAAATTTACATACATCTTAAGAGCAAGCAGTTTAGTGATATACACACAAATAAGAAGTTTTAATTAGAAGAAAGATGTCATGAATAACGTAACGACTAATTACATTATTAAAACTATAAGAGGTAAAAAAAAGATGCCAGTTTATGTGCTTATTGACTTCAAATCTGTCCTCAGTTAGACCTATAAGGAGCACAGCTGCTGTAAGGGTCCAATGAGGGCAGACTTTAGATCACATAAATTTAGATTTTTTCCTCTTAGCAACTTAATAATCATGAAATTATATAACAAATCTGTAAACCAATTACCAAATGTCAGAAGGTGCCCTGATTAAAATACACACATCCCCTGGAACGTGCCATATTCACAAATTAGCCATGTGTTATTTATAGCTCCTCAAGGCACGATAATGAAGAAAGTGGTAATGAAATCTGAAAGCCTGAATATCCCCCTTATGTTTGAAAGCAAATCCCACGAGACCCATCTGTAGTCCAAACTGGGGGGGAAAAAGTCCTTTCTAAAACAAACAAAAACCTTATAAACAACCTCTCCCGCCTTCGTAGTTTCATATTTGGCGTTTCATTTTTAAAAGCATTTAAGCTGCAAATTAAAATCCTACCATCCTCTTTGCTCCAACACATTCATTTTATCAAAACGATTCTTTGAAATTCCTTCTTAATTGTCATTTTCCAACACCACAAAGTGCAACCCAAATGCTTAAAAAAGACAGACTCCTCTTTACGGGAACAATTTGCACTTGCAAAACCAAAGTTACATGGTATGCCTCATTCTCGCAGCGTGCGGCTCAGCTTCCTTCCCTGCCCAGCCGCTCCGGCTGCCCTGCTGCCCCTGGCCCTTCGCGGGAAGATGAAGGACACCTTTACACCTATTTCTCTCCATGCAAGGCTGAACTCATATGCATACCAATTCCTGCTGCAAGTTCCCACAGTGATATTATTCAGAGTTTTAACTCAAAGCTCTGATCACTTCAACCCTCCTCCGAGGCACCGAAATCCCACTGGCATGCAGCTCTGTTTCCATCGCCGTAGGTGGTGGCTGGTAGGGTCTTATTGACCCCAGCTCGGGCATATTTACACCTACCCTGCAAGACACTTGCTTCCTTCTTCAGGAAGATACACCTGATTCAATGTACCATTTTCAGCCTCCGTATGTTAACATTTGTACGGCCTTCGCTATGTTATCTCTGCCGCCCTCACTTCCCGCTCTCCCCTACAATGACTTTTGACTTTGTATTTTTATCCCATATTTTCCCTGTTCATTATTGATCAGAACTGTTATTCTGCTTCTCGTGTAAGTTTTTCTTCTTGAAAATCATGTATTAATATTCTTTTGTCTTCTTTACTTATGGTCATATATACACATACTTTATCATATGCAGAAAAGCCTTTTTGAAACATATGGTAATTACCGCACTGAAATATTTTACACTCATCCGATTTGATGCAGTCAACCTGTAGCATTGTAAGACGCGATTAATTCATCATGTTGTAACATGAGTGCATAAGCACAAAACAAGGATAAATGAAGGAGACTGCCTCTTTTTTTGGCACATGAACCAATCCCCGGGAACGCATGGTGGCTTTGCCTTTTTTTCACGATGGATGCAAACACCGCAGAACTGCCAAAAACATTTGAAGGTACATCAGAATATCTAAATATGTTTCTAACGCTTTATTAATACAATAATCAGTATCACTATCTCTCAACCCCCCAACTCAGTAACGTCCTCCTCCTGCCCCAGGCCTTTCCCCAAGAGCCTCCCCCCATCCATCCCCCCATCTATATTCTAACAACAAAATGAACAGCAGCAGAGCCTCCCCCATGAAACTTGGCGAGAACACGTTGCCTTCTGCTTTTCTTGTCTCTATCCTCCTTCTCCCTTTGACTGGCTTTTTCCCTCTTTCTATTAATCTGCCTCTCTCCCCCCCTTGCATTCATTAGCAATTTTCTTGTGTTGTTAGAGAACTTATTTCAGGCAGCTGAAAAGCTCTTGGAGGCACCTGAAGGGGTGAAAAATCATACTAGAAGCCAGGAGTTGCATCTTTATATTACTTTTGCAGACCTGACTGTTAGCCAGAGGGTTAGCAGATGGGCATGTGTTGCCAGAACACGTTTTGAATTCAAACAAAATTACATTGGCTCTTGCTGGGCTGCTGCAGTAGCACAGTGACCTCAGGAGCCATTTCTACCTGTGCACTGTGTCCAAAGGTGAAACGTGTTAAGGTTTAATTTACTTGATTTAAAACTTCTCTGTATGTGAGAGATGTGGATAATAGAAACAAGTCTAAAAAAAAAATTAAAATAGTTCTCATCTTCCTTAACCTCCTTTTCTGCAATTCTTTTCACCTGTTCTTTATTATTCTGGCTTTTGAAGAGCTCCGAGATACATGTTGTTGAAGTATTTCTAATTAACACAAGCCTCTGACCTTTGCTTTTGAAGACAAATGTGTAGCTGTAAATGGCAAAATAACAAAAAGCAACCCCCCCAAAATTTCTGTTCCAGTTTGCTTCGACCAGAAGTACAAAGCAGGAGACTTCCATGGGAAAAAGTCTCCAGAATAAGGCAGCCTGCAAATGTCTCCCCCAAGAATACCCATCGAGTCATAGATGCGAGGACAATAATAACTCGAGAAATGTAGTCAGGGACCGATTCTCGACTTCAGACTGCCTTTGGCATCGTTCAGCGTCGTGGAGTCAGCAGAGACAGGAAGTCTCTCTTTATTGAGAGGTCAGAGTTCAAGTATCTTAACTCCAAATTTTAAATTATCATCGTAAAGCCATGCTTTTACTATATTGTTCATTCCAGAATGTAATTACCTTTTCTTTCCAGGACTGAATGGAGATGCTAGGTGGTAAAGATTGTCTTTTGTTAGCAGAGGCAGACTCTATAAGCTATTGTGTTGTTAATTTTGCAGTTGTCCTGGCTTCCTTAATATCATTTAGCTATTTCTTTTCTTTACAGGTACCTGATTCTGCTTGATTCTGTTTCACTTTGAACCTCCATTGATGTTGAGGATTTAATGCCTTTTTCATCATACTGTGCAAAATGCTGATGGAATCTTTGTGCAGACTTTTTGGCGGCAGAAAAAGGTTATTATTATCCTCCTCTTTGTATTGTATCTCCAGAAATCTATGCACATGCTTTGTAGCCACCCACTTTGCACAGGAGCATGAAGAAATGATTTTGTTTTATTCACTACAAAAGCTTTTTTTTTAAAGATGTGTCTTTACAATTGTCCTTTTTAAAATTTGTGCATGCATAAGGCATTGCTTTTAAAGGGGACTTGGATGAATTGCCCCAATTATACATACCTTGCCACTCAGGCTGCTTCTTAGCTCAAAGGTGAAACCGTCCATGGTGAAATCAAGAAGTCTACATTAGATTTGAATGTAGGAGAAAAAGAATTTCATTCACTGAGGGCAGTGACGAAAGAGCCCCATCTGCAGTCTGCACCGGTCATCCAATTACTCTGTTTCTGGCATTTTCAAGGATGTTAAACACACCCAGACTTTTTATTACCCCAATCCACTCAATACGCGATCTGTAAAGGCAGGGAAGAAAGAGTGAGCTCCCTTCTGAGCTGAGCAGCGTAATTGTGTGTTAGATCTGCTGAAGCTGGGAGGCACATCTGTAGTGAGGAAAAAATGTACTTTTATAAATTACACACAAATAACAACATTCAAAGAACTCATGATGGGTGAAACAGATCACTCCCATCACCAGCCCTGCCCATTACTGTGTTAGGACTCCTTGGAAATAGCGCTTTGAGAGCAAAGCCATGACAGGAATTAAATAGGGTTTCCATTTTTACATAAGGCCTCAACGAATATATTTGTCATATTCAGTATGAGCATTCGAAAAAAACTCTTTCTTGAGTCCATTACCTTCACTTTTCCAGATGCTTTTAGTTTATGTGTTTGAAAAGAGCAACACTTCCTTCCAGCTGCAGCCCAAAAGAACGACAAAATCGTTTCCGAAGAAAAATCATATCTATACAGCCTCTTCACTGCCTTTTTATTCTGTGTATTCTTCCTTTCAGGCAGTGACAACACCTGTAAGTGAAGCAAGTAGAAATTACTTCTTCTGCAGTAAAAACCCACCTCATCCATCAAAACCATATTGTCACTTGTTCATATATTGTACACTCTTAGTTTAACAGTTAGGTAAATATTGCAGTGTCTGGATACTACAGAAAAGTATATTTTTAAAATGCACGCAATAATAAAAGAGAGTAATAACACTAGGAAATGCTTTTAAGGAAACCCAGGCCTTATAAAACTCTCCTGGCTTCAGGTGTTATTACTGCCTCAGCAGAAATTGGCTCTAACACCGGCAAAAAAGGACCTGGCATCCCAATTCTTTAATAAGATCACTAAACAGGACTGTCACTTCCACTTCAGTTGGACTGACTCGGGAGAAAATCCCATATAGGAGAATCTCTCTAGAAAAAGAAAACTAATGGTTTGTAAAATATCAGCTGCAACACCTACAGTTACTATTTTTATTAAAGATTACCAATATTTCTATTAAAGATGAGCTGGAGACAAATCAGGATCTAATGTTTAATTATATTTAGACCTGCATGCCTAGATATATAGGAAAAAATGCTCACTTAATGGGAATTTTTCCTTAACTCCAGTGGAGCCAGGATTTCCCACTGAGTGTTTTAATTTTCAGGATATCAACTGCAAGTACATCACTAGAAATAACATTAATGATTTTCAGTGCAGTTTAAAAATAATCAGAAGCAGACCAATTGTCCAAGTTACATGCTCGTACGAAGAAAAGACTGAGGAAAGTCATGCAAAGCTTTATAACGATAATAATTCTATGACAGAATCATAGACTCATGGAACGGTTTGGGTTGGAAGGGACCTTAAAGATCATCTAGTTCCAACCTCTCTGCCAGGGACCTTCCACTAGACCAAAGCTCTGTCCAACCTGGCCTTGAACACTTCCAGGGATGGGGCACCCACAGCTTCTCTGGGAACCCTCTTCCAGTGCCTCACCACCCTCACAGGGAAGAATTTCTTCCTTGTATCTAATCTCAATCTACCCTCTTTCAGTTTAAAGCTGAGGGGAAAACAAGAAAACAAACATAGGGGTGAGGTCTAAATCAAATATGAAGCAATCTATATTTTCCATTAAAGCCCTTGTGAAATTGGCCATTTTGCAAAGGTCTTGATTGAAGACCATGTGAAAGTTAATGGTTTTTACTCAGATGATCCTCGGCACTCAAATAAGAAACAAGGAGAAAGCAGACCCACAAAAACAGAACTTGAAAAAAAATGCTAGCGCAAAACCATACGACATAAAAGAAACAATTTAAATAGCTCTAGAAAATAGTATAAATTGCCTTGTTCCCACAACTAGAGGGAGATTCAACAATGCAGATTCTCATTATAATTTCAGCACCGTGTTTCTGTTTTATAAACGGCATATCAGTAAGGTTTACCAATATTGTTTCCATATGCTGAAAGCTTTATTATCTATTCTTTGACATTTGGTATTTTTCTAATTCTTTAGTTTTAATAAAAAATAATAGAGATGTGTACTAAAGACTTTATTTGTTAACATGGCTGATTTGAAGGCTAATTGGCACATTCATATCTGTCAAAAAATCCAGTGTCTTTTGTATTCCTATTTCTGGGTTCTTTTGTGGTCAGTTTAATTAAATTTGTTGATAAAATACTTGACAAATAAAGGAGGAGAGAAAAAAAAAACACATTCAATAGTTTAGGTTAGGTTTTTCAAAGGCAATTAATAGTTAGTGCCAATTAAACTAAGGAAGGAATTGGCCAAATAATTTTCTAGTTTTTTTTTTTTAATGTTACCCTTAAAATTTAAGCACCTCTTTTAACAAGAGTAGTCAGGAGAGAACAAGGAGAAGCCATGATCCAAAACGGCTTCCTCTCTTCTTCTCCCCCAAAAGAAGAGGCAAAAAAAATTACTGAGGTGCTGAAAAACAGGAGTTCACAGTTTAAAAGGCTGCTGACAACCTCTTATGGCGGTCTGTTTCAGAAGCTATGATCTCAAGAGCGAGCAAAGTGGGTCATAAACGTTACTGATAGGTGAAAATTAGGAGATGAAGAACACTTCAGAATGTTTAAGTGTGGTAGGTATGATTACAGCAATCAAAATGCTATCCCATTTCGCTACAGTTTATCTTGAACAGCAAGGTTAAAAAAGAAAAAAAAGGGGAAAAAAAAAAAAAGCTATATGATCCTAAATTGTGCAGTACGCATAAACGTTAGGAACAGTCCTGACAGAAGTCTACACAGGCAGTTGACCCAAAAGGTAACATGGTATTTATCTTGTTTTGTACTTTCATCGAAAAAGATTCCTGCTGCTTCTTCAGGAGAAGTTTCACTCTTACCCCATGGCCAAAGTAACCCTTGGTCGGTTTGGTGCCGCAGACTGACCTGTTTCTCACAAAATAGCTGTGCAAAAAAAAAGCTTCATCCCTAATTATAACACTGAGGTATTTGCAAGGATGTTTGTATATGTAATTCACTGGCCTGTGATGACTTGGTATACTTTATGACATATGACCAGTAAAACAGCATAGCGACGTTTGTCGTAAGACCTGAATCTGGTCTCATGACCATGAATATAGTCTCTGTTGCTCCAGAGAGCGAACATTACCTAGGCACTTACATATACTATATAAGTTGTAGTTTTTCCTCTTCTGTCAAGCTATTTTTGACTACTTGGGATGTTTTCTCCTCTCCCCACGTTAACTTCCCAAGCAGTTTCAGAGCAGATGTTTGTGCTCTTGATCCTTGTCAGGCAATTGCTCCAGTCTGGGGCCATGGCTCGTACCAAGGGCTCCAGGGTGAAGCTGGCAGTAAACACTATCACCTCTTTCCTCTCCTGTGGAAACCTTCTTCTTGCTGAAGACGCAGCGTCTCCAAGGATCATTGCATAAACCTCACTACCTTCCCTACAAAGTGCAAAACAACTCCATAAATACACAGTGACACAAACATTAAAAACTCCAGTCGAGCCTTCCACAACAAGATCTCCTCTTTCAGCAGAGGACAAGAGAATAAACAAGAGATGACAAATGTTAGGTCATTCTCATCTTAAGCCAACATAACTCCGTGCTGCTGCCAAACATGAATCCTTTCTTCCTTCTGTCAGCTGAATCAGCAAGCTCATCCCAATTCATCAGGGAGCTGCACTACCGCTAGTGGACAAAGAAGGGGTTCAACAATATATAAAGTGTGATATATTAAAGGCACTAGAAAACAAACAAACAAACAAAAATGCACAAAGAAAAAAAAAAACCCTAGTATTAATAGTAGTACCCAACATTTAATCATAACATTTAATAACACCCGTAACATTTAATCCTAATACTTAGGGATGAGTTGAGCATGAATGTCCACACACTTTGTTCACTATCCTGTAGGCTGAAAGGGTACAGAACTAAAAGAAAGCCTTACAGCAAATAATTAAGACAAAAACTACGCGCCGAGAAGTCGTAATGAAAAAATACAAATTAAATGAAAAACAGTCCCATGCGGTTAGGAAGCAACGAAACGTCATTCTCAACTTCTTCCAGGAAATGAAGGTAAATCAGCACAGGCGTGTGAAGCTCTCAGCTGAAGGTCTGTACTCCAAGCACAAAAGTTAATTGGCAGCTAGCTTCTTTGCAATAGATTTAAAGATTTTAAGACCCAAAGGGATCAGCGTGATCGACAGATTTCACCTTCCATAAAACAGAGGTCAGAAAATGTCACGCAGTAATTCTTACATCAAATCTAAAAACTTTTAGGCTAAAGTAGAATATATATTCAGCTAAGGTATCCAGACCCCGCTTTGAAGATTTAAAGAGATGGAGTGTTCATTGCCAGCCTTTTAAAAATTTATCTACCTGCCCTTATTGCTAAGAAGGTTTGCCTAATACCCAGTTTCAGTAGCTCTTTCTTCAACAGAGGTAGCCACTGCTATTCACCCCCAGCTTTTTATTACACTCTTCATTTTCTTTAAGCAGTAAAATATAAAGCATATTTTCAAAAGTGAAATAAATAATGAGATCAAATTAAACGTCACAAAAGAAGAGGTACTCAACAGTGTGCATCATGCAGTTTCAGGGTGCTGTCTGGGAGAATCAATGGTAGATATTTACACTAAAATATTCATTAAGCACAGAGTGAATTAGTAATTGCTTTAATCATCTTTCATACAATAACCATCGTTGCTATTCTTTGTGTTCTCCTCCGCTCAGACAGTTTCAGGGACGTACTATCATGTTGATATTGCACAGTATCCATTGGAGTCAAAGGAAAAACATACATTAGGTAAGCGAGCAGCCCAGCAGATGGGCTTGCCAAACACCTTGTACAACGCAGATTCCCTGCATTATGCACTTCAATCACTTACTGAAACTGTATTTAGAATAAAATTGCTTTCTACCATCTTTGCCCTTACAGGGGACCTACAAAGTTGCTAGCAGCTGCCCTGAAGTCATTCAGCTGGTGGCTAAAGCGTGCATGAGACAGCAGCCCTGGGCTTGACCCCACGCGGGTGCTCTCCGTGCCCATGGTATTGCCCGTGATGCTGGAAAACTCCCTTTTTTTTTTTTTTAATTGGGCTCCCAGGGAAGTCGCTTGCTGGCTGTTCCTTGTACGCTGGGCTGTCCTGTTCCTCGCCAGGCTGACAAGCTCCTGTGCCCGAGTCCTCCCTTACAATAATCTTGTCATGTTATCAACAGCAGAGAGAGAATCAAAATCCTGCCCTTGTGTCATCACAAATCAGGATTTACCGACATGAAAGTTCAGGAGCTTACATTTTCAAAAGCTTGTTTGTAGGACTTATTCATAGGACTAAGCACAAAGCAAAGCAAAACCAGTGGGGCTTCTTTAATGTCCAAGCAAGCACTCCCACCCAGCAAATTACTTACCAAGCAAATAAAATAATTGCAGTAATTTCCACAAGAACAATAATAATGTTTGCCAGCTAAGTGGAAATTTGTTTATGGTAATACCATGAGCAAATGTCAACCCAGCCCCCTACTCCCATCCTTTCCAAAGAATAAGAATAATTTTACGGTCATATATATATATATATATGATCATATTACAGACAGACAGTTCTCTGCAGCCTTTTTGTTGATTAAAATGCACCCAGCTGCTGACATGTTTTGCGGAGCATAGAGACCAAATGCCTGCATCTACAACTGCTAAAATGGAAACCTGTCCACGTGCAGCTCAGAAAGACATGCTTATTTTTTTTCCCCTTTTTTGAAAGAAAAACTGTATTTTTTTTTTATAATAGCGAAATAACAAAGCCTAAATTCCCTACAAACTCTGAGGTTAAATATTTTCAGGAAGAAGTCTGTATCCGTTAGCAATACTGTATAATGCTGGACTAGATTGATGAAGGGGGAAAGCTCATTTTTTCATTTGAGAGAAAACATAGTTGTTAAAAGCACACCAGGTGCATGAATTCAAGTATATTTATTTACATTTAACATATGTTTTATTAAGTTATCCATAGCGAAGAGGAATGATTCATAAATTCAGGCTATTTATGTCAGGTCTCTGACATGAATACAGCTCTTGAACTAACTATACCCTCCAGCATTCATAAGTCATTACTTATCTTTACATCACTATAAACTGGTAACTGGCAAAATACACTGCCTTAAGTTAATGGGAAAAATCCTGTTTCTTTTTCTCATCTGCTGGAACAAACTCAACATACTAGTGATGTACTAGAAGCAAAGAGGAGCTAAGACAGGGGTGGAAGGCAAAACCGCTGTCCGTTGAAAAGGCGCAGTCTGGCAAACCCTCATGTGCGGGGTAGTCCCAAAATAGGTGCCAAAGAGTTTCTTCTGTGCTGGATGTCGTCAGGAAAAAGACACACATGCGCTTTCGTACCACCATCCAGAAACTATTTCTTACCTGAAAACGTTGCATCGCTAAACGTGCCTTCCGGTGCTGTAAGACACCTTCCTGATGTGCTGCTTTAAATGGCAGCATGTCTTAGTACGTATACATTATTTCTGAGACACGGTACTTCACATCAATGTAATATGCTGTTGCGTTGAACGTCAAATAGCTTGAATGCATTTCATTAATAAATAGAAAGCAATAAACCACAAAACTTTCATTCTGCTGTTCCACAGACAGCATTAATTGCAATAACCAGCCTTTCTACCGCGACCAACAATGAACCTTAAGTCCTTGAAGTGTAAGAATTAAAATCATAAGAAAACAACCATCCAGGACTAGAGGCTTCTTAGAAGATTTATTTTAAAAAGCTGTTTGTTGAGAACAGATTTTCTTTTCTGTTCACATATAATTTATAACATTCTGATGTATTTTCTTCAGAAGTGGTCACAAAATAATCTAGACTAACAACATAGGACTGGTAAAGTGCTTATTCTGACATCCCTCTATTATTTCTCCTGTTTCCAGAGTTTTCCCCTGATCTTCAGAGAGATGTATTACTCCTACACTGCATTGTACAATGCAGATAAAATACAGAAAAGTAACTGCTGTGCTTTAAGGTAGGTAGCCAGTGAATCCTCCAGAAACTCAAGGAGCTAGACCAATACCTGAAATTAAGCAAAACCTGATTTTTTTCCTTGCTGAAAGCTGGTGTGTTGTGAGCGATGTTCCGCTCTGTCAGACACGACTCTTTCTAACTCCCCAGTTCAGAAGGAAAAAAACCATTTAAATATAAATAGTCGTAAATGTTAAACAAATGAAGATTAATGCATATTTCTTACTGCCTACATATTTACACAGGTAAGAACCGGCCATAAATATTAGTGTGCCCTGAAGCCTACATGCTTGAAATTTTGCAGTCAAAAGCCAGAAGTGCCAACATTGTTGAACCAAATGGTTCTTAAAATAACCTCTTTCAAAAGAAACTCGGAGACATCTCTGAAAGTTTTAAGCATATTCTCTGCCAAAACTACTGAAACTGGCAATTAAACACAAAGACAAAAATAACTAATTCACCTTTGACTAAATCCAGTATTTTCTACAGGAGAAACCGAAGATCATATGCAGGAACGTGGCTCATATATGTGGCTTTCCAAAGAGACTCCTTTATGACAATTATTAATAACCGCCCCCAAAATCTAAGTATGCCTCACAAAAATTACTCCGATTGTGTGGCAGTTGTATCGAGTCAGACAAAAACAGAGGTGACTGTAAATAAAGGACTTTTGTAAGACAGAAAATTTGGTATTTCCTCATTTGCTTTTGTCCGAAATAAAGCTGTCTGAACTTCCTCCGTGTCCCGAAACAAAACAGCTGGGACTTTGCACCTATGGAGCTAGGAAGTCTTATGAGAACTGCAGTGCTGCGTGCCTGCCTGGCCTCACCGTCCTGTGGGGAAATCACAGTTTTTAACGTGCTGGCACGTGCTGGATGCTCAGGCCTGTCTTTTCTAGAAGATGGCTTTTGCAAAAAAAATGAGCCACATGCATCTAAGCTGCCTAAACAATCAACAATTAAGGAAATAAAAAATAAGCGTATACTGTTCCTTCCCTTCCCTGGCTCCTTTTTTTTCTCAAACTTCTTGAAGAAGTTGGAGTTTAATAGAAACAAAAAGCGTTACAGCGAAAACAAACTATATTTGCGTGAACTTAAATGGACTTTATGGCAATGTGAAATTGCCCCCAAATATCAGCACATTTCTTCAAACGTCTTTCCAGTGCAGCTGCAGAATGTGGTTTCCCTGAAAAGGCAGAGGCAGGGCAGTGCGTTAGGAAGACAGAGATACTAATATCGAATTTATGTAAAATGTTTTCAGGAAGAAGTTTTAACAGAAATAGAAATAACACTTGAAAAATTGTATTCTCCCCTCTGAAGATTTAAAGTTGAGAGAAAACACATTTTCCTCTGAAAAAAAGCAAAGCAAACTATTCATAGAAAATTAACAATCAACTCTATTTAATAGTAATATAAGCCTAGGAGATGCTAAATCACTGCTGTAGAGCTACAGAGGTTGTGCCCAGAACCTTTCATTCAGACCTAAATACCCAAATATCAGAGTATTTTCAGCATCTTTCCTAGAACGACCAGAAAAATACCACAGAACTCTTGGCACCTGGATTGTGAAGACACATTTCAAGACTACCAAAAAATAATTAAATGAACGTAGCAACCTTTCAGGGGACCATGAGTCCCTCCGTGCAGACCACCAGCCGATACCATCGCATCCCACCTCTTGGACCTGCCCGTGATGGCGCAGCGCTGCACCAGCCCTAAGCTCCCATTTCCTGCGTCCTCCAGAAAGAGCGAGCGTGTCCTGATCCGCGTGTCCCGATCCTGCTGGAAGTGTCTCCTTCGTAGGGATAACATGGAGTTAGCACCTTCCGTCTGCACCGCCAACAGCTCCGGCCTCGCGGTTCGCCATGTCTTCCACAGCTTTTCTCTTCCTCCTTTCCCTTCTCGTTCTTTGACTTACTTGGGCACTGTTTTTATAATATACACTTTTATGGTACGAGCAATATTATTTTTCCTCCCTCACGTGCTCCATTCCTTTGTCAGTGCTTTCCAGTACAGTTTTCTTACTCACATATGTAACCACATGGCTGAATCCTTGTTTTCTTGCCATAATTCAGTTTGTGTGACATGTCTGTCTAACTAGAGCTGTCTCTCTAAACCTGGCAAGTATTTTATCTCCCTGATTATTTTCTCAATCCATACTGGAATTTTCAGAAAGCAGAGAAATGTGGTAATAGAAATTCCTGCTGTTTCCTTTTCCCCAAAACACTAAATTTGGCCCTTTCAATGTTCTCTTGCTCAATGAAACAGCAACCAAAAGTCTATTTTAATTTCTCTCTTAACTTGCTCTTTCTCTCCTCAGTGTGAAAGCATGCAGTACGCAGCACGCTTGCTCGTTTTCAGAGTTTCTCTCTAAAGCCGAAAGCCTTCAGGCTCAGCGTAAATCTGGATCTAGCAAGAAACCGAGGCTGAAATTCTCCAAGACAGTTACCTGTGCTGCCACTTCTGCTGCTGGGCTCGGACAAAGTCCTTTTCTCTTCCTGCTATAGCTTTTGAGGTCTCCCCCTGGTTTTCTTCTCCTCCGCAGGTTGCCCTCACAGGATACCGAGGGTTTCTGCTCATGCCTCTATTCCCCGTTCAAAGAGAGAGGTTTCCGACTTGCTGTGCCAGACATAAACAAAAAAGTGAACGTTTCAGCCATGATAAGGAACAGAAGTGTAGCTGGTCATGCAACTTTTCGGATAGAAACCCCCAAACCTTCTCTCATTATACCCTTTATCATTTCTAGCAGTTTTCTGACCACTCTCACCCCAACTCACCTGTGGAAGGTCCACTTTTCCAACCCATTTTAACTGAAAACATCACACCCAGAATAAAGAGGTGGAGGAGAAACCTTCCAAAATACTGGCTTCCTTCCTCGCCTCATTGGAAAACGGGAGCAGTGCGGGTGTGCCTCTGCAAGGCAATCTGCATTTTAGAAATTCCCACGTTTATTTTCTTCTGCATGATAGCAAGAGCTTCTCGGGGAGCACGTTAACTCCTGTGCAAGTAGCATTTGCCGTACAGCGCTCTGGCTTTTTTGAATTACAGTGTTTTGGGAGGAGCCCTGTTAAAAGCTAACTTTATATCCGTCACAAAGTTTCCCTTAGATGCAGGCCGAGCATAGCAAGCAGCCATGTTTTTCATTTTATGCTTTAGGAATTTCTACAGGTTTAGCAGTTTTAAAACAGACGTTAAGATGATCTTTCTTTTTTTTTTTTTTTTAGCTGCAAAAAAGTCTTTAAATCTCCTGAATATGCACTATTTGACCTACTGAGCTCAATAATTTAATGGTGTAAGCCCTCAAATATGAAGTCAACAGACAGTTTAGATGAAGTGTCAATGGTGTGTAGGCAACAAGCTGACATAAATCCTAGAGAATTTAGCTTTTAAAAAAACCCCTTAATTCCTTCTTTACTTCAATTTTCTTCCAGGGCTCTCTGAAAGATCTCTTTGGAACCTTTTCACAGCTTTATATGGCTCTTTAAGCTATGTCAGCAGGATGAGCAGCAGCTTATAGGTATAGCAATGAAATTATAAGCAAACATATGTAAAAACACAGTGTCAGAACATTTCCTAAAATGGACTTTTCAGAAAATCAATACATTTCCACTAAGGTAGATCACCCAGCATCATCAGTGAAAGAATTTTACTAAACCAACTATAGCAAAAGAATCAAACCTAACCACCACCATCGAAAGCAATTATATTCATTACGAACCCGTAGGACCTCTTTAAATGACATAGCATTTCACGACCAGCTGTGCAACTCCATGGAGTCCAATTTGGATCTCAGCTCTATCTTTGTGCAGTTCCATCTTTGTATACTCAAAATAAAAGAAAAAAAAGTAATTCTCGGAAATTCAGGGGATTTTTGTTTTACCCAGACTATGAGTGGCATTGTGGGCATTTGATTATCCTAAAAACATCCTCAACGTTGCGTAACCACTGAGAGCTGCTGCAGGTTCTCACAACTGTAGATCCGGAGGACACTGTGGTTTGAAAATGTTCCTGCGCGTATAATTTCATAGCAAACATCCAACCTTCCACATTATCTTAACCTGAGGTGGAAATACTGATGAATCAACATTTTCTTAATTAACTTTATTTTAATCCTGGTATCACACTGATCCTTGAGGAAGGGAAATCTTTTTTCACTGACTTCAGCAGCAGCAAAATGGGAGCACCTATTGGTGTTTTTAATGAAGTTGAGAGATACTGACTGCATTTTTCAAGTAAAGAATGAAGGTCTCCCTTTAAAAACAAGTATTACAGATAAGTATTCATTCTTTCGGAGGCATACAGCTTTTTACAATGAAACTTAATGAAGTAGGCTGTAATGTATTTCCTGTAATATATTTCAATAAAAGAAAATATAAGCCAGTAAAGTTGCTCATGTAAGCATTCAGGATTTAAGGAATTAAACAACGAATGCATGAAGTTATTAACCTTCTTGGAGAATTAAAATGTGTCACTATGTGATGAATCAAAAGCAGCAGTCATTTCAAGTTTGAAGGATTGATTTTATACATGCAACCGAAACACAATTAAAACAACATGCAATTGTGTTGCGTCTACAGAAAATTTGACCAGACTTCTAGACCATTAAAACACCTTTGCAACAGCTTTTATTTGGTACATTCATACACCAGTTACCTCTTGGCAATGGCACAGACTCAGGAAGATTGTATTCTAGTACTTAGCCTCAAGGAACGGGACAGTCTAGTAAAATTAGCGATTTTTAGCGTTTTATTTCTTCGCAATATTCTGCTGTACTGGGAATATTAAGAGGATCAGCATGACTAAGTAAAATTTCGCTCATGCACGGCTTATTGCAAGAGCAACAAAAAAGCCCTGATACCAGACGAATCTATGTACAGGTTATCTGCATATGTCAGGTATTTAACGGTAAATTTTATAATAGGAAAGGCTTAGAAAATTTATAACATTTTCTCTCTGAGACGGGTCACAAGAATGTTCTCTGTTTAAACCAGCTGGAACACTGATACCATGAGATTAATTATAACATAGAAAAGATAAAAGAATTACCATATTTAAAAAAAAAAAAAAAACAAAACCAAAACCCAAATAGCAGAAATGAGAACAATGAGAGGTATTTTTTCAACTCACTGGAGTGTCCTACTACTTAAGGTAGCCCTTCCTGGTGCCCTTCTGCGTGTCACAGATTTTGTGTGTCCCCATCAATTCATTTTCCATTGGTATCATGCTTATCTTATTAGTACCGATCTGTCATTGTCAATTAGGAACTCAGGAGATCTTCAGGTTCTCTTAAAGTGGTCACTTGGCCATCAGATAATATCAAAACATCTTTACCATACCATTTAACAGATTTTTTTTTTAGCCTTTACTGATTTGTTCAGCTCCTGAGTCTTCTGGATGTTTAGGAATAGAACATGTTCATTATATTGCTAATGATATCATACGTTGCCTATGTACTACCCACACAATTAATTATAAGACCACATGCAGATACCATTTTTGCTATCTGTGTGGAGCTGACTAAGAGCTCCTGTACAAATGATTATCAAACAACATGTTAAAAAAATGTGCAACTGCTCACTGGCTGTATTCAAACAACAGCTCGTTTGCAGCTTCTTAGTAATTGAAACATAACAAGCTGAATTTTAAAATAAAGTTCAGGTTTGCCTCTTGATGAAAGATATTTCTGAATGACTAATTTAGAATTTTTCAACCCATTCTACTGAACGCAAGATAGATGCATCTGAACAGCAGAAAACCTGGGCATCATCTAGAGTTTAATGAGTGCTTCTCTGTCCCTAATGCCTGTGAGAACTCTGTCAGGGATGGAGATAAATTATTATTTTGAATCAGCCCTGAGTTCTCCCTACTGTTGTGTCCTGTCTCTCAGAGGACCCTGTAATGTATGCTTAAAAGGATGCACGACAGGACTCGGTGAAGAAGCTTCCTTCATCCCACCAGTGCTGCTGTCATTATTTTCCTCTGCTAACAGCAGGGAGAGCTGCCACTATAAAGCTCCCGTGATTATAGTCGCTTTCTAAAATGGCAATGTCCTTATCAAGAAATCACTCCCTCTTTATAAAACCCCTTTATTATTTCTGAGGAACAAAATTGTGCTCTGGAAGGATTACCCAAACACATCAGGGGACTGTGGTGAAAGGAACTTACACATTACTTTTGACCCATCTACTCTGTGAGCAGTAACCAATACTGTAGTCTTTTGAACAGGTCATTGGAGAAAAAAAAAACAACCAACCACAAAATCCAAACAAACAAAAAACCCACCTTACATGGAAGAAAAGCTCTCAGCTGGTCATTGTACCCCTCACCTGTCTGCTGAGACTTCTCTACCGGTTTTCATGTGGGAACAAAAGGAGGCAGACTTGAAGAAAAATGGGTTTTTTTAAGGCGAAGGGTTTCACAGGAGACCTGAATGTGGTGGGGGAATCCAAAGTACGTATTAAAATACAAGTCGGTTACACGGAGGGTGTACATTGATTCTCCCTTTTTGGTTTGTTTTCTTTCTGCTTCCCCCATGTCCATAAAGTAATTTCTTTCTTCAACTCTTCCTCTTTCTCACGTGGCACTTCCATCCTGTAAGCCAACTCCTTTATTTTCCTATGCTTTTCCTGCCTGTCTTCTCGCTTTCTCCCCTATCTCTGTTCCCTTTCACACTGAATCCAGAAATGGACATTGCACGAGTAACGGTTAAGCATCTGCAGACTCGTACCCCGTGCCATCTCTGGTTACTGTCCGGCAGACATTTAAAGCGTAGTTTACTTCTTAGCAATAACTGGGTTCAGGCCAGCACACCTTGCCCATTGCCGTTACTGAGATTCCCTGTGGTCTCTAGCTAGCTAATTTTTTTCATTAGCTCAAAAGACAATTGCTAACTCCCTGCGGTTAGGAAGCAACTTTCCTTACGGGTAAATTATTCCAAGTTGTCCAATGTAAGCATAATTAAAACAGAATGGTTGCTGCCACGTTAACCACAGACAACCTGGTCAAATACTAGAATGAAGCAATTTCATTCTCCCATTTCCTAATTTCATTTTTATTCCGATGAAACATGTCTGACGGAGTGGATGATACATGTAGGTTTATACCAAATCTATAACTGAGTATACCAAAGCTATAATTTTCCTTGAGGAATGTGACAACAGCACAGACCAATCTACTGATGCAAAGAAGCCTGGCCGTGATACCACCCACGGAGGCACGACAGAGCTATTACCTTGGTGTGAGGTCTTGGAAACTTTTCGCTGGTGAAAAGGAGTAAGGGTGCTGGACTTTCAATGTGAGATAGACAGAAAGATTTGACTGTTAAATCACAGAGCAGCGTGCTGTCATCCCAAACAGCCTCTTTTCACATCTGCCTTCTTTTTCTAAAGCCTTTTTGCTTTCCTGTTTACTTCCTCGCCACTATTTCTGAACTTTTCTGCTTTTAACCCTTTTCCTTAAAGAGTGATAGCTCGATTCTATCATACATTTCTATCGCAAACTTTGTGATGTAAATACTGTGACCTTCTCATGCGTTTTTTCTTACCTTGATCTCCGATGTCACTTGCAAAGCAACTCTAATGAGAGAATAATGCAAAAGTAAAGATAATTTTTAATAAGTCAGCTGGGAATCTCAGCACAGAGCTGTGCACACCTCACGACACTAGTTATACTATTATCCTCCAGGCACTTATAAATTTGCGCAAGCTCCTGCCCTCCAAAATGCCTTCCAGAGCCTGTGAGAAACACCTTTCGGCAGACGCAGGGACAGAAGGATGCCTCAGCCCCGTTGTTCCTCGAGCCAGCAGATGCGGTGATGCAGAGCACCCACGTGCCGGCATGGGTGCCTGTTGCAGCCTTTACAGCAAGCAGCTGGAGGAGCGATTCAATCGGCACAGTTATTTATAGTTTGAAACACAAGTGAAGTGTTTCACTTTCCTCTGAAGCCACCAGGGACACTCAAATCCTGTCTAAACATCTAGCTCTCTTCTCTGCTGCTACTATTTTGAGGGCTGTATTATCTTTCGCATAAATCTGCGTGGAAGCAAAACCTCCCATATCTGCTACTTCAGCTCAGCCCAGATTAGGTCACTTTTATATTTACATATTCTCACATTTTTGTGAAGGAAAGCTAGAGAATGAGGACAGTAGATGTGTCTGTTTATCGTTGAAATACACGTGCAGGTGGCCAGAGACAATTCAGGGCTTCTCTTCCCTGCGGAGGAGGACACAGTCCATCTTGCACCACTTGACATCTCATGGATCTTACTGAGAAGCCTCATCAACACACGATTTCAGAGATGACACAACTCCCTACCAATGAGTTGACAGCACCAGGAGAGAATCAGAATTTGGGACACCAGAATATGCCAGTGACAGCCTTCCCGAATTTCTCTGTTTCAATCCTGAGAGGCCAAGCTTTAGGAGTGTTAACGTGCATCCATGAAGCACAATGCTGCAAAGTGAGGTAGATGCTCTAGTAGAGGTCTCAAAAACTTTATATTTGTGTTAGCACAGCTTTATATCCAATTTTATTAGTTCTGCCTTTTAACAAATCTACCTAGCTCAAGTTGAAACGTTTGTACTAAATCTACCTCTGAGGCCCTTCCTCCCTCTATTAGATGGAGAGAGGAAGAATTACAAATTATAAATATAAATCTGCAATAATATCAACACAAATCTGTTAGTGAGATGATAGTGCTGGCCTGTACATAAGGACATGGGGTTTGTATGCGACAGCTCAGGGATGGCCACAGTGAACAGCAGAGTAAAGGGCGATTTAAACGTCTCTACTAAAAATTTGCCTGATGCCAGGGTGACAAAGGGCTGGTGAAACAAATACTTAACTCCTGAACAGATGTTCTCAGAGTAGGATGTTCTGCAGCACATGAGGAAAACTCATGTCTCCTGTTGAACAGGACTGGGTTCTGCTTTAGAGTCAGATGTATCTGAGCCAACAAAGAATAAAAGGCACCCCAGACTCGTAGTCTGGCATTAGGCCTGAGAAAAGGGGTTTTACATGAAACTGAGAAAATAAGGATGGAAAATAAGCAGAGAAAATCTTTTCCTAGCATAGAGCGTTGTGTAATAATGCATATTTTGCAAGCACACACCATCGTTTGTTTCTTAACTTTCACTGGGTACTCTTGCCCGTAGTTAGATACGGCTATAAACAAAATCCATGGGGAGGAAAAAGTATAAAGAAAAGAAAGATAAATTGAATTTTTTGTCCCCCCAAATCACACACCTTCAGTTGGAAGGAAAGATTTTAGCATACCTGCACACTGCTAATAGCAAGCTCTTTTGCTGCCCGATCAACTGGCAGTGTAGCTCATATCCCCCAAGCCCGACTTCTCCGCCTTGTAGGGCAGGAATAGGGTAAGGTAGCTGCCTGGAAATCACACACCGAGGTCACCTTCCATTCAGCAGCTATTTTCACACTCTAGAAAGGAGGGCTCCTGGCTATCTAGGTGCAAACCCTCTTCCTGACTGAACACTAAGTATATTTTAATTCCACTATTCCTATTCTCTGTATAGCAATATGTCATTCCCTATATACGTCAGGGATTTGGGCCAACACATACTTCAGGCTTTTGCCTGCAGTAACAGGTAATATACAAACCCAGCTCTTGGCCAGATCTTCCACACTGAACAAATTTGACAGGGGAACCACTGATGCAGAATGAATGCAAATCAGGACGCCAGTTTATTTTCCAGTCAGTTCTGCACCTAACTAGAATCTAATCCAGTTACGGTAAATATTCAAAATCTTGATGTAAGGGTGAAACATATGTAAATTGCCGTTGTGATTTTTTTTAAAGTAAACTAGAATCCAGCAAATCCATCTCGTTTCATTATTCTCTGCAGCAGAGAAGAAAATTCAGTTACCAAGAGCAAATTAAAAATAATAATACTAGCAACACATATTTTACAAATGCATTCTGCTTCTTAAAAAGTAAGGTCCCTGGACGCTATAGAAGCCAATAAATTATTGCACAGGCTCTACGCAAAGTATCTATGCAAAAAGTAGATTATCTGCTGACATGTGAAGAAATGAAACCGTGCCACTTCAAATCTGAGTACACCGCTGTCAGTGTGTTCTACACTTTTAATGAAATTTTAGAAGCAATCATTGATGACTATGCAGTAGTCATGTCTTCTGCCAGAGCTGTCAGTTTACATAAACTCCTAGTGGGGAAACCAATATTAATGGCTTAAGCTCCTCTGTACCCTGGAGCTACGTTTGGTTGTGAAGACGGGATAAGCAGGAACGCCAAGCGCCCTGCCCTGCTCCCCTGCCAGCTTGTGACGCGCCTTTCAGAAGACGGCCATAAACAGACATGAGTGCGTGCCTGCCTCTTCCGTCAAGGTTTTTAAAAGCAAACTTGTTGACCAGCGGACGAAAGCTAAATGGCTGTCTAGCCAAAATTACACTATGCTGCTGAAGGCATTTTTAACAGAGGAATTGCTGAGAGCTCGCTTTTCTTTTTTATACGCACTTGCATATCGAGTCAAGTGACAACACAATTTACGCATTCAAATGGAAATACAGAACATGTACTAAATAAAGCTGTATTAAGGCTTTACCAAATCACGGTTGGTTTTGTGCATCATTTACTCTAACCAGTTTTTAGACAAAAAATTATGCAGCTAGATACAGGAGAAGACCAAAAGCAGAAGTTTGCTCCCAGAGAATTTCATAGAAACAGTACAAAACATTTTATGCTAACATGAGCTAATAGCCATTTGGTTCCAGAAAAAAAAAGCCAAGGTTGTTTAACCGAGAGACATGAATTTAAAATCCTCTCAAATGTTGGTTGTTTTTGTTTTGTTTTTTTAAATTTCATGGCACTTTATCAGCAACTCAGTATTTTGTTAGAGAAAATGAGGTGATGTCTAGAAATCTAAATGATTCCGAAAGCATAGCGAGGACAATACAGTGTAGCTCCTGAGCCTTTTCTTGCAGAAAAAAAACCTGGTTTTCTGTGTAACCCTGTTACAATGAAAACAAGACAGAATTGTGACATTCTCACTAATATATGCACCTACAGAGCCACTGCCTTTGTCTGATGCAGTTTTCTGCACTGCCCTCACTTCACTCTTCCTCAGTTCTTGTACAAAACCTGCAGAAGCCAAAAGAAAGATTCTCAATAGTCCCACTGGTGCCCCTCAGGCTTCTAATGTTATAATTTGATTTAGGATTCTACATTGTACACTATTAAACAATGCAAATTATTAACAGTTAACATTCAAGAAACCGAGAAATTACTCTGATAACTGATATTGTTAAATATGTAGAACAAATAACAACACTCACCTTTTTTAGCAGCATGTTTATCAGAAGCAGAATATCCGTCATGGCAGAAAGGAGCTGCTTTGTTTTGAGAAGTAGTACCCAAGTACAATATTTGTGACCATTGTCTTGCGGACTACAGGTAAGCCTCCTTGTTTGTATAGCAAACTTCATCTGCTTTCAATAGTCATAAATTAAAAGGTTACAGGGTTTAAACCATTTCCCAGTTATGATATGTCTACCAGGCAGCAACAGCTGGGCAATAAACTTTTAGCCATAAATGTTTCTGAAAGCGGTAAGTTCATGGCCAAAGCCATAACTACGGTAACATCAATTGATGTCCAAAATGCAATCTAGCTGCGTAGTTCCCTTTAACACAAAACGATATCTTACATTGCAAGGTACTTACCAGCAGCCTCCAGGTTAAATAAGACGGGTTAAGGTCAGGTGGGATGGCTCTGAAAGGCTTCGTTGAGTCAACCTGAGATTTGTGGCCTCCTCTGAGCTTCCAGCGTTCCCTGATTTCATCCCCATTCTATCGAACGCTCTCAATATCACTTTAGACTGGATATTGAAATCACTTAGCAGCAATAAAAAAGAGGAGCGCTGCAGAATTGAATCCCATTTTGCTCAGCACACATCTCTAAACTATTACCAGTGTGAAATGAAATCTAATGTCTCCCTTAGCAATCCCATCTTCTTTGTCCTTTTGTTTTTTCAGGAGCGTTATGATACACTAAAGCCATTTGGACACACAATAGTACACGGGTTGTACCACAGATTTCAAGAAGAGATTTCCAAATTTATGTAGCCATTGCATCAGGTTGCTTTTCAGCCATCACGAACTCACAGAGAAATCCATTAACAAAGGTAGAAAGAGACAGTGCAAACATCTTAGATAAAAGACAAACTTACATAAAATGGCTAGAAAATGGAGAATGGTGAAGTTACCTTAGTAAAAAATTTTTATCTTATCTAATCTTCAGAGCACTCATACTAGTCTGACTTTATGGGAAGAAAGACAAAACCCTTTGCTATCATTTCACGAGTATTATTATTATTAGTAGTATTATTTCATACAATATTAAAACAAAGTAACCTTCTGTTAGGCTGAGTATATAAGCCCAACCTACCGTCTCCCTTTCTGTTGCTAGGGGTTTATGTTCTCTTTCCCCATCGGATTCTTAATTACTGAAATTTGATTTACAGATAAGATGGCAATAACAAAGCTATGGTTACCTGCGACCCATTTCCTTTTCTTTTCCTTATGTTAAGGTTCATGGTACTAGAAAATGGAAAATGTGACCGAGTCTCTGCAGTTTCATCTAATGCCCTCTTTGGGGACGTGAGCTCTACGATGGTACAAACACTGTACAGAAAATGCGACCGGCTGAAATCCAAATGCCTTGACTTTCATGGGGAAAACAGGGCAACTGCTTATGGGCCTGTGCTATCTGAGATGCATCTTCTTAGTACTGCTAAATGCTCCCTGATTGTCACAGTCTTGTTTTTCTGTTGTTCACGATGCCCCTCTCTCTCTCCAACCACATCTTCTCTTCCATAGCATTGGAAGTTTTGCTGAAATAATGTACGAGGCAGATGACTGATCTGCAGACCAACTAAGTGATGAATTTGCAGGGCAAGTGAGGATATAACATGCCCCAAGGAGGAGTTTTGGGGGAGGATTACTGTGTTGTCAATTATTGAGAACAGATGTAGCTTATAGAGCTTGGGCGGAAAGCTCATCTGATTGCTCTTGGCCAAGTTTAGATGATGGCTAGTCAACAAAATGCGATGCCCAAGAGACTGTGAAACTAAACCTTCCGGAAACATGTCCAAAGAATAAACCAAGTGTAAGGCAATACTGTACTAATAAATCAAGTGAGCCTCTTAACAGTAACAGAGTCAGATATGCGTATAACGATTCTGTTTAAACCATCTGAGGAGCTTGTCAAAGCTGTTCTATCAAAATAATATACATAATTACTTCTATTAAATACAAAGAGATAGTCAGCTTCTAGTTTTCCTCAAATGTAATAAATGCTATTACTTTTTGTATTAATGAAGATAGCAGTCTCTTAGATAGCTGCATGTTATAGTGTCTTCTTGGACAGCATTTTTAACTCCTCACTATTATTTCTGGAGTGCACTAGTTCCAAAAATGTCATGAAGACAGGATCTGGCATGGTGAGTCCTTGATGCAGCTCATCAGAATTACAGGCTGACTGGTTATAAAGTAAAAACTCCTAAATAAAAATAAAACAGTGTTGGAAGGGAAGCTTGCTAAATATCTGCACTGGTAATCTTGGGCAGTCAATAGGAATGGTATATAAAATATAGAAGTATACAAAATTAGCAAAATACAAGCTAAAGATGAATGCTATTTAAAATATGTATCTACTCTACAGAATACAACTGAGTGAATTTATTGCCTATTACAAGGTAATTAACTATTTCATGGTAGGATCAGTGTGAAGGTTTTCTCCATATGACTTTCAAACAGAACATGTCAATCAGTGCTAGACCAGAATATGAAGCTATTGCTTGCATTAAATAGCATCTTATTATGTGGAGTAAGATAACGTTTGGCATGAATAAAATTATCACAATTTGTCCTTTCATTCATGTTCAAAGTTCAGCAGAAACCTACTGGAAATTGTACTTTCACCATTTTATTTTTCATCTCTAAAATATAATTGCTGCTTAAATGAAAGCACTCAACTTGGTTGCCCAAACATATTTTGGATGTGGAAAATGGATAACTTCAAAACTGTGTGTTCAGTTTCTGCCACTTTTACAATCAACCGGCATAAGGGATGATTAAAGCAAAGAGAAGACATACATTAATGTAGGAAATTGAACATAGTGGCCAATTTGAGACCGAACATCCAGAATCACCAGCAGTCAGGAGTAAAGCTGAGTTCCACAAGGCGGAATTCCTAGCTAAAAACCTGGGGAAGCAACAGCCTACACCACATACATCCTCTTGTAGAGGCGCCCATCTCAGGCATGGGAGCCCTTTCTCTGCCCATTTTTCAGCCTGGACTTCACCTTCGATTGTCCATATCCCAGGTGACAATGGAGTTTTTCTCTTTCCTGAGACGGCTTCCCTCTTCCCGTTATTTTCTTTAAACAAACAAGAAAGTAAAAAAAAAAATGAAAACAAGTACCAGAAAAAGAAAAAGAGTTCTTGTTTTCTAGCCCCAACATAGATTGCAGGATGTAAAGTAAATGTTTGTTCTTACATTTCCCTGATTAGACTTGAATTCCTAGTATTAATAACCACTGCAATTTGTAGTTAGTTCCCTGGAAGGAAATTTCACACAAAAGTCGTTCATCTTTCTTTAGTTCTTCTGTTTCCATAGACACTGGAAACAGAGCAATAAAAGCTCTCAGGATTCCTTGGGTGATGAACAGATGGGTGGAAGGATAGGTAGAAGAGTGCCTTTCTGAAGTGCAGGTGTAGGGTTCGTATCTACACCAGTCTTCTCCCTTCTCCTGGGCCATGTTTCCAGGAGACGGATGTTCTAGCTTAATGTATTTTTTTTTTCCCTTTTATTCGCACATGTATATCTGGGTGAAAACCTCTTGTTGCCTTTTATATGAGCAATAATACCCCCACTGCAAACAAAGGTGAAAAGCTCTTTAAATAGAAAAATATTGTTTCACCAGGTACAAAAGTTTACCCCAGCACTAAAAGCAACGGTTATTGATGCTTCCCCCCAGTCAAGGTTCTTGCTATTTATGTCTCTAAGTCGAGGTATATGGTAGACAAGCATTTTATATCATTTACAGGTTACGTAAGTTATAACAGCATCCTGATGTCAAAATTAAATTTTATTTCATAAGACAGTGCCTCTTAAAGTACCTTTTACGCATAAATGTAAAGCAAGACTATTAGCATGGCTGTTAGACCATAATAAAGAACGTTCATGATTCGTCTCTTAATTATGCTTTTTCACTATCATACTGTGGCAGTACAATTCCCTTTTCAACCACAAACCATGTTCATGACATACATATAATGCAATAAAATTGACACAGATAAGAGCAATGGGTCACATTATTCTGTATGATTGAATCAGAAGACAATGCAACTGCAGAGAATTTGTAATTCAGTGAGTCTCTTTCAGAAGATTCTGGAAGATCCCATTGCCGCAGATAAACCAAACAGCAATAGACTATACAACTGCAGTTTAGTACATGTGCCTTTTCATGCAATTAATCTCATATAGCAAAAAAAGCATCATGTCTTGGATTAATGATAATATTGGGTGGGTCACCATTAGCCACCTGCTGCTGATACAAACCGTAACAAAGGACACAGCATAGCACGGAAGGACCCACATTACAGAAGAGTTTTGCACCTTAGAAGAAGTTGAAGATCTAAAAGCCTATCTTAGAAACCCTCCCGACCCCAGCAGCACATCCAGTTCTATTTCGTTAGATGGCGGAATGATGTACATGGAAGGGTCTCTAGCTCTGGAGAAGGGCAGAAATGTCCTGAAAGATTGAACTGAGCGGCACAAGGCACTTGTCTGAGGAAGGTGGCCACGAAAAAGCTTTAACCTTGGAACGTTAACAAGAAAACTTGCAAACATAATAAAGAAGATAGTTGTTGGGGTTTTTTCCCCCCCCTAAATAGCTCTTTAACCTTATAATTAGAAACTCCGTAGCCTTGATGGTGAGAAAATGGGAATTTCTGTCACAGTCACCCAACTAGGACCCATGAGTCTAACACAAAGGCAACTTTTATAGAGCTTCTCCAATATGGGTTGCAGTCTGGTTCGATGAGATGGAATGGAGCCTCAGTTTCTAAAGAAGTTCAGCTTATTTTCAAGTGTGATTTTTCCTGAATAAAATAAGATCTAAAAGAGCAATCAAAAGTTAAAGATTCATGAGATACAAGCATTTAAAAAATAGAAATTTTGGCAAAGTGTAGCCATTGAACAGCTGTAAACACATTCAGCCTAGTCACAGTGTACATTTTATATGTCGGAATGTATTTCCTTATAATGATGAATTAACTGACAGTTCATTATGACTTCATACAATAACTAGTTACACTTCTACAAAAAGTCAATTTCTTCGGTTCAGCCTGTTCTTTACGCTACATGCATAGTAATTTTTGGTGCAACCTTGGTTTTTTTTACCAAATCTCATTGACATAAAGCTGTTGAAAAGGGGACAACAATCAAGATCTTAGTTTTATTGGCTGTGTTTTGTACTTACATGACAGGCATTTGTCTGCTTAGGTAAGAGAGAAGTGTTGATTGATTTCAGTAATATAAACACGTTTTCTTAGAAAAATGGGTCTTCTGGACCAGAGAATATTCCATTAAAGATAGAAATGTGGAGAAAAACAATTAGAATTAAAATGTATTACATGCTCTTGGAATTTTCCTTGTCCTATTCGTGTAATTACAGTGCAGTATTTTGTTCTGTATGCAAATGTTGACAACTTCACTTTTTTCTAATCTGAATAATTTCGTATCAATCTGAAGAAGCAATATCCACATGGGAATTGGCTTAAAGCAATGAAAGAAGCTTTTACCAAATGTTCTCCAAGAAAAGCTGATGTTTTGCATGTATTTGGGAGACAGGCACAGCACTGAACCAGATATTTCGGCTACCACATGGTGCAGTCTACAGAGACAAGCCAGATGTTTAGCACTAGTTCTGAGACCCTAGTATCTATGGGGAATTTTGCTATTTATTTGGAAAACATTTTATTTAAAAAAACCCGAACACATCAGCAGCATATAGCTTGTTATAGCAAATGTACAACCTAAAGTTTTCGAGAACATCAGGTTTTTTTGAAAGAAAGAGGGTTTTAAAAAGCACTCGCACACTTCAGCTTTAAAAAGCACAGTCTTTATTGATCTAAAATAGGCTGGGCCACTGTAGCCCAATTATTTCTGAATAATAGCAGGTCATTATTAAAAAGAGAAGAATGATAACACCGGACATATCACAAAAGAGACTGTCAGATGTAAGCACCCATAGGAATAATGTGTGGGGTCTTGCATGTTCAAGAATAACTCCCACAGAATAAGATGAGGAATATGGGGTTGGACTTTTTATCCTCTTGTGCTTTTTTGTTCTGTGTGAAGACAATAGCACTGGATTTTTAAAGTGTGGACTTACTTTTCAGCAGGCTGAAGATACCTGCAGTTTTAAAAGGTCGCTGGACTTGATTGCTCATTAGTCTTCAGCCATCTTTTAAATAGACAAAAGCCAAATCATTGGCATTGTAAATTGGTCTACAATGTCATCAGCATATAAAGATAAAAGCTCTGACTCTGATACTGGTCGGCCACCATCCAGCAGTTACACTATTTCCAATGACACTAGAAAAAAACAATATTCTTTACGCACATACTACCTGCTGGTTTTTTTCCTTTAGTCTAGAAACTTGCTACAATTTGCTATAAACCATTGGCCTAGCCTACCTTGCATAAACGCCAGGGTGGGAGGGAAGCTCACAGAATTACCGCTGCCTTTGGTGTGCTGAATAGTGTAATATTTTCATGGTCTGAAAAAAACAGTGAAAGTGACATCCAGGATCTCTTCAGTTTCTGTTATTTACTCCTAATATATAGTTCCCCTTAGATAAGATAACATTTCTATTCCAGGCACAACAAAAGTTTAAAAGTGATGATGTGAAGCCAGGGAACAACAACTGCAATACCACTTCCAAGTGCCGGGCTGCAAATAAAGCCATACCTGCAGACAATACAGGGCATTTGCGCAGGCTATAAATTAATACAGAAATTGAGCTACTTTTTGCAGATGAAACTGGCTGTAGCCTTCTCTTAAGAAGTCACATAAAGCAGGCTAACTGAGCCAGTCAAACCTACCCAGCTGAATACGCTTGGCGCAAGTGGGCAGTTCTTGCTGAACTCAAGCCGTGGCACCGGCCATCATTGAAAAAATAGAAAAAAATAGAAAACCAAAGAAAGGTTGGTGGCTGGGGTTTTTTGGAGGGGTGGGGAGTGGAAAAGAGAAGGAGGAACAGCTGCTTTGCTATTGGTTTATCATCGTGCTGTTACGACTACGACCTTATCTATACTGGATATCTATACGGTGCCTTTCAGTCCCCTGACAAACTTAACAGCTGTGGGGTTATTATGGCTAGCACAAATCTCTCCGTAAGAACTAGATACCACACCACTCTATTTTAAGTGTGATATAATGGAAAATGGGATCTCAAATGGCCTTTAGCTGTTAACCTCAGGAAGCAGCTTTAAAAATACTATATTTGTTATTGTAGTTGTTAATAGTTTGAAAAGGATGACTCCTAGGACTGCAAGAGCTCGTTGACTTCACATACGTACACCCTTCTCTGAGGTCAAATGGGAATCGTTCATGAGCACACAGTTGAGAGAAGAATTACCTAATGAAGTGCTCTTGCCTGAGCACATCCAGCTCAGACAGCGCTTTCATGCGAACATAAAAAGGAGCTTTTAATGTGAAAACCTGTTTTTGTCTGAAACTCGGAAATGTTTATGGGAAATTCTGCCTCTAGGCTCTGAGACACGCACACGCATAAACGCACAGAGCATTGTTTGCATTTACATCATTGTGATCTCAAGGGGGAAAAGGTCTGAAAAACAAATCTGTTTTTACAAAAGGACTGAATGAAATTATCCAAGTCAGAACATCTTAGTAACAGTGACAGCCAAAGGTACTTACCAAGGCAGACTTTGTCGAAATCCAATCTGTTGATAGGCTCTTCAAGAAACAAGATACAAAAGTCAAAAGCATGCATTTCGAAGTCAATACTGCAGAACTCTGCATTGAACTTCACCAGTTTAGTGATGAGAAAAGAGGGCATTAGATAGGGACATTTATTTTGGGAACTGGAGAGAATGGGTGATGGCGAAGTGATTATGTTATGGACAGTGTAATGTCCACAGTAGCTACTTCGATGATTAATTCACTTATCACCACATGGCAACTCCACAGCATATGAAGATATTAAATAAGAATTCCCCTGAGAATCTCAACTGACATTTCAGGTGTGACTCATTTGACTTACACAGTGAATTGTCAGACCATATCTTAGAACAAGGTAGACATTTTTTTAAAGTTTCATTAGACTTACGGAGTTTGTTTTTGTGTATAGTGCAAGCTCTCTTTTATTTCTTTTCTTTTCTTTTCTTTTCATAGGTGGTATTTCAATGGAATATCAATCAGGTAAAAGTTAATTTCATTCATAAGAACCATTGACTGCTAAAAGTGCTCGCCTCTTACACGAGAGAGTTCCAAATAACAGCTGGTATGACTATATTTTTTGAGTCAACTAATTGGCTGAATTATTCTGAAGTGTGCACCAGAGGGAATGATGAACAAAGTCACTGACTCAAGAGGAGGAATGAGCAAGAAAAAGTTTGTAAGAAAAGGCAAGTGCAATGACAGATTTATGCTTTTTCTTTTGTTTTAGTCTGTGAGGTTGTTGGTAACATTGGGTGTTTGCAGCTTTTGAACCCATCCTGACCTGGCAAACCTTAGGGTTAATGCTCTGGTTCCTGTCGAGACGGGCCGAAGGGCAGAAAGGAGAGTGGCAGATGAAGAGCCGGGATGCAAAGAGGGGGACAAATACGAACAAATGTGGTGTCGGGAGTCACCAAGGGACCCCGGTGAGGATGTTCAGATGGGAAGTGCTGGGGATGGGAGCTTTGAGGGCCCACAGGACGTCTGGATCTGGGTGAGGGACCAAGCGAGTAACTGCTGATGGGGTATGGAGGCGATGAGCAGCAAGAAGTCACATGGAAAGGGGAACAGAGCAGGACGCTGGATCCAGAGCAGTAAGGCCAGACTGGTTGGGTAAATAGGCTGGGATTGGGATCGACTACTGGAGATGAGGACCACTTAGTGCTGCCGCTTATTCCTGTAGCTCGGTGGAGGGGACAGAAGGATGTGGGTGACTGTTGCTGCCGGTCTATATGCATGGCACTATAAAATGTCTTACAGTTTGCTCTTCAAAGGCCTGGCAAATTTCACACCATGTATGAAACAAGAATATGCCATGATCACAGATTGTCTGTGCGGGCTTTTTTCAGACACCTTAGGTATTGCTATTGTCTCTGACTATACGATGATAGGCTGTTTTTCCAATATTACCTGTCTCATTCAGTGCTAGAATGGTCCTGTTCTGGTATTGCTGCCAGGTGGAAGGGAGTTGTCTATAAAACCCCAGTTCCACCTGCAGCAGGGGTTGGAAACTGTATAGTGCATAGGAGAGGAAACAAGACAGACAATCACACCTGCCCCGGAGAATAAGATTCATGCTCTGCAACAGATCTCTCACGTGATGCTAAAATACACATTATAAAAAGAAAAAAACACAAAAGACAACTATTGGTGTGTTTCTCATGCTCTGGGAGCCTGACTCCCAGTTTGACTGACAGATCATCAAAAATACATCTCAAGAGCATAGTGAACCCCTAAGATCTCCCATTCTGCCTTCCTGCATAACATGAGCCGCAGAATTTCACCCAGTCATTTCTGTATCCATGCAGAACATGGTCTGATTGAACTAACAAAATCCAACATTTTTGATCGTACAACTGCCAGCCTTCACCTTGGAAGCGTAATCAGATTGGATTGCCTACCAATATTTAGAAAATTAGCTAGGAAAGATCCTGTTAAGCAATGCTTGCAAATTTAGATTTGTATTTCTGGAACTTTTTATTTCTTATTGAGGTCTTGAGAATACGTAAGATATGAACAGGCAAACGCATTATCTTCTGCACCTTTTCCCTACTATGAAACAGGAAAAAAATAACAATAGCAACACTCCCACGAACTGTTACAAAATAGAAGATTCATACACGATTGTCTATGCTTAAACCACGAGGGAGTGAAATACAAAGACAAAAGAGACATAAAGTCAGTATCATGATTAGATTAAAAAAAGGAAAGCAAATACTTCAAACCTGTCTGTTAAGCAATGCTGTTTGGGAATGCTTTCCTTGCTTTCCATATTGCTTCCCCATTGGGAGGAGGGTGGAATGCATGTGTTGATTTTGCTAAAATTTCCTTCTAAAAAGGCTGTTTAACTTTGAAGTAACACTGAAACACAAATAACCTCACTCAATTTACATACAAACTACTCTGACAAGCCAAATGCCTTCCCTTGGCAATAGCTGAAGCAACACAGCCTGTGTCTGAAGCATTTCAGCTGTCCTGCTCGTTCAGCACTGCTCAGACACTTCACATTCTGCAGTAAATGAGGATATAGCTACCTACAATAAAGTCGGGGAGAAAATTCAGTAAATTTTAAGCCTGTAAATGTCCAGTCCCGACTTCCTTCTTAACATTTTGCTTCAGCAAAGCACTTAGGTCTTGATGACAGTGAGGGGAATTGATAGTGTTTGTTATTCACCTTCTTTTAGTTGTTCTGTGAACCGAAAAAAATGAAGATATTTATTGGTGCACAGTCAGTTTCCATCAAAAAGCTGAATCTGATTGTATTTTGGTTTTACTTTTGATAGGTTTCTCACAGAAAATACCTCTTCTTTTCTTCTTAATCCATTCTGGGTTCCTAAGTCTGCACAGAAGCTCACACTTTTTGCGTAATTACTTTTAAAGCCTTCTCCCGCCATAACATGGCTGTCTCTTTAAACTACTTATTACGTTTCTCTTCCTCTATTAGTCTTTGTTGACGGTCAGTCAGCTTTAGGTAGTGAATACTGTAGGCAAGACTGCCTGTGCCCTGGGAATCTCCTCTGCAGAGAGAACAAAACAGCTTCACTCACTTCTCCGTGAGTGGATCTGTGCAATCTAGAAAGGGTTACCGGCTTAATTTGCAGGCAGAAGTGGCTCTCCATCGTTCCTCCCGTTGCTCAGCGGCTGTGTGTTTGAACAGGAGAGTCAAAGCTGTATCAAGAGCATTCCCTAAACACCAGAAGTAGAGGAAAAACTAGCACAACTCTCTGGTGCATTAGCTGCGACACTTAGGAACCATTTTATTCAATATTTAATCCTAAGGTTCTTTTAGCAGCTTGTTCAATTACTGGATGAAAGAAAGAAAGAAAGGGAAAAAAAACCCACCAGCATAGATACGATTAGCCAAGACTTCCCATCACCACCACCACCACCACCATTTATCACCAGCCTTGAGAAATCAAATCTTTTTATTCTCTCCCACTCATTCCGCTCACGTTTAGTACTTCTATGTCAAATGCAGCAGGTTCAAAAGGAGTGACTGGGAAATACTTTTTTTCTCAAGTAGCCCAATGGTTAGAGCGCTGTTTTGAATGGTGCGAGCTCGCTTTTGCCTTAGCTAAGCCACACACAAGTATTAAAGCAACGCATTCAGTGAAGCAGCAGGAAAGCCTCACTCCTTCTCTGCAGATTCTGGAAAAAAAAAAAAAGGTATAAAGAAAGGGCTTAGATACGTACTCCAGGAAAGGCTGTTGATCCCACTAACATGGAAGTGCCAGGAGTTAGGCAGCCTAATGTTGGTCACGGACAGCCTAAATCCTTTTCTTGTGGCCCAAGCCCCTAATCCCAAGCACGTTCCTTCAGAGGTACATAATTCATAGTTTCTAGCTCACAGGCATGATCAAACCTACAGGTAACGAACGTTTCTGTGGCACCATACATAAGCATAACACCTTATTAACTCACACTTCTCAAGAGCCTCCCCTGGAGAAACGTAAAGGCTGCAAGTGTCACAGTCTCTCTGAGAGCAGCACAAAGGTGTCCCCTTCCTAGTGAGACGTTTTCCTACTGCAGGCAACGTTTCCTCAGCAGCGCTACGGAAAGGAGCAGCTGCCATTGTCGCTGCATATCATCCGCCTTAACAAATACTAGGGATCCACTGCCAGGACTAATCCCTCTCCTGACTGTTGTAACATGTACAATGAGTCTTCTCCTTGAGCAGCTTTTTCTACTTATCTCTCTTTTTTTTTTGCTACAGAAGCCATGTCTACGCAAGCAAGGGATCGTATGGAAGAATGAATAGGCTCTGAATTATGCATATCATATCAGACAGCCTTTCAGAGGCTCCTTCTGGGTCAGCATGCTCCATTATTCTCCAAATGTCACAAAAAGGTATTTAAATCAACAGGCAGGAGAGCATGGATTAACAAGCAGAGAAACACACAGATGTCAGAGCAGTTGCTGCAATCATGGTAAATACCGCACACCCATGTCTCCGCTGGCTCTTTCTTTAACAGCAGTTGGGATGTGTGCAAGCACACTTATTTGGGATGGGAGCTGTGGATGCCAGCTGGACCTACCTTGCTGTTCCTACCTTGCTCACAATTATTTTTGATGACTTTGAAGCCACCAACAGCCATGGCAGGACCTTGAGGCCTCAGCTCCAAGGCTACCAATGCAGCCTCTTCACCACCAGGCTCAGGATGAAGTTGCACGAGCTGGGACACACCAGCCTCACAGCTCGTCCCATTCCCTGTTCCCTCTTTATACCTCTCCCCTGTCCCTTCCTGCCCCTGGATTCCCTCCCTAGGCTGTCTGCACCTCCTGTCTGACCCTGCCGGGGGGGTCACTGGCTTGACAGAAAAGACCTCCAGCAATAGAAAAAAAAAAAAAACCACACACAAAAAAAAAAAAAGAAAAAAAAAGGAAAAATGCAGATATATTCTGGCTCACGGGTGAGCAGCCCATCTCGGACAAATCGCGGCAGCATTGCAATGCCCAAAAACTTCACCCCCTGCCTTCCCACCTCTCCTTCCCTCGCAAGCACAGCGTGATTCCCCAAGCTTGCCCTCCAGAGCTGTGCCCTGTGCAGCTCTGGGTCTCCCTCTCTCGGGTGGCAGCTCTTGAGTCCACATGTGGCAGCTGCTGATTTTAGGTTTTTTCTGGTGGATATAGATTGCAACGTAGTTCCCTGCTTGTGCTTTTATTTCTGCTGTCACAGAGCACTGCTGCTCTCCCTCATTCCTCCAGAAATCCTTACTCTCAACTACATCATCATCTTAACCCAATGCTTTCGTCCAATTTTTGCAATATTAAAAAAAAAAAGCTCTTCCAGACAACACAAAAATATAAAGCAAAATTACAACAGGCGGCTTGTAGAAATATTTATCGATTTATACAATGAAATGGCTGTTGTGCCTCTAGGTTAAAATCCAGGACAGCACTCACAATTTGGGTTTCTGTGTGTTCCCCCTGACCCATCCAAATTCTTGCTAGTAGGGATTGAAAGCAACGGTTAAAGGCACTTGTGGTACAATTAAAGGCATATTGGAGTGGGTAAGCTGGGCGGCTGCTGAGCGGCTGCTGGGCACTGAAGACCAGCAGGCAGCCTCCTCCTGCATCTCGGCGATGCTCAGTCCCTCCCCACGCACTGCAGGTCCCATCGCCTTCCACCACCAACCTGCTAGCCAGCAGCGCACCCCAGTCCACAGTAGCAGTGCTCACATTTATTTTGTTTCCAGGCACCAGGCTTGTAATTGTTAACTACTATCACTAACTGATTAGACACTGAGCAATTCCAAAAATACCAATCTGGGCGTGATAACTTTCTGTCATGTGAAATCTGACATCTCGAAAGAAAACGATGCATGCACACATGCAGGCATTTCATAGCTTTTAAATATTAGCGCCAACAATTATTTCTGCTTCACTACTTACACTTTTAGCGAGTTTTAATTATTTAGAGTTCAGCCTGTTCAAAGATTTATTTTATTTTATTTTTGATATTTACTTTTTAACTGTCACACCTTCTTTGTCACAGCTTCAAACATGCTGCAACTTCTAACTTACTGAGAATGTATCAAGGGATTTGGTGCTGGTACCAATTCACAGATTCACTCATCCCATAGTCATTTTGTTATCTTCAAATGTCATTGAGATGCCCTGATTAGATTCCTCTCCTCAACCATTGCTCAGGTAACCTGTCTCCATTTTGCTAGGAAAAAAAAAACCCAACAAACACAAACCAAAATTATTCTTGCACATTTTTCAGAACAAAGGGGCTTTCAGTGCGCAGAATTACAGGAGGTGTTATCCTCACAGGATTATAGGCAGTCCTGGCATCTTGGATATTCAGTCAGGATCAGAGTGACTTGCTCTTTGTTCATATAGGAGTGAGCTACTCACCAGAAAAAAAAGGTCTTCATAGGATGCCTGTTCTAAATCCTCACACCGATGCTTGTATTAAATCCTAAAGTGTTTTTTGATATAAAGGAAAGACAGAATTAGTCTTTAAACCTAGCTGTAGAGCCTCAACTAGAATCTACATTTTTCAAGAAATCTGCTACCATGCAGCAAAGAAAGAAATAAACAATCAAAACCCCAAGCCCCAAACACACCGCCTTACCGTTATGAAAACATGACTTTTGATGAATAGTCTTCTGATCAGGCTAATGGATATTTTTTTCTTTTATTAACAAGAAACCCCTATGACCTCTCTCACACGTATGTGGACTGCGTGCCTATGTCTAGATGGCGGTGACACACAGTTCTTGAACTCCCTTTCCATTTTCAGGCATGCTAAATTTGCATCCACCGCTTATTTCACAGTAAACCTTCCACTAGTAGGTGATTTTCCAGTATTAACCCAACAATTTCACTAACTGATATATAGTATATGACAGTACACCTGTATTAATATAAGTCAATCAGCTCCATCTCTGCTGACAAGTCAGGACAGACCCACGGGTCTGTCCATGGAGAACAGATTTTGGAAGCAAATAATTTTTACATATTTAAGTTTCATTCTGAATAGGTAGGTGCTGAGAAAACAGTTGTCGGGAGTGCCGAATCAAAAAGTAGAAAGACTGAAAAGTGCTGGCAGTGCTCTGGAAAAGCTTTGAGGCGAAACTGGGAATTAGGGTGGTTTTCAGGGTGAGTAGCTGACAGGTGGTGGGATAGGTCCTCCTCCTCCCAGGAACAAGAGTCCCCCGAACACAAGAAGGTCAGGGTTTCAGCTTCGCCACTCTTACATCCTCCTGGATATTAAAATACGGAGGATTGGGTCTCCAGCCTCAAGGGCTGGCCCGCTCTTCCGGAAGGTCCATAAATCAGCCTCCAGGACTGAGGCTCTGCGCCAGCGAGAAACTATTATTTATGGGTTGGAGACATGTTTCAGGTGCACGGGGAGTCGGAGAGCGGATTAAGCTGTCCACGTAGATACAGCGATTCTGCAGAATGAAGCTGCTTGTACAAGCGGTCTTTGGGTACTCAAGGACTGTGCAGTCCAGCTTTTAGTTAGGTGTCTGAATAGAGATTAAAAGCTGCTCACTTTTTGCAAATATTGTCTTTGTTCTAGGTTTCTTTACCATCGCCATCATCCAGACAACACACTGCCCTTAACATATCTACCAAAACTGCTGTTGGGGTTTGAAGCAACAAAGGAGGGGCATTCACAAAGAGTCTCTGATTAAAATAGAAGAGAACATCAACTTACATGAAAATATAATTCAGTACTTGTTTGATATTTTGTTTTTACTCTAACAAAAAGGTAATCTTTCACAAATTGTTGTTCACCAGAAAAAAGTGTATAATATGCACTGACTGCCAATGCTGTATTTAAATGCTCAATACAGCCGTACTTGTGGAGAACTGACAGAAAAATCCCCTGCTGCCTCTTCCTCCTCATTCAGCAAATCAGGTGGAGGATTTTGAACATAAATTCAGAAAGCATTTTCATAAATAGAATATTTCAGCAGTTAAGACTGTGGTTTTAAGCAGTTCTGACTCTTCTCACATTCTCTTCCTATGCCTTGATGGAAATAAATCAAACTCTTAAGCTGCTGCAATAATCTCTAAGAGACAAAACAGATGGAAAAAATAATGGGATAAGGTACATTATGAGTAAGATCTTGGCAACACAAACCTAATGCCTCCGTTCTTTACCTAAATGTTTAGACTTGCAGCTGCCAAAACCAAAATAAAATTGTGGTACATTTTATATATAGCACACTTCATATATTAAAAAAAAGTAATATAAACCTGCACAGGGAAAAAAATACTCCAAGAACCAAAATACTCCAATATTCTTCACTAGATTTTGTAACGGACCCCCAGAAAGAAAGAAGGCCGTACATACACACACAGACATTGCAGTCCTTTATATCTGCAGCCACAGATCCACCAGCCTCATGCAGAGGGTCGTGAAGGGCAGATGATGCTGGGCAGTCCCTGAGTTGCTGCCATCCGTGGTCGGTACTGGGATGAGCTCGTGGGGATCCCCTGAGGCCAGGGAAGACACGCCATCTCCCTCCTGGATGGAAAAGCAAGTCAGACAGGATTATGGTGGGAACAACTGCATTGATCAGGCGTGGAGCTGCTTGAAAGGAACCCTAGAGCAGCACCAATTTTTACTTCTTTTATTACCTTGTTCCCCTTCCCACGTTCATCCCTTTCAAACCCCTTGTCTTTCCCAGTTACACAGCTTGCCCTGTGTGCTGCCACCCCAGTGGCCCCGGTTTTGCTGTCCTAATACCCCTTTTTTGGTATTTACTGTACGGTTTTCTTGACAATCCACCATAGCAATCTGCTAACTCCCCGTTCTATTATTTACAAGATTTGTCCATTTCTCACACTGTTATCTTGCTATTGCAGCCATAAACCAGGGTTAGCCTGGACAGCATGGACACGACTTTCTCTTTGATTTCTAGAAGGTTCAACAGTTTCTTTTATTTCTATTTTGTTTGTGCAACCACGTGGCCAGGGTAGGCCATTCGCTTGGGCATTATTTGCTTTTGATATCGGTAGTTTCTCACGCTGCTGTCTCAAACTACACATTCAGGACAGGTCGTTTGTCTGTGTACCTCGACACAGCCACGGCTCATCCTTTGCTACTTATGGACCTTCTTGATTTTTCACAGAGAGCCAAGTAATTTTGCCAAGGAAAAGGTATTTTCTTGACATTCACTCTGTTGCAGCACGGGCAAACTCAGCCTCCACAAGCTGCCCCCAGCAGAACTTTGCTAATTGCAACCAACTTTATTTTGATGGGAGGCCCAATAATGTGTCTGCAAGGATTTTTCCAGCAAAGAACCTGAGAAGAAATAGGTACAACTATCAAATTTCAAATTTAAATACATTAAAAATAAACTGCACCCTGCTGAGTTTTCTTGACTGATAGAGAATTATCCTCCCTTACTGGAAAAGCACATCATTTTTTGGAAGTTTTTTGGAACCAGTTGATGAAAAACAACTGGGACCACATTGTAAAAATTGTCCAGAACAGAGCTTTCATGCATTTGTATAACTCTAATGCATGCTATGAACTTGCAGTGAGATTTATCAACTTGGATCATTGCCCATTCTCTGAAAGAAATAAAACTAAAAACCGGCAGAGTACACATCCAAGGATCCCTGTGCAACCTCGGACATATAGACTTAAATTCTTGCAGAAAGTTTAAAGATATGCAGCTAATACCTTGAAAGAAATACATTTCAGGGAACCTATTTTGACTAAGAAGAGGGGAAAAAGAAATTAGAATTAGAGATTAGGGAAATAGAAGCCCATATTTATATATAAGTAAGAATGTGTGCATATGTTTGTGTGTAGAGTCATGCAGCTAAAAGCACACACAGCTTTGGGGGTTTTTGGTTACTTGGTTTTAAGCTGTTCCAAGTCGTGATCCTCAAATTGTGTTTTCCATAATTGGTTTTAGCTGAGCTATAATGCACTGAATTTAGAAATCCTAAATCTTCTTCATCTTCTGTTGGTTTTTGGAGATGAACGTTATAATAAACTTTGTATCATACTAGTAACAACTGCAAGAATCAAGCTAAATATTTACTGTTAGGAAAAATGTAATGCTTTTATTTTTGAAGTGGAGCAGCTACAAAAACGCCTGTAAATGTTTGTCATTTTTATTTCAGTATTAATAACCAAGTTTTTATGACCTCATTCAAGAAACCCACAAGAATCTGGCTGCTCTTTTTGTATTATGTTTGTGCCCTTTACATCATTTCCTACTCCTAATAACTAATGATGATAGGTAATTACTTAACAGATGGTAAAAGCTCTTTAATTGCTTTTAAGGACTACTGAGCTTTGCTGCATTTTGGGAGCATTAACTTCTGTGACTTTTCATCTTCCTCAGCTCATTCCAAGTTTGTTCAGCCGTCATTAAATATTCAAGGGCCTGGGCTTTTTTTTTTTTTCTCCAGCACCACTGAACAGGAGGTTAGTAACATGCTGCTTCAGACCGTTGTTATTTCAAATACATTTCTTTCATGAGGCCACTCTTAACACTGACAAAGCATCACCCTCCTCTTTTCTCCCCAGGTCTGATCAGCACATCAGCCCATGCAGCCCAGGGCGTCTGACCTTTAGTTACCAGAGCTGCATCTCCCTCTCTTTCCTGGAGCAACACACTGTCAGATCATTAAGAGGAGGCTAGGGGGAAAAAAAAGTCAAACCTCAAAGGTAGCGGGCTGGTCTCATTAATGTCTTACACTGCATTTACATTATCTCCTGAGTAACACAGGCAGGAGAAATTTCCAAATCAGAGGGGGCAAAAATGAGGAAGGAAATTCATAGTTTAACACAAACACAGTTAGTGACCCTCTTTATACTTCCCTTGCACTTTGAATAAATTGCACATAAACCACAGTAAATGCCAGCCTAATTAGTCAAGGTACACTATACGCCACCGACAACTCTGCTGAATGCTTTTTCAGTTCTAATAGTTGTTTGTCAGGGTTTGTATGTAAATGCGTAAGAGGAGCTGTGGTAAAAGATACAAAATTGACCGAAATAAATTTACTGCTTCACAAATTAGCAAAGAGTATGTCTAGAAACAAATAATTCAATTTTATGTTTGCCTCGAAAATAAACTATATGGCTCTTGCATTTTGCATGAGACTGTGAGATCTGAAATAATAAACAAATAAAGTCAGGATGATTTCTTCATATTTAGGATCAACAGCCCTCCTGGTATATAGCTAAGGTTACAATTAAGTTGTGCGTTTTTCGTTTGATGCAGAGAGCTGCACACAGGGTACTGGATAGAGCATACATGAGTTCTTGTTAAGTGTGCCCAGAAGCGTGATTCATTATTAAAAATAAATGTTTATAACCGATTTGTTACTTGAAATAAAATATGTACATAGTACGAATACAACAAATGGATTATAAGGTAGAGGTTGCAACACTTTTATTGGAAGTGTACAATGTAAAGGTTTGGTTGTTGTTTGGGAGGAACTCTGAGTCAGCCCTGCGTAGAGAGAGGCTGAATACCTCCCTCCCTCCCTCCTTTCTTTTGCTGAGGGACGGCCATTTATCGCCTTCGTACGTTAGTGTGTATTTATACTAAGGCAGCTGTCCATGACTACATGGGACTCAGTAGCATCGCCACCTCCTACGATGTTTGGTCAGTGTTTTAATATTTAAGTAACAGCTCCTGGAATCATACGGTACATTTATTCTCATAACTAAGACAAGTACGGGATGACGTGCTTATTTTCCTCTGTATACCTCTGAATTGTTCAGAGTACAGATATCAATTTCCCATTTGTATGCACTGAATCTGAGTACCTCCTGTAACATTGCAATTTTATTTTTTATTGAGAAGAAAATGATAGTTATTTGCCCAATGAAACCCCAAACGTGACCTCAACTTGTATTTTCTTCAATAATCTTTCGTACATTTAGTAAACTGCTGTTCTGAGCGGATTATGTTCAAACATAGAGTGAATACTTACAATCATCACCATAAAAAAATAGACTTGCTAGGTATTAATTTTTGATGTACCAAGCACTTCCTTTGCAATTCCATTGTCAGCTGGCATCATTGTACCACAAATTTAGAGTGTTGCCTGGAACAGCTCTGCGTTGTTTTGTAACATAACTCCTTATGATTTAGCAAGTTTAAGCAGCTGATTGTATAAGCCATTTGCATTTACTACTCTTTAGGAAGATAAGAGATACAATCTAAAAACTTTTAAAATAGAACCATCTCTGCACGGCTTAATAAATTGTTATGAATAAGCAAAATCCCCGATTATGTTACACTCTAAATTAGCCTGGGCTTTACATGAGTTTGTAACCGATAGGGGAAAAAATGAACAAAACAGAAAATAAACCAACTGTAAGTCTTGGAAGGTGCCATATGAATAAAGCCAGAGAGGTGATGGAACAAGGAATAATCACACTTTTGGGGAGAAACTAGGAGGTAATTATTATGCCCCACTTTGCAGTGTTTTTCTTACCTGCTACATGAACTATGGATCCTGAGATGCCACACAGGATTCCCTCCTGAAAAGGACTCTGGGATTTGGCTCTTGTTTTCCTGAAGATGGATAAAACACTACAGAGTACAACAGACCGGTGTGCGTGCTTACTGCAAGCTTTCTAAAAAACCAGCATGCGCGGTTCTTTAGAAACAGAGGTAAAAATACTAGTCGAGGAACCTGCTCTTTCTGCAGACAGACGAAAGCTGCGCTCACAGACTCCCAGCGGGTTGCAGCTGGGGTGTGCGTTTCTCCCTGGCCCGCCAAACTCTGCCACTGGTCTTCTTCGCTACCCTCTCAAATCACTCAGAAAAGCCTCCTCACGTGAAGGACTGTGTGGCAGAGATAGCTAAACTCTCCTCCACGTGGGCTAACGTCCAAGCGTGGCTTTGGAGGGATGAGCCAAGCCTACATTCACAGCTCCAGGAAGCGCCCCTGCCTGAAATGCAAGGGAGAGAAACACAGAGCATGTGCCTCAACAACTCTTCCAGGAGGCTTTTTTTTTTTCCTTCTTTTGTTTTTTTTTAAACGCAATCTCAGAAAGAAATATTTTTACATTTTAATATACTGGTGAATCAAGCAAAATCATATCATGAGACTCTGCATGAATAGTAGGTGTATGTAATATATAGTATTTACTCTTGCAGCCTGACGAAAGAAATTGAGTTCTTCTTACGTACCATATTTTAAAAGCTGAAACAGAAAACAGATCCTTTCCCTGCCTGAAAAAATGTAAAAGGGGTGTTGCTGGAAAACTGAGTTCTCTTCTTCAACAACAAGCTGTAACGTGCTGTCCATGCCTAGAAAAGCTTACAGGAAACAACGTATTTGCATTCGGATTTGCATATTTTTTCTATCTTTTTTATTTCTCTGCAAACCTCATGTTCTTTGAAGTCCTCCAAGATCCACTAAAAGCAAGCACTTTGCAGTAGGCTTCCCTGAACCTTACAGAATTAAACCCGTGAAAGGTCTATCGCCTTAGTTACAGTACATGATTTCCAGTCCCAGCAAGTGCACTAAGCTAATTCACAGCAAACTGCAGACTTGTCATCGTTCTGAGAGTGCCAGGTCGGAGCCATTTCTGAGACAAAGCACAATCCTGAAGCATTTTAGGCTTTCCATCTTTGATAAAAGCAAAACATACGTAGGACAGGGAAACAAAGAAGTATCTACGGTTTAATTAAGGACTGAAAAGCCACAGGTATCTTCTGATATTTGAACTAATCACCATACAAAATTTTCATTTGCTACATATTTTCAGATTTTCTGCAGTTTCGTGGCTCTAGCAGAAGGCATGTGCATGAATGCGTTTTCAAGGTTCTTAGCTAACGGGTTTCTTTCTGTCTTTATCGTATTTATTTTGATTGAAACAATAATATTAGAACAGCTTCTACAGCCTCTGGGTACCGCAGCACACAACTAGCACTACAGCAAAAATCCCTCAGTGCTAAAACAGTCACATTAGCACGATCTCTGTGAATTTGTAATTATAAAGAAAACGTATTTTCAGAAAGCAAAATAAGCATAATGATGTTATTAAGCATGACAGCAGGTCAGTCCGGGGAAAGGACAAAAAAATGAGTTGAAGAAAACATTAGTAAATAATACGTATTCACATCACATGTCCTGCTAAAATTGTTTAAAGCACTGCAAGAAGTCACCTCTGAGCCAGCGGTCCTTATTCTAGAGAAGACAAGAGGGACATCAACACTTGACTGGCAGAGCCCCCCCAGCATGCTCCAGGATCTTCTCCCCCCATCAGGCGACTGCTTGAAGCACACTCTGATTTTCTGTCTTCCTTCCGAGGACATCTGGGAAGGGAGAGGAAAGGCAATCTCACCTTAACGAAGAGCTGACTTGCGCCTGGGATCTCTGGGTTCAGGGGCCCTCTGGGGTTTGCTGGTGCAGAAGTACCCATGGAGAGCGGGACAGTCCCTGGGGACCATCTGTATCTTGAGAAAGAAAGATGGAGATAAAATTCAGTACTCCCACAGATCCTGGAGTATTTATTCTGAGATTTCTAATTCAGATTGCATTTACTCTACGGAGATTTCTACTTGGAGCAGGTGAGCGTGGACCTGGTCCATCACTTCAAAAATTTAGTAGAGTCATCAGAAACTAGCTCAAGTGGTTTAACAAAGATTAGAGTACAAGAAAGGCTGTTTTTCATCCTTTGGTTGGAACCCAGTAAGTTCCCATGAGCAGAATAATGCACCAAGTGGATCAGGACAAACTCGATAGATCTTATTAAGATCTTTGTCCTATTGACCACTCGTGAGTCGGTGTAAGGAAATACAGTCCACATCAAGCTACCATAAAACAGATGCTTGCAAAGCCCGTCCCACACTTTGCTCTTACACCGTGAGGATATTTCACGTTGCGTGCGTCCTGCCTCGGTTCAGCCTTGCAGCTGCTTACGCAGGGGACGGAGCAGGGTACCTATTTGTGCAGCTTGCCGGGGAAATAAGAAGAGGAGGGCAAAGGAGCATGCAGTGACCTGCTATCTGTCAGGGATGGCGTGTCTGGCAGCAGAAAGGGGCAAGAGCGTGGTCTTTCTGTTCCACTGGCTAGTTTGATCTATGAGAAACTCTACAGGCATTTTTCATAATGTAATAGGTTTGCTTGCGTAATTAATGCTTCCTTGGAAAGGTGTCTGGTTTGTAGAAAAGTACCAAGCAGTGCTGCCAAAGTACTGCGAAAGTTTGCAAATCCAAATGTCTATTTTGAAAGCTCCGACAGAAGACTTGAAGACTGTGAAATAATCTTCATAGCATTTATTCATCATCCCAATAATCCTCACAAAATAGAAGCTGTGAATCTTCTGCAGACTGGGAGGCTAGGGAGAAGAAAAAAATGTTGGTAGTAGTATCTATGTTTCTTCTATATTCTTATACTACTTTTTTTTTTAAAAAAAACTTGTCTCCACTCCAGTGGAAGGAAAAATAATTAGAAAGAGGAAAAAATTAGATTAAATTAAATCAAAACTTGATTGTTAGCTAGCAGCTGGGGTTCTGACGGTCTGGTGCTTAAACCTACATGATGCTTTCAGGAGCTCTATAGTGCAACCACCATCTGTAATTCCAAAGCTAAAAGGACAGCATGATATGAAATAGGTGATATGAAATAAAGATAACTCATGGTATGAGTTTACCCCCTTTTCTTCTCGATTTAATTTTCTATGGGTGAAGTGACCAAAGAAAAGATAGAAACAGGCAGATATTTCTTCCGTTTTTCTACAGCTAAAACTTTAAACATTTTTAAAAGGTACAAAATTACCGTGGCTTTGTGTCTATATCAACACAACCTTGATCCTTGAACTACATACACCTGCATTTACATTTAAGGAAGCAGTCTTTTTTAATCTTGATGATGTGAAATAACAAGCATTTTGGAATGAAATGGTAGTTTTTATTTTTAAACACAGGCCTGCATGTAATATTACACCCCATAGTCTCAATCTGTACAATTAATATTATCCATCTAATGAAAAGGGAATCCTGTTTTCACTGGCAATAACAAGTAATTTTATACCAGAATAATGTAGTATACATTTTGGAGAAAGGCCTCAACTATGGATGAGAATTTCTTACTTTAGGAAAAGGTTTCCATAACCTCATAGCTGAAAAAATAGTTATCTTGGAAAAACGGATCAGACAATTTTCTTTCAAGCTCAGCCATTATGAAGCGTGTTTGGGTTTTTTTAATCCTTGGAAATCCACCTTCTCCACTAGCAGCTTGGGGATTCTTTCTCTTTATATTAAGTAAGGATAGATTTTCTTACTTATATAAAATGTCTGGAAAGAAAAATCCTGCTTAATTCTTCATAGCAGATCTTTGAGCACAAACTTCCATAGAGTGACTCTACGTTGCTCTGAAAAATGGGAATGGAGCTCTGGTTACAGCTTACAGACTCGGGCTCTGCTCTAGACAGATGCTATAAGCAGATGACTCTTACTAAGCTAAATCTCTTCATTTCCGCCCTTACACTTCAGTACATGTTGAATGTGATTTCAGGAAAGATCATATCTGAACTTTTGACTTTCAAAGAACTGAGAACAACACATGTGCCACTTAAAACCTCTTTTTTTTGATCTGGGAATAAAATCTGTGGCCGGTGCCACAGTGCGAGCAGAGGAAGGTGCACCAGGACACACCTCTGGAACCAGATGAAGGAATTTAGACTTCCACGCTGCTGACAATATTAATATGATTTGCCCCATTTAACAGTGGGTGCTCAATTTTCTCTGAGCAACATTACTGTTACTCAGCTGTCTCTAATGTTCGGTTTAGGAAAATGAACTACTGTGTGGCTGAGAGATGTTTGAATCAAATCATATATTATGACTTGGGGAAAATGATGGATAACATTCTTCACCCATTTACTTAATGTTCTTTTCATCATTAAAAATGTATCTCACGTAAACTGAATGCACCGTATCATCTTGTAGATATGCAAGTAAAATTGACTTTTGGATTAAAATTACATCTATTTAGATTGCATGCAGAAGCACGTAGTCACTTATTTTAGTAGTTTTATCTTGTAAAAGAAAGAGGGACCAGAATGAGGAGTGCAAAAATCATTGTATAAGTAGATATGTATGCAATTCAGGTGCATTCTAGCTTAACTGGAGACTGGGGTGGACAAGAACACATGCTCTTTAACTTCCTTCCCACTGGTGCCCTAGAGAAATGCTATCTGTGTTGCTTCTTAAAGATCTTATCAGTAAACCTAGCCAAAGTATCTTGCATTTCAATAATATTTCAAAGTCGTCGTTTTGTTGGGGTAATCAATCATACGAATCAACAGAGTTTATTTCCTCACCTTCTTGTCTCTGTCCATCGGTGGTACCTTTCCGTATACTTGCATTAAACTTTGGGGATCTGGAGTTACATTTTAGTTCTAGGTGTGGGCAGGCTGTAACCCAATGGGGTCTGGCAGTGGTTCATACTTTTCAAAGCCTGAAACAGTAATACCAATGTATTATTAAATGGCAGTTTTAAAATGATACAGCAACAAGTACGTAATTTCATAATGGCACACAAAAATCATCGCCCTAATACATTTCTATGCAGAGAAAGTGTACCTTACACATGATGGAAAAACCGGTTCTTTCGGAGAGTGCAACACAGTTTTGCTAATGCCAAGGCTCACAGAGCTTAGATAATACTGAGTGTAAGCTTCCAGCATTTTACAATCCTCTGAACTGAACCAGAGATCTGAAAATATTGGTTTGCCAATTACCAGGCAGTGCATTTCCCCTGACTGCTAACAGAAATGTGCGTCACAAAAATATATCTGTTCAGAATGTTTCTCACTGTAGCATCACTGAAACACTTGCAGAAAGGGAGAAGAAAGAAAACTTTGAATTATAAACAAAAGAATCTAAATAATCACGATCAAGGTAAAAAAAACCTGTACTTGCAAAAAAGCACAAAATATTTCCATAGACCCAGGAATTTAGATGATACAGTGTTCAGAAATTTTCTGCCAGAGGGCTATTTTTTTCCCTTCAAGAAGTTTTGACACATCAGCAGCCATATGCTTTAGTTTACTGGTTTATGCTGATTTCAGTGACATTTTGCGTCTGATGAGAAAAATCTAAGTGATCTAAAAATCTATGTGATGTTTCAAAACGAGTTTCACTTAAAATGTGTAATACATATGCACAAACCTTTGGAAGAAGACAGATTTTGATTTTGTCAAAACTTCCCCAGCAATACAATGATGAATTGCAAATTTTGTACTACAGAAAAATAAGTAGAAGTCATGAGAGGAGAAGAATAAATTGTCACTGAAGAAGGTTGAGGCTTGGTGTTATGGAAAACCTTCACTACTGTTAGGCAATTATTATTTTTTTCCACTGGCCAGGCAACATCATTGCAGAATTTTATTTTTTTGGTCAGGATGTAGGGACCACGTTAGATGTACATGTTCTTCATTCTGCCTCACTGAAAGAGGATGGATTAGATGACCTCTTGAGATTACTTCCAACTACAAATTTCTTTAGTTTTACGTTTTCTATAGTAAATTAATACTGCACACTCCTTGATAACAAAAGGACATCTCTTCAAGTACGCTTGTGCCTTTTGTAAAGAAGATAGCCTCTAGCAGAATACTGAGGAGCATGCAAGAGAATTGTTTCCTAACTCAGATTCATCTTGATGAGAGTTAGTTACCTGATCCATGTAGGAATTTTTGAAAATTAAACTAAATACATGAATATCTTGAAAACCTGTCCCAAATTCTAGAGTTACTGGTTAAATGGACTAGCTTTTTGGACTTACTCCATTAAAACAATGACGATTACAGACTACTTTGAAATTTTGCTTTTGTACAAACTGGAGATGCTAAAATAGATGCGTTCAAATACAGGCTACTATGTTATTAATGAAATTAAGTTGTATTTACAAAAGTGCAATATAATACGTGGATCGGCATTAGGAAAACATTTGGGGAAATTACAAAATAAGTAAATCCGCCTGGGATGCAGGACTTCCTGACTCAAAATTACAGGGCAGGCATTGATAGTCTGTTTGTAAGTGAATATCATGGCCATTTCATGAGTAACAAGTCTCCAACTAGGTTCCAATGAAAGATTCATAGAATTGCATCGATCCTTGCTTCTGATCCCTTTTTTGAACCTGTGGAGCCTTTCAGTTTATGGTGCTGTTTTAAGCAACTTGATATTAATACTTTTGAGAATGAAAGAAAAAGGGAAATTGTACTTTGACCCTGATTTATGAAATAACTTGCATTCTTTTTAATCCATGAAGAACGTGTTCATTTTTTTCTTACAGAAAAAGCCAATTATGGCATTTTTCCAGGTATGTTCTTTTCGATGAGATTCAGCTACTGCCATCTATTGATATATATTGTGAAGGGTCACTATGAAAGTGCACATCTTCACTGTACCTTTTCTAAGAGTACCGTTAAATATCAGGGGTGAGAAAAGGACACTGAAAGAATGGTTCTCCTTCCCAGCAGTAAAAAACAGTGATTTTGAGAACTAAGAAAATATCAGTAGTAGTTTGAGGGTGGGGTAAAGGTATGAGCTGCTTTTATTTTAGAGGTAAATTTTCAAACAAGAAAGGCAACATCCACATATATAGGGGTGGTCTGTCCCCAAATGACTTATCTGACAAACACGTCTGAGGTGCGTAGTTGTGTTATCCTCATTAGCTTGTATGTAGGTGAGTTGGCCAATGTTCAGCTCTTTAACAGCAGCCCAATCTCACTGGACATGCTCATTCTCAAAGCCTTTGGAAAACAGCCTGTTTCCAACCATCTGTGGAAGGAATGCACTGACCTGAATTAATTAACTGAAATCAAGCCAGGTTTATAAAGGAACAAGACCAAAGAAGGAGACGCACTGAATCGGAATAAGAAGTGAGTTGTGACTTTCAGCAAAGCCCTGACTACGCGATAGGGAGAAAACTGTGAACTTGAGGAAACTGCCACTGTGGCTGAGGAAAGCAGCTCAAGCAGAGCAACCTCATGGGAATGGAGGAGAAAACAGGGAAGGGTCTGAGGTAGAATTCAGTAATTTCTTTTGCATATTACAGCAAAATACTGCCATCCCTCAACATATCTTTTGGTTTCTCTTGTGCTGAGCAGCAAAAGCAGTCATTATCTCCTCTACTCTAAGACCCAAGGTCTGACAGCTATGTAATACACCTAAGGGCTTTTTGAATATTATTGCTCTCCCTTTCACAAATGAATAACAAGGCTATTGCCAGGCTTTCATGAACATTTCTTCTCTCATTGCCTCTTTCATCTTCAGTTGATCGTACAAAAATAAGAATTTTTCCCTTCTGAAAACAAGCTTAGCTTGTCTATACAGAAATCTGCTTTATTAATTTGTTTTCAGCTGAGATACAAAATATCTGCTGCACGCTTCCTACATTTTGTCAACATCTTGCTAATTACTTAAACGATACAGTTTTCTTCTTTTCTTCTTCTTCTTTTTTTAAATGAGACATACTGGGGAGAGGGAAAGGCTGTCTTCAGTTACTCATTTCATTTATTCAAATTACAGCTTTCCAATCCAATACTGCAGAAAAAGTGCTCCAGGGTAAATTTGGAAGTCTGTTTCACTGTGATCCCTTAAGTATAACGCAATTAGAATCATGCCATGAATGACTAAGAGTTTAGAAGCAATTATTTTATGACTAGGTGAATTTCTACCTCACAGCAAATATTTCTCACATTTTTGTGTGCTAGTCTTTTCAGCTCGTGCTAAGAAGATTAGAGAGATTAAATAAGCATTTGTAATCATGAAAGGAAACCAAGAGCAATCTTACTCTTGTTTGAGGAAGCTGAACCGGGGAAGTGGAGGACTCGGGCCAGCTGTGTGTCCTGCAGCACAAGCTGGAAGGTAACGGAGGCCTGAAGACTCACTGCGTCCACCGGGTCAGGCCCGTCAGAGGTGGTTGATCCCATTCTCCATGGTCAGGCTCTCTTGGGTGAATGTAAGCTGGGAGGCAAGTCGCAGCCTCCACCTGAGAGGTGGGGGCTAGAAAGGTGGAAGCACACAACACCATCGCAGCGCAGTTTAGCACAGAAGCATGATGGACACTGAGAAAATGGAAGGGAATTAGCATTAACAAACCAGTTAACTGCTCTATTAGAGAGTGCTAAAACGCATGGATATCCTAACCGATGCCAGGACTGTTACGCAGGGAATTACAACTACTTACTCTCTACTAGGGATACACAAGTCATAGACATCATTACCCAGTTTGGATATGTTTTTACCTATACTATTCCAGTATTTTGACAACACAGGTTGTCCAGGATTATCATTTTAGCCAGCACCTCCTGCTGCTTTCTCAGGCTCCTGAACAGCTCTGTGGCAATGCCTGGGCTGCACACCTGGCCCACTGCCCTCTCCCCATTGAAAAATCTATCATTCACATGGAAACCATGGGTGGAACTATGCATATGGTTCCCAAATCTCGTGGCTCACACTAAAGCCGTAAGAGCACCAATCTGAGGACTACAGGGAGTGGTGCTCAGGGCTTGAGCCCAGGAATCAAGCCCTGAGGGTGCTTTCAGGTTCCTGACTTCCAGGTAGAAATGAAGATTATCAAGCTGAGCCAGCATTCAGCTCCTTGTCCTCAGAGTCTCTGCCTGAGTTATGGCTCCCAAAGCTCCTGGGTTCCCTTGTGTGAATTCAGGGCACTTCTGTTGCAAGAGCCCAGCTACAATGGAGAGCTTCCAGGATTGCCACAGTTTTCAGGTGAGCTTGTTTCCTGATAAGATGTTGAAAAAACTAGAATGATGGCCATCAGAAACTTACCTCTGATTTGACAATTTTTTTTAGAAATTATAGAAATTATCGCTGAAACGCACGTAAGTGATCCCTTCAGCCATTTGAAGGGATTCTGCCCTTCCTCATTAGGATTGTGTAGTTTGCCATCCATTCTTTGCCACGCCACATGAAAAAGAGCTCAATAAAAAGTGCATTGCTAGTTGCTTCTTCACTAAAATGTTATGCAAGAATAATAAGTCTTTTCAATTTGAAAATGGAGCTCCACACATCTGTGGTGGAACTCCCGTTTCCCATTTTAAGGACTTTAAGACCACCAGAAGCATGTCCCTCCTTTCATTTCCCTTTTAAAATAAAAGTTACACTAGTTACTATCATAATAGTCTGCATATAATCTGCTGAGAATAAATACCCACATAATGAGCCTGAAATGATATGGTAATTTCTTAATTCAAAATAATTACATGGCTATTTGTGCCCTCTAAAATAAGGTATTACTTATTCAGCCCAAACAAATTGCTATTTGCCCAGGTTTTGAACTGTGGTAAACAGTAGCACAGCAGTCATCTGAATACTGAATCCTGAAACAGTTTAATGTTAGATGTTCACTTACACAGAAACGGAAACAAATATTTGTCAAGGCAGCAAGCAGATTTTAGTACAAGCAAGGGGAAAACAACAGAAAGCCCTTGAAAACGGGACTGAAAACACGGCCAAGTCAGCGTGCTACAAGGGCACCAGCTGGCTCAAAGTCACCTAGGTGCCCTCTAAAACGTCTCACAAGCTTGAAAATGTTAGATAGAAGAACAGGATTTGTTTAGTTTATTTTGGCTTGTCATTGGTGTCTAACTGCCTATCTCCCTGCGTCGCCTGGGGATACAGATAGGAAAACCACCACAGAGATGAAAACCAGAAGGCAGGAAAGAAGGAACGAGGGCAGACGGACGTTCAAGCCACTGATTGCAGCCAGCTTTCCTCCAAGTCAATAAAACTTCTTCCACTGGCTTTAATGGAGGCTGGAGAAGGCCTCGATTTCAGAGCACTAATAAAAGATTTAAAAGTCACCTCATTCAAAGCAGTAGTAGAAGGCTTTTCATTCACTTGAATAATGTGAGCTAGAGCCATGGATGCTCATGACTATTGACTTCTCAACGGTAATTCTCCGCTTTCTCAGATTGGAAGAATGACTGATAATGAAGGACTTGCAAGTGGACCGATGCTGCTTTGTGGATGAAGGCAGAGCCCTTCAACACCCAGGGTGGAGATCAAGTACTTCACAGACAGGCACGAATGTGCTCCGTGCATTGAGTAAACTACATGAGTGGACTAAGTTGAGTGCACTACTTTTCATCTGTGATGATTAAATATTTGGGCCCGGAATGAAAATTAAATCCACACTTGATTTTGTACTCCTGTATTGCACAGCTACTCCTCATTTATTTCCCTTGTCATTTAAACACATTAGATTGAGTTCTATACCTGTATTTATATTTTTGCAGTTACTGACTTCACTTAAAGAAGTAGACCTATATGCAAGATCTGGCATGCTGTCTCCTGCTTCCAGGAAAAAAAAAAGGGAATCAGCTGAAATCTGGTCCATCCCAATTAAGTACATCTTGGGTGAGAAATAAAGCTCAGTAATCAATTTTTCCACTTAAAAAATAGGCAATCTGAAGAAGCAAGATTTTCAGAGGCTGATAGATTACGGAGAAGAAATAACACAGGCGCTGTTGCTGCAAATGTTTTCAACTTACAACAGGGTGATGTGAAACATATGATGAATCAAACAGAATCGCTGCTTTGCATCCAGAGGCATCTTGGACCTGCTGCTAACAAGAGTCACCTGCTGTTCTAAACCTGTAAGAAAGAAAATGATTGCTTATTTTCTGCTAACATATATGCCAAAAAAAGAGTAAAACTTTGCATGACTTAAGCGTAGCATTCATTTTTATGCACAACTTTAAATTTTTGTTTCAACATTACGTATCTCTTAATCTATTTGTATATTATAGCTGGACAATTCCAATATGTTCACTTGGCATTCTTGCTGCAGAAAAATCAACATTGTACTCTTTGCTTCCTTTGCTGAAGATGTTAAAGGTGTCATTTGGAAAACTTGACCTTACAGAAAAATTGCAACTTTTTATAGCTTTGATAGAGTTACCGTTAAAAACCCTCAACACTATGTTTTGCGTTGTTTGAAAATAAGCTGCATGTTAGAGTACAACATAATACTATGCACTATGCCATTTAATTAATTAGTTAATGTTTTCCCAGAAACCACATGGCTTTTCTCTCGTTATCTGTACTTCTTATGGTTCAGGAAGTAGATTACATGCCGTGAAAGGTTGTCTTCCTGGAAGCAGTTTTCTGCTTGTTTTATCTGAGGTTGTGTCAAGAGGCTTGAAGTGTCCTCTACATCTTTCCTACGGCTAAGTGGCTGCAGGCTGCTTTGTGCTCTTTCATGCCAGGTCAATTTAATTCAGCCTTGGTTTTTGCTAAGGTCGCCTTGCCATTCTGCGTACCAGTACTGTTTTAGGTGTTCTTGATGCTAAATAGCTTGCATATTTTCATGAGAACATTGCTGAGGCCCTAAGCTAAGCTCTCTACGGTTTTCTATGCAGATTCTTTAAAGCACCACAGGAGAAAGGAAAAACAACAAGAAGAGGTTTTGACCCTTTCTTTAGTTGTCAGTTAGCATTTTCTTTTTTGTTTTGGCACAAACGGTACTGAGTGTGGTAACTTATGATAGCACAATAGTAAATAGCCCCACCGTTGTTACTTGTAAACAACAGAGAAAATTGCCCGTAACTTATTTGTTCTGTCCCACATTTTTTACAGTACAACTGATGAAGATTTTTAACAATTTTGGCTGCCTACAACATGCTATTCCCTCTAGCTCTAACAAGGTTCCACATTCAACATTCTGGTACTAGTAGCAGTGCATGCAGGTGCTGCTGCCCATTTTGAGTGATGATGTCCAGATTATCTTAAACAGATCAGTTAAAACTTTGGCTTTTATTCTAATGTAAGTGTCATTATATCCACTCGAACAAATTTATTTATCCATCTCAATGATACTGCTTGTTTCAGCTTGTTTGGTTTTAATTCAGGCCTGAGCTGCTCCATAATCATTTGTTCAAGTTCATGACATTACACATTGTTGACTAATAGCTTCATTTTGCTGAGTTTCCATTTATTACTGTCGTTATTACAGCTGGATTTGAATTTTTGTAACTTGCCTATCCTAGCATGAATCTAATTTCATTGACGTTTAACGCCGATCCTGAGGGCTCCTCTTTGACTCTTTGTCACTTAAAGATCAAATACTTTTGCTGCTGACTTTTAAAATCAATTATAATCTCGCAGGATTTGGCTGAGAGGATAACCCAAAGTGAAAGGCAGCGAGTCTTAAGAGAGAGAGTTTCCCAATGCATTAAATAAGATTGATTTTCTATGTGCAGAAACAAAAGGTCTGCTAAAGGGAAAAAAAAAAACCACACAAAAACCCCGCAACCTAGAGTCAAGTCTTTTCTATGATACCTGGAAAATGTGCATAAATCTGTATTGCAGTTGCTGAATTTTAGGATCTGGTATAAAAGAGAACAACCCCACAAAGTGTTAGAGGGATGCTGTTGCAAAACATGTGCACAAATGTAGCCTTTCCTCTTCCTTTAAGTGCTTCAGTTTTTCCTGTGACATATTCTATCTTTGGTTCAATCCATAAAAAGAAAGAAGCGTAGAACAGCCCAGGTTAGGAGGGACCTCGAAAGATCATCTGGTCCAACCTTTTGTGGAAAAGGGAGCCTAGATGGGATTATCCAGCAGCCTGTACAGTCACATCTTGAAAACCTGGTGATGGAGACTCCACCACGTCCCTGGGGAGGTTGTTCCAGTGATTGATTGTTCTCACTGTAAAAAAAATTTCTTTCTTATCTCAAGATGAAACCTTTCCCAGTACAACTGGTACTCATTGCCCCTTGTCCTCTCCATGTGGCTCCTTCTGAAGAGAGAGCCTACCTCCTCTTTGTAGCCACCCTTCAAGTACTGGAAAACTGAGTCCCCTGAGCCTTCTCTTCTCCAGGATGAAAAGACCTGGAGAAGGCGAAAAGACCTCCTTCAGTCTTTCCTCATAGGGCAGATTCTCCAATCCTTTGATCATCTTCACAGCCCTCCTTTGGACCCTCTCCAGTCTGTCTGTGTCTTTTTTGAATTGTGGGGACTAGAACCGGACACAGTACTCCAGGTGCCACCTGACAGATGCGGAGTAGAGTGGGATGATCACATCTCTAGCTCTGCTAGTAAAAAAACCATTAAATTAATCCCCATCAATAAATGTCTTTGTTTAACTATTTCTTAATATCAAGAAAATATATTTTAAAAATCTAATTAAACTACAATTTATCATTTCCACAACAATATTCCTCTCTCTGCTTTCCAATATTCATAGTTTCATTAACTGGATCTGAACTAAATCTCCAAGTTCAACAAAAAATTGAGGCAAACTGAAGTACTGTGCTATGAGATTTTTCGTCAATAGATAAATGCCTTAATTTTCAGAGTCATTCCTTATCTATATAAATGACAAATACAGATTAATGGAATCCTAAAAAAAGAATAAATCAGTAACTTAATGGAACAAGCAAATGTTTTCTTGAAAATACCCTTTCACACTACAAACAATAATTCTTCTTTAAATTTCCAGCAATTACATACATTTGCTTCACACTTGGAATTAAGTTGAAAAACATTTTAAGGTACTGAATTTGAAAACTGTTAGAGGAATTATTCACATATGGATAAGCAGAAGGGTCACTAAAAACAGATTAAAAAAATATTTTAAAAGCTCATTTTAACAGTATAATGAATAATCACAGAAGATACACATAAAAATGTAAGGTCTTTTGTTTAGCAATTCTTAGTGATGAGTTGCTGTTATTTGATCGATAATAGAGAAGAAGCTGGGGGAAAGACAGAGCCAGAAAGTAGAAAAATGTGATGGAGAAGCAACTCTGGGGAAGATGGAAGAGCTGCAAATAGAAAACTTGTAGAAGTTAAGGAGAAGACCAGATGGGCTGGCAGAAAAAGCTACTCAGAGAAGCCCAAGATAATATAATTGCTTAACTGGCTAGCATGTCTGAGCCAGGATCTGCAGGATCGCCCTTTACTTGTCTTTCCAGGCTGCAGATTGCTACAGGTACCTTCTTTTCAGCCCTTCTGCTTTTCAGTTTCTCCTTCCCACAGCTGAACCCCCCCCCCCCATTAATGAGAAGCAGTCATTACAGAAGCAATCCAGCAGTTCCTGAGAGACAGAGGGTGACCTTTTCGGATGCATATATTGACATAGAATTCAATTTCAGAACTCTTAGGAAATTATTTTACCTAAAAATTATGTTTGGAACTATTTTCCTAATGTCAAATTTTTCTTCAGAAAATTGTCTTGGGTCTGTTTTAACCAAATTGGAACAATTTATTACATTAAACAGGACAACACATTTTGCTTAAAAATCAATGATTGTCAACTGCATTTTCTTAGAATACTGCCTTCTGGAAATTTGGACGTTTTTAGCACAAGTGAGCAAGAACTTCAAGTTGCTGCAGATGATTTAGTCATGCAGGTCATTATCTAGCTACGCGTACTTCAATTACTTCATCCTGGGAGGAGTATTTCTCAGCCCCACAGAGAAAATTGGAGGCCAGGCAATAATGGCAATGGAAAGGCAAATCAGCTTATGAACGGAAGAAAATGAACCGCTTCAGTTTCAGGAATGCAGTGCTTTATTTCAATCAAAAATGCCAAAACAAAATATGTGAACATTTCCAAATGAATGTTCTTTGTCATCTCCATGTCCTGAAGACCGGTGTTAAAACTTCATCTTCTCTTGAAATAAAAGCAAACACCGAGATATCCTTGGGGAGGAAAATGTGCAATTTCTTCTCATCTACCTGTTTCTACTACCCATTTTCAGGACACAGCTTAAATAATGGAGGCCCTTAGCAGTGAGGCACGAGTACATCACAAAATGGTTAAAAAGACATAATCTGAGCTCTACGGTAAAAGTTAGTATGAAAGACATGAGTCTAGGGAACCCTACCAGTGCAATGAACATTTTTTTGGGGGTAGAATCTTTGTAATTGAAATCTAAACACAAATAAACACATATATAATGTAACTGTTCATGCACGTACAAGATGCTAAAAGCAAAATCACAAAGAGGTCCTGTTGTCAGAGCTCAGCATTAATTTACTTTCCAATTCCAGTCAATTTGTTATCACAAATGCCCTCAATTAAAATGTTTTATTTGATACAGGGTGGATTAAAACAATCTTTTTATTCTGATGGTAGAGATGCACTTAGCAGCATATAAAATAGTGATTTAATGGGTACTTAATGGTCTGAAGCTTTAAATTAACAAATCATAAATTAAAGCTTTCGTAGCCTTTTATGCTTTCCTATTTGGATCCTAAAAAAACAATTTGCATTCATTATGTAGGGCTAATATACAGTACCTTGCCTCCCAATGACATTCAGCTGCATCACAATATTTGCCCCCACAGTATGATTGACACCGTTGCCTTTTGAAGAGCTTTTAGTTTAAGGTCTGGGTCACAATCCTTCCTCGCCAAAGGTGGACAGAATGATTTCAGACTTCTCCGGGCAACTTTCAATTTGCTGTAACATCCAGATTCTGGGCAATTGCTGACAATAAATCCATTTCTTTGTCTTCAGTTCACTTCATAATTTCAAACCAGGCAGTAGGGGTGGATTTTCAAAACACCATATGAAAACTGAGCACAGGACCTTGATAAGTAAATAATAAGTTTGCATCGGCCAGTTTCTTTCAGTGATGCTACCTGAAAAATTCCTTCCCAAAAATAAACCTTAAAAGAAAAAGTAACTTATTTGTTTTTTCCTAAATATTCTATCTGTGTCCGAGAAGCCTGAAGCGCTTTTCTATGTCTTTCACATCTGAATACTCGCTGTATGGAGCCCAGCGGTCTCAAACCACAACACCTTCATGCCACAGAAAACAAACCAGAAAAAGTATTAAAAACCCCCAACCTATAGAAACCGAAGCAGCAATCTGTGTAAGCTCTTAAACACAGCCATACCTATATTATAAAACAAATTCAAATGTGCCCTTAGACTCTACTCCAATACCTGTCAGCTGGCAGTTTATGTCCTGGTCCTTCTTGCCAGGGGAGGGAAGGTAACTCAGTGCTCCCCACTGTCTGCAGCCACAGCTAGATGGAAGAGAGGGTCCTCGGGAGGTCACTGGGACAGTCTAATACTCACTTTGGAAAGGAAAAAAAAAAAAGGGGGGGAAAAAAACCCCCAGACAAAAAGCAAAGCGGATTTCCCTCCAACTTTCATTCAAGATATTTATAAAATAGTGTCTTGACAAAGTGCATAAGCCCCAAATTTCTCAGTAGCTGCTACCAGATTGTGATACCTTAGTGCTTTAAAAGCAACAAAAACCGGGAGTCTACCGGCTTCACCCCAGCAGGTTCACACCGCTTTGTGCAGAGCGGGTTAAGAGTGCTGCTGCCCAGGCGTCTTACACAGGGGTGCCTTAAAAAAAAACAGGGCATGAGGAAAAAGGGGTTTGTCTGTTTGTTTGTTTTGTTGGTCAGTTGGGTTTTTTTAACCTGTAATTACACCTATTGTAAGGCCCTCATATCCTTTTTTGCTTCAGAATACTCTGTGGCCGGAGGGAATCAGAGTTGCCTTGTTGAGGTGCCATTTTTATGCGCTGACAAATATTGTTGCTTGAATCATATGCATGAATCAGCCTCCCTTCTTCCTGAGTCACTGAGATTTCAAATACATCAGTAATTTGGCAATTGGAAAAAAAAATTTCAAATAACATAACACACACACTCGCACATATATATTTATGTGAGTATTTAAAGTTTCATTTTGGGTTAGAAATATTCTTTTTGATAAGAATAAAGTATCTAAATAAAAATAATTTCTAAAAAGAAATATTCAAAGCTAAAAAAAAAAAAGAAAAAGCCTAAGTATTTTCTCTCTTAATATATTTTCAAGTTCTAAAATAGAATTTATTTTTTTCCCAAAAATAAGTAATTCAGTGAATTCTACAAGCAAGCAAAGAATTTTAATACTACTATAAAAAAAAAATTGTTCTAACTATTTTAATCAATTTGCTGGCTTTTTTCCACTTCTGAATTCCTTCTGAACATTCTGTGTCGTTACCTTTCTCTTTACCACTACTATCTGCCAACAAGGCATTTTCAGATGGTCTCAATGGTGCCACATAAATGGGGACTGTCTATTCATTGATCCATAACGTCGTGTGTTTGCATTTTTCCCTCCGTACTGCATCATTAGTGCTTACCTCATTTTTACAGGCACTGTCATCTCGAGGTCATTTCAGTCATTTCTGCCTTCTGTGCCGTTTCCTCCCATTAAGGATCTAGGTTTGCAATAATTCTCTCCTGACCGATTAGTTTTGGACGTACCATATTCCATTTCCTTTCCTTTTCTCTCTTATGTCCATTTTCAGCTTCTTCCATATTGCAAGCCTAACAAGGTCATATAATGACAATATTAGTTCCTCAAACGATATCTGAGACCTTACATCCTCATATTTATTTGTTGGGATTGCTATCATCAGTTAATGATTCCCCCCCCCCAAGTATTACGGGCTGTTTTTTCAAAACTTTGTCATATTTTTAAAAATAAAAAAACCCTTTTAATATCATGTAAATGAATATGTGAACCTTCTGTCACAAAAAAAATTGTTTATCTACATGAAAGAGATGTGAAATTAAGAAATGGGTAAAAAAATTGAAATGATATTTCTCAATGCATTGTGTCTTATAAAAATAGATTTCTAGTTCATTAATATGTATGATATAGTCAAATCTACTCTGACTCTTTCATCTGCTTCAGGATAGTATTCATCTTAATAAAATAAAAATCACCTTTCTAGGTTGTCACGAGATGCCCACTCTTTGTCCGGCTGCCTTTGGGAGTGTCAGTACAGCATGTCATGTAAACAGCACAAACACAACAAAACCAACCAACCAAACAAAAGCGTTCTCCACTTTTCGGGGAAAAAAAAAAAAGCATCTTCTGCATTCTGCAAATCTGCCAAGATTGAAATTTTATTAAAAAAACAAAACAAAACAAAAAGACCAACAAAAGTTGTAAACCATTATTAGACCTTCAGAAATCCATCTGCTTACACTCTTCATATTTCTGTCATCTTTCGGGGACTTTGGGATATTAAAAGAATTGGTCTGTGATAGCCTGCAAAGAAAGGACTTAGAAATGTTGCATAAAAATCAAGCGCCCTCAACTTCCTTAATACAAATTCACTATAAATAGTCTATTAAATGTTCTAACATTCATGCACTTTTGCTGAATTTATATCTCACAAATACTGGAACAGACTTAATTAGAGATGTGACAGTCTGAACTATTATTGGGGTGTTAACACATACCGGTCCTGTAATACTAGTTTTCCGTAGAGGCTAAAGCTTAACAAACTTTTTATGATGAGAAAGGCTAACTGCATTTTTTTGTGGTTTGTACCTCCATTGCCAGGCAGGTTTCCAGGTCACATCCATAGGGTGTGCTGCTTTATGCATGTAGCCCTTTCTTCTGGTTACATAGCCAAGCAAATGTTATATTCAAAGCACTGAACGCACCTTCAAATAACTACTGAATATTAGGGGGTGCTTCCTAAATGAGCTCCTCGGAACTCCTCACAGGGAGGAGAGGAGTAGGACAAAAATTACAGTACTCCCTTCTGCAGAGCCTGAGATTCATGTGATAGAGAACCCACTCAAAAGCAGATTTCCCACCACTATCCTCACACCCCCTCTCCAGTACAAGTAGTCCTAAATTAAAATAATGCACGTAGTGGCACCCTACCACACAAGCTTTATTCCACTCAGGAGGAAATTTCATGTAATGATATTGTAGATTGTGTAATAAACGTTTCCTGAGAAATTACAAGGCTCCTTGTCTAAACATCTTAGAAGTATTGTGTTCTCATAATACAGAGAATTAACCCTAAAAGACCCCAAACTTTGCTTCAGCAACAGTTGTGCTTTAACAGCAAGTTTCTTCCAGAGCTGCTACTTTCTTTGTGATTTCCTTCTTCTCATTTCCACCTACCTACTCTGCCCTTGATCCCTTCTACCTTTATCATTCCTCCTTGCCTCTGAGTTTGGATTATCTCAAGATCCAGGTTATATGAAAACTTGTTTTAAAGCACTGGACCATTTAAAAGAGGTTCAGATTTTTTGACGTGTGGGTTTTATGCATGAAAGTGTTGCAGCTATCACAGTAAATGATCCTTGGAGTGAGTAGTGCCATGGTGGCTGAGAAAAGTCAAAGTCCAGTTAACGTGCAAACAGTCCCATTTATTGTTTTACAAGAAAATGACTTGAACACTCTCACTGATTCATTTTGCACACTAAATATTACTATGTTTTGAATAGTTTAAAAGGACCATTTTTATCTCTAAAGTTGCTCATGAACTAATAGAAAACCCCACTTAAGTAAATCTTACCTTAACGTTAGAGCAGGTTCTTTCCGAGATGAATGTGCATCCCACTCTCAGGGAAATCCAACCTGTCAGACTTGATCTCATTCCAGCATGGGGTCAGACCATGCCCGGGAAGTCCTCCCTGGTTCCACAAGACAGACGCAAGCTGCAAAATCCTGGCTTCAGTAGTATTTTGGCAAGAAATTCTAGAAACCAAGAAAGCTTTGTGCAAGAAAGCGTTTCTATTTGAATCTTCAATATTACTATTTAATTGCAAGTTTTCTGCCAGATGCTCTTTCATGCAACTCCATTTGCATTTTTGCTAGATATTGACCCAAAACAGGAATAAGAATTTTCTAAGAAGGCTTCAGACACAAGAACGGTAGAAAGACAATGAATACTTTCAAAACTGTCCAGGAATACTTAATATAAACACAAGGAAGAAAGAGCAAAATGCTCCAATGTAAAATTCTGACCAAGAGCTGTATCAACCACATTCTGGATTTGCAAGCAGGTATTGAACTGCAAAGAACATTTAATGCATTTCAGCTCTTATCTAGCTACATGAAAAGAAAAACTGTTTATTCATGCTTTAATCTTTTATTTTGTCAATATTCTATATTTCTGAAATATGGAAGTGTATAATACAGTCCATCACGATGTTATTTTGATACTTACGGTAATATCAAATCTCCGCTAATCAATGAAAAAAAATTATTAGTGATGAAAATACTCATTGTTCAATGTATTGAAGACATATCACTGAGAACAGATTATAGCATAGTGGTGCATACATCATACTATTATAGATTTCTACAATACTAGGCAAATTTATGAACAAGATAATTTTTACCGGCTATATTTAACATTGACTTCGTCACTTATATTGTGCAATTTGGATATTTCACTAAATGCAAAGCATCAAGAAACTGCGTGCACAGACATATGTGAGTATAAACACATAGGTACCTAAATCAATGTTTTATATTTTTACATTGTCAGTTTTTACATTTTTACATTATCAATGTTTTACATTTACAGTACCATTTACAGAACCAAGATGGTCTCTGCTACTCACTCCCTTTCCTTTTTTATTCTCTACCAGGGACAGAAATGCATCTACAGCATCACTCATAATAATGCGTTGCTCATACTGACGGAAGAACACGCTCAGGTGGATTTCTTTCCCCTTGCCCTGGGACAATCAAAGGCAAGTTTCACTGACAAAGCAAAACCACCCAACCCACTTGGCTTGGAAAGACCAACCGTCTGGGACAGAAAACTGCAGAGCGAAGCTCCACTCTTACCCGCGCTACCCAAGACCATCCTAGTAGCTCTATATCAGAAGCTTTAAATTTGGTTAAAAAGACTGATATGAAATTCTCATACTGTTCTGCTTTCGGTTCTGTGTTATACATAATATTATCATCATTATTTTCCAAGGGAAAACATTTGGGCAAACAATAAGTAGTTCATAAAAAGTACATGAAAGTCACCAGTTTTCCTGAATATTAGCAAGGATCGATACATGTATTTACAAATGTCAATCATATAAAATAACAGCCACTTAAAACAAAAAGCTAATGATACAACTGTTTAAAAGCAGACACAATAAAAAATATCCAAAATATTCAGTAAGCATTTACAAGTGATAACTGCTGAAAAGCAGTGATCAGTACAAATATTCTTCACATACAAGAAAAGTCAATAAAGAAAATTACTCTTCAGAGTCATGTATGTGTTTCAGTCTCCGAAAGACTGTTACTGAAGTTTTGTTTAATAACTTTTTAAAGATAAAAACAGAATTTGACATGAATACTGGAAATGTTTTATAAGGTATCTAGGGATTTTGACTGATGCAATTTTTGACACTGATTTTAAGATTAATTTTTAGGTCCCAATTTTTAATAATTGCTAATCACATAAATTGCTAATCACAGCAGTAAAGGAGGTCGTAAATTATTCTGAATTGAGTACACAGAAACTGAAGCATCTTTAAAAAAAAAAGCGGTCCATTATAATCCATTATTCAATTAGAGTGTGTTAGGCTGCTTTACTTTCACAACCCACTAAATAAGAGACATGCATTTTATTTCAGCCCCTACTACTTTCCCTTTTACTATTGTGAAATGAACATAAAAGAAAGAAAACATAACTTTTGTTTCAAAAGTTATTGATTACCATTTAAAGACGGAAAAAATAAAACTATTTTTAAAGTTATATTATCCTGCTCCTGTCTCTCTAAAAGGAGTAACTGAATTTAGAGACAGTGACAAAATAGTTCAAGTAATTGACAATTAAAATAGACAACTAAGGAAAGACCACGGTGCCCTGACTCCTTCTGCTGGAGTAGATGAATCACGTGAACTCATCTGGAGAAAAGAGGATCGCTTTTTCTGTGTAAGGACACGCTCAGTTGCAAGGTACTGGCCATTTTCTTTAAAATGCATTTATCTTTATGTATATAGTAGCTGTACCAAATGACTGCGTGACTTTGCCTTTTTTACGTACATGCACAATTAGACATTTGACTATAAAATTCCCACAAAGTTTTGATATTGCCACTGTTGGTGTACTGTCAGAAAGACCATTGTTCTCTTACAGAACTCTAAAGTCTGCACTCAGAGCAAAAGAGAGAATACGCAAAGCAACCAGCAAGAGATACACTAAGCTGGATTTGATTTATTTGGGGAGTTATACAATCATATAAAGTACTTGGGATCAGACTAAGTACCTTCTTCAAGAAGCCTGTGCACTATGCACTTTCATTCGTATCTGCAAGCATTATAAAATGGCATCTGACAAGCATTAGACACCATTTTTCATAAATATTATTGATAGCTTCTTGAATGATTACTTCCTGTGAACCTCGAGTGAATGAAAATGATGAGACTTACAGATAAGTCATGACTGAAATTTTTCACGAGACTTACATAAAACAGGTGCTTTGCAGTGAAAAGATACATTGAATAGAAGTTATAGGAATGTTTCCTTATTTCGAGGTGCTGTGAGTCCTTCTACTTCACCAGGAACTGCTGGAGCTCTGGCAGGCTGCACCACCGGTGGCCGTACTCTTTAGGCACCAGCTCAGCAAGCACTTCGCTCTTCAGTAACGCGCTGACCTGCATGTTTGACTGTCAGTGGTGAACTGGGAAAAAATGGCATGAGTTTCCTTCCATGATTTTAGTAACTAGCCAGAGCTCCCATATATTAAATACTGTCAATCACAATCATCTGTTTTCCAGTCTACTTTTTACCCTATGGATTCCTAAGTTTAATGAGGATTTCCTAATCAGATGTTAAAGACTGACTCACAAATCTGCTTGTCCTAGAGGGAAAAAATAATAAAATATCATGGTTTTCTTTCTTCTCCCTATATTTCATCTTAGGTTGAAAAGAATTTTGCCATTCCTGTCTTTGAAGACAGTTGCAAAACTCCATGTAAAAAAAATATCTCCAAGGAAGCACTATTAAATGTATATTTTTAAAAATGTTAGATGTCCTCCCCCTCCATTCAGGAAATGGCAACATTCTTTTTAAACCTAACAATGAAAAATAACAATTCTCAACTTTCATTACATATTTTCCTATGAACAACACTGCCAACAAAATCTTTGCTTAGTAGTAACTTAACTGGTATGTCAATTTTGCAACTAATCAAGGTGTATAACTCAGGACATGACAGAAAAAACTCAAGTTGTAAATAGTGGGAAACACTATTTCACAAACATGTCCATATCCCTCTTCAGAAATCTTAAGTAAACAGGGCATTATCCACTTTTAAAAAATTTTTTGAGAGAGTTATGAGTTTGAAACAAATACTTAAGTCAGGTCAAAAGCTTAAGCATTTGTTAGAAAAAGTGGGCTTTTTCTGATCCAACATTGATTTTTGGAAGAATTTTGTAAGGGTAATAGATGGGTTTATGCCACTGAATTCCTTTAAGAATTGATTCTAATCCATCTACAGAAAGTCATGTTACTCATGGCAAAACATATTTAATACAAACATAGTTTTTAGCCTTGAGAAATACATATTTTTAAATAGATCTTCCATGATCACACACCAACCTAAAAAAAAATAATCAAAAGTTGTAGTTTTTCAAAAGGATTTCTACTGTTCTACCTTTTCGCAAACCAGTTGTTTGGTAGTTTTTTTTTGTTTTGGCTCAAAATATCTGCCAAACTTGGTGAAATAGAGCACAACTCCATCATCAGGATAAAGCTGTTCACTTTGCAGGCCTCAGTCCCAAACCATTAACATCAGCGAAAGGTTTTTATTAATTGCAGTGAATGGCAGAACAAGCTGTACCCGGGATTTGTTGCAAATTGCATTTGATGTGCTCTGGCTTTTTCCCTTTAGATACTTGTGTGATCATAGTCATAGAAAGTTTAGCTTAATTGGTAACTGATTTAGACGTGGACTTTTTCAAAGAATTGCCTAGAGTTCCTTCTGATATCCAACCAGTTCTAAGAGTCAAAATTTTCTCTGTTTTTGTTTCTTTTTAAGTTCATCAGATCTCTCTCAGGGCTTCACAGAATGATGCTTAGTAGAAGCTTGAGAGAATCCAAAGGTCCTGTACTGCTGAGATGAAGTTAAGGTAAATTAAGGAATGGGTTTATGACCTTTGTTGTTCCAAGTTACTAGGAAAAAGTTAATGAATTAAAGTTAAGCACTATATACTACAGATAAACCTATCATGAAAGGTTGACCAACTGCGTTTTGAGTCTCAATATAGTAACAGGCATGTTTATAGGTGAAGAGCAATGAGGACTAACGAGCAGAGCAGACAGAAGTTTTCCTTCAGACGGTCTCATTACCAAGTGAGGTAGATGCCACCATATTTCCTTGTCACTTCCAAATCCAAAATGGTAGCAAGAAGTTGCTTACAGAAAATGATTTTTAGCTTTCCCAGTGAATAAGTTGATTGCCCTCACACTTTAATGGGAAATGTGTGAGGTTAGTTTGGATCCTGCTGTTGCTGCATAAATGCGATACTATCGGTGGTAGATACAGGCAACAGCATATTGTATCTTGTGTCGCCAAGGCTTTGCAGTAACAAGCAATTACACGTTTCTGCCCGCTTTGCACCTGTGATAATACCACTTCCAAAGCTATTAAATACGCATCTGTGTCCAGAGTGAGTCCTGCTTGCTTGGATATGATAGATAAGAGCTGAAGGTTTGGGGTTTTTCTTCCTCTTTTGTTGACAGTGATATTCTAAGTAGCTATTTCTCTCGCTCATACCTCATCATAAGGATTGTTTTTCTCAAGCTGAACTCAGTAAGACTTTATTGGCCTGAAAATACTCTCACTAGTGATGCCAAAATGAATTCTTAAAATCCAGATTCTCATAGATATCAAGGGTCGGAGTGACACATGAAAAGGCAACACGCTTTTTGGGTTAGTCTACAGGGGATGTACCCAGGTAGACTTTCTTGTAATTTTCCATACTTGCATCCAAAACCAGAAGAGTTTATGGCTATGGTGTACTATTGCTTTCCTTTATCTTCATCTGGAAGTTTTAGGAAGGAAGAATAATGTTTACTTTGTAAACTTTACTTTGGATTTTCCAGTCCTAATCTTATCCTGTCTGAATTTCCCTTTACTGGGCTGAAATTTCAGGGTACGATGCCTGAAAGAGCTCTTTCTGCACTGTTAATCTGCCAAATACTCTTTCCAGGGCCATACACAGAACAGAAACAAAAAATAAATCCTCAGGGGGGTCATGTCCCCTCCTCCCATGTCCTCGTCTGGATTTTTGCTGTTATTTATTTCTGATTTACTCATCCAAGTTTTTGCTCGACTTAAATTAAACTGGCTTCTCTACAACTTTATTGTGTTTCTTATTTACATCTCCCATCCACTAAGTGATATTCCCTGACAAGTCAGAAGACAAATAAGCTGTCTGTTCTACTCTTTCTTCACGGTTCTTTACCCTTTGTTTCTCTTCCTTTCCTCATATTTTTAAGTATTTCAGCAGCCTCTCTAGCTAGTTTTGTACTTTCTGTCCACTTCAGACCAGATAGAATATTTTGGTTGCGTTTTACATGCAAAATAGATAAATGCTACAGTATGACCCTTTTTAAAAATTGTTTATTATGAAAAACAACTTTTTCTAGAAAATATTTTATCTATCGTTATAATACTATTTGCTAATTCATGTCAAATTCGTCAATACTTTTGGTTTGGAACAATTTTCAAAGGGAAAGGGGAAAACTGGAATGCTATGGCTGCTTCTTACTGTACTGTTCTCTGATCAAGAGAACTTAATGCCAAACGCATCAGAAATCTGAATTGCAGTTCCTAGCCCGTGAGAATTTTTACCTACCCTCTTCCACCTGCCGCTGAAGTGGGCCTCTCATCAGACCAGTAGGCACTCTGTGGCATCATATTGGAGCTCTTTTACTTCTTTTTCAAAACTTAAAAATCCACTGAACAGAGATCAGTAATCTGAAGTTCTTAGTTTATGAGGGACAGCAAAAGTGTGGGAAGTTTGCCACTTCATTTCTTTCACTTTTTTTCACATCTGATAATAGAACACTTCAGTTAGACCAAAAATAATAACATTCTGGATGATAAAATAATTTTAGTGAAGGTTTGTATTTTCCTTCAGTGAAACAGAAAAATAACAAAAAGCAGAAAAAAGTATTGACTTGTATTTTCCTTCAGTGAAATGGAAAATAATAACAAAAACCACTCTCTCTGAGTCATACTTAATTAAAATGCTTTAAGTTTTTAATTTAGTAGCCAAAGAAATAAATCACTTCTGAGCAGCACTAGATAGCAGCCAAAGAAATGTTAAGGTACCCTTAATTCTCCAATGTCAACCATTTTGATAATTTTCTTTTTGCACATGCTTTAAAATTTAAATATATACTTTTGTGTTTAAAGACACCTTTGTATTTAATTTAAAAAAAAATCATAGCTGGAAGTTTTGAGAACACACAAATAAACTGAGAATTTTGAATAACGGAACATTTTTGCATATATGTTCATTCCATCTTTTATGTTTTGCTTAATATAAACGCTATTCTGTTTCTTCCAAGGATAACATCTGTAGGCACATGTGCCTGCATACACACAGAGCTGGGATTTTGTGTTGACAAGGTCTATACAAAACAGATAGAGGGGTTTGCCAAAGGTTAAATATTTCTCATCGGGTTCCACCTCTGCTATTGATCTGGAGATTTATGGCTAAAATTGAGTAAATTACATGACCTTGAACTAGAGCTCCTTGGATTTAAAATGTGACTTGATTCAGCCCTATTTTATATATTATTTACTTAACCATACATTTTGACTTCTAAACACATGACTTTCCCCGTCTTTTGAGCGAGAGGGAAAAATGGAAACATGACGATCAAAGCTGAAAACTTTCAGCACTTTCTATCATCCATTTTGAGGTGGGTCCTAGAAATTTTGGCCTTCGGTTTTTTTAATGCTTTCACAATTGCGTAAAAGTGCCTGTAGACACAGATATTCAAAGGCTCTTCTTATACAATGCAGTAGGAGTCTGGCAATTCTCCTGCTGAGGTGCTTATTCCCATAACGTGGTGAGCCACTCTGAAAAATCTCAACGGCCCATAGCTGCATTTTTAAGCAAATGTATTTTTTTGATTAAAGACAGTTAACATTTTAGAAAAAGAAAAAAAAGTTCCTATGGTGCCGTTGCAAGCCGCTTTACATCCACTTAACTGCGTATGGTTAATACTATATGACATCATCGTGTATGAGGGGAGAAAGACCAGAAAACATAGCGTTTGCTTTTAAGAGACTGACTCAACCCAAAATCTCAGCCGTAAACACTTAAATGCTGCCAAAGGGCTTCAGAGCAGGACACTAATAGTAGTTCACCTGTCCCTGATTTTGACTGCAAACAAGAAGATGGTTTGATCTCCGTGATGTGGTACGGACTTCCCCAGGTGTCAGGGACTAAACCCAAGTCACGGCTCCTACCAAGTCTGCGGCAGCGATGGCTTCCAGTGGAGCTTGGATCAGGCGCTCAGGTGAAAAGCTCTTGAGCTGCTGCTTGAGCCTGGCCTCTTGAGCCATCCAATCCACCAGCCCAGGGTTTCGCTGAAACAGAGGGAAACACATATGTTATTAAAACTCACGTATATACAGGAAGTGTTTATCTGAAAAATTAAAAAAATGTATGATGCTGCATTCTCCAGAAGGCTTGAAAATAAAGTGTTGTAATAATGAAATATTAATATTTAAAGTAGAGAAATACAACCTCAGAACATAATATGTCACGCTACAGCTTAGTCACTAACAATTACTATTCTGCACTTTTGGACTAAGTGTGCTGACATACAAAAGGGAAACAGGTAAGGACTTTATTTTTACTTCCTCATATCCAAAATAAAATTAATTTTAATTAAACTTTGATTTGACTATGACAAAGGCTGATTTTTTAACTGTTACTGTTCACCTTGAGTGCAAAATTTACTTATCGTATATAGCAAGCTCAAACAATTATGCTCACAGAAACTTTTAAAAAAAAATAAAAAAGAAATTAGGCCCAGTTTCTTTAGAAAGATCTTTAGTGCTGTTGTATTTTATGTAGTATCCATAGGATTTCAGGAGATACCTCCTCATCTGTATGTGTTCTCTCTTAACTCAGGATGACACAGTTTTATATATAGCAAAAGCTACGGAAGGACTGACACAGCACAGAGCTCCGGTTAGAACAGCCAGAGCTGGAGGCATTTCTCTTACTTTTCTGTGTACAGGCCAGTGCTTCTGCTCATGCAGATAGAGGAAATTAATCCAGCAGATCCTCAGAAGCAGTATTAAGGTTTGGTTTTCACATAAGAGAGGATTATTGTCAATTTAAATAATTTTGTTTCAGGCTTATCTCAGCAGTATGAGTTCCCTGCAAGTTTCTACCTCCCAGCAATAGGAAATGAGAGGATAAGACAAAGGCAACTGCTGCGGCCATCCAAAACACAGCGTACTAACAATAGTGAAGAAGAGCTAATTCAAAGAGTGGGATGGTGAGCAGGGTAACCGAGGGAAGGGGAGTTTCTGTCTTAAAAAAATATTCTTACATAATACGATCTGAATGGAAAAGAGAAAACAACCTCCAAATGACTTGGTAGTTTAGCCATCAGATTTGACAAGAAGTGCGTGGCAATTTCACAGCAACTTGAGATAACGGTTAGCGACCAGAACATCTTACGGTTCTCAGAAATAACACGTGGATTCGACACATCAAATACTCTTTTGCTGAGTTGGTAGTTTTAATTGTTCTGGTTTGGGCTACTAGGGAAGCCCAAAAGAGAAAAAGAAATAATCTCGTAGTAGAAATATACCAAACCAGTAGATATGAAAACCAAGCAATAGATATGAAAACCAAGCAAAGTGAGGCTCTGAGAAAAATGTATAAGCAGAACATTAGCAGCAGAACGACAGTCTCAGAACATTGTATATTATAGAAGCTGGAACGTTCGAGTAAAGAGGAACCTATACCACCAAGATACAAAGTGTTTGAATACTTCACATGCAGCCTTTTGGAAGGTAATAGCTGTTGTTAGAACTGTCAGCTATAAACCAGTCAAAAGACAGATGTACTTGAAATGTCTCGTCCAATAAAGATCCCAAATGTCACTCAAAATGATCAGACTATTTATTACAGAATTTGTAATGGAAACATGAAAGAAGGCATGGAACGATACAACAGAGACAGATGGACTGTTTGCTACATATGTCATTTAATATCAATCAGTGACTAGAATTTATTAACACAGTGGCTGCTTTAATGGATTGAACAAGCTTAAAAACATTCAAAGCACTAGATGGTAGGTGATAATTAAAATGCAAGACACGTGGCTTCAAGAAGTTTAATAGTCTCCTGATAATATCTAGTATAATTTATTTGTTAAAAAAAAAAAAAAAATAGACCTCACTCATTTTTTGAAGAATTAAGGTTGTTTCACTTCCAGTATCCACTGGAAGATGAGCTGAACATTGGCATTATATTGATAATACTGTTTGCTGCTTTTTCTTCACCTAACTCTGCTTGTTCCCTTAACTCTTAAGCACGCTCCTTGCAAGATACCTAATGGAAGCAGGACAGAACGACTGCCAGCAGTACAGACAGGGGAGAGCCCTTAGAGAGGAAACACCAAGCCGCTGGAGACATCCCAGCTACCGTGGATTTTCCCAAGCACTAGCTACCACGTTTTTATCTTTTTATTTGTGTAGCCTACAAGTTATTTCTCAAAGCAACTCTAATTCAGCAGCACGGTGTATTATATTTATATATAACGCTTGTAGGAGAAATTCACCAAACAAAATTTATTATACTGGAAAAGACTGGAGACCTTTTCTCATTCCCCCCATTGACATAGCCCTTCACCCAGTTTAGAGCTGCCAGCTCCGCTGAGTACTTCTTCTTGGCATTTCCAAAGAGTTATCTGTAAGCCAAGTTATTTGTATAAAAGCACTTTTCTAGAAAAGAAAAAAAAAAAAAAAAGAAAAACATTCAGAAAAAAGAATACAATGACCTCACTGTATACATTTAATTTCTAGGCTATTCTAAAATATGGAAATCTAAATATGAAAGTCCATTTTTACCATAAATGATGAAGAAAAATATATTCATACATGATATATTTTTGTAACTGTTTAAATTACTTTAAATTACTGTGAAAATCCCATTTAGCAATTGAATTGGAGCCCAAATTTCCCTGAAAAACTCATATTTTCATAAAAGTGCAGTGGCAGAAATTCCAATTATTTTAGTAGGGAACCCAAAGATAGTTTGGTGTCCAAAGACAGCTCCCTTATGCTGCTTTGCGAAGTCTAGCCCTATTTGTTAGGTTACTCCCATGTTTTAAGAGGAAATTTATTCCTGGTTCATATTTATATTAGTCTTCCATCTTCCCAGGTACAACAGTAGGAAATATCATGAATATACCATGATTATGAAATTAATTGCATAAATAACAAACGACACAAATACTGATCGCTCTTTCACTTTGGTGTCGCACTAGTGTTAACACTAACCTGAGTCAAGTTTTTTTTGACAACAGAGAGAGAATATTCTGTAAAAAAAGAGAAAGAGGCCTTTTTCCACCCTGTTTCTTCCCCCAGTATTCATAGCCTTCTAATGAATCCTTTCAGCAATGTTTATATACCAATACTCTGAAAAACTCAAAAGTGGAAAACAAATCATTTCAAACACATATTCCAGTGGGATGCTTGAGAAAGAAAATTTAAAGCCTTTGTAATTTTCCACGAGTAGGTTTTTTTTTTTGACCGTGCTGACGCTGTCAGAACATTTCATTTTTACCATCTCTGTAAAATCATTTAATCAGCTGAATTCTGTGTACACGACCAAATCTGCCTGACAGACACACTAACCTGATGCATATCCTTGAAAAATGGGGGGGGGGGTTATGTACACACATATACATAGAAATCTTCCACTTCACATAAACTGAGGATCTGGTCTTTTTCTTCAAGCCCAGTTGCTTAGCAACTCATAGAAAGGTTTTTTAGAAAAATTGTAGAAAATAAGGCCTAGATGTTTAACAACAGAGTTTTAAGGTTTTAAATTGTGGGATTTTTAATAGCTGAGACTCAGTAACATGACTCTTAAGGAGAAAATCATACTCCCACTGAAGATTTTTCACTCATTTTAGAAGGTAGGATTTTCTGGTTGTCGCCTTTTCTGTTTCTTTTTGTTTTAAAGTCAATATTGATCACGATCTAACGCTGTTTCCCTGACTCTCCCCAGCTTTTCCCCTGAGCATGAAAGGTGCTGAACGTGTTCGCAGGCTTCAATTACGCCTTCTCTGAAAATGATCCTTTCATGACTACTTATGAGAAATGACAAATGACGTTCATAATATGCTGTGTCACCGGAGCACTAATCAAATTAGACTTACTACCTTTGCAATCACAAGTGGGTCTTCATGTTTTATATCCGAACACAACTTGAGTCAAGTTAGCTCGCCAGAACATTGCTCCCATCCTCATAAAAGTATATGCCAGCTATAACAAGCATTTTGGGAGCAGGCAGGTGCAGTACAATACAGCCACGGGAAGTCTGACGAAAATATACACCAGACTGTTTTCCTCACTAAAAGCTGTATTTCTATTAGCAATTCAGACAAATATCAATGGCAATCAATTAAGAGTGATTTGGATAAGACATTCTGCAGGTGTATTAGATTAATTATGATCACATTAGTTTACCGATGTGCTAATTCTGTGTATTTATTTAGACAGCGTAGTATGGCTTGCCTCTAACATTAATGTCTGTTTTTTATTTCCTACTGCGTGGAATGAGAAAGACAAAATGCTACAAAAATTTGTTTTGCCTAATGAAAAGGCTTGTGCTCTAGTGCTTACAATTTGTAATTCAAAAACCAGGAATGAAAGTAGGCTGAGAAATACATCATTTACTGCTTGATTAAAACACTTAAATAAGTCCTGAACTGTTAAGAATAATAAATAGGTTCTCAGTGCGTGATTTCTAATCCAATTATTTTTAAGAACTCCTAGAAATATAGCTAAGCATTATCACCTTTGCCCCAAAATCATTGCAGTAACACAGCAAATGAATAATTCAGGCAAATAATATTAGGAATTAAATTATAACTATCTCATGAGACTCCACTATCATGCATCACTTAATAAACAGATATAAAAAAATAAATTTCACAACTGTCTCACCAGGTGATGTTTTGGAATACGGTGTTACACGTAGGGATAAATGTGTTAATACAGGACTCAAATATTTGAAACTCATTGGATAGAAAACATGTTATGGCTTCTAACTGACATTTACGTTGTGCCATCTGAAAGAACATTTTATAAATTTCAATGTTTTGTAAACATTAAAAAATTTTAGCTTCAATCTGTTATATTTCATTTCCTGTTGCTTAATGGGTCTTGCTTTTCATCTTTATGGTTATTGTTTTAGAGTAGAGCCAAGCTGGCTCTGATACAAAGCATCCTAGCAGCTTCCTCACTTACATATTTTGGTTAATTTAGCGATCTTCAGCTCAAGGAAGTGCTTTGGTTTAAATTATGTGACATTTCTCCATATTGCATATTGAATGCCTTATCCAAGTTTTGCTACGAATTTTCACCAAAGAAAATGGAGAAAAGGAAGAAAAAGCAGGGTTTGATATTCCAAGCAAAATTAATATTCTCAGAATCATACAAGCTTTAATCATTTGCATCCAGTGAAATATAAAACAGTTAAGCAAAACCAAGATCCTCTATACCCAAGGGGATAGAGTAGAGGCCATACCAGTGAAAAGGCTCACCGTTTCAATTTAAAGTTAAACCTGCGCTGGTAGTGTCAGGGATCTCTAGATTTCTTCTTTCACTTGTCTTTTGCACAAAGAACAGGAACCTGAAGAGAGAAAGCAGATTTAGAAAAAGTCGGCTACACCAGCTGGGTCGGGTAGATACTCAGTTTTAACTACATCATGTCTTGCAGCTGGTTTAGTCACACAGGTATAATAAGGCAAGGAAACAGGCCCTTGGGGCAGAAATAGCACATATGCTTTTATTATAGGGCAAAAAAGAAGAAAACTTCATGTGAAAAATCCCATAAAACAATGCTATCACCATACCACATTGCTTTATAACCGATATCTTGCTCAAGTTCTAATTTTACAGGTAAATTGAAATTAATCCTTGCTGCAAAAATAACATTCACTACCTTTTCTCTTTACAGACTTGCTCTTTTTTTGCTCCTCCACAAACAATAAATACATGGGTATTAGATCCATGTAGAAGAGATCAAAATAAGGCCCACTGTATTCCTTCAAACTGACTCGGAAAAGTTATAAGAACTGGATACAGAATGGCTGAACAAATTTCAATGACAAAAAAAAAATGTTAGCTGTTCTTTGTATTGTTATTACTAAAATTTACTGCTCTGTAATAATTTAAGAATGAAAAGATCAGATCAGAGCAAGGACATCAGAGTTTAAAATTGCAAAGTAATCTTCCATAGAATTAAAAGCTGTAATTAAATAAAGTTGCTCAGTGGTCTACACTCTGCCCCACAATGATCTTTTGGAAATGTGCCAAGTTATGGTTCAATTTGTCATTTAGAAACTGTTATACACTTACTTAGCTTACATCATTTAAAAAATAAATGCAATGAGCATTTATTACAATACAATTACAATAAATGTAATTCACTAGCTGTGGTTTCAAAACCCCGACTGGTTTCAAAATCTCGCTAGAAACTTGTGTGATAGTCTACAAAGACTCCACCTGAAGCACTGAGTACAAGAAATTTAGCTGATGACAGTCTTCAGCAGGGCATTGAGGTCATCCTTTAGGCATCAGTTGTTTCACACATTACTCATGTCTCAGCATTATTCCCTGCTTTGCCATTACAATATGCAAAATTTTAGAATCCAATCACATAAAAAGGTTTCCTTTACTTCTAAATACAGCAGGATTAAGAGACCTACCAGGGAAGGAAATAAAATCCCTAAATGATGCTTCCAACTTTTGGCAACCCCAAGCACCCAGAATTAGCAGTTGGACCTCCAGAAATCATACTCAGGGAACGCAAACTTTTTTCCGTCTCTCAGAACCGGTCCTGGCACTTCCAAGCCTTTCTCTGGATTCACAAGGACTAGAGTTTCCCATAAAAATATCAAGAAAAAGCATGTTGCCTGTCATATCCACCTTCTCCAAATACTTAGTGTTTTAATTTTAATTACAATTTAATTTAATTTTAATTACAATTGTGAGGAAAAGTTGCATCTCTCCCTGTTTTAGGCACAGATCAGTTGATCTTTCAACTGATCAAGGAGGCAATGGCAGCAAAGACTGGCCCACCAGGTAATGACTAATCCGGGCTAGCGCGTGCTCTGCACCAAACACATCCACATCACATGTGATTTTGAGACATACATCACTTTATCAGGTCATACATCACTAATGAATTAGCCAGTAAGATACAAAAGAGGCCTAATACGAATAGATTGTCTAACCATTTCACATCCCTGCTCAAAAAAATGTAGAAATATTTACAAATTGCCAATGCATTTTTCCCATTTCTCAGTTTAAGTAGATGAATCATTACAGATGACCATATTCTCACTTTCAACCATGATTTCTCGGAAAAGATGACCTATGTCAAACAGACGCAGCCTACATAGACACTTTAAGTCCATTTAACCCTGATGAAGTTAAACAACTGAAAATGCGAATGTCAAACCAGCTGAATAGATACTGTTCCCATTATTTCTTTCAGATATTTTCTAGAAATAGCGCAGTGAACTGAGACAATTTACAGATGACCCATATTTTTTCAGGTAGCTCAAGAATGGAGAAGATTTTGAATAAATCCATGGTGATCTAACAAGGCAGAAAACATGAGCATATGAACAACCAAAGAATATGAGCGTTGCATATGAGCCACTGCATATGAACAATCAATAAGCAATTATTAGAGTTAACCCACTTAATTTAGAAGCAAATAAAAATATCAACTCAGGAAAAAAATGAAAAAGACTATAAAGTCTAATATTATTTTATAGGTAAAAAAGATTAGCCATTCTCTGCAGAGGAAAAAACAACTGTACCCAGAAATTGTTTCATAAACCAGTGCATCTACCATTAAGTTATTTTACTCACTTCCCAATTTCCAATTATTTATGTCAACTTTTAGCAGTGGAACTCTGAACTTGTGCTGGCTGATCATGAATAATCTCTAATATCTGATTCCAGACAAGGATTAGTTCTATAATCATGGCAGTTTTTTGAATACCAATTCATGTCTAGACCTTTTTTTTTTTTTTAGACCAAAACTAGAATCAAATTAATGGCTGTTTTAATTTACTCATTCTGTTCCTTGGCTTCATTTTCTTATTAAAGATGTCAACTACTATTTCAACACTTGTCAGAGAAATAGCAACCTCTTGGGAAAATAGATGTAAATCTCTATGTATTTCAGGCTGACAAAGCACCAGCAAGATGAAAAGTTGTAAAGAGACTTCACTGTTCCCTTCTGGTGCTTCACCAAATATGACATCAAAAAATTAAAACCCAACATAATTCAAAAGTATCTATTTTTGCAAAAATACAGGGTTTTCATGTGATTTCTTTCATAATAATAAAAGTTGCAATTGGTGTTTTGCAAAGAGCAGGGCTCCACGTGAGGGTGGCTAAAAAGACTGCCACCTTTTCAGTTCTCCTTTCAAGCAGAAAGGGCTTCATCATGTTCTCTATTAACGTTTGACTTCCAGAGCCACATGCTCCATGTTCTGCATGCTAAACACAGCAGCGTATATCATCTTATCCGATCTGCTCTTAGAGAGGAACAGAGAGACCTGGTCTGCACACCTTTCCTTGCTTCCCCCTTGTTCGAGGGATGCAAGTTGATATGGGCTGGGCTTAAAAGCAGCCAAATTAGGCTTAAAAGACCCTCCCTGAATATAGCAGGACAAGCTGTCGCCAAACAGTTCCACACTCCTACGCCAGGCCCTAGGACCTGCAAATTTTCAAAGAACTTGCTGTCTTTTGTTTTGCTTTTTTTTTCTATGGAAAACAGAGGCCAGGGTTGGCAAGAAGCTGCAGCAGCACGGCTGGTGTGCAGACACTGTTATTGACCTAGTATAGCCAAGTTATTTCCGCTAGTAAGTGATTTCTATAAGCAGACAACCTACATAGTAGATGTGAGCACGTTACAGGATGCAGCACAGAAACTCCAGAATTTTTATCATCTGTATCATGTTCCACACTTACACAACTTCCAGCTTATTTCAACAGTACTGCTAGAAATTCATCATGCAGTTGAAGATCAAATGCTTTGCCTATTTTTAAGAGAAGATCTTCTTAATGCTTCATGGTATTACACCAAATGAAGCTTGCAGACAGCTGCTGGTGATGTGAATGAATAAGAGAGGGGCAAGCTAGAGATCACCCGGTACATCCCCTGTGCCCAAGGCACGCTGCTGACAGACCTGCTGTGGGTAAAGAGACTGCAGTCTTCTTTCCCGGGTTAAATGACCGCATCCTTGCCTAAAAGCATTAGCACTATGGCACTGAATTTCCTAGGTTTGGGGGGGGTTTTTTGCCCCCTTTTTTTTTCCTGTTTTCTTTTTTCCGTTTTTAAAGGAAAGGAAACGTGCCCTGGAAGATTTAACAAGAAATTTCAATACTGTTAACATGTAAATTTGTAGCTGAAAAAACTACTGGAATCTGGTAATAAAAAAAAATGGTACGTGTTATGTATTTCCTTCCTACTTTTTTTGGCTAGTGTGTATTAGCAACTCCATTGAAATGAGCGGAGCGTGCAGTGGCTGACAGGATCAGAATAAGATTTCTGCCCAGTTCCCAGCAACAGCAGATTTATGTCAAAGGCTGCCAGCAGATGATGGCATTGAAGGAACAAATTTATATTTATCAGAAAATGAAACAATCTTGCAAACATCTTTACATTTAATCGCAGAAGTCCTATTCTCCTGCCTATGTTCCAAACACCCATGAGGATTAAGAGCATTATAAGAAGAAACACTTTGCCCAAACAAATTATTCTGTTAAAAACACGGAAGAGAAAGAACACCAGATGTTCAAAAAGAATTGGGTATAGATTTAAGAATCAAAAAGGGATGATGAATATGGACCATGAAATAAAGCATTAAGCAATGTGATGAACATCTGTTGAGTAATAAATCTAGTCTTTGTAGGGTTCTCTTTTCAAAGTGAATTTAATGGGAAAGTTTTCCAGCTTGATGAAAATGTTGTCAAGTCAGAGAAAATATTGGTCATTTTAAGAATGGTATTTCATCTGTTAATACAAATAATCACATACCAATAAATAAAAATTATTTACCTATGAAATAGAAGTCTTGCACGTCTACCAATTGATAAATAAAGTGCTGCTTTTATTTATATGTAATCCAGATGGGGAGCCATAATTGACTCATCTCACAAGAAAACTAGAAAAGCTAAGGCTAACCATTATGCTTTAGTATCAATGTGTGTGTGGAAACAACCGCTATAGTTCAAGATTACGTACAGCCCTTTTCTAGATTCTCTAAGTCTTAAACAACATTTGAAATGATGAAATCAGGGTTGGTTTCTGAGGGAAGGCAAGTATTTGTTGACAGACTAGGAAAGGTGCCCTGCAATCTCCATACTAAGAGTGAAAAGGAGAAGGAAGGGGAGACCTTCTCTTCCATGCTGTAAAGTTGCTGTTGTGAACCTCTTCCAAAGACATTTGCAACTGAAACAGCTGGGCTGGAGAGCACAAATTTGGCATGAAAGGACTCCTCGCTGAGAGCTAATTGCCTTTGAACAGTCTTATGAACTTTTTATTGGCTTGCGCAGAGGCAGAAACCTTGAAAAACTCTATGCCACATGTGCACGGTGCGTTTTCGTCACAGGTTTTTCCACTGAGCATGTAACAGGTACAGCTAGGGAAGGGCGTACTTGCATCACTGCGTGGACCTTGACTCAGGCCCAGAAAACTTTGTGAATGACAAAGGTGACCTTCTCAGCATTTTAGAAAACATTTATTTCATGATAAGGCAAATGAGGTTTGGGTAGGGAAGAATTAAAATCTGATCATCTCATCCTGGAAAGGAAGCAACCTCTGGGCTTCTTCCTCAGTTCACCACGTAACTTCTCACAAGGAAAGCAGAACCATATGGCACATGCTATTTTAATTGTGCTGCATATTAAATAGGGAATAGTAAATACTTCCCTTTTGTTCCTTTTTTTCTTTTTTTTTTTGGTTATGAAAAGTAGAGTCAAAATAGTCTGGGAAGCTATACTCTTCAAGTAACTTGAAAAGCATTTTCAAAGAAATGATGCGTTAATTTTAGCCTAAGTGCCCTCTTTTAGTACAATGACAGCCAAGGTTTGCCCTGGCAGTCTTTGCTGTATGATAGTATGGCTTCAACAGGGATGATGGAAAGTGCCCCAAGCAACCTGCTTGATTAGCCAGCTGGACTCTACACATACCGTTTCGGAGTAAAGGAATTCAACTTGAGTCCAAGATACAAAACTCCCGCGTGAAAAGCAACACAATTGTTGTTTAAGATTCACATCAAAGAGAAAGTAACCACAAATGCCTTTTGAAATAACGCTTATTTTCTTGGGGTGTGTTCTGTCAGTGCCCTCGTTTCTGGTTTGAAGTGGGAGCTTATTTGCCTAATTGCTCTGGCCAGCTCTGGGCATGTGTGGAAGCTGGCTGCTCTGGAAAATTTCAGGTGAATACCAGAATCCCCGCTTTTGTATCTGGCTTCAAGTGTTTGTGCTTTATTCCATCCCTGTCTGCCTAAATGTATACGAGTTCTGTTCTAAAAGCAAAATCACAGTCTATATTTCCATACCGTTACTTTAGAATAGCTTTTATCTGCAAATGGCTATAGTCTGAAGTGAGCCTGCAAGCAACAGTGCCTGAGAAGTACAGGTATTCAGTTCCTCTCTCAGTATGTAAAGTCATTGCTCAAGTTTTACTAAACCTTTAGTCTGAGCAAACTCTTCCAACCTTACCTTTTATTTTAATGACTGATTAGAATTTCTAACTTAATTACACCAGAATGTGTTGCTGCTCGTCTTTCACCTTCCGCCCTTTGGATGTTCATTCATTATTTATTTAACTTCCCACTTTCTTATTAGTTTTTATCTATGCTCTGCAGGTGAATAGACCAGTTTGTTCATCTCTCACTGAATTGTAGATCACCAGCTGTTACATTGCTTGTAACAGTTGCACTAGATTGGGAAAAGCATTTTTCATTACTTCTTAGCTTTTGGAAAATATCCACATCCTGTAAATGCCTCAGTGTCTTGACATAAAAGCCGTAATCTCTACAAATATAGAATTAAGCTGCAGAATTGTTCTAGGTCAGGCCTCACATATTTTGTATTAATCAGCCACACAGAAACACATGTACCTGCTACACTCGCGGCATAATAGTTATATTTTCTGCCCTACCAAATCTAATTTTCCTTAAAAAAAAAAAAAAAAGTGGAAGATTCAGCATGCTCTGTGCAGCGTACAGCAGGACAGGCAAACAATTTTCTGCTGCCACTGGCAAGTGTAAAATTGTTACTCGTTCTTTTTATGAGTACTAGAGCGCTGATAACCAGAAGTGCTGATTACCAGGGGTTTATCTTGTCTGAGCACAATACCGGAGTTCCCAGTTCCTGCAAGAGCAGCAGCATCTTTGCAGAGCCAGCTCTGCAAGGCAATGGCCTTCAGGTCTTTGTGAGATTGTACCGAAGTGAGAAGGGAAAGTGTCTCATTCACTAAAGGCATAACAACATTTTAAAAATTATCTATTGCATCTTTTATGATGCAGTATCATCAGACTTGAAGGAATTCTTCATAGTACCTGAAATATTTAATTCAGGAATGAAAAAGACATTTTGATAGAAACATTCTCTCAAATGAAAACTTACCAGAATACACCATTTTGAAAACAGAGATACGATTGGGTTTTGCTCTTAGATTAACTCAGAAGTCCAAAATCATTGGACTCTCCCTTTCTCCTCTCTACCAGGTATCACCTTTTCTTCATATGGTTTATCTACTTCAGCCACGGTACCGAGAGCAGAATTATATTTCTAGAAGATGCAATATTTAAACTTATATCCTCCTAGAAATGTTTTAGCTCAGTTACAGGTCTGCTGGCACAAATGGTTAACTTGCCAAGCTGCAGAGTGTTCTCACATGTGAACAGAGTACTGCAAGGAATGGCATTGCCTCCTTTAAAAATCAATTATATTTAAATGAAGCAGACCAACATATATTTTAATCTAAAAATATTCCATTTTTCTATATGCAGCCACAACATTATACATTAACAGCATTTCTGTTAAATCCTTAACAAAACACAAAATCATCTAAGATCTTCCTAAAACAGTGAAGAGGTCATGTACCAAGAACTCTTTGCTTGAGCTTGAAGTAATTATCTCCAGAGGTTTAGGAAAAGTTGTTTAGCGCTGTATCTGTCATACTACACCATTGGTATTTCCTCCCTTTATGCTTACTACAATGTTACTAAGGGAGTGATTGTAAACTGTTTTGAACCAACTTGCTGTGATACAATTAGCAAAGAGAGCAAGTGAAGTCCCTTCATTTATCCACACTCCAACACAAATGTCGAAAGAATAGAAACTCTTCTGAAACATGACTTGCCTGAATGGTTTAAAAAAAAACATATAAAAATATTCGGCCAAACACCCTCAATAGCATACGGAAAGAGATGGAGATCCAGTCCACAGTGGACTCTCAGTTGCCTATAGAACTCTTGTACAACCGAAGCACAATGAAGTTGCTACTTCTTGAAGGCAAATATGTTATTTTGAAGTATAAGCTGCTGTTTTAGAACTGTATAGAGAAGATAAAACTGCAGTGAAAATTTAGATTTGAGTGCAAACTCTCTCAACTATTTCCTTTTCCTTTCTTTCCTAGAAGCGTTTCAGATCCAGCTTCAGATATCTTCATGCCTTTTGAGGGTACTTTCAAGCAAAATCATTGGTTTGATTTTAATTTTTTTACAAAGTACTTCAGAAGTGAAAGGGGGAAAATACTGGTCAATGAATATTGTATCTCTCTACATTTCCAGGAAATACTGAATTAAGTCTTAAAAAGCTAATGAAATTTTGCTAGAGGGACGTTGCTCTTCACAAGGTTCACATGGATGACCTTTTAATAGTTATTAATGTGATTTGAATAAATTTAATCTTTTTCAAAATATCGCTTCATCTTAAGAGAGCGTAAATACTACGTTATTTGGAAATATGTTTCCTATTATTCCTGCTGGGCCCCAAGGATGTAAATCTTGCACAGAGACGGTAAGCTGTTTGTGTGGGTAGAGGCTGGGTCCAGCTTCACTGCATAAAACTCCATGGGAGCTGAAACTGTTTGCTGTCTGAATTCTTGAGATCATGAGATTCAGGAATACATTGTGTCGTAAGGGAGCCCCTGAAGGGGTGGAATGTGGGAGAAACGCTGCCTCTGCAGAGCCGTGCCATCGGGCTCCCCTGGCTCCGTGAGCAGGGAGCTCAGAAGGGAAGCGGAAGGGCTCTGCAGAACTGGGGCTATCTTCCAGCCCCCCTGCGGAACCGTGAAATCTCCACTTTGACACTACCAGGTCTGAGTTTGTTGTATCCAGTTGATACTGTTTAAATGATTTGCTCGTTGCGCATGAAAAGATAAAGGTTGGTTCATTTTGGTCTTTTCAAGAAAGGCTTCTTATATGATTTTTATAGTGAAATTAGATTCTGTTCACATAGGGACATAAAAACTGCACTTCTATTTATGTATTCTAGCATAATTAGGCAATTTAAAATGTCAGGTGCTGTAGATGTTAATTCTGAAATCATAGACACAGACACACGGTAGAGTTCTCCGAGTGCAGCTTAGGGCAGGCATGGTCCACATTCATTAATCGTTTTCTCCCTTAAACGAGAGTTTCATCCTAATTTCCATTGTTAAAATTTTGTATAAATCAAACGAAGGAAAGTGAGAGTCTTTGTTTACAAGAACAGAGGAACAAAAACAACTACTGGCAACTTTCAGAGCTGGAGCTCTGAATGCACATTTATAGCATTCATGAATAAACAGAAGAATCATTTTATTGACTATTAATATTCATAAGAGCGGGGCTAAACAACATCAAATTCTTCCTACTGACTACTGCCTTCATCTAGAAGTTTAATTAAATTAGGCTCTGTAAGGGCAGTGATTTCTTTTCAGAAGTCATTTGTAAAGGAATGGTCTCTTTATCCAAATGTTTTCAGCAATAAATTCAGTAGCATTACTGCAGGCGACACTACTCATATTAAATTAATGGATTTGAGAGCCTGATACTTCTTAACGAGCTTAATACACAGGGAAATTATTTAAGTCAAGATTTTTGTTTAATATTAAAATATGCTGATTTCTGTTGGAAAATGAAGATGGTAAAGTTCTTGAACCAGAAAAAAATTTATAGATTCTCTACACTACGTTCCACAATGAGAAAAAGGCTGATAAGTAATGTTTCATAGAAAATATTAATTTATTAAATGAGATACTTCATCATGTTTTGCGCAAGTTCTTGGACAGGAGTCAAATGCCCTCAGGCTGATGGATGAATTGAACGCGAGTTTCATATTTCTTAAACAAGCACAAGTATCAGTGCTGGCCTTACAGAGAGCAGTGCAGCGGCACTGCCACCTTATTTCAGTTTGGCAAGCAAAAACTTTGCCTATGTGATTTAAAGAATGAGTGTTTCAAACCACGCAGCAAATATTTTTTAACTTTTTTTTTTTTTTTTACTTCATTTGTGTTTTTATCAAACACTTTATTAGAAGCGTGTTCTCAAATTAACCTTTTCCATAAAGGTTTTCTTAAATTGAAATGTGACTTTTCACATTCTCACTCCAAATGATGACCCAATTCTTCCTACCCTCCTCCTCTTCCTCTCCTCCAGTTATTTGTTCATCCCTACTCAGGACAGGGCAAGTGTCAGGGTCCAGGAACCAATCTTCAGATAAGTCAATGCCCAAATTACTAGGTGATAAACTTCACAAAGACTTCATTTCCTCCTTACACAAAGTAAGAAACTTTTAAAGCCTCCGAAAATGTTCATTACCTGGGTAAACCATTTCTTGTCCTCTTTTGGCATAAGTGCAGGGATGAAAAACTCTTACCTCCTAAGGTAGGGATTACCTTAGGAGAACAACATCTCTGGGGCTTAGACCCTTCAGTAATAACAGACACATCATTTGGTCCTTCTAATACTGATAAAATCTTCCAGTAAAGAGAGGAAATTATTTGTGTATAGCAAGACTGACAAATTCATATGCCTCCAAAATGTTATTGTTTTTATGTCATCTTGAACTCATACAGCTCCAGTAGTTATTCCTTTTCCCTGCAAAGATCAAACAAGTTGATCTGCCTGGGTCTTAATGGAGACTCATTTAGCATTTTAGGTTGTGAGGCTTTAGCATCTTTAATCCTTGTATTAGTACACATGGAAAGACAACCTATAACATGTTCCATTTCAAGATTAAATGATTTCCAAAGTCTTTAAGTAACCCAGATACACATGTCTAAATCTAATAATTGCTTCTAGCTTACAGCCGACTCCAGTACACACCCAAGTAATACGTAATGCTTTTTTCTAACATCATAACTCTATCGGAGAGTGAATCTAGGTCAGCAGGCAAATGGCAGAATACGAGATGGCTCTTCCAGTGTGATTTTTTTCTTTTTTCCTGCTCAAGTTATCCTTCGTGTTCAGACTCCCAGGGAGGAGGACCTGCAGACCACGTCTAAACATCCCCAGCTGTTTCTTCTGCAATCGAAGCACCTTGTCCCACAGGAGTGCGCTTATTTTTGCTCTCCTTTCTACCTTGCATTTTCAGTGAGCAAAACTCTCAAGGAATGGACTTTCTCTTACCAGATGTGGCCAGAAAGTAAAATAAGGCCTTGAACTCAGTTTTGCATCTCTAGGTCACATTGGAGTTAGCCGCTATCTCTGCTGCACACGCAGTGGTTTTAAATATCCCTAAACAAGCCAACCCATGTAACATTTCCTTCATACATCTGAATGGGGAGAAGACGATCAGGTTATCCAGGTTGAATTCATGTTCGTTAAGAATAAAACTTCAAAACTATGAGCTTCATCTCACTAAAGCAAATCCTAATTTATACTGACTCCTGAGCACTTCATGCTCTCTCTGTCTCTCTTTTTTTAAAATAATGCAAAAAAGGTTCCTCAGTTAGGTCCAGCGCCCCAGTGCTGGAGCTGTAGTGACTATTTTAAATGGCTGGTTTTCTAGAATTTTCCTAATACTAATTTCATCTACAATTATTATGAAGCAGCCATGATGTGCAATGATACCAAAAATAAATGAAAAATAGTGCCATAAATATACAGATATATCAGTAATTACTTTTATTTTAATAGCAGCTTCCAGTATTTATCTTTCTCCCCAGCAGTACTGATTTTTCAGCACTGTATACGAAGCAACCTTTCTTAATGTTTTTCTTAGTCACACTGGTATCAAAGATTACAATATGAAACCGCTTTGTTTGAGGCATTACATATTCATTTCAGTTAGTGGGGAAAGAGATGGAGAGCTAAAGCTAAAATCCTACTTAATTCTTGGAAACACCAGCATTTTTATTCATTTCTGTGACATTATGATGTGCCATTTGTAGTTGAAATACATTTCACTTTTTTTTTTTTTAATTAATATCTCTATGTTTGCAAAACAGCATATTGGAAATACACACTGGTTGTATTTTGTTTTCTAATGTTTCGCAACATATGCTTACCTAATTAAAGAGAAAGCTTTAAGTATCTAATTATGAAACTATTGGACACATTTATAAACTTTCAAAATCCGACTATATAAAGAAAAGATATTCTACTTTTGCTTAGTATTTTGCCACTCCCCTGATCTGAGTTTAATGCTCAAACATTTTGTGAACCAAATTCTAGGCTTAAGTATTCCTTTCAAGTCAAATTGACACAGCTAAGTTTATTGATACAAATATATTATATTTTTCCTGTGAAAATTTCTCTCAGACTGATGTTGTGTTCTATTATGGATAATTCTAAAGTATTTATATTAAGGGAAAATTTAATTTACTGTGAATTTTTAACTAAGGGTCGCATTCAATATTACTTATATAAATATGCTAATGGCCTGAAAACTAATTTCTGTTAAAAAACCCAACATATCTTCACCTTATTAGAATTCAAAGTCTAATTAAAAAACTACAAACCCAAGACAATAAGCCAAGATACAAGATTTGTTGTGGAACTATGAGATTTGACAGCTGGAATGTTTTGATGTACTAGCTTTTTAGCATTGCTTTTATTTTTTTTTTTTTAGATGCAAGTCATATTTCCTTTACATAGTTTCTGTTATTTCTTAGTATTAACAAAAGCTTACCAGCACTTTGGAACAATCCAAAAATAAAGATTTTGAATTTCCAAAAAACCCCAACACATTTCCAAGGTACACCTTTCAAAAAAATAATTCTTTCGGCAGAGACGCCATACTAACATTATAAATTACAAATTTCTGCAAAAGCAGTTTACTTAAGTATTATCTACTTGTCACAGTCTTTAGTAGCAATACCATTATAATCTTGATATCTGTCACAGGAAAAACTGCTCAATTCATGTAGTTTAAGCCAAATCAGGATTGAAGCGGTTTATTGATTTACTAATGACTTGTAATTAACCTACATTCAGGATCAATATCAGTCATACTACGTACATACCCCAACACTAGACCCTTGTGAAATGTTAATAAACACCCACACATTTCTAAACACCTCCTACAGCCAATCCCAAGAGGTTGTAGCCCAACACCCCCTACCTGCAGGCTGGTGGGATGGACCCACGAGGACCCACACGCCCACCCCATGTGTGAGTCCCAACCCACTGCACCCTGTGCTGACTCACGGTGTCCCACGGGGGGATGCCCTGCCTGGCCCCCACAGAGGTCACGGTACGGGTGGGGTGATGCCTCACGGTGTTGACCCAGGTTTTGACCACTGCCATTTCCACTCCAAGGAAATCTTCCTGCTTTATTTAGACTTAAAAAATGATCCAAAGTGTAGGATGGCAAATATCAGAATGAACGGATGTATTTGAACCAGAGCGAAATGAACGTCTTGTTGATTGCGAACACCATGGATTTCATTTAATATCTCAGCAGAAAGAGATGCTTTTGAAGTCCTGTGCCAGCAGAGGTGCTGAATCACATTCCTTCCTAGTGAGGCAGGATTGCAGGAAAAAATGTTTGTTGCTCTAAGTTTTCTGAGTAGGTCTATCCTGTACAAGATTTTTATAGTTTTCTGTACACAAATAAATTACACTGATTTGGCTACAGCATCATAATAATTACTAATGCAAAAGAAACACATGCATACGGGGAGAAATAAGAAAGGGTAGCAGTGATCAGAAAATCTGTCAAGGGTGACAGAGGAAATAAAAAACGACCCACAACTTACACCAGAGCCCCTTCTTTAACCTCTGGAAACGCTTTTCACTCCATCTTTCCAAGAAGCTCATTAGATATAAGAATATTTTGTCTTGCTTGGCTTAGACAGATCTGCTATTCATGTCCACTGTTCACAATGTAAATGTGGCTTATGATACATAACACGGTTTCAGTATTTGGTGTTATTTGATCATTTAGCCCTCCCAGAAATGTGTGCATATATGGATCGTATCTTTATTCGGACATCATCAAAAAAACCTCCCAAAATGTTCAGAACAAGACTTGTCAAACCATAAAACAGCATTTCTCAATAATCTGGACAAATTTAATCTTCATAAGTTTTAAAAAATAAGCTGTAATATTCCATATAGGTATTCTCCCCAATTCTTATTATGGTAAATGAAAATTTTTTACTCAGTATAGGCTACATGGAAACCTACTGCTTGAGTTTTCTGGATTCTTTGCAGACCACAACTGTCAAAGTCACTTGCAAAGCACAGCAGATTTTCAGCACATTCAAGATAATCTAAAAGTTGTCAGTTATTGAGTGGTAACGCTGCTAGGTGGAAAAACAGTCTGATTAGCACTTGATACAAAATCATTCCCAGCATCCTATCAATTAGCATTTATGCTGCTGTCACTGACTCTTGCATATATTTTGCTTGACACACTGAATATTGAATATGAACAATCTAATTTTTTACCCATCTTAAAACTTAGCAGAGAGACTTAGGTTATCTGTATGGCTCAAACCATTTCCTGACTACTTTTTCATGAGATCTAATGATACTTGATACACTTTCTTGAAAAAATTGTTTTATGCTAAAAAACAAATCATTTTCTACTCCTGCTTGGCAATGTTCTCATCAATGTGACATTTATTTGTATTTTGGAGGAAAAATTATCAAGCAAAGCTGTTAGAATGAAACAAAACCTGAGCTAAAAATGACTGCGTGTCACATTTTCCTCTCTCATTGCTTAGGAAAGCAATTGCATCAGTCTGCACAGGCTTGTGGTGCATTGGTGTGTTTCTCTGCAGATTGAAAGATCCTGCTTTTCCTTTTTAGAGGAAAATTAGAACTCAGCACTGTTGTTTCTAAATTGTTTTGAAAATATCAAATTTCAAGAACAGAATTTGGTCATGATTTAAAATACAATCCATAAAACGCAAGGCAGGATAGCATACAATCACACATACCGAACTATTATCAGTTTTATTTATGGACTACATTATGACTCCATTCTGGATATGTCCACAGAAGGACATAAGACACCTAATTATTTCTCGGGCTAAATAAGGAAATGAAAAATATTGCTTGCAACTAAGTTCAGCATTGTGGGCAGTCGTAGGCAGGGCAGGAATTCCTCAATAGCACAGATGGGGAGAGAGCTGGGACATGCTAGATAGCCATAATTTTTATTCTATTTTTTAAATTAAGAAAGGGTCCCGTTGTCTTTAACAGTATTGATTCTGAATTAAGTAGATTAGTTTAGTTCAGAAAATTGCCAATGCCAGAGGATAAGTAAACTGAGATCCTGAAAGAAGAGTGAGCCCCAAGTGCCACAATGTCCTCTCGTCAGGTGGCGCTGCCCCTCTGAAACTCAAACTCTGGAGTCAGCACCCAGGTTCACTCCAGTCAATGAGAGGAACAGCTGGCTCAGAAAATACATGCAAAATCAGCTCTCTCTCCAGGAGAGGCATCAAGTTTGACCATAGAAAATACTAAGTACAGGGGGAAAAAGCACCTAAAATCCTTCCTATCTCTGAGTGAAGGCATGTGAATTAGGGATCAGCTGCTTCCACAAGGCATATGACCAAAGAGGCATTCAGGTAGAAACGTGCAAGTACCTACTTGGAGAAACCCCGTTTCTCTGCCCTCCCTACAGGTGCCCCAACACACAAGTCCCTGCTCTCATCACCCATCCACAGGGGCCACTTTGAGGCTCCAGAGCAGCAAGGACACAAGATTCAGAGACCAGAGGAAAAATAAAAAGATGACTGTGACTCTATTTGCCAATAGTAAAAGAACTTACCTCAGGTCTGAGTCCTGTTTCAATCCTTGCAATGCTCGTTCTTTTCCTTCTAAAGATCTCTAAAATACAGCACGTGAAGGGTTCCCCACAGCACTGTCCTCTTCTGCTCAGCGTGGGGTTTCTGGATGACTCTTCCATCACTGACTCTGGGGGCAGGTAGCTGTAAATTAAATATTTCCAAGCTCAGATCCCTCATTACACCTAGACCTTAATTCCTGGACATGGGCCGAGCTTACAGAGGAGATGAGCCCTTCAGGCCAGCTACATGAAGGTAAAACAGTTGATGTTTCCAGGTTTACCCAGCCTTACCTCCAACATCCGCTGGCCATCTGCCATGTTCACCTGGCTGGATATCTGCAGCTAACCCAAAACATAGCCTGAAGATTATTTTCACTGTTTGAGTAAGGCCTACTTTTATCCCAGTGTTTACGATAACACAAAAGTTTGCACTGGACTGGTAAACACCAAAACAAACAACACTCATAACTAGAGATGTTTTTTTCCTTGCCTACTCTTCTTTCAGCCCATTTGTGCCCCAAACAGAGACAGCCCACTACATCTGCAAATTCCAGTTAATGATGACCACCGGATACAGCAGCCAGGGCACGTAACAGAATAGCTGCGTACTGTATCCTAAAATCTGACAACAACCAGGCACAGCACTGGAAACACAAGTGTCTGCAGGGAAACATTTTCCTCACTTGCAAACACTCGCAAGTCCAGTCCCCATCAGTTTCTAAAAGGAGGGGCTCTGATTTTTTTTCATTCCTGTTCTTTCTTTGTAACAGGATTTAATTCAAGCCGTCTTGCTGTTGCTAGTGCTCCTTTAGGTGTACTAGTTTGTCAATTTGGCCACTCCAACAGACAGAATAAACAAAAAGCTTTTAATTAAATGGTTTCAATTTCTGGATTCTATTTATTTTTCTTTTCCAACGAGTACTGGACAAACAGACCTCACACCAGTGCACAAGAGGCGTTGCAAGGCCTGAGAGCCGTTATGACCTAACCATGCATCACTGAGGTGATATAACTAATCAGAGCATTTTTAAAATATCTCAGGGACCAATATAATCGTTCCATTGATAAACAAATTTAAAACAAGTACAACGATACGGATTTTAAATTTTCCTTTGTACTTCTTCAGCTTGGACTGTTCGTACACGGCTGCATTAGAACATTTTTTATATCTGTCAGTTAAAGAGCAGGTTTCAATCTATCGGTAAACTTTCCTGTTTTTTAAGGATTACAATTAGTAACAGTGAATTTTTCCTATATTAAAAGGCAGATTAATTGGCATGGTAAAGCACAATTGCACTGACATTTTATTCGCTGCATTAATACATGACAACCCCAAATTTTTGCTCAGGTTAAAAAGAACAGAGAATGGGTCATCATTGTAATTTGTCTTTACAAACCGCTTTAATATCTCATGAAAGTAAATGAAAGCTGTAATTTTCCATGTATTTCTCTTTAAAGTCCTGGAAATCTTCACAACATCCTGAATGACGTAGCCTATAAGCATCTGTAGTGTGTGATCTACAGAATCGGCATATGGATGAATATGGGTCACATTAAACTTTAACAGAAAGCCATGAATTTTTGCTCTAAAACTACTGCTTCCTGATGTTATAAGCCATACCGTTTCAATAACTATTGCACTGGATCCCAGAAGCTAACAGGATTAAGACATGGCATACCGAAAATAGTACACAAGTAACAAAAGACACAACGGTCACTTAGAAGACGTAATATCGTGGCCTAATAACAATAGGTAAAGGAGGAGTTTTATTTTTGACTATGAGTTTTTCTGAAGAGTGAGGAGGGATGATTCCAAGTCTTGCTCTTGCTGTGTAGGTTGGATATTTTCCATATACGTACTGGTATGTAGGGAAAGTGATCATAGGGAAGTGATTGTGCCCCGGCTGAGGGAACTGGGGTTGTTTAGCCTGGAGAAAAGGAGGCTGAGGGGAGACCTCATCGCTCTCTACAACTCCCTGAAAGGAGGTTGTAGCGAGGTGGGTGTCGGTCTCTTCTCCCAAGTAACAAGCGATAGGACCAGAGGAAATGGCCTCAAGTTGCGCCAGGGGAGGTTTAGATTGGACATGAGGAAAAATTTCTTTACTGCAAGAGTGGTTAAACATTGGAAGAGGCTGCCCAGGGAAGTGGTGGAGTCCCCATCCCTGGAGGTATTTAAAAGACGTGTAGATGAGGCGCTTAGGGACATGGTTTAGTGGGCAGGGGGGTGTTGGGTTGACGGTTGGACTCGATGATCTTAGAGGTCTTTTCCAACCTTAATGATTCTATGATTCTGTGGTACAACATGACACCTAGTAAAAAGGGAGAAACTTTGGTGGGCTTTTATTTTTCCACTATAATGAGTCTGCACTTCAGATATCTTGTTCAAAGCTGCAGTATTTTTCTGAGAAGTGTCATTGTTTGCAATTTTGACACATTGGGTGTCAGTGCTCTTAGGTTTGGTTCAGCAGCAAAGGAGGCATTGGCAGCATATCAGAGCATTTTTGCTGTATTCAGAGGATGGTGGTTTCCATTCACATTGACAGCTTCATCCGTGCTGTTTTTTCTATATTGTAATCTGTGGCTGCATACAGATGTTTCTCACGGCATTTGAAGGGTGGTCAAGGTGCTCAGGTATTCCAGAGAAATCGGTCGAAGGGTATTGGCTACTAAATCTGTAGCAAAAATCACTGAAGCAGGCTATGTTTCAGTTCATCTACTCAGGCTGCCACCCATGCATCGCACAGCGTGTGTTGCGATGCCATTATCTAGAGGCTGTTCCTTCTCTTTCCTTGGGGAACAGAGACAAGCGTATCAGGGAGCAGTCTCAAATTGCCAGCAGTCTTACTATTTGTAAGTCCAGCCGAGGGTGAAATTGATGTGGGTGAAGGTGACAAGGATATTTTTGGTCATATATTTGGCTTGGAAGTCTTAAGCATGAGTCTAGCTCTTGCAGATACTTGAGACAACCATCACAATATGGGATCTTACGGAGAAATATTTATGGTATTCGGTTTATGGAGAAAGTCTGCTGCATTTTGAAGGGCTGAACACTCACAAAGATTCTGCTTTTTGAGTAATGAGAGACTCTAGGACGATTTCTATGAGTCTAATAGCTTTCAAGTGAAAGTAGCATAGATATGACAGATCTGCCATGGTTCCTCTGTTCATCAATCTTAGTGAAAAGGTAAAGGTTCCTAAAGTGACAGATGCTAAATTAGGTTGTTCTGCATTTTTCTGAACCTTTTAACAAGGGATTTGATGCTGTGGTTGAGTCATTTTTAAGACCATATGGAATCATTCAATTTACACCTGCCACAAACCTTGACACCTAAACTGTTTTCCCTAACAAGCAAATATTTGTGAGCCATTGAAATTCCATCTTTCTTCTGAAGTTAATGAAAATAGAATGGCAGAAAAATACTTAAAAAGGTATGCTCAACTCTTTCCTATTAGCTTGTGAAAGTGTAAAACAAAATTATCACTTACGTACAAGTTTAGTACAAACAACAGTAAATAAACTCCATTACTGTCTTGATGCTGCTCCGGGCTTGTTTAATATCACATGGATAATTACAGAAATGGACTGGGTGTCTTTCGGTAAGAGAGTTTATAGGTATCTTATGCTTACACAGAAGGCCAAAATATGACCTTACGCTACAAAATTCTGGCTACCAGTTTCAGAAAATATAACAATAATTTTCAGTTTATGCAGTGTATGGAATTAGGTATTAAAACACAGCGTAGCTTAACAAATGAAGCAGATTCAGTTTAAGTCAGGTTTAAACAGGATCTACATTTGTATCAAATACTGTAAATTAAAGGAATTATGTATTTAATAACAGACCTCGCAAATAAAAGCTGAAATGATGTACTTACTTGACTAGTAAATCAATTTCAATGCAGGGTGGTATTTTGTATTTTATACATTCATTTATTCTTCTCGTGCAAATTCACTTTCTATTATGGGCACATTTACAGCCTTTATGTCCATACTTGCAGGTCAAACCTTTGCAATTTGCAAAGGGTCAAGTCTCCACATTGCAAGCTGTCAGCAGGAAGAATGCTTGCACATTGCAAAGCAACCTTCATGCGGGAGCTGGTGAAGGCAGATGCCAAGCATCACTCTAGGATGAACAGAAAAACCACCGGTTTACAAATGGATTAGATCTTATGGTTCACAGATGCTTTCACCTTAATTTTAAAAAGCGTGACTTTAAGATAATATTGTCACATCACAGATTTCGATGTTTCTTAATAATATATGTGTATATGTATATCTCCAATCTTTACTAAAATCATATGTTGCGTTTTTCAGAATTCATGTGGTAATACATTTTAGAGAATTTTTGCATACTTAAAATGAATAAAAGATGTGAAGGCAAATTAATGTCATAGCTCACCAAAACAACGAAAAACAAAACTATAAAGTGAACAGCGGGAACTCTGCTGTAAATGGATAAGGATAAATCACATTCAAAAAAAGTGTAAATTGCTAAGATAACATGTTGAACATTTCCTGGAGATCTTAGCAGACAAAAACAGAACTCAAATATGAAATTAATTTTCCTGACACCCTCACTAATATCCTTAGGTTTCTTTAACCCTTCCACTTCCCTAATTGTTGATTTCTGATGCACATCCCTTGTAGGGGCAGTGTAACAGAAAGAAGCTGATGCCTGTGGTGACCAGTGATGAATGCGATATATTTGAACGAATCTCATAGGGTGACAGATAAGACAAAATGACAGAATGCTGTATTCACTGAATCTTTTTTCCAGATCAGGAGAAAAGAGAGATAAACTCATAGTTGTAGCCTTAGCAGTATCACTAGCCTTTCACGCCTCTCCATCTTGATGCCACAAGTACTCTAAGAATGATTCAGAATGAGCCAAGATGACTGAAACTAAAAAGATTTTTTTTGCACTTGCCTATTTCACCTGTTCTGTTTAAACTCGGATTACCCAGAAAGATATGGGGTAAAGATCAAGAGCCCAGATATACTGAATAAGGAGCTCAGAGCCTGAAACACAAAACTTATTTGAAGACAAAAGGCACAATAGAAACTTTAGAACAGGTTTACTTACAGACACCCTAATCCTGAAAATATTTCACCAGATGTTGGTGTATCTATACTCACGACACAACTAGTCCATTCATCGAACGAAAAGTCCTCCCAAACCCAAACGTTCATGCCAGTTGGCGTCAAAGTTTCCAAGTGGGCTAGTACAGGTTATTAAGACATCCAGTCCGGTTTCCTGAACGCAGCAGAGCTGCGAGTGAGGAACTGTGCTTCAGCTGACCGCCCTTGCTGCCGCCCCACCAGCCTCGCTGCCCCACCAGCCTCAACCACCCCTGCAGGGCTGCACTGCAGCCAGCTTGAGACCGGCAAATCTACAGCTGGCTCTGCAGCATGCAGGCATACTCTGTGATGCCCATCTAAGAGGGATTAGTCTAAGCGTTTAAAATTTGGAATAGGTTTAACTGGTGGCAAAGGAGGTAATTTTCAATGCCAAAGCAACAATCTTAGTTAATTGACGACATTCTTAGTTAATTGAGGAATATGCTCTGAGACAATGTTTTGGGTTTTTTTTGTGGTGTGGTTTGTTTTTTTGGGGGGTGGGGTTTTTTGTGTTTACTTTTAAATCTTCTTCCATTTTTCTCAGATGTGTTTCGGTAGTGTCACATAGTGGATAGTCTTTTGCTCTCGGCTTGGTACAAGTGCCCTGGTCCGTCATACAGACCCCGGTGCAGATGCCACAGCCACAGGATCAGGCCTCCAACTTTACAGAATCACCTGCTAAATCATCTGATTAATTGCTGTTGGAAACTTCGGGCTATCAAACAGCATCTCTTACTGTTTTCCTTAACTTCATACCAAATCTGAGCCTATCCATGCATTCTTTATTTGGACTAACTCTTAAGGATAGAAAGTAATAGGAAATTGCTATAGTCTAAGATCAGGCTCAAGCAAAACTCCTCCTCTTAATGGTAGCTATTACTATGGTATAGGCAATATAATGTATTAAATACATTAAATTTTTACTGAATGGTTTGTAACGGGCTATTTTTCCGTTTGCTGCCCGAGATCTTATTCACTTAGCCCTCACAGCAAAGGTGACTCCAATTACATGGGACTCAGTTCTCTTCTCACAGAAGAAAATAAAGCTATATTCGAAAAAATAGTTAGAATGAATTTTGAAACTTCCAACTGTGGCCATTGATAAAATAGAACAATGATATCACTAATACGACTAGCCCCAAACATTCTGTACAGCAAAGCAATTAAAACAGTTTACCCACATAAATAAATAAAAATAATCTTTGTCAGCTCCATCTCTATCAACTGGAGGCTGTTTCTATAATGCATACATTAAATGCAAACAGTCCATGAACTATAAAGCTTTATATCTGCAGTGGTAAAATAGAGAAAATTGCGTGAAGGCAGTTGCATCACATTCCATCTTAAACTCTTGGAGTCTCTGTCCCATGCAAAACAATGACCTTCATATTTGTGGAGTAATCCATTTCAAATAGGCACTAGCCCAAACCCCAAGGTATGCTGATAACACAGTGATTTTATGGACCTGAACACAGTTGTTTGGGTAAGCTCATAAGATACGCAAGGTAGCCAAATGATCTGAAAGACAATGTTCTTCTGGATACCTTTGCAAAAACCCCTAATTTTAATTAATTTTTCAAAAGAGCATATTCATTTAAATTCAGATTTGGGTTTAAATAAATTATTTCCTCTGCAAAACAACGGAAAAATACTCACTCTTTGTATTTTCCAAATGTCTTAGTCTTTGAAAAGACAGAAGCCTAAAATTTAAAGTCCCTAAATCTAAAGTCCCCTCTCTAAATCTTAGATGATTTCCTGAATAAATATCCTCAAGTCAATAGGAAGTGCTGGATGCTCATGGCCTTTTCCAAGCTAAAACTGAATGTTTAGGAAGTGCTTAAGCATGGACATAGGAACAAAAATTCAGAGTTTTAATTCTGGCCATTAATTTAAATATTTAAATTTTTTTTGCTTGCTTTCATTTTGCTTTAGCAGACTGACGGATCTTTGGGGCATCTGCTGTATTTATTAAATAATTAGATGCTAATACATATATAGATATGTTTTTAAACCAGTGGCTCCATCTCTGAGTTATTTCTGGTTCTTCAGCAAGGTCATGTTACTGATATTATGACTTCCTCTTTTCCTCTCTGTTACAGACATGTGAGTGACTGGATTGTTCAGAAAGATATTACACTTTCATCTAAATTTAAATGGAGCCTGAGTTGGGAAGATTTTAGGTGCCCCTCTGACAGATAGCAGCCCTTACGGAAAACCTAGGCAAACTAATTGTACCCCCCCCCAGTATACATGAAATATTTCACCTAGAAACCTGCCACTAATTAGCAGCAATTTTGTCTGTCTTGGAAGAATGAAAAAAAATAAATGAGTCTGGATATAACCTGAAGGTGTTGGGTTTGGGTCTTTTTTTCATATTAGTATTAAAGCTCATCAGAAAAATACACTGGAAACAATTATGCTGTTGCTGGCCTCATGCACTTATTCTGTTATTAATGGAAGAGTTTAATCTATGGAAATCTGAAAATCATGGCAAATTTTTGTTTGAAAGGCATTGAAGAAAAGGAAGGAAAAAAAAAAAAAAAGACAAAGAGGAGGAGGAGATTACTAGTTCTTCATAAACAGTTGAAGATATGTCCTGCCTGGGTCATCAATCGTTTGAGTAATAGTCTTGCAATGTGGTATACTGTTAATGAAATGCTAATAGTTTGCTACTTTGCCCTGTGGGTATCCGTGCACTGGGACTAATATAATATTGATCTGAGGAGGCAGTAATGCAATTGGCTACACAGGTTTCCTCCGAAAGTCATTTCTGGGAAGTCCGGCAATTATAAGCAATTCTTGTGCAATTATAATAATTACATAGGGGTCCTTTTACCCCAAGGACTTTTGTAAACGTTTCTTACTCCTAATTGTAACAGGAACAGTGCTAATCACTATAGCAAAAATGTCTTCAGCACATCTATGTTCCCCTAATTGAATTACTAGCACGGTAGATATACAGAAGGGTGGAAATAAAGGTTCCTAGGTTCAGTCTTATCTTCAGACTTGGCAAGAGGAAAGTCATGAGGGATCCTCTTATTTTTTAAGCACCAGCCCCTCAAATCTCTGCATGGTTTATGATTACATTCTCTAAGTACCCAAAATTTATTTCTCTACACATACCGTCTCAAACTTGGCAATACCATGATCTTTGTTACCTTTATTACTTCTTTCACAATGAGACACTTGGATTCAGCACACCCCAGCTTATATCACTTCTAGGACAGACGCGGATGTATTAACTCAGAGATTGTGCTCTCTCAAACCACACCACCATCTAGCCAAAGATCTAGTGTTTGGATTACTCACCTGAAATGCAGAAGACCCAAACCTTGCCTCACAACTGAAGTCGGACTTGAAACCTGTGTCTTTTCTTGAGGAAGTCCACTAATCAGTCTGGAGACGATTACATGGGTAGGGAGAGAAGGTCTTAATGTCCTCTGTTAATGACAGGAAATGTGAATTTAAATGCCCTGGATATAAGCCCTGGCAGCAAGAGAAAGGAAAGCCTTTCCAATTTCCATGCCAGAATAGAAAATGCAGAACCATCTTTCCTACCAGTGTTTTAGTTCTCCCCTTTGCTACTCAGCCTTCTTGAAGACAGCGTTAACATGATCGGTTGCAACTAACTCTCCAAGTGTGAGAAAGTCAGGGTCTCCAGAGCAAGGAGCCAAGAGCATTGAGAATAGGCTATTTTACAAACATTATCTGAAACAACTGAAAACCACTATCGCAAATCTGGGATTTTTTGGGGGTAGGGGTAATTTTATAAAACCAGTCTCGCATGAGGGAGAATGCTGAGTAGTTGCGTTTCTCACCCAAGATTGTACAAGTGCTACCAACCTTTTTCCAGGTAATGAGAGCAGATCCGAAGGCACAGCTCTATTTTAAAGTAATATCTTTTCAGAATTGCATCTTTCTGCATGCTGTCTCTCAGACACATGATGTTACTCGGCTGTGATAAGGCTGGCTTGCTTAATACAATGTTAATGTTATTCAAATGACTCCCCTTTCTGTTCCATGGAAGCGCACACTAACGAGATCTCCTACAGCATTGTGCTCTGGAATTGGAAGTTTACATGGGTCATAAGACTTGTTTTGCATCTGTGTCAGTTGGTATTTGTCACCCATTTCCATTCTGCATATAGATCATTTGGTTTTCACCATCAAGCTAAGGAAATATGAAACCAGCAGGTTTCAAGAATAAATTGCAATGCTGTGCTATTTTTCTTCTGTCTTTCAGCCTCAGCTTCTGAGCAATCAGAAAGCTTTTGACTCTGAAGACCAATTTCAGAAGCGATATAGAATTTTATGCAACAACGTTCTCTGAAACCAGAGAGACACGAAAGATGCCATTGCTGAACTAAGATGATTGTTGCTAGTTGGCTCAACTAATCCAAAGCATTCAGCACCAACTGCCTTTCATGACTATGTCTGACCCCAGGGCTCAACTTTACAGTATCGCGCTCCTCCTGTGCCTCAGGTGGGAAAGCTACTTAGTAAGGAAATGTGTTTTCTAAATATAATCATAAATAAGCTTTAGATCAAAGAAGAAACTCACCATTTAAAATAAATTAACATAAACTATTAAGCCTAGATGAGGAGTGCTCACAAAAACAAGATCAAGAGAGAGCTCTTTTGACTCTCTACCTCCATGAGCAGGTGACTGAAACACAAGATACTATTCTTGCTGAACTGCCTCTGTAAGTCAGAAAATTGGAAACTCAAACACTATCACTGTTATACTGAGAGACAAAGAATATTCAGTTTTGAATAGGTTTCCTTAGGTTTGCTGTAAAGTTATACTTCAGATTTTTTTTGTTCTTTGGACTTCGTCTTCACATGTTTTCCTAAATATTGTACCAATGCCATGGGAAATATGACTTTTTTTTTTAAATATATTGATTTCAGGCTGCAACCTCCTAATATCAATACATTTGATATTTTTTGCTGTTGAGACAGTGGATAACTGTTAGGCTAAAGCTCTGTAGCAGAATATGTCTGACTTGTAACATGATTTGATACAGAAATATGCTAGGAAAATAGGGAGAATTAAAACACAGTTGCTGTCAGTCTTAGGTATGTCTCCTCAAACAATATCATACCTATCTTATCAGTATTTTTGGCTCCAATTTGGTGAGGTGCTTCAGCATTTACATAACTTGAAACACTTCAGCAGTGGTATTGAAGCCAATGATACTCCTGTATTTAAAACTAAGCACATGCTGAAGTACCTTGCTAAAGTAAGGCCAAAAGTGCTAATCACTGTGATTTCATTTGGTTTATGAAAATATATGTATCAAAAAAAGATAGGGAGAATTCTAGTGCATTTACTGTCTTGGTGGAAAGGAAAGGACTGTTTTTTCCTTATCATTTCAATATAAAAACCCAAGCTACAAGTCATCTTCCATTTTGTGCATAAATAAGAGACTGTGTGGATGCATTTGCAGAACAGTGAGTTACCTGTCAGCCATTTAACACATAGAAATGTTTGTTCAAGCATGGACATGCACGTACAAAGACAGTGAATTTCTGTACAGAGCAAAATGGAAGATATTAACACTGACATGCCAAAATGGGCAGAAACTTCTGAAAAGTAGCTGTTAAAATGTGCCTCCTTTAATAACATCACTTTGAGTAATATTACAAGATTTTTGAAATCATATTTCCCCATTCTTGAACAACCTTAATTTCAAACGTTGATTTCATTAAGAGAACAACAGCAGGTTTATACAAGAAGCAACTGTAAATTTGGCAAATATATGTCAACGTGTTTCCACAGAAATGGAAATTTTCTGCTCAGATGCAATTTTGTGATGATTTACCCAGTAAAAGCTAGGTCTTTTCCTATCACTCTATGAGTGTATCTGTGTTTGGTATTTCTACAAGAAACAGAGGGAAGAGGCATGATGCAAAGAAACAATCCTAAGCAAAATTCTGGTATCAGTCACCAGAAGATGGGTCTAAAAGACACTCAGAAACATCAGAAGTACCACACTAAGAGAAAGAATTTGACATGTTTAACTTTTCCTAGCAGACCTCACCCTTCCATTTTCCAGGAGGTTAAATCCCAGCCTGGAGCTGGGATTTTTTGTAATGATATAAAACTGCGGTTGTCCTTATTTCTCTCTATACTTCACTTTATTACAACTAGTATATTTATTTGCATGGAAAGGTGACTCTTGCCTTGTTTCTACTTTTGAAAGATACTAAAACTATTACAGCATGATATTTTGTGGTAAGTAGTAGGATTGTGCATATGAAAAAAGAATATTATCTGCAGACACACTGCACTAGTTAAGATTAAATTGTAAGGTCTATCAAATCTCATGGCTAAGGGCACTGACTATTATTATTATGCATTTATGTAGATCCATAAATGTTCCCTATGCTTCAAGGCACTTGCAGATATTCTTGCCTGAAAAAGGTTACCATGCTAAAGGAATGATCACCATCAGAGATAGGACACATTTCCCGCATGCCGCAGATATGGGAATTTTGCATACATTATGAACTTTCTTACCTTCCTAGGAAACATTGGGCTTTAATTCCTGTTGGAGTAAGGATACAAGATCAGATGGCCTGTTGGTCCTTACTGGCATTTTAATAATTTCATTTCTGAAATGGGAAAAACTGGTAGGGAGGGTAGAAAGCAGTGCATGACTTTTTTTTGTTTATACATTCTGGGAAAGAGAGTTAAGCCCTGCTTTACCAAACAGCAGCTGAGCTCTCCATTGTGGCGAATGGGAAATCTTTTCTCCATACTGCTTCACCTATGTTTTCCAAGTCTGCACGCAGTGCCCTTTCCTGTGACCTGGCTACTTCTACAGTACTGAAACCTTTCTACTGCAATGACAGCTGTTTTATAATTGCTTTGAGATATACGTTTTATAAACTGTAATTCTCTGCCTGGAAGCCTGAAGGTGGTTGGCCACAAAATGGCTGAGGATTCAAGGACAGCTGTATCAGGCAGAGTGCTCCTAGACTGGAGAGTTTTCTGTGCCCGGCTGCATTGGTCCAGGGCTGTTAATCACACCAGGAATCCCTCACATAGAACCTGGACTCCAGCACCATACAGCAGGTCTGACTTTAAGGGCTTTCTAAACCTTGCAGGTCTGGTCAGTACTGGCAGTCCAGATGTACCAAGACCCCAAATTTTGAAAGTCCCAGCCTTAACCTGGGCTTATCTCTTGCTCTCCAGCAATGAAGCTGGAAGCGCTAGGAGAATGTTAACTCATACATTTGGGAACTCTAGGACCTAATGTTTTGACCCTGTGGCTCATCTCTGAGGCATTAATGATAGCTGTTAATTAAACTGATCTCTGGTTTTGGTTCCATTGTGGTTTTTTAGATTGCAGGGCATTATGAATAGTTTTGGCAATGTAACTTTTTTAATATATGTAAAATACTTAAGGGTTTGAGAAAACATGGAAAAATGGTGTCTTGTAGCTTGGCCAGGTCTAACACGAACGTTGGTTTTGTGGGAAATGCCCTTAAAGCTACGTCCTTCAGACTCAGCAGTTCCCATATGGAGTCCTGGAAAATGCGCAGTTTGTATGCTAGATGCCCTAAAGATTTTCCACCTGATCCTTGCAAAAAGCTTTTTAATCTTAAGAAAATGGAGTGCCTAATCTTTTAGGTTATTCAAAGTCAGTTCTATCCCTAGAGAATAATGAATAATAATAAAAAAAAAAACCTTCACTGAAACATGCCTTTGCAATAATGGCACAAAGTTACACAAACACAAAATAACAAAGCTTGTAATCAATTGTAAGGATCCTGCTTAGTTGCTTCAGCATCTCAGAGCTTGTAAAATTGGTTAGTTACCTTTTCCAGCCAGCTGGCACTGGGCAATTCTTAGAGCTGCATCTTTCTTGCTGTCTGTTTCAGGAAGACAACTAGGATTGCCAAGAACAACTCCTTTGGGCAACCTGTCTCTCTTCCCTACCCAAGAAGGTAAAAGAACCCAGCACAGTCTAACACCACCACACAGACACTTGTGATGAGGCAGCAGAATAACATGTACAGGCAATTACATTCTTTTCCCCCCTGCTCCTGTCAAAGCTGCTTAATTTCTAACAATCTATAGGGAGTTTGACCTTCACAATCCTCCCCTCGTTTAGCAATCGGAAGACATACAAGTTGACTTTTTTGTGTCATACTGTGAGATGCTAATTGTAGTCTTGCTATATTCATAACTACGCTTTTTTTTTTTCCTTGAGCACCATAGAAAGAGGAAACATAGCACACAAGATGGTGTTATTCAGCTTGGAGTGTCTACACTAAGAAATTCTCCTGATATGAACTGCTAGTTTCAAGGAGACGCGTTTTTGGAAACCTTTCCGTCCCTTTGCAACCCTTTCTCCTTTGTTTCTCTATTCTACCACATCAGCTCAACTAAACAGAATTGGTGGCATTTACAACAGTGTGAAGCTGGCATGGTGTAAAGGAGATTCAGATCCTCACTGTTTTCTAATCAGGTGAAAAGGTTAAAAGCACCTTTCAAAATCTAATTAGTATAGCCATTTATTGCCAGGCAAATTTTGACTTGCATAAGTGAATGTTTTATAGGGTTCTGGCTGCAGGCCACTCAGAGGAGGCATTTCACATACATTATTCTTTAACAAACTTGTGTTATTCTTTAGAATGATTGCTTACACGGGATGCTCCACTTGATTTATTCTCCAGCTGCCACTTTAACAGAAGATAATCAAGTTACTCCTCTTCCTACTTCTTCATTTCTCATACAAAAATGTTATGAGACATAGCTGCCTCACCTGGGAACACGGGAACTGCCCAAGCAAGGGCTGTGTCACTTACCTGTGTCTTAAACCTGCAAACTCTGAGGAAAGTTTAACTTTCCTGGCAACTCTATGCTCACTGGCAACTTTCAGTAACTAGAGGAATTTCCATCTTAAATTTCCTCTTTTGCAGGCATTGCTCCCGGTGTGCCATTGCAGATGTTTGAAGAGATGCATCAGAATCCTGGGTCAGAAGCCAAACTTCTCTTGAAAATTTTCCAGTTGGCCCCAATAGCAAGTTATAGGAGCCCTCCTTCAAAGCTCATGAGAATCAAAACACAGCCCACAAACAAGCTTAATTAAACTGTTAAGCTTCTATTCACATGACTGGGTGCAACTGCAGGATAACGCTCTTGGCTTGCTTATTTTTTTTTCCCCTCCATATTTTTCTTTTTAGAAACACAGTGCCATAGGGTTGTTTCTTATTTTATTTAGAGATGCACTGATGTGAAGCAAGTGCTCAGTCTGATCAAAAATTGCTTCTAGTTATCCAGAGCTCAGTGGTATACACTTCATTGCTTATCTTCTTCCTCTGGCTGATGATTCCCTTATGATAAGTAAAGGAGTAGCTGTGGCCTTGTTGTCACTGCTTTTTTTCTGTTTACTCGTCTGTCTTTTGTCGTTGTTATATAATGTAACAAAAAAAAGACATCAACAACAACAAAAAAAACAACCTCAAAACCCAAACACTCAGGAACAAACACACACACACACACACTAGTGTCTGATGTCTGACAAGTAAGAAAAACTTGGTTGGTTTGGGGGTTTTTTTTAGATAATATTTAAAGCGATGAATTCCTCAAATGAACTCCTGGTGAGTCCTCAGAAAAGTTCTGGAGATCCTATCATAACAAGAAACTACAGCACCTTCTGTTATTAATGCTTAAGGAAGGCATTTCCTTCACAAAAAGCACTTGCTCCAGATCTTGAGAATGTGAGTTGTAAATGCAGCTTGTCAGCATCTTGAAGACACAGCAGGAGATCATATTGTAAAGTTACTTGCCCTCAGGCCATCTATCATTGAAGTCAGTGATATATTTATAAAATTACACTTGTAATACCTAACACACTGTAAGAAGGATGAAACTCAGCCATAAAATAAACTCATTTGGTACCTAAAAAAACCTCCATCCAAGCTTCATGGCTATGTAAAACCTTGAAGAAGACATTTATTCTTTTAAGGCATGACAGATTATTTATACTTCTTTCTTGATTTGTCATTCAGCTATACTAGCAGACAGCAACTGTAGCATTTTAACTTGATACAAGACAACCATCACTGTCAACGTACTATTAAAAGGCCAATAAACAATGAAGTAATTATGGCAAAGATCCTCTGCCTCCAGGAATTCATTCTTTCTCCCCTTCAATCTCTGCTGATCTCAGAGGACAGTGTAAAAAAGTCCTTTCCAAATAGCTTCCCAAGTGCACTATAACCAGCCTAGCAAAAGTCTAGATCCGTATAATTTTGTGGCTCTTTGGAGCCAGAACTAAATATATTTTCTTCCCAAGACTCTGCAAACACCTACACAGAATTTCACAGCTTGCATATGTCTCAAAGCTAGAAATCAATTAACAGAAAGCTTAAACCAGAGTTTCCAGCTCTGGTCTGCTTCAGAGCCTGGGACTATCTCAACACCAAAGGCAAGGTCCAAGCTCCCCGTCTGACACGCAAGAGCTAACCTGAAGGATTAGACAGCCTTTGAGAAGTGCTGTGAGCTCCAGCAGGGAGGCTGATCTGCCAAGACCTAATTCTAAAATACATCTTTGTTCCTTATGCTCCAGGGGTCTCTAAATTATCAACTTTCTACTGCTAAGCTCAGGGCTGGGGTGAGAATTGAGAATGCATAATGCAACAACATAAAAAATAAGAGTATGACAGAAACCTACAGAGAAAACCAAGTAAGTTTTGATTTCAGAGTTTCCTAGAGCTCAGAGAAGCTTATTTGTTAAATCACAGCAATAACCGATAGCGTGTCTGTGGCAGTGCAGAAGCGAAGAGCGTGTGTATGTCTGGGGAAAGGGAGCTGGGCAGGTTCTCATTACGTATCTTCTGTATCTCCTTCCTTTGGGGAACGCGCTCAAAGTGACATTCTGGATTCATCTCAGAGAGACCATTCAACAGTAAAAGTAGCATCTATGCATGAAGAAGCCTGAATTTCCTGACAGATTAATGTACTATTTCCATCTGAAGAAGCCCCAATCGACTTTTCACCAGATTGTAATCATTTACACCAGAATGCAATCTGCCCCCCCCCCCCCCCCCCCCATTTTTAAATGCAGAGCTGTCACAATATTTTTTTCCTGGGAAAGAAAATCAGAACGTGCTTCTTCATTACTGAGACAAAGAGTAGCCTTAGGTGTTAATGAAGCGGTACTAGACCTGTAAGTACCAAACAGTAAAGACAGAAAGAGTATTTCACTGAAGTTAAAACCTTGCCAAAGACTTCACTCTCATCCTGACATACAGAGTTTAGTGAAAGCAGGGGGGCTTTAAACCTAAAAAAACTTGTTTCTACAAACCAGTAGGGATAGTACATGCATGTAATTTCTTCCATATATTATTAAAAAAGTTTAACTCAAGGAAGTATTTAAGCCTGCAACCTTTAAACTTTCTTTCCTGACATGAAAGTTCAGTAATATATGGCATGGGGATATTTGGCATGAAATGAAAACGGCCACAGATTTAATTAAAATGTAAGTTATTGTTAGCAAGAAAGGTCAGGCTAAGAAAATGTAATTTCAGGAGTATATTAGCAACAACACTCAGTGTTATTTGCATGTAATATATATATTTTGTACTTGACATTTAAAAAGGAAATTGGAACTGTTCGTAATGGATGCTTGAACATTTTTGTGTTCTTGTGCTGCTTTTGTTCACATTTTTGTGTAATTGGTTGGATCTCACATACAACAGTAGTTACATTTTATTCTCTACGCCTGAATGCCTAACTGATCTGGGAATTAGTTCACAAGAGCTGATATTAGTTGGAACAGAAAGCAAACTGCTGCATAATCCGTACATGGCTACAGCTTCAAACGAGCACAGATCTTCATAAGAATTCCTTATTTTAGGGTAGTTTATCGCCCACCTTACTTCAGAATGTTTTTTGTTATCATTCTTTGGGCAGAGTAATTTTGACGGTGACCAAGACCCTGGCTCCGTTTTGTCTATAGGGCACTTAAGTGCCTATGGAAACGAGGCATAGCTTTTCCTTTGAGAGAGTGCATGTTTTATGATCTGCTAATAAAAGTAACGGTGTGTCATACAGATCAGTCTAACTTCAGGGAAAGTGGGAGGTGAAGGAAAAATGCATTGACTTAATTGAAGGCATTCGTTTAAAATAAATCAATACAGTGGGTTGTAACTTGAAAGAACACTCTAAATATAACGACACTGTGTTGTTGACTACAAAGAGGCGTCTGCTAACTCAAAAGAGGTTCTTACTGGTTTCTGTACTCCTGTTAGTCCTGCAGAAGCACCATCATTGTGAATGATCTTATAGATGCATCTTCTACCTTATCAACAGAAGTCACTACCCTTCAGTGCACTACAGATGGGACCAGATGTTGCTGAGGACATAGAGACAGGAGAATGGCAAGCAGTTGCTGAGATGCCATTTTGGCCTCTAGAATGCATACAGCTAGTAGAAGTCCTTAAAAAGTCTTTTCAAACCCAGTGCTGAATGCCTGGCTGGAAATAACATACATTGTTTTGGGGGCATTTACTTGTAAATTAAACAAACATCATAGTAAAGATATCTCCCGACACCCCGTAACTCCACTGCTATGCAATCTCAGCTCTTCACAGTAGAACGGATGTTGTTACAGGGAACTAAAGTATTGGGCACACTGGGATGGCAAACCAAATTACCTAAGCAAGAATGTGCACAGAAGTTACGCTAACTGCCTGTAAGAATGACTCATGAAGCTAAAAATAACATTGCGTATTAGCCTTTATCCTTTCCACCACCACAGCACAGAGGAACAGGACCCTGTGTGAAGCACAGACACACACGCTGCTGTCCTCAAGACCTTGCAATGAGAAAAACAGCCTTTAGTTTGAAGCAAGCCTTCCAGTATCAGATGGAAAGGGTCAGCTGAACAGGAAAATGGATACAGAGACTCCCAGGCATCAGCTGATGGCTGCATTACAGAACGATTTTCCCTCCAGGCTCGGACTTCTCTTAATGCCTTGGAAGCTACTTGAGAAAATCTCTCTAGCCTGTTTCCAGATCCCTGCATTTGCAGGAGCCTTTTTAGCCTTAAGTAGTACAGCTAGGTTGTGTGCAGTACTTCACTGAATTTGGAGTTTCTACCTCTGGATTAGGGTGAATTTTTTATTAAGAACCTTAACAAAATGACAGCAAATGCTCTGTATGAAAAAGTCAGAATGGATTGTATTATCTGCTGTATGACAAGCAGCTCTAAATAATTGCTAGCAGTCAGTCTGGCATGGTTTTTTCTCTGCAAAGTCCCTTACATTCTTGCCAGCAGGTCAGCTTTTATCTCACTAGGAGAAGCTTGTTTAACGCCAGCTAAGTAGTTTTGGAGAAAGAAGAGGAATGTATGTGATGGAAACACAAAAGAATAGGCTGTGGGGTTGTGTTGGATTCCGCAACATACAATGGTTTACAAACTAAAAGTGCTAGCTATAAATCTGATGAAAATAAAATGGAAGCACAACATTCACATCATCAGTGTTTATCACCATTCATCTAACACATTGTTCAGTAATATGCAATGCACAGGTTGTGGCCTGAGTTCATGCTGAGCAGGGGGATATGAAATATCTAATGATTATAAACATCGTTGGATAAGTTTTTTGGTGTTTTGTTTTGTTTGGGTTTTAAGTTAGGCAAAAAGATTTATTGGTATGCTGGGGCTCTACAGCTAGTATTTGCCTTGGGCAGTGATATCGCTCCTGTCCCTCTCAGCCAAGCAATCACCACAAGTTGGTCCCCCAAAAAAGGAGGAGACACCTGACTTTAACTGGCAACATCACCGTTCACAATCCAGTTGGCTCCAAAAATCAATAAGCTGAGCCTCACCATCACCCCCAAGATGAGGAGGCTCTCTTCTGTCAGCCCAGGAGATCCATGCACGCCCTGAACAGCTTTTCTGCACACAGCAGGACTAGCTCTCTTCTCTCCTCTCAGTCCCTGATTCTCACATAGAGTCCCAGACAGAGTTTTAGCATGCTCAGACCAGGCACAGAAAAAAAGTAGAGAGTGATTCTACAGGGGAGAGATCGATATTGTAACTATGTAAGTGACACCCGTCCTTAGGTACAGGAAGGACTGCATCTGCTGCAAGTTCAACTTGTACAGTCAGAAGCAAAAGCAAAGGAACAGGGTTAATGGAAGCCCAAACAGATCCAAAATGTCAAGATAAGGTGTTGTCTGACTGTGTAATTTAAGCCCAATTTTCAAAATTGTCCACCTGATTTGTGCTCTAAAACAACTAACTATTAGCATAAAGGCACAGTAATAAATCTCAATATTTTGCAACTGCACTTTTAGAGATCGATCTTTTATGTCTAAGTGCATTCTAAGTAGAAATGCAAATTAAGCCTTAAAACGCAGTCCTTGAAAAGAAAGGAGTTCTCAAAAGCGATAGAAATATAGGTGTCACCCAGTCAGGTGTCTTCCAAGCCAGTCACAAACACAGTAAACTCTGTTGGGACATCCTGGACAGATCTCTTCAGAACTGCAGAAAATTCCCCACCGCTGATGAAATGCCATTGTAATTAGTGATGTGATCTTTTTTTTAAACTTGCTTTTAATCTATCCAGTATATAACTTGGTTTCAGGCTATTTAAAAAGAATTTATGGTAATACTAAGTCAAAGACTTGACAGACATCTAAACATAGTGCACCTCAACTATCAGCTACATTTGTGAGGTCCAAAACATCAAGCTCCTTTGACAACCTGTAAGTTCTACGGTACCAAATTACTCGTTACCAATTATGCTGCCTTTTAATTCTTTAGCAGCTGATTCCTGCAATGTTTTTTCCATGATCGATTTTAAATTCGCTTGGATTACCATTAAGCCAGCTATCCTATCATTCCCCATTTCATCCTGGCTATCTTTTTAAAATACTGACAGTACATTAGCTTCTCATATGGAGAGAATGCAGCTTCCATAGTCTATCCTCTCTGTAGCCAGGTTATGAAAACTTTTTCTGAACATACTAGGGCGATTTTCTTTTCTATTTAGATCAATCACTGCAGTAACATAAAGGGGAAGTAACCTAATTTTTGTTCCTAATAATGAATGAAATTTCACTAATCACTATTCTCTTAGTCATCTTCTCTCACAGGCACAGTTTTCTGAAGCGTGGTGGGGTTTTTATCAAATAACTTTTTCTGGGATAACATAAATAATCTCCTTTCCTAAAGACACTTAATCTTGGCCAAAAGGGGTAAAGGAAAAAGCTGGGACGTACTAATTCCAGCTACAGCTATGCTTGAATGTCAGATCAAGTCTGCTTTCAAAGCATCTGGGAGTATTACATAGCTAAGAAGAAAAGAAGATAAATACAGAGCAAAAGTATATATTTCTGCAGATCATGAGGGAAAAAAGGACTTTCTATATACACTTTTATAAACCAGCAAAGTACTCAAATATCACAATAACAATTATAAAAACTAAATTAAGTAATTATCAACAGGAAAATCACTGTTAATAGGATATTCTTATGCTTTGGGAAAAAAGCTATATACATTGAATATTCATTTTGAGGTGAGTGCATCCTGCTTACTATAAAGCAAACGTTCTGAGGAGGAAAAATATAGGCTGTGCATAACTGGGAATTAGGGGAAAATACCACAGCAGTATTTCATTTATTATTAGTTACTAAATTAGCAATGAAATATAAGATTCTGTATGAAGGGAAAGCAAGACCTTTGAATTTTGTCAACAGTCCTAAAAGTATACCTATTTAGGAGCGATTGATGCCAGGTGACGCCGGAGCATGTAACAGCTTAATACTTAACCAAAGACAGAGATGTGTTGGAATCATGCCAATCACTGAACATGGAAATTATTCCCTGCTTTGGTATGTACACGCAAATATAGTGTTTCAACTTCCTGTAAAGAAAAAAAAGGCTCAATAGACTTACTGTAGGCTATTTATGCTGCTTGTTAACAGGATCCGTGCTGCAGGTGCATAATTGCCGAAAGCAATCACTTCCAAATGAAATAAGGCAGTTTTACTGTTTGCTTCCTTTCTTCCTTTACCTCAACAGAAACCTCGCATTTACTTTTGTCCCAATGGGAGGAAAAACTGCTGCCAGCAACTCAGATGGGGCTGAACTGATTAACTGATTAGCATCCTAAAGTAGAAGGTTAGAAAGTGAATTTTCTATTATGGAGCAATTGCCATTGGAAAGTAATCTTGTTTATTAACTGCATTTTTATCTTCTCTGGAGGGTTCCTTGACAGAAGATAATGGAATTTGCTCACTCTTTATTGTTTAAAACTATAATCATATCCAGAAAAGCAAGCATTTACTGTGTCATTAAACCAAAGTAAGGAGGACTGACTTGAAGAGTTCTTGATGTCTTACAAACCTTTTTATCATTTCAATTAACATTGCCAAATGTTCTGGTTTATATTGCAGGCATAAATGAAGTTTTACAGGCTTTCTAGGTGTGTTTATATCCTAATTAATTTTAGCAACTGAGATTAGTAGCAAGAGTGAGACTACACGCGGAAAGCACAGGAATAGCTATTAAAGGGCAGGGCCACGTAAAGCAATTCAGTTGCCGTCTACCCAGGGAAAGCTGCTCAAAGGTATTTGCAATATAGTGCCTGCACAACTTGCTCACATGCTAAGTTTATCATTTCCAAACATCAGTTTAAAAGTTTTGTTGCTTCTCCTTGTCCTTTGACAAAGCAAAAAACGACCCTCACAAAACCATGTTTCTGTTTCCTTATTCTCTGTGAAAAGTGAATGATGCTGTATCAAAGATGCCTCTTCCTAATACTGAATTCATCTTTTTTTTTCCATGTAGCAGAATCACTCCGACCAGGATTTAGGGTGCTTGCTTGTTTGTTCATCATTCTGCCTCTGCATGAGAAGATTTAGCACTGAGCTGAATCAACTGGAGCACATTCAGAGCACTCGCAATTTCCTTATCGTAAAAATGATTGCCTCACTCAGATATTTTCAATCTTTAGCCCAGGTTTTCTTTCTCTTTTTGCCTTTCTACATTCGTAGGAGATCCAGAAAATGTCATCGTCTTTCCCCCCTGCCCTTGCACACCGTCTGCAAGCAACACAATGTTCTGCATACGGTACATTTACAGATTTGGTGATTTGGATGCAAGTTCAATCTGAGGGGGAAGATTGATTGATCTTAACATATTGGCAAGCCCTAGTCTCAGGCTACGAGTAAAAACAATATTTCAGAAGTCGTGCGTTATTACTTTTCATTTGCTGCTTATTGATTAACTGTCAAAAGTAAGATCCTGGTTTTTAAAACGAGGCAGCTGTGGTGGTCTTTTTTAAAAAAGTTTATAAAATAGAATATATAACAGCAAAGGCCAAGGTAAAACCAGACAGTAGTCAATGTGGCATTGCTGTGTGTTAAAATCTCTGCTCACAATGACCTTGTAAAATATAGCACTAATTCATTTTTCCAAATCAAATGTTCATTCTAGTCTCAGGAAAACTTTCCATCGCTCTTGTAGAAATCACACAAAATGGAAAGCTTCTTCCCTTTTTTACATTTTTTTGTTATAAAATAGGAAATACATTAACTATAAGAAGAAAGGAATGCATTGTTTTAAAACAACAAAGAATAAGAGAGCTTGTTTTTTAAACAAACTGATCAAGTTAACGTTTGAAACACTTCTTGCATCTCAAAACAAAATCCCTGTCCTTTAGCTCAAAGCCTAAACTACAGTCCAGGTAAATAAAAAATTTTTGTAGCTGGCAATGAAAGACAAGAACATACAGTTTTGCAGAAAGGGGCTGGGATGGTTCTCAGAGCCAAAAAACGGTCAACCAAGAGACTCCAACCACGTGCCCATATATAAAGCAAAAGAATGAAAAGCAACTGAATAAAGCCCTATCATAGCAAGGCAACGGCGCAGCAAGGATGTCATAATTGCTACTTGCATTCTAGCACAGTACCTTTCTTGATTGCAAGATGTTTCTAACCTGAAGCATCCTTCTGCTTCCCTCTTCTCCCGCCATGCATCGTTCCTGCACACCAACCCGCTCCCACGCGTGCCACTACAGATACTCCTTCACATTTGATCTGTACCACAGTGGCGGGAGCCACTGCCGAGTGTCTTTTGTGCTTCTTTTCCCAGTCCTGTTGGCACCTTGCGGTTGCTTTGCAAGAAACCTCAAGGCTGCTCCAGTTTGCGTGTGGATGTAATGGCTTATGAAGGCTCATTTTCAACATCTGGAAATAATAAGAATACTGCATAACCTCCCTATGCCCCACCTTTAAAAGGATCAGAGAACCAGTGGACTCTAGAGACATTTTGACAGGCTGCAATACTGGAATAATGACTTCACAGTGAATGTTTTCTTGACTTTTCCTACTTAGGATTACTACCCTTTCACACAAGAGCTAATTTTTTTTTTCCATTTGGACAAAATTTTTTGTAGATATTCAGCTCCTTTCCAATGCATAATAGTACAAAAAAACCCAAACTAAAATGTAAAAATTAGCTGAAAGCTAAAATTCCAAAATCATTTCAGTTAAGACAATAAAAGCCTTTTCATTCATTAAAACCTAAACTTGCATATTACAATTAGAATGTTAATGACATAAAATTAGGTTAAAAAAACCTTTGGACAAATTCTGAACATTTTGAAAATATTAAAATACCTAGTTTCAACTATATTGAAAAGTTAATATAAAATTTTATTTCACGTATATCTGTGTTAACAGTTTACAGCTCTTGGAATTAATGTTTTGTGTTCTTTTCCTTTTAATGATGCTTCATTCATGCATTTATACTTCACACAACTAGCTGAAGATTAAATAACCAATCTTGACAGTTTCTCTTTCAGAGTGGCGAGTGCCACTCTGCAGCTTTTACTATGGGACACCGCAACAAAAGCTACATAATGCATATTATGTCAAAAGCTATGCACTCCACGTTTGCTTTGTTGTAATTAAAATAACTTCACAAATTTGCAACAAAGAGCAACTATTTATAGACGGTCTGAAATTCCCTGTGTTTTATGTACAGAAGGAATGATAGTGTCCTATTTCCCCAGACTTTTCAACAACAGGCAAATACTGTTATTACAAAATTGCTGTTTTCTCTCCCCTTCTCCCCAAGCTATGAAATGAGTCCTGCGGCTTGAATGTGGTAGGCACTAAGTCAAGAACGATATGGGCTATTATTTTCTTGCAGAAATAAATCTCCCTCCTTTTAATTAAAAAACAGTAGCTTGGATATTCTGTCTCAGAAGACTATATTTTCGATGGATCTAGCTTTTCAGAGTAGCTAATTTAATATCTTCTCTAATTTGTTGATAATTAAGAGCATATTTACCAAATGATGCCCCTAAAAGTTCATTCGGTAAGAGATACAGGTCAACCCTTATCAAGAAGGTCGCTTTGTTGTATTGAAAAGGGTCTTCTGGTTTCTCCATCTCTTTCCAATATGTACGATAGCAATAAATATCACCATTGATTAACTATAGAGAGAATATTTGAAATATGAATATGGTATGTGGCTGAGGTAAGAGTTAGTAAAGGTAATAAAAGAGCGATTGTTTTCTATTTCATGTGGTAACAATGAAAGAACATAAAGATCTGTCAAGAAATAATCAGAATAAACCACTTTGGCTAAGAGAGCCAATTGTTTTTCACTTACAAGCTTCCATAAGTTACTGGGTTTGTAGGGACTTCAGATATAAAACATCAGAATTAGATTTATCAAGCTAAGATGACAAGTCAATGCTCCTTTCCATGGAATTTAATCAAGCAATTTCAATATAAATCAACACAGAAAATGTTCTTTTAATTATTAAAGCTACCTTGCTTATAAATATTCTGGTTCTGAAATGTTATTTTTCATCTCCTTCAACGCTGGAAATCAATAAATGGGTTGAGAAGCAGCTGTAGGCTTTGAAAGAGGCTCCCTCTTACACACCTATGGAAGGATTTTTTTGAGGCAAACAAAAACAAGATGTTGGCACTGGGCCTAATTTATGAATGAACTATAGCAGAGAAGATGCTGATATTTATTTATTTAACCTTTTGGTGAATTTTCTTTTAAGGATACATGAATATCCTAGGTTTCTCTGACAGATCCTATTACAACATTAAAGAAGATTTAGGCAGGTTGGTTGGTTTACTCATTGTTTAAGTCAATGACCATCACATAATATTTTTTCTCTTAACCCTTAAATAAATGTTGGAAAACCAGCAAGAACTGAAATTGATTTGAAACATTATTCCCAGGACAACAAGTGTCAAGCTAGGAGAGGAGAGATTTATTGTAGTTTATTTATAAAACAACTGTGCTTTAGAAGCAGCCACAGGCTGACTCTAATGACTTTGCCGGAACTACGCAGAAACCTAATTGTTTATATTTAGTTTTGCCATACCATGAAGGGGGAAAAAAAAAAAGTATTAGTTTACCTGTATATTCCTGGCAGATGCCGCTATTTACATCATGCTACATTTAGCAGTAAAAGAAATCCCTGTCCTATAACACTTGCTCCAGCAGCTGGCAATAGCAGATACGTAGCGAAACGTCCTTCAGCTCAGCTAGCACTGACCGCATCTGCAAACCGACCGAACCAGCCCAAGGAGGGATGGCGACACGGTGCCTTTGCAGAGGATTTCAAATGCTACTTCAGTGAAGTTTTAGACAAGGTTTAAATGAGCTTCAGCAGCCTATAAATATTACAAAGCATTTTATTGTCTCAGCACAAGACCACCATGGATGATGTTTGTTACAGAAAGGTGGTGACAACTTGTTCTAATTGTGTTATCGAGTAAACAAAGCTATATATTATTTCCATGTCTGAATGGCTGTTCTCCAACCTTCCTGCAGCCTCAATGAGAGAGCAAGCACAGAAAAAACATGCAAAAATGCCTAGTTTATTGAGGCCTAAAGTGGGAAGATAGGTGAAGTCCGCTGGGTGGTGAATCTAGGTGTTGCCTTCAGACAGCGGTGCGAAGTCATGCAAAAGAGCTGCAGCACGTTGAGAAATTTCTGCACTAAATCTAGTCAGGAGAGCTTATAACACAACAGAGATTCAGTTAGACTGGCAGCAGTAGTTTTCTCTAGTTTCTACCCTGTGTTTCTTCTTTGACTACTCTTGTTTTATAATTTTGCCTTCTACCTTAAGCTTCTCTCCTTTCCTATGTTAGTTGAAACATCAGCTGATTGATGCAACATACTGTTTCACATTCGTCTACTGGTGACAAAGTTCACTATTTTGATTGCAGTAAAAGGCAAACCAAGGTCATAACTTAAGACCCTTTTTAAACATTTGGATTTTACCCAGTGCAAATTACAGTCTAAGAATAGATTTCCTTCTATTAAGTTAACTTAGGATCTGGCAGATGATGGAAGACCTACCTGGGGAAGCAGATATAATCAATACTATTTTGTTTACAACCAGGTTTGAAAAAAGTTCAGACACCCACAAAAAAAATTCTAACAGGAAAAAAAAAAGCAAATTAACCTGAAAGGAAATTTGAGTGATTCAGAAAATTTAGAAAGGGAATAAGTAGGAAAATGAACAGTGATTTTATCTGTGGGTAAGAGAATGTCTAAAGTTAATTTTCAGCATGTGCTTCAATGAATTTTTCTCTGAATATCAGTCTAATGTGTCATAAGTTGTCCATCAAGAATCATCTATCAGTGTTACAAATCCTGCGATTCATTCACAGCATACTCATATCTTCTTCATAGTTTATCAAGGTTCAGTCAACACATCTTGCACTCTAACTGGTAGGAACAGTTTCAGTATGGGGCAGAAAACACTGAAGTAGAAAAATGTTAGGGAGTAAAAGACAAGCAAGGTTTGCAAAGTTCAGTATTAGCTCTGTTTAAAAAATGGCAATATAATCACCGAACTTAGGAGAATTCAGTAGTCTCAGGGTAGGCTGCAGACTGACAACAGCGGTATTAAATGGAACTACTTTCAAGACAGTTGTGCAAACTACATGCGAAGTAATTTGCTGAAACCATCAGCTTCAGGAAAAAACATAGCTGCAAAATCAGTACTGGCGATGAAAACTCACTGCTGCACTAGTTCTGTGGTTACATTTTGGTTCCAGTTGTAGGTTAATCTTCCCCTATATCCCAAAGTCCATTAAAACCATCCAGCTTCATGCCCCAGCAAAACAAATGTAAGGTCTTTGCCCATACACAGACAAACATACAGATACATCACAGAGGTACTTCTGGTCCTGCTCTTCAGCCAGTGCAGGCAGCCAGTATAGCCACGGTTCTTATAACTGCACTTTCTGCATGGAGAATAATTCACAAACAGGGATCATTTACTTCAATAAGCAGAGAAATTTTTCAGAACACACTTTGTGTTTGTCACATGCTCAAACTGCGTGAAGTTTTTGGGATATCTGAAAGAAACTTCTGTAGACTCTGGTCCTGACAGTTAATAATTTACAAATGCGCACAGTAGATTAATCTCAGCAGGAGACCTTGAGAAAGTCCCCCTGCAAGACACTGTATCTCATAGAGAAGCCCAACGGCAACAACAGGTTTTGGAGACTGCCAGGATGCAAGGGTACAAACAAGAGTATCCCAAACGTAATCCAAACCACACCAACACGCTTTGATGTAGAAACAGCTTCTCCCTGGACTCACACTGTGGTCTGTGGTAAAAACTGTCCTTAAAACCCATCAGATTCCCCCATATGTGTAGCTCAGCAAATATGAGTAACTGAGATGCATTATTATCTGCTGAAAAAGATTAATGTTTTTAACGACTGAACCCCTACATCCTTTGGTGGTGCAAACTTGTATAAAACTCAGATCAGCTGGTCTATTTTTGTTCTGGCTTACCTGTCCTTTCCAGCTCTGTAGCACTGAAGCAGAGTTGCAACAATGAACTCAACAGTGATGCAGTTATTCTTTCATTCTCCAAATGTCTTTGGAAAATTTTCAGTTGAGTGTCTCCTTTTTTTATCACCATATCACTCTGAAAAGCCTACTGACCTCTCTATAGTTCTCTGAATTTTTTTTGCCTCGTAAGCTACAGGTAATTCATTTTACTTTGCAATTTCAACCCTGTCTCCTCCTGAGTAAAAGAAAAGACTCCATTCTACTTGCAATCAAAAGACAATGCTTTTCATACATATAAAGCATTTGTAAGTGCTACAATATGATTTAACATTTTAATGGACAGAGAATGATGGATACATAATACTCATTCTACTCTTTGTTCCATATATTCTGCAGGTTGTACTATTAACTCTCATTTATCACACACGTAGAGTATGTTTTCTTTCTCCGCATGTACAAGAAACAACAGTTAAACTACTTGAGGATTTTTTTCAGGTTAGAACATTTTACTGTGCTTTTCCACAACGTGTACTTAGGGGTTTTTTAAATAATGGTAATGTAATGACACTTGATTAAAAACAAACAAAACTGATCAGCCGAAAGCTCTTCTATAATCCCAAATGCAATTCTCACCAGTTTGCTTTCCTGATACCAAGACTGGCTCTTGGTATCTACCATCTGCTTTTAGAGAAAAAATTGCCTTAGTAATTTCCCCATAAATGGCATCTTTACTGTTTGTGCTTTACTCGTAAGGAAAAGCCAAGATATTTGGAAGTTTCTAAATGAATTAGAAATTTGTTTTTAAGAGCTATGAGGTTTGTTCCTGCCTACCCAGCAACAGTTTTGACAGTTAAGTTTTAAGATCTGCCAGGGGTTACAAGGATGGCCACTCTGCATAACAACACAAATCAACAGCTAGTGTTTAATATATATTTCTGTCAGTCAAAGCAAATCAAACTTTATTTCCATGAACCCAAGAAATTTCCTAAAGGTCACTGTTATTCTTTGAGTAATGAGGTCATCTATTATGTTATATTGACTCCAGCTGCTTCGTGAACAATTCACTTACCGCCTTTTTCTATTTCAGTAGAGCAGTTAAATGAAAAAGTATGACCTGTTCATTGAAAGAAAACCGGTGAGAAGGATAGCGCTCCTCACCTTCCTATCTGAACAGGTTCTTCCCAATATTACTGCACTGGGAATACACTGGGTGTTACGTGCCCTTTTCTATTTCAGATCCACAAAACAGTTGCCTGGTTCATGGATCAGGCAACACATAATGACCAGCAGATTACAGGCACGTTGCTTGACAAGCGTAGTAAGAGCCTTTACAAATGAACTTGAATATGTTCTGCAGATTGAGGGCAAAAGTTTAGTTCCATTTTCTGACTCTTAGCAGCTAGAGTGAAGAGGAGAACTGTGTTTTTACAAGAGGAAACAAATCAGAACCAGCAATCATTCAAATGAAGTTGCTGCCAGGTGTTCAGTGCTTGGAGGAAGACGCCTTTCTTCTGTACCCCCTCTCTCACCAAAGATCTGCAGTTGAAACACATGCTTCATACTTGTTTCATCTTACAAGCAATTTTCTTTATATTTTGCTCTTTCTCCCCCCTCTTGCAAACGAAACAGTTAAATTCACTGCTGAGAGAAGACACGAATTAATTGATCTTTCTCAAGAGTTCATTTCTATCAATAGCAAGCTATTAGCCAAGTCATTCCCAGCGAGTGAAAGGAGGTACACATTAATACTGTGCCATTAGTATGCTCCTTAAGTACAGTGGAAATGTCATCTGCGGTTGGAAAAGCAGCAGCAAAAAAAGATGAGTGACATTTCTGACGAAAGGAAACAAACAAAGGAAATGGTTCCTTTACCCGAAAGTAAAAACTTTTCAGGTAAACTCAGGCATAGATACAGAAAAGTGAAGGGCAAAAGCCGGCGTGGAAAATGCCAGCTGTGCCACTGTTCTCCCAACCTTGCCTTGAACGTCTTACTCAAGAAGTTACACTAACATTCAACTAAAATTCCTGTTGTTGGAAATTGATTTTTACAATTAGTATTGTAAGAACTTTGCTTACCTAACTCGACAGTAGATGTACACCGTCTAGGAATAAATATTTAAGTAAAATGCAAATCATACAGCAAAATGAATTGCTAAATCAAATCTAACAATATTGAGGACAGAAGTCCTCCTAAGTTGAAATCCATTACATGTCGACATTTGTCTTCATTAATTGCCTTCAAAGACATTGAATCCTGCAGCCAGGATTCTCATTTCTTGTGGAAATGTTTAACTACTGTATCTGTTCCTGTGACCCAGAGCGTAAAACCTGATCAGATTTCCTCTGATTTACTATGGTTAGTAATGTGACAGTTGGACTTCATTACAGGTCTTATTGTCAAAAGACAACTCACATTATTTCCCTTTCACTTTCCCCTTACTTTTCTATGACTGATTAAACAAAATGAGGAATACAAGCAACATATCAGCCATAAATGTAAGAAATAAAATGTTCAACTAAAATGCCTGGTTTGATGATGGCAGTTACAAGCTTGTCCATTTTTCTTATTCTTTGCAAACACTAAATCAAACAAGAGTTCTTAAAGCTTGCCAGTTCATAGCTACTCTCTTTGTCCAGCGACTGCCGGTTTTGCTTCTAAGCATAAACTGGTAAACTGTGAAGGTATATGAAGCCAGGCTCAGAAAAATATATTTCATTACTTTCCCCTCCTTCAAGACAAGCAAAGGTTTTGCTCCTAATTGAATTCTACAATTCAGAAAAGTGCTTAAAGTACCGCAGTTATATTTTCCAGCACTCAACTTCTCTATGCGTCATAGTAGATGATGTCCTTAGTTAAACGGAGGCTAAGAGTTCCCCAATAGACCAGAAAGGTTTTCTGACTAGGTTAGCTGTTAATGCACCATGTCCTGAGAATATACAGTCTGAAGACTATCAGGTAAAAACACTCAGCCGAAATTAAGAGATAAACTCTAATTATAAAGTGCATCATGGATCGTTTCACTCAATTAGCATTTTTCATCTGCTGTACAAAGTGAACTTAAAGGCCTGCATGAACAGTGCAGAGAGACCACTGCAGTCCTGCACACCGCTCACACAAAGCTTCCCGCTAGAGATGCTCACTCTGCAAAATATTTGTGTCTTGCTTCCTGCTGAGAAATCAATTTATCTTCTGACCATATGTCCTGTTTTTGGCTGGGATAGAGTTAATTTCCTTCCTAGTAGCTGGCACAGTGCTGTGTTTTGGATTTGGGATGAGAACAATGTTGATAACACACCAATGTTTTAGTTGTTGCTGAGCAGTGCTTACACTAGTCAAGGACTTTTCAGCTTCCCATGCTCTACCGACTGAGCAGGCTGGAGGTGCACAAGAAGCTGGGAGGGGGCACAGCCAAACTGGCCAGAGGGACACTCCATACCATGGGACGTCATGCTCAGTACAGAAACTGGGGAAAGCTGGCGGGGGGGGGCGCTGCTTGGGGACTGGCTGGGCATCAGTCGGCGGGTGGTGAGCAATTGCATTATGCATCACTTGCTTTGTGTATTCTTTTATTATTATTATTACTATTTTATTTTATTTCAATTATTACACTGTTCTTGTCTCAATCCACAGGTTTTCTTACTTTTACTCTTCCGATTCTCCCCCCCATCCCACCGGGGATGAGCGAGCAGCTGAGTGGTGCTCAGTTGCCGACTGAAGTTAAACCATGACACCATATTAATAACTTAAAAAAATATTTCTTCTATCCTGCTCCAAATGATTACAAATAAAAGACCAGCTTGAGGAAACGTGTTTCAACAGATTTGGGGGAAGAAATGCATATTCTATTGGAGGTTTGGAGCTTTCTCTTCAAGTGCGTGACCCAACACACTGGCCCAGAAATGTCACAAATGGAAAACGTCTAATCAAAGCCTCCAGTCTGGCAAGAACAAATTATTGGCCATGGTTCATTCGAATACTCATGCACAAAATTCTATTTTGCTCAACAGCATTATTCATACACTGTTGTGGTATGTACACCACCAGCCCATATACTTAAAGCTTAGCTTCTACAACCTCACTTCATATGTGCATAAAGGTCCTGTTAATGCCCATTCCCCACATAGGCAGGCTCAAGAGTTTAATCCATGTAACAATATAACCTCTGATCTGTTATTGGACTACTCAGAGGAAAAAAAAGACACAGGGAAACAAAAACTGCTCTGTCCCCTTCCTCTGCACTCCTCCACATAGAATATTTTTTATAAAGTTTATAATTAAATAAAAATATTAGACCTGAAATTTAACACACTCAATTAAATTATGCTACCTCAATAAATGAAAAACCTGGAATCAGTATTTCTGGGTTTAACAACAGAGACTTCGAATTTAAACTGCTTCTGATAGTATTCTTCATCGCCGCCATCTTTGTTGTGATGAGAGATCCATCATCTGATCTGCTGCAGAGAACAGTGCAGAAGGAAAACAAGGTGAAACATAAACCTAACCGAGAGGAGTTGATTTAAAAATTGACAAAAATTATTCACCTGGTTTTCTCTTTTACTTTCCCTTTTCATTTTTTCCCTGAGATTTTCCCATGGAGTATTTGAATAAGTGTAACATGCAACACCTAACACTGGTAAAATGATGCAAATTTTTGGTTAGTGTCACTCAGAAATTATTTGAAAAAGCACACAAAAGCTTGACGACAACTGAAAAAAGTGAAGGCTTTTTAATTGGTTTTAAAGCATGTGCTTTTCTGTTTAGCTGTATTTCTTTCTTTGAGAGTGGCTGTTTCTTTGCACTAAAGTATGGGTGCTAGGTATCTATTTTCCCCGCCCCATCACTTTTGAATCCTCCTCTGAGCAGCAGCCATTCCTCCAAAGTGCAGGAGTTGAGATCGTACCACCATGGCATCAGCGTCATTTCTGTTGTGCTGTCACTTTCAGCCATCAGGTTCTTCCTAATCTGTCATCATCATCTGGAAAGCATTACTGTATTTATTTGCATTTACATGTCTTTTTGTAGTTTTAAGTGCTTATTAATTTGTTTAATCTAAAATCTGTACCTAAGTACCAAAAACTGAAATATGCCTCTACCATCATAAAGCTGCTTCTGAACAATGAGAAGCTTTTTCCCAGCCACCACAATCTGGCATCCAATGATCTCTGCAAGTTGCACATTTAATTAGTCTGAGAAACTCATTAAGGTACCTGGAATATTAAGATGATAGCATCGTTCTAAATAGCACTGTGCACAATCTAATATGGCAGATGGCACAGACTGCTGACACCTGTGCTGGTTTGCTATCATGCTGACAGATACAAACAGTCAGCAGTATAATTGTAAGATACATAATCATAAAAAAGGATCTGCAAATAAAATACCCATCAAATCTTCAGTTTTCTGGATGCCTGTTTGTCCGTAAAGAAGCGTTTTGTGTTCAATCACTGAATTTGAAACAAGAGATGCACAGGTTGAGGTTTTTATTTTTTTCTTTAAATGCCACTTAGGTTTTCATGCGCCATTCTACTTAGGAGCCAACCGTATTTTTCCTTCTGTGGAAGTGACAACGTAGTGCTGTTGGGGTCATGAGAAATTTTATTCCTCCTCACCTGAATGCTCAGATGACATATTCACTTTTGCTCCTCATTAGTCCAGACTCAGAGAGTACTTTCAACGCTCCGGGGGATCTGATTAAAAATGGACAAGCTTTATGATGCCACAGCTTGCAACTACTTTGCCTCTACTGATAACACTGATGTGATGGGAACTCTTATTTCCCTCTAGCAAATTGGAAGATATTTTCATGTTTTAGAGAGATATGCAAAACCCAACAAACCCAAAGTTAATTAGCAAATCTCACAGTGAAATGGTGTACCCAAAATCATATCAAGCATAGAGAAAAATGTCATTTAAGATTTAAGGTTTCTTATTTGCTTTGGCTTGAGATGGAAAGTGGAAGGTGAGAGATGACTCAGCTGTCGCAAGATCAAAAAAAAAATGTTCTGGGTTTTTTACATGTTTTTGGAAAACTGGTATTTTGTTTGCACACTTCAGTACTACTAGTAGGCAACAGCACAGTATCCATTCACAGAAAAGGAGAGGGAGAGAAGAAAGAATATATTTGTGTTATATTCAGCCTCTAAAAAGAAGCTGTACCAACAAACATTTCTCTGACACCTAATCCCTTGTACAGTAAAAAAAAAAAAAAAAATCTTCCTCATGAAGCCTCCTCAGCATTTCAAAAATACCATGCTTCCTTTTGATTTGCTTTTAGTTAAAGTAATAGAAAAATAAAAGTTGGCAATATGCCTGCTTACAAAGACGTAGTAAGATTCAGGACCGCTTCAGTTGCCAGGACCATGCCAGATCTTACACACTGGTGGGCTGTTTATTGAGGAACCTGAAGAACTGCCATTCAAAAGAGCGAGGCAAAACTAATCTCTGATTCCTGGGATACATTTTCTATCATCCAGGTTATTATTGCAGAGGTAAAATCGAGAACTATTCTCCTGGAGAACTCTGTGTAGTAAAAAGTTTCTCCCCTGGACCACTAGTCTTATCTAGTGAAATTACAATGTGTGGTTGACCTTTTAAAACCTATTCACATGATTTTACATAGAATTGTTCAAGAAGCTTGGGTTGCTGTAGGTAGCTTTGGCAGAAAGTAAACTGCAAGCTTTAATGCTGCAGTGTTTGGAGTTTCTTTTCCATTATTGAAATAAGCCTGGATGCATTCCACCGATCAATGCTGAAAATTAATTTCTTGTATTTCCTGGCATAAATATGTCTCATCAGCACTGACTTTTTGTACCATAACCCCAAAAGGGCAAAGCATGCCAACCGATGCATGCTGACGGATTTGCAATTATTGGCAACCAATGTAATACCATCAAGTTTTGTGAAAGCCTGTATTTTCAGAAAACTATTAATATATATATATATCTCTGTGCCGGCCATTACCTCTTGTGGTGTTAATGCCACATTATCCATTTCTTCAGCTTGATCTTTCATCTTCAGGTCAGAGGTTAGGCTTACCAAGACTACAACTTTTCTATTATTAAGTATTCTTTCACACCAAGAAAGACACTTTCCCTGCCCTGTGTGTCAGAGAAACTGTCCTTTAGTGAAGAATAGTCTTACAGAGGACACAGTGACATACTTATGAGAAAACTAATGGTATATTTTTCTTCTGTGAGAAGAAATTAAACAGCTCACAGCACAGCACAACGCTTCCTAAGCTTAAGGAAATAAAATGCTATAAAAATACCAAATTACTCTTCTGATACTAGTTTTTAATTTTCCGTTACTGCATTAGCTATTTATTAAGAGCCCATAGAGATTGTCCACTCAGTTAACTTAATAATATATAGGTAATGCTAATCTTGCAACTCGGTTTGCATGATACTCTGTTAGTGAAGCATAAGTATCCATTACCCTATTTGAAGATGTTTTAAATACATAAGTATTAAGTAGATTTTTTTAATAGAGGCATACAAAGAAAATAAGTATACAATATGAAATGCTTTATCAGTTCCCAGCAGATCTTTACAAATACAATGAAAAAAATAAATGAGGTTAACGCCTGGTCTCTTACAATAAATCTCGTAATTAAGCAAAACACAAACAATTGGCCAGATGCTATGAAAAATGTAGTATCTCTTCTATCATACTTCTGACTCTGGTCCACAATTTTTTCCCCTTCCAGGACAAGTCTTATTACACTTTGGCTCAATAAGCTTTTCTCATGAACTTTCCCCAGCATAAAGCATTATTTATTTTGATTAGATGTACAGAGGGAAGGAGAGGGAGAGAAGTTGCCAAGAAACTAAGTGAAATCAGAAAAACCGAAGCTCTCCCCAGACATAGGTTCATATTAATCTTTATACCCAGGGGAAAAGGAGAGAGTCTGAAAGACTGCATAAGAGCAAAGTTTATGAAGAAAAGAACCAGTCTGTTTCTTCTTCAGAACCAAAATAAGAGAATTCACAATTATCAATGCTCTACTGAAAACAGCTTAAATACATATGCTCCAGTCAGATTAGGGAGTTTCTTAGCACAAATTTATGCTGCTTTATTTGATACGACCAAACACGGATGAGATTTTTCCTGCTAGAGTGGATTTGTCAGCTATAACGCAAAATGCGTATCTCCTGAGAAAGCCATGTCCTTATAATATGACACAGTGAAAAACACAGATTGAGGAGGAAAAGTAGGCCTGAGAAATGTGGTTCTTTAAATATTTACAGATTTGGCTACAAATGACCTGCAGCTTGGCAGCTGGGGGTGTCATAATCATATTTTTCTTCCATCCTTTTATCAATTTGATATTACACACTTTGTTTGAGGACTTTGAGTCTCGTGGCACAAAACAATTTTGTGCTTACGAGTGGTAGATGAATGAGTTGTCTCCTCTGCCACAGCCTACCCTCCCCATTGCAGGTCCTTAATCCTGGGTAGATTGCTGCTGGTGGGCCTGCCTGCATGGTGCTGCATTTATCATCGCTACAGAAAGTCTTTTGCAGCTGATCACCTTTAAAGAGCAGAATGAATCGGCAAAGTTTTTTGGTTTTTTTTTTTTTTTTTTTATTTTGCCAGCAGTTCCATCAAACTCTTCTAAAACAAATCTGGACAAGCAACCTCCTAGTATCAGTGTTTCTCAGCTGTAGACACACATATTGGAGAAAAATCAGTGGTGAACAGAGAGACTTGATGAAAAGGGTAGAAAAACCTGCCCTGCAAGAGAGAAAAAACTTATAGGGTTTCAGTTTTGATAAACATCAAAGGAAAATAAAGCCATGAAAGACCAGATAACTCACTATAGTCTAGTCCTAGCTATACATTCTCCATCCAGAAGATGTGCAGTTATTTTCTTTTTCACATATAGATTCTATACTGAATTATGACTATTCTATTAGCCTTCAATTTAAAAACTGCATATCCTTTTAAGAAGAATTTCAAGAATGAGAATTTCTAATTTGACATGATTTAATTCTGGGGTACCATTTGCTCCATAAAGGTTACTTAAAGTCATCCAATCTTTAAAAAAATAATAATAAATTTTAAGTGGCTATCATACTAACGTGGAATTTTTCTTGTGAGAGCTGCTTTAATTATTAGCTGTCCTTCCAACAGAGCTGATTGCAGAAGATGATGTTAGACCCATGTTTGAGGTGAGGGCAAAAACCAGCAGTATGCTATTAGCCCCCTCCTCTGTCACATTTCTTTTATGTATATATTTCCATTTAATAACACATTTTTATTCCAGGTTGGTAGGCTGGACAATTAATCCCCAGGCGTTTGCAAAGGATCTCAATTTGCGAGCAGGACGTACATTTATATTAGTTTTCGGAATGTGAATGCTCTCTGGATAGCCAATTCCATTCTCAGCACTTCAGTATGAGATTCAGCAAAAGAAGATTATATTTGAACTTAGCCTAGCAGGAAGCTTCTAGCACTGTATTTTGGACTTTTTCTCTGGTCTTCCTAGTCTCTTGCCAACTACTCACTTTTATAAGTGACAAAACTCTGAAGACTATTGGAATCTTTTGGTAACAGTTATGAGTGTTACCAAATTTATATAAGGTGGGGGTTTTTTTAATTCACCTCTTTTCAGGAGTAATCAGAGATACAACATTGGTTTAGAAATGTACCATTTCAGGTGCAATTTGTAGGAACATTGATACACCTCTCTCGCTTCGTATCAGTGGCTGAAGGCTCTACCTTCACCAATTTCTTCACGGAAATGCTACGGGGTGCTATTATTTGTAGCACTACAAAGTCACTGTGGGACTTAAAACACCCTCTCCTCCCTCCTTTAAAACAATTTTGCTGTTCAAGCTGCTGCTGCTTGGATAAAGATGAGATACAAGATACAGAGAGGTAACAACGTCATGCAAATAATCAAGCTGCAGGTACCGCTTCCATGTATTTGCCAAAAGAGGTCTCCACTCTGTAAGGTGTATCAGTTTACTGTCACATCAGCAAAATTTAAGCAAGGAAAAAGGCCAGAAAACTTACTTTACTCATTTCCAAAGAATTATGGTTTTGTAGGCATACTGTCTTTTTCAGCCCATGCTTTTAAAACTACCAGAGCCTGAAAAAGAACTTTTCAGATAATCTACATCAACCTAAAAGCAGACAGGGCTAGCCTACTCGGAAAATGAAACTCCGAAGAAAACTGCCCTCTGTATTACCCACACACCTGTAAAATTCACCCTGCTATTAAGATCAGAGTGGTTGCCTGAATTTGGCATTCTGGGGCTTTGTTTTTATTTGTTTTTTAATAAATAACTGATGAGTTTTGCAATCTACTTTAATTTATTTCTTAGCTTCCCAAGGTATAATTTCATGTGCCCAACATATAAGAAATCTCCCCCTACAAGGATAAGAAACAAGCTGTATCTTCTCTTAAAAATATACAAAAAAAGGCAAAAGTAATGTGGAACACTGAGGGAGCAACACTTTCTCCAAGGTGTGTAAAACAAATTTTTAGGAGGTTCATAATATTGGTCAGCTTTGATTAAATAAATAAATTTAAAAAATTATTTCACGGTCACTTATTTCAGGGAAAATTTCAGTTTCCTTCCTGTCACTGTTTCAAATATCATACTGGCTTTGGGATTAGAAGACATTTATTTTGGTATAGTGAGTATATAGACCTGTTTTTTTTGCATCAGACATTGCAGATTTTGATTAGCTACACCTTCTTAGATTTGGGTATAATGTTCTAAATCATACTTTCAAGGTTACCAATAGCAGTGCTCAAGGCATCATTTACGTTCGTCACTTTGTACTTTGATTTTCTGATTAGGGAAGCACTGACATGGCAATACAATAGCTAAATACCAGGGAAATCATTAATCAAGAATCTGAAGTAATGCCATATCTGGCTTCTGTCGTAGATCATTGCATTCCTGCCCTATTCCTTTCCCACATCACCTGTTTCTGAATACAGCATTACCTACCACTGCTGGAACAACACAACATATGCAGCTGATGAGGGTATCTTATTTTAAGGTAATGCATTTGAACCAAAGTAAATTACATGGTTCATTTACTATCTATTTACTTGTTAAGTGACTCAGTCCAAATCCTTTCACATTTTAATTTTCATCAGAGTGATGCAGTGGCTGAGTACTCTTTACTTTCAGGGAGTTTTTAAATTGAGCCACAGAATTAAATGGTGTGCAATGCTGATCTCCTGTAAACAAGTTTTCCTGTATGATTCACACACATATTGACACCGTTCACATATCTGGATAGTCACTGGTAAATTAACATGCGTTCACAAAATGATGTGTTTACTCCTGAGAAAGCAGGGGGGAAGGTTGAAAAATCTTTAAAACACTCAATCTCAGAGTACAAACTTATTTCCTGGATGATTTCAAGTCATCCAATCCACCAGCCAAATTCATAGTTTATATGGGTTTAAAACATACTGTGCTTTTACAGACTGAGTGCATCATTGTAACCCAGTCACAGTTACATGTATGTACTTATGTGTGCATTTACTTATAATGACTGAACAAATAAAAAGGGAGGAACCACACTTATTAAGTGCCTGCTCAACACAAAAACTAGCCTGAAACTGCTGAAGCACTCTGGCTTGTGCAACTCACATTCTCAGTAATAAAAAAAGAAATACTCCTTTTTCACTTATTTCAGATTTAAGGAATCAATTATTATATCACCACTTTTGCTTCTGCTTTATTCTTAGATGCAGAATATTAATAGCTCATTAACAAGCTGTAAACATCCATTGTGACAAAACATAAGTAATTCTTATAGGGATAGAGCATAAAGTGGGTTGTAACCAGATTTTGGGGAGGTGTGGGGAGGTGGGTGAGAGAAGCTTTTCCCAACCTGTAAAGAACAGATGAGTGTGTTGCATATGAAATTAATTTGCAAATCTTAGTGGCGTTTATTATTAGCAAAAGGACTGGGTTTATTTTTTGACAAAACGTGGTGGGGAGAAAAAGCAAGAGAAGTAAAGGAATACAGCCTGAGATTCAGACACTGATAGGTATTTTAATGAAAGAACTGTGTGAGCCCAGCATCCTTCCAGGGCAAGCACGTTAACCTTTCGCTGCCAGCCAAAGACACACATGTTAGAGCCTAAAACCAGGATGTCTTCGAATCGCTTCTTCACCCAGCTTTCTACCCAACCACCTTAAAAAACTGGGCCTGTCTCTGATGTACCACAGAAACACACTCAAATTCAAAAAAAGGATTCAGACTTGCATGACATGTAAGAGAATAGACAAGGGAGTACAGCAGCATTGGCTAGAGACAAAATAGAGCCTATCCTGCAGATAAAACCCATTTGTAAGATGCTGTCGAGGGAATGGTAGATGCGAGCACTGGGGAAATATTACTCCTATTCCACTATTCCTTTTGAAAAGGAACTTAAAACTCTACCTCGTGTAATTTCTTCATTGTGCAGTGTCACCCTTTCCCTTTTAAAATAAAAAGTAAAAAACAAAGACCAAAAACCTGCTGGTTAAGGTCAAATACAGCAGAACTTATTTGTAATGAAAGATACAATGGTGGAGTTCAAAGTCTGGGAAAATTCACTGACGTGCTTCGCTAGGAAAACAGAGACCAAAGGAGAGTCCGACAATGAAGTTACTTCATGTAACAAAAATCAGAAAATACGTTCCATAAGCATTATAGTTTAAAAATCCTTGCCCTGAAGATGTACTATACCAACAGCACTTAGATTTTAGGTAAAATGGAAGTAAAAGTTGGCCTGTGTTCATTAGTCAAACGTGTTCAGCTAGCACGTACAGAAATGCCCCTGCAATCACAAAACAAACACATAATTATCTCAGTTACTTTCATCTATCCGATGAACATACTTTAGAAATCTTCCAAAATTTAAGACTAGGATTTAAGTAACAGATCTCCATCCCTGCCCTCTAGGCTGCCCTAAGAAACATCAGCCGTAGTGCTCACCTCCAGGTAGCTGCTTCCCACTTTCATCCAACGGAATACTACCGCTGGCAATTTAAAATGATCGGTAACTGGTGTCTATACACCTTAAAAAACCCTGTGGTATGAAATGAAGCAGTCCAAAGCTGCTACAGACAAAGCGAATCGTTCCTGTAGGAAGGGGAAGCAGCTGGGTAAGCAGCTGAAGGCTGGGAGCAGGGCAGCACGGGAGAAGGCAGCCCAGCCCTGCAGCCCAGCCAGAAACCCCAGCCTTTAGAGCACTGCGCTTGTTTCATGTCCCTTTACTTCAGCTCCCCTTTCCCATCTTGTGACTTACCTTTGTAGTTTGCTGCCATGGAGTTGGGGCTTGGGATGGTTTTTGCTTTTGTGTCAGACATACTGAAAGTCTGATTTTAATCAGGCCTTCAAGGCATAGTTGTACCAATAATTGCATCCTCCCAGCTATCAGGAACATCTTATTTGAAATCAAGACATCGTACCGTGCTTGAACGCGGGTCTGGAATTCACTAATTCTCCTCTGAAACATGGAGCCTCAGAACTTCACAGGTCACACTAACGTGACTGAAATCCCTCGTGTGCAAGGAGGAGCAAGAACTCTTCCGACAGATTTTTCCTTTCAGTCTTTGTATCATTTTACTTTCTATGTCTCCTAGGCAATTTTCCTTTAGCCAAGGGAGGTTCTGTCACTCAAATATGCCTGTGGGACTTGATGCAGCTTGTATTGACTAAAGGGGGAAAGAATTATCAGTATTCTTGGAATTGCAAGGCTTTGGTAAGCCACCTAATACAAATCAGTGGATTCAAGTTGAAATAATTTGTTTTATTTCAATTAAGTGACCTCTCCAAGCCATTAAAAAGAAGTCACAAAGAAGAGCAAAGCTCTATTCAACACATTTCCAGAAATTGTTATATTGGATGATTTCACAATTAAATTATCAACTTCTGTACCTAAATATTTCGGGTATTTTTACCTAAGCCATTTTGACTACAATGTCAATGCCTTTTAAAAAAAGGGAAAAAACCCAAAACATTTCTTCCATATTATCAACTATTTATTTCTTGAACTGACAGCAGAAAGAAATGGATAAAACCATTGGATATTTTCTATGGAAAAACAAAGGCCTTAGAACAAACTTGTCAAAAATATATAAAAAACCGCAGGTTTGTCCTTACCATAGTGTACACTAAAAGAACCAATAAAGATTTTCATATTCCAATCTGAGTGCTACTTGATATTTTGTTGATCAAACAACTGTTTTCTTACTCCAACAATTTTTGTATACAGTTTTTATTCAAGTGAATTCAGAAAGAGGCTTCAGACAGTCCCAGACTATGTACTGAGCACTCCAAGAGGAACGTGCCTGGAGGACACCTTGTCTCTCGGTGAGAGGAGACGACCGGTAATGCCAGAGCTAAATTCATTCTGCTCATTAACAAACCTTGAACACGGACCTTGTATAATACTAGAAATAATAATGTGCCAGGCTCTCATCCAGTGTAGTATTGCAATACACGGTATTTTTAGGAGTTTTAGTATTTCCATTAATGTTCACATGATTATTTGCATTGGACCAGGGTCATAATCCAGCTCTGCAGACAAGCATCTATCACACCTGATACCAAGAATAAACAGGTTTTTAAACGGACGTACCAAGGCCACAGCAACATTTCAGACTACTACAAAGACACCTACTAAGTTTTATTCAAACAACTTAATCATCCGTTTCACTCACAACAGTTACAATTTCTCTGTTCCCTCCTCCATTTTAGTGTCCTCCTCCTCCTCCACACATGCGGTGCACAGAGCACCCTAGCCCCAACTCACACTCCATTTCTCAATCGGGAAATTCCCATTTTTCTTAACTCCCAATGAAGAAGCCATTTCCTTCCCTCTCCTCTTCCTCTCCTGAGTGTAAAGGAAGAGCAGGAGATGGGGCCAGCTTCCCCCACAGTGGAGGCTGGTCTCAAGCCCAACAGCAGCCCTCACTGCTGGGGGGACATCCATGGGGGCAGCAGCAAAGGGTGAGGCATAGAATAAATTAGGTTATGCCATTTGGAAGCACATCATGTTAAGCAGCAGCCGCCTTCACCTGTTTTCTTGAGCCAGCTCTGCTCTACCTCATAATAATGCCGGGAGTGATTGTTTGGGCTGGTGTTATTGAAACAAAACTTACATTTGGTATTTTGCACGGTTAGTGCTACTCCCGTATGCAATAGCTGCTATGTTACTGGTCTCTATTCCCAGAAAATCCATCCCCTTAGTTGAACTAACACATTTTTTATGTATTAAAATGTAGTAAATCTAATGCATTAAAAATGAATAATTTAAAAAGGGAACTGATTTAGTTATTCCCGTTAAAACATGATGGGCAATCAGCAGTGGCTTACTTCTGTTTACTTGACATTGTTGAGGATGCCTTCAGAAGTGAAATCAAGATCTAAGTAAATGCAGCAACAACAAAAAAATTCTTCTACCGCTCACATCCTTCATTAGTTCCTGGGAGAAAGAACTGCCCGAGCATCTTAAGCTTATAAACTTGATGTACACGGAGGGACTCGAAGGGAACAATCCCTACTGACTGATGCACAAATGCTGAAAAGTTCAGCAGTGCTCGAAGACAGCAATCGAATTCCCTCCCCTGTTGAACTTCTCCGAGTCTCTCTGAACATTCAAAATAAAAGAGAAATTGTAAAATGCACGGCTTCAGATTTGGAGAATACCCTGTTATCTGGCAATATACGCACAATTTGTCTGGACTAACAACTGATGATCAAAGTCCTGCTCCACTGAAAATAGAGCATCTCCACAAGAATACACCCGTGTCAATGAAATCTCAAAAAAATAGGGAACCCCTTCTTGATATGTCCAGGGAGCCATTTCTGTGGAAAGGACACAGTGAAAGCAAGTGATGGCATCAAAGAGCAGACAGTCTGATGATTTAAGTAACCATTTGAGATGTGGGAGAGGTATTTCAGCTTCTTGTTCCTCCTGAATAAAACAGGGCATCCTGGCGAGAGCCTTAACCACCAGCTACCCTTCTGTCTCTCTCTCACTTACTTTACAAAGAGCATTGACAGAAGCTTAAAAAAATATGGTTTAACCTCAACAACTTCTGCCTGGTTTTGCAAGCCACTATTGCAATATTTTTCTCTGGAGCTTCGTATTTATGAACGTTGCTAATTTCTTTTTTAATTTATTTGTAAATTTCCCCTCCCTGCTACAATCCACAGCTCTTAAGAGAAGTGAGAATAAATGCGCAGACAGACCATTTTGGGTTGTCTTTCCTAGTAACCTCTTTCACAACTGGAACTCTCTATTGTTTTTTTTTTATTTTAAAGGATGTTTATTCTTAAGTAAAAACCAATTATTTATGTAAGAACCTGTGGTGGGTTGACCCTGGCTGGACACCAAGTACCCACCAAAGTCGCTTTATCACTCCCCCTACTAAGCTGGACAGGTGAGAGAAAATATAACGAAAGGCTCGTGGGTCGAGATAAGGACAGGGAGATCATTCACCAACTACTATCATGGGCAAAACAGACTCGACTTGAGGAAAATGAATTTAATTTATTACCAATCAAATCAGAGTAGGATAATGAGAAATAAAAACTAAATCTTAAAACACCTTCCCCCCACCCCTCCCTTCTTCCTGGGCTTAACTTCACTCCCGATTTTCTCTACCTCCTCCCCCCCAGCAGCCAGGGGGATGGGGAATGGGGGCTGCGGTCACTTTATCACACGTTGTGTCTGCCGTTCCTTCCTCCTCAGGGGGAGGACTCCTCACACTTCCCCTGCTCCAGTGTGGGGTCCCTCCCACGGGAGACAGTCCTCCACGAACTTCTCCGAAGTGAGTCCTTCCCACGGGCTGCAGTTCTTCACGAACTGCTCCAGTGTGGGTCCCTTCCACGGGGTGCAGTCCTTCAGGAACAGACTGCTCCAGCGTGGGTCCCCCATGGGCACGGGGTCACAAGTCTGGCCAGCAAACCTGCTCCAGCATGGGCTCCTCTCTCCACGGGTCCACAGGTCCTGCCAGGAGCCTGTTCCACCGCAGGCTTCCCAAAGGGTCAGAGCTTCCTTTGGGCATCCACCTGCTCCAGTGTGGGGTCCTCCATGGGCTGCAGGTGGATATCTGCTCCACCGTGGACCTCCATGGGCTGCAGGGGACAGCCTGCCTCACCATGGTCTTCACCACAGGCTGCGGGGTAATCTCTGCTCCGGCACCTGGAGCACCTCCTCCCCCTCCTTCTTCACTGACCTTGGTGTCTGCAGAGCTCTTTCTCTCACGTGTTCTCACTCCTCTCTCCGGCTGCAATTGCTGTTGCGCAGTTTTTTCCCCTTCTTAATTATGTTATCACAGAGGGGCTACCACCATCGCTGATGGGCCCGGCCTCGACCAGCGGTGGGTCCGTCTTGGAGCCGGCTGGCATTGGCTCTATTGGGCATAGGGGAAGCTTCTAGCAGCTTCTCACAGAAGCCACCCCTGCACCCCCCCCCCCACCCTGCTACCAAAACCTTGCCACGCAAACCCAATACAGAACCCTTAGAAGAACACCACTAAGTCAATTCACATTAGCTTAACCCCAGTACATGTAAGTTGAACGCTTCAATATTCATATTAGCTATTAAGAACAGACACTATTTCTGCAATTTTATATTGGTGTACTTGCACAGTAGTCAAGATGCTTTAACAAAATGTTTTATCTAGTAATCTCGTGGCTTCAGAATTAGAGTGAAAATTATGCACCTGGTAAAGTGTGTAATAACACACATTTATGTTTTAGTTTTATTAAGGCATATTTCCCACTGAGCTGAATATTCCATTTTTCCATGGGGATAATGTCTCACAGCTATCAAGAAAAATGTTTGTTATGAGCACTATGGTGTATGAACTGTCATAATATATATGGTTATTTTCATGTTTAAACCTAAGCCTTTTCCTGTACTTCTTAGTCATAACATCATTTGCAGATTTGAGGATGCTCCACTTTATAGCACACACCATCTCTGCATATCCCCAGCTCCTTACTTTTTCCAGATATGATTGCTCCCCCATGCTTTCTCAGAAAGAGGGAGAGGAGTATATTTCTTGCAAACAGCGTGAATACATTCTGATTGAGCAGCAGCAACCATGTGACACATGAAGATAAAAGGATAAAAGTGACTATCTTGAAATGTTAGAGCATATTTACCTCATGTTTAATTATCAACTTCAAGCTTTTAAGTAGTAAAAGCATCTGCATACATCAGAGCATTGTGCAAACTACTCACCGGTTTCTTAGGTATTTGTATGAAAATATTTTGTAGGAAAACCTAAGCCTATTGTTTTCGCCAAGCTCTGTTAACTCATTGTGCTCAAGAAATCATTACGAGTTTGCAAAGCAGTTTACAAAAACAAGACGACTCCATATTTGTACCTTTTATGTGCGTGCATGCAATTATCCTCTCTCCTCTCCCTATCTTAAGTTCTCCCTTACACTGCCTGAAAAGCATGCCGGAGTAAGCAGCCTTAGAAATCCCAGCTGAAGCTTCAAACATACACCGACTCAGGAGATCCAGAGCATTTCGACTTGAACAGCCAGCTAACATGGCAGGACTAAGCTTAACCAATTCTCAGGTAAAGTTCTAGAACATCTGAAGAGGCCACCCTGCTTAATCATGCACGCATATCCACACACGTGCTAAAGGAAAGTCCTGTTAGGCTGAGCAGAGAAACAACCAACAGGAAATACTAATTGAATTATAATTACAAATCCTGCATAGGTGTCATTTAGTCCCAAAATGTTATTTTTCTCTTCTGCAATAAAGCTTACAGGGCCTATGTCTGATTTTTCCTTCATTGCTCTGCAACATCTATGAACTCCCTGTTTCTTTCTACATGAATGTCAACCATGCAATAGGACACCTCCATCTTTATTTGGGATAATGAAGCGTGCTTGTGCTTAGTTGGCAATATTTTCAGCTCTTTGAGGAGACAGAAGAGTCTTTCCTGCCTAACAGCATTTGCCACTTTTAAATGACATCATAGCAGGAGGAGGGGGGAAAAAAACCCCAAAAACTATAGGAGGGAAGCAAACTTTACAACTGTCCTGTTTGCAATTCAGATGCCTCTTCCCTACTGCTCTACCCAACGTGAGCAGCATGTTTCTCGGCAATAAACTGTCGAGTAGTCAGCCTGTGCAACGGCTGGGTAAAGTAAGCTGGAGAGGACTGCTGGCATCGGGTCTGGGAGGACAGCTCTGTGTTTAGCAGCACGTCCCACCTGACACAGGACGGTGGGATGCCTTCAACTCCTGTGCATCAGACACTTCCCCCCTCCCCTCCTCTTTTTTTGGGGGTCATCTCCTGGTACAAGGAAGGCATTTGGTGCTTCTCAGTTTTGCGGAGTCTTTAGTATTGGTTCTCAATCTCTTGGTATTAGCTCTTTGATGTTAGCTATAGGACAGCCCTTGCTCTCAGGAAGCAGAAGAGCAGATAGTATTTGAAGTCAGGAGTTATGACAGGACGGTAGCTAAAACCATTTCCCTAAACAGCCAGCAAAACCGATTTCATCAGAGGCAAAAGATTTCAGAGTTTAAGAGATTTAGCAGAATTCAAAAGCAAGTCCATAGGACAGATAAGGAAGCTGCTAGGAGACATAAATGAAATAAATTTAGATAATTCCCTTTCACCTGCCAGGAGGGAGAAACCTATAAAAAGAAAATATTGTATAGCTTTAAAAGACATTGTTAGGTTATATAATGGTTAACCATCAGCCATTTTCACATCTTATCCTCAACAAAACACTCAATCTTTTTTCACAATTGCTAGCCCTTGATAACCGCATGCTTGCATATTTATTCCAATGTCTGCATCATACCCCATCTCCCTTTTGCTGAACTCATAGCTATTTGCTAACTTAGATCCATAGAGTCCAGAAACTCTTTTCTTTCAGGTGGTCTGTTTAGCATAATTAATTTAAAATGCGCTATCTACTTTTAGTTTCTGTTGTTTAGTTGTTTATTGTTTAGGTTTATTAGTTTGTTTATTGTTTAAAATACTGTTAAACCAGATGGAAGGCCCCGAACCCCAAAGCTCGTCTCCAGCCTTGTCAGCTTACCTAATAAAAGATTATATCTCTATCCACAAATTTCCCCCTATTACAGGTTCAGAAAACGAAGCCTACAGCAACACCACTATTGTATCACTACACGTGTTAACAATAATACTTTCTCAGTAACTGTAGCTTCTCAATAAACAAACTACATATAAATCAAATTTAGGTCTTCAGTATTCTTCTGTCAAAAACTGAATGTTTTCCATAGGTGGCGTTCTTAAAAATATGAGGTTAGCTGCACACTGATCTTGCCAACTTTTCTCAATTGCTGGACAGTAACAAACAGTCTATTTCTAATCTTGTTATGAAGTGTAGGGTCATAAAACCCATGATTGTATTGCTCTGAAAATTCACCGTAGGCCTGAGGCACTAATCCGCTAGGTATATTAGATTAGGTTTCCCTTTTGCAATTGTTCATTTATACTTTTAACACCGCTCACAGAGCAGGGCCCTGAAATCCATTTTTAATTGCTAACGTTTAGGGTTTCTTTCTTGGTGTGACATGAATCAGTCTTGCTATCATAATGTCAGCAAAGAGAAAATGTCCATTACCTTAGTTTATAGGGAAACATTATTCTTCTGAGACTAGAAACCACTGACATTTAAGCCTAGTAAATAGCCTTGATTTAGAAGAGAGAAATAGTAATAGATGTGCCGTATTATATAGGTGACATTAGCTGAAGCTTATTTTGGCAGAAAATTTAAGGAGGAGTGGGCAAGGAATAATGTCTTATTTACTCTTTCCTATATTAACTGTTTTAATTAGCTGGGTGGAACAACTGGTGTATCTAGCTGCTATAAACCAGTTTATTTTAACTAAATGTCCAAAACGCAGTTAGCTATTATACAGATGACATATTGGTCTTACCAGAGGTCTGCGGGGATACAAATTACCTGACTGCTTAACTGTGGGCCTCAACGCAAAGCAGCAGCGTTGGAATCACAGGCCAACAAGAGAATAAGTGATCACGCACGTAGATGGTGATGCCTGAAGGACAGACCTGCAGAAAAGTCCTATTGGATACCTAAACCACAGGACAACGAAGTGACTTCTCGCTTTTACTTACTGGTCTAGTTAAAACAATACAAAGTAAAACTGTTCCCAAGAGAGATCACAGAATGGCTGAGGTTGGAAGGCACCTCTGGAGGTCATCTTGTCCAAGCCCCCTGCTCAAGCAGGGCCACTTAAAGCCGATTGCCCAGGACCATGTCCAGACAACTTTTTAACATCTCCAAGGAGGGAGACTCCACCACCTCCCAGGGCAACTCACGCCAGTGCTCAGTCACCCTCTCAGGAAGCGTTTCCTGATGTTCGGAGGGAACCTCCTGTGATGAGGAGATGAGGAAAGCTCCATCCCTGCACAGCAGGCTGGAATTATGGGCGCTCGACAGTGTCGTGGGAGAGACCGGTGAAAATAAGGGGATCACTTTTCTCGGACTGAAATGTGACAGATGCATGAGGAGCATTCTCTAGAGTAAGGGCTATTGAGAAAACATTTCTTCTAACAAATCATCCATTTTCTTCCTTTAAAGTGAGTTTGCTTAGTTTCTGTAAATAAGGTAATTCAGCTATCAAATTCCAACCTATTATTTAAAAATGACACTAATTTTAAGAATTTCAATACATCTTTGTTTCGGTGCCATTTGAAATAAAAATAGGTAGTATCCAGTTACTGGAAGTATCTTTGTACTATCCACGCCCTTATGATCCCAAGACAAAATAAAAAATTGCAATAATGCAATCCTTAATGTGTAAATATAATTTCTAACAATTTAATTTTTTAATGTCCATTCTATTCCAGAATATAGAGATAATCTATTTTCTAGTGCATGCCTCAATAATCTCCATGTACTCATGGCTGACAAAGAAACATCCATAACATTGCTCTTTCAGTAAATAGGAGGTTTTGAAAGCTACAATTTGCCTGTAGCAGACTTCGAGATATTATATAGATTAATTTCTACACAATTTCTCTCCCCAAACTGAATTTAGTATCTCAAAATGTTAAAAATATTAACTTTGGAAGCCAATGAACATAAAAGATAATTCATCGATTAAAGCTCGAACATTTGATGGCGATATACTTTATATTTTAAATATTCTTGACGTTTCAGTGATATTTTGAAAATAATCAGGCAGAAATGGACTGACACTTGTGTAGTAAATACACTCCTTTTAAATAAACTAGTGTTAAGTAGTCACCTGAAGTGCAAGACTGATACAGATGTGAATTACAGGTAGTCAAACTGTGTGTACGCATGTACAGGGAAAGTAGCTCCTCTGCTTTTCCAGCTTTCATGAAAAGTATTTATGTCAACAGGTTGCAATTAATAGTTTCAACAGGAACAAACACATCAAAACCCCCTTAGATCAACTCGGTTACAAAGTTCTCAGCCAGCTCTAGTTACAACACAGTGATAGTAAACGTTTGATTATAAATCAGAATTACAGGAAACGGAAGACAAATCCTTGAAGGCACTTTATAAAGGTAGGGCTTTGCATGTTAACACTGAAGAGGCCTCAAAATTTTCTTAGAACACTCATAGAAAAAAGGTTAGGAAACCAGAACGTGAAAAAGGATACTTACTGAATACAGAACAGGAAATAAATATAAACAATCATAAATTTTCATTGTTAAGATTTTAACATACCGTACTTGTTTTTCCCCAAGGCTCAGTAAAAAATCAGTATTAGGTCTTGAGAAGGAAAATAAAATAAAGAATTTAATAGTGTCTTTGGAGAAAAGAAAATTAAACAGGTAGCTCAAACTTGGAAAAAAAGGTGCTCAAAATTAGATTAAAGTTGTTTTTTACAATTTAATCTGAAGTCAAATTGCAACATGTTGCTTAGAAAGCATAAAAAAAGAGGTAAAATTAAAATATTTCAGTTTATTTGAGATTCAGGAGATGCTTCAATAACTATAAATATGGAAATGCTAATTACTGTAAGACATTTAAATGAGAGTAGTGTACAATGGTTTGCTCTCTCTCTAGGATGTAGCCTTGGTAAGTGCATTTGAACTTTTATTAAGTTTGATTTCTGCATCAAATTCCAGTTTGGAATTACTGACCTCTGTGACGCTGCTTGAGAGACTGGGAGAGTGCTGGTGTTGCCAAGGCTCCCTGTACACCAAAAAAATCCAACCGAGAGAGATTTTAAACTAACGGGCAGGTGAAAGCAGAACCATTTCATGCTAGCTGAATATTAATATTCTTTCAAATTAACAGGCCCTGGAAGTTTTAGAAAGTGTAGGTTTTAAAACAACTGATGTTACAAAAATACAGCCTGCTGAGAAAATATACCCTATTTTCTTCCCTTATCCCACTCTCCCCAAGAGATATATAGTTGTTTTGAAGTTAGTGGAAGACCCAATCGGGGAGAAAAATCTTGTTAATCAGATCTTCGGCACTCACCTTTTTAAAAATCCTATGCTAAAAATACAAATGGATATTCAGGGACGGCCTCGACGTAGCTACGAGGGTGATAGAGAAGGAGTTACAAAACAGAAATCAACATAAATGAGTAACAAACAAAATGTCCCAAAAAAATCAAAATCCAAAAAGACATGTTTACAGGGAACAAAAGCCTCCTCGAAACAGCTCAGGGAAAAGCCCTAGGTCTACAAACGATAGGTCAGGTATCAACGCAGCATTAGGCAGCCTCCGAGGGTCTGGTCCCTACAGACAGAAGACAAGGAGCAGTAAGAGATTTTATATAGGAACTATAAAATGGATGTTATAAGCATAGCTATAGCCATCCTATACTAGCTGGGGATAATTTAATTTCAGGAGCATCCTCAAGAAACCGTATAGCTGGACTTTATATGGGAACCCAAACATGCCTATGTTTAAAGGGAGGTGCTTTAAAAGCACTTTGAAGAAGAAAAATAGTGGTTGCAATGTCATACGAGTTTTCAATTTTGAGGGGTATACACAGGGTCATTATTTCATATCAGAGACACTGATAGGTACATTTCCTCTCCACATACTGTTCTCAGCATTCCAATTCTAGAAAGATATCAGCTGGCTTAGAAGGATTCAAACAAGAAAAAACAAATAACACATCGGTCTAACGAAATATACACAGGATTAATAAAGGCAATAAAGAGTGAGAACAATAATGCTGGTCAGAAGGATTTGAAGCATATAAAGAGAAAAACAAGACAGAAAGCGCCAAGGGAAACAAGGGCTATACACTACAGCAACGGCATGAAGACAGGTTAAAGAAAAATTTAAGCACGGTATCAGGAAAAACTGCATAAAAGAGTTTCCCAAAGGAAAATGTGAAAGCTTTGTCACTTCAATCACTTAAAAATTGTATGGAGAAAGCATACTGCTTTCACATACTGCTGGAATAATCAGAGTGGCCCAGACTGATACACAGCAGATGACCTGATGGACTCCTTTCCATTCAGGATCCTCAGCCAACACAAAAACCAACACAGTAGATAAATGGAAAGTGCCCAGCCTGGACTTTTTTTTCTTTTTTTTGGTCAAGGTTGAGATGCTCCTTAGCAGAAGAATAGGGAGGGAGAAGGGTAAAGCTCAGCTCCCTGGTGATAGAGTTCCTGCAGCTTTAGATAAAATTAAATATAAATATAGAAATTGTCCTTATAAACTTTTAAATGAAATCTCAAATTTGGGATTAAGACATACTAGGCTTTTACCCAATTTTCTGCTAAAGGAGATCTTTTTAAGCTCAGGCATGTCAAAATGGAGATATCTGCTTCTATCACAAACTAATTTGAGCCAGCATTTTCAGCTCTGTCTAGCACAGAGATTAGATACCCCAGGCAATTTTTTATAACAGGTCCCAAGCTAGAGCAGCATGATTGCTCTTGGTGAGATTTATGGAAAGTCATTACTGATTAGTATTACTGATTGACAACGATTAGTGGTCCTGTAATGATAAGTCTTATTCTACAGTATATGGTTACAAAATAACAATTACAGTCAAGGAATGGGTGGTTTTACACATTTTCTTGTTCATTTCTAGAGGGAAAAGTAAAGCTACGTCATTCACTACTAGCATCCTGAAAAGCTGAAAGGAACATTTTGTGAAACTTCACTGCTTCCACAAAATATCTGTATTTTACTTTCCCATTTTTTCACTCTTACGCATCTGCATAGGCATGTAAAGCTGCTAACAAGAGTTAAATGCGCCAGGCTACAATTGCTATACTAATTATAACTATTCTCTGAATTTAGAAAGGCTGCACATTTATCAAACATGAAATTATACATCATCATGTAGGAAACGATAGTGGTTGTAGACAGTGGCTAGCTAAACTGATTAGCTCCAATATTTCCTCACTCTTCCATTAATGCCGTTACAATTAGAATGCCATTTCTTCACAGCCTCTCTGCTGGGTCACTGAGCACACCTTATGCGCTCTGTGTAATAGCTGTACATGCTATCACATGTACATGTACATCATGTATCATGATGTATCATGCTATCACATGTACATGATGCGCCACAAGAACAGCTCATGGATCTGGTAAAATATGCACGATCTAATTTTGGATCTCAGCAGAAATTAGCTGAAGAAGCTACTTAAAATTAAAGTGGTCCTGAGCATCCCCCAGAGGCAAATACTTAGTCACCCAGGGACTTAATTACTAAAAAAATTCTGTGTTTAGGAGCACTAAGCAGGTCTGGATACCTGAGACAAATTTTCTGAGAAGTTCTGAATTTTTAATATGCGCATCGCTTACATCCTTTCTGGAACAAGCCACGTTCTTTAAAACAAACTGAAAATACATTTGCAAATAAATAATTTACTGTTTATTTTGGACAGGAAAACAAGCAAACTAAATGTCGTTCAGTAACAAGTCACTCACATTCTGCTTCCAAAAGACAGAGCACCTGTGTAGGTAAATAGGGAAGGGTGAACTGTGCTCTTCCTTGGAATAGAACAAAAATTTACTGCCTCGTCCATGAACTTCTACAAATGTGGATCTAAACCCTTCTTCTAGGCATTTAACTTGCCAAAACTCTCTTCCAAGCAGTAACAAAAGAAATACAATCTATTTACATGAGGTGTGGTAAAAATGTGACTTTGCAAGATAAAATGAATTGCAAATTCTTTGTTTGTTCATCCTCTCAGAGCAAAACTATAAGCCTGTAGCTTACACGCTGTGCTTCACCTTGCACATCTGTTTTAGTTTAAAAAGTGCAATGCTGGCAAAAAAATCTAATCAGGACTTGTTCTGCATTGATTTTCTTTTTTGTAAGGTCAGATGCCATGTTTTGTGAACACAATTCTAATCATGTCATGCAGATACATAATTTTCTTGGTCTCCAAAAGAACTTCAGTGCAAGAACACCATCAGGACAGCTGCGCCTACTTGCTGTTTTCCATAAAGGAAGTTATTATTCAAAAGAGAAGATTTTTATTCAAACATTTCCATATTATCCATAGTCACATTTCCAACATATTTGCACATTTCTAATAACTTGTTTTGAAGCACATAATTTGCTTTTTCAACTGAAAGTGTCTTTACAAGCACTTCACACATCCTCACCCAGGACTTGTTTATTCCTTTCTATTCACTTTAGGGCCAGAATCCACCATTAAGTTACTGCACCTCTTACACACAATAGCACCAGACAGATGGCCAGGTTCCACTACAAAAAACAGTAGGTAGAAGCCCCTAAAAATAACGAGATTACGGTAAAGAACACGTGTTTTTCTGTATATAAAACCGTGCGTGTTGGGATAGGCGCATAACTGAATTGTCACAACTTTTAGAGAAACTTGTAACTGAAACAGTATGGTGCTTCAGCAAAGTCTGCTCATGATGCAGCAGACACAGAGAGGAAAAGTCCATTTAGTTAAAGAACAAGCAAGATGAGAGAAAGTGAGACTGGCTGATTAAACAGGAAATTGAGTATGTAAGTGTCCAAAGGTGACAGAATGGATAGAAAAGACTAGAAAAGGATTTATTTTCTTTTTTTTTAAGGTCTGGTAAGGAAATAATCACTCCGTTGGGCCCAAAGCACACTTCCTCTAAGACAGCAGGAGCCATTGGATTTGTAAGGCAATGAAGAACAAGAATGAGCATTAATATGTGTGTTAGCTCAATTAAATTCAAAATACGCCAAAGCGCTGTGCAAGTGTTGCAGCTGCTGGCGGTGTGTATTCACAGGCTGAAGCAGAACACATTCCGAGTGGTTCTGAGCAGGTCATCTTCACGTTTTGCACTCTCTCTGGGTGTTCAGAGGTCAGCTTTAGAAACTTCAGGACCAAAACTGCTGTGAATACACATCCTCCACTGATACCATCAGCTGAGGCTCACATGTCTGATTCTTTTGAATATTGGGTTTTCCCATGACATTTCAAGCATGCAGAAAGATAAACTAAATTTATTTGCTTGTGCTCCCTTGCTTACAATTTAACCAAAACCTCTTTATGGCTCAACACAATTTGGATTAAAGGAAACACCATCTGCCTTTATTTTCCCATTTCAGCTGATTTTGGGGCTGACAATGAGTAGCTTTATAACCTTTTCTGACCATGTCTCACTTCTTTCATCCTTATACCAAAATACATATTTCATTTTGTAATGCATTGTTTTAATTGCTTTCGGTTTTGACCTAGTCACACCCCTATGAATCCCAAAACGCGTTTCCCTGCTGCCCAGTAAAGCGGGTCCCAAATCAAAGGAACATGCAATCTCTAAACAGAAACCTTCCAAATAGAAAGGACAGCCAACATGTGAGCAGAAACACTCATTATCTCCTGGCTTGAGACAAAGACATTTTAGACTATGCTTTAAGTTGTTGAGAACTCTCTCAAAGCCCAGGTTTCCTAAGCTTCAGAGAAGAGTTAATGTCAGACCAGCAACACACATTCCTGTCCCCGTGTTGAGGAGTTCAAATATTTCTTTCATGTGTGCTCATGATTTTGCTACCATTAACATTTTGTTAGAATCTTTACGCTGTTAGGCATTCAATATGTTCACTTTGGAAGGAACATTTTAAATACCCCATGTTAGCATGGATTCAGTCTGTGCATCACTTAGCTCACGTAAGCAAAAGAAAAACCTTGACAACTCTGGTTTGTTTGGTTTGCAACATGATTAAAACCTTTTCTGCTTACCCTTGCAATCTTCAGTATTACATAGATGCACATTTATATAGTCTTTGCTGTGATTTAACTGTCTGCATATATGCAACCTGAAAAATGCTATATTCCCTGCAAAAGAACTTTCTCATTCTGACAGCAGAGGAGAAAAAGCCTCTAAAGGGCTCCCAAGATGCTCGTGTAATTGAATTAATATCTATATCTAAGCTACAGCAACGTATGAGCTATGGTAAGTGGGAGCCAAACTCTGTGGTGGTATTGAAACTGGAGTCAGTGCCAGACCCTTCCAGAGGACCCTGCAGCAACCAAAATCTCACTCACAGTGGCCAAAGGCTCTCTGCTTGCAGGAAGCACTGCTTTAGCAACATTTCAAATCCTATCAGAGACTGATCTCATACTAGAAAAGGCTTTCTCGTCCCCAGGATCACAAATTATTAGTAAGGAAGGAAAGTTTTAGAAGAGAGTTTGCTTTATAAATTCTTTTTTTTTAAAGCCACGGTTGTCATCAACAGGAAGAGGAGATACCTTTCTGGTAATGAATAAGCGAACTAAAGAGTTAATGTGTCATTTTCCATGTAATAATGATATGATTTTATTTCCAAAATAATCCTCCCCCCCCCCCAAGACAATACTCAAGACCGAGCCAGGATTTCCAAATCCTCTTTTTCATAATTATCCCCATCATGTATGCATGGTATGTTCATGATGATACAATAAAAACCTACAGATTCTCTGCAGCTGATCTATTAGATCTATTCACTGCCGTCCCCCCAAGACAGAGTTTCTGAGAGCACTCCCTTGCAATGTTTCACCATGGATCCTGACTTCAATTCCACCAGAATCTCAAGAGACCAAAATAATTTGGTGTGCCTGTGAAAAGACAAGAGCGTTTGTGTTAAGGTCTTACCTCTGGACTTGTGCTGGTTCTAAAAGCCCAGTAGATTTCTAACCTTGTTTTTGTTATTTTCCAGAGTGTAGGCAGAACTGTTTCCCTCCTTTCAACTTGTCACAGATATATCTTCTCCCATATTGTGGGAGAAAGTCTAGGTTACTATCATCAGATTCTAGCAGTGACTGTTAAAATAGGAACCCATTCCTCCTATATCCCTCTTCCTAAGGAAGGGAAAACAGCAAGAAACATCCACTGGGGAGATTCAAAAAACTGTGAATAATGTCTGAGAAATACCTTTCAACGTGCAAAAAAAGTCTGTATATCTGCTTAATGCTTTTTCCAACAAACACCACAATTTCTGAAGTAAAATTTGACAGATAACTAATTTTGTGATTTGCCTGGCTGTGACATCCAGGTACTTAGCATGATTGCTTTCTCATCTGTTAGAAAAATGTTACTTTGATTTTATGAAATTCAGTACACAGAAATAAAAAACTAACCTGTAACGAACTTAGATCACTTCTTTATTATTTTTCCCATCTGATTACATATTTGGGATGAATCAGTAAAGCTTTTTGCAAACAATTTACAGACTGCAAGCATATGGGATGTCTTTGAGGAAATGGTGCCAGTATAGCCATATGTTGTGTTGCAATAGCAAATATATCATGTACTCCAAAAACCCATCTTTCAGGACTGTGAGATTATTGATTTTTTTTTATTCCATCATCAGATCTGGTAACAGATCTGGCTCTTATTTTGTGAATGGTGGTTTAGAAAACCTAGAACAGCTTCATCCCTTAGGCATTGACTGTGCAGGGCATTCAAGCACCACATGACCTCGTTTTGAGACATCAGTACTGCTAATGAATATCTTCCTTAAGACTAATGATATTTTAGAACACAAAATAGCTTATTTCCTAATTTCCATTCATTCAATATTTCCTCTTCAAATAGTCTGCAGTTCATGACCATCAAATGATATCACCGTTGTAACTTCTCAGGTTCTAGTATTTTGGATTCAGCAAAGCCGGAGTCCCGCCCTATACATCTTTATCTCCAGAATTTATGTAGCCCTTATCACCATACCATCCTTAACTGATCAGATGTTTCCATCTTTATAACATTCTGTGAAGTGGGGAAGTAAAACATCTGTTTCATGGCTGGATCAGTACCTCATAAATTCCATTAAGTGATTTATCCAGGGTTATGAGAGACATACAACTGAGGCAGAAATTGATCCCCTGGCTCCCATTGCAGTGTGAGCTTCTATTAGAGTCATATTTTGCCTTCTCAACCAGCCTCAGCTCTATTTTCCTAACCATGAATAGGTCATCTATTTGAAGAATAACCCACGTACTCAGGCTCTCATCACTTCTTAAGAATACATCCACAGATCAAAGTCACGGACTGCTGAAATTCATGGGTCCTGCCAAGTCATTGATACCCTCATTTCCACCAGGCCTTGGATGCTCTTTATCATCATCTTCTGGGCAGTCCTTTGCTCCCTCATGTCTACTAGCACTTTCATGCTTTAAACTAGGCATGTTCCTTTCCAGTTGTTCCTTAACTATGGACTGGATTAGCCCTTCACGTTAATCCCTTCCTTACCATTCAGACCTTATAAATACTAATATGACTCTAAATACAGCTTCTTGAGTTTATGCAAACAGAAGTCAAGGACTTCATCTGATAGGGCTGCCGTAGGTCAGGTTTCCTTCCTAGAACTACAGCAAAAATGGTGAACTGTGTTATCTACAAATTTGCCCTCACACATTTCAGCAAAGGCCTACAATAGGGATATTTTTACCCTACTATCTTTCTTATTATCCTTTGTAGTTCAGGTAGGAAAGGAGGCTTCTATAACTTTTGTTCATAGAAGAACAATTGCTGGGTGGGATGTCAGCCTGTGGGCTGCCTAACAAATTCATCTGCAATACCTTTATCTTCTATATGATGCTGACAGTTAAAAAATCCCTTTGAAGCCTGTATACAAACACTTTGGAGGCCAGAAATTACACTTTAGGAACCCCAGATTAAAAACGAGAGAACCAGATATGATTTTCTATTTATACCTACTTCTGGGTGATTTTTTTTTTCTTTAAAAGCTGAGTGAGTGATGCCTCAGTATAGCAATTACGTAATTGTTTTGTCTTGACATGCATTGCCATTCAAACAAAATACTGAACTGTAAATACATTCCTAGCAGGGACATTAAGCATGAAATAATAATTCCTCTTGATTATTCATTCAATTCGCAGTCCAGTAACGTGTAGTTCAAAGCTAAGTTACACCTAGTTCTCAAAAAAAACATGGATCTTAGACAATTGTCTTCCAGACAATGCAAGCAATCTTTCACTTTATTTCATTGATATTTCAGTTATAGTGCAACAGGCAAACAAAATTTGGAAACATCGTAAGAAAAATACATCAGGCTATCTGTAAATAAACTATTCCAGTCAACAGACTGCTATTCACAGGGTTCTGTAAGCAGCACTAACTAGTGTCAGGTAATTAAATAATTTATTATTCCTTTAGGAACTGTACTAAAATGGTCTTGGAGACTGAGTGCACACATATGCAGGAAGATATATTTTATGCTGGTTTGCTGCCCTGAGATATTTTAGGAAGGATAAAAGTCATGAGCCCTTGCCTTTCAAAGCAATAGACTAAAAAAGAAAAGGCACACAGTGGAAATTAGAAAGAGAATGTCTCTAAAATATTCAGTTCTTCGTTTAAATTGGACTATATTTCCTTTTTTTTTCTACTATCCATTGGTGAAAGTTTCCCTTAAAAGTTGATCAGACAAACCTTATTCACCCAAAACAGATTCATGAAATCAGTGGGGCTCATTTTGGGAAATGGAATTCCTCGTGTAAATACCGCCTTTCTGAATACGCTTATCAAAGTATTTAAGCAAATTTCTAGCTGTTTTCTTTCTTCCAAACATGCCAATGCATCACCCTGACAAGGACTTTATTTGTTTGTATTCACTCACAACCCCTTGCACACTTTACAGAACTTTGAGCTGTTCTAAAGTAAAGCAGATGTTTATTTTCCCAATTGGTTTCATTAACAGAAATGTTAATGAAAAATAGCGTGTTTCTGTTTAAAAATACAAAACTAATTATATGGGGGGTAAGGCTACTCATTGCTTCTCATCCTGAAGGAGGACAAAAAAATGGGCGTAGAGACATGAATCCATGAATTGTTCCTGTGGGATGCACAGCTCTATGACACAGCTCTGTTTGCAAGAATATATTCATAAAATAAATCCAAAAATATTAAAATTCACAAAGTTTTAATTTATTCCTACTGTATTTTTCAATGTGAGATTTAAGTTGGAGCCTTTACTTTCTGAAAATATTTTAAACTCTTCTACAAACCAGAAATTTTATAAGCTAATACCATTATTGCCATCATTCCAAAACTGCTTAAATTTCAAAGTATGAAATGCTACCAATTGTAACAAATTGCGTATTTCTCTTAATAAACAAATTTCTTTTAGGGAGCAGAATATTTTCAAGAGAATATGCCTAGCTGGTTGAAATATGCCATTAAGTTAAAATACATGAAATTTCCTACCTGAAGTGCTTCGTAATTAGCAGCAATAATAAAAATGGAGATGAAGTGAATCAAGGGAATTTACTTATCTGCTACGTTTTTGTTTGTATTTGCTTGTATCGCATAATAAGCTTTTCAGGTGTATTCAAAAGAATGACCAAGACCATTGTAGGAAAGAAGCTACAGTATTCATTACCATGAAGGGAACGGCAAAAACCTGGGTCTGAACTGCTTGGTTCCTCCCAGCCTTAGAGGTTATTTCCTGAACAGCTGCAAACACAGTGATGGAGTAGTCAGGTGTCCACAAGGCTGGACAGAAGAAAACCACTGCAATTAGTTTTGGCGCTGCACTCACGGTACTATTAATCACACATGCAGCCAGGAGCGTTTACTGCTGTCAGTTAAAGTCCATTGGCAAGACACCTGGGCAGATCGTTAACAGGAGCGCCTGGTCAAGCGTGGTTCAAAACCACAGAGCTGACAAAGCTTCTCTCCAATGTCTATGCCATACTTTAAAAAATAGTTATAAGGTATAGTTTTAATAATTGCACCAGTGAAGAAAAGCAAGGAGTAGCACTATTTTCTCCCTATGCATATAATGCCTTTTACAACTGGTTCCAGTTTTCAGTACAGACAGCTGGATGTTATTATAATGCAAATAATATCCCAAATAATTAATAATAGTTACTAAAGCATAACAAACCTTGTTTTGTGACATCAGTTATGTCTTTGGACACAACAATGAGTAGGCTAAAATAACAGACAGACACATATGGGCAGATATTAGTTGGAGCAACTACCAGTGACCTCATATACAGCATAATTCAATTTGGAAGATATTAATGGTCTAACTATTCATTATAATTGCAGTCTGGAAACTATTTGCACTTTTAACGTTAAGTTACATCTGTTTTTTTCAACAATAGGCATTAATCATCAAGACAATGCAAGAAAATATCTTATTTCATTAGAGTCATATAAACATAGTTGAAATCTAAAGAGTAATTCTGGAATCATGATGCAGAAACAAGATAAATCTTATTTTCCCTATTTGTCACACAATGGGTGACAAGGCACAATAGCAAAGAAAAAATGAGACATGACATCAGAACATTTACCTCTTCAGTCAGACATGGTCTCTCCAAAGAAATCCAAACCATGCTGCTATGAAACAGAAAGTGCTCTACAGTTTAAAAGCATATATAGAGACCTTCTGACTGCCTGTGAGGAACACACATTCCTCTGCAAAACATCAGAAGCTTAATTTTGGGAAGCAGGATCCGAAGAAATTTGGGATTATCTCCCACTGTCCTTCTTGCTGTTGCAAGATACTGAGGAAGAGCATAGAAACTATTCGCTGCCATGCCAGAAACATACTTTTTTTTATGAAATTAGATGTTTCACTGTTGAACATCTCAGGAACGCCAAGCAAAACGTGCCTTTGGTTTGCCTCCTTTATGTCAGAAATGACAATATTCAACCATGTAGCCCCATGCAGAGGCCAGGGAAAGCTAACCATTTCACGCTATAGCTACAATTCTTTCTGCACAGTCAGCAGGATGCTGCAGCTCGCTCTCATTACTGGAACAACCCAAAAGTTAACATTAAAAGGGAGGCACAGCTGTTGGAAAAAAGCCACTTTTCTCTGAACATAGAAGTGGCTTAATTAGACAGCCTTAAGATATTTTATAAACTACTTAATTTAATCACATCAGTAGTAGACCAGCAGGTGTTAGCCCTGAATTAAACCAGATGCTGGCCTGAAATACAAAGGTTTTCCCTAGTGTATTCAAACTTAAAATTACAGAAACTTAATTTATAAGTATTTTGTTATGGCCTTTACTTCAAAGAATTAAGAAATTTCTTTAATGATGATGATTTGCTGCAGAATAATGCACAGATACTGCTTGATTGTGTCAGACAGTTGTGTGAGAGAATGTCTCTTTTAAACAGATGGTTGTTTTTTTTCAGATCAGTAGAAACACGAGTGCTCCAACTCCTGGAGAAAGCTGAATGTGTAAGGTAGCGTACAAACAGATGATTTCCTTTTCTGCTCTGAAGTAGTGAAATTTATATAATACTAGGACAATTGCATGTCCTTTACATATCGTTTTAATACATTAACCCACCCTGTCCTTCTCACAGACCATGCTAAAATCAAAGTGCAGAGCCTTCACCTCCTCACAATCCTCCCCTTCTCCATCTAAGAGGTTAAGATACAAGGAAAAGATGCTAACTTACTAATTTTATATATCCTGCAAGACTGTCTACACTGTCTTCTGCAAGCAGACACAAGCTTGTTTTAATTGTGCTCTGCACAGTTGCCGATTGCTCTGCTCACACTCAGCGTTGATCAGAAACCACAACACAGCAGCCTGTGCCCTGCCAAGCCGAAAATGATCACCCTTCCTCCTAGCCAATGTCAGCTTCCACTAGAAAGCAGTAATGCACACTTACTGTATTTTCAGTGTTAAAAAAAAAAAAGAGAAATCAAAAGACCAAACTCCAACCCAGCATTGGATATATCCTTCATAATACTGTTACATTCCATGTTCACTTTGTAAAGAAAAATACAGAATCAGTTACTAAACTACCCGACCACCAAAACATAAATGTTTCTAAGCTTGAAGCCAACTACTGACAAATTAGCAATTAGTAGACTACAAAAGGTAGGATGACATATTTACATCTCAAATTTATACCAGATTTTTTTTCCCCTAAAAGTTTGCTGCATAGACGTTGGTTTAAGTTCATATTTAAAGCCCTACTGGTAAGAACTGATGCCTTCAGAGGTCCCTCCACCCTGATCCTCTGGCCCTATGCTAACGAGAATAATGAAAACTTTCATCCCATTTCTTGCCTCTGAACAAGTTAACCCTGATACTAGCAGGAAATCAAAGCCTGCTTCAAAGTCTATCCTAATGTTAGGCAATATTTTCTGCTGGTATAAATTAATGGAGGTTTCAGTGACAGTTTCTCAAATTACATCAGCCGCTGATCTACCCTGCTGTCTTCCTCACCCCAAAATGCGCGTTGTACCTTTTGGAGAGGATACAAGAGTCTCTGTACAACTCAACTAGATCCAGAAACTGTGACATGGTGATTCAGAAAGTGATGGAGAGGGTAAACAAGACAAGGTAATACACCATCTGTTCTCTGGGAAGGAACTGCATATGGTGCTCACTGTCGCGTCTGCTTTTTCCCAGCAGAGAGCTTGGAGCACCCGCAGCCTAACCTGGGCAAGCCAATTCATTCATTCGCCACCTGATATCAAGGGCATGGATTATCTCATAGGATATCTGTTGCCCATTAGCTTTCCAGTTTGTTGTTTCATCAAAAAGCAAGAATAAAACAGGCGGCACCTAGGTGCTTCAGCAAAAAGTGGATATCAATTAGAAGACAATTTCTGCCTATGCGAAAGCTGCAGGCAAAGCAACAACCACCACCCCACTCAAGTCAATGGCAATTTGCCAAGAACTTCAGTGGGATCCAGATTTCATCCATAACATTTTATTTGTATCTGGAAAGATTAAAAAAAAAACAAACCACAAAAAAACCCACAAAAAATACCCCCAAAACCACTGAAGAACAATCTGGCTGTTTGAATGGGTTGAAGCACAGAGCAGAGTTGCTGTAATGATGCTTATGAATCAAACGAGACAAACTGCTGAAGTGAAAAGTTTCTTTTACGTTCTATGCTTACATGCAAGATATGTGAGAAATATATAAAGGCATTGGAAAATCCCAGTCAATAATAATATCTAACTTGATTTTATTACATCTCCATTTATTTTTGGCTGCAGCTCAAGAAGAACCTTTTCCCCTCTGTGAGGTCGGAAAGATTGTTGGCTTAATATAATGTTGGCGATCATTTACTATGATTCACGACCTTATCCCCCCCTTCAACTCTGACCTATGTCGCTGCTGAAAACAGGAGATCTTGAAGACACAGCCACCTAACGCAGCTATTAATAGAAACCTTCACCGCAGTCCGTGCCTACGCAACGGTTCGTACCAGCAGGTGGCAGCAAGAGACTCGACTTCAAACCCACGTTTTGGTGCCGATTCGCGTGTTCATCGCTCTTTTAGCACTCCGCAGTAAGTCAGCATCTTTATCTCGCACAGAAGTGCACCTGCGAATTGTATTTCAACAGAGATCATACAGCTAAACCAGCTAACGTTACAAATCCTGACCTGCTCTGCTGAAGAAATCCGTGGGGGAACGCTAATTGTTCACATAATGATAAAATAATAAAAGATATGTTTCTAATGTAAAGATATCTAGAAGTCGTATCTTCAAAAACATCCTAGTGAAAGTCATCTGATGCTTAGGGTTCTAAAAGTGTTTTGGTAACTGTTTTTAACATTGAACTTCTACAACCGTCTTGACTATTGCTTCAATGCAACTGTCCAAGCAAGGCTTGGGAAGCTAGAGAGATAACCCAGTCACTCAACTTCTACATGTAGGCTCTGCTATTGACTGTTCTCCCAGAGTGCAGAAGACCTGGATTTAATTTCTTCCTCTAACAAGCTTCTGTGCACGTACCCCAAGAACGTATTCCGACCAATAACCTACTATAAGAAAGGCAACGACCATTTTTCATTTTTTCCTTACATTTTAGTAAATAAAAAAAGGGTGATCCCTACTCTTTTTATTAAAGCAAAAGTCTTGGAGATTTACCAGGGGATGAGTCAGAACAGAGAAACTTGAACAAAGAAATGAGACAACAGTGCCACGTAAAGTACCTAAACTGTGTCATTTGAGACATGCAAAACTATCATCAGCATTTCTTTTTTTTTCTAATTTCATAGTTCCCCGTCCACCTTTTTTACTTTTTTTTTGCATTCCACTGGGAGGCATCCAGTCTTTTCACCTCCTGGAAAGGAGCCCAAACCACCAACACTATCCAGTGGCGTCTGTTATGAAGAGCAGGTATCTGAAACTGAGATAGTACCTAAAAGGTTTTGTGGATCTGACTATGAAAAGCTCTCTATATGAACACACCAACCAAAACCTGGTCTTCTAAAATTATATGTATGGTTATCCTAAAGCTGTCTCACAAATAATGGTTTAAGTAAGTCTAAGAAGGTAGATGAAAAATAAAGCATTTAAGGAAAAAATGTAATTACTTTAGATGACTGGAAATCAGGAGTTTTTGCTCAACCAGAATACAGAACATTGGAAATGTTCTAGGAAAATGTTCTTGGAAAACTCTTGGAAATGTTTTATATGGTAGATTTCTGTGCAAACATTTCTAAGTATTTAGAGAGAAAGAACAGGAATAAACTAAAAGTTGTTAAGGAATGGGAGCCCAGTCCTGAAATATGTTGATCATTTACAATTCACACTACCTAGGTCAGTGTCAGCAAATACAGTTTCTTAATTTCAAGTTTAGACAGTGGTTTAGCAGATAGAAGGCAGCAAATAGAAAGACATCTCCATTTTTTCCCCCAAAACCTGGTAAAAATGAGGTCTGACTAGACCGAATTATTTTTTAAATATTATTACTACTTAGAAAACCACTGAACCCTATTACTTAGAGTATAAACCTAAAATACGAGAGCTCTATTAAAAGCTCTGAGAACTTAATCCAATTTATAAAATTTTCTGAAAAAAATAGTAAACAGAGAGAATTACAGAAAAGCAGGTGACATTCTTTGGTATTGTAGAATCACTAATTCCATTTCAAGCAGCTACAGAGAATTCCTACAATATATACTACTACTATTACATACAGTAAAACATAAATATGCTGCTATTAGTTATAATCAGCTATAGAAATAATGTTATGAAAGATGACTCTTAGCTGAGGTTTTCCCTTGGCTTTTTAACCTTATATGCTGGTTTTGGCTGGGATAGTTAATTTTCTTCCCAGTAGCTGGTATGGGGCTGTGTTTTGGATTGGTGCTGGAAACAGCGTTGACAACACAGGGATGTTTTCGTTACTGCTGAGCAGCGCTGACACAGAGTCAAGGCCTTTTCTGCTCCTCACCCCACCCCACCAGCGAGCAGGCTGGGGGGGCACAAGAAGCTGGGAGGGGACACGGTCGGGACAGCTGATCCCAACTGACCCAAGGGATATCCCACACCATATGGCGTCATGCTCAGCATATAAAGCTGGGGAAGAAGAAGGAAGGGGGGGACGTTCGGAGTGGTGGTGTTTGTCTTCCCAAGTCACCATTACGCGTGACAGAGCCCTGCTTTCCTGGAGATGGCTGAACACCTGCCTGCCGGTGGAAAGCAGTGAAGGAATTCCTTGCTTTGCTTTGCTTTGCTTGCGTGGCTTTTGCTTTACCTATTAAACTGCCTTTAGCGCAAGCCACGAGTTTTCTCACTTTTACTCTTCCGATTCTCTCCCCCATCCCACCCGGGGGAGTGAGCGAGCGGCTGGGTGGGGCTTCGTTGTGCTTAGTTGCCGGCTGGGGTTAAACCACGACACATTACCAGTGTTCTGAGTAATAATACATCTAATTCATATTGACTGATATTTATTTTCCCCATTTTTATTGTTTTTCTGAAACATTACACTATATTTTCCTTTCAACTTTTTCCACCTTTCACAGCTATTAGACTTCCTCTGTTCTTGTAACACATTCCTCTTAAAATCTAACCTGTACCAGTATTTTTGTTATCTACATTTTTTATTTGAACCAATTTCACTTGGAATTTCCCTCAGATTTATTTCTGTATGTGCTGTAATAAGTCTTAACTAAAAGGAGTTTGTTGCTTTCAGTGTTTCTTAATACCAGACTTAGCAAATTTGGCATTCATCCACCTGGGTGATAATTCTGTTTCCAGCCATCACCTATACCAAAGTTTTATGCTAACTGACCACAACTGTCATGAAAAAGACAAATAATTTGTATGGATTATTTTTCTTCCTTTCTATCATTAAAAAGAATGTTTTTTGTAGTCATTCAAAAATTTTAGTAAATGAAGTTTGAGTTACAATAGTAGAAAAAAAGGATGCTGTCATCAAAAACTAGTTCAGAAAACCATTAAAAATATATCAAAACCCAGGAAGAAAATACAAATGCAAATTAATGCTTCTGGTCTTCCAGATAATTATAACTGCCACTTTTAATTTCTTCTAGCTCAAAAGCATTCAGAGCAAAAAACTCCCCAAAACAAGTCTGAAAAAAAAAAAAATCTGCTTTGCTAGAATTCACATATTTTGGTTCAATTATAAATTAATTCAATTTTAAATTGGTATTCCATATCACCTTCTCATATAGTGCATTTCTTCGTAAGAAATTTGTTTCTCTATTGCAAGAAAAAAAAAATAAATGAACTGACTGGTTGACTTATGCTGCAAAATCCATCAGTCAAAATGCCCTTTCCTGTCAGCGAATCAAGTTTTCTCTTCTATCACTGTAATATAAGTAACTGTCATGCTGAGGAATAAAAAAATAACAAAAACTACATTCACATAGGTATTTAGATACCCTAGTGATAAGATTCTCTATAATAGGATGTGAAATTTTATATAAAATTGGAGAGGTCACAAGTGAAAACAGACTTTCAGTCTTTCAGTCACACATAAAGGTTGTATTCTAATGACATACTAGTAACTACAAAGAGGCCATAACTGAAATTTGGATGTGAACCACACTTAAATGAACGGCTGTTGAAAGTTGGAGCTGTTCAACTAAGGATGTTGCAAGAGCATACTCTCTAGCTTCACCCCCCTCCATACCCCAAAAACTCCAGCAGCTGCAGTAGAACCATATTCAGAATATAATAAATTTTATCAACACTGGTATAATACGTATGATGACAAAATTATGAATTGTGAAAGGGTTTGCATTGGTCTATTTTGATTTACTGTAATTAACAAGGCACAAAATGGAACTGAAAAGTTGCATAACAATTATTCCCAAAGGTTTTTTCCATGTTGAAATAGTACGCAATACACCCTTGTACAAAATAAATGGACTCATTGTGCATTATCCATTATTACACTTTTTTTCATTTTCTCTATATACTTCAACTGACAACAAAAAGTTGGCCCTTGTATGTTCTCATCAGAAAAATCTCTCTTACGCCATTGCAATCTGTTGTCACTTTCAGCAGTAGCACTTTCTGCATCCTTTCTGATGGAGTTACAAGTTCTGCAGAATTACAGATCCGTTTACTTGTTGCAATGGATGATTGTGAAGCATGATAGAGCAGAACTGCGACATCAATCAAAACGCAGTTGTCCTAACAATTCACTGTTTCGTCACTTCTGACCTTTTTACTAATCGTGGAAGGCATTATGGTCTAGTAATGAGGGGCTCTGGCTTGAAAACTGAAAGAACTAGGTCACAAAACCTAGCTCTGTCACTAGCATGCTATGCGATTCTGTGCAAATCGGTTAATCCTTTTCCTCTCCAACCCCTGTCTATTTAGATTGAAAGTGCTTTGCATCACTGTCTCTCAGTATTGATACAGTCTTAACTCTGTTGAATTACATGGAAAATATCTTACATGGACTTCAGCGCAGTCAGATTTTTCATACTGTGTTGATACAGTGCTTAGCACAAAAAAAATCCCTACATCACCGGGGGTTAACATAAAATACGGCTGCTGCAGTAAAAAACCGCTACTGCATTTAAGAAGAAATGTCTTACAAAGAGTCTGGAAATAATAAGTAAGAACACTCAAGCTTTTAATCGCAGCTAAAGCACTATTCTTTCAGTAAAGTTTGGTGACTGCATCAGTGAAACATAGCTGCCACGATTTTGTCAACTTCAGCTGTATTGTAAGTTAGGAGTTAATGATGGTGCTGTGGCCAAAACTATTTTTCTGGACGTGAAATGTGTATCTGCAGTTTTAGCAAAGAGACTTTTTTCCTTGGGGGCAATATCATGGAGCTGCATGGTGGGAATGATGGCAAACTACATCCAATGACCAAAACCTAAATCATGTAATTGTTGACCAGGGACATTTGCAAGATCAGCCTCTTTAAATCAATCTACATCCTTGGTTCTAACAGTGGAGCTCATAATTAAGGTCAGTCCCTTTCAATATATTAACACTTTAATCAGCTGGGACAATTGTATCATATGTCAACTGTCTTTCATTCTAGAATAAATTCAAAATTTACTGTAAACCAACACGCTAGTAAATGGTATGCACTGGTAGAAACGGCTCATTTGAACCCTACTGAATTGTTGTAGTCTCATTTCAAGAGATGTTGAAAAAAGTTAACTGTGACGCTATTCCTAAGCAAAAAATCCAACAGTCCTCTGAATTGCTGAAATAAAACAGCTGAATAGGATTAATATGTCTTTTTGGTTTTTTAAATATTGTTTTCATTTTGAAGTGGATATTTCCAAGAGAAAACATTTTCGTGAAATGTTCCAGTTTTAACAACTTCTGCATTCCCCAAAAGAAAATGTCTGTCAAAGTTTTCCAATCACCTCTACTTCATAGTTTTTGGTAAATTCTATGTATAGATCTGAGTCTTCTTAGCAGTTATTTTCACTGAAAACCTTCTTCCCTGATTAAATAGGCAGAATCAAAACACAACAACATTGTTAGGAATTAGTATAATGCAATCAGCTGCAAACCAACCTAACCTATACTGTTAACTGGAATCTCTATAGCATGTGTTCTGTAATGAGATACCTCTACAGAAAGGATATGGTCTATTACATAAAGAACGAGGAGGTTCTGTAAACCTTCGGTTCCTATTTTTAATATACAAAAGGAGACTTTTTGATGCTGATCTGCATGCATGTCAGAACTTAAAGCGATACGCAAAGGAGCAAACAATGGAAAGAAAACAATGATGACAGTAATAAGGCTTCTTGGAGACAGATGTTTCTGATATGGAGAATTTCCCTTCTTTCCCCCACCTCAGCTATTCTGGTATGACACATTCATGCAGAAGAAAGTTTGAGTTGAAAAAGAATCCTCTACTATACCTTTAAAATGGTACCCTTGTAAAACAGCGAGTAAATAGTGAAATTAGTCCCATAACTATTGAAGCCTACAGCCAGAGAGACCCTGGGACAACCGTAACTTGCCTGGCTTGCCCCGACCAGAAGGGAACCCCCGTGCTGGACCATAGTGAGAGATGGATAAGCCTAAAGGAGGAAATAAGAGCATAAAGCTATCTGGTATTGTGATTGATTTCCCAGATGTTCTTTTTCCTTTGTCTATAATGCTATTTTGACATCTGAAGCTGCTGTCACAGGCCTTCAGAGGAAAAGGGCACGGTTTTTTAGGTATATGCTTTGTTAATGCTGTTAGAGAAAATGGTAGAGAGGAGAACATTTTAGAAATGTCAAAAGCAATTTATTTAGATATAGATGCTTCATCTGACAAAATGCTGCATTTAAGAAGTTTATTATTAAAACCTCAATTTTTGTTTCAAACCAACATTTTGTCATTGAAAACAGTCCTAACTTTTAAAAAAAAAAAATTATTTAAAAGTAGGAAAAAAATTAAAAGACCATTTTTGAACACGATGAAGCTGGGATAGAGTAAGTAACATTCACGGATTTTGTTGTTGTTGTTGTTTTCTTCTATTCCCTTTGCATAAATGCATTAACATTTAGACTTTTTCCTCAACCCAGTCTTATTCCTTTGACTTATCCAGAAAGCGTGTTATTTGTTCAGCGCTGTTCTCATGTAACACACTGATTTGTGTTACATAGGTGGTTCTTTGAAAAATATTTGCTGAAGGCCCAGTTAAAAAAATAAAAAATAAAAATGTTTGTTTCTGTACACATTAGAGCAGTAGTTCCTTTAGCTCTGGACTTCGGCCATTTGTGTCACAAGCGAGGGCTTACGGGCTCGGACTCCCTCGTGTTAGTCTTTTGGAAGCCTGAGACAAGCTTATTGCCTCGCCAAATCTACCAAAAGCACAGATGTGTTTGCTTTAAGATGCCAAACACAATGAACTCCGTAGTTTAAAATTATAATTTTGTTCTATGAAGTACACGAAAAAATAATTTTATGCTCAACTTTCAGAAGGAGGGAAAAAAGTGACAGACAAGTTTATTTGCTAGAAAAATACTTAAAATACATTTTTATCCCTGTTTTCAAATTTCCCCTATCAATGATACCAAAGAACTCGTAACACAGGCAATACTTAAAGCATGTTGACTTTGATTTTTTTTTTCTCTGATGTAAATACCATGTCATGTGACAAAAATCAAACACGCCCATTGTACAATTCCTACATTTCATCTATTTTCTTATATTTTGACTGTTCCTTGACAATCTCAAGTTGCTTCTTTTCTCAGGTAATCATAGAATAAACTGAACCCTTGATCCACTTTTCTGGGTAGGACATTCGACTGCCCTTTTACCTATGCTGCTGTCATTCTGCAGTAGCACAACCAATATGAAGAGCCTAGCAGGTGTAGGAAAAGATCTCTGAACCTGACTGCAAAAATGAAGAATACCAGTTAGTGGTTAAAACTGTCCTAGTTCTCATGTTTCTTTCGGGATGAAGCTGTAGGGGAAGAATCAAAGCCTCAGCGATGCTGGATTTGAAGGAAAGGAGATGACACAGAAAGATTACTTAATACACAGTGTGAAGAATTTATTGACAAAAAGGAGGAAAAAAACTTGTTTCCAGATTAAATAAATACTGAAAAAACTTATGTAAATACTCATAATTTTTATGAAAAAATCTTTGAAGATTTTCAAAATACGAATTCTGCATTGAAATGGCAATTTCAATTTCAGATCATCAGTTATCTGATATACTACCTAAAGAAAACTATTCAACACTACGTGACTTATTACGACCAACAGCACAAAGGTTAGCAGGGAGATTAAAATGTATGGTTACTTTCTGTAAGTTATTTCAGAATTCAATTTAAATTTGTATTTTCAAATTATAATGGCAGAGGCTTTTATAAACTGTAAAATTCCTGTTTTCCAATTTCAAATTTTGCATGTTTTAAAAAGACTAAATGCTCTTATATACATGGTGATCAACAGTTTGGGGGTTTTTTTCTAGCCTTTGAAAACTTCTCTAGTCAAGCCTCCATAGCGTGCGTGCTTTTTTGGTTGGTTTTGGTTTTGGGGTTTTTTTTTAAGGACTATACAGAACTAGAGACACTGTTAAAATAGTAACACGGTCTAATAACTAGAATAGTTTAATCCCATTTGAGCTATAGAGTCTACATGGGCCAAATTATTTCTGCTCTTGCACTTGACTCTGCTTGCAATTTGCAGAAAATGAAGATTGTGTTCGTTCTTTCAGCGTGAAACAAATTAGAAAGGAAAAAAGGTCAAATCAAGCAGAATTTACTTTGAAAGGCTGGCAGATAAATTTGCAGCAGTGGGTTTAAAATTTGAGCTTAGATTCACCTCCAATTTAATACAAATTTTTAGAGCTGAAATTGCTGTTTGACCATTGTCATAAGGGGGGAAGGAAAGAGCAAAGTATATTCATGTACTTAGTAATTTTCTAAGCAGAAGTATCACTAGCACACACTCATGTCCTGCATATTAGAAATTCTCACTTTTTCAGACAGTGAAGAAAAGCCTTTGTTGAGAATTTCTAACTTCATTATCAGTTGTCATTTGTAAAAAAGGGCATACAATATTTATTGAGAGCAATGTTTCTCTGCCCTTAGTTTAGCTTGAGGAAGAGCATTAAATATGCTTAAGAAATTTACACAACTCTCTGCGCCCAGCCATTTGGCACTAATTTAAAGCAGAGGCATCACATATGAGTTTAATTAAAAGCCTCTCCTGCCCCATTTGTCAATCAATGAGCTACAGCAGACATGGGAAATGGAGCAAGGATTTCAGAGCTCCTGCAGTGCTCATAGTAGTGGGGTTTATGGTTAGCATGCGAAGTCATAGCTTCATACTCAATGTATTGGTTGAATTAACACCCGTTTAGCACTTTCCTTCTCCTTTCCTTCTGTTTGCTTTTGTTCCTTGCCTCCTAAAGAAAAACAGGACCAGGAGAGGTGACTTCCTACAGCCTGTCTCAATACTTGTTTCATATATAAGAAAAATGCAATTTAAGTGGCTCCATGTGAAAACTAGCTTAGCAGTATCGAGAAAAATACAAGATGGACATGGCTTAAATCAGCATTAACTACTTGGCTTTCATCCCTATACCATATCATAAAAGTCAAAAAGGTGTAGCATGTTACTAGATAAGCTGTTGATACTTCAAGCTCATTCCCACCTTATTAAACTCAGAGACATTTTGCCACAGACCCAGTCAGAGCAGGATCATAAACTGCACATGTGGTAGCTAAGGTGGTTCAATTACTTACAGATAATTCCTTGGCTGCAGATGTCATTAAAATCTTAAGCCGATGCTTTTTGTGTATTTGTTTGTTACTGAAGTATGAATGCTCTCCTCACATTGCAATAACTTTCATCTTCATCTGATTTTTCTCAGTCTGCTCTGAATAATCCGTTAGCATAAAAGAAGTTTTTAAAAATCCATCCATTTGATATTAGAGTATCAAAACATCACTGGGTCATAATTTTATGGTTATGTTATATGCACAGTTTCAAGCTTGCCACTAAAAGCTCAGAATTGCAAACCGTTATAATTGCAAAGCAAATACAGAATTGCAAATGAGTGAGGAGTTTCAAAATAGAATGGTTGAAATTATAATGATGTTGATCCACTCACATTCAGTGTCATTCAAATAGATGTTCATTTTCCTCAGAAAATTCTAGTCCATTTTCAAAAGTAGAACTTTTTCCTTCCACATATATTATTTGTCCTTCACATTATGCTGAACAATCAGGAATTTTTTAAAAAATCAAAGCATTTCAAAGTTTGTGTGATATCTGTATTATAACAAAAATTTTGGCTTGAGATTTAGACAGAAGCCTGGAGTTATCAGAAAGTTTAAGACTTCTGATTCTGTCCTGCTGATGTCTTTTCTGGAAAGACAGGTCAGTTGTCTGGCTGTACATTACCCAGCACTGTGCTGTGCTGAACTGCATCAAAGTGCAACAGCATGAATATAATTAAGCAGCAGCCATCAGGGTATTCCATTTGTTTTGCCCTGATTTAGCTAAGGTCTGAGGCAGATAAGGAAAAGGACGGCTATTAGAAATGTCTGAATCAAGCTGAATCCCAGGAAGAGTGAATAGCTACACCGAGGCACAGCTGAATGTGTCCTACACTCCTGATTTTCACTGAACTGCCCGCTGTCTCCTGTGATACGGCACTAAGGACATTTGCCCTTTCCAATTCAAAAGCTGACATAGGAATGTATTACATTCTGGGCAAAATTTCACCCTTTGGAGCATTACATCACTTCTGTTGGAGATGAAAGGATGTAACAAGGCAGAATTTCGATCAGTTTGCATCAAGCGTTCTCCATATTATAAAAACTTTACTAATTATGTATCAGCTAAAAGGAGGCTTCAGGTAATCACAAGTAGAGAAAAAAATACATATATAAATTTCAAGTGTTTAAATTCCATTTTTTTCTTCTCAAATTTAAGGTAGTCATTCACTATTGGGCTCCAATTCAATTTCCACCTAAATCAATAGAAAGGCTCACTTTTCTTTTAATGTGTCTTAGAGAAGATCCTCACTAGCACATTTGTTAGGATCACTTAGGCACTCAACTCGTGTTGATTTCCCTGCAAATGTATAAGAATCTGGGAGATAATGACTAAGGAATAAACACAAATTATTTTCTTTTGGAGAAAATCCATGCCTTGATCCAAGCAAGCAGTAGATACTGTGGTCAACTTTCTGACAGAAGAGTATTCCCTTCAAATGAAACACTTACACATTCTTGTGCAGTGATTGACAAAGAGAACGGAGCAAAGTAAAGAATCAGCATATTCCAACTCCTTAGCACAGTTTTGAAAAAAAATGAGGCAAGTATCACAACAGGGAAGGATGGAATTTGCACCTACTGAAGATACTGCCAGTATTTTCGCACTTTTTCAGAGAATCATAAAATGGTTTGGGTTGGAAGGGACCTTAAAGATCATCTAGTTCCAACGTCTCTGCCATGGACAGGGACACCTTCCGCTAGACCAGGTTGTTCAAAGCTCTGTCCAACCTGGCCTTGAACACTTCCAGGGATGGGGCACCCACAACTTCTCTGGGCAACCTCTTCCAGTGCCTCACCACCCTCATAGTGAAGAATTTCTTCCTTATATCTAATTTCAATTCTACCCTCTTTCAGTTTAAAGCCATTACCCCTTCTCCTATCACTACATTTACCTTGTAAAAAGTCCCTCTCCAGCTTTCTTGTAGGCCCCCTTCAGGTACTGGAAGGCTGCTAGAAGGTCTCCCCGGAGCCTTCTCTTCTCCAGGCTGAGCAACCCAAACTCTCTCAGCCTGTCTTCATAGGAGAGGTGCTCCAGCCCCGATCATCTTCATGACCCTCCTCTGGACTCGCTCCGACATGTCCATGTCCTTCTTATGTTGGGGGCCCCAGAGCTGAATGCAGTACTCCAGATGGGGTCTCATAAGAGCGGAGTAGAGGGGAAGAATCACCTCCCTCGACCTGCTGGTCACGCTTCTTTCAATGCAGCCCAGGATGCGGTTGGCTTTCTGGGCTGCAAGCGCATGTTGCCAGGTCATGCTGAGCTTCTCATCAACCAACACCCCCAAGTCCTTCTCCTCAGGGCTGCTCTCAATCCATTCTCTGCCCAACCTGTATTTGTGCTTGGGATTGCCCTGACCTATGTGCAGGACCTTGCACTTGGCCTTGTTGAACTTCACGAGGTTCACATGGGCCCACTTCTAAAGCCTGTCAAGATCCCTCTGGATGAAATCCCTTCTCTCCAGCATGTTGACCACACCACACAGCTTGGTGTTGTCGGCAAACTTGCTGAGGGTGCACTCAATCCTACTGTCCATGTCGCTGACAAAGATGTTAAACAGCAACGGTTCCAATACCAACCCCTGAGGAATGCCACTCGTCACTGGTCTCCACTTGGACATTAAGCCATTGACCACAACTCTTTGAGTGCAACCATCCAGCCAATTCCTTATCCACTGAGTGATCCATCCGTCAAATCCATCTCTCTCCAATTTAGAGACAATGCTGTCATGCAGGACAGTGTCAAATGCTTTGCACAAGTCCAGGTCAGTTGCTCTTTCCTTAACCACTAACGCTGTAACCCCATTGTAGAAGGCCACCAAATTTGTCAGGCACGATTTGCCCTTAGTGAAGCCATCACAGCATCTTAAATATCGCAAGTACATTTAATTAAATCCAATAACTTATATTTAAATAGAATTAATGCTTCAGAAAGGAATCCAAGCCTTGCCTTGACAGCAAAGGCAGAACTCTTCTGCTTTATCAGGTAGTTTTTCTCTCCCCCACCCCCATCCCCCTGTGATTTCAAGATGTTAACCACCAGCTATTTTAAGAAGTTGAGCAGTCTTAAAAAGTTGTGTTTCTCCAGCTGAAACAGGTATACTCTAACTTCTCAATATTGATTCTTAGGTTATAACAACTAAAGAGCTCTTTACTGCCTGCTATTATTTCTCTTTTACAGCCTAAGGAAGTCATCTCTCATTTACTAATTTTGCAATTAAAGAGATTGAGTTAAACTGCTTAGTCCGAGGCTTTTTTCCACCGTTATGGCTTCTTTCTGCATTGTCTTCAGTTTTTCAAAAACCATTTTAAAAAGTAGTCTCCTGAAAGGGAGGACTACAGCACTGCTGCATTAGTATCAGCAGTGCTGTACTCAGAGGCAGTAATAAAATGATCACCTTTCTCCAGCTACTCCCTAGTTTTGACCTTGTGGTGCTCATTCCGAGTTGGTGTTTCAGATCTCTTCCAGAGCTAGTTTGTTTTTCAAGACACTATCTTTTGCTCTGCAGGTATAGCCTTCATCCCTTTTAAGTTATCAGAGATTATACAATGTACTTTGAGATGAATGATGGAAATAATGAGGCATAATATCTCTCCCTTCAGAACTCAGTGGTGTTTTGCCATTGACATGGACTCTATGAAGTCTGTCAAACAGCTAATTCTTAATTCATTTAACATAACCTTTAATTATATTGTTTTGTACAATTTTATTAGCAAAATGCCACGTGATACTGCCGATACCTTTACGAAATGTAATTTTATTATTTCATGCAGGTAACTTTATTGAGCAAATATAGAATAATTTCAAAGATTTCCTGTTATTAATTACATTGCTATCCTTAGGTCGTTTTAAATTTAATTCCTCATGAGGTTTTTTACTCTTCTGTTTAGGATAGATGCAATATAACCGATCTATAAGTAGCTGTTTTCATCCTACTTACTTCTCTTCTTTCTGGAGTTTCTAAGCTTTTACTTTGTTACAACTCACATTAAAAGTGGATGTCAGCTGATGGAGATTTCCCTCAGCTTGCTTTTGAGAAATCTGGGATGAACTCTATTAATTTAAGAATGTGAAACATAACTCCTTTGGGGTGGAAAGTACAGCAGCACCTTGATGAAATGCAAGTACATACTCCTTCTTTCTGAATACATTTGCATACAACCCTTTAAATGTCTCTATCTTTCTTTTTTTATTAACCTTTTTTCTCTCCCAACAGCAAGCCTGGGCAAGTTAGAAAAAGCAACCCTTTCTGAAACCACTGTGCTAGCAGCCATTGAAAAATATTGAATACACTGGTGTTGCATACGAATTTTCCAACTGTCTCCCAAAGTCATCTTCCTGACATTCTCATCGTGAAACACAGAGGTGGGTGGGGTGGGGGTGGTGTTAGGTTGTTGTTCTGGACATGTTTGACTTTCTTGGACTTGGTTAATTTTGGGAAGATCTAAGTTGGTGGATGAGATTATTTTAATAATATCTTTTTTACACTTTTAGTTTCAGTGGGTCAAAACATTTCAGAGTAAAGAACTTGAATGAAAAAAATGAAAACAATAAAAAATAACTTTCCTTTGTTAACAATCTCAAAAAAAAAAAAGCTGATGACATCCAAAACACTAAACACTGAGAAACAGCAGCTATGCACAGCAGCTATGCACAGCAGCCATGCTTTATAGCATTTTTAATAGCTAACTGTAGATTCAGTACCCCTAAAATATAATTCTCGAGCCAACCAATATGATGTCATTAAAATTCTTTATTCATTTATTTGAAGTTGTTTCACTGACTTATTCCATTGACATCTAAGCCATTACAATACCAATTGCAATGTCTCCATGTTATGATGTTACAGTAATTGCAGTCTCATACAATGCAATTTTTTTTTTGCTAATTTTGGTTGCTTCAGACAAGCCCCTCTTCTGGTATTAACTGCACTGTCTCAGACATTTCGACTGACACAGTAACCATTGCAGGGATACATAACTGCAGTTTATTGGCAAGAACTTGGACTTAGGCCTGCTATTTACATTCAAAATTAATTCAAAATCATGTTAGTTGTGTGGAAAAAAAGTATTAATTATATTGACAGTAATTCCACTCTAAATACAATTTAGCATTTGAATTACAAGTCTGTTGTAAAGGGGGGACGGGGGGGAAATCACATTCCAGATCGTCAGCTACAGCACTTTCCCCCCCAAAAAAAAAATTGAAATGAGATTTATTTTCCAGACTTCTCTAGGTTTTGTAAAACATTCCATTAGAAACATGCACTTAGGATTGCAACTACATAGAAGAAATATTTTAATCAAATTTCCTACCTTTCTACCATAGGAAAGACCTGAATGTTCATCTGTTTTTCAAAATGTTTAAAATAAAGCTTAGCCAGGAGTAGCCCAGAATACCTTCGAAGATCATGGAACCTGTTAGGTTGTTCTGACCTGAACCAAGGAGCCGGCAAAATTCCAGATATTGCGTCCTCAGAAGAAGATAAATGGAACAGAAATGTTTCATGCTTGAGAGAGAGAGAGATCCTCTCGCCTCCCTAACGATCCACGCACGGTGTGCATATAGTAGTGCCCCCTGTTAACTCGACTAGTTAATAGGCATACAGGGAACGTACCTTGCCCTGAAATCTTCCACTCGCTCTTCTCCTTCTGCATCCCAGGCACATTATGGAAGGAAGCAGCCATTTGCGCACTATGAGAGAGAGAGAAAAAAAACCTTGCTTTTATTCCCTAATGCTATATAATCTTCATATACAAAAAGCTAAATCCTACTTTCAGAAACACACACAAAGACATCAATTTCTGTCAATAAATGGCCACTCATTAATATAAAAGGGCAAAACATAATTCAGTGGAATGAGTTAAGTATAGAACAAGAACTTCGTAATTCCCCTGTCTAGCCTGAGTCAAACTCTTTGTGCTATTTTTACATACCAGCTTTCAATATTTAGAAAAGACAGATCAATAAAAATTAGGGTCAAATGTTCATTTTGACAATAATTATCAATAATCACGTTATTGACCTAGAAATACAATTAAAAAAATTAAATGCAAGAAACTCTTAGTGCATCACTGTTTTTAATCAAAATGATACTGCTATGCTCCTTCATTGCCATTTATCTGAATTGTCAGCCATTTTTACAGAATGACAGAAAAAAACTGATCCATTTATAGGTTTATCTGGAGTTTAAAGGCATAGTTTTTTCTGGTAGCAGAGAAATAAGCAAGGTTAAAAAAACAAAAGTAACTGTGAAAGAGCTCTAGTTTCCCAATAGATTGTTTTATAGGTTTTCTGAAAGTTTCCGATCAATCTCTTTCTGCTTTGTCCTCTATAACTGGAAATCAAACTCTAATAAGAGAAGATTAGACATAAAATAAAGGGATTATTTTGTAGTTTACTATGATGGCTATCTTTAAAAAACACAGTGTAGTTTTCTTATATGTGCACTTAACTCAAGGAATAAGGAAGGCAGTAAGTGCTAGGCCAGATGAACAGACTCCAGGACTCTTGTAAACTTTAGGACAGCTCAGAGACTCTCTTTGAGACCAAGTCTAAACTTTAATTAAAAATCTTGAAGGGGCCAAATTAGTTGCTTGCACAAAAAAAAGTACACCAGGTACTTGGGCTCTTACACAGGGAACAAAATTTCAGTCAAGGTATTGCAAACAGTACAAGAGATGTTATAAACATGCAGGAATCCTGGTATCTAATATAGATGGATGAATTTAAGGCAGTCCTTTGGCTTATATAGGTAGTAGTCACATCTGACTTCACAAACCCTCTGTAGATATAACTTTGTCTAGAGACTGCAGTACAAAGATGTACTTCACCTTTGACAGGATGCTTGTGCCCAACAGCTCTACCCTGTCTTTTCAAGGAACAGTCGCTTCTGATCTGATTTTCTTTCACACTGACTCAAAGCCCAAAAAACCCATAAAAGACACTACTATACTCCTGGTTGGTGAGACAGGATTACAGCAACTCATAAAATGACTCTGTGAGCGGTTACCTTCCTATGGCTTTTTTCCTGGGCTATTTTAGCCATATTTGTTAATAGTTTGCTAAATCCAGCAGTTTATATATGCTTTATCAAATAGGTAGCCAGATAAGAATCAAACTAATTAGGAGTACTGTGCCAATTTCAACCGCCCCTTAACAATCTTCATAGGCTTGGTGTAATTTAGTACTTTAACCCAACGGAGAAGACTCTAATGCTAACACATCACAGGCATCTAACAGTCCAGAGTTTTCAAAATGTGCGTGAAGGGAATGAGGTGTGAAAGTGAGTGTTACGAAGTCCAGCAGCAAAACAGTTGATATGTGGAAGACGCCTAACAAATTCAACAATCTATTTAGGAGATAAAGATGGAAGATATTTACAATGATCTAAATCAGAAATTGTCTTCATAAGGAATTCAGTCCAGAAAGAGTTTGTAAATAATAGCATGACCAGATTATTACTACATGACTTTATATTCTAAGTACAATTAACCATCTAAAACCAAATGCACAGTACATTGGCAGTTATTCAAACTAATTACTTAATGGTTTTTATGCTTCTGTCTTTGCATTTTCACACCAAAGGTCTGTTTAAGAAATATGGGGAGAAAATTCTGTTTCAATAGTGAAAACTCCTAGCTTGTCCTGCAGACAACGACACCATTTTCTTCTTCCTATTACCATGTCCTTTTCCACCAAGGACAAGAAAATTACATCCTCCAGCTTTTTCTGCTGCAGTACTCTCCAGAGGATATCTGAAAATGGATACCTATTTCCATTACATTCTATACACAGAATTTTACCCACCTTGCTATTTTTCATCCCTTCATTATTCACTAATCCCATGACTAGGATAGGGGCCCCAGCATCACAAATTGCACCAAGCTCCTCGAAACCAACCAGTTTAGCATGAACAGAAAGGTGCTCCAGGCAAGCTACAGTCTTGCTTTTGCCTTTAGACAACCTGTTTCTCTTGATCTCTGTTCCCTTTGAGCGTGGATGTCTGGCATTCATGAGGTTTCTTAGCCCCCTGTGATCTCAGGTGGCCTCCACAAATTGGCTGCCTGTATTCAGAGGCAACAGTCCCCTCCCCACATCAGCTGCTGCAACACAAGTTTGCCTAAAGTGAAAGATCCCGATGCCAAATTAAATTGTTCTACCTCATTTGGCCCAGCTAGGTCTGTTGAGTCATTGCAGACATCCTCCAGTGTGAGGCATCCAGAGTAACCTGGTTCCCTGGAGGGCATTTGGTGGCCCTCCAAGAAAACACCTCCTGTGCTTTACCGTCAAGTGCCTCTGGCTCCCCAGATAGAGGCACCTTTGCTCATCTCCAGATGGTTCACCTGAGATCAAGTCACCCTCAGGCATCCCATGGCACACTCAAGACTGCCAACTATAGTCAGCCCCACATTATTTTTTCATGCACATGGAAAAAGTGGCATCCTTCACGATTGCCAGCTCTTGGTATTCTCAGGAGCAACTCTAAAATCAAGAGGGTTTGGTTTTTTTTTTCCTAGAAGTCTTGTCTAAACAAATGAGGATGATCAACTGAAGAAGGGAGCCTGTTTTGGATGACTACTGCCTCTTTCTGAATGAAATGGGCATTAGAGCAGCTTAAAGACAGAAGTAAGACAAATTAAGTTTCTTGCAACACAGACTGCAAAACTTCTATTTCCCCCAAATAGATTAAAATAATTCAGTACTTATTTTAACCCAGACTTTCCACCACTCCTGTTGTAACATTAAAAATCATTCCATTGTTTCTTGTCACTAACTTTTCAAATACCAAAGCCTAATGTATAGCAACTATAGCAAGGAAAACAAAACAAAACACCCAACACTGGGAGTAATACCTTATAAGTCACTAGTATCAAGTTTACAATCAAGTATTCAAAAGGTATTACAGACGAATTCTCTAGATGTCATGACCATTATTCATTCTGAAATCTGCAGTATTTCATTAAATTGTATATCTGAATATGGACAGTTTTCAGCCTCAGGAAATAAATATTCTGTTCTTCATAATTCTAGTGGGAGATGAGACAAGACTGAATGAAACTTCTTACACTTCAGGTCTGGCAGGCTACATCTAGAATGTATTTAATCCAGACAATTCAAAAGAATTATAAAACAGTCAGGTATATTATTTCAAATTAACCTTCAATATTTTCTTTTGGTTTATGGAAATGGCATAGAAAATATTTTTAAATATTTTCTTCCTTACTTTATTAGATGTTTAATTTTAAAGCATATTAATTTATGTGTGTGAAATTAATTGCTTTCTATTGGCTGTTATATTACTTATTTTCCTTCAGGAAACACATGATTTGGGTACCCTCACTGTGTTCATGTAGTTATACCACCAACAACATTACATATGGCCTCATACTCACTCTAAAACTAGTGCTACCACTGGGGTAATGTAAAATCAATGGTTTTAAACCTGAATGTGTGGCCTAAATGACCACTTTTATTACCACTTTCCAAGGGATCACTGCCTTTTTCATTTATAGTGTTCAAGGAGAAGTTATGAATGATAGCTATCACCTTGTAAGTATGCAATGAGATTAAATTAATGTTTGTTATTTATATGAACGGCAATGAATGAACACAGAATGCTCTTCATTAATGATTGAGCTGACAAAAAACACAGGAATAATTTCATTCAATTTAAAGTAAACTCAAGCATATCGTTATTGAACGACACGAAGTGTCAAACAGTCTTTTATCCCCTTTCTTTCTTTTTGTACAGCCTGCTTTAGAGACTGGTCCACAAAACACTGGAACAGCCTGTACTTATAAGGTTGGCTTTTATCCTTGTTTTTACCCACCCTTTGTAAGTAGGAAAGGACTATTATCCAAACTCAGAAAGACGGCAGAGCTCAGATACTTTCCTGAGAGCCTGTGTCGTTCAAACCTTCCACCCTCTGCCTGTACCTGTCACTATTTTGTTTACTTTTTTAATTCAGAAAGTCTAAAATGAGGGTTTTTAAATAGTTCTGAGTACCTGCAGTGGCTAGACCATTTGTCCTTAGGTAAGCTTGGCTAATAAAGTAGTTTAGTAGTTCAGCAAGTTTATTATCTGCATATATTTAAACCAATCTGAATATGAAAACAAGCTCAGACTTTCCCCCCTTTCTCCCTTTGTGATTACAAAGTCATTTATACCTTTCTGACAGACAACTTAGACTTTTTCCTCCCCACCAATGTAGCTATTTTCTGGCAGTTCTCTGAAATGGAGGACTACTAATCAATTTCTGTTAATTTGATAAATATAATCAAATCAATCAAGCATTAAAAAAGAAAAAATGGACAAAATGCATCACTCTAAGTGCAGGGCCTTAAAAGCTCATTTAGTCTGGGCACTCTGCCCACAACTGTACTGCTGAAGGAGGAATCAATTCCATACACCTCAGTAACCACCTTCTCTATAGAAAAAGGCCTTTATGTGAGATCATATGTTGTGAAATAGTTGCAACTTTATTCGGAATGATGTAATTAGAACCATAGTGCTATTTTTTCAAATGCTCGTAGTTCTGCATTACCTGTATTTTCAGCTTAATTCTGATTCAAAAAACTAATAGAGATTCTGAGTGTTGTATAGTATTAAGACAACAGTCCTGCGTTAAAGGTGTTTAAGCTGGAGTAAGGATGAAAAGGCTAAATGATTATTTAATTGGAAACACATGGTAGATAATGGGATAGAGGTTTAAATTTCCTAATTATATCTATTGCCAGTATCTTTAGGATAAAGAAGATGGGAACAAATCATCTCAGACATGCTAACCACCCAGAGGTTTTTTTATTATTGTGCTTGATCTTACAGGCTATTAATAAACTACAGGTAATTACCGCATTTAGTGGTACATTATCAAACATGTTTACAAACATATAAACTGAAGCACTATAAAGTTCAGCAGAGGAAATCCTGCTACTGAAAGATTCAGATTCATGCTGAGTCAAATATGGGGAGGTAATTGGTTTTTCAAGGACAGGAGATGGCATCTGATCTAATCAAGAGACATCTGCATCTCCAGGGAAGAGGAAAAGGTAGTTTAAGAAAAGACAACTGACAAGACCGTCTCCTGAATAAGAAAAACAAGTTTGGAAGAAAAACATTGTCTGCTTCCACCTGCAGGAGGACTTCTCAAAGGAGATTAGCTGTGAAAGGGATTGTCTCTGGCGTGTGTGGTTGCTGGCGTATGGCATGCAAAAAGATACACCGTCTCAGCAACTTACAAGCGATAGCACAACCTCTCCACTCTAATCTTTGTGTAAGCTGATTAAATGAGGTTGTTCTTTCATCTCTTCATATGTCTTCTAGAAAAATCTGTAATAATGTTGACTATTTTGGAAGCAGTAAATAAACATCTTCATTTGCATTACAATATAGCTTGAGTTACGAGCAATTACAATGTAAATTGATAGCAGAATTTATCACACTGAAAGGCATGCTGAATCTATAAATCAGGACACTGCAATACCATAACAAGTGCCCAGGTCTCCAGCAAGATCGAAGGTAACAGCATGTGGTCCCTTCGAAGCTTCGTGATTAGGTGGGGAGTTGATACCTGAGAGTTCAGGAGGGAAAGGAGCAACAAGCAGAAATCAGGAAGACACACTGGCATTCGACAAAATAGTCACTGAGGACTCCCGGGGAGTTTGTCATGTCATGTTCGTGCCTTAAACCCAAGGTTATAGTTCCTTCTTATGACTTTGAACACATGTTTTCTAATGACATGAGAAAAACCAAGTTTCTAACCTCCTCTATGACATAATAGCCTAATGGCTCTATGGCACAGGACAGTGGATAATAGCAATTCTAACCCAGATTAAGGCTAGACTGCTGTTGAAAGTACTAGCGGCAAAACTAAAGATTAAGCCTCCTTTGTTTGGCACAATAAAGGCACATATGTACCATTTCCTTCCTTGAACAGCTTACAGCCTGAATAAACAGGAAAGGTGTCTGTAAAAGCATAATGAACAGTGCTATGTTGATAAATGTCACATTACTCATGATTTATCTGTATATGTTTTGAGCACGCTTTTCCGAGACATGTATTCACAAATCAAGGGAGGTGACTCCCAGAAGATTCTTTAGAGGGAGAAAAATGGAAAGGATAGCACTAGGGAATGTGAGAAAAAGTGAAAATAGGGATGAAGTGAAAGATCTTTGGAACAGCCTCCCAATTAGCATTGCAAAAGTTGATCTGAACTTCTGGTTCAAACTCTATGTATAATTCCACTGACCTTCCACAACTGCAGTGAAAGCCCAATCTCATTTAGAGCCAGACAGCTGATTATGAAGTGATGCAAATCATGAGTTTATATGGCAAATTAAAAAAAAAGATCTGACACCTTTCTAGAGGTTGCCAGTGGTTAGCCATTGCAATTAATTTAGGTGGTTTCAAAGGAAAATATCAGTTGTAATACCCTTGTAACTCAACTTTTTAAGTAATCCCTGTTTAACAGGAAAATGTCTTAAACATATAAAGGTACTTTATAACCAAAGAAATATATATGTGTATATATATATTTAGAAATATATATATATTTATAACTTTATAACCAATATATATATTTATAACTTTATAACCAAAGAAATGCATTCTTTAAATAATGTATGAACCCCCAAGAAGGACTTGGGGGTACTGGTGGATGAAAAGCTGGACATGAGCCAGCAATGTGCGCTCGCAGCCCAGAAGGCCAATCGTCTCCTGGGCTGCATCCAAAGCAGCGTGGCCAGCAGGTCGAGGGAGGGGATTCTGCCCCTCTACTCTGCTCTGCTCCGGTGAGACCCCACCTGGAGCACTGCGTCCAGCTCTGGAGCCCTCAGCATAAGAAAGACACGGACCTGTTGGAGCGGGTCCAGAGGAGGGCCATGAAAATGACCAGGGGGGATGGAACACCTCTCCTGTGAAGAAAGGCTGAGAGAGTTGGGGTTTTTCAGCCTGGCGAAGAGAAGGCTCCGGGGAGACCTTAGTGCAGCCTTTCGGTATTTAAAGGGGGCTTCTAAAAAAGATAGGGACAAACTATTTAGCAGGGCCTGTTGCGACAGGCCGAGGGGGAATGGCTTTAAACTAAAGGGGGGTAGATTTAGACTAGACATAAGGAAGAAATGTTTTATGCTGAGGGTGGTGAAGCACTGGCCCAGGTTGCCCAGAGAGATGGTGGATGCCCCATCCCTGGAAACATTCCAGGTCAGGTTGGACGGGGCTCTGAGCAACCTGATCTAGTGGAAGATGTCCCTGCCCATGGCAGGGGGGTTGGACTAGATGACCTTCAGAGGTCCCTTCCAATCCAAACTATTCTATGATTCACTCTACTGCTATTGACTATAGATTAAGTTATCCAGGATAGTGATATTTCACCAAAAAAAAAAAAAAAAAAAAGTACCACAAGAAAACCTGTGAGAAACAGATAACAGTAAAATGGTCATATATAATTCACTCAGATCTCAAGAACAATGTCTTCTGAAAATACAGCTTCAAGAAAAATATCATGTGCTTCACCATTTGAATTTCAGCATAAAAGAATACCAATTCCTTGCTAAAAATTGAAATGAAACCCAGGAAGGACATGAAGAACTTCTGCTAGCCAGAAGTATTCATCAGGAATGAAGAAACCAATATTCTGTGGGAAAACTTGATTGTAGGCTATAAAGATGCAACCTGGAATAGGTACGAAGCTTTCATACAAAATTCTTTGAGGCAGAACGGAACAAGAAGTCCTTTTGTTCTCCTTTTTTGCTGCCTAGTGTATTGATGTGCTTCTAAGTGTTAAAAAATTCAAATAACAATATATTAGTAATAGTCTATTCATATGTATTAATGAATCTGTAGAGGTCCTGTAATTATCTTCAGCTGATCTGAAGGATGCTCATTTATCCAGATGAAATCACATTCTTAAGGAAACAACTGAATAATCTAACTATTGAAACTAACACCCAGTATTAAGGAAGTATCAGCAAATGGTACACACCTCGCAGTGTAACCTCCCTCTTTAGTTTGCTCAAGATTTTGTCCTTACTCCAGAGGATCAGTAGACACAAAAGAAAAGCAGCAGACGGGAAAAACCTCCACTGGCCCTGTTAAAGAAACTGACTGTTTTGGTCAGTCCCAAGGCAATAGAAGAAGGGAAACTAACACAAACATAAATTAAATCTAAATATCAATTCTCCTCTGTCAGAGGTATGCTATAAATTTAGTTAAAGCAGCCTTGGGGAAATCAACTTTTTGACAGTCAATACTGGACAGTTTGGGAACTCCATTTGATCGTCGTATAGTTAGAGGAGCTAAAATCATCATCTACCCTTTAAACTGTCAGGGAAGCAGAGTTAATCATCTGCTTACTGCTACCAAGGGTCCATGCCTTCACCAGCAGTTACTCAAGCAGTGCATTTAAAAAAAGTAAGAGGTTAGCTCTATGGAAGGCACTGCAGAAAGAGCCATCTTCATGACTGACTTTGCAGATCTTGCATAGGATGAAAAAAATTTAATAAAATAGGAAGAGAAGCTTTCAAAGAAATGGCATACTGGTTTTGATTTTCAGATACTTACTTTGGAGACTTGTTATATGAATAGCATTTCTTTATCATCTTCAAAGAATGACAAACTCAGTTTTCTCATACAAGCCTTCCATAGCAATAACATACTGAGCAAGTCAGTTTCCAGGAAGTCCTCCTTATTTCTCTTACACTTTTACAGTTCTAGTTGCCCACTTAGCACTTAAAAATGAAAAATAACTAGCCCTGGTAAGTTGGATTGATATATTTTGTATGGAATAAGTACCACGAGCAAAGAAAATGAGAAACTGGCAAAAAGATAACATGCTTATATCTTATCAAAGGCCATACCTTTTCTATAGCAGAAAAACAGTAGACATTTTTGCAAAGTTTCTCTTAGCTATATGTGGCTATATGAAAGAAAGGCAGAAAAAGAAAGTTAGTGTGCTGGTTTTGGCTGGGATAGAGTTAATTTTCTTCCCAGTAGCTAGCATGGGGCTGTGTTTTGGATTGGTGCTGGAAACAGCGTTGATAACACAGGGATGTTTTCGTTACTGCTGAGCAGTGCTGACACAGAGTCAAGGCCTTTTCTGCTCCTCACCCCACCCCACCAGCGAGCAGGCTGGGGGGGGCACAAGAAGCTGGGAGGGGACACGGCCGGGACAGCTGACCCCAACGGACCCAAGGGATATCCCACACCATATGGTGTCATGCTCAGCGTATAAAGCTGGGGGAAGAAGGAGGAAGGGGGGGACGTTCAGAGCGATGGCGTTTGTCTTCCCAAGTCACTGTTACGCGTGATGGAGCCCTGCTTTCCTGGAGATGGCTGAACACCTGCCTGCTGGTGGGAAGCAGTGAAGGAATTCCTTGCTTTGCTTTGCTTGTGTGCGTGGCTTTTGCTTTACCTATTGAACTGTCTTCAGCTCAACCCACGAGTTTTCTCACTTTTACTCTTCTGATTCTTTTCCCCACCCCACCGCAGGGGGAGTGAGCGAGCGGCTGTGTGGGGCTTCGTTGCTGGCTGGGGTTAAACCGCAATAGTTAGGCAGAAAAAGATATGTATAGATGATATTATTTTACAGATACCATTCATATTATCATGATAATATGACAGCTATGCTGGGTAAAGAATACACAAAATGAAAAAGACTTGGTAGCGATTACCAAAACAATCATACTCCGCACATTTCAAATAGGCTGTTTTGATACTGTAAGTATTTTTATTCTCCGTATCTGTCTGGCATAAAAACTTATGACAAGCCAGTGCTCAGATGTCCAGGAACCACAGATTTTAATACTGTGAAGGCAGAGATTGTGTTAGAAACATTTGGGGAATGGTGTTTGTGTTACGTTATGTTACCTAAATTTTGAAACAAGGCATATTTTCTGAGTATGAGTGCTGACCAAAACATAATCATTGCAAGGTACCTTAACTCCATACCAGTCTTAAAAGGTTTAGCAAGTAGCTTTCCTCGCATAAATCCTTTACTATATTTGTTTTTGTAGTTTCTTCTTTTACAAAACAGAAGGTTTCCAAGTCACCTAAACTATTTCCAGCCATTTTTTGCCAGAATTCCTCCTGGATCAACTTCTCACCAATCTCAACCTCCCAGAGCAGCTGTGCCTACACAGTGGGTCTGAGCAAGGCAGCAGGCATTTCCCGCAGGGAACCAGGCTGTCCCCACCATTATCCCAAAAGGCTGTGGAAAAACTGCACATAATCACAGCAATGCTGACCTTCCTGATCCTTTTGAATACTACCTGTTGTCTTTTTTTTTTTCTTTTTTTTCTTTCCTAAATGATCTAAAAGTCTTGTAAATTTTTGGGGTTTCAGAAATTAAAAATAACTGGTAAAATACAAATTTAACTTTTCTTCCTTTATATCCATTGCCATCACCTCTTCCAAGATTTAAAACATGCTTCTATTACTGATCAAACCATATTACAAACATGGATTTGCTTCCTTTACTGAAAAAGCATAAAGTATATATGCAATTCCTTTACAGTTCTCCCCCTTGGCTTTCACAATAAGCGTATTTCATATCTATTTTGAAATAGTCAAAACTAATGAATTCAAAATCTTTTTCCCAGCCTCATTATGTTTGATAAACATTTGATAAACATTATGCTTGTGAAAGGCCTAAGCAATAACTGATTTTGAACTCAGCTTGCAGTGTAGTAACCTAAGACTGAAATTCCAGGACTTTATGACAATTCTCTATTCTCAATCTCTCTTATGCAAAATAAGGACAGAGGAAAATTTTAGAGTGCATTTGGGAAGGTAAGTCTCAGCTACATTAATTCAAAGTTTGTCCAATTTTAATTACAATATTTGAAATGAGATAACACAGTACCATAGAGAGAAATTCTAGCAACGTGCCAAATGTTTTTATAATTCACCACAATATCCTTACATCCTGCTGTTCAGCTAACAGTAATTTTTCGTTTGCCAGCCAGTAATACCACCCTAATCACCTACTATATTTGAATTTTTCCCCTAAGAATTATATATTTGATATTATTAGTACTCCTGTACAGAAATCTAATAATAGTTCCATTTCTTTAATTTAGTTTTCTAGCTAGGAAACAGTATTTGAATGTGTAAAACTTTACAATAAATTCAGAGAATTGGAAGTTTAGAATTAAAGCCTCCACCATGTCAAAAACCGAAAGCCTTAAACGAGAATTATTTGTTCGGTCAGCGGCGTGCCCACATTTCTGTGGGTCCTGCTTAGCAGAGCACTGAACGCTGGCAGAGCACAAGCTGACTTTTTGTAAATCTCTGAGTGAGGCAGGTATTAAGAGCCTCTGGCTGTCTGACATATGCTCAGGACGATATAGACGACCATGAGGCAAAGGGCAAGAGAAGGGTGATAATACAGCAAAAGAAAGGCCTGTTCTCTCTTAGTTTCCAAATTGCTCAGAGGAGAATTAGAGAACAGGTCCTCGGAGCCGAGGATCAGCGTAGCAGAGGCCAGGTATGCCCCTGATGGCTCTTCAGGAAGGTTAGCAGTTGGGGATCTATATCAAAGCAGTCATCTCGTCTCCCTGCCTTGAGACTGTTTTTGGCAGAATATGTAACAGCCTCTTGAGGCTGCGATGTAAACTATTTCACACAGAGAAATGCTGATACGTTTTTCCAGAGAAATTACTTTGACCTTTATGTTTTGTTAACAGTTCTCGTGGATTAGTCTGACCACTTTACAGCAATATTTGTACTGTAATAAGTTCTATTAATATTTTCTTAAATGGGAAACGTATTCGGTCAAAAGTGACCCTATGTAACTCTACCAATTCCCAACATCACTTGAAGATTCAGCAGTTTTCTACACATTTCTTCACTTGTAAAGCTGTGACTATTTGTGCTGATGAGGACTCCCTCCCCACTCTCAATTTCATTTCACTGGTTGAGGAGCTACTTCTGACAAAATTTTGTTCTAGTTTCCAAGATATTACAATTTTCCAGTATCACTTATCATTTCAAGCCTGACAAATGCCTTTCAAATTTATAGAGCCTTGAGGAATGATGGATCTTGTCTTTTCACTAATACTACCACGATGAGGCAGGCACAAAAGTTGTGATTAATTTGCAAAAATTTCACATCTAAGCATTTCACTGATTTTGATAGAATTTTACGTTTTTAAACATTGCATTGTTAAATGACTTTACCACTTACACTTCAGGCTGCTGAGTTCACTCCCACCAAAAAGCTCTTTGGTCTGCTTTATCAGTTTGAATGACCACTTGGAAATATTTTGTGATATATCATGCACTGCACATTGTTTCTGAAATACAATACATCTGTTAGGTTACTTGCAAGATTTTCTCTTTTTCTTAGTACCGCAGTTTGCTTTAGATTTCTGAAATTACTGTCTCAATCCTGGAAACAGTGACTACTGATCTGTATTCCTAAACTTGCAGTGTTTCTCTAAACCTTCTAAAATCAATGTAAAGACTCAATTTAAGAGGATGTTGTATTAATTCCTAACACTCACTAAGCTCATTGCACTACTGATACATAAAGTAACGAAAGGCTTAGACCTTGTTTCTTCTATTTTTTTCTTTATTAATTATTCTTATTTATTACACAGATTTTTATGTAGTCTAAAGTACAGCTGGGAGAGACACTTCCTATTTATTTCTGGTTAAGTTTTTCCTATTATCTTCAGCCTTAGGTAATGGCCACTGATGTCAGTAGAAGACTCGCTTAACTACAACAAGCACTGGATTTGTTCCCCAATTACCAAAGGCCATTAGTTCAGTTGCATCATTTTATGGAAAAGGCTCTATTCACTTTATACGTGCTGCAAAAGCCAGCTGGCCCCAGTTCTGTAAAATAAAGGTTGTTTGTCTGAAATGTACCTTCTCCATTTATCATTACTCAAGGTGCTTGAGAACAGTTTAAATATTTACTTTTAATAACAAGAATTGCTAGCCATATTAAATTACTCTTGAGAAATAGTTCAAAGAGTCGTTTTACCTGAAAAGAAATATTGAAAATGTTTCTGCAGTAATACAGCAAGCACACATTTTCAAATTATTAGTACCAAAGGCACATTTAGCTGCAACGCCTGAAATTCATTAGGACACACACTGAACGATACAGCATTTTCAGCTTGACCAAATACCTTATTGCATCTGCTCATATTTTTAAAATACCTGGGCAACCTAATGGTACATAAATATTGCTCTCAGCTAGTTCTCTTTTTCAGGAAAAAATGTAAATGTATTTCTCATTAAACTAATGAAGGCAGTACTTAAGCGTATTTGAAGGATTGCCAAAATGCCAATACCAGCGTTGAAACAAAATAATTTGTCAATGGCATGACACAAGGGCATGGCTGTTATTAGTAATGATAAATTGGTAGAAAGTCCTTTAGCTATATCCAAAGTCCCAGTAAAGACTGATTATAGAAACACCATATGGCCCTCTCCTTCAAGTCGTATCGGGGTTGTATTGTTTGATTAATATTTTGTTTTTTATAAATAGAACCTTTTGGGCAAAGTCAACTGAGCCTGAGAATCAAAGCCTACCTACTTCTACCTAAAACTTCCTTATGATTATTTGGCAAATTAAAATTATTTTCTGGAAATATTCCAGTCATTACTCCAAGAAAAGGCCGATATTTAACAAAAGTTGGGACAATCAGTTCCGTGTTGACAGATTTGATTTCCTGTATGCAAAACAGCAAACAACTGCCCCCTAAAGTCAAAACTTCAGTGAAATATTGTGGGGTTTTGGAATTGCAAATCACTCTGTGTCATTGCTTTTGTGCAGGGGTGTATGGTTCAGGAAGATTATCTCTACTGTGTGACTCTATGTGCTCTCACTGTCTAGAGGATCCTATTTAAAACACCTAAAGACCACCACCTTGAGCCCGTTCGTAGAAACCTGAGAGACTAAATTACATTTTCTAATGACCTAGCTTACAGCCAATGAATCATAAAATGGTCTTGATTGAGCAAAACTTCACTGGAACTGGGAGAAAAGAAAAACACAGTAACAATTCAATTTGTGAAACCAGAAACCTCCCTGAAGAGACGAGCCACCTTGCTACCTCCCCAGGAGGTAGCAAATGTTCTTGCAGGTACCCCACTTCTTTTTGACTGACAGCAGCTGAATTACTGTATATCTGGGTTTCCTGAGGCCACCCCAGCTTCAGGAGGTCTGTGTCCTGTCAGCTTCCCCCGTCACTGCTGATCGGCCAGTACTATTCACTAACTCATTTTACCATTAGCTACTTACAGTAACAGTATTTGTCTCCCCTTATTTGCTATTAGCTACTCCTATTAACAGCACTTCTTGCATATTTTTCCTGCTGTTTGGGTTATCTGGTAACTTTTAGTACTGTGCTAGTCACAGAAGCCAACGCACTGGCTGCATCTGCAGGCCAATCTCAGACATCTCGCCCTGCCCAGTTCTCCTTTTTGCTACACCCCCGTCCACACTCTTCCACCTCACCACCCCAGCTATTACTAAAGCACTTGCTTTATAAAATTTTCAGCAACATACAGCTCTACACAGAAGAGAGATATCCTGAATAAGCCTTTTCCCTTTAAAACAAGAAAAAAACCCTTTCTGCAAGAAACGTACTTTGAACACAGTTTCACATTGCATTTTTTAAGGTGATTGCTCACACAGTTACCAATTTCACCTTTTTCTCAGTTAGGAATTGGTCCTAGCTGCTTCTAAAAGAAGTGGCCTTAATATTGCAACCTACATGAGGAGATCAGCCATTTTATATCCTCTCAACCATTTCCAGGTAAATCTCTCTATTCTGCAGTGGATGACTTCACAGTTCCTATTCCGGCTAGCATCTCTTCCTCTGGAGACCATCTCCCCTACACTTCAGACCAGCAGGCTTGCAATGGTATAAAGTGGCAATTTAACCATAGTGACTGTCTAAAAAGGGCTTTTAACTAGGTTAGTATAATGAATGCACCCACTCAATTGAAAGTGTTGAAGTTGCATAGCAAAGAAATCTTTGCCCTCCCACTTAAAAGTTAAAAAAAAAAAAAAAAAAATTCTACTTTTTCACCAAACAGAATGTTTGGTTGGTGTTAATTAGCATTTCCATAACTTTTTCTTTAAAAAAAGCCCCTACGTTTTATCAGTCTCATTGATTTGATTTACTTGAATTCTGTTGCTGTTTATGTTTATTCCTAAAACTGAATATCAGAGATAAAAATATGGCTGGCACACAGCAAAAATGCATATCTACTTAGTATCACTTTCACTCAGGCCACCTGAAAGAACTTGCTTTCACGGTGATGATGAGTTTATGCTATTAGAAAACAAAATTGTTAATAAACAAAATTTGAATGTTTAAGAGAGCAAACTTCCACAACTTCCACAAGATCTTCGAATAAACACGGGATTTACTACTAACTGTAATAAAAATGGGTACCATTCACACTTGGAAAAGTAAGTGCAAAACTAAATTTTATTTCCTACTAGCACTTGATAACACAGCCCTACTCATATTCTGTACACTGGGTGCAATTTCAACCCTGACGAAGGCTGAAGTTTTCCATTCACCACTTACATAATAAATAATCCCTATGGCAGAAGATTACCAGGAGGACTGCAGGAAGTACATTTTTAGTTTTCCTTTTTCTGCAATAGTAGATAAACTTCTGAAAGAGGAGGAGGAGGAAGAGAAGAGTTACCTAAACGGGATTTGTCAACCACAGTAATTATGAAAGTGCTCAAGCACATAATTTGGGCCCCAGGTAAAGAGTACAAATTACAGTTACAAGGAAAATGAAAAATCATAACTAAAATTTGTGTGTCTATAGCACATGTTTATTACTTAATATATGTATCTTGTAGTAAGTCAAAATATTGAGATATCACTTAGAAAATTTACTGCGAAAAACAGTTCCTATTTGGACTGAATGATACCGATTATGTTTCCCCTTGGATATATTTCGCCCAGTCATAAAAGAAATCACATAAAAGAAATTGAATATAGTTTAAAAAGAACCTATTTTGAGAACTAATTTAATAAAAAATAGCCACGTCACAGTAAAATGTCTGTTACTGAAATAATGCATGGCATACCAGTATATAAGATTCTAGCTTTGTACAAATACATAGTACCACAAAGAGAAACAAAATCATTCTCTTAAATCATCTAAATGCCAATTAAATCCTAACTTTAAAATCCTTTCTTAAATGATGAAAATACACCAGAGACAGGTAGACACACTGACCTGAAGAAAAATCCAAAGTTATTAATGAAAATACACTGATTTACACATAGCATCGCAAACCCATTCCCCTGCTCTATACTAACATCCTCAGTATAAACATTTCTTGTTTGGTAGGAGGATGTTATTAAACTAGATTGGTATTGACAGCTCTCTACACAGCAAGTTATTATAGGCGAGTTATAGTGACAGTTTTTGTTGGATTGACTGTCATTATAAACTGTCTTTATTTGGTTGATTAAAACTGTCTGAGTCTCTCACTCCACCACATTTTTCCATATTGTTCTCTATCTCAGGTTAAATATTTTCAAATAATTTAAGCAATTTTTCCCCAATAGCAAAAATTTATCTTTTCTCATTTTAAAAAAAGTCAGTATAAGAATGAGGTTTTGTTTTGTTTTTAAATTGTTTCAAAAACAAGGGACACGGATATCACCTTGTTTGCCAGGATTTTCTGCAACTTAATTCACATTTGTAAGAACTTGCAGAAATACACATAACTATGTCATACAGAAAATGACAAAGGTGGGAACAAACTGGAAAAAATACTTGTCAGCCGTATTTACAAGTCCTACCGTCTTCCTGAAAATTTGCATTAACACCTTGTCAGAAATGTAACATTGAAAGATCTTTGAAAAATTCAGTCTTCCCTGCAGAAAATGCTCTGTCTTCTTGCATTATTTACAGATATCACATGAAGTTATTAAAGGAGAACAACTCAAATAGTGGGAATTTCATTCTTTCATAAATTTTATTACTATTATTTTTCCACTTGTTTTTCCACACACACTATTGATTTATGATTCAGTGTAACCGCATAAAAATTTCTGCAATTACATGTTGAGGAACTGTTCTTGTACAAAACTGTGCATATGGAATTTACTTAAAATATGTAACCCAGAAGATGTGATTGAAGCAAAAAGTATGAGATGCTATTAATGTTATAGAACATGTATCATGGATACAGCCAGCAATTCTGTGAGCTACCCTTGGGCCAAGCCAAGGCTGGCATAATGCAAGTCTAAAAAGCAGCATTCCTCCCCCCCCCCCCCCCCCCCCCCCCCCGGAGAGTTTATAACTAAAGATTTGTACATGTAGAAACATATTATCAAGTCGTAAAATTTTCTGTGACCAGAAGTTTTAAACTGAGTTATTGCAATGTCGTTTGCTTGAATAATGAATAATATCCCCACTCAAGATCTGCACCGCTGTCTTTCAGGAGACAGTTACTATAACTGTGCCGTGGCAGAAGATTGCAGGTGATGGAACTCTGAGAAACCCTCATCTATTCATCTTGCTTCATCTTGCAAAAGACCTGTAGTGTAATATTCCCTGGCTATACTCAGTAAAACAGAAGATTTTTAATTAAATCCAAACATAACAAGCACTAAGAGAGTTTGCATTTGCCTTTTCTCCTTTTAAGCTTTCCCAGGAAAGTTTTCACACTGAGCTGCAGAGCTAAGTTTTCACAGGTCACCACTGAGCAAAGGGTGTTGTACATTCCCAGTAATCAGAAATTCAGATTAGTTGGTGGGATTTCAGTTCACAGATAGAAATCTGCCAATTGCCCTAAAGAAGTTTCTGCAAACCCCTGATTGTTTACACAAGTGGTACCAGTGAAGTCAATGACTGGTTTTGCATGAGTAAGGCCACATTTTTTTTAAGTGGGAGGACCCCACAAACAATTCTTTCCTGACTGCACAGATCCTCTGTGGATCAGTACATCAAAGACTGATACTTTGGCAGGATTTAGACCATTTGATTAGTGATAGAAGTAGGCTGTAGCACTCCAAGGACAAGGGCTTGAGTTCAGAATCAGCTAACATAAGGGAGATCCTGCATTGCACGTTGTTTTGCAGAGTGTTGGGTAAGAGCTATGGAGCTGCACACTGATGTCCAGAAAATGGGTCATTAAAAAAAACAAACAAACAAAACCCCCAAACAAACAAATAAACCCCACAGCAACAAGACCTGTATATTCATGCCACCAATAAAAAGGAAGCATTCAGAGGTTAATCATTTAAGAGCAGATACGTCGCTGAATTGCTGTGAATCTGTTATGTCTCCGATACCCAGCAGAGTAAGTTAAAAAGCCAATTTCGCCACCATAACACTTAGTCAACTTTTTTTCATATCCAGTATATAAAGAAGAGATAGTATTGCGTCTTAAGTAGAAATAATTGTGATAGAAACCCTGTACTTGAACATTTGTGAATATCTTTTCTTGGACACACTTCAGGGTCTGAAGGCAAAATTGTGGACAACGAAGAGTCCAGCAGATGTGCAATCTGTAGACCAGAGTTCAATTCCGTGAAAATCTGAAGTTTACTGAAAATCAGCAATGGCTTCATATAGGGATTTTGGGAAATACTATCTGATATTCATTTGCCTCTTGAGGTACATTTGAAATTATGATCTGTCTCCCCTTATGTTGGCTTCCCTCCCCCCCCCCCCCCTTTCTTTTTCTCGTAAGTGGGAAATCTGTATTTTTCTTGTGAAGTCCATAAAGCGCGCTAGTCATAGGGACCAGATAAATAGAGGGATGAGAAGAGGGTATCATTCCACACCAGCAGAAATTTGCAGTTCCTGAAAAATAAGAAATAGAGCCTTGCCCTTAAGCTAACAGCATTTTCAATAAACCACATACTAGGCATTTACTGAAGACTTCTGATATGCATAAATACTCGTGACAATTCAGCTCTCCTGCCTGACAACCATTTTGCCTGAGGGAGAGCTTATTAGATACAATATATATATATCTTTTTTTTTTTAGATAGTTTATCTTATAAAAAAAGGTAGAGCCTATTCAGACCCACGCCCTTCTCCACCCAAATGTCTCTACAAACGGCAACTGGATGGAACAAATGAGAGCGTATAGCATATATTGTTAGCATTTGATGGATGTACACTGGCTTAAGTGAAATGGATTTGTGGTCTCAGGAACTTTCCAGCTGGCAAGAATCCAAGCTGTAAAAAGCCATGACCACAACAAGCACTAAGTAGCATTCTCAGCAAGAGGGGAAAGGCTAAGGAGGCTGCAGTCCCTTCAGGCTATGGCAGGTATGTGCTTGCTGCGCAGCACAGTTAAGATAGCATGCTCATTACTGCTGAACACACGTTTTAATTGTTTAAATAAAACCACGAGCTTTTATTTCTTCGGTGCCAAACTTTATCTGCACTTTTGTTTTCAGTGTTGCACGTTGCAGGTACTTCCCGTAAAGCCCGTGCTGGATTTTCAGGATATCCTACCAAGGCAGTCCTGCCAGAGTTGGATTCTAAAACATGTGAGGCTAGCATGAACATTAGAGTGTGAAACCTCCCGAGGAGCTCAGTGTTCAGCTACGGTGAACTCATAAGAAAGGGAAGTGAAGATAAGAGAGAAGATCTAACCCTGAGTTCAGAATCAGAGCTGGAATGGTCTAATACACGATATTGAGAAATCGCTACGACCCCAAGTTCCACAAGCAGGAGGCTGATTCCACTACAAACAGAATGATAAAAAAAGGCAGAAAAAGGCAAATGAAATGACTGACCGCTGTGCATGAGATGACCTTATGCACCTGTAGCTGCTGTAGCTATTGTACAAGGAACTTCAGAAATATAGAAGAGAGACAGATATTTTGATAAGTAAAACATAAAGGTTTGCAGTTTGATACAGAACAGGTACTAATTCTAACAATTACAGGTGCAGAGAGAACATTGCAGCTACCTATCAGAATTACTTAGCAGTTAAGACATGTTTGTTTTTATGCTTGATACATATTTTTTAATTTTAAAGCAAAAGGTAATAAAATGACCTGAAAAAATGCCTGGGAATTAGAGCAAAACAGACATCTTTAATTACAAATATATACTCAAAACTCATTTGATACATTAGGCAGAGGTGCATTATGTCCATCTCTTAAAGGATGCAATTCATTATATTTCTTGATATGAAAAGAGCTATGATACTAACACCAAGAACGGCAGAAAAAGCCCATTGCTAAATTGGGGCAGATTGTGGCAGATATGTTTTGAGCTTTGTAAAGTTAATGTCCAAAAAAAAAAAAGAGAGAAAAAGAAAAAAACAACAATCTTGTCAGAAGGAATACTAATATGATGAATGATAATTATACAAGCCATTACGACCAAGTAAAAACATTCTTTTAACGGAGGATTGGTAAGTATGCTTCTTGAAGCTCAAAAAACCAGATTAAACTTTTATGACATCATAGGTTTTTTAACATGGCACTGAGTAAAAGCAAAAAAAATAAAATAAAATGAAGTGAAAGGAAAAACAATGCTTGATCTTTGGTCACTGTCCCAAATTGAAAGCATAATTAATCAGCAGACTGATTATTTGAACAGTTCATACAAGGAAAAACCAACCAACCAAACAAACAAAAAAAACCAACAGGTTTTAATTGGATGATATTTTCTTTGCTTAAATTTCTTTGCCACTGGTTTTAGATCTGAATTATTTTACCCAAGACTAATTCTTACATTTTACAACGTAGAAAAAGAGATCGTTGTTCCTTTGCAGCTGAATCTCTAACTTGTAAACCGATTGACAGCTACAAATACAACAACAGAGAGGTACGTTACTATATATGAAGTGAGAGAGATCAACGCAGAAGGATGGGAGTGGAAGCTGCTGATATGGAGCTTAGATTTAATAGGACAGCAATCAGAGGTTGGTGTCCTTCGCAAACAATTCACGCAGGTCCTAAAAGCGTCTCATCATTTGGGCACAAGTTCTTAACAGTCCACCTTTTGTTTCAAAACGGCATGCAAAAACCTGCTTTTCCAGGAAGGCTGCACTACAGCCAGGGACAGCAACGTTATCAAAGAAAATCTAAAAAGAAGTGACCTGGCATCGTAGCTAAAAGCCGCAACTGGGAATGTCTGAAAGCAGAAGTACGCTCCTTGCTTTAAAGAGGGGCAGTGGGGGAATGCTTTGGAAAGTGCCATGCGATGCCATGCCTTGGGCAATGAAGGTGCGATAACACTGCCTGCTTAGGAGCTAATTGGCAAGGAATCATATTTTTAAAAGTATTCTTTAACCATGACCTCCTTGAACAAACCCGGAGGTATTTTCTAGCCTGCACATTGCAGTGCGCTTTATTTTCTCACCCCAAAACACAAGCAGCTGTATTTGTTTTAAACTGTGACAACTGTCATTGAAACAGAGGCTCAAGAATAGATACATCAGCTTTTTCCACCTTGGAAAGCTGACGGACCGCTACTTCAAATGGGTTCAATTTATCTGTCAGAACGTGATACAGATATTTTAACATTATTTATTAAATTGCAACCTGATATTTTATCACCTCTACCAGCTGGTGAGTCTGTTACAGATTCATTCTCTATGTTGGACTGATAGAAGAGAAAAATGCTAAGAATTATAAAATTAATTGTGACCTCAGCAGCCCGACTGCTGCTGATGTAATAAAAGAGAGGAGAGAGTTGGAGTGGCAAGCAGAGGAAAACAAGAAACATAAAATTAAATCTGTAAGATACCAGTGCTAATGAAAAAACTTTCAATGTACATTTTTGAAAGAGATCGACATAAAAATATCCATAAAAGATAATGCTATCTGTTGTTATAAATGAAAGTATGATATTCCCCTATGTTCCTGAAACACATCTGTATCGGGATACCTCACACAGCAGGCTGAAAGCAGTTTCAATGCTATTTCTCAATATACAGGGGGGGGGTTAAATTATTTTAAAACCTCCAAGTTCTTTGAGTTTATTACATGTTAATATCCCAATTTAAAAAATGTGGAAATTAGGTTCCCGTGCTTAGTCCCCATGTGATAAAAGTACCCATGTACATTTTTTAAAAAGCATTAACTGTCCAGCTCCAGGTGAGTAAGTTTGAAGAATTTTGCTTTAGGTGACCCAGTGAATCTCAGCCTTCAGGCACACAAGCCCCAGCCTCCAATACATTAATATTTACAGTATATTTCAAATTTAGTTGTATTAAACCACTTACAGTTAGTCCTGAACATTACCCATGATATTTGCTTATATTCAGAGATTAGCCTGAAGTAATAAATCTGTCATAAGGCATGTTGCTAGAAGAGAGCTCCTTTATGATACTACTAAGAAAATTTTATAGTCAAAAGATTCTCCCATATGTCATGACTGGGAGGTTTTTATGTTTGCTTCCTCCTATCATATTGCACCCCTCCAGAGCTGATTTTTTGACTAGATTAATAGCAACATCATCCTTTGTGGAAAATGTGGTATATCAAAGACATTATATAGATGATCAAGGCCTGAAGACAGTTTCTAAATATCTCTTTCATAAGAGATTAACTGCAATGGAGTTTCTTGGGTTTGTTTTTTGTTTATTTTTAAAAACAACAGATTTATTACATAAAGCAACATCACAGCTAAATAAATAAAGAAAAAACTTACAAGAAGTAGATTTGAAATCATGTTTTATCGTTGCAGACTGAAGGAAACAAAAGAGGTAACTAGATTTGAGAATACCTGTGGACCTTACTCCTGTCTGATAATAGATCCTGCACACCAGCTGAGACACGCACCCTCTGAACATGTCATAAGAGGTGATGCAATACATAATCTAAAGGACAGTCCTAGAGTTTCATGCATAGCCATTAGAATCACACTTCCTAATATTCAACTAGTTAGCGCTTTTTTTTTTTTTAAAGATAGTTATCTTTAATTTAGCTAGCTTTAAGACTCCTATCTGTAATCAGAAGAAAAGCGTTCCTGTCCATTCCAGCAGAATAGCCTCAGAAAGGGTCAGCAGCAGAGCTCAACCGCTGGCCCTGAATTTCGAGTGGCATTTGTCAAGCTCCTTTTTTTTGCTGTTTATCACAATCAGTGGTACAGATGTCAATGGGTGTAATTACTGGCAAGTTCTGTCTCTGTTCCAGGACATATGTCTCTAAGTGGCTCGTTGCCAATATCGCAGCACAGCTGAGGATCCTCTGTTGCCACTCATGCTATGGGGCAATCAGCATGCAGTTGTAAGAGGGTGAAGGATGGATAGCATATGACAGGAGGAAGGGAAGGGTTAGGACTGTGAATGCAATGCCGTACTCCTGGCAGCCTCCCGAATCATCTCTCAGACTCTGAGGTTGGGTTTTTCCTACCAGAGAGAACAGACGTTGTTTTGGATAAAGTGATTTACCTCCAGTCACCAACAAGATCTACGTGGAAGGAAGGTAACTGCATTCAACCGTGTGAAAATGAGCATCCCACAAGGTCTAGTTGTAAGTGCGTGTGGAAACTGTCAATTAAACCTGGGGAGTCTATTTACGGAAAGGCAGCAGGATGGAAAAGCGCTGACAGGGACAGTCTCTTCACTTTTTTTGTCTCTTTGCTGGTTAGCTGCAAAATGTTCCCGTTAAGGTGAGGCAACCTTGTCAAAGTGATATATTTATTACAAAAGAGTTCATCCATTAGAAGAATACATAGATGAGGCACCATGATTAGTGGCAGCAAAGAAACAATGATTTCTATTTATCTACTAGCTTTTAAGATATAATGGAAACGTGCCAAATTCGATGAGATTTTTCTGCCAGGATGCTGGACACAAACCTGCAATCCTGATTTAAGGCTGGACTGGGTTTTGGATGACAAGTCCAACCAGTGCCAGTAGGCAGATAGGAATGGCACTGCAAATCATTTCCCTGGCTCTCATTTGAAGTGAAAGTGAAATTACGGCTAAGAGCACATGGGGCACAGTGACCTCAATATCCACTCGCCGGGGCAAAACCACTGTGAAATGTAGGATGCAGCTTTTTGAAATACCTAATGATAAATCCACCTCTAGTCACATGAATAGCAGTAAGAATTTTGCCAATTGCTTCTATGGGAAACACTAGGTTAATACAGAGCATTTTGAATATTCTTTTCCTCCTGGATAAAGGAACATTTATCTCAAGAAGAACTGAAATCAGTTTTAAGAAAAGACCTTTCAAAGGAGTATATATCTGGAATTCAGAAAGCGGTTCTCTACTTCTATGCACAAGAGCTTAAAAGAAAACATAAAAGAAAACATAAAGATCTTTATGAAGCTTTCTTTGTTTTGTGCTTTCATTTTATCTGTCTTTCCAGTGAATGACTTGGCCTCCTCACACTATTTTTTTGCCAGACTGTTTTGAAGATTTTGATTATGACATACCATGATTTGACAAATATAAAAACTTTAATCCATACTGGAAATGAAAAAAACTGACGATTTATTTACACTCCCAAGAGCTTAATTTTAAAAAATTTACTAAGTCATTTTACCTAGCCTTAGTTTCTAACCTGAGACAAAACCAGAACTGTTGGATCACAATAAGAAAACCTGCTTTCGTATTAAGCAAACATACTGAAAGAATGAATATTTTAAAAATTGAGCAAACCCTGACATGGGCTTATTACTGCTTTTGCTGAAGAGTTTGATCAGCTGTAGAATTCCAAGTCTTATTAGAGCAACGTTTTGTAACTTTTTATTTAGAAAAAGTAATTGATGTTCCAATGACTTTTTGCATTTTTACTCCCTATTCCTAACCCAACAGAGGCAAAAATTATTTTCCAGGCATATGATAATGACAAGGTGGGAAAAAGTGAGACTAAAATTTCAAATTAGTCTCCTAAATGAGTCCTCATATTTCATTCCTGTATAAGTAATTAAGGTTTCAGCTGCACTCAGGTTTTTTTTCCCCAGGTATTCCATTATAAATTCTGTACCTAATTAATAAGTGCTTTAAAAAGCTGAATTAATTAATATTAGAAGCTTGCATTGAAGAACCAGTGAAAGGATATGCGTACCAACACATCATATAAATCAACTCTAGATGTTTCCAAGTATAGGATTCATAGCTGTGGATATGGAGAAAATAGTAAACTTTGCCGAAACTCTGTTTTTAACTTAAGTGTGAACCCCAGTGATTGACTGCAGGTATGTCACATGTTCTTATTTACTGGTCTGATCCCATAACAGTATCTCAAAACAAAATCAGAGAATTATTACAATGATTAACAGAGCATGCTGCAGTGGCAGGTAGAACTGTTGCTATACAACCAGATACAGTATGGCCTCAAACCTCTCACCAGCCTACATATATCTACTTCAAGACAGCTTTTTTGAGAGAGAGAGAGAGAGAGAGAGAGAGAGAGAGAAGGCAAAGTGTTAGAATATTCAGCAGAAAATGCTGGTGATTCATTTACATGAAGCAGAGGGGGAATAGGGAGAGCTTGGGGGGGGACAGCCATAACAAGCATGGAGAGATAAAAGCATAAGGGGGGAAAGACAGAGCTAGACTATAAAACGTCTCATGTACATTGGAGGAGGGGGGGGAGAAAAAAAAAAAATCTTTATTTGGTGTTTGGCTGTCAGCGAAATCATAAAAACTCAGCTATATAATCTATAATAAGATGGTCCATCTTTTTGTTATGGCTCTGCTGACAGGTATAGCAGATTCAAATCTTTCCTTACAACAAACTGGGAAGACTTTTACAGCTATGCTCTCCTTTCTTCCTCTTTTTAATTTGACACCCTTTCTTCCCCTTTTTACTTTGACATCCTTTCTTCCCTTTCTCCAGTTAGAGCTGCCACCGTCATTAAAAATGACTCGCTTGTCTAAGCGACATCTGTTCAACTATGGAAGAAGAGCGGCCAGCGTCACCCGCCATTCGGTCCTCCAGCCCTCCCACCAGCCTGACCGCAACACCCATGAGCCCAGGCAGGCGCAGCAGCCCCCTCTGGTGCAGTGCACTGGTGGGTCTCCCCTCTCCTAACAGCCCCAAGCTCAAGCCTTCCATTACTTTTCATTACTGCCTAATGATGTATCCGACATTAACATGGAGGACTTTTCCTCTTTGCTTTTCTTGGATGTGAAAATAACATAAAATAAACATTAAAAAAAAACAGTCTGGTGACCTGTTATTTTATTTAGTACGTATATGCATATCCATCCCCAACAGTCATTTAGAAATCCATCAAAAATTATGAAGTAACTAATATCTGGATGCTAAAATCTTCCACACATTTGTAGAAGACTGAAGTTGTTTTTTCACCCCCTCTTTCAAGAACGGGGCAATCAGTCATACTCTGGACTAAACTAATCAAGTATCTGACTTCAATCCGTCCCTGAGGATTTCATGCTTCATTATGATGCTGGTAAGAGAATTACTCTTCACTCTGCACTGCCAAGGGGGACTGGACTGCGTGGCGTGCAGTCAATGACAAGAACCGTCATATTTGTATGTCGCATCAGACATGCTTTTATCAGACTTTCTACATTAAGCAGGGCAGGGCAAATGAGTGCTTTTAGAAAGGATGACTAAAGGAAATCTGATCAAATACTGTAACAAGGAAAGATGGTATTTACCAATAAAATTTCTTCCGCAGTGCTATATGCACATCTCACTGAAACACATAGCTAGAAAACCTCTTACTAAATGTTTTGGAAACTACGGGTTTAGATTTGAGTACTGTTTCTCAGGCTGTATCCCATGGCCACACGTGGTCAGTAGAACAGAGGCAAACTGAAACAGCAGCAAAATAAGTGTTTTTCAATAGACGCATTCCCACGTATGCTGACAAAACAAACAAAATGTGAGAAATAAGACTGATAAGGACAGTTTAGCCTTAATTTTTTTGAGTTACAAGTGAATTCAATGTATAAAAAAGGTTGCGTAATCTTTGTAAATACAAAAAAGTTTGAGGAACATTACTGAATGTTGTTGACAGAATTTTCTCTACTGACTCTTAATTTATGGAAAGTGGAGCAAAACAGACATGTTGTAACTGAGTAAAAGGGAGAAAGAGCAACATAGCAGTAACAATCATATGCAATCCTTTGAAAGCACCTGGTCACCAAACAGTGCTTATTTTGTATAAAATTAATTATCAGCAAGAGGAACTATTAGGAATGTTGCTACAAGCTACTGTCAGCCTTTGGGTCAGGGTCTCTGATTAGGTTACATATGTTGTTTTAAACACTTGCAGCTGGAAGAAAGATGGGAAATGCATTCCCATAGCCTGGATAAAGGAATGAACCACTTTGTCCTTTTCTTGAATGAAGGCCCCCTTACTGTCTTACGCGACTCAAGAATTATTTGCCCAGTTTGCAGATTCAGAAAAAGCTTCAGGACAGAATTTTTCCAGTGAGGAGAATGCGTGTCAAAAATACCCTCAATCTAATCCTACATGAGCTAATTTACAATCTATTAAAGCTTTTATAATAGGCCCCATTTACCACAGTATTTGAACAATATTCGGATTAAACTAAAACTATAAATTAAAAAAATAACACTCAATTCCCCCCTAGGTAATGATAACATAGTTGAGATTTTTTTTTTTTTAATGAAGCTGTCTCAGATGTTTTAATATTGCTATACCTAAGTGATAACCATATTACAAGATGGATACAAAGAGCATGAGATTGTAAAAATATTTAGCAAGATGTTCATTACATTTTGGTGTAAATCATTCCACAAGTGGCAGTTAAGTAGAGTGTAGTTTAACCAATGAAGTAAAAGGTAGCATTTAATTTGTTACTTCTAAGTTCTCACTTTTTTTTTAATTATAGTTTTCATAAAATCCATTCTACACGACTACTTCACATGTAAGAGAGTAGCACGTACTTTATTATGCCTGATGTGTACAGATATAAAACATCTGTTCCTGACAGAAATAACAATTGCTGATCTAAATTGTGATGTAGTTAATGAAAACAGCTGGGAATGGTGGCAGGGACAGGGAGAGAAAGAAGAGGGTGGTAGAACACTTCCATCCAAATGCTACACAGATCAACTTTAACCTGATTTAACAAGGTATGTATATATCGACGATGGTTAGGTGACCATCGTCATGGATTACTTTTCAAGAGAGTCAAAAAAAGGTGATTTTGAAAAGGAGAATTAGAAAAACTCTGTTTTGGTGACAGCTAATCTATACAAGTGTTTCAGACAGGAGCAACCTCACTGAAGAGAGATGGAAAGGTACATATGGGACAAGTAGGCAGGGTGAATAGAAAAAAATTGCTCGAGTTTGAAGTAAGAGGAAACAGTCACTACATGTGAAATCTGAGCTTGGATGCTGAAAATCTCTCTCTAAACATTATGTGGAAACTTTAAATTAAATATTAGCTTAGAAAACAAAATCTGATTCACACAGCTGAAAGATTCCCAATGAACTTTACTTTTACTACATCAGTCATCATTCAGTCTGGGATAACTTTTTGGACAAGCAAAGCTGTTGTCAATAAGTTCTAAGATGATAAAAGTAGCATTTTTTTTTTTTTAAAAAGAGGTATCTGTAACTGTATGTACAAATTAACAACTACACACACAAGATATACAAGATGGAACATGTTTTAAAATAGGATCGTTGACAAAAAATTAGAATACTTCCACACACTTGCAATTGTTTTTCCATACGTTAGGTGATATCATGCCCTTCATGTTGGTGCAAACTGGGTAGTACATAATTACTGTCAGTGCTAGTTTCTGTTAGAATGTAGTCTGTGGAGAGCACTACTTGCACTACCTTCACATCTTCAGAGCCCAGCCTGATATGAAGAAAGTTCTAATTAAGTTCACCATCACTTTGAAAACAAGGGCAAGAGTTGCAAAACAGTGATGAAGGCATCAGAAAATGCTCGAGATATGACTGAAGTCAAAGCACAATATCTCCTTACATAAGAGATTTAAACTAGCAGGCAGGTTGAATACATCTTTTTCTCCTGGGAATAAAAAGTTTCTCCTTAGGTACACACATGGTAACACTTGGAAAAAAGGAGCTAAATACTGCATCTTCAGGAAAGTCAATGGGGATTAGACTTCTGTGAGACTCTGCTGCTTTTACTATTTTATCTATAATGGCTATTTGTAGGTTCACAAGATCAATTACTTCCACACAACTGAAACATTTTATGGAAGAAACAGATTTCTAGGTAGAGATACGCTAATAAAGAAAATGAAAGAAAGACTTCAAGAAACATTTGAAACAATACTCGGCTAATGCACAAACTGGCATAAATACATTCACTGTAACAGAGCAACACTAACTGAAAGCTAAGAGCTCAACCAAAGTGACTAACTTGAAAATATACATAAGAGAAGTGACCCAAGGAGCTAGAGATAAATACAATGCCCCTGCCAACCAGAACATGACTGTTCAAAGGTGTAAAAGCATTGCCGAATGCAATCTGGGCTTGATGAGCTGGCAAGTCCATTGGCAAGGCTACTTCTGACTTCAGCGGAGGATTCTTCAGGTATGAACACAATCAGCAAATTAAAAAAAAAAGTTTCAATACATCTAAATTAGGCATAAGCCACATCATGAACAGTGTAAGTCTGTTAGTGCTATGACTAGCACATGTCAAGTGTTAACCATTTACTAGCGCGATAGGTCAAGGCATTCACAGCTATATCCTTTCTACGATGCATGTTTGTTGTCCGAGAAGCCCAATATCCCAATATGATTTTAACTGGTGTGTAAAATACAAGCAATATTCCTACCTTACAAGACATCTCATAAATAAAATATTATCCTGTTACAAATGGCACACTTGAGAGCAAATCTTTCATTGCAGGAAACTTCAAATGCTTCACCCAGACACCTGAAACAATAAATGATGCCCCTTAGGTAAGCTTACGACATAAAAGGTTGGTTGACCTGCCTTGTGAACCATGCTGTTTGTAACGTGTAACCATCTCTGACTGTTTGGGGTCAATAACACAAAAACATGGAAATAAGCCTAGTCAATTTAATTTTTTTTTTACAAATTGAAATGGCAGACTATTTGCACTTGCTCTTCACTCTCCTCTACTTATCTTGACTGCTGTGATGCTAAAAAGAGTACATTGCAGTAAAAACAAATGAGTCAATCATTTACAGATGGCAGTCGATTAATATATCTAGAAGATATGCCGACCAGTTGAGGATGTGTACTTTCTCACCATTGCTAGAGAAGGCTATACAGATTGTTAATTACCTTACTTACTGTAATAATAGCAATAAGTGACAAGAACAACCTGCTAACAGCATCCATTAAAATTAAAACCTTGGTAAAACTGTTTTGAAGTGTATATGGAATTGACAAAAATTAATATGCAATTATTCAGATCTAAAACAGACTATACCACTATTGTGACATTTGACCACAGAACTTTCCTTCTGCAAAGATTTTATAGTGGTGCAATAGAAGCCAGTTATCCAACCACAAAATTTCTGTTCTGTTATTCAAATGCTATGTCATTAGAAGTTGTTGTTGCGATGCTAGTTCACCTAGCAATTATAACTATGTAAGAAAATAAGCAATGCAATGGAATAAAATCAATCACTGGAGGACTGCTTTACATTTTATATTGGTATGAAAGAATATAGGCAAGAAAAAAAACCCAGATGCTAAACAAAATAACTCAGAGAAAGAAATTGTAAAGGCCATTACACAGTGATGTAGACTGTGAATCTGACTTAAAATTGGTAGGAGACTTATTCAATTATCAAACTGTTCAAAGTGAAGCTAAGAATAGCTGTAGGAAGATAATTACATTCTCACGGTTTAGTGCTGCCATTTGATTATTTGAAACATCCTTTAAACTTTGAAAACGGACGCAATATAAGAACAAAAACACTTATCTTGTGTTCAAGTCAAAAGCGCTTTTCAAATATTACATGCTGTATAGTTTAAAATTTATGTAACAGTTAAAGATCTTATTGAGCTGGAAAATAGAGAGACTTTTCTTTTCCAATTTGTTCTTCGGTTATTTTCCAGCCGAGTAATATAATCCTGCTTTAAAACTTATAGCCAGTAAAACCAGTTGACTGTTCACAAGTTTCCAGCAGTACAAATTGACAGTAATATTTGATAAAATATGTGGACCTCTGAAAGAAAGTTGGTTGGACAATTTTTAAAATGTAAATTGTGTAACTTCATACATATTACTGTAATATTTTCCTATAACTGCTCTTTACCTCACAACCATATTGTTATATATTTACATGTGTTTATAGACTACAAAAAAAGGTATTGGTTTAAGTGGAGAAATAAATAGCGCACACACAAAAAAAAGTCCACGTTAGAACAATTATACCCATAAAGAAAGAGGAAAGTAAAGGAAAATGAAGTCATAAATTAATTGTAAATAAGCATAAAACTTATACTGTGTATCACTCATAGGTAGTTAGCATCATATGATAAAATGATTAATACATTGTAAATAGCTTTAAATTTTATTTGTCCTTTGCATACAATTTTGATAAACTGACATAGGAAAATATAACAGCTCCAAGCAGTGTAAGATCCATCTTTGTTGAAATGTTTTGTTTCAAAAGCAGAACATTTCAGAGATGCATCAGTTTTGCCAAAGCTTCAAACATGATGATATCTAAGGTCCAAGGCGAACACTCCCTGGTTACTCCTGACTAGAGAGACTCAAACTGAAAGCTTGACCTTTCAGACTAGTAATAGATATTTCACCAATTCCATTTCACAAAAATATATACATGTTTTTATTTCATTCTCAGACAGAATGCTTGTGAAAGATGGCTGATGTTCTCTAAACATCAGCAGTGAGTCATTTTAACAAGGACCTTTTCATATTCTTTAACTTTCAAAACAACTATCAAATAGTAGGATGGCACTATTTGTTATTTGGTTTTTGACTGATTTTTTATTTTTGTTTTTTAATAAAAAATAGCTGTAAGTTATTTTATATGGTTATGTTTTCATTTTAAATAATGACTGTCCTCCAATTTCTAGAGGCACCCAGTCGTATAACTAGAAGAAACATCTTCTCTCATCAGCTATCCAGGTAATCAATTAGAAAGTTGTAAAACGCAAGTAAAATTGAAAATTTTAGCCATTGTTCTCATATGAGGATCAAACCATTCTCACTTACTGTGTAATCTAATCATGTCAGCTTCCCAGAGACTAAAATGAAGGTTGTTAGAACATGCGAATTCATGAGACACATTGCACCCTGGCACTAGAAAAATACTGTTTAAAGTATTCTGGGCCTTTCACTACCTATCTGCTCAATTCTTCAGCCATTTCAAGCTTACCCTTGTATATTAAGTTGATCAGCAATACGTTTTTATGTCACCCTTTTTGCTTATTCACAACCCAGTGATACAGATGTGATCGCTGAGATGCTGCAGTTCTCTACACCCAGGAAGCAGCTGGCAGATATTCTTCATGGGATTTCCATTATTGCAACAAAACAAGGCAAAGCCCACCTACCCGCAATCAAAGCACAGTACAAGTCTGACTGTGAAGACTGCCAGCCCACTGTTAGAAGCAAGCCCAGGGAGTCAGTCAGTCTTTCATGTCAGAAAAATAAAACCCTATTTCCAATATCAGTAAGAAGTCTCTGAAACAGTAAGGGTTTATTAAGTAACCGACCCAAGTTGGGTTTTGAAGCTTCTACAAAATAGCTACTCAAGAAAGATGAACTGGAACTTGTATTTATCTTTGAAGTTGACAAAGTCTTTACCAGCTTTTAAAGGAGCTTCCATGTGGAAGAAAACATTGAGAAAATACAGGTTTTAAATACTAAAAAGATGAGGCATATATTGTACCTCATTCTAAGCAATCTAGAAGTTATAGTACAACTTCATTTCTTCAGTGAAGATAGGAAATTTTATCAGCTGTAAGGAAAATGCAAGGTCCTAAGCACAATCTCAGAACAAATGGATTCAGGCAAAAAAAGTCTGCAAATATTTATGGAGATGAAGAACAGGCTACTAGTAGAGAGAAAACAAATGTTTACACAGAATGGATGGAAAAGTTTGCAATTACTGTCATGTCTTTTTTTTTTTTGTCTTATGCCTTCACTGACTATTTTTTTAGGTCTATCAAATTTCAGGAGGCTTTTGTTACTCTACTTTGACTCAGTTTTAATTTGTTAGATACATCCTTGCAGATGTAAACAGTGAGTTAAGTTGTGAAAGAAGATGTTTTATTGCAAATGCAGTATTTCTGGATCTGAGGCACAGATCTCCTCCTATCCATGATACAAATCCATATAGATACATGTATATATGTATATTATATATGCACAAATGCATGCATATATTTGTATATACACATAAAAATATACATTTTTAATATAATATTACACGTACACACGCGCATATATATTCTGAAGAGAAAAATCTCACTTGACCCATAGCTAAAATAATTTATTATCAAAACGTTTGAGAAGAGATTGTGGGACATGAGGAAACAGCATTAGCAAACAGTTATTGATTTAAAGTGATACTATTTGATAAAGCACTGCCCCTTTGAAAGTAAACTTTTATTGCTCTGCCAGTAAGCTGCCATATACTGAATTCATTTGGAATAAACACAAACCATTTTAGACCATCACTGTGAAAGACTAAGGCGATATGGCACACATCGATTAGGAACCCACCTACAGCTCTGCTGCTATTGCTTAAATGTCATTCTGTGAACTAGCTGAGATTCACTAACAAGCATGTTTTCCACCTATATGAAACAATTAAATATGATACTATTAGCAGCATCAATTAAGGTAGATAAAGTAATAGTCTAATTGAATGCTTGAGGAGGCTAATGGTTTTGCTTTCACTTTATAATGGATTGCACTCTGTATTCATGTGCTATAAAGCCAGACATGGAATCAATAGTTTCTTCTGCTTAGAAAGCCTCCCTCCCTGGAGCATAATAGACATCTAATTTAAGACTCATTGCTCAGGCCTTCTTCTCTTAATCAAGAAATAATATATCACAAAAAAAAAAAAAGTACTTTTTTAGAGGCATAATTTCCCCATCATTGCATTTTAAGAAAGTTTTAAGTAACTTCCTCAGCTTTAATTCCACGGAAGCAAAAGGTCCATTTATCTTAGGACATATTCCGATTCTCACTTGGTGAAGGAGAATCTCCTGATCAGCTCAACAGCAGAAATGTGTCCGTATTTGGAGCCTTGTGTTCTCAGGGGGGCTCTTTAGAGACTGCGGAAGGCACTACACTAACAGAGTTTGCATATTTAAAATTAAACAAACTGTGAGAAAAAAATTAATTTGGATCATCTCATTGTTTTTCTTGTTGAAGTCAAGCTCACAGCAGTGGAAAAAGTAATCTTCATTTTGTATTATCAGTAACTAGGATGGTGATGCATACTGAAGATAACATCATGTTGCAGCACCAAACACAGGAAAGTGCCAGGCTTCTCGGCATTTCCCGTAAACTTGGCAGGAGTAATTTCCTAGAACAAGAAGAGAAGCACAGAGATCCCAGTCTTTCAGGAAACAATTTTTTTTTTTTTTTTTTTTTTTTTGAGGATGACTAAGGTGAACAAATTTTGTAGCAGTGCAAGCACTTTTAATGTCTCTGACTTTTTCCTTTCAGATCAGAAACAATAGTACTTATTTATACTAGGCCACCAACCAGCCCTCTTAAAAATATACCTTATACTTGCTTGGCAGAAATTGTATTGTTGGCAATATTTGTGGTTCTTAAAAAAACAAACTAACAAAAAAAGAGCTTTGCAATCAAAACAGGACTAAGACATCAGAAAGACATTAAGACTATTATTTAATACATTAAATACATTAAGATGAACCTTTTTTGGGGCAACGAGATAAATCCACATTTTCAAGTTACAGTGATATTACTTCTGTATATTGCTGTTCATTACCCAGTACAGACAGGTAAAATAAATGTTACATAGTTAAGTGCTCCTGGTCAAAGGAGGATATGAAGGCCTAAGAAATATCTGTACTATGGGGTTTTTTTCTTCTATTCTTTTTTATCTTGCCCATTAAGTTGGGCTTTTTTCTGAGCCAAGGTCCTACTAGCTTCACTAAGAGTTTGTCCTTAGTAACAAGAGATCAATAGGACATAACGAAATCTAAAATACCTGCACTTCTCTACACCCACCTAGAAGCCATCTGACACTCAAAACAGCTTACTGAAAACAGGATTATACAGACTTGTGCTGATGTCTGTCTGTGGTCACGTGTGTCATGACCAAAAGCTGAAAGAAAGATATGGATGTTACTGCTCAAGATATATAATGCAAAGATCAGGTTAAAAATTGTTTCAAGCATTGTTCACATCAGCAGTTGACTTCGCAGCGACTAACAGCAATACAAGATGCTCAGCTGAGTTTCTAACTGCACATGCACTGCTTTTGATAAAAGTCTGTCCAGCAAGTCTGAAGCATCAGGATCAAAACATGTGAACACACGTTACACAATTAAATCTTCACCTCTTCACTGTCACAAAAGACATGTCTTTCCTACAACAGTGCAGAGTTGTGTTAAAATGCTGCCAGGACTCATAGAGTTCTTGTCTTCTTGAACAGCGTGCCCCATTGAACGTCGCTGTAAACCACTTTGCTGTTTCAGCTGTTACCTTCCTAGTATTTCAAAATACACTGAACCAGTGTCTTCTTCAGATGAGCGTACCTAGAAAAATCTGCATCAAGAGCCTAATTTTTCCTTTTTTTTATGAACCAAAGGATCTTCTTAAGCTTCTCTCACCTAGAATAAGCTTGAAGTCCATATCTGAGACCTAAACATGCTCACTTCAACATCTACACTACCTTCTAGAGCAAATTCAGATCAAACTTCTTTTAAAATAATGTTAAATTTGTACCGCTTTGGTTCCTACTCTACTCTTTCCATGGCCTAATTTTAATCTTGCCCAAGATGTATGCACAATCTGGAAGTATCTATTCCTTCCCATCTCCTCATTGCAGATACTATACATATCAGCACCTTTAAACATTCCACATCTCTCATGTGCTAGAGGTACCTTTCCCATTTAACACATTTTTGGTTTCTATTTTATGAAAAGGCACATGGCAAACTACACATTACATAAAAATACGTAGGGGTCGCAATGAAAATGTACAGCTTTTATTATTATTATCTTTAAGAATTGAGAGAAATCTTTTTCCTGAGTTTAAAACTTTTTTCCCCCCTAGGTTTCAAAGGTTTGGATCTTTGGAATCAGTTATTTCTTGACACGACTGATGTAACTTAGGTATCTCTTTGTCCCTACGTTAACATGTTTCTGCTCTAATGGATATGAGCAATAAGAAAAAAGGTTCTTCAGTTATTCATATTACCCAGAGTTAAAAGAAATAAATGGTTATATACTAAGCATTGAGTGGGAGAGAAAGCCTGAAAGCTCCAGTAGGGGTAGAAGCATAGAAGACAGAGGACCTCCTTTAGTCCACGTTTCCTGTTAAGTAACTCAACCCAGAAACTCATACATTGCCCACCTTCCTCTAGATGGTGCTTTTTCTCTGTAGCTTCTCCAAAATTAACTAGTGGAAGTACTGATAAATACTACAACACAGCCTGGAAGCATGAGGGTCTCTTCCTCCTGAGTCCCTGCAGAGCTCAAAGAGCACGTAACCATGGACATAAGAAAGAAATCTTGTGTCCTGTGGCCCAGCGCTCGATGAGGAGCTTTCTCCTTACGAATAAACGTGAGAAGAAAGCTGACCTCATTGTATGGCCCATTAGAGATAAGAAGTTGTGTTTTACCATTCACATCAAGGCTGCATATGCATTTTAAATTATTAAATTTTAATATAAGAAAAACTGAGAAATCCTGCACGTGATCTAAAAACAGTCCACCTAAAGACATGAAAGACACTAAAAAAAATAAATATCAGAATACACAAAATGGAGACATTACAGAAAGAGAACATATGACTAAAGTGAGAATAAAACAACGGTATGGGGAAGGGGTAAGAATAATCTTTGAATAGAAATTGAATCAGATCTGGGATCTGAATTTAAACAAGCCTCAGATTATGATTACAGGGAGATCTGAAGTCAGCTACTGACAAAGCAGCAGGATGCACCCGACCCGGAGCAAAGCTTAAGGGGCACGACTGGGAATTCAAAATGTGCAGGCAGGGCGCTAACTTTAGAAAAGCACACAGAGGTAGACAATGAGTTAAATAACAGAATTCACCTAGAGATGAACCATTACAATTGACAAAAGCCAAGACAAGGATAGTATAAGGACAGAAGGGAGGGGAAAAGTGCTATAGATTATATCACTTTGCCAGAGTTATCTCCGGCACCACAATGCGCATCTGTGGCCAAAAAAAGTACTTCAGCTCAAACTGAGATGTGAGCAAAGTAATGGGCAATACAGCCATGAGAGACAAATGGACTCCATGCTAAGCTTATTATCTGTTAGAGAAATGTAGGAGCTGCAGAGCAACATTCAGACCTTAAAATCATACACAACAGATCTCAGATATTTTGTGAATGACAACAGAATTTCACAGAGGGTCATGTTGAGCAAAAGGTAGCCACAATAAAATTTCAACCCTGAAATCAATGCAAAAGAGAGCTCTCTGACCCAAAATGCGTCAAGATACTGAATGCATCACAGAAAAATGTAACCACTTCAATATCATTTAGAGCTCACATTTTCGAGAAGGACAGTAGATATTTTCTATTGATTGCTGGAAAACAGGTCGTCAAGAAAGAATCCGCATAAGTAACAAAGAAAAACCTTCCAGGGGACGGTCGGAGTAGGACTTTTTTTAAAAACGAGTCAAGAAAGAAATACTGGCCTTAGCTACATTTAACTGAAAAGATACTTGTATTAACAGAGAGTAGCCAAACAGTCTAAATGGTTGGTGGTGAGGTCTCAAAATACTAAGCAAATAATGGAAAAAAATGATTTGCATTTAGTACTGAAATTAGAGAGTACCACTACTGAAGAACGGTTTTTCAAAACTGCTGATCCTGCATTCAACAGAAAAATCAGGCAAACATGCTTGCAATACTTGAAACTGATGGTGAAGGTATGAAATTTGTTAAAGACAAAAAAACCACCAAAGACAAATACAGTGTGCTTTAAGATACTGTCCATTCCTCAGAGTGACAATATCGTGGGTCTCTAATATGACTCACTCATTACAAATATCTGTGGTACCCCGAGGGGACCATTCACACTCCAGTGAGGTATAAGCATATGGAGGAGCAGAAAACAGCTCCTCCTGTTTCTAGGTGGACGGCTCGAAGGCATGGTAAGGAGGGCCCTCAGACAAGTGTTGCACAGTCACAGCTGGATAAAACAGACGAGTCCCAGAGCATACGTCTTTCAGAGCAGGGAAAGATGTAATACCTCCAAGCAGCCACTGATAACGCGAGGGACTCCAAGCTGTTTCAGGGACTGAATGCTGTCAGCGAGCTCAGGTAGTGGTTATAAATATTCTAAATCATGTTATATAATGTCATTTATTCACTGTTATTATGGCAAAATTTGACTGGAAAACTGTACATTTGAGACTAACGTTATACATTTCAGAGACAGTTGGAACAAACACTGAATGAAGGAGATCTCTCAAGTACCTGGTCCCAGAGCGATTCCTAAAGACTCTTCAACCATATGTCTTTTCCAGGTACACAATGCAATATAGACTTGAAATATGTATTATTAAAGCAGCCCCTTCAAATGACTCCCTTTCCTACTCTGAGCTGAGGAGTCCGCACTTCTGCGTTATCAACAGTTCTCCCGAGGAATTCCCAGCTGCAGAGAAGCATGCCCATTCCACCACCACCTCGCTCTAAAAAGGTTCCACCTGACTGTTATATTAAACCAAGAGATTTAGCTAACAAATTCAATTATAGGCAATGCAAATAAATAACTTCTAACACAGTAAGAAGTAAACTAATCCAGAAACTTAACTGTGAATATTTTTCCATATATAAAAATTCTGCTTTTATTTCATAACCTAGAGACTCTGTTTCTGAGACAAAGAATGGTTAAAAAGAGTTTTTAAGTGTCAATACAGAGCAGGTTGGCAACACTTTTTCCATGTGTATTTATACACATTTCTAATACAAACATGTAGTAAACCCAGGAAAGTGCATACTGCTTTTTTGGGGTATATAAATGTGTAAATACATATTTCTTACCAACGCTAAGATTGACGTGCATTGAAATATAATGCTATCCTCTCCAGCCAGTAACAGAGTATAAATTGCAACATTACTTCAAGAAACATCCTGCTTAGTTGCTGCGTTTGTTTAGCTCTCTCTTCACTTAGGTATTTTTTTAATTCCAAATTAATCAAAGCAAACCTTTGGCGCTTCTTTCACAACCAAATATTTGCACAGATTTAGAACTCTTCTGTGAGATTTGGACTCCCTAAGCTCTGTACAGTCTTTAGGCAGACACATTACTTACGGATGATCCAAGAACTCATTTAAAAGTACTTCTCTTCACTGAAAAATAAGGTGCCTGTTACCAGGAGGGAAGTGCGGACATTCACACAGGAGGACAAAGAAGTCAGATTAAAAAACCTGGCCTTGTGAGCCCAGTTATTACATTTCTGGTTTGCACATTCTGAGAATGGATACTCGCAACACTACATTCAATTTTAAAGAATATGAATGCTTTTGTGTCAGTGCAGTGAACTCTCCAGAATTAGAATGAGAGAAAAGAGGTACAAGCAGAACTATTTTACTGCCATTTAGCTCTTACCATAGGTGCCCAAGTTCCAAAATTAGACCTTCAAAGCCAGTCTCTCCCCAGCTACTTTCTGAAGTTCTTCAGCACATAAGATGTTTTTCAGTAAGTTCCCAAGGCTTACCGAGACCTACTTTAATTTCTGCAGTCATGCTCTAAACCTAGGATTATCTTCCTTTCTTAGTCCTTTCTCTGCCTATCCATGGCCTCCAGACACGTCCTATTAAGCCACTATAAATCAAAGGTAAAGGAGATTTTTTTTTCTCTCTGCCTACAGCCCCCATTGTTCTCTGCACCCAGCACAACAGTATACAAGCAAAACCACCCATCCATAATATGAAAGTGTACACTTGTATTTCTCCTCTTTGAGGACATTTCAGTTCACCTCTCACTCTCTGCAGACACAGTATGAAAGGGAGGTTTGGTTTGCTTTTCCGCTCATGCTACCCCTATTTAACCGGAAACAATTTGACATTGACTGTGTCAGATAAGGGAGTAAGGCATTCAAGACTGCCAAAATGAGAGGGTAGGATGCTCGGTGGGAAGAGGCTAGCGGTGACTTCCTGGTGTGCCCGAATGAAGCGTCTGACCGGGAAACTCCAGGACAGCTGTGGGCTGGGACAATTCTCTCCTTCAGCCCTTCTTTGACTAAATGCAGATATAAATAGATAGGTGCATTTAAAACAAAGTTAATTGCCACTGAATATACAGAGGAAAAGTTCATATACTGATATGAAATAGCTTGTATATTTTGAAATTTGAGTTCAACAACAAAGTTCGGGAGTAGGAAAAAGCAACAACAGGAATTAAACTGCTCACTTATCCTCTCCAAAGATACTGAAGATAATTGACAATAAAGTGAAAGACAATAACTTATGTGAATTATTTTTTTTTTTAAAGGATGCTTAACACTTTGCCTGAAAGAGTCACAGAGTTTACTATTTTATTTAAGTGACAGACATAAATGACACGGAGAATAGAAACATCAGAAGGAGAAGAAAAAAATCATACTTTATTTAACCACTTAGATTTTACTCATACGAATGCTACCCAGTATTTTCTCTTCTGTGAGTTTCATCACAAATTTTATTAGCTTAGATGGATCAAAAGGATGGTTTGAGACATTGGCATAAAATCTGAAGTACGCTGTCAAAGTTGAAACCATTTCTCAAAAGTCATATGTTTTGCTACCATTGGAGGTGTCTTAACAGCCAGGTTAGCTTTTGTGAATATAGTTTTTCCTGATCAACAGTTACTCTGGACTCTAGGGGGACTGATCTCTATTTTCTGACTGTACAAAGACCAAAATGGAAAGGAGGAACTTAACTGAACAGTAGTTGAACACAGGAATAACACGGACAAGGACATAAAACCACTGCACAGACCTTAAAAATTACAAGGTTCTAAAATAACAGTGTGGATTTATTCAATTCCCAGCTGGATGCATGTTTGTTTGGGGTTTGTTTGTTTGGTTGGTTGGTTTTTAAATCTGTTGAACGGAAGAGGTGCACACATTGACAAACTTCTTACATGTGTCCATGAGAAGAGAAATGGATTTTAAACTACTGGAAGCTACAGTCATTCCCTCAGTTTTCCTAGAGCTAGGACTTAAAACAGAGTCAAAGCATCTTAAGAATTCAAAAAATCTTAAGAATTAAAAAAAAAAGTCTTAAGTTCTGAAGATACGCATGAAGGACATAAGTATTGTCATACATAAGACATCAATGCCCAATTGAACTTCTTTTCCAATGGCCTTTGAAGAGCAATCTCAGATCATGAGTTCTTACAGGCTCAAAACATTGCCTCCTGAAGCTTTAATTTCTAATAACACCACCCTGTCTCTGTGCTGGACGTTCACCTATTGATACAATGAGCGCTCATCATGTCACACAGTTTCTTGAGCTGTGTTGTTAAGTGTAAAATCCAAATGACAGCTTTAAAATCAATAACAATGTTAAAGGCAGAAGAGACATTTCTGAACAGCAATCAAAATTAGAGGTATCTGGCCCTCTGCTACAGCATGTAAAGCAGACTGGGAAATAGTTGTAACTGAAAGTGATCAATGGATTGCAGAATCTTTTTCCAGTCCTTCTAAAAATAAGTATTAAAGTGAAAAACTTGTTCTGTTTCCCATTACCTTGTGTCAACTGAAAGTTTCCTGTTACTTTTTTTGTGTTGTAGGAGATAACAGGAAGCACTAGCTAGCACTGATTTTATTTTAATGCATTTTTTCACCTGCTTCTTACTTTCCAGAATGTTTATCTTTCAGGCAGAAGTACATCATATCTGGTTCCCGAAAGAGTCTGCAGTTTCTACTCAGATTTTGTCTTTATGCCTGCCTTGTACTTATCTAATATGGACACACTCAAAAGCAGGGCGGACGTGTTACTGAATGAGATACCGGATTTGGATTTTTAAAAAACTCACGTTCAAGTGCTGACTCAAACCAGGAGCGCGGTGTATCAGAGCTCTCTGCCTGCGCAGCGGAGGCTGGGACTCTGACCTCATACTGCTGTTGCAAGAGAGCAATAAATATCCAAGCAGCTATGAAATTATCTGCAACAAGAAAACCCTCAGCAACTTCCTGGGAACAACACCCCAACCAGTAAGAATATTCTTTCTAAAGCACTTCAGAACTAGATCTGTAACATCAGGTTTATGGAGAAAGAGCACAGGAAATCAAGGTTTAAGCCCCCATTCTATTTTTGTCCTACAGTGCATAAATACTTATTTTTACTCATTTGGCTTTTGATGGTTTTAGTTCTTTTAAGATGATTTGATTAATAAGGTTTGGGGGTTTGGGGGGGGGGGGGGGGGGTGTCCCCAGTGTAGAATGGGAAAATGTTTGAAAACCTGAAGTTTAACAGAATAGGCAAAGTATTTCCTAGCCCTGTAGAGCATAGCTGTTTCGAAGAACTTATATTTCAATCTTTTGGAGCAATTTATTTCTACCGGTTCAATACAGTTGACTGAAATGTTGGTAAGCCTTCTTAATCCCCTCTAGCACAACTTTGTAGGAAAACGCTCTGTTCTTCCACAGCGCTGTGCTGTGGTAACCCAGCACACCCTATATAATTATTTGAGGTCTTTCAAGAACATTACTTCCTTTTCATTTCTTTTGGTGTAAAACTCTGAAAAGATTTTATATAATTGTGCCCATTTTCTGAAGGTTCTATTTTCTGACAATTTCTGCAAGCCATTTGTACATCTTTTTGGTTTTGATCCAGAGGGAAATCAGGTAATACAGTTACACACAGTTCTCACTCAGGTATAAATTTCAGGATCAAAATTGTACAGATTTATTGCATATCACCTTTCTGCTACTGTTTTCACCCTTCTGTTGTGAAAGATGGGGGATTCTTTTCCCACTTGTTAAACTGCATTGTTTATTCGTTCTGGCTATTTTCATTAACGGCATATTGATTTGAAACACGAAATCCAGATTTTTGCCTTATTTAAAGCTTCTGGTCAGAAGACTGTCCTCCTCTTCCTCCTAGGCTGACTTCTCTGTGTGAGTAGTAGTTTCCACAAAACTAGCAATTTCCTCCTCAATCTTCAAGTGTGTAGAAAATAAGAAAAGACAGCTCCTCCACTGTAGTGTACTTGCACATGTTATTTTGCTTTTATATTAGAGAAAATACTGGCATTTTATGAGTATAACCTGCAGCTCAAGTAACCCATACTTCTGTGAAAGCTCTTGGAAATTAAAGCCCTCAGGTATGCGCTCTGAAAGATCGAGGTACATCCCCAACTATTTCAGACAAAAAGAGAGGAAAAAGGAGAACTAGCTAAAAGAATCGGCTAATATAGAAAGCTATGGAGGATCAGTGCAAACAAGGTATTAGGGAAGAAGCTATGAAAGATCAGACAGAGGAGCTATTAGGCAGTGAGGTCTCTTGAACTAACCCTTCATATATTTGCTCTATAAACAACCCTCACTACAGCTGAATTGCAGTTCCTTGTCCATGGGTGATATATACAAAATATAATATACAATATATTGTATATAACACAGAACATTAGGTCACACAAACATACATGGGGTAGGTCTGTACTGGTTTTGCCTTCCGGTCCACCAATCCAGCCTAACAGTAGCTCTGATCTGCGGCTGCAGTATACCAGAAAGTCTCGGTTACAGCTTACAACAGATGTGTAGTGCAGCCCTATCTTTTCTGAGGGTTTGTTGTTAGTTCCCACACACACACACTTGAATCTAAAATCAGCGCAGTTTGAAGATTTCTGATTTCTCAAGGGTATAAAAAAATTGCCATAACCATGCTGCGAGAACGCTAAGAAGTTGGGTAAGAGGTTTAGCTAGGTTGAAGATTTGAAGGGAGCATATCTGCGACAAAGGAATTTCAGAAGTTGGACACTGGAAAGGAGCACCCAAGAGAGGTCAATCAAGTCTCTGCTATGAGCCTCAGTCACAGGCAAATATCTGATCTGACTGACAGCAACAGAGAAAGAAGCCAACGCTGTACATTGCAGAAAATGAATAGATTTCTTCTGAAGTCTTGTTAAACGTCATGTGGCATAATTCTTATTCTGAAATTTATTTGAATCTCAAACCGGCAATTCCAGCTGCAGTGACTTCTACCCATCAATTTTCCCTTTTCTACGCACAGAAACTTCAGCAGCTGGAGAGGGCACACCTGGGAGACCTACAGCAACAACAGCTCCCGTGAATCACTCTCCTGGTTTCCAAACGGGCACTTTTGTGCCCTGCACTGCAAGCACTGTAATCAAACCTCATGGTAGATTTCTTCAGGACTACATCATTCCTTAGAACTCCTCCTTAAAAATTTATTCTTTGCTGTGATGCTGCCCACCAAATCCCCAAAACAGTTAGATGGCATGCACAGCGTGTTTCCCACCCTGCTAATCAATAGCATTTTATTCCTTGTGCCTCCTTGCCTGTTTCATACGTTCTCTGTAGCACCTTCAGCGTAGAAACAAAGCTTTGTTCTCAGTATAGAACACCAGATGCTAACAAGAAAGGTACACATTTTTCCTTGAAAACAGATTTTCATGTTTATGAGATGTTCACTAATATTTCATTATCTCTGTTACAAAATAACTACAGTAAGCAACATGAAAACATACTCATCTAAAAAGAATAATCTGAAAGTGAAGGTTCCATTGTAAAGGTAAGAAGATAAAGAAACTAGAGGTTGTGACCATATGAATCTTACAGTTTAGAGCACTAAATTATGGTTTTTATTGGAATAGAGTTTTCACTTGAATACCTTGACCAGCTACTAAAAGAGCCCACCAGAATTTGACATGAAGTGTAAGTAACTCTCTACCAAAAAAAGTCAGTGAGAAATGCTTTAAGACTCATGAACGTGACTGAGAATTACACATAGTACAAGAGAGACCCAGCAGGGGAAGGCAAGGCCTGAGTTCAGCCAAGCCAGCACAAGGAACAGCACACACACACAATCCTTGCGGCTAGTGTAAACCGGACCTAGGTCCTACCTACCGGAGAAGCAAGCACCGAAGGCTTGCAGGTGTAAAGAGAACATTCACAGCAAAACAAGACACTCTGTGTGAAATCCAGGGAGCTGCCGTTACTTCAGGAAGAAAAAAAACCAACTTGTGCATCTTTGCCCTTATGACACCAAAACTGTTTGTGAAGATTGTCACCGTGACAGTCACAGCTCTGCAAAACCGTCTCCCAAGCAGTCAGGCACCGTGAACAGCAAAGTGACATCATCTCAAAACTCCCAGGGGAACTGACAAAAGAACGAGGAGCGACGAAAACACAGAGGGCACTGATTTAAAGCCCTGCCGTGATCAAAACTAAACTAATCATCTTATTGCTGCCTGACAACAGTGACGTTGAAGTCTCAGGGGAATGCACAGACCTAGCCTAATCACTTACCACCCACACATCACACCGGATACCTCGGAAATTACTAGAGCGTTGTTATTCTGTATGCTGCTTATACATTTTTAAAATCTTGAGAGGTTAACGTTTTGTTGTTGTTTGGCCTTGAGAGGAAGATGCAGGGAACTGCATCTTTAGGAATCTTTCCAGTGAAAAGCAGCACTACATTGTGTAAGAATTCATATCGCGTCATGCTGAGCATTTAAATCCAGGACACAAAGCCATTCTAGTTCAGAGGGGAAAAAAAAAAAGCTGTGGGCTAAGACTGAACAAAAGAAAACTTATTTTCTGGATTACAGAAATAAGAAACTCGACGCAGCAGTTCTCATCGGTCATATGAACGACAGCAGTAAAGTTGTCATTCCTATTCAAATATACCCCTAACCTAGACAAAGTAAAGAAGTGACAGCATAGGCATGGAGACACTTAGTACTTAGCTGTCACTCAAAATGACACCTTAAGATGCTAGCAAGAAAACAAGTACATTGGCGCGCACATTTTCATAGACAGCTTGGAAATTCTGAGAAATTAAGCAGCCCAAAATCCATATAACCTTGGCAAATAAAAACCAAGTTTTTCTGTAGCATATTAGTTTTAAGAAAGGAAAGAAAAAAAAAAAATGAAGTCAGCACAACATAAATGTTGGCCTGCTAAAATTTGGGACCTTAAATTATGTTCAACTACAATTATTATATGGAACAGGTAAAGTGTTCAAATTTCAGTTCCAGTTACTTGTTAAAATCTTTTTTGGTATACTGATAGAAAAAGAGTCTGTTGTACATTAAATATTTCTTTTCTTGTGTTGAAACAAGAAAACAGGTAATTAAAATGCATTTTCTTAACTCATCATTTATTTGGGTTTTTTATTGATTACAATATTGGTAATATCCTTCCTCTGCAACATTTATCACAATATTATTCTTAGCTCAATATTCTGCATCTCCAAACTACCTTCTGTTGCCTCCCTCACTAATCTTAGTTCTAGCATATTGTCTCAGATCCATATTGTAAAGAGAAATGTTTCAAGGAGCATGCTTTGGATTTTCAGTGGAGGAAAAAAAAAAAATCATCTTCAGTAGCCAGTTATCAGAAATAGGAATAAAAGACTAAAAGTACCAGGGAAAGAACAGTGACAGAAGAAAAACTCCTTGCAGTATAATTTTAAAATATCAATATAATTGAAAAGAAAAACTAATCAAGATAAAGCAGTGGAAAAGAGAAAACACGAGTAGTCAGAGAGCAGAGGGCGAAGAGATATTTGAAATAAATTGAGGGGGAAAAAAATGACAACTTTTAGCTCATTTTTTTTTCCCTATTCAACACTAACCCGAATTGCCTGTAGAAGTCACTGTAGGACTACTCCAGCAGACAGCTACTTTGTCTTTTGGAGTCAAAAAAGGGTCAAACAATACATTTTAGTTCCTTACAAGACTGTGGAGGTAAAAAAAAAAAAGTTTTTTTGTCAAAGTATGGGAGAACATCAGAGATGGCCTCTGGAGCTACTCAGCAGGGAGCGATGCTAAATATTCAACGAACTTGGAAGAGAGAGCAGGCAGAGAATAGGAGGGGCTGCTACACACAGCCTGCAAACTTCAGCACAGGAAAGAGGACATGTTTTTTGTCAGACTAAGTTGGCAAATGGAGAAGGTCTCACACATATAAGTTGATTTTTAGTCCGCAGCTGATGGAAAAAGAGACTCACTTAACAGGACGCAGGACCATTTCCACTTCATTGGACAGGAATGGTCCTCCCCATGGTTCCCTTCCTTCTCCCAGTCTCTGCCCCAGCGCCTCCCTCTCCCTTCACCCATTGCTGCCTGCGTGCACACACATTTCTGTGCCGGACAGTGGCTATTACAGGTGAGGTAAATTATGCCTCGGGACTGGGAAATGCTCCCAGTCCCCACATGAGAGCACAGGCTGCTCGTCACCCCCACTGCAGTGGGCAGCACCAAAGGCTCTTCCCTTCCAGCACAGCCCAGTTTCCTCAGACAGTTCGGCGGGGGAGGTGGGAGACACGGTGCATGCCTCACTGGGACCCACACACCAGATGTGACCAGAGTGAGCTGGAGTAGCTGACACATGCCCAACATCCATTCCCAATCCCAAACTATAGTGTATAGTGTCACTCAGCAAGAAGAAATTTTAATTAGAGCTATATCCCACATTAAAAAGATGAATTAATCTTTTGTGGCTTAAAGAATTATTTATTAACTGACTATAACTTATACTGGGCTTTATGCTAGTTTTGTTTTAGTTTACTTGACATGACTGATGATCAGCCATTATTTCTGAATTTGCTCCATTGATCTCCTTTAACATATTGAGCTCAGAATCATATTCGACCTGCTTTAGTGTATCTAAATTATTTCAGGTTTAATTTGTTTGCAGAGACTTCTTGTTAACTTATGACAAAACTCAAGATAAAAAGACTCCAGCCTGGATTTCTGAACAGCAACAAAAATATTTGATAGATATTCTTCGGAAAAGTCATGTTTCACTAGTGTCACGTCCATTTATTTTCCATAAAAGATGCTGCCATTAGTGTAACCAAGAAATTAACAAGTAAAACCCTGTCAGGAGAAGGCACTGCAAATCCAGCATTCAGAGCTTCTGTAATTCACCAAGTAGCAGAACATGAAGACATGTATTTGAGCTACGTATTTCTACCAGGGTAGTTTCTGAGTAAAAATCCCATGCAAGTCCCCAAGTAAATATTTGAGATGCAGATGGCATATGAACTGAATTTCTGATGTGAATTCAGATTTGACAGTGGCTGCCAACTTAAGCTGAAAGTTGTGCAAACAGAAATTAGTTTTAGAACCTCATTAGAGCATTATCTCGTTCTATCTGCAAACTTAACATACAGCGTCCAATTGTTCTTGCATTAGAAAGCTTGCAGGGAGCCTCACTGCTTTTTTGGTGTTTGTACAGCATTTTTTTTCAATGTGATTCCTGACACATTAATATAAATAATAAATACAGTTTTGATGAGTGGCATGTAACCAATATACCTTTCCTACAGCGTTAAAAAAAAAAATCCATCGCATTAAAAAGTGAGAGTCAATCACAAGGAGAGAGTATTAAGATTACTTTTTTCCAAAGAAGATAAACCTGACTTGAACAGCAAATGTGACCTCTGGGTTTCATTTTCTGTGTTAAATAATCTACTCTCAGTAAAGTTGCTTTGTTTCTGTAGCAAGAAAATATTTCCTTATACACAAGTGGGTGTTATTTTTGTTTTATTTCTACCTCTGCTGAGTGCAACTGAAGGCAGAATTTAAGAATTTGGTCTATAAACTCCTTAAGAAAGCTTGTCAATAATAACCGTTGATAAATTAAGGTAAAATGAGAACTAACACTGCTATAAAAGCTGACTCCATGAATACTCCTTCATTAAAAAGTATTGTAGTAGGCCTGGCTAAATGCATCCTTTGACTACTTTGAACTTATCATTCTTAAGACACGAGCTGCATGTCATCTGTGAAGCATCTTGTAATTTGAAAATTTCATTTGATAATCATTTCTGTCTCCACTATTAACTCTAATGAATTTTTCTCATTAATTTTTCAACAGGCACTACTTATTTTATGAAGCTGATATAAGCTAAAGGATAGCAACATCAGGCCGTTCCTTATCCAGGTTTGAAGAAATCCACACTCTGAAAGGCAATGTGTACACACTAGATTCAGTCCAAAGCCTGGGAACACTGTCAGATTTCGTATCTCAAATCTGTTATGAATAAAGCAATAGATACTGCACAGAAATTACTTTAAAAATATCATTTAGTCCTGCGGCCACCTCCGTCAAAGTGGCATGCAACACTTACAGGTGCGGTACAGAGGTTTGAAAGCCCCGTTATAAATATAAACTCATCTGACTGAGATCTCACTGGATTGCCTGTTGCAATAAGAATATCAGGTGGTAAAGAAAGAGTACTTTCTCCTTTCTTTCGTAGAAGTTGTTGCTGTTATTTTTTCCCCTGATGCTTTCTGTGTGGACTATTACAACATCTTCCTTGTCAACAGCATTTCTGAAAAGCTGGCTGGGACAGTGATTAACAATCCCTGATGCGTTTCTTAATTGGAGCATACGCAACCTTTTTCTGTCGCTCATCCCATGTCTATTTCCAGAGGCAATCGATACCCATTTCCAACAAGAATAGCAAGATCTACTCCTGCAAACTTCCAGACGCACTGGGAACACATTGATCCCTGGCTGCATCTCAAGCTCTCTCTCTCTGTGTTCACAGATGCATATGGACATGCGTGAGCAAGACCTGGCCTCGTTTCAAGCTCACTGAAAGCTGAGTAAATCCAGTTAATATTACAGTGAGAACATGCTAAAACACCATGCTTATACCAGCTTATCATTTAGACTCTGCACTGCTCTAACAGCAGCTTTGACATTTCTCAGCAGCCTGTAGCACAGGCAAGCCTGTATCAAGCAGCGAGAGACTGCCTATATACTGTTCCCCCATCAGAGAAACGTGGGTGCAGATAGCGGGGTGCAGTACCCAGGCACAGCCCGCTCGAGCGGCTCGAGACTCCCTGACACCCGAGCACAGGGAGCGGACGCTCCTCAGCGGCCTGGCTCCACGTGCAGCCTGAAACAAGGCACAGTTCTCACTTTCAGGTTTCCTTTGGGGAAAAAGCTTCTGCAGGATACGTTTCCCTTCAGCTTGAATCCAGCCTCTGATCCTGCAGAAAGCTCCAGCTGTCTGCAGAAACAGTACTGGGGAACTAGCACAAAACCAAAGAGAAACTAAGAATAAAGTCTTGCTAGAATGTTATTACTGCTGGAACTGAAGACAACAGCATTTCCTCCGATACACGCAAGCACGTTAAGGTAGTGCTGTCCTTCCTCTTATCCCTGACAGATGCATGAGATTCAACAGGAAAAAATTAAGTTAGTTATGATGTCTCAGCAGAAGACACATTTAAATGCTTAGGTGAAAAGACCAACTAGCTCTTTATCTCTCACAGGTTTGAACTGTCTCCTGGTAGTTAAAAACACATACATAAATTTTGTAATTTCATTTCAGTTAATAGAACTGTCATCAATTAGTCACCCATGTCACGAGAATGGGGAACAGTGGCAAAAGGCTGAAGCGGACCAAAACCACAACTACTAGCAATACCACTGACGAGAGGCTGAATTTTCAGGAAAGAGTAAACAATGGACTATGGCTGCACACTGAAAACAATAGAAATGTGTAAACTTCTATAAATCAGATGCTGCTAACAGCTTCAGAGCTTTTTATAGCAAAAAAACGTGTTAATGGGAGTTTTAAGCATATAAAATGGAGCCTGAGAGCAGCATATTTGAATTGGAAAGGCAAAAAAAAAAATCATCAAGCTTCCTATAACTAGTTATGATTTCTCATTATACAAATGTGCCTTGAAGAGTCACATTACCGCAGGGTTATTACACTCAATAACTACTGACCCCTGGGTCACAAATTAAAATCAACCAGATCTACAACTCTATTTAAATTATAATACACCTCTCATTTTATGGAGGAATCTCATCATGAAGATCATAATTGCAAATTGCCCACCACACACATTAGGCAGAAGTTAGATTTATTTTAAATTAAAAAGTAGCATTTCTTATACCCCACCAGCATACTATAAGGGTGATTAAAACATTTTGGAAAGCTGTAGTGTTAGTTTGCCTTCAACTTCTCTGTTGTAGAAAAACAAGCTACTTATTTGAATTAACATTCTTGATACATTTTATAAGTTGATGATACCTCTTTTTTTGGCTTGTCTTCTCTCAGGGTTATCAGAAACAGTTAAATTTATCCATGCTACCATAGAATATCAAAAGAAATTTAAAAGTCTATTGTTAAAAATGGATTTGAAAAAAATATTTTGATCAGGTTAGGAGTCATTAAAGTTTATGCTGCAAGGAAAGTAACATATGCATCCAAATAGGTAATTATTCATAAAAAGATATATTAATGGCACTGACAAAATGTAAACTGTTTGATAATCCAAAGTGGTTGCAGGACAGGTAGAATGTTTCCAAAGTATCTTGCTTCTTTAAAGTACTACTCAAACTTATTTTTTTACCTCTCCCATGCATGCCACACAATATAGGCAACAGCACCTATGTCCAAAGCTGCAAAGCCAGTACCGTTTTCCTGCTGGGACGTGGGCATTTGTCGTCTCGTCACATACCCTGGTTTCCAGTGAAAAGAAAACCACAACACCCAGTGGGTAACCAGAGCTCTGGGACTCCAGACGACAAAACAGTGAGCACCTGCCTCCCAGGTTAAGCAGAGATGCTGTGGTCCAACGTTGTCATTGTGGTATTGAAACATGCAAGTCAGTCATCTAGCTTCCCACCCAAGTGGGATCGGTTATGTCAAACAGATTTATATACTGGACATTTGTTTTATTTCCATTTTTCGTGGACTTTGCCAGGAGGATATTTATTCTTGAAAGGATTCATTCAGTAAAGATTTATATGATTATTTCTCGTTAGAGTTTGTTTCATGCAACTTTCGAGTGCCTCTGTATATTTAATAGTTCACAATGGTCTGAACATTGCTGTCCACAAGACTTGGCAGTAACATAGAATAGAATATTTCAAAGAATAGAATATTTCAGTTGGAAGGGACCTACAACGATCATCTAGCCCAACTGCAATATGTATCATCCATCATTTTTATCCCACAAGAACTTAAAATGTTTGACTGACTTTATGTACAAGGATTGCTTAATCCACTGAAATACAGTCCACAATAGCTAAATTAATTAAGGCTAGAATTGAAGACTAGGGATAAAAATTTGAGAGAACGTTGTCCTTGTTTAGAGCATGTAACATTTGTTAAAGGACACAAAATCTAACTATGGAAGAGCACTTAAAAAAAAAAAAAGGGCAGAAAAGTAAGCAGTAAAAATAAGACATGAAACTGCAGCAATATAATCTAGACCCAGTCTCAAAGCATTGGAAGTGAATCAGCACCTGACAATTTCTGTGGATTATACGTTTAATTTTTAGCGATCCAGTGATACGTTTTGCTAACAATGCACATAAATGTAGCAGAGCACAAAATTATTTTTTGAACATTTAAATCTTCAGGAAATTATTTCCATCTATATTTTACCAAGACAGAAAAACATCTATGCAACACAGTAGTTCTACCCCTCAGAGTGTGCAGAGTGTGTTCAATTTGTCTAATGCCATGTAACAACAATTTTTATTTATATCAGTGATAGAAATGTCAAGGAAGCATCACATCCTTGTCTAAATTCTCATGGTGTAAAATCAGGATGAGGTACAAACAAATCCAACATTCTACATAAATCATAAATATTGAAACATCAGCCAAGCATTTTAAGTGCAGTTCAACTATCTGGATGAAATTCTGTTCTCAAACTACTGAAGTCATTCTGAACAAATGCTAATGGAGAATGAATCATCACGAACTGTTAGCTTAATCCCTTTTTGGACAGAGAATTTTTTGTGAATTGCCCCTGTATTGTCTTGGACAAAGTACAGAATAACTTTTAGGGCAACGCTTTCTGATTATGGGATACTAGTAAATTTTTCACTTTGAGCAGTCACCATTTAAAAGGCTAAAAACTGACAGGAGATGAACAGAAACTCTGAAAGAATGAGGCCTACAGATGTTTCTAGAAGTTTTGTTACATCTAATGTGGGGTCAAGATAGGGGAAAAAAGTATACAGAAGTGTCTATTTGAAGAGAATGGACCTAGGCAGAATTCAACCTATGGGTAAATGACAATGTGAAAAGTGGAAAGGGAAGCAAGGTCCTCTGAAGGTGAAGTTAAAACGTTTGTTGTGAAAGAAAATTGGGAGCCTGCAGAGGAATACAAAGAGAAGTTAAAAACAGTCAAAGCCACCAGCAGTACACAATCTTTTGGCAGTATTTTCAAATCATACATGAATTTGTTACAAAAATGGGACATTAAGTTTTGAAAGCCTGCTCAGGGAGCAATAGAGCAGAGCACACATCTTAAAGATGCTTTGGAGAAAGAATCTGTAATGGTTAGAGGCACCTGAAAAGACTAAGTTAAAGCAACATAAGAGAACCTGATAACTGAGGTTATATATGCTCAAATCACAGACAGTTCACCAGAGAAGGAAGCAAGTGACAATGTCCCTTGGAGAAAAGGGCAGAGGCAGAGCAACCCCTTTTAGTCATTTTGAGCTTGATCTAACGGCAAAGAGATGGATAATGGGATAGATAGATCAAGACGTTAGTTCCGAAAGAAAACAATTCTGGAAGAGACCTATATCTAAGGGGTGTTCGCATGAAGGAAATTATGTGAACACACCGTAGCAATTCTTTAAGGGTTTCCCAGAGCTATGATTACAACTCCTTTCACAGGCAGCTACACCTGCCTACAAAACATCATATTTGGAGAAATTGAAAGGATCTGAGTTCTGTATTTCCTTTCCAGACAGCTCTCTCCCTCATATACCTCTCCAGCTATGACAGAAATAAGGAAGCAAGGGCATAGACATCTTATTATACGCTCCCCAGAGCATGCACAATGGCACCAGACCTTTTTTCTTATTGTTCAAATTCAGTAAATGCCAAGCATTCTGCAGACTGCGGTAGACAGTTTCACCTGAAAGACTATATTTTGCATGAGTTTTGAAAGCTAGCTGTTGACCTCCGAAGGTGTGTTTTCATATGGATGTCAAAACAGCACAAATACTCTTCACTCAGCAAGTTACCAAAGATTCTCAAGGATGTATTTTCAAGAGCTCAAACCATCCTGATAACCACAGTGTTGATTACAGTGATCTCTGTTTTCTTATTTAATTTCCTGTAGTTTTGGTTTTGTTTTTTTTAAATCCAGTTCTTCAAACTTGCACATTCAAAGTAGAGATTTTTACAAAATTTCAGTGAGAGTTGTTGGAATTTTTAAAGTCAAAGTTATTTACTTACATAAGTAAACACCTAAATTCATGTTTCAGTAAGGTAAATGCTTTAGCTGAACACACAGACCAGATTTCCTAAATGTGTTTCCTGTGCAAATATTCAACATAAGCAAGTCCACACAGACTAAGTCGGTTTCTCTGCTAGGCTTTATCCATGCTCAATGATTGAACCATGGATAACTGAGGTGGAGTTTCAAGAGTACAAGGTAATAACAAGAATGATTCTATTTTGCTGCATTTTTGCTCTTCATAATTTCCATTGTTGAATCAGCTAGACTACTAACCCAGACAAATACTTTGGTTGGCTGGATGTACCCCATGCCAATCAAATATTTAGGTTTCCATTATGTTCTTAGGTAGAAATGTTTTACAGCATATAACCAACCTTGCAGGCAACTGACTAGAAAGGCTAAATTAGTATCAATTTTATGGTCAAAGACTATCATTGCTATGATACTATCACTACCCAATGCTTCGGAGTTCTGTAGATTTATGTTATTTACATCAATATTCATTACGCAATGCAAAGTTCACACTAAGAACACATAAGGCAACTAAAATATTAGATATTTTGCTGTTTCTAACCTAGTCTAATGAGAAAAGTGGAACTTTAACAGTATTCATGATAAAATGTCTTGTCAGTAACAACCTGGCCATCAAATTCAGTTTTATTTTCTCTAGAGAAGTTGTAGTGAGCTGTTTCATTATACTGAAATTGTTTTGTCAGCACACTGTTTAAAAGAGCAATAGGGCTGTGCTGTACAAAAATATGGACGCTGCTTACTCTAACTTATTAAAAAAAGAGAAATCATATAACCTATTGATCTTTTCAAAGTGTTCAGTACTATAAATATGTCAAAACTCCTGAAATCTCCATATTAAAGAATTTGAGAAGGTATCATGTGAGTACAACACATTCAGTAGGATCAAATTACAATGAAGAGCCTTTAAAGCTACTTTTTACAATGTCATTCAATGAAAACCTAATAAAAGAGATTTTATCTTTCCACGATTATTAGATCATTACATATAACAAATGTAATGGTGTTTAACCCTATTGTAAATGAAATGTACTTTTTCAATGGTCAAAGCCATCTTTTGCCTTCAACCTCCTCTTCAAACCACCACGTGCTTTTGACTGAGCTAAGCTGTGATTTCATCTAGGAATAATTGAGAGGAAAAAATGCTCTCTTCACAATCGAAAAATAAGCAAGTTTTTACGTCAACACTGTATTTGATCCTATAAATATCATTGTGGAAACTTAGCTTTGAAATCAAGGACACCAAACCTTGACACAATTAACACACCATTTTTCTGAGTTAAACATTGATTCTCAAATACATTACTCTCAGATTCCCTTAGTATAACACAGCGGAGAATCTGGGCCAGCGTTTCTTGAGCTGATTGACAAGATTTAGCCCTACCCTATGCGAAGTCATTCTTTGAGCTGAGGAAAAAAAAGTGCATAATTTTCTCTTAGTGCATAAGTTCTGCAATACATATGCTTGAATCAACTCCCTGGTCAGCAAAAGAGAACTGTTTCCCAAAGGGCCAGGATTTCCCCCACTCCCCCCCACCTCCCTGCTGATCTAGCTACAGTCCTTAACTTTTTTTTTTTTAACCTCTCTAGTCTTTATAATAATCACAAAGGGTCATAACAATAGAGTAATATTGCTTGTCACAGCTTTAGTGAAAAGCTAAAAAATCCAGAAAAATTCTGTTAGTATTTGAGAGCTGAAGCCCATGTATTTATGGGTTCTTTTGTCAAATATGAGGCTGTTATTAACATCTTTCCCACTTATTCTGCTTGCAGTATTCTCTTAGATAATTTTTTATCAGCTTGTACTTATATTACCTATCTTGTAATGTTACCTAATCTATAAATAATTAGATCTCAAATAAAGGTCAGTGATATCATCTTTTTCCTCCTGAAAAGCAAACCAAGGGTATAGAAGACTGATGTGGCTTCTCCAGAGCCACCTAGTCAGTGGTAGACAAAAACAAAATCAGGTCTCCAGAGGTCCAGTGGACTGCTACACTTGCAAGCTTTTTCATACATCAGATATACCTAAAGTATGTCTGTGGGTTTAGAGAGATTAAAGGAGTCATCTTTGACTCATGTAATTTTCAGATTAAATGGAGTGTATGAATTAAATGGAACACCTAAAAACATTTTGAACATCTAATATGAAGCAGTGATTTCAAACTCATAGATAGAAAAATTGTAGGTGAATTTTTGTGCCCAGTTAGGCATAGACTTAGCTGAAGATACTAGATTTGTAACTCAACAAGGCACAGTGATGCATACTCTTAAACATTTCTTAAAAATATTTCACTTCCTTTCAAATACCAATCAACAGTCTTCTTTATTCCTCCTGTTCTTTGCTTCTTTTGAATATTCAGAAGGACATATACCTTTCCGGTTCCCTGCACTTACCTTGACCCTCTTCAAATCCAACTGAAAATGCCACTTAAAGTATAAGCAGGCCAGGTCCTTAGAGCATTCAATGTTCATTTACTGCTTGAATTTAAAACTAGCCTTCTCATTTGCAAATTTTTAATGAAATTAGTACTTTTTTCTTTGGATACCGAACTGTTAATGAATTAGCTTAGTTAAAGCTTCCTCTATAAAGTTAACAATTCACGAATACAAAAAAAAAAAAAAACAAAACAGGATCATAGTAATTTCTTAATCCAAAATTTCTAAATATGCAAGTATTTTTCTCCCTCCAGATTCATGACTCATTTGTTTTGATGCATGGTCTAAAATACTCTCCTCAGAAACTCCTCCTAGTTTGTTTCCAACTTTTATTTCTGTATCAGAACTCCAACAGCACGGAAGTTACACTACACAACAAAACACATCTCTGCAAGAAACTGAGCATGTTGGCCACTGTCCAGCACTAAAACACTTGCTTGACTCCAAGCCTGGATAGAACTTCAGCTCCCGCAGTGGAATAAAAGCTTTCCCTGACAACATCCGCAGGGCCAGCATGCTCGGGAACAGGTCACCTCTCAGATATGCCAACAGTGGGGAACTTGATGAAACAACCTCCAGGTTGAAACAACCTATACAGGACCATTACACAAACCCTTCTGTAGGGTACCAATACTCAAAGTCCGCCTCCATTAAGAATTTCACTTTGTGCTGTCTTTCTCTCCCCAAATAACTGTCACCTAAAGCGACACAAGGGGGTCTAAAATGCATTTACCTATGGCTCAGAGATCTTTGAACTCCTTCTCCTGAAACGGTTTAAAAGAAGCAAGCCCTAGAGCAAATGTGGATCGAGTAAGGCAAAAAAGGTCTGAAAGCAGCTGTCAAATGATATAACAGAATTCCAGCAGGAAATTATGTATTTCAAGTATTTCATAGAGTTGTTAAAAAAAATTTCCAGCAGGTCATCTACAGAAAATGCTGCTATATTAGTACCAGAATGGTTGCAGAATACATTGATTGCAACTAATTACTATCTCATTTTAAGTTTTCCTTTTTCTCATTTCAAATTCCCTTGTTCATTTATCTCTAATCCTATTGTATGCATTGATATGAATTATTCAATTGCAGTGAAAAATTATGTTTTCCAAGGTTCATTTTATTATTTCAGCCTTTCCTTAAAATATTGAGACTTCTGTTTTTCAGCATACTTCAGACTGAAAACACTAAATTGCTTGAAAATTTCCCTTCTATTTTTCCAGCTCATGAAATAAGAAAATTATCATTGGGGAAAAACCAAGAACATTTCCTCAACCTGCAAATACTGTGAAAAAAATCAGTGTAGAAAGAAACAATTTCAAAATAGAACCTATATGGTTTTCTGTCATGATCAAAATACTAGATTAGGAATGTATAGCCATCCAAGAGGTCACGTTACCGGAAGTTAAAATGAAAGCCAATGACAATTTGCATTCATATGTTATCTTTGCTATTAAATGGCCCATCATGCTGTATTAAGTTAAGAGGCTCACATACAAAACATTGCTTGATGTAGTACTGTGAGTAGTTATACTATAGAATGCAACCATTTGATCTTACATAGCTTATAGGGCATATGACAGTGAAGTGCTATCACCACCTGAGGTGAAAATTCACCTCACTTTCCTTAACAAACCAACCTGATTTACATCTTTTTTTTTTTTTTGCTAGAGCCATGTAAGAATGACAGGATCTGACCTACTCTGAACTTTCCCGCTGAGGGACAGAGTGCCATTTTTTCTTACTGCAACTTTCATCTAAGAGATGAAGAAATGGCCACTAGGGATGTCAGTTTGATGGCATGCCCTGGAATGATTTGAGATGGGAAGCTCCATTTCCGAGATGAACAGGCAGTTTCTACTTAATGGCCGAGGCTAGCTACAGGAAGTGGGTTATTAGCACAATAAAAATCACGAACGGTTCACAACCATATTCCGAAGTCAGAAATAGCATCCGGATTTATGAGCTACAAATATTCTTGGAGTCAGAAGAAACCTAGCATCCTTTGACTCCGTCCCTGTTGCTGTACCTTCTGTTCTGGGAAAATATGTAATAGAAAAAATGCATATTCAAGTGTAAGTGCGTATGCAAAGGATGGAGTTGCCCTTTCTTTTCATGAAGGGTTTACAGATTGGTATCTACGTCATAGATAAGTGACATCCTAAATTATTAGCCAATACATCTGCCACCATATTCTGGCAATTTGCCACATCCCAAAGTTGCAAGTACATACATCCACCTCAAGAAAAGCTCTTGAAAATAACAGGTTACGCTATGAAAATCGGCATATACAGGCTCACTTCCCTAGAAGTTTAGCTCAAGTTGATTTAGGGCCACCTGAATTTCCTGTCAGATCCCTCACTGATGAGAATTGCCAAATTAAGCTCTTCCCTTCAATTGTCACAAGAGTGCCTTATTTCATCTCCAGCACTGATTGCTCCCTTAAAGTACACCACAGAAATATTTGCTATGCACATCAAGCAGGAAGATGAAAGAGTGTAAATCATAGATCTAGGGTGATTATCCAAAAATCAGACTGCTGAGAAATGAAGCATAATATCAGTTAAAGTGTCACTAAACCAGAGTTATGAGTATAGTCAGGTAAAATACTTGATAATTGCTTATAATTTTCAGTGTTTGGAAAACAATTTCCTGGCCAGATGTTTTCACATTGTATTAGATGTTTCGCTCCCTGTCAAGTGTTGTACATTTTCTCTAGTTTATGATTCAAGGTGTTAATCATATTCAGTCTTTCAAGATGACTACCTGGTAACATTAACATACAAATGTACAGTGATTATCTCTGCTTTTCAGAATTCTTTGCCTTTTGCACAAGGAAAAAAATAATAAAAGAAATAAATCAGTCTCCTTCAACTTGCATGATGCCTATTTCAAAAATGAAATTACTATGAATTCAGAGTCTATGAAAATTAAGTATTAATCAACAAAGTACAGAAAACTTTCACCCAAGCTTGAAAGTAGCAACACAGAGTTACTGTCTTACGATAGGCCAGAGTTTATAGGCATAACTACCTCATAAAACATACGCATTCCTTACTTGTAGTCTCCAGTGCTTTCATATCGTATTGGTAAGACCTACAAGTGCTGAGTATCTACAGCCATTTCTGAGGCATATACAGCAATTTACAGTATACAATCATAAAAAATTAGGATACTATTTCAGAATGGAGAGGAAACTACTATCAAATTTCCAGCCTTCTATTGTGAAACTGTAAAAATTACGTAGTAAAATTGGGTCAAGTTCAACACTACCTGAATCTAAAAAAATGGATGTTATTTACTGTCTTTATCAAATTCCTTTTTATGATAAGAATACATCTCCAGTTTACACTAATTTAACAGAAGTTCCATGAATTATCTAAATTTGTTCCTAGTGGCACTAATAGATAGCCATTCTTGTATGTCTGAATTGATTATGTCCTGCTGTGTAAAGAAAACGGGGAACATCACGGCAACAATACTGTGTAGAGTCATTGCTATACATGTGCTTATGCAAGATTTGCATAAGATTAGTGACTGGCATTTGGAAGGTGCTGGAGAGCAAAAAGACAAGCCCTTTGAACTACTTTCCCTTCCAAAAATTTTGGTACAGCAATGAGTTTGGGCTCCTCTGCAGGCTCTCCAGGTGCCCACGTTCATATGATAGACTATAGTCTGTGCAAAGGGAATTGAACCCTTGTTTGTTATATTTCTTAATGAGTTCATTAAATAAACTTTAGTTTACATATTACATTGTCCTGTAAATTTGAGATATCCAAACTGCCCGTGACAGGTATTCAGAGGGATAGAGCACAACTCTCCTTCATTCTCCCCAGGAATCAGTGGTGGACACAAGAGACCACAATCTAGGCAGGAATACCTGACCTAGATTTACACACACACACCACTAGAAATAATGTGGCCTAATGCCTTGGCTAATTCTTGGTGCTATGCTCTGTCCATTACTCTTGCTTCTATTTTTCTGTTGGGCCTTCCATCTTACAGCATCAAGGTTGGATGATTTTTAAAAAAAAAAAAAAAAAAATCCGATTAGTCTTTCAATCACTTCAGTTCATTTTTATTTCTTTATTCTTTGCTCTCATAGTTGATACTGCCCCGGTCCTTTTGACCCCTCCACATTTCTGGCACTGAAAGATAGTCTTTTCAAAGAATACAGGAGAAAAAGCCAAAGGGAAACATCAATGCATTCACATTTTCCTCTGTTTTTCTGTCACTAAACTCATACATATTTGTACTGCAGACCAACAAACAGCTTCTCTTATCAGGCAGGAGCCAGGATCACCTATTTCAGAGTTTGGTAAATATTATCAGAACACCTGTATTCAAAAACAGAACTGATAAATCATCAAAAGCAGCAAATGAAGGGAAATGTTTCTCTAGGTTCATAAGAAAAAATATAAACGGGAAAGTTTGTATCAATTTCATTATAAATGGGTTCCAGCATTTTGCCAGTATTTTATTAGTTCTTATTTCACCATGATGAAAGTGCATGTACTCTTCCTCATTTTTAGCAGTTAATATATAGTTTGCTTCTTCACATTGAAAGGTATCTTTCTTTGCAAGCAATGCCAAGTTGATTGCTAAGCTGGACTTCAAGCTCCAATGTCACTGATGACTCCAGCATTTTCATAGAGTGCAGTGCCAACAGAATCATCTACAGGCTTCACACCAAACCTGTGCCTAAATCACTGTTTATTCTGTTCTCCAGTTCCAGGCTGGTTCTGATAAACGTTAAGGGTAAATTCCTGGCACTCCTGGACATTTGCTATTAATTTGCATGAAAACAGGGTTTCACTTTAAATTTCGTGCCTCAGAGCCCCATTAAACGTAGAATAAGCTACTGAAAGAAATCCCATAAAGACAGTAAAAAGCCAAAAGAATGAATCCTGCATTTTATTTAAGCCACAGGCAAAAGGATTACGAACTTCATTGGGGCAAGGTCTGCGCAGAGTAGGAATGACAATTAACTTGGGCAGAGGATTTGTATTTAATAGACCCTGTGATGATTGTCTAATGTCTTTAAGCTAATGCTTATAAAACGCTTTTGCATTTAGTATTAATTTTACTTTTTTCTATATTCATTCTATACATTATCTACACAGATTTTATTTTTCATTTCTTCAATTTTTCAGTTTAGCTAAAAAAAAAATAAAGTCTATGTAGAAGTAACACCAAGCTTTGCCCCCACTGATTCACCCAAATCCCTCAAGCATTTAAGCAAACTTGTTCATTTCTGAAGGGTTATTGGGTCACAGCATATTCTTCCTCTGCATATGGGCTTTTAAACTTTATCTGTTGGCTACTAGTGTGGTCTACTGATTTATGATCGTAAAAGGCTGCATTTTCAAGGTAAGATATTAACTTTTGTTTGGTTATAGCGCTTGTAGATTGAAAAGGGGAACCAAATGCACGGTGCTCTAAGGGCACAAGCTCCCATTACTACCTTTCATAAAACTTGTTTACTGTTCCTGGGTGAGATACTACAGGTAAACTGGCATCAAAGGAGAAGATTGAAAGATTTTGGGGGGTTTTTTTAAGATGATTCAAAAGAAGAACCACTGACCTAGTATATATTCCTCATTCTCTATCTCTCATGTTCTAAACTATGTATCTTTGATTCCATATGACTTTTCTTTAGTTATAAAAGTGATATCGTAACAAAATTGCAGGAAAATAATCTTTAATTAGCTCCATTTTAAAGGAATAAATATTTCAGCACAGAATTTGACTTAGAATTTCAAGCTCATTAATCTATATTTACACCTGTTGTTATTCAAGGTATTATTCTGTTAAAACTTTAGTGATTATTTAGAAAAAATGAAGCAAAGTGAATGTTATTTACGGAAAATGAGGTATCATTCAACATTAGCTACGAAAAAATCCCAACAAATGTAACTGTTTGAGACGTAATGAATGCATTTTGTGTCTATTTTTATTGTAGGACTACGTGATTAACGAGCTGTCATAGTCTTAAGGCATTCATTGACGTGTCTCTGTAAGCTTGTTCAGATAATAAGCCTTAAGAGATGAATGAAGCATGTCCTACCAGATCTGCTGTGATGATTTCCTTGTACTATAACTGGGGGACATAAAGGATCTTGGCTATTCTTAAAAAATATCTGTCTCCTCATAAATCAAATCCTGCCTTACACAGTGCAAGTGCCATTATGAAGAAGAGAAGCACATGATACTAACCCACACATAGGATCAAATAATCTGGATTCTTCAGTTGCGTGGACTTCCCCAGGTGAAGGGAAGTTTGCCAAACATAAGATGTAGCCAGCCCCAGAGAACTGGTCCACAGGGCATAGTGTGCCATAACCTTCACACCACAGATAAATCCATAGAAAGCATGGAAAAACTTGCCTTAGCCTGATTAACCATTTTCTATGATCTTTGCAAACAGAACTTCTGTCAGGACACAACATACCCCACCAATCATTATCCTTTCATGTGGGCTTACCTAGGAAAGCATCTTTGCCTAATTTGGGGGGCGGGGGGTGTTTGGTTGTGGGTTTTTTTAATAATAGCAGAATTACAGTGACTTTAGCTCTGAACAGGGCTCCTGAGTTTACTTACATCTTACTGTATATAACACAAATTACTTTCTTGAGAAGTGTCCAGATTTGTTCAGATACTCAGGTAACACACATTTGAAAGCGATAGGTACAAGTTTGTTTCCTATGTTATCAGTACAAACTCTCAGTAAGAGAGCAAACAGCAAGGACTGAATAAATAGGGCAAGTATCCCTCACCCAAGCAGCCAAAAATAGGAAGAGAAAGCAATCTGCGCTTAGTGAGGGTCTTCCCTCTTGAAAAAAAACTGAATTGTGGCTTCCCCGACTCCTGAGATATTGCATCTAAAGCCACAGGGATAGAAGGCACTGCCCACCGGTCTTTGCTCTATGAAGTTATTTGACGAACTCCTGAAACGTACCTGCCGATGTTAGGAAATTATTTGGATGGCTTTAAACAATTGCAGAGCTAGACAGACTGAGAGCTAAAAAATGTACCCTGATGGTCCCTCTATATCTACTGAAAAAAGTAGAAACTCAGTGCAGCAGAGAAGCCATCCCAGCATCTTTAATGACAGCTTTGGGTTATTCATCACTAACAACCAGCATCAAATGCAAAATTGCCGATTAGAAGTGAAGTCCTATCACCTTCTGGGTTTCTTTTTGGTGCTGTCAAGAGCAGAGCTTTCTATTGTCTGAACAAAAAGGATAGCTTACAATACAAGCTGTAAGATTTCACATCACTGTCATATGGAATGAATTTACAGGGAACCATTTCTGGACTGCAGTATATTGCTAGGAAGTTGCCAGGAAACAAAGTATTCCTCCTTTTTTCTTTTATGTTTCTCTAACCTGATTTTCCTTTCCATGTTTCTGTTCATCAGATGCAATGGCTTGTCCATCTTATTTTGTGCTATAGTATTTTGACAGATCTAAAGGTTTTTGATAGTCAGCCAGCAACTAGGTTTGCTAGGTTTCAACTGCAAAAAAAAAAAAACCCAACATTTCTTACAACTTGTCTGGTTTTGTTCTATTTCTTTTATTTGCAAAGCATAAAACAAAGACCAAAACTAGATGAAGATAAATTTCACAGTTCCCTCCAACAGAGCAAGTCATGATGCTTTCTGCAAGTTCTTAAATACCCAGAGCACAGGATTTGGGGGGTGGTTGTTGTTGTTTGGGTTTTTTAAAAGCAAGAAATATAATCCAAAGGATTCATTTGAACAAAGATGTTTTCAAAACTGAAACAGTTATTGTAAGGTCATCTGCAGAGAATCCTGATGAAAGATCATAAAGAATTGAAGTACTTATCTTTACAGAGCATAGGACGAGGGAAACTGGATGCAATGATTGCAGATTTCTTGACTGAAATCTAGGCCAGGAAGAGAAAATTTGAATCTACTAATTTGACTGCTATTTCTGCAACATAATGACCATATGACGACGTTTAGTAAACAGCAAAGTCTGTCTATACAAACTGAAGGAGAACATTTATAATACCTGAAGTAATAAATAGAGGACAGGGGAAATCTCTTGCTATTCATTTTTAAGCTAATTGGCAGGAATGAGCTTTACTAGAAACATTTTTGCAGTAACAGGTATGGTTCTGTACATAATTTATTACGATGCAAGGAAATGCACGTCTAAGTTTACAGCAAGAATTAGGTTCAATATTATTGGATAACTAATGTGACATTGACAAAGTAGCTTGTTGTATGCATGCATGCATACATTACTTAGCAAAAATGAAATATATTTGTCCTCTCCTGATAACCAGCTGTGCAATAAATCACAGAAGCGATTTGTATAATTCTGCGAACTAGAATTTAAGGACTGACAGCATTAAATCAGGTAATTTCTAGCTCCCAGTATCCATGCAATTTTTCTGAACTGGCCATCACCCCTATTGTGGGTTAACCGTGGTAGGCAGCTAAGCCTTACACAGCTGCTCGCTCACTTCCCCCTACCCGGCAGGAGCGGGGAGAAAATTGGGAGGGCATAAGTGAGAGAACTCTTAGGTTGAGATAGACAGCTTAATAAGTAAAAGAGAAAAAGACGACAAAACAAAGGAAAAGCAAGTGACGCAAAAAGCAATCACTCACCACCAGCTAACTGCTGCCTGGCCAGTCCCTGAACAACAGCAAACCCTGGCAAACTCCTCACCCCAACCCCAGTGTTACTGCTGAGCATTGTATTGCGTTGATGTGATATTGTATGGCGTATCCCTTTGGTCACCTTGGGTCAGCTCTCCTGGCTGTGTCCTCTCCCAGCCTTTTGTCCTCCCCACCGCCCCCCCTTGATGCTGTGTAAACACCGTTCAGCAATAGCTAAAGCATTGGTGTGTTATCAACACTTTTTTTGGACACAAATCCAAAACATAGCCCCATACAGGTTACTATGAAGAAAATTAACTCTACCCCAGCCAAAACCAGTACAACCCCACACACATACGTGATGGTAACACCTATCGAGCAAGGTGTTTGGGGTTCTGAAATCCGAATGAGCAAAGACCTCCCAGAACAAGAGAGACAGTCTCAAAAAAATCAACCTCTCCTTTACTCAAGAATTTTGGCTGAATCCTTGTATACTAATCCGCTCACACTAAGGTCACACAATGTGCCTGCAATGCCAGATTTCAGGTGGGATTTTTTTTGGTAGGGGAGAAATAACGTTTTGTAGTCCAAAAAAGAAAACACTATTTGGCATTGTTTTTTTCCAAAATGTTGCCTGCTCCGTAAAAAGCTCATCAATAGGAGACCTTAATATTTGAAGTCAGGTCTCTTAAGATGACTGTCATTTACGGGCATGTACTCAAAGCCTCAAAAAAGAAAGAACACCTTTATTTTAACCACTGAGTTATTAGAGAGGGAAAACTTGTACTGATTGAGGTCATAAGTATTTTGAAATATTTGGACAAATGAAACTGCTCCTAATTTAATATTTTTCAGGAAGTCAATTGCAAGAGCAAAAACAGATATTTGTTCACTGAAAGTGACACAGAAAGACGATGGGAACAGAAGCTGTAGCAAAAAATGTTTGCCAGTGTTCTTTTATTGCCTGTAAAGGAAGTCATTTTCTAAATTAAGAGGAGCTCTGTAGAAGACACATCCAGGAAGGAGTTGAATCTGGTCTATGAAATTTGTTTAGCCACCGCTTCATAAACAGTCAAAAGTCCAAACAGGGTGGTTTCTTGGGTAATCATTTCCACCAGCTAGGTAGCTGGGACACTACCTTCCCCTGGCAGGGATAGACCAGTGCTCACGATGGATGGTCTCTGTCACTCAGGTTCAGCCTCCTCCTAAAAGTGAGTCCTACCTTACTGAAGGAACGCCTTATTTTTAATTCTGAAAGATATCAAAGGTGTATGAGCAAAGAGGAAAAAAAAGTACAAACTAACAAAAGCATGATTCTGACCTATTTCTTTGATGTATGTGCAGTAGCAGTAGTTGTCTTCTATCAAGTCTTTGGGGTACCATCCTGAAAATATCATGTTTCTATAAAAAATACTCTGAATCAGGATTCTTATCTAAGCCTACAGGAAGATAAAATCCCATTTTAGAAACCTGAATTTAAATACTTATTGTGTAGAATTCTGCAAGACAATAACTCAGTATTTTCTACGGCATCTGCTCTTTTTTTTTTTTTTTAAAAAAAAGGAAAGTACATAAAAACACTGCTTGCTTTCTGTAATTTACAGATGACTGTTTTAAGTAGGTTGCCTTTCAGCATCAAAGTCTTTGCCAAACTGAAAAAGTAGCAAGGTGCTGGAGTCTTACAAAGTAAAAATAAGAGCAAAACATTTGCTAGGGAACAAAACAAGCTGCAGCAGTTCAAGAAGGTAAAAGAAGGTGAACCTGGCTGGGAAGGACACCACCAGACCACTGCTTCTGTCACTCTTTAGAGCAGGGTGAATCAGGAGGGTGGCTCTTTGGCCTGGTCACCAGAATCACTTCTCAACCACTACAGATGTGCTACATGCAAGGCCCATACATTAGACCATTAGGATGAGAATAAATGAAGGCCGGAGAACATCAGTGAGCTACTATATCAAGCTGCCTGGAAGAGTCGTGTTGTTTTTCTTTGAGCGAGATCACATGGCGTCTGTTCATAAAAAAGCAAAAGTTTTCGAGTGTTTGTGGTTGCTGTGCTCCACTCCACTTCAGCTCTGCTGTACACCCATGCTATCCAGAAGGTATACTTTTTTTTTTACCCCTCGGTATAACCTTTTTTACAGAGCTAAGTTTATCACATGTTGTACCTTCTTAAACTAACATAAAAAAAACCACTGAAACCTCAAGTTTTGTTTCTGGTCCCATGTGCCCGAGCACAGGAAACCCAGGGTTTGGAGCCAAACAGGAAGCGGTGCTTTGTACAACACAATGAGCCGCGCGGCTTCGCACACCCCTGCGCCATGGATAATTAAGTAGCCGGCAGTAATTGAAAAGATCCCTGCTTCTTTCATGGTAAGTACCTTGCATTACTGGTTGATGTATTGTAGCTACTGACACATGACAGAATAATTTGTCTTTTATTCAACTCCAGCACTGAATTATTGGAAGTTGGAGTTGTCTGTGGCCTAGAGGGAGACATTGTGCCAGAGTTTCATTTGCTGTTATTGAAGACAAGAGGTTTATAAAAGTTAATGAAATACAGCCAGCAAAGAGACTGTAGAGGGTCTGAATCTCAGAAGCAGCAGCATACAGATGCCTATTGTTATTACACAGGGCAGCAAAAATGCATCAGTCTTTCCAAGCTATGATACCATAGAAAATATTTAACATTTTCATTGGAACTGCTACTTTTCTATCATTTGACTAACTGCAATAGCTGTTAAATTTCCTCTCTTTTTTTATATTTTAAGTCATGCGTAGCAATCTTATACAACAGAGACACTGAAATGAAAGCAACGGACCAAAGTTATTAAATATTTTCATGCCTTTAAGAGACTGTCTCAAGCAGTCCACAACTGCAATTAGCACACTTCAAAATCTTCAGTAAAGATGTGTCCTGCACCAGCCAGCTGTTAGGTAGATGGTCTTTACTTAATGAGCCAGTTGCATATGTACTCTGACTACAAAAAGTGCAAATCGTTTCTGAAAAAATACTTTTTGACAGTTAAAAATTTAATCCTATGTGAGGCATAGAAACTCACATAATCCTAGTATAAGATGAAAAGCATTTTGACAGAAAAAAAATTAACATTACTTTAGAGCTCTGTAACAGTTGAGCCATCACTAAAGGACTTAACACCTGTTTACATGGCTTGGTTGTGGGGGTTTAAAATAAATCTCACTAATACTTTGTGAAAAATCATGATGCTATGTGCTTTCTGGGATATAGAAAGAGACTAAAATGTCAAGAAAAGCATCAAGTTTTCTAAGATGCACTATTTACCGATAATGGCTAAATAACTTTCCCTCATTACTAAAGAACATTATTCTATAGCAAAATATCCATAGATATCTGCATAAGCAAGTCTGATGAACTTTTTTTTTTTTTTAAAGCAGTAACATTTTCCACCAGTATAACTTGAGGAAAGGAATTGTTCACACTTTTTTCTTTTAAATGAAACAAAGAAAAAAACATTGATCTTGAATGTCCCTTTTATTACAGCAACTCCTTTAGCTTTGTCATAAACCTCCAAGGTTACTAGTGCTCTGGAACCAAATTACACTGTACATTGCAACCAGTGTTATTCTGGCTGCTGAACTGTTTTCTGAACCTGGCATGGAAAGATCAGGTTGGCTCCAGAATAGTTTCTCAATGTCTTTCCTATAAAAACCTAGAAGCCTGTCTCTATAATATTGAAGCTGCTGCTTCCACGACTGAGCAGTGACTGAAGTTGTCAGGGAAGATCCTTTGCTATAGTGCACAACATTAAACTCCTTTTTTCTTCACTGAGCTCTGTCTCCATAAGTCTTCCTCATGCTCTGCCTCTTCTACACTCATCGTAGCAGAGCTACTGCTGGAACACCACCTAAACCCTTTTCCATCCCCTGCATACAGGGCAGCTGATTTCCTAGCGCACAGGGAAGTTGCATGTTACAGTAACTCTGGCTCTGCTTTCCTGATCATCTCAGTGGAAGAGATAAATGAATAAATAGAAACAAAAGGACAGGTGTAAATTGAGAAGAAAAGTACCCCTGACAGGAAGCCAAAGGGGACAACAGAAGAATAACTGTTAGAAAGAGCTAAAAGAAGGTGAGAGGAAGGGAGAGTGTACCTCTCAGAGGGGAGGGGAAGGAAGTGGCTGAGCAGCAGTGCAGGTAAAGCCTTCCTGTTGCTTTTGATTTCTGTTCAGTTATGAGCAAAGTTTCTCTGTTGTTAAAAAACAAGATCCCTTAAACTACTACAGAATAATGTCCTACCCACGTAATCCCTTGAAATTCTCATTCATCCTTTGGTGACCGCTTAATTCTACTGCGGTCAGGTACTACCGTTACAGCATCATCCAGTCAAAAAACCTTGACTCTAGTTCTCTGCCTTTGTTACCAATACCAACAGCTTGATACTTTCAAATATATTATGGGTCCCTTTCTGTCTACAGTTTTTCTTCAGCATTAATAGCAGCAAGTATCAAGCGTTACGGGTTTTAACTTGAAGGCTACTGTATGTCATAGTAGGCATACTCTTACCTTTAAAAAAATTGGAGGCTGTTCCTCACCTGATAACATTAGGCCTTAAGTCAGGATGAAAATTTTCATTGCAAAGACCTTCCAAGGCAAAAAGCTTTTTAGAACTTGCAAGATTTGCAACAAGTTAACAGTACATTAAGAGCAGATAGAAGTGAAAATCATTCTACTGAAAACTGACTTGACTTAGGAGCAAATAAAATTTGAAGAACAACTTTACTCAGAATTTGACATTCTATGAACTATTTTCTTTCATAGTTATGCTGCATTGCAGATTCCCATAGTACTTAACAGCTACTCTTTCCTCTGTTAAGATGTAATCCTATTCCCTCCAAGTAAAAAGTAAAAAAGATTTTTTTTTTTCCCCCAGAATAAGTAGGATTGGACCTTTGCAATCATATCACCAAGAGTTAACAATGTATATTAAGCACTCTTGTTAGAAATAGTTTTGTCAGTGTGTCAGTTTATAAAAGACTAAAAGCTATATAAATGCATGGAAATGATTGTGTTAAACATTTTAATACTCTATATACTCCATTTTCACTATATTGAAGAGTGCTGCATGCGTATTTGCCATAAGAATAAGTGTTCTGCGTGAAGATGCTTGCTAGTTCTGCACTGGTGGAGAAACATCCTCAGTGAGTCAAACAGGTTTCTGAAAAAATGCTTCTCCTTCAAGTTTAAAGCGTTTGCTTTTTCATTCCTGTTCATCCTTCAGTCCTTTGACACACCATGTCTATAAACTAGCTGCTTGTATACTGCTCTCTAATCTCGTTCAAGCATTTAAGTTCGGTTTAGGGGAGTTTTTAGGGGGTTTTTTTGTTTGTTTTTTGGGTTTTTTTGTTTTGTTGGTGGTTTGGTTTTTTTTTTGCTTCTACCATCCCAGTTTTGGCTTATTTATTCCAAATTGTGTAGGTTTTTCTTTCTCGCATTTTCCCCATTTGTTCCATCCATGGAACCAGGCTGTCTTCACATTTTCCATGTGAAATGCTACAACAGAAGCACTGAAATCATGGGAGACTCCTGCACATTCCTTAGGTGTGGAAGCTTTTCTACAGTTGTACAGAATTTTGTTTGCCCTAAATAATACTTTATTAAAAATTCTGTAGGTTAGAACATGCTCAGAGCTGATGTGATACTCAACATTTTTTTTCTGTTAAGCCAAGCACAAATAAACATTGAAATGCTTTTCAGATTATTGAAAAAAATCTGATGGTCTTCAGTGAGCAAAACTCACCTTTCAGAACATTACCATGAAAAAAAATCTTCCAGGATTCCCTCCTTAGCTTTATTTTATCATTAGGAAAAACCTGTTTCTATAGCAGTCTGTTGATTTTTTTATTATTATTATTATTTTGGGAAGGTCCTCCAAAGAAGAATAAACAAGCAAGTCTGAATTCAAACTCAGATGCTTAAAGTCTAGTAAGCAAGCATTTGTGAAGCAGAAGTAGGGTAATTTCCAAACAATAGAAAATGGTTCAGGTGCTTCTAACAAATGCCCATGATTGTGTCTTTAGCCATATGTTTAAAGAATTTCACTTATTCACTGCAGAAAGACAGAACACAGCTTTTCTGTTCTTCTAAAAGTTACGTAGAAAACCATGGTATACACGTAAGTTTGAATATATGTCATCAACCAGACACTATACACTGAATCAATAGCAGTTTCTCAGTCTTGCACAAGGGATAAGGTTAATCCTATGTTCCTCATTTAATCTCATACTAAATGCTATGCTGATGTGTAACCATGGACATTAATAGCAAAACCAGAACAAACCTTACAGGCAAGATAGCAAAATAGGCGATTAAAAAAAAAAACAAAAATGATGCTTTTATTTGATCACCCCAGACTCTGGGGCTGCCAAGTAGTTTGCCCATTTCCACCTCTTCCCCCTCCCCTTATAGGGTGCTGTTTACCTCTAAGAGAAACGTTTAATTTCTCATCACTGTACACAACAATGGAAGTGCAAGTGTTTTACTGGAGAACTTACTACTCTCTGTGGCTAATACTGACTGACACTTCTCAGTGCTCGCTGCTGATGATAGTCTTGCAAAAGCTAAACTAGTTGGAGTGTAATAGTCCATGCTCAACAAGCGCCGCAGGCCAGTATTTCAACTGGAATTTCCAGCTAGAACAGCCTGTCATTTTCAAGAAAGATAACATTTTTCTCTTCACCTTTGTGCTGGTTTTGGCTGGGATAGAGTTGATTTTCTTCACAGAAGCTAGTATGGGGCTGTGTTTTGGATTGGTGCTGGAAACAGCGTTGATAACACAGGGATGTTTTCGTTACTGCTGAGCAGTGCTGACACAGAGTCAAGGCCTTTTCTGCTCCTCACCCCACCCCACCAGCGAGCAGGCTGGGGGGGCACAAGAAGCTGGGAGGGGACACAGCCGGGACAGCTGACCCCAACGGACCCAAGGGATATCCCACACCATATGGCGTCATGCTCAGCACATAAAGCTGGGGGAAGAAGAAGGAAGGGGGAGACGTTCAGAGAGATGGCATTTTGTCTTCCCAAGTAACCATTATGTGTGACGGAGCCCTGCTTTCCTGGAGATGGCTGCACACCTGCCTGCCGGTGGGAAGCAGTGAAGGAATTCCTTGCTTTGCTTTGCTTGCGTGGCTTTTGCTTTACCTATTAAACTGTCTTCATCTCAACTCAACTCCACAAGTTTTCTCACTTTTACTCTTCTGAGTCTCTCCTGCATTCCACCGGGGGAGTGGCCGTGTGGGGCTTAGCTGCTGGCTGGGGTTAAACCATGGGTTTCTCCCCCACCCTAGCAGACTTTGTTTTGTCCATAGTGAAACAGTTATTTTTATTCAGCTATCATCAGATTTCCATACACATGCACAAGGGACTGGAGTTTGATGGTGTATGGTAAAGGTCACCTGGCTACAGATTAAACTAGTTTTTATGTCTACAAGCATTCACCTAAATTCAGAAAAGCAGAGAGATTTTTTTTTTTTTGGTTTGTTTGATCAGAAGCTTTAAGTCTACTTCCACTAATTTCCCAAAGCACTAAGCTTTTTTAAAAAATTCATGTGCACTGGACATATGACATCTCAAGGTTAATCAACATTATTTGCAATTGATTCTCCCAGGGAAAAGAGGGAGGCTCTTATAGTAAAAAATTGTGTATGATCAGCATCATCAGGCAGAGTTGCATTTAAGTTGCACAGGTAACATGCTAGTTGATACTTCCCAGCTAGATATGAGTGTCAATGTTTCAAATAGGTGAGCAATCCAGTTCACCTACAGTTCAACATCTGTGTAACTGACTTGAGTGCTGAAAAAAATTCAACGTGTGGAATGCAGCCTGAGTAATGCTGCAAAGCAATGGATATTCACAGTTCACTGCTTCTCTCGTTTCTTCTTTCTCCCATTCCTTCCCTCACCCTTTCCCTGCCCTCACACCTCCACTCATTTCACCCTCCCACAAGTACAGGAAAAGCCACACCTGTTAATTCTTTACGAGGAATATGGTGACTCAATATACAGCCTCAGTGTCTCTCTTCCCATTTTTGGAAAGTCAGAGAAAACAGTATTTTAAAAAGCATAGGAACTCAAGACAAAGCATAGGCTCACTTTGAAACCAAAAGATCTTTTGCTACGTTTGACTGAAGTTTTACAAGGTAGAACATAGCTCAGGGTAAAACAAAGTACAAAATGCTTCCCCCCTGCCCTAGGTAGGCAGGTAGCTCATGTTTTAACTTGTAACTTAGAGACGGAGAATGTTCAGTCTAGATGAGTAACTACGAATAAACTTGAAAATTAGAATAATCTGTTTCCAGTTTCTTTAGAAATTTTACATCCTTGTTGCTTACTGTGGATTTTTTTTTTCTGGTTCATGCTGAAGTTTGGGAATACGGCAAGAGTAAGAAGATAAAACCTAACTAATCAGAGCTACCTAAAAAAAAAATCAAAAGAAAAAAATCAGGAATTAATTTGGTGTTTGGAATAATGTATAGCAAGATCTCTGAACTAAAGGGTCTCTGAAGGTAAAGAAGTTGACATCTACGTCAGAAATCAAACAGCCAGCAACACTTTTCTTGGTTTTTCTGCACTGGTTTTTGAATGCTTCCACACCCGCTCTCTGAAGCGGACACTAGCCTTGTAAAAAACAGGCTTTTCTGCAGTTCACTCCTGCATTAATTATCTAAGAAACGTTTCTGATTTTCATTAAGCTTTCTTAGAGCAACTGAGTGGACAGTGCCTGGAGAATTTCATTAAGACATTGGCATAAGGGAAAAAACAACTGACGTTTAATATTCAACCAAAACTAGATTTCTCATTTGTGGCATACATTTGTCAGATGTCTGACAAAACACAGCAGGAGAGAAAAGTTTTCAGAAAGAAGGCTTAAAAAACAATGCTTTTTTCCCTTCTATGCTGATTTTTAAAATCCCATGCATATACTATAGGCTTACAGTTATCTCTAAGAACTCTTCCTATGGCTACACATTTGTGCCTGAAACAGCTTTCATTCATAATTGAGCGCAGCCAGCCTTACTGGAAACTATGTTACCTCTTATCTAACTGATAACAAACAAGATACCAGGTTTCCCTTAAAATTAAAGCAGGCTCATATCTTCATTTGATGAAGGCTTGCGTGCAGAGGCTGGCAGATGACCTTACCTGAGACCCAGCACTGCAAGAGTTAGCTACTATCCTGTCATCAAGGAAAAGACAACCAGGGTTACTCCTGCAGAGGATTCTGACTACATTAGCTAGGAGCAGTTCTGCAGGGGGGGAAAAAAAAAAAAAAAAAAAAAAAGATGGTGTTCAAGATCCAGTGGCTATCCTATACATATTTTAGATTGCTTAATATGCATTTACTCTAGTGTTACTCCAGCCTTTCTGTAGACACAATAAGCTGGAGGAATACGGTTGTACATTACAATCCAAATTATATCAGGAACATGTTTTTAGAATGATCTCTAGGTTATCCTTGCTTATTGCAATCACTGGAACAGGTATATCATCTGTTTAATCAGACTAACGAGTCCTTAAATCTTTTCCTCCCAGCTCTTCTGTATCAGATACATGGTCTGAAAGAGAAGCCCATGATTCCCTTCTGGAAGGGTTTCCCTTATGGGACAGTTGACTGAGGATTCCTTCAGATTCCTGTCCACTCTGAAGTCGATAAAAGGATGGGAGGTGACAGAGCTGCACCACATAGTCCTTCGGCGTTAGCACATAAGAATAAACTGCCTGGTGTAATCAAAGCCTTACTTGCCTTACCTGCCTCTGATCTGCAGCTAGGGCCTCTAAAGCTGGCCAGAACCGAGAAGGATGCACACCAGCAACCAAAAAATACCTTCTGACTCTCTGCATGGTATACAAGGCTCAGTACTGCCTCTTCTAGAAGCACATTGTGTAGCCTCACTCTTTCAATCTGAAGTGTGATATTTACAGAACTAGCATCTTTATTATTAGATCATTTAAGCAAAGGTACTGACACCAGCCTAGGACTATCAGACAACACACTGCACCCTTTCACAGCATGTAACATACTTCATTTTTTGGGCATCTAGAACATTAAAGTGTGTTTGTCCTTCTTTAATAATTTATTATTTGCTGTTGTGTTATTTGCAAAATCTAAGAGAATTATTTATTGGGCAAACTTTAATGTAAATGAGGAACTCGCAGCACAAACATTTTAGAACAGCTGAGGTTGCAGACAGAGTAAACTATCCCATCATTGAGCAGAATTTGCTTCCTGAAGATGAAGCAACTGAAAGAAAAAAAAAAAATTGTGTAGCAAGCATGCTTGGAAAAGAAGATTTTGGAAGAAACATTAGCTTCTACCAGCTCCCACTAATAGGACTGCAAAGTAGTCCATACACATTTGCAGAAAAGCCATGAAGAAAACTGTTCTTTAAGCTTTTCATTAAGTGCTATACCTAGTTTAATTGAAAGTGAGTCTTCTACACTATAATGGACATTAAATTTTCAGTTACTGTAGCTTTTAGACTGCATGTCAGAGGAGAGCACTCTCATGATAGACATTCTGTACAGCATTGTGTGCATTTATTTTTTATATTAAGCCACTGACAAACACCAATGCACGAGTTTCTAGCCAAATTCACAAGCTAACAATGAAATATATCTCCCTACACAATAGAAACAATTGTCATTTTCTGTTCCACTGGGGCAAATAAGGAAAATCTTTAGGTTCAATCTTAAATAAGATGGGAAACACTCAAAGTTATATGATATGCCCTTCTCTGGTACGGGTATTGTTTAGGCAATGGGGTCAAAGAGCTGTCGGTTCCCATCAGTAGAGTATTTCTTTTCCAGAGAAAAACAGCCTGCTGCAGTCTACTTGAACCGTCTCCTCTCACCAGGAGAAAGAAGGCAGGGTCAGAAGGAGACAAAAGTTTCTTCTAGCAGCTTTCCCAGGCAAGGATTTGGAACATTTTATCATCACCCATCATTGGTTCAGTTCAGTCAATACTTTATATTCTGGCTCTCCAGAATTGTATCCAAAAGGGAGTAATATGTTTTCTTTAGATAAAGATTCATTTTGCTATATCAAACCCGAGGCCTCGTCCCAACTGTGCGTAGATCTGAGGCAGAACACAAAGCAGGGTTTGTAATAGGATCTGACCATGGGGAAACCAAGCTGCTTTCAATGAGACCTGTTAAATTTGAGAGGCTGTGAGCCTGAGCAGCCCAAATCTTAAAGGCTCCTCCCCAGCATCTTTTAAACTGATTTACAAGTCTGACTTGAAAATTCCCTGACATGTATTTACAAAGAAGGTGGTAAGCCTTTATGGAATGTGAAATGGCATTACAGAACCCAGGGCTCAGATACTTCAAGGCTCCAAGATAGTGGTTTGTTGACATGAAAAGAAGTTTCTTGTACTAAAAGCTTTAAAAGCTTGCTGTAAATTTTTGTATTAATTCCTTCCCCCCCACACCATACACACTTCAGTGACTCAGCCTGCAACAGTTACTTTGTACTTTATTGTAACATCAACTTTTTTTGGAAAGAAAAATATTTTCACAGCCATCATACAAAATATTATGTCTTCCTCACTACCAATACCAAAAGCTCATTCTGTCTATGCTTACAAAGGCTAGTTTTCATTTCCTTTTTTCCTCATTGTTTGTAGTTACGGCATTTGACCTAATTCTTATCACATTGGCTTGAGGCAATGTAAAAAAAAGTATTCCTAAGCAGACATTTGTATGCCAGTTTACAGAAAACGCAGAACCTCCCGCAAATAACTTAAAAATATTGGCCTTAACTAAAGACAGATATGTACCTAAGAGGAAGGGACAGGCAAAAAGTAGATATGATGTTACTCAGTTGAGACAGATGCAATTTGGTGGTTTTATGCTGGTAAAACAAACATGCATTTTAGAGTAATTCAGAAGCCAGCTGCAAAAGTAATCAAGACAGCCCAAAGCTGCTCCGGAATTATCTAAAATAACAAGAAGAGCTTAAAAGCAATGTATCTAAGAGGTCAATAGTTATTCAACATCATGAGCCTCATCCTTTCTCAAGAACTTTTTTTTTTTGTTTAGGTATGAAAGTCTCTCTAAGAAAATATGTCAATATAACTGTGCAAGTTTACATGATAGAAACCAGGATGACACTAATAAAGAAACCAGGACAAGGTAATTCTTGAAGTTGCCCAGAGCCCCGTGCCCCTACAGCAGCAAAGATCAGCCTGTGAATGTATGGGGCTGCTTTTATTTTAGGTTCATCTGAAAGACCTGACTGACATTCGTAAGCATTTCATCTCTTGCCTTCACGACGGCCCAAGCATTCCGGTATTAAAGTTGAAGATGCCAAACCGAACTTGGGCAGATATACCAGGATATTACATAGTACTGCAGATTAAAAAAAAAAAAAAAAAAAAAAAAAGAAAAAGTCCTTTCAGGCACTTTCTTCAAATATATTTAATACATATACTGAGTATGTACTTCAGGGACCACAGGTACCTGAAAAATAGATGGCGGGCTGCCCCATTACTAGAAGATATACAAGAAGCCTGTGTTAACTGTGAGGCAGAGGGAGAACCAACTAGACCGTTCAAATGTGCAAATTAATGTCATCCTCTCGATACATTTAATACCTCATACATGGATAGCTACATTTCTGATATAGCCACGTGCTATTAAGAGATGCGTTGGAACAAAAAAGAAGGAGCCCACAGCTTCAGGCCAAAACCAAAAATCCTCCTTTGGCCCACAGGGAAGCTGACAGCACCACAGAGAGGTGAGACCGTACCAACACAGACATCCCCAAGAGACCCTGACTTGCTGTCCCCACAGCCCAGGCTGCCTGGTAGCTGTGAAAGCCCCCACACTGTGGTACTGCAGGGCTGTATCCAGCACAGCCCACGGGAGAGGCTCCAGTGCCCACAGCAGAGAGCAATCATCGCAACCCCATAGCAACCCATAACACCTCTTCCCATGAACTTTAACAAAACTCATATACCAGGCCAATAAAACACACGTACCTCCAGCATTATGAAAGGTCCTGTTCATCCTCGTCTCTCCTCTGATCAACTCACACCACATTTCCCCTAAGAAAGCTACCCCCCCTCCTCCTAGCCCTTTTGGAACAGCCCCTCCTAATTGCCTGACGTCCCACAACCGGGCAGGCAACAAGTTACCACAGCTGGGGTAGGTAATCCTTAGGCTCCTCAGCAGCCCTTGCCCAGACTGCTGCTCCTCCTTGTTATAGGGAGGGGAGAACAAAACCACCATGTGATGAGAGCTGCATTATTTGCATTTCAAACACTACCTTAAAGCTCTCTGTTTCCAAAATTACTTGATCTGGAACAGTCAATGTGCAAAGTCTTCTGCAAACGTGCAGGATCTTTACAACATCTTTCATATCGATAAATGCTGCTCCTTGCCTGTCCTTTAGGACTGTTTTGCAGGGAGAAACAGCCCTGGTGCTGAATGCTGATGCTTGCATGAGGATTGCCAATGCTGAGTTCATTCAGCTGGTCTGCACACAACAGGCACCATCTTTGGTGGGGTTTGTCCAGCCATCTGTCTGTCTGTACAGCTCAGGTCACATGCCTCTTTACCGCAAAACACGTAAGTTGCACCAGCAGAATACTCCAATAAAATATTAACAAGAACGGCATAGTCAATTTAAAATGCTTCTTACACTATCCTCTATTCAAGGACTTGCATCTAAATGTTTGTGTGACAAGGGGATATTACTCTCTCTGTGAACGTGTATAACTCCTGTAATACTAAGAATACGCTCCATGGTGTCACACTGACACATTCATTGACTATCCATCAGCACGAAAAGGAACTGACTCAGGAGATCGAAACAGAATGCAAATATAAGAATTTTCTAGCTGTTAGGAAAGAATAAACATCCCAGAGATAATCCCTCTACCACCCTCTGTCCTTCTATGAGAGTTCACCTGGGATGTAGTGCAAAGTCACATAACAGTTTTTGTAAGTGACTTGCCATTTTCATATGTGGTAAAAAGCCAGAGACTTATTTTAGATTAAAGCAGGAAAACAGGGGAGGGTCAGAAGGGTGCTCAGATGACTGTCCCAAAAATGGACTAGCTGGATATGAATATTTTTATCAACCTCTGAAGTTAAAAAACTGACCAGAATCATGGAATCATTTAGGTTGGAAAAGAGCCTTAAGATCATCAAGTCCAACCGTTAACCTAGCGCTGCCAAGTCCACCACTAAACCATGTCCCTAAGCACCTCATCTACACATCTTTTAAATACCTCCAGGGATGGCAGCTCAACCACTCCCCTGGGCAGCCTGTTCCAATGCTTGACAACCCTTTTGGGGAAGAAATTTTTCCTAATATCCAATCTAAACCTCCCCTGGTGCAACTTGAGGCCATTTCCTCTTGTCTTATCACTTGTTCCTTGGGAGCAGAGACCAACACCCACCTCGCTACAACCTCCTTTCAGGGAGTTGTAGAGAACAATAAGGTCTCCCCTGAGCCTCCTTTTCTCCAGGCTAAGCAACCCCAGTTCCCTCAGCCGCTCCTCATCAGACTTGTTCTCCAGACCCCTCACCAGCCTCGTTGCCCTTCTCTAGACACGCTCCAGCACCTCAATGTCCTTCTTGTAGTGAGGGGCCCAAAACTGAACACGGTATTCAAGGTGGGGCCTCACCAGTGCCGAGTACAGGGGCACAATCACTTCCCTACTCCTGCTGGCCACACTATTTCTGATACAGGCCAGGATGCCATTGGGCTTCTTGGCCACCTGGGCACACTGCCGGCTCATGTTCAGCCGGCTGTCAACCAGCACCCCCAGATCCTTTTCCGCCAGGCAGCTTTCCAGCCACTCTTCCCCAAGCCTGTAGCACTGCATGGGGTTGTTGTGGCCGAAGTGCAGGACCCGGCACTTGGCATTGCTGAATCTCATACAGTTGGCCTCAGCCCATCGATCCAGCCTGTCCCGATCCCTCTGTAGAGCCTTCCTACCCTCAAGCAGATCAACGCTCCCGCCCAACTTGGTGTCATCTGCAAACTTACTGAGGGTGCACTCGATCCCCTCGTCCAGACCATTGATAATGATATTAAACAGAACTGGCCCCAATACTGAGCCCTGGGGAACATGAAACAGGCCAAAGTCTGCCCTCTGGAAGTCCAAGGGAGTAGTTCTGCTGACCCCTCCTCCTTACTTCTCCAAGAGTCGAAAATTCTATCATTTTGTGATCGCTATACCCAAGACGGCCTCCAACCATCACATCACCCACAAGTCCTTCTCTGTTCACAAACAACAGGTCCAGCGGGCGCCTTCCCTAGTCGGCTCGCTCACCAGCTGTCTCAGGAAGTTATTGTCCACACACTCCAGGAACCTCCTGGACTGTTTCCTCTCTGCTGTGTTGTATTTCCAGCAGACATCTGGTAAGTTCAAGTCCCTCAGCAATCGTGAGACTTCTCCCAGCTGCTTATACAAAATTTCATCTGTCTCTTCATCCTGGTTGGGCGGTGTATAACAGACTCCCACCGTGATATCTGCCTTGTTGACCTTTCCCCTGATTCTTACCCATAAACAGTCAACTATTTCATCACCATCGTCAAGCTCTACACAGTCAAAACACTCCCTAACATATAGGGCTACCCCACCACCTCTCCTTCCTCGCCTATCCCTTCTGAAGAGTTTATAGCCATCCACTGCAGTGCTCCAGTTGTGCGAGTCATCCCACCATGTTTCCATGATGGCAACTATATCATAGTTTTCCTGCTACACAATGGCTTCCAACTCCTCCTGTTTGTTGCCCATGCTGAGTGCACTGGTGTAGATGCACTTCAGTAGGGCTATTGATCCTGCCACCTTTTTTGTGGGAGAAGCCCTAATTCCTATGTGACTGTTTTCAGGCGCTTCTGTGGTTTCTTAACACTTCAACAACCCTTGCATCTTTGCTGCCATGTGGATCTCCATCCCCTGCCTCCACTGAGATGGCTAGGGTGCTGCATGCTTTAGTACAGGGACATTTCAAATGTGCTCCAGTGTACTCAGCACATTGTGGAGCAGACCAAAGGACCTCGCTAGCACACCATCCCTCAGACATTGGCATGCTGCCCACAGGCTTATCTCTCGTGAGCCTAGTTTTATCCCTTTCTCCCTTCAAATCTAGTTTAAAGCTCTTTCAGTGAGCCCTGCTAACTCCTGTGCAAAGATCCTTTTCCCCCTTTGAGACAGGTGTACCCCATCTGTCACCAGCAGGCCTGGTGTTCTGTAGACTGACCCATGATCAAAAAAACCCAAAATTTTGCCGGTGACACCAGTCTCAGAGTCAGCTATTGATCTGCTGGGTCTTGTTGTTTCTTCCCTCATCATTCCCTGCAACTGGAAGGATAGAGAACACTACTTGTGCTCCTGATCCCTTAACCAGTTGTCCCAAGGCCCTGAAGTGTCTCTTGCTTGCCCTCAGACTTCTTATCGCAACTTCATCACTGCCTACATGAAAAATCAGTAATGGATAATAATCCAAGGGCCATACCAGGGCAGGAAGTTTCCTCATCACATCTTTAGCCTGGGCCCCTGAGAGGCAGCAGACTTCCCTAAGAAGTGGTTCTTGTCAGCATATTGGACCTTCTGTTCCCCTCAGGAGAGAGTCTTCTATGACAATAACTCACATTTTTTTCTTTATGGAAGCAGTTTTGACACGGTGCATAGGCCAACTTAACCTTGGCAACACCTCCAACCTAGATAAACCATCGTCCTCGTTATTGTTTGGTTCCACTTGCAGATCCTCATACCTATTATACAAGGGCATCTGGGAAGGTGGGGTAGTCACAGAGGAGACGTGCCTGCTGCGCTGGGCAGGAACTTCTCACCATTGCCCCTATCCCTTAAGTCACCGTGTTCTGCCGGGTGGAGGGAGGACAGGGAATCCCCCGTATCACGCGTCCTGTCTGCCTGACAGCCTGTCCCAGGGAAGGTAGGGTACAGTTCTCTCGCTCTCCCTGATACTCCTCAACCTACTCACCTCCTCAGAGGAGTTCCTCTCCCTGGGCACACCTCCCACAGGCGTGCTCACTGCTGCCGTCCAGTCCTTGGCATGAGAGCAGGGCACATCCCGCGGCCTGACACCTGGGCGGCAGCGTGTTCCCACCGGAGCTCTGCCTGGGAAGCTGCATCAGTCGCAGAGTTTAGAGAGGACATGGTTTTCCGCCGGGTGGATACCATCGCTCCCTGGTCGAGCCGGCAGTTATGGAGCCCTTCCTGCGCGAACCGCCGCCCCACAGCCTGTTTGCCCGCCCTAGTCGCTCCCGCTCCCCAGGGATTTCTTTTATACGCGGGGGTGGGGGCTAGGCTGCCGTCGCTCCTGGTCCCGCCCAGGTCTCCTCAGCCGCGGTCGCGCGAGCAGCGGGCTCCTGGCGGCTCTCTCCTGAGGCTTCCCCAGCTCGGGAACCCCCCTGCACACCGTGCTAAAGCGCTCCGCTGCCCGTCGTGCCGCTACCGGAGCCCCTCGCCTCGGCGACTGAACGCCAGTGTCGGTTGCAGCCGCCTTTAAACCTCCCGCCGTCGCTCCCGGCCCCGCCCAGGTCTCCTCAGCCGCTGTCGCACGAGCAGCGGGCTCCTGGCGCCTCTTTCCTGAGGCTTCCCCGGCTCAGGAATCGCCCTGCACACCGCGCTACAGCGCTCCGCTGCCCGTCGCGTCGGAGCCCCTCGCCTCGGCGACTGAACGCCAGTGTCGGTTGCAGCCGCCTTTAAATCTCCCGCCGTCGCTCCCGGCCCCGCCCAGGTCTCCTCAGCCCAGGTCTCCTCAGCCCAGGTCTCCTCAGCCGCTGTCGCGGGGGCTGTCGGCGGGTCTCTCCGCTCCCCTTGAGGCTTCCCCGGTTCAGGAGCAGACACACTCCGCCGATCGTACCGGCACCGGAGCTGCTCGCCTCGGCAACGAGTCACGCTACAGGTATAATGACAGGCGAAACCCTTTGAACCTGAAAAGATAAAGCCACAGTGATTACTTCTAAATATACAGCAATGCGGCCCACTTACTTTTACGAAATGTTACAAAACTAAAAAGGTCAGTGACATACTAAAAGAAGCAACATGGGGACAGGTCAAAAATTAACGAAAGTTATTTTGGAAAGGCGAACAATTATAAAACAGAAACAATAGCAATGATAGAGACACTGATGAACTTGGGGGAACTGTTTATCTGATCTCTCACTTTCTGATAATCTGAATCAAAACCCTGATGACCTGTACCTGTTTGCCAGTACCTGTTTTTATTCTACACAATCTTGGCTACCTACGCCCAACTCTTAATATGCTTCTCATTCTGAAAAGCAGCATCAGAATTTACATTTACTGTTGTCCTCAGAAGACTGAAGTGACTTTCATCATTCCCTAGTTCCTTTATGAAATGTTCAGATTTGCTCATTTTACGAAGATTGTATATAAGAAGTACACTTTCTCCTCCAATGGGACAGATATTTTTATCTAACTCTTCCACTGATACCTATCTCTGAAATGTTTTATTCTAGAGATGTCATTTTCCAGGTTGCGCTGAATTTTTTTTTAGGCAAGTTTTCTGTCACTCCTAAAACTTTGTCGTAGTTCCTTGCCAATACCCAGCTTCTGAAAACCAGGCATTTCTATATTGCCATTGTTGGTCATACCAATCTTCAGTCTTGAATTTGTCAGAGTATGGTACATACTTGGGTACCTGACTTTGCTCAGTCACCTACATCCCAAACACCACAAGTATCTTAATGGACTTGTGCAAAGACACAGAACTGAGCAGAACTCGAGAGCAGGATCCATTTTGGCAAAACCCCCAAATGACCCAGCTGTCAGGGCCTGGCATCTTAAGCCGAGGGAACGGGTTTGCCAGAAGGGTGCCCCATGCCAGCCCGCAGTTTCCCTTTAGTGATGACAATGGCTGTTTTTTTCTCTGACTTCCCTTGTATCTAGGGTATTTATGAATTTGCCCTATCTGGAATACTTTTTTTTTTTCCCCCAAGCATTCTGTCTTTGTGAATTATCTGGTGTGGTGGGCATGCTGACACTGGCTGAGTCTTTGAGATCGTAATTTTGTATCTTGGGCAATATCACCGTTCAAACTGTTTCAGCTTTATTAAATCCCAGCTATATATTTAAAATCATATTTCCTAGATTGTTATGCCATAATGTCATCAGTAATAACAATATTTTGAATCTTACTATCTGTAACCTTACCCATATAACCTGGAGGTAACAATCGTCTCAAAGTGTGGTAAGTGGGGACTGATTGCAAAAGGATTCATAATCCACTCTGAGAAAAACGAAAAGTCTTCATGCAGCAAAAAGTCTCATAGCTTTAATAGGGAAAGATTGCAGGATTTAATAGTGTTTTGCACCCTGCAAAACTTGTTTTCTACTCTGTGTTTTGCAGTGCTTTGCACATTGAGGAAAAGCAAAATTATTACCTGTTTCCATAAGTTCCATCTTGAAAATCAGTAATAGGAAGACTAAACAGGATTAAATAGGGCAAAATAAACCTGAGAGAACTGTGTTATGTGAAGGTGAGAAAAATTAGGCCCAGTTTTGAAGGAAAGATTTACCAAACTTTCAATCAATGCTTTTCACAGCAATTACTAGCATAGTTTTTATGAACAACTTTAAGATTAGTTTACCTCAAAAGGACCGTCCCATTTCTTTGGAGATAAAGCTGATGGGATTAAGAATAAATCCACTGCTGTGAATAATACATCATATGATGAGTTATATCGGTTGAGTCTGAGTAACCTCTCTGTTAGAGGTAAATTTAGCACAGGAAATACTGCCTACCCACTTTGCAGAATGGAGTTCAGTTACATTAAATTTAATGTGTTACAGCAGAAAACATCAGGCATGGCTTTTCCAGCAAAAAAAATGAAAAAGAAGATTGCAAGTTATGAATGTTTCACATAAGTCAAGTTAATTCTAGCATTAAGAACTAGCTTTTCGTTGGTATGATGTACAATAGTTAGATTTCAGCCTGCAGCACATTAGGTATTCATATATGCAAGAAAATACTCCATTAGTCAGATCCTAGTAGGCCTCTTGCTTATTCCTATGTTAGAGTATTTTTAACAGCATATTTCTAAGTACAGTTTTCTCTCAGCCTTCAGAACGTCACAATTTGCAAGAAAAGCAGTTTAGGGGTTAACAATAATTGGAGGAAAAGGTACACCCATTGTAGTTCTTTAAGGTGAAACAAATTCGCCACATTTATCATATGTTGGTGCTGAAACCTTATTTAGGTGCCTCATTATATAATTCATAATCTATATAATATATAAATTTATAATTTATAGTTATATATAAGTATATAAAATATATAAATTTGTAATTCATAATATATAATTATATAATCAATTTTTAGCTTCTGAAAGGAAGAGTTCATTTACATTATGACTAGGTACCTCAGAAATTTGAAAATTAGCCTGATCTATTTTGACTCACATTATTTATGGTATTAATAGATGGCAGCATGTATCTCCTGTGATATGAAATATAAGGAAGGATCTAGCACACGTGAAAGTGATTTTGTTTAATTCATACAAGTCTGTAGGTCTCGGGAATGGGTTTAAGATTTTCTTCATCTACTTTTATATTGCTTCTTCCCATTTTATTGTATTACTGTGCTCAAGGGGCCACAGCCCAGTGAAAAGTGGTTCTGTTTTGTTCATGGCATTTGAGGCTTAGGGCCAAATGGAGCTACACAGGTGTAAATAAAGAGCGGGTTTTTCTTCCCAGTGTCCCTCATACATGACTTGATGCTTAACCCATAAATAAGAGTAAGGAAAAAGCAGACTGAGTTCCTGCCGTATTTAATTCCCCCAGTGACTACTCTATTGTTTAATTACATTTATATAATTGCAGAACCCGGGGAAAAGTCTTAAATTTAGTCCGTTTGACTGGAGTTTGTGCTCTTAAATTTAGATCACTGACTTGTTAAATACGTCCTGTAGTTCAATGGCCAGGAACTGACTGACTGTTAATCTATTGGACATTATAATTATTCCTGTCATTTAGTTTACAGCTTATACTTTGAACAGATCACTTCAGAACGATACCTGCTCAGAGACTTTTTTGTTGACCAAGTATATCGTTTAGAAGGTCTACAATATTACTGATATATGAACCAGCAATTAAGTTCTGACAATATACATACTGGAAGCCGTTGACTTATCTTCAGCAGTGGCAGCAGAAGCATGCCAAGCTGTAAGTCTGTGGCACTGCAGAGCCGCAAACCACTTGCATGTTCCTGCAGACACTGAAGGATTAGTATGAAGCAGCTTGCTAAGATTGGTTCTTTCCTCAGGTTTCTCTCAGTCAAATAATGCATCACGTATTAGGTTGCTTTCAGTATGTAGCCTTTGTAACAAAACCCCTTTATCTTCGTTTTCAACAAGTTCATGAAAAACAGCATGGAAATGGTCAGGGTTTTAATTTTGTTCCAGTGTTCGTCAATATGGTTAACGCAGCCACATTTGTTGTTGAACTCAGCACAACCGAGATGGAGTTTCCACCCTTAACGCTGATAAACTGTGTCATGGTGGTAAATAGGACGCACAGCATAAATTGACTCCCTCTTGCACATCTAGGAACCTAGGGGCATCCTCTGCATAACAGATGCTCATAAATATTAGAGGAAGTCTTCTCCATTAGCGTTATCACACTGAGTGGTATTTCTGCTGCTGCTGAAGAGATGGTGCTTTTAACCTTTTTATTGAAGTTTTGCTCAGAGGTTTCCCATTGTGTATCCTATGTCCTTTGTCATTCACCAATACTTTGGTGTATGAACTAACCATAAGATCCTGGAGGACATAAATCGGTCCCACAGGTCTTCCGCTCTTCTGTCGTTCTACTTTTCTAATGGGATCGTCTCTTCTGGAGTCCCGAGTCCAGGCAGGCACAAGAAACTTCAAGTAATTTCAAACCAGAAGCACTAAAATCTTCCAAGAAACCTACTCGTTTGAGAATTTGCATCAATTACTACCGCCTAAAACAAGATAAAAGGGGGAAGAAAAGGCAAACATACACAATGATCCTTTTCCTTGGACGGATTGAATAGTAAATGTCCGTTTATTTTCCCCAAAGGAAAAAAGGATATCAGAAGAAACAGGCTTTTTTAGTTTTTGCCTCATAACTACATAGGAGTTTTCAGTTTCAGAGAACCGCTACTGTTTTTATTGAAAAAAAGAACTTTAAACCCCATCATTCTACGTCACTGAGCAATGTATCCTTGTGCCAGGTTCTGCCAAAACAAAAGAAGGAAAATATTCTTGTATTTTAGAATTTGCTCATTATACATAATTATGAGATAGCAGACTCTGAACTTGAGCTATAGAGGAAGCAGAAATGGCTTCAACACCACCCACTGCAGCAATTTTGCTCCATGGGTATTAATGTAGACAACATGAAAAAATATTTAAAGGTTCAGAACTGAACTTCTTTTCTTGCCAAAAGAAGTAATTTAACTGTGAGAGCAATTCATCACGTTTTCAAAACTGGATCCTGGTCTCTATGCCAACAGGATGCACTTTGCTTTTTTAAATGTAAACTCCAGCCAGTCTCTATTGAACAGGTACCTGGACTGCCTGGCATAAAAGCATATTAACTGGCTGTAATGCAAGACATCTTCATCTTCATGCAAACTGTTAATATTTAATTTAGGCATACATGGTGAGCAAATATGTAAGTGTATTAATTCCTTTGCAGTCTTCTGATGTATACAGCAGCTGTGTGATTTGATTTGAATTGATTTTGCTGCTAACTCTGGTGACCTCCAATAAAAAAATGGTTGCATTCACCACAAAGTGATTTATGATGGCAGGACTCTCTATTATATAAATACTTTCCAATGCATTAGTCAGAAATCCACTATCTTACTTCATTAAACCAACAAATATAATCAATTCTTATCTGATTTACAGTTTTTTATGCAAGGAAAAAAGACTCTACCTTTATGCCAAATGGAGTTAAAATGTAGATCATGTAATACAAAATGTCTCTGCCTCAGTGTGTAAGTGCCACTAATCAAAATCAGAGTCCGCGTTCAACGTTTTAGCTCTGATCAAACTCTGGGTTGCACATTACAAGAATTAAATGCAGTACTTCAGCACTTACAGCTAAACATGCATATGCATGTTTTGTTAATAAATAGTGCTGAGCATTAACACTGCCATTTTGTAGTTAGCCACCTAGTTTAATCACAATGGAAAACTAAAGGCATGGCCTAAATATGAGCATTGTACAAATGACGTTAGGAGACTAGTCTTTACTAGCAATACATTAGTAACTTGCCTCTTATTTCAAAACATCCTGAAGCACTTTACTATCTGTCTGCACATGCTTGTGCATGCAGATACGTGCATGTTAAAAGTATTATACACAGGAATCACTTCAATCATATCTGAAATGCAGATATAGACCTTGCTTCCTGTACATATGGAGACAGAGGATAACACATTGTCAGAAGTAATGCATTTTTTTATTTAAAAGGATAGATGTGCTACTGAATCTATGGCTCTTTATTGCAACACAGAGTCAATAAAAAGAGCTCTCCTCCAACTACTGTGCGATCCATCGATAATTCTGCCAGGACCACTAAACACTGCTTTGCCTATAGCGTCCCTCTGGCCCGTTTATTTGGATAATAATTTTGAAGTAAAGCTTGGGGGGGGGGAGGGTGTTATTTGGTCATTTTTTCAACACTGACCCTAGCCCCTTGTGTTTAAAGTGTGGGGAACAATGAAGGTTTTAAAAACCTAAAGCAGAAAATGGAAATGAGTCTATGTTTTCTGAGCCTGAGTGATTTACTTATTGAGATACTGTAAAGAGGTGAGTAGGAGAGGGATAGTTCCCTAACGTGTCCTCTTCCTTTGGTAGCTATGCTTTACAAAGAAATGAGGGAAATCATCTCAGCCCTCTGGAGATGACCTCCAGGTTCATCAGTGGAAGGGGGCACTTTCTTGAGGAGTAGCTTCAACATGACTAAACTCAGCATCTCCTGTACTTTGGATAGCTCTCAGTAACTGTGCACCGGCCAGTCTTATTTCAGGGGACTTCTTCTTTAGTATGTTGGCTGTGTTGAATTCCTTTAGACAGTCAGCCAAATACCGTGTTACTGGAGTACTCAGCTCATGCTCACATCTCTCTGAGATACACAGCACAGGCACATCTTTGCTGTAACCTTGCACTGTCTAGAAAGCCTAGACAACCTGCGTAAGTTCTGAATGCTAATGCAAGGGCCCACTACCCAAACACAAGGCATTGTAGAATCTAAGTCCTTTTTAAGATTCAATGCAAAGATGAATGATTAATAGCAAATCCAAGTCATGCTCGAGATTCTGCTGATGCACATACACCCCCCACTCTCCCATACTGAGCATGGCCCCAATGTAGGAAAGGGTCCTGCCTGCTGCTGTGAGGGGTCTACATTTCTGTAACATTAATTGCATATATGCAAAGAGTACAGCACGTAAAAACGTGTCTAAGTCTAGTACAGTGAGCAGCTGCTGGCTGCGTGCATACCCATATCAGGCTCAGCAGGAATCACCTACTTGACTTTCAGCAACAAAAAACATTCAGCCATCAACATCTGAGCTAAAGGAACAGCTCACGTAACTATCACTATAACTTCGAGTTCCATGGTGGTTTTTTTTCTGTAATGGACTGCAGGACCCTATATAGATACCTGAAATACCACGGGACAGACACAGGAATTAATCTGTCTCTCTTTCAGCCCCTCAAGCTACAGCAGTAACTCTGCTAGCTGTCAAGAAATAACAAGCCCCTCTCCCTCTGAAGCAAAACATCTGATCTTGATCACAAAGTCCGTGCCCTACACTACTAATAGAAAATCCAGGAATATTTGATAGCTGGGAAGGAACAAAACCAGAACCCTTTGTGGTATTTAAGAACTGTGCCTTCAGTTTCTGTTCTCTCTTCCTATGATGCAACAACAGGAGGGAAAGGATAAAAATACTTGTATCAAAGGATTTTTCTTTTCAGAAAGGGTGCATTATTGTTCTTACTAAAGGAATTCCAAGTGTTTTCGATTCATCTGGACAGTTCAAGGATATGTACACCTACCACACCTATCGACTTTTCCCAGCTGATATATTTTTATCAGCTGGTAAAATGTTGGTATATCTTCCAGGAGTTCCTAAACACTAAAATTATGTTTCTGGAATTAGAGTTTCTTTAATACATACTAGAAGAGGCTCCTTGCTGATGTTCCACTCATTGCAAGGTACCTGCAGAACTCCAGTGCAATATACTATGAAACTATCTTCATAAAGATACAGTTAAGAAAGACACCAGATGAATACATGGACAAAACCTGACTTACAAAACCAGAGTCCCTTGTAAGAAGATATTTCTCCTAGGCAAAGAGATTATTCAGCCTCATGCATTGTCAGAGGATTTGCCTGTAAGATTGTATTATTTTTAGGTTAATTTCATGTACAACAGAGTGTATCGTACATAGGTCAAAATTATTCGTTTCATCTTTTCTTATGTGTGTCTCTGTCCTTTTGACACCCATTGAGCCATGGCTGAGCATTCTGCAATGTCACACAGCAGGCATTGAGGTGGGACAGAGATCAATGACACTCCCTTGATTACAAGGCACTTGAGGAGTGGATCAGGTAAGAGTGCAGTTTTGTAAGGACTGACATCTGCAGAGATATCAAGTCAGAACAGGAATTTACTCTTAATTTGGCATCCACAACTTTGCAATTTAGTCCTATTGCTGAATGGTTAAAACAAAAAGCAATGACATAAATAGTCCCCAAAACTCTTTAAGCTGAGGCTGACCAGCTGTTTCAAACATAGCTGCTCATGGGCAGAGGGTAAAGAAAACGGGAGAGTTTTTTAACTGCCACAAAAAGCCTTGATTGTTGTTCATCTGGCTTTATTTTTCGCTGATGAAAATCTGTACTTGGGAGTAACAAGCACTGCACGAGCTAAGTACATGACGCTTGGCTGCCATTGTAACAGCAATGGTGGACAGAATTTAGATAGACATGGGTCGCACAAACCCTGTTTTGACAGAGTCCATTTTTGGCTATGCATGTACTGCAAAATGGAACTTGCAAAAAATAAATCTTCAAAAGATCTTGTTGGTTATAGAAAAAAGTAAGAGTTTGTATATGTTTTCAATAAGAGAAAGGCTTACTTCAAAGGTCTCACCCATCTCATCACTGACAGCCCAGTAATAGGTATCTTTAGGTATCTTTACCCCTGCCTAATCTTTTCAGGGTGGGTAAGCCACTTAGCATGTACTTAAAACACCCTAGCAAAATAATGCAATAAAAAGGGTAGTAAAGAAGTTTGACATCGGTTGCAAAAAAGCAAGTATTCATTGTGGGACTATGTGGGTAGCTTACATTAGCAGGTACAGTACTATTACAGAGAAAGAAATGGGGTTTTGAAATTATAATCCACATGCCTTCTTCAAAGCAAATAGTCAGGGGTACAAAGAAAATACCCCAATGAATAATGAACCTCCTATTAGTGCAGTGTGCCTTGTGTTTAGATGTTTGGCTAAAAAGATGAAACGATCCCCTCCTTTGGTGGAGTTGTTTTAGCACAGTGCTTAAAAAATCACACAGAAGAAACTTCTTGGTGGTCTAATAGTAAGTTGTAGGTAAGCCTTGTTTAAATGATATTTTGCTATGTGAAATATATGTTTCTAAGTACTGTCTGTAGATTTTTCTTTCAAATGTCTTTTCTCCACCTTTTCTATTTTCTACAAATGATTTTGTCCTCAGAATGAAGTGAAACCATTTATCTATTAGTTTCAGGCTTATCACATGAAATTAAGCACCAGAATGCTCAGTAATTAGAAATCACCTCACCCTGGAAAATGGGATAATGACAGAGTCCTTGAAATCAAGGAAGGTTAAAGCTGCGTGTTTATAATAACGTTTCTATAAACCCAAGACAAGATGTTGATTAGGATATTATATCAGCTACATAACAATTAAAAGTTATATTTAATCCTGTAGGGAGAGTTTATTTTGAGCATTGCATGACCTCACAAACGTATCCAGCAAATAAACCCCCTACTTTGATGCCAAAGATAACAAATACTGTACTTTGTTCAAACTTGTCCTATGTCCACACACTTCTCACAGTTAATCGTTCAGGGACATTAACTACATGTGAGGTGTTTCTGAAAATAAATAACAGTCTGCAGAAAATCAACGAGCCCAGAGTTTTTTTCTAATAGGAATGTATAAAGGAGCAATATGTCAGCCAAAGCACAGACAAAAGTTCCCAATATAATAGCTACAAATTGTATGTAGGTCAGTTTTGGATCTATTGATTATTAAAACAAATAGATCTGTTCTCCCCTTGTCCTATCTGACTGAGAGGCTGCCTAACACACTTTTAACAACCAAAGACTACTTCAAGATTTAGAGGAATCTGGGCAACCTCATCTCTAGCATCTTTTTCCAGGAAACCTGACATACATAATCCTCAGTAGTGAAAAAGTAAAGACAAAGATTTCTATTCTCTAGAGCATCAGATAATGGCTATTTCCTACCAAAATATAATTATCCACGTCAGCCTTAGACTGTTAATCTAGATTCTATACAGAAGTCATCAGCGGGACTTCTATTTAGTTATTACTGAATAACATGATATAAAAAGTAGTCACAAAGAGCTAAAAAAAAAAAAAAAAAGCCACCAAATTTATACATTTTGCTTCCCAGTCTTCAGAATGGGTTGCTCGTGGCCTTTGTGCAGTGAGGAAGACCTTGAGAAACACAGTTACTCTTCCTGACCAGGGACCTGATAGTACTTGCCTATCTCCAGAACGATTGCCCGGAGAAGGAGAAAGATAAGTCATGACTCCATATGCCTCTGCCCATTGCAAAAGGACAGAACACAACGTAGGACTGGGAACCCTTCGTGCATAAAAATCATCTTGCTAAAACACAATTTCTTGTTGCCTGACTGGGGCATTACTAGGACAAGGAAGGGAAAAACATTGATCTTTTTTCTTCATTAATTTCCTTAAGGTTAGCTTCTGTCACAGCCCTTCCTGGGGAGTCTGCACAGAAAGAAAATTGCCCAAAATGGAGGAAGGAGGAATTGAAACTTCCCTGCATACCAACATTCAGAGGAGGCCTGGGATACCAAAAGGGCACACTAATTCCCGATTCCAGCTGTGTGCATCCTTTTAAAGGATTCTAGCTCTAGACACACAGCTACTTCTTTGACTATCAAAGGAAGAAATTTTTTCCGACATGCTTCCAAATGTCACGCCTTGTCCAAGTACTCAGAATATTATTTTTCTCCAACAGTTTGTAGACAATTAGTAGTATATATGAGTATATATATTTCTTGCAACTGTAGTGCCTGAGTTCTGCAAGGCTATATTCCCGTCAGTGCATCAAATTAATATACCCCATGCACCCTGCTTAACTTCATTTGACCAGTAGGCTTCAGCAGCAAGAACTGTTTTATTCTACATTACTCTGGAAGGATGCAACTTAGCTGATGTCAGAGGGTTTTCATGAATAGTCCAGAATGTTCAAACTAAGAGAAAGTTAGCGACCTGCCAAATCGTCTAAACTCCTTCACCTTCATACTGCTGAAGACACGAGACTTTCCATATGCTCAAAGTAAAGCACGTGCTTTTCTGAATCAAAAGCTGACTTGAATTACATCTGGCCTTTTTACTTTTGGCTTAAAACCATCTATTTGCAGCCTTGCAATACTTAAAGGGGGCTTATAAGAAAGATAGGGACAGACTTTTTAGTAGGGCCTGTAGCAATAGAACAAGGGGCAATGGTTTTAAACTAAAAGAATGTAAATTCAGACTAGATATAAGGAAGAAATTTTTTATGCTGAGGGTGGTGAAACACTGGCACAGGTTGCCCAGAGAGGTGGTGGGTGCCCCATCCCTGGAAACATTCCAGGCCAGGTTGGACGGGGCTCTGAGCAACCTGATCTAGTTGATGATGTCCCTGCTTATTACAGGGGGGTTGGACTAGATGACCTTTAAAGGTCTCTTCCAACCCAAACTACTCTATGATTCTGTGATCTTCCCGAGTGGCTTACTGAGGCAGCAAATTGTCCATATGAAGAATGTTGCTTCCAGTAATCACAGACTACTTCTCTTCCTGTTATTTTATACAGCACTAAAGACAACTTTCATCTGGAGCATCTCTCGAAGTTTTTTCCTTCAAGTCAGATCCCAAAGAAGTAATAGTTCTAGGTAAGAAAACCTGTCATTCTTGCCAACTATAACAATAGCAATTCTACATTTTCCTGAACAACAGAATGTTTGTTACCAGTTTTCCACATCTGGAGCCAACCCATCTAGATAAGAAAAACAAAAAAGTTGAACAGTGTTCTTCATAAGAGTGTTATATTTTTTTCCTGCCCTTGATCTGTTCCTTTAGATCAGCTCTCGTCTCTTTGTTTCCTTTTAGTATTAAGTCCACAATTTCTGCAGACAAGAGTGTGAAGCTAATCGGAGGTGGTGGCAGCTTTTTGTTAGTATGTGGGTATGATTCCACTGCAATAGAGAGGTCACTTCAGAGCCTCCTGCAAAGCCATCCTTCTAAATATCCCATCAGATCTTCCCCTTCTTTGGCTCCAAGTTTTACATAGCATACATGGCTAAGCAGAAACTGTTCTTGATCTTTTTCTCATGAATTCTCATTATTAAGAAATTACAGCATTTGGAAATACGGTGGTTTAAGTTCTGTTTTTAACATAAGTTTTGTATTTATTTCATGATTTTGCTTTCATACAAGAATTCTTGGATCAGACCCTCCTTTGTTTTGATCTCACAAACAGTAAGGTTCTCCAAAATGATATACACAACTTCACATTTACCACTGAGCAAGAGTGTTCACACAGGCAGTACCTAATGCAATGTAAACCTACACTCTGATTTCTGTTTGTGTCCCTGCAATTAAACCTTAAATGCACCTTTAAAATGTTAGGAAAGGTCAGATTTGCTTAAAATTTGTTGCATGCTATTTATAATTAGTTAAAGATTTTGGGGGAGGTGGAGTTGTTTTAGTATTCTTCAGGACCTACAAGCACTTGGGTTTTTGCAACAAGAGCTGTTTTCTTGGTCAATAACTGAAATATAAAATTGTGAGGGGGGAAAAAAATCTGACCTTGTAATTTGACAATGTAATTTTAGTCACTGTAAATCAGATCTACCTTCCATTACATCCACACAGCACTGTCAGCATGTACACGAATAGGAAGATGAGTTCTGAATCATTCTGAGAAGTCAAAGTCCACAGATTTGTACTAGATCTTCCTTTGCCCTGGTTGTCTTTTGTCTTTAAATTTGCTTTCATAAAGAATCTGTGAACTATAGAATTTGATATATTATTTTTCACTTGTGGCTGCATTCAACTTTTAAAGTCAATGCCCTGATCTAATTTTTGTGGTTGTGATTCATTTCTGTGACTGAAAAGAAAATCACCAGAGAATTGTATTGTATTGCCCCATCTCTTCATGAGCAAAGATAGCGCTGCTCTAAAAAGTTCAAAAGTTAAAAGCACCAAGGTTTTGAGTTTAAATAGTCCATATCGGCCAGTCAAGGACTTCTTTCTGGCAATGATGTGGGGGTGTCTGGTTATCAAGGCAACAGAGGCTACCAGCCCGCTAATGCCACCTCCTCCCACCCTGTCATCCATGCCACTGTTGGGGAGCCTCTCCCCGTGCGCACAGCTGTGGGACCGGCCACCCAGAGCGTCGAGCTGGCCCCAAACCCTGCAGCCAATCCCCCAACACAGAAATAGCTGGGAGAAAAATGTACTAATGCCTAGGAAAAACTTTAAGTTTTGGACAATCAATTCAGCAAATGGACAAGCATCCTGATGTGTAGACGCCATTCCAAAGGACGTCCAACCGAGCAGCGAATAAACAGTGCGTAGTCTGAGGTTTTATAAAGCTTGCCCATAATTTTTAGGGGTCTGCAAAATTAGTTGGCATATACACACATTTCCCTGAAACTTAAACATACATTAATTACACAAACTAAGCATGATTCAGATTTAAATAAATAAATAAATAGCTAACAAAGCAAATATCCTCCAGAAAGAAAGATTTTCAAACTGAAATGCTGTTGTGTTGAATTTCAAGCCAAAATATATGCCCTGGGGTAAGCAAAATCCAGCTCCTGAAAGTCAGGCTAGTGTGGCAGTAGCCTAGGCAATAAGGTTACAGTTCTGATTGGTACAGGAATCAAAAAGACCACTTGGTACGATTTAGAAGGTATTTCAACTGCTTTTGAGCTCCCCTAGGAAAACCAAGCTATTTCCACAGATAAACTAGCCCAGCTTTAAACCTCTAAAAGAACCTGCCTGACATTATTTCTCCATCCTGATCGAAAAGTCTCTGGGTTACATTTGCAAATTATATTAATTTTTGTAATTAAACATTATAGCAAGTCATTTCTTTGTAAACTTGGCAGAACTTTTAACTCTGAGGGCATGTAAAGCATTAGAACCAACAAACAAGAGAAGGGTTGAGTCAACAACCTTAAATGCTGCCAATCTATAAATTACCAAACCTGTTAGATGAGAACATACTATAGACTGATCTTTATGAAAAATGCTGGATGATAATTCTTTCCAGCTCAGCATAACTCCGTTATTATGCCTTGTTTATGATTTTTAAGCCAGGGCTCATCTGTGCTTCTAAAGTGAATGTAACTCAGCACTTGCAGCTAGAGATAGGGAAACTTTCTACATTGTGCCTGCTTCTGTGCCAGAGAGTAAATAACCAAACGTTCCTTTCTCAAACATACTGTGCAGAAGGTTATATTGTTTAAACAACAGCTTTAGACCCAGACAGATAAAATCAAAATAAAACACATTTGTTATTTTTTTCCTCTTAGCCTTAGTATCTGGGTAATAATAAGATTCATTCTCTCAAATGAGTCAAAGCAGCAGGCTTGTTCCTTGTGTTTTTTCTGCTTTTGTTGGGTGGTAAGTTGGCAGCATCAATTGTATTAGTGTTTCTGTCAGCACCCACATTAAATATGTTTTTTTGTGGGAGAAATCACATTCCAGCCTACTCTGGACATCTAAATTTGTATCTTTCATCACATCCAGATTGAAATCCAGCTACCACCTGGATTCCTGTAGGGTTTACTTAGTGAAATGCTCAGAATATTTCTGTTCCAAATATCAAATTAAAAATTAACTGAAGTTTATATTTAGGCAGAACAGCCAGTAAACCACAGGCACGTTCCTCTTTTGCTTCTATGTTTCTGCTTTTTTGTAGTGTTAGAGCAGATTCCCATAATCCAAATCAGAATTTGGTACATCCCATGCTTTTTTGGTACTACTTTAAGCTGGGTTTACTTGTTTACAAGTTTAGAATGCCTTAATGGTACTGCAGTCTTCTGCACTGTTTTCCATGTCCTGTGAAATTTAGAAAAGGATACAGGAATTTCAACAGGGTCTTCTGGGATTTTCCCATGTATTGACTGGAAAGCTTGGGACTAGAATTCCAGCTGAGGGTTAAATTTCCTGATGTCCATACAGTCTCTGTTCTGGCTTATTGTCTCATTCTAGGGAAAAATAAACTGGCTTTATGGGCAGAGGGCCTCACGGAAGAGACACGGGTTCCTGCTTGATCTCTGCCCCTCAAACCTCTGTGAGTGTTCCTGGATACAGCCGGTTCTACAAACCAGAAACCACACACAGTTTAGACGTAGCCCTATGGTCTGTGCAGAAAAGTATTCAAAAAATGCAGATCTGGATCAGAAAATATGTGGGCTTCATTTCTGCAGGAATCTAGACAACAACCTTACAAGAAAATCCCTCATCAATAAATTTTCAGTACTGCCTTGTTCTTGGTTGGGAGGAAACTGAAGGGGGACTCCATCTATCAGGCTGCTGCATTCTTTCCCTTCTAGGTAAGAGTGAAGTCAGTAACCACACTTCCAGAAATGCAGATTTTTTTCTATTTAAGTTATTCATATGCTTCAGGATGATTCTTGTTTCTAATTTTACTCAGAAGATCTGACTTGTTTTATTTTTCTTGTCTTTCATTATTACAACTAGAACATAAACATCACAAAACTAATTCAAGCAGCATTTTGGGCAGGGTACTTGTTTTTTCTTCTGGCAAATAGTAGTGGTTTCTGCTGAAATGGAGTGACACTGAAACAATGTCATCTAATCACTTTGAAAAATACTGTATATCTTCCTTTAGAGTACAACCATGTTTATGGATCTACAAGCAACAGGAACCATTATGACTAAATTATATTAACTCCTGTATAACATGTTAATTTGGTACTGAGATCAATAGCTTCAGTAAAGTGCACCTTTGCAAAAATAATCAGATTCAGAGACATTAAACAATGGGGAAGTTACTTTATCATTCTGCAAGTGAGTAAAAAAAAAATATTATTACTTGGAGTCTTAAAAGTATGTTCAGTAGTTTGTATTTGAGTTTTGTGAGCTCCAGATTTTAGCCATAGTTCTTGCTTTGGCTTTGTATCGTTTAATAAAGAACACTGGGGGATCAGATTTCATCTTTTCCTATAGGTAACTAGTTATGCTCAGACCCTGCTTTTTGGGCTTTAGGAAGCAAATATATACCATATACACCAATACAGCAGTCTGAGATCTGTATTTTGCATTTCACAATAGGCCATTACTGATTTTTATTCTGCCGTATTCAAGATTTCTATTTCATTGCAGATACCATTTATTCTTCAACTTGAGCAAAGTTCTCTCATTTATCTGATATGGCCACAATCATTAACCACAATTATATAAAAACTCCCAAATCAACTCCAAAAGGAAAATACTGCTGCATATGGTTTGTGGCTGATTTTCTTTTTAAGTTTTTTGTAAGACATGACACTGTCAAAACTCTCCGATTCAGGCCAGGCAAAGCCATGACAGGATTGAAACTAAGTTGTAAATTCTGTTCTTGTGAAACTCTACAACGCTATTAAAATTCTAGCTGAAAGGCAATATTAAGCACATGCTTAATTTTAAACATTTAAGTAGATCTGTTCTGCTGAACTGAGGTCTAAAGCTCCCTACTTATAATGGACAACATAATTTAACTTTAAACTCAGAATCACTATGAATGAGCTAATGCAGAAATCAATGGTAAAACCTAATGGAAAGTGAGAACATTTGAAGTTTCATTTTTTTCTTTTGTTGCCTTTGAATATAATTATGCCCTTTTAGTACTGTTTTTCCTCAGTCCTCTCCGCCTACTATGTCATAATTATAAACCCACATTTTAGAACACTAATTAAGAACATATTCACAGCAAGAATAGTGGATGGGTGGACACAGAGAAAGTGTTCAAGCACCAGAGAGCAAATTAATACCCATAAAAAAAGAAACAAAAACAGGAGGGAGGAAAGGAACGGGGGAGAAAAAAAGATAGCTTGCTCTGTGCCAGTAAGTAAAAGTAAACTGAAAATTACATTCTCAGATGTATACCTATAGCCTTTTCTGTCAGCATTGTACCACTATTACTGTCATGTGATTGAACGTTATATATATTTCTTGAGGTTTAGAAAATTTTATGTAAGCATCTAGGAAAAAAATTAAGCAACCCCTCTGAGCTTCACCCATAAAAGTGCTGTAGTATCTGTTTTTGCAGTATAATAGGGTATTAAAGTATCCCTGGAAATGCCTGTTTACCTGCTAAATGAATGTGTGCAGCCCTAAGTGTACATACAAATCCTCCAGGAGCAGCTTTTCAGGTGTCATTTTAGCTGACGTTCGATAACAGCACAGTGTGGCTGGGCAGAAGCCCAGTTGCATTGTGGAGGCTGAACAGATGCAGGAGACTGACTACAATTTTCCTGTCGTAAGGTCAAGAACCAAAATGTCTAGTGTAAAAAAAAATTATTGTAGATAGCCAATACATCTTAATCATTGTAAACAACACAGCTACTTTTAAGTAATTCTGATGAAAAAAAGTAGTCTTTTGATTATCCTGAAGAAGAGCTTGCTTGCTCTTCTTGCTCTGAAGTTTTATTCATGTACACAGGTATTTGTATTCAGGTATGTTGATTTGCTAACATGGGATGAGACTGCTGCATCGTGTGGTTATTAATATCTGGTTAATGGAAATATTAAAATGTGATGAACACACACGCTATCCACTTCTCAGGAAATAAAGAACAACCCCATTTGATCCTATTTGATTTCAAGTCCTTTCTTAGCCTGTTCAAAAATATGACATACCATATTTTAGACACCCATGTAATCCAGGGGATTTCAGCTCAGTCATTGTTTCACATGAGATTTAGAGGTGGAAACCAGCATTTTGTTAAAATTTAAGTGCTTGGGAAAATACCTAAAAGCAAAGAATCATATGTAATGTAGAAACAGTGGCTCCCTGTTCATACTCAACAAAGTCAAGTAACAGGCACTGTAAAAACATTATTGTTATTTGAAATGCTTTTGAAGTCTCCAAAACAATTTCATAGTGACCCTTACAAATTTATTAGCTCTAACAAGATGAAATGGAAGGTCAATACTTAGCGGATTATGTGTGAGAGATTATTAATATCACCTGGGTAATTTTTATCCATTTTTAGGGACCTACGTATAAGAGAGATTATGGGAGGCAGTGCCACCAGAGAATACACATGCAAAGGGCAGCATGCTGTAAAAGGTGCTAAAATGTGCCCTGAAAAAGCATTGAAGGTTTGGGTTAGCAGCTTGCCTAAATGCTAGAGCTGTGAGCTATCAGGAAACCCTTCCACCTAGTTCTCTGTGTCTAAGGTTGCTTTAAAATACTGGTGGAGCTTAAATAACAAAATCAGTTGAGCTGGAGCTGTGTCCTTAGCTGGAATTAAAGCTAGAGGTCCTCTTACACAGAAACAGTTTTACTTTAGCCCCATTTTCTCCTAGAAAAACTGATGAGTAAATTCCCTTTAGGGCAATGACATCTATAGGTTGAGCAGAGTAATAGACCTTGCTGTGTACTATTCTAGCTAAACAGTCCAGTAGTAAGCTTCCCAAGGAATGCCAAACCAAACAGAAGAGACCCTTGTAATGAAAATACAACCCTCCTTACTGCCACTCGGCATTTTCCATACCGCACTGATACGTTCATGTTCATTTTACAAGAACTGAGACTGTCTTCAGCAAGTGATGGTTTTGAGTCCCAGAAGTTTTGATGCCCAGTTTGTGAGATGTCGTAGAGGCCTTTCAAAAGTGCTGGGTGTCCATTTCCTGAAAACCAGCTACTTGGAAAATGCTTTAAGTTGAGGAGCCAGAACCACAAGTGTCTTAAAACTTGAGGAAGCTACACTTTATTTAGTTTCTAATGGGGAATGCCAAATACAAAGTTTTTGCAATCTTTACTAACAAGTACATTTTTATTGCAGTTATATTGGCAGTAAACTTTTTTTTTATGCTAAGCCCGGCTCTGGAGAGCACGTGACACATAGAAATTAGCAAAACAAACAACCTTGATTTACTCCATACGTAAGCTCTACCAAGTACCGTGGTGAGTTACACAATGGAGAAAACGCAGCATGACTCTCTAATATTTCCAGGCTCTTTGCAGGAGGAACTCAATTTGAAGTTAGATATTTGGTATTCAGTCTTGTGGATAAAATGTTTAATTCCTCAGCTTCGGATTATTCGTGAGCAACCAATTTCCAACATGAAGAACATTTTGATCAAACATTTGGCGCTCTCCGGATTGGTTTGGTTGCTCCCTGACTGTATGCAAGTTCTTAGAAAACCAGAGCCCTGATGCTTGCATTCACAATTCCGAATTTAATTGCTGTAACTGTACTGCAATTGTTGCTTTAAACGGTCTGTTTTGACTAATGCTCATTGCCTAGCTCATAATCCCACAAAATGAACTTAACACAGTTGGCTCAAATACAAAATAGCTCAGTGATGGAGGGTGAGGAACATAAAATACCCTCCATCAATTTTGATGGCAGGTTTCTACAATAAAAGTAAAAGTCCAAGGGTCATATTCACCAGGTCTGGCACACGAAATCACATCCGGCAGCTCCAAGCACAGATTAATCTCCGAGAGGAGGTTCACTTGTAACTGTACTCCCTCCACTTTCCCATTTACCCTGTTTCCTACTTGCGAGCGCGTGCTTTGCTCAGACAAGGAACATACCCAACTGATGTGTCCTCTGGCAGCTTTCAATGCAACTGCTCCTTCTCGCATCTGGACAGCAGCAGCTTCTCAGCTTAATGTTTTTCAACACTGTTTCTACCTTTTTCCCTTCTACCTTTCCCTCCATTTTGAGACTTCCAGTATGAATACGACTTCGGGTAGCTGGTGGAAAGGTGAAGTATCATTAAATAGTTTTGCTGTACGACAATAAACCACAATTCTCTCACCCATAACTCTTCAAACATGCAAGTAAAGTAGAATAATTTGGAATCAGGATCCTTTCTTTTTCTTTTCTTTTTTTCCTCGCTCTCCATTGTGCTTTATTGATAGGTGAAAGGGTAATTTAGTCTCAAGAGTGTTCTATGTCCACCCCAACTATTTAATTTCAATAAATAACCTTGCTGTGAATACACTTTAATTAGTGATTTCATACTTGGAATTGCACAGTTGTAATACAGTAGGCGTAAGGATCTATTGAAACAGTATAAAAAAGGCATAATTATTTTCAAAAGCTCTGTTGGAATAATGCAGGTAAAAAATTCCCCTGCTGGTGTCTGTTCTCTGTGTCCAATGTATCATTAGCACTTCACATTCTCTCTGTATTTATAAAGGGGTAGATGCTTGGACTTGAGGTTATGCAGGATGCCCCCACAGTCCTGGAGATTTTTCATTCTTTCTTTGCTGTTGCTTGCTGAGATCATTGTAATGAAGACAAGATTTTGACTTCATTCAATAATTTTGGTCTAATTGACTGAAAGATATTACAAAGAAAAATAAGAACAAAACCATGAGATTCAGAAGGATTTTCATAACTCTATGGGCCTGGCCTGGGATCTTCTCATGCAACGTGGAGTAAAATAAAGGAGGGGCCTAGGAGCAAAAAATCAAAACCTTGTCGTAGGTGTTACTGTTGAAGGCAGGCTGGCAGAGGAAGAGTTCTGAGGAGCGGTGAAAGAAAAATTTTTAAGAACCATAAGCTCATTTCAGAACCGAATCCAAACTCACAAACAAGATGCTGGGCTTCAGCCTAGAGGAACACGGTACAAAATTAAAGGGGGTGATAATATATAATGTGATTAATTCAGGCATTAGTTACATTTACTAGGAATGCTGCTTAATTAATTTGGCCGTTGCTCTCAGGACACACACTGTGGCACAGAACAAAAAGAATGATAAAGGCCGAATGGATTTTTAAACACTGCATTAAGCTGCATTTGATGTGTGAGTTCCCTTGAAGGGCCTCTTTTTTTTTTGTCTGTGTGCAAAATTATCATGTTTAAGAAAACTACCAGAAATTCACTGGCACGTCAATGAAAACAAGAAAGTGTTCTTAAATTGTAGCAATTTACACCTACTTACAGTTAAGTGACTATAGTTAAGGAACACGTACATATAAGCTGTCATATCTGTTCCCTTCAACTCCCTCATAATGTCGATGCGGACATTTTGGCAAGTTTTCTGACCTGCACATAGTCTGAACGAGTAGGCTGCCTTCAGCTGTCGTACGTGCTGGCATCTGAGCCAGGCTTTTCAGCCCAGGGAAGAGGAACCCGTCAGCAGAGGACGAGGGGAAAGAGCAGCAGGGTCTCGGCGACACTCAGTCTCTCTGCAAAGAAGAGAGCGACGTGGTTTTCCCAGGCCGCTCCTCGTTTCTGGGAAAAGGATGACGGTGGGAACAAGCCGCAAGAGCGTATCTTTGCGTTTCCCATCTCCCTTTGTTTTTTGTTCTCTCCGATCTAGGATTTAAGAGAGGAAGTAGCCGCAAAACTTGGATCCCATCTGTGTCTAAGTTCAGACCCTTCTCTGACACAAATACTGTAGTCTCAATCGGCTATTGAGCATGACGGTGGTTGAGAGGGGGAAATCTGCGGTCTGTGCAGCTACGCTTGCAGCTGTTGCGCTATGGAGGGAGCGTGACAGTCCTCAGGCTCTGCTCAGCAATGGGCTTGGAGTGGCAGCTGCCACTTAATGTAGTGTGGTAGCATCACGTATAATGCAGCTGACTGTAGTGATGTTTTAGCCCGTGGCATGGTTGTTTTGTCACAGAGAGATTGTGTTGATAGCTCTAGTGAAGTACCTAACAATAGTCAACGGGGAGAGAAAAGCTTATGGTCTCAAAACAAATTCGTAGGAAAAGCAGTGAAATGGGAGTGTTGATACTCCATTTGAAATTTTACTGGTTCAGAAAATGAGACTTTTAAAACCTTGTAAAATTACAGATTACAAAAGCAATTTACTGAATCTGCCATGCCTTTAAATGTGTGTCTCACTGAAAAGGCTTCACAATGTCTCTGCTTACACATCCTGTTGCAATGCAGACCCGGCACGTGCTTTTTTCATCCCTCATTTGTATTCCATTATTTCACAATTTCTCCTGACCAGTTCTTAAATCTTAAACACCAGCATCTCCAAATGAGGGGAGCCCAGCTTCCAGGGAGAAGGAGCTTACTTGTACGTAGCCTCCTCAGGCAAGCACAGCAGCATCCCTCCCTGTGGCAGCATATTGCTGCTAATTAATTACCTATACATTGCTCTAGGCAGGAAGGAGCTTTCATCAAGAGCACCAAACAAGTAGTAGTTTTGTTTCCAGAGAAACCTCAAGGTATAATTATATACAGAGGGTGTCATGAGATCACCTGTCTGAATTCATCATTATTAAGGGCTTTGGAAGAGAGGAAGGGAGGTTGGAATATGAGGACTGAGAGTTCAGAAAGCAATCGGGTCACCTGAAATACAGCAGCCCTACAACCTGGGGTTAAAAACAGGGGAAAAGGCTAAAATTAAAAAGGAGTCCCATGCATGAATGTTTAGTCAGTGATGGAAGAAATTAAGACTGAGGTGTATATGTCTGGGCTTTTCTACGGGGTGCTCGGGAAGAAATCCGAGAAACCTACATAAACTTGAAAGGAACGTGTAATAACGTAACAAGACAGTAGAGAGTTTAAGGACTGCAGAGGGGTGGATGAAGAGATAACATATGAAGGTCACTACGCAAGGACCTCACAAATTCCGTACTGTATGCATTCTTGACAAAGTTTTAAAAGGGGAGAGAAGTATATTGATGTTACAAAGTGGAACAGAGTCTGGTCTGTTTTGTGCAGATAAAGCTTACAAAATGTTGTGTATCACTGAGGAAAACAAAGCACAAAAGAAAGTTCTTCTGGGAAAAATAAAGAGTGAAATCAAGAAATAAACAGGAAATAACAACATTTATCTACACCTGCTGCCTTGCAGTTGCTGGAAATTGAACATCTTGGATGCGTCTATCTGCACCGGGCAAATAATTGCTGTTTACCGTCCTAGGGTTTCGTCTGGAAAGCATGGGGAGATCAAAATCCCTGGGGCATATCCTTCTATTTCATAAAGTATAGTCAACGAAGCTGTGATCACTTAGAACACCTGATGATATGCCTCCCCTAGTAACCAAACCTCTACTTTTCCCAGATACGGCAATCTTAAAAATAGAAGAGCAGGGAAATTGTCCATTCCATTTATACTGCTGAAATCTGAGTTAGAACAGATACCTCTTATCCCCCAGGAAAATGGTTTCTGTTCATATCTTAGTAAGGGATTCACCCTTGGGAAGCGTGCGCGCTCCACAAAGCTGTACAAGAAAAGGCAGAGGGACACGCTGCCTTTTTTCCACCTCCCACTCTCTTCTTCATTTGGCTCACTGTGCGTATTAGGAGTAAAAAAGAGAGGCCAGGTTTTACTCCTGCCTGACTTTTTCAGTTTTCCAGAGATGAGCAAATACCCAAGATTGCACACCGATCTTAGTTCAAAGCACGCTCTGGTCCTATGTTAAAATTACTCCCCTTCTCCTTGCACTTTATCAGTTGAAGAAGTAGATGATGGTCCTGTGTGGTTAAACGCAAGGAAAGCAGGTTGGTGAGGCGCTCTCTACATTAGCACCGCTATACCATTCGGGTCTCCAAATTAGGATGCAGAAGAAGAATGCAGTCTCTGCCTTAGCCAAATGTAAAGGGAACGTTTTTGCATATTTTTGATATGTGATCTTATCAGCAGACAGCTTTTTCTTCTCAGTAAAATAAATCCTTGTAATTCCACAGTACAGAAATCTGACAGTACAGAAAGTAATCTTTATGATGGCTAAAAGTCTTTGCACAGCATATATTGCAGCTTACGATAATTATTTATTACTGGTGTTACCATTACTGAGTGTTTAATGCAGTTGTGGCCAGTGGGCAGAAAATAAGCAATACCTGGTGACAACAGCAAGAATGCACTTCTTCACATGGCAAGTAACTTTTTAAAGTTCCTGTCAGGCTGTAATATTTTTCCCCTCCATGCAAGAGTATTAAAATAAAAACTTTGGATATATAAATCAGAGCAGGGTGAGTTCTCTCCTGTGCCAAGAGGGAGCCGAATGAATCCTGTAGATGTTAAAGCTGAAAGGGGGCTCCTAGATCATCTTGTTCTGCCTCCCTTCCCATTGCTATTAACAACTGCTAGTGTCACAAGAGCAGAATCTTAAATAGCAAAAGTATGGAAAAGAAATACTGGGTGCTCTCCTCCGGCTGCTCATCAGTGCATTAACGTTTTCTACAAAATATTTACTACAGCTTTATTTTTCTATACCTTTCTATTTTCTCACATACCGTATCTAATATTCACATCATCACCTCTGCAGTGATGGTGAACTTTTTCTAGATAAGTTATTCCATTGTAAGACTGACCTTCCCTTAAGAATGCCTTTTTCTCCTAATGCATAAAATTAATTTTCTTTTTTCTAGTTTCAGTCCATTACATCTTCTAAGTACTCAATAATTCCTCACCGTCTTTATTGTCACTATAGTTAGATATTTATAGACAAGTACGTCCCTTCCTTATTGCTTCAATATGGAGGCATGGAAGTGACAGCCATATGATAAATAGCAAATCTACTTGATAAACTGAGGGATCACATGGGAGACAACTTTCAAAGGCATAAAGAGGAATTAACAATCCCAAGTGCAAGCACATGTGTATGCACACAGGTGTGTAAAAGAGGAAGGAAAAAGAGAAAGGCTTTTCAGCATGACTAATGTTCCTCCGTGAGGAATGACTCTTTGAAAGTGTTTTGAGAGCAGTGAGATGGATCTATCAGTATGCAATTTTATTTGTTTTCACTTCACAGAAACAATCAACCTGGAGATGAAATAAGGCATATGAGGTGATCTTGTCCACCTCTTTGGCATTACGCATTGCATAATAATGCTTCATGTTTTCTGCATTTAGCTGCACAAGCCTTAAACAAGAGGATTTCCTTGCTTGTCTGCGTTAGAGCCTGAGCCCATGGTTAAGCCCCAGGGCTCTAGGAGAGCGGGTCGACGTGAGCCAGCAGAGTGCCGCCATGACCAAAGCTATGCCATGCCTCCTTACCTGGCTGAACCAGGACCAGACATGCACAGGTGTTCATTATGAGCTTCATCCCCTTTCCCTCTAAGTCTTCTTCAGCTCCAGCGCTCAAGTCTTTTACCATCATTTCCCCTTATGTGGAATTCATCATTTCACATGTGACTCTCCTTCCTTCTGTTTTAATGCTATCTTTATTTTCCCTAAAAGGGTTATTGGAAATGTGTCTTTGAAAGGAATCTTTCACGGCAATTTTATGCTCATAGCTGACTGCGTTTCCTGGTTTTCCAAAGGGTGCTCTTTCTTTCCCATATTTCTTATCTCACCAATATGCTTATTAAAGCTTTTGAATATCTTTAGACCATTTGCCTAGTATTGACTTTCTGCATTCTGAATACCAGAGTACTTGCCTAGCGCTCTTGTGCTATATCATCTGAATGCAGGCTATTTTTTTCCTATTATGCAAATTTTTTTTTTACTGAGAGTTTGATCTGGTTTCATGTATATTAAAGGATATAACAGCTATTACAGTTATCAGTAGCTGCAACTTGCTTATATCCTGAAACAAATAATGTTAATGCTGGTGGTATAAGCTTAGTAAAAGATATTATACGTTAGAAGTGTTGGAAAAACTTTTTGTTTCGGTTGGCCCAGTGGGCTGGGAGGAAATGGCTAGTTGATTCCTCAGACTGACTGATTTAAATATTCCTGAATATCAAGTTTTACCCACTATTAAAACTTTACAGAATGGTGTCACATTGGTTTTCAGTTTAGTTCAGGCCTGGTTTTTGCAAAAAAAGGCTCTTTTTGCTACGGTTCAAAGCACCATAAAGTAGGTGCAGAGACAGTAGCATAGCAACCACAAAAAAGTAAGTTTAAACACTGAGAAAATGAGCTTTTTGCTTTCTAATAGCAGAACTTTCATGTTCATATCTTCTTGCTGGGTTTGAAACACCTGTTTCTATTTCAGCTGACTTTGCTTCATTCTTTCAGTACAGAAAGCTGCATGGCAGTCTTGAATTACAATTAAGCAAGCCTGTTTTCTGTGAATATTCTCTGGTCATCAACAAACGGCAAGCAGAATTTTGAATGGTGAGGAATTAATTTAGGTTTTAAATTAAATTAGCATTTCCTTGAAATTGAAGTGTTTTTTGGTATGAAAAAGAATTGGTTCCCACAATGGGCATGAGAATAAACCTACTTTTGGCTGCTGACTCAGGAAAATTTTAGTGATCACATCAAATAAATCCAAGCAATAACCACTGTGATTTTTTAAATCCGTTTTAAGGCTATGTGCCCTGTCTGGACAGCTGAGGGACTGAGAGTTCAGTGTTTTGGCACGTCATTGACTTTTCCTCTTTACCTGAACTGAGTTTGAGGCTGTGACTCATCTCGGATTTGCATCTTTGTTTTACAAGTTCTTGGTGTCTGGAAAAGTGGATGTGAAATGCTGACTTAAACAGCATCTCCTGCTGGTAACATCTCCTCTGCATGCCTGTGTAGCCACATAACAAGAAAAGTAGTGGAGAATAATCAGTGAAGACTCTTAAGCTGTTTCTTTTTTGAATCTTTGCTGAGTTAATCTTGACTCCTTTTCTATTCTCTATTATATTTTTAATTAGAATAATTTTTCCTGCTGATATATTAACTGCAACAGACACAGAAGATCTTTGAATCGTAGAAAGTATACCACACCAGGTACACCCTCAAACTGTGATTTATCCTGAAATGAAACTATTTCTACCAAACTGGAATCTCACTATCCCCACACTGCAGTTAATGATGAGTGATCTTTTGGTCAGATTTATCTGTATTTTCACCTGTTCTCCCTTCCGAGCTGTCAGCCTCCCAAACATACACTAGACAGCTTCTAAACCTATACTAGAAAAAAAAGTTCCAAATGCATCATTGCAGATTTTGCAATTGTGTTGGCTTTCCAATACATTTCAAGTATTCTGATGTATCTGTGGTCAAATTATGTGATTTTCGGCCACCTCTGTGCTCCTTGTTAACATGGGAATGCATGGGGCAGAAGAGATGTGCTCATGAAAGCTGGATCTCTGTCAGACGTATTGCGGTGCCTATGAAAGGCAAAGATTAGGATAAAAAGGCAGGAAAGACTGAACAGACCTGCTGGTTGTTAACATGATGGCTTCACTTGTCTATGACCTGGAGGGCTTCCAACCACCAGCGTTTTGAATGAGAGGCTGAAGAGCTGACAGCTTGCTGTACTTGACCCCGCGCAATTTCCCTACCGCCTGGAGGGTCCCAGCTGGGGCGAAGGGTGCTCAGGGCCCCCCCGGGGCGATCACACCCCGACGTCCCCTGTGCCAGTGGGGCCAGAGCTGCAACACAAGGGTGGGGGGACAGGTGGTTTTCTTCTTCTGGCAGGGCCACGAGGCAGGACAGAGAGCTTCTGCAATGCCCCCAAATGAGTGTTCGCCTCCAGACTTGTGCAGAATGAAAATAATTCCCTATTCTTATACCATAAATACAAATATTACACTTTCTCTCCAATTTTTCCAGCCCTGATTTTCCACGAAAAGCAAGTCAAAATGAGAAGTTCTTAAAGAGACTTTTACCCCACCATTGCAAAGTGAATATGTGCTATGACTTTAAAAAAAAAAAAAAAAAACACAACAACAAAAAAACCCCAAAATATATAACTTCAGTGACTCTTTTGCATGAGTAAACTTCTAGGACACACTTTACTATGTAGTTTTCTTCCATTACTAACCCAATCTCTCTTTAAGTTTTCCTCTTCCAACTATAACTCTGTTGGCAGCATTTCAGTTCTTGTAGAAGTAGTGCTATAATATTGCACACCAGGCTGTGCAAAGCCTTTAAAATTATGGAGCTTTAGAATGGACCTAAAATTCTTATGTCCATGTTACAGCAGGATTATCCAAAGCCTAGAGGTTATGCAAATTGGCTATAGTTATGCAGAGCAGAGCTCTGAAGAAAATACTAATATCCTTACTCCGCAACTCATTCATATCTAATGGAAGATAGATCCACTGCCATAATTAGTGCTCTTATTTATGACTTACATAATTTTCCAATACATGCTATTGACACGTCTTCATTTTCCATATATGTTTTGTGTTGGAGTGTCATTACTGATGGCTTATTAGCAGTAAAATAACAACAATAAAAAGAACAACAGTGCTGGAGAATTATTGATTATTGAATAATATGCTGTTAAATGTGCAGTGTTCATGTTTTTTCACAAGTGTATTAGAGCAAGTAGTTGTTCTATAGTTAAAGCTGGAGTTTCCCATTATAAGATTTATTTATTTTTCAAATTAAATCTATCTTGGAAAGATGTATGCTTTGATTAGCTGGAATTTACTAAAATCTGCCTTCTGTCAAAAAAAGGAACAATTTCATATGTTTATATAGTCTTTGGGATTTTCTCATAGATCATTACATTTTCCACACAACTCTTGGAAGAGGGAGAAAGGAAAGAGGATCAGAAAGTGATCAACCCAGCCTAAAGTAGGAAGGGAAAGGTTGACTAGAGTCCATTAAAGCAGAATCCGAGACAGAAAAAAAAGCAGACCCTTTTTGATTCTTGTCTCATTTAGCAAATCAGGAGTAAAGAAAGAAGGAAAAAGGAAATTGGGAGATTTTGTACGTCAGGAAGCTCTTTGTTCTTTTTCTCTCCCATGGCTAAATGCTAGAGCTACCTGTTGCTCAGTGGTAATGTGTATTTCTGTCAACACCATGTTTGAATCCAGTGCAGTCGGATGCAATTCCATTAGTGACACTACATTTGAAATGTCAGGCCTGAATTTAGCCCTAAATAGAACAGAAATTATACTTGCAAATCAAATATTAAGCTTCCCTCTTTCTCATCCTCCCTTTCAGTAGTCTATGTGACCGTAAAAACATGTCATTCTAGAAAGCCTCAAATAAATTTATTGGAGTTCATTTTTTATTTGTTATTTTTGATCTAATGTATGTATTCTTGCATTCCCCAATATAGAGGGGTGTTTGGAAATACTTATTTTCCCTATTGTATTTATAAAAGTTGAAAATGCTGAAATTATTTAACCAATGTTAAATAATATGTCTATCGAGAACATACAGATATTCAACTCCAAGATGTGATTGTACAGAAATACTTCACTGCTATACTGCATTAAATAAGGGTAATATAGATTGATGGATACAAATGCAACAAAGTGTCGTTAACTCACTTTTAAATAATCATTGAACATGCAAATTAATGAGACAAGAACTCCACAGAAGTGCAGAAAAACACAATCCACCAAATACTGAATTAGTTACGAGCTGAAAATTGTCATTTACAGAGCATAGGCCCTTATATTAACGGCAAGTTTCTTATAATTCTTCTCTTTCATTGAATCTACTTATATTTGGATCCTGACAAGTACAGACAGCCACAACCTGCTCTTTCCCACCCTTTCCAGATTCCCAAAGTAGTGGAGGGCAGAAAATGAGGCATATGGCTGGCGCAGACTTACACAGCAGCAAGGGGAGAGGCCTATGGTTGCATCTGGACCCCCAGGTGGAGACCAGGCTTCAGATACAAGATCTGAATGGAAAATTTAATGCAGAGAGAGGGAAAAAAAAAAAAAGAAAAAAAAAAGCATTTATATGCCAAAATATTTGATAGCCCAGATTCAAGTTCTGGACAAAGTTCTTTTGTTGTTTTTTTTTTTCCCCACTGCTGATTGCATCCTCTGGGGTGTCTGCAAGCCCACTATTAGGAACAGGATTAATCTTGGCATTTCTCATTATAGAAGAACAGGTCTTCTTGGACTTTAGAGCTGTTATACGAAAATAAAGAAAGAATAAGAAAAAAGAAATAAGACTAAGAAAAAAAAAGAGAAGAAATGCTTCTTCTTTATTGTTAGTAGATTTCTACAGTAGACATCTTAGAATGTTTTATTCAGTGCGTTAGCACTAATGGTACTAAATACCATTAGTATTTATTGAATAGAATACCCCTTATAACTTTTCCTTGAACTAGTTAGGAGATTTTGTCCCTTTTCTGGTGCAAGTTACATCGGACTTACCGCTGTCCCTGTATTTGTCAGTAGATTGCTCTTGCCCGTCACAGTGCCTCTGCGTCCCGACATCGTGTGGAGTGCCCTACCTGAAGGCCACACCGTCCCTGATGGGCTCTACCTCTTTACAGTCAATTCACACACAATATTCTGCATTCAGACTGCAGCTTCTGTCCGTCTTCAATGAGCTATGGCATCCAGTAGGATCATACCATAGATGCCTAAAATACTGTTCTTTCTTCTAAAATACTGTACTTTCTCTTCTCCCTTGTTTTGCTGCGGTTCTTTGGCAGATGGAAAGAGGCTTCACATCCCTATAGGGGCAGTGAAACATACGCAATGGGCAGGAGAACTACTTTTGTATCTGTTCCTGTCGGTTGCTTTTCTTTCCTACTCCGTGAAGACGTCTGAGATGACAGCAATGAGAAACTACCGTAAGCCTCCCTGGACCACTTATGTTGGTAAACAGTTAATGAAACAAGTAGTGCCAAGGACTTAAGCCTCACTGACTCAACTCCAGGGTTAGTATAGTGTTTACAGTGGGGCTTGTCATTAGTATCACTACTGGAATATAGATTAAAAAAAAAAAAGAATGTAACCATCACTGTACTTATACAACTTAGGTGAGATAATACAGGGGAGAATACACATATTTTTTCACATTTAGCTAAAGCAATCTGCATTAGTCCCAAATTCTGATAGCTGTGTTTACATCTGAGAAGCATCTTTTTCCTGGAAGGGCTCTTTGTGGGCACACCCGTGCTAGGACCACAGGATGCGTTTCCCATCTTGCAGCTCAGCTGCATCATGCCAAGTCGAGACCCGAGGGACCACCTTCCCCCCCCCCACACACACACAGTATGAGCTCAACTGCAAGCCAACTCGTGAACAGAGATGGGGAAGCAACCCAGCAAACTCCAACAGGCTTTTCTATCCAGGTGATCAAAGGACCTTGAAGTGAGGTATACTCACCTAGGTGTTAGACTCAGCTAGTGGTTTTACTCTTAGAAGGCGCTACTTGCTAACATTAATAAAAACACAGAATCCTGGCCCTAAGTGACCTACACACATTTCAAAGACATCTCATTTTCTGCCTAAAGTCAGTCAAGCGCAGTGAATTGAAAGAATAGAGCCCCCAAGTCTTAAGCAAGTATTTCTCATTAAACAAACTTAATTTTTAATGGAGGTTTGAAGATAAACATTATACTATTCAGAGCAATAATTATTACTGTTTAATTCAGGAGGCCTTCATCAATACATCAACCAGTCTGATTTCAGTCGAAATCTGGGAACTTCTCACCTCTTGAGACTTAATCAGTCATCTCCACTCCGACTCACAAATGTCCATTTAAGGACATTTGTAAAGGATTTTTCTTCATATGAATTTTATTGTCATTGCCTGAAACTATATTACCTGAAACACTGGGGACACTTAATACTTTTTAATTGTAGACATATAACTACGAGGCTCCCACTCCTCTGAAAAGGGAACTCGCCTCTCTCCAATCACTACACATGAACTTAGACCCCCATACCCTCGCTTATGTCCAGCGTAGACAACGTGAACAACGTACTGTGACACAACTCTACAGAAATGCTCGTGAAGCAGGTAAATAAGGATAGGAGAGAAATTTAATGTATGAGGTTATTTTAAAGGGGCATGGATCTTTCAATGCTTCAACTACCCAGGAGGCTGAGAAAGATTGAAGTTCAGGGCCTTGTCAAAATCAGCCCATCAAAGTCAGAGTAGCACAAAAGTAAATTAAAACATTATGATAAGTTCACCCATGCATTCCACAGGAAAAAAATACCAGCTACAATACAGAAATGCAGACAATTTCACTGTACCCAAGACACATCTCTCTACAAATCCTACTCCCAGGACTGACAACACAAACCTGTGTCCTTTTTCTTACAGGTTTGTTCAACCAACTTTAATAAAAGAGAGCACTTACGGTGACTCGGTTACTGAACAGAAAATTGTAAGCCAAAATGTGACAGTTTTTCCATTACAACCTACAATTAGGTAATCTACAAAATTAATTTCCTTCACCTTTAACGAGGTTCTGTTATGTGGTTTGGTGTGCATTATTGCGTGTATTAGTCATAGCCTGACTGAAGGGAAATGCAGCATCAAATTTATTGTAACAGCAATTTTCCTTAAAGTGTATTAACACAGATGAATTGGCAGATCCCTGATACATGGCTTAAACCTATCTTTTATACAATATTGCCCTCTATGGGAGCACAAGATGTAACAGATTTGAAATAAGCATGCTGCTGTTCTTCTGTCTTACTAATTTTTTTTAGTATAATATCTACTTTCTTAAAATGCTTTTCTTTGTACTATAAAAGCTTTATGCCATCAGGAGAATCGACCTATCACCCCCTCATCACTTAATCTATTTCTTTTGAGCCTACATTTCATATTGTAACAAATATATCTATTACTGGTGTTTAGCTTTTATATGGTAATTTCAGTTCACAGAGTCACTGCTCGAAGTGTGTATGCCTTTCTGCCATGTTTTAAAAAATAAAACACCACCACAAACAAACAGACAAAACCACAATACTTAAACCAAAATGCACACAACCCAGGAGTCAGATCAGTGGTATAAATAGGCAAACAACATTTTGAATGTTATTTCTAAAGTGCCCAGAAGTCTCCAGAGAGCAAAGAGGCAACTCCAAAACATCATTATAGATAGAAACAGATACTTTCAAATGTAACCTGTTGAGGATGAGTGGCATGAGAAGAGAAGGAATGAGCGTGGTAAAGAAGTATAATGGTTAAGTCAAGTATCAAGAGCTTATTCACTTGGAGTGCTCTCACCCTTGATTACTCCATCCATGTTTTTCTCTGATCATTTTAATTAAGTCACGTTTATTTTCTTCCCATGAGAAAAAAATATTTTTAAAAGGAATCCGAATCCAAAGATGATTGTTTGAAGAACAGTGATCACTGTGCATTGTTCACACAGAACAGTACCTTGTCTTCCAAAAAAGCCATTCCTTCTGCTGCCCTCCTGATTTTTTAAGAGCAGTGCTGAAAGTCTGTAAGTAATTCCTACCTCAGGAAAAATGAGTCAGTAGCAGTTAGACATTAAAAGCATTTCTTTAGCTTATTAACTCTGTTCTCCTTACAGACATTGCAGAGAGATTTCACATTTCTAAAGTCAGTGCAATGTAAATACAAAATCATGATCTTGATTTCCTTTGTCAGACGACAATTTCTTGAAGTACGTTAGCCTCCCTTTTGTTGAACCCGGGTTTGTGTGGGGTTTTTTAATGTTGAGACACAGCATAGTTGCATCAGTCTAAAAACAGACCTCAGAGGGAATACTTCCATTTCCCATTTTAGTGTGTCATGTTTCATGGTTTGGGGTGGCTTTTGTAAAGCGGTGCAGTTCAGCGTAGCATGTTGCGGCTCACGAGAGAAATGAAGAGACCACTCCCAGTGTACCAGCATAAGCTAGAGCTTTTGCCAGACTGGAGAGGGTGCCAAAATCCCGGCATAGTTTTGAAAGTTATGATACTGAAAGTGTTCCCGTAATGAACAGCTAGCACTTACTGTAATGTAAAAACATTGGACCCAGAGTACTTATTTTATTTACACAATTAATCCCACTGAAGCTAACAGATGTACTCATCTTAGGGAGACAAACTTGTTTGCACACCTAAAGACAAGCACAATTCCTTAAAACAAAAGGCTGTACAACACATTCTGGAGACCTTTCAAGTGCAGAACGTTCATGTATCCAATAATCACTAGGAAGGAAATCAATTTTCTTAAAAGAGGAAACACCAAGTCCCTCCAAGTACTATGGACCTGTCTCAGAGCAGTGGCAATTTGCAAAGGAGAAGGGCACAGAAACTGATTTACAAAAGCTTCATTCAACATCAAGATTTCCCATGCCAGCTGGAGCATTAGCAGAAGTAGCTCGTAAGCATGAGGCCTCCTCCTATAGGACTAGATGAAGCAGAAAACAAATGATAATGGGATTATCTAAAACAAAAGGAATTTACTAAGAGGTGAAACAAAACACTCTGTACAACAGGAGCCAGTTATTACAGTAATGCTAGAATACCAGTTTGAAAGTGGTTTAGTAATGGATTTTTCACTTTGAGGGTTTTTTTTTAAGTTTTAAATTAGGGTATAGAAAAAGCTATGCTTATGAGAGCTAACCTAGAAAAAAGTTATCCTTAGAATGTAATGGAAGCTTGATATCTAGATCGCAAGGACAGAAAAGTAAAAAGAGAGATAAATGCTCTTTGTAGTTTCTCCTTTGAAAATATCATTCCTGGTTTCACCTTTTATTCAGAAGTGGATTAGAGTATTTAAAGAGCCTCTGTAGACATGTTGAAGGGGACTCCCATAGGAGCTATGGTCTAATTAAGCTACTTTATGAATCATTCCATGGTTTGAATAACTCAAAAATTTTTTTTTAAAATCACTTAATACATTAAACCAAGAGTTCAAGCTTCTTAGTTTTCAATAATCAAGGAAGAAATGCTTAGTTTTAAGATTTGTATGCTATCGCTTAGTTTTATGGATGATGTTCTTTGTGATAAAGGCTTTGCCAACAGTTGGATTCCTCTTTATTAGAAGCCACCTTCCTCTAGGCATGTTACCAGCCCTACTACAACGTCACTGTTTATACTGGTTGTTCTCTTGCATGAGCTGTTAACCATTGGATCCTCAAAGAATTTATCTGAAGTACTGACTTGCTGATTTATCCATCAGGAAAACAACATACTGCAGTGATACAACCCCATTACTCTCTCTTTACTTAGAAAGCCACCAAGGCTCAGATATGCAGCTGGCACATGACAACCAAATGTTGATATTACACAGAGATAATTGTTCTCATGGTCCCAAGTGTTGTGACAGAGCAGCGAGAATGAATTACCTCTTTCTTTCCCAAAGTAATACCATAGTTTGTTAGATAATTGCTGTTTAAAATGCAAGGGGAGAAGAGAGAAGGATATATATAACTCCCCGAAGGCCAAGTTACAGACCTTTCCTTCGAGCACATCCTGGTTTCCTCCCTTAGTTCTATTTTTTCCAAACATAGTCCCACTAAGTTTGGACTGGGAGAAAGCAGAAAGGACCTCAGCAGAAGAGTGACACAGCAGGGACCAGTCCCTCCGCACCAGCAGCATTGCCTAGTCTCTTGGGTTGGCTTCTTCCCTTGCTGGATGCAGAGTGGAATTGGGCTTTTTTTGCCCGTTCCTCATTGCAGCACATACTCTGCAAGTCAAGGGGGATTCTTTCCATTTTATGGAAATCATAAATCAGTGCAAATCATGGTGGGTTTTCTGGAGATCATCAGGAGCTGGTAAATAGGTCTGCTAACGTTCCTGCCGGAGAAAAGAAGGGTACTACACAGTCTTCTCGTAAGGAGTTCCTCAAGCTGCTGTAAAGCAATGCTGCACAAAACATGTTACCCATTAAAATAAATCACTTCCCCAGCCTGAACTCGGGTTGTGAGCGGGCACTGGAGAACAGCACCTCAGCTGATGCACAACGGGATGACAACACTTCTGCTGTTTGCAGTACTGGGGGTGAGAGAAACTACATGATCTCTGGTGAAGGATAACCTTTGTGAGTCACACGGGAGAAAGAAATCCAGTAAATGAGTCTTCATACTTCCACAGAAAGGGGAAATGGGAGCACTACCAGAGTTTCTAGATCAACAAACGTCCATGTTAGCAACAGTTGCAGTGCAGCGGAGGTAGCAGCGAGCTTTTCTAAGCGAGGCAGTCATTGGATGAATTGGACCTGCTTTTAGTCTAGTTTTTGTGACAATTTACAAATATAGATTGACTTGCTTATCAGCAGGGAGGTCACAAGAACAGTGTTCATGAAAACAGACCAAATGAGAAACTGGAAGCTCTTAACTGAGCTCCAGTACATTGCTAAGGTGTTACAGGTGCAAACACAAATCACAAGGGGGCTGAGCAGAATATAAACCCTCTCTGGTGCTTCAGCTTCTCCCATTGCATGAAAGCGTGGCTTGGGAAAAGCTCTTTTCTTTCTAAGCTCCAGTCCTACCCCTGTATACTTCCGAGGAGCTTTCTGCTGACTTCAGGCCAAAGCTGAACCCAGGAAGGATTCTGTAAGGAAAATTGTGGGAAAGAGCCCAAAAGGCTTTATGGATACACAAAGACATGCTTCTCTCTCACACAACATGAACCCTTGTCTCAGCATCACAGTGAGCTGATAACTCAGGAAGCGGTGACACCGATCAGACTGTGGATTAAGCAGAACAAACTCATTTTTTGCTTTGATAGTATCTTGATAACAGTACTTAAAAGACCAGAGTTTATATTTTTACAGTTGAGTAAGTACTTAAGACCTAAAATAGTAATGTAATTAGAGAGACGTGGAGCAGCTCTAATGCTAGATGTTAATGAATGTATGTTGGTTTAACAAATAGTTCAACATTAGTTTATATCAACACACTCTCTGAAACTAATACATCCGAAGCCTTACAGGAACAAAACCACACTAGGATATCAAAGTTATTTTACAAAGGAATAAAAGTTTAAGATAAAGGTCATTACAGAACTGGTATGCACTGATTTGCCTTTATCATCTGCAGAAGAAGCGTGTCCAACCATAAACAGGGGAGGATAATAGAAGCTGAACAGAAACTGTGTAGCTTGAGAAAGTCAGCAGTCAGGGAATCTAGTTCATATTTTTTGCATATTTTTGTTTTTATTTTGCTCGTAGGACTTTGCATCATTTTTGCTGTTGATGTTGTTTCAAATGAGTGCTTCATGCTTAAGTGGACTACTAGCAGCGTGTTCTCCACTGTCATCTGGGAAATAAGAATAACCTGTGACAAGGCAGGCACTTTCAGTAGAAGACATGAATGTCTTAACTGAGTGGTGATGCGTGAAACTCTGCTCCAAGTGTATCTATATTTCATCCCTACATTTCTAAGCATATAAAACCTCTAGCACATTTTGAGTCAGAGCCAAAATATTCAGATTAAAAAAACCTAATAACTTGTTGAGACATCAAAAAACCCAAACAGACTTTTCTTAATGAAATATATGTTTGAATACCCTAAAAAAGCACATTCTGCTATGCCTTTATGTTTCTTGCACTTTTGATGTGAGTGTAATTAAGTTCTGCATATCTTGAGGAGCTGCTAGAGAATTAGAGACTAATCTATAACTCTTCTAAGTTGTCATAGTTCCTCTGAAATCGATGGATGTTTTGACAATTTACACCAGCTGAGGAACTGCTCTGTGTGTTTAATAAAAGACACACTGTTGTTTAATTACAGGGAAGTTCATAAGAAGTCTCCACAGCTCAAGGAAAAGCTGGTCCTTTCAGCAATAGTCATTTTTTGTTCTTTTAAACTCATTATGAACTTAAGTGTCAAAAGCCATCTTTCTTTCAATAAAGACCGTAAAGGTGTCTTTAGCTAAAAGAGACAGTTATATGTATTGTAGTCAACTTAATTTTGAAGTGTGGCCTTTGTGCTGCAAGGTAGTTTTTAAGAGGAGAAGTAGGGAGTACCTATTAAAGTGTCATCAGAGCACTGTAATAACAGGTGAGAAAACTGGGGGCACTCAGAGAAAACAAAAGCTCAACATAACAGCAACAGAACATCAATCCAAATATTTCAGTGGAAGTTTTCAAATAGTCTAGAACCAGGGAGATACCATATATTATACGTATTAATTTCTGAAAGTGTTTGCTTGCTCTGTCTCGTGTTTCTAAGCATGGAACTGCAGGAGTTGTGTTTTTCTAGCTCATAATGTGCTGTGAAGATAAGTACATTAAAAATACATGCGCAGAAATTGTAGTGATAGTATAGTACTCCGAATAGATAACCGAGCATTAGAGTCTGGATTTAAGCATCTAAATAGGAAAAGGATGCTGAATTTTCAGCAGTTGCCTTCAGTGTAAATGTAGATGCCCCTTTAAAAAAAACCCCACCTGCTTCAAAGTCTTGTTAACTTACACAGTGCTAAGCAAAGAGTCTATGTGAAAGCACTAGGTTTAGAAAAGTAAAGCATTTGTATGTCTTGTAATGTGTGTAAGCGCCAAGAAAATCTGGACAGAACAAAGCAACACTTACTTCCACTAGGGAGTTTGAAGTAAAAAAAAAAAAAAAAAAAACAACAAACCAACAAAAACAAAACAACAACAACAAAAACGCAACAAACCCACAGTTATAAAACCAAAAAGTCATGTTTCAGAAAGGTAATACTAATTTTGGGCAAAGTACTGGTAGGTTCCATCTATAACTTTTCAACTACTGAGATAGGAGGGCTAGGCAGTTGTGATTGCCTACCTATACAGGGGCAAAAATAAATCACACAAGTATTAACTAATACAGAATTTCCACCAGCTAATACAAAATCTGTGCTGCAGGCAAGATTAGAAAAATATACATCGAGTGGCAAGGATTTCAGCATAAATGTGGTACCTCATTAATATGGTGTTTTATTACTAGAATTTCCCTTCTTTTACTGTTTCTCTCCATCCATACTTCATTTCTGTTTCTTGCTGTCCTATTTTCTTTCTTGTATGTTTTTCCCTAAAGCAGAGCATGAGAATAATATCATGATTGGAAGGACATTCTAGGTAACTCAAGTGCATTTGCGTCCAAGCAAGAAGAGTTCAATTCTCACTACTACCCAAAGTAGAGAGAAGTGAAAATTCAAATTGTACTGTCTTTTTCCCCAAGGGTTGGTGTGCTCATTTTGTTACGTAAAGAGAGTTGGAGCAATTCTGCCAACTGATTTCCACGCATTTCTAATAAGGGCAGACCCTGGCATAGCAAGTCGCCTGATCCTCCACTTAAAATGAATCGCTAACAAAGCAAACAGGTATTGAGGCAGCGTGAATCAACAGCCATGCTTCTTCATGTTGAATTCATCTAGCATGGCACGCTCTTAAGACAAGGATTTAAGTTCAAAGAGTGACTTCAACATCTGAATTAAAATACACTCTCAATGGTATGCGTAACCACTTGGCCACTGGCCCGCCCTGGGAACATCTGCGGCAGCGGCTTCAAAGGGGCAGACCACTGCTCCCATCACATCTGGCGGCAGCCGAGAGCCGTCCTGCAGCACCCCCGCACCCTGCGGCCAAACCCTTCCGCTCACAGGGATGTCTCCAGTGCCTGAAGTACAGCTAGGAATCAAGTATACAAGTAGAAAGAGGAACAAAACAACTGGACTTTTTCTTTTCGCACCATCAGATTAGTAATAGGAAGCTCTCGCATTTTTTGCGTTTTTCGACCAATTGCACCAGAAGTCTGCCTTATGTTGGGAAGAGACTCACTCACTTGATTTGGAGGTTTTAATTTACAGCCTGACTTAAGTTCTGACGTTCACACAGGATGCAAGGAGACACCCACTCGCCATCCAGTTGCAGTGGGAACCCCACACCCAACCTTCGCAACAGTCTTTGGAAAACAAATCCCAAATCCAGAGCCCGCCATAGGTGTAAGGCATTTTTAAAAGACCCCCAGCAAGGGCTTTGTAATTAGAAATTGCAGGAAATGACTCAGACATACTTTGAATTTTAATTTTCCCTCCATTTCTAATTTAGCCAGAAGGAATAAATTAGTCCCCAGTTAGGAATATCTACCATCTTTGAAACTTGGATATTCGCAGAGAGCAAATAGCTCTTCATGTAGAAGGTCCCAGCTGAAGGATGTAAATGGTGAACTGCATGGAACACCATTTATTTATACTATTTTGGAAACACGAAAGGTTGAGCTGACCCTCCTATGATTCAAATCTGAGTTTACAGCGTCATTCATCATCTCGGAATGGGTTTGTTCCAGTCTCCTTGAACAAAACTATTTTCTCCTCACATTTGCTGCACAGAATTGGCTGAATTTCAATTCCAAGGTGTATCGTACGAAGAACAGTTTTGGAGTGAAAGGTGTCAAGCTGGCAAAAATTGAAAATTAGATTGGTATAAAATCTAATTTTTTTTTAATATAGAATGTGTTTAGTTTTTCCTCTGTAATATAATTTAAAGTCGCATAACAATCATATTTCTTGGCTATGGAGGTAGGTTTCATCTCTAGCTGGATGAGATAAAGGATTTTAATAAGAAATTATGCAACAAATAGGTGGAATTTGTGTCGCATACAGTAGGAAAATACTTTGCACCTCTGAGCGCCACAAATTTGCTGGTATCCACCCAGAGGTGGTGTCAGGGACATCATTTGTAACCAACTTGCTGGGCAATGACCTCTGCTTGATTTTGGTCATGCATTAAAAGCCACTTTTTGTTGTACCAGGTGGTCTTATCAGTGACCTAACAAGAGTAGGAACCAAAAAGTCTTCTAGTATTGTGATTTTCTTGAGCCTCCTTTAGCATCTGGGGATGGTGTGGGGGGCTGGGGACTCAAGCATTCTCCTGCCAGAAAATGACTCTTTCAACTTTTCCTTTTTCCCAGGCTTTCAGCTGCAGGCTCCAGGTGTAAAATCAGAAGCTGAAAGTGGCATTTTCCTCCCGCATTTTGGGCGGCGGGCAGGAGGGGAGGTGGTCCAACTGCACAATGACAGATTATGCAAATCCTCTCGGAGCATCTAATCAATCACGGCGGTGGGAGAGGAATGCAGCTCATCTCTGAATTTGCCTCCGTCGCCGAGTCCTCGCGTGAAGCATCCCCCCTCAGTTGGAATGACATCAGAGCAGCTCCGAGTCCTTGAAAGTCTGGGGGTTGATTAGCTGGAGGAATTGGCCGCTTCTGCCAATCACCACCCTGCAAAGCCGCCTCGATACTCCTGTAGATATGAGGGAGAGGGAGGCTGACTACAGCAAACAGGAGGCACGACGGCAGCACCGGCAGTAGTAACGGGAGCAGCTGGTATTTGGGTGATTAAATAGTTCTCGCAGCCTTTTTGCTGTAGCCTGCTTGCTCCCCGGTGTAATTCCCATGTCCAAGAAGGAAGCTGCATTTTTAACGGTGTGCTGAACAGAGGTTTGAATCATTCCAGCTGGCTGCTTGTTTTGAAAAGGACCGTCTGTGTATAAATGAGATGTGACTGTGCCGGTAGAGTTCAGTTACTGGGGCTGGAGCAAGAGGAACCTTCCCGGGATGCCGCTCAGACAGCTGCTATCAATTGAAAACTCTCCCTAGCTTACCTGGAGCCATGTGAAGAGATTTGAATAGCAGATGTCTCTTTCCTGCACGCTAGGAAGAGAAATTCTTCTCTAGGTAAGCTATTGTTCAGCTTCTGCACATACTGCTATGTTAACCTATACTTCTGGGTATATATTCATATGACTATATAGACAGTGCCTGTATTCAGAGACAAGAAAACAGTTCCTGAGCAGGTATAAATATCCACATGGTGTGTAAAATGGTTTGCCTAGAACCTAATTATGTATAGTAAGTACTTCAGAAAGCTGCCTAGAGCCTGGCATTCAAAGGATTATTTGAAAGTTTGAGATAGTCTTTGCCATGTTTGCATGCAAGTGCCCTCGATGTAAACGGATGCGCGCCCTCCGAGGGGAAACAGTTGTCTGACTAAATGCATGAAAGACCACAGAAGTTACAGCACGGGAAGTTATGTGAGGGAAAAAAAAAAAAAAAAGAGGATAAGGTTGCAATTCTTCTTTAGTCTACTCCATATACTTTGCTTTTATTTGCTACCATCTAGCAAAGTTAAGCAAAACTAGCGTATTAAAATGACAACGTTGAGAGCTTTCCATGGATATATAGTAAACATGCACTATTTAAAGTAAGAGTAATTGTACTGTGAGGAAGCCAAGACCTGCAGATCTGCTCTCTTCCAGCAGTTTGATATCCAAACAACATCTGTCAGCAACATTTCTTTTTTTTTTTTTTTTTTTTTAAAACAGCATGATCATTCATAGTGTGGAAGCAAGGACTTTTTTCAGGTAGTAAGAGGTAAACTGAAGAAATCAGTGTTTGCTCTTCAGATGACTACAGTCAGAGCACACCGGCAGCCCAGCGTTTTTATCTTACAGCTGACACACAGGCTCCAAGTCATTGCTGCTGGGAATAAACACTCAAAGGAGAAATGTTTCGAGGTGAATAGGTCTTTTCCTACAAGCACTACACTAATGTAACCACACATACATACAAAACCCACACTCATTAAGTTCTCTTTCCCCAGGGAACTTACCATATCATTTTTTACTAACTTCTGCAACTCTTAATCACATTGATTGGACCCTCCCTCCATGTGAATAAATGCTGCAGAATCTGGCCTACCCCGTGCAGCAGGTTATTCTGCCTTTTCTACCTCTGAATGTTACCCGAGCAAAAAGATTTCTCTTTTTAGAGAAATAAGTCATTTTCACCCTGTTTTTTCAGTAGTTTTTAATTATGAGCCTCCTGATATAAGATGTTCAGCTTGTGGAAGAATAGCAGAATCTCCTTGTTCGTAAAGTTTAAATAGTTGGCAATGTTGCCAGGCGCTTCCCTGCCTTGCCCCATCATGTCTGTATACTTTCATCATGCACATTTTACCATCAGCCAAGCTGCACTGCCTGACTTGCTTTCCAAAATGCTGCTCTAAAGAAAAGGGAGGGGGGGGAAATGCCAAGTCGCAATTAACTAAGGAGATTCTTGGCTTCCAGTTTTCTTCTGAATCTTATCAATTCAAATAATATGATCTGCTCAATTAGATTAGATGTTCCTAATGGCATTGCTCTGTACAGAAGTTTAAGATTGTGTATTAGTTTTTCTGCCATTTCCTCAGAACATGGCCATTTTTTTGATTCATAATAAATGCCTAATGTCTGAAAGCCTCAGAAATGAAAGCAGGAGTATCTTAATGTCTTGTTGACACCACTGTTTTCCGTGAGGCTGGAGAAATGCTCCTCTAACTTTCATTTTATTGGAGTAAATCAAATCCAAAGGGTTAGATTTAAGCACAGAGCAGGATGCTTGACTAACTGACCACTTGTACACACACACATATATATATGCCCCCACATATACTTCCATTTCAGTCTGAACAGCCTGTTAACTCACACTATAAAGTTCTGGAAGTCCTATTAAAACTTTATGGATGTTTAAAGGTTGTGATATTGCTACATTGCTCTTTGTAATAGCACTGATCAAACTTAGCTGATGTTGCAGCATGCAGGGAATCATGAGCTTCTCTAGAGTTCAGCTATCACTCGGTATGAGTGGGAGAAAAATATACTAATAGTAAAGATTTTTTTTTTTTTGGAAGGCTTACAGTACAGGAATTCTCAGGGGTATAATGAGATACTTTTAAGGAAAACATGGCCACATATTGCAAACCCAGGGCAATACTGATCAAAGAAAATGCTGATGAGTTACTAGTAGTTGTGACTACGAGTTTTCAGTTAGATAAACAAAAAATAACATTTAACCATATGCCACCAGAAAAAGATTTGTTTCTCATTTTATTTTTCTACAAGCAATAAGGGAAAGAATATCATGATCTCTTACCAAAAAAAAAAAAAGAGATAATTTCTGTTCCAAATCTTTCTGATTTAGCCCACAAACAATTTTGATTTGACTGCCTCTATGACCATAGGGCTGGCTGAGCTTCAGCTGCATGTATACGCTGATGTTTGCTTCCATCAAGTGTTTGCTTTGCAAAGCTTTCATAATGCTTCAGCTTCTGAGGTGCATGCAAGAAACTGCTTTCCATGCCTGCAAAATGGGCTTTTTTGAACAAAGCAAACCCTGGGCTAAGAGCAGCAAAGCATTTCAAGCTGGGGCCTGGGTGGCTGAAGGAAAGGATAGCTCAGAATTGTGCAGAAATCTGCAATTTCCCCAGCCTGTGGAGTCATTTCAGGAACAGGGCACTGAGCTTAAGGTGAGCCAAGGGCTCTCCACACTTTCCACGGTGAGGGGAGCCTGGGTTTGAAACCATTTGCAAGGATTAAGGAGTACAGTGTAAGGTGGCAGTTTAGCAGATCCCTTATTCTCAGGCCTGGGATGCAGCTGAGGACCGTTAGAGAAGGTTGAGGGGCTGGACTATGGGAGAAGGAGGGTCTCTGTGCTGGAAATTGCTTGGAGCATTAAGTGTCCTATCTCACATTCTGAGAAAGGCTGAAGAATGCTCATATCACAGCAACAAGTCTACTTCTATTGAGATGTTAAAGCAATGCCCCTCATTAAGTGTAAGCCACCCAGAAGAGTGCTAGATACAAATACAGAATTTATTTTCCATCTATGTCAACGTTTAAATTAGAAAAATTGTTTGGGCTATAAAAAAAAAAAAAAAAATCAGGTGCTGGAAGAAAGTGAAAGCCATGCACGTCAATCCCAAACATTTATTACAACTACTGTCAGTAATAATTACAATGAAGTCACAGATTCTTCTGAAATTAACAGTTGCTATAGAAAACTAATAATATTTTATCTAAACAGTAATGCCACCAGAATCACATGGCAACAGCACAACAGTGTAGAAACCATGTCAGTATTTGATGAAGAAAACACATTGGCACCAGAAGTAATGTATTGTGATGAGATGGCTTAAACTCAATTCTGAAAGGAGCAGAGAAGTATTTAAACCTATTTCCTCCCCTCTGGCTACAGGAAGGGTCACAAGGGCCTTCCCCAAGTGCAGGCCAGTGGAGCAAATTAATCCTCCCTCCTCTGCTGTAAGGATGGGTTTTGCAGAGCCAGAGCAAACACAGAAGTAGAAGCCAGGGCAGGGTGGGCTTCTTTCAGGAGAAAAGAAGCAAAAAGAAAGGGGTTCCCTCTTCTTCCGTGGAAGCCGGTGAAATAAGAACTGTACTTGGCTTATTCAGCTTGGCCAAGGGAAAACCTGCTGAATCTCTGGTTTGCTTTTCACGACCTAGGTAAGTCTTTGTTTTCCCTGCTTCTTCATGTCACACAGAGGCTACCATGCAAGATTCTTTCCTCCCCCAAAACATGGTAAGACAAGATATTCCGTAGCACAGCCCCAAAACAGACAGTATAACGCAGACAGTGATTTAACATCTGTACACGTATAGCTGCTGATGCATTTGTCCCAGACCACAGTATAGCTAAACTTACAGAGCGCATGCTTTTGTACCCAAGGCTGCGGTTGCAGAATTTCTGCGAGGACAATCTTGCAACTTCAGTGTTAGTCCTTACACAGCCATGGGATGAGAGGAGCATCTGCCATTGTGTCATGGCCCGCAAGAGCACTGAGAAATGCACGCACAGCTAATGCTCAGGGCTGATGCATCTACAGCTATAGAGTTTTACTAATGGCTGGGTTTTAATCTCCCATACGTATATATCATTATCAGACACACAGCAGACAGAATAATGTGAACAGGCTCTTCCCTGAGCAGAACTGTGCACGAAACGTATCCTCCTGAAGGACTATCCACAGCTACTTATTTCAACCCGCACTCTGCCAGGCTTCCACTGAAAGGATTGCATTTAGCTTTTAGTGTATAAATAAGTGTTCTGATAAATAATTAATAGTAGCTCCTGGCCATAAAAGAGGCAAATGTTTGGAAAGTTAAAACAGTCTGTCATGAAATATGCACCCACCTCTATGTTCTAGTTTCAGGGGATGTTTATCCAACATCCTTTCCTTTTGCATGGGACCATACTTTCTAAGGAGAAGGCCAGAGCTTGAGTTCCAGAGCCTCGGGGTATTCTTTGAATTTATTCTCTCTCACTGGGATATTTATCACCCCCTAAACCACCAGAGGGGAGGGCAGGTGGTCGGTGATTCACAGAAATTTTTGGAAATGAGAGGAAAATGCAGTAGTGTCTAGGCTTCTGGGTAAGATAGAGAAATTACACTTACTGGTCACTTTTGATTTTAAAGCTCTCATAGCTTTTTTATTATTATTATTTTATTTAAACAAAAGCAGGGCCATCTGCCTTGATGCTTTTGCCAGACTACCTGCACTCTACCTACCTAAATAGCTGGTATAATGGACTAGGGCATTTTTATTCATTACTAGTCAGTAGACTGTATTTGTTGTGCCATTTTAAATGGTTTCACTATTCTACCCTCACACGATTGCACTGGTAAGGGTGGAACCATGCATGCACACATAGTATGCAACCCCTTCCTGCACAGGGCACTGTACAAGCCAGTAAATACTGTTAGCAACTGAGGGTCCAGGTTTGGTTTGGATTGATAGAGTGACCATTCCTCCTTCTTAAGGTCTATCTCATTAGTAACTGAAAAGCAGTGATTCTGGAACTTCATCTCCTAACACAATATCAACTGAGTCTTGTTTCCCCATACCTTACTATTTCTAAATTACCTGCAGGAGTAATTACAATCACAATTAAAGATCAAGAGACCTCTGTGGTACATACTGCCTGCACGACAAACGAAGCAAGCAGTGCATGCCTCAAAACACTTGACACTCTCGGACTCCCATAAGACTAACTCATCAGCTTTGGAGCAAGCTCCACGTGCCAGCATGAATCAGCAGCAGTCATTCTGCATATTCAGATTTTTAACTAAAGTACCTCCGAAAAGGCTTTCTCCTCCATGGAAAATATTTACTTTCAGGAAGAAAACTAAATATCTACATATATATTGTCTAAAACAGAACTTTATGTATTACAATGTATCATCGTGTCAACTAATGAGACATCATTTTGTTGGCTTCTAAGCCCCTTCCATAAACCAGAATGCCAGGCTGGATTTCTTCTTCCAAGATGCATCCTGGAGATGCATATTGGAAAACACAGTATAGTTGTGCACCCAGTCCACAGGAGAGGATAGAAATGTAAAGAAACGTAACTAATTCCAGCCTGGTGCAGGGGCAGTATGTTCAGAAAGATTTTGAAAACCGGTTGGATAATTTTTTCATCCCCCCCCCCCAAAATAAGTTAATGCCTCAGTAGTTCAATAAGCAGAGATTTTTCACTAAAACAACAGGTTAATCAAAGCCTCGCTGTTCTATCACATAGCTCTAATGGTATTAGTTCTAGTTCCAGTCTCTGAGCTTAGCGTGACTCAACAAAAAAAATCCCTTGAATTCCCAAGTAGGACCCTTATCCTACTAGTGGCATTTCTAAATTGAACTTTATCTAGACAAAACAAAGATTAGATCTTTTGAAAGGAAATATTTGTTTATATTTTGAACCAAAAGTAAAACAGTATCTATAGGTCACAGATGACACACCAGAAATCTCAAAAGAGATCTTTCACTTGACTGACAGAGTGGCTTCTCTCAGAGAAACCCCATAAAACAGTGGCAGAAATAAACACAAAGACATTTAACCAGGGTATGAAGAATAAAAAGAAAAAAGCAGCAAGCAAACACTGCAAATACATTTGACTGCACATGAAAGTATGAGTTTTGCACTGGCTTTCTTAAATGCACTGTTTGCAATATCCATGCTATATACATTTGAACCAAGCAGGAATCATCTTAGAACATTTTACAGCTAGTGCCCACGTAAAGGTAGAAGAGGGTATTATTCCCACAACACAGACAGGGAAACTGAAGTGCTGGGGGGAAAAAAAAAATTAAAAAAAAAAAATCAGTGGCCTCCAGAGGGCAATACATGATGTTGGTGGCAGAAGGAGACAGAACTCAAAGTTCCAGCTCCCTGCCTTATCCTCTCACCACTAGGCATTTTTCCTCTTGATAGGCGAACAATACCCATCCAATCATTTCAAGATAAAAAGGAGTTGAATTTGTATTAATATCTTCCATAAAACTTCCTTGGACTATCTTGTCTGCTTGACAGTGTCTGAAATACTTAAATACATTAAAGTGAGATATAGTCTGTTGGGTATTGTAGTATTTTTAGTACATGATGAAGTCTCTCTGTCTAGATCAGTTTTACTGACAACAGTAATATGTGCAGCCGTAACTGGGTCCCACAAAAAGCTAATCTTTCCAGTTTTAAAGAACTGGTAATGAGACAGAGAATTTTCTGAAGGACTGCCTGAAACCTGGTCTAGGACTAAGACACTAACTTAAGCAATTTAAATATATATGTGGAAAAGACAGGAGAGATATTATAAACTTAATTTCCTGACCCCAAACTGTCATGTAATAAAACAGTGATAAATGCAAGTATTTTATGAGCAAGGTGGAAGTGACTGTTTGAGTTTTCCTCTTCAGAACAATGCCATTTGGAAGTCCAAGAAGCACACATACACATACACACACACACACACACACAAAAGAGGCCTGTGGAGGGTCACCCTGTCTTCATTCCCTCTGCTTGCCTTTCTTTGCTTGAAAGCCATTACTTGCCATTACCACTATTTGCTGGCTAAGACCTGCCAGGTTGTCACCAGTGCTGATGGCTTAGATGATGCTGTAGCCCACACACCTGCTCTAATCAGAGGTTGCTGGGACCACACTCACTCACTATGTGTTTACCCATTTTTCACCAAATCCTCTCAATGATAACAAAACCTTTCAGCCAACGAGGATGAAGGTGGGGAGAGGGGACTCCAGTAGAATTTACTTAAAGAATAAATATAGGGAAGCTGTTATAATGAGTGTTAATGTACCCAGAGCTTGAAAACGGTCTCTGGCTGGCTGGAACCTGGCTTGAGTAAACTCAGAATAAACCTCTGTTTAAACTTCATGTGGTAAACGTGCTGCTCTAAGGATTTAGGTACAAAGCCTTTGTTATCTGGGTTTAAATAGACTTCCTTTGCAGTAGTAATAGATCATTACTATGTGACAGCAGTAGTCTCTCTGAAATAAGTTAGCGGCCTCCTTTTAATTCCTAGCACAGATGTGACCACATCAGACTTTCTCACAACTAGTCCCTGTGACAGGATACAGACACCACAAAACATGTTATTCAGTGAAATATATTGTCCTTGATATAAGGGTGGAGACATTTTAATTATCTTGTATGGTGGCAAACATTTTTAGGCCCCATAAAAGCAATAGGAAGACAGAAAGTGCGGGAAACCATTAACTACTAAAAAAAAAAAGTATAAAGACCAAAGAGTTTAGCTTCTAATAAGCTATTCCAGAGCCTGTGTCTTGTAGGCAAAGGGCCTCTTCATTAAAAAGGGAGCTTTTAAACTTTTTTGTGTAAGAAATCTCCAAAAAGTAAAGTTTCAATAGCTATCCAGCAAGTCTGTAATCCTTGGTAAATTTTCAAAATAGATACAGAAAATCTGCAGTTATTTAGATGCTAATAGAACTATAAAAAGACTTTTTAAATTTTTTTATGCCTTAGCTTTTATATATGATCAAACAAGATGTACAGAGTTTGACTATTGCATTGATTGACTTTAAGGAGTTCTGGTTAGGCAGCCATTACATTGCACAAATGTTGTCTCTCAACTGAATTCACAACACAAATCATTCTATTGAAACTGGATAGCTAATTGACAGCCTTAGAAAAGTAGAAAACAGTAACAGAATAGATGGACTGTAATAAAACATCTGATATAGCATCTCACAAAAGTTTTATTTGAAAAGTTAAATGAATTCAAATTGGCTTCCATTGAAGCATTAAACTATGAATTGAACAGTGATGAAGAGCCATTAACCAAGCAAGATCAGAAGATTTTTTTGCATCAAGTCAGGAGGAATGTTTTGCAGGCTGCCTCAGGAAAACATGCGAAGCCTGTTTTTATTCACCAGCTTTATTCAAAAGGACTGGGGCAATCACAGGATGTTCATTACACCTGCACTCTTCATTAATCCCACTGGGAAAGTAAAGCATCAACTCCAAGGACTCAACCCTGTAGGTCACACACAACTTTTTGCCATGACATTTTGGCTCTGTCATCATGGTTTAAGCAGTAAGCTTCTGACATTCAGATCATCTCTCAAAACCTTCTCTTCATCCTTGGTAGCTCACTTACTTTTCTCCAGATGTCACGAGGGTTGTAAAGACACCTATCTGTTGAAGGGCATTATGCAAGAGCAAGTGGCTATTGCTTCCAGCCCAGCCACGGGTCTGCCAAATGACCTTGGAAAAGTCAGGGCTGTACCCAAGAATAATGCTATTTAGCTTTTCTGAATTTTCAGTGAGTTACTGGTGAAAAGCAATAGATCTTATTACCGTCACTCAGGCAAGATGGACACATTTATTGGAAACGGCATTGCGACGATACTTTAAATTATTTTCTTAAGTCTGGCCACAAAGCTATGGTGTTTTGCCTGATGACATGAAAATATTATGTGTATTTTGGTATATTTTGATAAAGTGCTATATCTTGATATCACTACGCAACATTCTGGCCACATATGGAGCTGCACAAAACATGATTGTGGTCATTAACACCTACCCATTGCAATGGTGACTAGAGCCACTCTGTCAAGAAACAAGAAATATATATATATATATATATATATATATATATATATATATATATAGGTTCTCTCTTCATGCATGGTCATCTTAAGACTATGCTTAAATTATTACTGATTTCTAGGAACTTCCACACCTGACACTCAAGAAAAATCAGCAGTCAGTGATTTGTGAGGCAATATTACAACTACTTATGTTGAAAAACACTGACGTGTTAGAGACTGATAAATTGTGACAATTGGAGGAAATGTCACTGAAACATCACAGATGGGATATTTATGTGCATTTCTGGGTGGTCCAAATGACCGTGGGACTGTTAGAAGTTAATGGGTCAGAAGAAAGAAGTGTTGAGGCTGAACATCAGGCAACATTCACCAGAAGTGTGGTCTGGTTAAGTTGTAGAATAAATTTCTACTAAGAGTTAAGCAATGTGAAGTGTTACATATGGGCTGGAGAATCAAAGGAGGCAACAATTCTATGAGGGAGGATTTGCAGAAAGAGCAATACCTTCCTTATAGTCTCATTAGTTCACATTTGTTAAAGCATCCCACCAATTCACGTAGAATATCTTTGTGGGGGGTCTCATTAGCAGAGGTTATAGTTATCTGTCTAAAAGCATTAATAAGAAGAAAAAAACCACAACACTTGGTGAGTCAGCAACTTCAGATCACATATGAATTAATGAGGACAAAATATGTCTGCTCACATGCTGTTACGACAGTACATCTATCATATGTGTTCAAGAAAGTGGGACTTGTGGTAAGTCAGTGGTGGCTGTCTGCACACCTTCGGAAGTATTAAAGGAATAGAAGTAGTTATTACAAGGTTTTCTCTAATCACAATTCCTCTACTCAGTCAAAAGACAAGTAAAACACTGAAAATAAAGAAAACCACTCCGTTAGTATGCTTCAAATCACACTTGACAATACTAACCATGTGTCGTGGTTTAACAGTCAGCAACTGAGCACCACCCAGCCGCTCGCTCACACTCCTCCCCGGTGGGATGGGGGAGAGAATTGGAAGAGCACAAGTGAGAAAACTCGTGGGTTGAGATAAAAACAGTTTAATAATTGAAATAAAATAATAACAACAACAATAATAATGTAATAATGATAATAATAATATACAAAGCAAGTGATGCACAATGCAATTGCTCGCCAACTGATGCCCAGCCAGTCCCCACCAGCGGCCCCCCCCGCCAGCTTTCCCCAGTTTATGCACTGAGCATGACGTCCCATGGTATGGAATGTCCCTTTGGCCAGTTGGGGTCAGCTGTCCTGGCTGTGCCCCCTCCCAGCTTCTTGTGCACCCCCAGCCTTCTCCGTCGGTAGAGCATGGGAAGCTGAAAAGTCCTTGACTAGTGTAAACACTGCTCAGCAACAACTAAAGCATCGGTGTGTTATCAACATTGTTCTCATCCTAAATCCAAACCACAGCACTGTACCAGCTACTAGGAAGGAAATTAACTCTATCCCTGCCAAAACCAGGACACCATGATAAAAACAGATCAACTTTGGTGGTCCTGGAGCGAGACAAACTGTTAGCTTTGCATGAGTCTGTCTGCAGCAATCAGATGTTATAAGTTTATCAAGAGTGAAGACTTACAGACTTCCTAAGTACCTTTACACCATGTTTCCTAACTATCTTATATACATAGTAAGGGGGGGAGGTGTGCATATGTGTACATATGTGTGAGAATATGTATGTGTGTAAAACCTATCTCCAAATATGCCTTTAGCTGCCTTTCCACCAGGGAGCCTTTTTTTCTTCAAAGCTCAAGTTCTGAAATCATCTGGCAAAGTTTAAAGCCAAAGAAAGATAGAAGTCAAAAGGGTCAAATAGCTAGCTTCCAAGTATTGTTTCATGCATAAGATCGTGCCAGCTTTCACTGAGTGCACAAGTTGAGGTATTTCAAACACTTTGCTTTATATTCATTGATCATCAACTTCAACCTCTGGCATCATTTAGCTTTCTGGAATCACACAAGATTATATGCGCACTATAGACTGATCAAATTGCTGAAAATACTGGAAAATTTGTGTTTTAACTTACAGATGATTATGCATTGAAAACAAACAAAAAGAGGTGAAAGTGCTGAGGAGCCTCTCCACTCAGAAATTATGAGAGAGAGTTAGAACAAAGTTCAAAGACCTGCAGCAGCTTTTACCAGCTAAGCAGCTGTCCTCACCCTAGGTAAAAGAGTTTTCTAAAACCTGTGGTAAGCTGTGAGCAGCTGGCATCAACACCCCTCATGAGCAAAGCCACATTTATAAACACAAAACACATTGCAACTTTGTTAAGCTTGAAAAAAGAAAAAGCTTACTTTCAAGAAGCACCCGAGTTTCATGAGCTCTGTAAAAAAGTCTCTTGGAAACTTTTCTGAGGAAAAAAACCCTGTTTTTTCCTCTGCAGTGAATAGAAACCCTGAACTTTTGCTAATGGTCAACAGGAGTCATTTTTCACTCAAATCAGTTTGCTTGTTTCTGTATTGAATGAGCAGTCATAAGTAAGGAGTAGCAAGTAGGTATCATGGACCATTGGGCTGCTAATAAATGGCAGGAGTCATACAAGCTTAGAAAGGAAGGAAAAGAGGAAAGAGTTGACATAAATTTTTTTAGCCTAAAGGGAAGTTTTATATTCAGAAAATAAGGACGTTCTGATTCTGATTTATGCTGGAATAAGATGAGAGGAAACCTCTGGCCTGCCTCCAGATGAATTACCCGTAGAGCATTCCACGCAGCCTTGCACGCTGGTGCAGGCAGGAGACTAGAAATGACCGTATTGCAGTGATACAGCAAGTGTCCCGCTCCTCTACCCAGCGCCGTAATTGGCGACACGCTCTTAACTTGCTGCAGATGTGAAGTCTCTTAGCTCGATCCGTAGGGTGGATAAACACAACTGTTTGCTTAACATCGATGTCTCTGCTTCCCATAAGCTGAACTAGATCAGCGATCCTTAGCCTACCTACAAGGAGAGGTAAGGAAAGGAGAAAAGCTTACAACAGCCCTGTGAGGCAGTGCTCACCCTGCCCTTTGGTCAGGCTGGCAGCCCCCGCACCAAGTACTCGCCACTGGCCCCCTGCCAGAGCCAAACTGCTCACTTATCACCTGGTTCTCCTGATGGACGATGGAAGGCAGCAACTCTCACTCTTAATGGAGTTTTCCCTATTTACCCAGGCAATAACTTCGTTATTTCAGCTATCCCTCATTAGCAATTTACAGCTACCTTTGCAATATGTTACTGCCTTCTGCAATGTCTGTATTCCCCCCACTGATTAGTTGCACCTAATTTGGTCAAGATGCTTTTTAAATCACTAAGCCCTGTGAAAACTGGACCATGAGAGAATCAGCTTTAATTCCTGATGCAATGTTAACACATGGCATTAATAAGAGGCTGTTTCTCTTCACTATTGTGCTATCAGTTTTAAGTAGTTGAGTCCACTCTCCCAATCAATCATCTTCGAAATCAGTATGCTTTAATCATCAATCAAATGCATTTTATGGGAAAGCAGGAAGTATTATTTAGCAAGGAGGCAGCAATTTTTAAACCTCTGTTTTTCTTTGACTGCCTGAATTAAAGAAAAATTGCAGTTCCTGCGGACAGCTATGGCATCACAACAGAGTTATATTGCAGAGCTCTGCTCTTTCTGGGGAAAGGCCCCATGTCTAAGAAGTCAGCTGAACGCAAGATTGAAGATCTACTGAAGGACCAACTCTGGATGAATGTATCCTTGATTCCTTGATCAAATGTACCCAGCTTTGGGCTTTATCCCTGAAGAGTCAATGAATGCTGACCAGTGACCACAGAAACACAGGGCCTCAAACACCAGTTTCTAAAATGAAACTACATTAGTAATGCTAATTATGAAATACGGCCTATTTTCATGTTCTTCAAATTAATATAGCACAGAAATACTCCAAAGATATTTGAATTTCTGAGCAAATATAAAGCTGTTGAACTTTAAGGGGGAGAGTTTCAAAGGCACAAACAGCACTTAACTTCCAATTATGCCTCGGAAAATGTCCCACTAATGGCTAATATAGCTGATTTATTTTCATAAACTTTAATTACTTCACACTATTTTTTTTTTTACTGAACAGTGTAATCAGTTCAACAGAGCAGTTCAAACACAATGCGCAAACTAAAAAGAAAACGCGCTCCAATGCCAGGTTTCCATATGCAAGTTTAAATTCCTTATCAATTCTAACATTTAGACATCTAGATAAGTGTGAATACTTGTACTTGTTATAACATCTGCATACAACAGATGTACTAGTTTACATTAAATCTGGTTACTAATATTTTTAACTGGAAGAGATTTTACCAATGTTATTTGGATCAGGTCATTTGGGATGAAGACCATATTTTTGTTTTGGCTAGTATAAAGTCAGGGGCTTCTCACATTTTAGTAATGCAAGCAATAGTAGCAGCAAAGAGCTGGCTCGTGAAGTGTATTATTTTGAAAGCCTGCAATCCCGGTAGCTGGGAGATCCAGCAGGACAGAACAGTGAGGAAAAAATGTGCAATTTTAGGTCTCCTTGCAGCCTATTCCCTTGTGCTACAGGTGTAGGCTGAGACATTTGGTAAGCATTCAGTGTGATTTAGTGGCGGATTTCTTAGAGCAAAAGTCCTGGTTTTTTTACTTATTTTTAAACAACAGAGTCTTAATTAAGGTGTTTTACCTGGCCCTGAGGATTTCTGAGACCCTTCTGGAAAGAGCCTGCCTGCAGGCAGGGCTGTCTGCTCTGTAAGTCGCGGTGAGAGCAGGTGCTGCCTGCTAAAAAGCAAGAAAATATTGCCCTCTAGTGCTGAAAGCAAGCAGAGGATGCAGAGTCCAAGAGGGGTTTTTAATTAGTGTTTCCAAGATACCTGCCTATCTCATGCTAACAAAACTACGGCTTGTTGCAATTAGCTGTTTTGTGGGCAGATGACCCACCCAGCGAGGCCGCCCTTCCCAGGGAGAGCAATTCTCCCGATCTGATCAACCCTCCGAGTCGGGCTGAGTGACTCATCGACGTCACCAAAACTGGAACACGGCCTCACAGAGGATGCTTCACCTGATCCAGTTTTATCTTTTGATAAAATCTTAATTGGAGGTTTAATAAGAAACGAGATCCCAGCAAGCAGACAGAACTGCAGAACACGGAAAGCACCAAAGGGGGGGGGGGGCAAATACTCTTACAATTATCAGGATGATTTTGACTTCCTAGTGATAGCTGTGATTTCTTTTTTATTTCTTCTCTCATGCATAAGACATTACCAAATACAGAACATTTTTTCTCATTTCTGTTCAGTTCTGTCCATGGATAAGCTACCCACCTTGCTCACCTTTTGGCCAATTGCTGTGTGACACACAGCAGGGTCACTGATGGAGTAGCCCACAATACAGGGCTACGAATCGCCTAGCAAGCTTCCAACCGAGAAGGGTAAAGCAGATAAAAATCTGAACCTGGCAAAGTCACAAATGGCCTCAGCAACAGCTCCCTCTCTCTAAACTGCGAGAGCAGCAACAAGCCTCTCATGAGCAAGTAGACCTATTAATTCACAATTCCTTCAGCATTCTGTTCATTGCTGGATAAGCTCCCAAAAGCAGTAGAGCACTCTAATACTAGGAGAGTGGTATACGAGGCGTTTAAAGCAAAATTAAAACTTTTCACTTGCGTTTTTAAGATCCTGAACTGACACAATCAAGAGGTTCCTTAGAACTGTATACCAGAGTCATAAAATATACTGCTAGACAAATTTCTTCAATACCTTTCTTCAAGCATTTTCTGGTTTTACGTGTAAAGCTTAAAATGAATGAATAGTTTTCAGAATGAAACTCAAAAGTGTAATCTGAGTTAATGGAGGAGGACACATCAACTGACAAGTATCTGCCCGGAAAGAATGTTTCTTCCTTGCAGTTCAAAAGTCATCCGTTGTTTACAGTCTCACATTGTTCTAATAGGTAAACAATATAAATAATTCCAAAAGATGTTAATTCCTATTTAAATCCATAGAGCAGCATGGGCTGTTTATTTAGTTAGTTTTAATTGCCTCCGAGTCATATGGTTTATTGTTACCAATGGTAATTTTTCATGAATTTAGGTAGAACTACCAGGAATTGCACAAGGGCTTCAGAGCTGGCCAGGCAGTCAGGTTTAAGCACCTCGTACTTCAGCCATACAGCGCAGCAGGGACAGACCGAAGCCCCAGTCCTTTAGCGGGATGGGGACATGCCCACCCAGCACTCACTGAACAACTCCCTTGTGGTACTTTTCATGCTATGTACCACCTCCCTTTCACCCCTGATGGAGGCAGAGGCACGCACAGCTGCGCCCTGCAGTTTTAGTAGCCTACTCATTCACTTGGAAAATCCACGCACAATCTTTATCATTCCAGACAGTCCTTAAATGGGCTGTAAAGTACCGGTCACTCCAGCTACAGAATGGAAACTGGAGAGAAAAATCCTACGAATCTTTCCTTAAAGTCCTCTTGTGTCTTTCACTTCGGTTTCATTAGTTTCACAGTCCAACACAGAATTTATTACCCCCTTCAAAATACTTAGTAGTTTGAGTTTGACATGGAACATGGCCCAATATTTAACAAATATTTACTTTGTGCTAATTTTGTCCTACAATCTTCAGTCATTCCCATTTGCAATAGCAATGAACCATTTTAGATAAGAAATGCCCATAAATTAAGAGATACACGTCCTCAAAAAGTTATGTTCAGACTTCATTTTTATACCCTAAGAAAATGGAAGAGCTGTTTAATGCAGCTTATCTTAATACATCAAGAAAGCAAGTGACACTGAGTGCTCCTTGAACTGTTCATAAACTTCCCTCTTAACTCAGATTACCAGTATCAATCACCATCTTTATTAACGTGTGTTTTTAATTGCTTTATGGATTTTATTTTATTTACTCTTCTTTTACTTCTTGTTGCAGATAATGTTAAGAGTCCTCTTCATTGATTATTGGCAGCTGCTGCATTCTGAGAAAACCTCTTTCACTTTAGCTTTCCGGATCCTTTGACTTCCCGCTCCAACAGCTTTATAACTTCCCCGACAGCTTCATAAATGCACTGCAATGGTCACATGAACGTCTTGGGAGGGGAATCAGCACCTCTGCATCTCCTCGTTCCTATGGCACTTTAGGAAGAGAGAACCAAAAAAGTGGCAAGTCTAACAGAAGTTGGAAGTCCTGCGAAAGATGAATCTAATCGTGAAGCTCCGCAGAAGTTTCAGAACACTGGTCATTCTCCTGGCAACCTTCTGCCTGGCAAGTATCATCATTTCTGCCTATTACCTCTACACCGGCTACAAGCAGGAAATGGCCCTCGTGGAAACCACCGGAGAAGCGGAGTGCGAAGGCCTCAAGCTTCTACCGTACAGGTCCGTGGAGCTGAAAACAGCTAAGCCAATTGATCCGTCTAAAACTGATCCCACTGTCCTCCTGTTTGTGGAAAGCCAGTACTCCCAGCTGGGGCAAGACATCGTAGCCATCCTCGAGTCCAGCAGATTTCAGTACCACATGGTCATTGCGCCAGCTAAGGGGGATATTCCCCCTCTCACAGACAACGGAAGAGGAAAATACACGATTGTTATATATGAGAATATTTTAAAGTATGTATCCATGGACTCGTGGAATAGAGAGCTTCTGGAAAAATACTGTGTGGAATACAGTGTTAGCATAATTGGTTTTCATAAAGCCAACGAGAACAGCTCCCCAAGTACAAAACTGAAAGGATTGCCATTACATCTTTACAATAATGTAGCCCTCAAGGACTGTGTGGTAAACCCTCAGTCTCCCCTGCTGCGCATTACCAAAGCGCCAAGGGTTGAGAAAGGTCCACTGCCTGGCGAAGACTGGACAGTCTTCCAGTTTAACCATTCCACCTATCAACCTGTGCTTTTAACCGAACTGCAGACCTCCAGACCGCCCCCCACGGCATTGCCAAAGGCTGCTCTGTATGCAACAGTCATCCAAGACTTGGGGCTTCATGACGGGATTCAGAGAGTCCTTTTTGGAAACAACCTGACCTTCTGGTTGCACAAACTGATCTTCATTGATGCAATCTCTTTCCTGTCGGGGAAGAAGCTCACACTGTCCTTGGATAGGTACATTCTGGTTGACATAGATGACATCTTTGTTGGGAAGGAGGGAACGAGGATGAACATCAACGATGTGAAGGTAAGGTGAGAATTGGGGGATACCATCCCAGATACATGTATGTGCAAATGGGTATTTAAAAAGAGACAAAGCTTGAAAAAGCTGGCAAGCTCCATTTCCTAGTAAAGGCTGAAAGTGCACAAGTGTAGCTGGCAGATAAAGAAACCATAACCTGAGATTACTTTAAAAGTCTGTTTACCCACATACATACAGAGATGCGTTCATGCATGTGTATATACGTTGATACATAGAGATGGCCTCATACAGTAATGCATATAGTGAACGTACTGGCTGCCTCTTGCTTATATAGGTTCTGCTCAAGGGCTTCACCCAGAGCACCTGGGTAACAAAGGAGACTTTTTATAGCTCACATAACAGAGATCTTTCTTTAAACTAAATAAAAGGATCTCTGTTTCTGGAGCAAGTTTGCTGCTGAGATATCTGAAGTTTTAGATAACAACACATGCTTTACACTGCATTAATTTGTTTTTCCCTATGCGCATACAGACATACACATACATGTGTGTGGCATATATATAAATACCATTTATAGGCATTTTCTGTATTCTTTCTTTTACTATTTCTGAAAAGTAGACAGAACAATAGAAGATGGTTGCCTTTTTAAATCTTACATAACTATCACTATTTTTAAAAAGAACAAAAAGAGCAAAAGCAAAAAAAGCCTGAAAAAGTTAGTCACATTTTGACTTACAAGAATTAACAGGATAGTTTTCATTAGGAGACAAGCATTTAAAGTTACCAGTGACAGGATGGAAGCATAGCCTGCACTTCAGCAAATGACATAACCATCTGCTATGGTGAAAAGCCCACAGACTGTCCTTCGGGGGCTCTTTCAAACTTATTTTCATAGTCTGTAGTATCCAGGGACACCATTAAATTTGTTCAGAGTAATTTTCAAAGATGTGTGCAACTTGGAAAGAATAGACAGAACTCAATTGCATGACAGTTATTTCCTTGCAATTTTCCACATGTGGGAATCATCGTATGCAGAGATTAATTGAAGTTCCTAAGCATGCAACATCACATTCTCAAGCCTTTATTCTAGAGGCTTTTTCCCCTGTAAATACCCCAATGCTTTCATGAGCAATAAGCAAGCCTTTTGTTTTTAAACACAGACTTCTATTTTGTTTCTTAATTCTTATTTCTGTTTCTACAACTTCAGTGTTCATCTGCTTCCTCATCCAGATCATTAAGAGAAGGACTAAAATACCCAACAAAAGCAGTAGTCTCATATACAATTAAAACAATTTTGCACATCAGAACAGTTGGGGTAATTCTATTAGCCAAACCAGGCATATGAATGCTCATCAGGGCTGATTTCTAGTACCAGGCACTCCAAGCGCCTGGTGTCTTGAGATCTGAGCACCGTGCACAAGCTCAGTGATCAAGTGCTCTCCCTCCGGAAATATATGATAAAATGCTCTGAGAAAGGGCTTGTCTACAAGAGGAAATTAACTGAAAAGGCAATTGTGGAACAAGTTTTTCAGCAATAGCTTTCCGCCTGCACATTTTTGAGAGCGTCTTTTTCTGATGTGGTTTGCTCCACTAAGGAAGTCTATTATTCTACATTGGTTAAAGACCCCCTATTACTATAAGAAGAGTGTCCACGCAGAGTCACTTGGAAATTCAAATCATACTTTTGACTGGAATAATCTCAAGTCAGCTCCTTTATTACCCAGTGATCAACATTACTAGGCAAACCTTTCCACCTGTGCTTGGCAGAGCAGCCATGCTTCATTGCTCATTCTAGGAGACACAGCAGTAAACTCCAGATCCAGGGGCTTGAGTAGGAGCTGGGTGGCAGAACCGTAGCTGTTAAAAGCATTCAGCATCACTTTTATATGCTGCACACATTTACCTATCTGAAAACCAAGCAGTCCACACTGCTGAATACCTTGAAAATAATGTATTTGCTAGGATTCAGAAATTTTTTTTGTTTTTTTTTAAAGGAATGTGTGGTGAGCCTTCTTTCTATGGATTATGTTTGAGTCAAGGTATGAAGGGAAGCTTTCATTCTTCCCTCATTTCTCCCATGCACTTCCATTGCAAAGCCACCAGTAGTGCCACTCACAGGATAAATCCTCTCTTTGCCTCAAACAAGAAATCATGCCACAAACACCCACCATGGGGAGAAGTCTTTTGCAGGCACAGGCTCAGAACCAGCCTTCCCATCAAGCTCTCTTTTGGGGACAATAAAAAGTTTATCTCCCTTTTGGACGATGTTCACATGTAAAGCCACTCTGCAACTTGACCATCCATTGATATTCTGTCCTTAACATAGTGGGTTTCATTTCAAATCAGTTACGTGGTACAAATTTGTTCCTCAGGGTATTTCACAAATGCTTGCTACACAAATCAGTCCATTCTTATAGACTGGACATTCCCAGAATACATTAACATTCAAAACAGGATGCTTGCTAATGAACGTAACACTGAAATCAGAGAGTACTTTGGTTAGTTTACAGTAAAGGATAATTACAGCCAGTTAGAGAACAATCTCCCAAGTAAGTCACTGGGGGAAAGAGGCAATTAAGAACCAGTGGGCCTGCCTTCACCCCTTAAGGCAGAGCAGCTTCTTTGCTCGAAAGGCAAAATAGCAAAGGGAGACAATATTTAAGAGGCTGATATTTGAGTGATGTCAAAGTATTGCCATGCATTTTGAAGCAGCAGCTGTGGCCAGCTGCTCCGAGCGCGTTGCGTTTTCACAGCAGGTGAGAGGCTGTTTCTGACACACGGAGGCACCGTGAGATTTAGGGGCAGGTTGTGCTTGTCCTGTAAGGGTATGATAAGGGTGGAAGCATGAATGGCTCTGATAGCTAGTGGGATTAGCACACGCTCTGTATGTTGTTCAACAAGAACGTGGCAGAATTTGGATCATCTCCTTTCTTTCCTGAACTGCATATTACAGGTATATTTAGCACCAAAAAAACCCCCAACCCCAAAAAACCAAACAAAAAACCCCCCACAGTCCACATTTATAATGTCATGAACCTCAAAACTCATTTCATCCTGTCCCCTGCAATGCAAGTTTAAAACATCAGCATCACCAACATAAAAGAACATATTTGTTATTTATAAAGTGCTTTCAAAAACAAAATGAGAGAACCGTATAAAGCAGTGCTTGTAATGAAACAATTTCTCAACACAGTACAATCCACTGCATCATGCCACATCACTGCTTCTCCAGTTCCTTCAGTTCTTAGCATTTGTTACTGCAAACAGCATAGGTTCGCTTTGCAGAGTTATACGGACTCTGTTAGGCTCTCCTAAGGTGCCACGCACACCGGTGTCCCTTGGGAACGCTTTCACACAAGGCAGATTCCCAGGTGCGTGCAAGAAAACTGCAAATGAACGGTTACACACCTCCTAAACTGTATTAAAAATACAACTAAATAACCTCACTCTGCTCAACCTCTTCGGCATTTCCTTCCAGTGACCAAATGTATAACTGCCAACACAAAGGACACATGACTAGAAATGAGTCTTCTGATAACAGTATTTATATGTAACAATAAAGAGACGAGTAACACTGTTCCTGTGTAATTACTTCCTGCAACTTAAATGTTTTTATCCCTTCACAAAGCCATTTCTCAATTAGGTGCTTCAGGGATATATATAGTTTTATAAAGGGCGGCATCAGCTAGAGAAACAGAGATTAGAGAGCGGTGTTATTATGGGCTCTGTTTAGCACAAAAGATCTCCTAGTCCCTTGTATTATAGAAGTTGTGCAAGGTCATATCTGGCTAAGTAATTAAACAGTAACTCAGCAGAGCCACAGAAAGCTATTTTCCCAAGCTTTGCGGAGATCTCTCTTGAGCCTAGCGAGCCTCTGCAAGTGAATTTCTCCCTTTCCTTCCTGCCAATATATTATCTCGCTGATTGATTTTAGAAGGCAGAAGACTCAAGAATTCATCAGTTAATTTGCAGAATTACTGAATTCGTGTACTTGCAAATTATATTGGTTCCCAGCCACACAACAAGTCCAGGATCACTGGCATCAGTTGTTATGTTGATCAGTTATTAGTTACTAGAAAGGCCTGGTTATGTTGTGTCTGCGACTGCCGTACAGAAAGAATACAAAACTTTTACCTTTAAAGTTTCCTTTTAACTGAGCACAAACAAAGCTGCATTACCCAAACAGGTAGTAAGAACTTGCTAAAGTGTTTCTTTTTTTTGTTGCTGTAGTATGAGCTAGTACAATATTTACTCACCCAGGAAGAGCTCAATGCAGCGACCAGGGCTTTTTCAACATCTTTCACAAATACACTTTCTATTGTTAACTCAAAAAACCCTGCAAGATCACAATACAAGCTAAGGCTCTTACTCTTTAATAAATAAATAAATAAATAAAACAAAACAAAAAGCATTAACCTTTCACTTTCTAGCCTCCTCTTAACTCTAGGACTCACACTGCAGCACAGTTTCCCTTCTATAGTCTTCTTCCTGGTGGAGTCTCTCAGGAGCCACCTGCTTCCCCCTGTTCCCCCACTCTCCCAGCTGGAGCTGATCACCAAAGAGAAATCACTAGTCCCAGCACCATCATATCACAAAGCCCCTTTCTCTAAAAGCTATGCTTCCCTTTTCTGTGTTCCCTCTAATTGCTGCCGTAAAGGCAGGAGCATCCTTGTGGTTTCTGAGATGCTATCAAACGATGGAGCAATGCTTGGGAATGTCCTTTGTGTTGCTGTTGACTGCAGTCCCTCCTTCTCCATGCAGCACCAAATAGCCCCCCTGCATACTCCCCGCTTCTTCCACCCTAAGCTTCAGTCCACTTACTCCAGTGGAAATAAGAATTACATTAGTCTCTGACACCTCCTTACTTCTACAGGTCTGCACGTTGCCTTTGACCTTCACCATCATTAAAGTGCCTTGAACACTTAAAGGCTGTGATTTCTTGCTCATTTTAGTATTTTGAAGATGAGAATTCATGTTGGAGTTGCATCTTTTCTGATAATTCCAAATTGAAGCGTACTGGCTCAGCAGGAGGCTGAGCTCAATAACTGAATCTCTCCAGCATATGCTTTTTCTGATCTTTCTGCAAGGACAATTGCTTTCAGGTGGAATAATTAGAAATGTCTGGGCCACATCACCAGGCATGGCAGAATGATAGGCAGTACAAAGCTGTGGGTGGGCACAGGGTGGGTAAAGCTCTCCGTGCTGCTGTGTGCAAACCCTCCTCCCTGTCCACGCAAAGTCTAAATGCCCTTTGAAAGAAGGAATTTAGTAAACTGTTGTAGACCAATGCTCGTTCCTACTTCAGTTCTGCTGGGATGCCTCACCTCTCGTGCTGTTTGGAGTTGGTGGTAGAGACCCAAGCCAGGCATGTGGATGAGGAAACTCTATTTAACAATGGACAATAACACATTTCTGCATCCCTTTGCAGAATTTGGCATCTAGTGTCATGGAATATGCCCAGCTTTCTGTAGAAATTTGCCAGCAGTGGTCAAGACCAGAATTAAGACTCAGGGAGGATTATAACAGATACCTGGATTTCCAAGTCGGGTTTCTGAAGACTTTTTCTGGATACTCTACTCCCTTGTACCCTTCCTGTACTCACACACAACTGTAGGGAAGATTATGATGGAAGTTACAGCAGCCCAATACCTCAATTTGCATCCAGTTAGTTCCACATGTACTCAATACCAATCCCCAAAATCCCCAGTGCTTGAGCAAAATTTGAAACTCCTAATGCTACAAATAAGAACTAGAAACAAATCTTTTTTTATTGTTCATTCATCTGCTGCTTTTTCCTGCAGCAGAAGCTGCAAACAGCAGTTGCTTCCTTGCCGATAATGTGAGATACAATAGTCATCCCTATAGCCTTTTTATAATAGTAAACTCCTGCCAGTAAAGTAACCACACCGATGGACAGTACAAGGAGAAACTAAAACCAGAAGACGTATGAGCATAGGAAGCTAGAGGAGACAGCCAAGCATTAGTCATTATAGGCTATGTTGCCCTTATGTCACCTTTTAAAGCACGTGAGAGTGGCAATGAAGAACACAATGATGCGAAATTCTGGAGTTCCCACTTTCGGATGGTCTTAAAGACTTTGAAAATTAATTTAAAAAGCAGCTGAGAAGGCATTATAAGACAAATTTAATAATCAGACAATCACTTTAAAAATGGGAGTGTCTACTCCATTCTGCTTCAGCAGAGATGACAGTTCATTCAATATTTCCCTTGTTCAGGTCTCTTGAATCACCCAACTCTTTCTGCAATAATTTGAGTGTTGAATACTGCTCAAGCGCCTTGTCAAAATACATCACACAAAATGTTTCATACTTTTTTTGTTTCAATAAGGCCTGTTCTTTCATTCAGAATTTCAATACTGATGTAGTTAAAAAACACAATTCCTTTGCCATCAGCAAAACATTTATTTTTCTCCTTGGCCGCCTGGCGGATTGACTGTCTATCCGAGTACCCTGCCTGAATTATAATAGATTTGGGGTTCTCTCATCGGCCACATTTCCCACTGAAGATATGGTAGGTCTTGACAGTGTTTTATACAGTCTTGCCAGGAAAAAAAAAAAAATCTGGTGGCTCTAGTTTTCTAGCTCTTTCATTTTGTTAGTTTAGACAATTATGTTCCTTCCATGTGTCCCACACATTAAAAGGGTACCTCTATCACATGGTCCAAGCAAGATTTTCCTGAATGTTTGAAAACTCACTCGGAGTTCTCCTGTCCCAGAGGGCACACTGTTTTTTTGTCTGCAGGGTTACAAGACTCCAAGCAGTGCACTTCGATATTGTTCGTACAAGCACCACAGAATTATAGCAAATCTGAATGGTTTTTTTCCCAAGAAAAACAGTTTAATCTTTCACAAAGCAACCAAATGAAGTAAAAAAACAGAGACAAATCATCCTTTGTTATTTGCAAATAGCTGTAAGAACTTGGTAGAGCTTAATTTTGAAAAAGATAAACAATTCTGAAATTTTAAAAAACAGCACAATACCTTTTAAAATATAGAAGGGCAGGGGGTTTTAGTTATTGGTCTAATTCAGAAATATCTAGTGCTCGCAGCCTGTGCTCAGCATCATTGTCTTGTGACACATTCCTTTGTCTACACTTCTGCTGATTTCCTGGATTTGTACTGATTTCTCGAATCCCTTCTCCAAAATAATTCTGAAGTCGTAGGTATGTCAGTCATACATATATATATATGTAGCCATACATACCAGAGTAGCTTTTCAGGATGTATGTGGTACCCTATTTAATTTACCTTCATTTAATTTAATTTAAATCATTTTCATAACATTTAGGGAATCCGTAGGAGCCAAAAACCATGGCTGCTTTATATCAACCTCTCAAGAGGCCCTCAGTAACCTGAGTTTTAAACCAATGCATATTAGTTACAAAGGAGCAATAATAATTGCTTCCTGTATAGCAGAATAACACTGTGAAATGATCAAATACCTTTTTAGAAAAGCTAGCCAATGCAGACTTAAAGAGCGGTCATAATTATTGCCTTAAAAGCACGTGATGCAGCGATAAACACATTACCATGAATGCCATATATAATGCAGTTACTTTAGTAGCAGTGTCACTTAAGTAATTTTAAATATGCCTTTGTCATCCAAATGTGAGCAGAAGAAACAACACTTAGAGCAAAAGCTCAATTTAGTATCATTAGCATTATTCAAATGATTTGAAAATGGTGATGCTCAGAAAAAGGGTGACTAGATGGAAGGATGGACAAACAGATGAGAGAACAGAGAAAATCTCAGAGAAAAGGAGGACTTTGAAACTTAAAATATTTAGCAATAATTAACTAGGACATTTTCTGCCCACCTCTGTATCGTAATGTAGTATGAAAACAAATCTTCATCTATGCCTGGTTTCAAATTCTTAGACAGATCTATCTATCTATCTACTTATACCTATATACACATACACTCACACAAATTAAACCTTATGATCTTTGTCTGTTCTATGAATATGGCCATAGACCCCTTCAATTAATACTTTTACTTCTAATGCTATACATCTCCACTTGTCTTCTTTCCATACAGGCAGAATAATGTAAGGGCTTTTAGGTAAAAGTTACCAAATTCCAGCTTACGCAGAGGGCAGAATAAGAGTCTAGTAAGAGCTGCACCTCAAACGCTGGGCTTGGTGTCCCTCTAAAGCGCAAAATTACTTTCTAGTAGATGGGCACTGTCTATTAATTTTCATTCCTGAAGGTAAACATTACATGCCAGCATGCGGAACTTCAGAACTGGTAAATCGTAAGCAGATTACGATACCAGATCATAGGATAACCTTCAAGCTAAACCTCCTGCTTCATTTCAGAAAAAAATGCCTTTGGTCAAAATCTAGGACGTGACCATTGCTTCTAGTGAGCTGTGCATTCATCTACGGGAAGATTTAGGCTTTCCCCAAAGGGCTGGACAATTTTCATAAGGTTTCCTTTTCCTCTGGACGTACAGAGAGTCCAAACACTTTTACAGGGACATAAGAACAAATGACCTTCTGACTCCATCATTCAACATGAGTCATGCATAGCTTGGAATAGTTAGAATGAGTCATATATTGCTTTCAGCAGAGTTTGTCGGAGAATATTGTTTTGCATACAAACACATTGATTCATCTGGAGAAATTCGCTTCACAGGAAGCTATTTTATTTAGGAAATTTCATATGGTCTGTGTGTAGCTACTTTAATAAATAAACAAAAAAATGAACGATTGCATTGAACATTTGAAATTGTGACAGTTTGATATAGTTATTTCACCGCTGACGGGGATGTCTGTGCATCAGAGAGTTTCTTGGTTTTTTTTGCAGTGATCATAAGCACACACACAAAGAATCAAATTTGATGAGAAAATCATCCTGCCTTTTATGTTTATGTCACCAGATAATATTCTGGTGACTGGCCAAGCAAAAGAAGATAAAATCATGCAAAGCATTCAGGGTTTGCTGTGAAAGCACAAGCTGTAATAAAACACTATATGATGCATTGTGGTTTTCCATCAGATGCCAACTCGTTAGACCTGATGGTCAGTTTTTGACCTATGACCATTGGCATGGCAACTCTCCAACCCTTTGTGGAGACTCAAATCAAGGCTTTCCAGCTTAAAACCAAGAGCATCAATGGCAGGTGATGGGTAAACCCTTCATTATTTGCTAGTGTTTAATGGATCTCTCGGGACGGTCTGGTAGGTACACCTGTCATAGCTGTAATGCCAGCTCCTGTGAACAGGTACACATTTGGGAGACTTGGGCACCAAATGTTGTCTATCAGTCTCTCGCTTTATACCAGACCCTGTGGCAATGCAGTATCGCTAGGGCTTTCCAAGGATGATGGTAAGAAACTGCAGATGGTTGGCTCTCCAGATGCCAATCTCCTGAATAAGGCTAACATCTGTGCACACCAGGTTAGCACTGCACCAGCAGTACTGAATGCTGATCCCTCCATCTGTATCGTCAGGTTCCAGTACAGGTTATAGTTTTGGCTGATTCTAGGGTTTTTTTTTTGTTGTTGCCAAGATATATAGCAGGCTGAACCAGAAATACATGGGAGATCACCTTGTTCTCCATTACCATGGCCCATGCTACAGGTGTATGCCACTGCCAGCGTCCCAGGAGGGAGAGGCAGCCTGTTCTCTGTGCTCAGAGAGCAGGGCAGTGCTCACAGCCATAACTATAAAGCTCTTTTTCAATTGCCTCAGTTGTTTCCATAGTAGGGTTGATTGGGAATGTTTGTACCAAGACACGCTACAGTGCTGGCGTTATTTGGGGCTAGAAGTTTGCAGCACCCATGAAACTTCACCCATGCTCACATGAACTTACAAAACGGTGAAAATGTGGACACCATAGTGCTGGGAAGTTCCTGAAGAATCTTCCCCTTCCATAGACTCCCGGAGCCCCCTTAGGAATTTTATGAGATCACTTTATTTTTTTGCTGTGTGCTGCATGCATGCCCGGAAGCACCTGCTGGGGGTTAGACGTTAACACGTCTCAAATGCAACCCCCCAAGTTTGCTATACAGGACACCCCAACTCCGTTTGCAAAGATCACTGTTTAATGCCCCGCTCCTTTGAACCCCCTCACAGAAAGACTCACTTCTTTCATGCGTTTTTGCTGCCAGTACGGATTACTCATTCGCCAGGTTGGGAGAGCGCCCGTCTATTTACTGCCGCACACACGCTAGTAGCAACAAGGTTCTCCAGTAAATCCCCCTGCTTCTTCATTGCCAGCCTATTCTCAGTTCGGTAGCGGGATGCCAACATCAGCTTTAGCTTACCCGTCATTTTCATTTCGTGGCCTTTAATGTCTTATCCGTATATTTATTAGCACCACTATCTACGCATCCCTTTTACGGCGTCTGTTCTGAATGCACAGTGGTACCCTTTCCAAGCGATGTACATGGATGCAGCCTAGCTTTGTATCCAACTGCAATCTTTTTCTGCAGGCAGCAAACACAATTACTACATAAATACAGGAGGTGAGAGGAATAAACCTTTGTTCCTTATGGGCCAAATGCACAAGGCAATGTTTCTATGAGATTTTCTTAGAGATAAGAAGCAAAAGTAATTTGAAGACTACTGCCCGTAGAGCATCATCACCCACAGAGAGGAAGCCACACATTACATTTTTATTTTGATGGCAACCTTTTATTCTGGAAACATTGTCCAAATAAAGTAATATTTCTCCTTACGATTAGTCTTCTATCTGTGCCAGAATATGCAGTGATCCTAAAATCAAGGTTTCTAACTGTTTATGAGATTCATCTGCATAGGATCTTACAGCATAAGTGTCTTTTCATTTATTAAAATCATATTTCTTTCACATTCCTGTTTTTATTATTGAATATGACGTCGTAAAAAAACCTCGCTAGTTCTACAATACTTACATAAAAATTATTTTTGATTGCTATTAATTCATTTCTCCAAAAAAAGTACAAAATAATTTTTTGGTCTCATGGGCAATTATAATATTATAATATAAGACTATTTAGTGATTTAAACATGTCATTTCACGTGGACAAAATGTCTACATTTGTAATGGAAATATTAAATATGATCAATTATAATTTCAATAGTTACAACATTTTATACAGAATATTTTATAAAATAATTTCTCTCAAGAAATGCCAGGATCAAAACAAAACTTTTTTTTTTAACCTTAATAGAATTTCATTTTCAAAATTAACAAGAAAATGAAAGGATAAGTTATTAATAATTTCCTGCAAAGCAGCGTATTAGTAAAAACACTCTGGAGCTTTCTGAACAGCATTTTTGTTCATTAGGATTTGATTTATTGCAACACATTGCATGTATTAAAGTTTTGTGATTTAAAAGTCCAGCATTTATCATTGATTAGTATAGCATATGATAAAAAGCTCTTGTATTTCCAGTTAAGGTTGGCACAGAAAGACTGCTAGGGCAACGTGGTGTCCTTCAAATCTGAGAGTTTCTTTAAGAGCGACTTTGCCTGTTTAGAGTCCAGAGTTTGTCTTACCCAGGTCTGTCGCCCAAGTCCATAGAGCTCACAAGCGTTGTTCTGTGGATGGGTTAAAGTGTACGTGGATAGAGGTTGGGAAGAAAAGTAGTTGCAGCAAGTTGAAATTCTTGAAGTTGAGTGAAACTCTTATTTTTTTCTTAATTTGTTTTTTGTGAGACAGGGTCTCCTAAATCCTGGATTCCTTTAAAAAAAAAAAAAAATTCTCCTTTTTTATTTAATTAGCAGTAAGATTTACCACAAGCTAGTGAAGGTTAGAATAGCCTGTTCCTTTCTGAGGCCATTAAATTTGAGCAGTAAAGGCATTATCCCACCTCTGGCTCATTTTAGAAAAGCAGAACCAGTGACCGGCTGTTTTAACTTTCACCTGAAAGAAACTAATGCCTCCCCATCCCCAAACATACTCTATTAGCAAAACATCACCTCAGTGTTAATCTCTGATAAGATGTTTTCTTGAGGAAATAAAGCCACAGATGATTCCTCCCCCCCCCTTCAGGAGCGCAGATTATAAATACCGTTTACCAAGCCATGACAGTTTCTCTAAATATCTGTAAACCTTAGTGTTTTCTACATTTTTGTTCTTTCTTCATATTACCAGCACTCTTTTAATCTGCTGTTCACGTTTTCATCCAGACAGCACCCAAACAAAAGTGGAACCTATGGTGTGATATACACTCAGCTTCTCTAGCACATGACATCCGCGCTATTTTTAGCACTTCTGATTGGAGAAGGCTGAATTAGTTATCTGAGAGTGTTTAATTTTTTAAATTGATTTAGTCATTTAATTGGCATTTTTACATTTATTTTTTAAAAAATAACAAATTAAATATATTAAAACTAGTGCCTACTTCCCAATACTTTCTGACCAAGGTATGGTGAAATTCAAAGAATTAGAGCTTAAACTTTTAGTTTTCCTTCCTTCCAACTTGTTTAGCCATTTATCCTTGGACTAAATGGGTGAAAAATCCTTCCAAAATGGTGAAGTGGCAAGACAGGGGAAAATGAAGTTTATATTCTTGTTACTCAATCAACTTGGACTGCTCCAGTGAAACAGTTTCCCATGGCAAAATGTTGATTTATTAAATGCAGAATGTTCCACTGGAATGTGATTTAAACAAAATTATATTCTGCCAGCTCACCTGCGCTCTAGCAGGCTGAAGGAAAAGTGGGCAGTTTGAAGAATATTAAAAAAATTTCCAAAAGATCATAATTAAATGTAGCTTTGGAATTGCTGATCTTCCAGAAATTAAAAAATGCAAATAATTCACACTCTGCTCAGAGACTTTTTTAATATGAGAATATCCCAGGAAATGGATATTTCAGATTTTTACTGCCTCTTCATTTTATGTAAAAGCCAGAATTATTAATGTAACTTTTACATTACGTATTAAATCCAAAATATCACCATTTAAGCAATTTCTAAAAGTTGTCTCAATATTATACTTGAACTGCCTTGATTGAATCAGACTGAATCGAAGTCATGGCCTTCAAGGACATATGTTTTTCACCCCAAAACATCAGACCTTCAAGTAAAGACTGTATAAAGAATGTTTGAATTCACATTTTTGACAGCATACCGTATTTGCTTGCCTTCCCCAAAACTCATGAAATATTGGCTCTTAAAACTGTCAGCGATTCTTGAAAGCACAAGTGCTTTTTTGGTTGAGGTCCAATTGTTTTAACAGGGTAAATCTCAGTATAATTTTCCATTCCCTGGGTTTTTAAACTCCTCAGAAGTCTGTAGGTCTGTACATTAGCCTGCTCATTAATAGTTTAGGTACAAAGCCAAGATCAGGATCGTTTTAGTTAATAGACGTTTTGATATTGATTTCGATATCGAGGGGGTTTGGCCTCAAAACTATTCTCTGCAAGAGCAGCTCCGACCGTGCTCTCAGGGCTTTGGAGAGGCGGGGAGGCGACAGCTGGCCATCTCTGGGGTGCCTGGGTGCTCCCCCCACCCTCTCTCCTATAGCCATAGGCACAGATAAAATAGCTATAAGCAAAGACGACAGGCCAGACCCGCTACCTCTGCCTGGTTTGTTCCTGTGAATGTGCGAGGAGAAAAGAAAGGCAGGAATCCTAGATGGGAAAGGGGCTGTAAGATGCCACGGGCAGCAGGTTGTACCAGGGGAAAAGCAGCGTGGTGAAGAGCAAAAGAACATGGGAGAGGGCTCAAGGGATGAGGATCAAAGCGGACCCTGGATCAGGGCTATCCTCTCTCCGTTTTCCAGTAATATTTAATCCCTCCTTTGTAATAATATTTACTGTAGGGTTTTCAACAAATTAGCACAAATGTTTGGAAATCAATTGAATATACATGGATAAATAAGCATTAATCTATATGTATCTATAATTAATAGAGACTAAAGACTCTATAATCTTATAAATTTAGGAAATCTTTAATGGAGCTCCAGGCATAAGTGTGAACTGCTGAGGCTACGCTCTGCATGGTTAATAATAATAATGCATTTCTTTTTAAAAAAATAGGTTCAGCTGCAGAATGAGAATTCTTTAATAAAAAAGCTCTGCATGTGTCCTCCTAGTAACATATCCCAAGATTTATGTGCATCATAAACAAATATGTCTGTGGTATTATAAAGTGTAATTCCACTGTATTTGTTATTGGGCAAGGGAATAAGGTTTCCCATATGCTTTCACTATTATTTCTCTTGTAACTGGGAACATGCTGCCAGTACATTATCAGGAAATAAAAGCTACCCATCACCGCTGTAAATATTGCAAGATGGGTGTTACAGAGCAGCTCTGTGTTAAAGACCAGAGGGGATTTACTCTCAGCCTTCAGGCAGCAGGTACATTTCAAAGCTCAACAGCAAGAGGCAAAGCCTCGGACTACTGACACCTTGTCATTTGTTTGCTTAATATAAGGAAACGTTTTGCGTTGACGATACACACATTGATTTCAGGAGTTTAGGATGACGCCAAAGGGAGGTTTAGAAATTTCCAAAGACCAGGATCTCGGCTGAGACTTGGAGGTAAAATTACCTATGCTCAACTTACTCTTTGTCTCTCCTTCCAAGATTTCACGAAGGGTAAAAGGAAACTCCCTTCTCTTCCCCCATATGTCGATAGCTGATACTACAGTGGACTAAGCCATAGGGGAAAAGAAAGTCTCTTTAGAAAAGGGAGTTTATTACTCTTTTACCATTATTGTTATGGTTTACGTTGGGGGGCACAGCCAACGAGCCCCTGTATATTGCACTGGGCATTCTCCGAAGGCAATACAAAGTCCACCCATTGACATGGGGGTACAACAGGGCAGCGCAGTGCTGGTTGAACACCCTCTGAGCACTCGCCAGGCTAGAGTAAAATCACTTGAAACCATTTTAACTGACTAAATGTGTTGGGGGAAAACTTTTGGCTGGATTGCGTACTTTCATAAGTACTTGTCCTCGCTTTCCTCTGTTGCTGTATCGGACAATATTCTGTGCTATGCCAACACAAGAGGACGAGCTTGTAAATGTGAAAAGCTACAGTTCATCGCAATACATATAGACAGGTATGTGCCCGTAGATCTACATGTATGTAAAAGGCTGGAAAGAGCTCACTGTAGGATGGTTAAAACCAGTCTTCTAATATTCTTCTGCCATGAAACTGATCAAACCCAGCTGATATTCATCATACAGAAATATTCTGTGTTTAGTAATTTCAGTGGCTGGGTGCTGGTGCTATAACCTCAGATGGCAAAGGTTTGAGGTGTGCTAAACCCCAGCAGAGGAGAGAGGGGGCAAAGAAGGAGGAAAGCATAGAAGAGCTTGAGGAATAAGGAAGATTTTCCACAACGGAAAATTACCACCTATCTTTTAGCTATTTCTCATCTTACAGTTGCAAATTCTTTTCAGGATTTGAATGTACACCTTGTCAAACAATCCCATTTGGGTAGCAGAGCATTAGCCAAGTAAAACCTATCGGAACAATCCAGTATTTATGATTTTTAAACAGCTATTCCCATATAAAATAAAATTATGGCACTCCGCCACAGCTAGGAGAGTAATAGAACCTCTCACTTCAGAAATGAGTGGAAATTTAGTGTAACACCTATAATTAAAAGATTGATACTTTGCTGAACATATTTTTCTCAGTTTAACGATCCTGTTACATGGATTCATACTTTACACTGCAAGTAGCTACACAGTTTTCAATGGGAATATTTAGAGACAAAAGTACTACCTATAATGACTAAGATCAAAAGCAACTGGATTTAAAAGTTAACTGGCTCAGTAATGTCACTTTCTGCCTGCCACCGAAATGCATGTGAGTGGCTTTGAAATAGGAATATTTTTTAAACAAAAACCAAACATCCCCCCCCAAACCTTTCTGTGCATCTTTTGTTTTCTGAGATAATAGTATGCAAGCATTTAATGTGCTGGTGAGCTTAGCTTTCTTCACTGTTCCTAAGTGCTATAAACTTATTCACCATAAAGACTGACAGCTGGTGTTCTCATATATGTGACAACAGAGAAAAACCAAAAATTTCAACTATTGTGAGACTTACAAAAGGATCACAAACATTAGAAACACCTATTTTTACTGTAGTATTATTATTGTCATCAGACATTATTACACTTAGAAGACATACCCTTCTTCTAGGGTGTGGGCTGAATCTTTCACCAAAAACTATTCTCTGTGGAAGGCTCTATATACCACAGGAATGTGTTCTCATACAAATGATAACTTGGGAAAAAGAATAAGAAATTTCAAAATTATGTTCCCATTCTCTTCCAAGCAGCCAAGAAAACACATCGTAAAAGACATCAGTAAACACTCTCTGATTAAAAAATGCTTGCTAGAAATGTTTACTCTCCCTTCCAAATAATTCACTTTGTGTACTTATGGCATAGCACAGCATTTGTCCTGTGTAATTTAGAAAATCAGGCATGAGGAGCTTGAAGAGAGCGCAAGCATACCTTTCTAACAGGAAATACTTCGCAGATGCACAATGCTTGGGGAAATTCAATGCATTCCAATACCAGCTGCTTGTCAGAAGCAGTTTTAGAAGGCCTGGGGATAAGTCATCCCTGTCAATGATTTAGCAGTATCTAGAAAGGGGTGGGCTCCATGAGACGGTAGAAAATTCACCCAAAACCTCTTTTTGTCTGGTGGCTGAAGTTCCCTGCCGGACCTCCCACTGATGGGGCAAGGGAGCAGCTACTGTCCTCACTCAGGGTCTTCTCCAGAGCCCAATGGGCCAGCCGGGCCTCTTCCCTGCTCAGGGGGCTTGGGATGGGCTGGCTGGTCACGAGCACCTACACAAGGTTAAGCTGGGAAGGCCAGAGGGGACCGTTGGGATAATTTGGTGTGACATCCTAAATAACACAGGGCATAGAAACTCGTCCAGCAATCTGGGCATCCAGCTTCATCTGTCACAACCAACAGAAGCCTGGACTTACCTGCTGCCCCTGGATCTGCCTTGGGTTGTGGTGCTGGGTAGAAGGGCTTCCTGTTATCAGAAGTTTCCTTCCTAGGAAGTCACTGGAAGGGCTGAAAGACTTCTTCATACTTTTCGACAATTGCATCGTACCACTTGAATTTCTCAAGGGTGCAGGTTTGAGGTTTTTTTCAAGTCTCTAATCCAGAGTGATCTGAAGAAGGGCAGTACTTCAGTTTTTGCTCTGAGTATAGTTTTCCCACTTTTTGGAAAGGTGTGGTGATACTTTTTCACCATACATCTATGACCTGAAGCATTTTCTCCGGCTCTTAGAGAGATTTGTTCTCAATTTTACCTAAAATTACTTAGTTTTATGGAAAAATAACCTACTGGAACCTCTGAAATGGTTGATTTTAAATTTGTCAGCCTCATTTGGTGATCTGGCTTGATTTTATTGGAGAACATACTGGCCTGTAATGTTTCTATTCAAGAGAATTGAGTAGAAACCTACCATGGGCGTTGCTATTTTGCTTTGGGTCTTCCAGCTTCCTTCTCTGGACAATTTACTATGCTGTCTTCAAGCTGGGAAAGATAATAAAGCAGTGGTAAGCAGGAGGATTTCTGGGATGAAGGGATTTTGAACACATCCTCGAGGACAAAACAGGCTTTATCTCCCTCTAAACTTGAAGGATGTGGCTGTGGCAGAAGCAGTCTGACCTCTGGTAAAAGAGATGAGCGTGGTGTAAAGCAAGAACATTTGCCTTGCAATTCCCTTTTCATTTTACAGAAACTTACAATTCCAGTTAACAAACACGATCAAAACACTGAAGTGAGCTCCCTGGGTAATGCAAGACAGCGTCACAAAGAAGGACAAAGGGTCAAAAAAGTTAAGTTCTGCTAGACAAGTATCAAACATCTCAAAAATATTAAAAAACAATACCTAATCCTAGTGATTTTTAAAGCACATCCTTACCTGTCAAGATTTTGCAAACTCCAGTTTTCAGAATAACTGACAAAAACATGGTAGTCTCCACAGCACCACCAGGGAAAGCTGGGTGATAGGAGTTTCCTAGCGAGCCATCCTTTTGTTTGAGAACAAAGAAAAATGTGGCGCTGGCACAGGTTTCTGTGAGCCTACTCAATTTTAGGGACTCCAGTTCTAGCACACTTTTTACAGACTGCAGCCAGATGTCTAATTGCAATCCATTGAGGATAAAAGGGGACCTATAAAGCTAACAGATTGATTAAATACAATTTGGGCTTTCTGTAAAACAGAAACATTCCTAGATCACTGGAATTAAATGCAAAGGAGACTGTGTGGTACGGGTACGTTACTTGTAACTCGGTCGAGAAATATTCCACAATAATTTAAAAGACAGCCCTTTCCCAGTCTTAAGGCATTTTTTACTTTGCCCAAAAAGAATAGCAGAAAACGGTTTTATCACTTTGCTGCAAGGTATGCTCTCACTTACAGTGCAACTAAGTGTGACCTTTTCTACCTGTTCATGATCTACCTTCCTCTCCCCCACGTACAGCACAGTGAAATAGATGGGCAAGGCTAGACTGGGAAAGGACGACGACTGCTGCCTGTCTTCTTGCTCCCACCTATCTCCAAAGCTTCTGGGAGCACCTCAGCACAACCATCGGTGTTTATGGAGTCCACAGGGACTTGGGTTTTTGTAGCTGCTGGCAGGAGGCAGAAGCGCTGTGCCTGCCCAGCAGCTGCTCTGCGCTGCCCAGGGGAGTGGTTGAGTTGCCATCCCTGGAGGTATTTAAAAGACATGTAGACGTGGCACTTAGGGACATGGTTTAGTGGTGGACTTGGCAGCGCTAGGTTAATGGTTGGACTCGATGATCTTAAGGCTCTTTTCCAACCTAAGCAATTCTATGATTCAATGGTGCTCCTCAGTATCCCATTAACTTAGACTCCCTGGTTTCCGATTTTTGTGGAGAGGGTGGGCAATGGACAGACTTGCAAAGGGGAAGAAAAGTAACGGACCACAGACCCGGCTGGTGTATAGGTGCTAGAAGTGATGTGAAAGGTATATAGAGACGATTTGAGTGAATGATTTGAGAATCCCATTACATACTTTAGAAGGGGTTATAAGGAAAAATAGCAATTAACGATAAGAAAGACAACAAAATCGGGAAAGTCTGCACACTGAGCGTATGAGTTTAAAAATAGTATCTGTTCACAGACAAAGAATGCCGAAGAGAGGCATGTTTCTGCTCTGTCCTTCTGCATTTGAATATTTTGGACATTCCTATTTTTTACCACTGACAGCAGGAACAGGAACAGAGAAATTAGTAACTGCTGTGGTTTCCTTGTTCCCCCTCCCAGTCCAAAAGCTTTAGAAGCTCTTCATTTAAACATATGGAGGTACCCTCTTAAAGCCGCTAGTTATATCCATCATCACGCAAACACGCCCATTCTGAAAACTGAAGGACAGACCTGAATTTTGAATATATCACCTCTGTCCCAATCTCTCCTTTATAATTGAATGTGTGTTGAAAAAAAAGCTTAATTCCAACAAAAAGCATATACATCAGTTAGTTTTTAAGCAGTAAATTTAAAGTAGAAATTTGAGATTGCTGGTAGGAGTTCAGAATTTTGAGATAAATGTCCATGATGAGAATGTTAAGGAATTTTTATTTTTATGACAAGTTACCCAAGTAAATGATTTCCAAGGGCAGTAAAGGAGCAGAAAACCACTCTGATTAAACCTTAGTACATCCAAATCTATAAATTAAAGAAGATAAATAAGGTAGCCTCCATTACTCCAGCCCTTAAATAATTTATAACAACTGAGTGCCCACCTATAGCAGGTTGGGGGGTTTTTTGTTGGTTTTTTTTTTGCTTAAAGAAGCAATTCTGAACAACCAAGAAACAAAAGAAAGAAAGATAGCATATACAACTAAAAGAAAATGCAGTTGTTGATGTTACTTGTCCTTTACTCTGTATTTGTGTTGTGCCAAAGAAGGGGAGACTTTGATCTTTTTTTGGCACAGCCTAAACATTACTTGAGAGGAATTGTAAATACCAGTCTCTGTGTTTTGCTGTTAGTGACATGCAGCACAATGACTGACACCAGTACAGTTTGCAATACAGGATCACAATTGCTGAACATGAATTTTAAATCTTGACGTTGTCCCTTTAAAGCCTCAAGATGGTTTTCCCATTCAAGACTTATTTTGGGGGGGGGGGGTGTGTGATTGATCAGAGCTAGATGATGGTTCTACCTCTGCCTTTCTGGCCTCTCATGCTAGCACTCCAACAGAATTACAGACAGACAAACCCCACCTGCCTTGTGCAGACGTGGATACAGGGCAAGGTGCAAGAAGCATCTCTTCTTTCCTCTGTGTGGCTGTTGTACTGGCCAAGCAAAACCAAAGTCGTAGGCAGCATGGGAGCTGGGACTTTTTGCTCTTTAGAGACCACACGGCCTCTGGAAGGAGTAGAAAACAGCAGAAAACAGCATAAGGCTGTACTCGGTGCTCCCCAGGCAGCAGCCAGCAAAATTATCAGACTGCAAAGAGAAACAGCCTTCATCTCCGTGAAGGGTTGGGACATTCGTCTTGGCAGGGGAAAGGCTCTCACGGCACACCACGCAGCGGGGCTGGCTGCCTCCACGCCGGGGGAAGCACGGACCAGCTCCTTCTCCAAACTGTCATTCCAAGCCTGCGCCGGGTGCAGGCTACAGGGAAGGAGAAACCAGCATAGCAACGGGGCAGCATCCTGCTGCTGAGATCTGCCATGAACTCAAAGTCTGAGGTGGGAGAGTATGGGACCCCAGTTCAGAGGTAGATCCAGGCACAAGACAAATAGACCCTTATGCCCAGCAGAGAAAGTTGCAGACCCGACCTGTTTTTCAGATGAACATCTCTTAATGAAGGGCTGCCTTTACTGACTCTGCTTGGAGGCAACCAAACCATTGCAGCTGAACAGATTAAAAGAGAGAGACAGTGGGGAAATCTCACATTTCAGCATATTTTCCAGCATGGTCTGCAACAACAGGAGGAGGAAAGGTTGATGGACATCACGTAGATTCTTCATTTCTTTCCCAGAAAGCTGAGCTATTACTACAGCCGTTAAATTCTGTCTCAAATGATAAACGGTTAGTTGCGACTTTGCTAATGTTGATATTGCTGTCACATTACAAACGAGGAAGAAGGGGCCGTGCCCTTGCAAGGACACTGTACCTGGCTTGTAATCTCATTCAGAGAGCAAAATACCACAGTTTTCCGTTGAGTGGGCAGGTGGCCTGGGAGAAGATGAGAGCGCTATTTAAATTAGACTAAGACTAATAAGACTATTCCTGATCATGTTGTTTGTTTTAAAAAAATGGACCAAAAATCCTTCACCTACAGCTGGCAGATTACCTCCTCCTGATTCCCAAGCCTGAATAGCCTTTCTTCGAGAGATTTCTTTTGCTGAAAATGCTTAAGCTTTTGAAAAATCAGAATTGATAAGAAATAAGCTCTAAGCCCCTTCACTGCCCTGCTGAAAGTGCCACCAGCTCCTGTCCCTGCTGCATGCAACCTGCAGGGAGGGACCTTGGTCAGCAGCGGGGCTAGTGCCAGCAGGCTCTCTCCCCCCCACAGCCACAGGGAATCACCACTCGTTCTCAGCTTGGGCACGTGCTGGTTTTTCCCCTTCCAGGATTTGTCAGCAGATTTGGTTAGTATTCCTAAAAAATCCTTCAGAATCAGTAGTGATTTATATTAAAGACCCTCAGTGACTTCCCAAATAGGCCGTAAATCTTTTCAGCGGATAACGCTGACACAGAGCAGCAATCACTGCTAGCAGGTAACCGCTGCAGCCATACCCTGCTCCGACGGTACCAGCAGCAGGTCCCGTGGCTGCTCACTGCCGTGCCTAATGCCTTTGATCTTCCCCAGCCAGATACTGCTGGAGAATTGGAAGCAATTCCATTGACTCCTCTATGTGGTCCTGGTTAAAATAAACCTTGCTTCTCATTAATGCTCTTTATTTTTAATTTATACTTTTTCCCTGTTAGAGTGTCCCCTTGCTCTTCATTTGAGCTTTTTGTTGCTAGATCTTCTAACAGGTACAAGATGGTTGGCTATGAATTCCTTTTTCCAAGAAGAGAGACTGAATAATTGCCACGGCTATTTAGATACGTGCACCCACACGTATGCGGTTGGTCAAGGCGCTTTCACTGCCAGGGTATCTGTCACTGTCGTTCCATCATCTGTCCTATAATCCTTAACCAAAAGCCACCTTCTGAGTTCTCAAGTGATGTTATTAGCCAGTTAGTCATGAGTAGCTAGTAAATTTGGTGTAATATCACCCCATTCATCTCATTCAGCTGAAAGCAGCTGAACCTTTACTGGAATAAATGCATTCCTCTGTACTGAATTAAATGCAATTAGACTCCTGACAGTTTTCTGACTTTAGGACAGAGTTACGAAATAGCAGCAGAAGTAGATCTGATAAATTGGGTATTTCATTCATAAAGGAAAAATAAATTCTTCTGTTTGCAGTAAACAGATTACATATGAGCGCAAAACATGACTTTTTTCTTGCTTCAAATAAACCCACATATCCTCTCAGACCTCACACTAAGACAGCTACTCAAGGGAAATGCTGAACAGACTCAAGTAATAGCTCTATAATAAAAAATAGATCTGCAGACAGAGCTGGCTGTGTTCAGCACCATCAGAGACCTTCCTATTAATTATTTATATGGCACTATAGATTAGCATAGTACTTCACAGAAATAAATACAAAAAGAAGCAAAGTCCCGTATCTCAGGAAGAGAGGGCAATGGCTGAAGCCCTGCTTGCCTGCCTGGGCGTGGTGAGTGGTCTGCAGCCAGCTCTGGGAATTACACCATTTGTATAATGCACTGGGTGAAAAGTGTCTTAAGAGGGAATGCAAATCTGTGAGGGTTGACAGTTGCCCATTGATCCGGGGCCTGGTTAACAGCTATTCAAATCGGTTTTGGTGTAGGGTAAATAGCACAAGTGATTTCAAAATCCCATTAAGGATCTGACTAACTTTAACCCCTAAACTCCATTCAAAATCTAGCCAGTAAGTCAATAATGTGAATTCCTTAGAATTCCTACACTATAGTATTAAAGAATTTTCTATTAAAATTCTATTATAAGCATGTGAAGTGGGCTGAAATCCTCACCACACAGAAATCAATGACTCAGCTTCACTGGGTTTATAAATTCCTCATCGAGTTGCATTTTAAGAAGTGCAGATAAAGCTGATTCAATTGTCCCCCTTATGGTAGAAATTTGTGCTCCAAACCAAAAGCTGAAACTAAGGAATCTGGAGTCCTGGTCTTGCAGTGACCCTGTCAGTGATGTCAGGCTAGAGATCACTTTTTTTTTTTTTTAAATTCAGTTTTCCTATCAGAACAACAGTGACTAGCTACTTCACGCCCATCCTTATGATGGTTACTGTGATTATTACTATCGTTGCTATTTCGTGGTAGTCCTATGAAGATTGCATTGGCTTTGAAGATTGCCAAGACCGCATGAGGCATTGTCAGATTTTTTTCCTAGCATAGATTTCAGGGAGGGAGCAAGAGCGGGAAGAGGCAATCAAAAATCACATCCTGACAGCAGCTGCTTGCAGTGGAAAGAAACACTGCTGAAAGTATTCTTCGCTTTTTTTCTTTACAAATTTTCAGCTGGAAATCAAGAGCAAAACTACTACTTTGTAGTCCTCCAACTTTCCACAGACCACCAGCAAATTGCTGCACAGAACAGCTTGGGAATGAACCTCAGGGCTAAATAACTGCAAAAGCATTAAGGACAGATGCTAGGAACAAAAATGAATAAATGCATTGAAAGACTTCCTGGTATTAATAACTAGTACGTACCATAGAAGCCTGAGAAAACTGTCTTGAAGTGAAAACTACAGGGAAAATCTTCATCAAATCTTAAAGTAATTTTGGTTGAAAGAGGTTTCTGGAGGTGATCTAGTCTAAGCCCCTGCTCAAAGCAGAGGTAACGTCAAAGTTAGATCAGATCATATCGTATCCCAAAGGACAGAGATTGCCCAGCCTCTCTGGGCAACCTGTCCCAGGCAAAAATCCTATTTACAAAGCAGTGTATATAAACATCATATATAGGCCAATTGACTGTGAAGAACATCTACATTTATATATCTGCACATATTTCATATCTACAGTACATATAAATACGTAGTAATGTGTATATATAGTGAGCATATATATATTTTATGCACACACACACAAAAGAAAGAAAAAAACTGCAGCGGTGGAATCACTACCCAGCACTAGGATCCATTCCCAAATGAATGATGACTTTGAGTAATGGCAAGTTAGCCCATTTTTGACAAGATTCTCAGTCATATCCCTCAGATGGTGATGGGGCAATGTAACCTTGGCCATGTAGCCCTGGGATGCCAGACGCTGGCACATCCTCCCGCCCCAGAAGCACTTCCTAGAATGACGCTGGGAAATAAAATAATTCATGATGACAGCAAATTATAGATACACTGAAAAGCAGAAGCACCTAACTTGCCCTCCTTCCCTTGATCTCCTTCCAAACTACATGAGGAACTGGATCCTTTCTCATCTGTCCTCCACATTGTGCAGTCCTCGTGTAGAAACTTGGGATCATGTTTCCTTGGGCAGATCTACCTAGTGGGGTGCCCGATAGGCTGGGGACCCTGGGCACCATGACTGTAGAGATCCCTGCCACAGAGACAGGAACCTCCAAGATACTGAGGTTTTGCTGGTTCCCAAAATTCACATTCACAATATTGCCTCTGGAAGGCCACATGTATGACCAGGACCCCGAATGAAACGTTGGGCTTCCTGTTCCACACTGGGGTAATGTTGAGTCCTGCAAATCTTGGGTCCCTCCTAGGCTTCTCCTGATGCTCTCAGACATGTTCAGCAAGTTCTGGGAAGGTCCCTGAAACATCTGCAAGAGTCAGGAATTTTGGTGCAGTTTTACAGAAATAACGTTTAGAGCTGTATAAAGGACATTTTGACAGTTTCAGTTTTCATGCTAAACAATGTCTATGTTTCACGAACTGTTAGGATTTTCCTGCAAAACCAGATTTTAAGTTTTCACCAGCTGTTCTCACAGACACTGGTCCCTTCTTTCCCAAATACTCTTCCTGCCTCTAACACTATTACCTGTGATGTGAGCAGCTTCCCGAATGAGAGGTATGTGAACCGATGTTTGTTAGCCTGCCTTTAAGATGGTGACGAGGTATAAAACGCTAGACAAAGGACAAGGATCTGTGTATTAATTCCTTTAATGAATCCTTTTTTGGTTTGACTAAAGTTTCCACTCTGTATTTTCAAAGAAAGGGATTGCCAATCCCCTTTATGTGCATTTGCACACACACAAACACATGGTTGCATATACCTCTGTCTCACTACAAAGAGCCCCCAATATTGGTCACATTTGCCTTACTTCCCCCGATAAGAAACATGAGATTAGTTTTTGTTGGCTCAATTAATCTGGCATCTGTCCTCTGCACCCTATAAATCATTGCACATGCAAAGAAGGGCTCATGCTTTAGCAGTAGTATTGATCCACACAGACCTTTGGGTTAGGAGTAAAGCCTCTTTAATTACTTTGGCTGACTTTCGGGTTGTTTTTTCTACAATGTCTTGGGAAGACTAGCACCACGTTTTAGCGTTGTTATCACTTAGCTTAGATTTGGAGTTTTGGTCCCCAGAGAAACACCTTCTACCTCAGCCTGGCCTGCCCATGCTTGGCATCAAAATCAGAAAAAGTCATTCTTTTACCTTCTCTAAGGATTTGATAACCTCTTCACTTTCTTTAGCCAGAGGTGTTTTGACCTTTAATTAAAAGGAAAATTTGTTGTCTTCCACTCAGAAGGCAGCAAATAATGAACTCATTAAAATGAGGTTAGTGTTCAGGCCTTAGAGCAGTAAGAGCCGAAGTCTCATTAGCAGCTAACAATCCAGAACATAGCACATAAATAAACCTAATATGGCAGAGCAAAATGCCTTGGTGCATTAAATTTGAGCAGAATCAAATGTTTACAGTCAATGATGTCTGGGGCATGAAGTTTTAATGTACTTAATAAAGGAAAGCAAATTGCTTCCTATTAGGCATGAAATGTTACTGCAGAAATTGCCCCAAAAAGTTTATTATGTAAATTAAGAATAGAGTTATAATTAACAAGGACATAGCAGGAAAATATCACTTCTGCTTAATAGATGCACCAATTATGAAGAATAAAGACACAGCAACTTCAAATCTACAAAACATAATTATATGGATTAATGTAAAAGACTACTGAATGTAAATGCAATATAAAAAAGAAGCCGTATCTTGTGGATGTCACAGAGAGAAGCCTCACTGACAAAGCAAAGAATCAATTAATAAAATGAAACCCATGAGTTTTGAGAGATTCCAGGCAATTAAGGGTTTGGATTTGAAAGAACAGCTTGGATTACCTTAAAAAAACCCCGCACTTTGCTTAGCCTGGCACTGAGACATGCCTGTTTGTCCATGTGCAGGTGTGCTCCGTGGTTCTTTCCTTGGAGAACAAAAATTCTTTAGCACGATCTATTTAACTGTCCAAAAATAAAACAACAGTGAGTTCCAGCTGTTGCTTTAACACACTTAAATACTGTGGTCAGACGAAATATCCAGGAGAAAAATCTTCTCTACAAAATAAGATGTGTCATGCTTTTTTTTAAAATCCACATTCCTCTGTATGAATTTCCCTTCTGCTGAAGTTGTGGGCAGCCCCTACCAGTTCCCCCCTCAGGGAAGGCAGCGAAGTCCTGAGGTCAGCACGCAATGGGGCTGGGGATGGGGCGGGTGAGTCCCCAGGGGAGCTGGGTTGCCAAGGGGAGCTGGGGACAGCACGGCAGGACCAGGCAGAGTGTGAATAGCTGTGTTAGCACCTGGCGTTGGGCAGGATTTCCAGCTGTTAAAATTCAATAGCCCTTCCCCATCCTGCAAAACCCTTCAGAATAAAATAAATACCTTCCTCATCGCGCGAAGGCTGCGCAAGTTCCAGAAAGGTTTCTGGCACTGGATGCCAGGGATGTGCAGCTCCTCCACCCTGCACGCTCCAGGAGCCGGAGGACTGCCCGAGCAGCGGTGTTTGCAGCTATCCTCCCAAACAGCAAACAAGCAGGCGTTCACCCACCCGGGAGAGTGCGAGAAGGGTGATGGAAGAAAGTTGTTCTCCTGCTGCGGCACTTTTCTATGCTGCGTGTTGTTAAGGTCTGGACCTACAGGAGACAAAAGTTCTCATTATTTTCTGTGCAAAATTACCGGTGAAGGCAGTATGAGTCATTAGCAATTTTGTTTGAATATATATTTATTAAAAATAGGGAAGGCAGACCCTAATCACCTAAACAGAGATTGGTTTTTTTATATTAAGGATGTGGAGGACGTTAACCCCCCCTCTACAAACAGGCAAGTAGTGGCAAAATGAGTTTGGACTGACTTAGCTGACAATATCTTCTTAGTATTAAAATTAGGTGAGGTCATGAAAATGAAGTGTAGCTGCATATTATATAAATTAATATGCATATATGGAAATTGCAATTAAAAAAGTCTTTAGGACCAAGCCAAATCCAGTTTGAGTGACAGATTTGCCCTTTAGACAGAGAAAAATGCTTGACACACTGCAGGTTACAGGATTTACATCTTAATCCTCTCTCTGTTTTTAATGAGACCTCACTGGGCTGGAAGGCTTCTGCCTATCCCGCAGTTCTGTCATCTTATTGAGACGTGAGCGTGAGGGGAATCAGAGAGAAAAACTGAAGGGATATAATGATGTTTGTTTCGTGTACCTTCTTATACTATATTTTAAGTGATGATAATTTCTCTAGATGTTCTTTCCTCAAAGGAAAATTGAACTGATTTTGCTCAGCCCATCAGTCTTTCTCAACGTATATAAAATGCTCTAGATAGCTTGGAAAATTATGTTCTAAAATATAACGACTCAGATTCTATGCTTGTGACTTTAATGGTGTCAGTTTAGTGCCAGTTTTTACCGACTGGGGATTTTCCTCAATGTCCTAGCTAACAGTGGTGTTGATCTTTAAGGTTTTACATTTTAGTGAACATTTAGTGGTTATATATTATGTAAATATAGTCCCACATGTGAAATTGTCACGGGATTGAAATAATCAACTTATTAAATGTCTGGCAAGATAGGCTGGAAACCATACTGCTATCTTAATATTTAATGCTAAAGCAGAAGATTTACTGCCATTAGATTACTTTATTTCCTTTAGCAAGGAAAGGAATTTGCTTGGTGACTGTTGTAGCCGAGAACCGCTATCTTTGTTTTACATCTTCCTTAACGCCCAATAAATGTTTCTATTTAAAAAATGAAGGCAGATGCACACTGTCTGACAATCTTTTGTATCACACTCCCGAGCTGCCTGGCACCCGAATGATGCCTCTTTAGAAGGCGGCTGTTAGCAAATGATGCTTCAGAAGAGGCTTGTGCTCCTACATGCACGGTGCCCAAATATCTGCGTAATTAGGAGGGAGTCAGTAACTTAAGAAGGTAACGTCCTACAGCAAATGCTGACAGTAGCTGACAGCACCTCCCAACCCATTGCAGTGCAAAGGAAATGTGATAAATCATGAGACCACAGAAACCTGACCTGCTTAGTTCTGCTCCGCTCTGGACTAGGATTGCACAGGCCATCAGTCTGCATTTCAGCTGTTTAAACCCCGGGTTCATCGTTTACGCTGGACTGGCGATACTTTTGCTTTATGGTCACAAGTAGAGTTTGTTGTTGTTGTTGTTTGAATTAGACCGGTGGGTTCAGCAAAAAGGTAAAACTATTTTCCTGTAACGTTAAGTGAAATTACTAATGACCACACAAAATGTAATTTTTTTAAATGAAAGGAAACATTATCTGGACTTGGACTGTGTGTAAACCACTGCATTCATTTTGTCTTTGAACTGTGCAAGAACATGAACATTCGATCAATAGAAATGGTATTAATAGATAATGGAAAAAGTTCTCAAGGGCCACATAATGGAGACACGGAAAATTGATGAAAATAGAGCTTATAACCCATTCAACATTGGCAAGACCAATAGGGAGATAAATGCACTATCCATCTCACATATGTAGCGTGTCCAAATTACATGGGCCGGTGATTGAAAGCAGACAGATATCTGTGCAGCAAGGACTATCTTTAGAAGCAGTGCAGAGCTGACAACTAACAGTAAATGTAGATAGCTCACACAGGCTGAACCGTCTTTTCTCTTTCTCTAGCGGTTGGAAATATGTCCAAGAAAAAACGGATAGGCCACCAAGACTACACCTATTTCTTTGATAAGCAATACCCTTTTCCTCCATTTCATTTAGATTGGTCTTATCTTTTGCTTGGAGGAGAGAATAAAAATAAACAGGGATTTAATTTCTGACATGGACACTACTTCCACCATAGGTCAAAACTGGAGTTTTGCTCATTCACGCTTAAGCCTGAATTTGGTATTCAGACACAAGCAAAAAATGTTTCTGCAGGTAAGTAAATCCCAGTGCCTCCACATCTGGATGGCAAGTAGTATTCCTAATTTTACTCTGGGTTTTAAGCACATTTTATCAAGCTTCCTTAATAACCCGAAGCATGGGTGACTTAGTGATTTAGTATATTGCTGCCTCTGAAAGGGCTGGATTCAAGCCCTGCCATAGATCACTGCAAACAATGTATAGTATCTTGGTCCAAGTTACAGAACCATCACCTACTTCGGTACTTAGGTACTATTACTAGCATTGCTACACCATCAAACTCTGATGGAACAAATTAAGCTCGCTGTAATAGTCTTATAAAAAAGAATGAGCCCAAAATAAAATGTGAAACTTTTAACAGGATCTTCTTTTTTGTATCTCCTCAGTTGGACACAACTTTTAAAATGAGGCATTCCAAAAATTAATATTCATTTTTCTAAATGCATGTTAATTTCTTATTTATTTCAGGCTTTACTAGAGACTCAAAATTTACTGCGCACTCAGGTTGCAAATTTTACCTTCAACCTTGGATATTCAGGAAAATTTTACCACACAGGTAAGAAGGAACTTCATGCTCTCAGGTAGCTGCAGTTAAATAGGTGACAGGATTTTAAACCTAGCTTTAAACATGCCCTTTTTAAATAACACATTGACTCAGTGGAGCCGTGGGAAATACATGCTCCACCATTTTAGTATCCAGTGTCTAATTCAGTGTCCAAAGGGGCAAAGGTACACTACAGATGAGCTTCTCAGGAGCATGTAGATGCCCTTGGTGCTTTTCTGAAAGATGTGTGGTAGTAAATCTTAGGGTTATAAAGGAGGCAAAGTAGCTGCTAAGATCTCTATAGTTCCACAAAAGACAGGACAGCACAGAAGACATACTAAGGTTTTTCCAGTATGATAGGTATGATGAAATATAAAAGATTGGAAAAATTGTGTCTCATAACCTTTGAAGAGGCAGAAGTGTTTGAATGGGATGCACAAGTTTTTGTTATGACTGTAAAGGTAATTTATCTCAGTGGTCTGCAAATCAGGAGGGATCACAGAATCATAAAATCATTAAGGTTGGAAAAGGCCTCTAAGATCATGGAGTCCAACCATCAGGATAAAAGGAAAACAAGATGAAAAGAAATTTGTATTGAAATCCTGCTCCTTACACACTCTATGCAGTAACAAGTTGCACACTTGCACTGTGTTTCTGTGGAAGATTAGGCGCTTTTACAACTCCTCCTCCTCCTCCTCCTCCTCCTGACTCCTTTCTCTCTTTTGCTCCATTTCTCCACGGCACAATGCCCCCTTTTTTTTTTTCATTTTGCTTTTTTTCCTCCTCCTTTGCCTTCTTAACACTTTGCTGCACCTCCACTCAGGCTTGCTGAGCCATGGTGCTCCCTAGTACTGCTAAGGCAAAAAAAGACATATTCAGCGACTCACTTCAAAGGAGACACCTCCTGTCCTTCTCCATTCCAAACCCTATACCCTTCCCACCTTTGAAGACCAGCTCCAAAATCCTCAGCTGTCAATCCATTCAGCCACATTTAGTGACACTCACTGAGTGATGCTAGGGAAGCCGAGAAGCTTATCTGGAGCAGAGGAGGAGGCATCACAGCAGCAAGAGGATGGGAGGGTAAGTTTAAAAGCTAGGAACGATGCAGTCCCAGCTGTCACAGGCCATGAGGTAGCTGTGGAGTAAGGCAGGTCACCCCTCTCGGCGCAGGCATAGCAGTACTCCCCATTTCATTGCCGGTATTTGAACACCAAACAGATGAGCTTACCCAGTTCTTATGTCTCCGTTTCACTACCTGTTAGGAGAGTACAGAGGTCCCTGGGAGAAGGGGAGACGAGGAAGCATTTGAGGGATGAGTAGAGAGAAGGAAACCGAAATTATGTATTTGTATCACTGTCGCTTTCAGAGTCCAGGCTGTTTTCCCCTTGTTCAAGCACATAATGCTAAGCAACTGCTGCCCAGGAAACCTTACAGACTAAAGATATAGGCTGGAGAGCCTGAGAAAAATGAGAGGTAGAGAGAGATGGAATTACTTGCCTGGAGTCATATAACAAGCCAGTGGCAGACCTGTGATTAGAGAGCAACTTCGGAGACAGAACTTGAGTATTCTCCTCACTTCATCTTGACCTGCCTGTGTAGTTATTCCTTCTGGAGATTAATTGGACACACACGTAATACAGCAAAATAAAAAAAAAAAAAAAAATAGCCCAAGGCTCTGAGCAGCTCTAAAGTAGGATGCTGCTTGGTTGTGGCCATCTACAGAGTAAAGCTGGTATCAGTCATTACAGTGTCCACTGCAGAGAAAGGTAATTCAAGGAGGGGAGGAGGTGGAGAAAGAGGTCATTTATTATAAATACTATGACGTACTGAACAGTGGCTGGCACAAACCATGCAGCCTTTCTACAAAATCAAACCCCTGACCTGCCAATACGTTTTTTCTTCGCTCATCCCAACAGCCTCCATATTGCTGTCACAGGTTTTCTTGCCCAGGTGATACAATGCTGACCAATTTCAGATTTGCTACTGCTGTAGAGAGAGAAAATAGGAGAATGTGCATGTGTGCCTGTCCTCCTAAGGCTCTCAAGGCTTACAAAAATAGCACAGAACTACTTAATGAGCTGAAGCATGTCATTCCCTCCATTAAGGGACCTGCTGCTGCCTGTACTCAGCGATGCATCTGAGTTTTTAAGTTAACACTTAATTTACAGGTTGGTGGCGGCATTTTGTCATATCAGCTTAGTGGAAAGGTTTCAAAGTATTCTCCATGCAATATACACTTTATTGACTCGTTATAAATAAAACATGGAAAGGTATTCTTTAATTACTGTAAACATGGCTTGTTTACCCAGAGAGGCTTTTAGTATCAGATATTCAACAGGTTTTATTAGTGCGCTGCAACTGCTGTGCCTTATTGACTTCCTTAATGTGTGATTTTGCTCTCCTTTCCAAAACTTGGATCATTTTAAAACTACAGGAGGGAGATGAGCGTGGGAATGTCTTGGCAGGTTAAACAGTTATACATTTTCATCAAAAGATGTTGCTGACATCTGTACTACCAATAACCAATTCTAGTTGGTATGCCTGCGCACAAGTACAATAGCTGACACGTCAGTCTCACTGCTCATCATCTCACCACCGCCATTCCCTTCTGTGGCACTGGTAAACTATGCACTGTAGACGTAACGCTATTAGCAAAAAACTGAGTAGACCTATTAGTTATGCAGCTTTAGCAAACACTTTCTACTTGTTCACGCTGTGGCAATAGAAATTAAGATGTTCTCAGGATTTGCATTTAAGATTTATAAGATTATTGGTAGCAACTTCAAACTTAGTTTCAGTTTTGAGCTCAAAAGAGACCTCTAAGTTATGGTTGTAGTTTTAAAATATGGGCTTATTTATTATATGCAAACAAACTTTCAATTACAACCTACCTGTGTAAAATGCACACTGCATCTCAAAGCAGATCTACGTTCACCTCCTTGATTGCAGGTCTACTGCGTTTTTCTGAGTTCACATTAAAATGAAGATAGAAAGTTACATAAAGAATGTTGATTGTACAAGAAATTAAAACCTCAAAATCCCTTGTTTTGCCTCCAATACTCTGAATAAGGGATTGGGCAAAAATATTTAAGCAATGTAAGCACTCATCAAATGGTCCATTAAACCTTTGCATGAGATTTTTTGGAAATAATGCTACTTAAGAATTTATAAAATCTAGCAACACTCTTTTTAAAGACTTGTAAAGAAAATTATCCTCAAAAGCGACACCACCACCAAATGTTAAACTTCCAACCTTTCTGTTTCAGCTCTGCCATTACAGGGTGGAGTTGGTTTTGTTTAAACTGGAAAGTGTTATGCTTTCTCTTGTTTGATTTTTGTTACGGTAAAAAAAAGTGCAAAGTTTGATTAGTTGTATCTAAATTTTCAAAGAAATTAGCAGGAAAAAATAGGATTTTAAAATACAGTTTTTAATAATGAAATTATTTCAAGAACCATACTCTACTTCAAATGTTAATATGGCACTAAATTATACTTTAACCTAAATCTTATGTCGAATGATTGTAGTTCTTTATATTTTTCAAATATCCACTTTTTTCCTCTTCATCCCTACCTTCAGTTTTCTACCTTTGGGTTACCAAAGAGATCTTCAATGGCTTCACAAACTCCTACCCCTTTCTCTTCTGTCCTATTTTGAAAGCCTCTGTAAAGTTTCTTCCTGCAATCACGTTTCCTTTGCATGCGCCTGGGTGACTGCAAGTGAACCACATACCCCAAAAAAACAAGAGCGCGGTCATTCAACAGATGCAGTACACAGAAGTTTTGCATGAAGGAGCAGACGTTCACAGAAGAGCAGCCATCGGTCCTTTCTTTTCAATAAGGAATCACCTAGAAAGCAAGGCTGTTTTCTTTTTCCAGCAGCACTCCCATCAGCGGGAGCAACTTACTTAGAACTTGCAGAGTGCTGCAAAGAGGAGAGTAAAGTGATTCAGTGACACCAGGAGGAAGTTTCAAAGTAATGCTCTCCTTGTGTAGTAGCATTCTTCAAAAACCACTGCAGAAGTGAAAAATAAAAATAAAGAGCTGAAGTGCATGCACCGAACAGCCATCTCCGTACGTTCCTGCCTCGTGCCACAAAAGTAAACAGTGACATCCATGGAGCATTTTCTTCCCATGAGTTTTGCAAAACATTGAAAGGCTTGTAAGAAGAAAAGATATTTGTGTTTGCATCAGCAGACTGATTTTGACAATTATTTCTTTGACTGAAGTCAAATAAAAGCATTTAAATGGTAAAGGAACAAGAAGGAAGGCTGCTAATAAACTGAATATTGTTGAGTAATTTGAAGGTGAAGTTACCGAAGTGTAACTTTGCCTTTCCAATTTGAAAAAGCACTGCAGACATATGTCTGCAGATGGTGGAAGCAGCATTGTATCATTTCTCAAATGGAAGGTTTTCTTTGTTATAACCACACATGCTTGCTTCTGCCTGAAGCAGATACTCTTCACTAACACAGTTTTTATTGTTCTTACTTCAAGATTAAATCTGGCAAAAATTGAATACTGAACCATAGCAAACAATATTTAGAACCCCTTTGCCACTACAGCTTCATGTTTTCCATCTAACTGTATTTTGAAACTATTGCAAACTTGTTTCACACTTTATCAAATTTCAATTTACTGAGGCTAATAATGAAGTAGCTATGAGTTGGGGGGGGTGGGGGGGTGACGGCAAGACTCTGGCACCCAGCACTCGGTGATGCCGCCTTGGCCAGCTACAACTGCGCAGTGTCTGGCAGGACCAAAGCAGGTGGGTACAAGTCCATCCAATCTCCACCTTCATGGGGAGCCCGAACTTCTAAATACTCCTAGTGCGTCGCATAGCACAACAATCAGCCCTTGAAAACTAATTCTTGTTAGAATTACTGTCAGTTAACACCATGCCAGGAATAGAAAGGGATAGCTACCATCCATGGTAATTCACCTCACTCCTTTTATGATATGGTAGAGCCTGTCTGCAGCACAGTGAGACATCCAGGCCAAGGACATTAGTTTTATGGCAGCCTCTTCTGTGTTTAAAAAACAATTACGGGCATTTTCCGCTATTGCTTTTCTATTACCTTTTTTTTCTTTCTTTCTTTCTTTTGCAGGGACTGAAGAGGAAGATGAAGGCGATGACCTGCTGTTGAGATCTGTGGATGAGTTTTGGTGGTTTCCCCATATGTGGAGTCACATGCAGCCTCACCTCTTCCACAATGAGTCGTCACTGGTGGAGCAGATGATCCTCAACAAAGAATTCGCAATAGTGAGTAGAAGTTACCAAAAGGTTCGCTAGGATACCTTTGCATATTATAGCTATGCTTTCCAAGCTGTTTTTATGTTTATCTATATTATACATATATATATTTACATAGATATGCAAATAAGGCAGCAAGATTGGAAACTCAGCCCAAAAAAAGCCTTTCTGTGACTCAAACTTAGGCTGAATTTTGTCTTAGCCTTTTTCACTTACACGGGCTTTCTGGAAAGGTAGCAGCCCTTCACCCAAGCAGCCTTGCGAGACCACAGGGATCAGAAGCAGTGAAATCTCAGCAGATATCAGCTGGCCTTTTAAGCTTTAGGAAGGGATTTATACATGGGTTTTCAGCTTCCTGAAGTCTGGTGCAAACATCCTCAATAGGGGAGGGAGAAAGTTGCAGCGAACCCTAAATGTTGTGTATGGTTTGTGAGAAATCTTGACGCTAATGAAGCAAGTAAGTGAAGCTGCTGGATTTCACTGTGCTTTTTTTAGATGACCTGCTTGAAAATATGCTTTTTACGTAGCTAACCTGTTGCTAATATTTATAGATAATGTTGTTTCATTTTTGCTCATTTGCGTTGTTAACTTACAAGAGCTATCCTCCTAGCATTGCCCAGAGCTCAGAGTACTTGCACTCCAAGGTCAGGTGGAAACCATTTAGAGTCCTTTCAGGGTAATTCTACTTGCTTATCGAGCATGACAAAGAAAACCTGAAGTCTATAAATGCTCACTTTGGAAAAGACTCTGTGTGGTCTTTGACAAGGCGTAGAAATGCCAAGCAACCAGAGCCACTCAAAAGAGCAGAGTGACACAGTGAGGCTTTCTCTGCTGCTCAGGGAACACAAGCCTCAGCCCTTTGCAGCTCGGAAAGGCCAGCCAGCAGCTGCCCCTTCCTCCCATCCCTCACATGAGCCAAGGCGCATCAGGAAACCGGCAGAGGCAGATGCCTGAACGAGCAGTTGGAAGCAAATTATTCCCTTGTTTATGAGAATATTTTCCTAGCAACCTTTAAAGAAAATTCATTAAAAATGGCTTAACTGTTTACTCTTCTTGCCAGACTTGTCCCCTCTTCCCATCTCCTGCTTGGCAGGGTGTTAGTACAGAGGCATTTTGGATTACTTCTTTTCCTTTCTACCGTTCTGCTTTACTGTCAGCCTTCATTCCTGGCATGGCCTGTTCTTGCCTTTTGTGTAGCCTGGCCCAGAGACCAAATATAGTTGAGATTTCAAACGCAAGAGTAATTTTTTAAATAATCTGTATCTCAAAAATACATGGTCCGTTCACCTTTAAACCTATGGGGAAAGTCTCCTAGTATTTTCAGGAAACATGAAGTCTTCTAGGTCAAACCACCTTTAGGAGTAAAATCTGTAGCATAGCCTGAAAACAGGGCTTGCAAACAGGTTCTATTACAACTTCAACTACAGAAAGATAAAGCCCATGTCCCTGTCATCACTGAAGGGTAGAGACTCCTTAGGGTGCCTATAAATAAGGAGCTGATGTCAGTGAAAGGCTGCTGTTATTACAGTTTTATTTCCTTCTAACATTTGGACAGGGGTTATACCAACCTCTTAACCTTGAATCTATATGAGCTGTACAATTTACTTATGAGAACATTTCTTTTCAAAAGGCTTCCTGTGAAATCCTCTCTGTGGGAGAAATTTATCTTCCTGATATGACAACCTTCCTGATAGCTATCAGAGAGGTCCCAGCCATGACTTCAGGGTAGTTCTGTATCCTCCCCTGCTTTCTCACCCTCAGCATCATATCTTACTTGGGCAAGGAACTCCCTGTTCTGCAGCTGCACTTCTGTAAGTCCTCCGAAGTTAAAGCAAACCCCTTTTCATTATTCTTTGACTTCACAGCGTGGATCCAAATTTAAATTAGAGATCTAGAACAATACATAGAAAATCTACTTGATGTTATACGTGTTTTATTTGCGCTCTAATATCTTTATTTAGTGTTATACTCAAGGGAACACAGCTTGATGCTGACGCCATTTTCCCTTGCATTTCCCATTTATTGACCGTATCTCCCCACCTCCTGTTTTAGCCGCAGGTAGAGACAATACTTTGTGTCAGTTTCTGCAAGGAAAGATGCAATAATTATTTGGAAGTATGATCACATTCATTCGTCACCTCCTGTGGTATTTCTTCATTCATTTTTTTAAACATGGGTAAGAAGGTAACAGGGTCTTCAGGATGGGAGAGCACATCATTATACCTGAGAAGAACAGTCAAGGTTGCTTTAAGATCCCAAATACCACAACAAAAATTCTGTTCATTAAGACCTGTTGGCTCCTCCTGGCTTTATCATTGTAGAAGAAAGCTAAAACAGATCACACTGTCCAGAAACCTGCACTCAAATCCCATCACAGACAGCAGCTTCTCCATGCAAGACAGTATCAGGCTTGGGATTGACGTTCACCGGGGGAAAAGGTTTCATGAAAGGAATGTCCTTCTCTTGAGTACTGTGGATTAAAGTCAAGCTTAATAAACACAAACCAGTGCACCTGAAACAGTATTTCATGGATATTATCGCATGGAGCTATAAACGTACATAAGCACAATTTTTATTGGCTCTTGTATTTACACTGCATGCACAATCTTTGGTTTGCAGAAGCTCAAGTACACATACAGTCAGGCAAGAAATACAGGTGTTACAGCTGGCAACTAGATAAAAGACCTCGTTCTGTTTTACACAGATATATCCATATCTCATAATGATGCTCTATACAATGGGGGCTTACAGTTGCAGCCTGCCTCAAACAGCTGTATCACAAAATACTTGTCGAAATCGGTTATCTAAACAGTTTTGTATACATACAACTAATTGCTACCTAGATACCTAATTAGGTATCTAATTGCCTTGATTTCAGTGCAGATACGTATACCTCTCTGTATCTGGGGCTTAGTAAAATCAACAGTCTTTAAAGGATTCCCTTACATGCGAATTGCTTGTGAACCAGGAGACTGCCTTTAACAAGAGCCCTCCAAATTATTGTATTTTATGTGTCACTGAGATATTTATCTTTTCTACTGTTTCATGCCTAGTTGGTGAGAGGAAGAGACTTTCTCACATCTTTCATAAATGTTATTGCCCCGCTGCTCTGGATCTGGCAGGCAGTGTGGGAAGTTTTGCCTGGCAAAATCCTTGTCCCCGCGTGCCTGAGCGATGGGCCCCACAGCTGCCCCCATCCATAGCTCCATTCCCACAGCCCTCGCTGCCAAATCTCTTCTCAAGCGCTCACGATATCCTCAGCTTCAGAGGAACAAGAGCCAGAGATTTTAACTGCAGTGAAGTAAGTTGCAGACTACCCAGAACTTTGCTGTCCCAGTGTCATCTTATTTACGTAAATATGGATGGTATGCTTCAGAGCCTGGCTAAGGAAATGGCAAATGACATTTTTTTGATTATCAGTTGGGTTTGACTTGATCATGTTTTGTGGGGTTTTTTTTTCTATCAGAGGATCCCAAAATCCTTTAAAGACACTAATGGATTAAACCTTGGATTAGATTTTGCAAACTGATAATATCTCAAGTATTATTCTCCTTGTTTATAAGCAATGCAACTGATACACAAAGAGGTAAACAAATTGCGCAGACAGAAGTCTCTGATAGTACATTTTCCAAAAATAAAATGAACCAGGTTTTCACTGCCATCCTTTAATCACAAGATATCCTTTCTCCCCTCTTTTGTACATCCTTATCTGACAAAAACAAGTAGAATATATTTAATCCAAAGCCTGTAGCTCTTTATTTTGTCCCTCGATTTGTTTGCTCAGTAATTATCTTCTGCGCTCATTTGTGAGCACATGTGCCCAAAGCACGGTAGAGATAGGGCAAAAACTATCATCGACTGTAAAAAGGTAGCTGTGATCTGATATGAAGAAGTTTGAGAGACGTATACAAAACAAACAAATCTATTCAGAGGTGCACATATACAAAACAAATCAATTCAGAGCCTGTCTAGTAACACTCCTTGGCTTCAATCTCCGGTTTATAAACCAACTACAGATGCACATTAGCACTTCCCCTGCCTAAAACTTTTGAGCTGCCCAAACCACAGAGAAACCATGAGCTTTTAATATACCAATTAAATACCAAGAATATGAAGACCAGTGACCACATATCAAAGGCAAAGTATCGACATGTGATGAAAAGAGAGTCTAATTTGTCCTATTATTATTATCTGTAGTTAATGTTGGGAAGGAGAGATGCCCACTAGAGATTGCCTCTAAAAATGGTCTGTAAGTGGTCTTCATATATAGGATAACATTGTCCTGTGCAGACAGGATGAGATTTATTCTGCCTACCCTTAAGGTCCTTCTGAAATAGTCCATCTTCATTAGTGCTTTCATCCGTATCAGGAGCGTGCTTTAACAGCACATCTCTAAGACCACCTCTATTTTCTCAGCTTTACTTGGTACCACACGCATGCAGAGTCTACGCGTTTCCTAGTCGTATAGCTTCCTCAGTGCTGGACTGCCTTTCTTCATTTCACATCCTCAGAAAGCTAAGATCTTCAATCCCAGCATCTTCTCTGCCTCTTGGTAGTCTGCTACGGTGTGAAGCATTCCTAGAACAGGAGTCATGGTGATATCTGGGAGACTCCTATGTAAGACTGATGAAAAGCTGGTTTTTCCCGTGTCCCTGTCAATCCTGGCTCTGACACCGACACCGGAAAACCCGCTTTGTTAAGACCCCTTGTACTTTCTGCTTGGTGCATTGTACGGCCACGTGGCAAGGAAGCACACCACGGAGATGAAAGAACAACGGTGAAAGCAAATACCAACACACAGAACCTCTATATCTCAATAACGATCACCTCTCGTTTGCTGAACCGTCTTCTCTAGCTAGAGAGCTTTTAAGCAGATTTTTAAAGTTAGAGTTGAACTAAAAGTAACTGAAAGCTGAAATATTTATTCAATAAAAATTATCCAGAAACATAAACCTTGAGGACAAAAATCATGTGTCCATAAAGGATAAAACACAACACAACATTTTTGTGAGTGCTGACAAGCAAGAAAGTAGCAAATTCATTTACCAAATGAAAGAAACTTTGCTAAGTATTTTAAACAGACATAGTAACATATAATCTCTTATAGGAAATCTCACCCCTGTGCAGCAATATTTGAAATATATCTCAGTACTAAAAATATGGAAAAACTTTGTAAATCTTTTAACTTTGGAAGGTAACATCTTAAAAAGTACTAAATTTACTCTAACACCAACTGTTGGACAAAGTCAAAAAGTTTAGCAAATTTATCTGGGGCTGTATTGTTAACTTTTTCATCTAATAAAAGTCTTCACACCAAAGGGAATGCTGCAGTTCAACTGACTCTGTGAAAAGATCTACAGTAGACATAAGATTTAATAAATTAAAAGGTTGCTTTTTTATTATTTCTCTGACAACGGCCAATACTAGATGTTTCTGTAAAACAAATCACCAGTGATCTTTAAGAACCAGAATGCCAGTTGTGTTATAACAGTTTTAGGTTTTGTTTCATTTTATTTCTAAGTGCATTTTAACAAGGACATGTAATATTTGGTGCAGTCAAATACTGGGTTTTCTGTCGGACAAGATACTGCTAATATAAATAGTCAATCTTCCAGATGCTGGTTTTTATTCAAATTTCCAACATCTGCTCACAGAAAATCTGCTATAGGAATGCAAACTTACTTGTTGAGAATATACCTCCTTCTGGAGAGCAGTGCTCATTCTGCATTACCTGCCCTTTCTTTAGCAGAGGGGTTTTTTTGCAAATGCAGAATAAGTACACGCAGCACATGCTGACTCATGGCGCACACTGCTCATTTCCGTACAAATAGGAAGGTCAAAAGAGGTTAGGAGTTTCAAGCAAATCTTCACTTGCTTGAATGAAGCTGATAATTGAGAGAGATAAGCAGCCTTGGCAGATTGCTTCAGCCTTTCGGATCACCCGTAAAAGCACCTGTCCTATGCACAGGCTCTTGGCAAGGTAGCTTTGGCGGGTGCGCAGACGAGCCAGGCTGCATTGGTAGGACTATGAGTTTCCAATTCCCATTGCTCTGGCTTGGGTGCGTCAGCACGAGCGTGAGACAGCGACTCCCTGGGCTCCGCCATGTGAAGAGGTTGCCGCTGGCCAGTTGTGCTGGCCACACGCAGGCGTCAGAGGGAGGGTTATTTTGAGCTGGTAGTAGTCTGATCCGCGTACCACGTGCTCACTGGTGCCTGGAGGACATGAGGTGTGCTCCTGGAGAGCATCCTCTAGTCTAGTCATCCTCTGGTCTAGCCCTTTCAACAAGGCAGGTCGCGTGCTTCCAGACTGCTCCATGATGCAAACCAGTGCATGGGAAGTAGTGACAACTCGGGGAATTTTCTGCCAAAAATGCAACAACTGTTTTAATAGTCTTCCCCCTATCTCACAGGTTGTAACAGTGATACTCCTTTAATATTGAACTCATCCACTGCTGCAGCTTCAGCTTACACTGCCATTTAAATTAGAATTGAAAGTCTCTTAACGCACAAGTAAAAGAGGAATACAAATTCAACCTGTCCAAAATTAATGGCTCTGGGGTCCCAGCTTAAGCGTGCAAAGGAACATAACGCTGCTGTCCTCAGTGCCAAAAAAGGCCAGAAGTTTTCTAAACTAGGCAAACACACGCATACAATTTTTGAACAAATTTTGAAATGAAAAAATCAATGGAAATCTTGAATGTAAAAATAACCCAATAAAATCTTGTAGGAAATTGCTCCTTGGAACATATAAGAAAATATACTTGCTACAGGCATCTCCCATTTTGCCCAACAGCTTAGATTCAAATGTATACTCCTCCTTTAACACATTAGGTCCCAATCCCAAACTAAATTTAATAACACAATGAGAGGAAAAAAGGAAACAGAGCAACAGAAATCACTAAAAGAGGACATACAATATGTAATTTACCCAAGTAAACTGAACGTGGAACTGACCAAAGAAAATCTGGTTATTTGTTAGTTGTTTCTTCTTAAAGTCATATTGGGTATCTGGGTGACTGACATGTATTTGTGTGATGAACTATGTAGTGTGCAGGTTTTATTCCGAGGCTAATTAGCTTTTTATACAGAGAACTTATGAAAGGCTGCCTTATTTTATTTGTGAGTGACAGATTACCATTTCACCATTCTGTTGCTATGGCAATACCAGCAGCAAATAGTAAGTAGATAAACAGGATTTTGCATGTATTCATCCAGATATCTACTTTGGGACATATCATTCAGAGCAGTGTTCATTATCTAGCTCAGGACACACATGCCTTACATTTATGTGCCTGTATACTCCCTAACACAGGCTTGGTGAGGGTTTGTCGATTCAAGTTAATACAGTATATTTAAGTTAACACAGTATATTTGACAGTGTTAGCATGATAGGCTACTCAGGCAGAGTAATAAAGGGCCAGATTTTTCAGAAACATTCAGATATAGCTTTTTCCTTTATACATGTTCATGGCAAAAAAACAGAGAAAAGAGTGATTTAACACTTCTCATTATAGAGCTGTTCCTCATTTCACCCTTAAAAATGACTTATGCCTTTCAGGTGGGTAACAACATTAATAAGCAGAAATTACATTTTGCTCTCAGTAAATTACAAAACAGTGAGTTTGGGTTTCTTTTTTTTTCCAAGATCAGTCAGCAACCTAAGATCTTTACTAATAAGGAATGGATAATTTTAACTGGTTGCATTATGTGATGTATGAACAAGCATTCCCCACAGATTTAACTTAATTTTTGTCAATGAACCAAAAGCCTTTCTTTGCAAAGTATTTGAAGATGCTGTTCCTGGAATTAAAGTAATCAACAGTTCTTGGATAATGTGGGCAAGAGGAAGGACAAAAAAAAAAAATCATCGTCTCACATTTTAGCCATTTCCTTCTGAACATCAATTTTATATGAACAGAAAACAGCTGATGTATCCTGTAGTACCGGGAGTAAAATGAATTCAGTAAACACCCGGAGCGCGGGAAGGGATCCAGCGAGAGCCACAGAGAGCCTGGAGATGCCATGGGAGAGCTGAAAAGGGTTTTTACTGGACCTGCTGGAAATGAGCCTCGGCAGGAGAAGAGGCAGAGCGCAGCCTTTCTTTCTGCCAGTAGCTTATGATAAATGCTGGATGCGTTTCTGAATAGTCACTCAGACCAATAAAACTGATTACCTCATTTTCACACATATAGCTTACACTTCCAATAATTTGCTCTCTTTTAAATATACCCCGGTCTATAGATGCGGTTATCAGACCTCATCATCAGATGGGGTTTTCAGACAGCCCATGCTAAGTCGGGAGCGGGAGGGATGAGGAGCAGAACAAAGGCAGGAGAGCGTCAGGAGTGAAGGGAACGTGCCCAGTTAAGCTTCTTCCTTAATTCCTTCTGCCTGCACATTAACTACCTCATTGTGCCGCCGGAAGATATTTTCAAGATAACCTGTAGATTATACTCATGAAAATGCACGTATTTCCTCATAGAAATGGAGCTAAATGTTTATGAAATGAAAAAGATGCCTGTCAAAGTCCAGCTTTTTTTGCTACTATCTTAATACCGTGGAAAACACATAAGCAGATTCAGAAGCTATGGGGGATATTTATTTATTTTTTAAACCAGGAAGGAATCTTGCTCTTAATTCTAGAAATAGGAAACAAAAAATCCCACATATGTCACTGCAACATTTTTTTCCATCTGTTTACTGCTCTAATGCTGTTTGATAGCTTAAGTAAATAAGCAGCATCAGCTTACCGGATTACCTTCACAAAGAACCAAACAGGTAGGACGCATATTAAAATACACACAATATGTAATGAACAGGCAGGCAAATCTATTCCATATAACAGTAACGCAATGTAATCCAAGAGGATTATTTATCACTCTGCAGTTATCAAACTGTAATTCCAGTTCCCCTCATCTCCCCCCCATTTTTAGCTTGTGCTACATACAAATAGATACAAGTCTGTCCAAGGACAACAGCTTCTCCGATGGCGCTGTCTGCAGTAAAAAATAAGCTTTGAATAATTACATGTTCTTTTTCTGTTCCTAAACGTATTCCTCCCTCTGCTGTGTTGCAGGAGCACAGCATACCGACTGGCATGGGGTACGCAGTAGCTCCGCACCACTCCGGGGTCTACCCGGTTCACATCCAGCTGTACGAGGCCTGGAAGAAGGTCTGGCACATCCGAGTGACCAGCACAGAAGAATACCCACACCTGAAGCCTGCACGGTACAGACGGGGCTTCATCCACAATGGCATCATGGTACACTGCATTTCCATGCTTCATAGCAATAGTACTTTAAGTGACTCAAAAGTATGCTATTTTTACCAAACGTTTCAAGTTTTACAGCAATCATTAAAATTCTCTGTGATCGAGGATTTGTAAGGATGTCAAAATAGTGCATTTGTTATGCAGCCAGTTTTAAAAAAAAAAGAAAAATCACACAAACTCAGGCAACTGCAGATGTAATCCTCAGAAACTAAACGTGCTTGTAGTCCCATCAACTATCAACTGAGTTATAAATGCATAATTTGCAATTCATTAAACTGCCTAAGACCTATGTTTCAAGCTCTGGTTCATCTTTATGCATGAAAGGATTTAGAAATCCACCACCTGGGAAGGTGAGCAGGTGTAAGTAATCTCCTCCAGCAAGTATGACATTTCTCTGAGGCTGAGGTTTCATTCTGAGCTTTGCTCCTGAAACTCCCAGAGCCAGGGACTGGACACATGCCCGACTCTTCCAGACCATGCGTTGGTGCGAGGAGAGAGAAGGTTCCTCACATACACACTTCAACTGCATGAAGGGCAGGAAAATGTATAAAATTATTTGGCCTGTCTTACCAGCCAGCTGCAAGCCGGTAAAACACAAAAATTGAATATGCATAGGTGAAGTTAGAAATATTTCAAGGGCAGATCCCGGGAGGCTTTAAAGCCCCAGCTGACTTGAATGCAAGATTTGTCTTCTATGCATAGAAAGACAAAATTGTGATCCCCTAAACAAGACCAAAGGAATGTCTTAATCGAAACCAAGAAGTTACTGCACAGGGTCCGATTACTATTGGAACAGACTCAAATTCAGCAGTGCATTTACACATGTATTAAAATGCTTTGCTGAATGTAGGTTTCATTTGTTGTTTTAACTGAGTAGAAGAGCGAAAACACTGACTGGAGGGAAATAAAAGGCCTTCCCCAGGTGAACGATGTCTCTGCATGGATTAGGCAATACCCATAAGCCCTGACAGTTGTTGTCTTTTCTTTACCAGAGCCCTTTGATAGTACCTAGCTAATAAAGTAACTAAACCACCTTGTTCTCCAAGATGAGTTTGTTTTCCCACACCTGCTGGCTTGCTTCTGACATGCAGCCTCTTGATTTATGACAGGACGGGGAGCTGACCTCGGGCAGGTCTCACGCGAGCGTCCCACCAGTCCTGTACGCATTTCACAAACAGGAATGAGGGGCTCAGTACGGTTTGCAGGACTGAGAAAAGTATGAAGCAACAGGTCTTTTATGGTCCACAGCCTTGAATACAAATTCAGTTCAATGTCTCAAGAACAGTGAGATTAATTGCCTGAGATAGCAAAAACAGCCAGGAAGCACTATTTATCTGCTAATAAACTAACCTTGCTAAGGGAAGAGAGGTTTGGCGTTTTGTTTTCTTTCTCTTCCAAATGCCAGGAAACAAACACTTATTATGCGTGTATGAGCTGAATAAAATGGTCTGCATGAAAGCTCAGCGCATGTGTGTCGCAGCTTTTCAGAGCTGGCATCTGGAAATCTCCACATCTGCAGGACCGCTCTTGCTTACCACGGGAGTACAGAAGGCACAAAGGAGCCCATAAACAAACACGCCAGAGCACAGGGGCAGAAAGGGTTGCAGTTTTGTTTCTTTGAGTTGCTGGAGGGATTCGGGTGGCTGCGCCAGGGTGAGTTCGCAGAAAGGAGTTAATGTCACAACGGCGCTGTTATTTTGTTCTCAGGTGCTCCCTCGACAGACCTGTGGCCTTTTCACTCATACTATTTTTTACAAGGAATATCCTGGGGGTCCTCATGAGCTGGACAAAAGTATCCGAGGAGGTGAACTCTTCCTCACCATTCTCCTGAATCCCGTAGGTACCTTCTTTTGCTATTTTTTGGACATGATGCCTAACGGGGAGGAGGGAGGGAGGAAGGGAAGGGGATCAGTTTCCTTTGATCTTGTTTGGAAAATAAAAAATCAAGTCCACTTGTTGCTCAGAGGTAACAAGCAGTTTAAGAGGAAAGGAGCAAAATGTCTTCTGCTAATTTCTAACTACAACTGTATGCAACAAGTTACTAGAAAGTGCATTAATTTCAGCTCCATACCGTTTCCCTGAACCTGGGTCCCCGTGAGAGAAGAGTGTGCTGACCTTGTCTGACTGAGACTGAAAGAAACCAGTGAGGGTAGAGAAAACTGTGTGATCTTATTCCGCTTTTCCTTTTTTCCATAACCTTGGCTCTTCAGGCACGCCTGGTACAGCTCGATAGAAACCCCAGGGCTCAGGCCTGATATCATTCCCCCACCACTGGCTCTTAAAAATACTAAAAAATGCAGCTAAAAAAAGTGCAGCTAAAAAATACTTCAAGCAGTACATAGCCTTCTAATGAGCATTTTTGCTTTGTGCAGTGCTGCATTTTTTTCTCTGTCAACATTACATGAACAATAAACGATATAGATGTATGCATGTGTGCACATATAAGCAACCTACATATGTATAAACACACACATATATATGGTTTAATCAAAAGTGCCACAGACTTTAAGGCTGATTTGCAGAGCTATCACGCAATTTTGTCTCTCAACTAATAAAGCGGTCTGAACCGCGCCGTGCTAATATACACATGCACACACACATATGACAACACGATATAGGTGGATGCATAAGTGTGATTGGGCTTACCAAGGATCGGGGAGGAAAGCTACCTGACTGCAAATGCTATATTTTGAAGTCACAGTTCTCTTGCCTGTGAACAACAGTCAGGTGCCATTTAAGACAGCAGCCTAGAGGTGGAAGGAGGAAGGACAAGAACAAAAAAAAAATCATATATCAATTTTTTTTTTGCCATTGTCCTCCCTTCTTCCTGTTCCACCCAAACAAGCTATACTACTCACAAGATAAATGCCTTGTGTCTTGCCAGGTGGCCTAATTTTCAGCAGTTTTAAATTGCAGTACTCATTGACTTCTCTGCAGAGTTACAGAAACTTTAGGTGGAGCTAACTCTCAAATCCAGGTCACTTTTATTTAGAGACCTATAGATAGATTTTGGTATTATATAATTAGGCGAAAATTTTGGCTGGGGAGCTAAGTTGGCATCTGAGTCAAAGATTCAGCAGGCTTAAAGAAATGGGACATTTCTATTAGGAATTTTTCTGTACGATGCATGTGACACCTAATTTGAGAATAAAAAATATCATAGAATAGTTTGGGTTGGAAGGGACCTTTAAAGGTCTAGTCCAACCCCCCTGCAACGAGCAGGGGCATCTTCTACTAGATCAGGTTGCTCAGAGCCCCGTCCAGCCTGACCTGGAATGTTTCCAGGGATGGGGCACCCACCACCTCTCTGGGCAGCCTGTGCCAGTGCTTCATCACCCTCAGCATGAAAAATTTCTTCCTTATATCTAGTCTAAATCTACCCCCCTTTAGTTTAAAGCCATTCCCCCTTCTCCTGTCGCAACAGGCCCTGCTAAAAAGTTTGTCCCCATCTTTCTTGTAAGCCCCCTTTAAGTATTGAAAAGACCAAAAAGGTCTTCACAAAGCCTTCTCCTCTCCAGGCTGAACAACCCCAACTCTCTCAGCCTTTCTTCACAGGAGAGGTGCTCCATCCCCCTGATCATTTTTGTGGCCCTCCTCTGGATCCGCTCCAACAGGTCCGTGTCTTTCTTATGCTGAGGGCTCCAGAGCTGGTCGCAGTGCTCCAGGTGGGGTCTCACCAGAGCAGAGGAGAGGGGCAGAATCCCCTCCCTCGACCTGCTGGCCACGCTGCTTTGGATGCAGCCCAGGAGACGATTGACCTTCTGGGCTGCGAGCGCACATTGCTGGCTCATGTCCAGCTTTTCATCCACCAGTACCCCCAAGTCCTTCTCGGCAGGGCTGCCCTCAATCCCTTCATCCCCCAGCCTGTATTGATACCGGGGGTTGCCCCGACCCAGGTGCAGGACCTTGCACTTGGCCTTCTTGAACCTCATGAGGTTCACACAGGCCCACTTCTCGAGTTTGTCCAGGCCCTGTTCTTTATCCTGTCTCTCCATTACCTGCAGTTCTCCCTGGCTGGCCTTTCTTGCCATAGTTTCCTTAAGTGTAACTTGGCTCATCACTGTCTTGGGATGCTGCTGGAATTTATCCATAGCTTTCTCATACTTTGATGAATACCTGTGCATCTTTCACTTATCTGAAGATTTCCTCAGATTTAGGCAGTGTATCAGTCTGTAGCAGAGTATGTTCTTACTCCACGAGAGATGTTTAGAATAGACCCAATTCCTCAGTCAATCACCATGTCCAAGCCTGTGAGCATGCTCAGACCACCCTGACTTCCTCCCCTACAACTTGCCTTTTCCCTAATTTCAGGTTTTTCTTCCTTACTGACAGCAAATAAGCAAGAAGGCACAAGCTCACAGTTGCTTATTAGAAATTTCAGCCTTTGGATCTTTTAAATGATTGCATCCAAATGTTCTTTCCAAAGACAGGCTGAGGCTATGGGGAATGGTAGCTCTTCAATGAGTCTAAAAATTATTTTAAAGGCTACTATTGAACTCTGAATGAAATCAGATAGGCCTATGCCACCATTTATTACACTCTCCATAATTCCTTAGCCCGGGGTCTCCAGGCAGCTCCCAAGCAGGACCAACCTCTGAGGTGCCAGAGCATTCTCCTTCTGGGAGCTCCAACAACCCCAGCTGCTTGCGCTGGCCCTGCAGGTGGTTTCCCCCAGCCGAGTCCAGTTGCTTCCCCTAGGAAAGGGCCAAATCCCTCCCTAGACGGGTCCTGCAGTACAGACGGGTGCTCTTGGTGCCCCGCTGAATGTGACACAGAATATTTGAGAGAAGCAGTTCTACCATCTGCCTTTTAGGTTTCAGGAGTGATGCAGCAGAGATGGGACCTTTCCTAGGAAGGCAATATGTAATGGCCGGCAAAGCATTCCAGATTTAATCATGCATCTGTGATGTTCATGACAGAATTAGAAGATCGTCTTCCAAAGAAAAGGAGGGGCAGAAGATTTTCTTCCATTTTCTTCAGTACATGAAGTCATTGTTTTGGCCAAGCTATGTTCCAATAACTTGAGGGTGCAATATGTATTATTGGGTGGTATTTGAAAAGAACAGCTTTTGTATACTGTTAATGTTTGATTCCCCCCTCCCACTTCTATTATTTTCTATCTTTACCTCATCAAAACTGGTATTTTACTGAGCTAAGCGACACAAGTGAAATACTGACATGCACTTCCCTAACTCTGAGTTAAGTATGAATCTGTTCCAATATAAGTGCTTATTCAGACAGGAAGAAATATAATTTAATCATGTGTGAGCTGAAGTAAGATATACCACAAAACCCCACCATCATTCAAGTCAGGTTGGTACACTACCCTATGAAATATGCACTGACTGACAACAGTAAAAGCAAAATCTAGCCTTATCTCAGAAGGAAACTGGTGTGAGTAGGAAACACAATCATCTATATTCATACACCCTTTTTCTTTTTTTAAATACCACGTTTGGACAGCACACAAATGAACAAACAGGAAGACCTTTCTTTTATTCAATGTAAGAGGTGGTGTAGTGTTTTGGTGGTTAATTTGAAAAAGTTTACAGATTATTATCTAAAATCTATGGTATCTTCTAAAAGGATCAGCAGAGTGCCTATTCCACTGGCCAACTGCAAATTCAGTTGAATTAAAAAAATATGCTTTGAACGTGATATGTTCTCCAATCTGGCAGCAGTGCATAGTGGAATAGCAACAAGAGACTTCCTATCTTATATCCTAGAAGATTTTCACACACCTCCACTCATGAATAAGCTTCCTTGGTATTTGGATATCAACCTGTGCAGTTCAGGGCTTTACCAAGAGCACAGTTCAGGGGTTCAAAACCATAATTTAAAATTTTGTTGTTGAGTCATGTTGAATGAGATGCCTAATGTAGTCCCTGGATAGAAACCATATCCATAAAATAAAATCCTAACCAGAACACACCGTCCCCCCCTAGCATGTAAGCTGCTTTACACATTGTTGCAGTTATCCTACTTCAAGTTTTGCAGGAAAGGGATTGCCTGTACCATTGTGTATTTTTGCATTATTGACATTGTTTAAAAATATTTTTCGTTTACTCTTTAAAAACACCGGCCAGACTCTTTCCTGGTGTGGAGGAGATTCGCAGAAATAGAGTAGCTCCTATTAATTCTACTGCCACGTGGTTGCACAAGTCTCCCGCTCACCAGGCTCTGGTCTCAAGCAGGTGTGCAATTGCCACCGGCAGTAGTGTGAGTTATGCACATACAGCAAGGGGAAAGGGGAACCCCTCCGCATGGATGGTGCGCTCTTCTGGAGGGTGAAGATGGTATAAAACTGTTTCTGCTTGCAGAAAGAGAACGTACGCATGTGCACTCTCACAGCGCTGCCAGGCTACCATGAGAACTGAAGTTACATACAAATTGTGTGTGTTATTACCATAAAAGATCATATTCCAGAGTCCAAGATTGGGTTAGAAATCTCCTTATGCAGCTAGTTATCTGCCCTGTGGTGCACAGTGTCATTCACTACACCCGTCTAGTTCGAAAAGCACAGGGGCAACAACAAAAAAAATGAACAAAAAAGGAATATCTGGTTTCACAGAGCCCTTTCTACAACTACAGCAGACGATTGTTTTGTTATCATTTTATGAGGTGCCTTCTTGATCATCAAATAGGCTAGAAGGTAGAAGAGGGTCTCTGATCAAGTTTGTGATCATTGCCTGTCTGTCTCATTTCTGTGGGGTTTTTTTGCTCCCTTTGCCAGTTTTTACATTGGTATGTTTCTGCAGATGAGCCTAGCAATAGTTGGGCAACAATTCCAAGTTAGATGTGATATATAACAACATTTTGGCTTTAGACGCTTGAAAAACTAGATGCTTTCCCTATAAAAACAAACCAACCCATAAATAATTGCTAATATACTTTTTAAACTGAAAATAAAGTGAGCTGTGCAGTTCAATGACATCTTCCCAAAGCAGCTCTGGTAAGGGCTGGTCTCCCACACATTGCACAAGTGTCTGTTTGCTCCTGGCTTCTCTTTTGGAGGCAGCTACCTAGTTTTCTCCAAATCAAAACCCTGGACCTGGGTTTTGAGGATGGTTTACTTTAGGGGCTGTTCCCAAAAGCCAGTCCGGAGAAGGATGCATTGGCTTTGGCTCTCTGCAGATCTCCAACACCATTCCCAGCAGGCTTTCAATCCTCACATCTTCCCACTCTTTTGCTCTATGTCATTGAGTGTGCAACACGTATTACCAGTGTCACGCATAAAAACGTCCCTCTAAGGCAACAACATCATTCTCACACTTCAGACACTTAAAAAACAGACGGACAAAATAATTGTTATATTTTTGAGCCTATGTGCAGAAACGCTATGTGGTGGGAGCAATGTAGGCATGAGCTTACTCCATGAGTGGATACGGAGGAGCAGCACACCCCACATCTCATACCCCCACCTACACACAAAGCATCGCTGCTGTAAGGCATCTCCTACCGCTGCAAGAAAATGACCGAAGCCGTTGGAGCACTAAAACCAAAAAACTTCTCTCACTTTCAGTTTGCCTTGTTGAAGAGACATGTAGGTGAATCTATTGCTTAAGAAGTAGACTAACAACACTAGCTAAAAAAGTGCAAAGAGGTGCTGCACAGTTTGGCCCCTCTTTCCCTTCACCATCCAGCACCAGCTTCCTTGCTCAATTCACTGGCTTCCTTGCTTCATCTTACTAGTCCAACAGTTGCCCCCCTTTACACCAACTGGTACCGTATATCTTCACTAGTTAGGGAGGACGAGTACAGCTGAGAATAGTTCAGTTCATGTCCACGGTTATTCTGAGGCAAGGCTTCCAGAAGTGAAAAGCCATACTTTACTCGCCGGTACATAGAATTATTACAGGTTTCACACACACACACTTCAAGACAGTCTTTTTCAGACTGTTTCAAATTTTAGAAATAATCACAGTGCCTTGATTAAAATCAGCACAACACCAGCTTTTGATGTGGATTACAGCTATTTAGCTGTCTAAAAACAAACTAAAAGTCAGCTATTTCTGGCCTTCTAGCTTAAGATGTCAGGGGCAAAGGAAGAGAAACCTGAAAGTCTATGAATAAGTGGTGACACAAGCTGTTCTGAAGAGACGCAGATGCATGATAAGTGGATGAATAAACTTTAGTGTGAATAGCAGCCCAAGCACAACAGAACCAAAGTCAACATCAACGCCAGCTTCCAGGAGAACTACTGCCTGCTTTTCGACCCTATAACCACCGACCTAATGCTCTCTCTGCATTGGCATCGATACATTGAACAGGTCAACCACATCTAACCGAAACAGCCCCCTGCAGAGTTAAAAAACAAGTAATAGATCACAGTTCCTTTCATTGCACGGGCATGGCATCTGCCCTACAACCCTGCTTTGTTCAGGAAAATGCCTCGCCTGGATGATGTAGACCAGAGTTTCCAGGCCCAAAGCGGTGACTTGATTTGTAGCTGTGTTTTTAACAGGATTTCAGCAGTGAAGACGGGTTGTAAAAGATAGCACAGAGAAATTCATGTTTCCTTAGGCTGTTATGACATCCATTTATAATATCCCATCCCCCCAAACAAGTGTAAGTAGGAACACAAATAATCAAGTTATGACTAAACATTTTTTCAATTAGTTTGATTACTGAATCACATTTCAAGAATAATTAAATGTGGGGAAGAAAATTTACTAAATAGGAATAATGTATCAGATAGGAAAAATTTATTTACAACTAATTTAGGGCCAGACTGCAGCTCTCTCAATGATAATGGCGAGCAGTAACACTGACGTTGCAGTACACTGACTGCGACACTATTTCTTCTGTGAGTATATATTCCATGTACTTCACATGTGAGAAGTTCACAAAGTGGCCTCAGCAGGGAGCAGGTGGGAGATAATGCAGTTTTTGCATGAGGTGAGGAACCTGCAGCTAAATCTTGAAAAAGGTAAGAACTGAGTATCTGCTAGCCTTTCCGAACTTTAAAACACACCACCAATAAAGGCTTCTGGCCAATTCTCCTTTTTCCCCTCCTGAGCCTAGACAAGCAAGTGGTTTACAGGAACCCTATCCATTACTCAGGTTTGAGTTAGCAATTACAGCAGATGTATTAACAAATAAATATTAAGCTCATATACCAAAAATGTTTGCACTTCCACGAAGTGATACCACGTAGATGGTTAAATTAGAAAATGCCCAAGTGACATTGTCTTAGGATAAAGAGTTTGCAGAGATTGTCAAGGGGATCTTCTGACGGATTTTTTTTTTTTTAATGGCTTTACTGAATACTCTGTGGCTCAGAGAGATATTTTCACTTTCTAATTTATGAATCCTAAAGATGAGTCATGTCTGGCAGAGATGATTTAGTAGTATGCAGAGGAGGGATAAATTCCACCAAGACAGACAGAAATCAAACCAACTTTCCTTTGAGCGCTAATGAGGGTTACACGAATCCCAGCCAGACCTTTCCAGGATCCAGCTAACATGGAAGGCTGCTCAAGTCTAGAGTTTGGGGTACTTATTCTTTGCATAAACACTTCAAAACAAAGCTCATTAAAGTTAGTGGAAAAAGTCTCAGCGAACAGACTGGGTTTGAAATAGTGCAACTCTTTCAAAAGGTATCAATCTAGCTCCTTTCTGAAGGGCTTCGTTCATTTGGAGGCATAGAACAATAACAAGGAGTTTCAGATGTATTTACAAATAAGAAATACACAAACAGTTTGGGACAGAAAATGAGACATTACTTGCTCTTGGAGTTTTCCTTTACTATTTTATACAAGAAAAGCAATGAAACATTCAACTGAAATATTTTTTTCTCCCTTGCCAGACCAAAGCTAGATGTTCAATCAGTGTTATGTTATCATCATCGATGTTATTTACTTTGTGGTTGGACAAACAACATCAAAAAATCAGTTATTCACTAAATCTTAATTGGGACAGAACTCATAAAAGTCGTATCATCAGCACTTCCATGTCAGTGGTGAAAATAAAGCAGCAAAACCACCACAGTCAGTAGAAATAAGCAAGGGAAGAGAGAAAAAGACATCTAGAACTTCAATCAAAAATGTAAAAAAAGCTTTACAAAACTGCTTTTGGGCCTAATCTAATTTTGATAGTAAAATAAACCTTTTTGCAAGACTAAGATTCTTATCACTGTGCTGGGACAGCATGTATGTCTATTAATTGTAATAAGATCTTAAAACAAGGATGTACATTACTAAAGAAAGTATGTTGCTACTAAGACATATCTTCAAAGCCAGGAATTTAATACCAAAGAGCATCAGACAAGAAGAATACCATGTCCTTAATCTGAATATAACACTACCCAGCTACATAAATGTGATAGAAAATTCTCTGGCTCTGACCAGCATTGTAGCAACCCGATCCCTTGTGAAAAAATATTTGGGTTTTCTGCAGGTGTACAGCATTCCACCGCTTCAACAGAAAAAAACAAAGTCAACCTAAGACTTTTCTTAATTTATTTACTTTTTAAACCATTTTGAACAGCATCATTTCCTTTTCTCTCTTCCTAAACCTTGCCAATTCTTTACAAGCTTTTTGCAGAGCTTTGAGGTGCTTTCAAAGATTTTTTTTTTATGTTTGCTTCATTGAGTTACATAACTATAAAAAAATTTATGGCATTTCAGGGAGTTCAACATTTCAGTCATTTTCAGCATTTATTTTTTTTTATTCTGCTTCTCATTATTCACTTAGCTTAATTGCCCTTTAGAATAACTTTATCCATTCCCAAAATATATTTGTAAAATCCCCCTTCCTCTTTGTTCACTTCACCAGTGCTGTGCCATATTCCTTTTCTTTGCCCCCCCCCCCTTTTTTTTTAAATACCTTCCCATCAAACTTTACATGCACTTCTGTCTTTGACATACTCGGTAGAGAAAGACAAGTTAACTGGCATTAAAATCAACCTGCATTAAGGCACCTTCTTTCTTTTGAAAGAGAGCTTTGGTATGAAAGCTGTGATGTGCCAATCAGAGCAACACAATTTCTAAGGCACACTCATGGTCACATCATCTGCTATCAGGAACAAACACGGAGCATGAGGTGGAGCGAGCAAAATGGGATGAGCAGAGCAAATCCCTTGCTTTGCTTCAAAATGTAAACCATGAAAATTTATAATTAAAAGAGCGTTCAAAACATACAGTTCCCAAACTGAAATACTTTTGCAGCAAAAAGCAGGTTTCTCATACGAAAAGTTAGGGAGCGCTCTCGGAATTTAAATTTAAGGAGGATTTTCCACATCCAAATGTCAGGCTCAAAACTAAGTGGGTTCAGTCCATGTTCTCTGACCGTTGCCCTTCATTCAGTCTCCTGAGAAATGCTCCGACATATTTAAAGCATGCTTTTACAAATTGTTCTATATATCACATCTTCAGCATCTGCAAGGTCTCCCAGTGTTGGTTTTCTAGTTCGTCTCCTTTACTCCCCTGCTTCACAGACGATAAAGAGCAGTCATAAACATTTAACAGCCAAGATAAGCTAATAAATACAGCCCTAAATATTATGGCCCCTACAAACAAGAGTGAGAGAGTAATTTCTCCTAAAAAAAACCTCTTTAAACCAGAGAGCTTTTTATTAAGCCAGCAAGTGACAGCACAAAAGGCACCTCAGTCGAACACTAAAGCAAAAATAACTGCATCAGGCTTTAAGAAGAACCAGCAAGACCCACTTGCTCAGTTGAGCAGTCAGTTAGTTGGATTTACTTGCCAGTCCGGTGCATGTTTTTCTCATTATCTGTTCACCTTGAAAAGCTAATGGATAACCCTTAATACTACCACCGCCTTTCCTGCAGTGCCCTTCCTATTTTCTGCTCCGCTCTAGCCCCATTTCAGGCCTGCAGCCACCAACCCCTTCGGAGAGACAGTGTCAAGTTAACGCTGAAACCAAAGCAGGTGTAGACCTTGCTGTGTATGCAAGGACAAAGTTTCTCGCAAAGTACGACGCAATCTTTGGCCACATTCAAACAGTGGAAAAGCTTGCAGAAAATGAAACCTAATATGAGACCCCCACTGCCTCGGGACATTCCCATCTCTGCCCTGGTCACGGCTGAACACACTAAGATTTTCTGTAGCCTGAACCGAGAAGGTCGGATATCCCTAGAGAGGCAGTTAAATTGAAGATCTCTACCAAGGATCAGCCTGTTACTTACATCCAGTGTCTTAATTCTCAAGATACTTCTCTTTTCCTGTTCTTCTTTCCTTTTCCTCCTTGTTACACACATGAACTTGGCTGGGCTGACTCTTCCTTTCCCCTTCTCGCAGGGTGTTTTAATTCAGTCTCCCAGCGTCTCCTTTTCATAGCTCCACCATAAAGAACCTGCACAGGCCATTCCTGCATTTTATTTTTATATATATAAATCTCTTTACTCTAGATTTATACTTGCATCACCACATATTATCCAGAGACACGTGCATACCCTGCATAAAACGTTTTTTGTCCACAAAGCCAACAAAATAAGACATATTTGCAACTGACAGATCAAGCCGTTTTTAAAGTTAGAAAAAGAGAAGTAGCAGAAAAAGGGAAAAATTAAACACTTTTTTTAAACTCCCCTTCCTACTTCAATCAAACATCCGTAAGAAGCTTTAACCTGAGATGAAATGTGGCATATGAATTTCAGGAAGATTAGCTTCTTTTGCGGGAATTTGGTTGTCGAGAGTGAAATCAGACTTGTGATTGAAAGGTAACTTTGAACTCAACTCCAGAGAAGCTACAGACAGTCCATAATAAAGGTATGTTATTATTCTGACTTTGAACAAGGTGTGATCACATGTTGCAGGGGTAGGCAAATTCTTTGTAAGTGTCATGGGGCACTTTTAATTGAGGGCCACTTAAATGCCTTTACATTTTTAAACTCTCACAGTAACTAAAGGGTTATTGTTCATTTCCAGTCTGCTAGATCTAGATTCTGCATGTCCCGTATGTGCCATACTTCGAACATTTTGTTCTTGTTTCCTGTTCTCACTCATCACAAAAACAGATGAGAATCACACGTTATTGCTTCAGAATATTAAAAGTAAATGCAGAGAGGGGTTAATTTATACCTTCCACAAGAGGTTTGGGAGTGTTATTATGAAACATCTTGAGTGTTAATAATATTTTTCTTTTTATTTGCTTTGTTTCTCTGAGCATAGCTGTAGAAAGAATAAAAAATAACCTTGGGTATTGTAGGAAATACGCTGCAATCCAAAAGTAATTCACAATGCAGTTCTGCTAAGGACCCTGTGAATAGAGCATCTCAGCATGTTTCAGGAACAGGAAAAAGAAAGCAAGTAACCTTCCCACTATAAAAATGCCAATACTTGTTGAGCCACAATTAGCAGGCTACTGCCTATAGGGACAGGCACGTCCCTCTCCAACACAAGAGGGATAGGTTTGTTTTACCAAATTAAAAGGGAGTTTTGTTATTAACCAGCTACAGCAGAATTTGTCTTAATGGTCACAAACATACCAAATCAAATGAAAAAAAGAGCTGGGCCTTATTCTTCTTTGTACAGGGGCCCATTAACCTGCCAGGACAATGTAAAGAACCGTTTTACTGCATTAAGCGAATGTTACAGTGAAGCATGAGAGAGTGGCCAGGCGCTCATCCCTGTAGAGAGGACCATGGGGTTGCCATCCCGGGAGCATCCCAGCCAGAGCTGCCCGGGCAGGCGGTATAACTGCAGGGCACAGTCATTAGCTTTCGCCTGAGGAAGAGCGCAGTATCTCTTCTTTATTCAGAAAAATACTTACATCCCATGCACGTTCGGCATTGTAAACACTTCTGTTTTCTTCCTGCCACAGCACGTATTAAGGTTCAATACAACAAACATACATTTGTTTTGAAAGATGCACACTGCAAAAGTGCCTGTATCTACAGCACAATTGCCCCTTCCCCTAAAGATATCTCCTTTTGCAACTAAAGTCCTGTAAGCACTGATAACATGATAGAAATATTATTAAGCAAACATAAAAGTTGAAGCCACTTTTATCTTCCAACTCCAGGTGTTTGATTAAATCCACTCCAACCTTGCTCAGACTTTGGAATCTTTTTTCCCCTTTGTAAATCATTCTTTTTTCCTTCATCCCACATGGCTACCCCAGCTGCAAAGAGCCCGTATAGGAAAATATTAACCCATGGAAACTCAAGCCTTCAGCAGCATATTTAGAAACTAATTAGCTTGAAACTCGGAGCACGAAGAAAATATTTCAAGGATAACACATCTCCTTCCTTTCTTTCATGACATTTTCCTTCGTTATGAAAGCTGATAGTCCACACCATGCATTTAGGTACTTTATCAGAATTACTTCCCAGCAAGTTAGGTGATGGCAGAAATAGTAACAAATGACTGTGTGTCAACAAGGGGGTTATTGGCTAAAGAGAAAAAGAATCTGTTACCTTCAAGCACACACCATACGATAATTTATTAAAGTGTCAGGAGCAAGTCTTTAAGGTAAAAATGAGCTGACTCAGAATTCTCCGATTATTGAAAATGAATCCTTAATAGAAGTAAATGGACAAGAACAAAATTTCCTTGCTGTGTTTGCCATTCAAAATTAATTGGAAAGTGGCTGATTTGAGAATATTATATCCTCTAGTGAACTGAAAATGCTGGGGTTTTTTTCTTCTAAAACCAAGAGTAGAGAATTAAATTAACTGAGGTTTGTTTGCTCAGAGTAAGCCACCAAAATGGATTAATTAATCATCATTTATGAATACTCTATAACATAGAGCAGCCAGGTCTTCATAAAACTGCAAGAATAGCAACATGACAGTAAAACAGTTATAAAAACAAATGATAAATTTCCTGCATCTCTCCAATCTGTATCAACTTGCCTGGCATTTCTTTCTTTGCAGTTTGAAAGAAAGTATCCTGGTGAAAACTCTTATTCAGTGTTTATAAGAAGGCTCAGTTTAAACGGGGTGATTTACAGTTATTCTACAACTGTGTGCGCTGTGCAGGGTCCTGGGCAGTAATTTCCATAGGGAATGTCAGTACTGCTCTGAGAGACTTTACCTTCCTCTACCTGGATACTATGAAGTGCCACATTAATGATAGACATAATTCATTCCATCATTCAAAACAGTTAGAACCAGATCTGACTTAAGCACATCTATAAAGAGAAATGTCAAAGAAAGTCGTTTATGGACTCTTATCCAAGCTAATAATCATTTTGACCATTATTTGCCATTAGCAGATATGGGAGCACATTTCTCTCTCCCAAAGTTCAGCCGGCTCAGAGGACTATGTTTTAACTCATTGATTGGAAGGATAAATAGGGAGAAAAATGACTGAAGATCCAGTTAAAAAAAGCAATGGCACTAGGTCAGGCTACTGTTGAACTTACCAAAGCCCTATTGAAGAGTATAGGGCAGCTTGCATCTTTGCCTGTTGTATTGAGCCGTGATCTGTGAAATACTGTGCTTCCTCTATGGGTATTAACACTGACTGCCCCCAAACAACGTTATGCACCTGCAGTGCTAAAGCAAATGCTTCGTTTCTTAAGGTGGTCAGTCCAACAACATTAAAGTCCACGTTTACTTTAGGACTAGTTTCATCCTGCCTAGAAATATTTTCCCTAGAACCTGCCAGAGCAGTCAGGGGACATCTCCAAGCTGTGAGATGACAAAATTTAACCCTGGGTCATTGCAAGTGAACAAAATTTGATGGAGCATTCCCAGGTGACCCGCAGTGTATATGCAGAGAGACTCGAGTCAAGCACACAGCTTGGCTCAAATGCAGTGTTCATAAATATTTATTACCACTGTTATTAGCTATTTGGCAGCCTGGCCACTGCTGGCTCCCCTGGTTGAATGCTGTCTAGTTGTTTACACAGATTCCTGAGTGGCAGAGTCTCCTCCTCTTATCCAGGAACTGCAGCCATGCAGGTACTACACACTTAGAGCAAACTCTCTCTTAATTATATCTCATCATATCCTCTGCTGTCTACATAACTAAGGTTTGATGTTGCTTAAAACATAAGCATCGTATTTAGATTTTTTTCAAAGTGATGAAAGCTGTTTATTTCCATTAAAATAAAAGTCCTCTATAGCCCTGCTCCGTGTTGCAGAGCAGAATTTGTGATATATCTGGAGCGTGTCCAAAGAAGGGCAACAAAGCTGGTCACGGGTCTAGAGCACAAGTCCTGTCAGGAGCAGCTGAGGGAACTGGGGTTGTTTAGCCTGGAGAAAAGGAGGCTATGGTTGGATATCGGTTGGATAGTCGGAAAAATTTCTTCAATGAAAGGTTGGAAAAGACCCTTAAGAACATCAAGTCCAAACGTTAAACTAGCACTGCCAGTCCACCACTAAACCATGTCCCTAAGCACCACATCTACACGTCTTTTAAATACCTCCAGGGATGGTGACTCAGCCACTCCCCTGGGCAGCCTGTTCCAGTGCTTGACAACCCTTTTGGGAAATAAATTTTTCCTCATGTCCAATCTAAACCTCCCCTGGCACAACTTGAGGCTGTTTCCTCTTGTCCTATTGCTTGTTACTTGGGAGAAGAGACCAACACCCACCTCACTACAACCTCCTTTTAGGTAGCTGTACAAGGTGACAAGGTCCCCCCAAGCCTCCTTTCCTCCAGGCTAAACAACCCCAGTTCCCTCAGCCGCTCCTCATAGGACTTGGGCTCTAGACCCTTCACCAGCTTCGTTGCTCTTCTTTGGACACGCTCCAGTAGTACCGCAATGTCTGTCTTGTAGTGAGGGGCTCAAATGATCAGTGCTGTCATCATTTCACTCCCACAGACCCAAAAGCAAAAATTTTACTTTACTCACCTATACAGGGGAGGCACAGTGTATTATTTAGAATTATTTTTGCACTTTTCCATATTGTGATAAATACAAGGCTTGTAAGACAGCACTGCCTACGGCGCACCACTCAAAGGCACTGCAGAGGACCTTGGACTAATGCTGGCCCATGGCCGTCATTCACCCGTCAGCTCAGGCCAGCCCTCCTGCTGCGACGGCGGTACTGTCAGGACAATATTTGCAACATTAAGAACAGTAAGGGAGAACTATCATTATTTCACTGCAGTAATAGAGAAAGCTTCATGATTTTCTGTAGATGCAGCCAGAGCGAGATGTAATTTGGTATCAAACTGTTGCCAAGGAATACTCACATTATTCATTGGCACAAAATAATTGAAGCTGAACTGATTTTTATCTGCAGAGGATTATGACTAAAGAGGTTGACAGCCTTGACCAGTATTTTGTAGTTGCTTGATAGAAGTTAACAAGGAACATGCGACATATACTGTCAAGGAAAAGGGTTATTGATAGCTATCTCCTTGTACAAACTCCTTTGATCATCTTTGAAAACTGAGGACCAAAACCATCTGAGACTTCTCAGAGCTGTGTCTTTGATGATACTTTTATTATTCTGCCAGAAATGGTTGGTGTACAAATCTGACTTAAGACAATAGTACCCAAATCCGTTTTCATCTGGTTCATTTGTATAATTTGAAGTTGGGTTTATTCTTGAGTCTGAACTGAATAGGTTTTTTTTTTAGAGGAAGTTTACAGCCTAAGGAAGTCTTTCCAATGAGAAAACACAGATGGCAACAAAACAAATTCCTATATCATGAATTTCACTTAAAAATGAAAATATTTCCTTATAACAGGAGGATTGAATTGCTCTAGACTTCTGCAAAGACTTCATGGGGCCCACAGATGTAACTGGTAGCACTGCATTTGTGCAGAATTCATTAAACTTTAGCCGCAATTAGATGTACTGCTGATCACTTATACAAGTGTGACAAATGAACAGACAAAAAAATCCATTTAGTTTTTCCACCCTACTGCAGCTATGCACTGATTGCATAAAGTCATCAACAACAGCAGTTATTTTTTCACAGGCTCTGAAAGCATGCCCTAATAGTAAAAAAAATAAACCACTCTAACTGCAGGCTTAAAAATAATATATATAACTAATGGAGTGGAAGCTCCTGACTAGCTTTCTTCATCTAGGACCCCACACGTCAGGGATATCAAAGATGTATACAACATGGGAAACAGTTGCTGCATTGGAATGTGGTCATGATTTAGCCTTCATTTTAGAAGTGAAACTTGGGTAGATATTAGAAAATAAAAAAACAAGCATAGCAACTTTATTCTCATAGGGAAAGGAACAACGCACAGGATTTTTCTGTCAATAATAAAGAATTCATTTAATCATACCAACTAAATAATGGAAAAGTAGAAAGCGTTCCTGGGTAAATGAGAAACAATTTTGCTCTTTGAATAGGGAATGTTAAAACAACATACACACACTACAGTATTTTTATAGCTGTCCCAAGGCCACATACCGCCATTGATCGACAGCAGCTTCCCCTCCCATCGCTGGGAGTACTTTGGGTGGAACACAGACACTGTAATGAATATGGGCATGGGAAATAAAACACCATTCAACGTTTTTGTTTCCCCTTCAAAGACAAAAATGTTTCTTTCCAAACACTGCCTTTGTTGCTTTCTTTAGAGATATCACGTTTGGAAAATATTTGATTATCCTGTCAAGAATGCTAAAATATAAAAAGATGTGCAGAGTGGAAATAGAGTAAAAGTAAAAAAGCGATTTTCAGGCATATAAATGATTTTGCTTCAGTAACAGAAGGGTCATGAATATGAATAGTGCTGAATTCTAGAGAAACAATTTGTCATTATTAAAATTAGTGCTTTGTCAACACAAATCTCACTTCCAGCTTCCTTTTTGTGCTGCTACACAAACAGCTGCATTAAGGGCCCGAGTATTCTGGGATTCATTATCAGTGAATGGGGCTCTGGCTCACAAGGTACAAGAAAAGTCTGTAATCCATAATAGGAGGCTGTCAGAATGTGAAATATATTAAACACTTGAAACTGAAGGAGGTATTTCTGTGGTCAGCCTAGCATAGAGCTACTTGGTATTAGTAAATGGACACTTGACAGTTTTGCCTTTCTCAGCCATGACATCCCATTTACACATTCAGAAATACAACATGCTGCCATCTAGATCCAATTATGAGCATTTGCTCTTGGAGCAACCGCACAGCATTTTCTGAGCACAATGGAAAAAGGCGGAACAGCAAAATTCATTTTTCTGGGAAACATTCATGCAAGAGAGGAGCAGAGAAGAGCAGTAAATATGCTACCACATTTCTAAGAGAACAGGATGCCTGCACCATATATATCCCAACATGTCTTTGTTTTGCACAAGGTTGAGCTGTACCCCTGGTTTATTTTGCATGCATTAATTCCTCCCTTCTTGCAAATTTTATTTAAGAGGTGCAGAAGCAAGGAAAAAAGTTGTTAAAGTCAGTGAACAATGAGTTCCTCTTAGAGGAGCAGGATTCACACACAAGACCTATCTCTGTTCCTGGGCTTTCCAGCAATGGGGCAGGGCCAAAGGACGAGCAGGAGGGAAGGACCTAAAAGGGAACACTGAGCCTATTTAATTATTGAATGGCTGAGAGGATGAGGTGGAGCATGTTTATACTTAAGTTTTGTAACTGATTTTTTCATTGCAAGTGCTAGATCGATGGCTAGGCATAGTTTCAAACATCAACGTAAAGGTATCGGCCAATATTTGATTCCCAATATTGAATAGCCATCCTTGAGACTGGCCAGGTACACCAGTGAGAGTGGTTGGGTTACCCTTCAGCTGGAAGCTGGAGCACTAACAGTCTTTTTTCCAGCAATTTCTGTTCTAGCACATAGGCACATGTTATTCTCAAGGAGAAACCAGAAGCTTTGTGCTAATTTCATAATTGTTTTGATTCACTAGGGTAGACGGGAAGGACATCGGTGGCTATGGAGCACGAGCTCCTGGGGAACACAGAGGAAGCAGCCTTATTTAATATCAGCTCCTGTACAAATCAACACAACTGCAGATTTCACTCAGCCTGGAGGGATTCACACCAGCTGAGGGTAGGACTTACCCTCAGTCATCCAAAGGCACAGCTTTGAAGTGAAAAGTCAAACACTCCTGCACTCAAAGCTGCATACATAGCATAAACTAAATCCCGCAGTAAACAAATGCACACATGCAAAGGATAGCATTTTAAAAGCAAATATGTCCTGGTTTTGGAAGTCACTTCACCCTTTGACCTTCATGATATTTGCGTTCCTGGTGGTCACATATAGTAAGGAATTTAAGCCTCTGAAAGCATAGCTAAATGGCCAGTGGGATCTTCACAGCTACCCGGCTACTGCTAGCACAATGTGGGTCACCCAGCCAGTCTGAAAATCCCACTCGAGTTCAACACTTCTTGCAAACTTCCCTTTAAATCTATGTCCACACTGCAGGATCTACAGTGGTTTGCAGTTCTCTGGGATGATCCTCCCAAAAAAAGACAAATATGATTTCCAGTCTTAGAGTAGACTAGCATCCTAGTGCCCTCCAGAGACAGGTGGCTAACCTTCATCCAAAAACAAGTGCTTTTAGTTAAGACTGTACTGAGTTTGGCACTTACAGGAGGAAATAAACCTCTATATTCTGCATTAATAGGTACATAGGGCTGTGCGTCTGGAGAAAGTGCACTAACTCCAAGTACAGGATGCAGTTTCTGGGCACTTCAAGCAGATCTAGCACGGTTTATGTTCCAATAATTTTGAAACAAGCCCTTTATTTTTCTCTAATCGCTAATCTAGATTTCATTTTACATGTATAACACAAGCATGCATATACTAACATTACATATAGAGAATACGCTGTATATCTATAATTTCTGGATATAATTGCTTTTTAAAAGCCCTGGAAACAAGAACCAGATAGTAAAATGGCTCGGTGGTGCTGTCATTAGTTTACAAACAATCTCATATCATAGGTGTGACCAGCTCAGGTTTGTTAATAAGTTGCTAACCAAATATTATGGTTTAGGAGCAGAGGAGCTGGTAAATAGCCAGTTGCAGGATATAGCTTCTGTTGGATTCTGTCAGGTGGAAGAAGTATAAAATACCCTTTCTTTCCCCCTGCCCACCCAGCCTAATGGAAATAATATGATTTATCAACCAGAATGGCATATTAACTGCACAGGTGGTCTGAGAAATTTAGGACCACTGCTCGCCTCCCACCTCTTTTCTTTTGAGCAGAGAAATTGCAGACCATTGTGGACATCTCTGAAATGGTAATAAGAGCAGGCAACAGAAACCAGGAGAAAAAAGCCCATTACAATCGTAAAATCAGAATTTCCACAGTCTGTGGGCCACAGCTCTCCATTTATTCCCATTGAATATAGATATAAATAAGATGCTCCTGGAAGTGCCGCACAGGTCACCCTGGGGAGGGTAGACCAGCCCAGCAGCAGGCTCCCCTGCGGGAGATTAATTCTTTGCAAATCACACCATCCATCTGTGCTGCAGTTTTGTCACCAGCAAAATGTAAAACTCAGAATTCCCTTTTTTGTGCAAGTCTTTGAAAGCCATAGCTAAAAAGCTGTAGATGTTTCTTACAATAAAATGGGGGATTAAAAAAATTATTAAAAATAGTTTCTGTAACAAAAGGACCCCGGCTGCAGAAAAGGGAAAGTGATTACGGGGTATGAGAGGGAGGCAGCGACTGAGATCTGGATCAGAGGGTGGATGGAAGAAAGAAGAAAGCAAAAAGAAAGTTTTCCTACCTACACCTTCAGCATTCTCTCCCCTTCACGCCTCTCAAAATATGAGTGATCACAGCAACGGGGACAGAGGGAGAGATAAATTGCCAAAGCTAAGAAGATACTGCATCAGTACAAACTACAGCATCATTTGAACACTGCCGTCCTGCAAAGCGTCTGCGTTCTGGCACCAATGGGTGAACATGACCAGCACCAAAATAACACACAACCGACCTCATTTCCCATAGCGTGCTGGCTGTGGATTGTATAGTGACAGCAAGGGATTTTACTCAGTGCCTCTCTGCACATTTGTGTAACACACATTGCTTATGCTAGTTTAACCTTAAGAGTAATGCGATGCAGCCAGAGCCCTTTCCCCAGCCTCAGGAATTCAAAACAATTTATTGCCTTTGCACCACACCGTTGCGCAGAGCGGCATCCTGCCTCCCTCCTAAAAGCATTATCCCTACCTTGATGAAGTGCTGCCTGCTGGTTAGTGTCAGTCCGTGTGCGGTAGCTTACTTTTCGTCACAGAAAGTACGAAAAAAGGCGCTCTCTCTTTTATTCACCAATTTTGCTCAGAGCACTGCAGGAGGGGACAGTCCTTGGTTTTCACTGGTTTCCCTCACTCTTGCCCTCAAGGTTGGTTCTGAAGCCTTTTTGGGTCCACCAAAACAGCACAGCAAAGCAGTGCGACGGCGTTGTGTATCCCAGTGCCAGCCTCAAGGCACGCAGCAGCATTATGCTAGCTCAGCACATTTCTAGACTATTCCATTTTCTATGGATTGATGCATCGGCATGAAAACAAACTTTTGTGTCCATCCATACTGTAAACATGAACAGTTAATACCCATCTCCTTTTGCCTCAACTGATTTGGAGATAGACAGCAAAGAATTAAATATGGTTTTCTTGTGTATAATGCATCATATTTGGTTTTTATTTTCCACTTCAAAAAAGATCAATGGAGCAAAAGAAGTCAAGAGAGATGTCCAAGATCTTTTGACTCCATAAAGAGTGATCAGTTGAATCTTTTGGATTGGACTGCAGCCTAATGAAACTCTTAAAATAAGCTAATATCCACCTCATATAAGTACCTTTTTACATTGAAAGAATCTCATTCAAATTCAAGTGTAAAAAAGCAAAAAGAGCAAGTAGATTTGCTTGCATACTTTATTTGCTGCAAGAATATTAAATTGCTGCAATAATATTAAATGTCATTGACAGACCCTTTAGCACTTATCAAAAAACACTTCAGAGACAAGATGATATTCTCTATCAACATTTCCTATAAGTGTTTTCCTTTTCATCATTTTAAAATAGTTTGCAGGAAGCATTTGTCACATTTTGAGGAGTTGAACTCTAAACTAAAAGAGATATGTTTGTGTTGGGGTTGAGGAGGGGGGAGGGGGGCGAGAAGGTCAGTAGACTGGAAACCCAAAGAAGATTCATTACCTTGCTTATAAGTTTCTGGGGTATGACATATGGACACGCACAAAGTTCAGGGCAATTTTAGTGTTCATTCCAGTTATGTCAAACACTTTCAGTCATAAAATGCATAGGCACCGGAATCCACAAAGTCAAGCTGACAGAAAAAAGATCTCGTACAGTTGCTGATCTTTGCTCAACAGAGGCTCAGAACGGAAAAAAGGTGAAGAATAAACTACCTTTTGTGGAATAAAGTGGGCACAGTGCAAACACACTGCAGATGGGCCATAAGGGACGCTTTCTCCTAAGCTCCATCCATCTTCACCTTATAGAAGTACTAAGAGCCTTATCAATAATTTAACAAACTAATGGACTTGTTCTTAAACATTGTGGGCTGATGCTTAAAGAAGCACCACGTTGGCAGAACAAGATGGTGAAAGTAGAAAGCTTGTGGCTTTTTATTCTGTGGTTATTTTGAAAGTCGGAACAGCATGGTATGCTATGGACACAGTATTTTTGTCAGCAGCAGTTTCTTCTGCTAGAGCTCGAGCCTGGGACCGCAAAGCAGCAATGTACTGAAGGGCAAACTTCATCTTCAGATGGTAGCAGCTGTTTGCTTTGGAAAGCTCTTCACAGTCAGCAGGACAAAGCCACGGGGATCAGTGATAACAACCTTCCTGAGACAGACCTGGGCATTTTGCAGCCATTTTAGGCATGAAGGTCCTGAGTTTTGAGACTCGGCACTTCCCACCAGTTTAGTTGCTGGGGAGCCTGGTTGCCACCCAGCTGAGACACATGTTTCCAGGGCTGTAGCTCAGGGACCAGGGTGGCAGGACAGCCCACCTGGTTTCCCAGCCATAGCCTGCCCCTGGCAAGGAGAGCATACACCTTGACATCTCCAATGTACCTAACATACACTTCAGGCTTTGAAGGACTGCAGCCTAAACATTGTGCCCCATGTCTGGGTTGTGCAAGGCACCACTCAAACTACATCCAGCTTCCCACAAGGCACAGGGAAAAGAAAAAAAGCTCACTGACCTGAGCATGCACCCAGGGTGCTGGAGACCCAGAGCTCCTGCTGCAGCTCTCAAAGGAAGAAGATGAAGATGCACACGCTCCCTCCTCTCCTGCAGCCCCTTCTCTGCTGCCTGCACATCACTTTATAAGCTCACACCCAGCCCCCAGCTGTGCTGTCAGTTCCCGTTCCTAATCATCCAAAAAGAGACTCACCTGGATGTAGATAGCTATCTGCAAAGCAAGCAATTTACCCGTGAATCAGGTGTCCTCACTGCTGATGACTAATCTCTTCAGAGTCAGGTGCTTCAGACCCCAAAGTATGCATCGCTTATACCCCTACCCCTGCCTGCAGACCTGCATCCTAGCTGGGTAATGCAGGTAACACAAGTGGCTGAGCAGACTGGCGATTGCTCATGCCAGTCTTCAGGCACCAAGCCCTCCCGAGGCTTTTACAAACCAGCTACCTAACCGAAATCAGGCACAAAAAGGCTAGGAGATAGAGTGCCGAGCCTACGTCCCCCTTCTGAACCCAGTCCAACCTGAAGGTGAACGGACCCCTGCCCATGGTCTCACAGGGTGCACGTGAACCGGCTGTGTAAAACGAGAACGTAAAACACTGTCAGCACGTTGGGAAGCCAATCTTCCACGCGCTAACGCTTGCGGCTCAGCGTGGTTTCCTCTTGTCATCAAGGCCACGCTTTGCTCTCAGGCTGAGGTGTTCAGTGTGGCATGAAGGGGCACCTCCATAAAGGTCATCCATACATCCTTCCTATATGGAGGTATTTTAAACTTCACGTGAAGGAGGACTTCATGTGTAAGGACACTGAAGATACCGCCTTTGAGTGGATTCTTCATCTCTCCTGTGAAATTCATAGCTGCGGTAGATGCGCAAGGCTTTGGGAAAAGGGAAACTCCTATGGACCACGGATGTATTTTTCTTACCAAGAGCAATCACTGAGTTCACAAAGCCGACGCTTTAGTTTCCTTTTCCAGAAATTTCCCGCATTATGGCAGGACAGCAAACTGCTAAACTTCCCACCACCATATTCTGGAGTTCTCTGTCACCAACATTATACCTCTAATTTTTTACTTCTCATCAAGGCCTCCTTGAAGCATGGTATCATTACTAAGAAGTGCACTGCCTGGCATGCTGTTCTGTTTAATTGCTGTGGTCACGTTAGTTAATTTGTACTTTTTGCAAACTGCCGCATATTATTCATTGTCAGCTTCAGAGATGGTGCTGAAAAAGAAGAAAAATATACACTGTTCAGTTACCACTGGTATGTTATTTCTTGATAACAGCGTAATTAAATTCCACGGTCATTGCGCATCCTATCTTAGGCCGATGTACTGAGTAAAACAGTCAAGTACCAACACTCAGTTTGATAAAATCTTCAGAAAAACAAATAATGACAATCTACAGATAAACCAGGCCTTTGCAGCCGCAAAACTGGGTTTAATCACCTCATGTAAAGAAAATACTGGGAAATATATTCTTCACGTTATTCTTACAAATTCTCTTTATCCCTCTGAAAGAAATTATAAGATCTACAAAGCAGTGGCCATGTAAAGGAGAACCATAGCAAGGCTGATAAAAAGGCAGAAGTTATATTGGCTTTAAGGAGAAAACGATGATAGTGATATTTAGCCGAGATATCATCACTCACAAAGGCTTGAAATTTTTACATTTCAGACCTTATTCACCTACTCACAGCCATGCCTTTTTAAACAAACTAGCCAACCTGCATTCGGCGGAGACAGCGTATTAGCCAGATTTTCAAGTTAATTCCATAAATAGCAGCCCCGAAATTAAGCTTTGCCTACACATCCAAGGAGCGGAGAGCTGGCTCCCTCGGAGGTGCCAGGGTGCTGGGGACTCCTAACCGAGGGGTCACATATGCCAGTGCCTCCCGGAGGCCTGCCCGGGGATGAGGAACCATGAAGTAAACAGGAGGCATGCAGGAAACAATTTTTATGTTGTTTGCAAAAAGAAGTCAAAACAGAATAATAATAAAAACAAAAATATCTCTGAAAGCATCTCCTGAATGCCAGTCCCTGGAGAGCCCGTGAGTCATACATCCCTTCAGATAAGAAGGGGGATTTTAAAGAAATGGCGCATACGTGACAAGTTTGGAGATTTGTCCCTCACAGAGGGGCTAGGAAGTGCAACTAGTTTAACGGTTTCATCGTCTTCTTTTGGGTTTGGGTGGGGGAGAGAGGGTTCGGCAAAGCTCCTGGGAGCTCCCGTGCCTCCTCTTCCAGCCAGACGCTGCCACCTCCTGACGTCCTGCAACTGAAAGGTTTCTCTTGCCTCCCAGATCAGCATCTTCATGACCCATTTGTCTAACTACGGGAACGACCGCCTGGGCTTATACACCTTTGCGAACCTAGCCAACTTTGTTAAGAGCTCGACTAACCTGAAACTGCAGACGCTGCCCCCAGTTCAGCTGGCTCAGAAGTACTTTGAGCTCTTCCCAGAGCAGACGGACCCTCTTTGGCAGGTAACGTCACGTCCTTTTCCTCCTCCAGTTACAATCCACTTGTTGAAATAAGAATCTTTTCCTGTTAAAAAAAAAAAAAAATCCCACTTCACATTCAGATATGTTATTTCTTCCTGCATGCCTTCTTAGATTATTTAAATTTTCTTGGGAGGCCACCGCTTTTGACTGGAAATGGATTAGCTTCCACTCACCTCAAATCAGGCATGGTAAAAGCACCTAACTGCCATTTATGTGAGAGCAAGCTTCCCTTCCCGTCCCTCCTGTCTGTAGTTTTGCTGATGCATCGTGTTGTGTTAACTAATCGTGTTGCACTATCGGTAAGATGCCCTCAGCCAGCCGGTAGCGAGAGCTATCTCGAGGCAAATGATGCAGATTCATTGCACTCCTTAATGGGGAATCACTAACGTTGGATCACTGCAGCTACAAGGAGAATTTCCCACCATCTGGACCCCCTTTAATGAAACAGCGAGGAAGAGGGAGGGCAGGAGGGGTCAGGGCAGCAAACACAGAATGGGCAGCTATTCTTAAGAATGGAAAAGGGTTTCTGCACAGACTGACTATTTTCTATCTCTGTTTCAAATGCACAATAGTGCTGCTTGTAATCTCAACGCTCTAATCTCCTAATCATTGTTACGCATATCTGGCTCTTCTCTTACTCAGAATATGATGTGCCACGCTGTGCAGGCATAAATCCAGAGTGACACTGTGCAGTTATTTTGGGCTTACACTGGCAAAAAGGAGCAGAAAATTTCCCTATTATTTTTGGCCCAGATGCAAAGGAAGTATAAATGTATAAGATTTCCATTCAGTTTAGTGGAGCTGCAGTGATTCACATCAGTTAATTATTTTCTCCGTTATATTTTGTTAACTTTATTTGCAAACTGTATCTTCTATTACCGGTCAATACTATGCAAAAGCAGTATCTATATGATAACGGCTTTAAAGAGCAGTCAATCCTAACCTTTTCTGTGGGGTCTTTTGTTCACACGTTTTTATTTTGCATTCATAGGTAGTAGAAAGATAAGGAGATGAATACCCCACATTTCTATTTTGTCCTTCCTTTTGGGTTCTTATGTAAATTAAAATTGGCACTAAGTCCTATGCATCTGAAACCATTTTGTCACCTAAGAAAGTAATGCCTTGAAGCTATTCAAACAGAGGTTTCCATTTTAACCTCAAATGAAAACTTGATTAAATCAATGTTTTAATCTTTTTTTTTCTTCTTTTTCTTCTCTTTTTTTTTCTAATGACTGAATTTAATCCTCAGTCATGCAAAACCATTATATACACATTGAATTTTAGTCAAAGGGACCACATACGTGCCTACCTACGTGCCTATGGACTCAGTTTATGAAATGAGCCTGACTAACGGAGAGAAGGAAATGCAGTAGTCTCACAGGGTGTGGATTTTGACACCAATCCTTCCAGGATTTGCACAACTGTGTAGCGTTACTGACTTCACTGGGACCCCTGAAAGGATTGGTCTGGAAGGATACCTAGGAGTTTGGTCCCCGTGTACCTGAATGCTTCCATGGATCCGTACCAGAGTGCTCAATATCTGTCAAGAGTAAACTCTTATGAGGAAATGTGGGATTTTACTACTTAGTGTAAGGCTCTGGCATTAGTGCATAACATTGAGAACCTGCAAAGACTCGCGTGCATGCAAACATTTAGGATACCCCCAGCGTGATGTACACAGCCGCCTTTTCTTCTTCAGAATCCGTGTGATGATAAACGACACAGGGATATTTGGTCCAGAGACAAAACTTGTGACCACCTACCCAAATTTCTCGTGATAGGACCCCAGAAAACAGGTAAGAAGTAATGAATTTGTAACTGAAGCTAGCCCCCCGGTTTTGTATCTGAGTATTTGTGTCCTGTAAACTGAAGCCAACTCCCTGCTATAGAGATGGTGCACTCCCGATCCCTGCAGGGTAACGCCTTCACTGTCAACAGAAAGGGACAACTGTTTGTATAGTAAAATTGCATTCATTCACCATAAAAAAACCCCATGCCGTCAGGCTGCCCAAGTGTTAAGATTGTTATTAAGTTCTTTGACAAATTATTTCAACATCGTTTGAGACCCTAATTGACAATAAATGTATTTACCACCTTGCAGGCCTCTGAGAGTCTCAGGGCGTTATTTGAATTAAGCCACATATTCCCACTCCCAAGATAGCTATTACTGTTGTGGACATATTACAGAAAGTGGATGCTGAGGCAGGGAAATAAATGACTAATCCAAGATCATATAGAAATTCTGCGACAGTGACAAAGAGACAGCAGGTCTTGATTCATAGTCCAATGATAGCTTGTGTAGCATGAAACCATCGAAGAGCAAGTTTAAAGACACATTCTCCAAAATTTCGTTTACCACCATATATCATTTCCAGTTGTTTTTGTCAAACAAATAACAAAAAAGTACTCTTACTGGGATTTTAAAGCATACTTATTACATACAGGTTTGCTAGCATTGAAATAGACAGTTTATTCCTCGATAGCAGACCCCCAGGAAAAATACACAGAGGACAAAAGTGCAGTTCCGGGAGCAACAAAAGCATAATCCCACACTTAGGGCTTTGGGAAAGTTTTGCGCAACATAAACAGTTTGAAAACAAACGTGTTCAGGCCAGATTCCCTCACTTGTTAAATACACAGTCAAGCAAGCAATGTCATCAACAGCAATACCGTGCTTGCATTAGAGAGCAGAATTCAGAGTTTGGAAATGGGAAAAGTCCGACGAGCAGAGAAGTCTGCATGTATTCCCCCCCTCCCTCTGAAAGCCCCTTGTGCTTACATAGGCCTTTCATCAATAGGCAACTTTCTTTTAAAAGGTAATCTGATTTTCCTGTACATCTCAGCGTGCGTTGATTTAAAGTACTTTCTTGAATGAATAAAGTCAAAGGGTTTTTCTTCTGTTTCCTAACGGCATCTCTTTTTGTTGTCGTAGGAACAACAGCGCTTTATTTATTTCTTCTGATGCATCCTTCCATTATCAGTAATCTCCCTAGTCCAAAAACTTTTGAAGAAGTTCAGTTCTTCAACGGAAACAACTACCACAAGGGAATTGACTGGTAAGAATAACAAAAAAGAAGTGTTCGTTATTAATACATGGTAAATCGCAATGGAACAATTACAGAAGCATGTATGACATTGACATAATTACTGGATGAATTTGTTATGCTTGGCATTGTCAGACAGAAAAAGAAACTAATTTGTAATGATGGGACATTTAATCAAGTCCTTAATTTTGTTTAGATATCACAGTAACAATTTTCATATTTTTTACACAAATGAATACAATAGCCAGCTCAGTCATGATGTCTGTCTTCATGCTGAATAGCATCTCTGTCTTTTCATAACTGTACCTATACTGAATTTTACTCTTTTTCTTCAAAAGCGGCTTTTCATGAAGTAAGATTCGATTCTTCTCTTCATGAGAAAAAGCCCCCACTACAAAACATTTCAGCTGGTATTCCTATCACAATTTTAAATATTGCTTTTACTATTTTTGCTTAAGAAAAGCATTTTTGTAAGGCTTTCGTTTCCACAGGGAACAGCAGTTCTCATCCTCGTGTGAAAACTGAAATATAAGACAAATATCACACTACACAGAAACAGGTTAATCTTGAGCGGTTTTCCTTGCCCGCGTATGGCATGGAGAGCATGCAGAGCAAATGAGGCTGACCGATAAAAGCAGGCTGTCCCCGCAACTACGAGACCAGCTTCTCGGCTCAAGGTGTCACGAAAAATAAAGGGAAAGAAATGCTTGGCGTTTATTTTTCCATACTGCATAAAGAGATCACCCATGGCTATCGCAGAGGACATGGTGCAATAGACTCAGAGAAGAAGGAGCGGTGATACCGGGGGGGTCTCTCCTCTGCAGCCCTTTGCACAACGTACAGAGGAAGAGGCTGGCCTCTCGGAGACCTCTTCTGCCACGCTGCACCGAAATTGGCTTGCAGGTTCCAAAGTCAGTAGGGTCCTGTGTGCAGGGTGAGGCCCCGCACACTTCGTTTCCATGGAAAAAACATGAAAAATGGTTAGTCCCACCAAAATTGGAAGTTCCCAGAGTACTCAGCAAAACTAAAGGGACCGAAGGAGGCAATTTGGAGGCAATTGCCTCCAAAACAATTTCACCTTTTTGCTTCATTTGAATTCTTCACCCTTTCAGCTGAACCTTCTGTTTTACTTACTTTTACTTCCAATCCATTTTAAGTGGAAAAGACTATTCAAAGCCAAAATTCAAATCTTGCATTCTGAAAACGTCTAAAAGAAAAGATTTGTCGGTTCCAAAATTAAATATTTCAACAATGTTAAAATTAAATGGTTGACATTTTGAAGCTTTTCCCATTTTTTTCTGCAGCTAGAACTGAACTCACTCCAAACTGGTGAAAGATATCCCTTTGACATTGAATTTATTAGCAAAAATCCCATCCATCAAAGGAAAAACCTAATTACCTGATTTCACGGAGGCTTTAGCTATTACCAGCACCATGTAAGAGCCAAGGTGTGTTCCCCTTATTCCAGTTCTGGAGTGAGCTGAGAAATTCAATTTTGCTTCTTGAGAATTATGTCTGAAAATTCACCTTTTCACCTACCATGAAATGGGAAGCACAGGGATACGACCCTTTTGTGATACTGCTAATTCTAACAAGTTTCTTCACCTCCCAGGTACATGGATTTCTTCCCCTCTCCTTCCAACATCACCACCGACCTCCTCTTTGAGAAAAGTGCCAACTATTTCCATTCTGAGGAAGCCCCTAAGCGAGCTGCTTCCCTCATCCCCAAGGCCAAGATCATCACCATCCTCATCGACCCATCCGATCGGGCGTATTCCTGGTACCAGGTACGGACCTTGCCTTCGAGAAACGGAGAGTGAAATCAATGGGAGGGGATGATGGCCAACATCAGTGGGAATTTGTGTCCTTGGGCAAGAATGGGATTTATTGCAAAGCATTTGCATTGTGTAAAAGTGGAAAGATGCTGAATGCCAGCTTTTGCAGTTGGCACCTGTGACACCAGTGTCATAAATGATGAAACTTCTCAGCACAGAGCTGCCATCAGCTGTAAACAAACAGTTTAATCTCAATTACAGCTGACACTGCATAGAGGAAAAGCAGTGCTCCTCGCCCAGGGAGATACACGGGGGAAAATGAGCACGGCCTAGCTAGAAAATCAGAGCTCTTGATGCTGAGAATCTGGTACCTCATCCCATCCTCCAGCGTGTAAGCTGAGCAATACGTGGTGGTGTACAAATATACGCAGTGTCTTCTAAAGTTTCCAAGGAGTTAAAAAGAGCTGTGTCTGGAGAGTTGGGTTTTTTCTCTCTCCTTGGAAACAAAAGAAAGCCTGTTGTTTTTCCGAGGAAACTCTAGGATGCTCTTTCTTGCCTTTTACTGAGCCGACACCTTTCCATAGCAAAGTCTGAACTATTTAAAAAAACTCTTTTTAAAGAGATGTTTAAGCATGCATGTAAGATATGGTGTAGTCATACAGATAAAGGAAATACTAAAAGCAGTGTTAAAACAGACACAAATTAATAATGTTGCAATAAGCATAAAATACACCATTTCTGATACTGTTATTATAAGTTCTGCAAGGAATAAAACATGGCCTAGGGCTGCATTTTGCACCCTTTTTAATATCTCATTTGCACCTTTACAACTGCCGATGCGAGATGCAAAGCAGTAAAAAAAATTGTGCCTACTTTGGCAGAATTTGGCTCCTCAGCTCCCCTCCCGCCTGTCCCAGGGGGGCCCTTGACTGAATGGTGGCCCCATCCTGCTTCCTTGCCCTCCCCCCGGCTCCTAGCCGGCAGAAGCGGCACTGGTGGGGAGCCGAGGGGCTGTTGCAGGCTGCAGCCGGGCTGGCCGTGCCAGCACAGCCCTCCCGACAGCTTTCGGGAGGCTTACGGCTTAATCTTCAGCATCCTTGTGATATGTGTCTAAATATCTCCCGTTAGCATCAGCGATCCCACGAGGACCCCGCTGCCCTGAAATTCAATTTTTATGAAGTCATTACGTCCAGCCACTGGGCACCCTCGGAGATAAAGACTCTCCAGAAGAGATGCCTGACACCCGGATGGTACGCTGTCCATATCGAAAGATGGTTAACTCATTACCCTGCTTCACAGGTAATTTCCAACCTGTTGTTTCACCAAGCTCATTGACTCTTGGAAAGTCCCAAAATGAGTATGGCCTCATGATTAGAGGTGATGAGACCCTTCCCACTGGAACTCTTAGGAAATGCAGATTTGGCAAGATCCGGATATTTGGCAGAAGTGTGTTGATTTTTCTGTCTTCTGATGGAAAAGATGCAACAGGAAAATGTTAGGAACTGTGGCCACATGGGTTTGATGGGGGACTTTGGGGTTTCCTTCCAGGATCAGCCAAGGTTGTCAAGGCTTCTGGGTCCCAAGAAACAAGCAGCTGCAGCATGAGACATTGTGGGAAGGTTTGACAAATTCATTTAGAAAATGCCAGGGCTTTTTCTAAAAAGAAATTTCGTTCCGCTTCCCACTCACTCTCTTTCATAGAAAAATTCACATTTGTTTGATCCTGATATGGAATTAGCCTTTCTCAGTGTTAGAGCAGAAATTCCTTCTTTTGCCCCATCTTCCTTCAGGTGTTTTATTGAATTGTCTTTTATAATCTTTCCCATGAAAAATTTAGGTAAACACATAGACCTAAAGAATATTCCCATTACTAAAAAAAAATTGTTTACAGATATAAACCTAAAGCAAACATTTTAGTACTACAAAATATATGCATGGGCACTCTTTACCCATGGACATGGTCCATAGCTCAGTTCATATGTCTACCTACTCTAAGAAAAAGCTGTAAAAGGGTATTTAATGAGCAAGCATAATGAACAAGTATCTCCAGAGATTGCCGTACGTGGGACAGAATTTTGCTGAAAGGAGGTAGAACTGAGTGTTGCCTATTTAGTCAGGGACCTGGAAAAACAAAAAGAAATAGAAGGGCTGTCTTTTTGCAGTCCTCACTTTTCTTTTTATACAGTCCCAGCTGTACTGCGAAGAGGAGAAGCAGGTCAATCCCATTTCCAGGAGAAAGGAGAAAGTCTTAGTTAGTCATTTACTTTCTTCTTTCATCTCTGACCCTTCTACTCTTTCATAAATGGGGAAGGAGTGCTGCCTAAAGCAGCTGAGCTTACAGCAAGGGCCGTCCCCGGGCAGTATTGCCCTAGGAGCAAACAGTGCGTGTCTCCTCATCGGCCACCACGTCCCAACTTGTCCCTCCGAAGGAGAAGGGGCTGTCCCGGCAAATTGGGAGCACGAAAAGGGTGCCAGACATCCCGTGCCCTGTTACCTGTGCTCCTTCTCTGCCCTTACCCAGGGCTGCTGCCCCCTCTCATGACGATTTCTCTCCTTCTCCTGCCGTAGCGAAGAGTGCAGCCCTCTTACTAAACATTCAGGGGCACATTGACATATTTCTTGTAAAACCGGTAACCACTCATGTTTCGTAGTTATAGTGATTAATTTTACAAGATATACAACAAAATGCACTCATTCTTAATCGGGAGCACACAGAGAGTGCACTCACGGTGCTTATTAATGGGCACTCAGTAATGTGCATTCATTCGGCCTGTGCACTCAAAAACGTAATAATTCATAATAAGCCTTCACAAAAAATATAAAACGCGTCTGCCCAGAATAGTTATTAGTAATACTGCTTGGTACTCCAGTAGACTTTTGAAACATTGTCTTAACATTTGCTTGTGGAGGTCAATGTACCTTTACATCACATCAATCTTTAATTAAAAACAAAACAAAAAACCAAAAAAAACCCCCTTTGCCTACAATTTTGCAAGCCTATATGGTTGATAAGCTGGTGGTAGGTTTCAAATAAATTGCCACAATATCACTTTTGAACACGTAGTTGTACAATTTTTGAACATTTAATTCTAAGGTACAGATGTTATTAGCACTGTACAAAGTCACATGCTAATTTAAATCCGTGTTGTCACAGAAGGGTAATAATGTCATTCTTTCGTTAACCTTAGTCGTGTTTCTAAATAGCTAGCATATTTACCCCTACAGTTGCTTATTATCGATGGACAGCAGCTAAGAAGTGACCCAGCTACTGTGATGGATGAAGTGCAGAAGTTTCTTGGAGTTTCTCCTCATTATAATTACTCTGAAGCTCTAACGTGAGTCTGTTCCTTTATTATCTGCCCTGTGGGATCACGGTGTACATCCCATCCTACCAAGATCACTTGATCGTTCATTACAAACAAACAGACAAAAACCACATTACAACAATGATAATTTTGCAAAGCTTGGGGTTTTCTTAAAGTCGTGTTTAACACCCATCCAGTTTTCCCTTAACTTGCATACATATAATACCTTACAGAATTTAATTGCATGATTGCATACATTTCCACATGCAAACTCTACTTTGCACAACATACAGAACAAATGACTGCTCAGTATTTTGTATTAGACGCAGAACAAAGGCCCAGATTCATGTAAAAAATGTCTGCTAAGTTTGAGTGTTCGATCGGAGATGCCCAGGACTTGTTTTCTCAGGGTACCTAGTTTTGCTTTCATCGCTGCACTGCTTAAAATATACTTTCAGTTGATGAGAGTTGTGCGTGTGAGAGCTCAGCACACATTTGCGCATCAGACTGTTGAGCCTTATGACAGTCTCTAGAAGCTGAAGACCATGTAGTGTCAGGTGTGAAAAGTTTGGCTTAAACATTTTTATCACATTCTTATAGGAGTCTAATGACAGAGATTGGGTTAGAGGCACTCAGTATGATGAGATTAATCTGGTCACATGGCTTCTTTGATTGTTTGCTTTTAACGCGGACCAAATATATCGTTCCCTAATCCCATCTTCATATCTGGTCGAGCCAATTCTGCCGACCTTTTACCTGGTAGTAGCCAGACACATGGCACAGAAGAATATAGTCTGTACACTTAAAGTCTGGTAAAATTATAAGCTACTAATAGTAGATCCCTAACCTGGGAGTGCCGGGCTCAAGCGCAGCACCTGGAGCATGGGGAGAAGCTCGTATTTGCCTATGAAGCACAAAAGCCTCAGACTGAGCAGCCGGACTGTTGGTGGGCTGGGGTGTCAGTGCCAAAACTGCAGGTGCTCTGCAGAAGCCCAAGTCAAGGTCCCCTGACCTTAGGGAAAGCCCTCCCACAGCCTTTGGTTCAGATCTAGCAAAGGCAGCTGTGATGAGCCCGGATCACATTTCTCACCCTCGCTGCCCAGAGGGTGAGGCTTTCCCCATGAAAGGGGATTAACGGCCTGTGTGGCACTCTCTCTTCGACATTTCTCACTTCCCCGCAGGAAGGCAGAGTCTCTGCAGGGGCGGGAGTGGGCTGGATTTCTCTCTCCCCTCTTAGTCCGGCAGAAAATTGTAAGAAGCTTTTGCACTGAGCCTCTCGGCGTGAGGAGCATCATCTCATTACAGCCAGAAGCACTGGGCTGGGAGAGCCCTGGGACATCCATGGGCTGAGAAGCCTGGCACTGCGGTGGAGGTTTTTCCAAGTCAGTGTGCAAGCAGAAAGCACGAGCCTGCACGTGGGGTGGGAAGTAGAAAAGCCTGTACCTTACCTTCCCTGCAGGCTGGTACCAGGAAAACTGTGGGAAAACGAGACCACGGACTTTCCACCTACCCCACACTGCCTCCTCTCTGCTTATGATTATTGTTTAATGTCTTCTCCGCTGGGAGGGTTATGGTTATTTGTATAGTAGGTATGAAGTGAGAGTTGAGTGCTTGTCGTTCTTTGGGTCTTAAGAATGTTGCTCTGCCAAAATCTTTTTCTAGAGGAAAAATTTTGGATTTCAGAATGCAATTTTTTAAGTCATTGGTTTCCGAAGCAGATGAAATAGAGGAGGAGTTTGAACACACAGCTGAACTACTGATGTTTGAACAACTGCTGCTGCACATCTGCGGTGCCTTCTGCTAGGTTTTTAAAAATACACACCCACATACATATATCTTCCTTTCTGTAACTAAATTAAAGTTAGTGGAGTCACACACCAGGAAAAAATTTGGCCTCTCATACTTGTTTGGACAGGAAGAATAGATTGTAAACAGATCTATAAAATTATGCAATCACTGTTTAGAGGCATCAAGAATGCAAATGTGCTGTGGAAGCACACACTTCTGTACGGATTTAGGATGGAAGAGAAAAATGCGTTAAACAATGAAGTTGCTTTACGGTAGGACTGCCAAAGTAAAAAAGATTGCATAGGATTGTTCCTAGTCATTATTGCCTAATACCTGTATGCCACACATTTTTAAAGTTGTCACAAAGCAGCCTAAGGACCCAGTCCTGCAAACACTAGTGAGCAACAGGTTCATCACCCTGAGTAATTACATGAACGTCCTATAGGAGAGTAAAATCAATCCAGGCAGAAGGAAGGTACTAATCAGAGCCATGGAAAGAGAGCAGAGGGGAGACAGGCAGGGCTCGGGCATCTGGAGAGCAGTGCACATCATGCCGGGTCAGTAAGAGCCACAGCTGAGACAGGCAACTAGGTCGTCGCTTCTTACACACGCTGCTAAAGAGGACCTAGACTCAGACTAGATATAAGGAAGAAATTGTTTACGCTGAGGGTGGTGAAGCACTGGCACAGGTTGCCCAGGGAGGTGGTGGGTGCCCCATCCCTGGAAACATTCCAGGTCAGGCTGGACGGGGCTCTGAGCAACCTGATCTAGTTGAAGGTGTCCCTGCCCACAGCAGGGGGGTTGGACTAGATGACCTTTAGAGGTCCCTTCCAACCCAAACTATTCTATGATTCTATGACCTGCACTTTTTATTAGAGTAGTGAAAACAAAGGGAGAAAATCAACTAATGTTGCAAGGCTTTTACACATAATGCCAACAACAGAAAGACATTGGGATCCCCACACAAAGTGCTAGGAGAGGGAAACGAGTCAGTGGTCTTCGTGAAGTTCCCACTACGGCACTGAAGAGATGTTTTCCACCTCTCCCCCACCCACTTGTTTTCACAAGGAGTGACCAAGGGCTTAAATTTTTTAAGTATCTGAACTTAATGAACAGAAACCTAGGACACATGGGACTAAAGTTACAAAAGACCTTTCCTTTTAATCACAGGATGGCCCTACCGAAGCTCCACTGAGTGCTAGGAAGATATATTTCATGCCCGACATCCTCAGATGACTCACACTCCGGGGTAGCGTGGGCCAGTGGTTCCCTTCTTCCTTTGTTTTTTTCATCAGGCAGCAAAGGAGGGAGGCAGGACAGAGCTTGGCTTTGGCAAAGGGCAGCCAAAATGCCCCTTCCTCCAACCCGGCTCATTATGCCACGCTCTGCCCACAGAGGCAGCTCCACATCCAGCCTCACAGGGGAGATTTCCCTCGTTTTCCCTCGTGTGAACAACAGGAGGGAAAGGAAAAGACAAGATGAGGGGAGTGTGCTTAAGTACATGTTTTCTCTCGGAGTGCCGCTACATTCTGTCAGAGAATAAGAGAAAGATCCTTATGGTGGCATTGCTCAGCCCTGCCCTCGCAAGAACCCTCCCCGCCTCTAGCATCGGGTACTGACTTCCCGAGAGGTGCGGTGGACGTACGGGTGTCCAGGTTCAACCCTGCATCTCCCACAGGCTTACTCTGCAAGAGAAGAAAAGATAACCAGGCCTGGAAGAAAGGTTTTTGCTGACTGCTTTAAAAAGCTCACTTGTAACTTTAGCCTTAAGGCTATCACTAATTTTAAATAAATACTTCCATTGTGCCCAATTATGTTTTCAGGAGTCCTGAGAGTTTTGTAATACCTGAACGCAATGGGATGAATTCAGCCCAAGCTGTCTTACCGTCTTTTCCCCTACCCAAATTTGCACACTCTCTTAATAATGTTCAGTATGCTCCTTCTGAGGCAGAAATATTGTTTGGGGCATAGTTTTGCAGTTTTCCTTTTACCCAGCACACTATATTGCTGCTTCTCTTGGGAAATTAGTGCAAGCCAGCTAAAGTACTTCACCATGCAATGAGCAGATGGAAAAGGCCAAAGTAGAAATGAATCTATCATCGATATATCCCTTTAATCAATGATTTATTTATTTTTAATTGACACAGCTACTGAGACAATTTAGAAAACAAGGGTCAGGCCTGCAATAATAGGCTGGGCAAGAAAAAAAACGTGAAGAAGGTTCACCCTTCTCCAGAAATTAGTTCACTTATGTACAGCAGCAAATTGCAGGTGCACCCGTGTTGTATGGAGAGACCCAGGGCAAAAAGGTAGTCTGTAACTAATTAACTCCATGTTCCAGCCAATTATACTTCATCCTTTCCAAACATCTGCTGAACAGCAGAAATGCGAACCTTTTCAATGTTTTATGCATGCTGCAAGTCCCATAGCAATAAATTCAAAACTTAACGCTGCGTGTTGTTCATTCCTTGGCGAGTACGTGTTTTAAAGCCTTAATCTAAAATTCCTATATCTTTGAATTTTAGACATCAAAATCAAATTGCGTATTTCAGATAAGACTACTAAGACAGTGTTTATGCTGTAATGCCATCTTTGGAATGAAAATGATATTTAGATCTAATGATATGGAACAACCAAATTCTCAGGTGCAGTTAAATTATCAACAACCAACCAGCAGTTCTTTCAGTAGACCTGAACGCTGCTTATTTCACTCGAAAATCAACATAAAACATTTCAGTATTATATTTCTCATCGTTTCGCAGTCACGCAACAATCGCACACTTTTCTGTATAGACAGACTTCGGGATTGAGTCTGTGCCTGTTGAAGTCAGCAAATAGATCCGCTTGCCCTTTTTAACCCCTCTCACCTGGACAGTGCTGACCTACAATAGCATCGGCTCCAGCTGGCCATATGGAGAGCTTTCCTCGAGCACAGCTGATCGTGTCCTTGAGAATATAGCGCATCTAATTCCAGGAAAAGAGCCGATCACTAATTTTTTCCACAAAACGTTCTTTGTTCAAGTGTCGATTGATCAAAACATTAGCATCCCACAGGGATACACGGAGCAGTTTGACATGAATAAAATCTCTGACCAAAACCAGACAATAAAATATGAGTCACAGTCTGGAGTGGAGCCGTGTAAGATCCTTGAGACCAAGGCTCAGGACCTTGACTGGCATCCTATAGATCAACGCCTAAAACGTGTACCCTATATGCTGGACAAGTAGAATAAAAAATTAGCTAGTGTAGGTAAAGCACAGTGTGAAAAACTTCTTGCCTTGAGCCACTCCCAAGGCAAATTTGTGGAACAAATAAAATCCCAGAGTTTTCACAAGAGAGGAAAACCATTTCCCACTCTGTCCTCAGTATTTCAGTCATCTAGAGAGATGTGCGCAGCAATAATTGTTGTCTTAGCTGGGAGATTCTTCTGTAGCGAGGTCTTTCAAAAAATATAATCCTCTATAGGTTTGACCCTCAGAAAGGCTTTTGGTGCCAGTTATTGGAAGGAGGGAAAACAAAGTGCCTGGGAAAAAGCAAAGGTCGAAAATACCCGCCAATGGACCAAGAGGTAAGGGCTGTCCAGAGATTTAAGTTAACGTTTTTTAATATTGACACTGTGTTTGACTCCTAAAATAAACACACTGATTTCTTTTTTTTTTATTATTTTCACTGGCTTGATATTTTTAAAAATCAGAAACTTTTAATGAACTTTGAATGACAGGAGATTAATTGCCCCCTCTTAAGAGCCCCTCTCTGGGAGCAGTGCATATCTCCCGAGTGGGAGCACCTGCCGAAATCTGCCGTCGGGTGGGTTTCCGTCTTTGACTGTTGTTGTTTGGTTTTTTTTCACCCTTCTCAGTCTCGAGCGTTTCTGTCGAGCTACTACAGAGACCACAACGTGGAGTTGTCCAAGCTGCTGCACAGGCTGGGGCAGCCCCTGCCCTCCTGGCTGAGACAGGAGCTGCAGAAGGTCAGATAGCACGCAAGGGCGGGGGACCCAAATAAGGACGATTTCCTTCACCGTCAAACCCCTCGCTTCTCCGACTCACTTGTGATCATCAGTAGAGGACCTCATGAATAACGCTCTTCCTATTAAAAAAAAAAGGAAAAAAAAAAAAAGACAGAAAAGAATAAAAAAAACAATCCCAACAACTGTTTATATGCACGTGCTGACAGTTATTAGCATCGACCCCTTTTGTCAGCTTCCAGGAAATAATACGGAGCTACGTGGCATTACTCTTTATCCAGACCGGGATTCGTGCATAGCCTAGTTCCTCTGTTCACCAGGAAGTACCAGAAACTGTGTGTAGGACGGATTGACTTCAGTGTAGATGGCAAATTGCAGTCTGTCAGGACCCGAGCAAAGGATGGGAACATCTCTCGCTGGACTGTGAGGTTGGTCATCCCCTGAGGTTTTTCCACGTTTGTTTTCGCTGTTTTTTCCCCCAACCCTGCAAGTTTTCCTATCATTTTACAGGGAGACATTCAGCACTTTGCAGTCGGGATCCCTAATGGTTATGATATATGTAGTATTAATGCACCACCATTGCTCTCTCCACAGAAAGAGGTGGGCTAAATTCTCACCTAACCTGCTTCCCTGGGATTCCTGTAATAACTGATGACAGTCTGTGCTCTTTCTTCTGTTGTTTTGCTTTGTTTTCCCTTCACAACAAGATCTATCCTGATTTACGGGAGTCGTGAGGGTTGTTGAGGTGCAAGGCAGCGAGGTGGCCCTCCTCCCAGATCTCAGTGAAATCTATTGCCACCCTGATAAGGTTTTTCATCGCATCTGTTGGGTTCCTACAGCAGCTGTGACAGCTCTGAGATGTGAAATCATATCAAAGATTTTGTCATGCCATAGGACTCCTTAAAACACTATCAAAACCTTTTTAAATTTAAGCAGGCCATGCAAGCAGTGTACTGACAATAACCTAGTATCGACAATTTTGTTTCTATCTGGAAAGCAATGTTTTTGCTCTGAATCCTTCAAAGTAAGAGATTGGGTTAGTCATTTAGGGTCTCAGTCTGCAAGCTATTACAGGAAAAAAAAAAACAAACTTTAATGGCCAAAGGTATTTGTTAAGGTTTTGGAAAAAACCTACAGTCTGTTGAAGAATAAACTCTTTCTATAGACTTAATGGAGTTGAAAGAACAAGCGTCTCCACTATATATCACATTTTCATACATGATGCATATATTTTTATGCCTGCATATCTACCTACTATATATCTAGATCAGACATACACTTAGTTTTAAATATCTGCATTTTGTGCCCATAGGTAAATGAAAGGGTGGTTCACCAAAAATATGATATTATGAACTGTGCTTTCTTCTCAGATCTGTGTGGGCAAGGTCAACAGGCCTGGGCAGAAACTCGCTGGGAAATTTAAGCTGAGGGAACAAATATCATTTAGGCATTTTAGCCTTGTAACAGGTTTTCTCAAGAAAACAAAAGCTGGCAAAGCTTTGCCACATGTTCCTTATGCAGCACAAAACGGAGTAGGTTTTAGTTTTCAAACTTCCCCACCTTAGTTCCTAGGCACAAGCCATTTCAGGTGCTGCAGAGGCTTTGTGCTTTCCCCTCCCCATGAATTTGATCCTTACCTCCTAGCTCAGGAGACGGAACTGGACGTTGGGGTCGCACCATGAATTCAGACTAGTGAGAGCCAGCCTCAGGGAGCACAAATCAGTACACATCATGGACTGCGGTATTCAAGAGCACTTAAATGAATTAATTTAGGCTTCAAACCAGTTGATGCATGTAGATATCTTTCTTAGCATTTCCAAACTCCTAAATCATGAGCCTGTCCGCCAAGGTCATGACACTAGCTTATTTTGGATTGACTAGTCCAGTGCTTCCCAGAGCTATCCTGGTGCCACCCGTCCTGCTCCCAGCTCGGCAGCAGCGGCACTTGCTGGTGAGTGTCCTCTGGCACCACCTGCCTGCCACAGTGTTTCCTCTCACCTGGCCTCCATCACTTTCCTCCACCGCTGCCCATCTGAACATGCCCGGCTGCTTCTTCCCTCCGCACCGTTCCAGACCTTCTTCTCAGCCCCAGCACTGCCCTGGTCCCGGTCCCTCATCCACGTGAGGAGCCGGCACTGCCCTCCTTGGTCCCACACACACAGCCCACAGGGTTGCACAGAGGAGAGGCTGAGGTGCAACCAGCACCAAGTCCCGGCATGGCCCCTTGTCCTCCTGCTCTCCACCTCAGCCCTTGCTTCTCCTGCGGGAGGACCCACAGCAGGGGTGGGAAGAGGACAAGGACAGGTACCCCCTGCCCAGCGGCTGCTGGCTGCTGCAGGAGCATAGCATTGCCCAACCCCACCAGTGCCGCACTAGCCTACTCACGCAAGGATGTACACGAACATACAGGAAAGCCCGAAAGACAAACGTTGCCCAGTCTCATGTTTGCTTTTAAATATTGAAATGGGATTCATCTCACACAAGCGAAACATCTACTTTATTTTATAGGTGATGAAGGGAAATAGAACTTCTAGGACACCATTCATCTCATGACAAAGCAGACTTCTTAAATGAGTGAGATTAATCTTGCCTCTTCCTCTCTATTGATTGTAAAAGGACAATAGACAACTCGTTCAGAGGAAGAGCTCAGCTGTATAGGTCTAAAATTAGGTGAACTGAAAAGGAGATGGTATTTTATCTCACAGCTATAGTTGTTGAAGTTGAGAGGGAGCTGGGAGGGTCTGAGGGAAGGTTTTGATTTTGTTTTGTTTTCCTAAAGTAATTTTTCTAGTTCCTATATTTCGACCAGGAGGACTCTTCAAAATGAGCTAGGGCAAACTAAATGCCAAATAAAAGGAACCTTACGTGGGGTTTTTTGGCTTTTTTTTTGGGGGGGGGGGGAGTCAGTTACATACTTTGTTGCAAATTCACAGTCTTTTAACTTTTAGCACTGATAATACCAAAGATGACAAGTTTGATGAGAGTTTTGGATAACTAAGGCTTAGTCAGAGAAGAATATCTTAATCAACTATTTGATAAAATTTTAGCTGTTAAAATGCATTAGAATTGGCTCATCAATAATTAAAAGATGACTTCATAACTTCTTGATTAAAAGCTAAATAAACATGAAATTGGTTTCAGGAGTTTTTCAAGGAAATGAAACAAATACTGTAAAATCCGGAAAATTATTTCTTGTTCATAGCTTTCCATTTAGAAAAAAAAAGAATCAAGTCCTTCCAACTCTCAGCTCTGTAATAGCATCATGTCCTTAAAACACACTGGATATTTTTATACCTCATTGTTATTTTTTAAGTTTGAATGGGTATCACATTTCCGAGAGATCTCGTGTTCCATTGAAAACTGACATTTGAATTGACTTCATTATGTGTCATATAAAGATGAAATAACAGTATTTCAAAGTTTCATTCCTTCCACTTGTAATAGGACCCATCAACACAGAATTTCTCCGGACCGCTGTATTATAGAGGAGCCTTTGTGAACTAGCTGTAAATGATCTCGATTTCTTTTATGCCTTTCATCACTGACCACGTAATTGTTGGGATTCTTAAAGACCAGCAAAACAAATTTAATAAAAATGAAACATTTATTCATGGCAAGGGGGCTGTAGCTGGGAAAGATAATGCTGGCCCTTCTTTCTTATTCATAAGCTACAGGATTCATCTCCACAATACCTCCATGTGGTGCAGGCTGTAAATCAGTAAGAGTTTTACATAGTAGAGGGCTGCAGCTGCAGTTTGCTCCCATTCCCCTGGAAATATGGATTCCTGCAGAGGTTTGACGGAGCCTTGCCGCACTGAGGACCTGACCTACTGCCCGTGGAGACCAGTGAGAGTCTTCCTATTAGTTCCAGCAGACCCTGGTTAGCCCCCAAGAGCCGGTTCCATAAGGCACAATCTGTGTGGTTCAAGCATCACGTAGCCCTATCGCCGTTGGAAATCCATCGCTAGTTTGATTTCTATTACCGAGCAGCGATTGATTCCCCCCCATCTCTCTCGGCTGGTGCTCTACCATGGTTGGAGCTACAAGCCGTCCCCCACCCCCAGCACCCCGCGGGGCTGCACCACTTCTGGTCTCGCTGTACCAGGCAGGTCCCTCTCTGCTCCATCCTCCCGCCTCGCCGGCTGCAAGAACTAGAAAGCCCTACGGGCCAGACACAAGCGTCAGGGTCTATGGCAGCATATTTGATGATTAAAGCAGGACTTTGGCCCTCAGAAAACCGAGCTTGTATAATTGAGGTTGTCTTTGAGCGAGAAGCAATCAGAACGGAATCCAAAACCTTCTAAATTATGCATTGACCTCTCAAGGTCTAAAGTAAAGTTGCCGGATTAACTGCTCATAGATGTTTTCTAATAAAATAAATTTTCTCTCTTGATAAGGAACCAGACTGTGTCCCCAAAACAAATTAAGATGGCGGAATTATAAATTCTTGGGGGAGGAAAATGTTGCGTAATGAAAGCGCTGATGGGTCCATACTCTCTGATGTGATAATAAGGCAGCAGGGACATGCCCTGAATACAAAAGCAGAAGCTGAATATTTTCTCCTCTTCCTTCCCCTTCCTTCTTTTCCTTCCCATGCGTGTTAAATTTTGAGCCAGCGGGGTGCATCTGAAAAGCATGCGACGGGCAGAGCCCGTGAGACGGGGATCATTATTCATCTCCAGAACGATCGTCCGAGAATAAATTGGGTGCAAGGTGCTCATTTCCCCTGAGCTGGGCCACCTTAAAAGTTAGACATCAAGTCCAAACTAGTCATTTAGTTTCCATCAGTAGCAAATTATGTTTATAATGGGTTTAAAATTGATGTTTATAATAGGTGTGTGAGCATGTGACAGCTGTGTAAAACAGGTACAACATAGGTATATAAATCAGCAGAGACTAAGTGTCTAATTTTATTGTAGTTAAGTAAGATTAAGTTCGCCGCTGGTGTCAGGAGAAGCTCTCTTTGCACATGCAATTTAGCTTTGCCATTTTAGCTCTCGGATTGCAGTGCCATCTCTCTTACCGGTAGACACTCTCTTTCTCAAAGAGCTGAAATCTCATATGATCACCTCACTATATTTATCCCCATCGACATCGGATCACGAAACTTAGCTTTCACAGTTAGTCTGTCCATTATATTAGTTCATACACCTCTGCATAAATCTGCCAGAAATTGTTGCTTCAGAGACCTTTTTTTTTTTTAATTTAAGTGTATGTTCTTGGGATAGGAATTTCCCTGTCAGACAACATTTCTTACATTGTCTTTGTTTTCTCTTTTTTCCTTCCAGTTCATCCTTTTAGCACGACTGCAAAGGTGTGGACCTGTCTGTGGATTCGACTCCTCTATCACTATCCTATCTAGAAAAGCTACCAAAAATAAATAAGGATTTGCAAGCGACACAGATTCTGAAGTGTTCAGTGCTCCAGTGACTGGATAACTTTTATAAGACTTATTATCATTTCTGTAATATTTCAAAACAAAAGACGTCCTCTTGGTAGAGCTGAGGAAAAACTTCACTGTCTTGCCCAAGCTCTTTTTTTTTTTTTTCGTCTTTTTCTTTCCCCTCCTACATGACGACAGCAAATCCAGTTGAACAAATACTTGGTGTTGAAGAAAAAGGAATCAAAATACATTTTGATCACGCAAAGTATTTTTGTTGGGGGGGTGGTGAGGGAGGTCAAAGTCTGTATTTGCTGGAATTGTTTTAAATAATTGATGTGCACACACCTTATTATCGGTTCTTCTCACTGCCGCAGAATAAACACTTCTGATGGTGTATTATAGAGAGAGCTTTTCTTCTTTCCTTAAATCCTCTTCCCCATTTTCTGAGCCAAAATCTGCTCTTCAGTAACCTCTGCCATATATTTCAAGTCGTGCACTGACTCAGCTTCTCCTGCCTCGGCAACTCCTCGAGGCTTTCACCCGTCCTCGCCACAGCGGCCCCGACGCCGCGGGATTTACAGCGCCGGCCACACCAGCGCTAGGAGTGCCATCGACCTTGTCCTTTGCCTCCCTCCTCCTCCACCTCCCGGGCAGGGAACATTAATTCAGGCAAGTCTGACACTTATATGTTTGTTACGCTGCATAACGCGCATTTACGGGCCTGCCTTTCAAAAGTATTACCCGCCTGCACCCCGTGAGAGCTGTGGATATTCGCACAGCCCTATGTAAGCTCTTTCTCTAATTATCGCACCAGGCTTTTTCTCTGCTGTTTGAGGAATCTTAAAAGGACCTGGTTTCAGCTGATGCAAAGCTCCTTGAGGGTGGCTTAAACCATGCGCTCAGAATTACGAGATACTGATTTTTTTTTTCCCCCCTAAAATATCATAATGCTTCTACTTTTTGTTATAAAATATTCATTTGTTTTACAGATCTATGTCAGAATGATGTTAAATCATATCAGACTCAAGGATTCTTAGTACAAACCTTACAGAATAGCAAATTACGCCTCGCTAGAGCTTTTATCATTAGGCAAATTAGAAATGACATTACAGACGTCCTAATACCAGTTTTGGCTTCTTTCCGGATCTGCTTGACGCTTTCAGACAAGGGAGACAAGGTAGGTAAAATTTTCAGAATATTTTAGGACTTTAAGTCTGTTTTTAAAAAAAAGTTACTTGTAGGCCCTTAAAAAGCAATCGGCTTTCTATCATAATTATTTGTTATCAATTGAGTCAGACAGTTAGGCACTTTTAAAAGCCCTCACAGACATTTGCCTGATCCCAAATGCCTTTATACATCTACATGAAGAGATTACTGAAAAAAACCCTATATATATAGCCAGTTTTTTCCCCGTCACTCACAGATCCCTGTCCTTTCTTGGGCACCTCTTGTATTTCCTTTGTGTTCGCTGGGTGGGAAAGGAAGCCACGTGGAAATCGCGGCTGAAACCCGCCAATGAACCTGAATGGTTTTTGCCTAAAGCAGAAATCTTTCCAGGCTCAGTAGAGTTTTCTGCCCAAATCTTATTTAGTAAAAGGATATCAGAGTTCTTCCAAAAATTTACCACTTCTATTAAATCCGTTAAGGTTTGCATTTTCCCTTCTAGCTTCTGGAATCAGACTAGTCCCTCCCAGACCACTGGAAACCTGGAAGCACTAAACAAACTTCTGAGCTCATCCATTTGTGAAAAGGGCTTTTTCTATATGCAGTTTGAGAGAGGAAGACCGCTTTTTCATGCATGTAAATATCCAAATTCCAGTTAGAAATTGATTTATGGTACTACAGAAATGAATTCTACATATAATTTATACTCATATTTCCATTCATGAAGAATTAAAGACTTCCTAGGGAAACCAGATTGATATTTGCATTTCGGTCGGCTGCAGCTGTTGGGTGGGGAGAAAAACATTTAAAATATCTAAATAAACCCATATCTGCCACTTTGGGTTTACAAAGCCATTTGTCCTGATGCAGCTAACTCTAACCAAACACGGGCTAGTTTTATAGTACTCCTATTTCTCTGGGAATAGGAATGTGACATGTTAATACACAAATCTGTTTTCATCACAGAAGGTCAACTAACTTTATGAGCTGGTAGTTAGAATCATCCTGGGTTTTTTTCAGAGGTTATTTTCAGCCAGAGGAAGGTCAGCAGTGGGTGGAGTGGGATTCCTTAATCTAACTTGCAATTCCATAAAATGCTATGGGGGTTGAAAAATGCGCTTTATAATTTGGGAGATAATTGCATGCCATTCAATTGGCTTTGTACTTGCTACTTTTCTAACTCTGGTGTGTGCTCCGCTGTCTTGCAGAACTTATCTGTAAGACACATTCCCTGTTGGGTAATTTAACTTCCCTTCACAGTATGATCTGAACTACAAGAAAGAGCTGGATATACGAGGGGATGAGTTTTTACAGAACTTACTGTGAGGCAGATATTTATTTACAGAATTTTTCTTTAATATTTTTTGTTTCACTGTGTTTGCCTTGGCCAGAGAATCATCTCAGCATTAATCCTCATGGCCTCCAAAGACACACAATTCCCATTAGCATCAATGACAATTAAATATTCTCATGAAGGAGAGAATAAACCCACCAACGGAAAATGTTATTTAATGACATTGTAGTTACAGCACATCTTCCTGCAGAGCTTTGTGTAATCACATCAAGTAAGCAAAGAAAAATTGTTCTGCAACGTGAAGCGTTTAAAATTTCATAAGCAATCTGGTTAAAAAAGAAAAAAAAAAATAGGCAAGCAAAAAAAAAAAAAGTATCACCTTTTGGGTACCCCATCGTGACGAGGGACTGAAATAACCCAGTGATTTTATTGATACGAAATTCCCCATGCACTGCGTAGCTGGAGAGACGTTAAGATCGAGATCCAAAGCCAAACTCGCTCTTGTTCAGGTTCATTGCTAGGCAGGGAACCCGTGCCTTCCAGCAGCCCAAGGCACACCTAAAATGGCACAGCGCAAACTCGTGGTTTAAGAGGTCCTATGTTCAGTGCCCTGGCTGTATCTGGCAGTCTGTGTCTCTGTTATCAAGTGATTACCCCCCATACAGCACCCAGATGTAAAAGTCACCGGGGCGGTTGGTTAATGCTCGTGCCTAAATCCATGGACTGAAGGTGGATCCCCTTCTGCGAGGGGACCGCTGATCTGCTCCTCAGGGTTGGGAAGGAGATTAAAAGCCTACCAAGTCTCTGAGAGTTATCAATCTGCTGCATGAGATTTCCACACTGCACCTGGCAATAAAAATCAATAAGAACTGAAGCAAGGCGTTTTTACACAGGAAAATAAAAATATGTGTTGAAATAGTCTTCCCTTATATTTGCTTATTATATGGATATACAGGGCTCATGAATTTTTTATTTAAGGAGAAAGTTTTGTCTTAGATATTTGTTGTTTTCTCTCCTCTAAAAGGCCGTCTTCCTTGCTATACTGCAGCCTGCTTCCCCTCCATTTCTTTCCACCCACCCACCCTCCTTGGTGCTACTTCTCATCATCAACATCTATTATTCTACCTGTAAATCTCAATTCCAACTGAATTTCTTTCTGTACTAATTTCTTCTGCTCCCAGCTTTCACAGAGGAAAAAACGCAAATCTCCCAAGCATCAGCTTTCATTTCCTAAACCATACTCGCTTTAATTACTTTTAAATATCCTAGTTAATTAAGACAACGTGTACTAGGAGCGTGCTGAGGTTTTCTTTGATGTTGCTAGCTTTTCTGCATTATTTCCACACTTCTTCCATTGTTCAGATGCCCAGTACCAATTCAGGGAAGCTACTCAGTTATAAAGCAAGGCAGAGTTGGATGGCACCATGTGTAAATCTGCCATCATTAAGTTGGAAGCTGCAGTTAAATTATAAATTGTCATCTTAAGTAGGAAGAACGTTTTTATGGATCCCGATTCATCCTCTGCAGACTTCGGCTATTTTCAGTAACTGCCACACAGAACATCCTAAAATTTGTCAGCTGCCTGGAAGAAGAGAGAGTTGAGCCTGGAGACTTAATTCCCTTCAATCTTCTTAAAAGATATGATCCAATACCTCAAGATAAAAACACTGCCAGCTTAGGAAGATACAGGGAGGCAATCCAAAGCAGCCGGGACAATCGGAATGGACAAGCACCTTTGCGCAACACTAAAGCTCATTTTTCCAAAGGTCAGATGCGCAGCCAGGAAGCCACCTCTCTTCTTTCCCTCCACGTTAGGAGATCTGGCTGAAGAAGAAATATTTCAAGGCTTGCCTGGATCGCTGTAGGAAGCTATAGTGTAAGTGCTATAACACAGACCATGTTGTCATGGTCTTTCTAAAGCCCATTTGACGAGAAGCAAATTTCTTTTTTCCCCCCACGTGGGACAAGCTGAGATACAAAATTTTGACAGACGTGTTTTATATCGGTGACATCTTGCAGCAGCGTTTTTGCTCTGGTGTGGAAAACAGCCGTATAACGGAGAATTTTTACGACCGCAGGAGCCTGCTCGGCAGCTGAAGGTTTTAGTGCGGATCCTAAATCACCGTTTCTGTAGTGCTGCAGATTTTTTTTTTTTTTTTCAGAATAGCTCTACATTTTCATAAACCCCAAGTACTTTTACTTAAGTAACGGAGCCAACCACTACTCAGGCAACGAGGTGAATTGTGCAACGAGAGAAAGTGTCCCAAAATCACAGAATCACACACTAACAACCACATGCACTCCGGCCCCGTAGGAGAGGTGTGCGTGGCGGCCAAGCGGTGATCTCACAGGAAAAAGAGGATCAGGGCTGAACCCGCCCTACTGCTGCAACCGGCGAGAGAAAGCTACGCGCACTCTTTGAACCCCAAAACAAACGTGTTCACGCCCCGGGCTGGCACAGAGGACCCCCCCAAGCCCAGGGTTGCTGTGGCTGGTCCTCTGCTCCGGCATCACTGGTGATTTTCACAGGTTGAGTCGATAAATGAGCTTAGAACAGAAGCAGAAATCAGAAAAATGCTCCGAAGGGGATTTTGCAAATCAGAAAAAAAATGCTTATTTTAAAGGGAAATCCTTAAAGAAGATAATTGTGTGTCCTCTTGGAAATTTCAGCTGTGTTTATAAAATTTACGCAAAGACTTCACTGGTTTACAGCTCTGACTTGTCTGAAAAGTAGAGCTATTAGAAATTGTCAGGAAACTACATGCTGTGAAATTTATTACCCTTCTCTCTGCAGTCAATTGCTGATGCACCTGCACGTGGACCCGTGCTATTTTCATAGCAGTCATTACGCTGTTCCTTTGTAAATGAGAAATTAATTTTTGTCCTCCTTCAGAAAGACCAACCCCAGAGAACTAAGCTCTGAGGAGAATGAAGTGAAACATTTACCAACAGCCCATTCTTTGCTCTCTATTTCCCTGTCTTCCATAAGACATCATTTGACAAAATACCGAGTACTAAAGCAGAAATATTCTTTGCAGGCTTGTCTTTCCCATGGACCTGTTTAATACTGGCACATTAAACACAGTTTTATTTTACTCGTTAAACAAGAATAATTCTGGACACTTAACAGTGACACAATGAAGACATCATAAAATTTGGTAACGTGCAATAAAACTACTTTCATAAAAGCCCAACCTTAAGTACATCCATTTTCTGGTTTTTGTCCAATGATAAGCTTTGCACTCTTGCACCTTCAATTACAAAGCTTAGAGCCAATTTAAAATGACTTGTTTGTCCACAGATAATTCCATTTCGTTTTGGCTGCCTTTTTCATTTGCCACCTGTTGATTAATTATCTTAGTTATTATATTAATTATCTTAATAATTTATTCCTTCATAGCTCTGTTGTTTTTCTGATAAAGGACAAGTTGAATTCCGGGGCAGATAGCCATCCTTCTTCCGGGTAATAAAAGGGCAAAAGAAAACGCTACAGTTTTGTGTGTCTGGATTTCAGAAATCTTTCCCACGACGCTGTCCCACCTGCAGAGGCTGAGCATTGCAGGAGAACGTCTTCTCACACCTGAGTAGGGAAGCTAGGAGATCCAGTTCGGACCAGTCACTTCCTTTGCTGCACTGCTAATAATCGTCACCATAGTCAGAGATGTGTTAACGAAGAGGAGACCATAACGCCAGCAAGAAGTTTTTGAAAACCATAATGAATAGGAAATGACTAACGCATCCTGAAACAGAAAGCCCTTCTTAGAGAGAGGATTTTGTCTGTGTTAAAGAAAAAGTCTTGAGCCCTAGCAAACCATCTCAGGAAAACCAAGCCCCACAATTGTCATGTTAAAGCCAGCTGACAGACCCGATACGTGTGGCATTTCCCAAAGAAAAAAGCATACTCCAATCTATCCTCACAGCAAACGGGCTTCGTGAACTTTGTTAGAGGGTTAAGCTTGTGTCTAAATTAAGAGGCGAGTGCAATGTATTATTTTAGCAAGTGAGAGTAGGAGAAAATTGGTGGCAGCATGAAGTACAAGTCCTCAGCAAAGGGAATTTAGTGGCAGACAAATCAGATGTCCTACCTTAAGAGGTACTTTTACAGGGACTAGATCAGAGGAGCAATTGCCACGTTTAAATACTCCATATTATTAAATGCTTTAGCAGTGTTGGAGGAGGGAGCTGGTTTCAGACGCGAGCCAGCCTGCTGGAAGCAAAACCAGCTGGGCAGAGTTTCACCAGGGATTTCCATTGCTGTGGGAGCTCCTGGGGTCCACCGCGAGGAACCCAGGGCAAGGGACAACCCTGGAGGTCCTGACCCACCTGACAGCTTGCAAGGGGGGTTCTTTTTTTTCGGTTGTAGACTTCCTGAGAAAACCAAAGCTGGTTTTCTCCAGCAAGCTCTACTCCTTCCAGTGTGAAACCTACGCTATGTATGTCTCACTGTAATTAGCTCGATGAATCGCACCATCACTCACCAGCTTCCCAAAATAATCAAAACCCGTGGGAATCCAAATCTGATTTCAAAAATGCTTCTCTGAAGCTGGAATCGTTCGGGGTATAAAAGCGTAATCCTATTACGGTGGCAGAGTTTAAATGCTTTCCCTTAGCTGCCAGAGCAAAGATGACAGCCAGCACAATGATCGGATCCCTGCAGCGCAGGGGTCGGACCGGGCTGGAAATGTTTTGGAGGAGCCTCCTGAAAACTTGGAGGAGCCTCCTGAAAACCCAGCCATGTGGCTGTGGGTACAGCTGGGGCAGAGGAGGACCACGTCCAGATCTGCACTTCTAGCGCCACGGGAAGGAGAAAATAGGGATCAAAGGAAAAAGCCGCACTAATCTCAAAAATCCCAAAGCACCGCTTCAGGAATAAGAAGCGTTAACGCCCTAAAATCCTTTGGCTGATCCCAAGAAGCCAGGATGACTCAAGGGTCTTGAGTCATAGACAACGTAGGAAAATCCACTCTTCTGAAAAGAGCTGAATAGAATAAAACTGAAATAAGGTGATTAGAACTGAAAATAACTGCATGTACTTCAAAAATTTTAAAGAGTTTTCTCAGCTGCCTCAGCTGAAAGTTACCAGATAAGATAGATACGAATAACACAGACCTCAAAGCCAGATATTGTGCCTCCAAGCAGCTGCCAGCTCAAAATGTAATGATCTATGTAATGCCAAAAGTACATTTCCTTTGCTTTGTCTCCTCGCAGCATTTCGTGTTGGTGGGTAATCCAAGAACCACGTTTTAATCATATAATTAACTTAACATACTAGAACACTACCTAGCACATAGCTCTGACAAAACTTGTTTGAAAGCACTTGACCTGAACTACTTATTACGCTGCATTAGCTATTATTTTTCTGAAGACAGCATTCTAAACATTTTAGTATGAGTTTGTGAAATAACTAAATAAAACCTCTCTCTTAAATCCGCGGGCTCTTTCCCACGCGTTCACGTACATTGAATATTGGCTGGGCAAAACCACTGTAAACGGTGCATTTACGAGACGCAAATCAGATCACTCTACCAACTTCGTCTGCGTTTAACGCCATGGATTTCACAGCATTGTGCAGGCATTACGTAGCACGGGTTGTCATCAATATTTTCCATAAAGCACTGAATTTAGGCACCAGGGAAAATTTTTCCTTGCTGTAACTCTATTTGGCTGTAATGGAGCTGCACAATACACGAATTTGCCCCAGTGTTTCTGAAACCGTGATTTTCTTGTCCGCTGAGGCATCCTGCATTCAGCAGAAATACCAAACACACTCTGTTTCTCCCACCCCGGCACAGAGACCTCTCCATAATACAACGCTGGTTTGCACGCAGCAGTTCCCTTCACTTGCCCAAAGACCTTTTTAATTTTTTTTTTTTTTTCTCCTTCTTATCCCCACGCCAATTTTTGTGCTTTACGCGAAGTCCAGCAGATCTGCCCTCTTCTGCCGGGCACCCAGCTCTCAGAAAAGGGTCAAGTGCTGCTGCTTCTTCCACCTCTGCTAACAAAGTTGCTTTCACAGTGGAAAAAAAGGTCAAAACCAAACTCATCGCTAATCATAAAATGCTACTATTAAAAGAAAAAGGGGAGGCGGGGAGAGCTTTGCCAAGACATTAGCTAGAATTTAGCCAAATTTAGCTAGAAATTAGCACGGTATTCAACTTTTTCTTTCTTTGCACCTCTAAATATCTTGCAAATGTTGAACAGCAGATTTCCAGAACAACCTTTCACTTTTTCAGACTTGTGATAAGCATTTCTTTACACAAGGGAAGAATGGAAACTGGGATAAATACATGTATTTTTGCTCCCAGAAAACAAAAATGGGGAGCCAAAAACCGAGATGGCCCTTTTTGTGTGTGTGTGAGCAGTTGCAGGCATGCCAAACTTTTGAAAAGCTGGTTTCCCTTGAGGTGCCTAAAAACCTACTAGTCAAGTCTGAGAATTTCAGCCATTGTCATTTGAGAGGCATGTCTGAAGCAGACCAAGGACTGGGGTGGGGGGGGAAGAAAAAAGAAAACTGAAGATCATCTATGCCTCGTGACATGTGTTGTGAGTAGACAACTTTCAGGATGTTTTGATGGCATCTATATTATTGTACACCATGACTGGCCGATATCATTATGCTAAGCAATACGGAATAGATGGGATTTACATTTACAGAAAGAAAATGAGGAAACAAGGCTTGGTTAAGATTAGTACAACGGCAATATGCTATATGTTAAAAGGATCTGCCAGAGGAAAACTTGAGTCCTCAGCCGGCGCAGAGCCCTGCGGAGGTAGCTTCGGTCCCACGGTCTGGCCAGGGGTCAGCCACCCACCCCGCAACGGGGACCGTGACCAGCGAAGGCTGCCGTATCACCACCAGCTTCCCCGGCAGGGGTAACCGGGGTGGTCCAGGCTCTGCTACCCCAGCACCCTGCCAGCCTCCAGGTCTCGCGGGTCGGTGTCAACTCCCCCTTATTTTCTGAGCCCTGGGGGGCATCTGCAGTTACAAGTCTAAAGAGCAAAACCCAGCAAAACCCATGTACAGCACTGTGGATTTTGAATCACTTTGGAAGGTGGGCACCATCTGGGACAGGTCTCCGGGGAACCTGATCCAACCTTTCGGCGACGCAGGTGGGACAGTTTTCTTGTCAGATTTCACAATATTAGATTAAAAGTTCACCCACCAGGAGCCCCGTAGGTGCTGAGTTTTAGAGGTTAAAAATAAGATTCCTCCAGATGCAAAGTTCCCCCGTGTGACAGCCTTAATTTCACTACCAGCCTAGCAGCGAAGGAGGCACTTTTAATTAAGTGCAAGACAAGTATGGAAAACTGAGTTTGAGAAACAAGGAGGAATAGGACTATTATAATCCAATGAGACATAATTAAATGCAGAAATCAAAGGCTCTTAGTGGCACAGAACTTGTTAGAGCCTTGAAGTGGGTATTTGCGCTTTAATCTGACATGCTGCAGCTTCTTCAAAAAACAAAGCTTTTTCAGAAGGAACGAAACGATGACAGAGATGTTCATAAATCATTTAGAAAAAAGGCGAAATGAGCAAAAAATCCATAAAACAACATTACAGCAAAAGCCTGTTCCTCAAAAAAGAAAACCAAAAAAAACCCTGGCAGCACTGATGATGACATTAGTTTGAAATCTATGTTCCTAATTGTATCTTAATAATTATCTCGATGTATCGGTATTAGGTACCAGAAGGAAAGTAGCATAACTTTGCCTAAATGCATCCATCTCTAGTTTCCAGTCACCCTGAGCGATCAGTCTGGTGGACTCGGTGAAATACAGGCTGCCGGACCTCATCCAAAGTTTGCTTCGAGTCGGTAGGATCTTACTGAGAGGGGATCAGACCCACCCCGACACCGCTGCTGGCCCGACTCTACCCTCTCGCACCCAGGGTCGGACGTCCCCGTGAAAACGCTTACAGCTCCGCACCCCTCGAGCCTCCCATCCCACCCTGCCTCCACCTCCTACACGTGCTTTTAGGATTTGCGGTCGGTGTTGAAGTTAATGAATACGTGGTCCAAAACGGATCGTAACAAAAACATGAACGTCTTGAAAAAAGGTAGTTTCTAACTTTACGCTTTTCTGGGTAGAAACAGCTCCCAGGATACTCCAGCTGCTTTTATTCCCTGATAACACAGGTGGTTTATTTTTAGTAGCTGAAGCGGTCAGATTGGGGAATATAAAGGGGCTGTGAAAGGGCAACGCTTTCCCTCGGGAACGGCAATGAAAACGTTTCAAGGAGGACTCTACGATGGGAGATGATGTAATTTCAAGCGGGCCGTGCTGTAGACCAGAGTCCTGTTGGGATCAAACCATCTTAAAAAAATTATACACATTTCTTATCCTTTTTTTGGAGGGGAGGTTAAGGCTTAAGCTGGATTGCTGTTCACGTCCCACCAAAAGCAGTCCCTCGCACAGAGCACAAAGCAAATGAGAGCTACTTCGTTCAGATGTGCGAGGAGGATTCTCCCACGAGGGAAGAGATGTTTGTCATTGCATAGGATTAAACAAAGCTTTAATTTTTAATAGCCGTGTTGCCACTTAAAATGCAATGGCTCAAATTCCCCTTTCTCTCACGGACATGATGCTATGGACATCATTACCATACGTATGTCTGTATATGTGCTTTTCCACCGTGCATTTCCAAAACCGCATGAAGCGGCCCAGGGCCCCCTGAGCCAGTGATCCCACCCTCCTTCATTCCCCCTGCCTTGGGTGAAGTCCTAGGCAGGGATGCTGCAACCAAGAGTTTTGTTTCTGCAAAGGTGATTCGAGGGACTCCCTGGGAAGTGGAGAATTTGGGACGTAAAGTGATAGAAAACTCTACACTCATGGATTTGCAGGTATATTTTGTGCCCAAGCTCCAACTTTTGTTGGAGTTTTTTTTTGACAGAATGGCCTTAAATCACTTATTTGGCTCCTGTGTGATGCCTCTCTCCCGTGCTGAGGCTGTCATCCCAGGAGAGCAGGAGTTTCCCGGCGATGCCCCTAGGCAGGGCAGGCAGGGGCAAAGCACCGGCTCTCCTTCCCCCCAGACCCCAAAGGGACGGTCGCCTCTGCACCTGTCAGGCATCCCTAGCCCCCTCTAACTCCCCACGTGCGCCCCCTTCTTCTGAGAGGCGATCTGGCTCTTTAACACGCAGACTTTTTCTCTTCTTTTATTTTTCCTTTAAAGCCACGCCTGACTATTTCCAGCTGGCGCTCAGAGTTGTTTCGTACAGGGCTGGAGGGTGATTTAAAACAGGGTTGCTGTGTGCCCGTCTCTGTGTCCGCGGGGAGAAAGGTTGAAATGAATATGAGAAGAGTAATCAACAGTAATTCTTCGGGAGTCTATCATTAAATTTGTCATTAAACAGAGTCTGCAGCTACCTGCCTGCCCAGCCACCAGCAGCAGCAAGTCGTGCACGCCGCGTAATGGCATTTTGATAGACTGTCCTTCCCGCAGCCTTCCCGAGATTGGACTGCATAATTTACACCACAGCACAGCGTTGCTTCACTGTTATTTGAGCAGTGAGACCCTTGTCCTGGTGTGATTAGACTATGATGAATTGGACGCCTGCCCGTGGAGTCAGGGTATGCCGATGGGGCCGATTGCCAAGTGCCTGGCACGGAGCTCGCCGTCCCCGGCTAAACAGCCTGGGGGCCTGTGCTGATTCATCCTACCTCACCTACAGTGTGAAAAAGCAGCCACCCTTTTTATTTTGTATTTATAGCATGAAAAAAAGCAAGGGTGGGGGGATTAAAACGAACACAGAGCACTATTCACAGCTTATTTGCGACCCCAGCAGAGGATGGGTGTATCTCGGGGGCACAAAACCTCTCAGAAAATTCTCACGGGATCTGGAAGAGCACCGTCATTTTTCCCAAGCCCCATCCCTAACCTGAACCTTTTCCCACTACTGGACCTCTCCGGGATCTGCAGAAGAGGGGAGGTCCCTGAGCTGGCTGAGCCCCCTGTACCCCGACACCTCACCCCTTCTGCCTCCCTCGCCACACACATAACCGCTCGCTTCAGAGACAGCCGCTAGCATCACTCGAAGTAAGATTACGGCACGTGCTATTTATGAGAGGAGAGAATAATGCATATTTTAAAAGTGAATACAAGAGAAACACACGATCTCCAGGCAGGCTGCACGGAGCACGTGCTAAAAGGGTTTTTACCCAGGTGGTAACCCACAGACATACACGTGCTCACAAATGCCACACAAGGGATTCACCAGTACCTCCATTTTGAAGGATAAAGCTGATTTGGGGAAGGCTTTTTAGGTTTTGGTTGATTGCAGATTATCCTCTGCAAGGGTGATGATTTTGGCAGATGGGGCATACTTCCTCACCCCAGCTGGTTCCAGCGTTTTCTTTTAATTCCAAAGATCAACTCAGTCAAACAAAGTGATTCATTCAGCTCCATCGGCAGCCTCTCATTCACCCAGATTTCCGAATTCCTCCTAACACTTCGCCGTTTTCAGCATATGCATGTAAAAACCAAAATGAGGTGATTTCACCAGGTATTAGAAGACCACGCGCTTGACAGACAGGTTTGTTATTAGAGACTCACAGAAACACCACTGGCAACCTCTACTTGCAACCCGTGGAAATGTAGAAACCTCTTTTTTTCCCCAGCAGACGTGGATATTTTTGGGTTTTTTTTAAACCAGTGCCTTTCCACTCACAGGTAGCACCGAAGCCCTCCTATCCCCCTGCACAGCCCTGCCCATGGTGGGGATGCAGCCACTTCTCATGCCACCTTACAGCCACCACCGCCCCGTTAGCTGACCGCAGGGCCATGGTTATGCCGGATGGCCACAGCCAGACCCGGAGGCACAGAGGATTTGATGGGGGGGGGGCGGAGGGGTGCAAGGGCTAAGGTGCGAGGGCAGGGATGCAGGGATGCTCTGGCTGAGCGCCGGCAGGTCCAGTCAGGGGTGCAGGACTGTAAAGTGAAGTTTAAGGGCATTGCCGCGACACCCTTGAAAGATATTGTATGTACTGCTGCTTCCTTAGCTGATTAACGTGGCTGACTCCGGCCAGAAACACACGCTGGCTCAGAGAGCTCCCCTTGCCAGGGGATGACGCCGTGAAGCTCACTAACTTGTCATAGACACAGTTATTTTTTTTTCTGAGCATAATTTTCTCCATAGGGGCAAAAACTTTAGCAGATATAACCCAGTGAACAGCCACACAGCCATACGTGTTTTCATCGGGAACTTTTCAGTGACAGGCAATATTGCACAGGGAACTAGGAACCAGAGCACGAAGCTTCGGCTCTTCCCTTCCTAAGGCCTCGCTAGGCAAGTCGCTCACTTCCCCGGGCTTCATCTCTCTAACCCGATTTATTATTTGTATTGCTGCAGAGCTACGATCCCCGGACACGAACGCCTTTTTGATAGGCAAAGACCAAACTCACACCCAAGAGAGATGGCCCCTTTTCCAAAGAGCGCCCGGTTTCTGAAACTTGGCTTGTTAATCTGGGGATGCATGAACCAGCCTGCTTGTGCGCCCCAGGCAGTACAGGTAATTCAAAGGATAAGACAGAGTCAAGGTTTTCTTTCTTCTCCCAAAGCAGTTATTTAAAACAAAAACAAACAAAAATGCTCAATTTAACAAAACGGCTAAGAAAACGTTAACAAAATAATCAAATTGTGACCTCCGTATACACATGCATCATTGGATCATTTTCAGTTTCCAACATATGCGCTGGAACGGCAGAAAAAAAGGAGGTAACATTAACTGTAGCTGGTTTTATAAGAAGATGCTACGGCACGCTCTGAATCTTGAAAGATGGTACGGTAATGCTTTGCTGACGAGCAAGGGGCATATCTGAAGAACAAGCTTTGTTTTATAGATGTCCTTTAGTAAGCTCACTTGTTTTCTTTCCCTTCTCTGAGAAAGGGCAGACATTAAGGACCTGACGCCGCACTCGCACGCTGCTCCGATCGTTGCTTTCCCCGACGAACATCTCGCCCAAGAGCAAGGAGAAGTGGCTGGTGCCTGACTCAGACGGGAGCAGCACTGAGACCTCAGGATGTTGTGTTTGCGTAGAGCAGTGCAACGCTTCAGCGTCAACCCTGTCCCCACACACCCCCTGAAATTTAACTGTGATAACTAAGTTTTATGAAGATCTCAAGCTCGGAATATTCCACTTCTTTCATTTGTGTCCTTCACTTATCACAGAGCTTCTCCGAAACGCGAGAGGTGCTTGCTGATGGAAACAATTCAGGCTTCTGCAGCGTAATTTGGGAGATAAACCGGAGACGAGTGTCCTTGAGTGGGTGGCCTTCCTGCTCGCCTAACTCTGCAATATGCTGAGCACACCCGGCGAGCCCGCGCTCCCACAGCCTCTGCATTTTGAGTGGGAAAAATTGTGCCAAATAAAGGTCTCGAGTGTTTGCAGAAATAAGGTTAGATCCGGGTGCTACAGAAGTCTGCTGTACACAGCTCCCACTTTCCATAGCAATGGAAAGTAATTCAATTCATTTTTTCAATAATTCAATACTAAAACAAATACTGATTAGATTCATAAAAGAATTTCAGGAGTCGTCTTTTCAGGTATGGGATTTTTTTTTTTCTTCTCTCTTTTGGCATTCTTTCCCTTTTAGCTGTCACCCCAGTTTTCTCTCCTCCCAAGACAAAAAAGACGACAAAAAGTCAAATAAGAAATACGTTAGATTCTCCCACTCTCTAGAAAAATAAAAGACGACCCAACATCCCCAAGCTCTTGCCACCTTTTTTTCATGTTCTCAGAAGAGAGAAATAGAAAAGAAAAACAGGGCATTTCTTTCCTTTTAACAGGCTCACAAACAGAACGGTAATACACAAAAATTTATCGTCATCCCTTTCTTAGCAGCTGGTAATCAATATACCTGAAGAAGTGTTTCATATTGATCTCTAAGCTCCTGTATCCTTGTGCAGGCGTCAACACTATATACAAGGATCCTGGGTGGTGTATAAACAGAAAATAAAAGGCAATATGTCTGTTGTGATTAACTAGCTATAAAACCATTTTGGAAGAGTTAGCCGTAGGCGCCTGTCTTTTATTGATGTCGAAGGCACGGTACTTTGGTTGGAAGCACCTTTGATACTTACAGAGATCTGATATTTAGGGAAGATGCAGCCCTGGGAATAAATACTATGGCTCATTTTAGCTGACTGAATATCGGACAGATTTTTCTTTTGCAAGCTTTGTTTGGAGCGTGAGATATAGTCTCTCTCCGATTGTGGAAAATCTCCTCTCCTCACAAAATAATACTGACAGGTTTACACTGGAGTACTTGGCTGATCTGTGACTATAGAGGTGCACTGGATTTTTGTGGTGTGTTTTTTTTTTTTTCCTTTAAAATATATAAGACTATGCCCACACCAGAACACTTGGAAACGGGTACACTCATCTCCTGCGCCCCAGAAGACACTACCGAAACACCAGCGCAGCACGCACTGGTCCAAGAAAATCCACGTGGTTACATGCATCACCAAGTATTGCATCTGCTGAGCAATATCATGATCCTAATGATAAACACCTACCCACGTGGCACAAGCAGTTCGACTCTGAACGTAACGCTGATCGAAAAGCTTGGCTCCTTTTCAAAACTACAGGATGACGATTCACTTAGCTGAACGCTCAACGTTTGAGAGGATGCCTGCAGCAAACCATAGACGCTACAGCTTTGTCGCAATACATCAGAAAAGCCGTGGGGATAACGGGGAGGGGGGGGGTATGGAATGGGCGACCCATTAACATAAATGGGGAGACAGCCCCGTGGCTTCACGGACACGCAGGCGTGGGCAGAAAGGAAGGGACCACTCCATGAATTCAGGTATTTAAAGCTGCTCCTCCCACAGGGCTGGCCAGAGCCCTTTTCTATTAGAAATGAGAAGCCAGCAGGAATTTACCCATGATTATCAGGAAAAACAGAGGGCAAAAATGCCCTCGAAAGAGGACTTTTCCTCCACTCCCCTTGCCTGGGCTTACGTCTTTATAGAGCTAGCTCAGCTTGCTAAGGTAGCCATCTTGTTATACAGAAGGGCCTTAACTCTTCTGTCTCCACCTTTAAAAGCTTAAATACTCTCAACTGTGCCTTCTTTCCTAACCGAATTTATTCAGGTTCAAATACATTTCCTCCCCCTTTTTTTTTTTTGGGGGGGGGGGGATGAACTGTGTATTTTAGATATATTTCATGTAAGATAAGAGATGTAGCAGTAAGTAAAGCGGAAAAGCAGAGCTAAAAAGCCACATATACCTTCTACTCCTGCTAACGCTATCAGGCATCCAGGGTAAGAAGCTCCACAGTGCCACCTTGCCCATTTATTCTGCAGCAGCAAGAGCAGCTGCAAGACACACCGGAGAACTGGACCATTTTCCTCCAGTCTCACCAAGCTTCCTGGTGTTGCCACCGAGGCACAAACACGAAGCCTTCCTCCCCCACAACAGCAGGCACGCCTCTGGGAATAGAGCTTAGCACTGTTATAACTTCTGGGTACACATAGCCCTTTCCCCAAAAGGAGGGGAAAACTGTTGGCAGCGATAGCTTAACCTAAAACCAGATATAAATTAATCCATATGGTCCAGATTCACATATGCATTTTACTGCTCTCATTCCTGCTTAGGGATGCTAATGATTACTTCTTCCTCCAGCAGCAGGTTACACCATGGGAAAGCCATCAGCAGTAACTTTGGAGGCCACCCAAGCACACCGGGAGCCACGTTCACGCACACAGGGTTTCACACTAGCCTCATTCCTAGCAGTAAAGCACCTAGACTTACAGGAACCTACTCCCTTAACGAGCCTCTTAATATTATTCTTGTTAAATCCCTGCTACGCCTTTTGCTGGGTGACCTGCCTCAATTTCCCCGTAAGCACCCTGGATACGCAGATCCAGGCTCCGAACTTCTAAAAGAGATTTGCCCTTCCTAAACAAGCCACCATATCCTTCAGAAACAGCCGTCTCTTTCAAATAAGGGCTGTGTATTCCACACACACACTCCACTCCCCATACTATACATATAAATAAATAAAATTAAAAAACCCAAAACCAAAAAAACAGACACACACACACCCCCCACACCCCCCCCAAAGGCACTTACCTTCCACCAACCAGCCCTGGTGCAGACAACAAACTTTCCCCTTTCAGCCCAGGGAATTAATTACCTGGGTAGCGTTCCCAGGATTATAAAAGCTTTCAGGTGCTGCTGTCAGCTAGCTTTCTCCTGTTACAAGCACGTATGTTTTTTCAGCTGTGTTGACCTGCGAGAGGAGGGGGGCAAAAAGTACCCAGGGGGGTCTCGGAGAGCTACTGAGTATGACATTCATATGCTTTTTATATATATATATATATATATATATATTAGAAGGGAGCAGGGGAGAGCAGCCATGTGAACAGTTTATGACCTAAAATCTTGGTACGGACAGGTTCCGTGTATTCTCCAGGTGTGAAATGTGGTGGTTTATGGACTTTCACTACAGAGTTCACCTCCCTCCAGCCTCCAAAAACCTCCTCTGCCATCCTCCCTGAAAGCCACTGCCGTGCAGCTATACATCGTCAGTATGCAAATCTGGGAAGCTGAAAGCATAGACTAGTTGAATATTAAAACCCAGCAAAGTAACACAAGGCAGTGAAGTAATTACAGGTCAGGCTGTCTTATTCATTCTCGTAAAAAATACAGGATAAATAAAATTGTCCAATGTGTCGCACAAGAGGGAGACAGGATTTAGGTCCAGCCTGTGGAGGAGCGCAAAGCCATGCCTACGAGGGGACGCAGCGGAGGAGGGCTCCGTGCAGCATGGCTAACCGGTGATGTATAATGCAACAGAGCTCCAAGTGTGTATTCAGTATGGCATTTATGGGTAGAAGTAGCACAGTGGAGCTTACCGGATTTATTGAGTGCAGCATTCATTGTATTCATTGAATTTCCTGGTTTTATATGGCACTTCTAGTAACAATTTCATTCCAGCCCTTACGTATTAACATATCCAGAATTGCCTATCATGGGTTTTCGCACTACAGAGATGTGAAAGACAATACTGCTCACATTTAGAGCGGCGCAAAGGAAAACAATAATACCGATATCACAAATAGCTTAATGTGGAAGCAATATCCAGTGCAGAACAAAAAAAGCTACTAAAATGTCACCCAGTCTCCTCACGTGCAATCAAAGAATCAGAAAGCCAGCACCGAAAGCGGCCTCAGCAGCTCGCCAGGCACCAGTCGGCTACAGCAGCAGGACCAGCCACACGGTGGTTTTCACTAGCAGATGTCAGCCCAATCCTGGTTTTGCAAGCCTTCTGCAAAGGACACTTAGCAGCATCCCCAGGCAACCCGTTCCCTGTCTTATTACACCCCCCCCCAGCAAGTTCTCCCTAAGATCCCACCGGGAAACTGGGGTGACGGGAGGGTGGGCTGCAGCGGAGCTGCCCCGGCAGGACCAGCGCCAGCAGCAGCCGGGGGCAGCTGCCACTTTGCCCACCCGCGTCCTGAAGTCCTCCGAGGGGGGATCGCATGGCTGCTAGCCCTCCACTCCACCCTCTCCAATTTCTCGATAAACTAAGCTCATGCCTCCTCACTGTTCTCCAGCGTCCGTGGAAAACAGCTGATTTTTGTCCATTTTATTACAGCCTTTTACGTAACGTTACCCCTTCCAGCTTTCCTCTCTCTCCCTGTACTTTGCTCCTTCCCTGATAAAAATCAACTGATTTTCTTCAATCTTTGCTCCGCCATACTTTCTAAACCTGATTTCCCAGCCACCCCACACGGAGGACAAACCGATGGGACAACCGATGAATACCAGAATCAGGCTTCACTTTTCAAGAGAGTGATCTTCACGCTGTAGGCTGCACGCGCGTGTGATTGCTGGTCCAGGTGCTCCTGACTTTTTTTTTTAACAGATATCGCTGCCACAGCCCTTGGCAGCAATGTTGTTTGTGGCCGTTCTTAATGTAATTTAGTGCCGACAGGCAGCCAAGACATTGAATTAAAGCTGGAAAGGATTTATCGCTGGCCATTAGGTTAAGCAGAGCACGATACCATGTAGAAGTAGTTTGTTCTAGTGAATAGGTGCTGCGAAGAAGACAAGAAAACCAGCGCCAGCATTGATTTCCAAGTCACTTCATATTTTGCTCCTCTTCCCCCTCGTTGCACGTCTGCCTAGGATTTCTGGGGATAGGAGCTGTCTCCGATAAGACTTTTACAGGGCCGAAATAACAGGGTCACAGACCCCATCGCCCAAGGTAGATAACTCTACTAATGAGGAGGCCGAATTCTTAAAATCCTTAATATAGACAACATTTTTGCAAAATGTCACCGACAACAGTGTGAATACCAGCTTTACAGGGTGGGTATAATCAAACCAGAAATGCCTGTTGCCTTAGTCAGTATTACTGTGAGGATATCCTTCCTTACCCTGTCAGACTGGCAATAGTATCAGCTATATTCTTTATTACAGCTGGGGCCAGTGGCGTGACACGTGGTGGAGGTTACCCAGCACTCCTCTTTAGAAAATTGCTTGCAACCTTGCCGGGCTTTAGCATTAGGAACAGAAACTTTCCACGACAGATGTTTGTCCAAAACACTTTTGCAGTGGGGAAGAGGGATGTTTGAACTAAAACACTGTAGTCATCCCAATACCAAAGCTATGCATTGCTTTTGCAATTCCTCATTCAGACAGAAGGGCAGATGTCCCTGCTCGGACAACCCACGGCTGTATTCTGGGCTGTGAGCTACACGAAGCAAAAAGTTCTCCGACAAATGAAATCCCTATTTGATACTCGAAATGAATCAACTCGTCTCGACTCTTGATTTCTTATCAATTCATCGTGAATAATAACAGTCATTGTCAAACAAAAGTAGTCAGTGTATGCAGCAAGTATCGCTTGCGAGGGAGTTCACATACTGTTGTGATGCTTCAGTCGCTGCGGTGTAGCGTCGTGTGTTTGAGTACACACACCGCAGGGAAGTCTCTGGGGAAATCATTCCCCTTGTAGCAAATTCACACTGGCTGACGGGCTCCTCTTCCTTCTGAGCACAGAGTAAGCCAGGACACAATGCAGGCAATGCAATCTTTAATTATGTCATTGCAACCTAATATATACAAGTAACGAAACCAAACTATAATTGCTCAATCAGTCTTAATGCTGAATTTCTTCATTTCTCATGTTGGACTTGGTAGCTTCCATTATTTTTTAACGTACAGTGCATATATGCAGAATAAACAAATATATAAATTAAATGTTTAGCACACTGATAACTAGAATTTCTGTAACTTCAGAAGTGCATTTCTGGTTTTAGCAGGTTTCCGATTATGGAAGACTGCTGGATTTCCACCCTTTCCTCCTCCTATAAAAGGCACAGCATTCTGTAGCCTGGCCGTGACCTCCAGGCCATGCCCCCAGCCTCCGCGCTGGCCCATCCACATCCAGCGGGAAGCTCCCCGGTGGAAGCACAGACCCGGGGATGGGCAAGCACAAACGTCACCGACCCGGATTTGGGGAAATACAAGAACACGGGGCAGCAATGCTCTTAGTCCTCGTACCCGATCCGTGTCCAGCCATCGCACTCGCTGCTCTGACTGAAAAAGGCACTGAGCGAATGCGTACATTTTCGACTCATTCCAGAAAATTGCCCTCGGGCTGTTAGTTTGCATTGCAAATCGCACTCAGCAATGGCAAGCATACATTATCGTTAGGTGTTTGACACACCTCCGATTATCCCAAAGGTGCTAAACAGCTTCTGCCTTTCACACCTTCCCCTTCACTTAAAAGAGATTTTGATAAATTGCAAGCAGGTGCAAACCAACAAACTAACACTGGATGATGAAGCAAAGGCCTTGGTAAACCCAGTTCCTCTGGGCCAGGCAATATAGGCCGAGTTATAAAATTCACAAAAAAACCACTGCGGATAGTTTCAAAATAAATATCAGGACCAGGGTCTATACTGTGACTATCCAGGGCAGCAATTCCACCCTAAACACAGAGGAAAGAACATCAGGTAATAATAGTAATCTGTTTAAACCTGGCAGCACCCGTCACCACCCAGCCGCGTCCCCAGGCCAGGAGACCCAACCCCAAGACCCTGGAAGACATCCATCGCTACTGAGTACAGGCAGAGTCCAAAAGCACTGTATTTCCATTTTGTGGATGGGGAAATGGGACAGTACAAGGGGAAAAGTCACACCGGGGGTCAAGAAAATCAGTGTCTTCTGGTCTTAATTCAGTAGGCCAACTGCCTTGATACCTGAACACGCAGTGCTCCTCAAGCACTTTCCATGGAAAGAGGTACTGCTGCCTCGGCGGGGAAATAGTACAGGAGCAAGGAACTTCGCTTCCAGCAGAGAAGATTCATTTCCCAAAAATTACCGTGGTACAAACACAAGTCCAAAACAATGAGAAACTAGCGCTGGGAAAGAGTCTGCAGAAACATGAAAGAAGCAAATAAGCTACCTTTAATGCATTTATTCCTCTAACTCCAGCCAGACTTGCAATTTTCACCTATAGAGAGCACCAAGCAACGGGTGTGTTCATCTCAACTAAACATTCCTTAATATCACCACGCTGCTTTAAACCTTCCCCCTTGAAGCAGGGCTCCAGACTTGTTGGAATCTCAGCAGGGGTCATCACCTTGTACATCAAAATGGTCTTTTTGTCTTATGCCTTCCCTCCATCTCCTCCCACTCTCCCTGCTGGTAAGTGCTCTCAGCAGTGTGCAAAGTTCCCGGTAGCAGGAATGGGTGCTGGTAACAAAACCGGCATGATGCAGTGTTTGGTCTGTTATAGCAGGCTGAAGAGCCAAAATGGATCCCCGGTGCTGGGAGCGGCATCCCGGGTGCGGAGGGAGGAATGGCTTGGAAGTGAGTCCTTTAGAGGTGCAGGAGGTGACTCTGCATCCGCACCTTTGCAGCTCTGTTGTGGTTTAACCCCAGCCAGCAACGAAGCCCCACCCAGCCGCTCGCTCACTCCCCCCTGGTGGGATGGAGGAGAGAATTGGAAGAGTAAAAGTGAGAAAACTCGTGGGTTGAGATAAAGACAGTTTAATAGGCAAAGCAAAAGCCACACGTGCAAGCAAAGCAAAGCAAGGAATTCCTTCACTCCTTCCCACCAGCAGGCAGGTGTTCAGCCATCTCCAGGAAAGCAGGGCTCCATCACGCGTAACGGTGACTTGGGAAGACAAACGCCATCACTCCGAACGTCCCCCCCTTCCTCCTCCTTCCCCCAGCTTTATATGCTGAGCATGACGCCATATGGTGTGGGATATCCCTTGGGTCCGTTGGGGTCAGCTGTCCCGGCTGTGTCCCCTCCCAACTTCTCGTGCCCCCCCAGCCTGCTCGCTGGTGGGGTGGGGTGAGGAGCAGAAAAGGCCTTGACTCTGTGTCAGCACTGCTCAGCAGTAACGAAAACATCCCTGTGTTATCAACGCTGTTTCCAGCACCAATCCAAAACACAGCCCCATCCTGGCGTCTGTGAAGAAAACGGACTCTATCCCATCCCAAATCAGCACAAGCTCTCACTCCCTTTACTCCATCAAAACCAGTACAGACAAGCGTTGCTCCCACCGTGCTATCTATACTATACAGTATAGAAAGATTCAGCATATAATCAACAGGTGTGAAATAGCCTGAAGAGTCAAATAAGGTCAAAAAGGTGACTGAAGGGTTGCTGGCACTTCATGATACCTACCATTCAAAAGCGCCTACCCACCTAGAATAAGAATATGCGTATACTCCAGGCTGCATAGCCGCTACAGACTTATAACATCTGTTAATCATTTATATACTACTTATACATATGTTAATATCAAGTTTCATCATAAGGTTAATAGCAACAATCTGTTCTTGCTTTGAGACTGTATGGATATGCTCAGCAAAACCAACCTGAAGGGCAGGAAAAATGTGCCCAAACATTTCCTACTGAAAGATTGCTCTCTTAGTAGGAAGGTCAATTCTCCGGGGCGATGCTAGAGAAGATAGCTATCTTTTTTATGCCCTTTAAGAAAATCCCACAAGTAGGAAGGCAGTAAAATCTTGAAACTTATTTAACAAAAGGCTATTCCTGGATGATATGGCATTAAATTGGTGAACTTCAAGATAGTTAATGAATCTTAATATACATCCTGAGGACTACAAAAGTATCTATGTTCTTATTATCTACCCACAAATAAAGCAGCAAAATCTTGCCTTGTTTCACTGGTGGTTCGTTGTTAATAAATAACTATATTACTCAGAGCGCTTACGAGGGTAAGAGCTAGCTCTTATCTCTAAACATTTGCACAGGGAATCACATATCATGAGTTCAATGCACTTATTTCCTAAAGTGTTGCATCTGAAAATTCCTGATCATTTCAAGCAATCCCAATTAGTATAATAGAGCATCTCCTCGAGTTTAATACTGACTTACCACAAGCTTAGGCTTGGTTTAATTTGGAGGATCACATCCAGCGGTAATAAACCCCGGCTATTAACACACCCTTTGCATTGGGCTCGTTTGTTTAGGTCTTGCCCTTTCCCGTGCGAACACAGAGGAAATGGGCAGCAGACCCTGGGGTCTTCTTTGTTACCGCCACCGCTGAGCGACGCTTCCTGGGCTGCAGCTTTCTTGTCTATAAAATGGATATATGGCTTCAAAGTGCTCGGAAAAAAATTTCTGGAAGGAATTCGGAGAATTATTGTGGATATGAGCTGCAATCCAAAGAAGAGTATCGGATAATACGCAGCATGGACCCTCCTCTCCCCACACACCTTATAGTGCCAAGGCTAGTGACCATTTCAGGAAGAACTGGGAAAATAGCCACTCTTCGCCAGTACTTCTAGCTGCACACGGGCTGGCTGATGTGCAAGGCACGTGCATGGAAATACAGGACTTACATTTGCTCAAAGCCTGCCCGGGTCCTGTATTTTATGCGGGAGGAGAGAGGTTAAACAGGCGCTGGCAGGCCCCCTGGACAGGGCTGGCCTTCGCGAGGGAAAGGAGCACTCTTACATCCAAGCACGTGGTTCAGGTGTGACCGGTTGATATCTAAAAGCAGTATTAAGAATAAATTTAGAAGAAAAAAAAAGACCGTGCCCATGGCAGCGGCGTGCCCATGGCACTGGCTGACTGTGCAGCAGGACTGCAGGACTTTGCCCCTCTGCCCGGTGCCATCTATCAGCGGGATTAATTTATCTGATGATTTGGCTAAGGCTACCAGTAGTTGTGAACGTGAGCACTTGGTAGCGTTGAGCAATACGCTCTGTGTTCAAGGAGCCCCATTTCTCAGAGGCACCGAGGAGCCATGGCACCTGATGAAGTTTCCAAAACCTGCAAACCTTCTTCTGTGCTCAGCTGTAAACAATTTCTATCTCTACCTACCGAGCCTGAAAATGCTGGCCTGGGGGGCATGGCGAAGTCACCGACCTGTCAGGAGCATCTGTAGCAAAGGGGAGAGGTGCAGCGAGGAGCTGACCATGGCCTCTCTCTCCCCTCTGCGTGTGCAAGAGACTTTTAGGTGCACCTATCCTAAAACTATCAGCACAAAACCAAGCCACCAAAAGCTAGGGTTCGCAGGGGCGAGAGGCCGGCTGCCTAGTACATAGCCAAGGGCAGGGAAGAGACATGACTCCCCACGCCCGCTCCAAACCCTCCGCCAAATTGCTGCTCCGAAAATGTAAGGAGAAAAAAAAATGGTAATTTAATGTTTAAGGCATAAATAAAAGTTAATTTTAAGCCGTTCTTATCTGCTGACTCACAACAGGCTCCCGTGTGCACGAGCCTTGATCCCTGGCCTGTCACCGATGTGCTGTAAGAACAGGCGACTGACAGACCATTTTCCCTGGCAAAAAGAGATTGCACAAGGTCACGCCGGGGCTTCTCCTGGGAGCTTTCCAGCAGCGGTTCGGGAAGTCACTGAACTAGGAAATCTGCTGGTGTTTAGATCATTGCCAGGAGCAGAATACTGATGAGCCGCTACCGGAGCCTGATGGCAGGCTCTTCCTGCCGGCAGCATCCCATCGCGTCACATAAAGCCACAGAAGTGGTCTTCTTCTGGTCTTCCCCTGAGCCGTCCCTATCAATTTTGTAGAAGCTACTTTGCACTTACACCGATTCATCTGAAATCAGAATCAGGCCCCGTTTTGGGGGTCGGCATTTCCCTCCACAGGTAGCAAACACCATTGTGCCGGACGGGCAGAGATTGAGACCTGCTTTCCGCAGACACCGCACAAGGTGCAAGGCAGCAGAAAATCTCACCCTTGGAGTTTATAATCTCTAAATGCTTAGAATTAAATTCTTGACTATAGATTTTTTTTTTTAAATTCCTTAAGCTCAAAGCTGTCATAAAGTATATGACATTGCAATGCCTGGAATACTTATAAGCTGCCAAAGAGAGAACCTGACTTTATTTTTTATGTATTAATTACGTGCTGCCAGGTAGGAGGCTTTGCTCTCGTGGGGCCACCTGCTAGTCTCATTATAAAATGTCTTGTACTGAGTCAAGAGATGTGATAAACTATCCAGTGACTCCATACAGGTACATAGAGAGTGTTTATATAGACAGTGTCAGGATGTGGTGATCCTCATTCTGCTCTCTTTACTCACCTCTGTGACAGGCAGTGATTAGCACTTCACCAGTATGATTATATTGTGATTTTAAACATATGCCACCTTCAGCAATTCCAAAATTATCAGACGCCATTTCCGATATCTGCAATATAGGTGACACGCGACCTGCTTTGGTTTGCTGTATTCCTGCCCCTGCAGGCTTCTCTGCTCCAGTGGTGGGGAAGGACAAGGGCACACCAGCAGCACCTCTCCCCAGCCTCTTCCTGAGCAGAACTGAGCTATGGTCCATGTGGCATCAATCCCAGGACAGCAAGCTGGGGAGAAATCCCTGCTGGGTCCTACCCGTGGTTTTCCTGCGCCACAGGCTGGTGCAGCGGGACGAGCCCCCCAGGCTTTGGGGGTAAGCCCATCGCCCCTTCCCTCCCCAGGGAGAGCAGGTCGACTGAGATCAGTGGAGCGAGGTGGGAGGAAAGGAGGACCCCCATACACGGCCCCCTGAAATCCTGCCAGCACTTATCCAAAAATATCCACGAAGATTGCATTTTTTTAGTGATATTGCAATGCCTTTTGTCATCAGCGCTAGGGAGAGATCAGACGGTGCCATGTCTCTTTATTGCGAGTTGGTTGCTCCTGCATCTCCCGCTGCGAGCCTCGGACAGCCCTTACACACCCGGAGCAGAGGAGTCAGCAGGGCAGACCCCCGACCCAGCCCTGCGTCTCGCCCTGGTAAGAAGTTGATGTTGTTTGTCCAAAGAAGCATAAACAACAGGGGCTTTCAGCAGCACTGGTTAAACAGACTGAGCCTGAGTCATCTGTATGAAGCTGTCATCGGTACGTCACCCTCTCCGCCTCAACTTCTGGCTTTTGCAGGCTTAGCATATACACATAAACTGCTATTAAAGCACCTCTTTTGTCTTCCAGTAGAGTCAGCCAAAACTAAGATGAGCGTTTACAACACTCCTCCTCTTCTTAAAATTGCCCAGTGAGAACTTCATTGGGTTTATTTGGTCTCTGATCAAGCAGAAATTTAAGAGGGGCTCTGAAAACAAAGTCACCTTTGTGGCACTTGTCAACAGAGTTTTATTACTGCTTCGATCCCGATGGCTGTCGAGATAAAAGGAGGAGTTCTTTCAAATCGTACAATGGATGTAATTTAATAAGCGGTCAACAAAACTGCCATGAGCAAAGAACTCTTATTGTTCCTTTTTCTCCCTTTCCTCTGCGGTCGAATTATTAGTCTCACATCCCTCGCAACTCCCCGTATTAATTCTCGTCTGCGGCAATGGTGCCTACAGAGCAAACACAAGGGTGCTGGGGAGGTGCCACGTCTCCCTCGTCCCCTGTTGCGGCCACAGCTGCTGCGAGCTGATTGTCTTCTGTCCACGAGACTCCATCGGAGCTTCCTTCTCCTCCACACTTCATGGGGAGAAAAGTTTTCAACGGGCACATTTTCTCTTGAGGGTCGCTGGGTCTTCAACCCGAGCAATCTGTCTTTGGCCATACATTTTCAGACTGACCTTTTTTTCTATGCGGTCAGCCATATAAGTTTTATCGCCATTTTCCAAAGCAAGGCACTTAGGTTTTTAAGGACATACTTAGCTTAAAGGAAGAGAATATGTGACAGTGGAATATTCCTGACCTTAAATTTTGGTCAGATGGTTAAATGTCTACCTGAGTCATGATCTCTTATGGAAAATAAAGATGATTTTCTGAAAAAGAATTGGGTTTTTCACATTTATTTTCCTTGTAATTAATTCTCTCTCTTCCTTTATATATCTTTGTAATACAAAATTACGATGTCTGGCGTCCTCCTCTGAGAAAAATGTCATGACCTGTTTTTTTTAGCATCATCTGAAATCTTCCACTCTCAGAAATGAAAAATAAAACCCATTTTAGACTTCTTATTAACAGGAAGAAATGTGCTGACAGTTTAGCAGTACATGTGAATTATAAGAGCAATAGCATGAAGACAAGCACTGAGAGATTTATAGCCGAAACAGAACCGTCCACACAGCCCCGGGGCTCCCTTTTTCGATCCTGATCCAAACACCATCTGCCTTTTTGCCATTGCTTGGGAGCATGGCTTAGCATCAGCTATATTCATCAATATTCTGCCACCTCGTAAAACACCTCCTTAAAAAAGAGGTTTCTGAATGTCTATCTGGGTTTCCTTCATCTGGGGGATTTCATAACCCTGATTTAAATTATTCCGAGCTTCTTTTTCCCCCAAGTCTCCACCAACAGATCCAACTGCAGGAAAGTACCGTATACATTTCATAGTAACTCTTCAGCAGAGGAAAAGTTACGAAGGTCTGAACATAACTAAACTACGTTCCAGCAAATCAACAACTAAAACAAAAACCTAAACTCTTGAGGAGGAGCAAAGGTATCTTGTGACGGACAACAGCCGGCCATTGCTATTTAAAGGTAATAGTAGAAGAGCCTCACAGGCATGCAGCATAGCTGCTGGATGCGTCAATATGTAAGAGATGGGTAAATTGTTCCCTGAATAAAACTAGTTACCTTGGCTTGTGGTAAACAGACCTATTATCGTCACTTCCACTGACAAATGCTTTGTTTCTTACCTATTTTGTCACGTCCAGCTTGTCAAACAACCCTTTCCTGAGTGGCAAATCTACCCGCCACCCCCCGCCATCGGACTGGGGTACTCGGTAATCCTAGGTAAACCAGTACTCCAGCACACACGGGAGATAAGAAACATTACCCTTTAATCGAATCGGCTTTAAAGCCACTTGAAAATCACCGATCGGGAAGTGTCACTGGCGGAGAGGCTGAGCAGTGCCCATTCCCACACGTTTTGGTTGATGACCAGGGTCTACTGCCGCAATTAGTGGCCATTAGCGGGCACACCAGCAACAGGCTTGCAAGGGGCTCAGGGGAGGTCTCCCCAAGCCCGACCGACAGCCGCTGGGAGAGACGAAGGGGGCTTTCAGATGGAAGCTGATGCCGAATCTCCTCTTCCCCCTTCTGCGGGGCCAGGCATCCTCCCCAGCCTCCTCGCACCCTCGCCTGCAGCTCTGCTGACTTTGGCGTATGCTAATTGCAGCCTATTGGGCCCACAGATGATCATCATTCAATGTAATTTGCAGCTAGGCCAATTTTTAAATTATTTTGGGAACTATAATACTTTGTTCTGTAAATGTTTACCCGCTAAATATCAGATGTGTTAGTTTCCCAGCGTATCGCAAGAGAAATCTGCATATGAATGAAAGGGAAATAGAGACGGCCTCTGGTATACAGATGCACACAAAATTGCAAAAGCTTTGGATCCAGACACTTGGAAGACATTATGTCGTTTCTCTGATTTATCTTGTGTTGTTCTAGCTGTAGAAAATAAAACCTTAAATAATTTCATAATTTTTGATGTCCAGCTTTTATGAATTCCCAGGAACATTTGTGGGAACATTTCCCACTCAGCTTCTAATTTGATGGAGGTTATTTGAAACATGTTGAATATTTTTCCCTTTACAGATAAAACAGCCCCTCCAGGAGGACGTGGAAATAAATAGCAAGTGAGGGAGCCAAACTTGCAAACTTCAGTCACCGGGTAAAGACGAAGATATGATTTTTGCACGCTACAATTTTTTCTATAGAATGAAGACTTCTGCAACAGATATAAGTGCATGAGAAATATGAAAGCAGTTATTATTTTATGGAAGGGGTTTTAGTGACCGCACTGATAAAATTACTCTCCCAATAGAAAGTGATCTTACACTGAGGCATATAACTGGTACCAGTGCAGGCTGGGTGATCAAATGAGACGCCCAATCCTTGTTTGAATTCCTCCATTAATTTAAGATATGTCTTGAACTACTTTTTGAGGAGAAGCGCGCTGTCCTTTGCCTCCTTTGCTCCCATAGCTTTTGTTTTCCATCTTTCTTAGGATGATTCATAGCAAAGGGATGAACTGGAACTAAACTGAGGCTATCTGCAGGATAACTGAAGGCTTTACAGAGCCATGAAATCCCAAGGGGAGCAGCACCAGGCGCTCAGAGTTACAGGCTGGTAAATTTAACACGCTTTGCTCCTTCACTATGTTTAGCGAGAAAATCCCTGCAGGTGCAAAACGCGTGGCCTTGCCAGGTCCCAGTCATCCTGAGGATTGTATGAGCTTCAGCTGGAACAAAGCAGGAGAGTCCCCTGAGCAGACAAAGCACTGCTCTGTTTTAGTCATTAGTACAGAGGCATTTTCAATCTTATGATCTCAAAAACTAGGACTTCTCCTGTGTCCATGGGAAAAGCAGCCCTGCTCTAAAGGAGAAAGACAGACTTGGGACCGTGATGGGAGGGGAATACAAGTCCATGTTCTGAAGGGACACACCAGCTGTGCGGTTTTGAAACAAGGGAAACAACATCTGGGAAATATTACTGCTGCCAGGCTGATGCACCAGGGCTGTCCTTCTCCGCCACGGCAGTATGAGACCCCACGTGCGGGGTCTCAGGGCTGATGGGTTAGACAGGGCAAGGAGCTCCAGCGGTGGGGTGACAACAGCCTCATGCAGGACAGTAATTTCGAGACTCACCAGACAGGACTTGACTACTTTTTCTTAAAGGCCTGTCAGGGTCAAGAAATACCGAGCAAATGCCTATTCTTTTCTTGAAAGTAGATCCTTGCAAACTGATGACTAGCCTGGGACCTATCTGCTCCCCCGGGGCCACGGAGCAGTGCCCGAATAACAGCCACGGGGAGGACCTAGGTTGTCTCCTGCAAGAGGAGATGGGATTTACTGCTGCCCACAATCCTCTTCTACCCAGTGCTTTCGGACAAGTCAGTGGGGGCACGGCTCTGCCCCGCCGGGGGCTAGGGTCCTCAATGGAGGGTTCTCCCAGGGAACTGATCCCAGCGGGCTCTGGGCTACGTAGCAAGGCAGAGCGTGGGGTTTATTCCCACGTATTGCCTTTCGCAGCCACCTAGGGGAAATACCAGTTGTTGTTTTGAAGGGGATTAATATTTGAAATGCGTTAATGCTACAGCAGGTGACCTGCTTGTAAAGGACCACAGGAGATCTTCCTAGGTTTAGGCAATGCTTGTGCTTTCTTTCTTTTCACTCTTCTTCTAACTGGTAGGGTACTAAATCTGTACAGGTGATCATTCCCCCAAAACCTGAAGAAATTCTATCAACGCATTTTCCGCCGAATGATGAAATAAACTCCAAAGAAATAAACCCACTGCGATTTCAATAGCTCACAACAGTATCAGTTAACCCTGTCAAGGGGCCCCAAAGCTTCTGCAGTGTCTGATCGGCTGTGGTTCATCCACCACGGGACATCTTCAGAGCAAGGGTCCAACAACAGTAGAAAACAAGCAGATAGTTTCAAAAGTGGTGGCTCCTCTGGGCCACGGCAGCCTGACCAACTCTGGGTGAGATACCTAAAGGTACACAGAGACCGCAGGGGTCCTGCAACCTCTGGAGAATTAAAAACATCAAGGGTTTTCAATGCTCACGGCCACCCGCTTCGCCCCTGCCACCAGGGCAGGAGCAGCAGGGAGCGCGGGGATCTTCCTTCACCGTTGCTCGGCAGATTGCCCTCTGTAAAACCACAGGTTTTCTGTCGATTACCGGGCGAGGCCGAACTCTCCGTAACCCAAATTCAGGCCTCCGGTGGCAAAGCGCCTCTCTAGGCCAGAGCTGGGTGCATCAGGCTTTTGGCAAATGATTTCTTTACCTTTGTCGTGGTTTAATCTCAGTCGGCAACTAAGCACCACGCAGCCGCTCGCTCACTCCCCCCCCGGTGGGATGGGGGAGAGAATCGGAAGGGTGAAAGTGAAAAAAACTCATGGGTTGAGATAAAGACAGTTTAATAGGGAAAGCAAAAGCCGCGCACGCAAGCAAAGCAAAGCAAGGAATTCCTTCACTGCTTCCCACCAGCAGGCAGGTGTTCAGCCATCTCCAGGAAAGCAGGGCTCCATCACCCATAACGGTTACTTGGGAAGACAAACGCCATCACTCCAAACGTCCCCCCCTTCCTCCTTCTTCCCCCAGCTTTATATACTGAGCGTGACGCCATATGGTGTGGGATATCCCTTTGGCCAGTTGGGGTCAGCTGTCCTGGCTGTGCCCCCTCCCAGCTTCTTGTGCACCTCCAGCCTTCTCAGTTGGTAGAGCACGGGGAGCTGAAAAGTCCTTGACTAGTGTAAGCACTGCTCAGCAACAACTAAAGCATCAGTGTGTTATCAACATTGTTCTCACCCTAAATCCAAAACACAGCACTGTACCAGCTACTAGGAAGGAAATTAACTCTATCCCTGCCGAAACCAGGACAACCTTATTTAGGGTTACAGGGAGTTTTTTGTGCACAAATAATTTGCAAGAGGGTTTCATTCCCTCATTCCCACAAATTACTCGTTGACAAGAGGATTTGTTTCCCTAAGCATGTCTATGGTCTACTGAGGGCGAGGTTTCCGCAGACACCCAGGAGTGCTGCTGGCCATCGCAGCTCACACCGCACGATCGCTCCGCCCTGGCTCTGTCATTTTCTAGACAGTGATTCAAAGATTGACAAGACAAACTAATGTAACTTGGTATTTACAGGGAGAATTTAAATACTGTGTAGCTACCGGTGTGATTTATTATAAAGGCCTCTGCCATGAGAATGTGCTTCGGACAATGAATAAACAAGGTTATGCATTCTTTCCACCAGCAAAGTTAGAGAATTTGGTCAAAATGTGTGGTTCCAGGCATATTTTCTGTAGTGCAAACCTAAGTCTACTCAGTATTACGCTTCTTTGGGATTGCATTCAAATGTAAAGATTGATTCTGATTTAATCTTCATGGCACACAGGCAAAGTAAAGGGAAAAAATAGTAACCTATGTTAAGCTCTTATTATCACTAGATTTGAATATGTTCTTTATATATTTAGTGAGCAATGAAGGAACATTTTAACAGAAATTTTTGCATCTGCTACACTGGGAACTAACAGCAATTCATTTTGCAAATATTTATACATTTTATTTTGCAATTACTATGTGTTTGGTGATTATTTAGAAACTAATAATTTCTGTAAATATTTATTTGTAAAGATAGTGATTTGGTGATCCGTTAGGGAAAAAAAAATGTTACTTTTCTCCATTTGTGCAACTCTTAAAAAAGATAATGGTATATCTCTTCAGAGCTGGAATAACAGAGGCAGCTGCTTCCCCTTTTTTGTCAGCAGTCTCAGCCCTGGGTCTGGTCAGGCCATGTCCCATACGCTCAGTTCAAATGAGACAGCACCCTCCAGCTGGTAAATTCATAGGTTCACCACACTGTTCCCACTTCTCTCAGAAACATGGAAGAAGTGAAAAGCCTAACATTTGCTTTTCGGAGTCATTTGTTGTCTTCTGGTAGCTCCAAGAAAGACGTCAAGAATTTAGACCGTGAGCTGGTGGCGGGTATCCTTAGCTACTTTAGATGGAAGACCCCTGGTTAATGAGCATAACACATTTGTACGTAAAGGAATATTTGTTTACCCTAAGCTATCGTCAAGAATCCACTCCAGGAGACGTGGTAGCCCCGCGGGCGCTTGGTGTTCACCGAGCTGCTCTGAGCACTTCTGCAGGTATTAGCCAGGCTTTTGCCACGTGAAGTGATTTTTGCAATGAGGGCGGTCTTGCTTCCATGTCCCCAGTTTGTTGCAGAAGAATAATTTGACAGGGTTTCATTATACCACCTGTGAGGCTCTTGACAAGTAAACGTACTATAAAGTGAAAACAGTAGGAAGTGTCCTGCAGACTGTATCTCTTGTTCATTTTGCATTTTGCATTTTCCTGGCATGCTGCGTAGTGGTAGCCCTTTGCAATAACGAAGACTGTCGTCTTTCTGTCACTATTCTGTCAGCTGCCTCTGGGGAATCAAGAATCAGACGAAAAAGTACAGCTTTCACTAGCCAGTATTGGCATTGCCCTCCTTCTGCCTGACAGCAAATCCCCAGATCTTCCATATGGGTTTATTATCCATATCAGAAGTGTTTCCATTTTGCAGGCAATGATTCAGGGGAGCAGGACGTATGCAGTGACACTCCAGAAGATGGTGGCAGGCTGGGGAATGAACCGTGAAGCGCGGGTCAATGCACTTAGCATGTTTGTCCTCGTTTATATATGAATTTTGACTCATGTTTTTGTACACTTAATTTGTCTGCGAATAAAACCACTGACTGAACTCACTCATCAGATGTCGATCCCTACTGCCGATCAGCTACTCCACAGTATAAATCCCAGCAGTGACCGATGCTACAGGCTTTTGAGAAAAAGAAATTAAGAACTCACATAAATCTTAGTCTTAAGGAAGCTTTCCCCCACCCTGCCGTGCTTAAGTTTACTCTTCACCACTACATTCAACTCCCTACCTATTTCCATCCTATCTTCTCTCACCATTTGATCCCCAGGTGCCTAAACGGGCTCACTGGCACACATACCTTTTGTGCTTTCCTCATGTTTTCCTCCAAAACATAACTGAAGATGGGATTATTAAGGAAGTACCACTGGAAGAGTGCAAAAAAAGAGTTTCTATTCATTTTATGACTGACTGAAAGCAAAAACGTGCAGTAAATGCCATCCAGCCGATCCCTTTGCAGAGCCTATCACCAAGAACTGGATTAACACCAACACAACTCTGGTGACCCTCACAAAGGAAAACATGCTGGGCATTTTCTCATTGCTGAAGTTTAAATACGCAGTGGCGGAGCTTCCTTAAATCAGGGCTTGATCCTACAAGAACGAGCATTTAGACCCTATTCTAGGAAGAAGAAATGCAAATGTGAGCTCAGGCATGTAAATATTCCCCATAAAGGCTGTGGGACTGCTAGCGTGCTGGAGGGCAAGCATGCCGTGGATCAATACTCCCTGCTTGGGGAGGCTGAACGACTTCTGCTAAGGTTTTAAATGCACAGAAACCTGTGGTATGGTTTCGAACACATTTTCTAGACTCTTTTCTAACTGGTCTTGAGCTCTGTCATCCTTAACTGGTGGTGCCAGGAGTATGAAGGAGGAGATGGCAGAGGAGAGGAAAATGCACCTCCCCATGTTTTTATCTATCCTCACGAAAAACATTAGGCAAACTGCCCCAAACAGACTGTGAGGCCACCAGACCCCTGGAGCACGCTCGTGTTGCACAAATACTCACGCAGCGGCTGTGGGATGTGCTAAAGCACCGAGCAAATAGCTGCAGTATGTGAAATTCTGGTCATCTTGGGAGACCTGCCAAATTGCTCAGGCTCGGAGCTCCAGATTCATCCATCGTGAAGACCTTGTCTACAAGGTAGCTCTGTGTCAGATAAAAATCTATCTGATGACATTTTATTTTAGAAAGCGCCATCCATCCAGAGTAAATGAACCTTTTCTTTATAATCTGTTTGGTCCAGCTCCAAAATGTGGCAGAACGCTTTGTAAATGGGGATGTTACCGAAAACATCTTCCATGTGGAAACTTTTGTATTCCCTCGTGTGCCTCAGCTGCGAGCGCCACAGGCTCCCATTTCCTGAGCAACATGAAATCTCTGGTTTACATTTGGATTTAGTTATATGTCAACTGTCTTTCTAAGTTCTCCTTTTGTAGGAGAAGAGTGATTGAAATGACTTCTGTAATTGAGGAGTGCAGTCTATTCTGCTTCTTTGTTATAATCAGGAATTTGACAAAATATTTTTCTCAAAGCCTTTGGCCACTAAAATTATTTAAACCGTCAAGATTTCAGTCAAGCAGCGTAAGAAAGGCTGTTTTCCTAGCTTAGAGTAATGTCCAGAAAAGCCTCTATGCATCGCTGTTTATTATACACCTCATTTACTTTGATATAACGTTAATACTAAACCAAAGTTCAAAACCTGTGAAAGCCACGTTTTCCTACACCGGGAAAGCAAATTTTGCTCATCTGAAGCGTCTGAGAAGGCACAATATAACTCTGGCAGGAATAGACAGTGCCCAGGACAGTTTCTGTCCTCCCACATCTGCTCAGGTGCCCCCCCCCAGCCTCGCTTGTGTCTCCTTCGGAGCACCACCCAAACAGGCGGGGAGCTCTTGCAGAAAGTCTCAAAAAAAGGGCGCAGAGAAGAAGAAAACGGAGACAAAAGGATAACACGTGCCAGAAGCAGCATTGAGCGGTTTCCATTCAAAGAGAAACAAAGCAAAGCAGGGCTCTTTGGCTTAGTAAAAAGCCCTGAGGTAACCTTTCAGTGGCCAAGCAAGACTTCCACGGTCTGGAGAAGGTGGCAAGGGAGCAAATACCTGCTGATGACACAGGGACTGGGGGGAACTTGTTGAAAGAGCCATTTGCAGGTTGGAAATCACAGGGAGCATTTCTTCACAAACAATCCAATGGGATCAGTGGAAGTTATATTACTCCGGAAAAAAATATCAATAGCTGCAAGCAGGAACTACACAACTGTCAGGGGGGCCATCAGCTGGGGGTAAACGCACTGGGGCACACGCGGCTTGATGCCTAGGAAGATGTTAATGCACGGATTGACGGACGTGGCATGAGCAGGATTGTCTGTAATAGCTTTGTTTCCCATCCTATTTCCCAAAGCTTCGGCTACAAACTACTACTGTTACTTAGAAATTTTGCCAGGCCTAGGTTTAGCTTTCTGCATATACCGAGAGCACAGAAAACACCACAATTACATTATTTTAATATATGTGACTGACTTCTCCAAACTGTGATCTATCTTCTTCATCTCTATCCAGCATCATTCTGCTCAGGCTATCCCCTTGCCTTCCTTCACTTAAAACTTTGGGTCTTGATTTATCTGTTATCCAACCTACAGATCACGAGCGCTGCGGAGCAGGATTATTTTTCTCGGTTTTTTTTGCAAAATAATCAGACAAATGCAATATGTTGTTTTAACATTAACATAGTAAGATAATAATGAAAAGACTTGAAACTCACCTGTGCGGAAGAAAGCTACAGACATGCAGGCCCTCGCAGACAAAAGACTCGGTGACACTATTGGATATTGGGATGAGCAATGGCCTCTAGGAGAGAGGCCAGGAAAGTCCCTCCCTCATCATCAAGGAATTGGAGAAAGAAATGGTCCATGGGAGGTCACTTAATCCATCCTTTAGCCCCCAAACCAAGTTCAGATGCACTTATGGCACTGCAGAAAGGTGCCTGACCCATCCGTCTTGAATAATCAAAGATGATTCCCGACACCAGAGCCCTCCCTGCAAGCTCTCGCAACGCCTCGCTCGCCTTGATGTTACACGGCTTTCCTCACGCCTAGCCAGAACCTTTCTCGCTGCAAATTAAGCCCGTTCTTTCTTGTCTGACCCCCACAGTTCGCCCTGGAGGGTACCCCCGATTCCGCCTCCATGGGGAGGGGGTGCCACCAGTGTGCCTGGGCAAGGCAGGGAGGGCATGTGTTGAGGAATGTTTTCTGCCTTGCATTGAAAAGCAGGATATTTCAAATATTTATCCTTCCTGAAGATGAAAAAGATGCAGAATCCTATATGTCATTTGGATAACATCTGGATTTCTCGAGGGCTTTTCTAAAGCCATACCAGACTCCTGCACTCTTTAACTTCCTTCCTCTAGCTTTTCAGCTTGTTTGTTTGCTTTTTGTCTTTGTCACGGGGGATTTCTTATCTCTTTGGGTGTCTTCATAAATTGAATATGTCCGCAGCAATGGAGCTCCAAGAAATGAAAGGCAAAATAACAAGGTTGCAAAACCATGTGTTTAATTTCACAGTCCAGTTCCTCAATATGGAAGACAGAAATGTCTCTCTCCTGCTTCCTCCAGCCTCACAGGCCTATATCGTTCAGCAATTTATACTCATCAACCACTTGACACACATTTTACGGATTAAACTTTCAGCCCGGAGCCTATTAAAATGCCAACTGACAATGCAAAATTTGTTAAGTCTAAAAAAAACTGTATCACCAATTACCTGGCCCCATGCAGTTTCACTGCAGGTAACAAACGTTTAGTAACCGTGGTTTAATACGCACAGATAGTACCCGCACCTAAAAACTTCTGAAGGGTGAATTCACTTCAGAAGGACGAGGATTTCACTTGTGTCAGTCAGGAACACCTCCACTGAGGTCAGCAGAACAACACTGTGGCAGGAGAATTAGGCCCTGTGTTTTTTCGAATCATTCTATCCTCTCCCAAATGCGGCAATGGACCTGCATGTTTGCGGCTTTTGTCTTTGCACTGCAGCTTTTCTAATAGGCTAAACGTTTTTCTGAGTAGAAGCTAGCCCCTGGAGCTTCAGGCTATACCTAGGATGTGTTTTCATCTTCTTTGCAATAATTTTTCCTATACATAAGCAGTCAAATAGCACGGTCTGGTACGGGTAAATATCCCACTGTATTAATGAAGCTTGAAGCAAAAAGCACTGCTAGAACAAAATCACATATTTACAAACAAAATCAGGAGGAAACGTGTCCTGGGGGGAATCATATCTGCCACACGAATCGTCTCACAATAAACTGCACTGATAAGGCACGATGGTTTGTATACGGATCAAATCGAAATAAGAAGTTGGAATTAAAACCCTTCACTTCTGTGATGGTCTGATTCATCTCTGCTGATAAAAGACCTGAGGTGCCGCTTAAGCTATAAAACCTGGAGTACCTTCCCCCCACCTTGTGGGTTCAAATGCATCCAAAATCTCAGACGAATGGTTAATCATGGAAGATTTTCCCCGTTCTGTCTCAAAAAGAGGATCTCACAAAATCCTGGCTGTTGAGATCCAGGCCTGGAACGCAGGCTGCTGTCCTGAACCGCCCCGGCTCCGGTTCCGCCGAGCTCTGCAGCAGCATTCAGGATACAGCCTTTAGAGAAGGAGCAAACTCTGACTGCATGTTACCAGCTTAATTTGGTTTTACACTACATTGACTAAACTATTGCAGCTGTTTTGTCTTGGTGTAAAATAACAGTTCTTTAAGAGGGCATGTCTAAGAAACAAAATATCCCCAGGTACTTTGCAACGAGCAAGGTCCAGCCAAGCAGAGTTCCTCTTGAGCCTTCAAAGTATTAATTCACTTTTTTTTTTCTTTTTTAAACTATTGCAGAATCCGTTTGGGTTGAAGATGAATGTCATAGAAGAGCAATTCAACAATGCCACCGACGCTTTGAACAACCTTCAAAGTCGCCTTGAGAGTGTTAGTGTGTTAATTTATCAGGAGCAAAATATTATTCGCAATATTCGGTGACTTCCACTCCGTGACTCATTTGCATCTTTCCTGAGTAAGGGCAGAGGAAAGGAGTACACTAAAGTCTTGAAATGGCAACTGTCCTTCAGTACTTAGTACCTGATTATACAATCTACTTGACGCAATCTACGCTATTTTTGCATCCGACAGCAAGGGAAAATACATTGAGAAAACGCGCTCATTTCTCACCCAGGAAGGTCAGGGATTCCTCAATAAAAAAAAAAAAAGAAGAGGGTGGCAATACAGTTTAAAAACATGCACACCTTCTTTGAGAGTGAGGATGCAGCATAATTAAGGGGTAAGGCACAACCTTGCATACCTTAAAATCGACCCTGCCAAAGGAGACAGCACCACACCTCACCCTTATTTCTTAAGGTTGACTTCCCTGGTAGATTAGAGAAACTGGTAACTTGGGCTCGTGCTTGCATGCATGGACGTGATTCCCTCGTCCAAAATAAATCTCTGCCTGCACATCCCGGCTATATTTTTATATCACATTTTTTTGCCATCAGTAACTCCTTTCACAGCTGCATTTACATCCAGATTTTCTTTTCTTCAGATTTAAAACCGAAAACGCTGCAGAGCTGCAGTAGATTAGCAACACAAGGCCCCATCCTCGGCACAATACACGGGCTGCAATTTCATCCCCAAGATTCAGCTGCTCCACTTGAATTGTGCTTTTGTGTTTTATGGCATCAACAGAAACATCCCACTGAATTGCCGCCTTGTATTTGGTTACAGACAGCACTCAGTATTACCCGGCTTCTTGCAAAACAGCATCTCTGAACGTATCCCCAGCGCACTGGGAAGAAAAGCCCGGACAGGGCTGGACGAGGGAGCAATGCTGTCTTTTTTATTTTTGCAGAGCCGGAGTCAGTGTTATTTAGTCCCCAAACTTCCATTTCAGTGGTAGCGCTCATTCAAAACCACAATGGGGTACATCGCAGGTCAACGGTGGCTGTCACAAGGTGCCACGGGCTGATGCAGGCTGATTATTTAGGATGAAGCAGACTGGAAACAGGAGTGATCCTGTCTGTGCTTCGGAAAGACGGTTGTGATTCATCCCTCTGTCCTGGAAGTTCACCCTGAGCACTGATTACTCAGGAGCAAGGCTCTGCCAGGATTTCGTACGAGGGACAAGGCTCATTCACTCTTTGGAGATGTGGCACCATCCCAGAAACCAGCAAGACCCAAAACCAGCAGCTAGCACTTGCCAGGCAGAGTTCTTGTAAAAGAGAGTAATTTCATACTCTGCTAAGGAAAAATAAATATTATCCTTATCTTTCACCAGCCTTCAACTCCAAAGTCAGGCATATTAACGGCTATAATTTGTGCCTCTGACAGCAAAGGCCTAATTCTGCCCTCGGAGACTTGCACAACCCAGTTGATGTAAATATGAGAGATTAGTCAGAAAGCAAATCTCCCGTACCACAGTGATCCTTTGGTAGAAAGGTAACACGTGGACGTGGAGGGCTCCACTTTATTAACTGTAGATATCGTTCACATTGTCCGTATTTAATTTTAGGTACATTTCACAAGCGTATCAACTCTCTAGAAAACATTACTAGCCCAAAGTAGGAGGACGAAGCACTGCCCCTTACGCTGACCGCAGGGGTATTTCATCTGCCGGCAGCAGAACTGGAGCAGACACCACGGAGGCCCCAAGTCTGGACCCCCCCTAAAACCTGGAGTGCCTTGGCCTGCAGCTGGGGTGGCACCAGCTGGGGGGTGCAGGGAGGCAGCCGGGATGTTTGCGAAGAGTCTAGGCTGTTAGGCAAAGTGTAGGGATAAGGATAGGGGTAGGGAAAGGGAAAGGGAAACAGGAAGAAAAAGGGATAGGGAGAGAGAAAGGGAAAGGGAAAGGGAATGGAAAGGAATAGGGAAAGGGATAGGGAAACGGATAGGGAGAGGGATAGGGATAGGGAAAGGGATAGGGAGAGGGATAGGGAGAGGGAAAGGGAAAGGGAAAGGGAAAGGGAAAGGGAAAGGGAAAGGGAAAGGGAAAGGGAAAGGGAAAGGAATAGGGAAAGGGATAGGGAAAGGGATAGGGAGAGGGATAGGGAAAGGGATAGGGAAAGGGATAGGGAGAGGGAAAGGGAAAGGGAAAGGGATAGGGAAAGGGATAGAGAAAGGGATAGAGAAAGGGATAGGGATAGGGATAGGGATAGGAAAAGGGATAGAGAAAGGGATAGGGATAGGGAAAGGGAAAGGTAAAAGGAAAGGGAAAGGGAAAGGGAAAGGGAAAGGGATAGAGAAAGGGATAGGGATAGAGATAGGGATAGAGATAGGGAAAGGGAAAGGGAAAGGGAAAGGGAAAGGGATAGGGAAAGGGATAGAGAAAGGGATAGGGATAGGGATAGGAATAGGGATAGGGAAAGGGAAAGCGAAAGGGAAAGGGAAAGGGATAGGGAAAGGGAAAGGGAAAGGGAAAGGGAAAGGGATAGGGAAAGGAATAGGGAAAGGGATAGAGAAAGGGAAAGGGAAAGGAATAGGGATAGGGAAAGGGATAGCATGCTGCAGAAGGGCTCAAATCCCAACTGACCTATCTAATAATAACATATGGTAAAGAATACATAACAACATCTAATAAAAACCTCCTCCAAATGAGGCAGGTCCAGCTCTCTGGGAGACGCTGACAATGTCGTTCTGCTTCAATGTTTCGTTTTGTTTTAGTTTTTTCGGGGCGGTTATTTGTTTCTTCCTGTGGGTTTGGGTTGTGGGTTTTGGGGGGTGTTTTTTAAGGTTTTGGAGTTTTTTGAAGGTAATATCGCCCCGAGAGGCCGAAGAAAAGCACTTTTCGTAGGGAGCGCCGGGGCCGGCGGGGCTCCCCTGCCCGGCTCCCTCCCGCCACCGCGACGCCAGGTGGCAGCGCAGCCCCGACCAAGGCCAGCGGCGGGGAGGGGGGGAGAGGGGAAAGCGGAGCATGGGGGGAGAAAGATGGAGGCAAAAAAAGCAGCGGGTTTCTAACGGGCTGCCTGCGGGGAAAGCAGCCCTGCTGCGGGAAGAGCCCCCGTGGGATGCTGGCGTTTCCAGCCCCTGAAAAGCGCAGCTCCAGCCGCCGCGCCGAGGGGCTGGGACGGAGGACACGGATGCGCCGCCATGCAAAGCTTATTTCTAATGAGGAACACGAATTTCAACAAATGCCATAAACGGGGAGTTCAAAGAAAAACATCGGCTTGGGCCGATCAGCATGTTTTGTTTAGGTTTAGGCCTCTTAAAATGTCTTTTTAAAGCAAAATAGCATGCATTTCTGAGGAAAGCTATCCTTTGAAACAGATAGCAGAGAGAAGCAAAGGTTCCGCTAGGAAATACAGGAGCGGACTGTTTCAGCACTGAAAACTTTTTGCCAACTTATTTCCAAACCCAGCAATGCCTGGAAGTCGAGAAGTGGAAAGGGTTTTTCAATCCGTGTGTGTGTAAACTTGTAAACTTGCAGGCTGCAAGTTTATCAAGCTTCAGGGTGAAACCAAAAAGCATTTTCCTCCCGTAACCCCATTTAAAAGACTGTTCTGATCCTGCACGATAAAATCAGGAAATTGCCAACCTAAATATTCTCCTGGCCCATTTCTACCCATCTGTTTTTGTCTCAACATCGTTCTTTGGCTAAAGCACCTTAGAATCATAGAATCATAGAATCACTGAGGTTGGAAAAGACCTCTAAGATCATCGAGTCCAACCATTGACCCAACACCACCATGCCCACCAAACCATGTCCCTAAGTGCCTCATCTACACGTCTTTTAAATACCTCCAGGGGTGGGGACTCCACCAACCTTCCCAAGTCCTTTTTTCTGTTACGCGGCTGTATAATCTTAGCTCCTCCTAGCCTTTGTCTTTTGGCTAGATTGACCAAGCTGGGAATTGGCCTCTCCTTTCCTGAAACTGATACCTTCAATGTCAACAAACTCGCTTTTTCCCTTTCACGAAATGTTTGGTTGCAAGTTCCCAGCCAGCTTCTGCCCTGGGTGCTCCCGCAGCCGGGGATAGCCCAACTTCTCCTGTGGCTTGTCCCGGCCCTGCCTGAGCTGCACAGAGGGACAGAACGGACCCGTGGTTGTCACCACCTCGCAGATCAAGGGTTTTGGCAATGCCTAGAGCAAAGAGCAGCATTCAAACGCCATGCGGGCAACATGCAGCAGTTGTGCGAAACAAGGCAACCTTGACCCCAAATGGCCGGTCAAGCGTAACCTCTTCCACTTTAAAAGCGACTATCTTGCAGCCCATCTGGATCTCTGGAGAAGAGCTTTCCTGAGACCTCACCAACCTCAACTCCCATAATACCTTAGATACCATAACTCCCCAGCCATTGCCCCTGGACCACGCGGCCCCCTCCACCTCCGTTCGCTGAGGATTTCAGGGCTCGTTTCCTGACAGTTCCTTCCTCCTGCAATTCCAGCAAATCCAAAGATTTTATCTTGCACATCTCTGTTAATAGCCCTTTTAGGGGAGCTGGATATTGGCCAAGCACTTCCTCGGCTTACTGATCTGGTCTTAAGTTTGTTAAGCAGCGAGCCAAGCGTACGCTGTAGCAATCTAACCACAAAACCCAAGCAGCACAAAAGGCATACTCAGTATTCAACACCTCATTTCACAACCTAACAGACGAAGGCAGCACCCTTTTCCTCCTTTCCCACACGTGTAACCTCCCTGCATGCTTTCTTCCACATCGGCATTTCACAGCATTGGTGCTGGGGAGGTGGAGGTGAACTCCTGTTGAGCAGGGACTTTTCTAGGAGGTCATTGTGTCTCCTGATTTCTTATGGAGTGAGGCCAAGCATGAGGAGGAAAACACAAATAAAGGCAGTGAGGAGAGGGAGAGGGCAGCAACACTTCAGTATTTGTAGGAATATTGGTGTTCAGCTCAACTGAATTGAATAGGGCTGACACACACAAACAAATTGTAAGAAAGAAGTACACTGGTTTGCTTTGCGTGACTGGTATCTTGAAATGGATAATAATCTCTCTAACACAACACATGACATACCTGTTAGTGGTCCTGTATTTGCAGGGACTGGACACAGTGTTCTTGCAGATCTCCCAGCCTGAGAACTAACTGTTCTGTACTGAGAAATTTCTGAACCACGCAGAGGTGGGAGGCTTAAAGACCTACCTCTTGACACCCAGATCTCCAATGGACACTGAAGGTGAACCTACAACTTTGCCTTCATTTTACGAAGGTCATGGTGATTCAGGTAACTTGGCCTAGAACATAGTTGAAACTGATAGTTTACAGAGGGCTAAAGGCTTGGGAAATGAATCTTGAGAGAGAGTGGCAGAAATTATATGTTGCTTAAATAAATAAGTACTCTCCCGAAGCCCTTCAGCCTGAACAATAATATTTTCCTTTTAACTTGACCTGAACAGCTGGGCAGTCTCTGGTCGTGCTCACACGCCATCCACACTCACAGCTCCTTTATTCCCCACTCCCGTGCTGGGATTTAGCCAATGTTCCCAACCATCGGTACGAGAACAGGGGTGTCTCCTCCCAGCAGGAATCTGCAGCACGGCCGTCCCAGCACCCCATCCTCGAGGGCTCCCGCACGGCACAGGGCACCTGCCTTCTCCTGCATCACCCTCAACAAGAGGCCTGGCTGCTAACGACACTCAGGGAAAGACAGAGCAATGTGGCGATATCGTTAGCATATTTCTTGGTAACATAAGGAAATGGATAAGCTGATAATTCCCAGAAATGATGCATCTGGCAAGGCATTGCACAGAAAGATCACATTTTAATAGAGGTGGGACAGCAAGCTGGTAAGTTGCAGGTACATACATAAAAAAAAAGTTGTTGCACAGAATGGTACAGGTCTCAATCTCACTAAACAGCTCAAAAATGGCAGTCAGGAACATCTGTGGCAATATTTGATCACAGCTAAGAGCACAAGGGAGCGATGTGGGTGAGAGAGGGGAGGACATGAGGGGGATCCATGAGGACCCACTACACAGAACATAACATCGCCCGAGATCAACCAGAGTGTGGTGGAAATAGTCCCTTCTGTCCTGGAGCAGAATGGGAAAAATTCTGCACACTGCTGAAGATTGCGTCCCGAAATAGCTTGGCTGGAGGAGGGCCACAGGGTGCACTTTTCTGGGAGGGCAAAGATCTGAAAAAGGGTTCAAGGACATAGGGGGAGCATGAGGCAGACAGACTAGAAAGACACCCAGTGCCATGGTGGGACAGCCCTAGACTTGAAGTCCCGTGAGCTTTCACAAACATGCTCCTCACACCGTATGATGGAAAAACAGAGAAAGGAGAAGGTGGCCACATGCTTGCTCTTCCTCCCTCACCCCTCAAGAATTATTTGTGGTTTCCTCTCTTACAGCAACAGCAGCATTGCACATATATCAAGGTGTGCCCTCAATATGGGAAGCCACGCAGCTGGACATGTGTCGGCTTATATTACACAACTAGAAGCGTCAAACTTTCCCAACAGTGTAGTCCTTTCCTCCCACACCCAGGAAAGCAGGACTGCCCAGAAGCTGTCCGTAAGAACAGATCTGGTGAAGTTGTTTGGGTCCATACCCAAAGGAGAGACAGGTTTCCCTGCAGCAGAAGATCCAGCAGTAAGTCTCTGCCTTTCCTCTTACTCCTGAGAGGACATGCTTGCTAGGGAGCCTCAGCTGCCTCCTGCCACCACCACTCCTCTGTCCCAGCTCCCCCAGCTTTGAAGCCCTTCAAAATAGCTTCCAGAACAGCAAGTTACACAGGCTACGTCCACCCAAAAAAGTTTCCTGGTGGGCAAAGGTGGAGAGGGTAAACTAAGGTTGGGATCCATTCTCCTCCCTGGATTACAACCCTTGGGTCCATTTCCCACATGAGGGGCCTTTGGTCTCCAGGCTGATGAAAGAGCAGTATTTCTGAGGAGGGGCTGCTGGCCAAGCCCAGTGTGGTGGGACTAGACCGTCTCCCTGGAGCTACCTTCCAGCAGCTGTTGCTGATGTTACCAGCACAGGAACGGCCCTGGGTTGTCCGTTCTTCCCCTTTCCCCCATAAAACAACAGATGGAAGAAGCCAGGGAGAAGGTTGAGAAAAACAAGTGCTCACTTGACGTACTCGCTCCCAAAACATTGACGTATGGCCATCCTGGCCTGACTGGGCACCATGATGAAAGGCAAGCAGGAAAGCAGCACCAGCCATGGCTAAATAGCTGCTTCTCGCCCCAGAGTCACCCAGAGGTCACCAGCGGGCTGTCAGCTCTGCCAAAATACACCCACAAAAGCAGAAGGCATTGCCCTGACTCCATTGGTGTGATCTGAGAAGACGCTCGCAGGAGGCCAGGGGATCCCAAGGGCTGCCGGCAAGAGCTGCCTGTGGCCCTTCCCCACCCGAAGGACCCCAGCATGTGGTGGAGGAAGAAGAGTCTTGGTCTCTGATCTGCACAAAGACTCTCCAAATTTTCTCAGGACGCTGTAAGCCAAGAATGGGATATTTCCTGAGGATTAGGTAATGATGAAAGAAGCTAGTGGCAAGGAAGTCGGTCACAGGTCTGGGAATAACCTGTCCTAAAGGAAGTTGCTTTTATACAGTCTGATCAGTGATGACAATTTGTTTATGGCTTAAAGAAAGTTGTCTTACCCATCATGTTACTTTAACCTTCTTAACGAAAAGCTTTTTTTCTTCACACACTTAAAAACATTCTACAGCAATCCTATCGGTGGTTCCATGGATAGGCTGGAATGTTTCCTGTTGTTGGCTTGAGGTGCTCTTCCCTTTATGTCCACTAAATATATACTTACAAAAATCAAAAAAAAAACCACGAAGGAAGCTGATGAGTTTTTCAGGAATCTTAAGTGCCACCCACAGGTGTGGATTCATTTGCCTTTTTGGCAAAAGCACAGAGTCATACGGTCCCTGCCTCTCATTACATGTCATTCCTTACCCATTGCTTCCTTCTCTGCTCCTTCTGCTTTTGTAAGGCTGCTCTGAGAAAGAAACAAACCAACAGGGAATGACCTAGGCTTTATTTCCGCAGGGTTATTTTTAACCTGGATCTTCTCACTGCTTTTGTTTACGGTGCAGCTCCACAAAAAAGGTGTGTCTGCACAAATGAGGAGGCAGCGAGCTGCAGTTCATGGCAGAATGAGTTCGTGGCAGAATGAGTGGCCAGCGGCAAGGAGTCATTAAAAAAGAACATAAAAAGCTCTTGCATCTAAGTCACGAGTGATGGGATCCAGGAAAAAAAAAATGTTGCCTTTGCTGTACCCTGCGATCTATCACACTACAAATTCTATATGATTTTATCTAAAAAAACCCCATAACATTTCTCTGTCTTTTCCCAGTAAAGTAATGTAGGTTTTTAATTCATGCATCTTCTTGTTGTCATGCTTTTTTCAGCGTCACCAAAAGACCCAATATCGCACCTTCCTCTGGACCATCAGACAGAAGCTGCAGCGCCAAAAACAACAGAAAGGAAAAGCAAAATAAACATTTATTTCATCAGGAAGCTTACAGATGAGGCTCGCGGCATTGAAAGGTGTTATCTGCAGTGAAACCAAACAACCAAACTTATGGTCTTAGATCTGAGCTTGGAAACCTTCCCTGGGGCGACGGTCCCCCTCCACCAGAAAGCCAGGACATAAGGGGTACATAGGAGCTACCTAAGCTTTCCATACAAACGGAATTGGGATGGAGCTATTGGGACAGCTTCTGGCATAGTTATGGTACCACCAGGACCGTTATCCAGGAAAGCAGTACCAGAAGGACTGGCAAATGCCAAGGGGCTTCGGCAAAGTGGTAAATCAACACTTGATACGCACAAAAACTATACACACTAAAACTCCAGTGAGAAAGGTTGCTGCACTAAAAAGGAAAGACACAGAAACATATAGAAAAAGAGGCATAAAGGTTAAGACTAGAAAAGCAGGGCACAACAGAGAAGAACCTCTTATAAATATAGGCAAATGCTTTAATTCCTTGTAGAGCTCTATTTTTTCTAGATACATTTGCTGTCTTTATAGTGAGTTTTCTCAGTGGGTGTCTCCTGAGGCTGAAAAATCTTTTCCTTGCTCTAAATCTCACAGGAGTGGAAGAAGGGAATTTATTCAAAGCCTGTGTCTGCGATTATCACGTATCTGCTGCTTAGCTTCAAGATGTAAACAAGTTGTTTGTGTTTTGAGTGAGAACATTTTCTTCCTATGAAGCTGCCAGAGGAATTCAGTGCATCTATCCACAATGAACTTTGAAAATCACCGTATAAGATTTAGCCATCCTATGAGAAGTAAAAGTAACAGGAAAGAAAATGATAGAAGCATCCAAAGCGGAGATCTAGCACCTCTTTCCTCGCTTTATGGAAGCTGAATATTTAGTCCAAACTTGCCACGCCAAATCTGACTAATGATCTTTAAAGCCCAGTACAATACCACTGCAGATTCAGCTCATAACTGAAACTTAAAAACCAAGCCTGGCGATTCGTCTCCAAGCAAGCGATACCTGAGATACCAGGGAAAAGGACAAAGCTTTGCAGTAACGAAGGGGAAACTTACTTCCCAGTTCTGGTTAGCTATTTCTTTTCTCATGTCTTGAGCAGATAGGAAGGTCTGCAACCTTTTAACCTCAACCAGAATATAATCTGGCATATTCATCATGTATCTGCAACATTTGGGCATCTACAACAACAAAGGGTTGTCCCTTCCAACCCAAACCATTCTATAAGCGTTCAAGGTCAGGTTGGACGGGGCTCTGAGCAACCTGATCTAGTTGAAGATGCCCCTGCTCATCGCAGGGAGGTTGGAGTAGGTGATCTTTAGAAATCCCTTCCAATCAAAACCATTCTACGATTCTTGATTATTGCTGAAGCCTTGTATTAAATCACAGAATCATAGAATAGTTCAGGTTGGAAGGGACCTCTAAAGGTCATCTAGTCCAACCCCCCTGCCGTGGGCAGGGACATCTTCCACTAGATCAGGTTGCTCAGAGCCCCGTCCAACCTGACCTGGAATGTTTCCAGGGATGGGGCACCCACCACCTCTCTGGGCAACCTGGGCCAGTGCTTCACCACCCTCAGCGTAAAACATTTCTTCCTTGTATCTAGTCTGAATCTACCCCCCTTTAGTTTAAAGCCATTCCCCCTTGGCCTGTCGCAACAGGCCCCGCTAAAAAGTCTGTCCCCAAAAGGCTGCAGTGAGGTCTCCCTGGAGCCTTCTCCTCTCCAAGCTGAACAACCCCAACACTCTCAGCCTTTCCTCACAGGAGAGGTGCTCCATCCCCCCCCTCATTTTCGTGGGTGTACAGCGCAGTGTACAGTGCTGCTCTTCTAAGGAAGAATTCCTGAATTGGCTCACAATGACATCCCAAGGAAGTTCTGGTATTCCTCGTCTCTCCATTATTCTAACTCCTACATAATACCTAAATAATATAAACCTAGTGTACCCACATGAAGACAAGAGTAACTTCCAGCAAATACTTTGAGATTTCCCTAACTATTGTTTTTGTTTCATTACAGTAACTAAGAAGACCAAGACAGAGATGCATGACGTGCTCTGATTTTTGTTACTTTACAACGAAATAAAATTTAGCATTGGTTGTTTTTTGTTTGAAAGAGCAAACACACCACAGCCCTAGATAAATCAGTGTTGTACCACCGAAAGGTACAATTTTCATTAGGATGAATAAGCCTCAACTGGTCTGCGGCATTTACCAAACAATGGCAGAAGGCTGCCCCGGAAGATTAATTCAGTTTCTTTTAAGACTGTCTTTTCTGTTCAATGCATAATAAACAGTATTGATCAAACAGGTGAGGAAAACCGCAGACTTGGTATCGTGATTCGGTATGCAGTCTGGAGCTACACATGTATTTTTAAACATGCCTTTTTAACATTCCTTCAACAGTCTGGCTGATTTCAATGCTGGCCGAGCACCAACACCAACCGCTGCTAGATTCTTCGTCTTGAAACACAGAAGATTTGCTTGCTATGGCGAAGAGGGAAGTTTCCCCGTTGTTATCCACAGTACAGATTTGGAGTACGTGCCAAAATATACCCGGGGGATGGTGGTGTTGGTTTTGTTTGGGGTTTTTTTAATAATTGTATAATTATCCAAATGAAAGGAAGGAGTTATGGTCTTCCCAACTATAGCTACCTCTCTCCTACCAGTGCTACTGGACCAGAATAATAAAAAGTATTATTTGGTTTTCTTTACAGCTCTGTAATAAAACAATTCACAGAAGGCTAACATGAAATTTCTGAGGAAAATTCCTCCTACTCCTCCCCCTGTCCTTCCCCTCACAAGATCTTCATCCTACTTGGGAACTGTTAAAAAAAACCCTGAATGCTGTTCTTCAAAACCCCAGTGCAATAGGGTAGCTTTCACCTTTGTTCTGTAACACACCTGGACCTTTAATATGAAGGGCAGCAACACGACTTCAGAGACTCTTCTCATATTTATGTAACTGAACCTTCTCATTAAAGGTGTTGCCTTCTTTTTTTGAAATCAGAAAGTATTACCATTCCAGGGAACCACAAATGAAAGTATTTGCTAGTACTACAGCCCACTTTCTTTTTGCAAGCACATGCACTGTTTATCCCAATACACAAGCTAAAACAACATGGGCATTTTCTTGTGTAACACTGGATTTGTTATATCCATATTTAAACACACATTTCCCCTCCCCCCCCCCCAATAGAAACACATCTCAAAAAAATGTTATGTGATCTCATTGCAGGAAAAATTACAATATCTTTATGTCAAAAATTACATCACTTGAAAGAAGAATCACACCTCATATTTGTTGGCCACTAGCCATCTCTAGTGATGCACAGCAAGGAAGATCGGAGTCATTTGTCAAGACACCAAAAAACCCCGAGAGTTTATTAAAAGTGTTGACATCTTCTGAAGAAAAAAAAAAAACACTAAAGCAAATGAAGCACAGCTCAGCATCAGAAGGAATCAAATGGCTGCCTTCTAATACAGGTGCACATGTGTAAGTGGGTTTATTTGTATACGAAACCTAATACAGGTACCCACACAAATTAAGGGGGAAAAGTTAGCACCCTGGAAATAACAGGGCTGAAGTTTTGCCTAAATGGATGCATGCATACACTAGTATTTTAGTTGCGTCTCTTCGCTACAGGTGTACAGATCAGACTAACTACAGCAAATCCTGCATACTTACCATGCCACAGCATGAAATCAGAACATAATCAACTCTATGAAAAGTGGTACCTTTCGAGAACATCAAAAAGATTAACACAGAACAGTACTAAAAACCTGATTTCGCAAGTGACCTGGGGAGTAAGAAAAAACTGCTAGCACATTCATTGATTTCCTTAAACTCTGAATACTTGATAACCGTCTCCAGAACCTATTTCTGCAGGTGATAATTAAACTGTCTTGTTTTTACAGCTGCTTTCTTCTTGAATCCTTGAGCTATTCAAAGGAAATCAGAAAGCAGAATACCAAAACCTAGTGCGAGTGCCCAAGCGTCTCAAGTTGCTTTGAAAATCTTTACGCAAATGGCACATGTCTTCTATACTCCTTCTCGTGGCTATTTCTTGTCTGCTAGTTTTGCCCACAGAATATTTTATCTCGGTTGCTCCAATTACCTTTCTTTTTATACACAGATATTTGGGAGAGCAGTGAAGCCCATTTTAGAAGGCTGCATGCGGGCTGCAGGTTACACAGCTGTGCTGCCTAGGGACTTCTGCACACCTGCCCCAGAAACAGCTAAGAAGCAACTAATTTTGCACCACTTGTACTCTCCCCCCCCGTCAGGCACATTCTGTGGAACTGTTCCCCCCACGCCACTCTCCACCCACTTCGTCCAATACAGGTTCCATTGATACTGCAGGGAGCTGAAATGAAAGATAACTACAATAATCAGATCATATTTGAACTTACAAGAAAGTAACTTTGAACAAAACAGGTATAAGTTCAGGTGGATCAGACCCATCTAGAAGTTTGGCAATACAATTAATAATGTGGCAACCTCCTCTTTTTGCAACTGAATTAAAGCATGTTTATAGCTAAAGAGACTATTCGGAAATCAATGATCTCATCTAATATCACTGTGAAAAAATCTTTTGGTTTTGCTTTCTAAGAAACCGGTGTAACTTAACACATACAAAAAAATCCCACACTTTACCAGGAATGTTTACATAAACTTTAAAAATATTTTAACTGCCTTAAAAAAGAAATCTGGCTAAGCATTCCATCTGTCAATTGGTTCAATGCTCCTACAGGAAACAGATCTACATTCACAAAATACAATAATTTTTGATTTGAAATACGTATCATGCATCATGGTATATACTGGGAAGAAAGAATTCATGTATCCTAATAAGCATCCATTTATATACACTCACACACACTGCGTACTTTAAAATAAACAGCATTCATTTGAATAAAAATATACTTCCAACAACAGAATTTCTCTATTAAATCCATGTTTATTGCTTAAGTTTTATCACAGTGGAGATTAAATTATGCTTAATCATCCGGTCAGTGCTTTTGTACCTTCTTCAATGCCAAAAAAAACATTTAAACCAAGTCATTCATACACTCTAAGTCTTATTACCATCCCACCATTCATCGCCTCTGTGTGCTCCTTTAGTTGCCGCAAACTGCAAGATTGTAAAAAGGTATAGCTAATAGGCTTATTTATAATACCATTTTCTTCAAGTATTCAGAAAGCAGTACAAGTAGCTGTACTGTATATTAGAAACATAACTGCACTGTTATTTATTGCTACAGGATAGAGGCTCCTGATGGAATGATAGTGAAATATTGCATCACTGTGTATGAAGATGATCTCAGCATCCTGTAATCACCGCAACTCTTCCCATGTTAGTGAACAACACTAGGTAAATGGGTTTTCTTTCCTTTCTCTTTCAGGCATGGGTTTCGAACTACAAATAAATAAAGCATACACTCACATGTGTAGTGCAAATTCCAAGTAAACAGAATGACATGGAAATAAACTCATAGTTGCCAACTCTGGTTCCGCGGGGCAGTTATGATTTTATGCCCAGCGCCCTGCTTCCCCGCCCTCGGTGCACACCACCGCCAGCGTCCCATGTCGGCGACAATGATTGAAAGAGATTGTTGCAGGGAGGGGCCGTAGCAGGGGAAGGGGGAGATGACCACCTCTGCAAACCTCGCGCTCCGGTGGCCAGGCTTCACCCAACGCGTCCCGTCAGACCTCGGAAGGAAGGCTGGTCACCCACCCGGAGAGCAGCCTCCCGTCCCGCATCGGAGAATTTGTATTGGCAACTACGTGAAACATGGATTGCGTGGCCCAGACTAATAGAAGGTAATATTTTTCCGGATACAACCATTGAAAGAGAACATCTACAACATTGCAATTTAGAAAGAACTTAATAACAATGAGAATTAATAGGAAAGACATTCAACTTTAGGGTGGTGGGGGGGCACGTTTGTTGTTCATTCATTTTAAACAAACCCCAAATAGTGGTTTGATTCTGCACAGCTCTGGGCCGTTACAAAACCTTCTGCATTAAGCACAGGGCTAGATTTTTTTTGTCGTCGTCATCTCATTTATTTTTCTTAATTATGCAAGTCTGCCTCCCACACAGCCACATTTCAAACTGAAGTAGAACTCCCTAATATTTTCATGGCATAAATTATATATGCAGAGAAAGGCAACAAAAAATTTTTTATAAATTAAAAATTAAGACATATTGTAGACTTGCTCAAGACCCTTTTCTCCAAAGTACTGGTAGCGAGCAGAAGAGTCATGCAGCTTATCTGTAAAAGGAGTACATATTTTTTGCCATTTGTCTTCAGTGCTCATTTTAAGATTTTTTTTTTTAATGTCTGTTCTCAGTCCGCAACTTGCGATTTCTTGCACAAAGACTGGGGAAAATTATTTTTTTTTAAACAGCATTCTTACACAACATGTTGAACCTTCAACAAAGGAAACACAGAGCTAGCACTAAAGTTCTCTCAGCTAAAAGATGGATATATTAAAATAATAAAAAAATAAAAGGAAAAAACCTCTGCAAATAAAAAGAAACCTTTCCTCATTTGGGACACACATATGTAGCTTTTAAAAACTGAAAATTCATAAATACGGTCATTGTATAACTTTAGAGAATTAAGGCTTCTAAAAACTTCAATGCCAAAATAACCTCTCTGCATCAGTATTAAGAATAAAATATTTTCCATTTTAGGTTGTGCTTGCCTTTTTTTTTTTTTAAAAGACTTTTCTTAGTTCCGTAGAATTTTGTCACATAATATTACATACTGAAGGGGAGTGTTAGAACTGCTTATTGAGGTTTTAAGTAGTTGTTAGACTAAGTTACAGCGATAAAATTCGATTACTGATCTGATTCATTACTACTTTACATGGGGCAGTTGGCTCATTTCACCTTTTTTTCATGCTTAATGTGGCCATTTCTTCTATACTTGCCATTTGGTATCCCATTCTGGTAATGTCCATTAACAGCGCTATGTTCATCATTTGACCAAAGATGTTTGCTTTGTTTGCGGATAAATTTTGTTATCCTGGCCAAAATATAATAAAGTAAGGCAGCACCCACTAGTACAACAAAGGCAATATCCAGTAAGAAATACTGATATAAAGAGATGCTGTAAACAGCGGCACGTAGATGTTGGGCTCCGTTGTGACGGAGGATGTAATTAATCCAGTATACAGTCCGGTTAACAGGATGACCAGGTTGGTCTTTGTGGATCTCAGACAGCCTCTGGGCCCGCTGCCGGTAGCTGCAGGGAAGAAGAAGAAAGAAGAGGGAAGAAAGGAAAAATTGTTGTCAGCGCTCTGAGCCGCGCAAGCCTGCAAACACATAAATATACTTAAGCCTCTTCAGATCAAACAGCGTATTACCCCAGGACTCTCGCAACCACCAGCATACAGAGAGCTAGACAGGGCAGATAATCTGTCTCTAAATCAGTCCTTACAGCTCATTGATGAAGAATGACTAGAAAGGCAGACCCGTGTGTGACTAAAGGCAGAAAGCCACCCTCCAGCAAAGCTATGAAGAGCCAAGCTGACCTGCTGCCAGAGGGGAATCTTATCTAATCCAAAATGAATCCTATCCAGTGAGACACACTTGTAAAATGGCAACATACCCTGTCTAACGCACGACTCATTTAAGTCATTGTGCAACTGAATTACTAGAGAAACACAGAACAAAGCGAGAAACTCGGTTTTGATTGCGCAATAGACTTATTTCCGCTTGGGTCCAGAGTTCAGCCTAAAACTTTTTATTTTTCTCAACAGGCCGTCCCCAGCAGCCGATCATGTCAAATTCCTCCTCTCCGCCCTCACCGCAGCTGCAGGGTCAACAGGTTATTTATGCAGGACTTGCCTTTCTACTAAGGATAATTGCACAAGGGAAAGGTGATGCAACTGATGTTATCGAGATCTCTTTAGCAACATTCCCCTTTGCTGTGGTTCTGCTGCTCGCTCCTGACAGGTTTCTTCTCTCCCAAGGCAAGCGCCACTTAAAGACTTTGCTCCCATGCAAGCAAGAAGCATTGTCAGCACCGTACTCCAAAACTGCGGTTAGCCCAATACAATAAACCACCAGCTAACACATCATTATTTTTAATCTGGAGATGGTCTGAACATCACAGATGTTTAAAACAGAACAGTTGGAACAAACTTGTGAAGTGACTCTCCTCGCACTTTAACATCCCTGAGCAAATTCGTTTGCTGGAATTAGAAAGAGTTCCGAAACCCAGTTCATGGGCTTCTACTTATTCTGAGTAACAAAAAAAAAAAATTACAAAAAACAGACTGGAGTCCTCGTATTCATAATAATTTGTTAGAATATTGTCATTGCAACAAACACAAATGACCTTCCTGACCTTAAGAGGTATTACTGGCCAGAACAGGAAAATTTATTGTTGTTTTTTTTTTTAAATCAAATCACAGGACTTTAGAAAAGAGTCACTCATTTTGAACACCTCCATATTTTTAGCTACAATCCAAACATGCCACCCTACAATTGTATAGGTGTACTTTGCTCCAGGCCCCTTAGGCAGCACAACAGACAGACTGCTAAATATGGAGTAATCAAGACACACAAAAAGAGACATTGGTCTGCAGCAAAGAATAAGTCAGGACAGGTTTGTTTCTATAACCTTTCTGCCCTTCACATGGCAAGTGTCACAAAAAGCAGATGAGACAATTGAGTTTTGGTACGCTGAGCAACGAGCTTAGCACCTACACAGAAACCTGATCAATTGAGTAATCTTGTGAAATGGGACAACCATCCAAAGACTTGCCCCAACTGTACACACAAATAAATCCCAACATGCAGGTTTTTTTCCCTTGCACAAAGGTTCTGCATATGCATATTTATCTCATAACAATAACATAAAAGCAAGAAACACTTGCTCATTCCATACCTGGGATCATTAATAACTTTTACTAGGGCTTCATACAATTCATTCTCAGTGACAGTCTTCCAGTTCAACAATATTCCCATGCCTTTGGCCTGCACACGAGTCATAGTATCGTAATGGTCTCCAAAAAGGGGAATCCCCACCACCGGGACCCCATGGTACATGGTTTCAAAAATGCTGTTCAAACCTCCATGACTAAGAAAAGCTTTAATGTTAGAGTGACCTGAAAACAGAAGAGGCATGAAGATTAAAAAAAAAAAACACACCACAAAAAAACCCACACATTTACATGTCCTTAATGTAAAGTTATTGAAGCAACTGGGTACAACGCATTTGCCACCGTGTTTCTATGGCTGCAATTCAGGAAGGCAAAAATGAACGCAACCTGTTCTGAAGTTCTCCTTAAACCCACTCCACTGAAATTTCACATGCATTAGATGATTTCCTTACACACTAAGAGATGGGGAACAGCCAATGCAAAGAAAATTCTCATGTATGAGAGTTGTGTAAAATTATTAATGGAGTAATTAATATACATTGTTTACTCCTGAGTCGCTGCAGGTGGTGCCTACAACCAGCTTAGCAGTACAAATGAGCCAGGGAGAGAGCATTTTTCCTCATTATTCATACGAAATACAAGCTATTTAATGACAGGACAACTGATGTTACATTCTCTCTAAAGCTTCACACACCTTACTTCAGGCTAGCAAGATCTGACAATAATGATAACCTTATGTAATGGGAAAATGAGACTGCCTCAGAGCAATTTAGTAACCAAAACAAATTTACTCGGTTTAAAAGTCATTTGCCTAATCATTATGATAAATACATTATGATAAATACTCTAGCTGACATGCACACACACAGACACACATGCTTAACGCATTCATCAGCACCCATCATAGTACTGGCGCTGTTTTGCGAACCCACAAACATCCAGGTATCCCAGAGACAACCATAAACATTCTGTGGCCCCTCGGATCTGCAATGTATTCAGCTACCCTTCGACTGGGAAGGAAAGGAAAAGTAAAATACATAGACCCTAACATAGTCTTTACCAAAAGATGGAGGAATATCAAGTTTCACCTCTGCACCTAAGAACCCAGAGCACCTCAGGTTAGTTAACAGAAAGGTTATTATCAGCTTGCAACACATGCCCAAGTTCTGTTAGAGCTTTCTTTGGAGGAAAAATAAATGTGTATGTATACAGCACTACGAACAGACCCCCTAAATCTTGTTTTGATGCAATGTGAACAAATCTTGTACGCTCAGTTTTATGACTCTTCTATGAAGAGACCAGTGAACACCATACCATGCTTTTTCATAACAGAGACATTAAAAGTTACAGTCATCAGCTCCCTAAAATAGCAGATTCAAGAAAATCCCTACTTGCTTATCTTTAATAACTATTTTTTCCTCGAGCTGTATAGCTCCCATGGTATAGAAGACACTTGTCAAAAAGTTTTCCCATTTATTAGGCCAAAGAGTCTTTGGAATAACTATATCCTTCTCTACCCATTAACTTAAGGAAAAAAAGGCGTTACTACCAGGGAAAGATAATTAACATCAGAAAGGTGTTTGATTTCGTCATCTTGAAACTCCGACGAATTCTATATTCTTGTTCTATGACTTCCATTACAGAAATTATCCTAAATTTATGATGACTGGTAATTTAGTAGCATATTGTTGGAAGAACAACCTGAACTCGAGTCAGAATAAGCAGTGGATGATCAAAATAGATACTCACCAAGGAGGTCGTTTTGTGGTAACCATTCTATAAGCTTTGTATTGTTGCCTAAATTCCTTGGCTTGTTTCCTGAAAACCTAAAACAATAAAATCAAATTGAAACTGAGTTATCAAGACCTCCAAAATCGATAAACTCAAACCAGAGAATCAAACCAAATGATCCATGAGCCCTAAGCAGATCTCCAGCTACCCGGGGATACTGTTTACTCACTATTACAAGAAAACAAAATAGGCTCAACCAAAATGCTGTAAACAGCTAATAACTTCCAACTCCATGATGTTTTCATCATTCAGTTTCCTCACAATCTGGCTTGAAATGCAGTGTTTTCTATTAACATAATGGCAACGTAGTTCCTTCTCAACACATATATAACTCTTACCACTATGACTAGCAGGAGGTTTCATAACCTCCCCATGGCTCCGAGCCCATTGCTTTACTGAAAACTCTGGCTGGTACTAGATAAATAACTCCACCGAGAACATCCCATCAGCAGCACATAAATAATAATCCCTACCACCAACACAAGGCATTCCCTTTCAGTTGGCCAGTTTCCTGTAGCTATTGATAATCCACACTGTCTTATTTTAAAAGGAGTTACTAATACCAGGAAGGGAAAGGCTGACAGCTCAGCTTACGAGGCAAGAAGCTACTGATAAGAAGTTTGGGATCAGACTGTGAGACAAGTGTCTCACTTGTCTTACTTGCTCAACTGCCTGAAACCCAATGGCCACGTCTTGCTCACCTGAGGTTGCTGGAAAAGTTTAGCCCATAAAATACAGGCTCAAAGTACAAACTGGTTTACATATTAATGTTATAAGCAGTTAATATAGAAAGCTAAGTATATTCTAAACGGAAAAGAGTGAAAAAAATTACCAGTGACCACTAGAGGATAGAACTGTGTTGTGACAGTTCCATCGAACGACTTAAAAAATATTCTGGTTAGAGAGCATTAGAACTATAACTTCATAAAGAATCACCTACATATTCCCAATTAAGCAAGCCATACATCTTTACAACTGGCTGTACATTCTATATGTTGGAAAAAAGCCTACGTTATTTATGATAACTTATACAAAAGCAAATAAACTGTTACTAGTACTCCACAATCAAAAGCGTATGAAGAACTACAAAGATTTTCTTGATTTGGCATTGTGACATAAGACTGCCAAGCAGTACTACCTTCCTCATTTTCAGAAATATCTAGTATAAAAACCATCTGCGTCCAACAGACTATAGGCCAATGATCTGAAGAACAAAAAAAAAATCACAGTAAAGTTGGACTCATAATTTTGTATTTAGGTATTTAATTATGGATCTCAAATTCCCACTGGGGTGGCTGAAAGCCACTTGCTCAGCTCTCCCAAAGACCATGTCTTACACCTAGTCCCAGGGACATCTTTCCATTCCACAAATCCTGATGGAAAGAAACAGCAGGTGAGTTCCCTTATCCAAAAAGCCATTCAGCAGATAATAGATTGCAGATAAAAACAGAACAAAACAAAAAACAAAAATCATTGGTAAGGAAATACAAGTGAGGAAAATTAAACATTTTAAAAGGTGGCTTCAACTGAAATTGTTGCTTTTGCATTAAAAAAGTTATCCCCGAGAAAAATCCATTAAAATTTATGTATTTACTACAGGAAGTGGATACTTCCTACAGAAAAACATACCAGGGAAAAACACGATAAAAGAATAAAACAAAAGAAAAGCAGTAAGATCGAGTGGGACTAACAATTAATTATAAGCCAAGCAGTGTTGCAGGTTTCATGAGAAACAAACATATAGCAGCTCTACCCCAAACAAAAACTCATGAGATCTTCACTACAACTACCAAAGGTTCTGTGCCATGGCCTGAAGAATTTCCATTTTCCTGTTTGTTAGTGGGGTTCACTATTTCAATTATACACAGCGATGAAAACGGTCCCTAAGAGATGGTGGGGAACAGGACGCTAAATAGACTGCTAATACAACTCCAAAAGCGCAGCAAGGACAGCAGTCAAATTGTAAGACACTGATTATTTGGAAACCAATGGTTCACATGAACTCCTCTAAATTATATTCGAGCGACGCTCCATATGAAGCAGAGCTGACTAAACAGTTCTTGGATTTTTACAGTAAGTTTAGAGAGCCACTCAAGATGTTTTTAGAGCCAAAAAAGCTTGTTACTGATTTTTACTCCTGCAGATTTTTCTTCCTCCAATTTCTCACAGATAAAGACAAATGAGAAGAGCAATTATGAAAGTCTATATTTACAGATAAAAGAGGAGAAGGAGCCCAAAAAAAAAAAGAGAGGAAAAAAGAAAGATAAAGAAGAAAACCTAGGATTAAATCAGCAGGATGTCATTCTTGCTCCCTACAGTGGCTTCTTTATCAGAAATGATGACAGTATGTCACAAATGTTATAACCTCAGACTCTCTTCTCACTGTCAGCAATCCTTCTAGGCTATAAACTCCGGACAGGAGTATAACCTATGCCTTATTCTGCCACAAAATCATTGCTCCTCCTTATTACCAGGGGACCACAACATTTCCACAAAGAGTCTTTCAAAAGAGTCAGGTCCTCTGCGCCACCCAGACTGTCTCAATTTCAGCTTCTGCAACTCTAGATCAAGATGGCACAGTAAGAAATGAGCATGCTTCAAATCACCCCAAGTACATCTATCATTGCACTTACCTCCAAATAACCCTCTGAGGCAGTCTCGCCAGAGCATGTGCTAACTTATTTGCTATATCTTCCGACAGGTATTTCACCCCAGCTCCAAATGAGACGAGGACAAAGCCATTTTCGTTAGCACCATTCACCCATATTTGGAGATCCTGTTGTGAAAAGTGAAAGTTTATACTGAGCACTGTAGAACCACAGGTAAACCACAGAAGCAGATTAAACAACCATTGCTTAGGAAGAACAGTCATTGGTCCTGACATTACTTCGCAAGCCAAGTTTCAAAAGTCATGAACATTTTAGAAGTTATCGAGTACGACGACTCGATGATTCAGAATCCACGGTTCAGGCTATGAACAGCAAAATTCTTCCGGGTTTGTTTTAGCTTCCGTATTAACAACCAGTTTCATAAGACAATGTGTCCTTTCTTAACCGATCAGTTGACACACATTCACATGTTAACACATTACGTTTTAACTCAGCAAAACATAAATAGATCTATCTTGCAGTATCAGCCTGGAAGTACAGCACAGGAAATACACGAGCGAAGTCTGGGACTCAACTGTGTGATTTTTAGCCTTAAAGAAAGTGAGTGTGCTTCAGAAAGGGTTGTTTTTATTTCATTTATATAAAAATAATAAACACAACTTGAAAGAAGCCAGAGCTTCAAAAAACACCCTCAGTTTCCACTGCTCCAATATTTCAAGGAGCAAGGAACAATACTGCATCTGCATGGCAAGTACAGGGTGGGTGTCCCTCTTTCTTGGCTCTCTATACTTTATCTTCCTTAGACCTAACTGTGTGCCTCTTCCACAGCAAGTTACCAGTATTACATTAAATATAAACAAGTGTAACAAAGGCCAAAGCCCTTTACATCCTTAAGCTCATCCTCCTCCTGTAAGTACTCTGAAATCGAGTCTCTTGCAACACAGTTTTTGCTGACCCTCTTGATTCAAGGGCTGCCCCAACACAGGCAAGGCAGGCAACAACCCTGAAAGCAAAGGTCTGCAGTACTGCACTGCTCAGAAGTACTCCAAAAGCAGAACCAACATCAACCTCCTGGGGGGTAACCCGACGGCCACGCCATGAGATTCAAGTTCAGAGGCAGCAGCTTTTACAGTAGGGCACCCTGCGATGCTTCTTCTGTGGCAGCGTCAGGCCCCCTGCCTTCTGCTGCACAGGGCTTTGGGGCTGTCACCAAGAGATGCTCAGCCCACACGTGGTCACTGGGGGGAACGCCCTATGCACAACCACAGCTGGCCCAGGGTTTCACTACACTAAACACCTCAGTGCCTTGGGTCCAGTCACAGGTAATTCCTTCACTGCTGATGCTTTGGGCAAGTCCCAGTTAAGTTGCAAAGGAGACCGCGACATTCAAACCCCTGGGCTGACTTGGTGGAAACGGGATTTGTGTCACCGGTGACAAGGCAAGCCAGCAGACACCACTACCAACTGCCACCAGGACAGCAGGGCTCTGCAGGGTGGGAGGAAAAACCATCCTAGTACACAAGAGACAGCAGAGCTGTCAGCTAAAACAAGTCTTGGACACAAGAACAATGTAATTTGGCTTCAGGGAGGAAAAAAAAAAAATGATGGGAAAAAAGGTGAAAGCCTCAGTGTACCCTTTGCTTTTGGAAATGTAGATTTAAATTCTATTTTTCCAATGCAACTGTTGGCAGTGGAAACTAGAAAATTATACCACTGACACAGATATGTCAGTCTGCCAACGAATAACTTACATTTCCCAGGATATGGCTTAATTCTGGTCTCACCAATTTAGACATAAGCTTGCTCAATATTAGTACAGCAATAGGAAATGAGTAAAAGGAAAATCAAGAGCCCTGTTCACAATGCACCTCTTGTCCTGGTAATAAATAGCAGGCCAGACAGTAATAGAGTACTGCTATTATACAGTACAATAGCAAATGTGCTATTGTATCTGAGCACAAAACCACAAAAGCTACTACAAAAACCAGGAGGCATAACGAAGACCTGTACGTTACGCTGGGGGTTGTGTGCTAGTCTCTGCTATGCAGTGAAAAAGGGATTTCCATTTTCTCTAGAATCCACACTTTTTCCATTTTTCTTCATCCTTTTCCAGTGCACTTTCTTTTTCCATTTTTTTTCCACATCTGTGGAGGGAGCAGGAAGAAGGGAAAGGAGGGGAAGTGTCTGCGATCTGCCCTGAAGCTGAATCCTTTATTATGGGCTGAACTTCTGACATGAAGGTTTCCAAGTGGTTTCATGATTTATTTAAAGTTTGTCCTTGAATTTTACTTAAGGACCTAAGGCATGTTGCAAATGTAATTATATTATAGTCACTTTTACTTAGTGGTTCAACTAGTTACATCTTGAACCATTTCCTCTCTGTTGTTCAAATGCTAAATAGAAAATAACCTTTTGCGGGCTCTAGGACAAACCATTCTGAAAAGCAATCAAGTACCATGCTGTGAAAGACAGCTCTCTGCCCATTTGTGACGTTCGACCAAATTATATTCTGAGAGCTGAATTCACCTGTTACAAGGTGGTTTTCTTCCGACAGCTGGAAGAAGCCAAACATTTACAGGCTCTGGTCTTCTTAGGGCCCTCACCCACCCCAATACCTGCTAGAGGGGCAGAAAGCTGGAGGTTTCTGGAGTGCCTTCTTGATGACAACTCCATGACACAGGCGCTCAGGAAGCCAACAAGAGGAGACACTCTGCTGGACCTCATGCATACAAACAAGGAAGACCTTATCTGGGATGCAAAGGCTGGGGGCAGCTTTGGCTGCAGTGACCGTGAGATGGAGGATTTCAGGAGATGCTGCTGTTGTCTTCCTTGTCCTCTCAGTATCCTGGACTTCAAGGGAACCGACTCTGGCCTCTTCAGAGACCTGCTTGGAAGAATCCCATGGGATACAGCCCTGGAGAGAAGAGGGGTTCAGGAGAGCTGGTTGATATTCAAGCATCAGCTCCTCCAAGCTCAAGCACGGTCCACGCTGATGAGCAGGAAGTTAAGCCAAGGTGGCAGGAGGATGAACAAAGGACTCCTGGCAAGACTCAGATGTAAAAAGGAAGCATACATGAGGTAGAAACAGGGACAGGTGGCCTGCGGGGGGAATATACAGGCACTGCCTGAGCTTGCAGGGATGGGGTTTGGAAAGCCAAAGCCCATTTGCAGCTTAATCTGGTAAGGGACATGAAGGGCAGCAAGGTACATGAGCAGCAAAAGGAAGACTAGGGGAAGCATGGGCCCACTGCTGAATGGGACGAGGGACCTGGTGACAAAAAAAATATGGTAAAGGTCAAGGTACTTCCTGCTTTCTTCATCTCAGCCTTTACTGGTAAGACTGGCCTTCAGTAATCCCAGGTCCCTCAGACCAAAGGGGAAGTCTGGAGCAAGGAAGACCTACCCTCAGTGGAAGATCAGGCTAGGCTACTTTTAAATGAACCAGACATACACAAGTATACAGGACCTGATATGATGCCCCCAGAAAAGCCAGTAGGCAACCGGGAGCTGGCCAATGTCACTGCAAGGCCACTCTTGATTATCTTTGAAAGGTCAGGGCAATCGGAGAAGATTCCTGTGGACCGGGGGGGGGGGGGGGGGGGGGGGGGGGGAGGGGCGGGGAGTGTCAGGTAGCAGGGGGTGGAAGAAAAAGCAAGCATCACTTGCATTTTCGTGAACGAGGATCCAGGGAATGGGCTGCTCAGCCTCACCTTGATCCCTGGAAGGTGATGGAGCAAATAATCCTGGAGGTCATTTCCAAACATACTAAGGACAACATGAATGGAGCAGTCAGCATGGATTTATGGAGGGAAAATCAGCTTGATCAACCTGATAGCTTTCTACAGTGAGAAAACTGGCTCAGTGAATGAGGCAAGAGCAGTGGATGCTACCCACCTTGACCCGAGTAAGGCTTTCAGCCCTGCCTCCCACCACAGCCTCACAGACAAACTGATGAGGTACTAGCTACACAAATAGACAGTGAGGTGGGACTGAAAACTGGCTAAACTGCAGGGCCCAAACAGTTGTGATCAGTGACACGAAGTCCAGCTGGAGACATGTTTGCTTTTTAATAAGGACAACAACAGGATAGCTGGCAGTACTGCTCAAGTATTTCTCATTCAGCATCGGGAAGTCCTACCCGTGACTACTTATGCTTGGTCAGACACACGGTTTCTGCTGCTACAGATCAGTCTGTTCTAGCTGAGGAATGGCTCCCAAGGCTACTGCTCCTCTTTGCTTAATTAGAAATTCCGTGAGACTTCATAACTCTGATGTATTCACATGAGAGTTATACATCGTTATGTAAACATAGAGAAGGTATAAAATATGTCCTTATAATGGAATTTCTAAAATAGCATTCAAAAATCCACATGTATAACAACAAATAGCTATTAAGTATTTAGAATTTTATGTAGAGGAAAAAAAGAAAGGAACTTTACTATGTACCATGGAATTAGAGTCACCCTACAAACAGGCTTTTGCATTTTATCTTGTGCAACAGCAAAGCAACCTGCTTTGAGTTATTATGGATGATTTCATAGCCAAACCTTTCTAACCCCTCCCTTTGAAGGTAATGCCACTGTTTCAGTGGAACATAACATGTACAAAAGGGAACGTAACATCTTGACAGGCAAGACAAGATCCTGCCATCAGGCTGAAAAGATGGAATTTGTTTGTCATATTAAATGGGATTACATTAAAAAAATAAAAATCAACAGAATACAAACTGTTTTATTTTGTATAAACCGAAGCTTATTATCCGAGCACTCCCTCTCCTGACCCACTTCCTAAGTGTGGCAACACACAAATGCACACTCGCAAGCTCTCAAACTGGGATCCAAGCAACAGAAGTGTGCATGGAAGGATTTTAATTAACTTCAGAAATCAGGCATGCTTCCCCTCCAGACAGGTCCACACAAGGAAGAGACAAGTGAAATGAGGTTTGCCATGCTCCAAGTTGGTCAGGTGCAAATCAACTCTGATCCAACAGGTACATAATGATAGGTACAAGTGCAACAGGCAGGGACTTAGCTCAGAGAGAACAATAGCCTACACAGCTACCACAGGCTTCCAGACCAGAGCTGGATGTTTCTGATATGGGTTGGCCAGGCATCAAAGGAACTTGAAGTTTTCATCAGCGTTTCTTTTAGGATGCTAAATTAGGAAGAATATGATTTTGACTCTTCACACAGTCAGGGTCAAAACTGTCCTGTGCCAACCTCGAGAAGATCCAGAAGAATTTCAACTCAGCTTGTCGTATTTTAACATCAACTGAAAGGTTCTTTCCCCCCGCACCACTCAAATTTGTCCTAATTTTACTTAAGCTTTACATCATGCTGGTAGTAAGAGGAATTGCTTGCCTGCCTTCTGATCTGCAGCCCCTTTCCAATCTGCTTCCCCAGACGGGTGCTGGGGATCAGTACCATGCATGGGCTGCAGAAAATGAACTACAGACTTGTCAGGACAAGGGTTCTCCTTGCACACATCTGTGTAATTCCTGGCATAACACAGCCTTAATTAAATAGGATCACTAAGCATTGCTAAAAATGTATGAGTTGGGTAAAAATCAGGAAGTGAAGAACAGGGGACTTACAGTGCCTCCTTGTACAGCTCCCCGAGTTCGTGACCTGGGAGTCCATTATTCCTTTAACTTCTTATAATTATTTCTCCTGACAGCTTTGTAGTACAGACTTTCTAAACTGAAGATTAGTGAAACTGAATCCAAGTGAGTGGTGTTCACAGGTCTTTGGTTGCAAGATAGATCTGAACGTCCTGGTACAATTAGCTGGGCCATGGCACAAAGGCTCAGTATTTTCTTGTACTTTCCCTGTTCTTTGTGGCATACAAGGTATAGAAGTGATACTCACAGTAGATAAAAAGCAGGCTATGATCTCGGCACATGAAAGAGACTAAATACTTCATCAGCATTATTACTATGGCTATGTATGTCACTTAATTCACACATATACCTTCCTAATGTTTACTTTAGGAAGCGCACCACAGTGACCATGATGCAGGACGAGCAGTGCAAAATACAAGCTTTGAGCGATTCTCGCAAAACCTGAATGGTGGAAGAGAACACGCTGATGCCACAGGAGAATTCGGTTTGCCTACAATTTCAGCATATCTAGCCACTATAGCCTTTGGTCACCTTCTTACGGCCTTAATGAATGGAAAGGTATCAGCCCTAACACCCCAAGTACCAGCCCCAATGAAACCACCACACCAACACTGTACGCTAAAAAGCTTCACAGACACCTAGGCTCATCCCCCTATGAATCCACCCCTTTCTTTTCCTTAAATCCACTTACACTTTTGACCTCCAGCGCATTCTGTCTTCCTGATCTAATTACGCACCGTATGAAAATGCACTGAGTCAGGATGAGTCATTAGAGCTGCCTTCATTAAAAGCAGCATTCCCTGTTTGGGCAGCATTTTACAGCTCCTTGCTCGCAGCAGGAAAGCGACCTCCTTTTGCCCAGTTTAAGGGTTGAGGTTCACTGTAATTCAGCGTGATTTTTTTAACGAAAGGAAAAGATACTTAATATTTGCAGTTACAACTTTTGAGGTCTAAACTTACAGCAAAGGTCTGAGGAGTGGGGTTATTACATGACAAGTTGCATTACTGAGCCTTCCTCAAACTCTTCTTCAAACTTCAAGTGAAGAGAGAAGTGAGAAGGAAACACCTTTGACTTCCGCAGTTAATTCAAACTTTTCAAAAGACAAGCACTTCTTTAAATGGTTCTCTCTTTCAGTGACTGTAACAGAGCACCTGATCACTTCCCCCCCCCCCCCCCCCAAATAGAAGCATTCTCAGTTTTTGTTGTGTAGAAAGAAGAACTCTTGCCTCAATTACTTGAAGTCCTAGCATTGCCAGCAGACATTTGTTTCGCTGAGGCTACCCTGCAAACTTGACAAACTGACCAGAAGCTTAGAAACAGAGAGCTGGCTTTCCCCTTCCAAACTAGGGATCAAACCTCAAACAATAACCCCCAAACCTTGATGAACCTGAAAGCAAAATTTCCAATAGAATTTCCGAAAAAACTTAGATCAGGCAACTCACATAACTTGTAGTTGAAGAAACATTAAAAATGTCATTACTCTTCTTTATAAGGTCACACTGAAAACAAGCAGACATTAATGAAGTATTAAGCTGGATACACAGGTGCACACCAGGATTTTCCAGAAATTTTAAGACACTTAAACATAGCTGAAAAGCCTGGGATTGGAGAGGTATTCACAAAAGTGACCTGAGGGAGGGAGGCTGTTGTCTCCAGGCTACCTCAACCATCACTGGAGAGGCTCATCCAAAGGAGAAATCTGAGCACCTACAGCTAGACACGTCACACCTCCTCTTGCCCACTCCCATCTCCTCACCAGGCACAGTACGACCTCAGATGAGGTTAGCGCACGTGAAATACAGAAAACCTGTCAAGTCTGCTTTACCACGTGTTCAGTTTCTGAACTGAATTGTGAACGACATTTTCTAACTGAATTCTGGTTGTCATCCAATTATAGCTTTCTATACATCCCCAACAAAATATCATCTAATACACACATTAATTCATTACCATTTTCACTTGAGTTAAGTGATTTTAAAAAAATAATCAATGCATGCTAAGGTATGAAATGGTTAAGAGAGCCCCAACTACAACACTGTACCAAACCCTGTCACGCCTCTGCCTGTTTTCATGTTAACTTGTGTGCAAATGCATGTTCTTTGGGCAAAATAGCAGAGGAGAAGAGACTGAAATGATGAACTTTCTTTTGAAGCTCCCTACCTGTTCATTCTAATCTCTAGTTTCACTTACGTTGACTGACTGATCCTGGCACACCGAGTCCCAGAGGAAGTACCGATTCGTCTTCAACCGTATTCCACATCAGATGCGCTTTCTAAACCTTTTTAATAGATTATAATTAAACACACTTACAGGTCTCACAGAGAGGTATGGCACTTGCACAGATCAAGCAAAGGCAGTCAGACAGCTACTATTCCCTTCCCTACCTGGGCAGGGAGCTCTCACATGGCAGCAGACCGGCCTTGCGGCCATTTCACCCCTCTCAGAAGTTGCATGCTTGCTTTTAAAACACCGCCTTAAGTTTGTCATATACACTGTTCAAAGGCTGCCTAAGCAGGCTTCTCCTTTTTCAACGTGGGTAATATTTATTGCAGTCCGAGCTTTGCGCAGGAACAGACACTATGACCTTGCCTTGTTCTCTTTTCTGAGTTTGGTTGCCTATGAGTAACGATTTCTGCGTGACACTACGTTACTGAAGAGTGAAGGTTTTTGAGTATCTACTAGTCTTTTATTGAGGTTCTCCCTGTGCTTGCATAGGGAGAATAAGCACTTATTGATCCATGCCGTACTATAGGCACGAGGGGGGAAGGGGAGGAGTAAAAAAAATAAAATAAAATAAATCTTTTTACCATTCTCAGACAGGAATGCTATTGTGCCAACCCTACTATGTGAGCTTTGTTCTGTTTGATTTTCTAATTAGCTATTCTTAGCAGGCTTAGATGCTAAATGCACAGCTGTGACTATAGAGTGAGGACCCAGCTGGCAGTAACCAGTGGTGCCTAATACTGAGCTTCGTTTCAGATAAACAAAGTACACAAATACAAACATAACCGGGTTTAATATCCGAAGCTTTCCCTGTTCAGCTGCTCGATTCAAATGTGTAATAGCACAAATGTCTGTTCTTTGAACATGGTTGCAAACCACCATTCCCCAATGGAGAGCACAGGCATACTATGCAACTTCTACTACAAAATGCTGCTTAGAGTAGACAAAACCAGATCTATTTCAAAATAAATAAATAAGCCACATGAAGTGATCTTTAGAAAGGAGATACTCACTGATAAATAAACAGAAAGGTACACAGACCATTTTTATTAGAGTCCTAACTTTTCTGGCATCTTCTAAATAGTATTTCTCTCCTATGAAATATTCAAATGCTATATTAATACATTTTTAACCTCATTTCAAATTTTACTAAAAAACAACATTTCAGCACAGGCGGTTAAAGGTCTTATAGATGCCATTATACGACCTATACCATCACTGAACAAACAGGGTCCTATCATATAATCTGAAAGTTAGAAAATAACTTGTCAGTCTACAGCAAACCCAAAGAAACACCTTCACTTTAGGCAAAGTATGCTGTTTGTATTTACTTGCCATGAATTTGTAAGTCAGTTTACAATCAAAACCAGGGTTTTTTTTTTTTTAGTTGCTCTGACAAGCAAAGGACATGGGACAGCACAGCAAACACCCAACTGAACCGAGCAGAGGATGGCTCGCACCTCCCTGACTCAACATATCCAGCTGCCTTCTGCTGGCTCAGCCGAACATCTCCGCATCGGCTAGCGCATGTGTCACACGCTGAAGGTTATTTTTCCACTAACTAAATCCCTGCCTTTTAAAAGCGATGGCCACGAGGCAAACGTGCTCATCCCATTTTATCAGGGTTTGTTCCTTTTCATATCATGGGGCTCAGTCAGTTCAATTAACAGCAGCCATGCTGCTCCCAACCTGGACAAGATCCTTCCCCACCCCACCATTTCCCTCTGGATTAATTGCAAGTTAATTTTGTCTTTCCTCAGGTACAAGTTGACGTCAGCCACCAACCTCCTCTGTTGCGAACTTATAACTAAACGTATTTTTTCTGGTCTCTCCCCCCCCCTCCTCTCCATTTAGTCCGCTGTCTGAGGTCAAACTGAAATTTCTAAAAATGAAACAGAAAGGTGGGGTATTTGTAAAATCTCCGTAAGTTTACATCTTGTCTTCCCTAGATATACTGATGTTGGCTGACCTGCGCCATATACTATTAAGATGCTGATAAATCTCATTCTATTCATGAGATCTACCATACACAGAGTTCATGCAGTTAATATTCACATTATTTTTTTGTATTTTGTAGTTCATATTGGCATAGAATAAGATAATTCCAAAAATAATACTTTGTAGACACTAAAAAAGCATACTCAGATTATGGCATTAGACTGAATTCCTCTATTTTCTTGCTGGTTAAAGCCATGCTAACGCTCTGGGTTGGGAAACAAACTGCACGATCTGAATGGTTTTCTATTAGGACCCCAAGCACTACTAAGTGCACTGTCATCACATATTCATCTAACCATGCTGTTGATAAAGTGCTTCTTCAATAATATTAGACACAGATTCATCACCCCTTTTGAAATACAGACTTTTTCCTTTTATGTTTCTCACTAATTATTTGGTATATATACACTGCATATTTGGCTTATCAAAATGCATTGGGGAAAAAAGGTCTTTAAAGCCTTATGAAGCTTTTCAACATCTAAAATGTTGCATTTTCTTGTCCCTGACCTCTACTGCCTTCTCCCATTTAACATCCAATACGGACAAAATGTTTAAGTCCACTTAACTTTAAAGAGGAATGAAATTCAGACTCAAAAACACAGGCAAGAAATACAGTACCGCAAGCCTTTGTCTTTCCTCCCGTAACTCAGCCCTCTCTAGAGTTACAGGCGTATCCAATGAAGTCTCCGAGAACAGAGTCTACCTAAATCTAGAGGTCAACCAGAAAACTGCCACGCAAGTACTTCCCTGATGCAATACTCTCCATCAAAAATCCATTACTCACTGGACCTTTGGCAAGCACCCCGGGAAAGCAACCTTGTCTTTCAAATGAACGGAAGGTAGTCAAAAATAAGAAGCTTGCCCTTCAAGGAAGGTTATTAAAATCACTGCATAGAGTAGCAGGTGCAGCAGAGGTATCCTCAAATCCAGGATTCAAATTAAAAACCTTGTTGACGTGACCCCAGAGGCAATATTCTCTTAAAAAATACCAAAAAAACATTCACTTTCCTAAGCATGAAGCCCCACCGTATAACTTGCAAGCATACACAGAGAAATTTAGGATTATTAAATGTAAATGCAAGGCAAGGTTTTGCCAATCCTCCTACAGTTTCAGTAGCTGCATATGTAATAGAAAAGCTGCACAAGTAACAGTTAAGAAAAGACAGTTTTAAGTACAGAGACTGTTTTTACTTACTCCATCTATAGAACATCGGGTCAAATTAAATTGCAGCGAATACAGTACGAAGGAAATTGAAGAGAAGCCGAATTTTAAATCCAGACCTCTGCATTACAAATACTGACATACAGCCCCATCCATAAATCCACATTATAAACTAATTTAGGTGGGAAATTCTGTCTTTCATTGTTCCAGTACGACACCTGTGCTCTGTGGATGGTAGGAGATATAATTCTAGCCTCCAGCTTTGATTTAATAATAGCAAGTTCTTCTTCATTTCCTCTTCAGATTAAATAGCTTTCCTTTCTCCCTGGAGCTTACCTCCTCCCTTCTCTTTTTTTAATATTTATAAATACATACACACATGTGCGTGTATGTATACACACACATAATATACACATTTTTATATAATATTTATATATTTTAAACAGGCCACCAGTCATCACCCCTTCTTTACCAAGCTTAAGATCAGCTGGCTCCTGAGCCTGTGGTTAAGTGGCAAGATCTCTCATCCTTCAATAAGACCTCCCTAATCTCCTCTTCTGCTCCTCCACTTGCTCAGGGTGACCAGAATTGCACTCAGAAACTGTTAGGAGGTCCCCATCTACACGTGTCCCCCTTCACCTTTGTGCAAAAAGCATGAAGAGAGACCAAGCACCACAGTGGCGCTTGCTGAGCAATTCCCCGTTTTCACCTGTTACGGGGCCCCTGCTCCCTCCGGGTCTGGATGCAGGCAGGGCTGCCAGCACGGGCAGCGCAGCGCTACGCAGGATGAATCCCCGCAGCAGCTGCCAGGTTATCAGCCTCCACCTCCCCAGACCAGGGTTATCTGACCCCGGCACAGCACACTGCCCTGCAGCATCCCCTGGGCAGGCTGCGCACAGCTCGTGAAAACTCCGGGAGACGGAATGGAGCTACAACCAGCAGCAAAACAGCAGGTGAAGGTTAATACTCAATTACAGAGGTGTATTGCTGCGTTAAAAGTTAATTCTACTCAGAAGTTTTAAAAAACAAACAAAAAAAAAGCATTAGGACAACACTGTTAACAGCGAAACTTCTGTTCAAGGTGCTGTTGTGACCTACAACAAACTCCCTGTCAGGATATGAAAGACGACTTTACTTCAGGTCATCTGTAAAGTACAGCCACCAAACCTGGGCACTGAAAAAATTACTGTACACCAGGTTTCAGCCAAACATGAATTGACTCCCTGAAACTATGATTCCCTTGAAGGCAAGCTTTTAATGAGAAAGGCGTTATTTGGAAGACAGATGCTTTTCTAGGCAGAGAAGCTGAAGATACATTACTGACTTCCCCAGCACTCTTCAAAAGGTCAGGTAAGAGGTGCTTGAAGCCACACCACGGAAGAAGTTACATACCACCTGCTCTCAGCCACTAACACCGGGGCAGGGGGCCAGGTGTGGGACCGTCCCTTTTCCTCCCCATCCGTCACTTTCGGTTCTTCCTCTGAAGCCTCCATCCTCTCCTGGAGGGCCCTGCCGCAGACACCTCACCACCCCAAACAACGGGTGCTAACCCAACACTAACCCAGCCACAGCATATATAAATGCCCAAACAGATTATCAGCCAAACACGAGTTATCCACTTCACTTGAATAACCTTTAAGCAACTAGGACATTTTAAAAGAAAAGTTGGCTTGATTACAGAGATTATTTTTTCAAAGTCAATAATATTAATAATTAGGTGTACTGCTCTTCAATGTCAGCTTTGAACATGTCCCAATTTCCCAAATTATACAAACATGGTGTTCAAACTCAAGCACGTTCCAAATACTACAGAAGAAAGTATGCCTTTGGAAGTAAGTTCCTATCTTCTGTTTCTCTACATAATGTTAGAAATTATCCTACAGTACGCTAGAGAAGTAGACCATGGAAGAAACACGAGCTCATTATTTGTCCTACATACAGGTCAGTCTTAAAAACTTGCAAGTGACACTCACAGTTAAAGCACTGCACATAACCAAAGCGAATAAATCTTGCTGATTTCTGCATTCCAATATGAAAATGATGAATTAGAATACTGAAAGCCAGAAAACTTGTTTATAACAGTAGCTTATATTAACCTTTTTGATTTTTTGTAAGTAAAGAAATATAGTAAAATACCTTCTGTTGCTTTTAACTTTCTTAATTTGACCTATGCAACATCCAAGGTCTGAACCTTGTGTTTTCCACTCCCGATATACACAATCATTTGAGCTGAAGAAATAGCCACTTCATACCACTATCCATGCACCAAGTAAACTTGCTTTTCGATGGACAGCACAGGTTTGCTGAAGAGGTTTGGTGTTTTTTCATCAGATCACTGGATGCCAGCTGACGTTTGGCACATGTACTTGGAGGACCTGCCTGCCTGACCAAGTTTTACTGGAGATACTTAACCGACTTCCAAAATCAGCCCTGCATCCTTTTCCCCCCGTGTCTTACACTACACAGGTAGATGCTGAGTCACGTATCTTCCTGAATTTAAAATGCAGCGGTATAGCAGGAATAGACATGGTTAATCAACCTAGCCATACTGTAGCATCTCAGACTGGAGACTACGGCAGTTTTATGACTGTGGGTACTTGAAGGGCTCAGGCAAGACTTACTTGTGTAGCAAAAGATCAATTGTTGGGAAGGAAGAAGCTTTATGTAGAAATATTTTTCAGAGCCAAAATACATGATCATATGGTTCAGCACAAAATTTACACAGTGCCCCATAATCTCTATCATCCTTAAAAGGCTTTTTGCCTCCCCAGCCGACCATTACATGCATTTTAAAACAGCTCTAGATTTGCTTCACATCACCAGAAATTTACTGTCAAAAGTAGCTCTAAAGAACTATTCCCCAGCCTTTAAAAAGATAATATGATGGTGCTAGGCCATGCGCAAAAATCTATTGCTACAGTCTGCAACAGCTTATAGACAGTGTCCTTGAATTTGAATGAAGGAGAAAAATCTGATCGAAGGAATAAAACATCTCTTTATTCTTCCACCTAATTTTAAAGATAAATACCAGGATCAGCTAACAGACACGTAATAAATATACATCTGTCAGCAAGACTCAGAAAAAAAAGACAACTTTTTAGTGAAGACATTTCAAAGCCACCAATTTGTTACATAGATCTAGATCTATATAACAACAAGATTAGATAAGAGATCTACAGGGAGGAGCAAGCATGTTACTGTAATTATTATTTGTTGACAGCTATGGCTGAAAGAACAGCTTCTACTTCTGAAACGTGAACACCCTCCTTTATAGCATAAATTTAATTTACTCAGGTATGGAAGAATTAAAAAAAAGGAAATGTCATTTGTTTCCCTTTTCCTATCAACAACAAATGGCATTCAGTCCAAAGAAGTACCTCAAGATCAGCGTTGAAGAAAACGCATTGTGTTACACAGAGGTAGTTATGAAACTTTAAAAACTACGCAGATGTGAAAAAGCAGCTCAACTTAAAAACTACAGGGTTGCATCATTTTAGTTTGTGATTTTTTTTTTTGTAAACACTACCACAGATTCTCTCAAGTACAACTGTATCTAAACCGCAGGATCCAACCTATGTTCAAACGCACCTACATCATCATCGAGTTGATGGAAGGGAATCCTTTTGAAACACTGTTCGTCTGCTTTTCTTGCAGGGAAGAAGCCTGGTGTTTTCCAGTGCCCTCTGCCCCCTCCTCACCAGGGACCAGGTATTCCCCAAGGCATCGGCTTGTAGCACCTTTTGGGTTTCTACCCTGATTCAAGGACATCTCTTATCAGGCTGATTAATGCCTAACTCCATATCAAACGAGTCACGAGATATAAACACCATAGCAGAGGTTTCCCCATTGTTTCTTAAAACGTGTGTTACTTTAAAAGGCCAGCTTCATTCAGCTTCACAAGACCCCTCAGGAGAAGTGTAATAAGAAAGAGGCAGAGGAGCCTTTTCCTTTCCTAATGGCCACTGCCAGTTATCTGGAAAATACTGCCAGGTAACACCATACACTTAATAGTTTAAGTCAGCAATGACCTTAAAGACTTGATATTTGGTCTGTCTCTAGCTTTTGATCTTTTAAGGCTAATTCTGCTTGCGCTGTCCTCTATGCAATTCAAAATACACTCTTTTTGAAGTTAACTATAAAAACCCTGGAGTCTTTCCCACGTGCATGTAAGATTTTATTCACTTATGGGTAATGGGTGCAGCCACATTAACCGTTTCCTTGTCTTTTACAGAGCACACTATTTACACAAGAACAACTGTCTAAATCCACATGCTTTAACGAGCGAAAATAGCACACGAGCTACCACAGAAAAAGACTCCTAACTGTGCTGTGTCTATTGCCTACGCTGAGCTTTGTAAAGCAATGATCAGCCCTTCTACCACGATGAAACACAGTGACACAAGTTCTGCTCGGCTTCATCCACCTGCAGCAGGGATCAGAAGAGCACAGGAGGAAATCTGCCATCATCGGGAATTTCAGTCACTGACTGACATACCGCCTTCTCTGTAAAGGGCAAGACTAACCCTGCTACTACCGAGGAGAAAGCTCCCAACTGCCCGCGCCATGCCGCAAGGCACCGCAGGGAGCCAGGCAGAGCCGTGACCTCCAAAGGACCCGCTGCTCTCCTCGCTGGCTCTTGGCTCCCGCTCCTCGGCATGCTGATCACTGCAGCCGCGCTGAGGGACACTGCACCAAGCGCAGACTGACATCGGGGCACAGCCTTAGAGGGAGAGCAAAAAGAAGGATTGGAGCCCGGCAAAGGCTTCCCGAGGCATCTGGGCAGGCTGCAACCCAAAGACACATTTGCAGTTCGCGTACCACAGCCGGGTGCTGCGCGCTGCAGCCATAATTGCTACAGAGGTCAGCAGCAGCTAAAAATCATGCCTGCCACACGAGCTAACTGCATGATCAGCTACTGCTGGTTTCTGATCCATGCCAGGCAGTAAGGATACACACCGGTAAGGCCAGTTCCCTTCACAGGTGACACACGAGATGCACAGCTAACATACAGTCCCAGCAGGGACTGCAGCCTGCCCCTACCTGAGCACCGTGCCAGCACAGCAGGGGCTCTGCATAGACACTGTGCACGCTCCAGCAGCTTGACTTTGGCTACATAGTCTATTGTGGTCCCCGGTCTGAGCGTCCCCCCACGAAGCATGTCCCTTAAAGCCCTCCAAAATGCCAAATGCCGCTACAGACCCTTATGTCTCCTATCAGACACCAGCAAGCATTTGGTTTGCAGGTGAAAAAAAGCTTCCTGCGTAGCATCCTCCAAAATAAATCTAGTCTACCTGCACCAAAAGTACTCTACAAAGGGAACCCACATGCAGGAAGTGGGGATGATTGTGGGATTTACAAAACCCTTCCGTTGCCCTGAACCAAAATATTAACGTAGATGGGACAGGGGCAGAGCAAAGCAAGAGTCAGGTTTGTTTCCCCTCACACACACACTGTTACATGACATGGATATTCAGCACCCCCCTAAAGCTGTGTTTTTCTAACTTTTCTTTAAAGAAAGTTTAAGGAAAACACATGTGCAGACTCTGAGCAACCACAAAACACATCCCCCAGAACTAACAACAGCCATCCTGTAACAGTTTAAAAGGCCTTGACCATTGTCTTCACTTTGATTGTTTAATTATTACTCTCTGCCTTTTCTTTTCGAGATGTTACTTATTAGCAGAAAACTAGAGCTGTTCAGTTATGTATAGGAATTCTGATTCGGTTAAACAAACTACTTTTTTCCCTTTTTCACCACCACCACCCCCCCACCACACAATAACAAACTCTCTCTACCAACAAGGCAGCAGTGCCACTGCTGAGGTGCCTGGGTATTTTGCATTGAGCAGGTATTTTGGACTTGAAAAAACAACACTGACTTTTTTCCTAATACTATCACAGAAAAAGTGGATGAGGCTACTTATAAGCAGTTTTGGAGAACGTAAGACCTGAATGGCTTGTAATAGTAACTTAAATCCGTCTGTTAAAGCTGTTGTCTCCAGCCACGTGCCCCTCTTTTCTGATGATCATCTCTGGGCAGGAACATGGCTTTCGTTTACGAGGCAGCTCCTGAAGCATCACCATTTCCAGCCCAGCACAGAAACGTGAACCAGCTCTGCTTCTGACTTACCTTAATGCACCAGGCTAAAAGCTGGAGAAAATAAATTAGCAAAGGCTCCTGCCTTGGAGGTGCCGCAATAGCTGAAAACAGTCACAGCACTAGCTATCCAATTTTAATCTGCCAGAATAAAGCAACAGTTATGAATTTTATCTAACTGTTCAGTAAAAACAAACTGATTGCCCAATAATTTACCTACAATACATACCACAGTGGATTATGCGTAACAATTTAGGCATGGACAAATTATATGATAAGAGATTAACACACTCACTTTGTCTCTCTCGCATTCAATCAACTCCCGTGCTTAGAACACTAAGAATGAATTGCCCAATAAAACTGAAGAGAAGGTAAATAATGTCTCAGCTCACAAATAATCACAGGGTTCCCCCCCCACCCCACTGTAATAAGTATTTGCCAGCCTGTACTCTACCTACAGGTCTATTTCAAGGTCACTGTCAGTCTGGTTATATTAAACATTTTATTTACTATTCCACCTTCTTGCATCGTAAGATATTGTAACAGGTTCACATCTGTGGTTCCAGAGTAAATTTAGAAAGTACACAGAAAAATATTCTCAAAAGGCTCCAAATATATATTCATATATGTGTGTACAAATATATATCTCTATCTATACACACACACCCCTATAGCAAAACATTGAAAGAAAACTGCTCCTTTCATTTTCTTCCACTCCATTTTATAGCAAAGAAAGTATCTGCTTTTGAGAACAGTTAAGTTTTTACCCTAAAGACCAATCCACAGAGACAAAAAATAGACAATGTTGACATAGTGCCCAAATTTATCATATAACAAAGACATTCTTCTTCTTACAGAACAAGAAAATACCGGTTTGGAAAATGAAGAACTGAAACTCAATGCAGCCAGCAAGGTTTTCCTGGAGAAAATAGGGCTGAACTTTGTTTAGACAGCACAGGGCTACCTTTAGTCTGCTTTCTCCAGCTATCTGTGCAGCCTGACGCTTTCTAAACACTAACACATTAATGTACACACAGGAAGAACCAGTTAGAAGCAGCACTGTTATGGTCATCTCTGATGACACCTTGGAGAACAGACAATAGCATATGTTGGGATATAACCAGTAGCATGTTCAGAGTGCGATCCAAGTGCCTGCTTTCATTCAGCTCAGGTGCATTTGAAGTTGAACAGGGGAGGGAAAAAAATGATGAGGGAATTGGCTCAGACACTCCGCATCCTGCAGCCCAAATCAGAGAATTGTCTGGCTCAGACACTCCGCATCCTGCAGCCCAAATCAGAGAATTGTCTGTTTCTGAGTTGGTGAAAAAAGGTACCGCTAAGTCAAGACACTACCAACAGTGCAAAGAAAAAAACAAAACAAAAACACCCCAGCCTTCCACAACAAATTTTCAGGCTAAAACAGATGAAAAGTGGGCCTGGCAGTTTTCGTGCAAAAAGCAAAGGCTGAACGAGGCATTTTTTAGAAGCAAATTGCTGAGCACTGCAGGTCTACCTACCTATTTATCACCTAGCCAGAAGCATCCATTAATAATCACCTCCAACTCAAGATCTATTTGTTTATGTGTACATAAATAGAAGTGTAAATGACACGGTTTTCTGTGAAGTTTGGGTCTGCCTGTCACTCACCATTGTGTTGCTGATATATCCAAGAGGCATTCTTGGATATCAGGTATCAAAGACCACATGGTACACTGAAGTAATCAAGCTTAATCATTAATCTGTGCAGCCAGGATTTCTGGAATCAATTCAGTCACTATTACTATTTCAGTCTGAAGTTCAGTACCTGATGGCCAGTAAGTGTAGAGTAAAAATTCATATCCGAGTACAGCAGTGGTGCCATTTATGTCAACTCACATCATCTCCATTTCTCGGCCTATACACAGTTTCTTCATGCTTATATATACACCTAGTTTTAAAGACATTTTTACCTATCAAACCAAGGGAAGCAGACTCTCCATAAAAACACTAATACCATGCAATTAGATAGTATAACCTATCAGCTGGCTTTTTCAAGCATAAGCAGTATTCATCCGTTCTCCCTTCTTCCCATTTTAACCCACACCTAGTTAGAAGCTATAGATGTAATTTCCAAGACAGCGTACGCTGTTTTTCCCTCTACTGACCATTAAGCACCTTACTCAAAAGCAAAATACTTCCTGCAACCGCTAAAGACTCATTTTGATGAGTTTGTGTCTGACAGCTCCCCTCACCACCACCCCAAGCTACTTCCAGTGACTTCAAGGGTCTATTTCACCAAGCAACAACAAAAGACACTAGATCCCATTTGAAATTCACTGCTTAAAAACTGCCACTCATCATATGAGGTCAACCAGATACCACAGAAATTACTGTAAAGCTCAGCAAACCTTACTTCTGGCAGAGGGCTGGCCGGTTTGGTTAGGATTCCTCCCACATAAACAACATTGGGTAGTGTAGGTCTTGGAAACTCCAGTGCTACATCAGTACAAAGCATCCACAGGCTGGATCCATGAACCAAGTCATACATGGACCGTTCTGGCAGAACCTTGTATTTCTGCATTATCCTTTCGTATTTTGGCAGAACCAAAAAACTGACTCCAAATCTTGAAATAAGATAAACAACAGTATTTTTAATCCTCTCAAATAGGTTCATGTGATCTGTGAGCAGCGAGTTAAATTCTGGAACGTAAGACAGGGGAGCTGGAGCACCCACTTCTGCTGGATACCAGAGGCCAGTGGAAAAGACAGCATATTTAACCCCTAAAAGATGAGCTATAACAAATCCACACATCTCATTGGGATCTACCAGAAGCAGGTCAAATTTTTCCTGTTTCAGGGCACGCATGAGGTTTCGGTTGCCAACAATCATGTCACAGTTCTTGGAATAGTGGTCCAGGATATCGAACAGTTCAAGAGCTGTCAGTCTCCCAGAGAAGATACTCCTCATCTTGGACTGGAGAAAGTCATCCGAGGTGCTGCTGTTAAAGATCCCTGGGTAGCGCTGAAGTCTATAGTGATTAGATGGAGGAATCTCTCTGCCCTCAGAGAGGAGAAACACTGTCTGGTGACCTTGGTCATGCAAGGCTGAGGCCAGAGTCTTGAAAATATAAAGATGGCTTTCAAACATAATTGGCGGCACAACAACGATTTTGGCAGCCCTCGCTATCCCGACAGCACTCCACAGGAGAATGAAAGCTGGAGCGTACGGCTTCATAGCTGAAAAGAGAAATAAAAGCATTACATCAACAGAAAACAGGTTTGTATGCTACCTGGGAATTTAAAAAAAATTATGTGGCCACCCTGGAAAGCTAACCACATCTCCCTATTTCAAAGACATCTTTGCAGCAGTCACGGGGAACAAGAGAGCCACTCGGCTTCAGAGTGCATTTGGTAGCACTTTGTTTCCAGCGAGATCTGCCTTTTCCCCTCCCCTCCCTTTCCATCTGGCATTAGGGGTAGACAAGAGACTTCTTCCAACACAGATACCGATATGGTACCTGCATTAAATGGCAGCAAAACCAACTGAGACAATGAGGTTGGTACCCTCCACAGAGATACCGCGTGCACTGCTTCCAAATTATAGATGCCATCCAACAGCTGCAAGATCTTGAAGTCAGCCCTGAAAGCTAGATCGTGCTACATTTGGGATTATATTTACAAGTACAACTGCGTTATTCTCATTGTAACATATTAAGTGAATAAGAAAGATGTTAAGTTCAAAGACCCAAAGGCTAAAATCCTGTATTCACACGAGACCCAAAGGATGCACTGGTGATTTTCAGTGCATAGGATACAAGATGACTCTTATAAATACAATTCAGTCTTGCCCCCTCAACTGGTACTTCTAATATGTCCATTTTAATTTTGTAGTTTTGAGCACACCATGCTTCACACTACTGTTAACATGGCTACAAGCACTTCTACCACAAGGTCTTGGCTGATAGTCACCCACAGCTTTCAAGCTGTCCTCCTTCAAGTTGAAACTCTCTATTCTGATTTAAGGATAACATTTTCTGCCATTTTGTCTTCATGTAAGCCAATGGGAAGAGAAGATTTTTTCTTCCCCTCCTAAAAGGACAGGCAAATTCATGCCATGTTTTTCTTTAGTATCAACACTGATCAGACATATGGGGGTGGAAAGTCAAAATCTGGCAGGAAGACACTACCATCAAATAAGAACCAACTTAACTACTTTGAGCTTTCAAAATTACACTTTGTGTACGAGACCAAGTGAAATAACTGGAGTTAGTACTACATACACGAACATCACAACTTCCATGGAAGCACTTCTAGAAGTACTTGATTCTGAACCTACTTAAATCGGCGCTTAAGCATGCACTCAAGCACGAACTCTAACCTATGCCGAAAACCCCACTGCCGTCCTAAACACGCACAGTTCCTGACAGTAGCAGGCTGCCAGGGAAAGAGAAAATACTACGCGCCCCTCTCCGTGTCTTGGTGAGTAAAGCCTGTAAAACACTGTATGCACCAGATGAAAGCAAAACACATTAGAAGCATAGAGAGGGCATGTCAGAAAGCTCCTCAGTCACTTTAACCCTCCTGGGACAGAGAAACAAGTGCAAGCCAAAGCAAGCAATCTGCTCTTTTCTGATGCCAAACCAATCCACGTGGAAACCCGAGTCTACTGCAGTGTCCTTTATAAATAAGCACAACAGAAACAGGTAACACCGCTACTCAGTCCTTGTTATCTCCTTACAGTGCAGTCTTATAACCCTCCTACAACAGATTGCTCAGGACTTTTTTTAGGTTTTTTTTTAATGTTATGTGGGTTACCAGCTCACCAACAGAGCATCTCATACTTGTATTGCTCCTATATAATATTGAGCTTTCTGAATGATGCCCCCATTTTCTCCTACTCCAGCTTCTGCAAATGGCTTGACTTTAAAACATTTATAAGCATGCACCAAGCTCAAGTAAAGTTGGAAAATCACCACAAGGTACATTGACTATTTAAATCAAGTTTCTCACATGAAAAGTTTACTTACTGGATTTGAAGCCTCCTCCACACTTGTCTTGAGAAAGTGTTAGCCTAGGAGATTACCAACCATCACTTAGAGAACTCTACCAATTTTAAATTAATTATCACCAGCAATAGCGCGCACAAAAAATTTCATTTGGGCAGAGACATATGTTTTTTGGGGGTTTTGGATTTTTCTTTCTCAAGACAAAGCCCACAGCACAAAGATGCACAGCAAAACCTTATGGTACCCATGGGCAAGTAGCGATGAACTGAAATACGGAAAATTTATTGAGATCTCCACACCACCACCACATCCACAGGCTGACGAAGCGTTCTGGGAAGTACTCAGAGGCTTTGCTGTTTCTAGGCACAAAGCTCAATTTTACAGAGATAACGCTTTAGGGGAAGAGGGAGGAAATGACTTATTGGTAATATTTGCAGCAGCATATGAAATCTTCACTATACTGCACCATTGTCTGACATCAGGAGACATCAATTTTTTTAAGCTGCCTCAATTAGAGTGTTGGAGATTACCCTAAAACATCTCCTTGGTGAACAGCAGTAGTTAAATCGAACTAAACAGCAATCCTATTCACTCTCCAATAAAGTTGGAAAAAGCATTCTTACTACAAGAGAAACAGCTTACCTCCCAGCGCGAAGGCCTGACCTACCAGAGAGTTTAAAGTATTAAATTGCCCTTTTAGTTTAGGCTTTTGCTTTCACTGGAAGCTTTCTAGAAAACCTGCAGCACCCCATAGAGCTCAGCTGCCCTCCCAGGAGCTCCCATTTAAAGGATGTGCCAACACCGAGCCCCGCTCACCATCCCACTTTGCTCCCATCTGTAAAACTCGCAGGTTTCAGGCCCCAGAAGAGGATTGTGCAAGTGCAGAAATACACAGGCTTGGCATAGCGTTCAATATTGCTACCAACGAGCCGTGCTCAGCTATCTTCAAGAGGGCCCCACTGGAGGATAACACTCATTAGGTAACTGTGGCTTTAAAAAAAAATAAGTAAATAATGGTTCATCAATGAAATATCCAAGCAAAATGATTAATCAAACTTGGAAAAAAACTGTTATTGATTACACCTCCCCATCCTATAAGCATTGCCACAGTATTAAGCTACTGCTCCTGTCAACGATAGCAATATTACAAAACCATGAATGGAGGTATAGGATTGGGAAACTCAGAAACAGTTAACATGTCTATCAGCGGTATAAATCAAAGGTACCAGGAGCCTGAGGGCTAGTCATGATCCAACAGGTTGCTAGATGCCCGCATGCCAGCTGTACTTTGATCTCCTGACCCGAGACAGGCCCGGAGCACAGCACAGGAAGATAGAAGCCTTAGCCCTAAGGCGTATTTTCCACAGCCAGGGTTATGCACGTGCCACCAAAAGCCATGGGAACTACAGCTGTACTTCCCTGGGATGACAACGATACTGCCCCACCGCTTCCTATCCCCACCCTCACCGAGCAGCAACATTTTAAATGGGAATTGCATTGGATATTTTACTCTTTATAAAGGTATTATAAAGCACTACCTACCTAACATGAAAATCTGTCAATATAACTACAAGCAGTTTACCAAACATTAGTTTTTCTCCTCTTGAGGTGTATCAGCGTCAAGACATGACGCAACACACTTCCCCAGGAGTCTGTAGCTTGCAGTATCTTTGGAACTGATAAAAAAAAAATCACTTCTCAAAAATGTATTATGCAACTCCCCTTTTCAATGCAAGCATCTTCCACAGGGACAGGGAAAATATATGTACAGGACCTGCCAAGCCATAGAGATATTAAACACATGATGCTATTAGAGAAATGCCGATTAAGTGACATTTTTACTGGGAAAAATGGCATTGACCTTATACTGAACTTTTGGCAGGAACCTGCAGGATGAAGCCTCACGATTTCATCCCCTGGCCAGACAGAAGCAGGGAGCTTGGAAGGTTTGTATTTAACAGGAATGAGGGCAATATGTAACAGCACTTTGTAAGCCAATTAATCACGAGCATAATTCCCATTTGGCAGACTGGGAGGGGGGAAGAGGTAGGTGCTCGGTGCCATCAGCAGGGCAACACCACATGACTACGCAAGCTCAGCTCCAGGCTCGGCCCCAGATGCCCCTTCACTCCGACCGTCCTCAGCAACAAACTCCTCCAGCACGTCACACATTCCCACCAAGACAGGGAGAGCTGCGGAGGCTTGCCTATTTCAACAGGAATTTCTGATGCGGCTCATCTCCAAAAGCAGTAAGCAGCGACTAGGCGGAGGGAGCTTTACAGGGGTCAGGAAAATTATGAGATGGTGCTCAGTTGGAAGCCAGCTAATGAAAACCAAAGCACGAGGGCTCTTCCCACTAACTTCCAGTCATACTCCAGCTGTGAACTCCCAGAATAAATCACTTGCCAAAATAAGTAAAAAGGATCAACATCCAATGCAACTGCTTTCTGTTTCTGAATACCAGGAGCGTGAAAAAGAATTGTCAAGTGTCCTAACAGAAAAGAGGAGAGAAAACCCAAAGCCAGAGGATGATGTGTTTCTCCAAGATAGTTAACAACATAAAACCAATTTCTACCTCTCTCAAGTCCTTCTGCTTAGGATTTGCTTCCATTAAAGAAGATGTTTTTGGTGTCTGAGCTGGTATATAACATCCTTTTATAACAGAGGGTGAAAAGAAAAATCCAAGTTTTCTAAAATTTAAAAAAAAAAAAACAACCAACCAAACAACCAACACCCCACAAAATCATCACTGAATTGAAGCCATTACTACTTTCAGCCAAAAAGCCCTAAAAGCAATGGTATGGAGGGAAGGGGAAAAAAAAAAAAAAAAGAGATGTAGAGTGGCTTTATATGAGTGAAACCAACTGCCAACTGTAAAGAGTTCACCTACTGGAGTGCAGCAAGAAAAAGTTAAGTATTAAAGAAATACCAAGAGGTTAAACATTAAACTTATTCCAACAGCTTCTCGTAAAGTTAGTGACCTACATGTGGTTTTTTTTCAAATGAAAGAGAAAGTATGAGTTTTAAAGTGTGCTTCAGAAAACCAAGCACATCCACAGAAGACTGCTGGAGGGATGTTTTCAGCTGACCAAAACAGTTCTAAATCCCGATTTTTTTTTTTTTTTAAAGTATTTTTCCATTCACCCAGAAAGACCAAGCAGGATCTAGAACAAGTATGACTATACAAAAATCGGTGACTTCCATAGGAAAAAAAATAAGGGGGAGAATCCTTTCCCCCCATTGTGCACAAAGGCCTGATACTTGAAAATTGGGCAAGATGGAAAGAAACTGAATGACATTTACATTTATATAAGTTATATGAAAAAGTCTTAATGTTTAAATTAGTATTATAAAACTGAACTAATACTACAGTTATATTTCAATCTTAAAAATGGTTTTAAAATAATTCCAATTAATAGTTTATGTAACAGTCAATTACAATACTGGAATATATACCGAAGATTAGATTTACTGCCAATCCTCAATAATCTGCTAATCACCCTGTAATTAAAATTTACAGGCATGTTTCGGTTTTTTCCTGCTTTATAACACTGGCTGCCTACCTACTATCTCTGAATCTCACAGAAATAACTATTTTCAAGCCAGCAATACCATTGTCAGTGTTTTCCTCCATTGTAGTGAGATCTAGAAGCAAAAGAGGCTCTCAAGCACCTCCGTACGCAGCACAGCTTGAGTTCAAACCACACAAATATTTATCGCTACTCAAAAAAGTAAACAGTTCTTATGCACTTGCACATACTGTAACAATACAAAAAAAAGTCCTTTTATTGACTAGTAACACATAACACTCCTGACTTCTAAAGCGGCAAATGACATTTACAGAGACCGAGTTCAGCGATGCTATTAGCTTTTTCAAGTTCTTCCCTTCTTTTCAGCCTTTCTTTAGATTTGCTAAGGTTTGTTGAGTTTACCTGGGGAGTTTGGTCAGAAGATTGGGACCTCTGCCTAGAAAAGTGTCCTTCATACTAAACAGCAGCGCCGTACCGACAGCAAAGGAGCAATCTTTCTAGCTGCTGATCTCTCTCACCTTACCCAAAGAGCTCAAATTACTCATTACAATTTAACAGATACCAGTACACATTAAAAGGAGCAGGCTTACCAACTAGACTTCCACCTCTGCAAACCCAAGTGTGGACGCTAATTAGCATTGAAATGACTATGCCCAAACAGAAAGCTAACTATGTGCATCACAGGAGTATAATTATCAAAAAAGGGGGAAAATTTGAGATTTGTATGCGTTTCAGCAAACCACGCATGCTGCGAGCTGCCGTCAGAGTTCTGGTGATGTGCAGATTTACTACTTAATCTTGCTCACAGTATTGTCCTCTCTTTTTACTATCAGTTCATTACACAAAACTCAGTATTTTAGAAGGGAGAATACAAACCCTGCTTTCAGAGCTGTAAACTCTCCAAAATTTCACGTTAGTGATCTGAGCCAATTGGAACAAAAAGCAGAAAAACAGAAAACTTTTTTGGACCAAAAGAAGGTATATTTTATCAGCAACTAAACTTTTATTAAAAGTTGCAAATCTGATGCAGTTTCCACATAGGGAGAGTCGATCTTGACCAGTTATCGGTTAGTACTGCAGCTGCCTGCAGCGGGCCCCAGGCCAGGCTGCTACAGAGCCGGGTCCCTCTTCTTTCACCAAGCCAAACTCGACATCAGTTATCCCACCCGCTCGTATCTCCATCCGAGGTCAAAAACCAGAACCACAAGCAGTGCAGCGTCACCTCAGCAGCCAATCCCACCTTACCATGCCCAACAGCAGCATTTACCACAGGTAAACACATACAGTGTGTTTATTTCTTTTAAGATAGTATGTATTGTAGCGGTAAGAAGAGACACATATGGTCAAAAGTATGGTGAGAAAAATGCTGACCTGAATTGTGGCTGAAAGACAACTGGCTACCAAGAGCACCACAGACTCCCTCAGAAAAACACATAAGCAGCTACTGACTATAGTTTGCTACCGCTCTTAATAAAAAAGAAGCATTAAAGAGGAGAAAGAAATGAGCATGGATCTCAGATTGTTATCTGATGCATTACCTGTGTTACTCGATTTATTGAAGCTCCAGTTCCGCCCCGCCTACTCAAAATCCCATTGACGTTAACTTCTTATGTGCATATCTGTTTGCTTTAGCCATTATTAAACACAGGTTTTTCAAATAAAGCATGGTATCCAACCTTCACAGGCTTGTAAACATTTCTGTTGAACAAATACGGAACCAAGCCCTGCAATGCTAGTTGCATGACCAAAGGCCCCGTAAGCAAAGCATTTTATCAAGCCTAAGATAGCAAGGAATGACTAACAAAAAGCACCTACAGTTAAGCATAAAGCTGAAAGAAGAAAATATTCCAAGACAAAGAAAAGGTTCTCTAACGTTGCTTACAAGATGGTTCAGTGATAAAAAAAATACAGCTAAGATTTGGTTTGGGTGCATGTATCATGCGAGCAGCTGATATTAAAGACAAAAATATATATACACACACACAAGCATGAATGCAGTGCATTGATTCAAAATTGGGGAAGAGCGAACAGAGAAAAGTAGTCTTTCCTTCTATTTGTGACATCCTCCAAGACATCTCTTGAAACAATACAAATAATTTTTCAAGACCCCCTCAAAACAATTTCTGATTTAATACCAGTCCACATCAGTATTTTTTTGCTAAGCACCAGAGAAAGGAAATGCTACCTACATGAGGAAATGCACTGACCAAATTATGTATAACAGCAAATCTCCGAAGATGATCAAGTTATCACAGACACAGGAAGATTTTAATTAGCAGCATAACAGACAACAGTAAGCAAGGCCACGTTCTTTAAGCTAAAAGTACAACTTGACTCCTAAACCCTTCAAGCTGGCAATTGTAAAATACGTTCTTAACCTGTAATACTGCTTGCTGTGCTGTACATATTCTGTAGGTAATAGGAAATACTACTCCATAATCCTTTAGGAGCCTTAAAGTAAATCAGGCCCATAAGCTGACTTGAGGCAGCAAATTGCAGTTTAAGATTAGGAAGCGGTTGCTACTAAGCAACCCATGTGCTGTAAAACCGATGAAAGCATCAGAAACGTGTGAATGCACAGAGCCTTGGAACAGCAAGCCATTATATTATCTAGGAAGAGACTCTGATAACAGGTATTGCACAACCTTTGGATTTATATTCTTAAATTTTTCCTATCGCACATCTTGTCACTAATTGTGAGGTAGTACATGCTATGATTGTTATTTCGTGTTGCAATGTTTTAGATAGGTGGTAAGATTTAGCTTGTAACTACAGGCTCCTATTTCAACCAAATGAATAAATTAAGAAATTAGTGGAAATTCTTAGTAAGAAATCATACGCGCATAAACAAGGGCAGGCTTTTGCATTTACTTTGTACAGTTTCTTGAACAACAGCTACATCCTTCTATCCAATGACTGAAGCATTTCAATGAGCACAAGAATGTCACATCTACAGATAAAAGAGAGAGGAAGATTTATAGGCATTACGATGTCGCTGTAATCATCCATCAGAGACTTACTGTGTCAGTTATGCAAACAGCAAAGGAGTTATTAAGAGGGCATCAAAAGGATATGCAATTTATGAAACCCCTTTTAGTAACAACTTCTTATTTGTGTAACAGGTTTTATCAAACACTGAAGGATTTTACCTAAGCTTTTGTACTCGAAAGTTGTGGAGAAACGATTTTAAAAATCCTCGCTCGGGTAGCAAGGTAGAACAGGTACTTCTCTTTCAAAATATAGGTTTTACAGCTAGTACACAAAATAGTTTCAATAGACATGCTAGCAGATAGATCTTTTTTAACAAGTTACATGGGAATGGAACTTTTATGCAAGGCACAACGTCCTATCAAGAAGAATTTACAGCAATTGACCAAGGTGTAACATTCTTGCTAGCACCTTGCCACTGGCTTTCTGAAAGAACGGCTTTAAATGAGTCTTCATGGTTATGTAAAACAATCCTAATCTTCTGAAAAGATTGATTATATCTAAAAAGATTAAAGACTTGCAAAGATTGCCTTTATTATTCTATGAATAGATTCTGAATTTATACAAGATTTCTAAAGTTATTAACAGTAATACATTCAATCTTTTAAACCAAGTCACTTATAAATCACAGCAAGGCCCGCGTACTTCGGGATTGTCAATACTGCAGTATCGACAGCATCAGACAAGAAGAGATTTACCTGAGGGTAAAGGATTAAAGTCTAATTAAATTAAATTTAAATTAAATTAAAATTTTCATAATGTGGAGTAAGTTACAACAGGGCAGAGGCACATTCCCCTTCCCATGACTTACATTTCTTAACACTCGATGCACTAGAACTGAGCAAACAGTATTCAGTCACAAAAAAAATTATGGAATGTCACTATTGTACCAGTACCCATTTTCAAGATTCAGTCCAACTAACTGCATGAAAGTGAGTTTCAAAGATTTTACACCCTATGAAACATTAATGTTCGCAGGCCTACCAGATAAGCTAGTTAAAACAATTCAAAATACCTCAAGAATATATTTTAATAACCCAAATGAAAGTAAAAAGGGCAAGAAAAACAAGTTCTCTTTTGTCCTGCTGTGCACTGGGCAATTCAAACGGGGTATTTTAAGATCCTTATAATTTGTAAGTCTTTCACCTTACGTAGTGGGGATTAGCATTTGCAAATGCTAGTCTACCTGTGAATGTTTTGGTAAAACTGAGTGCTACTGCAAATTCTTCTGTAAGGCTTAGCCAGGCCTAGAAGCGCTGCACGAAGAAAAAACCCATCCTTTCTGCTGCTGGCCTAGGCCCAAAGCAGTGGAGCAAGACCAGAACAGGCTACCGGCCCCAGCCCCTCGGCAGCTGCACTGTATCCCCAGAACTGGGAGCAGGGGGGAAGATGGCGCAGAGACGTATCAGCAGGACAGCTCAGGTCAGGCTGTGCTTATTACTTTGGGCCCTGCGCCAGAACAAAGCCGACCACGTACGCACGTAGTGTTGCAACGGAGCTGATGTGCCATCCTGGACCTCGGGACAGAAAGGAAGCACAGTGCAGAAACGCTGAGAAACGAAAAGCCTGCTCCAAAACCCATGGACCTTCAACCGAATGCAACCTGACTCAGCGTGCGAGCGACTCGGATTTCTCCACATTGGCACTCTCTATTATGCAGGTCTCTTCCTTGCTGCCCAGGGTTACTGCATCCCCAGCACCTTGGAAAGATAAATGCTGACTACACATAGTGAAAAAGCCATCTATTTGGAAGCGAGACACGTATATTCCTTGTGGAGAGATTTGTCTTGTTCATCTAAAACAATGTGAGAATGTTTTCTGACAAATTATACATCTTCCTCACAGGTACTGTGAATTCACAGAAGACGCAGTATTTTGGCACCAACATACATGTCCCTTGACAGAGTCCCCTCAACTTCTGGAGACCTTTCCTCCAAGTACTGAGATCTCAAAGCAATGTTTCTCAACCTGCTCCAGCCATTTTGCACCAGAAAGCAAGCAACCAGAAATAATGTTGTGACATCGGGGGGTGGGGGTATTAACAGAGAAGTCAACAAGTTACTCCACATTTCCTAGAGACAGTAGTGCTGTTTAAGACGTTATTTACCAGCTCACAAACTGTTGGCCCTGCTCCTGCTGTGTGATGCTGCGCTGCCCAGAAGAGCCCAGTAACAGAATAACTTAATACAACATGTTTCATGCTGCACAGTCAAGAGCTACGGGAGTTAAGTGCAGGAAGAAAAAGAAGAAAACCTTCTACCTGCAGAGAGCAGGGGGCACGAGTGCCACAGCAGCTGATGGAGACAAAGATGCCTCCACTGAGGGGTCGAAGCTGCCCAGGAAGCCTTCTCTTTCACACTGGCATCAAAAGACAGGTTGAAATACTGGCTGAATGAAGTATCAAGAAGAAAAAAGGAAAAAAGAAAAAACCCAACTCTGCCTGACTTTGAACACTTTCATCAGTGACAGATTCTCCTTTAATAAAGTGACTCTCCAAAGAAAGGGCTGGAAGAAATTGCAAAGCACAACTTCGTAGTAAGCTTAATTTGTTGGTGCAACAAACGCAGCCTATAGTTATATGCTGCCATCACACAAGCATGAATTTTGCCTCATGAACGAGCCTCGGGATCTGAAACAACATTAGTTTTAAACTTCAACACATTTTACTGGGAATTTATTTTAACTTTAATTGTTTGGGGGGGGGGGGGGATGCTTCATTTTTCACTACAACTAGCTTCAGCTTGGTACAAGCTCTCCCTGGTCACGCCATCACATGACACCTAGAAGCACTGAATGAATTTCTTTGTTCGGTTTCTGACTTCATCCTATAGCAAATAACTACACTTTTACAAGCCACACAAACAGAATCACAAGGGAAACTATAGCAGGTTTGTTTTTGCAATGGGAAATACAACTTTGAATAAAGTTAAGATACTTGATTTAATGTTTTGCTCTTACTCAGCTCAGTTAAAGTAATTTAATTGCTCGGGACTGCATGCAGCAACAACGCACGCTCCAACAACATGCAGCTTGTTCAGTCTGATCATCATTAGGTTCTGTTTTGAAGTTTACAGGTAGGTTTTTTGAAAGCAAATTGTCTTTTGCTTTCAGATTTGTGTTTTGTAGCGTCTGCTTTGAACTACCTCCTAGTAGAATTCGGTTGTTGGAATAAGGACAAAAATACTGTATGTAACAGCTTTTCTCTATGTAGTCTAATCCTCAGACTGGTTTTAAGAATCATAGAATCATTGAGGTTGGAAAAGACCTTTAAGATCATCGAGTCCAACCGTCAACCCAACACCACCATGTCCACTAAACCATGTCCCTAAGTGCCTCATCTACATGTCTTTTAAATACCTCCAGGGGTGGGGACTCAACCACTTCCCTGGGCAGCCTGTTCCAATGTTTCACCACTCTTTCAGTACAGAAATTTTTCCTCACATCCAATCTAAACCTCCCCTGGTGCAACTTGAGGCCATTTCCTCTTGTCCTATCGCTTGTTACTTGGGAGAAGAGACCAACACCCACCTCGCTACAACCTCCTTTCAGGGAGTTGTAGAGAGCGATGAGGTCTCCCCTCAGCCTCCTCTTCTCCAGGCTAAACAGTCCCAGTTCCCTCAGCCGCTCCTCACAGGACTTGTTCTCCAGACCCCTCACCAGCCTCGTTGCCCTTCTCTGGACACGCTCCAGCACCTCGACGTCCTTCTTGTAGTGAGGGGCCCAAAACTGAACACAGCGTTCGAGGTGCGGCCTCACCAGTGCCGAGTACAGGGGCACAATCACTTCCCTACTCCTGCTGGCCACACTATTGCTGATACAGGCCAGGATGCCATTGGGCTTCTTGGCCGCCTGGGCACACGGCCGGCTCATGTTCAGCCGGCTATTGACTGATGTCCCCAGGTCCTTTTCCGCCAGGCAGCTTTCCAGCCACTCTTCCCCAGGCCTGTAGCGCTGCATGGGGTTGTTGTGGCCGAAGTGCAGGACCCGGCACTTGGCCTTGTTGAACCTCATACAGTTGGCCTGGGCCCATTGATCCAGCCTGTCCAGGTCCCTCTGCAGAGCCTTCCTACCCTCGAGCAGATCAACACTCCCGCCCAACTTGGTGTCGTCTGCAAACTTACTGAGGGTGCACTCAGTCCCCTCGTCCAGATCATCGATAAAGATATTGAAGATATTGAAGAGCAAGACCGCATCACTTATCAGAGTGAGAGGGGACAGAAATCAATTCAGGAACCTTCTAAAAGGTGCAGACTACACTCCAGTAAGGGGTAAGAAAAGATTCGGAGTGGGTGGGGGCGTGTTTGCAGTAGCTGTATAAAGATTTTTTAAATACACAGAAACTTCCTGCCAATTTCTAGTATCAGTAGTTGACTAAGACTGCATTATAACTTCAGATAGGAAAGGGGATAAAGATAGGGTTTGTGGATTTTCAGAGACAATGAGACTTCAGTACAATCTGTTAATCTACAAATATTAAGGAAAAAAGAGACATGGATCCAAAGGTTGCAGAGGGTCAAGATAAAGATGATTCACAGAGGATGATCTGGGTGTAAAACCGTAACAACTCAACAATAAACCATCCGGATGCACATCAAGTGCTTCTACATGTGCACGTGTCTGTTCCTACCCACTGAAATTGCACTTTCTGGGAGATGAGAAGATCTTCCTCCACTTCTGGAAAGCAACTAAAACTTTTTGAACACTACCACTATATAATAACAAATATCTGGTGGGGGTTTATAACAGAAACATGTTCTCTTAACTACAGCCCTGCTATAGGCTATCAAGTTATTTCACCAGCAAGTAGTTTAATGCAAGATTGACTGTTTAATAAAAAGTGTAGTCTGAGATTAAATTAATTTATTTGGAATACTTCAATCTTCTTGAGTGTACTTTTATGAAAATAAAGCTAATGGATAAGTAAGCAAAACGATTACCCAAGTATCACAAAGCAGAGTAATTCAAGATTGATCACTGAACAGTTAAAGAAATATGGCAGCTTTAAGTTACACTCTTAAATTCAACACACTGTACACCAGACTCAGATCTATTTTACAAGATTCTCAACTTTGAAAGAAAAATTCAGATAGTCATCAACTGTCCTTGGGCAAGTTTCCACACAAGTCCTTGCAAGATTTACACCAACAGCTCACATTTACAGACTTTCAGGCCCCACAAGCAATGGATGCCCCAAACACTAGACTGGCCTATCTAGTCATGTTACTAAAAGCCACCTGAAATTTTCCACTTTAGAGTGCTAGGAAGAAAAATGTGTGTAAACAAAACTTCCCACAACCATTTTATGCTCGATTTCTTACAAGAGACTTCTGTGCCCAGGGACCAAACACCACATGTACCAACACACACCTCTCAAAGTTCAGTTTCTTTGAACCCAGGGAAAGGAAATATCATTCTTCCAAGGACCTGCAAGGCTTAATCCAAGGTCTAATTCTCCAACAAATCTTTCTCGGTATTTACAGTACACTGGTGTACAAGTTTTATTTAGACTACCGTGACAGTCTCCTCCAAGTTCACTCAGGCATAAGAGGCTTAGTGGAAGAGAACCCTAGAAGAAAGCAGAAGAGATTGAGATCTTTTTTCCCAGCAAGGTATGGAGCAGCAGCAAGATTCCCACGTCCTGTAGCTCACTTCAGGGAGCATCAGCACGGCAGGCTTCCTGTATGAAAAACTGACCCATCTCTCAGATCACAAGGACGTTTGCAGCCAGCACTACCTACGGCCTACAAGCTGTAAACACAATTTCAGCAGGTGCCCTGAGGACCATCAGGAACAGGCACAAGCCTGACCTGGCAACCAGGTAGCCACCTGATAGAAACAATGGTTTTCAAAAAAAAAAAAAAATGGGAGCGATCAGAGTATGTATTTGTTTCCATCTTAGCCAATGCACCTTGTCAGATCTTCCCATTTAGCTTCATAGCTAAATTCATTGGCTATCAGTTTGCCATTACTGGAGGGAACAGTAATTGCAGCTTAAAAAGTTCAGACTGGCACTAGAAAAATCTTCTCCTTTGGAAGAATGGTGTGGCACTAGAAAAGGTTACCAGAGAGGATGGGGAACCTCCATCCTTGCAGGTATTCAGGACTTGGACGAAAAAGAACCACGGCTGACCTGATCTTATGTTGCCAGCAATTCTGTATTGAGTGGAAATTTGTACAAGACCTGGAAAGATTTCTGACCTACTGACTCTGTAGGCACCAGAGTTGGTTAACCCTTTCATTCCCCTAAGGGTAACTCCTGCAGAGGCAGCGCTGCCCGCAGCACATACTCTGTCCTGAGTACTGCCAACGCCAAACCCCATCTGCAAGCTCTTCACTGGCAGCAACCTTCTAGTCAAGAATGCTCTGAAGAAAGATACAGCTACCAAGGTCCAAGTTTCACATCTCAGCACACCCATGCTATAAAAAAAAGTACTTTTCAGCACCTGTTTGCATTATGATAAATTGGCAGAACTGGCTTCCCAAGCAAACTTACTAAATAAACATTTAACCACTTGCATACAGTATCTACATTCTCTAACAACTATCCCGTTTAAAAAAGTACTAAATCTTATTAATCTGAAACAGATACAATGTAAACTACTACCCCAGCTCAGTAACAGCTTTAAAGTGAGAAGGGAGAAACCAAGTTAAGTGCTCACTTGAAAGAGTATTTCATTATAGAATTTCCAGCAGCACGAAATGTTTATGTATTTGGCACACCTCCTTTGCATTCTTATTCCTGTGTCTATTTCTCACATTTCATCTTAGACAAAAATATTTAATCAAACTGTGGTGGTGGGAAGGAGAACATTATTTTCTATTAATCAGATTCAAATTAGTAACTAAATCCACAGTCTCAATCAGTTCAAGGACAGGTGTAGCCAAGAGGAGAGACGCACAGCCGCAGTCAGAAGAGTAGATTCCCTCTCCAGGCACTGCACATTGCAGAAAGCACATCCCACTACGCTGCTGTGTTTGACAGCTGCAGTGGGCTCCTCAGCCACACCTCCCGCTTCACCTCAAAAGCGAGCTGTGCATCTCCGTGCTGTTTAAATTATTCTGACGTTTAAAGCAGTATTCTGACCAAAATTCCTGTTCCTAACTCAGATTTCATTCAGAGAGATATGCTTCTTTGATCCCATTCATACTGTAAGCTAGGAAATACTTGGCTCTTCTCTGAATTTGAGAATTCCCTGTTTTAAACATTAAATTGGGAGAACAACAATGATATCCTGAGAAGAAAGTTAAGGGCAATTAAGTGTCAACACATGAGTACTGGCCACAGCTTTGTTTGGGTGTTTTGTTTTTTTTTTAACACTAGTACTTTACTTTCATTGAAAGTTTTTACAATTTTTTTTAAATACCTTTATTTTATGAATTGGTGTTCTTGGCATTAAATTACAAAGCATTACTCATTTGACTTAAGTCAAATAACTTCCAGCTTCCAAGCCGGGGGAGGGGGGAGAAAAATCAAATTCAGCATATGTAACTGCATTTTAATGAACATCTTCACAACTGAGGCCTTGAATTTCAGAATTTAATGTTTGAAGGTTGTGCTACAGCTATGCATTCAATCCTCATGTGTAACAAATGTATGAAATAACTTTAAAACTGGTGTTGATGTATGGGTGAAAACAATTTCTCTAATGGAATATAGACTTTTAACATAAGGAACTCAGGAGGTCCTCCGCCTTTTATGTTGACACTGCTACGTCCCCTTAAATACACTGAGAGACAACCTTCATAATTTTTTGGTTTGATTTTTAATCATTTCCAACTCAGTTCAGAATCTGAAGTGACCCCAGGTTTCCCATTAACTCTCCCCTTCAGTTATTGAGTAGGAAGGGAAAACAGTCTTAAGTCACTTACTTCTCATGCAGCTGAACCATCCATTCACAGGAAGAAAGAACAGCACAGAACAAAGAAAACTTTATTTCTGTAGGGGAAGAAGTATAGCTATGTGCATGACAGCTGTGCTACTTAAGAGAAATTGTCATAACAAATCAGGTTATAACTACTTTTTGCAACTCTGAACTGTATAATTTGGAAAAGACAGTTCCCTACATTGTCTTTCAAACCCCTTAAATCGTAACTGTTACATTTACAGTTAGTAAAAATGCAAAATTTGGTGGTGTGTTTTCCATTTACCATCACATCTTCCCATATAAAAAACACCTTTTTGAACTGTGCTAGTACCTATTCTTTTACTAAAAAACCATCTCCTGATCAAAGAGTCAAGACTTAGCAAGGATATAGTAAGTGTCCCTTACTCCCAGGTACAGTCGGTTAGGTGTACTGTTTCTAACAGCTAAACAATTAAGTTATTCCATAAAACCACAGGTAATGTCATCAACTCTTCCCATATTTAGGAATTAAGAACACACAATTTTATGTTAAAAACTAAGAATTTCAAAAGCTTCCAAAAGAAAGGAGACTCTGCTACTCCAGCACACTGGCTCCAAGTCAAGAACTGTAGTGCAAAATCCTTCGTGTAATTAGCAAAATAAAAAAATAATTCAAAAAATAGCATGGCGTGGTTTATATAACAGCAAAAAGGAAAGCTGAAAATTCTTCTCCTATTAGATGATAAAACATTAAGAAGAAAAATATTTTAATGGACTTGCAATGAAAAACAGTGGTGGTCAATTCCCAAGAGGTTTTCTTTACAAATCTACAGATAATTTAAAGACTTCTTCTTTACAAGGAGTATTAACAGGACCTCACACACTGAACATTTAAGATATATACATCCCAAGCGTCATGAAACACTAGAAATATTTTGTCAAAGTGTTCAAGAAACCGTATGTCACAAGTCTTGGAAATTCACTTCAAGTATAGTTGTCCTGGGGGGAAAATAGAAAAAAACACCACACATTTCAGGACAGAGAGTTGTATTAAGTGGTTCTAGTGTATTTTGCTTCCTGGAAAACAGGAAGAAGAGCCCTCTACAAAGCCTGTTCACAAACACTTTGAGCTGTATCAGAATGTCAGTTTTCAGCCCAAAGATACTTTCTAAAACAAACAAACAAAAAAATCCATGCTGAAAGTTTTTTGAAGAATAAGAATCCCAGCAAGAGAAGGTGAATTATTTCAACTGCTTCTAATGTATCAGCATTTCTCAAACACAATCCTATGCTCTTCTTAAATATCACTCTATAATACTAAAACAGAAATAAAAGCATTTCTGTTAAGAGTTAGGATCTAGAGAGAAAAAGTGTTTCATTTAGTAAGCATCTCTTGAATACGATCTTAAAACAAACATCACTAGCTTTTAATACTGTAGTGTGATTTTTCTAGTAGGTAACTGACAAGGGACTCGGTCAAGATGAAATAAACTGAGATGAATTCTTCATACTATTCTAAAGGAAGCAACTTGACTAAAACAGTGATGTGGAAAGCAGCGCTTTAAAGAACCCAAAGTGGAAAACACAAAGGAAAGTAGGTGTGGGCAATAAAATACTCAGCAGTTCAAGTCAGAAATAATGTAGTTCATGCTCAGGAAGGTCAATTAGAAAATAATCAGGTCAGGATAGGCATTGTTGTTGCAGTTATTAGTATAATTAATTGCAAACCATTTTTGAAGTGGTAGGAGGAGTGTTGCAGCAAAACACATACTCTGTACAAGTAAGTCTCACCAGGTACAGAAAAGGCCATACGCAAAGCTACGCTCAGTGGCACTGTTTTATGGATGATGAGGCTTACCACAGTACCTTCTCACCCCATGTCTGCATGTGTAGTAACACACCTACCACATGGAGAAGACTTAGATAAACTTCATTTTTTTCCATTCCTGGAAATAAGACATATTGCCAGAAATCAATCAAGTCAATCTGTAGCAAATTACATACAGCAGAGAATTACGGCAGGTTCTCTTACTTTTTCTTTACAAACTAATTAGACCACATTGTCATGATCCACAGCACCCCTGGCATTCATTTACTAACCCAATAGAGTTCCCCCAAGTGAACCGACTAACACAGTTACCATTCTAAAGGGTTGATTCAGATAACAACCTCTAACGTGTTTTAGATATGATAAATATGGCATTAAAATTTCATTAACATGGTAGTTCTGACTACCTTCAATTTCTCTAAGCGATAACTAAACCAGTTAAGTTTATCATCGGGTACCAATCTGGAGTTACAACAGAGTCCTGCCTCGATCACAGGCCAAGCCCAAGCTGTAGCTGCAATGACTGCTAATAAACTACAACAGCTAGTAGCCATTCACTAAGTTGAAGTTGCTACCAGTGTATAAAAACCAATCCACTGCTTCGTTACCCCTTCCCTAGTGAGTCAGCTGCCCTCCACTCGCACAGGCAAGGAGAAGACTCTCACAGAGCTCCGGTGACACCACCCCGCACAGAATGAGGATATGGGGATTGTCTCAGATGCCTTCTCCTCAAGCCCTGGTTAGTCCCACAGGTTTCTCTGTCCAAATCCTGCTTCAGAACAACCCAACTGCTTAGAGCACTCTAAGAATATAAAATTAAGGGCTGTTTACAAAGTACTCTAACATGATTCTCACCTTGGAGTCTATATACTTATAGACGTGTATGACAAGTAAACCATTTTCTTTTCTTGCTTCCTGCAAAGGGCTTCTGTTGACGGCAAGTGTTGTGCAAAAGTCAAAAATAAAATGCAAGCATTTCAGGCCAAGCGCTCATTTCCTCATATTTCAACAAACATTTTCACAATAGCATGAAAGCCATCTGAAAGAATATAAGACTCTAGCACGAACTAGTCAGTAGTTTTAAAAGAACAGCCACTGCAGTATCCAGTGCTCAGCCTGGATCAATGACCAAAACAAAAGAACAAAAACAAGTAAATGTGAAGTAAAGGTTAATGGCATACCATGTTGTGTTGGTGCTATAAAACTAGCTCAGCTAAAATATGTAAGTGACCTTGTATGACAATTGCCTGGAAAACCAGGCAGGCAGCTTCAGATAGGAAATGCAACCAAGACAATTTTTAGAATACATGTCTAGAAACAAGTCATTATGTGAATTATTCCCAAAACTAAGTCACCTAGCCATAACATGAAAGACAAAAATACTACTTTCAAGGTGTTTCCTGTGAGAGGGCGGGGGGGGGGAAGACCTTCAAGGATCTCCCTCTAAAGTTACCCACTGCTGTTCACCCCCAGGCAACTCTGATGAGCAGGCAAAACGGGCTGCGTATTTTTTAATGATTTCCTATCATTCATCCCACAGTCAGTACTAAAACGAGTATGTAAACAAGTCACAAAAGACAAGATACCATTTAATATCTGTTTAAATACCGCAACTTTATTGACTTATTCCCTTAGAAGTCTACGCTTAACCCTTTTCCTTCTTTTTAAACCCACAGGGGAGGCACAGCAGCAATTATGCAGCGTTCTTCCTTCAAAGGCAAGGCAGCTGTAATCGAAACTCAGTTAGCGTTCACGGAAAGCACAGCACACTCGAGACGCGTCCCAGGCCAAACGCTCACATGGAGGTCCCTCGCATTACGTCTTCAAGTTCGCAGCCGGGTAATAAAAATATTTACTAGCCATCCACAAGCAAATGTGGCTGCCCGACTTACATAACTTCGGGATGGCTGTCGGCGACGGCCCCTCACGGCGATACCAAGGGCCGAGTAACCGCTCCAGTTAGTTAATATAGAAGGGACAAAGCCAAATGCAAGGCTGAACTAAGCCAAAGTCGGTGTCCGAAAGACAACGGCCCCCCCGCCCGCCGGGGCCTGCGGCAAGCGCCTGCCCGAGCGCACACACACCCCCACCGGCTGCCGATCACCAGGTAACGCGCACGCCCCGCCGGCCGCGGGCACCCCCCTCCCGGCACGTACTGTCACCGCTTGCTTCATCCCCCGAACTTCTCCGAAGTGCCTGCCCTCTGCCGAGGAGCAGCACGAGTGCGTTCGCCTCGGCGTCGGCAGCGCCGCGGCCCCGTTCTCCTCCTCCTCACACGACTCACGGCGCTCAACTTCCCTCAAGCCGCAGCGCGGGCACCTGCCGGCCGCGGCCGGGCCTCCCAGCGCTGGCGACCCGGCGCCTCTCCCCGCTGCGGCGCCCGAGGCGGAGAGCGGCCGGCCAGAGAGACCGCCTGACTCCCGCCCGCCCCGAGAGGCCGTGCCACACAGGTGCCGTGCCCGGCGCGCAGACACCCTCTCCCAGTGACGGTCGCGCTCCCTGCCGCCCCCAAACCCCTCCTCTCCTCACAGCAGCAGCCCAAGCTCACCTCAGGGTAAGGGCGGGGGGTGCCGTCCTTTTTTTCGCCCAGAAATGACGCCTCTCGACACCCCCGCAAGGACACGGCGCTCCCCTCACACACTCCCAGGTCACACCGTCCCCTCCGCGCCGCTCCCCTTGCTCAGGGACGCCGCATCGCCACGGCCACCCGTTCCCCTGCGGCTTCTTTCTAGTCAGTCCACGGCTCTCCCACCCCGCCATCGCTCTCCCTCCTCCTCCCGCCCCACCGCGCCCTCTCCCTCCAGACCCTCCGCCGCGGGGTGATGCAAGGAGCCCAGGGCTTCCTCTCGCGTTACGGGAGGGAGGAAAGAAGGAAGGAAAGCAAGCAGGAGGAGAGGGGGAACTGAAAAAAAGCAGCAAGGTGAAACGAAAGCCTCCCTCCACCCACCTCGCCCACCTCCCCGCCGGCGGCGCCCGGGCAGGGACCCGCCGCCTCCCGCGCCGCCGCCTCAGAGCGGGGCGCCGGAGCCGGGACCGCCTCGCCCTCCTCCCCGACCCCCCTCCCGCTGCCCCCGGAGGGTATTCCCGAGCTCCCTCACCGCTCTCCCTTCAGGCCGTTTCTCCGCGTCGCTGCCTCTGGTAACGAGCCGAAGACCGGAGCGAGCCGCTGCTCGGAGCTCCGCTTGCCGCTCTTTTCCTTCAGTCGAGCGGGCGCGGGAACTGCGCGGCTCCGTCCGGCCCGGCCTGAGGCCCTGCTCCCGCCGGAGCCCCTCCGCTGCGGCGCCGGGAGCGCCGGGCCCGCCTGTCCCCTCCGCCCAGGCTCTGCTGCACCTGCTGCGGGGCTGGGCTACCCCTGCGGCGCGGGCCGAGGAGAGGAGAGGGCACCCTCGCTCCGTCCTCCCTCAACTTCTCATCACTTCCCTCTGCCCCCGCTCCGCTCCGCCGCGCTGTCGCCCCGGCACCCCACCGCCCGCCGGACGCATGCACCGGCGCTGCCGTCGACCCCCGCGGAGATGCTGCCACCGGGTCCCTCGCCTAGACGAGGAAAGGCTCCCCTCACCCCTTCCCCCTCGCCGGCGCGGAGAGCTGCCGTCCGGGTCCCCGGGCGCTCTCCCGCCCCATACACTACCCCGGCTCCCAGGACAGCGGTGAGCTCCCGGCGGGGCAGGTCCCCTGTGCCCGCCTCCGGCGGGTGGGACCGGGGCCGCCCTCCGCCAATCAGTCCGGGCGCGGCGGCGAGGCCGCGGGAGGCACAGCCGGGCCCGCCCGCGGCAGGACGGGGGGAGGCCCTGCCCCCGCGGGAGCGGCCGAGGTGCTCCCTGCCGCCGTCCTCTTCCCTCCCAGCTTCGCGGGCTGCTCTCATGCTCGCCGACGGCCGAGCACGCTGCCGTTCCTGCGTTCGAGTGCGCGCTGCGAAGCGTAGAGGATTTACGAGGCACAAGCCGGCACCCCTGCGGGAATCCTAATCTCCGCCTGTCGTAACCGCGAGGGGTATCTCGGCGGAGCCGTGCCCTAACGTCGGTCCTCTTTTGTCGCTGCCAGCTGGCTTTGGTTAAAAACAAAACACTCAGGCGCTCACAAACTCCACAGCCTTTTTTCCCCCCCTCCCACCCCCTTCGTTAGAGCTAAATGCAGTTGCCTAATAGATCCTGGCCACTCGAGTGATACAGGGTCCTTTATTCTCTCCTTCTGCAGGAAAGGGCGCTCAGCTCCCTGCCGCTTTAGTTCCTGCTTGGCGAAGGCTGACCAAAAGGGACATAACACTCCCATCCTCCATCATCCTGGAAAAGACCGACCAGTGGCCTTCTAAGCCATCACCTGACAAAGTTTAAATACTAATGGTAATTGTCCAATTAGTTTTGTGTGTGTGTGGTTTGGGGGTGTGTGGGTTTGGGGTTTTTTTTTTCTGCTACTCACTTATTATATAATAAAAGTGTAATTTCACAGCTGACAGGCAACAAAGTTATTTGAAAGAACAAGATTTGCCCCCTGCCTGCCACACACTTTTTAAAATCCAAACTTTTCCCCTGCTTGCTTTAAGTTACAAGTTCAAAAGTGTTTTATGGACCCACCAAGGTAAATGTTTCTTTCGTTGAAGTTTTTGTAATGAACTTTAAAGGAAAAGAAGATTCAGACAGTCTTTCTGATTTGACAGATCAAGTTACTCCTTTAATAAAAGTAAAGGTTTAAGTTTCATCAGACAAAACAAGAAAGTTAATGACATTTGAATGATAAGTTAATGAAATGCACGATAAGAAAACTGAACATAAGCTTTAAATGGATCTCCATTCTAGTAAAGATGGCTTGCGAAAGGCAGCTTGCCAAAGAAAATGAAACTTTACTTTCATTCAGATTAATCCAATTTATTTGGGACATAGAACTTCTCATGATACTCATTACGGAGCCTTTTAAAAGCTCGTCTGTTTCTCACATACAAAACAAATCATTAAAGTTTCTCAAATCTCGTGTTTGACATGTAGTTTGACATCTAGTTAACATTAAATTAGGTGTTAGGCTTTAGCGGGTGGTATTCAAATCCTACAAGCTAATAGTGGTCTTTGGCTTTGAGGTAAGTATTGAGCTTCTAAAAATGAGGTTCTGAAGTTAAATGTCCCAGAATCGAGCATACAGAATCACTGTTGAAAGCTTTAGTTACTTCCAAAATAATGCCAATTGAAGACAATAGGTAATAGTTGAATAAATTCAGCTCCTCTGCATAGCTAAACTACCTTCGTATTCCAGTGGTAACTGATTTAGTAAAATCCAAATAGAGCGGAGCCATTCTTAGGTTAAGAGTGGGCTTAAGTCTAGATTTGAACCACGTGTAAATTTTGTTCAAACTTCCCTGAGGTATGTTGGTATCTCCTGGACGTTTATGAGTATTCTTTTTGTTTCTTGGGTAGCAGCTTTAATAAAGCTGTTCTTGCCGTGGAAGTAGCAATGCTGAAAAGTAGCAATTGGTGCAGTTATCTGAGGAATTTTATTAAAATTACTTATCGGACCTTGGTAAAAAATTTAAGCATCTTTTCATGGAATGTTGTGCTGAAAATGTCTCAAACGATGATGATAGTATTTTGGTTTTAATTACTGTATACTATTTAATACTAACTCAGGAGAGAATGTTACTACTGGGAGCTTTTTTATTCATCCCCACACCTTCTGCCTTTCCTGTCAGCAAGTCAGAGTTGCTTGATTTTATCAATGTTCTGCCTTCCCAGTTTCCTATCTTCAGCAGACTGGCATAGGTCAGATAAAGCATTTTATTGAAAATTAATGTGTTCGGAGTTCATGATTTCCTCATAACATTGTACATTTATTGTAACAGGATGTAGTGATCTTTCCTAGGTGCAAATATTTCAACTCAAAGCACGTGGTATTGTCCTGTCTTTGCCTGTTATGGTTACATGCTATCGCAAAATTGTTTTCCTTTCAAACTCCAGATATGCGTATAATTTTGTATTTAACAATCTTGTATTTCTTTCAAAGATGATCTTTCTTCATCTGAGGGAAGTGCTGAAATAGACGGTATCTAATGTAACAGTAGCACCTGCTCTTACAGAGACTGCCTTTTGGCTGGGAAGAGTATCTTTGAACTTGAACATTCAGGTAGTATCATCTCAGTTTACTGTTTTCTAGGCAGCTAATCCTGTAATGATTTTCTTTTTTTTCTTTGGCAAGTCCAGGAAAAGCAACTTCCAGTAGTGACTGTAGTTGGATATCTTTCAGTGCTTTCCTGGTATAGAAGACTCCAGATGTACTAACTGTTGATTGCCTTGCCTTCAATGTAGGTTTTAAGTATGGCGATACACTGCAGTTTGGGGTGAAACCGTCTAAAGTTCCATATCACAATAATTTTCCAAAGTAATTGAAACCAGAATTATTAACTTGTGTGATACAAGTATTAATATGTAATACCAACTTTCATCTTGTCACAAATTAGTACCTCTTGGAAATACTGGGCACTCCCGGAGACTCAAATTATGGGGTCTTGGCAGATAAAGTGGTATTTTTCTCTGGAATATCTACGTCTTGTACGTGACAGCTCCAACCTTTTATTGCCTGACTTGTTATTTTGATAAACAATATTGTGATGTTCATATACTTTTTTTATCATTAAAGAGACGCAAGTGAACTGTAGATTGTTTTCAGAATAAAAAGTGTGCATAATGCAAAGTAGTTGGGGTTTTTTTCTGTGTTTAAGTGTTTGTTGTGTTTGTTACTTGCTGCATATTTACAGCAACCCAGCTGTGGAGACAGTAAATATAAGGTGTTAATTATTAATTAAGCTATTATTACAAATCTAAGGTATATAAGGTATACAGCCCAGTACTGAAACATGGAATTTTTGTTCTCCAGTAAATTCCAGAACGTTACATAGAAATTCTGTGTTGCAAAAATTTCGGAATCTTGGAATTCCAAATTGTGATAAGGAAATCAGATTCAAATAAGATAATGAGAAGTCACAAAATGCTATAACTATGAAGCATTTTTAATTTTCATTAAAGTTTTACAGGACTAATAAACACTTCAGAAGTGTTTTTGAATAACCTTCTATTGTTGTCCAAAGGGACACCTTCATATTATTTTCCAAGAGAGAAATTTATTTCATTTGCTTTTAAGTTGGACACCGATGTCATCAAAGTTACTTTTACTAACTGAGGAACAAGAAATGCATCTTGACATGAAATGTTTCTCTGAGGGATTTAGAACTGGTTTCTGTTGGATGAAGGCAAGAGTGCAGGAGCTGGAGGGCACTGCTCCCTGTTGCGTTTTCTTCCCGCCAGAGTTGTTGTCAGTCTCGTAAGAATATAGAAATATTACACTGTTAATTCCAGATTTGTGCTTCTTCAAACCTGGTTGATTGGACCGGGCAACGTATGTAAGTTAAATTGAAGATTACGTCCCTTGTGCTTTTCTCCTGATTTGCGCTGGTCTGCTGGCAAAAGAGAGCATAATTTCTCCAGTAGATTTCTGGATCATGATGATTCACATACAGTTCTTTAAGTGTTTTTTTCCTAGTGTCTTGATCGTTTTGACTACACATGCACATACTTAAAGAGTTTCTGCAGAGCAAAGTAGAAGTATAACCTTCCTTGTAACTCATCCAAGATAGCGTTAGCTAGTTTTGCTTGTTAATTGGTATGAGATCATAAGCAGCCAAACTAATGTATTTAAATAAGGCTTTTAGTTCTATTGCCTTACCGATTTGCCAGATGGAACTAATCATCTGAAATGTATACTACCTAATTTAACCGCAGTGTTACCAGACAACCATTTCTTCCAGATCTGCTTGCCACATCTTGTGACCTTGTTCACAGATCCCCATAAACACAATGAAGGTGCACAGGAGAGTCTTTGCTGTAGGCAACTGTTGGCCTCATTATCTCACACAATTGACGCTAACACAAAAGTGGTATTTATTCTACCTATATAGGTGACTCCCATAACTATATATTACAGCTATGAATGGTGGTTCCTAACAGAAAATAACTACTGTGTGGTCACGCTATGTTTTCTGGATCTTGTAAGTGTGAAATGGTAATTTCTAGTTAACTGATGTATACCCAGGTAGCAGCAGAACATGGGGCGTCTCAATTGGTTTTTCACTTAGAGGAGAAACCTGTGATCCACCTGCAGTTGTTCTCTCAGTGCAGCCTGCGTGTTTACAAAACATAACGTTCTATTTCCTTGAGCAGAAATTTTTAACAAAGGAGAAAGGAATCATTTATAAACAAACTTAAGTGAGATCTCATCTCCTATTATTCCTTGTCTGGCAGTACTATAACTTTCTGAGGAGGTTTTTGTCCTGAGTGTTTGTTGACCACAGGCTCAGAACAATTTTCACGTAGAAAAGTGTAAAAACCATTAATGCCACTTCACTGTGCCTTGTTATAAAGGACATACTGTGGTTAGAGAAGGTACAGGGAAGAGCACTTAAAGCGGTTAAGGGGACTGAGCAGCTGCCTTATGAGTAGAGACTAAAGAAGCTGGAACTCTTCTGTGTGGAAAGGAAAAAGCTGAGGGAGGATACGCTCAAGATTTGCAAAACCGTGAAGGGAGTCGAGATGATACACAGCTGTTATTCACTAGATCCTGTAATCCAAGAACCAGGTGACACTAACTAACTGCAGCAAGTACCAAAACAGATTAAACAGGTGAAGGGAAGCTCTTCTGGAAAAGCAGCTGACCTTGATTTTTTTTATTACCACAGGAAGTTATAGAGGCAGGCTGTTTCAGCAGGTTCACGAAGGGAGTAAGGAGCTTCGTGGGCAACAAGTCTATAAACAATCATTAGAGGCAGGGGTTTACCCTGTAACTGTCCAAAGACAATAACAGAAGGCCCTGGGTGAGTAATAGGGGAATTTATTTTAGGAAGTGGCTGCGCTCTCTCTGAAGGGTATTTTCTTTTCCTACTGTCAGAAAGCGAATAGTGGCCTAGAGAACTTTGTTCACCCTTATGGCACTTCTTGTGTTGAGAACTCTCAACTAGAGAGCACATAAACTCATGAATTGAGTTCTTTTTTGTTAGTTTTGTACTGATTTAAAGAGAGTTCTGTATATGAAACTGTCGTTTGAAAATCTCAAGACTCTTTTTGGTTTTCTTCCTGTTAGTGAGCGGAGGTGCATGTGTTTTTGTAAAATTTGGCTCTGGAAAATTAAGTTATGTTTATGTCTGAGCACTTTAGTCTTAAGGTAGTATAGATGTTAGGTTGAAATGTAATAAGGAGGCAAGAAGTGCTAGGTGTGGCGTAGATGTTTGTTGATTGAGTAGGGTTTTGTTTCTGTTACCTATTCTGGTGACTTTTTGTTCGTTTGTTTGTGCTACGCTTAGCTATGATTCGCTGAAGTCGGTTCAAAACCGGTGCAGCTCTCTGTATCGTTCTCATGTTCTAATACTACTCTTCTGACACTGCACGCTCAGTCACTTCTTGAATTGTGTAATAACCGCTTTCTCATCATGCTTTTAAAAAGAAACGTTGCAATAGAAAGATGGATGTTTGTGTTCATGTTTTGATGGAATTGTTTGTTTTAGATTCAATTTCAGAAGAAAAGTCGTTAAGTATATAAAAAATCTGCACGTGAAAAATAACGCACAAGGTTTTATTTATTATTATTGTTTCTATCCGTAAATGTCTCTTTTCAGTTATGACATTTTCTTTAATTCTTTGGGAGTTGAAATTAGAGCCAAAAATTGAAAAGCCATTGGTATCATTCAGATGAAGGTTGAAATGCCAGATAATTGTTACATTTCTGCAAAAATCCACAAACCATCTGTGTGGATTTAACCTGATTAAAAGATTGTATTTTTAGTTGTAACTACAAATGTTTTGTTATTTACAAATGTAATTTGTTATTTTTGTGCAAATAATGTAATTTATAGCCATTCTTATTCTTCTTAAAAGAAGATAAGGGCTACAATTTTATCTCTTTAAGCTTGAGGAATACAACATGTAACAGATATTGGTGATAGTCTTTTGTCATTTTGAAGTATCAAAAGGTATTCAAAGTCTGTTACCTGATGGGGCTTGCTTAATCTGATTAGTTTGTTAGACACGAAGAAGTGATGACAAAATGCTACTACAATAAAGTCTCCTTTTAGAAGGAAAAAAGAAAGATATTTTAAATACTTAGCAAAGCTTGGAGCTAGTACTAATTTTATACCTAACAAATGCAAGTTGCTTTTTCAGAACCAACTGACATTCTTCTGGTCCGTATTATCTATATATTGTAACAGGTACTGAGTTCAAAATCTGATTGCAGAGAAAGTAAATCAATCCAACAAGATGCTTGAATACTTTGTTTTTATATTTCCTTGATAAGTGACTTTAGGAAGTACTGATTAGGCTTGCAGATACAGCTGTAACTTGAATCATTCATGATGGTAAGCTGTGGTTTATGTAATTTCCCTGTATAAGCAGAAAAGGTTAGTAGTGTATGACCATAAGTAAGGTAAATAATAGTGCCTGGATACTCTACTAAAAGATGTTGCTGTTTGAAAGAAGAAAAAAAGGGCAATAAAACAAACAAATGTATTACTCCAGCAGTATTTTATTATATTTGGTTCTTGCAACATTTCTCATTAATAAGAGCACAGTCTTACCACACCTACTAAAAAACCACCAAACCCAGAAAGCTCTGTGCATCTTGTTTGTTCTCCTTACCTCATCTGAAAGGCAAGAGTAATGAATAGACCTAACATGTAGAACCTCAACAGGGACTCAAGGAAGCAGTTAATTGAACTGAGATCTAGCTGGTCATTCGATACTGGGATAATTGACAGGGGTGTGGCATGGTGTGTGTTAAGTGTGTGTTCAGTTTTCTGTTTTATAAATGGTTGTTAAAAGAGTAGTCTTAATTGTAGAGTGGCAAAAGCTTGACAAAACAAATAGTTATTAATCTCCTTTTAAATGGAGTTCCGCGTTTCCTCTCTTTCATGAGGGTGGGTAGTCTTCTTTTTTACCTTCTTTTTTCTTTTTTTCCCCCCTGTTGTCAGAGGTAAGATAAGAGGAATAGGCCATACTGAGCTCAGTGTTGTTATGGCTTTGTAGTCAAAGAAGACGCGAAGCAGTAGTCTGAAAAATTTTGTTCAGCAGCGTTAGAGTCTGCAGAAAAGAATTCATGTCCTTCCTTCCTTAGATGTCTGAACATGTCTTCCGTCTCCTAGGACGGTGCTCTAGATGCATGCTTATAGGCTCTACTTGGTAAACTAATGATGACTGTAACCTTTTGTACCTTTTCCATTTGTCATAAAAGTACTCTGTTTTTAAGATGAGCTTGAAAAGTCTATGAAAGACATTGTAGGACTGAGTTCCTGCAATAGTAGGGTAATAGACTCAACCCAGGAGGTCCCTTTCCATCTTAAATTGCGGATTAGAGACTTATAAGACCTGAGAGAGGGGGGGAAAAAGCCAGAACATGGCTCTTCAGCCTTCTTTTAGGACATTTGCAAGGGGTCCAGGGCAAAGATCCTGAGTTCAAGCTCCAGTGCCAGGTGACTAATATAAATACAGTCTTGCTTAGATACAAAGCTAGGAGAGGTAGAGGATAGTGTTTTCCAGTAGCTGATATGAAACAAAATAACCCAACAGCATGATTAATCAAAACTGCTAAAGTAATAAAGTATGGCCACTGATGCAAGTCCACAGAGCATGCAGAGAACATGGTGTTTCAAGTGCTATGAGCATATCTCAACAACCCTGCCGTACTTTGGTAAGTCAGTAACTTCTGGTATTAAATGCCTTGCGACAGCTGTGGACCTTCACTAGCAATGCCTGTTAATCTTGTTACAACTCCTGCATTGGGTGTGATGGGAAGCATGCCAAAAATCACTCTATGTACCTACCACATACCAACAAGTCGTTTCCCAATGTTTGGGTAGCCACCACAACATCCTCATGCCAGATATTCCAAACAAATTCCTCACTTGTGTATCTATGTGTTTCATTCTGCAAACATTACGATATGCTCCTAGAATGTCATACTGAAGTCACCACCATCCACCATTTTAAAAATCAGAGGACATTTTTGTGTTTCATCCAGAGAAGTAGTCTTTCCAAAAGCTACTCCTTTCTGTCCTTCAGTTTCTACAGTAATAGGCATCTTCACAGAATTTCCTTGTCCCTATTTCATCTCTGTGCATTCCTGAACATCTTATGAACTATTTGCTGTCTTCCTTGCTTTTAAGCAGCTCTGGTAATAAAAGCATTCTGTCAAGCTCTCTTCTGAATCCTGCAGAAGCCTCTTTTCATCTTGCACCAAGTATCAGTCCCTCTTTCTTCATCACATCTACATGCTCCAGGCATCATAGTGGGTGTCATTTCTTCCACTCACACCTAAGAAATGCATCCATACTCTGCAATTCCACCGTCAAAATCTGTTTTAGAGACCACAGCCATTTGCAACTAAGGTTGTCTCGTTTTTATAACTACCCCTTTTGCTGTGTAATTTTACGTTGCCCCTTCTGTACAAGTAGCTTTACAATTTCTTACAGCATGTAATTATTCAAATATTAATTCTGTACTGCTTTATCTGTTTTTAAGAGTGTCTCCGGTACCGTTTCCTAAAATGTTAGGTTTTTCCCTGTTCCTCTTCCACCTATTTTATGCTGTCCCTGGGCTTAAAGCAACCAGAAAGCTTGTAGGCCTGAAAGTATAGAATGATTCATTTAGGGCGGGGGATCTGCTTTGGGATGGAGAGCAAACTGAAAGTCTTTTTCTTTCCAAACTGCTCTTGTTAAGTTAGTTTTCAGTGTAGCCTTCTTCCCTTATATTTGGGAGGCGAGCTAAATACCAGGAGAAGGATGGGAAAGAAACTTCTAAGATCAAGAATCCATTTCTCTCAAAACTAGAGAAAGAATAGTCTTAACAAATTAAAACTTCGACAAGCTATAAAGAGAACTGAATTTTTTAATGATATACCTAACATATCTATAGATACTGGAAACCTGTTGGTTGGGGTTTTTTTCCTTACTGATGGCATACTTACCACTTTTCTTTCAGGCCAAAGGTCTCAAATGAGGAATCATATGTATATTTGTCCATGTTTTTTTAAGAATATGCCATGCACTAATCTTTGAACTTATTTCACACGTTTAATAGTTTTGATGTAATTCTGAACAGCATAATGTCAAAAGGCTGTATTAAAGTAAGAGTATTAAATAGAACAAGAAATTATTTTTAAACAAGTAGAATGTATGTATCACTGATGCTGATGTTCTATACAAACTAACTCTAGAAAACTGGTTTTAAACAACTGCAGACAAGAACTCATGTTTTGCGTTATTGAAGTGTGTTATCCCTCCTTTACAAATAAGCATTTTGTCAGCTTTTATTTTCTAGGTATCTTTTCTTCCTTTCTCCCCCTGGAGGGGGAATTTGTCTTGTATTAATCCTCTCAGTTTATTTTCTTTGTATTGTCTTTCCATTATACATTCTCAAATGTAGTTGTCTGGACATGGAACTATTTAGCTTGTATCTATGACCTGTGGAGAATTTCATTAATCGCTTTTGAGAAGCATGACTCTACATCTCCTACATTGACTAATACTTAAGGTTTTCTTGAAATTGCCATTGCTTTCCTAGAACTTCACAGTTAAACACTGTTGTAATCACATAATCGAGTATCCTAAGCCAGATGCTGTGTCTAAGTTACCTTAGTTTTCTTTTGGTAAACCTGCTAGAGCAATGCAGTTCAGATCTTTTTTCTTCTAAAGAAGTCACAAGCGTATGTTTTCTGTTCCTAACTTAGAGACTAAGATGAACTAGATGTATTAACTGGAATGCAGTGAAGGCTTACACTTTAAATCTGAAGTCCTTTAAGGTCTAGAACCAGGAGCTCTGAGCTCTATTTGCTTTTGCTTGAAAAGAAATGAGGAACAAGAGAAGAATTTATTTTCTAGCCAACACTGACATCTCTGCTTAGAAACAGTCAATTATTATGTAACCCCATCTGTGCTTATGAACTACCAGGGAAACCAAAATCAGACAGGAATAGTAGCACAGATAGATAATTGCTGACAGAGACGTGTTGGCCTGAACTTGTGATGGAGGGGAGAGCAGACGCACCATTGCTCAGTACAGAAACCTTGCAGCTCCTCTGCAGTCCTGCGTTGATGCTGTCATATAACGATACGTTTCCTGAGTTTTCCTCCTTGTATGAATGCTGCTCTTCTGCAGGGCCTTGTCCCGTACTGAACCTTCAGTGATTTAATTGAAGCTGCTAAGTGTCTCTCACCGTGTACGTTTATATTAACGTACAAGGTTCCCCTTTTGGGAACCTTGAATAATATATTGAATGTTTTGCTAAGGGAAATTGAATCTTCTTAGTTTCATTCCAAGACTGTGTTAAATATATGCAAGAGGATCAAGATGTTTGGAGCAGTGACCTGTTGCACTTTCATTTGTCCCATTATCCTATTAGTCTAGTAGGACTGATTGAACACCAGCCAATCAAAAGTGTATGTTTACGGAAGAAAATCTGTCATTTAATGAATAATCTCTCCTTTTACTCTGTAGTTCTACCAGCAGTTTTTGAAGGTTGGTTCTTTTCTTGGTAAGGCATAGCAAAGCTTGCTCAGTTTGCAGTTAACGTAATTTATTTCTCCTTTCTCTGTGGTGAGAGGGTTTTGGGTTTGTTTTTTTTCCCCATGCATGATTATCATCTGAGAATTTTGGTTTTGTGTGCTGTGAATAGAGAAGAATACCAAAATCCATTACAGAAATGTTTCACATCTAGATTTGAATATTTAGAAGCCTTAATGAATTGTCCTTCTGCAGAAGAGGGGTCTGCTGCTTAATGTTGCCCCTGTAGAAGTCTTGGAATAAAGATCTGGAAATTCTGTGTATCCAGAGTAGCTATAGCCAGTAACAGAGATCCTTGAGCATGGGAATGGTAAAATAATTTAGGTTGGAAGGTATGCCTGGAGGTCATCTAGTCCAACCCCTGCTCAGAGCAGATCATACTAGTTTTGGGTGCTTAGGGCCTGACCACTTGAATTTTGAACATTTCCAAGGATGGCGATTGCCCAGCCTATCTGGGCAACCTTTTCCAGTGTTTGACCACCCTCACGGGGTGGTAACAGGTTTTTTCCAAGTATCTAATCAGATTTTCCTGTGTTGGCCTCTATGTCCATTGCCTTTCATACTGTCACTGTGCACTTCCAAAAAGAGCCTGGCTCCTTCTTTATACCATCCCATGAGATAGCTGAAGACAGCAATGAGATCTCCCCTCAGCCACCTCTTGAGATACAGGACACTAGAGAAGCTATTCATCTGCGTTCTTTCCATCTTCACCTGAGTATGGATTTTGGGCAATAGCGTGCAAATATCCCTCCACACCTACTCAAATCTTGGGCCTATTTTGTAAATCTGGGTGCAGAGGGGTTTATGTGGAACAGAAACACTGATTCCCAGAAGGACAGTGTTGGGAGTCTGAATTTAAATCCTATGTTCTTGACTCAGATCAGATCTTGAAATCTGCGAAGGCTGGAGGGAAGGCAGAAGTGGTTCCTCCCTTTGACCTATTTCACATCTGTGAAATAGCTGAGAAAGCACTCCTGAAGGAACTCATTACAGAGGAGGCAGTTTGAGGGATGGAATGAAAACCAGAGAAGAGAGAGGATTAGTGAAAATGAAGGCATTGGTAGTAGCAGGGCGTGACCAAAAGTTAAGTACAGATGATGCAAATGCAAAGAGCAAACTGGAACTATGGCATGGTGGGCAAATGGTCACAGAAATCACTGTATGCATCTTAACAGGCTCGGGCTTTCATGGACCTAAGTCATAGAGGAGCAGGAAACTACTTTTTTTTTTAACTCCACAGTAATTTATTTGTGGACAAGATAAGAGTAAAAAAAATTAATTCAAATATTGCAAGAGAGGAGTCATGGAAACCATTGAGTTGCATTTCTCTGGAGCAGTTGGGGAAGATTATTGGTAGAGGGGCAAGGAGTCGTTTGCTTTTCAGCCACTGCTTTGAATAATGAAATATTTATTCCTTGGGAGAAGAAAAGCTGAAACAATAGAGCTGTGTTTATAGAAAAATGGTCACTTGTCCAGACTCTGATTTCTGGTTCATCAATACCTCTTTGTGAGAGGTACTTCCCTGAAATACGCCTTTGTTTCAAATGGAATGCAACCAGGGGCGTATAGTGCAAGGAGTCTCAGTTGGACAGGCTTAAACAAACAGTAAGACAGTGCAAAGGCTGAAATTAAAATGTATATATTTTTTTCTGTGCCATGTTCTATTCATTACCTGATTAAAGCACAAGGCAAAACAATAAGACTTGAAGCTTCCAAGCAGATGAGTTGTATGTCTGTACAGCAATGTTAGATGTTTTTTAAAACAAAATGCATCATTCGAAAGGCAATTGCCAAGCTTTCCATACTGTTTGTTTGATGAGGTTCTAAATGATGGAAATAACCAGCAAAGCTCTGCAATTTGTGTCTGTTCACAAGGACAAACACCAACTTTTTCCTCTTTTCCCAGACCACTGAGCCCAGCGATCCAGCGTTATACTTGGAGGGAATATGACAGGTGGTAACTGAGATGGCTTTGGGACACTTTCAGTGTAACACATCGATGTTCTCAAAATGACATCTGCTTGCCCGGAGGCTGCACTAGGTTATTTTCTTCTCTCCATGCCCCAGTATTGTTTGTTGGAAGCAATTAAGAGCTAGGAATATTTATTAACACGTTGTTGTTGTCCATGTCCCTGTTGTGATGACAGTGTGTGTTATGGTTCTGTGACAGAGAAAGGAAGCCTTAATGTGACCTAGTCATAGTAGAAATTTAGGATTGGTAGGTTAATGGCGTATGGGTTATGCTTCTAGTTTTATTTGTTGTACTTTTTTCTCTCTGTACTGGCACGTTGACCTTGGCTGGTATTTTGACTTTTGTTGTTTGATTCTTTTTGAAAGCACCATCTAGTGGTAAGAACTCACAAGGAGATTTAGGAATAGGGTTCTCTTTCTGCTTCAGTGCTTGCTTTCTGTGGTAAATCTGTCTCTCTTGGTTTTTCCTTTGCTGATAATAAGGCTCAAGAGCATTTCCCCAGATTCTTCTCCAGCCTAGTTCATGTTGGGAAACTTATTGGCTCCATCCCACCTCTGTGTTGCTTATTTTTGCCAGAAGCTTAAGTCAAATGGAACGATCACCAGGAACTGATCTATGATTCTATAAGTATAAAAGATGATTGCTGTATTATAGTCAGATAAACAGGTGGTACTGTACCAGTGGGACCGCGTGTCTGCTCTAGAGGCAGATTAGTCTGCAGCAGGGCTAGATGGAGAAGAGCTTCTGTTCTGTCAAGTGTTTGGATTTTTTGAGTGAAGTGATTTATGTATATTTTTGATCCAACAAAGTAATAAATAAGATGCAAGGATACTGGGATCTCCCCAGCAAAAAGGCACATACCAGAAGGGTGGCTTCCAGGGAACAATGTGTGCACAGTTGAGAAGCAGGATGTGAAATAAGGACAAGGATGGCAGTCAGGGGAGAGACAGCTTCTGCCACCTATTGTAAAAGCAACAAGTGTCATGGGACAGAGTGATAGAAATGACCAAGAACCAGAAAGTAAGGAACTACGTGAATGATAAATCATGGAGAATATGAATGTGGAGTCAGTGGATTAAAAGCAGCTGAATACAACATTGCTTATGCATGGAGAGTTCATTGAGAAGTCAGGACAAGCCATCAAAGAATTTGTGAAATGACTTGCACATGTTCATGACAAGGTTGGCAATAGTTGCTTTACTGTATCCATATGACAGCCTGGTTTCAACAGTACGAACATCATTATGCCTGCACAAATAATTGATTTGTTCTGGTCACTGAACAAAACATAAACGCATGCAGCCCAATGAAATGAGAAATATTTTGACTACTTAAATACACAAAGTTAGGTTATTCTAACAAAACAGAAGAAGTGTTTTCGAAAGGCAAAATTTCCTTATCAGTGACAACTGATGAACAGATGGTGTCACACCTTGCTGTCTTGCCTGGATCAAATACTTCCTCTGACGAATGGGTTGTTGAAAAATCTCTCTCTCCCTCCCAGAGTAACGCTACCTTCCCTTCTCATGGTCACCATATTATAGAGTACTAGAGGTGTCTCTCAATTTCATTAAAAATATCAAGGAAAAAGTGTTTTCTGATGATCAGTGAGTATGCAAATACGCAAGTGCAACATCTTAACGGATAAATCATAAAAGACTTATCCTACCATATAGTATGATATGCTTTTTTGAGTATTTAGCGAGGAAAATGAGCTTGAGCTTCTTCAAATAGGACGGGGTTTTAAACCCTGTCTTTTTATTTGACCCAGGAAAATGGCACATAAATACTAAGATTAAAATAAAAGCTTTAACGTTGTTGATTCTAGAAATATTTTCAGCCTAACCTGCATTCAGTTTTGAACCAACTGATACCATGTTTCTGGTATAATCAGGAATCAACAATGAAAGAAAAAAGTTGCTGTGTTCTTATTATTGTGCTGCACACAATACATCTAAAATGTAGGGAGCCAAAACACTCCGCAGTCCTGTGCTTATCTATCACAGCTATTTGTTACAACAAAGGTATAACACAAAGAGAGAGAGAGAGATGTTAACTTAGACATAGCATAAAGACTTCACTGAGTTCTGCCACAATACTATAAAATTTTACTGCCATGTATCTTCCAGGCGCAGATGTGAGAAAGGGTGAAAGACAGCTGTAGGTACCTCCTTCTGTTTGAGTAAGGTGCAGTTACTTGTCTTTAAAATACGTAGCAAGAGAAACATTGCTAACAGGCTGGTTTCTATCTGCTGTGGGATAAAAATCTCATGAATGTTTTCTTAAGCCAGAAAAGAGGGTGTATCCTCACAGCATGAAACTTTGAGCTATCACCAGATCTTAATTCTTGGCTTCGCCATCAGAAAAGATCACTCCTTTCTTGCCAGAACAGATGGGACAGAGGCAAAAGGTGCTTGAATAAGTCGGGTCAAGTCAGCAGAGCAGATAATGAAACACTGTCTTTACAATATGTGACGAGTAAGGACATGATACTGATAGTGACTCAAATTCTTTTGCAATCCATGATGTGCTGTAAGTGTTGATTAGAAATAACCCTCAAAAACTTGACTGCAAATTATAATTAGGTGTGAATTATCACACAAACCTTAAGGCATCTGTGAACCAGAGTGCAAGTGTGATGATTAATATGGTGATTGTGTAGTGAACTGCAACTGTGAATTGTAGGACAGGAGTTGCTGAAATGCTTTTAAGTTCCATAGTAAACGCACATGAAATTAAACTTACGTTACCTGTGACTTCTGATGTATAATGTGTGGTTATGGCTTATGTTGATAGCTTATGTATGTGGAGTTGAGCAAGTGGTGCGAACAGTAAGAAAGCATTGCTATCTGTTTCTTGAATGTCAGCGATGAGATTCTTGCACAGCCAAGTGTCCTGCTTCTACTTAGCTGGAAACATTTGCAGATGGTAGTACTTCTATATCTTGTGTGCCTAGTGAGTGGCTATGGTGCCCAGCGCAATTAAATACAGTCAGTGTTAGGGGTGCTCCAAACAAATCTCTGCATACTAGTAGTTGACTCCACTTTAAAATTGTGTTGCAAGTTTTGCTAGGTCGCTAAACTTGCTAAGTGCAGGAAATAGAAATTTAACTCTTGCATTAACATCGTTTGTCTAATGGGGGATTTTAAAAAGGACTGTGTATGAAAACAGGCGATGACTCTTGGACTGGGATCTTTAAGGCTCCTTACCACAAAGGCAAAGACCTGTAAACCCTCTGGTTCCAGGCTGGAGGTATAAGTGTGAATGAAAATCTGCTCAGTTTGCCCTCTGACAGATAAATTTTCATTCATTCTAGGTTTCAAAAGAAATTTTGAAATATTAGTATGTTACCATAAAATACTTTGTTTAAAATGAATTAACATTTTGCCAGTGAAAATCTGTTTTATGTTAAACCTTCTGAACATCTCGAAATATTCCCCAGAAACTCTTCTTGTATATAGATATTTGTTATATTCTGATATTGCATTCTGATGTTGGCTTCAAAACTCTACCATGTAGTTTCACTACAGTTCTGAGCAAACTTTACAAGAGTATTAACAGACAAGAATATATATATAAAAAAAAAATACGTTTGTTGCAGTATGGCATCTATGCAACCTAACAGGTCTTTGGATAGCCATGTAATGGAAAGGAGAAGGTTTCATTATGAATCTGGAAATATGTGGGCTCTGTCTGGTCCAGAGGACTTGTCACATCCAGCTATGGACTGACCATAGCATCACAATTGTTTCACAAGAAGGGTGTTAAAGCTTTTCACTTCCAGTGTAGCTCTGATGGAGAAAAGTGACCGTAAAGGTCTGAAATTATTTTTGAATTTATATTTTCTATTTATTGTGCATATTGTAGAGAAGAACTGTACAACATGACGCATTTTCTCTTCCAGCAGACTTAGGCAACAAAATTCAGCCAGACTACACCTATGTTAGTTCTCATGTCCTTTCAGTAATGGTCTGCCAAGCACAGTCCTCAGAGGATGGTTCTTGATCACTAACATACAGTTGCCAGAAAGCACAGCTACCCAGGAAATTTACTTTGGCTCAGAAAACAACAAACTCTGTTTCTTGGTGTTGTAGGTGATGTGATTTACTCTTCAGGAAAACATTTCACTCGGTAAAGCCAAGATGTTTTTCAATAGACAACTAATTTTCAAAGACATACTTAAGCAAGAGCGACCAACTGTTTTGACTAGAGAGAGAGGATAGGATTGATAATAAAGATGAAACAGCCATCTCTCTTTTTGTGTATGCAATGCATAGCACCACCACCACCATTTGACTGATGGCATGAGCACCATAAATTACATCCCATTGCATCTGATATCATGACAGTATATGCCATGAAAGGAAATACAGAATGAAAATTTACAGACTGAAACAGGGAAGACGAAAGCACAGTAAGCAAAACCCGTTGTGGAAACGTATTATACCTAGAACATTGCCGAGGCAGGAACAATGCAAGTAAAATGTAAGCACATGAACCTTGCAAAAAATAATACTAATTCCTCTTCCAAAATTGCAACATCCTAGTAGATGAAGCCTTTAGTAAATAGTCACACCATTAGAAAAAATGAATGCTAAAGGTTGGAAGATATAATATGATACTATTTTTAAAATCTGCATCTAAAGGCCAGTGTTACATAGTGTTGGAACGTCAAATAATGTGCTAGAAAAGTAATTTATTATACCAGCTATATGAGATGGGAAGCTACAGTTAATGCTCTGACATCCCTGTTGTAGAGTAATTCCTTGGATTTTAGAGGTTATATTTACCTGGTCAAGTCTGAGCTCATTTGGGGCCTGCAGCAATGCAGATTAGCCCTGAAAATCAAGGACCCATACTGGTATTCTGTTCTTTGTATACCACAACAAAACCCCAAACAAACAAAACCCCAAACCACCACCAACAACAACAAAAAAACCCAACCCAAGCAAACCACACACCCCTAAAAAAAACCAAACAAAAAACCCAAAAACCAACCAAACAAAAAACCTGACAAAAACATGCTTTGTGAAGCAGAATCGTTTGTTCTAGCTAACATTTCATATACTTGCAGATTCTGATCAGGTTAAAGACTAAATAAAAGCAAGTCATTTATTTAAGACCTTGTGTGTCAACAAGGTAGAGGTGGAGTAATGACTGTTGTTCTCTTCAGTTCTGTATGTTTACAAGTCAGTCAATTAATTTTGTGTAATTTCTTAGTTTGGCTGAGTTGATTTTCATCTCTGAGGTAGCGTTTGCAATACCTGACTGATGCTTGTGCCATAGTGTGGTGGTTGATGAATAACCTAATTTCCCAATCATAGTTGTATTGATGCTTTTTTTGTCCTTTCTTGGATTGTTCTGTGTAATGGCTGTCAGATTAAGTTATTTTCTTTATTTTCCATAATGCTGCTAATCTTCTGTTAAAAGGGAAGGATGTAACACATTCCCATGAGTCCGATTCCACTGTAATGCAGCTAGGCTAAAAGAAATGTTGACTGCCTACTGATCTGACTACCTAAGCTGATAGCTTTTAGAAGAGCAGGCTTATTGGCAAAGATCTTCCCAAATGTGACTTTACTGATGGTTTTGTTCAGGCTGATATAAAAAAGCATTTATTGATACTTCAGAGAGAGAGAGAGTGTGTTGTTATACAACATATCTACATATTTCCATTCAAAAATGGATGAACCTCCAGAAATACCTCAGAATTAGCTGTCATATAATGCACTGAAAACACTTATGTGCCAAGCAAGAAAGCAGGGTTTGTGCTGGAAGAAATTATATGGGAATAAAAATATCTTCTCAGTTGTAAGCTCCTGCAGTAGTTTCAGTTTCTGCTTCTGTACCTGAACATCTCATCAGAAACATGAGATTTTGCACGTGTATTGTTGTATGCAAACTGTTTAATTTTCTAACTTGCAAAACATTCACATATAGGAGTCTGTAGACTTATTCTAATGAAGATGGGACTTATTAATATTCCTCTTTACGTGCAGGGCAGAACTTGCATGTGGCCCCGTTATAAATCTTCGCATTAGGAAAGAGATTTTTGCATGCTCAATCCACTTATTCTGGTATTTTCCAGCCTGTGTGAATTCACGCAGGTGACCTTTTACTGAGTCTTCTGTGATTGCATGCCCAAAGGTTTGCCTAATAGAATACTTTACCTCTCCCTATGAGAGGTATCATATTATATCCCTAGCCCATCACAGCAACAGAATTACTATCTTAATTTATTGTGAAAGTCTTTGATTGGCGTAGCTCTCTGGACAAGTACCTGCATATCTTGCTCCAGAGAGCCTATTAGCCATATGAGGCACTGCCTCAGAAGTGCATGACGATTATTAGGGAGAACACAAACGTTAACTTACAAACTTTACTAGCTTCAACCTAAGGATTTTGGGCAGGCTGAGCTGGATAAGTTTTGGGGGAATGCACTTCCCTCCTTGCAGTAATTTCAGGAACAGAACACTGAAATGGATTTATTGATGTAAGATTATACATTACACGGTGTTTTCAGCATGTAATTCTGTAGGTAAGTTGTAGGTCCATGGTCATTAGGTCTTGGGCATGAGATGCTTGCATGTGTTTATATATGTATATACACATATGCAAGTTTTTTATCATTTTTCACATTTTTTTCAGAATCACTTTAGTCAGAGTTGTTGGTAATATCTTGGTATAAATGAGGAAGGTGTCTTCATCTGTTCTTCTCCTTCAGGGCAGATCAGCTGTGAGGGGAAACACTGTAAAATGTGTTTACAGAAACCTATTAAGTAGAACTTCCAAATGCTAAGCATTGTCCGTGGGTGGTTTTTTCCATTCCTATGCGATTTCTCTCTTTTCTTTCTTCTCAGGATATCTCTGTGCCACTTACTTATTAATTGGTCTGTTTTTTCTTTACTTCTCTTCCAGTTCTACCCATCTTGCTTTTACTTGATTCCATTTTAATTTATGATTTCTGTCAGTTGCAAATTATAGATATATCTTATATGTAAGTATTAATATATATTTAAGAAGATAGTCTTAACTGAGAGATGGATCTGGAGCCAAACGTTCAACCTTTCTCTCCCCTTCATTCTGAAACGTTCTGGTGAAATTAGGATGAGAATTTAAGCATAGAACCATGAAATTGATAGTGACGTTTTCTTTGTGGGGTACTGAAAGGACTTCAGTGAGGCTTAAATATGGGCTTGACTCTGGCACTCCTGCTTATAATCCATAGTTTTAAACATTACCTCTTAGACTTGGCAGGGGAAGGAAAGGGTTGTTGATATGTGATACTGTGTAAGGAATCGTACAGTAACAAGCTCATGTGACGTGAGCCATGCTGAGCATTCAGATTTCCTGTACAATATTCAAGGGCATCAGGCACCGGGTACCACATAACTTTCTCTGAGTTTTAAATAACCCTCCAAGCCATCTAGTCTGCCAGTCATCTGTATAGAGAAACTCACTTTGAATCCCAAGGAAGATCTGAATAAATACTTCAATTCTCTTTATTAATGGTATAGTAACAAATGCTTGGTAAAGACAATTCTCTTGTTAATCTTCATGCTTGACATGCCTACTCTTAGGCAAAAATCACTGGATCGTGTCATAGCCTGATATTTGCCTTGGCAATCAACGTCACCCTAATCTGTTTACAGTGGCTGGGCTGGATTCTCCCCCAGACAGACCTATAAATGTCAGTGCACTGATATGCATCGGTGCTAGATGCATATCTAGCTAAAGCATCATCAGTTTAAGAGGCATTAGCTCTTGCCTACATGCGGACCACTGGATTCACGAGTATGCTTTGGAAGCCATTCGTGTGTGTGTGACGAAGTATTGTGAGGACTCGGAGACCAGAAGAAGTCAAAGATTCGCTATTTATTCTTTGCATGAGTACTTGGGGCTAAAAAAAAAAGCTTAATAACATATAGATAACTTCTTTCCAGCAAAGAATGGTTTTCTGGGGAGTGGAGGGGTGTATAGATTATGCATAAAATGAAAATACAAATGCCACAGACCATCACGGCTCCATCACAGTAATTTACGTAGTCTATAAGACGTTACAGGAAGTTTTCAAAAAATATTATTTCCTAGTATGTTTTTCCTGGGAAGAATAGTGTCTTTCTTGCCTTCCTTGACACAGGAAGTTGGCAGCTGCCTGTCTTTTGAGATACATCTTGAAAAGATAGAAGTAGTGAACTGGGGACCTCTAAAGCAGAGTGTTCCAAAAGCAATATATTAGAAGAGAGCACTGTCTGAATTTTGGCTCGGAACATGAGCACTCTGTCCTCTTATTGTATAACTTGACAAACTTTGAGTCGGATAAAATTACTCTTGGACTTTATTTCAATGCGTGTACTAGGTCAAACGCTGTTAAATCTGTACTGTTCCACTGACAGATAAGCTAGGGATCTTCCTGCTTATTGAATGTCTGTAAATGCTAAATGAAGCTCAGATGCACGCTATGGCTTATCATGGGATGAGTATGAATCATCATTAAGTCATATCTTAATATATCAGGCATAACCGATGACAAATGTGATAAGATCAGGACAAATCAATCCATTCTCTCTACCTGTCGCCTTTAATTCTTATGAACCAAAGTTACTACAGATCCACCTTAATCAAGTAGAGAAGTTGGGTAAAAGGCTGCTTTGCCTCACCACAAGAGCCTAAAACAGCTGAGTGAATGGAGTTCCGTAAATAGAAGTAAAACAATAGGTGAGCGCAACCTTCAAGTTATCGGGCTACAAGGAAGTCAACGAACAAAGATTTTAGTTTACTGGGATTATTGTAGAATTCAGTCTGTAAATTATTTTTTTACTCTTACTGACATAGGAGAAATCTGAAAATGGTGGTTTGCGAGAATTCTATAGAACTTCCGTGAGGCGAAGTGGTTTGATTCTGAAGGAATTAATGTGAGTAGAATATGAGTGAGAATCCCTAGCATTACATATTCCCAGCATATATCCATTGCTGCTGTGCTTTGCTATGAACGTTTTTAAAAAGCATTGGACTTGGAAGTTTAATTATGTATTGAGTTAGTACCCACATACTTATTAAAGTCTGCCAAGCTTGAGGCTGCCTGAAGTTTCCACGACAGAAGAGTGATCCTAACAATGAGTAAGTCAAGGTAATTAGAGTAGCATGATAGATCAGGCTAGCTGTAGCAGAGACTGTCTTCCCAGGATGCTGCCGTTTGCTTAGTCGTTGCACTCTTTTGTAAGAGAAGTATATGATCCGTATTGGTTTTTTTTAAGTGAAACTGAAATCCTGTGTCATAAGTACCTCGTTCACAATGCTGAATTAGCCTTACTGGTTTTATGTTGGCTTTTTGGTTCAACTGTCTGCAACCTATAGTCTATGAAATAATTTTAGAAACTGCTCCAGCAATATATTTTTGAAAGTATTTCACATAAGAATTGTACTTACCTACTCCCCCCCAAAAAAAAGTGTTACTGCAATGCAATCATAACTTGGGAAAGTCTTAATGTCCTTCTGATAGAAGCTACATTATCATGCATAATCTGTATGGCTAACTTCGCGTACTTTTGTGTACACTGCGTTTGTGTATGTAAATGGTCAGTAAAATCAACAAATTCATAGCTTAAGACCAAAAGGCTCCAGGTCAGAACTCGGGAGATACAGTTCCAGTTTCTTCCTTTGACAAATTTTTGTGACCTCATTCAGATTACTTGATCTTTTGCTGTCTCAACTTTAGTGCCTTTGAAATTAACATAAAGCCACTTATTTCGTTCCTAAACTTTATCCACCCATCTTTGAGGCATAAAAGATAACTACTAATTTTAAATGTTCTCCTTAGCAGGGTTGGGAAGGCGTGCCATTCACGTTGCAGTGTCATTCAGAAAAGCTATCGAGGAGAAAAATGCAAAGGGTTCAGTTCAAAAGGAGATTGTACCATCATCTGCACATTGAATAGTGATTCTTGTCAGTGTGTGACATCAAGAAGAGATCCCTAGACAATCAAAGCTATGTAAACTTTGTTGAATTGACCTTTTCAATATCTGCTTTCAACATTAGAAGATAGTTCTAGATATGCAACTACTTCATATTCTGACTACTAAATGGCATTTATTTGTTAAAAATATAAGGTGACCAAAACTAAAAGTCCAGGCTTTAAAAGTTCTTTTATTGGGAAGAAACTTTGTTAGAATGTTATCTCGGATTTTCTCTGTCGAACCATAAAGTTAAGGAACAATTTGTTTTAACCATATGTAAAATCTGGGTCAGGAACGTGGTCAAAGATCTTCTTTTAAGCTAAGTCAGACAATGGTAATCTTCTGTGGTATTAGAAAACCCTTTCTGTGCTGGAATGCTTTAAGAGAAGTTGACTTTGTTGTTTTACACAACAGCGGCTGCTGTACAGAGCCACTGCTGACCTTGTAGCAGCTTTTTCCAATGTGTTAAGCACTGGTGAGGCCACGCCTGGGGTACTGTGTCCAGTTGTGGGTTCCTCAGTGCAAGAGAGCCACGGGCATCCTGGAGAGAGTGCAGCGAAGGGCCACAAAGATGATTAAGGAACTGCACCATCTCTCCTGTAAGGAAGGGCTGAGAGCGCCGTGGCTGTTCAGCCTAGAAAAGAGAAGGCTCGGGGGGCTCTTATTAATGCGTACAAATACCTGCAGGGAGGGTGCAGAGAAGACAGAAGCAGGCTCTTTTCCGTGGTGCCCGGTGCCAGGACCAGAGGCAACAGGCGCAAACTGAAACACAGGAGGTTCCTTGTGAACAGCAGGGAACACTTTTTTACTGTGAGGGTGACCGAGCCCTGGCACAGGTTGCCCAGAGAAGCTGTGGAGTTTACTATTGTCAGAGTGTCAGGTCTGTGAGGAGCCTGGGACAGCACCAAAAAACCCTCAAAAGGCATCAGAGCATAACTTCCAGAGGTCCCTTCCAACCTCAGCCGTTCTGTGATTGTTAATGATTCATGAACTGTGACATTGCAGGACCAAATTAGTTATGCTTTAATGCTTTAAGATCTGACTCTCTGACATAGCTATACTAAATCGATGCATTAGCGTAGGGAAGTGTGACTTTGCCATTATGCATAGTTAAAATAGTACTAGGACTAGGAACTTCTAGTTATATTATCTCACCTTTCTGAATCTGTGTGCAAGTCAATAGTTTGGCCTTTTAATCTCTAAAGGGCAGAATCCTGAGTTTCTGAGCCGATGCTGTGACAGCGGGGAAACCTGGGACCGTATTCAAGCAGTCTGGTTGTAGGGGCATGCTCTGGCCACATCCGTGTGCACCTCGGGACAGGCCCGGAGGGCTCACCAGCCCTGTGTAACACCCCGCTCCCTGTTGAAAGAAGATCGAGGCAGTTTTAGAGGATACAGCTGAACAATGAGGAGAGCAGAACTGCAGAGTTTGTCAAGAGCAGTGATCAACCTGCTCCACAGTTTAGATGCATCCCAAGACAGATGGGATGTATGGAAAACCTGGCTGTTCGTTTTGTTGATCACATAACAGCTTCAAAATGCTGTTTTGGAAAATCTAGTTCTAATCTAATTCAAAATCAAGATACAGCTTTGTTTCACCTTTTTTGTTTTGTATTTTAATCATTGCAAAGTCTTTTTTTCAAAGTTTCTTTGTATATTTACAGAGAAACACTTTTTTTGTGATGCTTATCACATGAGCAAATGAAATGGCTCCTCTGATGAAGAGGGCTGATGTCAGGGCAATGCAAGTAACTCGGTTGCTTTTGTCTGTGGAGCTCTGTAAGCTTTTGCTTTCATTAACTTAAAGTGAGAATTGTAAATGTTCTTCCTGTTAATATAAGCTGTATGCATTGTCTAGGCCTCTAAAGAATAATCATAAGAATCTGATAATCCAATGTGCAATTGAAATCCAAAACCCTGCCCATTTTATACTATTATATTTTAATGGGATTTTTTAGATTAGCTTGAAAGCCTTTTGTTGTATCTCTCCATTGTCTCTGACTTCACTGTGTCATTAAACGCTGTGCGCTCCAGATCAGATACCAGGAAGTTACACTTTTTCAAGGTTTTACAAACAGCAGACTTACTGTAATGTCACTCATTAACCAGTCATATGAGCTATTAAAAGCCCACTTGCCATTTACACAGTACTGCTCTTCCCAAGCAGGACTTTGAGAACCCTTGACTTCACCCTAGCTATGGCTGTATAGAAGAAGTATATGGTGTTTATGCCTGTTCAATGAAAGGTTATTAAGTAAAGAATACAACTCTAAGTGTATTTACAAACATAAATATACTTAGTGACATTTGATAGAATCGTAGAATAGTTTGGGTTGGAGAGATCCTTGAAAGGTTTTTTTCCTATTATTGAGGTCTTAAAGATGTGGCTATAAGATTGGTAAGTAATAATGCTATGAAATAACAAAAATCCGTTGTATAAATCTTTAATCCCTTGGCATTGTATTAGTTAGATACTTGCTGCTCTGATTTGTGACAGCATCCAAATAGCATACATAACAATGTAATAGGTAACGTAGTGGTTTTTAATACAAGTCACAAGCAGGTACTCCTAGGATGCCCTCAACCTTTCCTTTAAAGTCAGTCTATACAGATTTCTTACCTTTCAAGAGAATACTCTCAACCTTTCTTCTAAAGCCAGGGTTTAGTCAGATTTCTGATTTTTCCAAATGCATCTTTTGCAGCTTTGGCTATATAGTTGTTATCACTTCATTAAAAGGGTCATGCAGAGAATCGCGGTGGGTTTTCTGGGTTGCTTTTCCCAATTTTTTATAAATTTTTTTAATATTGATTCTTCCAAATCTGTTTTATGGTGATTGCAATAGTACTAAATATGAAAACATTCTGTTTAAATATATTAATCGGTAAAGGAAAGGTGAAGCTTCATTCCGATCTATAGGAAATAATAGGTATTATTGTTATGATTAGGAAAACCCCCAGAAAGCACTATTTAGCCACGCTGTTTGTAGATAATGAAGACTATTGTTTAGTTTTCATTAGTGCAGTTGTTTGTATAAAGAGTATTGTGGTACTGCTGCCTCAGGTGCCTGGTTTTGTGATTTCACGCTCACGTTGCTGCTTATGTAGTAGGCTTCTCTGTCATGTACAACAAATTTGGGAAGTTCAAAGAACTGATTTTGCATATTCATTAAAGGAAGCACTTCACACTAGCACAGACCCCAAACTGATGGTGCTTCTGTCTCTTCTCGGAAAGAGATGATATACAGCAGTATCTCATTGCAATATTATGGGAGAAAAGGCTTTTTTTTAGACCTTAGAAAAGTATTAATGAGATCTCATTCAGCTGGTCTAATAAAATTGTTCCATGGAACAGCTGTGAACTAGCAGCCCTGAAGAAGACTTCCAAATGAATGTGAATACAGACAAGGTATTTGGCAGCTTCCTCAAAACTTGTTCAGTTTGAAAGGTACGCTTAGGAAGCGAGAGGATGAGGGATCAGAACAGTGAGATTAAATACTTCAAATTATTACAAATTCTTCTTGTTTCTCAGAGCTCACCAGGGAGATTCCAGTGTAAGCTAAAGTAAATGATGGGGGTGGGAGTGGAGCAACTTAAACCACTGGCTGCTTTGGTAGCGATGGCTTGTTAGCTACACTATGGGGACTTTGGTTTATGAAGAGATTTTATGAAGCAAAACTTGGGTCCTGATGCTCTCAGTCCTCTTTTTTTTTTTTCCCTTCTTGTTACAACAAATTCCTTTTCTTGCAGGGTATTTAGTAGCTGCCTACCTGGTTTTACTCTAGTGGTGTTCAGCCCACACAAGAACATTTGGTCTAGACACAAATGAAGAGCTGATTTTAGCAGCGAAGAATCAGAGGGAGAGGTGTTAAATAGTCTTTAAAATTTCAATTTCTTTAGGCTTATGCTGTGTGATTTTACAGCCCTGTGTCTCTGGCCTTGCATTAACTGTTTTTCAGTTAACTCTGTAGTAGGGAGAAGCAGCTAAGAATGCTGACACATTAATATTATATCTTATATCTGCCTATATAGAGACAGACAAAAGTCTGTCTCTTGGAATATCTGGACTCGGAGATTCATGGGTGAGCAAGTCCAAATGATCCCCTGTGCTCCAAAGTAACAAAAAGAACTCAAGGGGTTCCTGCTGCCCCACTCCTCTATCCCGTCTCAAGGGCACCGAGTGAAGCTAGTTCCTCATGTCCTGTTGAGAAACTTCCCAGGAGTCTACGGCAATGCAGCACCAGAGAACAGCGTATTCCATCTCTAGCCACCTATTGAACCTCCCTCCCATCACTCACTTTAACAGGACTGTTATGACCATCACAAAGTTTTCTAAAAACAGATTCCAGTACTGTAGTTCGAAATACGCTGGATGCACTAAAGGAATACATGCGCAGTAAAGATTTGTGAAACAGAGTGACTGTTAAAATTGTAAAATAATTTTCATGTCGGATGAGTTTAAAACAAACAAAAAAAGAAACATCATCTCCTATTTCTCCCCAACAAGTTAGATTCTCATGTGAGGTCTTTATGACCAGGTCCCTTTGTAATTAAGGTATTATATATGTTTAGGGCCAAGTTTGATAACTTGCCTGTATAACTCTTAAAAGAATAACAGGCTTAGGGTAGTAAGTTTTGAAGTAAAAGTACCAGTCTGGGAATAGATCTAGATTTGGTGAGGAGTCCTCTAAATCATTAAAAAAATCTTATTTAAAAATCACTAAAATGTGGCTTAGAATAACAAGAGATATTCTAACTTTTCTAATCGGCTCAGACAATTCGACTGTCTAAGGACACTTAGTTTACCACTTTCTTCTGACATCTGATAGTGAGCTTTGAATATGGGTAAAGCTGCTGCTTTTCACAAAAAATAATTACTTTTCTACTGCTGTGCAGTATCCAGTGTGTTGGACCCTGCCTTTGCAAGGCTGAGCACATTCAGAATTGCCACTGGAATAATCCCACCTCCTTCCAGAACCTCTGCATATCCAGTGTCAGAGCCTGTTATTTCCTCTGCTGCCACGCTGGCTAGTGGACCAAGCAGAGAGAGGACATCAATGTCTTCTGGCTGCTGTGTTCCTTAATGGCTGCTGATGAGAAGTCTGAAGTCGAGTTTGGTATCTGTGGTTTAAGCTATAACTAAGATGAATCCTTAACACTAAAGGTAGGTAGGTAAGCAGAGGAGGAAAGAGGTGGTAAAGAAAAGCGATCTCTGTTTAACTTGGCAAGGCTTCTAATGCTCTACCTATAAATGTTACAGCATTTTTAGGAGACTGTTGTCTTTTAATACAAACCTCTGAATAGCACAGTTACCCTGCAGTTACCCTGCCCTACCCAGGATTTTCAGCTGTTGCAAGTAAGCAAATAAAACAGTTTCAAAGGTGTAGACTGAATTTGACTATTCATAAGCTGTGCTTTCATGGGTGTTGCCACTATACAGCTGAATAAGTCCCTAGGGGATGTTCTCTTCTCTCTCACGTTTCATTCTTAACAAACTGTATTTCAGTTCTGTGTGGCATGGCTTTCCCTTTTCAGGTCTAGTTCTGGGAGTTTTTGAGATACCACTATTTGGAAATCTGCTTTAAAAATTAAAAAATAGATAATGGTAATAAAATGTTGATGTTGCTTCTCTTCACATTGTTAAAACTTTTGGTATTCCCCTAAAGTTAGCGACTTGGAGCTTTGCCGTGCTCCTGCTTCTTTTGTATTCCTCTCTACAAAGTAATTGATAGCCTGACCTGGTTACCTTGCAAATCCTGTTGTGTGTCATGTTAACTTCCTCACAGAATTGTGTGTATATATATGCATGAAGACTTTCTTACAGGATTAAGGATTCTGGGTTTGGCCAGAAGTTTTCTCGCTCATCTATGGTCCTTTGTCTAACATCTGGTAACCAGGTGTGTCATAGCAGGAACAAGCCCTGAAGAGCTGTGAGGTTGTGCAGACACAAACATTTCACAGAAGCTGAGAATCCAGTCTGATAGATTTACAGCCGTATAAACAAAGACAAAAGTTTGTCTTAGCGGGATTACTCCTGTAGAAAGGTATTTCTCGGTGAGACTTGACCACCTTGTTCAGCGGGGCAGTGTAAACTCTCTGGGGTGTTGGTAAAGTATGGTTGGTTTGAACTGAAATAACATCCTATAGGGACTAAGCTATCACCAATATGAGTAAGATATTGTACACAGATGGTGGAATCCGGGCACTTTAATCCCCTCTGACTTGCTAAGAAGTAAGTCAAAGAAATGCAGATCGCCTTTCATTTCAATACAGTTTGGTTGAAAAGTGTAATGTGCTTTTGGCTTGCACTGTTTTACACCTGTAATTGCCGAGGATATTTTTTTATTATTAGAATCAGAATCATTTAGGTTGGAAAAGAGCCTTAAGATCATCAAGTCCCAACCGTTAACCTAGTGCTGCCAAGCCCACCACTAAACCATGTCCCTAAGCACCACATCTACACATCTTTTAAATACCTCCAGGGATGGGGACTCAACCACTCCCCTGGGCAGCCTGTTCCAATGTTTGACAACCCTTTCGGGGAAGAAATTTTTCCTCATGTCCGATCTGAACCTCCCCTGGCACAACTTGAGGCCATTTCCTCTCGTCCTATCGCTTGTTACTTGGGAGAAGAGACTGACACCCACCTCACTACAACCTCCTTTCAGGTAGTCGTAGAGAGCGATGAGGTCTCCCCTCAGCCTCCTTTTCTCCAGGCTAAACAACCCCAGTTCCCTCAGCCGCTCCTCATAGGACTTGGGCTCTAGATCCTTCACCAGCTTTGTTGTCTTTCTTTGGACATGCTCCAGCACCTCAACGTCCTTCTTGTAGTGAGGGGCCCAAAACTGAACCCAGTATTCGAGGTGGGGCCTCACCGGTGCCGAGTACAGGGGCATGATCACTTCCCTACTCCTGCTGGCCACACTAGTTCTGATACAGGCCAGGATGCTGTTGGTCTTCTTGGCCGCCTGGGCACACGGCCGGCTCGTGTTCAGCCGGCTATTGACTGATGTCCCCAGGTCCTTTTCCGCCAGGCAGCTTTCCAGCCACTTTTCCCCAAGCCTGTAGCGCTGCATGGGGTTGTTGTGACCCAAGTGCAGGACCTGGCACTTGGCCTTGTTGAACCTCATACAGTTGGCCTTGGCCCATCAATCCAGCCTGTCCTGATCCCTCTGTAGAGCCTTCCTACCCTCAAGCAGATCAATACTCCTGCCCAACTTGGTGTCGTCTGCAAACTTACTGAGGGTGCACTCAGTCCCCTCGTCCAGACCATTGATAATGATATTAAACAGAACTGGCCCCAGTACTGAGCCCTGGGGAACACCACTTGTGACCGGCCGCCAACGGGATTTAACTCCATTCACCACCACTCTTTGGGCCCCGCCATTCAGCCAGTCTTTTACCCAGCGAAGAGGACGCCCGTCCAAGCCATGAGCAGCCAGTTTCTCCAGGAGAATGCTGCGGGAAACGGTGTCAAAGGCTTTACTTAAAGTCTAGGTAGACAACATCCACAGCCTTTCCCTCATCCACTAAGCGGGTCACCTTGTCACAGGAGGAGATCAGGTTAGTCAAGCAGGACCTGCCTTTCATAAACCCATGCTTGACTGGGCCTGATCACCTGGTTGTCCTGCATGTGCCTCGTGATGGCACTCAGGATGATCTGCTCCATAACCTTCCCCGGCACCGAGGTCAGACTGACAGGCCTGTGGTTCCCTGGATCCTCCTTCCGGCCCTTCTTGTAGATGGGCATCACATCTGCTATCTTCCAGTCAACTGGGACCTCCCTGGTTATAGCCAGGACTGCTGATAATGGATTGAAAGTGGCTCGGTGAGCACTTCTGCCAGCTCCCTCAGTACCCGTGAGTGGACCCCATCTGGCCCCATAGATTTGTGTGTGTCTAAGTGGTGCAGCAGGTTGCTAACCATTTCCCCTTGGATTATGGGGGCTTCATTCTGCTCCCCATCCCTGTCTTCCAGCTCAGGGGGCTGGGCACCTGGAGGAAACTGGTCTTACTATTAAAGAATGAGGCAAAGAAGGCATTAACTGCCTCAGCCTTTGCCTCAGCCTTTCTCACTATGTTTCCCCCCCACATCCAGTAAAGGATGGAGATTTTCCCTAGCCCTCCTTTTGTTGCTAAGGTATTTATAGAAACATTTTTTGTCTTTTACGGCAGTAGCCAGATTCAGTTCTAGTTGGGCTTTGGCCCTTCTAATTTTCTCCCTGCATAACCTCATGACATCCTTGTAGTCCTCCTGAGTTCCCTGCCCCTTCTTCCAAAGGTCATAAACTCTCCTTTTTTTCCTGTGTCCCAGCCAAAGCTCTCTGTTCAGCCGGGCCAGTGGTCTTCCCTGCCGGCTCGTCTTTCGGCACATGGGGACGGCCTGCTCCTGCGCCTTGAAGGATTTCCTTCTTGAAGAATGTCCAGCCTTCCTGGACTCCTTTGCCCTTCAGGACTGCCTCCCAAGGCACTCTGTCAACCAGGCTCCTCAACAGGCCAAAGTCTGCCCTCCGGAAGTCCAAGGGAATAGTTCTGCTGACCCCCCCTCCTTACTTCTCCAAGAGTCGAAAATTCTATCATTTTGTGATCGCTATGCCCAAGACGGCCTCCAACCATCACATCGCCCACAAGTCCTTCTCTGTTCACAAACAACAGGTCCAGCGGGCGCCTTCCCTAGTCGGCTCGCTCACCAGCTGTCTCAGGAAGTTATCGTCCACACACTCCAGGAACCTCCTGGACTGTTTCCTCTCTGCTGTGTTGTATTTCCAGCAGACACCTGGTAAGTTGAATTCCCCCAGCAATCGTGAGACTTCTCCCAGCTGCTTACAGAATATTTCATCTGCCTCTTCATCCTGGTTGGGTGGTCTGTAACAGACCCCATCATGATATCTGCCTTGTTGGCCTTTCCCCTGATTCTCACCCATAAACAGTTGACCATTTCATCACCATCGTCAAGCTCTACACAGTCAAAACACTCCCTAACATACAGGGCTACCCCACCGCCTCTCCCTCCTTGCCTATCCCTTCTGAAGACTTTGATGTGGTCCTAAAAATCAAAAAAAGCAAAAGAATTTTATTGCTCTGAGCAGGACAGACACATCTAGTAGAATAAGCTGTACTTACAGGTTTGATTTTTTCTGAATAACATACCTGTCACTGTGTCTTGTTCCTAGGCAAACAGAAAATGCTGTTTATGTATTTCTTTATAGCGATTTCTTAGTCTCCTATTCCTGTTAGAAGATATGAACAGCCTGTCAAGGGATGTACACTCTGCTGAAGGCCCACGGTGGCCAGGAAGGTGCTAATGGGCTCCTGTGAGTCCCGAGCTGTTGCAAAATACCCTTTCTAGGTATTGTGTTTGGTGGAAAAAACATGAAAAGGAAGAGGCAGAACTACATAAGCAATTAAGCAGGAATGAAAGTGAACTTCTAGCTTTCCTTGTCTGTGGAAAGGCCATCTGATTTGGGTTTTTTACTGCCTGTGAATATGCTCAGAGTCTGTTTTTTAAAAAGGTGGTGACCCTTCCTGGGACCACAACCTGTTTTTAAAACTCTGCTCAGTGCTAGAATATTGCTGAATGAGGCTAGGCCTCACCTGTCACTATCTGAGTGTTGTTTTTCTTGCCTCTGTTGTTTATCAGAAACATAGCAAGGCAAGGCTGATTCCAGTGGTACAATTGTGTTGGGGAGGGGGGGGCCTGAAAAAAAAGTTTCATTTCTCATGTGTGAACAAAGGAGTCTTGTAATCTACTCTTCTGTCTGTATAGAGCAGAAAGCATCATCACAGGACTCAAGGGCATATAAACTGCAGCTTAATGAGTTAACATATTCGCCTGAGCTGCCAGAACTGACTTAGGGCATGCTACTAGCCCAAGGCAAGCTACGTACGTGGGGCCTGGCTGCGTGATCTTCTGTAGTATTTCCAGATCCACTGGAGCAACAGTGATAAGACTCCAGGGGTGGTTTTTTCCACGTGTGAGGAAGTAGAGTGAAACACTGCTGCTGCACTCCTGGTCTTGGCAGATCAAAGGCGGCCTCTTCCTAACGGGGAGGGTAGGTTGGTCTGCAGTTTTCTTCCACAAGGGAAGCCAGTTATTTAGCTTAATTAGAGTGAAGTTATATTATCAGCGAAAAAAGAAATTTAAAAAAATAACCAGAGAGTATGAAGGTATGGGTTTTAGTGATGCAGTACTTCAGACAGGTGAGCTATACCAAGGCATTTTTCTTTCTTACGGTGGACTGCACAGCTTTCATTTGTAAGCTTACATTTTTCCTTGATTTTTTGGGGGGTTCATTTTGGGGAGGCGAGGGGGGGGGGAGAAGAAATGAGGAAGATAATTCTAAAGATGATTAATCATGGCAAAACTAGAATTGTTTCAACTTTGCTAGTTTTCTGTTGGATACCTTTTTCTGTATTGGCTAAGTTTGGGATGTTTACATTTCCACTTATGTTAGTGCATAGAAATTAATTGGTAGAGATGATATTCGAACTGAGATATAAGATCACATTTTAATGAGTAACTTATTGTATGCTTGACGATCATTAGCAGAGATTAACCTATCGGTCAAAATCCAAGGTACAGCTCATGATTTTGTATACGGCAGCTATGTCGCTCTGATCTGATACTAGACTTGTAATTTTTTTATTGATCAATATACACATTTCCATGTATTCATCCAAAATACGGGTGTTTCTCATTTGAAAAATGATTGTGCAAAAGTGTCATTTTCTTTAATTTTATAACCACAGCTGTCTAGCACATTCAGTTTCAGTGACCCTGACAGTCTCCAACCAGAATTCAGTTCACGGCGACAGAGTTAACTCGGTTTCAGTTACAAAAATTACTAGTGCTGCTAAAAGGGTAGGCAGATGTCAGCTGTCGTTTGGACGAGTAGCCTGGGGGAAGTCACAGATCTAGTCGATTGTATCAGCAGGAGTGTGACTGTTAGGACAACTGCAGCTTTTCTGCCTGTGTTTACTCGAAGGACTTTAGCACAAAACTAACTCATGTTATACTGTACTAGTCGTGTCATCCTTGTGCCAAATCAAACAGTGGATTTCAGGTTTGAATGACAAAACTTCTGTTTCGGGCGGAAAAGTTTGATGTGAGGATATTTAACAAATTTATAGATCGGGCTTTAGTTATGTTTAGTTAGTAGGTCCGGGGTGGTTAAGGATGCCCTTTGGAATTTTGACTGTTCTGAAAAAGAATCAGCTGTTGAATGAGACTTGTAAGAAATTTTGGGAGGATTGCCTGAAGGGAAGGTTATTGCAGAGGTAAAAGAAGCACAGGTCATCCTCACAACTTGATCATGCTGCTACACAGACTAAAAATGACTATTATGGGGGGAGGGGGGGGTAAAGAGGCAGACAATAAGAGCCAGAGTCACAAAGACATTAAGAATATTGAGAGAGATCAATAATGTGACTGAGTGCTCAAAACCAGGTATTTATTAAAATTTGAGATTGCCTAGGATATTGAAGTCATTCATGTAGGGCTGGCAGATGGCACAAGACCTAGGAGAGGTGTGTACTTTTCTACAGTGAAATCTGGAAGTTGAGCAGGAACTCCCAAAATAACTTTAGGATGCCTAATTGAATCATAGCCATGCTATGATGGTTTCAGAGAGTTGGACGTCTAAATGTTTGGGCAAATTAGGCTTCGGTTCCTGTTGTGTCCTATTCTGGTCAGAATTTTGTTCTTTCAGAGTTTTGTTCCAGCTCTGGGATGCTTCCACAATATGTTACATTATGGTCCTACAAAACCAACCTGTATAAATCTCACTATTTCACAATTCGCTTCCATTGGGATAAGTTTGGGCCCTATCTGAGATACTGTATTTTATTACTGATTATTGGGGGAAATAAGGAGAGAATGGGCTTAGGTGAAATATGTTAAGTATCACGGGTGAGAAGTTGCTGTCTGATCCCAGATGGGACTTTTAAAAGATGCTGTATTTTTCCTCCGGTGTGAGCTGGTCAAATTCTGAGCTATTCAACTTAATCTAAGGTCCAGAAGGTTTCCTTAATACTGCACAGTTATTGTAAAAACAGTGTTATTAGTCAAGTTAAAAGAAAATTATAGCTGCACTCTTGTTCCAAGCACAGCTGGTCATGTGTAGGATAGTGAAAAAATGATGCATACTGAATTCTTAAGTCCTAGTTGTTTCCAAATGGTCCACATTAAAAAAAAAAAAAAACAAACAAAAACAAACAGCCCAAAAACATTCATTCTGAAAGTTCAGTCATGCATGCACCCTGGAACTGCTGTCACAGCAGGAAGAGCCTAATTTGGGCAGCTTGAGTAGCATGATTGCTCACAGCATTGCAGCAGACTCTAGGTCAGTCCTCTCAAGGTCTCACGGCAGCGGGTTTTTTAGTGTTTTTTATTTTCTTCCAGGGAATTATGATGTGTAGGCAAGCTTTTCTATATTGTCTATATTAATAGTATTCAGAAAAAGGAAAAAAAAATTAAAATGCCTGTTGTCTTGAAGTCCTTTCAAAAAGAATGAAACAGAATCTTCCAAAGCTCAGGAACAGTGGTGATACTTAGAAAATAATGAAAGAATGCAAGAATTTAGAAGTATTCACCTCTTTTTTTTTTTTTCCCAGGTAAATCACTTTTGACTATACAGCACTTCTTCTATTCAACAATTCTATTTCTGCCTAGATCAAAACTATAGTCCCCTTTCTGCATTCAGTAGTACTCACTAAGCAGTGTAACATGTAATATTTGTACATCGGAAATGCTGAAAACAGTGCTGCTAGACTCAAACTAGAGAATGATGGATGAATAAGAGACAAAAGAAGAGGAGTTTGCATTAGTTTTTGACAGCTATAGTCACATTTGTTAATTTACAGTAAAGTTTTACAATGCACGAAGTCATAGAATCGTAGAATAGTTTGGGTTGGAAGGGACCTCTAAAGGCCATCTAGTCCAACCCCCCTGCCGTGGGCAGGGACATCTTCCACTAGAGCAGGTTGCTCAGAGCCCCGTCCAACCTGACCTGGAATGTTTCCAGGGATGGGGCACCCACCACCTCTCTGGGCAACCTGGGCCAGTGCTTCACCACCCTCAGCGTAAAACATTTCTTCCTTAGATCTAGTCTGAATCTACCCCCCTTTAGTTTAAAGCCATTCCCCCTTGGCCTGTCGCAACAGGCCCTGCTATAACAAGTTTGCCGCCAGAGTCACGTTTGCATACAAATGGGATCCTTCTCCCGTCCTCACTGGGGAGTGTACACCAGCACTTCCAGCGCATATAGGGGCTGGCTGTGGGAACGGGGGGAAGTCTAAGTAATACTGTGAATAAAACTAGATGAGGTCTAAGGCAGAATATCAGAGTTAAGTAAGGACCTTATCGCTGCTTTTCAATATGTAAAAGAGACTTCCAAAAAAGCCAAAGACTTTTTACCGGGGCAGGTAGTGACAGGACAAGGGGCAACGGTCTTAAACTGAAAGAGGGTAAATTTAGGCTGGATATAAGGAAGAAACTTTTTTAGGATGCAGGTGGTGAGACAGGTTGCCCAGAAAAGTTGTGGATGCCCCACCCCTGGAAGTGTTCAAGGTCAGGCTGGACGGGGCTTTGAGCAACCTGGTCTAGTGGAAGATGTCCCTGCCCACGGCAGGGGGGTTGGACTAGATGATCTTTAAAGGTCCCTTCCAACACAAACTATTTTACGATTCTGTGGTTCCAAGCATCTCTTAGGCTACTCCATCCAGGCTATGGGCTGCCTTCCTGAAATAGGATTTTCTGTTTTAATTATAAATTTTGCCATAGTCCAATATCAGGTACTTGGGATAGGTCAAAATTGCAGAAATAATTAAATGTAACTACGTCAGTGATTACTGCTGATACAGCTAACTTATGCATTAATCACAATTATGTAGTATTAAGGATGTGTGAAGTCACAAGGTAACAATTAAATGGAAACTGTTTTCCCTGTAATTAAATGGGCAGTATTACTTTTTAATAATTAAAATTTGAACCTTAAAATAGTCAGAAGCATTTCTTCACCACTGTGATTATGTATCTTAACAAAGCATTATTATTTCAGTTCTGGAAGGTGTCTGAAAATGCAAGTGACAGCAAATTATGCATAACTACTTAGTCTTAGAAAAGCAAAGGTCTGATTTTTTTTTTTACTTCAGTTTTAAACAAAAAATGTTATTTGAGGAATAAGCTGGCTTAGTTTATGTTTGCAAGACTTAGAGGATTGAGGCAGTATGATCAAGTTGTAAGTATATAGAATACTTTAGCAATGTAAACTTTTCTAAAATATCTTTATTTTTTAATACTTTTTGGGTATTAATTTTTTTCTGCAGCATGTTTCATAGGCTTGCATCTCATTAATGCTCTTATTGTAGTAATAGCAGATGCAGCTCTTTCTGTCTCTTAAAAAAAATGCTTTCACTGCAGAGCTGACGCTGCTATTACCCTCCTGTGGACATATATTTCCATACCTCTCAATCCTTATAGAGAATGTCCAGCTGAAAGTTATATAGCCTGTGAAAGTGGAAAAATGTGGCATCCTCTCAGATTTTCTTGCTATTAAACAAGTAATGCCCTAACATGCAGATAACCAACGATGTCCTTGTATTACGCGTACATTACCTTTCTCAGGCAGTGGAAGCAAATAATAAAGACGACCCAAAGAACTAGCTGTGCTGTCAGCACTCCACAGAAAACATGCATTAGTGTTATTAGGCAATAGCTACGTTTCTCAAGTCCAATCTGTTCCAGCCTAACTCAACTGGAACTGAGGTTGCTGGGAATAGCAGTTAGCTACGTAGTTAAAAATAGCACCTTGTCGTTTTTATTACTTTTGCTCCTTGGATAGGAAAATTATTATCATTCAGAAGAGGCTATATAAGTAATATTCTGTACGCAAGTACTTATCTGTCTATATACACATAATATTATAGACAACAATACATAGTATAAAAATGGCACGTAGGTTCTAAAAAAAACCACCTAAGGTAATTAAGATGGATAGTTTCCATTTCTGTAAGTAAAAGGATAATCCTCTTGGCATCACACATTTAAAACCAAGCAACCATAGATACAACTATGCAATTTTTTTTTAAGGCATAGTTTAGTAAATAAAAATACAGCTTCACAGTATTTCATCTGCCACCCTAAATAGATGTATAGGTTTTGTTTAGTTGTTTTGGTTTTTATAATTAGGACTTGACCTTTTGTTTGCTCTAATATTTGGTCAGGGACTGGGTGACTTACGTGATACAGTGATATCAACTTGTGCAGAAGCCTGGGTTGGGTCTGAACTTGTGTTGAATCTTCCTGTTGCATCAGCTTAAGACAGGGTTGGCTTTTATTCTCTTGAATTCTTAAATTACTAGAGCTGTAATGCAAGCTTACTCATATTCTTCTGATTCATATTCGATCCAAGCTAATTCATATTCTTTTACTGATCATGTAGAGGCCATATCAACAATTAAAAATATGGAAGTGTTTTCTAGCAACAATGCTGTTATACCACAGGTATTAACTGAATCCAGCTCAGGTGTGCTCAGCATCACATCAGCCCAGAATTCCTAGCCATAATCTCTACTAATACTCAGCCTATCGCCGATATAGCTGTCGCTATGTAATGGGGAGTTGAATAGTTCTCAGCTGTATCCATAGTTAAAGATAACTTGCCAATGCTGTTTATAACTGTTGACTCAGTAAAAACAGACAGTGGCCAAACCCTAAGACTTGTTCTTCATGGACCGTGGCCAGTAGAACCAGCAGTGAGACTTCTGTAGCTCAGAAGAATAGCTGTGCGGAATACAAAAGCTGACCATGCAAACTGATGCACAGAAAGGAGTAGTAATCAGTTCACGCTGTCTTTAGTTGGTGGTTGTGTTCTTTCATTAAAAGTAAGCAGCTTTAATTTTTAATGTGCCTGAAAGGCACATTTGCTGAATGTCATTCTTGGCTGTATCGTCGCATCTTAAAGAAGTGCATTTGGACGTGATTTGTGTTACTGGCACAAGTGTCATCTGAAGAGCTTTAATAACTTCCTTCCAGGGAGCCTTAAAGCCATGACAATCACACCATCGATAGAACCACATCCGCTTTTAATGTCTTTCTGTATGTAGTTCTTAGAAAAGGGCCCGATTCCATGTGGGGAAAAAAAAAAGTAACTGCTTGCCTTCATTATGGAGGTGTACTAAGTAACGCAAGTAACCGACCTGAAAGGAGGTCAGTACTCACAAATTTCAGATCTTTCTATAAGGAGAAAAGGGGATCCCAAGAAGAGGCTTGGATAGTGAATGGCCCTGGAAAAGAGGAAGCCTGCAGATAAAAGCGGTAAAGGAAAGCTACATGTTTTTCCCCTGGAAAAGTTGATGTTATTTACGAGTAACAGAGAGGTAGGCTTTCTGATGTGTGGCTTTTCTGGTAGGGTACCTGCTGTCTATAATTCTAATCTGATTTGACCGATTTCTGATCGACCATATTTCAGTAGATTGTCTCCTGTTCCGCCCTCATCCATATTGTAACTCTGACGAGCTGAAGAACTGTTATGTATAGAATATTGCACTTCATCCCTGTTACTTGGAGAATCACTTTTTATCTCAGCGTTGGTTATAAATACATTTCAAATTACTTTACCAGTACTAAATCAGTTGGGGATTTTTCCCTGTTGTATTTGTCACAACCATGTGATTATGAAACGAATTTTATGAAGCATGGCAAGTCAGTAGTACTAATTTATTAGTAGTAAAAACATGCCAAGCACTGAATAATACAAATGAAATAGATTAATTCTGTGAGAAGCTGATCCATCCTGATACTCACCGATGTAGTTGGATTACTGTCTGATCATTTGACTGACGCTCGTAATTCAAGCACTAAGTATAGACTAGGATTGTGGTTTCTGCTCCTTAGATGTTGTAGGGAGGAAAAACAGCAACATGAGCTTCTAGTAGAACAGGACGGTATATTTCTTCATTCCTTCCCCCTGCCACCCCCCAACTACCCGTCCCCCCAAAAGTAGGGGAAAGACATACCTCTCTCTTTTCAAAATAAATGTCAAGCGTGGAGGGTAGAGGGTGAGGCTATAGAAGTAGGTGCTGGTAGGAGACTGCCTTGGAGTATGTTCTTATATATCCTGTTGGCTGTCCATAGGGTGGACCTTGTTGTTTCCATTGTGAATAAATGCTCGCTGAAAATATGTATTTCCCCATGAATACCAGCTGGCGTATTGCCATGTAACCTGATATGTTAAGAGCTGAACACTCCTTTATTTTTCACCACTTTGTGGAAAGCACCTCCTGCGAACATAGCTGTTCTTTTACAGGAGCTGGTCTCGCTCTCTACCGCAGCTCTATTTTGAAACCGAGAAATATTTGCGGCAAAAGTTTCATTTGCAATGTGTGAAACGTTTGTTTCAACAAATAAATCTTTCTGAAGACTCGGGGGGGGGGAAAGAATTAATGATCAACTTCACTTATATTAGGAAATATCATAAAACTCATTAATGACAGAAGCAGCCCCAACGCTATGGTGTTTTCGTTCTACTCTTTTGCTTTTTTCTTATCCAGTGTCCTAAACCATAAATATAATTTGTTTTCTGAAGACTTTTTGGAAATGGTATATATCACTTGATGTTTGTACTACATTTGACAGTCCTATAGACATTCAAAGAGATAGTGAAGTGGAAATTTATTATTGCCTAAAAAATATTTTGAAAGCAGAAAAGGAACACTTGAATGAAAGATATTAGCCTCTAGAAAAAAAGTGTGATTTCTTATTTTTAAGCCATTTGACTGACTGTAGTTTTAATGCCTCCCTACTTCTATTTAACTAGGGGGAAAAAAAAAGCAGGAAGGATCTGAATTTTCTTTTAAAGCTCCAAAGGTAAGAGGAGGAAAAACAAAGGAGTGTATTCTCACTTTGATTAAATCCACCCCAGCGTCAAGAGTTTCAGCAAGGCAAATGTGCTACGTGTAGTCTATTTCAGTGTAACTTTTGAGACTTGCATGTGATGAGTGCTCAGAGTCCTTTGCCTGGGAGGGTTAATTCCTCCCTCCAGAAGTTCAAGATTTAAAAAGTGTGCTAAGTGAAAGTAGCATAGAACAAAGTGCTTTGATACTGCACTGGATTTTTTTTTTTCTGACAACAAAGAAACACATTCATTGTATATAATGCATTTCTCTCACAGTTCTGGAAAAGCTCATTGTTTATTCATGAAGGAAGGTCAGCAAGGCCTGGCTAATCCAAGCATTTTGGTTTTTTAATTTCTTTCATAAAAGGGATGATTCTTGCCGCATGAAAAAAAAAGATTCATAGGAAAATGTGTGTGGCTTGCGGAAGGGAAAATGAATGGAAGATGCAAAGTGGGTATGTGTTCAGAGGAATTTTAAATCAGACCAGGTTGTATTTTTCAATTGCATTTTTTTTGTTCTTCGTGACCACTGACACCAATATCACTTGCATTTTAATTTTCTTACCTGCATTGTAACTGGCCTCTGGTTCTACCAAGTACTTCAGATGTATAAGCCTTTTTTTTTTTTGCGGCTGGTAGGGCTGGGTCCAGTGAGAAAAACCTGTAATTTGAGACTTCCAAGGAAGAATTCTGGTATAGGAACTGGCAAAACCCCAAAAAGATGTAAAAACCAGAAAGACTGGAAACACGTGTATTAACAAAAGTTAAAATGATGATGGGTGAAGAGAAAAAAATTATACAGCAGGGGACAAGTTCAGGCGCTTTACCATTTTCAATTGGGAGAGCTAGTTCTTTAAACTTTTTCTCTGGAAACATGACCCTGAGGTTACGCAGACGTTATCTGCATCGTTTTAATGACCGAGGAACACCGATTCTATCAAGTAGGAAGGAAGAGGTATATGTAGTAGATGCCATGACCTCCAAGCCGCTTGGCACACAGTGCAGTCTACCATTTCCTGGACTGCGCCTCTGTGACGGATGCGCAATATTGCCTTTTGGTTTGTGCCCAATGTAATTTAAGAAGCAACCGGCCTGTCCTTTTTTTCTTACCGCGTTGCTTCTTACCTTGTATATTGCCCTTGAAAAATTAAAAAGCCTATTAGATAGCTTAAATAATTTAATTAGAAGAAACCGAAGGGCCAGAACTCCTCCTAATCCTACTGAAATGAGAATAAAATGCCAAACTAAAGGAAATTTCGGTTCCCCAACACTTCATCCTGACAAGGTTCTAGTGCACAATGATAAAATTTTCCATTCTCAATTATTAAAATCCACTTCAGCAGCAATTCACAAATCTTGTGGAACACTATTATCTACTTTTAATAATTTCTTTCTAAGAGCATGTTGTTAAGGCTTCAACGTTGAAGGAAATGTAGCCAATAAACGCTGATTTATTTTATTTTTTTTTAAGGCGGCACTGAAGGCTTTTTCTTATTGACATTGTTAGGGCAGCTGCCTCTGTTTTGATTTAGAGTTATTGTTCAGTGTAGCTGAGAGAGTGAACTGAGACACCGACAGTGTGGGAGTACGCCTCAGACAGAGATATCAAGTGAGCTATTTGAGCTGGTTATTAATTGTTAATTGTCTACTGATCCTTAAACTAGATACCTAAACTGAAAAGACCACTATCAGCAACCGATGCAAATTATATGGATCCTGTAGGGGTGCAGGCCCTACAAAATAAGTGGGATAATAAATTTTTTATTGCCTATTTGAGCTTTCATATCTAGGCAGTTGTCCTAGTGTGGGCCTCCAAACCCAAACTTGTTCTGAATTCACTCGTAACTAGAAGATAACACTTGAATTGAAACTGCGTTAATGGCTGCATGTTGACCAGTTGTCCATAAATATTGTTGGGTTTCCGATGTCAAATATAGTTCCTCTAGGATAGCCCAGTACAAAAACTTGACTGACTTGGTGCTTACCAGGAGAACGGTCTCTATGCTACCCTGATGTTTCCATGTCTCTCTTGAACCACCTGCCTATTGTTCTTTAAAATTCTCAGCCTGACAGTTTTCAATGCTGTGGTGCGTTTAGAGCTTGTTGCTGGTACATCTCCATTCAGGTACTGCCTACCATTTTTCTGATGTAGTATTTTACTTTCCAGGAGAAGGCTTAGCATCTTCAAATGGCAGAAGGAAACGAAAGAAATAGATTTCGTCTGACTATTGCTCTTTCCAAGTAGCAGTGACTACAAGCCCAAAAGCTGAAAATATTTTTGTCTTTAGAGGTTCTATGGCTGTAGTTGTTTATTGTCAAATGCCAAAGCATGAGAGCTCCTCAGGCTGACCAGTCATTTGGGACGTCCTGCAGCCCCCAGATGAGCCCTGCTTGCCTTGTCTCTATGGAGGGTAGTTGTAGCAGTTTTCTTCAGTTGCTGCTGAGTGAAATAGCTGAAAATCTTCAAAAAAACCTTGCAAATCGGCCATAACGTCCTCTCTAACCAACGTCATTGGTTACTGTTGCTTGTAATGATGTGGATTGGGGTAGGGAGGCAGAGTAGGCACCTGGAGACTTCTATAGGATAGGGGCTTTAAGGTAGAGCCAAGCGGATCTGGAGGGGGCTTCTCGACAATAATGCTGTGGCTGTCCCTGCAGTGTGCGTGGAGCAGGAAAAAACATCTCCTTCCTGTCCCTTTTTAAAACAGCCAAAACCAACTTCAAATTTACCATCCCCTCACAAGCATCCACAGCAAAACTGCCCAAGTAATAGTGATAATCATTGGGATACCAACTTAACTGAAGAGTTGGAGATCTTGTAGATCTTCTCTCTAAACTGGAAATTCTAGGTGCCATTTCAGCTATGCTATTATTAAGACTTCAAGACAATACGATGCTATGGTTGTTCATGAAGGTTACCAGTACTGTTGTGGTTGAGGTTGTTATTGTTTGGTGAAGGAGTTACTTGTATTCAACACGATACAGATGCTGTATTTAATGATCAAACTCCTCAAAATGTCACCTATTTGCTTTCAGTGCTATGAGATAACGTGCTTGTGTTGGGATTTTGTAGTGCCAAGTTGGAGCAGTCCTTGGTTTATGTCCATGTATGATTTCCTTGATTATTGTGTATGCCAGAGGAGAGAAGCACTGCCGGAAACACGTTACATGATGTTGTTTGGTGACAAGATACGTTGTTCCCCTAAAATGAGCCTGTTTGGGTTTTTTTATTTAATAAAAAAAATGAAGTATTTGGCTACCTGTACATCAGATATTTTTGGACAGAACTGTGGTAGCTTAGGAGAAGAATGGGAGCAAAGACAACACTCACTCAAAGGGATGGATCAAGCTATGATCTTTAAAGCCAATATGTAAGGGTGGAGTAAACTTCAGTAGTCTGAGTCAGTCTCGGACATCAATGAGTAGGCCGCTTCCCACCCTTGGACGTAATTCTCTTTTTGCAAAGGGTGGTGGCCATTCTTAAGGTGAAGACATCAAATTACATGTCCCCCCCTTTTTTTTTTTCCCCTCCCATTCTCACAAATGATCTCTTAATCATTGTCGAAAAAATCTTGCGCTGGCACCTCGCCTATCCCACAGTAGTCTGTCATGATGAACCAAAATGGTTTGGTATTGACGGTGCTCTTCGCATTACACAGATATCTGAGGACAGAATGCTAAATCTTTGATCCTTCTGGGTGCAGCAGCGCTTTTTGTCAAGTCACAGCACATGCTGCTGTTCCCTGCAACGTGGAAACCCGACTGAAAAGCTGCCTTTCCTCATGGAACGTTAAAAGTCTATACAAATGAATAAGGATAATACCATTCTCTGAATAACAACTTGATGAATAAAATAGCAATTTAACTTGAACCACGTGGATTTTCTTTTTGTTTGGGTTTGGGTTTTTTAGGTGGTTTTCTGTTGTGGGTTTTTGTGTTGGTTTGTTTTGGTTTTTTTTGCAAAGCCCTGGATGAAATACTTGCAGTGCATCTCCCACGTCCTTTGTGGTCTGTTTTTTCTGAGGCTTGGGTATAGATTTATTCAGTACTCTGGAAGCTACCAGCTGACATCCATTAACTATAGCTTTGTGTTGATAACACTTTCAGTACTATAACATACCAAATAATTTACTGTTTTCTCTATCCCACCTAGTATCATAAACTCTATTATCTATTTTTCTATTTCAAAGTGTAGTTTTATGTTTAACTGAAAGCCAGAACAGTCTTCTGTCAGATGTGATGTTTTTCAGTGCCTGAAATTGCAAATGCCAGCCTCATCTGTCTTCCATCTTGCCTTTTCCAGTCTTGCATAATGGAACTGCAGCAATTTCACCCATTTCCTTATTATTCTTTGATCCAGTATATCCGCAAGTCCCCTTTTGGAGACAAACATCAATAGGATAATTAGGGACTTAATTTCCTTTCATATACTTTGAGGTAAGACATTTAGCTAGTAAGGGGTAGTTGCATTTCTGCTTCAGTTTGCATGTTCTGTCTTACTGAATCAGCTGTACTTCAGCTTGGCTGAATGCATTCTTGAATCCTTTGGGGATAAACCAAAGCTCACCCAAGACTACCTCCTGGCTATGGTATCGTAATTCATATAACAGTGCTGAGGAGAAATCTCAACACGAACACAAGCAATAACTCTAATGTCCTGTTCCTGATTACATGCTATTACATGCATGTGCATAAAACACTATTTTTAGTCTTTTAGTGTAGTGTTCATTGTTTTCTTGGGCTTCACTGAAAAGTAGCAGTTAATACCTAGGGTGTCCTTTTTTTAAGTGTCAACTTTCCAAACTTACTCTATACAGTCTGCACTGTCCTTTCTTTTATGATTTTTTTTTCCTTTATCTCTAACCGTTAATTAGAATATTGAGTTTCTTCCCTCACCATAATGGGCACATATTTCTCACCAACTCAGATTTTAAAATAAGCAGAAATCTTTCACAAGCCTTAAACTGATGCCCCTGTGATTTACGACGGTTTGCTAAGAGCCCCTCAAAATATGGTAGCAGTTTGTTCTTATCAACAAAAGCTGAAAAACTGTTTCTTTTGAAGAGGGATAAGTGCCAATCTGCTAATTGCCTTCCCTTCTCCTTTGATCTTTCTGACCAATTTTTCTTAACATTGCAGGACTTCTCTGAATTCAGAAGTGAAAGGAGGCGTCTTCTAATCAGTGTTAATGCTCTGCATAATTCTTTTTCCCCAAAGAAGCCACTTCATAGCTCAGCTGAGCAAATGTGTTTGAAAACACAATCTGGGTCATCTAAACAATAAAGCAGCCAGATGTCAGGAAGTATGTTCCCTTCCAGTTTTCTTTCCAAGGCAAAATTTAGGAAGTTAAAGCAGATTTAGCATGTGTATTTGCGTGGGTATGAGAGATTTTGTAGCTCATTAAATAGTATATCCTGTTCTGGTTGTACCCTTGGTGGTGAGGATGCGGGCCATCGATGGGGTCCACTAAGACGCTGTTGACCTCCTTGCTTTGGCATAGGAGTACGCAATAAAGATGAAGCTGCAAAGTTGCTGACAGATGCACTTCCTATCATTCATCTGATCTGAAGAGACTCTGAATCAACAGAATGAAGATCTCAGGGCTACCTTGCTGCAAACAGCTACGCCCTTCAGAATGATACCTTTGTCCTTCAGCGCTCGTTCAAGTGCTTTTGGAAAACGATAGCCTGAGCATTAAAATAGCACAGAGCATCCAAGTCCTCAAGAGTAGGGGGGGAAAAATACAGATTTAACATAAAATGATACAGTATTGTTCTCTTCTTTTATCCCTTTTGTCTTTCATTTCAAACAGGGTTGGCTTTTTTTATTGGTAAGGCTATTCCTTCTGTAGCTGCATCATTGTGTTTAATTGCTCACGCTCTGTTTTGCGTGTTGTATATAAAATTTAAACCTATGTGTGCGCAAGTCCCTTCCCTACTGCAACTGCGGAAATACACAGTCCAGTTCAGATGCCATCAGTGATTGCAAATAAAAGCATTGACAGCTTACATCTCAGAAGTTGATCCTGTTAAATCCCTGTCTGGTCCAAGCCCGTCCACTGAATTTCATCTACAGCTGTTTTCCAGCTGAGTTTGGTTGAAAGCCGTTTCATTCATAACTTACTGCAAATCCCAAATCATAAATGCAAACTTAAATATAGGAAGAAAAAGGCAGAAACTAAGAAAATCTTTCATGAATGCACCTTCTTATAGGTGAAAGGCAGTTCTGGGATTAATGTTTTGCAATCTAATGAGAGGTAACGCTGCTATGTGGTGTCTTCTCTAGAAACAGGGAATGCAAGTTTGACAGGTAAACATTTGTTTTGCACAATTCCTGAGTGATGGGCAATGAATGTTCCATACACAGCGGAGCGAAATTGGGTGCAACTTCCTTTGTAAATAACTATAATCTGTCTCTTAATAGGCTATAGTTATCAAGTACAGTAACAGTTTCTACTAAGGGGGTATTGCTGAGTGATAAGTAATAATGACATTCTTGTATGGTTATGTAATCTATGTATTACATGTGAAATCAACACTAGGTGTCATAAGGAATGCTTCAGCAGTGGCACTTAACAGTTTGTCGTTTAAAATTGGATTTACCAGTTTGACATTTCTTATAAGTGTAAAAAGGAGTGCTGTGGAGATAGGAAGTGTGCGGTGCTGAATGCACAGTGTTGGTTGACAGCCGGCTGAACATGAGCCGGCAGTGTGCCCAGGCGGCCAAGAAGGCCAATGGCATCCTGGCCTGTATCAGAACTAGTGTGGCCAGCGGGAGTAGGGAAGTGATCGTGCCCCTGTACTCGGCACTGGTGAGGCCCCACCTCGAATACTGGGTTCAGTTTTGGGCCCCTCACTACAAGAAGGCCATGGAGGTGCTGGAGCGTGTCCAGAGAAGGGCAACGAGGCTGGTGAGGGGTCTGGAGAACAAGTCTGATGAGGAGCGGCTGAGGGAACTGGGACTGTTTAGCCTGGAGAAGAGGAGGCTCAGGGGAGACCTCATGGCTCTCTACAACTCCCTGAAAGGAGGTTGTAGCGAGGTGGGGGTCGGTCTCTTCTCCCAAGTAACAAGCGATAGGACGAGAGGAAATGGCCTCAAGTTGCGCCAGGGGAGGTTTAGATTGGATGTAAGGAAAAATTTCTGTACTGAAAGAGTGGTGAAACATTGGAACAGGCTGCCCAGGGAAGTGGTGGAGTCCCCACCCCTGGAGGTATTTAAAAGATGTGTAGATGAGGCGCTTAGGGACATGGTTTAGTGGGCAGGGGGGTGTTGGGTTGACGGTTGGACTCGATGATCTTAGAGGTCTTTTCCAACCTTAATGATTCTATGATTCTATACGTCAGTGAGATGTGTATCTAATACTGCAGATGAACATACTTCTCACGCTGTCCCTTACACTAAGCATTCTTGTTACTTAAGCGTTAACAACGGTGCAAGTCATCTCCAAAAACGAGTCGTCTCCTTATAGCTCCTTTCTTGGCTATCCTTTAGTGCACTAAAAATTATGGAATACATAGGACGGTGTCATTAAAAGAGACTTATATATTGATAGTATTTACGTAAACAATTTGAAGTAATTTGACATTTCCCCTTCTGTGGGGCAGCTGCCATATCTCTAGTGGAGTTAATACATCCCCTCCGGTGTGGGTGCTGTGGCACAGCTCTAAAGAGCAGTGTGGCACTTGGGTAATTTTCTTTTTCCTATGACAGTGTGCTTTTCTATTTGCTACCCTTTTTCTAATAGCATTCAGTCTATAAATCAGACTTTGGTCAGTGAAACTGATACAAGTATGAGAATAGTGTTACTTGCTCTAGGCATCACTCACACAACTTATGAGTGACTTAAGTGCATATTGCTTTCATACGTCCTTTTTTCCCTCTGTTTATGAGAGGCACAGAGAAAATCGTGAACTAAAATTAAATAATTACTTCACATGTATACTGCATGATGTTGCTAATGAGTTCTACGTTGTAAATGCGGTATGTATGGTTGCCTTGACTGAAGTCCTGTTTCTATCATAAAATGATCCAGTGGAACAAATGCAATGCTGGTATCTATTGTTGCTGTTCTGCTCTCTCTTATGGTAACACATCTTTTAAATTTCCCAGCCAATAACTACGTTTTGCTTTCTTAAAGAGTGGACAGTGGTTCATCTTAGGCTGTATCTGAGTTCAAATACTAGGTAATTTGGATTTTTTTTCTTCTTGCAGAACTATGAGATTACACTGAAGTTTATCCCCGCTATTTTGTTACGCTACCTTGAGAAATTTCTTTTGTTGCATATCCACACGCTTCTGTCTATCCCCTAAATAATTTTTCAGAATTCTAAGCCACTGTCACAGGGACCGATGTTTTCCTACGTGCTCCTATGGTTTGATTTTTTTTTAAATTTTTTTTTCCTTTTTCTCTGTAGTGGGACGCAGTAAGAGCTTGGATCTGGTAATTAAGCTACCACACTGCCATGGTTCCTTGCCTTGCATTTTGTCTAGGTTACTTTCAAACAAATAGTTGGCAGAAGTGAAGATACATTGCTGACGCTTGTTTCCAGCTGTGAATGCAAATAGTCTGCATGTTTGAAACTGCAGCAAGCAGGCATGGTGCTGCCATTTTATAGAGCTTTTTGATACCTAGTAATAAGAAAAAGGAGAATCAAGATCGTGGTAATTTGCTAGTTCTGTTTGCAGAGTAATTTTCAAGAAAGGCTGTGCTTTTTGTGATTACTTCAGTGTAAGTTAGTGGCTTAGAAATGGAGTAACCCCCAACTGGTGATGTAACTTTGGGGTGAAGACTCATTTGGCTCTCCTGGCTGGTTCTTTTGTTCTTACTGGGTTAATTTTTCATTAATCTTGTTGACATTTAGTTGAAGGTGAAACTGTAAATCGGAGTAGGTTTCTTAATACTCTTCTGCACTGGATAATGCAATAGGCATGTGCATCATGTAACATATTTGATTTCTGCCATCTTCATAATGCCAATATTGGGGAAAGGGCTTGAAGAGGCAGACCGCAGGAGAATGAACAAAATTTAGCTTAGAGAATGAAAGTGGCTGAGGATGTTAAAGGTCACTGATGGCTGTTGATTTGATAGAGCAGGAAAACAAATTTTTAGGCTGTGAGTCTCTCAAACCCATTTCGAATGTAGTGATGAGAAGAAGGGGGGTAAGTGGTAAGGAGACAGTCTTTGATCCATACAGTCTGGTAGCAGGCAGACTATTTAAACAGAAGAGGGGTAAAATACTTTTAACTCCTTTCTCCACGTAACAACAAATAGAGCACGTAACACGAACTGGCACACCTCCCTGTAGCAGCATTTCCACGTTGGCTGCTGACCTTCTTTCACAGCAGTTTGTACAACTATCGAAACACAGTGATTGAAGCCCTCTTGAAATCTTCTGTTTAGACGCAATGGCACTACAGGGTTTCTTAACAGATGTGGATTTTTGCTGTTACATTGACAGCTGTGTGGATATCAGACCCTTGCATCTTTCTTGTGCTCCATGATAGCACTGATCACAAAACTACAGTGATGGTAGGGATCCTCTTAACATCTTGATCTCTGCTACTACTGTTAGAGCTCCTTTCATTGACTTGTCATTAGAAGCAGCTTAGGGGTGCCTCCTTTTCATCTGCTGAATGTTACCTTGGAAATACCTGCATTCCAGAGAGCCCTCTGTGCCTGGGATTGAACTGGCAGGGCTCCAGTGAGAGCAGCCAAGTCTGGGAGTAGCTTTCATTACAGAATGGGAAGAACAGGAGGAGAAGAGGGGTGGCTTTAGTGGGTAGGCAAAATGACTGTTGCCTCTCATCACAGGGGAGATGATACCTAGTTGGAATGATCCTGAAGCAGCGGAGAGCATAAAAATATACAAAGGCTGATCCAGTTTACTTACAAAGCAATACTGACGTGACTGAAAGAGTAGTTACAGGCACGTCCCTATGAATTGAAAAGCGAAGTATCTCTGTGAACCTGAGACTCCTTTTGTCATGAGCATACTTTCTTCACTATAATATGTCTCGTCATGTGTTTCAAAAAATGTTTGTGCTGTGGGTATGACTTATGTTCAGACTTGTCAACTAGTTAATAAAATGCAACATCCCTCTGGAGATATAATGTATAATGATAGAATTAGGGATCTGTAGAAATGTACAGTACATTTGAAAATAATTTAGGAAGAGGTGCTTGAAAGTAGGTATATCCTGATGACAACTGTTTTTTTCAAATTCAAATTAACACACAATCCTACTTTTGGGGAAGAAAAAAAAAACACAAAACAGTGACAGGATACGTCAAGTATTGTTAAAAATGGGTGAGCAGGGGGAATATGAGAAATTATCCTGTGAAACGGCATCAGGCAAAACTGAGAGTATCAAGGTGGTGGTCTTCTAGGGGATGAGGAGTGTGTGATTGTTTTTTGTAAAGGACCAATGGAAAATGAAGTGTGATTCAGGGTGTTTGAGATCTTGATTAATTTTGTGAATTTGATCTGAAATCAAACATTAACGGCATCTCTTTGACTGCTGGCACTGGTGTCATGATTCTCACTGCAAACCTGTTACAAATACCAGGTCTATTCCATACCGTGCCATTCTGTACTACCACCGGGAAAGTGCGCTCCGGTGCTTAGTAGTTTGTTTCCCAAGAACTTTTGCAACTTGCAGTTCTTCCATGCTTCTTTAAGGCGTCTGTTAGACTTATATTTTTAGGTACGTTCACCAAAGCGTTGCCAACCTCTGTCTATAACTTCAGCACAGAGGAATGCACTTCTGGGTGCTGCTTTCAGTAGAACAGGAAATGTGAGTCTTGAACGAGGAGAGGCCCAACCTTCCAACTTCATGTCAGGTGGCTCTTCCTTCAGTTTGGGCTTGTGCCAGGAAGGTTGCTTAAGCACTTAGGTGAATGCTGTAACTTAAGACAAGCGCCTTTTCAGTTCAATATCAGTCAAACGTTAAATGTTTTCACTACCTTTTTGCCTTCTGTCTGCTGTTGAAAATGGTCTGTTGTGTTTTCTGTCCGCTTCTGGTTTATACTGGTCAGTACAGCTTTGGCTTCAAGAAAACGAATTTTATTCCATAAAACTGATTTTTCCATTCCCTTCTTGTTCTAAGCTATGCTTAAGTAAACTCTGTGTAATCCTTTATCGAAGACGGTGCAGTCATTCTGTGTAGCAAGAAAAAATGCGAAGTCTGTGAAAAATCTAATCGTTTTGTCCTGCATAGTGTAATCGTAAACATACGTGGATCGTAAGTATTAATTACTGAAAAAAGTGGTAGTGCCATCTATTGTTATAACTGCTTGGTGCTTTGCATCCTAAAATCCTGTCTTGTAGCACGTTACAGTACTTCCTCTTTTCAACAGCTTGATCTGAAATTTTCCATGTATTTTTGCCTGCCTGTGGCTAGTGATGTTATAATTTTGGCTACAATATGTAGTCCATTTGAAAAGAGAGCTCAGGAAGAATATGCTACTTTGCCAATGTTAAAGAACAAAATGTTAAGGATCAGTAAAGCTTTACTACCTCCATTCTAAAAAGCAGGAATTTAGCATTTGATAGAGGAATAGTTCATTGGAAAAATCTATTTCAGAAACGTGACAGATCTTTACGTGCTTCACAGAGACTCGTTACAGTTTGGAAGCTAAATTCTGCTAAGATTGTGTGCTGTATATACCACAGCCCAGGACTGCAATCATTAAGAAACTCTTTCCTGCAATTTAATCTCCTAACAGGTAGAGGTGATTGTGGCACTGATTGTTTCTGGAACCGAGAACCCCAGGAATCGGTTCCTGCCTGTAACTGAAGGCTGTACTGTAGTGTATGCATAGAAGGGAGCAAAATTAACTTCAGTGCTCTATACTTCACTTTTGACTTTGCAGTGTGAACGTTCCTTTAACTACTTTTTGGCAGTAATGCATGTCTATTCTTAGGTATGTACCTGTTCTACTCTGTCATTAGTATACTAAGGAAAGCGACTGCAAGAAAATGAGGGAGTTTGTGGAAAACAGCAGGAAGTCAAAAAGTAGAAGAAAAACTTGGAGGTGCTGAGATCTTTCCCTGTTATTATCAGCGTCATTCACTTTCTTACTGATACTTTGGCACAATTAATATCGGGAACCTAGTGCCAAAAGCTCTCTTTTCCAAACGGAGAAACAAAAATGAAGTTATTGAGTGGGCGTGTCACAGGGATTTGTCGTAGTTTCTGAGGTAAGATTATCTTTTGTGAGGTTTTGCGAAGGAAAATTTTCTGTATAGGGTGTCCCCCGTCATAATGGGTGACACTCAGTGATTGTTCTTCTCCCTGTCCTGCCCACTGCTTCTAATATGGTTCCCTACAGGCTTGTGTGCTGTGTGACGTTCCAAAGCCCGACTGATCAAATAACAAGTAAAATTACTAAATATACAAAGTTTAAGATTATGTCTAAAGGCAATTAACTAGCTTCTCTCTTATAGGTAGGGATTTGAATGGTGACTTTCTGTTCCAAAGTTTGTACGCAGAACAGAAGCTCAGAACGGGTTCATCTGTCTTCATTATGAGCATTCTCCAAACACTTGCTACGGAAGTACAGGAATCATATCCCAATGTGGCTTCTCCAGACGGAACAAAAGATAAACTAGTACGAATAATCCATTCATAATGTTAGAGATTCCAGGTATAAATGAAGTGCTGTATTTTAACTGCAGCCGAATTTTACCACTGAAAATAGCATGTGGATAGATTTTACCTTATATCTTTGAAATTTGCAGATTATGTCAATCTGTAAGATATGTTTGAACTACAAACATAGTTTGATGATGTTGTACGAGATTCTGTGGCTTGTGCTACACGGGAGGTCGTACTGTACCTTTTTCTCCTCTTGACCCATGAATAAGGGGTGGGAAGGAATAAAAATTAGAGTTAGAAGTATGCCCAATAAACTCTGAGATGCTAAGAGTTAATAAGGAGCATTAGGGAGTCGGTCACATTGACAACTTAAACATGCACTTTCCATGGAAAACCAGAGTTTACGTATACATTTATCTGGTAAAATATTACAGTATAGGAACTGTATCATTTACCTCTTGATTTGCTTTGATTCCCTTTGAATTAAATACAGTTTTACTTTTTTTTTTTAAAAAAAAAAGGTTCAATGACTTAAGGAAATAGAAGTGATGCCACAAGCCATTCAAGAGAAAATAAGAATGAAATTTGTAAGTCAGAATAGCGTAGCAAAGGATGAAGGTAGCACAGGGCAGGTCTATGCCAGCTGCAGAGGAACAAAAGCTGGTGTTGCACGCCAGGGAGGTAAAAGTGAGCTTCAGCTTGGAAGCTGAATCTGTTGCACTATAAGCTTATCCTGCCATCAGGATAACGTGAAGCTGGACTCGACAAACTGTATCCTGTGCTGCTTCGAACCGGGTGATCGCACAGGGAAAAAGAGTGTCTTTGCTAGCTCGGACTGCTTCCTTGCAGTGTCACAGGGAAACAGTGCATGCAGAAACCTTTGCGTTCCTCAGTCAGCCACGTAACCGATAAGACCTGTGTTAGGGTAGAGCTGTGTTGCAGAGCCAAACTGAGCTTTTTTTTGTGTGTGCGCGCTAAATATTGGAAATCTTGGTACTTCCTTCCTCTCCTGTTTAAGGAGAGTATTTAATTTAAGTATTTAATACCCTTACGGTGCTGAAGGATTGCTCTCATCCCTAAACATGTCCTGTTTTGTAACTCTGAGACAAGAAATACCGCTTGCATCAGCCTGACCTTCAAAAGTATTTGTGAGACACAGATTTTATTCAGATTCTAGATGGCTACCTAGTGTTTATTACGTAATAAATTGTGACTCATATTGTTAGCTTTATGCAGTCATCACCTGAAAACACACATACACAATTATTTTTTTTTAGCTACCAAAATAATTGGAATTGTTCCTCTGAGTGGTATGTGGCTCTCTTTTGTACCCCGTATTACTACCCTACATTGTATTCTGTTACACTATTGTACCCAGTTGAACTTGATGGAATACATTATGCAAATCTGTGACTGCTTCTTGTGTATCAGCAAGAGAGATCTCTGAAACGTAAGCACTGCTGCAGAGTTACTGATTAAAGTCAGACGCAGTCGAGCACTAGCACAGTCCACCCTTTGTGAGAGGAAAGGGTGTTGTGGGTAGTATGGAGCCTTAACTGCTAACTTAACCTTAATAATGCAAAACAATTAAAATTTGCTGGGTTTAATGATCTAATCAGCAGTTTCCAGTGACCAAAATAGGAGATGTTCTCCGAGAGTGGGAATGTTTGAGAAAATACTGTAATACGTACATAGCAGTGCTGAGGTGGGAGGAAATCAACTAATGGGACAGTCCAAGACTTTGGGGAAAGTGGTATGTTAAAGAAGCGAGGAAAACCGTACCACACCGGCTTGATCCTGTGTTCTGTTTCCTAGCACTGGACAAGGATAAAAAGTAAGGATGGATGCCACTAGGCAGAGAATCATAAAACTGCAGGACCAGAGAAGGGGAGTCAGAGGAGAGATGGCAGGCAGTCCTCCATGGGAGTGCAGCAAAGGAAAAGAAGTTATCGTGGGAAAATGGGAGAGGCAAAGCTGGGGTTGTGCAATGTACTAGAGCTGAAATAATCATTGGTTGGGATAGGCCTACTTGATTTCAGCTGAACAGTGCCTCAAGGAAGAAGCCAGGGCACAGAATACATGCACAGCTGAAACTGGGTTTGAGTTATCTGTGAGGGCCATCACTGGGGGCATGTGATGATGGGGCAAATGAATGGGTGCTTTTCACTTACAGGCAAATCATGATTCTTCTGTTTATAATTCTTTGCCCAAGCTGACATGCTTGATGATGTACATTTGTGAACCTTGCAGTTAGGGATGTGGTAACTGGATGTTTTGACAAGCCACAGCCTCATTTGATACTAAGTGAACTCAGCTCCCAGTTGAGCCATGAGCTTATTGAACTATGGCATATCATTTATCGCGTAGTGGCATAGTCAGATACTTCAGGTGCTGCTGTCTTTGCCAGATATTCAAATTCTCTAATCTGGCTAGGAAAAGTAAAACGGCATGCTTGCTGTTGCTACAACACATCAGTGTTTTGGACTCTGCTACAGTCTTGCAGTTGCTACCCTCATTGATGTCGTGGTGAGATAATTTGCAAAAGAGTGAGTTTGTTCTTCATCGTGCACCTCCATACAGACCTATGCCTATTATGTGGGGTGTGAAATCACATCCCGGTATTGAGGTCTGTATGTATTCCCCAACCTGGAACGGGGATGAGACTTGAATATATCCTTTCCTGCTCCCCTGCAGTGATCGAAGTTCTACGTACTCTGTTTTACCTTGAGGACAACTGGGAGATCAGAGCTATAGCGTGTGTCATTGAAACCACATCAGCCTTGCTGCCTAGACTGCTACAGAGATTTAGTGCTATGAAGGCATCGCTTCTGTCTTACAGCTGAACCGTTGTACGCTCCACTTCTGTTCTCACCGTCTACGTTCTTTCTAACCCATATGCATCTATCCCATTTCCATCCCTTATGCATCCTGTCCTTATACTCCACATCCCTGCAGGTAGGAAAGAGCCGGCAGAATCATGTATGTGTGGCAAAAACACTGGGCTGAATTTAGGACTGAAGTAGAACAAAACGCTCCTGTAGCAGGAAGCAAGGAAAGGAAGAGATTCGTGACTTCTAAGGTCTAGCTCTCCTCCTCATCCCAGGCTGAGCGATAAGTCTGAGATGGACCTGCATTCTCAAGGCCACTGAGAATGGTATTCTCCATGGGCTTGCTGAGGTTGAAAGATCCACATATCAAAAAAGGTTGTCTCTGTCTCATGGATGATAAAGTTTGAGTTGACTTAAAGAATTAATTCAGGATTCTAAAAAATAAATGACAATTTGAGATCCTTCCTAAGGTTTTTGGGGTGACTTCTTAGCTACCATGTACACTGAAAAGATGATAAAAAGCCCCTAAATACAGGAACGTGTCGTATTGAAAATGAGTTGGATGTATGCTCCTTAGGCCTTGTGTGTCATTTGCTTGTTTATTTTTTTTATTTATTGTGGGACACTGTTAGGCCCTAACCAGCACTGATTAAAAAAAAGAATAATCTTTGGTTTGTTAACTACTTGAACTATTTTGCAGAAATACAAGCTGTGGGTTGTATGGCTGGAGTAGGGGTGTATTCATAAGACGTTTATTGGGAGGGTGAACTTCATGATGAGCTTGTTCATCGCTCAGCTTGAAGTCCTTACTTTTCCAGGACAGCATGTCTTTTTTTTCTGAGGTTTTACAAAATAGAAAGTACAGTGCCAGGATTTATGATTATGAAACTCTAAATTGTACGTCCAAGCAAAGGTGGAGGTGACAACTTTGAAAAGGGATAAACACTTAGAAATCAGTTGGCAAGGCTGCAGCTAAGTCACATTCATATGCTTACGCCAAACAAAATGTAGGACAATTTTCAATATCCCGTGATTGTATTCTCAGTCTGAACCTTTCAGAGCTGTCTTAGGTGATGAACAAGGTGTTGTGTTCAGCAAACAGATTTGTTGCAAATTCTTTTCCTCCCAGCTCATTAACTACTGTCAACAATTGCGACAAGTTTGGTGATTCACACCCACCTAAGCAGTTAGCCAGAAATGGTGGGAGCAGGGGAGTTGTGCAAAAAAAAAAAAAGTATGATAAACTCCGTGCCCTATACGGATCGGGTACTGTCATTTGCAACAGCCGTCAAGTCTGCTGTGCCAAGAGGTTTCCTCGGCTTTTGACAAAAGGTTGCTGAAATCGGTCTCCCTTGCTCTTACTTTAGGGGGTTCATCTGCTTGGTTCGCTGAGCAGCTGTAGTACCAAGGAGACCGTTCACACTCTGAACGCGGATAGCACTTTTTAAAATTTGTTTTACTGAGTGTTTATCAGTAAGGTAGCCTATGCATGAGCACAAACTTCTCAAGAGTGTGCAAATGCTAGTGGGATGTAAATTAAGTGCTTCTGAGGAAGAACTGATTTTCTTTGTTTGTGTGTTATCTATTTCCATGCGTATTAGAGAAGGTTTATTGTGGCTTCAGAATCTCATTTCACAATGAAGTAATGATCCTAAGAAAAGGACAAAGCTCTTCGGCATTCACATTGCACCACTATCCTCCTTCTGTAGAAACGATTTCCTTGAGCACAAACCAGTGCTTGCACTTAATGTGAAATGACATGAATTGCCCATGCTGGGTCTACGTTACAAACAGCTCCGAGGTCCCATGGCACATTCAGTTACGCGGAGCCTGCCAGGTTGCCACAGAATCAAAACAGTCGAGCGTGGTTCTAATTTTAAAAGTTGGTTAGTGGTCTCAGTAATGTAATTATCAAACTTTGGGGAAAGGTGGTGAAATCACTCTTGCCCCGAGGAGTGGGTTTATATGCCCTCAGAAAGTGACAGTCTCTGAATTTAGGCTCCCATAACCTATTTGAGGCCGTAACCAGCCCACTGTGGATGTAGAGGAACTACCCTCCATTGCTGTCTCTCTGCTTCCACGCAGCGTATGATTCTATCCCTAGGAAAGAGAAATCGGTCCTGAATATTTGGGGAACTCAGGCCAGGATCTCAAATGACTTCAGGCTGACTGCATTTGCATTGCTACACACACACGCGTGCGCGGATGCGCGCGCACGCAGAGGCTTCTGCTTAGATGCTTATCATTCTTCTGCAGTTTATTGCAGTAGGCTGTAGATGATGCTGACTCTCAGAAGCCTAAAGAATGTCTTAGCAACACGCATTCCCTCCCAGACAGTCAGTGGGCTTTTACAGGAATGTACGCAGACCTCCCCTGCCGCTTTATCTTCCAAAGAATAATACACAATGTCTGTATTGGAGATCACTCACATAATTAGGCACAGTTTGTCTTTTATAGAGGGAGTGATTATATTTTCAAAACTCGGTAGTTTCTTTTAAGACCACGAACGTATACACTGTTTGATATTTTGATAGACTTAGAATATTGACCCATAACAAGCGTTTGTGACAGTATTCTTCAATGCAGTTTAAAATGCCTTTTAGTAGCTTTAGTTGCCAGAAACAGCTGCCCACTGCAGCAAGTAGGCTGAAGGCATTTGTTTTCACTTTAAAATAAAAAAATGGGAAGAAAGAAAAAGTATATTGACTGTAGTTGTAGGAGTAAAGCTCTATGCTATTCAGTAATAACTGTTCGTGAAAGATTGCTTCTGTTTACTAAAGCAAATGTTACGTATCGTGGAGTTTGACCTAACTGTTTAGTTCCACCGTACAAAAAATGAGTAGGTGTCCTGGAAAACAGCTCTCTGCCAATGTCCAGACTGGAGCAAATGAACTCAAAAAAATGTGTGTAGGCCACACAGTCATCTGAGGATTTGTTTTTATTTTTCTTAGTCCTTCTATGTTGCTCTGTTGTCTGTATCGTGATAAATTGTTCTTCTGTCAGCAGGGCGAAATATTCTGAACAGCTGATTTAATCATGCATTTATTAGATTCCATTTGCTTCTTGAAGGCTGGAGAATTAAGAAATCGTGGTGATAAGCACAGCAAGAGCTCCTAAATGGATAAACAGGGGGGAAAGAGAGGCAAAGGGGAGGAGATAGGTATTCCAGCCGGTTCCCCTGGAAAACCCTTACCTCAGCAGTCTGTACATATCCAGTCCTGTAACAAGTTGAGAGGTCCATTAGGACATCTGTCTGTTCGCATACTTTACTGTGGTGAGGCAGAGCAGTTTGTTTCTGCAGCTGCGTATTTACTATATTGCTGGAAATAACCTTTGCTGTCACCTTAGCTGTCATTGTCTCATGGGGCTGGCGGCGTCTGTCCTCTTCCTTCTTTTATTAACCCACTTATCAAATTTATTACTTATGTCCCTTGACTGAGATTGCCTGAGCCTTAAGAAATATATGAAGGAGGGGTAGAAAGAAGTAGAGAAAATACTCGGTGATGTTCCTCAGCATGCTGACTCTCAGAAGCCTAAAGAACATCTTGGCATTCCTCACCCTGAATAGCGACACAAGGATCCAGCAGCGTCGTATACTAAATTGTGGCTTCTGCTGTATTACTCCTGTTCTGATATTCTACTGCATTTTCAAACGAGGGCCAAGGCTTAACTAGCAGTGATTTGTTCTGGGTTCAGACACAGCTCCATTGTTAAATCAATTTTGATAGGGGCAAATACCATACGGAAATCGGGTATTTGTTCTGATCGTCAGTGTTTTATATTGCCTTGCTAGCCGGTCAGTAAGATCATCCACTGTTTTTGCTGCTTCATGACGGAAACAATGCAACTTCTAACAGCAAACCCCATATTAAAATACACGTTAAGGAAATAAATACAAGTGTGCTGACACTAGAGCAAATAGTGGGTTGCAGTAAAACACGACGGTGGTTATGCTAAACAGTTTGTAATTCAGCATGCTATCTCTCCAAGTTGGGAAGTCAATTTTACTGCAAATACTTTTGAAAATGCCAAATAATAACTTTAGATTTAAGTAGGGAGCATCTGAATCGCAACCCAACTATCACCCAGGATGGACATCCAAGTAAGAATTAAAATCATCCTGTAAGAATATTGGTGTTCTCAATCTCTTATTTTTTTCGCTGGCTGCAACCTGCAGGGTGGTACTAGCGGTTCTTGGAAGAGATGAGGGCATATCAGCCTTTACCTACTGGGGCACTGTCTGGCAAACCCCTACGCTCTGGTTCCCGGGTCACCCAGATCAGACGCTTGCCTGAGAGTACTGCTTCTTCCATCATCTTACACGTCTGGAGAGTTGTTCGTTTGTTTGTTTTGCACGGAGGTCACACCACAGAATACGTAAGGAGGTCAGATTACAACACAAAGTTGGGATGCTGTCAGGGCGTGCATCATCCAGTATCCAGAAGCTGCAAGCACTCCCAAATTCTGTAATCTAGATGTCGTAGAAAAGGAAGGACATCCCTCAAACATGTCACAACTCACCAAAACAAATTGCCATATGTTTAATGCGCTATGTTATTGACTAAGAGACCTTCCAGTGAAGACTTAACCTGGATGTTTTTCCTTTTGAAATAAAGCTGCTGGAAGCGCCAGAAATTTGTACATGCTCTGTGGGTGTGCTCAGGTGTACGGCAGACTGGGACGCAGACCAACAAAGTAATGGGTGGAGTATCAGAAAGAAGATTGTTGACATTTGCAGACGTCGGAGCGGAAGGCAATGTGTCGTAAAGCAGCAGGAGAGAGAATAGAGACAAATCTCCATCCACCCAAGCATAAAGATTGATTTATGTATGTGTGGGAGAATGGTAAAAGGAGCTAATATGGTGACACGATCAACGTAAGTGTTACAAAACATTTAATAAGCCATCCCAAAAGCACTGTTATGTAGGAGGGAAAATTTTGACCTGCAGCTATACCCCAGGGAATAGTCATTCCTTATTCCCGAAGCTACCACTGGTGAAGGCAGATTAGATCCTAAACTGCTAATGAAAAATCATGAGAACGTGGGGAAGCTATTTTTGTGTACTGTTTTCCTTTTTGCTTATTTTAGATCTCTTCGTGTATATCCAGAAGGAAGAAGAAAGTATGACTATCATATTAATCTCTAGTAACATTGTTGAATATATGCCAGTTTATACAGTATTTAAGAACAGGTTTGAACAGAAACCTCAAACATTTACAAGTTAGCTGCTTTAAGTATGATCTACCACTCTAACTTAGATACAAAAGAGCCTGCGTGTGTTGTCTGAAATGCACACACATTCTTCAGAAATGGCTTTAAGATCTGTAAGAGCGTCAGAAATGCCTCTTGCAGTTATAACTAAAACTGTGTTCATTTAGCAGCTTTACCGCTTTCTTCCCATATTGCTTTCCCAGTGAAGAAACAAATATAAAAAATTTTCTTTTTATGTTCCTTCAATACGTAAATGTGCTATTTCCCAGATTACCCAGGGGAGGGTGTGGGTATAATTATATAATACTAGACATGCCATGAGTTCCATACCCTGTGGACTAAATAGAATATCCATATTCTTGCAAATCCTAGGATTTCCCTTACCATAATTTTTGTGCACACTTTTGAATCATATAAGGTATGGTTCTGTCAGCTTATCAGAACTGTTGAAAAGCTTTCCTTTTCTAGGAAAGGGCATGCAAAACGCAAACTAGTTGAACATCGTGCGATTTATGTCCTACTGGTGGAAAGTGTGTGTGTGCGCGCTGCCGTAGTGTGTTCGTAATCATCAGTGCTTTCATATTCCTGTATTGGGATGCGAATGTAGAATGTAAAGAAACAAATCGCACTGTTTCTGTGATTTTGTTTTAAGAGGGGGCCTGTTCATGCAAAAAGTACAGTAGATTTGGGAAGTCTCAGAACAGAAGTTAGGAAAAGAGCTCAATTTGCACAAAGGTGGTAACAATTTGAAAAATTATTTCCTCATTTTTAAGAAATGTTAAGTGTCCTACATTGCTTCGCGAAGAGGAGCAGACTCGGCATCGTCCAAGTTGAGGTCTGCTATAGTTGCGGTAGATGACAGCATTGAACTTGTCTAAGCTTCTGCTAACTAAGCAGCTCTCGAGCTAAAAATCGGTGCCCAACTATTTATCTGCTTCCTGCCCCTGTTTAGGCTGAATCTTGGAAAATAATCTGCACGTTGGTAATGTGTAATCCTTATCCATGGGTTCTCGTGTCAGTGAAGACTGGGAGTTTGTCTTTCATTGTTCTGAATTAATGGTTTGTGAAGCAAAACTTGTTATATGTTGTACAGCGTAATGCTCAAAATAATTTGTCAAAAACTACTAGTCTCTTCTCTTCCATTTCTGGAGGAAACAATGTAGGCATTTTTATTAGAAAAAATGGATAAACTCAGTACCGTAGATTTCAGAGCGCTATAGCTGTAGCTGTATCTTGGTAAATGTTAGATATTGATACTCATTTTGTCGTAAATCGAATCTGGTATCAGTAACGGCATCCTTCGACTCAAACATTTGTAGAGGAGGTACTCCTGCTGGGGAGCAGTTTAACTACTTGAAGTTTCAGTGATCGAAGTTGCTATGTTTGTGCAGTGTGGTGTAGCTGAATCCTACAGCACCCTTTTCCACATCTCCTTCCATTTCATCCTGCCCTAGTGATAGATAATCTTGTTATTAAAAAAAACCCTTAGACTAATAGTGTCTCATTTGCTTTAATAGCAGAAGTGGGAAATTAGTGTATAAAGAACTCTTTAAAAAAGGTTTCTTTTAACATTCTTTACAAGTACAAATTACTGACTCGAAACAATTAAGGGCAAATTCAGATGTATTCCCCGCGCAGACTTCGCTCACATAGGTGGTCTGGGGTAAGGATCGTAGATTGTAAGAAGATATTGAAAGAAATGTCAAATGCTAGGAAAAGCATCTCGGGCTGTAGGGATACTGAGCTACTGACATAAAGTGCTTTCGGAATCTATAGGAAAGCCATAGAATCCCCTTTTTAGAAGTTTTGGAAATAATTAGACAATGCTTATTCCAAGATCGCATTAGAATACTTGATCCCCCTTCTAAGGAAGGGGGTAGGCTTGATTACTTCGACTTACTTCTATCATTCTCTTGAATCTGTAACATGCAACAGCTGCTTTATAAAGTTGAATGTTAAAGAAAGTGTTGGTTAGACTCCTTGTCTTGAATTCTAGCTTGAATTTACTTGTGGCTAGTTTACGCCCTCTTGCTATTGCTTTAACAATGCTCTAAAGTTTAAATAGCGTTTCTCTGGTGTTTACTGTAATGGATGTTGGGAAAAAAACATTGTATCTTCATATTGCTGATTTGCTTTATCGGTACAATTTTAATTTATCGCGTTCATTAATGAAAATATGAAGTGAGACAGTTAATAGGAGAACATCACTAGTGACCCCATTGCCATTTCTGCTTTCTGCATCTCCTGTTATCATCTCTCCTTTAGCCAGCTACTGCTCACTCAATATTTCTTGTCGTAGTCCTTCTCTAGCATAATTATTTGTAATAGAGCGTTATATCAAAGCTTGATTTAAGCTAAATTAGATTTACTGTGTTTCCTTGATTTCCTTTGATGTTATCACTGAACTATTCTGCTTTATAGATGCTACATGTACTATGTTCTGGTTGTATCATGCTACCATTGCACTGATGGAGTGTTAAAAGTCTTTACTAGAGTTTTGTTGCAATTTGATCCTCCAATTCTTTCAAACTATTCATTCCAAAATACTGGAGAGAATCAAGAAAACTGATTTTTTTTTTTTTAATTCCCTCCCCTGCCCCCCCATCTTCCTGTTGATTTCCTTTGCTTTATTTTATTTCCTAGGAAATTCCTTCCATGTTTACATCTTTTTACCTTCGTACCTAGCAGTAGTACGTTAACATCTCTAAGGCTAAAAATGCTTTACAAATATTAATGAATACGTGCGCTGCACTTCTGAGAGGCCGCGAATATTATGTCAATCTTCACAGACCACTGTCGCCACCATACACAGTAAGTGTTGCTGGTGACAGCTTCAATACAAGTATTTACTTTGCTTCGTACTACTATCTGTATGGCAGCTGACAGGCTCACAACAAGGAATAGCGTCTGGTTTTCATCCAAAAACAAACAGCAAGCAGATTTTTATTTAATGTGCAAACACAGAAGGAAAACATGCAGTTGTCCTGAGGATAGAGTCTTCAGTGCCTATGTGGCTGTATTAGAGAAGGATCTGAATCTTTTACGTTGATTTAAGGGGACATTTGCCGTGCATTAGAATAGCTCCCAAGTTTAACCTTTTAATATTTAAATCGTATCTTTCTCCTTTGATTTTTCAATTTGAGAAGTTAGCTAAGCAATCTAGCAACAAGAAATGTAAGAAAAATGTAAATAGTTTTGTCAAAATACTGCAAAAAATGTGTTACATGTGGTTATATAGCTAGCCAGATTTCCTTTAAAAGATCAAGAATGAACCCTATTGTCAGTTGTGGTGCACAAAGGAGAAACAATTCGATTTTTTTTTTTAATCATGATGATGTGCATGTAGAGACAGGGTGGGCTATATGTTGTCCAATTGTAAAAGGTAATGTAGAAAATAGTAAGTTTACAAACTTGACTGTGTTTTTTGAGCGCAAGAGGAGGAAGAAATTTAATGCGTACATAAAGCTATATAAGTTTTAATTACAATGCATACTTGTTATAAAATATGCATCAACTTCTCCATATTTTTCTATAATGGCTGTGATGGGGGGTGGCTAAAGGGTTTTGTGTTTTAATTAGCCTTTCTACACTACCTGTTGATTTCAACTGATCCATAAGACTAGATTCAAACTGAAACTTGTCTGTGACACTTTTTGCATAGTATTTTCCCATTAATCAAAGTATCAATTTGTAAATGGGGATGACAAAAAGAGATTCAGCATATCCTAACTAGTGCCAATATGAGAAATACAATTGGTACTCAAAAAGTCTAGGCTCATGCATTCACCTCAAAACAGCATGATGGAGGAAGTGTGTTTACGCATGTTTGTATTCTGTTTTCCATTTTGTGGAAGACAAGATAGTGTTTGGAGGGAAAAAAAAAGTAGTATTTTTATGAGATTTTTAAAATTAAAGCTCAACGAAATCCTGGTACATTCTGGTATCAAAGCTTAACTGAATTTTCTTTCTTTTAACCCATCAAATAGCAAAACCAAAACGTCTGTTCTCCCTAATGCATAGGCTTCCTTGCATTGCATTGAGAGAAGAGCTGTCTCCCTTGCTCCCCTCCGCTAGCCTTGTGTTAGGCAGGGTTGAGGCACACAGAATTTTGGCTGTATTTCTGTCTCCAGCATGCCAGGGAGTAGTGTAAGCCAGCATTTCAGAGCACTTCGTTGTTTTCTTCAAGAGGGTTAAAATCCACACGTAAAATACCAGCAGAAGTGAGAACCGTATTGGACCTCTTAATAGTTTCATCAGGTCCTTGTCCTGCTCCTTGACCAGATGATAAAAATAGGTCTTATTAAAACTTGTAATAAAAGTCAGTCTGGTCTTCATGGGTAATTAATGGAAAAACACTTCAAACTATCCTATGTCAACTATTTTTTCTACAGCACTCTCGTACGGTCGCATTACTCGGGCTACTCATGTAGAAGATACAGATTTAGCTGCCCTACCCTGCTTTAAATTTTCGCTTCTGCTATCTGATTGCTCCTTTTGTATCTCCTTGTGAATAGCCAAGTATGTACAGAGAACTCTCGCTGAGTAGGCTAGCATGGTACAAAGTATACAGTTTGGATTTTATAAAGTCACAAATGTCAACATCACAAATATTCTACACCCCCATGCTACATAAAAGAAAGCTTTTTTTGTGAGAATAACTGATTCTATTTTACAGTCTATTTCTTGGAATGTTTTAGATATTCTGTAATTCAGAAATAATGGAGCAAGTCAAAATACCTGAAGTCTTCCAGTAGAGTAAACTTTTGCTCAGCTAAGTAGTAAGGATAATTAACTTGAAAGGAATATAGAATGAGGTTCTAGCTCCTTTGTACACTGATTAGGTAAGATAGGGGTGTCCTTAAAATTAATTTTGAGTGGCAGTGAAGCTCTCTTTCTCTCGAGAGCACATGAGAAAAATTAAGTATTTATTTAGGATAAAAAAACTCTCAATGACCTCTTGGTACAGAACACTGCAACACGTAACAACGGGGGCCAGCCTCTGAAAAGAGATGTATCAAAATCCTCTGCAATTCAAAATGAACTCTGATGTAATTCCAGTCACGTGAGGTAGCAAGAGATGGAAAGAGGTGTTTTGCTTTCAAATCGCCTTAGAGATCTTTCAGTACATCATTTCTATAAGAAAAGAGGAAGAAAAATAAGCCAAGAATCATTACTGGTGCGGTATGTAAGTTTGCATATCCTAATAGTTTGCTTTGTGCCCATTTCTGAGGCTGGCTTTTCAAACTCGCAGTGTTTTGGTTAGATAACCCGATAAGCACACACGAACTAATTGACGCTTAAGGTGTCCTTTCGGTATTAATACACTTCTAAAAAAGACAGCCAGTCCAGCACTCTAGGTGTATTTTCACGTGGTGCTTTCTGCACTTCATCTTCCTTTGCACCTTCCCTCACCTGACAGCCACGCTGCGAGCGATGACTCCGAGGAGTTTGACAAACCTTGCTGAAGACCGAACACGGCCTTCACAGACTGCAGTGTTTGCAGGGGCTAATGTTTCAACCTGTCAATGCTATCGTTAACACTGAATAGTCAGAACTAAGTTTTCGCAGGCCTCAGTCAACGCTTTGTATATTTGTATTATATGTGTATTTGTCATATTTGTATATTCATAACTTCATATGAATGTACATCGGTGCTCTTGTCCATATACCAGCTTCAGAAAAAGCCAGGTCAGCTCATTTTCCTGATCGATCTGAAAGTTAACCTGATGGGAAAAAGGGAAAGAAATCCTGAATGAATGATGCGGAAATGATCCTGACCTTTGTTTGTGGAATTGTTTTGATGTTGTTTTGTTGCTTTTTTTCTTTAGGTGATGTACGTGAATAGGGAGGGAAGAACTGCCAATAAAGCTAAACTGGACTAATGCTCTTTCAGAAGGGTCATAGCGAGGATGCAATGCGGAATTAAGTCCTTGTATTGACATCTTCATTAAGCCATTTGGTACAAACCCTGTACTTTACACTATACTGAACTCTCTTGTAGCAATCATTCTTATGACTAGAATCTTCCAGTGTAACAGTTGAGGTTAACTTCGTAATTAAATAGAAAAGGAAACAAGGTTTGGATATAGTTTCCATTATTTGAATAATCTTTTATCACTTTTTCAGTCCTGCATTAAATATTTTATGTATCCCTTGAAAGTAAAAAGTCATGAGAATCTGATAGTTATCTGCTTAAAAAATATAATGAAGCTCTTTACGCTAACATTGCGTGACATCCAGTAAACATTTCATTAACATCTCTTTTAAATGGAGGTTATGTTTTGTAGGTCAATTAGAAGCCTAGGTTATCATTTGTATTGCAGCGACGCCCAAAAATCAGAACCGAGACCCTAGCGCACAGGCTCTTGTACATGGAGAGACATGGTCCCTGCCTTCAAGTTCCTCCCATCTAATTAGAAATGATGTATGAGCATGACACACTATAGGTGGGAAAGATGAGATTGAGGATAAGAGTAATTGACAGCATGATCAAGTTCGGTCACCCTTGTGCACAGAGCGAAAGGCTATAATTATCATAGCTATTAGCAAACACAGGCCCGAGGAATGTCTACCCTGCCACCCAAGAAGCAGGGCCGTATGGGAAGTCTGCCAGCTGACCGAGGCAGAATTTATTGCTCCTCCGAGATTCCTGTTTCTCAAGCTGATGGCAGGGGAGCGATCCCATACCATTACTCCAGGGTAGAAATGTTATACTGCTGAACAGTAACTCTAATGGCTTGTCAGAACTGGCACTCAAAGATCTGAAGAGGGACTCCTGCTATGCAGCTATGAATGAAGCAAGTCTATCAATGAGGAAGGAAGAGCACTTTAGAGATTGAGATTAGAACTTCAAACTCCAGAGAATTAGAGTGAAGAATGTTAGTTTAAATTATTACAGCACTTTCATCGTTCAGGAATGCCCATATACATTAAGCCTTGCTTTCCCACATTTAATTTTTTTCCCCCATCTTGTTGTATACATGAACTTTAAATCAGCACATTTAAGTCAATGGAGCTGTGCGTCTCCTTTGAAATTATTATTTAATTCCACTTATTTCTACTTAATTAGTGATGGTGAAGAACAGAATGTTTACAACAAGCCCAAGAAAGTTAAACCAGCTGCTTAACAGGAAGGATGCTGCAGCATGCCTGTCATGGTTTTTCTAGATACTTGTACTTCGATGGAAAATGTCCTACCGAAGTAGGTGGTTTACTGTCAATTCTTATGGTATCAGAGTTGGTGATTATAGAGACAGCATAGACGTTCAGTGATCTTAAGATGAGATTTGGTCGCCACATCCCAAACATGCACAAGAAGAACAAGTGACTCTGATATCTAAAACTAAGAAAGGAAAGGAAATCGTAAGTGATCTTCGAGAGCAATTAGACTCTGTTTAGGTAGCACTACAATGAATATGAAAGGCGAGCATTCTATGAAATGCAAAGGGCAAAAAAGGGATTTCATTTGTTTGTCATCTGCTGATGACCAAATGACTGCAGTCATCAGATAATAACCCATGGAGGCTGTGACCTTCGAAGCATTTCCCATATCCTGCTTTACAGCCTTTATCAGCAGAACAAATTTCTGTACTGCGCTCTTTCCTTCTGTCTTTGCTGTGTGCACCCTTGAGTACTCCTGCTGAAGTTCATTCAGAAAAACTTCCTTTTTTAATGATCCCCAACAGATGTAACATAGCATCACAGTCTTTATTCAGCGGTTTCCACAGGCACCATTGCTTCTCAAATAGAGAGTCATGTTTCAGGCTGATACAAGCAGGGGCTGCTTTGTGCTGTCATTGCCGAAAAGGAAGCTGCAAGGCAGGACCAGAAAGCACCTTCCGCTGTCGAAATGGAATTCAATAAACTGTCTTCTGTGTTAGTGAGAACTGCTAGTTTGGGACGTACTTGTGATGACCCGTGATAGTCATTGCCACCATATTCTTACAATTGGTCACTTATTAAAATGCAAGTGTGAGGAGTAATTGTTTGGGTGAATGCAGGAAGAGAGATGGTATCTTCTATTATGGATATAGAGGCATATATATATGGATATAGTTGCAGGTCTTCTGATGCAGCTCATCAGCATAAATCCTTACGGAACCTTGAAGTTAAGGCAATTACAACTCGTGGAGGACCTCTAGAGAGCAAAAGTAGTATGTTGTCATTCCTCTAGAGAGAGGAAGTGAGTCATGTCTTATTGTCCTGTATCTGTACAGTACAGATGTACTGTACATAGAAAAGTGAGTCAGAATGCACATACTGTCATAAGAAATCCATAGGCGTTGAAGGGGTTTTTGTATTTACATAAAGTTGAGCCTCCTTGTCTAAACCTGATTTTTACAGTTCAGGCATTCATGCAAATTTTTAATTTTTTTTTCCAATTATTAAAGTGTCTGAGCACATAAATAACACTTTTTCCTTAACTTTGTATTGTGATTGTCCAAGAGTTTGGATGCTAGATGACCTGCACTTGGACTTGAAATTCATCCTCATGTATGGCTAAAATTTACAATCTCATAAGTAAATGCCAAAGGATTTCAGTGAAATTACAACTTACGCTAACCATTATCATCTAAGTGTAGTTGGCGTTTAATAAGCTATCGGTCTTCATTGTTGTTGCAGCCTAGGGGTTTAGGAAGGATGCGTCTTTGCAGAATGCCCAGGAATGTGATCTACTGCATTGCATACAGCACCAAGAATGTTTATATTGAAGTTCCTTCTCGGTCTTTAACATGCCTATTTCAACTCCTTTATTGTTTATTTTTTTTATATGGCGAAGCGAGCGATACGCTCAACCTTTCAATTTATATGTTCTTATAAAAATAAGATTAATAACGTTAATGATTGTAAAGCAATCAGAATGCTGTAGAAATGAACTTTGCAAACGGTCACAGTTTACACTTCACTTCCTTTGTCTGAACTTCTTCAAAGTCCTAAGTAACACCAGTAGTCTTGCAGTAAGTTGTCTGAACAATTAACTTACAAATAGCATAACGGAGCTCTGAAACGTTTGACTGTGTACAACTAACTCCAGATGTGAAAGTGTTTTGGGTTTGTGGTTTGTTTTTTTTCCTTTTCTTCCTCTTGCACATCTAAAACTGGAAGCAAAACATTTGGGAAAAGATGAGCGAGAACAAATGTAGGGGCACTGATTATATACGGTGAGTGATTATGATGTAGTTTTGAAAAATAAGCAGACTAATCTTCACGTCTCGTCTTCATGGTCATTTAGCTTTAGTGTGAGAAATTTAGAAGTTTCCTGGAACACTGACGCTCGTAGACCGTGTGATTAGAAGTGAAGCGTTTTGTTCTGTTGTCAGCTATAAATTGAAGCCGTTGGTCAGCAGCGAGCCTTTGGCTGGCCGCGCAAGGTCTTGCAGGACGGTCCGAGCCTGTGGTTCACTGACCTCATGACTCATTGAGAGGAATCGCATCATCTGAACAAGAAAGCCAATAGGCTGCTTGATTCCTCAGCAGGGAGAAAACAAGGCCAGTCAAAAGTTTAAAGAGCTTTAGTCATCTGAGTGGTGTTTGTTCAAGCAAGCCCCGCTGTGTCATTGCAGCTGCTGTGGCACCGAAAGGGTGCTCTGCGAAGGTGAGCTCCTCCAGCAGGTACGCCTTGCCAGGCTGCCCTGCCCTGCCAACTGACGCGCTCTGCTGGGAAGAGTCAATATTCTGCCTTTTCTTGCTTTTTGATATGATTCTGCCCATTTTATTCCTCTTCTGTCATTCTTAATGAGGAGTCAAAAATATACTTTCCGTTGAACTGATTCCGGGGAAGGAGAATGTTTAACAGAGTTCCTCACTTAATAGTGTTCTGTTTAATCAGACATCTGCAATATCTGTGTCGATATGTTCCTGTATTTTCCTTACTGAAAGAGTGGTTAAACATTGGAACAGGCTGCCCCGGGAAGTGGTTGAGTCCCCATCCCTGGAGGTATTTAAAAGACGAGCAGATGAGGCACTTAGGGACATGGTTTAGTGGGTGGTGGTGTTGGGTCGACGGTTGGACTCGATGATCTTGGAGGTCTTTTCCAACCTCAGTGATTCTATGATTCTATTTGGTTTGTGGTAGTCTTAATCAGAGAGATGAGCGCTTGCTTGTTGTGGTTTAATAAAAATTGTTTGTGCCAATACTTTGACTTATAAACAGATTAAATATTAAAATGCTTAAAGTTGTAAGGACTTTACAAAAAGCTTTAACATTGTAGGTTAACTTGTCTTGAATTTCTCAAATAGGTGAACTTTTCTTGAATCACCTATTACTGAGACACCTGAGAACCATCACTTATTTGCTTTCCTATGTAATTACGGACTTCAAATCCAGAATACAATTCACCGAAAGTCCTTATTATGAAAAATCTATTTTTTTTTTTTCCCCTGGTAACACCTGCCTGAAATGTCAGATAAGCACCTGTGTACTGACAACAAGTGTCAAAAGTCTATATTAACAGTTCCTTGGATATACTGAAATTAGTGCTACTGGACAGATACAGATCTGGAGATGAAAGATAAATTTTCCCCAAGCAGTCGAGGATTTCAGGGTTTATTCAGATTCTGCTGTAGCTCCTCTTAAGGCTAAATTAGCCCACGTGGATTTTTTGCTACAGGAGTTTGGTATCTTTCGGCACTCGTTCTAGCTGATGAGGAGCCAGTGTGAGTATCTCAGTATGTCATTGCAGTCGAGCAGATCTGGGAACAGTGGACAGTAGTTTAGAGGATGTATGAATAAGGGGGTAGGGATCCCTTCTGGCCTTGAACTCCACTGAGGGCTATGAAACTGAAGAGAAGAACAGCACCACAAAGCCATATTTTAATTTCTTTGTCACGACTGTAAATCCAGAATTAGTCTGTTTACTTGACTTCAGTCAAATTAATCCTAATATTGAGATTTGGATTGATTAAAAAGGCCTGCTAGAAACAAATTAAGAAATTAAAGGAAAACGATGGTTTGTTCACTTGTACCAAGATTATAAGTTGATTAGAAAAAGTTGGCTTTCCCATAAAACGTAAATCCTTTGAAAAACGTTTTCATAAAGAACTGTTGATTTTATCGACACTTTCTAGGATATTTTGTGAAAAACCTTCATGTCTCTTTACACCTATTTAAAATGTTACTCAAATCGCATATTGGAAAGGCTGCAGGCATTTTCCTATCTATGTTAACATTTTGAAAATGTATATGCAGCTATACATAATTCATTCAAAGAGAAAAGAGCCAAATTAAAAAAATCTTCAAAGGAAAACTTCTCCTGTTTCAAGAATTATTTCTAATTTGAATGTTTTATATTCAACCTGTCCTGTTATTTATGTACTTCCATAGCTCTTCCACCTGAAGATGTCAGTATCTTACAGTTGTTGAACTAAACCCTAGTGAAATAGATTATATGTAAATGATTGAAGCCCTGAAAATTTTTCGTGTCAAAATAAATGCCTAATACTCTTTCATTCTAATATGCTCTTGAGAGAAATCTACTACTGTTTAAATGATTCCTCTTTGATTGCACTTCCTATATTCTCTTTCTAATTTTCTTATTTAATTTGCTGTAGAAGAACATTTTTGTGTTAAGCTTTAAAAAGCAGAAGTGAGGATTATTTAGCACCTGCTAAATCTCTTTGATAATCTGAAATTATAAAAGCTAAAGAACCTAGAGGGAGAGAAGCAAATCTGGAAGGCTGCTATCAAATATTTTATGAAAGCTGTCAGGTTCTAGAAGATAATCAGCTACCAAGTAGCTTGTCCCTTTGCTAAGACATCTCATGGAGAAATTGAGCAGGCATATTGATGTAGAAACCGGAGAGCAAAGACAATCTAGACTTCCTTCTTTTAAGCTCTATTTCAAAGGAAATTTATTTTTATCCACTAATCTTAAGTCTTTTTTATTTGTGATGCAGGGTACAAATAATGCAATTTCCTTGCTTGGACAGCCAGTCTTTTAAAAGACAAAGAAATCTGTATAATTTGGTGTTGCACGTAGACATCATGGCTACTCAGAGTCGCAGAAAAGGCAAAGGCAGAATAATCGTGGTCAAGTCCTCAGTCAGTCCTGCTAAACTGAAGGAGAGGTTTTAGTTCTTCGGTTCGGTGTGCAGGCTCTCTGTTTTGCAAACAGTGCTGTTTCTAAAGAGAGTGTGTCAGTCCGTGGAGCAGGTGGTTGTTACCAAGTATGTCATCTTATTTCTCATGTCCGCTTAGCTGCAACATTCTCGTAAGGAGATCAAACAACGAAGTGAGCGTTACCGCTTTCATTTCATCAGTGTGAAAACTGAAAAGTAAAGGTGAAGTCACTTGGTGTAGGAGTTTCGGTATGAGAGCTCAGATTTCCCCCCCTTCAAAATTCAACAGTGGTCTTTTATTATCATGAAGATAAGAGAAATTAGCAGAGGGTTTTTTTGCTTTGTGGTTTTTTTTTTCCTTACTGACCCTGGCCTTTCAGTTAGGTCAGTACAGCTGATCCGAGTGTACCAGCAGTGTCCAGTAGGTGACACTCCAGCAGCATGGAGGCAGTCAAATCGTAATTAAGTTGGTTTGTTGCTGTATTACAGAATTGTAGTGCTTTTAAAATTGAAAATGAATATTTTGATTGATAAAATACAGGTTTATATTTTACTTATTCACCAAAATATAGTTTGTTCATGCAAAACTATTTTCTATTAAATATATCAATTCCTGTGGTGATAAACATTATAAAAATACTCTTATCACGACTCACTTTGCTAGCTGGGGGTTTAAAGAAAGTGCTAAACTTTGTGGAAGACCTTCAGCATATTTATATTAGAAGATAATTATATTTGTTTACCGAAATAAACTCTCATAGCAATTTTTAAAATGACAGAGGTTCATCAAGTAGTTGACTCAATCATGGGAAAAAATCCTAAATGAGAAATGCAAGATAGAGAACCAACAGGGACCTTTCTGAGTTACGAAGTCAACGCCATCTCATCGTGTGCAACATAGCTACGTGATCCTGTCTGTACAGTTTGTCAAGATCCGTACCGAAGCTGGCTGGCTGCTTTGTCCCTCAAACTCCCATGAATCTTTGTGAAAGCTTAATACAGAATTTCATGTCTCGAATAATTTCAAATTTTCTAATTTCCAGCTTAAATGTAATAATGATCAGTTTATAACTATTTCTTCTTTTGTCTGCACGGTTTTACACACGCTGCACATAGTGAATTGTTACAGAAAGTGGTCTTGTCTCTTCTCAGCTTCATTTTGGAAATCAACACCAACTGCAGCCCGTTTAGAATTCCCTTTCTTTTAGTTTCCCATTACAGGAAAAAGGCATGGCCGGTTCATGGCTTGCTGCTGGAAGTGTTTGCAGAACCAGAGTTCAATATATCACTGACTCCAGAATAGCTCTATTGGGTACAAGAAATAAATTAAGGGTTGCGGCTGTATAACAAGAATAAAAATTGCAGGACTGAAAGTGAGAGAAAAGGCAGACATCTGCTAATCAAACACGAGCTGGTTCCAAAATGTATCTGCGATAGGAAAAGATAGCATCCCATTCCTCAGGTACCTTACATATGCAGTTTTTGATCCCTATGATTTAACTGGAGTTTTCCAAGGTAATACCAAATATGTTGTGCTTACTTCCTAAGACATGGTTGCTTTAAATCTCGTACCTGCCATAGCCAAAAGATCATCCATGTCAGGAGTAAGACCTATTTGGTTTTCTACTTGATGTTTTACTACCAAATCTCATAAATGCATGTGATAGGACTATGAGAGTAAGGAGACTTAGCTGCTGTTTTGATAAGCAGAAGTGCACTTCATAAATCTGCACTGTTCACTCAGAGACCAGACTCTACCGGTACTTTAACATTTGTGCAATTACTCTAGATTTACACCAAGAAAATGGTGAATGAGGTTGTCCAGAATGTATGTGTGCTGTTGTTGGAGTTGATGGAATAAAAACAATATACAAGTTCGCTAATGTATATGTGCCTTGATGTAAACTCTGATTCAAGCACATTAAAAGAAATATTAATTTCTTTTCCCATTCAGTTCAAAGGCTATTGGCACAAGCTTTTTGTTCAGCATCTTTTATTCTTCTTCGATATACATTAAGTACCTGTAATGAGACACAGTGAATAAGATTCATCCTTTAAGTGAGGAAAATTCGGGACAAATGCTAATGAAGTTGAGTCGTGTGAAGCTCATGAGTTAGCTAAATGTTTTATCGCATTATTCTCTTCTCTTTGGTCAGTGTTCATATCCCTGATTACCCACTTTTGAGTGCTTAGGGTGTGTTATTCTTCCAGACAATGGTTTGGAAGAAAACATGTTTAGGAAAGGAAAAAAAAAAAGACCTGGGTGGCAATTAAAATACCTGGCAGCTTCTTCTTGGTTTTAGATAGTGGGTTTGATTGCTTTACCTGTTCGTGATAATTAGGTCCACATGACCTTCTGCGTATAGAGTTGACTGGAAAACCTGAATGCCTGATATTGAACTGTTACAGTTTGAAAGAGAAGAAAATCCCAAATCAAAGATAAAAAGACATCAAGTATAGCATTTTTGTAGCACTCAAATCCCTCACAGTATTTTGTTTCCCTGGGAAACAAAAAACTTTATGAAGTCCTTGGGAATCTCAGCAGTTAATCGGGCTGTACAGATTCAGCCCTGTAGGGTTAGGTAGTGTTGTGGTATCAATTGTTGCTTAAACTAAGCTGGCAAAATACAAAGTCAGAGGTTGATGTCCTCTTATGTAGAAGGTATCAGCAGCTTTAATGAAGGTCACTGCGGGTTGTTGCTTTTTTGGATTATTTTTTCTTTTAAGCTTTATTATCCAGGCAGGAAAGCTTAACTTTTATGTGCCCAACGTTAAAAAAAAAAAAAAACTCTTCATGATGTGCTTTGTAAGAGCAGAGGTTTAGCTCATTGTAGTTGCTTGAACTTCCCTTTCTTAGCGTAGCCAAACCCAGTTTGCACAAGCTATCTGGCAGCTTTCACCCCAGATCTCCATCCATAATCAATAGTAAAATTGTACTCTCTGCAAGCCCTTGAGCTTTCTAAATACTTCCCTCTGCTGTGTTTGCAACCTAGCAGTATGTTTTTGCTCACTGTAGTTGCATTGTGTTTTAGGAAGAAAAAAATCTGACATATCAATTGCGTGGCGTGTAGTTTCACCCCCTCGCTTTGTTAGATTACTGTGAGTGACAGCCAAAATAACAACAGTGGGAAGCAAGCGATTTAGAAAGATCGCTCACTTCTGAATTCACTTCACATCAGGAAGGAATGTTCCATCTATTCCTAAAAGAAAGAGAGCCTTTATAGGCTATCTGTGGCTTCTCAGACTGAAAAACTGACGGCTTTGAAGTCTAGGCAAATATCAGAGGGGCTCATCACACAAATAAATGTGCCTTTGTTTTTTATCTCAGGTATGGAAAGCTCAAAATTGTAATCAGAGAAGACTGTGTGGACATTATTTAAGGCTATAATTTATCTAGCACCCAAAAACATGTCAGGTGTTTCTCAGTAAGAAAGAGGGCTGTGGCCATATAGATTAAATATGATTATTCATGTATGTGTGCCAGAATCTTATGTAAGCATAACAGTATCTCTAAAGAAAAATCATTAATATTAGGTTTGGGGGGTTTTTTTGCATCGGAATTCAGTGTTTGGAATGCAGAGAGATCTGCTGGCACAATAAAAACTCATAAATGTCATTGCGTTATATGACGCTACTAATATATTTCACTGCTATGGAATGGCCTTAATTTACCAGCCCCTTTGATCCTAACACACAGGATCTGCTTCTGAAAATTATTATTTCTCACACAATGAATTTGTTTTCTCTCTGCTCCCCAGCTGGCCTGGATGCAGTTCCATCCCCTTTGGTTTTTCTGGCTTGGGAGTTGCTTTTTAAATGCCAATGGCACATACGACAGGCGCTTGATCTTTCCCTGACTCCCTGCCCCTGCTACCTCAATGCCTACCAAAGGAGGAGTAAGTCTGTAGAGAGCATCACTTGTATGGTCAAACAGGTCTGGCAAAAATCAGAGCGCGACTAGGAAAGCTCATCAAGAATTTCTGTCACGTCAAAGCCGAGAAATGAGGTTAGTCTCAGTTAGTCGGCAAAGATTCTGTGAAAATGCATCTTCCCGGAACGTCCCCAAGCCTTAATGAGAGAAAGGATTCATTGTCAAAAAAAAAATCAAGATGCTGTCAAGTTTAAGAAAAGTCAAATTCATCTCCTACTTTGAGCTTCTCAACTCCTACTTTCAGCCTCTCCTTCACTGCTGGTCACAAGTTCTGTAACGCCTCATGTGAAGTTTTACATTCTTTTTTAAAACCTACACATACTGTTTTTGCATAAGGAACGAACCTGTGTAAACTAGATTCTGCTTAATCATAGGCTGAGGTGGAAAAGGCAAGTAGTTAATCTGGGAAGCTTTCTTTGCACCAAGCCCCAAGACAGGACGGGAGACAGAATTAGCCAAACTTCTCAGTGGAGAAAAAGATGATGATTTGCTAGAACAAAAATGTAACCAACTAACAGCATGCTGTCCTGGGAAGCTGGTTACGTTGCTTTCTCAGTAGTCAGTGTATAAAAAAAAATAATAATAATTAAGAAAACATTTTTTATGATAAAAGTGTTCAGAATTGGCCTGAAATACTGACTTTTAATTTTTGATGTTCAGAGTAACCCTCTTGGCAAAGCTTTCTTCACGCAGTACAAATCTGTATGGAGCAGGTCATATGTAAAAGTATATACAGGGATGTACGAGTCATCTCCAAGACGCATTTGGTTTATCAACAGAAGTAAATTGAAAACATTGATTTGAACATCTGGATACAAGGCTTTTAAATGACTCTTTGCAGGAAGGCACAAGCAAGAATTGTGTATGTTGTGTTTTTGGGGCCTGTTTGCAGACGGGAATAAGATTGCCAAGAGTTGAAGACTCATGAACATTCCTGTCGCTATTTCCTGTGCTGAGATAAAAGAGCAGCTAGCAGAATTGAACACCTTCTTGTCAGTCAAAGCTAAGTTAGTCTATTCAGCAGTTACTCAAATGGTCTCCCCCCCCCCCTTCACAAGAGTTTTCTGGCAAACTTTTTTTTTAATAGAAACGTTCTTCCTATACGGAAGAGAAATTCTCTTTCAGATGGTATGTGTTTTCTTCCTTGTAACGTGTGAAATTGAAGAGGTCTTTTGAAGTACTCAGGATGAAGAGAAGTAACACGATAGAGTTTTAAACACAGAAGGATCTGTTTATTGGACAAAGGATGTACGCGGTCAGGTCTCCAACATGAGGACTCACCTCTTCTATCATTACAGTGTATCTGACTTCCGCAGAAGTAAGCCTGTTGCAACAGTGTTCGAATTCTTGCCCAACGATTTGCTGTATGTGGCTGAGGTGGAAAAAGTTCTTCACAGCCATAATAAAATAATTTCTTTAATTGAAGAGGCAGATTGACAATAGCATAAAATGTGCACAGGATGAAATAACGGCTGAGACAAATCTGATAGTTTTAAATACTGTTTTGTGAAAGGATTAGAGTTTAAAGTATGCGCATGGGATTTTGGATGGTTTTATTCTCTTCTGCAATGGCTTCAGGCTCAATACAAGTGGACTTTTTTGATGACCACGTGCTCCTCACTAGTGTGAAGTGAACGTGATCCAAAGCAGTTCATATACGTAAAAGCCATGAAGAAATGCTGTCCTGTAATAATAGAAGATGATAGAGGCTTGTCTCTGTTGCCTGCAAGATCCGTTCCAACAGTGACCACTGAAAGAGAAGATGGTGGAGGCTGTGGAGGTGAGATGAATTTGCGTTACTGCATTGGCAGTAATTGGCATTTTCATTGGCACAATGGTTTGTATGCTTACTTGAAATGTGAAAGACTCGCGTTTAAAACTCTGCTGTGCCTAAATGGCAACAGGGTTTTGAATTCAAACATGCTTGAAGTATTTTAAGGAAGCCTTTCATCGAACAGTAACATTTTATACAAATAAGTAGTTATTGGGGCAGGAAAGGGAGGAAAAACAGGACTCTACAGTCATACATGAAAGAGCTTGTCTTAATCCTTGACTCAGTATATATTCCGGTTTATGTAACATTGTATAGCTTTGCTAGCTTTTTCCAGTATGGTCTGTTTGCCTGAGGTATATATATTTATCAACTCGCCTTCCAAGCAGATCCTCCTGCGAATATGCAAAGTGATTTGAAACAGGAGGGAGAGGTTTGAAGACTGCTGAAAAAGCACTGACACTGAAGTGCCTAATTCCATGGGAGACTTAGAGATAAAACGCCTGTGTGAAGACAGGCATTACTTGCCATCACTGAATTAACTGCTTAATCAACTTTGAAGGGTAGGACTTGGCTTCACCTCTTGGCATTTCTTCTTCACTCCATTCTCAGTTGACTGGCCTATCCTTTAGGCATCCGCAGAGAGTCTGGGAGGTTAACACGGGACTATGAAGAAGTTAGGTGTCGCAGAATTCACTCGTACAACTCTTAAGTTCCTGTGTGACTGAAATGAACTGTCTCGAGTAGTTCATCCAGGTAGCGCTAAGGCTGGGAATACAATATGAGTGTTTGTATTACCCAGTCTTACCGCCTCTGATCTCTTCTGTGTAGTCCTATTAATTCGTACAGGTCAGGCAGCTGTAAAAAAAAAAAAAATCCGATCATAATCTTGGGTTTGTTTTGATTTTTTTTTGTTGGTTTGATTTTTTTACACTTTTGCAGCATATAGAAAAAATTCCCTTTGAGCTATTTTTCTAGTTCCTGACCAATATTCAAACCAGTCTGCTGAAAATCACATCTGAGCGTTGAAATCGTGTTTGAAAAATAACACTTCTGCTTAATAACTTCCACGGTTCCTTTTTTTTTTCCTGAAAAGAAAGTATCTATATGAAGAAGGTTATAAGTGACTGGGGAAAAAGGTGTTTGTCTATTAAAACTGCATGCATGACTGAAAATGGTAGTAACTTTCAGTCTGGGAAAGATGGGGCTTTCTGCATTTGTGCTTTCTCTCACTGTTCAAGGTCACCCATGTATAATACCGATGCTAGCGCTTTTGGTATCCTGACTACTTACTATGCATGCGTTTGGTCCTGAGGGATGTCTTAATTATATGCACCTTGGCTAGTCTTTAAAGCAGTCTAGTGAAACGAGTTAATCATTTTCTGAACAAAAACAAAAATTCAGGCATTCCAAATTGCACAGTTAATTGAAATCAACTAAAAAATTAGGGTCTTGTAACTGCCGCCAGGACCATAGCCCTTGCCTGGTTTTAGGTGGTGTTTTCTTTCCTCGGAGACTCTTTACAAGTTCCCTTTTCCACAGCATCACTTTCGTGATTATTTTGTTCACCCTGTCAAAATTCCATCCCTGCATCCTTGACTCAGCTTTAAAAAAAAATGCCATTTCTATAGGAATTCCTATGAAAGGGCTGAAGTTCCTCGTGTTCTTTGTGTCACTGCCTCTCAGATCTTTATATTATCCTGGATGTTTATTGAGGACTGGGAATTACTAGTGACTTTGTAGATGGTGAGGAAGAATTGCTTATTTCTCTTCAGTTTTAAAAAAAATAAAATAACTGCCGAAACCCTGCAAATGACTCAGAATCATGAGCTGTGTGGCAACTCAATATAGAAACACAGGTTATAGGGAGTAATTAGGCTTCCTTTTTTCCTTTTTATTCAGTCACATGAATTATTATTATCTATATCTTGAGCTGTCAGTGCTTAATCTCATCTTCTGCCACCAAGGGATTTTGATCCTGAATGGACCTCTGTAGAAATAAGAGTGTGGAAAAATAGTAACTATTGAATTTAGTGAAAGGTCACTTCCCAAGTACGTTGGTTTCCATTTTTTTAGTTCTTCAGTGTAGATATAGTGCCTCTCTTTCACTTTCTCAAAGAAATCTACTCAGAATATTTTGGGAAACAAAAAATTTAAAGGGACAGCTTGGGATGCTTCATCTGAGAAGAAATGGCATGAAATTGTTGTGAAAAAACACTGCATGTCTAATGTTGACATAGATGTCTGTATTATACCTTTCAAGAACACTTATGTCTGCCTGAACATCTCAACCTTAGCAAATTTATTTGCTCTAGTGTTAATAAGTAGGAGAAGATATACCCTAAACATTCCTTTATCTTAAGGGTAGAGGAAAAGGAGCGAGAAACCATAAGAGAAAATATTTCAGGGTGAAGTCTTTGGCAGATAATTCTAGGTGGGTGCATACTAGTTTTTCTTCTGTTTGCCAGCAGAGAAACAATTCTCGTTGTGAACCTTTTACCTGGCAGCCACAGTAAAATGTGTGGTCAACATCTAAGTGATTATTACCCACTGCTTGCTGATAGACTTCAGCTTCTATACCCAGTTCACGGTGTCCTATTCCCATCAGTCGAACACGCACACAGAATACCATTCAACAGAATGTACACAGGGTATTTAATTTCATGTGGTTTTGAAAGAATTCGTTAAACCTTTCACTTGCTGTTATGCAAACGCTAATTAATTTCAAATTAGTAGGCCAGAAAACTGAAACGTGTGGAGAGAGATGGGTGTTTTGTTTTGATTTGTCTCCACTTCCATGCGTATGTCAGTATTACTTCACCATATATGTGGAGAGCAGGTATAAACTGGCAAATCTTTTCTTTCAGGTTGAATAAATAGCAGTGAGTCAGCTCTGGTTTCCACTGTAATGACTTCTGAGGGTTAGAGAAAAACAAACTTGAAAATCACCAGAATTTGAGATCGTTAGGTGAAGCTCAAAGATTGTATTATTATGTGATCCATAAGGGCCAGTTCTGCCGGTATACCTTGCCCAAATGTGCATCTTCTGTGCATTGCAGAATAGGAGACTTACAATATAGACTTGAAAGTTATTTTCAAAGTTCTTGTTTGTGTCTTTTGAAAAATTTGTTTGCTTCTGTATTCTTCAGCTGTTCCTCTTTCTCTCATTCTGGTAGCACTGCTAGTCTTCGTTTTGCATTTGATCACTGCAGAGAAAGGAGGGCAGCTGGTATATCTAACTCGAAAAAAAGAAAAAAAACCCAAACTAAAGATGACAAGCATACTAGCTGTCTTCTGAACCTCTTACATATTAGAGGTCTGATTAAAAACAAAACCCCAAAAAAATCCACTGAAGCTAATAGGACTGACTCTGCTAATCTTACTGGGTTTTGAACTAGACTTCAGTATCTGCTCTTATATTAGCCAGCAGAAAAAAAGGAAGCTGTCTTTTTTAATGTGCTGCCAGCAGATGTCTCACACGTTTTCTTACAAAAGCAGGATTAATGATTTAACTCACTTTGATCACAAAGTTCCAAGAAAGTGAAAGTTGATGAAATGTTTTTCATTACGTTATGGACAAATCTTCAGTAGCTTCAGCATCAACTACTTTGAGTCCTTTTCTGTGAGAGACAGGTTTACATAGTAATCGAACCAGAACAAAATTTCAGGGGTTCTTTCAGTGTTTTCATGCTCAATATGAAACTCAATGTACCTAAAAAAAGGCTAACTCCTCACGTTAAAATTAATTTACATTTCAGGCTTTTTCATTTTTTATTTATTCTGATGCCCTTCACACTGCTCGTGCAAAGGGACTCTGAAATGGCCTGGAAATTACAATTTATCACAAATGTAATGAGTTTGGCAGAGTGCTGTTGATGCAAATGAGGCTGGCTGTGTTCTTCCATAATAACTGCTTGCATTATTATTCCTTCTGCTATCAAAGGAGCACTCTGAATTACACTGTATTTTATGCTGCTTGGCATTATACAGAAATTGCTACTAAAAGCCTCGGAGATGCTGTTCTGCTGTGCTGCATCAGCCATTTTCACAGGCTTAGCATTTACGCTGTATGCCTGAAGCCTGTGCAGACTGCAGTCTATTTAGTTCGCTTAGCCGTGGAGCCTGAGAATGATTAATAAAAATAAAAGTACTCCCTGAAAAATTCTTAATAGCCTGATTAGTCTGATTTCAGAGATGTAACGCAGCAGTAACAGCAGACCAAAAAAAGTAGAAGTGTTACATCTGTTCGCTTGAGGTACAAGAGTTGATTATACAAAATAGAGAGGTACTTCCATTTTCTACGGGCACAACAGACATCTGTCTCCAGAAAGAGAAAAGCTGTTAAGGTGCTTTTGTGCTACGGTAGTTGCAGGACAGTGGCAGAGCTGTTATTCTGCATTCGGACCCAATGAACTCCTATATATCTGGAAAAAACAAGCTGTGTAACGTAACCCAGCTGCTTATTCACGAGAATGCTGGTGCCACAATAATAGTGATTACTCTGAATATATTACATTTGCTTGTTATTCTGTATAAAGGGGGAAACTAAATGAGAGGATGCATCCGCGACAGTCTAAGGTGCAGCTTTTTAGATAGGCAGATAAAGAGATGCCTTTCAAGGCATTTCATGACTGACTAATCATTTTAGTCTTTGTTTTTGTACATCCCAAATTGAGTCCAATGTTTCTAAAAAGGGAAAACTAAAAGCCTGGATCAGGGACACAAAAAAAAAAACCCCAAATGAGAAGGAGGAGGGATATAAAAGCATGTGCAACAAATAAGATGTAAGAGTGCAACTCCATGGTTTTGCTTGTATATTATGTGCCCTTCTGTCCATCTTCTTGTGTATTTATTTACACTGTAAATTCTGTATTGTGAGCTTGATAAGTAACAACAATTTGACGCGAAGCAGGCATGTAGAAGGTGAACGGAGTATAGGCCATCATTCTCTGCCAAGCACGCTTGCCCTTCTAAAGCAAGAACAATCTAAAGATCACAAAAGCCAACAGGGGTAGTAAGGAAAAGGGTAATGATTCAGACAGTGGGTCCTATACTAGTCAAGGGCAACAGAGAGCAGCATAAACTAAATATGTAGTTCAGCCATCGCTCTCGAAGACCACAACAGAAATCCTGGGTGCTTGTCTCATCCTTGTCTCATAAGACTATTTTTACATGTGCCACCAATGTCATAAAGCAGTTGGGGATTAAGTTTTTTCCGGACCTGGGACTTTGACATTGAGCTTTAAAATCTTAGCCTTTGCTAAATATCTGTTTCTGGATGGAATTGTGCTGAGCTGCCTTAAAACGCAAACACTTGTGAATGTAGCACCAACAACAGTTTGGAAAATAATTGTCCTTGCTTTTACGAGGCAGCTGGATTGAAAGATTATATGAAGACGGAGGAATGATACGCAACTTAGAGCCTTTCCTTCATTCTACAGCAATATTTTATTCAAATGGGAACAGTAGCTTAAAAACTCATTCAAGTCTATTTTACAAATCCTGCAGAGGTCTCTTTCACCACTTTTGTAATTTTACATTATTGTTTAATGAGTAAGTTATATATATAATCGTTACATGTGTTTTGTACTTCCCGTATTATTTCAGCGCTCCTACCTACAATATATCAATGCTAATGAATTCCTGTCAACCAAAGAAATTCCTTTAAAATATAAATATTTTCAGTTGAAAGACTGAAAAAATACCCCACCCAACCCACAAAAACCCCAAACAAACCGTTCCCTAAAAGCTGTGAGTTTGGGTGTCTCCAGTTAAAATAGCTCGTAGAAGAAACTACTAAATACTTCAAATTCAACTTTTTCACAACATCAGTCCTTTGTAGGCTAGCAGCATGTAGTCGCATCTCCTATATAAACGCGAGCAGCGCACGACTGTAGTTGTTTCCCCAATGACAGACGCTGCCGCAGGCTGAGGGATGGACTCACTGCTGTCAGTGAAACCCAAGAAAAAGAAGTATAGGGTGCATAAGAAGTGACCTAATATGGCCCCTTGAATTTTATTCTGCCTTCATAAGGGTTATGGACTTAACTTGCATTTTGTGGTTTGGCCTCTGAGCTGTTCCTAATTTGCTACAGGAGCTGCTCTCCCCGTCCCTGCCCTATCCTTCACGGTATGAGAACTATGCTTGCGGAGCAGACACAGAACACTTTGTGTCCGGCGTGATTTCTACTAAATTACCTCCAGGAGAAGTAATTTGTCATAAACACAGCCTCAGGTTTACGTGCATAAAGTCAAATATTTGCCTCTTATTTTCACCGCTGCTTTGCTGCCCTAGCTGCACCGCTTTTCGTCCCCGAAAGCGGAGCCAGGCCTCCAGGCACGCGCTGCTGCTTGTGGCTCTGCTTGCGCTCGCACGTTTTATTTGGGCTTCAGCGAGGCCTAAACGTTTGGTCTCGAGTAACTTGAATCACTGACAAAGGAAATAAACTTGAACCGCTGAAATCTATTGGAATGCTTGCTAACGTTTGAAAAATGTGCTGAAATCTCCGAATTTAAGAGAGGGATTATTATGGCAACAAGCAGGATACAGTGGCAGAACGATCCACAGGCACGAATGTTTCAGCCGTGTCTCCAGGACCTCCATGTCCCTGAGGAAGCGTTTGACGCTTCTTGGCTGACTGGAATATTTTGGAAGTAATCAGGAAGCCAGGTTTACGGACGGTATTTGATCGTGTCGATATTCATGCGGCCTCTATGGCTCAGCACACTGCTTTTTGCCTTGAGCGTGTGGTTGTGTCGCTCAGGGACTTGCCGCTCTCAGAAAACCCAGTTTTTCCTGAGAAGGGAGTGTAGCACCGGCGCGCTTCTCCCTGTTTTCAGATTCGGCCTCGACTGAACGGAGGCTATTTCATCTGATTTAAGCTATTGTTTGGCGCAGCCTTTTCGCCAGCGCACTGAAAAAAACCAGGCAATTACCATCCAGTTGTAAAACCAGATAATTTAAGGTTAGACCTGGCCTTGCGAAACGCCATTTCAAAGTAACGCCCCGGTAAACCAAACAAGCTGCGAATGACTTATATGCTCTCCTCCAGCTATTCCCCAAGAAACACTGCACCAATACAGCATTTCGCTGGTGAACGTAAGCCGATTTGGTCGTGTATGGCGTGTGACACGACTGGAAGTGCCGTCCCTGCTTATACCACCTCCCTGCCCGGGCGGCTCAGCCTGGCTTAGCTCGGTGCTGGTAGACCTAGTAGACGTATGCAGTCTACGTTGTAAATCAGAAGAAATTCAACGGTTCTGTCAAACAGGATTGCGCTTCTGCTAACGATACTTGATTATGTTCTGAAAAAGAGATGATCCTCTGATAGGGTCTAATTAGGGGAAAAGGAAATATAATTTCTACGTGCTTTCTTCACTGTACTTCTGCACAGATGTTTCTAGGGTGGTTTCCAGGTAACTACCGAAATCATAATATAACTGTTGGGTGCTGATTACATCTGTTCTTTAATTACCCATTGTTTATACAGCACCAAGGGCTTACACTGTGCTATACTATACAAATATGATTAGAAAGTATATGATGGGAAGAGATGAAGTCATACCCCTTACAAAAGATAAACAAGCTTAAAATTTGTCTTTAAAATGAGTATAGATTTTGTCTTTACCTTTCATGTCTTTCCAGAGGCAGAATTTTGTTGTAAAAATACAGTTCTTATTGAAGTACTGTGTATAAGGCCAATTCAATAATGTAAACTTCCTCAATTTTACAAATTCTTGCACTTTCAACTCCAATTCAACACCCCCTACCTCCTTTTATTTAAAAATCCATCACGGAAATTATTTTACCGAGTGAAATGGAAAGGAAAGAACCTGAATAAAATAACATTCATAATAAAAATGCACTGAAGTTTTATGGCAAGATCTTTAAAGGCACAAATACCGTTAGGTTGGTAACACCATTAATTTAGCATAGAATCATAAGCATCTATTAGGCTTCTGTTTCTTCTGTAGGCTTTCCATTATCTGAGGACACTTTAAATTACAAACTGTAATTTAAAAATAAACCAACACTTCAACTGTGGTATTAAAAGACACTTTCCCTTCTCAGGCTTCTCAGACTCTTTTGTTACTTAGATGGCAATCTCCATAGAATTTCTCACTTAAAAAATCCCATCAAAATATGTCAATTCCAAAAAAAGATTTTTAATAGAGATTTCCTCCAGGGGACTTCCTCCAATATAAAAGCAGAAAATCATATCTTTGTTCTCTTCAGGAACAACAGTTTTAAATAAAATTTAAAAAAAAAAAATCAATTTTGATGTGTTATTGACTTGTGAGACTTAAAGTCATGTATTTTTCTTAAAAGCAAAATAAAGAATCCATTTACAACTCAGAAGAAAAAGGTGAGAAAGAAAATGTTAGTGCAAGATAATAGTTGAAATACTCTTTCGTAGTTCTTCGTGATTTAAGTATTGTATAAATATTTAAATATTAAGTGTAATAGATATTGAAGCTCAGAAATTTAAGGTAGTGTTTTAAGCTGACAAAATTTGCAAAACCAGCAGGGCGGGGAAGTGTTTTGAAGCAAAGCGTTGTAGCCAGCTTTGCTCTCCGGTAGCGTTACATGTATATAACAGTAAGAGCATTCAGAAGTCCATCAACATGTAATGTCCTCTTTAAGCCCAAAAGTTTAAATATGGGAAAAATGGCAGTTTGAGAGTCACATCTTAGACCCACTGAAATCCAGGGCAATTCTGTCACCAGTTTCAGTACAGGTAGTAATTGTGTTCAGAAATGTGTGTGATTCACGTTGACCACGCGGACTGGTTGTACGTGACGTTTTGAAGGGTCAAATCTGCTTCTTGGGTGTGTGATATTCTGCTTTTACTATCATCCGACATATAGTAATCATTTCATATCTGAAAAAAAATGACTGTCACAGAGACCTTACAGCCTAGCAGATAGGATAAATCATGGTTCACTGGGCGTATGATTTGACAGGCAAAGGATTAGATGCTTGTTCAGCCAAGACCTTGTTTGGAATGCAGTGTCTTTTCCAGCTGTTGTTTGGCAAAGAATGTTGTACTGTTTGTGTTCCAGTAGCTCCAAAGGTGGGAATCTACCCTGCAACCCCCAAAATGGGAACCTTACTATAGTTTGAATAACTACAAAATTGCTTCGTGTTTCTTTCAAGTCATGGCAGCGTTTTATTTAGAAAATTAATCAACAAATTAAATTATTTTAAGTACCCGGAAGAAGCTATTCTGGAAATTTGGGGTTGGATGTTCTAAAACTGCTTTTTTAGAAAAGCAGAATGACATTATAAGCTGTATTATGGGAGGGATTATGAAAAAAAGGATATATTTTTTTTTAATTATATGATCTTAAATCTAGGTAACTCACATCCAAGAGTTTTGAAACAATTGGCTGCAGATCTGTCTGTGCTGTTGACATTTATTTGAATAGGTGCTCTGAAACATTCTAAGTGTTCCAAGAATCTTTAGATAAGAAAATGAGCCAACGCAGGTATTTTAAGGCTGCCAGTCCTATGTAAATAATAGGATTATTGATATTGACTTGCATAAAAGAGAAAATAAATAATAACGAACGGAGGAACCTGGGGAAGTAGTTCTACAAAACTAACTTGGTATCTTGATGTGTAACTAAAAGGTTGTTGATAAAAGATAATAATGGTAAAGTAACATGCTTAGAAAACGGATATAATTTTAATGACAAAAATAGTGCAATATAAAATCAATACGAATTCTCTTTCAAATTATTTCAAATAACTACTAAGTCTGAAATTTGAGTGAAGAATGATAATCAAAAGTATATGGTGCTAGTTTCTCTGGATTTAGTGATTGTCCCTGTCATTGTATTGGAGGTACTTGCATGCTTACAGAACACCAGAATAGAAAATATACTTTATCTTCTAGTGCAATTTTGCATGTGTATGTAAAAAGCCTGAAACAAAACATTTCTTCAACAGAGCAAGAAGAATTTAAAAAGAAAACAAACAAAATCCTCAAATGAAACATGTTTTGGGAAAAATCAATTTATTGTACCTAGAGATACTGCATAGAGAAGGAGGACAAAATGGATTTTTTTTTCCATTTTTATCTATTTATAGAATTTATCTTCCAGCTCTAGATACAGTAAATCTGTAGGTACGTGGTGGGGAGTGGGGAAGCTGTAGATGTGGTTGTCTTGTTCAGTTGCCTTTCGTTAGTAATTCTCCTGATTAAATCCTGTACTTTGAGTCCTTCATTTCAGTCTGCGTAGGAGATGTAACTACTAAAATATTTTGTCTATTTCCAGTTCTTCTGTATTTCCCTTGTGTGTCATAATTAAAACTAACATTATTTTGAATGCGTTATTGTGTCTGTAGGGCACTTTAGAACTGCGGGCTCATGTTTTAAAATACCTATATTGCTATGAAAATTAGCATGACCGTTTTCTGCTTTATTTCTATAATTAGTCAAACTCCGGATATTAGCTAACACTTATTGACTAAATCCAATTTTACCCCTAGTAACTGTATTTTTCTCAGGTATGAAACAGCAATCTTGAAATCTCTGCTGACTATTAAGCAAAGAATGTATTTTTTGTTTGTTTTGATGTAACAAGTCCCATAAAGCAGTAGATCTCTTCTGTCTAATTATTAGCAATATTTTCTTATATTTGAAATGATGGTAAACGGTAGGATTAATAAAATCGAGAATCTGGGCATTTTTGTTCATTTTACATTGTCCAGGGCAACAAAAATATAAGCCTGTCTTTAAAACCATTTGGAAAATTAAAGGCAACTGAATTATTATAAAGACGTAGTTGTTTTGCCTAAAAGTAGGTGAAGTTATGACTGGTAAATTAAAAAAAACTAAAATGGTTAAAATTTTAAATGTTACAAATTAAATCTCATTTGCAGATTAAATACTTGGGGTTTTTTCAGTCATTTTATAAAAGTTAGGGGGAAAATGATTTTATTGAAAAATGGAATGAGAAAGTTTTATCACCAGCGATAGTAATGATAAATTTATGGGGGCTTTGGGAGAACGAGTGTAGGCTCTTCCTTCCTTGTGACCACAAGTTGGATTGACTGAATCGCTGCTTCTTTTAATCTAACAGGAAGCTGAAGGGTTGGCATGTTTGGTGGTTGCCTTCGCTGCTTTCTCCCTACAGAAATACCTTTATTTTCTTATTTTCACCATCTCCTCGGATATAAGGACCAGTGTTTTCAAAGTGATTTTTGATTTTTAGTTTCTCCTCCTTGAAGGTGTGCAGGACCACTGAAGCCCCTGTCTTAACTAGAAGCTTTGGTTGTTTGAGATTTCTGAAAATGATGTGTTTTCTCCTGTTCAGCTGGCCAGGGCTTATGGTGCTGGAGAAGAAAAAACTAGACCTCCTTCCCGTAAAAACCTATTTTGAATGTCTCTCTGATAACTACTAATAGGTATAATATTAATTATAGGATATGAAAAGATTTCAAAATCTAATTATCCAGACTAAAGACTTCAAAATTTAATATCCAGACTAACAAAGCTGAAAAATGTTTCTGCTGCACGTGATCATAATTAGCTTTTCAAAGCGTAACAGTTAGACGGAAATGACGTCACTGACTCTTACCAATAAATGCTAAAATATATGCATTTTTATAATTCCAAGGGCCATTAATTGAAAAATTAATTGAAGCCTGAAAAACAAGAATAAAAATGAGTCTTCAGGAAGTTTTGGAATGAAAAAGAAGTTCGGGCTTCAGGGACATCCTCGTGCAGGTATGTGGACAGCATGTGATTGGAGATAGCCCTGCCAGGTGTCCATCTTGCCAATAAAAATTAGCAGTTAGGAGGTATCTACCAAGCAGTTCACACCCCAGGCAGTAGACAATGCTGCCGTTTATCTCGCCCTTTAAGACCAGAGTCATCCTTTGATATTTTTTTATTAGTCTCACATTTCAAACTATGACAAGTTTAAAAACTGAAACAAATATATTCAAAGCTTTTCGCGTAACATCTGAGGCCCGCTAAATGGAATTAGCGTGGGGAGCCTTGGCACTTAAGCCAAATAAAACGATTTGATCCATGTTGATTCATGAGCTTGTCATCCGCTAATACAGAAAACTGCGGTGATTGTAAATCATAGCGTGCTATGTGTAAATTGAATTTCACAACTGACTTGAGAATTGCCCCCATATCAAAATGTAAAAGAGAGAGAGAAGAAAGGGAAATGCGAAAAGGTAATAACAACAATATATTTAGGGTATGGTGGTGCTAACATAAAACACTGCTGCTTTTCAGAAGTCATTAATGAAAATGGAGAAATTTTCGATGGTACCCACGTCACCGGCACAGCTGTTGTAGCTAATGGAACGTTTTCTACATGCTCATATAGGCAGCTAAAGAAAAAGTCCACTCAATTCTTGAGCACACCGCAGGTTTCCAAAATCACTGTGCCGGCAACGGTCACGTTCCTGCCACACACAGGAGACGGTTGTGGTTTAAGCGTCTCACTCATTCTTGATGACTGTCTACGTTCCTAGCAATCTTTGTCTCTCATAATCTTGAAACGTGACCTTTTCTGGCTCTCATCCTTTAAATTATAGCCACAAAGGTATAAAAGCTAGGCTTTTCAGGTGTAAAGCCATAAAAGGGTATTTAATGTCCATGTCCTATTGCCAATTTCTTTGCGCCAGGTTTGCCAACTACTTTCTCAAGTGGTCTTTGTTATAAAATGCACAACCTTTGTTTCAGCCCCAAAATTAAGGTTGCTTTTCCCTGAAATTGGATAAAGTGCAAAAAATGGGGGGAGCGGGAAAGAAGGGAAGGATATCATAGGAAGAAAGTTAGAAACAAAAATGCCTGCTGATCCTCCCTGGACAGATGGTATTCTCAGAAGAATCCATTATTTGGAATTACTTGTAGAGTTTTCTAGAGTCTTTCAGAAGACCAAATTCACATAAAATATTCTTTCTTTAAAAACTAATTTGAAAGGATTGACTTGTTCTCTTCCTTTTTTTTTTTTTTTGTGGGAGTATGCTGCCAGCAGGCTTGCTGTCTTTTCTCCAGTGAATGGTTTTGCCAGTGTATGACTTTTTATACCATTGTTTTGCAAGTGAAATATTTTTCAGCGTTGCCTCCTAAGCTCTTCAGATTTTTGTTAGCCGTGGGATAAAGTGGGACAAATTCAACTGTGCTGGACTTACAAGCAAATTTGCAGTTTTCAATTGTTGAATCTTCAGTTCTCTGGGTCAGCTCTTCTGCCTAATCTCTTGTTGAGGCTTTTGATGCTACCATTCCTTGAAGAATGACAGGAATTCATATGGGATTTATTGGCGTCAGCCAGCTGGTGCTGTCTGATGCTAATGCTGTGATCTGTCAATCGCAGGTAAAGTAACTTAACAAATTGTGTCATGCTTTGGATGGATTATTTAGGGGCTGTCCGTAAATGTAAAAATCAAGTCTTATGATTTCTTAATTGTTTGATTATTGGATCTTTTAATAAGAGTATGTGATGCCTTTTTGAGAAGAGGCATAGTTCTCTACACAGACCTGGGTTTATCTTCTTCGGCTAACGAGGTACTAGTTCACACTAAGTATGGCCAGATGTACTGGTCACTGCCAAGAGTGTTCTGATATTACATTCAGGAGTTTTCACAAATATCTTGCTAAAAATGTAAGCTATAATCTTGGATGTATTTTCCCATAGCAAACAATACAAAACATCTGTGTGCGATAAGGTCTGTGCTGCTATTGGCAGAGCTAAATTTGTGCTGCGTGAACTGAACGGAACATTCGTACTTTGAAGTGGTTTCTGATAATTTGTGTGAAGTGCTGCAGGACTTTTAGTGTTTAAGATGTGATATTCCACATTAAGAAGTACAGTATGTTTCAGCTAAACAATAAAAATTGTCGCAAGAACTATATGGATATATACACACACACACACTGTTAATGGTTTTTAATAAGGATGTGGTAAAACACTGAATCCTGGTGTTTTAAAGTAACTGTTCTGAGCACTAAGGTCTTTTCGCAAATGAGCTTTATAGTATTTCAACTTTTCTGAACCACAGAGGGAATAGTACTGATCAACGTTTAGTGTCATAGGCCCACGTACAATTTATGTTGTCAAACAGTAATTTTTAATTTTTAAATTTTGAATCACTGGATGTATAATCATGGCTGCACAAAAACATCACAGAAGCTTTTTACCTTCAAATTATAAGTAGCACTTTCTAATAAAGGGAAAGGTTTTTACTAAGACGCGGTTTTCTCAAGGCAAACAAAAATGGTCAGCCGTTTATTGAGTCATAGAAAACTATCCTTAATTAATTATTGTTGCCAAACTGACAGTAAAGAGAAAGCTGGATGAATTAATTATCTAGAAAGTTTCCTATTAAATTCTCAGTCCAAATCCATTCAGAATTTGTAATATTTCAACCCATGTCTGAAACTCACATTCTGATCTCGCCAACGGAAATTTTTTTTACCTCCATCTGAAGCGTGGATGTGGAGGTGCAAAAAAGAGTAACTTAGAACTCTCTGGGCACGTCTAGCTCCTGAACAAAATCATTTCCTTGAATCATCTTCTCGATTCCTTTTCCTGAATCAAGATTAGAATGGTTTGAATCTCAAGTCAGGTTTTTTGTTGTATTTTAAAGTATGTAGAAGTGTGTTGCTCGTGGAGTCTCCACGATGGAGATCCATCTCACACAGGTTATGCACGTGGACAGAAAGTTAGAATTTTTAAATTGCGTTTCTGAAAGGAAAAGTATGCAGAATGTGTCTTTTCTGCACAGAGTGCTGACATTTACTTTTTAAAATGAAGATTTTTGAAGACTATGTCAAAGCTCTGGCTGAGATGGGTGCAATGCACTACTGCTTTCCTCCAGTTGAACTCTGTCACAGGCGAAGAAAGAAGCACACACGTACATCTCTCAAAAAGCATTCCAAGTACTTTAAACAATAAATAAGTTATGCCATTGCCAGATGAGACTACGAGGATCTCTGGAAAGGTTTTGGAAGACCTAACTAGTAGAAAACACAGTTACCTTGAAAGGCTGGAATGCAAAAGTGGTTGGTGATCAGCAGGGAGTTCTTACCGCGAGGGAAGCGTCAGGCGTTTCTGGCCTGTAACACTGCAAGCGTGCCTGACGGTAGCTTACCTTTGAAAATGCTTGTCCTGTTCTCTCTCACTGGTAATAAATGATATGCAGGTAATTTTGCTGTGGTCACTCCCCCGAGCTGTGTCCTTGACATCGGTGAATGGCTAGATACCGTCAGAGGGAGGGCCTTTGATTTATATTATTTCCACCCACCCCCGCCGCTGTTGTGATTTGTCAGAGTCCAAGTCTGGCCAGTGTCAGGATGCAGAATAAGATATATCTGCTCAGCTGGGCTTTTTCTATTTCTTGTCAATGAGAAGGACATTTAACTAGCTGGAAATTGCTGATAATTAAGGATGAAAAACAGGGAAGGATCTATTTTAATAGATTATTACTACTGTTTGTCTTAAGGGGTTTATCCCTCTACCTGTGAGCTACGCCTAGAATAAAAAAGAAATACCTCAGACAAATCCTGTATGACTCAGCTTTTATTCGTACGTATATATTTAAGGTTAAATAACAATACCTGTACTGAAATCTTCCCTCAAATGACTGGGACTTTCTCCATCTCTAGGCCAGTGCTTGCCAACGCAAGCAGGATTAGAACAGCCACACAGAGCGAGCGTTTTTAGCTAACCTGTGAATTTAGAAGCTGTGGTGTTGCCCAGGAGGTATGCGGATAAATGTATAGTCTTGACATACATGTCCACGCAGTGCATGCGTGTCCTCTTCCTCTGTAAAGCATTGATTTTTATTGTCACGGTCCAGCGATAGATTTTTATCGTCAATATGAGGGTTTTCTTTTCTGTAGAAATGGCTATGGAAGAAGTTTAAAAAGGAGGAGAAATATGGGCATCTAATGCATATCACTAAGATAACCAAAGGGAGCCACGTAAACTAAAAATGAATGTTGAGATGCCTATCACAATTTGTATTTATGCCTTTTTAGAATCTTTTTGGCAATGCCGTACGGAAAAAATGGATACTCTCTTTGTTTTTACATGGCACTGCAGTACAGTTTGCCCACTGAATTAATTTGCTAGTAGTATGAATTATATGGTGTCTCTCATGGTACAGCTCTGGGACATGAAAGGTTTTCGTTGCGCGGCAGGGGGAGACAGCTAGAAAGAGATGAAGAAAAAAGAATGATGAAAGGGTAGATGCTCAAAGCTTGCCAAAGGAAATAGAAATCTGATTTGTTTCTTCTTATAGTATTAAAAAAAAAAAAAGACCATTTAGTGAAATAGTACATTAGGAGCTCTGCGGCTTATTCCTCAATAAAGATCTCATTAAGCCAAACAAATTGTTCTTAAAAGCTCTGTGCATGAGATCAGATGTCTCAAGATACAACTACAATAGTTTATATTTGTCTTAAATATATTAAAAATATGAAAGATGTTTTTTATGGGTTGTTGTAATGTTTAAAAGCCATCAATTAAAAATAAAGAATATTTAAAAGAAAAAGATATCAGGATGAAAGTGTTCCCTGCTGGACCACACTTTTTTAATAGCATGGGTTAATGCCAATTTCTTAAGTGGCACTAAGCAAAAGTTCCAAGTACAGTAAGCACCGCTCTCATCTACCCAAAATCGAATGACATGCAAGTCTTTAAACTCTCTCTAAAAGTATTGGTAAGTAAGGTTGTTCTAAGAATTATGCTATGAGTTTGGGATCTGGGAGACCGGGATCAGTTATTTGCTCCGACTTCCTGTAAACCTAGGCTATATTTTTGTGGTCTTCTGCCGAGACCCAAGCTTGCTCACTTCACGCTTAGCCCAAAAGCATGGGCTTTTGGCCATGCTATGATTACTGTAATTGTATTAACCTGGCATTCTGCTCCAGATGCGATGTGCTCTCCAGCGATGTAATTCTGGGGGACTGTATAATTCCCAGTCTGGAAGTGGTTTACGTCTGGCTGGTTTGTAGCTCAGAAAGACTGAACTCGGATTCATCTGCAGTAGAGTTTGTAAGCGGATACTTAGCTTCTCTGCGTATCTTGTTCTCCATACATTGCTATTAAGGATAATTATACCTTCCCACTGCTGTATTTTACAGATAAGCACATTAGTTGTGAGGTACAGGGGAAGGGAAACCATAAACGTTCATTAATTAATTTGCTAAAACGCATCCAAGGAGATTATGAAAATATATATGCATTTCTAAAAGCCTAGGGTTTTTTAAATTAATTCATCTACTCTATTAACAAACCAGAACTAATTTAGTATTTATTAAATTTTTTGGAACAGCTCTATTTAGTGAGTTTATAAACACAAAGGATACAAAATACTTCGTCCATTCAATGATACCAGTTTGAAAATAAGAGGTTTTTAAAATGCTCCTGTGTTCTTTAAAGTGCAGGAATATTTAAGCTAGGTACCTACGAGACTGCAGAAGAGCGGGTACGTATGTCGCAGGGAAATTTTTAAGTTCTAGACCTCATCTCACTGACGTCAGTGGTAATACTGCTGCTGACTTCAGTGGGAACAGGTATTCGTTCTAAAAGCATCTATAGCATGCCGACTTTATGCGAGTGAATAGTTCTGTTGAACTCAAAACCAGTTTTATATTTAGCCTATAAAAAATACTTGGATCCTGCTTACAAGAGCTGGCCTTTAGATTATACAGTCCTTAGTATCAGGGGCCGTGGCTTTTGTGTTTTATTCAGGAGCAAGCACTCTGCTTGATGCTGAAGTTTCCTCTAACAAGTGGAAACACTCCAAAATGTACTCAGGGTAGAAATAGCATTTGCCTTTTCTTCTAAACTTGAACGTCTTTTCTGTTGATTGATTTGTATTGTTATAGACTACTGAAGTTTGTCAATCCTGTTTTTAAAATAAGAAAAGCAATACACTAAAAGAATATTTTACTAGGCTATGCAGTGATTTTTCTTTAAAGAAAATGCTGCTAATTCTCTCTTCTTACTTTGCTGTCAGTCACCTACAAGTTAGTAGCGGCTTTGAGTATCAAAACTCATTCTAAGAAATTTAATTGCTCTTTCTGTACAACTCTTTCTCCTACCCTGTCTCTTCCAGCAGAAAGTCCCAACTCCAGACACGTAAAATTAAAGGATTTGTTAAGGGTCCTGCTTCCCTATGTTTGTGAGGTTATAGACAAAATCTCACGTAAATCTCTAGCTCTGGACAGAGAATGAAGCAGTATGGAAGAAGAAAATACATTTGTCATAGTATGGTTTGCTGATGCATGTTTTAATCTGTTTCTCTTGACTTTCAGCTTCATCTTTGCTCTCACAGGTGTCAGTTGCATTAATCTCTCCTTAACAAGTGAACTAAGAGAAGGCTTTTTCAGCCATGGCCTGCCTGTTTAAAACCGTATGATTAGGTCAGTAAGAACTCATCTACGATTTACACTAGGCGACTGGCTATCCTGAGAGCTGAAAGTACTGTTTGGTGAGAAATACATTCAAAGGTATAGAAAGGGTGGTGTAGATCTCATCTCATTGTCAAGTATTGCAGAAAACACTTGACACGTTCACCCATCCATTTTAACAAGCCGTCAAAATCAGTCTGGAGTAAGCCCTGTGTTCCTACTGTAATTCGTGACTAATTATATACCGTAATTCATTCCAAGTTACCAAGATTTGAAAGGTCAGTCTGGTTCAGTATTTGTTGCAGAGACATTATGCCACTCAGAAAATACACGAGAGTTATGCTAGCAAATACCATTCCCAAAGCTAGGATACCATCAGTGACGCTGTTGGATAAGTAAGGCTTGCTTACCAGTCTTTGAAAACATTTTCAAGAGACGCCTGTCCAGAATAGGTCAAGACACTTTTCCATTTCTTTGTAGACTTCAATCGATTTATGGTTATTTTTAAATGCATGTATTATGTTTCAGATGAGATAAAATTTGTAAGATCTTCTTGTTATATGTGTAGGATTGCCCCCCCCCCCCAAGAAAAAGACCTGCAGTCCTCACTCACCTGAGCATTTACTTTCATCGTTGCTTTTATGTAGACATAGAAGCTTCACAGGTTTGGAAGCAAAAAGGAGTTACCTCTATAAAATCAAGGTTCAGAATTTTGCTGCCCAGTCTGTTACACACAAAAGCAGAAACTTGCCTGAAAATAGTTTAATCAAGGTGGATAAAATCTGCCTTTGAAAGCATCACCCTAGATGATTTTCCAGCTTAGCTGTATATATAATAGTTGCCATCTAAAAAAAAAGATTATTTATCAACTATCGTGTACAGCAGTATTTGGGAGAAGAACAATTTTCCGGCACGTTCTTTGAAAAGAGAAGCACGCGTCTCTGAAGCAATCCCTTTATTTGCTCTTGTTCGTTTTAACACACTCTTCTATTTTTTTTCATTTGCCTCAAATCCGTATCTCTAGCTCTTGTGGTGTTCTGAAGGTCCTTTTCTCCTTCATCTGTATTTAAGTCCAGCTGCACTAGTTGACGCATTTATTTCTAGATAAAATAATCACAGTGGTGGTACCTTTCAATAGTATCTTTCTGGGGGGAAAAAAAAAAAATTGCACGTGCGTGAACTTGCCCTGTGTGAGACTGCATTGCTGATGTAATCCCACAACCGTCGCCTGGCAATTTGTAGGTGAAAATACCAGTGAGCCTTAGCTTTAGCAAGAAACATGACATCATCATCACATGATGTCATGTCCCTTTTCTTTTTAACTGAAGCTGAATCATACATAATTGCCTGCCTGTAGTGTACAGAAAGTGTTTTCATGTCTGCATAACATTTTTAAACTGATTTGCATGCGCATTGTAGTGTATTCTGATTGAACATATTCTGAATAAGTTTTACAGTAGTTTTAAATATTTTAAATAGTTTTAAAACAGAAAACACTAGAAAACTTCACAAGTAATCAGAACGATAAAAGAAAAGCAGAACCGAAAAGAACAAAAAGTTCCTGAGACATTTTAAATGTTTTTCTAGAAAGTTAATATCTGTAAAATGCTGTCAGTCTAAATGCAAAGTGTTTTATTCCAGTCCATAAGAAAGGGTAAGTGTAATACTGGTGGAATTAATCCTTTGATACTATTACAGACACGACCGCTAATTCTGTTCATCTTGGTGTGCTAAAGTTAGGTCTTTAAGAAATACTCATTTTCAGCTGTCATGCAAGATTTTACAGCTGTGATGTATATTTTTCAGTAAAGTCTGTCTATAGCCTAGTCTTCTGTCTGAAAGAAATGCTACTGCATGCAGTTGCTGCTTGCATGGTTTTCTATCCGGGAGACCGAGACAAGGTCCCAAAATGATACGATGACCAAAGTGAATATTCCAACACTTACTTTTAAATATGAGCAATTTTGAAACCTATGAGGGCTTAATGCCAATGGCACAAATCACTTGTTGATATAAATTGATAAAACTCCATTCAAACTGAATGCTTCATGTTCACTCGCACCAAAAATAATTTGATCCAACGTAAATTCTACTTGTGCTAAAAATCTGAAGTTTAACTTCCGAATTATAATGACCTTTGAGAGAATGACATCCTCCTCATTCCCAGCTGGGGTTTATTCTATTTCTGATAAATTACTTTTCTCAAACATATATGAGTGGTGATGTGGTTTGCTTAGGCTAATATTTCATAAACTGTCAAAGTGACCGCAGACCCTGTAGGAGGTTATAAGATTAAGTAAACCAAGCTGTTACTTCTAATATTGTCCCAAGCTTTATTACACTTTATTACAGTTTATGGGGCTTAGCTCCCGAACGCTTGCCATTGGTTTTCAGATGTAAAATCATGACTTGGTCACTAACCTAGTGTTTGCATGTGGCAGCTGTTGTTATATGCCAAAGACACTGAAATAATGTGAAGGATCTGTTAAATTGGGAGAGCAAGGAAATCTACAGGAGGACTTCATGCCCATGCATCAAAAATTAATTGCAAGATGAGAACCAGTGTTATAAAATCTCTATGAAGTGACATAGGGGCACAACTGTTTGATTTGGGGGTGGCGTTGCAACAATTATCTCGCGTGTACGTGCTTAATTTAATCAGAACTGCGACATCACTGGCTTTTCAATATGCACTTTGAGCAAAATGGGTACAGTGGTGGGTTCTTCCCAACACCTTTTACCTAGTAAACTGGATTGGCTAACAGAACGCTACAAGTAATGTAATAATGTATTTAATTAATTTGGTTGCTGTTGACAGAGCTAGCATTTTGCCATTATTGCTCCACCTTGCTTGAGGCTGTGGAATATATATATTTTAATTGATTTGTTTGATTTCAAGGCTTCAGCAAAAACTTTTTGGGTATGTTACCGCTGGCTCAATGTTAATTAGAAAACATTATTAGTACTTTCGTTTCATGATTTTATTGGAAGAGTGGCTTGTGTGCTTCCCACTAGTAAGAAAACGCTTGCAGACTCTTTAAAATAGAATACACGGTCTTGTCTGAGAATACATGTTGCATGTAAGACAGAGGACTCAAAAGTAAACTAATATATGCCGGACTAAGCCTGCTTTTATGTAGACATAACGTGTGTGGAAATAGCACCGCCATCTCCAGTGATGCCACAGGGCCTGCTTGCCTCCAGCATTTACAGTCTTAGTTTTGAACCGGCCAAGAATTTCCTAGGTGTCTTTTGATATCAGCTGTAAATTTGTTGAAACTAAAACTAAGGGAAAGGGAGCGGAAAGAAAAGGGGAAAAAGTTTTTTTGTAATCAAAAGATTTTGAATTTGTCAGAAGAAAGTGTTTGCAATCTCCAGTATGGAAGACAATGTGGGGTGGGGTTTTTTTTCATTTGACTGAGTTCTTGTTTTGAAACGTTAGGTAATTTTAACAAAAACAGAGGTATGTTTACAATGGTTGAGTTTGAACTGAAAATTTCTAAATTACTGAAAAAGTGTACGAGAGTTTAGCTGGCAACAGTCTTTGAGACTTTCAACTTCCTGTACACACGAAAAGTGGAAAAAAACCAGCGTATCTCCAAAATGTTCAGAGACAAAAAAAGTATTGTTCTTCTTACTGTAATGCAGTATCGAAATGCCGGGAATCATCTGCGTGGGGTCTGATCTCTCCGTCAGATCTTGTTTATTACAATAAGATAAGCAATGCAGTTGAGCTCTCTAACCTTTCCAAAAACGAAGCAACATATTTTTTTTAAATCGGTTGGCTGCCTGTGTATGTACCCATTACTACTGGATAGCGAACAAATAGAAGTGCACATTGGAAATGAAAGGAGGCAAACAACAGAAGCGTAAGACGTGAAAGCATTTGATATTCTGTCAGCGAGAAGTGTAATATTTAAGAAGTAACTGAAAGTCTGCTATAGAAACAAAAATCAAGTGAGAAATAGCATTACGTTAATTTAGAATATAGGAAAATTAGTCTGGAGGCTTGAATTTTATTTGTGGCTGAACTGTTGAATTATATGGCGTTGGATGATTTATTTGGATTTCAATTTCGTTTCTGTTCCTTCTCTCACCGTTAGCCGTGTATATTTAGATTGTCACTGAGGAAGAATTATCTCTTAATGCGTGTTTTTCTGCAGAGTGACTAGTACAAGTGAGTCTTGAGCTCAGTGTAGGATTTCCAGGGACTCTGTCGTACAATAGTAAGTAATCCCCTGATTTTATCTATCAGCTGCTGTACGTGGACGCGTGCGAGCGTGACCCAGCAGCCGTTCTCAACTGCACAGCGATCTGCTCCCGAAGGCAGGCAAAATAACAGTCCTAGTTCCCTCTGCGCATCCATTACCCGGGGTTGTCACTGGCAAATGATTATTAGCGCACGCTTTCAAGGGTCTTCATTCATTTTCAGTCGTTCAAACGGCTGTTTTGACCCTGGCATGTGAAAGTATATTACTCTCCATATATTTATGTGGATTACTGTTTATTAACAATTAGGGGACTGTCAGGGTCAAATTGTGACAAATTGGATGGCCATTTATTAACATGCTCGGTCCAGTAATTTTTATAATCCTGACCTCAATCTGACCGTTCTTTTTTGCTGACAGTAAGTAAAATGGAAGTATTACTTAATTCCTAGAGAAGACTGAGGTGAAATTAATATCTGTGGGGTTCTCTCCACAAGATGCTGTTGTAGCAAGCAGATGACAAAGCCCCATATTTGCCAAGAAAAGACGTGGGCTACAAACAACTGCGTAGCTAGAATTTTATGGATTTGCTATTATCACTCTTGGGGTATGGCGTAGGCCAGAGACTCAGTTCTGTGAGGATTCTCAAGAGCTGGCAGAAAGGGTTTGTTCTTAACTTTGTTCCTAGCCTTATTCTCTGCCCATCAAAACGCCTCTCTAAATCCTAAGAGGAAGATGAGGGTGGGAAGTAAGAGGTTTTGCTACAGACCTGCGTATCTGTATTGCGCTAACCCACTGCAGTTCTATTACTTCCTCCTCGCTTTCTGCCCATTTGCAGGGAGAGGTATGTATGATAACACCGTCCAGTGCCTTTTAAAAGCCGAATGATTTAGGAAGTGTAATTAATAAGCCATTCAGTGGTGAGTGTTAGAGATTACAAACTTCACACGTGCACTCAGCTTGCAAAAATGAAGTAAAAAAAGAGGTCCTAACAAGGAGTGCTTATACCTGCGAAAGGCAATGGCTCTGCGTGGATCACATTCGTTCCCGCTTTCCAGTCAAAGGAGATTTGCCTCTTGAAGTCTTCCTGAGATATTGCAAGTCTTCTGACATTTGTCACCTCTTTCTTATCACGCTCTTCCTCTTTCCCTCTTGCTCTCGTACCTCTTATTGTTGTGTTCTTTCCATTCTCCTTTGTCCAAGGTTTATTTAAGTCGTTCTTCATCTGCTCAGGTTTCTTCACTTCTACTTTGCGGTTCCTTGGGCACCACTGTTACTTCAGTTCATCCATAAGCTTGCCAGGTGAGTTTGGACAAAAATCTAGGTAGAAGTAGCCCAGCTTACAGCACATTTCAGGTGTCACTGTAAATCAGTCATCTGAATATTTCATGACTAGGTTGAGTCATTGAGTTCCAGCCCAAGTACTCGATTTGCAGTCATGGTTGCCTTTCTCAAATAACTGGAAGATCTATTCATGTACCAAGTCAAAGGTCTGGCTGCTTCCCCTCAGCCCCCCCAAATAAAGCATGCTCCTGTTTGATGAGCTAGTACAAAGCGTATCTAGGAAGGATTTAGGTGCAAACACTACCGTGACTTAGAAGAACACAACAAAATTTGAGCAAAATCTAAAATGTAAAGCTAACTGAAAAGATGCTGTAAAATAATATGGAAGCGTGGATCTACTTATATATAGTACATAGTCAAATAAGTATAGAAACTATTCTGCTGAGAAAGGTGATCTTTTGGAGTACTTAAAAGTAAATATTTTCTGCTTCCTGTTTTAAGTGTGCACTATATGTACGAAATTACATTGGAAATAAAGCTGTTGTTTCATCATTACTGCTTGAATAAAAGGAAGATCACGGGAGTCAAAACTGAAACAAGAGAGTTTCATTTGACCGCACAGAGCAAAACCATCTATTTTCAATGTGGATTATACATGCCATAATGTACACCTGAGACTAGATGTAGATTGCAGAGTAGCTAATATGCACGCTGTAGGCTGCACATGCATATAGCATAATGTAAATATGACATGCTATTTATCAGATATTTATGCAAGAGTATTTTTGGCCTATATGAATTTGGATAAACTTCTAAACATTGACATGTTTATATAATATCTGACCAAAAGTGTTGGAAGGGGAGAGCTTTCTGTTACGCCACAGAAAAAGCAGGACAAAAAACTGTAAGATTTGCATTTCGGTCTCTCAGGTTTAATTGCTTTCTGAAGTTTCACCTTTGATTCCCAAATATTCCACCCTATCTCTCCCTGAAACTGATTGTGTTTTTATTTTGCCTGGAAAGTCTTGAGTGAAGGCAATTCAGCTGTTCCTGAATCTGATGAAACTGAGGGGTAAAAAAAATCTCTATACCAAAGTAAATATATATGTATATGCATTTATATTTCTAGAGAGAGAGTGACTTCTTTTTAAACACTTTTACAGCCAAAACCGCTGGGAGTTGAAGCTTGAAATATGGCTTGGAAATTGCTCTCACCAAGAAGAAAGGCTTCTGAGTTCTCTAGAGAAAATTGGTTTTCATTGGACTGAGTTACAAGCATTTCAAACTGAATATTGAGAATGCACTGGGTTTTGCAGGAGCTTATCAAATGGGCTCATAAATTGAGCAGATAAGGATGGCTTGTGCTAACAGTTGGTGCAAACGGCTCCTTAAGGGAACTCTTTACTCAGTGAAAGTTTCATTGCTCCAACAAGCTCTGGCTCTTAAGGTACATGTAGATGAATGGAGAGCATTTAATCTAGTTGTGGTCAAGCTTTAAGCTGACAGCAACCAGCTAACTCATTCTTAAACAGAAATTTTCCCCTCCATTATAGTTAGAGTATATTTAGTAGAGAATGTTAACTAACAGGTTTTTCAGCTCAATTTACTACTTTAATCCAGCCAAAGCCTTAAAACAACCATGAGATGTTGTAGGTACGTGGGCAATGCCCTTGATCTCTCTGGTTTCCATCTCTATAGGAACATTTTAGGTTTTATGGCCTCTGGTCTTTTTTGCTGAAGGTCAGAAGTCTGTTATAGGAGCTAAAAGAGAAGTTTTTGCCTGTTCTGTAGGCATCGTTGCCTCTGACGGCAGGAGAGACTGGCTTGTGACTACGCAACCATCCCTACAGAACAGGCAAAAACCTCTTCTCTGAGTCGTGTTACAGGCTTGAGGACTCCTAGTGCTCTGTCCCTAAAAGCTTTCCTTCACAAACATGGGGGTTGTCTTTCAAAGAGAAAGACCTCTAACTCTTCGGAATTTGAATGAGGAGAGGAAGGAGAGATTTGAAGGTAAGTACACACACAAGGACAGACCAGAAACTGCTATTCCTGAGGGTGTAGGGAAAAAAAAGAACCTTCTCCTCTGCTTCCTCTCCCCAGGTAGATATGAATCAGAGCTTTTTCTAGACTGAAACCTTTTTTTTGCTTCCCACCACAGAAACCAATCTTTAATTCTTTTATAAATGACAAGAAAAATTCATACTGACAGCTGTCAGTTCTTTCCTGAACTACAGACATCACAAATTTCTTTTTTCTCCACTACATCGGCATAGCTATTTTCATCCTATTTTGTCAATGCTTCAGCTTTAAATCCAGTATAAACGTGCACCAGGATATAGTCACTACAACCCGGCTAGAATCAGTTTTGCTCTGCACATTTTTCCTTGTTTAGACTTTGATTTAAAAATTAAGTAATAAATTTAAGTAATTAAGTAATAAATTAAGTGAAATCCTGATCCTAACACAGTCACAGGTAAAATTCTCTATTGACATCAATGGAATTAGTTATAGCTACCATACTAGCATTGAAAGACAAGATTATTCAGGAGCCAGTAATGAAACAAGATAAATTTAATTTCCTCCTTAAATTATAGTAATAGGTTACTATTTGGTATAAATAATTGAGAAGCGTAGATTATTACCCACTATGGTTTCTTGACTTAAAGAGGAAACATGGTGACGTGTCAGAAGTATGAAAGGAAAAAATTCTGACCACAAGAGTGATAAATGTTTTGATTCCCCCCCCCCCCCCCCCCGAATTCAAAGGGCCCAAGTAGATGGAAAGAGATGATGTGTGTGTTTTTGACAGCTAGGTATTCTGTTATTCTAGAAGGTTCACAGGAACAACAAACTTTAACAAGTACCACCTTGAATTTGACAAGTCTTTCATGAAAGTCATTATTATCTGCCAATTACTGTAGTAGTCAAATACACCCACCTTCAAGCACCTTCTGTTCTACATAAATTTATGTCTGATGACAGCAGAATATCTTCAGTCAAAGTAGATCTTCAGATTTTTCAAAAGCAGAATGCAACTCAAAGAAAATAAAAACTAATATGTTCTGATTTGTAACTCCTAAATAGTTTTCTGCTTAAATTAATAAATAGAGAAGTTAGGATAAACAATATAAAGCATCCGTTTAAGCTGTGCTGAGAATAATAGCATTGAGAGGACAAAGGAGCCAGTAGTCTGCTAGATGTTTGCTAAATAAAAGTGACTAGAGTACTGGAGTGCTTTGAATTATAAAAAACATTATGAAATAGCAAAATTCATGACGTGTCAACCAAAGTTCAATTCCTCCAAAGCAATAAAACTCCACCAGAAAAGTGGAGGACGTTATTTAAGTAGGAGAACTCAGCTTTTTCACAGTGTCATAATGCTACTCCAATTAAGACACGTGAAACTGTCTCCTCCACATTAACTGTATTTGTGGGGTTTTACATCTTTTCATGTGTTTAAAACTTAGGTGTCTGCGATAAGCTGGTCTGTCTAAACCGTTGGGCAGGAGTACTCCGGTATTTTTACCCAAGGTTGTGCTTGCTTTATCCCCGATGCTGAGGAGGTAGCTAGAGCGCACCATGGCTATCTTCAGCCCCGGAGGTCTCGGGTTCCCTTCCCATGGAAATGAAATTGTGTGTAGACTGGCAAGAGAAGAAAACTGCGTGCTGAGCCTTGCTTCAGCACGGCACTGGGATGGAAGGCCACGTGTGCATCTGGACCTAGGGGTTGGAGAGGACACCTAGGTCACATTTTTTAGACCGAGATGTTTCGTTTTCGTATTTCACTAAACAATCTTGTTCGGCTGGTTGTTTGTTTAAAAAAAAGTGGCCTTCAACTTAAATACCTGGAAGCAAAATGTTTTAGATGATTCTGTTGGTTAATAAAAAAAGAACTTTTCAGTCTTTTGCTGAACTGAAGGGTAAAGCCCTGTATTTACTTGTCTCTTTCCTTCCTGCAGCCAGGTACTGACCCTCATGGGATTTTAGTCCGATAGTACAATGTCTTCAAATCTCAAAGTTCAAAACCAGAACCCAGCTCCTTACAATACAAATTTATTCACTTTCTAGCAGAGACTAGAGTTGTGAAGCTCAGCTACCGTTCCATGCCTTCCTTTGCACTCCTATTTTGTTTATTCAGTGTGATTTGGTAGTAACTTGTGTAAATGCAACTCCTGGTGTAGCTCCCTTCAGCAGCAGCAAGGAACGGTGTTGACAATTAATGCCAAGCTTACAGTCAGATTTGCTTTTGAAAGTTTAACGTCAACTGTATTACTCTCATGTTGTTTCAAATGCTGCAAAAATAGATTCTAAAGACCGCTGCAATATGCAGATGCTTTTTTAGCAAGCAGAGTTTGACTGATTTTGCAAGTCTTACTAAGCTCAAGCACTTTATTTCAGTTCTAACCTGAACCCCTTCCTGCTTTTCTGAACAGGAATGAAGCATGCTGAGTTGCACAGGATGTCTGTGCATTGAAAGATCATTCTTAAAGATATGGTGCCCCCAGTCAGTCCCAAATTCATTTCTTCAACCCCAGACTCTCAAATTCTCTCTGAATTTTGGTCAGGAGGTGCTTTCCTTTTGTCCTTCTCACAGGTCTCTGTAGTATAGCATAGTCTTATAAATCAGAGGTGAAATCATTCTAGCTGCATTAAATACAGACCAAACGTTTAGATGTTGGCCTGAAACAGCCATAAAAAAAGCAGCACTCCATCCATTTTCAGGATAAATCTATCATGATGATCGAAATAGATAATCACAGCAGAACTGAGCAGGCTTTGTGAAGGAACACCAGCTGGTAGCACGCCAAGAAATTACTTCGCAATAGCAGCAGGCGTTGGCGCACTGATAGCATTGTGTTTCTGCCGTTCTCCAGAGTTCGTAAAATGTGGAATTTGAGGTCCTGTCAGATAAACAGCTTCAGAGAGGTCCCAGGGAATTCTGTACCAGATAAATCATTCCGTGCCAACATCTATATGGTGGTTTGCGACTTCTACAGAATAAGAGCGTGCTCTAATAAATGCTACAGGATTATGGAATCTTTCTAATTTCTGTATAATTTTATTGATTTCACCCCTGCTGCCATTCAAAAAGAACAGCTCTGCATATATTACTGTTAGGAGAACTAGAAATTGGGGAATGCTATCCGGGCACCATATTTCTCTTGACTTACATCCAAGCAACTTCCCTGAGTCGCACCTTCCATTCCTTATTTCCTCATGAATAGTTCAGTATCGGTCTCTTGGGAGTGTTGGGTTGTTTTCCCTTTTGTGCATTTCTCCACCCTCGTGGATATTCTTGTTCTTTAGCACAATGTGTTTATCAAAAATATGAAGCTGCTGCCTTGATACCAGAAACATTTGGTGAATAAACTGCAAACAGAAAAAATTGTTCTATTAAAAAATGTTTGCTTGCCTGATTTGTGTCTGAAAATTACCAGGGAAGTGTCATGTTTTGACTGCTGAGTTTTATTTGGAGTGAAATAGCAATAAAACCACAGGCCAAAAATCAGGGTTGCATTTTCCACAGGTATCTGCTGAACAAAAAGATGATGCTGATGCTACGAGCAACCCAGAGTGCAGGGGGGAAATTGTGGAGGAATTGCAATGTCCCCTTTTCGATAAATGTGAGTTCCTGGCCCAGTCATGGTCCCTGACAAAGCAAACAGTTTCATGGTTGTTACTCACACAAAAGTTGGAGAACCGTAAGACTCTTAGTCTACGTTGTTATCCTGTAGCTACATCTTTCTCTCGGTCTTCAGCAAATTGCTACAGTTCTTTGTGAGACCGATTCATTTTCCCCCACCAGTTCATAACTGTATGTGCCAAAGGATTTGCAGGTGAACAAATGAGCTTTCCGAATAAGGCTGCCTTACAAGTAGTTTTCTGTTTTCCCACTTTATCATCTGAAGAGTCTGTCATTACAGTATTTTACTTGTTTAGGAACCATTTATCAGCAAAGTGCTCGTAATAATGATGTTCTTTGTGCTTTCTTTTGCGCCAGCGTAGCAGAAAACACACTCTGAAAAAAAAGGTGAATTATGTTTTAAAAAACTGGGAGAGGGGGACAATTTTGATGGTGCATCAAAACCTACACCAACGGCTTTTGGGCCAGGCGGCTGTTGTGCTCCTTCAGAACTCCCCTCTGTACAGATACGAGCAGGAGACGGGTTGTGACTTGTGAAATTTGGTTCCTCTTGCCTATTCCTCTACGTTATGAGAACGAAGATACTGAAACAGAAGCTGGCATGCTGAGACTAGAAAGCTGGAGTGGAAAATCCTTCAGAACGGGCCTGTGTTGCTGGAACGCCAGGTGTGTTTGTGCGCTGTGCAGATGCTTTTAAGCGCGAGCGCTTCTGCCAAAGGCCTTGTCTTACCGAAATCAAAAGAAAGGAGAAGTATAGACGTCTATTGCATAATGTTTCAGGTGCACTGTATTCACCCACCCGGCTTATATGGATTAGCAGATACTTGCAAATCTGTTTATGAACTGCAGAGCAAACAAATTAGGTTTGTCCTTCATCTTCCTTCTATAATCCAAAAACAAATCTGTGGGTAGTTTTTTTCCTCCTTCCACTAAGAAAGGTTTTTATTCTGTTTGCTTTCTGATTTTGTTACTGCTATGTTATCTTTAACGTTGTCAGGGTTGTTTTGCTGGAGTTATCAAAGACAGAAAATGACACAATCTGCCTTATCTTTTTATCCTGCCTTGGTTGTTTATTTGGCCTCCCATAAATCCAAAATTTATGTGTACTCTATGCCGCTTATGCCAAAGTCGTGTAGGACGCTCACTGTAAAATCTACGATGGCTCTTATATATGATCTCAGTAACAATCTTGTTGCTTCTTGTTATGTTCGTTGTTACAATCTAGATGTTATTCCCTAGGTTTCTGTTATTGTGATAAAACATAGCTTGTATTCGAGGGTCAGTTTGTCTCTGCATATTTTATAACTGTGTCTACCGCTTTCAACTGAAAAGGCTCTTGCCCCTCTTTTTAAGGCCTAAAAAGCATTCTGGATACAAATGGCTCTGCACGTAGAACCACATTTTTGGCCTGTAGCACAGTGTGTTCTGGGTGGCAAAAAGAGAAAGGCTGACTGGTAGAAATCTTTCCATCTACATCTTTCCTTTATTCGTGGTTTGCCCTTCTTGTTGTTCTGCAGTCATTATTTCTGATACGGTCTAGACTAGCTGTAATGTAGCTCCGTGGAAGTAATCCTTTTTAAAGTCCAATAACAAACTTCACGAATGAGCTTTGAGAGTACTCCTCTATGCATTTCTGGGATCTGCAAACTCTCTCTTACAAATAACGTAAAAGAACTTTCCTGCTATATTTTCTCTACTTTTTATGTCCTTTGGATATCTGCCCAGCTCGTCAGTGCATACCTTAAAATAAAAATACCAGAAACCACAAGACACTATACTGCAACATCTTTGGCTCTCTGCACCAACCGTTAGAGGCATAAAGAACCGTGAGGGATGAATGATGCTTCTGGATGTGTTTTTCTGTCAAAAAGAGAGTTTATGGTGTTTCAAGATGCACTTGAAGTTTCGTGGAAGGGCTACTGATAGTCTGCCCATATTGTATTGCCTTAGTTATGCCACCAATTTGGATACGCTTTGGACACTTTGGCCCTTTGTAAGTTCTGCAGCACATAGACAGTTCTGACTAAATTTGGCTCCTAAAAGGCCTCTGACAAACAGGCAAAAGGGGTTTTTTGCTATAAGGTAGAAACTAGGGTTTGAAACCAGCTGCTTGGTTATTTTGAGTAGTTATTTATATCTTAATTCGAGGTAGATTGGTGTACCAACAAGTCTGAGTTTCTGTCACTGTGTTAAAACATTTTCCTTGGAGGCTCTTAGTAAACTGCAGACTTTCTTTCTGATCCTTTGCCTTAATTTGCTGTTTTACGGCACCAAAAGCTAATCTGTGCTTATCTGTTCCCCTGAACTGTTGTGTGAGAATAATTTTAACAGCGTTGGAAGTTCTCTTTCTACAGTATGAATTTTCCTGAACCCATTTTGTCTTGATATATTCTCCAGTGTAATAGGCAGATGTGCACTTCAAATCTACTCTTTCTAAGGTTTCTTCAGTATCAGTCTGGTTCAAATCTTCCCCCTTTCCAAGGCGCCATATTATTCTTTCACACAATCTTTGTTTTACATAATTGCACAGAAATTATTTTAGAACATCAGCCTTTAGTGTTCTCTTTCTGCTTCTGGTGTTGAGACATGAATATATGAATTAGGTTACAAGGTTTTGGGGATCATTTTGTGACCTGTGATGTTAAGCTGTTTGTGGAGTAGATGTTCACCAAGACCTTCTGGATTAACCATCTAATCATCTCATGACGATGGAAAAATCTTCCTCTCCTACGTAGGGTGTTCTAACTTCATTGAATGACCATAGAAGTTAACTCACATGGTATCTATTTTTCTTACTAACTTCAGAAACTAGTCTTTCTTCATTAGCTGGGTTGGCTTAATTCATACCTCTATCCTGCCACTTCATTTATTAAGTCCTCCATCATCTGAACACCACACCCTGTTCCCCGGCAAACACCACAGCCGTCATACAAGCAGTCCAGGCCCAACAGTGGTCTTCTCTCAAATGGCATCGTTAATGTTTCTTCGTTATATATATACTAATCAGAAAGATGCCACCTTTAACCCATGGGAAAACACAAAACAAGCTTCACCTCATAAAAATGCTCTGGAAGCTAGTTGTTAGGCAGGCCTACACTGTTTTGTTTTTTTTTCCTGTATACTATGGAACTTCAAAACTCTACAGTTACAGTTGTCTTCCTTTTAACCATTGGGTCTCACATGACGTGCTACCTCAGCATTATTAAGAGTGCGGAGTGTGAGCAGAAAATGGAGGGTTTAGAGCGAGTTACACAATTTAAGGGCAGAAGAAACCACTTTGGTGTTCTAAGCTGATGTCTTGCTTAACTCAGCATAGAATTTTGCCATAAGTAATGCTTTCTGCTGGGTGAGGAAGCTAGCAGTTGCCAACAGTTTGATTTTAAATACTTATGGTATCATTTTATATCTAGCACCTAACTTCCATTTTCTCTTATTTCTCTTTCCTTTGTGTATGTAAGAGAGAGAAGTGTATTTCTTCAGGTGCAGATAAATGTAGGAAGTAGATGTTCAAAAACTAGAAAAGCATTAGATATGGCCTCACGTATTTAAGACCAATTGCATAACAGCGGGGAATTATGCTGCAGGGTGACAGAGATCTCTGCAAACCAAGGACGCTCACAGAACCTACTCCACAGAAAAACTATGAGAATAATTTGTCTTCATGAAGGAAATGAAATCAAGTTTTAGTTTCTTTATCTTGCAAGGTGGTGTTTCACTGATTTTTTTTTTGTTGCTAACAGGGTAAAATGAATTATGATAAAGTAATCGTGTAGCTCCTGTCCAGGGCCTTGTATATTAATAGAATGAACTAAATTCAGGAGTAACTTTTGAAGTTGTAGTAAATTGTCCTGTGCCTATATCTAAATGAGTGGACTGACCGCTAGATAGGGATGAATCTTTTGGCTGCATCCCAACTTGGAGTATTTCTTAGCGTCTTTCCCAAAGAACATGACATATATTGTAAAAATTAGGCATGTATTAATATCCTCAGATCAATGTGCCATCCCTCTGGGTGCATTGTGCTTTCAGCTCTGTTAAGTTTTTTTGGCGCTAAAACTAATCTACGCTCCCTTGAAGCAAATACGCAAAAAAAGGACTTTGAAATGTAGATACTTAAAAACAGTTTAGTTAGGTAAAAATTGCTTGTGGGAGCAATTGAGTGGGTTGTAAAATTCTTCCACTAATGGTGAAAAAAAAATCTTGAAGGAACAAAAAATTAGAAGAAGAACCATGACTTTTTTCTAAACTGTGATGAATCTAATAATTGCTCCTGCAAAATGTTAGTTAGAATTTGCCTACAAATGAACGGAAATAATTCTATACAAAATGTCAAACTGGCAATGCAGGCACACAGTCAGTTATGATAAGTATGCATGGCAGAGCATGAATTCACCTAGACCGATTCCTGGGGCGACTATTTCTGAGAAGTGCCATTGCAGTTCACGCAGTACGTTAAGTGACTCATACCCAGGTATGTGGCTTCTGAAGCAAAATATTCAAAAGGCCTGATCTGACACATATTCAAATCAATGAGAAGCTTTCCATATGAAGCATACAAAATCACAGCTGATTTATATTAAACGCTTATTTGACATATTTTCTCATTTTACCGGAAACCCCTCTCTAGGCGATGACAAGACTGGAAAGCAGGTTCTGCAGAACATTCATTAAAGATGAAGGCATCATGCAGAGACTCGACATCAGGCAAATGCATTCAGACAGAATTCTGAATAAATCAGTATGGTGAGCAAAGGGGAAAGAAAAGTTTCACGTACAGAGCTCCTGTACTGAGATATCAGCTGCTAGACATCCTTAATCTCTACACAAACCCTTATTCATGGTTAGGACAAAATAATTTTGAGGTTTAATATACCATTATTGCTAACAGATGTCATTAAAACATATGCATAGTCCAGTTGAGTCAAATAAAGGTTTTGCCCTGTGCTGCTTCTGTTCTTTGTCTCTGTGCATCCTCAATATTGCAAGGATTATGTATGAAAGAAGCTGAGGGATTGAGCTGATATTGAATTCTGTCACATGGTAGCACTATTATTAGAGATGAAAGCCAGTATATGCTGCAAGATTGGGCCAAGAAATAAGGCATGAGGCAGTCTTACAGTCTATCTTGTTTCTCCTCCATTATAGTTGCAGAACATAGACCGTAAAACACTTAAGGAACTGGCAACCTAAATTTTGGAACTGTGCAAAGACAGAGTTTCTTTGAGTGGAAGATTCAGAAATTTTGATGTCTGGCTACGTTAGAGTGGAACAAAATGCTAGCATTTCAGAATTCTTTGTGAAGAAAAAATGTTTAGTATTTTTAACATTAAAATGTTTTGTTCTTAGTGACGTACATTTCAACTTTTTTTCTGCTTTCTCCTGAAACATAAAGATGAAATCCATGTGTTTTCACAAAGTTTTGACTTCAGTAAATCTGCGTATTCAAATAAAACATGCTTCCAATGCTGTTTTTCCAATAAGCTGTATGAATTGAACTTTCCTTTTCAGATGGTTTAACCCAGCCCGATGATGTTATGTATTTTTCCTTTATGTATATCTAAGTATGAATGAACTTTTATATATCACAACATTTTCCTACTATAGACTCAGGGTCCAGGTTTCCTATGAGGAGGTCAAAGTCATTTTTCACTTTTGGAGGCCTGGCAACCTTGCATAGCCTGGTTTTCCACAGAGAGGTCAAAATCCCTCTGATGAAGGGGCCTCATCCCCAGAGGGAGGTTGGCCATCCATCAGCGGGTAAGACCGAAGAGCCACGAAGAAATTGCAATGGTCTTGGACCACATGCATAGAAGTATGACATCTGCGTCTACATTTCTTTATAGAATTCCAGGCCAGTTCTGGTCAGTCTTTGTGTGAATTCCATCCCAAGGCACCTAGAAGCAGAGGGGATGATTTGGCTCTCAGCCTTCCCTTTTTCTGATTCTTGCACAGAGCAATGTGTGTCTTTGGCTCTTGCCTCCATTCCCCTTAGACCAGGCACCAGCCAGCTGGAAGCACAAGTAGAAACTATAATATAACTCAACTAGCAGGATTTTTATGTTGTTATTAAACGGCTGTCCAAATACCATGTAAGAGTTATTTAGAAGAATTCTTTCTCTCAGGTTGTAATGCAGATTTTCAAGCAGGTTCATAATCTCACCTCTTTATTTAAGAGTATATTTGTTTTGAAATTATATTTAATTCTTTATACTTGAGAAGGATTTGGGTTGATTGTTGCATGGCTGTAAATGGGAAGTGAATTTGGGTCATTATGTAGCATGTGATGCTTTATTTGGTAGATATTGGCACAAAATTTCCAAGTCCTGTAAAAAGAATACTTCATACCACTGCAAAATGTTAATTGTCCTTTACAATGATGTAACAATTTTTTTGCTCTATAAGGAAAGGTACTTATCCAAGGAATATTCCTTCAGGGAAATAGTGGAATACTTTCTGATAATTATATGTGTTTTCCCTGTTACTTAGCGCTATGGCTTTAATCTCCAGGATTTCTTCCTGTTATTGTTAGCTAAGATGTCAGGTAGCACACTAAACAAGTACTGTAAGGAAGGAAAGAGAACGTTAAAAAAAAAAAACCCAACCAACCACCAGACCAAACCAACCAAAAAATTTCTCCAAGTCAACTACATGAAGAATAGGAAATGCCTTACTGAGCAATTAATGGGTTTTGGATTATCACTCTGCTGCTTCTCCTCTTTCTTTCTTTCTTACCCTCGTTTAATTTCTCATGGTTCAAGGCTAGAATAGCAGCTCAAATGTGTGCACTTTGCAAGTCAAATACTTAAAACTGAAAATCATACCACCTGTATAAAGTTGTCTATTTTAGAATTTAGAAAACAAAGGCATTTAGAAATCTTAGGTGTGGAGAACCTGGAGATCAAAGGTCTATGAGGAAAACAAGGTGATGTGGGAGTGGTTTAATTTTAGAATCACAGGATCAGGTGATAATTCAGATTGGAAGAGACTTCTGGAGGTCACGTAGTCCAGTCTCCTGCTCAAAGCAGGGTCACCTATGTGGTCAGACTGGGCTGCTCAGGACTTCATCCAGTCAGGTCTTGAAAACCTCTAAGGACAGAGACTGCACAGCCTCTCTGGGCAACTTGTTCTGGTACTTGACTGTCCTCAGGGTGAAAACGTTTTTCCTTATATGCAGTCTGAACCTCTCTGATTTCAATTTATTTTGTCACTCACCCTTCCACGATGCATTCTGTGAAAAGTCGGGCTCTGTCTTCTTAACGACCTCTTCATACGTAGTGGCAGGCTGCCATTAGGTCTCTATAAAGCCATGTCTTCTCCAGCCTGAACAAGTCCCATTCCCTCAACCTTTCCTCACAGCACAAGTGCTTCAGCCCCCAACCATTTTTACGGCCCTTTGCTGAATTCTCTGCAGCTATCAGGGTTCTCCTCTGGTCTTTGTGACATTCCAAGAATGACAGAGAACAGCCTTGGAAGGATGTTGGCCAGCTCTCTGAGCACCCCTGGAGGCAGTTCATCTGATCCCATGGACTTTTATGGGTGAAGACTGAGGCAGAGGTGGCACTGAGTACTTCAGCCTTATCCGTGTCCACAGTCACTAAATCACCTGCCCTCTTCAGCACAGGTAACGTAGCAGTAGAATCTCTCTTCACTGCCCTTGATGTCCCTTATAAGTCTAAACTGCAGATGAGCTTTGGCTTTCCTAACAACAATCCTACATGCCCCAGGCAATGTTTCTGGATTACCAGTTTGTCCTTGGTAGTGAAGAGCACATCCACCTGCGCATCACCCCTTGGTGGCCCATGCAGTACCTGTATCAAGAAGTCATTCCTGACGCCTTCCAGAAGTCTTGACTGCTTGTGTTCTGCCATTCTGCCCTTCCAGGAGACCTCAGGGAAGTTAAAGTCCCCCCTAAGAACTATGGCCTGCAATACAGAGACTTCCTCAAGTCCACTTCATCACCCTGATTAGATGTCTGTAACAAACTCCCACTGCAACGTCGCCATTACTAGCCTGTCCTCTGATCATGACCCGCAAGCTCTTAACCAGACTATTACCCATCCCACAGAAGAGCTCCGTACGTTCAAGCTGCCCCTCCACGCAGGGGGCCTGTCCACCCCAAGGAGATTGTACACCTCCATCACAGCGCTCCAGTCGTGCGAGTTGCCCCACCGCATCTCCGTTACCTCAACAGCGTCAGTTTTGGGCCACATGCAGAGCTCTGCTTCCTGCTGCTTGTTTTCCAGGCTGCGTGTATTTGTGTACGTAACCGTCTTCAGTCCTTTCACTGCCTCACGGCTCCTGAGGTCCCTCTTGTACCTGTCTTATGTCTTTCTTTCTTATACCTCATATATAATTCATTTCAGTTCTGAAAGTCACTGCTAATTGACATCAAAATCGGTAGACCTCTTCAGAGTGAGGTGGGAAATGTCACAGACTAGTCTGGGGAATGAATGTTTGTATGATTCCGGTTTTCTATTGGTGTGTTCTAAAAAAAAAAAAAAGTTTATGGTTTTGCATTTGATCAAAATATTGATTAAAAATCCCCTAGCTACCATCCCTCTCGGAAGCCACAAAAAAAAAAAGCACAAGAGTCACAGCTTGTGTGTATGAAGCGTAACGTGTCTACTGTACCTTTTAAAGTTCTTTCTAAAAAATACTGAGGAAAATTATGGAGTTATGCCAAAAATAGAAGAAAATTCATACCAGAACAGATTGGTTGATTGTCTTTAAAGCAAACTGTCAGCTGGGGTTGTTGCTGAATAAGTCAGAGAAAGTCCTAGACAAATGAATTGTATTTAGAGTTTCACGCATATAGTTATCTTTAAACGGGAAAGTTAAAAGTAGGAATGCGCACTTTCAGAAGGCTTAAGAATATGCCAAAACATTACCCACTAGTTATGCCTCTCGGTGTTCTTTTTCCCAGAAGAAGAAAAAAAAAAGGGGCTGCTGGAAAACATTCAAAGTTGAAACCTTTTACTTTTAACAAAATATGACGCTGCCTCTTAATTCTAATTGAAGTTGTCTGGTACGTGCGCCACATACTGAGCCCTCAGCAGATCACAGAATTATTAGCAGAAAGGAGCACGACGAGGTTTCTGAATGGCAAAGCTGGGGCTGGGTTCACCCCGCGCACCTTAGCAGTGTCACAGCAGCGTCAACTCTCGCAGCAGTTGCTGCCTCAGATATTTCAGGCTTTCTCTCTGGAGCGCCGTGTCCTGTGATGCGAAGGAAATTGCTACCCTTTCTCCTGCGTACCAAAATATTAGCCTCCTTTGCTTTGTCCTCCTTTCGGCTGCTAAGAAAGTCATCTGTTATAAGCTAAAGTTACGGCATCTGGTTTGTAAAATGTCTAGAAACTTCTTGGCGTGCCAAAGCGTTTTAAAAGAACATCTTACCCCTTCTACAGGGCCTCAGCACAGCTCTGCATTAATGATGGCTTGTCAGTTTGAACTTCAGCCCTCCCTCTGAATCATTTGACATGGCCACTGTTAGAGAAAATGAAAGAGAGAATTGCTATCTGCGGGGGTTTTATTTTAATTTTTTGCATTTAGCGGAACCTAGACATAGGTCTTTTTTCTCATTATGATAATTTATAACAGCGCATTTCAAGAAGGGGGGGGGGGGGGGGGTCACAAACCAGAGAAAAGGCCAAAACCACCGCAGAAGGACATATCACCTGCCAATACGGGACGGACAAGCGTAGCCGGGGTTACTGTGAGGGTGTCTCCACTTTGCAGTGGAAAATACACATTCAGTACTCACAGAGACGTTCTTAATAGGAGCTGGCTAAGTTGGTTACTCTCCAAAAGTTGTACCCAGTATATGTACGAGTATCAGAGCTGGTTTTGTTTTCTCAGTACTGCTGAATATTGCCAGGTAGGTTTCACCTTGGTGACTGCTTTGAAAACAAACAAAAAAGTACCCCCTATTAAGAATGGGCAGACTGGCACAAACATTTAGTGTTGTGACACGTGGGAGCCACTAAAATTAACGGCACAGCTTGGGGAAAGTAGACCTCTAGAGCAAAATCTTATTAAACTAAAAAGAAAACATAATATGTATTTTTAGCAGTAAGAGAAGCGCTTTTTGCAGGGTCTGCTCTTCCCCTGCTCTATGTGTGTGTTTTTGTGAAGTTTTTATACTTTGGTGTTTGCCAGGAGTAGAAACATGAGCTAGATTCTCTGCTAGTATAAATAATTTAGTTCCATGAACTGCTGCCTTTTACACTGACTGAGAATCTGGTCCATTTTTTGAAGATATGTATGGGCATATTAAAGTGACTAATCTTTAAAAAATGTCCTGTTCAACCGTTGCCCACCTTTCCGCTTCTCAGCTGCAGATTTGCACTTCTGAGCCTTGTTTTCAGTTTATTTTGGAATAATAAATAAACCGATTGTGCAAATCCATTCTATCTTCCTGACCTATTCCAGCTGCAAAGATTTCCCTTATTGCTTGCCCCCTCCCCTTTTTGAGCTATGATTTAATTGTTGGGTTTGTTTTTTTTTTAATTCATCTCCCTTTTGCTCTCCGGTTCCCAGCTGCAAATTCCCAATGTTATATTCAGCGTTTTCGCCATATGTTTAAAATAAAGAGTCGTCCTTTCCCACCCCTTTGGAGAACAGATCCCTCCAACTCAACCAATAAGAATGTGGGGAAGGTCTTGCTAAATATCAAAAGGCACGGAGGGGAAAAGGCAGCATTCACAAAGATTCTCCTGTTTCTTCTCTCAAGCAGTGCTTCCTCATTGCAGCTGAGTATAGTGGGAAGTTATTCCCGTAGGGCTGTGCTTTCAACAGAGTCAAAATTTACATTGTGCTAGCCCTTTCGCTTCCCATGCGTGCACACGTAAAGGAGATTATTTTATCTCTTGAATCTTGCAACATAGACATTAGCAACTTGCGTGAACAAATACAAAGGGGACGTTTCTTGGCATGCAATGCTTTTCCATGGTAAAAAGGTGCAAAATCACTGCATTTACTTACACCTTCCCTCTCCCTCACAGCATATGGACACCACTTAAAGAACTGGAAACCAAAAACTGCATTTTCGGAGGTACTGAGCAACCTCAGGGGTAGCTGATGTCATTGGGAGATGTGGTTAATGGCTGCCTTTTAAAGGAAGACTCCCGTATCTAGGATGGCTAAACTACCGGCTCTGCTAACACCTTCATATATCAGAGCTCCATCAGTTTTGTACTCCTGAGAGCCGTCAGATGGAAGGAATCCAGGGGTCATGGATGACAGCAGCCCTCGGAAGCCAAACCTTTCTTTTGCAGAATGGCGCAGGCTTGACCGGGATGGTCAGCCAGATCACAGGCTATCCGTGGGCCCGTGTAACTTCAGCAGTCCCTTTGCTTTACTTGCTGCCAGTGCTAGGAATTTAGATTATCCAGTCAGCTCAACGCCTCGCACGGGAACTGCGGTTTAGACTACTCCCTTAGGAAAAAAGCCTCACACTGGCCACTGGCACATGCAGCGAACCTATGGTGTGCTCCATAGTGCTAGTTTTCCAAGCCAAAATCACGAGATCTTTTCAGCCCACAAGCATCGCAACAGGCACTTGCAGGCTTTTAGGCACTGTCTGGTAGAGCTAGTTTTAAGGGAATTGAGAGTGAGAGAAGATCAGCCTCTTTATCTTCAAGTGTGTGCTTTACCATCGTCAGAATCGCTGATCTATTGCTTTTGCTGCCATCCTTACGTTCACGTCTCTATTTCTGTATGAGTTCCAGTTGAAGTTATTCTGAAGGACATAGATCATATCTCAGAAATTATTCTGCAGCAGCTATGGTTGCAGAGTGATTTTTACCATGTATGGAAAATCTTAGTGTCAGCAGGTAGCAGCCCTCCTTCAGTATTCCACCTGGCCTCTTCGATGCATGAGTTCAGAGTTGATAACATAGAAAACACCAGTTAATGAACTCAAATAATATTTAAGGCCCAGAGACAGCTGTTCTGGAAGACTGGACACCCCCTGCATCAGCAGTGGTAGAAACAATAAGCTTAATGCTTCTGCAGCCCTCGAGTAAATGAAACAAAATCATTTCTTATTGCACCTTTAAAAAGATATATCCTGCTTTTCTTTCAGAATATACTTGTCTACTGGCAAATTCCAGACATAGCAGATCTGGTCCTGTATAAAAGAGAGATGCCCCTGCTGAGCTGCTCTTAAGAGCCACCTACAGCACTCGCTGTCTTGACATTTCTTGGACTCTTGGCAAACTTTGTCTCTTTCCCAGTCGCACCTGGGGCGATGGAATAGAATTCCTCAGGTCTGTGCCGGAGCCCATAACTCCGGAGAAGAACCGACCATTACCCAGGGTTACAGACTAGTGATAACGTAGCATGAACTGCTGTCGCGGTTGTGATCCACAGAGATGTTTCATTTAACAATTCAGCTGTTGGAAAGGGCCACACACCTTGGCGACGCACTTCCCGTTGTTGGGCGACAGCTGGCCAGGTTTGTTAACCCTCCATCACATTTTTATTCCCAGTCTACAGGCTGTGAAGAGCAGAGATTATCTGAGATTCTGGGATAACTTTTAGAAGTACAGACGTTTCAAATATAGTTAGGGCAATACTGTAAGTGACTCGCTGGCAGTGTCTGTGTGAAGCATATTTTCAAGAGCTTGTCAAAGGTATCTAGAGGGGGGAACAGGCTTTATTTGCAGTTATAAAGCAATAATGGACTTAGCAGCAGGGCACCAGTATATTTACTTCGTAGCAAGTAATCTCTGGAAAAAGCTAATCTTTGCATGCTATAAAGTAGAAAAGAGCTATAGCTTACTTATAACACAGTCATATTCTCCCGCAGAGCTAAAAGATATATTATTGAAATAGAAATAATATTGCCTTGGTTTTATGAAATGAGGTAACAATAATTATTTCAAAGATTAAAAATATTTAAGTCAGTCCTTTTACAGCAGCGACAATTCTTCCAAGTTTTTGTACTTACATCAATGTGTAATTTGGACCAAGAATAACAAATTAGTATCTCATAAAATGCTAATTAACAAGAAAAAGAGGGCAGAAAAAGTGGATTGTTGTGAGTAAAAATACCTTTTTTATCTCTCTAGCCTTCCTCTGCAGTCTCAATTATGAAAGAGCAAATTCAGCCTTAGCCTAAAATCAGTGATTTTCATGAGGCTGAATTAGGATTTGAAGCGAGGAGAATGGAAGTGATCCGTTAGTCTTTCTCAGCTAAGAGAAACTGATAAATGATGTTTGTGTAAAAAGTATGGCAATAGTTTTCTGAGGTTTAAATGTTTATACTGTGTATTTACTTAGTAACTGCAATTACTTAAACTCCTTCCAAAATACTGACATTAACTCCTTTGGGTGACTGAAAGTCTATCATTTAAATCATTTACCTTGGCCCTCTCGGACAATTACTGAGCTAGTTGGGTAACAGAAAACAGACTGTCAAATAAGGCTCACGCAAACGTTACAGATTGTAAGTTCAAAGCCTCTGTTGAATTGTTAGGGTAACTCTTTGCGGGTGGAATTTGACACTAAGCGTACATGGTGAAGCCCCATAAACTGAATCTGAGCTCGGTGGAGTCAGAGTAGCGTAACCAGGAATAGAATTGGATCCAGTCTGATGTTTATCTAGGGAACAGTATGTCATTCTTCATCTCCTGTTAAACAGAAGACATCAGTTTTGGTCTACAGCTTAGTAAAGCAGTGAAAAATCAGCATCAGCTGAGAATCTGGCCCAAAGTCTGCTGAAGAGATCTGAGGGTATCACAGACAGCTGTGATACTACAGTTGTAACGTGTAGTTAGGTGGAAAGGTATAATTGCATCTTTACAGTCACATACTAAGTTGTCTAAGTCAGCTAGTTCCTCTGGAAGAGGTAACTGCTCAGATACGGTTCTGGTAAGAATACAGATATTCTTACCTACATAATCCATAATCTGTTTGTGGGGTGTGGGTTTTTTAAGTGCTACAGCAGCAAAATGTGGTAAAAATAACATAACATTACCTTCTGCCTTTTCCTAAGTCCTACAAAAAAATGTATAAGTAAATCATTACCAGTTGAAGATTGTCTGAAATACGACACCTTGCCTTTGATTTTCATGTTTTTGTAAAAGAAATGAGGGAACTTTAGAGTTTGGTCACTGTCATACCAAAACCCTGGGCAGCAATTATGTCCCGCGTTATTAGGCATGCAATTGCCAAAAATAACATTAAATAAAAAGCTGGTTGGCAGGAACGAGATTTGCTTTCTCTTAGCACAGCGGTTTTTTTCTTCCTTGAAGCTCTAGAAAGAGGAACCAATTTCACTTTTAATGAAATAAGTGACAGTTCCCCGTTCATTTCATCATGCCTAAGATTACACTGTGTCTTGATAAGATCTGATGAAGCTTGATTCTTTTCATCTCCGTGCTACGGGTGTGTTGTCTCAGCGAGTATAGTCTTGTTAAAGGGTAGGGCCTTGCTTCATAAGTAACCGGGCGAAATAACTGAGGGTATCGCAGAGGAAAGCACAATTCAACGTGCGAAAAAATGCCAAAAGAGACCATTAATCCTGCTCGAGGTAATGGTTATGTGTTATTAAAGGTCAGTGGGATGATGACCCCTGAGTACCACAGAGATCTTTTTGTACGCTGTGAAGTGTTCAGTCTTCTTTATAGACCTGTTCCCCTCAACCTATGGAATAAAAGTATTTGCGTTTCAGCAGAAGCAGAATTGAATTTATATCACGAGAAAGAGTACACAGTAAATTCTGAGTCACCAGAGGGCAGTTTGGTGAGTATGAGGGTACATGTTAACCTCATGCAATATTTAGTTTGCAAACTTAAAATTCTACTGAACGTACTCAAGCTTTCTGCCGGTGTCATTTACTTTTTTTTTAATTGAAACAACCAGACAGTAATTCACTTTTCTCTTTTGCCAAAACCCAGCTAAAGCAATACATTCCAGCATGCACAGTTAGTGAAAAGACTTGGGTTATTTGAAAGCAGGACAAGAGAGTTTCAAAGCCAAGGAGAAGTCCCAAGAAAATAGCAGCCTTTTGATTCCTGCCAGCAACTCCATCCATCAACGGTGTTAAAATGGATAAAAATAGTGCATCTTTCCGTTAAAGTTCTGTACGGGGGAGATAAACCAAGGGAACGGTAACTGTGTCACGGTTTAAAGCAGTTCTGGCCACTGGAGGGCTCCTGTATTTTTCTGGCTGGTTGGAGTCTGGACTGTGCTTTTTGCCCGTGATACTGGTTCAGAGGATAGCTCTCAAACAGAGCTGTCAGTGATGGTGAAGCCATCTCCTATTGTGTAGAACAAGCAGCAAAGAAAATAGAGTACTTCAGCTCAATCATGTTAACACAACCTCTACCTGCAATCAAAAATTAGCTTTTCAAAACGTGAAGATTGCTGTTCTTCTCCTCCTTTCTTCAACTCTAATGTCATTATACTGAACCTCTGCAGCCCGCAGTGGAAAGATGTTTAAAACATGGAAATACCTGGCTACCCTGGGGAAGTGGATCAAAGATAACGCCACTGACCCGTTGGAGCTCCAGTCCTTCTCTTTACTGAGAACTTAAGCATCACCAGCACCTCTGCTCCCACGTTGCTCTGAGGATTGCTCAGCCTGCCGTGCAGCCAGCGTGTGGAAAGGCATCTGGTTTATGCAACCTTTGTTGTCATATAAACAGAGTCAGCCCTGAATGCATTTTTCCATTCATTACCAACAGGGCTTAGAACTGATTCCTTGGCTCTATAACGAGTAACTATGTATGAAGGTATTAGCACAGTGACATATAAATTAAATTCAACATTTTGGAAATGGGATATGAAGTAAAATGCTCGGAGAAGAGGATTTTCAAGAACTTTTGGCTGCGCTCCCCTTTCCAAGTTAGGGCACTTAACATAATGAGTCCTTGTATGCGGTACTGGTGGGAGCAGGTCTGCGCAGACACAGCAAAAGAACAGAGCCGTGTGGCAGGAATTCTTGGGGCTGCTTCTCCAGCATCTCACACAGCGCCTGGGAAACTGTAGCGGTACTAATATTTCTTTAAAAGTCCTTTCATGACACGTCTTTTAAGGAAAAGGGTCAAGAACTGAACTGCAGTCTCTGAGCAAAGTCATGGCAGGTATGCGGCTAATGAGTTACTAGTTAGGCGACTGGATATGATTAAAAAGAAAAGCACCTGCACGATTATTCTGAGAGTCTCAGAACAGCTTTAGTGATGGAAACTACTGAATATTGAAATCATACGCGTTTCCTAAATCTGATTGAGACAGTCTTCTATTATTACGAATTTGCATTACTAGCCCCTAGGAGCTCTAGCTATAGATCAGGATCAGTTATGTTATGCAGTGTAGAGACTTCAAACAGATAGAGGTTTGCAAAGAATTTTACTGTCCAGTTAGGAGATAATTGAATATGAACTTCAGTATGAAGAACCAGTAAGACAATACTGACTGCTCTGAGAAACAATTTGACACAGATACATTAGAAACTCCGTTACCACAGGCTATCTAAATAAACCTGCACAGGTTTTCCACTCGCTGCTGTCTACTCGCTTTTTCTTAGTCTTTAGTGAATCTGATAATTCTGACATCTCAGCATTGACTAGATGTTTGTGCATAAGTGGGATTTTCATTTGAACTCTTTATCTTATTGTGGATTCTTTTGCTAACATTTTACTAAGGGCTTGTCATAGGAAATTTATCAGCAGCTTCCCAAAAGGCTAAGTGAAGTATGTGATGTGTTCCGCAGTTTATGTCCTTTCTTGAATATAATCAGGAAGATTATTTTAACAGCATCTTCCTCTGCTGAAGCTGTGCTGGTTAGAGGATGACTGTACATGGTCTCTGTATTCTCTCATCCCTCAGAATGTTATTATTTTAATGTTATAAATATCAGGATAATGACTCAATGGGCTATTAGGTTTTCTTAAACGTTCTAAAGCACAGCGTGGTCGGAAGCTTCTTTGAACTTACCACTTCACTGATTTTTCAAAATATACCAAAGCTGACATTCACTCCTAAATGCATCAGAGAAGCACCATAGATTTAGTTGATGAAAATCACAAGATCTAAGCTCACAGCGAGATCTCAGTCTTTCTCCCTGCGGACAGCAAAATGACAGGCTCGCAGAACCTCTCCCGATAGAGGAAACAGACAAACATCTTCATTGCTTCTCTGTCTGAGTTCATCTCCCAGAATAGGCACCAATTTCTCACTCCTCTTATGTTTATTTCATCTGGTTTTGAGGTTACCCAATTTCTGAATTGAGAGGATCTTTATGTAGAAACACAAAAGGACTTGTTCCTGCGAGGAGAGGATTTTAGGGCAGATGTATAGAAGGACCTGTGCACCTGAGATCTGTCCAGTTCCCACTTAGGGCATCAAGTCCCAAAATACACTAAAATACTTCTGCTTTTCCGCTACGGTGCTCTAAAATCTTTAACTGATATTTTGTACGTTAACGTTGCATTTCAAAACAGGTCTGTAAATGCCTCCATCTTGACAGCAAATTATCTGAGCTTCTATGTCATCTGCATGTTTTGTCTGAATGGTTCAATCCAGTAGATGCAGGCTGCGTAAGTCTGCCGCCATATTTTATATTAGGTTGCCTACTTAATGTTAGGTATGCATTGGAAGGACTGACATCCAAGTCTCTCCCCTACCGAGTGAAATCCCAAACTGTTAATCTGTAGTCTCAGAACGGAACTTCAACAGGAACCTGCTGATGAGTTCGTAGCCTAGTTGAGATATGTGATAAAGGGTTTATCATAAAATTCAAGTGATCTTTCCAGCATCTGACAAGTGCGTTAAAAGGTAAAACCGGTCACTTCTCCTCCTACCTTTAAAAGAAAGGGCCAGATCCTTTACCATTTTTGAGAGAAAAAGCCAAAACTTGCCTCAGCAAGTGCTTTCAAGGCTATGAAACTCAAATGGAAGGAGAAGCCAGCCTACCATAAGACACCTAAATTTTTTACAAGGCAAAAGCCCCTTGGTTACTTCCTTTGGTGTCTTGTTAGCTGATACGGTGGCAGCCTTCGGCAGCCCTTACCTCTGCGCACTGAATAGAAGGAAATACAAGTACTCAGTTAAGGACTCTGAACTCTGTTCTGAGCTTGCCTAAAATTCAGGTGTTGCAGCAATGGGACTTGAATTACCTAAACCCCTAACATTCCTTATTGTATTTCGAAACACTTTCTCAAAACAGACCAAGAAGTAGATGATTACAGGTGGATCTCCTATCTGAGGCTATGCTTTTAGTTTTCTGAAACCCCTGAAAAATCTTTCTTCCCTCTAAGCTCTCTTAGGACAGAAAAAAAGATTTACAAGTTTCTTTTGCAAATGCTGGCATCATTGTAATAAAAGTGGTATTTTATCTGTGCGTTTTTTAAAGAAGCAAGAAACCAAACTGGATTTGGAAGGAAAGAACTTGTTCAGAAAGACAATGGAAAACCCGTACTTCTAGCTCCTTATGAAGAGAGATTCTGCAGTGGGGACTGTTAAAGGTTTCTTCTTGAAAACTTACTCCAAGAAAGAAGTAACATGCTGAGATAAAGTGACCCAGACAAATAAGCACGTGTGGTATTTCAGTGAAAGGGAATGACCCCTGCATAAAAAGTGGTAAATGTGAAAGGATTTACACGCTAAAGATATTTTGAGAATCCCGGGGATATGTTTAGTGAAGGCTGCAGCAGTAATAGCAGAGTCTGGGTGAAGAGCAGTTAAAACCAAGTGTTCCCATAAGCTCATTCTGTAACTCTGAAAAATCACTTATCTCTTCTTGGTTTTTTTCTCGTCGGTGATCCGTGCATGGGGAAAATGCAAAAGCGTTGAGTCTTCATTCATATATATTAGTAAAGCACTTTCCATTCCCTGAAGATGTTATAATTATAAAAGATCAAGATTAGAGGACTTTCTCTTTTTCAGTGTGCAGTGTTCCGCCGTTAAAAGAATAAAGATTCAACGTATTTAAGCTGTGGCAAAAATTATGCCATGTACAAATGTTTCAAAATTCGGTCCTTACGTGACCTGAGTTTTGAGAGAGAGTGCTAATCAACAGTTTTCGGTTTGGGCCTGAGACTTGCACGGTGAAAAGAGGGAACAGGAAGCACCTCAGAACGGAGGGGCAGCGCTAAATGCCAAGAACGTTTGGAAGAGCTGAATGTTGTGTTATTAATCATATGCAGGCTAGAAGGAAATGGCAATAGCTATGGGTGAATCAGCAGTGGGTGGTGCCTTGGATTTAGAAAAGTGGTGTCACCTGTTAGGCTCGCAGCCACTATGTTTCAGTAAGATTTTTTTTTTTTTTTTGGTTTCCATAAACACCCCGCGATGTTGAAACTCCACTTTTTGTTGCTGATGGATATAATGAAATTTAATCCGAACTCTGTGACTTTACCCATTTGGCAGAGGAACCACTTTAACTATAGAGGAAGTGTCAGTAGGAAATTGTGAAGTATTTATTTGAGCCGGTACTATAAGAGTGTTTCCTGAACCACAGCTGTAGGGACAGGCCCAGGGTTTGCACTGGTGAGAGGGAAATGGAGTTCTCCTGTTGGAAATAAATTAATTGAATGTCTATGAAACAGGAGAATTTCTCCTGTTATATGACTCCCATTCCAGTTCTCCTCTTGCTGTGAGTCATTTATTATTGCTGCCATGCTTTATTGAAAAGGGTATTTTACACAGGGAAAAGTTTAAATAAAAGCAAAAAACTCAAGTAGGAGAGTGTAATCTTACAGTATTTATACCGAATATGAAGTGAATGGGCTATAATAAGAGTAAATAATAAAAGAAAATTACATAATTCCTGAGAGAACTGCTCTAAACAGTAAAAAGTTAAACATGTAGCTCTATGGCATAAAGGAATGTACCATGAAATCAGAGAATCACAAGGCTGGAAGCAACTTCAAGAGATCATTTAGTCCGTTCCCTTCCCCCCCCAGGGACGTACCGAATGTATTTGTCATTCCTGATGCAGTCGTCTAGCTCTTTCTTAGTTTTGCCGTGGAGATATTCCAAAACCTCCTGAACCAATCTTGCCATTGCAGGGCTTTTTATAATATGAAGATTTTAATAAATCTTCCTTGATCCAATTCAATCCTTTTTTTCCTTGTCTTATCCAACACGTAGGTGAAGAAAGAGAATCACTCTCTTCCATTTTACAGCACTTATTTGTATTAGGAGTACAGGAATGCACTAACTGTTGCATAATCCTAATGCAGCATTTATTTTTTCCTTGTGGGCCATCTCTTCCAGACCTGTTACAATTTCTGCTGATTTCCTCTGAACTTTTTCCAGTTGTTCCAAGTTTTTTGCTGAAATGCAGAATCCAAGCTGATCATAGTGCTGTAGTGGACGTCTAATCAGTGTTAAGTTCAAAGATTTTTTATATATCTCATGAATACTATGATACTGTTTTTGAATTCAAGCATAACTTGTGTTCTCTTCATGATCCCAGACCTTTTTCATTTTTCCATCCCATATTTTTAGGCTAAAAATGTGTAAATCAACGAAGTCTCTCTTGCACTGGTCCCTACTGAATCACAGAGAAGAGGAGGGTAGGCCCTTTCACTTGTATTCTAATTCTGTCCTCTCAACGTACTTCAGTCACCCCAGTTTGATGTCATCTTCATAAACATATGCTCTGTCCCATCATAGCAGTCTGTCGTGGTTTAACCTCAGCCGGCAACTGGGCACCACACAGCCACTCGCTCACTCCCTCCTGCTCCCTGGTGGGATGGGGGAGAGAATTGGAAGAGTAGAAGTGAGAAAAACTCATGGGTTGAGATAAAAACAGTTTAATAATTGAAATAAAATAATAACAACAATAATAATAACGTAATAATAATAATAATAATAATAATATACAAAGCAAGTGATGCATAGTGCAATTGCTCACCACCCGCTGACCAATGCCCAGCCAGTCCCCGAGCAGCGGCCCCCCCACCAGCTTTCCCCAGTTTCTGTACTGAGCGTGACGTCCCATGGTATGGAATGTCCCTCTGGCCAGTTGGGGTCAGCTGTCCTGGCCGTGCCCCCTCCCAGCTTCTTGTGCACCTCCAGCCTGCTCAGTCAGTAGAACATGGAAAGCTGAAAAGTCCTTGACTAGTGTAAGCACTGCTCAGCAACAACTAAAACATCGGTGTGTTATCAACATTGTTCTCATCCTAAATCCAAACCACAGCACTGTACCAGCTACTGGGAAGGAAATTAACTCTATCCCTGCCGAAACCAGGACACAGTCATCATCGGAAGTACTGAATAGCACCAGAACTGGTGCTGGTTCCTTTGGAGCTTACTTGAGGCAAGCTGCCCTTCTGATAATGAACCATTGATAACAATTTGATGAAAAATGTTCTACGAGCCTCTCCATCCACCCTGTATTACCACTCTATTTCAGGCTCTTTTTATTTGTTCATAAGAATACCAGTTTAAAAAACGTTGAAAGCTTTTGCAAATTTTTCTCTTTCTACAGGACTTGTCACTTTGCTCTACAAGTAAATTGAATTGGCTTGGCATGATTTCTCCCTAACAAATTCTTTCTGGCTTTTATTCATCTCTTTCTTTTGGCCACAGTCCCTGGTTATCCACTCTGAGATTTGGGGTTCTTTTTTCTAATGAAGTATGCCATTCATTTTTATTTGAAAGTTCTGTTTGTTTCTCCTCTTATTTATGCCTGTCTTAAATAGCACTGCTTTTTATTTGCATCAGCATAGAGGCAAAAGAAAATGTAGACCTCTGTATGTACTCTGAGAAAAGCGTTGGGTGGCCTTCCAAAGCTTTTAAATGTAAAAGAAAGAGTAATAGAATTAAGAATAGAGTCTGATATGATGTGGATTTTAAGGCTTTTTAAAGCAGAAAAGACATCTTCTGTCCAGTGGGACACTACAGAATTAAAAATAAGAGAAGACTGGAATCTCATGTACAAGTTAGAGCCTTGTGGTCCACGTAACTGGCACATCAGTCCTGAATAGCGGTTTCCCTCACCTTACCAATTTCTGAAGGGCAACCACCACATCCACATACAAATCAGAGGTGGTACAGTTGAGATCTAACAACCCTTCAATAGAGCGTTCTTATTTGCTAGCAGAACCAGCTAAATACTCTTTTTTTTCTCCTTACTCTATATTCGCTTAACTTATTTTTATTGCTTTTTGCTCTGCGGTCCTTGTGTTTTGTTTCCTTGTGCCTGGCAGAACTCTTATGGCATGATGATTCCCTCGAGCGTGACTTTGCTGTTGCAGACATGCTACTGTTGTCTGATCTGACTTTAGGCTTTAGAACAACGTGGTTGTTTTCCTCATGGAAATGATACAATGAAATACGTGTCATCAAATCTCTAGAATCTGTGCAGTTTGATGTGTTATGCTCATAAAAAGAAGATTTGAAGAAGATATTCTTCAAATATACCAGTTGGTTTATAAGGGTAACAGGCATATTCTAAGTGCATTGCTCCCTGAACTAGAAAGGAGAAACATAAAATCAAATGGCTTTTTGGTGAGATGTTGTGTTGTGCCTGCGACGTGAGCTTAGTTTTGGAAGTATAAAGATTCGGAGTTTGCTTATTTTATGGCCTCTGTAATCACATAGGAAACTGCTACTTGTTTATGTGCTGATTCCTATTGCCAGGTAGGCAGTTTCTTCTCAATTCTAAATGAAAGAACATCTTGTTCTTTCTGTTCCAGTGCACAGTACCCACATGCTCATTTGCATTTCTAGGTGCTCATTATAATTTACAAAACAAAAAAGATTTCTGTTTTGCATAGCTAGTTTTCATAAATATCAATAAAAAGAGCCAAAGCTGTCAAAATTCATCCTTTTGGCAACCTCCCACAATTGTGCCAAAGGAAAAAGTAAGGCTTGAAAACCCATCAAGGGATAATAACAATGAGAAATCAGAACTTTTTGAAATCTTTAACATTCTTACGAGGAACCAGATACGAGATACATAAGTTTATATAGCCTGAATAATTTCTCCGTGACTTCAATCGAAAAAGAGAATGCGAAGAGTTGTAGCATAAACGTAATGATGATATGGACAATTAATTTGTATTAGTGAGCGATTTGAGAAAATTTTGGGGTATTGTTCCTGCGTATGCACAGTCTTCAGAAATCGTTTTGCCTTGCCCCCCTGATCTATGCTGCTGCCTTTGGCCAGTTATCCAAACCCTCCGTAACTAGATTGCTAGCCTAGCTAGAGATTGTAGCACAGGAGTGAAACGTTTGCCATTTTGTGGCCGACTCAATCTGACCACAGATAAAGTCACCCCCAAGGAAGCCATATTCTGTTCATAATGGAAATTACAGCCACTACCTTGGCGAAGTTTGTTTCTACTCTCACCTGTTTGCAATGGCCTATAATTTTACAGCCAGAGACTTTCCTTCTAGGGTATGTTTATCCAAGAAAGCACATAGACAGTAACCAAGGGTGTGGATTTACTGCATGTAATTACCGTCTATTAAAATCTTAAGTGCATATTTTCGGCGCGCTGTGACATGAAGTGAACAGTGCTCCACAGAATCGTTCTTAGTGCGCGTTGATGCCATATGCACGCAATGCCGGCATGGTGAATGCGTGCCAGAGCTTCCCACCTGCTGTAGTAATTTCCTGTGGAGATCAGAAGTTAGTCTTCTAACTCTGCTCTCAAAAGCTCTCAAAAGCTGATCAGCAATTTTCGGGGAGCGAGAACAAAGGTCGCTACAGAACTTCCATTGTTTTACCAAGTTTGGAGATCATTTTTGAACAGATAGTCAGTTCAAATGAGCAAAGGCAAAAAGTAAACATTCGGTTATAGAAATAGTTTTATTCACAGAAGTGGTCTTTTCAAAACAGATTTTTGACTTACAAGCCTTTTCCTTTCCTCTTAACATTTTTAATTAACTGTCTTGCTCAGTTAATGGAATTTGAGCCTAAGGAATTTGCACTGTAGCTAGTAACCCAGACTCCAAAAGCAAACAAACTATCTCCACTAAGGTGCCTATTTTCAAAAATCACTTTTTACAGACCTCCCAGGAGCGGGCAGTAAGAGATGTCCGTGCCAGTCACTCAGCACAGTTGCTCCTCTGTAAGGCCGCTTCACTTTTTTTCATTTTGGGCATTACAGTAAGAACCTTCTCCCTTCCCCATCATTATCTCACTGCATGCCAGGACTTACCACGCGTGCGTAGAGGTCCAGCATCTCCTGGAAGCGCTGGATTTACTGCCTGCGCGCACACTGCTCATGCCTTGGCCATCTCCCTGCTGCGTGACGGAGGCAGCGGGCCGTGAGGAGTCCTGAGGGGCCCCTCCAAAGGGAGCGGTTGGGAGGGGTCCGCTGACAGCTCAGGGCTCATCTGGCCTGCATCCCACTCGGCGAGCACTCACAAATGATCCCCTGGGACTCAATGTCGCCGGGCACGAGCGCAGGCCAAACTGCTTACCCGGGGAGGCTGTCAGACTGAGCTCTCCTGCCGTAACGCTCAGGCCCTGCCCTGGAGTCAGGCGTCCGCTCTTGATTCTGTCTCTCTGTTTTGGCTGACTTGGGTCAGGTCGGTTCCTATGCTTTTTCCTACGTAAGCGTGTGCAAACAGGCTTTAAAACTCAGGCTGTGCTGTAACCTGGCTGGCTGTGATCAAATGTATGGCTACATTCGTGCGATGCGACGCTCGAGCTAATGTTCTTTGCCTATCACTCACGCAGGTCTGTTCGTATAGACGTGGCCTTAGTTCTCCCTCCAAAAAGTGGAGACAGTGATATGAACCATTTCTTGTTAGGGTTAACAAATATACTAATGAACAGCAAGGTAGATTATCTAGACGCTACAATTATCATCATTATATGTTGGACTTTTAAGAATGGCGGAAGGTACCAGACGGTGACCGCTAACTCTCGTTTGATAGCGAGAGGGAATTAGGGAGAGGGAGATCCGATAGTCCTGAACTACTAAACAAAAAGGCTTATCTGGCCGATGCCTGCTTTCAGTACTTCAGGATTTCTGCCAGTTCATGTGTGAAAATGTATGTACTCGGCATGAACCTAATACAATTTTCCACACGGATCAGTAAGATCTTCATACGTACTTTCCTGATCTCTTAGTACTTACCCAAGCAGTGACAACATTTCCTTACATGTAGAGAGGAGTGGAAGATATGTGCCTCTTTATTCTCTAGCTACTTTCCATCTCTCATCTCTTGCCAAGCCTGTCATTTTGTAATATGTAACCTAGACACTGATACCGGGCAGCACACATAAAATATGTGTTGAACTGTATCGGTTATAATATGCATAATTATCTGGAATCTACCTCCTTCGTGATCTGCGGAGGTATACTGAAATAATACAGAGCCTAAAATAAATCTTGTACAGAAGAGCAGAGTAGCTAACCGGTGACTTTTCCCCCTAAGTTAATCTTTCTTTTCTTCCTAAGTAACTGCACCGTATGAAGGGCTGCCTCTATTCAGTCCAGAGACTGCTGTATTTCAAGGATGAGTGAGGTAATCGCTCTATATAATCTGTAAATTATTTGGTCATGTTCTGCCAAACCCAATCTGGCAGAAGGTAGGACTTTTCTATCTTCATGTTTTATGAAACTCTGCCTAAGCTGCTGAGGATACTTTGGTGTAACATAAATATTTACAATACTATCGAGAATATTCCCCTTCTTTTCCCCTCCATTTGTCTCAACCCTGCAAACACACTGTATTGCGCAGAGTGGCTGGCAACAGTTACGCATATTGTTTACTCAAGCTTTGCTTTCAGTGCTGGCTTTTAATGAGAAAGGTTGTCCTAGTAGGCATCTTGTCTGTTATAACTACTAGACACAAATACTGGATAAAAACCCTAAGCTTGAAAGATAACTTTTTTTTAATTATTTATTTAACCTGTTCTTCTTCCTAGCACACATACTAATATTTGTCACAGTTGGACGACGTAAGTGGAAGCAATTTGACCTGACAGTTCTCAAATGGAACACTCTTCTAACATACCCAGTGGCCCCAAGCTCTCCCTCTCCTGGTAAAACAGTCCAGTTATCTCCCAGATAATGAGGTCTCACCCAATGGCGCCAGTATTACACTCTAAGTGACTTTATAGAGCAGAATTCTATAAAAGAAATCCAGCTGGGTAACAGAACTTGGTACCTTTATAGGCACTGAATCATTTTATCTCTTAGGGGTTATTTTCTTTGTTGGATTTTATGGGTTTGGCAGCCTTTAAATCTGTTGATGCAGTCTTCTGTCTTACAGAAATGCTAATGAAACCTGGTTCCAATAAACAAATACAATGACAAGAAAGAGCTTCCAACTTAACTACTCAAGCAATGTAATTGTTTGTTTAAGTGCAAGACGCAAAGGGTGGGTTATGGAGAAGAGAGAGTCATCAGGCAAAGTGACATTCTCAGCAATGATTTGGAAGCAAACATTGAGTCGTTGCTGATAAAATAGGCTAATGACATAAAGACTCGTGGAATGGAAAATAATGATAGGGACAGGACAGTCATACGGTGCAATCTGGAACTTTGGGAAGCTGGATCTGTGTATGTAAAATATGAGTAAATGCAGCCAGATGCAAAGCTGCTCATCTAGCAACAAAAAACATCACTCACTGCAATTTCTACAGAATGAGGGATTATCCTAAATTTTTTTATAAAGTAGTAGGTATAAGTTTGGAAGTAATTTTACCTCATAGCTATCACCACAATTTTAATTTACATTTTATTTCGATTTGGTTGTTCATATACTCTGCGAGGAGGTACATGTGTCCTGCTCTGTGTTCGTGAGTTCCTAATACACCTCAGACACAATATACTTAAAATGGTTATATCCAATTTTTTTTTGCTGGAAGACCTGAGTCTATAAGCTTGGGTCCTTACAGTAGGCTGGTGTTTAAATAAAATCTACTTTTTACAAGTTTCATACAAAGGAGCACAATATGCAAATCGTTTATGCATATCGTTTATGCAGGGACACACGGAACACAATAAATAAATCGTAAGTTGTTTAAGATCTGCTGTTGAATCATTTATAGGACTTCAGTGAAAAATTTTTAATGACTTCTTGTTGTATGTCAGGCAGTAATCAGTGGGTGGTATAGGATCCAGTCCTAACGAATTAGCAGATAACAATAAGCCGTGTGAATATATGCTTAGAGTTAACTCAGTAAAAAAGAAATATTCTTTGTCTGGTATTCGGTAGTTTAGAGTTTAGTAATGAGATTGTAAATTTGAAATCAATTTTCTGTAAGTTATTATCTTAATCAGATGAAGTCACTAAAGAACAAAAATGTTTCCGGTAGTTTTCAGAAATGAGATAAATAGCCCATAATATAAAATGTCTGATTCTGTGTGGCATTCCTGCTATCAAAAAGGCAAAATACATCATCTTCATATAGCAGGCAGCGTATTTGAACGGTACTGCTGTTAAAAAAAAGGAGGAGCATAAGGATTGGGCTTCTCTGAGAGTTTGCTGTGCCACCTGGACCTAACCTGTGCTTTAGGTTCTCCATCTCTAAAAATGGAACAACACTGCCTATATTTTTAAGATTCCCCAAAAAAGATAACAAGTTTAGAAAATAAATACGTACAATCTGAACGATGTCCAGATTTATATTTCTTCTTCCTCAACGTCGGGTAATCTTTCTATCCTAATGGTGTGGTGTGATATGGTGATATTTGATGTGGTGTGATGTGTGATATGATCCTGACAGCTTACATCGTCAAAGCCTCGTCTTCCCTGTATAGAGGATTTGAAGGTAGGGACTTGAGAGTGCTAATCAGTACGAGGTGAATTCACTTTACACTGACTTTCTTTCTGACTTTCTTTGTATTAGGATTAACGCATTTGTATTAGGAGTACAGGAATGCGCTAACTCTCCTCAGTGGTCCCAGACCTGGCACAGCTCAGCAAAGACATGCAGAAGCTAGGGAAGTGAACCCTAAAGCTCCGCAGCATTTCAGCCAAATGCGGGCAGCCACACCGACTAACCTCCTGCCAGCGGTTTGCCAATTTCCTTAATTCTGATGTGGGGAGACCAACTTCCCCGGCAAGTCTCAGCCAAGGTCTCTCCTTCTGCTTGCCAGTCCACCGTGTACATAGTCCAGCATCGTGATCGGGACCATTTTCATCTAGCTGAAAATTACATACGTAAGTCTTCCAATTCGGGAGATGAAGTGCAACACGTATGTCTGTGCTAAACTCTGTAAATTGATTCTGAGAGGAACTATTCAGTATTGCTGGTTGGAGCTAAAGTTTTAGGGTATAATTCTTTTTCCCGGTACGATTTTGTCATAGAATACTTGCAATGACTTGCTGTCTCCCAGTGTTTGGGTTTTTTTCCCCAGTAAACAGGTATTTGAATCTGTGAGAAGCTAGCTCTGCTCTCCACAGGTCCCTTCCATCCTTAACTATTCTAATTCTGATTCAGCTTCCACAAGCTGCATATTTTCATTTTTTAAAAAAAGCAAATATTCAGCTGGTTCTAGCAGACGTGTGGACATGTTAGATTTCTTCACAGTGTTCTTACCTGCATTTCTGATGTAGAAATTCCCAGAACTGGCTCATTCCCAGAGTGTCTTTCTCTGCACCGTTTACCCTGCAGGACCACCTATTTGAGGCTATATTGGACTCGGATGGAAGACTATTTGAGACCATTTTCTGACACTGAAAATTTCTCCTGATGTCACATGTTCTGTCATCTAAAGTTAAGGAAGGTTTATAATCTAAGGCCATTCTCTTTTAAAGTCACTGGCCTTACAAGGTCTCACAAAACTTTTTAATCTCCCTTATGATTTTTTTCCCTGCACTGTCTTTTCCCCGTACTTCGTTTTTCTTTCCCTGCCACCATTCAGCACACAAATGGTAGTTTTCCTTCTGCTTCCTCACAGTGCATTCTGTATATAAGATGCCGCTTCTTCTTGCCCACTGGTAATAAAGAAAAGGTTGGTTATCAGCACTATAGTGATGTTTTTAACTGAATGCTGTCTCATAAAGGAAAGTAAAAATGTCTGTTACAGAAATACCTAAGCTGGATTATGTCTCAAATGTCTGTCTCTTAAAAACAATTCAGCTGCTTGACTCATGAACTGGAAAATAGCTAGGGTTGTAAGAAACATGATTTCATCCAAGTTCCATAATAAGAACAGCAAAAACTTCTCAGCAAAAAACATCATATTTAAAAATATGAGCAAAGATATACTGTAAAGAACAGGGAAAATCCTTTGAGAAAGGTTTCATAAATATTCGTTACACTAAAACCAGAAATTTATCTTGCATCGTTCATTGCTTCTGACAATGCCTTTCTCAAAATTCTTAACTTTTACTTAAAATAAGTGTCTGACTGTCAGACATTCGTGGGCAACAGGTAGGCATAAACAGTTTATTTTTGTTTGGTGAAATATTGTTTAAGAATGAGTACATAACAGGGATGATTTGAAAGGAAAAAAAAGATACTTTTTTTTAAAAATAAATTTTTAATCTATTAATACGTTTGAGTTTCAAAATATTTCAAAAAGTTACAGTGTCATCTCTCAGTCTGAGTAACAGAACCAGAAACAATATTATTTGGCATAGATGATTCAAGCAAATGCCATCTTTTGCTAATCTGACATATTTCAACCTAGGACTATACCGTGCTCATGAATATATAGTTGGTAAAACAAATCTGGATATACGGATCTGACATTTTTGTGCTTAAACTTACTTGCTTGTCAGAGCAGGAGAAACATGAAGCTTGTCATGTTTTCTAATGCAAACGATGCCATTATGAGATTGTAGCAAAATGCTTCTACCTCATGAATTCAGTATTTGAGCCAAAATCACTTTCCTATGCTCCTGCTGTTGATTTTGAATCAAACATATTATTTACTCTTCTGAAAATCTCCCAGTGGTTAGGCCCAATTGCTCCAAATCCCAGCAAATCCAATTCGCTATGACAAAGTAAAAAACTTAATAACTTGTGAAAAGTGTGGTTTGTTTTTTCTTGACTGTCTTGCCACTGTGAACATTCCAAAAATATTCCTGCCATTAAGTTCTGGCTCTCTCTTTCCCCATTTCTAAAACCATTACTCAAAGCACATCCTATTCTTGCCACTGCAGGAATCTAAATGCCTGTGGATTTGCTGTGTGGTGAAAATGCACTATGTTAATTAAATGTTAAGTGTTGCTTTTCAAATATAAAAATAATTAATTTTTTTGCATTCGACGTAGCAGCAAGCCGTTCTGTTAAAATGGAAATTATTAGACACCAGCTTCAATTTTACCCTTGACAGTCTTGCCACGTATTTTGCCCTACAGACCTGACAATATGCCTTGTGCTCAAATTACTCAAAAACAACCTGGGACGATGTCTTTTTTGGTGCACCAGAACCAGAATATGATTACAAAGCGAACAAATTGCTGTAAAAATCTGTCTGCGAAAGCAGGATGCCTTGTGGTTTATTATTAAATATTTCAAAAGCCAGCTTCTTCCAAACGTGCCACATCAAGGCTTTACTCACAAGCCATCTAGGTACTTCATTTTGGCTAGGACCACTATACGCTGGGTGACAGTCCTTGGGCCCCTAGGAAATGAGAGTAGCCTAGATTCTTGAGGGAAGGAGACTTTCAAAACAATTGTTCAAATACGAGCTAAACCAACATGTGATGTCTCCGCTGAAGAAACAGTCTTTGCTTTTTGGTACTGGTATTGCAATGCGTTTGCTGAAGTCAACCGTTGTTTTGACTAGTGAAGTATCCGGTCTGTATCTGGTCTATTAGACTTTCCAAAAACTTCAGAGTAATCTAATTACCGTTGGAAGTATTAATGAATGTGTGCTTGGTGAAAATACAACACCAACCGTAACACACCATTTTGTGTGAATCAGGCAAAAGGCAAAAATAAAAACTGTAAATAAGAGAATGGAGAAAGAGGTTGATTAAACATCGTTGTTTATTCTTACCCCAAGTTCCTCCCACTGAATTGATGTTTCCTGGCTAAGAGTGAATATCTAACATTCGTTTCCTATCCAGAATAACTGCATATCCTGCTACTGAAATAAGACAAAATTCCTTTGAAATAGGTACAGATGTTCTGAACCTCCTACGGCAGAGGCGGATACCAGTACAGAGGTGTAGGACTAGGTAGTTTTCTCTCACAAAACGGGCAGCTATTATAAATAAGTTGGACACTGGAGCCAGAGATGTTTTATTAAACTGGTATGTGAGCCCATTCACTTTTTGATGGGTGGTTTCCATGGCTGTATGTGGATCGGAGTCTTCCGTGTTTCTGAGGCAGGTTTTCTTCTGATTTCAGCCGTGCTTAATGCTTTCTTAAAATGGCTCTTCAGGAAACAGGAAAGGTCCTAAGGCGCTCGGTCTGGATTCTCAGAGGCATGTAGGCATTTCTCTGAATGACTTCAACTAAGGCAGAAATTCTGTAGGTGGATGGTGAGCTCATCTCACCGTTCATTGCTGCTGCAAGGGAAATTTCCCCTCAGGCCCTCCCCTCACCCCTGTACGCCCTTGCTCTTTAACCTTGCACTGTCACGTTCATCCCAGCTGACCGGTAGAAAACTAGCCTAGGAAAAGGTGGGACCGTGCAGCAGTGTGAAAGCCACCATCTGTGGTGGCAGAAGTTGTCAGGCTGCCTCAGCCATTTCAGAGACCTTCCCTAAATCGCTTGAAGTAGAACACCTAAACGCTTCAAGCAATTTGGCTTCGTATCAGTCGTAGAAACTCTCCAAGCTTTGCCCTCAGCTTTTTACCGCCCAGACAAACGGCAAATCCCAAAGAAGTTACACCGATTTTTTCTTCCTCTCTTTCTGGCTTTTAACAAAAACCCTGCTGGATGTGCAGCGGCAAAGCTCAGGTCTGAGTAGAAAAGCCTCCACCCAGCTGATGCCACGAGGGAAGGGTGTTTTTAGATTTACTTGCAGGTTCACTGTAATTTTCAGAAGATTACATGGGGCTGACAGTCTGCTTCAACTCACAGCCAATAAATACTGGCAGCATTTTACGTAATGTTCCACTGGAGAATCAACTTCAGGGGAAGAGAGCTACCTAACTGACATTAATGTCAGTTGGATTTTGGTAACCTTTTTTTTTTTTTTAGGAACTTGCATCTCGGCACGAGAGGCTCTTTTACTGAGCAATTTATTGTTGCCTTTAATAAGGATCACATTGCCAACATTGGTCCCTGTTATTTTTATTAGTTCATTAACCCAGTCACTTAATTACCAGGGTAATGAAAATTTCAGAACAATTAAAAGCTTCCCTAATAATTTGCAAAACACCGTGTTTTCCTTTTGTTTGAAGGGATGTGCTTCTGCCACTGAGGGGGCTGATGACCTGATGGAAATGGGTGACCTGCACAGGGCGTGCAGAAATGGACTGGAGGCCTGAGAGGAGAAGGCAGGGCTGGGAAAAGGGAGGCACAAAACAGAGCACGGGGAGGCTGGAATACAGAGAAAATGGTGTTCGATGAGAAACATCTTGGTGGACTTAGGAAAAAAAGCAGCAAAAGTTTAGGCCAGCTATGAAAGTACTGCACGTGTGAATAAATGTAAATAGAGAATGCACCCCAAATGGGCTCAAGGAGATGGATGTGGCTTGTGACGCTTGCAGACACGAAAGTTGTAGTTCACAAGTGCAAGTGTAGTTCTTAACACAGACTTCTTACTAGAGGTTTCCCATCAAGGTAAAAGATTTTTTCAGTTGTGACGAGTGTGCAAAGAACCGTAAGGCTTTTGGACTCAGGTTGCCTTCTCGGTCAGATTTGGTGACTGGAAGATCGAGCATAGAGGAGTCAAAAATGTCAAGCTCTAGAACCCCGAGAGATTTTTGACGCTTGCGAAGTGTGGGCCACTTTCAGGACTGCTTTGAAAGGTTCACTCAGCTCTGTCTCTTCACTTTTCGTTGCTTTTTACACACTTACGTTGCATACAAGCTATTTCTTGCTCTAACCACTGTTGTGAAATGATTCTGTTTGCCCTGTGATATAATTCCATGTAAGTTATCCCAAGCAATCCATACTTTTTAGACACTTCAGTGGCTGCCATCCCTGGAGACTAAAAAGCTATCTTTACTCATAGAACAAAATCAGTGTAATAACCAGCACGGTCCTTCATGTTTACTTGCTTTACTATAGTCCTGATTCACAGGGAGTACCTAATACTACTCCCAATTTTATTCCTTGCATAACCTCTGTGCTTAGAATGACAAGTGTAATGCTTACACTTTGTGATGCACGCTCCAGGGATTACATTTACATCTATCAAATGATTTTACATATGCTGGAAGTAGTACTTGAAATAGTGTTACATTATAGTCAACAGCCATAACTGAGTGCCACCCAAAAAGGCCAGTAAAAACATCTCAGGTTCATTTAAATGCATTTTATTACAAGACTTGCTTTAAGAAGTGAAAAAAAATCTATTGCGCACAGAAATTATGCTTCACAATAAAACTCACATTTAGTATGTACACTGTCTAGGGCAGGCTGTGAATTAAAAATGGCTTATATTAGGAAGTAATGGGAAAACCAGAAATATTATGAGTTACACTTTTTATCAACATGCACTTTAAAAGATAAGGTCATTTTTGTATCTTAGTGGTACAAGTGGAACAGCATTTTCTGCTACGGTAAACGTGAACATACTTATTGCTTATGAAGTCTTAAACATACTGATCTGTTTCCCATAATGTTTTGTATGCACATCTTACGTGTGTGGATGGACTTTATATAATATATATACCTATCCTGCTAATAATAAACAGACTGTGATATTCCAGGGGGTAAGCGAGGCCCTATTTACGAACAAAGTATACCATATATAATCCTCTTGCACTTCACCTCTTCCCTTAATAATATATTTAAGAACTTTCTTTTGAGTTAAGCAGTCAGTGAAGCATTAAGCCTAAAACCAGAAATTATATCTAAAATCCAGCTTCTTAGCAACTGAAAACAAGGACAGCAACATTGAGTCATTTATTTTTCAGTATAAGATCATCTCATCAAACTGATTACTTTTGTGAGTGTTTTATAAGGTTACTAAAGCACACTTTGAAGTAGGAGAGAGAGACTGAAACTTGAAAAAGTTTCATCTATGTCTCATATACATTTTTTTCAGGAAGACAACCACCTGCTATAACTTTATCGGACATTCCTGAAGGATTTCTGTGCCACTGGAAATAAAATTTAAAAAAAAACCCCAAACCCCAGAGTAAATAATGGCCTGGAGAATCCCTTTTAAAAGGATGTTTTAGAAATGATTTAAAGTGAAGTGAGATCTGCAGGCTTGGTGGTTTTCCCAGAAAACTATGTATTTTGTACGCCGCTTTATTTTTTTCACTCAGCTTGGCATTTCTTCAAGAGTATTTCTGTATGCAGGTGCTAATCCAGCCTATAGCAATAACACAGAACAGAAAACTGAGTGCATTATGCTGTTCTTAAAAATTAAGGAAATAGGACATATATTAGAAAGCAGTATGAGATGTTTAGTCTTTAGAAAAATAAGCATTACTATGATTAATGACTGCCGGTTCTTGGAGAGGATATATAAGACTGACTTTCTCAGAAAGCTCAAGTAAAAAGCAAGATCAGATCATTTTGATTATTCGCATTATTAACATAGGTTCCTGTATTTGACTGCATCCTCACGCTGCGGTAAACTATAGCTACTTTTGTGATTGTTAAATCGCAGAAAGGGAACTCAGGAAGTAGAAAGTACAAGAAATAAACCTGTGCTGAAAATCCTTCTGGATTCTGCTTCACTTGAAGGTGACCTTGACTCTCCCATAAAAGGAAGGAAATTGCTTTAGGCTCATATTCTAACTTGCACTGAAGGAATCTCTAAAGGCTTAGAGTTTTCGCTTTAACTGGATAAACAGGCAGATATTCACATGCAGTGAACCATCTCTTGCACCTGCCAAAATGTACTGGAAATCCTGTGACAACAGGTTTTTTGGCTAAAGTCAATATTTTGCTTCCAGACATGACCAGACCTAGAATGTGCAGAGGTGCAGAAAAATAAAAGAAGGAGAGGAAAAAGGCAGTACGGGGTTTGAATCCGAGAAAAATTTGCTTGTTGCTTTTTGTGATTGTTTAGATCGGTTTATATTGCACTTTGTACCGGTCTGAGTATTTTTTTATTTGTAATAAAGTATGGCAGTCTCCCACAACTTGTATGTTTGCTCATATTGTCATTCCCAACTGGCCTGCTCCTCCACACTTAGCTCCAAACAAGCAGCAAAGGTATAATATGAAATGGACCTCTAGCCCGATATCGAAAGAGAAAAGCGAGGCTTTTGACAATGACCATTTAAATCTAGTTCCTGGGAAAAATTCAGGAGTACGAATGTGCAGAACGTCAAACAGTTGCTGTACATTCAGGGTTTGGGGAGAAATGGGGGGAAGTTTCCTCACCGGGAGGGTTTGTAAGAGTGTCAGTCACGTGAGGGTAAAAACAAGTGCACCTCCATTGACTTCAGTGAAGTGACATGGACTTACAGCAGTAGGATTTACCCCAGCTTTGATTTTCGAGTTTGTCCAACCCATTTTATTTCTTTTTAGAATTATTTCACCTCTTGCCCCGGCCCTTCCCCTCAGCGACCTGTTTGTTTCTGGGCAGCTACGTACAGAAGCCTTCTCTAAAGTACTGTGTTTACAAAATAAAAAATTAGAATACATCTATAAGAACTGTCCTATTTAATCGTGGAAATGCATGTTTTAAACAGTTTGGTTTTGTTCTTAAATTATTTTGTCGTTACCAAAGAGATTAGGGAATGGAACAAGAGGAGTTCTGGTCTTTGAAGCCAAGGTGTGCCTAGGTGGCTTTTTATTAGCTGTGTGACCGATACGCTTTTAGAATGTGCTGTGCTTGCAGTGAATGTGTCATATAATCTCATTAACATAACATAGCCGTGGTTTATACTGTTATTACTTTAAAGAACTAACTATGAGATAAGTCATACAGTGCTTGCAGTAACTTTCTGTTGTTGTTGCTGTTTTAAAAGTAAAAACATTTGTGAACACTCTTGTATATACAATTCCAGAGCCTGAATTACTACAGTATTTGTCTGGGTTTATTTTGGCACCGGTTTAAATGTTCTGGTCTACAGCATTTGTTTGTTTGCTTAACTCTTGTCCTAAATTTCCAGAAGAAACCCTCAATTTCCATTCAGTCACTCAGCTGCTTTTCTGAAAATCAACACCGCTGTGGATTCGGGGAATATGGTAACAATGAAAATCTCTATGTTTGCATGGATTTCTTCTTATTCTTATTGTCACCCCAAGTCACTGTGACAAGTAAATCTCACAGACTGAGACTCTGAGCAACCAAAGTCAGCCAGAATTTTGCAGTGGAACATCCTAGACTCTCTGCTGTAGTGAATTTCCTAAAAGGAGACAAAGATGATTTTACAGTCCAAAACCGAAAAGATTTCTTAAAAATAAAAATAGAAGTGATTTTAAATAGATCTTGAATATAAACTCAACAGAAACAAGAATAGTTTATACACAAGTCTCTCCCTGCCCACCATGCCTTACTAGACAGGTCACAGCTTGTAGCCTTGATTTCAGTGGACTCAGAAACTTTCTGACTGACAGCACTGTGTCGAGTCCCTCAGGAGCTTTTCTATCACTTCTTTGCTGCCAGTTGTGTCTCATTTACCTTGTGGCTTCTTGAACCTTTTCCTCCCACGCACGCTCAGGTAGCCCACCTGAATAAGGAGCAGTCTCTCACTCGCCAAAGAAACTACCTGACGCAGTCATTTCCTCAAGGAACATAAGACAATTGCGAACGTAAAGGAACAGTTTAAAAAAACAGTTGTGGGTTGGTTTTTTTGCTTTGGGTTGGGTTTTTTTTTTAAAAAAAAGAACTACTCGAAAACGTTTTTCACTCTGTGTTTCATAAGAAAATTAAGGTTTTGTAAGCACAGATTAAAAACTGAAAGCTCAGAACTAATACCCAGCTTTCCTACAACATTGCAGAAATACAGCTGCTGAAGTGTTGCAATGTTCCTATTGTTGCAAGCAATTGCAGGGAAGCCTAGAGATGTTTGCTGAAATCCTGAGAGTAATGATCATGTTACCAAATTTCCAGGCAATTGATTTCTGGCTGGTATCATACACCATCTTGCTCAAAAGATGATTGAAAGAGGACATTTCCTCTTTCTCTGGCATGACCATCACCTGTTATACTTTTCTTCAGGGTAGCTTTACTGGTTTCGGGTTAAATTTCCTTCACAGTGCATGCCCGAAGAAGGTCTGCCTCGGGGAAGAGCAAAATTCTTTCCTGCTGTTTCCCATGATGCTGGCAAATTTCTATTTTATGTGCTATTCTATCTCCTGTTTTATAATCTGATCTTATTTGCCACTCAAAAGCTTTTTCTTCAAGATGCATCTAAAGAGCTACTGATCATTTTTATCTTTTCTTTACCACAATTTTACTTGAAACCATTCCTAATTTCTCCAGCAAGAGAGGAAAATATGATGGTATGGTTCTCATCACTGAAGTCAAGGTTGTGTCAGCCTTTCCATTATATAAACCCTTATTTTGAAGAGTTTCAAATTCAGCTATAAAAATGCAGTCTAGGCTGGAAACTGGCAAATTAAGTCTTTGCATGGGATGTGATTCTTTTAATAAAAATGTAAAAAACCTGCATTTGATTGCTTTTGTGTTTCTGAAGTCCTTGAAAGGCCTGTCAAGCTACACTTAGAATGCTCTTTATATGCTTGCAAGATCAATTTTCAGAGATGCTGAGTGTTTTTAGCTCTCAGTTTGCTGCAATTGCTCAAATTTAGATTTTTCAGTGTTTTTCTAAAACATTTTGTTCTTCTGGTTTTTATTTTTACTGTGTTGATCCTCCTACAACAATTTAAAAAATACTTTCTTTCCTTTTGGTAGCATATTTACATTAAGAACGTACATTAATTTCTTATTCACGTTTATTTCTATGCTATTTTTAAATAAAATAGTTCAAGATGCTTTGTGTTGGATCATAACTAGTGCAGTTCTAGCTTTGACAGTTAATTGCTACAGAGCAGTGGGACGGGAATAATTTAACTGACTCCTTTGTTTTTACGGTCAAGAGCTCTTATTGCAACCTAGTCTACTGCCAAATTTTACCCAGTAATTCCTTCACCAGACTCAGTAAGATGTGAAGGACAGGAGGGATATGCCTCAAGGTGCTGACCGGTGGTTGTTCTGGGAGATCAAAAATCAATTTAGGTCAGATGTTGAGGGAGGCCTCTGTTCTCAGACAGAAAAATAACTGGTGGTTAACGTGGAAGGAAAGAGAAGAAAGGAGAAGGTGTACTTCCCGGCAAAATGCCATCATTGACAATCCTTGTTTACAGAGTCACAGGGAAAAATACATCTATATATATATATATTCTTCTGTATTGGACTTCTGCCTTGGTCAGGTGACGTCAAGTTTGAAAACGCTCGTAGAACACGACCTTTATTATTTTACTCTTTTTTTTATAGCCGATGATGGTATATCCGTGTTAAGTGGGGAGGTGTTTTACACAGATAAACAACTGAATCGCTTGTAGGCGAAGGAGACAAACCGTGAAATTAAGCCTGCAGAATGGGCAAAATGCCAAAGGAGCATAGGCCGCAATTCAATAAGCATTTAAGCATATGCTTAAGTTTATCCCTTTCCACCAAAGGACTTACACGGGCTTAACTTTAAGGATGTGCTTGCATCCCATTGAAATCACATGATTAGGTGCTTTGGTGAATGTAAATTACTCGAAACTATAGTGGGACGACTAATAGAGGTAGTATTTTGCAAGACCAGAAAAGGTGTTTTAATGGTAGATTACAGGTACGTACTTACTGTCCCCATAGAATTCCTCTTTTGTATCTATACCTTTATACTGTAACTGGTTTTTAATGACAAAATCTTACATTCTTCATGCACCCATCGATTTCAGATCTTTCCTCATCTGTTTTGCTGTTTCTAAGCCAGACATTGTGTGTGTGTGTGTGTGTGTGTTTGTGTGTTTTTTAAAGAAAACTTTTCCTGAAATCACAGAGTTACTAGATCATTTTGAGAATGCACCCATTTTTATTTGGGAACTCAGTTGTGGACTTTGGCTCTGAACTTTGGATACTGAATTCCAGAACTTTTGACCTGACAAAATAGCCAAAATAATTGGACTTAGATTCTTCACAGGGAACAACTAACTTTAACCTCTCTCTGTGTCAGTATAGCCATAGAGCTTTCATGTTATTGTAAGTATCAGCTGTTAAGTGATAAAGCCTCTCTTCTTAATTGAAAACTAATATTTTCAGTACAATGCTTCTGCTATTTTTAGTCTTGAAGTTTTGTATTTCTTTCTTTTGCTAATCCACATTTTCTCCCTGGCGGTATCTCTGTATTCTACTGTACTTCAAATAATTTGGCAACTAAATGAGTGTTTGAAGCTGATTTAATTGCATTAGCATGAGATGCCAATTAGATATTTGCAGAAAGATTTTGCTGTACATTATTTCTTGAATAGCTGAACAAGGCACACTGGCCCACAGTTACTCAATTCCAGCCGGCCTAACAATAATGTAACCTGAATCTCTTTCTGCATATAGTCACTCCACACAAAGAATAAACAGTGGATGCACTTTAATTCAAATGGTCTCTTGTTTTAATCATTAAAAAAGATAAACTCGCAGGAAATGTCCTCATTTAGTTGTATTTTGCCTTCATTTGTATATGAAGCCTTGGCAGATTGACCGATTTTGGAGATGAAAATTGGATAACTTAGAGCAAAGGACTGGAAGCCAGCTTCCTTACGTTCTCTTCCAGCTAGGCTATGCACTCAGAAACAATATCTCAAAGCCTATGTTTATTCAAGTTAGACAGAGATAATGAGCAAGTACAGCTCTCATGAAGGCCAAGATGATGGAATTCCTAGTTTATTTCAAGTTTTTATGCAGAGAGTTTCAAGAATGGGATTGAAAGTTAGGTCTAACATCCATTCAGGCTGTCGAATGATAATGCTCTGATTCCGGTAATGGCTTTTCTCCTAGTAATTCCCACTAAATCCCACTCTACAGCCCTAAGGGCTACAGAGTGTTCAGCAGTTCTAAAATACTCAACTTTTATTTAGGAGGCTGGTTATGAATTTTGAAGCCTATCTGTGGGCACGTATTTATGAACTCTTTTACCCCAAGCAATCATAATGATACTGTCATTGAAGTAAGTCAGGGCAGCCTCTCTATAGTTTCAATGTATTGATATAGTTCAAGTTTAAATATTGATATGCCTCTAAAGGTGCTTGGAGTCGTATTGAAATGAATGAATTGGAAAGCGTTTTGGTAACTAGTATGAAACCTGTGGAAGTATAAGACTTTTATGTACTGTATTAGGTACTGTTGCTACTGTTACTCTTTGGTCATGGAACGTTTGTCTGTGGAATTTTGCACTGAAAGAATAAAGAGATTTGCACAAAGGTACAAAACGGAGCCAGACGTGGTTGTATAAATAGCGATGGCTTTTGTGGGTCCTTTGCTCTATCGCAGCTGTAGCGGTTGAAGCAAGAGTTTCTCCTCTATGCTCTTTTGGCAATAGCCTGCAAAGAACCATACTACGGTATTGCACAGTCTGTTACTATGGAAACAAAAATATTTTTAGTAGTGCCTTTCAGCTGAAAATCTCCGTATTTCTAACGAACGCTGACTGAGCCTCACGGCACCTGTGGGGCAGGTCAGCGCTCCACAAGTGGGAGTGATAAGATAGGGAGAGCTAAATGACTTCTCTAAATTCACAGATAACGCTCCCTTTAGGGTGGAGTCCCTATCTCTTGGCTTCACCCCCTGCTGTTACTGCCCTTGTGGAGCACCTTTTCCCCGTCAATGTGAGCTGATGTGCAATTCAGTAATTTCCTGAGCTAAAAAGATAAGCTGGATTTAAGTAACAATGCCTTTTATTGCTAATCACTTGATATTTTTTTGTTATTAAGCGTAATAATAACTAAGTTAAACGTTTGGGAGGGTTTGTCTGCATTGACGGTTCACTTCTGTTTACAGAAATGTGAAAACAGGATGTCTTCTAATGAGAGAAAAGAAATCATTTAAGGTCTGTTATTAGTGGGTTGGTCTACTATCCTTTTACCCTTTTCTTAATCAGAGTAACTTCATCTTTGTTGATAATCTCTTTTTGCTTGCCAATTCTAGTTCTAATCCAATCTATGTAATTAGTGCTTGCACAAAAACCTGTTTCTTATGGTTCTTCGTTCCCTGGTACTCAATGCCCTGGTATTTTTGGTACAGCTAGGATGCATCACAAAACATGTGCCAGTTCGATCACTGTTAATACGCAATTTCATCACCAGTTGCTGTAGATCATATAGACCAACCTGTCGTCTTATTTGAGAACAGCCTATCCAAAGCAAGGCTTACATGATACAAGGCTTACACGATACATCAACATGTGTTGATGCTATCTTTTTGTTGGGGAGTACGTTTAATTTTTAAACCGAATTCCTGCAATACTACCTTAATTCTTCTTTCCAAAAAGAGCTGCCTGAATTTTCTCAAGACTAGGCATAACTGTACTATAGAAGTCATTTTATACTCTCATAAAAATGACTCCTGAAAACACCCCCAAAACTCCAACTACGTTGGCAGCTCAAGGGGTGAAATGAATCCAAAACGTAGCAAAAAGCAGTTACAAAACAGCATTTTGGCTAGAATCCAAGAAATCTGTTAGCTATTCTACAGTGATACGGCCATCCTCCCAGCGCTGACTTAGAAAAGAAAATTGAGAAGATACTAAGGACTGGGAAAGTGATAATTTTATCTGGAATGTCATGGCCAAATTCTGAGGACAGCGTGTAAACGTCTGTAGAGGGAGAAAAAGAGACCTCACTTCAAAATGACCTCATCCAGAAGAAATCCGACTGCCATATGTTCGTTTGGCCTGCATTTGATACCATAAAGATTCTAAGATACTTGCAAGGAGGAGAGGGGGGTGGTTTCTCCTTTTTAGAGGAAGAAACATATAATGCAGCAGCTGTAACTCTGCGTCTTGATTTGTTCATGCTAATTTTAAATCTGCTCCAGAGCCTTGCTGAGATGTAAAACACAACAATTTTAAGCGGAAAAAGGGACATATCCTATAGCAACAGTTTACTGTTCTCTCTCTGCCAGCCGGAGACCATCCAATATGTAGCAAGCAAAGATCAAGGCACATTTGCTCTTCTATAAACCTGGGAAGCAGAGGCGAAACAAATTAATGCTCCCACAATATGGGGAGATTTGGTAACAGTTTTTCCACTGGTTTTTGTGGTCACCCTTAATGAGTTATAGGAATATAATTTGCGATGTAATTTTTTTTTTTTTAATGAGTTTCAATCCAACTACTATGAAAACAATGATAAGTGGAATGCAAATTCAGTTCCAAAATATTTCTCTAATATGGGAGAGGCCTCTGTTCCCATACCCTTTTTAAAATGAAATGGCTTATTCAGAAGCGGTGCTGCTGAGGGGCTTCCACCCAAAACACATCAACACTTAATTAAATTATGGTGCTGTCTGAGAAAAAAGGTGCAGCAATTTTAGTGGCTGACAGCTGAATTTATACACATTGATTTCCATTAGCTGAGGCCCTGGTTTCACGATGCCCAGAGTTTGGCGGCAATTGGACTTCATGGCACTGTGCCCTCGGCACTGTAGCTCGCTACTCCTAACTTGTGCCAACAGAGTCTAATTTGTCTGCAGGCTCTTTTTGTGATATAGATGGGCTGATGTGACTTAAAATCTGTATTTTCTTTCCTCAAAAACTTCTCTAAGACAATTCATAGTGCAACCTTCCGAACTGTCACAGGAAAGGTGCCCTGGAACCTGAAGTCAAAAATAAGTGTCAGGAGGAAAGCTGGGAATTCTCGCCAAACCCTTTGTAACATGAAAACGCAGCGTGGGGCTACATATGCTGGTTTGCTCTGTAAATGGGATTGTGCTCGAAGCTGCCTGCCGGTTTGTCAGGGAGGTTTTTATACCACGTTCTATCATTGAACTTAGCTGTCATTGTTCCTTTAAAAAAACCAACCAAACAAAAAAAAAACCAACCCACAATAAAAACACCATTCTCTATTTTATCTTAGGATGTGCCAAGGCTTGTCTTAGTGTAGTAACTGAATAGTTTCTTTGAATTTACTGCTTCATTTCCATTGCTCCTTGTTGGCAGATACTAGAATGATGACAAAACATTGTTTTTTCCCCCAAAGATTTTAGGTTGGGGCGGAGGGGTTCAAGGTTTTCAATTCCATGTGATCAAAGGTAATTCACAAACGAAATCCACAAATGTGTCCAGTTTAGACTTGTGGGCAGGTGATGTTGGACAGCATCACCTAACACCATAACTCCAGCACTGAACAGGAGCTAGTTTGGACCCCAGCAAAATTTAAAGCGGTATCAGATCCCAGCAGAATTCCTCTTGACTGGAACAGCCTTCGCAGGATGCTCCAATATCCAGGGGTTGCGGGCTTATAAAACTGCAATGAGCTATTGTCCTACAATATGAAAGGCAATAAGGAGAGACAGTAGTTCTGTTGTACCACGTTTATGCCATCCTCGTTGGGGGGGGGGGAGCTTCAGAGTCTGTTAACAAATCATATTTTCATATTTTACCTTTTTTAAAGCAGAACAGGGCAGTAAGAGGACAAATTATCTCTTCGTGCCCGTAGCGATCGCTTTAAAAAGGGATTACATGAGTGTTTGGGAAGTTAACTAAAAGGTTCTCCTATAAAGTGAAAGAAATGTCAGTATATTTGCTACCTCGACTGCAAAGGACTGGTGGAAAAAAGGACACCCGCACCTCCGTTGTGGTAGTCTTGGAACAGTAATGCTGTAAAGTAAATCCAGTAGGTCAGGCCCAACGGCCTTTCTTATAGCACGGCGGCTGAAATGCTTTCTTTTCAAATGCACCTGGAAGGAGAGATGTATTTACTCTAACACGATCCAGGAGCTGTGGGGCTGGAACAAGACATGGGCTATCTGGATTGCATTCCCCCCTCTGCACGAGTAGCCAAGCCGCTCTGTGATTTAAAGGCAAGTGACAAAAGGAAAGCGAGCACAGGAGGAGGGAAGGGTCTCTTGCCCTCACCACAAAGCCAATCATTTTCTCCAGATCCTTTCTGCGAGCCCGAGTGTCCGCTTTGCAAAGGAATGATAGGGATCTTGGTGACCTGAGCTTCAATAAGGTCTGGGAGCTGCAAAGCTCGGTAACAGTACTTGAGCTTAAAGCTTCTGTATCTTTTTTTTTTTCCCCTTATCCCTCCCCCCTCCGTGTTAATGTCTGTGTATTCTCATTTGGGAAAGATGGTGGTCTTTGGTTTTTTTAACGGTTGTGGTATTTCATTGAAAAAATTAATTCATAATATATGGAGTTTTCTCTATCTTGTTTTGAAAATTGTTTTGGAATAGGAAAGACGTAATGAAAACCTAATTCATTAATTTTAAAAATAATACCTTCTTTGATTTTTTTAAATAGAATTTCTACATTCATTGTTTTTCTCCTCAGAGAGTAAAAAATATTCAAAATTCTTGTCATTTGTTATATTTCTGGCATAAAAGATTCCTCTAAAACACTGTATCAATTTGGATAAGCAACCAGATCTGCCCTTTGGATTCTCTTCTTGTTGTCAATTCTCCTCTTGGTCTTAATAGAAAATACCACCACGTTTCCGTAGTAATTGCAAATCACGTTAACTGCAGATCCTGTTAAAGCAGGATATCTGCATATGCGTTCTCACTCCTGCACTGTCTCACCCACATTTACCAGGCGGTCCGGAACAAAAGCAATCTAGGGAGGAACTCCTCAAATGCTGCTTTGCAAAGTGAGTAAGACCCTTCACATATTGAGCCTAATAAGGTTTTGCATAACAATACACAGAATCATAGAATCATAGAATCACTGAGGTTGGAAAAGACCTCTAAGATCATCGAGTCCAACCGTCAACCCAACACCCCCCTGCCCACTAAACCATGTCCCTAAGCGCCTCATCTACTCGTCTTTTAAATACTGCCAGGGATGGGGACTCAACCACTTCCCTGAGCAGCCTCTTCCAATGTTTAACCACTCTTTCGGTAAAGAAATTTTTCCTCACGTCCAATTTAAACCTCCCCTGGCGCAAACGTGGCATTCATCGCTGTGCTTTGTGAGTGTCAGATATTTAATAATTTCTCTTCCTCCCAAATTTTCATCTGTTCATGTATCAACAGGTAGATGCCCAAGCTTCCTCATTGTTCATGGGGAAATTAAATGTGCCGATATCAAGTGACTGCTGTAAAGAGAAAAATTCTCAAAGGCTCAGTTCTTGTGGTTTTCTGCTCATGAGGTTAATGGCCAGAAAAACAGAAGACCCTTTTTCACTCAGCCTTACTTTCAGGGAAACACGAAACTGAGAATAGGCACCCCAGTAAGCAGGGAGCTCTCGGGAGCAAGGGGAGATTGGTGATTTGTCTCCTACAGAGAAATACGGGTTGCTGATGTTACATAGAGGCGGAGAGGTTTTTGACAGCGTGGTGATGGAGTTGTTACGTATGAGGGCCTGTGCACAGTGAAGTAAGTAAGAAGGAAATTTGAAGTCTATGGGAAGAAGTTCTGTCAGGAGGGCTAACCCCACAAACTACATGGGAGTTATTACAGTTGAAAGGAGGATTTGCTGTTTCTGGATGGTGCCCAATGAACCTTCGAATGTTTCTCTCTCTGCTTGTTTCTGGAGATCTCATTGTTCCTGTTCTAACTGAGACTCCCTTTCCAGCAGTTACCTCGGTCTCCTTCCTTACGCGTGCTTTGAAACCTTAATTTGAGCCCAGTTGTAGTTTTAAAAGTACAGAATGCAACTGGCAGAACCACCTAGTCTTTTTTCTTTTTTTTTTTCCCTTCTCCTCCCCCTCCCCCCCCCAAAAAAAAGATGTGATCACCAGTAAGTTTGTTAAAAGAAAGGGCAATTGGGTCCCAAGTGCCCAAGACCCTTTTCCCAAATGAAAGGGAGGGTTCAGAAAGCACTGCTCAGGAAGCACCTTGCAGCTTCAGAATGATGCTGTGACTCTGTGGTTGTTCCAGAGTACGACGGCAACTCTAATAAAAAAAGAAGTGATCCTTCTTCGCAAAATCTCCTCTAGGTCAGTGATCCCCATGCTGTAGCCCACCCATGACAAACTGCAAGTGTGTAAGGCTCATTGTAACCCGCTGGGTCTCACACAGCGTATTAAATATACATTAAAAATGTGACGCAGTGGAGGCAATGCTTGACATCTATGAATTCAGTCTATGCCACTTTCTTTTGCTTACCCTTGAAAACGGAAAGCAATTACTCGTGTTTCTAGCAGAATCCCCAAACAGTTTTTAACAAATGGCAGTACCAGCCAGTAGCACTAATTTTCCTCTAGAGGCCTGGAAAACTCTGCAATTCTATATTCATTTACTAATTCATCTGGCAAACTAAAAAGCTCTCATTGTTTCCAGAAATTGAACTGTATCAGCTCAAAACTTCCTTTCCTTTATAATTGATCTGCTTTTTCTCCCTGAGTAGTCATTAAGCCTGGTTTTTTGTCTTTGCCATAATACTTTCTTAGCATCTGAACATTCTCATGGCCCTTTTCTCTCATTAAGCACATATTTTTCATCAATTTTGTCTGGTTCCCAAGTTATTCTTTTAATCCATGAATATAACTTCTTACTAGAGAAACTCTGCCTTTTTTTTTTTCCTTGCTTTTGGGTTGCACACCTGTTTGCCTTGTATCACATTTGAGCAGCAGAACGTGTGCCAAATTCGCTCTTTCTTCTTACATGATGCTACTGATTACTTCCAATCATTATTTCATTCTTAAAATATTTTAAAACTAGGAAATACCTAAGATTTCTTCCACGTTTGGGGGGTTTGTAACAGCGTCTGTGTGAACAAAATGATTCACATGGTGACACTTACTAGCTTGTACTGTTGTAATACCTAATGGCTCACCATCATACAAGAAATCTGTACCAGAGCTCAGAAGCTGAACCCCTAAACCCCAGCCCAGTTTTTCAGCCACATCCTTTCTTTCAGTAGCATGGGCTGGAGAAACTGTAAAAGGAGAAAAGAAAGGGGGAGAAACGCGACTGCTTTATAAAGTAAACCACTCCCTTTGCACTTTTTTTACATTCCTTTCTTTCTTACCTTTGCCAAATATGGTTTCCGAGCCCATGATTATGTTTGGAAAAGCAGAAAGAGATCATGTTGAAATGATGTGGGTCTGCCAGAAAAGAGAATTAAGAATAAAGCCAATGATTATCCAGTATTAACTTCTGCCTGTGTTATACAACTTCACATCCATAAAGAAGCAGAGGGAAGGGTGACCTGATCTGTTTTAATTGGGCAGTACTAGTTGGATCTTTTCTCCTATTACTCGCTTTCCTTTTTATTAAACCTTTTCCTGAGAGATCTTTAGTGCTTAGTGAGGGCATTGTGGCTGGTATCAATTTTTATGATTCAAACATAGATTCTGCAATTTGTTTTTACCTCATAGTCTTCTGTATTGTAAAATGTCAAAGGACCCGACCCATTTCTAACCCATCGGCAATTAGGTGGTAACCCTAAAGAGGCATGATTTCCACTTCTGCCCAAAACTGCGTGCATGTTTTACTTGCCTCACACGAGCAGTGGGACTGTTTGTGATAGAAATGTTGAGCATGTATGTAGGCATTTGCAGGATGAGGGTCACAGTCAGTGTGTGGTAAAGGAGATCATGCAGAACACAGATTCCATTCCATTACACTCCCAGGTACTGGTAGGAGCCAGCGGGGAGAAGGTGTTTCCAAATGCCTTGAGGCAGCACTCGTACATTGTGAAAATCCTTATTATGCTGACGGACTTACCCTAGGGTTGCATATGTACAGAATTACATGAACGTGCTACATTTCTGCAAATCAGAAATGTGTTTTCCGATTGCATCAGTGTTTCTGCTTCCCTCTTTGTAGATGGTACGCTGAAGAGGTTGCATTTGTGTATCATATTCCATATCAGCTGTAATGGGTTTCTTCCATGCCTGTAAGCATTTCTACAGAATTGCATGTATAGCATTTACAGCCTATGTTAATGATGACTATGAAGTTGTTTGTCTTCACAGAATTAGACATAATCATAATACATTTGCCAGCTCAAATATGCTGAGGCAATAAAGCAAATCCTGCTCACATTACTCACCGCAGTAATTCCCAAATAATTCGTTTGTCGTACTAGGTAATAGATCTGTGATGTGTCTCAATCATAAACCACATGCTGCATGGTACGGATATAAAACACTGCTGCTGCTTGAGAAGCGCAAGAACAGAAATCAAATTGCTTAAGTTCAACAGGGAGCCAGCTTCAAACTTACCTGTTTTCATAGCCTGCTGTGGAGCTTTTCTTCCACTTCTAGTGTAAGGAAAATCTAGTTCTTTTCCTAAAACTTCCACTGGGTATGCTGGAAGAACCCTCTCTAGTGCATCCCCACCATTTGACATTGCACAGTTCAGTCAAAAAATGCATTAGCAAAATCACGCCTCTTTTGTATACAATTGTACTTATCATACAGGTTTTGTCACTCTAGAGAGAGCATCAGAAACTACGTGACTGTCGTTAGCTGTGTTCTTCTGCAAGCAGATTTCTCTTAGACCTTGCCTAAGTGGATTTCCTCGTTTTTCACTTCAAATTGCTTATTGGTTACTAATAAGCAGTTATTTATACGCATGCTTGTTTTATTTTCCCCTCTCTACAAAGAGGAATATCAATGCTTAAAAGCAGGAATGTGGGTGGGGTTTTTTCCCCCAATTTTACCTTTTGGCTGACTTTCTTCTACCCTGGCATAAAAAACTTCCCAGGGTGTAGTTTAGCCTGTAAAGTGTTGTACATAGTGCTCGCAGTGTTTAGTGAATGTTACATGCGTAGGAAATTTACTGCTGGAAAATAAATCATCCTGAATTGATTCCAAAAGCATTCAGCAAGTGTGTGTATGTGTTTGTGCTTGGGTTTTGCCTCTGTGAATTTAGTTTTCGTATCCAGAAACTGGTGCTCAATTACCATAGAAACGGCAATAATCATACATATACTAAAATCAGCTCAGTGCATGATATTACAGCAATTTGCATCAGTGTTCAGTTACATTTTCTTCCCGAAGAATTTCTAAAACAAATAAATATGTCCTTAAGCAAATCTCTACGATCAGTGCAATAACAAAAAAGGAGACAGATTGCTTGAAGCACAATGGGTCGTGCAGTAATTTCCAAATGGCTAATCATATTAAGAGAGAAAATACTGGTGCCAGTTTTACTTTAACTAGTTAAGTTTTATTGAGTGCTACTGTCCCTAGCTGCTGCCCTTAACTTCGTATGATTACAAAACCATTTACAGTTTGAAACTGGTTTTATAGTTCAGCCTTCTTATAGGCAAACAGCTGGCAAAAAAATCATTAAATAACAACACTTAAAATGCAAGATGTGGAAAAGAGATCAGAAATATAAAACATATTTGGTTTTCTTAAATCTGTGGTAATGACCTCACTGGGTTCTCCGAAATGCAAAATAATCTGGATCTGTGAGACTACCCTGACTGTTACGAAAATCAGTGGAATAACCTCAGTCTCGGTGAAATCCCACTGGGAAAGTCATCTTTCTAGTTGATACTGTTCTAGAGCCAGTGATCAATTGGGCTGTGGGGTTGTCCCCAAAAATAGGCGTTCTCACCGCTGTTCCTGTGCGTTGGGACAGAACTCTTCATAAGGCGTAACTGGCTGTGACCCAGATGAACAATGTGTGAGAAAACATTTTGGAATCTCAGTTTTATGCAGCTAACTCAGATTGAATTTTCCTGTGTACGCCTAAGCAGGCAGCTCTCTCTGTGCGAGATACTGGAACTCTGTGGTTCAACAGTCTGTGGCAACCAACAGGTGAAGAGAAAGTCCTGTAGTTTGGAAATCATACGAGTTACACGTGCAAACACTCACAACTATATGTTAAGTGATATGAGAGTCTCCACTGACAGTATATTACTTGTTACTATGAGTTAGATCCAACCTTGCACACTTAAATCTTCTTACCCCCAAAATTTCACCCAAGGGCCTCTGTTTTCTGAGTATTATGCTGTACATTGGAAACAGCAGACTTGGATCAAGGCTCCACATCAAAGTCTGCTCAGCCCAATACCTTCCACTTGAGAGTTAATACGTCCACAGTATTGGTCATAAAATATGGAAAGTAACCACGGTTCCTGTTTCGTGCCACCAAGCATGGCACGAAACCACGTGGGTACCCTGCAACCACGGGGTAGTTGTTTGGTGTATTTCAAATGAGCCATCTGAGAACAGAAATGAGGATTTTATATTTATTGTTGATAATTGTGAGAGGTCTGCTCTATCCAAGAGATGAGTCTGGTTTACTGTAAACCAAGAAATTGAAATGAATGTCTTCATCAGTACGGTCAAAACTAGACGAGAGAGAAACAGGAGTTGGTTGCAAGCAAGGCCGTTCTGGAAGAGACCTCCTAGGTTTTTGGCTTCAGGTTTCTGACATAACAGGCAATTGCATTTTCAAGTCACATTTATAGGGTTGCCAAGTCAATCTTTAATCAGTGGCAGTCTGTATATTAAGCAAACACAGGCCTCTCTGCTTTTCGGTAAGCAACTTGGGTGGTTTGCCTATATACAGACCGTGATTTTTACAAATGAGTTTGACCATCCAAATAATAATTTTAAGAACTAATTTTAACCTAGGCATTCTGCTAGTTAAAATCAAAATATATTCTGGGGCGAGTATGCATTCAGTTAATCAATGTTTATGGTTTACCTTGTTTAGCTCAGTCACAGGTCACCTAGTGAATTACACAGCGTTTCCTCTACTTCTTCCTTGATTGTTCGAAACCTAATATTTTGCTTCTATGTAAAATAGGTGACTATTTTTATCATTAATGCTGGCTATCATATTTGGATTTTGCCTCCGATAAGTATTTCTATTAACAAAACTGCAGAGAGAGGAATGCAAACAGAAGGTGAAATACAGATGAATGCTGGGCTACTGGCTTTTGCAATTTTGTCACCAGCTGAAAATTTACTTATGAACTCAAACGTGAATGTGAGAGAAGAAAAAAACATGACTTGAGATTATTCCTGGTAATAAGAGCCGGGGGGTGGGGGTGGGGGTGTGTCTTGCTTTTTTGCTTAAAAAATAAAAAGTTGTCGTGGTTTAACCTTAGCAGGCTACTAAGCCCCACCCAGCCGCTCGCTCACTCCCCCCCGCTGGGATGGGGGAGAGAATCGGAAGAGTAAAAGTGAGAAAACTCGTGGGTTGAGATAAAGGCAGTTTAATAGGGAAAGCAAAAGCCACGCACGCAAGCAAAGCAAAGCAAGGAATTCCTTCACTGCTTCCCACCGGCAGGCAGGTGTGCAGCCATCTCCAGGAAAGCAGGGCTCCGTCACACATAATGGTTACTTGGGAAGACAAAATGCCATCGCTCTGAACGTCTCCCCCTTCCTTCTTCTTCCCCCAGCTTTATGTGCTGAGCATGACGCCATATGGTGTGGGATATCCCTTGGGTCAGTTGGGGTCAGCTGTCCCGGCCGTGTCCCCTCCCAACTTCTTGTGCCCCCCCAGCCTGCTCGCTGGTGGGGTGGGGTGAGGAGCAGAAAAGGCCTTGACTCTGTGTCAGCACTGCTCAGCAGTAACAAAAACATCCCTGTGTTATCAACGCTGTTTCCAGCACCAATCCCAAACACAGCCCCATACTAGCTACTGGGAAGAAAATTAACTCTATCCCAGCCAAAACCAGCACAAAAGTTGAAAATACAATGCATTGAAAACTCAAAATTCAGAAGACATATGGAATCCAAAATGTATTAAACAAAAATCTCTTTTAAAATCTCATGACAATTAGATGCCTGACCCACGATCTGAAGGCATAGAGCTTTGGCAATATTATAAATGTCCATGAATACATTTATAATTGTTTACCTTAGAGACAATATTAGAAGGATTTTTCCGTAGTGACAGAAAGAGAACTTGTATTTTAATATATCTTTTCCGAAAACCAAAAGAGGGATACAGCTTTAATGGGCTTATAAGTATACATTTCTACATGTCAGAAAAAAAGGCTTAGACATTCCTTCTTGATTCTTATATTTCACACAGTTCTATTGCACAAAATACAATTTATGTTTTTAATTTATGACAATTGTAGTAGTGGAAGTTTAGACTATACATGCTGTTACTGTGTCCAAGATTCTGAGGTTTTATGGTTGCAGGCGTTATTGGTCATATAGTGTGGATGAAAGAACCTGTGGAATAAAAAGCATCAAAAATCAACAGAAACAACTATTTTTTTATATATATGTGTAAAAAAGTATATGTGTATATATATACACACATATACATACACACAAACGTTGACCTACCAGCAGCTGCAAATTATTTAAGATTTAAGAACAGATTTTGACAAATACATTGAAAGGTAAAGTCCATTCCGAGGGAAGAAGCATAACTTGTAGATCAAATAACTCAAGACTTTTGTAGGCTGATACCGAAACTGCTGACACTCGGTTGAGGAAATGACAGTCTCTCAGGGCTTTTTCCTCTTCTTTTTCCTCTGTTGCATGTGGTGATAGTTTCTATTTCACAGCATTGAGTGGTGAAACATTGGACCAGGCTGCCCAGGGAAGTGGTTGAGTCCCCACCCCTGGAGGTATTTAAAAGACGTGTAGATGAGGCACTTAGGGACATGGTTTAGTGGGCCTGGGGGTGTTGGGTCGACGGTTGGACTCGATGATCTTAGAGGTCTTTTCCAACCTCAATGATTCTATGATTTATAAGGCCTATCACTGGGGAACGGAGAAAACAAAAGTAGTAAAATTCCCTCTAAGCCGTGGCAATTGTTTTAACAACAGCAGAATTGTGACGCTACAGCAGCTTGTGTCATTCCAAGGGCTTCATCCACAGCTCACCAGAGAGAGGACCGTTTCCACAGGCTTCAATGGATTTCACTTCAGGCTTTTTCTGGACTAGACTAATCAACCATTCCTTAGTCAAAATACGTTCCTCGTATCTCTAGGCACTGTGCAATAGCGTGTCTTTAGTTGCACACGGCAAAGCAAATGATTTTTTCGGAGACTGCATTTGGGAAGCTACCTGAAATTGTCAACGTGCCTATATCTGCTCACACAAAGGTATTTGCACAAAACTTCAACTCATCTGCAGCCTGTGGCACAAACTCAGATATTTATTGTGAACTCTAAGGAAACTGCAAAGAAATAGGAGATGCCTGTTCTATCTTGTGAGCACTTCTAAAAGACAAGGAAATGGTTGCTCTATAGAAACACATACGGGCTTTTAACAATGCATGCTTTGAACGCCCTGCCCATTACTTTTTCTGCACAGGGATAGGTATTTGCTTCCCTATGTAACATGCAACACCGCAAAACTCGTTAGGTAGCATAAAAGGATTACTGTTCCGTGTATAAAAAGATTTGTCCCTGGTGGAGCTAAGCTTAATGGTACTGTCAGTAGTACGGAGCTGGCAATGAAGTATCTGCATGGGTAATTCATCCCAAATGGGAAAGCAAGGAGACATGAGGTTTTCATTTCAATTACTCCCTATCTGTGGTGGAGGAAACACTAACCCACCTGGGAGAGCAACTTGATTTTATTGCAGGACTGTGTCTGTCTAAAGTCCTCTCACAGGAGCCGGCCGGGGCATAAATGAGTCTTGTACAATGCTGCTTGCTTGGAAAGAGGATGAAGGAACGAGCAATTAATGAGAATAGATAAGAACTGATCTGCGCTGAGGTTAGAGGGCAAAATAACAGACCACGTTGATGAATCTCAAGTTTGTTTTTATAGTAAAGGAAAGCTTTCTTTCGGTGATCTTCCTGAAATAGGATTTAAGTTTCCTCTTTCCCCACAGTGTTTGGTTACTTGTGGAGATGTTTCAAAAGGCTTGCGTGTAATTGAAAAGACAGCCTGATGCGAGTCATTAAACATGCTTGACAGGAATGTGGAGAGGGGGATGGCGCTGTTTGGAAGAGAGAATCAGTGGGCCTTCATCCATGAGCACGGGACGATGCTGGGGTTGTAGCTAATTAATCCAAGCAGCGATATGTGTGATATTACCAAAGCAGAACGCTATAAAGGGTTCTTAGGAAATTCTTAATTTATTATGTTTTCAGTTTGGGAAAGTAGGGGATGGTATGTTTTCATAAATTCTGGCAATCATCCAGGCCCGGCTGAAATCCTGTTTAACGTATGGAGCTATTGCTAACTTTCAGAACGCTCGCGAGTCCCCAGAGGAAGTGCTCGAAACCCCCTACCTGCAAAATTTAAGCTCATTGTTATTACTTACACTGTAACGGTGCCTTGAGGCTTTAATTTGCATGACATGCTCTTATACAGCATTTTGGCTGGAACTTATTGCCCTCTGTAGAATCCAAGAGGTCACATTTTATGCTTTTTAATTACTAATTGAACTTAATCAGCAATTTTTGATTGTCCTAGTGTTCAGAACATGCTGCTGCCTACAGATTTTACATTTCTGCGTGATACAGTGTTACACTGAACTTCATTCTGGCCAACTTTTGCAGAATAATTCGATGAACGCATTCTTTTTCTTCATTACCTTCTGGTTCCTAAGCAACACTTATTTTCTGCCAAATTATTTATCCCTTTATCTGATGCTCTATGACACAAAATATACACTAGTTCTGCTGAATACCGTAAGTGATTTTAGTGTTGCAAGGGGGGTTTTTTAAGAAGGTTTCCAGACTTGGATCTGAATCAATGCAAAAATGGTTAAATGTCACTTTATATGCGTAGCTGCTGTGTTAATTTTGGAGAATCGGTGATTTCATCTTAGGAAAACAGTGCCTGCATCAAAAAAGGCACGTGCGACCATTATTCATAACAAGCAATAGACTTAGCAACACAAGGCAAGATAAGAGCTTAATGAAACAGTAACTCCTGTCCACCGAGGAGTCCCTTTCCAGTGGGCTATAAACTGGGGGCTCGCAAGGCTATATCTGCACAGCAACTTTAATAAAGTTTACACGTAGCATATGTATCTCCAGTTATATCACGTACCCGTGCCCTCCGCGGTCAGTGTATAGTTGTAAGAAAGATAGGTAGCAGCGTTTCAGCCTCATGGAAGAATTGGCCAAAAAAGCCAAACAAACACTATATGTGCACCGGTTCAGATGCTGCAAGTGGTACCCAGGTCAGGCAAGAAAAAATGAAGAGGTCATTTCTACTAAAGGGCTTTCTAAGGAGCGGTAGAGCCCAATTCATAAAAATGTGGATAATAAACCGAGGAAATTCACACTACGAAACAACATACATTTTCAAATTCATAATAAATAACATTTCTTTTGAAATATACTGTGTTCACACATGCTTAGATAATTTACCAAACTTTCACGAAGTGCTACTTTATTTAAATATCAAAGAGAGATTTATAGCACACTTCTGCTTAAAAGCCTTGTGGGTTTTTTTTTTCCCCCCTCTTCTATCATGTTCTGTCTCTTAATGTGCGTTTTGGTTATGCGTGTAAGCACAGAGTTTATGAATGGGTGAGGCATACAAGTAGTTGCCTCATGGAGTGGACAGTATCAAATTCAGACTAGGAATAAAATACAGAAGGTTGAGTGATACTGATTAACAACTGGAATAATGCATCGGGCCTATGATGGATACTCTGTAATTATAACTTTTAAATTAAGTCTGGGTTCATTTCTAAAATATATGCTCAGATGTTCGTACGAGCAGAAATTCAGGGAAGCTCTGTAGTCTCTGATACGTGAGCTGCTACGTAGATGATCATGGTGGGCTCTTCCAGCTTTAAAATCTATAAATAAATATAATTCTTACTGACTTCACTAAGTGCAGCCGTGACGGCTTTGAAAACCCCACTATTAAACTCACTGACAGTAACCAAAGCAAATGAAATTCCTTACAGCAGGTACTTGCAAAAAGCGAAATAGTATCGCTAGAACGTACTAGTTCTCTTGTGCTATCACACAAACAGTAATTAATAATACATGTACGTATTAGCAATATAACACGGGGCTATGTGATCTGAAAAGAAATGGGTTTAATTTTTTTTATTAATACACTTTTTAACAACTTAATTAGAGTATGGAACAATTTCTGGATGAGGAGAGACTAATTAAACTTGAATCTTTCAGTGGTCTTCTCTTAAAGACTGGAAGAGCATCATGGTTATCCATAAAGTCCTGAATCTTGCGGGGAACGCGTGTCCTGAACTGTCATTCATTCTGTCATGCAATACAAGGAAAAGGGATGCAGAGCAATCCAGCAGGCAGTGGTTTTAAAATAAATAGAAGGCGGTATTTCTCGCAGTGCCAAATTAGCCAAATTGTGACGCTCACACCAAAGGTGGCTCTAAGATCAAAAATAGGAACAGGTTTAATATCAAACTATACGATTTCCATTTCAGTTATTGATTGTGACACAACTTCTAAGTCCCAAAACTGCTGGTTGCTGAAAGGAACCCTTTTCTTTGACAAGAGGCATTTGTTACCTGCTCTAGGCAGATAAGACTACACCAGATCAGGCTTCATTGCTTTTTCCAGTGCCTACAGAAGGAATGCAGTTAGCGCTTTTCTGATTTGACTAGTTAGTTCTGCTTTTGAGTTTACTCCTATTGTTTGGCTTGTGAATAGCTCCAATTACTGAAACACAGAGAGGGCGTTTACGATAGATTACCTAAGGCTTTTCTACAGTAATGACATTCTAGCAGTTAATCATTCTGAACTAGAAACCAGCTGAACTAAGTGGCCTGGTCAAAGTTGGAGTGAGGCGTTGGGGTGGGTTTGGGGGTTTTTTTGGCAGGGGGAAAAGACTGGGTGTTTGGGGTCTTTTGTTGTTGGGAAGGATATTAGCAACTAAAGAGCATTTCCTTGTAAAACCTATGATCTCGTTGTGTCTTCTTTATTGACTTTCCTCCCTAAAAGTATAGTTAGTGATGTCAACAGTTTGATGTTGAAATAAGCAAACAAAATCGCAGAAAAACAGCAGCAATTGTCCTGTTCAATACAGCTCTCTTAATTTCACCCAGCGGCTTAATGTAGTCCCCCCCAGCCCCACTGCGAGACACCTCTTTGGCAGGAGTGTGGCGAGGTGACTGTTCCACCTACCCTTGAAGAAAAGGGATGAGACAAGAAGCGGCAAGAAATTTAAGCATTTCACGCAACTCCATTGCACCATTCGCTCTCAGCTTAGAGAAAAATCAGAAAAATCTCAATGAGAAATTTACTTTTAACTTTCTACCTTTGTACACTTAATTGATGGTCAAAATGCAGAATAGATGTGTTTGTTACACAAATCATTGTGGCCCACGATCAATCTTGTGTATTCAAAAGATAATACTCTAAAGGACTGCAAGATTTTAATGAGTTTGGATGATACTGTCCTGCTAATCCATGTGAACCCTAACCTGAGACACTGCTGCCAAGAGCAAAAAAGGTTGGTTTTTTCCTCCACTCGCACCAACTCTATTGAAGGAATTGAGAAGTGGATGAAAGGAAGCACTTGATCAAGTATTATTCATGTGAGTAATACATCCTGGGAGCAAGAGCCCAGTAACTGTTCTGTCACGCTTTTTTAGCATGCTCGCTGAGAATTTTTTGCTTCATCTTCCATGTAGATAAAATAAAAATTCATCTATACCATTGTTCAGAAGACACTTGCCCATATATGCTTGCTCTATCATCAGTATGGAAGCAGGTGCACTAGTTTAAAAAAATAAATTATTTCTTATGTCAAATTGACTCAGAACTTTTTAGAGATCTGCATAGGAAGCAAAGGACCAGTCTGATGTTCCACAGAGCGACTTGCCAGACCGAAAAAAAAAACCCATAAGCAAAAGAAATTGTATGAACGGTATTATGAAATAGGAAGGCAGGTGATTTCAGGCTGGTGTGAGGAATGGTGGTTGTGAAAGCACAAGTCTAAAGAAAAGAGGAGTTGTTATTGCTTTGAGCTTTTGAAAATGGCATACTTTAAATTCCACGCGGGTATTACTGGTTGGCAGTATATTCTCTTAGCACAAAGTGTATGTAAACATAGGCACCTGCTTATGCTTTGGTCTGCTGTTTAGTATTTTTTGTCAGTCAATGTGTTTTCCGTATTAGCCTAGAATCAAAGAACTCAGTGCAAATCAACCCAAATCCTCTGTTTTAAACAGTCTATATAGCACAAAATGAGGCCCAGCGCAACACTGATAGTTCCAACTGGATCTTTAAAATGTCATTTCCCACAGTGTTTTTTCACAGCCAGAGAAACCAATTGTATTGGTTTCATGAAGTATTCCGAAAAATTGAACTAAGTACAGAATTTCAAGTAGACCTATATTTAACAACAATCTTTTGAGTTCCTTGTGCTGTTATACAGACCTTCAGGATCTCCTAAGGCATCCGCATACCTGTTGTCAGACCTTGTCAGTCTAGTATGGCTTTGCCGTATACTAGAGCTCAGCCATCTCTGATAATGACTGCTGTCTTTTGACATACCCGTGACCGCTTAGTGCATGTTACCTTTCTTATGGCATTTTTTCTTGGTATAAACCTGCATTCTGCAACCACTGTCAAGTGAGCAGTGAATATTTCATGAAATATTTATTTGCAAATCTTGAATCTCCCCAATCGTACATAGCTTTTTTGTTTGACTGTGTGATTAGTTTTTAAGCATCCACGCTTCCTCAATGACACTGAGATAATTTTCTAACAGCATATGTTTCAGTTCAGGCACAATTTTTTTTAATTTTTCACCAAATAAAATGTCAACACTGGACAATTTGTTCTGCACTGGGGCTTTCGTGTGATACAGCACTATTCTAGTCAATCAGTTCTTTATTAGAAGTACTCTTTGGGGGGCAGTAGGGCATAAGAAGGATAATGATGTAGGGATAGTGGGAGTGGTAAAGGCGTAAGAGAAATAGAACTTAAACATGTTCGGTTTTAGCTCTAAGTCTACATGTCCAATAGGCGGTCTGTAACAGATGTCCAAGAGTTTTCTATCTATAAATTTGTTTATAAGCTTTATTTGAACATTAGAATTCAGCTGAGCAATCCCGTCACACTGCATCATTTATGAAACTTTAAAAGCTACCTCTGTGAAATACTTTTTCCACTGCCATTGCCCTGCTCTAGTCGCACTAAAACATCGCAGCCGCTGATTTGTCACATTCTGGCCCTCATTCACCTTCCCAGGCTGCAGCAACGCAAACCAAATTGCCTTCCTTCTCTTTAGCGAACGTACCAGGAACCATTATCGTTCCGTGTGCGCATGCCCCTCCTGGAACTTTTTTGACCGGTCGGTCATTTTGTATTACATGTGAAAGAGGGAAAGGATGTCGTCAGTTCTGTCGATTAATACCGGCAGCCAGGCAGAGGAAGGAAGGAAAGCGGGTAGAGCAGTCCCCGCGGCAGCAGCAGGTGGGACAAGCAATACTCGCACGCTGGGGTGTCAGTCAGCACGCACGTACTTCCAGGCTCACCGCCATAAATGCCATCTCCTGTTCGGTGGGTATATCAAAGACTGCAGAGACGAGGCTGGAGAAGGAAAGAAGAGCGCTCTGAGAAACAAACGACACAAGGTCATATTAGCACTGTGCAAATAAAACGATTCGGTTAGTTTTATACACATACAGTGTCTGCCTAGTAAAAAACAGCAACAGAAGAAAACACATTGCACTAGTGTGCACTTAGAACCTCAGAAATTGCAGCGAATATAGGCTCATCACAATTCGTGGCCATTCCTCACAGAAAAGGGAAATTTCCAGAGGCTCTGAAGCCAATGTTTTCTTTAACAGGGGTTCCAACAGTTGCATAGCCTGAAAATTTTGTAGATTCCTAAGAGGCCAGCAACCGCTAAAACATTTTGGGGCAGGACAAAACTATAAATATCAAAGTAGATGCGGGATGTGCCAGAATATTTGTCACTATTTTTAAATATATCTGAAAGGATGAAGCCATTATTGGCTATATTTCCAAAAGAACTAGAATCATAGAATCGTTTAGGTTGGAAAAGAGCCTTAAGATCATTGAGTCCAACCGTTAACCTAGCGCTGCCAAGTCCACCACTAAACCATGTCCCTAAGCACCACATCTACACGTCTTTTAAATACCTCCAGGGATGGGGACTCAACCACTTCCCTGGGCAGCCTGTTCCAGTCCTTGACAACCCTTTCGGAGAAGAAATTTTTCCTAATATCCAATCTGAACCTCCCCTGGCGCAACTTGAGGCTGTTTCCTCTTGTCCTATCGCTTGTTACTTGGGAGAAGAACTAAGGAAGACGACTGACAGAAGTGTAACTTTAGACTATGGAAACAAAGAATGAAGGCTGTGGTAGACATACCTGTGAAAAATCTTTCCTATTGCCCTCCAGGTGAGCACAGGACAGTAACTGTAGGAAGCACTTGTAAGTGTATGCAAACATATTTGTATGTGCTTGTTAGAATTCTGTTGTAACCTCCCTTTTGGTTGGGCACAGCTGGTTGAACTATGGGACCTTCTGAAAATTTATTTAGATTTGTTTTAATTGCCAATCATTATAAGGTATAATTAAAACTCATTACCAAAGTAATCTCTGACATTACAAAGTGTAAAGTTCTATATGCATGACCTGAAGCTTGTATTTGGTATAGCGGTGAGTCATCCAAATGCCATTTCTAGTATTTAACAACTATTTAAAACATCCTGAGCCTTACAAGCGCTTCATTAGCATTCTTCCTTCTGAAGACCATGCACCATTCCAAGTTAAAAGCATCCCTCCCCCTTAAAGCTCGCATTAGAAAGGGACAGCTTTGTTGCAGCTGTGCACCCGTAACCTTGAAGTCAAATACTTCACGAGGCCAAAAGCAATACTTAGAATTATATTTTGCTACGCTTGTACCCTTTTGGCCAATCTGTATTTTCAGCTTTACTGTTGTCCGGAAAAAAAACGTACTGTTTTGTGAATGACAGGCAGTTGGTAAAACACTTGCAGCAGGCTGTGGTATTATCCCTCATAAACTAGAGAAGTTTCTTTCTTTACGAAGAGAAAGACTTCTCTTCCACTGTAAAAATTTAGTTAGTCCGAAAAGATCCATCCTGTTTACATTTTCTAGATTTATGTTGCATTATAAGGTCGTGCCTTGCCCCAGTTCTCTTGCTCTGGCCTTTTTAACTGCACTAATATTAAGACAAGTTTTAAACAAGACAGGTGACCTTGTGTGTAAAAACCCGTGATCTAGGAACAAATGAGACTGTTCCTTCTGTAGTAGTTGTGGCAAGGAAACCGTGTTGGAGATTACGGCCGCTCTCTGGGAAAGAGATTTTAACAATAGCGTGCCAAAGCTTCAAAGCAGTAACATGCTGATGGCTGTGGCAGCCTCTACATGTGCGCTGTAACCTATTCAGATTATTTGGCTCTTCAGAAACTCGGTAAAGCCAGAAAAACGTCCACGCCCCTTACTCACTAACATCCAGACTGTAGCATTTAAAAAAAAAAAAAAAAAAATCAAAGGAGATTTTGTGTCTACATTTGTATCTGAGGTTAAGGGCGGCCTTAACCGAGAACCAGCGTTGTCGCGGCAGAAACCCGCCAACAGTGCTTCTATTAGTGGTAAGCCAAAGAGTCTCTCTGTCCGAGGACGCTTCCTCTGGACTTACGCGTGTCGATGACAGTATCAGAGATGTGGGTCCAGGGCCAAGCGCAGGCGCGGCTGTGACAGACTGCCGGAGGGGGTCTCTAAAGCTTGCTCGCTTTTCAGTCCTGGGAAGGTGTTCAGAAACACGTGTAAGGGAGCTGCTCCATTGCCCATGCAAAATAAATTATTTTGTCCTCGTCCTCGGGGCAGCAAAATTCTATTTTGCCATTACAACTGGGAAGCCCTAGCTGCGAATAGATGCATAGATGCTGCAAATGCAGCTCCTTTGCTTCATAATTGGTAAGTAAATCTAACTGCCGTGCGGTGGCATAGCCACTCTCTGTTGAGAGGGGTTATATCATCTCTAACGTCACTGAGAACTGTGTGACCCTTTGTTCAGTAAGGACTTTCCCTGGCATCTGCTACTGAAATGTCCCCTTTTCCCCAGGAAGCACACTAGGCAGCGTACCGTCCAGTTGCCGTTTCCAGAAGCAGTTGTTTCAGCAGGACTATACAAATTTACAGGCTTGGTTCTGTTTCATTTGGGATCATGAACGATACGTAACCGGGAAATGGGAGGGTCCTCCAGGAAGGCAACCACCAGCTCTGAAGTTGTGTTGTTTCAGTCGTTACAGGGACTGACATGAGAGGTATATCTAAGGTCAAGTCCTAAATTTCCAGAGCGACTTTATCGGCATCGGTTGAGTCACTGCCCGTTTACATCACTGCAGGCAGCTGAGATCAGAATCTGGACCTTTGCCTATGAAATACGGCAGGGAATTGAGGAAAATCTGTGTTAAATATAGAAGAAGTTAACAGCAAAGTTCTGGTTATGTCATCATAAACCGGGGAGTAAGCCACGGGTGGAATCTGATAATTCACAAGTAGCACATCTGTAAATTAATTACCAGGGTCCACCAGCGAAGGCAAAGGGAATGAGGTAAGTCCCATGACTCACCAGGTTTTTATTCACGTTTCTAATACGCTGTTTCCAGCGATGAGTGCCTGGCAAAAGCACGGCATCCACCTGGGAAGCAGAATGCGCTCAAGTCCTGCTTCTTCCCTTCCCCACCGGGAAGGTACGCCGAGGACAGGGGCGCGCAAAAGTTAACCACGGTAGAAGGAAATACCTAGTTACGTTTCCTGCTCTTGGAAATACGAAGAATATTGACTGCGCGTGTAGGCCAAAGCCTGCTTTGCTCTTACTGTAGTTGTAGCTATTAGGCTAAAAATAACAGCTCAAAAAGCTGTTCTTTAAGCAGACGAAGTTTCCTGGCCTCAGGCATAACCAGGAAGAGCACTGGAATGCACATCCTGAATTGCAACCGTTCTTGTTACTGACAGCTTTGCCTGGTAGCTAAGAAGAAACATGTAGTCTCCAACTAGTAAGAATTACCTTTCTAAGGCTGAACTAAGTGTTAGAAGAACAGTTATAATGTTATCATAGGAATGCTAGCACTTGAATCTATTTTTTCCTGCTAACTGTCTTCCCAAGACCTCATTTGCCATTATTATTCCTGCTTCTCCTGAACTCAGAGCGAGATTCCCTCTCAGGATGCGTACTGGCACACGGAACGAGAGATTGCACCTTCCAGCCTTGACGCGCTGCTCGCGCTGGAGCTGTGTGCCAGTCTCCTCCTGCCCCGCAGGAGTGTCTCATTTCCGCAGCAGCAGGCGGACAGGGCTAGGTAGGGCAGAGAAAGAAAATATAACGTGTTATCTTCCTTTCTGGAAAGCATTTTTACCTGCATCCTCCAAGGCGTGTCTCACTTTAAAACAGCTTCCTTTTTTTTCCCCCAAAAAAATAACCCTTTAGATGCCCCGTGCTGAACCTGACCCAGTCCAGCAGCAAGCGGCTTGGTAGCGTGGCGGGAAGAGGAGCGGAGCTGTGACTCAGAGACATCCCTCTGAATCACAACTCCCGGGGCCATTCCTCAGAACCCAGGCTTCGGACAGAAACTCCTTCAACCAGACTAATTCTTTGCGGTCTGACTCTTTGCTGGTACTGACTCTTCGCTCTCTGTCGTGACTGGCTTTGAAGGAACGGTCTCCTTTAATTTTTCAGCTGCACTTAACTTTATACAGCTGCTGTCTTCTTGGACTTAGGTTTGTGTGACAAATATGTATGTCTCAGGAACAGAAAGGTTAGATGTCAGCCTGATTTGAAACAACTAGAAAAGGGCATGTTTACCAGCCCCTGCCTTGACTGCAGATAACCGCTGACGAGCCTTCAACGAAAGCCATCCTCTCTGCACATGTTTAATTGAGTTAATTTTACGGTCTCAGTACACGCAGAGACTGCCTAACAAGTACTCAGAATATATCATTTCCTAACGGTATAATAAATGCAATTTCAACTACTCTACATTTGAATCAATATATGCACTGCGCTCAAATTTAAATACCTATGAAGGTTCTGTATTTTTTTTTCCCGAAGGGAAAAACGCTTCCTCCAGCTTTCACCACTCTGCCGTTCCTTTCACTGAGCATCCTGAACGGGCTGTACAAACCATGCTCGCAGCTCCTGGGTGTCTACAAGTATTTTCTTAAGTGGAATATTAATAGCACGTTATCTTCCGAGGCCTTGAAGAGTATTTTGCTGACATAAGCCTACTCTTGTTTTTACAAACGGGGGGGGGGGGGGAGAGGGAAGTTTTGTCAGGCCCATAAAGAAAGAAGGCCAAGTTTATAGATGGCTGACAGAGATCATCTGCAGTTGGGTGGTGACTGTCGGGGTTTGGTATGGCTTAACGGGGCACTGCCGGAAAGCAGCACTGGAAAATGGAAGGCTAGGTCCTCCTGCTGTCCGCTAATAGCTGTGCTCTGTAGGGAGGTAAACTCTGTTGCATCTGCCTAATGATATCTCGGGGTTTTTTTTTTTCCCCCGCTATTCAAACAATCTTAATTCCAAACTCTCTTTTAGAGGATTCTGTAGTTCTGCTCACTGACGTCGGTCACCTACTCGGGAACGATCCCCTTTAGCCAGCCTCCTGCCAATCTGAATATTCTGGACGTGTTGGAAATATTTTGATTACAGAGGCAAAATCATGTATGGCTAGGTACAGATAACTATATGTGGATATCATAATGCATGGATTATATAATAAGCGTACCGTGATAGCTGGCGTTTGATATTTTTGAAAGCAAACAAGCAAACAAAAGAATTAATGAAAAATATATTTAACTACTAGAAAACACGTATACAATTGATCAGATATTTAGTGTGATGCTCTAACGTTCGTCTGGGTCCATGGTGCTGTTACAGCTTATATTAAAAGGACGTCATATTTTGTTTGCCATTTTGCAGTAGATGGGTTAAAGGCAAAATAGCATTACTAATCCAATTTGCGTTTTCCCATTTATAGTTTTAGGTTTCTATATACATTCTTTTGGTCTTGTAAACTTGGGGAAAAAGCAGCAGTAAAAAATTTGAATAGAGAATTCTTTTAAAGGGAATGTCATTTCAGTATATGAAAATTTAAGGGTTTCTTCAGTTTAAGGTTTTGGACTTTTTTTTTTTTTTAAAAAGAACTTGAGTTAACGTGCTGTAATTGTAATGACAATCCTCTGATTTCAGAAAGAGATGTTCTATCTCAGGAGATAAACTTCGCAGGTTTTACAATGCAGATGTAATTTTATCAGTATCACTTTCCAGTGTGGACAAGCCCTTTGGTAGCACATTAAAATCACTAAATCCACTTTTACTTCCGTGTTTTCCCTGCTGCAGCATTGTAAACTGCAGCACAAGGCTTAGTTCTTTCTGAACAGCTCTTTTTTCGGTGGAAATTTTAGAGTGGGGACATTTCTGTTCACATTAGGTTGCGCAAAATCAGTTAGGTTCGACCCAAATGCTGTCTCCCCCAAGACAGCGTTACTTTATTTTTTTCTCTCCAGAACAAGGACACCAAGTGCTGTTAGGAGCTGAATTGCATTTGTGCAGGCATCTAGGGAGGCAAAATCCAGACACTTGCAATTAGACAATGTTATTGAAGGTGATTAAAGAGTGTAAGCCAACATTTGACATCTAAGACACACACTATGGATTGTCAGTTAAGAAGCCGCTTCTTGTGGCTGCCTCTACCCGTTTAGTGCATGGAAGCTTCTTCGAAGCATCCATTGGAAGGTGTACCTGGGAGAAAAATACTAACTCTGGGAACCATTGAGTTGACTGTCATGCCGCCCCTTCTCTTCCGACACGATAATGCTGATGTTAGGAACTTTTCATTAGCGAAGCTACTCCAGCTGATTTGATTTTCCATGCGGCGCGCAGGTGAATACCACGCTGCGCAAGAGGGAAGTTGCGCTCCGTGAGAAACGAAGCCCCCCCCCCCCCCAGCTCCCTCCCCACCCAAAGATACTCTCGTGCTCTACAGAAGGCTGTTGGAGGCGGCGTTACTCGGAGCCCCCGGGGAGCAGAGCGAACTTTTACGAGTATACTGAACTTTCAGTACTGGAGTCCGTCAGCTCTTAAGAAACGAGGGACAGAAGCGTTCCTGCGGGAGGGATAGCGGCCGGCCTGTCTGCCAGCAGGGACCAGCCCGAGCTCCCGAGGGCTGCCAGCGCCGAGGTGCCGTAACTACAGGGTTTCGTCCAAGCGGCTGCTTAAGAGTTAACGCTTTATAAAATCTGGTTTGAGTGAAAGTTGTTCCTGTCACGGTGACTCACGATAGACAGGTCAAACCTGCACATTTACTTCGCTTTAGCCTAATCATGCATGAATGTAAGTTTCTGCTTGCTTCAGTGTCTTTCAGGACTGGGGTGAAGTTGTATTTTGCAACTGCAGCACATTCATGCTTGAACCCAAATTTTAAAGAATGATAGTACTTTGAAAAGGCACATTCCTCGCATTTGCCACAGCCTTACCAGAATTGGAGGGTTTGGGATTTGGGACCGGTTTGTGGCCGAAAACAAATCCGGTACATTCATACCTTCCAGATGTTTGCGGCGATTTCAGAAACACTTTAAACAATCAATATTTCGGGGGGCGGGGGGCGGAGGAGGAGGGCGAAACGACCACCTAGCTTTGGGAAGGAGACGGGGGACCCGCCGGCGGGAAGGGCTGCCCTTTGCAGCGGGGGGAGACGGCAGCAGGCGCTGCCCCGGGGGGGGGTGCTTCGCCTCCGAAATGCGGGGAGCAGCGAGGGAAGCAGCAGCATCCCAGGGGGGGCTGCTGCCCGGGCGGGGGGCGGGCGAGGAAGGGGAGGAGGTGCGGAGAGAGGGGAGAAAGGAGGAGAGGCCGGGAGGGGAGGGAAGAAAGCGGGAAAGAAGTTGCCGAGGGGGCTGGCCGGGGGGGGGGGAGCAGAGCTCTGGCTGCCTCCCGGGGCCGGGGTCCCCCTGTCCCCCCGGCGGGACCGCTCGCCCGTGCGCCGGGAGCCGCCGGGGGGGAGGGCGGCGGGGAGGGGAGAGGAGGGGCGGGGAGGCGAGGGGAGGGAGCGGCCCGGCAGCGCCGGAGGGGGCGGGCGGAGGGCGCCGCGCGGGCCGGTGTGCGCCGGGCGGGCGGGCGGGGGAGGCGGCCCGGCACGTCCCGACCCGTCCCGACCCGTCCCTTCCCGTCCCGACCCGTCCCGCTGGCCGCGGCGGCGCTGCGCCGGGGCGCCCTGACTCGCCCCGCCATGGGCACCGGCCCCGGGACGGGCAGGCAGCGGCGCCCCGGCGCGGGGCCGGAGGCGGGCCGAGGATGCTGTGACCCCCGGCGGGGCCCTGCCCACCCGGTCGGCACCGGCACCGGCACCGGCTTCAGCGCCAGCACCGGGCAGGGCGGCCTCCGCCGCCTCTCCCGCAGCAGCGGCTGAAGTTGCTGAAGTCGGTGGCGGCTGCGATGAGCGGGGCTCCTCTCCGCTCCCCCGCCCGGCGGGACCCCTGACGGTCCCTGCCCCCGCCTCAGAGATTGTTTCGGTTTGTTGGGGTTGGTTTTGTTTGGGGTTTTTTTTTTTTTTTGGTTTCTTTTTATTCTTATTTTTCTCTTCCGTCTCGCTCTTGCTCCAGCCGAGGTGAATGGCCCGCGGTGGGTGTAGCTGGCCTCACCGCCTCTGCAAGGGGAAAATGCTGGCCGTGGGGGTGCTGGCCGGCCTCTCGGTGCTTAGCCTCCTCACTTACGGCTACCTGTCCTGGGACAGCCTCGGACTCGGCCCCGGAGAGACGGAGGCGACGAGGACCGGGCTGGGAGAGGAGCCGGGGGCCGGCGCCCCCAGCTCGCAGCCTCACATCATCTTCATCCTGGCTGACGATCAGGGATTCAGAGACGTAGGGTACCACGGATCGGAGATCAGGACGCCCACTCTGGACAAGCTAGCCGCTGAAGGGGTTAAACTGGAGAACTATTATGTTCAGCCTATGTGCACACCATCCAGAAGCCAATTTATCACTGGCAAGTAAGTTTACTGCTTCGTCATTCACCTCACCAGCTTAAACGCTGTCCCTGTTGAAAAGAGCACGGGGCGAACCTGGCTAGGTACACCTCTGTCTTGTCCTGCAGGCACAGAGGTGCCTTTCCGATTCGCTTAAAAACCTTGAACAAAACGGACTTTCTAAGATGTTTGAAATAGCGAAATCAAAACTCACGCTCTGTGAGCCAATAAGGATTCAGCACTGTGAGCTGCCCCTGCAGAGTGCTATAGTGCGTTTACATTTACGGCACTACAAACATACGTGCTAGTTGTCAAGTAACGCTGCTATTACTGGGAAGCGATCAGCTTAGATTTTTCTGTGCGATTTCAGAGTGACTTACGGGAGGAGTCCGCGTTAGGGAACTGAAAGCGTTACGTCTTCTCCAGTGCATTCGTTGCAGCCGGCACGTTGGATCACGGGTCTTGCTGAACCTTGACTTAAGGCGAGTTCCCTCGGGGTTATATTGAATTTACGGGATGATTCCCCAGTGTGTCTCATGTGGCTGAGTGCAGGGAATCCAGGCTCTCTTTCAGGATCCTCCGAGCTGCAGTATCGCCCTCGTCGTGATGCGATTGCCGCTTTGCAAATGATTAGAAACTTTTCTCTTAAGCCGCTAAAATAGGTGCCGCACCAAAACGGCAAAAGCCGTGGGTTGGTGGTGTGTGCTTTGCCGTCTCTGGTAAATTGTGTTTTGTTGTGGTCTATTAAGTAAATAACCAATTGCCCAACCTAAGGGCCTTCTTACGTGTGAAGGTTAATAAGGATTAAGGGCAGGGGGGTATGCATTTGAACCGTAGGAACGGTTCCCAAATAACTCCCGAGTGTGGACACATTTACTCTGGAACAAAAATGCCTTGTTTCTGTTTAGCTTAACTCACTTTGACAGGAACGGGGAACTCTTAAAAGAGCAAAACAAAATGAGAGGAAAAAAGTTACATAGTTTATTTTCTCCTTTCCTTAAGTATAAACAGGAACAAGGCAATGTTAATATTGCTGGTGAAAGACGCACATGTTTAAATAAGCAGCTGGCCTGGTGTCTTGCATCTCCATATGGTAGAGCTGGAGATAATTCCTGGCCTCGGTCTAGTTCCCAGACTTGCTGGACCAGGGAGATTTGCCTGGAGAGCTGACACGTTATCTAGAGCAAGACTTCCCCACGCGTTTTTTTGGTTTGTTGGGTTTTTTCCCTTCTTCTTTACGTGGACTGCGTCTTAGAAGAGAAGTTACTTTGAGACACCTACTCACTCATTCGCGAGAACTTAGTTGCCCTGCGGCAACTAAACAGCTTGCAGGGAAAAATGTGTATCGGGATAGTGTGTAATGCGTCTCGGTTGTCTTTAAAGCTGCGCAGCAGTTGAAGCGAGGACCTGCGCCAGCAGCACGTAGCCAGCCAGCTTTCTGAGGACGGTGGTTTGGGAACCAGTGCTTTACAAAGGGAATGTCGTGCTGCACAACAATGACTCACGCAGCGGCTGGAGGAATGGGACGACCGGGTTCCAGGGGAACCAGGGTGCTGTGTCGGCTCTTGGAGACTGCAGAGGTTGTCTAAACAGAAAAAGAATAAACGGAAAGTAAGGAATAACAGTAACTCAGTTTAACCACTTTAATCCTTCTTTAAATATGGAGCAGTTTGTGTGTAAGTATACACTAATAGTAAAAGGTAGGCGTGTCCTCAGGAGCCCTGCTCTTTTCATCGGCTCGTCAGGCGGAAATGGTTCTGCAAATCTGCCCGCTTTGGTTTTGGAACCTTTTCTAGGAAAAAAGAAATTTGCTTATACTTCGTTTTTATTTTCTTCGTCTGCTGGTCTAAAACCCTTAGGACATTTTTTTCGTGTTGTTCTACTTTGGGAAAAAGGAGCAGCGGAGAGAAAGAACTGCCTCGCATGACTGAGAAATAAAGGAGGGAATGGTGAGGGATTAGTAGGTTTGGGTAGAGTATTAACAAGGCAGATTCAGAGGACGCTATTATCCCTTCTGGATGAAGATAAATGCTAGTGATAACTACTTTAATGCTTTCTTAGTAGAGTTACCTTAATTAAAATGCCAGGACTCAGCAACTTCTAATCCAGAAGAAGCGCTCTTATTTCTCGAATTCCCAAATGTGTTAGTTCAGGGCTAAAAGCCTGCTCGTCCACCGAAGGATCACCTGGATGCTCCGTGCCTCCCAATACACGCCCCATGCTTAACACGTTCCAAATGTGACCTGACTGATCTATGAAAAACAGAGGGACTTGTGTAAACCGGACTCATTAGGGAGCGCTGACTCACGTTGCCGAGTGGAAGTTAGGCTTCAGGCAAAGAGACTTCGAATGCTCCAAATTCTCCACAGGTCTCCAGGCAGTCCCTCTAAGGCTTGTGTTAGTAAAAAGACCCTTCTTTTGGTAGCTGTCCTGTGCTGGTGAATGAGCACGGGGAAGGAGGTTGGAGGTGGCACGTTGAAAGGAAGGGGTAGAATTAGCTCATTTTTCCCCTTCGTGCCGTACCGCAGCGTAACAGCTGGTGAGCCTGTCTTTCTGACCACCACTTCTTCCCTCTGTTTGCTTTCTCGTGTCCTGTGCTTGAGGCTTTGGCCTACTTCCATTTCTTGCCTTCCGCCAGCATTGCCTCTTTCCCCATTCACTCCATCCAAAGCTACTGCTTTGAGGCCAATAGCGAGGCTGGCTTCCCCGGCCTTTTATTTGGGGCTTTATTTATGGGTGCGGGGAGGGGGTTGCAGCTGAGCTCGATCTTGGGAACAAGGGAAGAAAAGTGTGAGCCACTGGGCCGAGTGCCACACGCGATGTGCTCTCCCGGCCGGCTGCGCTGGGGCCAACGCGGGGAGGTGAGGGAGGCGGCTCTCGGGAAGCGGCTCAGCCCGTGCTCCGCAGCTGCACAACTGCGATGGCAGAAGCGACCTGGGCGAGAAGAGAGTTTGCTCTGGCTTGTGCTGCTGCTCCTGGGACCGCTGCAGTTCCTGCCTGAGCTCCTGCAGCTGGGTTGAAAATTTGATGCATCGGTGGTTTTTGGAGACTCGTGCCTATTGTTGCTTTGCGCTGGTTTGAGCAGGGCACTGGCCTGCATATACTCAAGAGGTTATTGACCTGCTGATAAATTGTAGAAAGACTGTAGGCATGTTTGGCTTTTTCTTCTTCTTTTTTGTTTCCTCCCAAAGGATGTGAGTGAACGTAAGTTGTCCTCCAGACCAACCGTGTTGTGTGATACAGTATTTTTCTGTTGTTTTCTCCTTGAAAGTAACAGGCATGCCTCCATAAACTAAATAACTTAAACAGAGTAGCTCCGGATACCTAGCTTTAAACTAGTGCTGAGGTGAAAACTATCTTATACAGGCACTGAGTTAGGTGAGAAGTTTGCACGTGTGCATACGTCAGCCACGCTGGAGTATCCTGAAGATACAGAGAGACACGAATGCGGTACAGAATGCAGCTAAACTAAAAGACTACTTTTTAACTCATCCGTGAAAGAAATGAAAAATAAATGTTGTTTATGCTATTGTAATTTACGTGGAAGAACGTTAAAAAAAAAGCGGCTCAGACTTCAAGTCTTCAAGTTCTCCCCCCTAGGAAAAGGGGTTAAGAACGCGCAAGATACTCGGCCTGCGCCCCGCAGCCGGCTGGCCGAGCACTCATTGAGTTAGCTGCTGTATCTGTGTGCTTAATAGCCTTGGTGATTTTTCATTGCATCAATAATCTTGTAGACCAGTTTGGTAGTACGGTTTAAGATCTTGATTTACGGAACAATACAGGTCACGTAACGTACTAAGAAAATCTAAGATTAGTTGTGTGTGAAGTTTTCTGCACGTGCGTGTATGAGAGTGGGTTGAGGTGAGGTAGAGAGTATAAGACTGGTTTGTTATGGTCGTGTGGTATTGCTCGTTTAGATAATTTGGTAAGTTACGTTATCGTGAAGAGTCATCTCCTTTTTAAGTGAAGAACTCTATTGGAGCATAGTCGGCGTGTGGACGGTTTCCCAGAGTTTTTTAAGAACTTTTGAAAGATTATGACCAAAAGGAGGCATATTCCTCTGAGCTGGCGAGACAAAAAGACTCTAAGCTTAGATGAACATCTGTTGGGGTAGCTGACTCAGTTCTACAGAGGGTATTACGCAGTGTAGTTGTATTTGCTGCAGTGATACTTAATTCAGCAAGGGAATTTGAGAAATAAGACAGACTGATAAGAAAAGAAGGAATCTAGACATAATATGCCATAAATTTTTTTGGCATTATGTAGGCAGCAGACAACTACTTCCTCTTCTAGGCTCCCAGCTTTCTGCCGACCATCAGACTTGTAACCTTAGGACCGTTATGTGCGCTGGAATCCCTCTGAGCCACAGGAAGGTTCCCGACCTACGTGAGAGTAGGGACCTCCGTTTGCAGAAACCGGTGCACAGCTAGGGTTACAGACCACTAAGGAACCTGAACTCCCTTTTACCGTGAACGCTTATGAGTCACGGAAGCCCCGCGGTAATCTCAAGAAGGAGCTTTGCATGACGGGTGGCATGTGGAGATGGAAGATGTTGAGAACTGTTGGTCTGGGGAAACAAATCCTTTTTTTTTTTTTTCCCTGGGATAAAATGAAATATTGAGAATTTGCTCATCCAAAGCAGACAGAAATAGATTGTACAATCAGTAAGCATAATCAAAGTGTTATTTTAATATAAATAATTATACCTGTTATCTAATTATAGAAATATTACACATTTGTAAATATATATGGCTATATATAGCTAGTTAGTATGTATTCTCTCGTAGGCGTCCCTGTGCAGCAGTACATAGTTCACCATTAAAAATGACAACGTCTCAGCAAACTAAGAGTTATTTTGGCAAACAGAAAGAGACTAGAGGAAAGTTCAAATACTTCGAATTGAAAGCAGCGCAGCTGACTTGCAAGCAAAGAGAACTATTGTATTCTGGGGGTTCGGACTTCTCGGTAAGCCTTCTCATTCCCTGCCTCCTGGGTGCACAACGGTCCAAACTGCAGGTTCTGGTTGCTCTGAGGAGGAGCCGGTACAATGGTGTGTGACTGGGAAGTGATCCTCTGTGCTCGGAGTTGAAACGAAGGGTCTCAAAGACTTGAAGGGAATACTGGGAAACGTATGTAACGCTTCATGAGATATATTCCCTATTTTGTAGTTAACGAAATACGAAGGACTGCAGAATATCAGCCGTAAGCATCAAGAGATGGTCTGATACTTTATCTGCTCTGAAGTAAAGAGGCTTGGCAGTCATAGGTCCCGAGTTTAATTCTGATCAGTATTACCATTAAGAACCTGGATGATGAAATAAAATGTTCTGATGAAATACGCCACTAAGTTGGGAGGGACTGCCAGCATTAAGGGGCTGTAGCGATATTGAAAATCATCTTGACAAATCGGAGAAATAATCTGAAAAAAAAAGCAGAATTAAAGTCAGCAGTGATAAATAGAAGATACTGTGCTGGAGCAAGAATAACTTTACGAGCAGAGGATGGTGAACGACGCTTAGACAGCATTCCTTTAGAAAAGTAGCTGGAATTATAGTGACTCATGCACTGATGATAAAGTCAACAATGTCATGCTGTTGCAAAAAAAGGCAAACATCATACCAGTTTGTATAAACAGGGGAGCCCAGTAGATATGTGAAGCAGCCCTTCTGCTCTACAGCTGGAGCACTTGTGCCCAAACTTGGGCATCGCTCTCCAAGAGCAACGTGCATAATTGGAGGGTGGCCAGATAAGCGTGATCAGATAGCTCAGAAAGATAACTGCGGAGGACAGATCAGAAGGAGCGGAGTTGTTTAGTCTAACTAAAGAAGAGAAAAACGAGAAGGGACGTGATAAGTCTATATATAGCTCTTAAACATAAGAGCTATGCAAAGAGAAAGGGCATAATGTGTTTTCAGTGTCGTGACGGATGGTACAAGAGATGAGGGGCTTTCTTGAGTGGAGGAAAAACTTCAGGCTAGTTAACAGGGAAAACTTTCAAATGCTAAAGATTGCGAAACACTGGAATAGCTGGCTTTGGGAAATTGCTGAGTTTCTTCATTGGCAGTCATTAAGAACAGACAAGACAACTATGTCAGGAATGACATAATGTAGTTGAATCTGTCTTGGGGAAAAGGGTTGAACTGGATGGCTTCTCTTCCAACTCGTATTCCTCTGTGGCTCATTTGAAGTACATGTTAACTACAGAAGGCGTTCTGAAGGAGAGCGTTCATAAAACATTTTTAAACGCTAGAAATGATTTCAGCGTTCATTCCGAGAGAGTCTGTGTGAAAGCTGCATTTCAGTTTTCTCCCAGAAATTCCTGTTTTCCATATCCTCATTTTCTCCGAAAATTTTCAAGATTTTTCCCCCCTAGGCCTTCATGACTCTTGCAGTATGTCATTATTTATTTCTGCTGACTTCTTTCAGGACAACTTGTGGGACTGCTGCCAAAGATGTTGAGGTATCTTTTTCCATGTTCTTGTTATGTCTTTCACTTAGGATGACATAGTCCGTGTATATATATATATATATATATATATATGCATGCAGCATACCTAGAGAGCAAATAAATAATTAAATGCAAGGACTTCCTTTTCTTGTTTTGTTCTGCCTCTGTGCTCTCCTCTGGTCGTTCTGCAGAAAATTAGATCCAGGTACTGAACTGCTCTCTGGTCTTAAGCTATAAGAAGTCCGTTCATATCACCATAATTACTAACGCACTGAACGAAGGAGCATTTGGAGGCAAGAGCTGGAAAGGAAACTACATGCAAACAATCAAGATTAAAAAAAATAATAACATGGAGGAAGTAGCGAAGTGTAGTACAGGTTGTGACAGCTTTTTCTTGCATCGCTTTCTGGTACCATTTAAGAATATTGCTTGATGGTTTAGGTCCGCTGCTTGTAAGACAAACAGAGCGTTACCTGACATATATAACTAACTAGATAGCGGAAACGGATTAACTTTTGTTTTCATCGTCCAATTTCTACAAAGCGCAGTAAGTTAAAGAAACACAGTTGGAAATGAATTTCTAAAATCTGTGATTGTAAATTATCAGTACTCTGAGGAGTTTAAGTTACAGTCTTTGAGCCTGTGGTTTGCTGGGTTTTTTTTGGGGTTGTTTTGTTTTGTTTTTTAAACTGGAAAAGAGAAATTATATTGCATGAAAAATGTAGGCTTAAAATAACTGAGGAATTTTGCTCATTCAGCGTTGTTCCTGATATGTTTGCTTTGTGATTGATGCTGCACGTTGCTGCCTGTAACAGTAACTTGAATGAGTGGTAGTGGTGGACTCCTACTATAACAACTCAACTTTTCAATGTTACTCTTCCTTCACGAGACCCTTTAAGCGAACCAAGACGGGAAACTGAGGTGGGTGTCTGGAAACAAAACTGTGTAGTAAGAAGATGGGGGTTACTTTCATGTCAAAGGATTTAGACCAAGACAATCAAGTTAGGTGGGACTTAAAGTGTGGACAAATTAAATTCATGTTTTCATTAAAATACTTCACATTTCAGAGAAAGATTTGCCAGATTTATGAGCTAAAGGTCAGAAGAAGGGAAAGATCCGTCTGCCTTCTTTTTGTCTTTGTGACACTCCTGTTGGTGATAATATCAGACCCAGGGGTTTGTTTTCATAATTGTGTGTATCTTAGTTCTGGGTTTGAGTTTTTCTGCACTTTTGGTTTTAAATCAATTTTGTATTTGTTTTGTTGAATCAGGGCCCCTGCACACCTTAATACAATATTGTTTTAAGGTAATGGAGATCTTTAAACTTATAAAATGTTTGATCATTCTTGAATCCATTTAAAATGTACCTCTTTTTTGTTGTTGTTCCCATGATGTGTGCCTAGCAAAGCAGTCCTCATAAAATTGAGGACATTCGTACTGTAATACTTCATATCCTTAGCGTAATATTTCATTAATATGTGCACAGCCAAATAAAAATCATAATAAAATATGATAAATGAAAAGTATAAGCATTTATTTTGTATTGCCACATGTCAAGAAAGATGAGTGGATGAAAACTAAGCCATTAGATTTATGGAACTTGTGGTTATCTCTTGATTTTTTTTTTTCTTTTCGACAAACTAATACAATAATTATTTCAAATTTGGGGGAGTTAGATTTTTTTTTTCCCCCTTGTGTTGTAGTGATTGGTGTGAATTGATTTTTATATGAAAAGTTTATAATTTGTTGTGGAATCTGGTAATTTCCATTAAAAATCTAAAATGTTAATGTTTAGTAATGGATACCGTTTGATGCACGGGAGCAATTGCCTCTTCAGTGCATGACACTTTGCGCTGCTTTTTCCATGTTCTACTCCAGACTAGTACAGTTTCTTGCAGTGTGAGGAGCTAGCCCTTTCCCATCAATTCCTAGCTGTAAATCTTTGAGATTTCCTATTTCCCCTGTACTTTTTGCCTTGTTTTGTATTGATTCATATTCGGATTTTCTATCCTGAGGTGAGTTTGCTTATTTTTACCATGTATGCTGAAGAACGAATGAGGTCGTTTCATTTCACCAGCCTTAATTCATTGGATCAATATAAATAGTGCAAAATAGTAAGCGAAGATTGCGCCTGTGTGAGTGATCCTGTGTAGGATGTGTTTGCTTTATATCAGTAGTCTTTTCGTAATAGCTGCCCAATTTATTAGTTTTCTTACTTGAAAGCCAGTAGATCTGGCTGGTGACCTCAGCTGGTCTCTAAATGTAAATTGGCAGGCTGAAATGCAGTATGAAGAGTTCAGAAAGAAAGCAAGATAGCACTAATGGGTAACAAATTTAAAATGTTAATATGGAAGACGTTTTAACCATTGAGGTTTGACTAAAATAGCTTTTGACTTTTTGTGGTCGGCGATGAAATTGAAAAATTTTAAATAGGGAACTTTATTGTACCTGCTGGCTCATAGTAAGAAATAAGTTAAACAGGTTTCACGATTCTAGTTCAACTGCAATTGTAATGCGTTAATTACCTGTGTCAGCGATCACTTGCTGATTAATTCAGGCTGTTATCACCATATTATCAAGCTCTAGGTTGCGGGGGGGGGGAGGGGGAAACGTTGCTAGAGTTAGAAAACAAATCTGGGATAATGAAATACTTTTTCATATGCTTCAAATACACAATTATCTTCCCAAATGCATATATGAAGAGACTGTATTGGATAATAAGCGTTGAAGTAGACATTATTAATATCGTCGTTGTGGCCCCAGAGCCTTTATTTTCAACCCAGGGGCAGAAAATCAATGTATGGGAACCAAACCCACACCTTATTTTTTCTTACACTTAAACACCTGCTTAATAAAGACGTTTGTGCCACGACAGCTTTCTCGCTGCCACGGCACGTCGTCTTTGTGGGCGGCTGGTTGTGACCCGCAGGTGAACCGCGTCTTGCACGCGGGCAGGGGGGTGTGAAAGGAAGGGGGCAGGCTGCCCGACCAAGCGGCACCGGCAAGTGTGTGACCTGGGGGGTCCTCGCACGCAGGGGAGGGAGGAACGGGAGAAAGAGCACGGAGCTAATCGTGGTTTACAGCTGAGGCACCGAATGCGCGTTCCCATCCCACGTGCTGGAGGAAAAAGCAGTCCAGTGCCCCCTTTAAAAGGCATATAATAAGTCATAGAAATGTGTTTGGTTATTAAGATTTATAAGCACAAGTAAGGAAGCCTTTAATCCCACTATCTGGAAGCTTTAAACGATATTAAGAACAGTACAAAAGAAGGTCCCACAAATCTTAACTGTGCTTAAAGTCGCTGTCCTCAGCAGATATGTGGAATCAGGCCTAAACGCCCCCCTTCTATCTCAGTTTGCTTACCACACTGAGGGAAACGCAGACTTTGCGAGGCATCGTGCGTTGGTTATCGGTTTCCAGCTTCTGTTGGGCCCACTGCGTGGTCTGATCATCATTTGGTGCGTAGCGATCCACGTGATAAAGATATTTCAAAATACGATTTACTGATGCTATCAAGTTCTCTTCCTCTTAAGTGTTTGTTGTATTATGGCACAGAGTGATGGCATACAGGCAGTTTCCGTGATGGACGGTGGAAAACTGAAATTTCCCCTTGTTGAACATTAAAATATTCAAAAGAATCAAACGTATGTCTTCTGATAATTAAAAATACCTGATATTTAGTACTAAAAGCAAAACAGCATCCTTATTTCTTGATGATATTTGAATCAGGAGAAATGCAGGATTCTAACTAACTTGCTCTGGCTTTTATTTTGCTTTTTACTTTAAAAAAATAATAATTTTGAAATATTAATTCAGCTTTTTGGAGTACGTTTTAATTCCAATACATCCATTTATCAGAATATTAGCTGTCTTCTAGATAAACCTCTTGTGTCCATTTTCAGATTCAGTCCATCTTTCTCTTCATTTATACATTTTAAAGGGTTTCTTCCCTGACAGAGAATATTGTACCATTATGAGATAACGCTATGTAATTTTTCTTAGCATTTATAGAACATAAGTGGGTACCAAGGTACTACTGTAGAGGCAATCTCTGTGATAATAAGCTCTCATAAGAAATGAGTTCCCTTCTGTTTTGAAGAAGGAGAAAATTACAAATTTGAAGGAACGTTATAATTTGAGGAAAATGTGAAGCTGGAGGGAGTGGAGAAAATTAGTCTTGGGGTAGAGGGAAGCAACGTAGTATCTTTAGACTAAATATACTCTAACAGATATACTGTTTCCTCACAAATTGGGCCTCCATGAATTTAGTACACTTTGTCAAAACAATACTTACCATTGCATCGTGTATATGTATACTTAGTTTTCCTTGTCATGCATTACAGTCCATAGAATCATAGAAAACTGGGTGTGAGGGGACCTCTGGACGTTGTCTAATTAGGCCTCCTGCCAACTTACATTGCATAGCAGGGACACACTGACTTTATAAAGTCTCTTTTATTGTTTGTTTCCTCCTGGAAATAAGAAAATATTGCAAAGTATTCAAGAAATTGGAATCTAGACTGTTGTTAGGAAATTCCCCAGCTTTACCAAGTTACCAACTTTAGTGAACTTAAGAAAACTGTTTCATGAACTTTTTCATACTTGCGTTCAGCTCTTAAAAATAGCTTTTTTTTTTTTTTCTTTTTAAGGGCCAACTGATGAAATTAGTTTGGGGAATTTGTTAATGACCACAGCGTAATGGCAGCTCCTTCCTTAACTGTTCCATGGTCCTGTTTTCAAGAGACGTCAGAAAAAACTATTCTAGTGTGTTTGCTGATTTCTCTTAAACCAGAGTTTTTTGACTTTCGTACTTGCCTTGCTACCATCATTTCAAATTCATTCTGATTTGCAGCCTGCTTCTAGAATTTACTCTCCCGCAGGATGCTTTTCTTCAGTTTTCTCGCCGCCTGATACACAAGGTGAGGCTTTGAGAGCTGGGCTTGTTACTGTGCAAAAGGCAAGGCCGAGGGGAATCTCATCCCTGTCCTCAACTACCTCCTGGGAGGAAGAGAGAAGGCAGGAGCAGGTTCTTTCAGAGGCGCCCAGGGAAAGGAAGAAAGGCAATGGGCACTGGTCGCGTCAAGGCTAGGTCAGGCAGCTCGGAGAGGTTGTGCCATTTCCACTCTTGGAGAAATTTAAAGGCAACCGGAGAGTGCCCTGAGTAACCTGGTTTAGCTTGGAATTAGCCCTGCTTTTGTAGGGGGTCGGACCAAACGACCTCCACGAGCTGCTTCCAACTTAAATTATTTTACGGTTCTAATTTGTCACAATAAAATTCCTGGTGGAGGGGAGGAAGGAGCAACTTAACTTCTGTGTCGTTTCTCCCCCTGTAGAAGTACTCTAGGCAAAAAATAAAGTATTTGGAGCGTTTCCCTGCTTGGTTTATGGCCCTCTTAACCCGTCTGAACACGCGCTCTCCTGAGTCATCGTTATTACAGCCCTATTAAAGTCTTGTTTCTTTAAGAACACGGCACACTGGTAAGAGTATAACACCACTAAATTTAGCATTGTATCTCAAATTCTGAACAGTCGCCTGTACTTTCACCAGATCTATGCAGGGAGCGTAGACATTACTAAAGATAGAGAGACTTACATGCGTCAGGTGTGTACTTCACTGAAGCGGTTACGCAGTTCGTGAGATTTATTTCTGTCGTCTTTCTTCTTAACTTCTTTGTTGCTGCTGTTACAATACGGAATTCATTTTAATAGGAAGATGAGAATTCGATCCTGTATACAGTGCAGAAGGAAGATAACATTTCCTCGGTTCGTAGTTTTGCAACTATGCAATTTTGGCCCTTTTACATCTCAAAACCTTTAAGGCTTCATTTAAGATTAAAAAGAACAAGCCTCTGTGATAAACTGAAGAATGTTTGGCCATCTTGGTGATACTAGGTATATGTGCTGTGAGTGGTGCAGTCTCATGTAATGATGAAGAGCTTAGGTAATACTGTTTGGCACTGTTATAGCCCTGTTGAGTCTCTACTCTGTCACAGATTTCATTTTATAACCTTTGGCAGTAATGTGCTTCCCACAGTGAAACTGCATGTAGCATCTCTCTCGAGAGTTTTAAGGTTCTCCGTTGATTTCAAAGTTTTGTATGTTTTTGCCCCCTGAGACGATTTCACGGTTTATGGATTGGGTTTCCATTGTTACCGGCTTCTGTTTTCGCGTTCCTTGTATCGCTTCGAAATTTTGGGACTGCTTTACCTGGTTGTGACGAGGCTTTGCAGAACGAATCTTGCCAGGGTTGAGCTGATTGCAGGCCGGATTGCTTGACTGCTTTTTAGCCTCCGTTTGGAGGAGTCACGTATTTTCACAGGCGTTTTCAGTAGAAATGCTTCTGCTTGCTTTGAGCTCAGAGCTTTCTATATAGTACATTATATTTCTGCCATGCAAAACATTGGCTATTTTCCACTGGGGAAATGTAGCTCAAGTAGCGCGTTAATGTCTTCTATACTACCCTCAAGGCTCTTATCTGTGTTGTTACTAGAAGCCAAGTGGCTTTCCTCAGCATCCTTTTGATGCTCTGCCTGCTGCTACCAAATGTGACCTTGAAGTGCACTGGAGTTTAATCGTCTCAATTCTAGCTGTTATCTCCCACGCTGCATTTGTTAACTAGGCATGATCTTTACCAGTAAGCTGATTTAACGGTTTTGTTTGTATAGATGTAGCTTTTCTGGGCAAGTCCTTATAGTGCTTTTGAATCTGAAAAACTGTCACGTCAAGATGACACTTTATTATTCAGCATGCACCCTCTGTGTAACTGAGTCATACCTGCTCACTTCAGTAACAAAAACATGTATTTTGCTGCCATTAACCATGGTGAGTCAGCTTAGGTAAGGCAAAAATAAGTTTGTGTGCTATTTTGCTTTGTTTTTCTTAATAAACAAGTCACAGTCTGAGACATCTTAAAAGAAAAAAATCAGAGTAACGCATGTCGGTGTGAAATGATTTCATGTCGTAGGTGGGTTTTTGGGGGGGGCTTGGGGGGCATTTCTGCTCCTTAGGAAATTATTGATCTTCATAATGATTGCATTTAGGCTCAGAAGCAGATACAGGAGAAAAAAATGTAAGCGGTCAGTCAGATGGCAAAGATTTTAGTTTCTGACCTTGGGATCATTTGCCCAGGTTCATGTGTTTGGAAGCCCTCCCTGTAGGGTGAAGGCGCCCTTCACATAAGAGGAAAAGCGGTGAGCAATCCCTCTTCCTTCCCTGTTAACCAGGAGGAAGCTGTTTCCTGGTGTGTGTTTCTCGTGTGATGTTTGTGTGTTTTGGAAAATGAGAGTAGCATAGGCATGGTGGTAGGGACGCTTGTGTAAGAAGAGGTATTTTTTCTAATTAACACTGAATGCAGTTAGGTTGATAGTAACTGTAAATTAAGAATAAGTTCCTGCGTTAGAATCATTGATTTAAATTATTATATGGAACATACGAATGGAAAACAAAAAACCCAAGCATTTTGAATATTTTCAAATTCAGGTATTCATGCCAAACATTAATGTTGGTATTCATAATGCAAAGTTTTGTGGAGAACAAAAAAATCAACACCCCCCCCCCCAAAAAACAAACAAACAAACACACACACCCCCAAAAAAAAAACAAAAACCAAAAAACCCAAAACCCAAACCAGCGGTAATTGAAAATAATATGGCTGGCACCATGAAAAGCAGCTTTTTCGTGCAAGTTCACCCCTTAGGGAGTAATCAGGCCATTACACATACCCTACTCCTGGCATCTAACTTAGATGCAAATGAAAGCACCGAAGCTGGGACCCTGTATAGCCAGAGAGAGAGAGAGAGAGAGTCAGTGGAGATAAATGGACATCTCCGAGGAGGTGACTCAAAACACCTTAGTTACATACTTGGAAGTATATGACTGCTCCCTCTCTGTGTAAAATGTGCTGAATAAAATTTTTGGAGCCTTACCATGCATGCTTTCTGACAGCTGGAGGAATAAATAACAACTGAAGAGCCGTATCCAGCAGAGTTCTGCTGGATAAAGTTCTTTCAAGAAGGACAATGGCAGGTTTCTTTACTGGGGCAGGGGAGAAGTGGGATAGTAGCTGGAGCATACTACAAGGATTACCACATCTGTCCTGGTCTAAACCTTCTCTTGGATTGCCTTTACGGCTGCAGGCAGGCAGCATGACTTGTCCAAGCTTCAATTTGCACATCTGCATCAGTGAACCTTCTTACGACGTTGCTGTTAGAGGTTTGGAGCAGGGGAGGTTTCTGAAATTTGATCAACGTTCATTAACTTGGCCCAGTTGCCAGGTCCTTCTGCAATCTCCTGTCCTAGGGGAAAAGCACAGGAAATTATTATGTCCACAGTAATTACTGGTTTTCTGTGCCACACTTCCCTCCCATCCTTCAGGACGCCTCTTTGACCTTTTTCAACCCTATCCCCAAAAAACATTTGAGCCTTTCAGGTTGTTCCAGAATCAGTTTTAAACCTTTGCAGCCTCCCAGACATCTTCCAGGCTTTCCTGGATACCAGCCCACCAGGTTGTCCTTTTGGAGTCTCTGTCTGCTTCCAAGGCCAATCAATTCAGCTGCCCAGACTTAAATCTATTTTCTTAATTTCCCTCCTTCTCCTGCCTCCTGCACCAGGCGAAGGGGGGGCCAAAACCAAGTCTTCTCCACAAGGAAGAATCGTATCACCCTGTCCTTTAGTTCTCTCTCTAAATCGTCAGGTATTTTTTGGCTGAATAGCAAGCTTGATGTATCTTTCAGGCACAATCAGAATTTATGCTCCTGTTAATCAGTTACCGGCACGCATGCATGCAGCTTTTGTATCTGTAAGGTAAGAACATTTATACTTGCCTTATCAGAGTATTTTAAGCCTGGCTTAATTATAGTTGATCACAGTAGTAAATATACTTTAAGAAGTATAATAGATAATACTCCTTGCACAGATCTGAAAATATTTTAAACCAGTTTAAAGGCCTGCTGTCAAAGGGGATTTTCTAATAAATACTTGGTTTTTACCCCGTAGCTTGCTATCAGCGTAGTGTTTGAAAACTGGAAAAGGTGATACTAACAGGGAGGAGAAGAAACAGCACAAAGGTTGTGCTAATCCTAAGAATGTTTGAAAAGAAAACAAACCCAAGGCACTTGGAAGCAGTTCAGGGGGTTCTAATTAGATATGACATGATATGATACGTGATGTGATATGATATATAGGCAAGATTATTCACCTTTCAAGTTCACCCTTCTTTATTCAAACCAAACCATGCTTCACTGATTTACTACAAGTCCTGGAATTTCTCTTGCTACTGCCACCTTGTCTTAGCAGCGCGGGGAAATTTGTTACACTTCGGTTTGCAATCTGATACGAGAACAAGGTGTTTTCAGAAAAGCAGATGGCTCTTTTTACAGCTGCAGCCGCCTGGGTTCAGCCCCTCTTTCGCCATGGCTGGCGTTGCCGGACCCGGCTCCCGCAGGCGCTGCCGGCGTTCCGGTAGCGGGGAGGAACTTGCCGTCTTCGTGCTAAAGGAAGAAATCAACCGCCGCGCTGCTCAGACTGGTTTTTCTCGGCTGTTCTCTGTGGATCCAGTTGCTTCTGCTGCACAGCAGCGTGGGCTGTGTTTAATAGAATCTCAGCTGGACTGACCGGCTCAGGCACAGCTAGTGCTCTCTGGTTGTCTTTACGGCTCCTGAACTGAAGCTGGCTTGCTTCTGGCCAGTTAGGAATGGAGAGAACAAACTGGCATTTGCTGCTCTGTATCCGTACAGATACCTCTAGGAAACAGGGATTTAAGAGGTCTTAATAAATTGCCTAGCCTATCCTACTTTAGGAAATGGTAACAAAAATATTATTAAAATATGTGGGAATAACTTGTTCTTAAAAACCTTCTACAAAGATTTCCACGCTTTCCCCCAGGCAGTCTTAGCTATAATTTCAGTTATATAGCTTTTAAATTGTCTAACTTCCATCTTCCTTGCTGCAGCTTAAGCCTATGATCTCTTGACGATTCCCAAGCGAAGAACTTAACTTGGCTACAAAAAGGCAATAAATCTCCTATACGTCTGAAGTCTGTTATCGTGTCTCTGCTCTTCTCTTCTCTAGCCTGAGTAAAATCAGTTCTTTCCATCGGTCCACATAGATCTTGGTTTATATACCTCTGATGACCCTTAACGATCTCCTCTGGACTTTTTACACTTGGGCCTATTTTTCATGAAAAGTGACACCCAGAACAGGACACAATGTTCCGGCTGAAGTTTGACCAGTACTGCCTCGATATTTTGTTCTAAATCCCAAAGTTTCTAAAATATTTTCACTGTTGCGTAATTGGAAGGCAGGACATCGACTCCTTTACTGGCATAGATCTGCCTCAGCAGAAAATCTGGCCAAAGCATCTGTGTATCAGGGAGTGTATGACTCTTTTTCCACTGCTGATGGGTCGGAAATGTCACAGGAATAACAGATCTTGTACTATTTTTACCAGTGAAGCTGTGGTCTGCAAATTAAAACAAGATGATCATCCTTACGGGTTTGTTCCTGTTAAAACACCCACGTTCTGGTGCAGTGCAGGTCGAAGTGCACTCAAGCCACCCCAGACCGTAATAAGATAACAGCCAAGTTTGAGGTATGTCCCCTCTCTGGTCTGAATGTTTGGGTATGAAGCAAACGCATTTCCTTTTCCTCTAACAGACCTGAAAAACCTTTGTCAGCTGTTTTATTGCCTTACTTTAAACAGGATGTCATATGTTTTACTTCACCAGTCACTTTTATACGTCCCAATGAGATGATGCTTTTTTCCACAACATCAAGTCATTGCTGACTCATCTTCAGATTGGGTTATTAGTAAGCCCCAGCTCTTTTTTTTTCTGCAAGAAAATAAGTTTGTGCGGTTGATTATTCCTACCTAAAAGCACTACTTTGCAGTTGTTGTGAGTGAGTGAATTGCCTTCTGCTTAGTTCAGGCTGTTCCTCTAATTCAAGTTCATTTTGAATTTCAACTCTCCTCTCCAAAAGGCAATGCAGCAGTTCTACTAGCGCAAATTCACAGTCTGCACAGGTAACGAAATTCACTATGTATAGATTTCACCTGAAAAATGTATTCGTAACCCATGTGAAATTAATCACTATAAATGTCATTAACCCAATTGCTCTTAGTTACTCCTCACAGGTGTATTTTAAGAATGAAAAAGCCTGTAGCTTAAATATATTTATTCCAAATTCTTCATCTTAGAACTTGAAACCGAATTTGCCGAATATATTTTCAGGATTAGTTAAGGAAATCATACGGGCATTTCATGATGCCTTTTTCAGCCTTGGGCTTTTGGAGTCTTGGGTGTTTGTTTTGTTTTTGAGGTGTTTCTACTCTCCCTTCTCTGTGTTTCTGGTTCATCACACAAAATAATTATCTTGGGTTTTGGCATTACAACGTCAAATGAACCATGCCGTTGTCAATGCATCCTGCTATGCTAGAGTATTACTGGATGTCATCTGCGGGTATTAAATGAAGATAGGAAGAGGTTGATTGTCTGATCTTAATTTGTTTCTATATTTCTCTGAAGAAATGAGGCAAACAAGTACCAAAATGAGTGGACAGAACCTTCTCTGTAGCCACGTTGTTGTGCTGAAGCTGGCAGAACAAGGCTGGTAGAAGCCGGGAAACCCGGCTGTCCTGGTCTGAATCTCAGTTGCGTACTTCCGATAGCGAGCAAGGAAGGATTTGTCTTCTACAAGTTGTAATTTCTCCATAGGTGGGGCTGAGCCTTGTGGCTCGTAGACCTTCAAGCTGAAGTTGCTTGAGTATATTTCTTCACAAAAAAATTGTCTGTATTGCAGATCAAGGTGATCATAAATCATATGCAGGGCCGGAAAGCTAATATGCAGGTACAGCTCCTGTATTCAACAATCCAAGTACACTTGTACTCTTTAATATTCTCATTGCTTTGTTTCTCTGCTGAGGAAAGACCAATTTCATTAATTAATGGACATTGACATATGAAGGCATTATCTTAAAAGACCGTTTGAAGCTTTCCAGTCTTTTGAAGTAGACATATGGTGTTTAACAGCAAGGACATTTTCTACAAAATTACTGTTGGGGCCTCATTAGGTTTTAAAGATTAGAGCTGACCAATTAGGCATGCTCCAGGTGTTTCCTCTGCTATAGCTAATACCTGTTTCTATTAGAAATATGACCTTTATTTTCTTTTGAATCATGTCCAGCAAAATGCAATTGTCACTTATTATCAATGAATTGGATTTTGGTTTCAGGAATAAACCATGCGTGTTCTTAATTGTGTGTAAGAGTTTCTTCTCTTCCTCTCCAAAGAACATGGATTATGATGAAGAAGGTAGGAAAAATAATCCCTTACTAGATTGAAACCATCAAGGTTATATCACAAAAAATTGAAATTGTCAGTTTCTTCGTTTAAACTAGCATTACTGGAGAGGGCAAGATCTGTCGCATAGCCAGGGGTTCCTCGTTTTGGTGTATCACCAGTTTTTGTTGTCTTTTTTCTTTAACGCTAATAAAACATCCTTGTGAATTGGCCAGATTCTGTGCACAGTACTGCGATTTAGTAAAATTCAGTGTTACTCCTAATTTTCAGAAGACAGTGCTGAAGATTTTAGACCTTCACTACTCAAAATAGTAAGTGCTAAAGAAGTACTCAGCCTTTTAAAAAGGCTTCCTAAAAGAAAAACTTCCATGCTCAAAAATACATTACTCCTAAAAAGAAATACTGTCATTTCTCTGCAGTGATGATAGAACAGTCTGTAGAATAGATGTCTGTTGGCCTTCTTAATGTATTGCCTGACCTAATTTTTGTAAAGTGCAACTACTGTATCAGGAATCATCATCCAAATGAAAATTATGGCAGAAGAGTTCTAGTCTTAAAATGATTTATACCAAATGATCGTGTACGTAATTGGAAGTAGTTTTTGAAAGAACTGTCTTGTGTCCAATTTAAAAGGGAAAATAATGGAATACTGAATGCCAAGTAAAGTTTTGGTATCTAGAAAAAAGATTAGCAAGGGAGACATGAAAGTTGTCATTTTCTCTATCACCAGTCTTCTACGGAAAATAAATTTGCTGTCTCACTTGAACTTTCAGTCTTCTGGCAACAAATGTACATGGCCATAGTAGTTGGCTTTAAAAAAAAAAAAAAGTGCAGAAAAAAACACACCCTTGTCTAGCCTAATTCCCTTGGCTTGCACGTGGGAAACTTTGAATTTAGCAAATGGAACAAGCGTGGTCTGAATCTGCTCTGTTTGGTAGCAGTTGATAAGTTGTGTCAAAACAGTCCTGCGTACTTGGAATTAAATACTGCCCATTTTTGAAGGAAACACTTGCAAATATTGCCACCCTGCAGAAGTGTCTGAAACAGTTGGTGCTGGTACAACATTGGCCAGGCAGGAATGGAATTAAAATATTTCCCCTCTGCCGTCTGCTCTAGGCTTATCAGCTGCTAATGCCATACAGAAACCGTGTCTGTCTATAGTACGCTGATCCAAACTAAAAATATTTTCCTGCATAAAGTGTTTTCTTTTCAAAGAAATCTTTCAGCCTGTTGGGCTTTAACAACCGTGCTTTAATTGCAGTCAATTTGTCTCGCCCCAAAACCTCCAATGCATCAAAATCTGCTGCCCTTCACAATTAATAACTTAACATCAATTGCATCGACACGGATGGAAATACTCCAGGTTTACAGTGGTCCAGTGCAGACTAATTAGTGACTTCATATTGGAAAGTATTCAAGTTCTGAGTCTAAATGAACTAGACACAGAGCATAAATTTACCTTCACATCCTTTAAAAGTATACTAAAATATTTTATGCAAATGGCCCAAACACCGCAGGCGTCATATAATAAATTTCAATCGTTTCTTTTAGGAAACCTTAGCAAAGGAAAGAGATCACTTGGAAATGAACGCTAGAAAAGTTTACTGTAAATATGAATCAGTATAAACAAAGACTTATTTTAGTGGTTCTTGCGGTTCAAAAATGTAATTTTAAAAATTTATTTTATGTTTTTTATTTTATTCCTCTTGCCAAAGACAACCGGTGACTGTACTTCATCTCCCACCCCCGTGCTGGGTGTATGGGCCACGCTGAGTCAACGTATGTAACTCACGTGGGAAAGTGTGCTTCATGTTGTCCTCTGCGTTCCCATTCTATCGAGCAAGTGATGCTCAGTCAGCGCCAGGGACCAGGAACGCAACACGCTCAGCCCATGCCACCTCCTGTCGTGGCAATGTCCTCTCCATGCCCGCAGAAGGAAGGGGAAAAAAGGTGATATACAACGATACAGGAGACGTTTACATTTTCGACACTCATCATGACTCTTCAGATGCTCAGGGCAGCCTCAGAAAGCTGGTGGAGAGCCAGAGGTACAGTGCAGTGTGCTGATAACGTCAGGTACACGGGTCCATCTCTTGCGTGCTACGCCCAGGGAACAAAGCAAGCCAGTGACCTCAGCCAGAGATAAAACTTCATCCGTCTCCAGAGGTGAAGACCCGATTAGATGATTTACTAATTTTCTTAGTTGTTAATGACTGCACTCTTCCTAGTATTTGGTGTACATTTCAGAAACATCATTTTTCCGTTAGTGTGGTTTTACATTAATATATCTGTGTCTTGTTAGCTAGATGAACCTAAATTTAAGAGCCAGTGAAGCCGTTATTTACAAGATTTTATTTAATACACACACGCGGTTTTGCCATGGTTAATGAAAAAGATGTGACTTATTAAAATAGAAATAATTTGTTAAACGTAAAATGTCATTCCCTTAAAGCTATAATTCGATATACCGTTTCGAAATAACAATGTGGATTTTCTTAAATTAGTTGTTTAGTTAAATAAATCTAAACAAACCCAGACAGTCTGTTTAGGTAAGTGGTAGGCACTTGAGGACAGGTGATACACAAAAAGCAGAGAAATGTGCACACACAAAAATCTGCCTGCGGCTGAACTGGATGTCCCCTCCCGTTTTCTGTCCCCTGCTGGGACTGAGGATCCTGGCGAAAAAACTGAGTGTTCTGAGTTCCCGTGGTACAACTGGAGATTGGCATGCCAGGAGACATGACAGGGAGGGAACAGATTGCTTCCCTTCACTGAAATAGATGATTTAACCTATTTACTATGTATGGCGCACAGTTGTTAGTCTTTAAGGGAAAAAATGTTCACAGGCTGTGCGTGTTTGCTGATACCACTTGCTTCTAAATTTGCACCTGATGAATCCATTATTTAAGGAAGTGGGGAAGGAAAGAAACCGATGTCTTAATTTGTGTAGGTGGACGATAATGCAAGAGCCGGGGAAGCAAGAGGACGACCTGCTGTTGAGCCAAGAGCAAAACTTTTTCTAGGAGGGAGAACGTGCTGCCGTCCTCGTGCTGCCCGTGCTTATGCAGGGCCAAAGAGCCCCAAAACGCTGGTTGGCGAGGCGGGTGAATGGCAAAAGGGAAGGAATAGGAAAGGTGGGCCTGGCTTCCCCCTCTTTCTGTCCTTCGTCGTCGTAACCTACCCTCCCACCCTGGACTCGCTCTGGGAATTTTTGAAAGCCGTTTTCAGAGAGATAAAGGACGGGAAATCCAGCATCTGTAATTGTCATCGCAGACGTTTGAGAAAGTCACTGGGCTGTGGAAACTGCAGCTACTTCGGCCTTCAAGCTTTGGCCCTCCATAGCTGCTTCTGTCGAAGGGTTTCACGCAGCTTTAGAGACATTAATAAGGTTGGCTTCGCAGCGCTCTGTGAGAGGAGGGCAACTGAATTATTATGCTGGTCTGCTAAAATGAAGAACTGTGAGGGGCAAATTAATTTTAGCTTAGCTATGTGGCTTAAGATACTTCTGCCTTGCTCAAATCTGTCACCTTTCTGAAGTCGGAGGTTACTGCCCACGTGCCGGAGGGAGCAAAAGGGCACGTCATTTTGTCTTTGCCAACTCGGACCACAGTCTGGAGTATTAGCTTAAACTATCATTGAAGCTAGGTTTCTGCTAGGACCAAGGCAAATTTTCTCCGGGGTGGGCAACCTCTGAGAGAGGGTAGAGAGAATAAGATCTCAAGAGGATGCCACTATTTGTTAAAGAGTCGGAGTCCTACGTACTTCGTCCTACATCTCAAGGGAAGGTTGAGGCAAATCGAGAGAGAGACTCCACCTTTCCTGAATCCGTGTTTTGCTTCTTTAGCGGCCAGTTTACTTTAGGATGGAAAAGTGCAATGTGCAGGCGTAGTGTTTCAGTTTTGGGGTTTCTTTTCTAGAAAATAAACTATCTGCAGGTAATAGAAGGCCATCAAACGCTTTTTAAACAAGCAGCTGAAAACATGGCCATAATTGGGAAGAATTTTGAAGTAGGAGTTCCTGAGTCAGGAGAAGTGGAATTTTGTAAGCACATTCCTGAGGGAGTGAGTGGGAGAAATCATTCTTTCTGGTGAGAGCATGAAATAGTGTATCTGCATTTGGGGGTTTTATTAAAAGGTATAGCACACGCTTCGCATGATTCCACTTTTTCAGCAAGCTAATTTGAAGCTATCTTTTCCATCTATAGGCTAATCAAGAGCTCCATAATAGTCACGCACTTGAAATTTTTAACATTGTGAGATTGTTGTTTTGTTTCATTTTTCCTGTCTCAGTAACACACCGTGGAAATTGCAGATTCAAGGAGAGAATGAGAATTTTCTTTTTTTTTTCCCATCCCAAGAGAAGAGAGCACAAAAGAAAAATATTTTTTCAGCTGGAAAAGCAAAAGAGAAACAGGTGGACGGGCAAAATACAGTGCTTTTTTATTTTGTTGGCTCCAGGATTCTGTTTCTTACCGCCAGAATATCTGCATCTATATTAGAGGTTGTGTAAAGGTCTGAACTGTGCCTTCCTCGATCGAACTCCTGTTTTGCCATTTCTGCTTATGTCCTTCTGTCGTAGTAGAGCTAGAGGTATTTTTCTCTTTTTTCTTATTCTGAGATTTGAAAAGTGTCCCACCTTGTACTGATGCGTGAGACCAAGAGAAAAACAAGAGTTTCAGGTGGTGATGGGCCTTTTTTTTTTTTTTTTTTGCAAAAGACATGACAAACTCCTAACTTCTAATGTTAAAGAACCTGATTTTGAGACTGTGATCGGAATCAGGAACCTGAATGCAAGAACTTGACCCTGTCTGTCCAACATCCCTTGTAAGTCCTGTAGCTGTCAGTAAAACGAGTCTCCATTTCGCCGTTAAAGCTGCTGCACTATTCTTGGACTTGGAGACTGAGTCTGCAGGGCAATAGTTAAGAGTTCTCACCTGCAGCGCAGCTCGAGACCCTGTCCAGTGAACATGTTAAAAAGAGCAACTGATAGAGATGTGGGCTTCCTCAGATTTCAGGCCACGGTGCTAATGATAAAGGCTGACGTGTCTGTCTCTTCCAAGACGTTTTCCAGTTTAAGCTTTCGGTAGCATTGCTTCCACTAAAAGGTTGGGTTTCACTGGATTTTCTAATGATTGGTTTTTTGATGGAAATGTTATTTCACCAGAAAGCTGGCCGGATTTAATTACTCTGACTTTTCAAAAGGGCTTTTGGTGTGCTGGGGAAGTCTAACATGCAGTGGAAAAAGATAGCAACGTGACTATCCATCCTGACTGTCTGCTGATAGGCTATTTGAACTAATAGAATAACTAATAGAATAACTAATATTTGAACTAATAGCTAACCTGTAGAAGATGCACCGAATTCGTGAAGCCTTGCGGAGAGCTAAATAGGTGAACTCGGGCAAAGCAGCGGCATTCACGCAGAAGAAAACCATATAAACCAGAGCAGGAGGCAAAATCAGAATTTCTCATAGGTGAATCTGTGAAGCTTGTATTAGTTTGGTCCCAGTGACCCCAGTAAGGAGCCCCAGTGACCCAGCGAGGCTTTTATTCCAGCACATAAAATCCTTAAATGCAGCTGATGCAAAGGGTATTTATATGGTCAGAAGGAACACTGATAAGAGATTTTGCCAGAGCAAATGAAATGAAAAGGAGGTTTGTTCATAAGCAAGTGCTCTAAATGATAGTGAAGCTAACGTCTTAATTCTGAGTTCAACTGAGAAACAGTTGGAACAGCCATTTCAGATCTCGTACAGGGAATGCGGGTAATCTCAGAAGAAAAGTAGGTGTTTCCTCGTCAAACCAATCATACTAACTTAGATTCTAGAATTGCAGTTGACTGTAATTTCAAGCATGGGTTTTTTTCCTTCATCCTACAGGAATGAGAATGAAGACAGATGGGAAGAAGTGGAGGGGGAAAAAAAAGACACTTTTTCTGAACTGGAAAAGTTTGGAGGGTTCTAGAAAGTGTAGTTCATGCAGACCTATTTAGCTATGTTGGACTGAGATACTTCGATGGGCTGTATAAAATGCCTCGCATTAGATACTTATTTTTCCATAATACCACAAAACCTTGTGCGCTTTATGAAGCGCTGACTGTTACCCTGGCATAGCCTCCGAACAGCCTGTGTATCACCGTCATCTGTAATTCCAGATATGCAATCGGATACATAGACATATACAGCCATGTTTTTATTTTTCTGGTGGAAATCAGGATTTATATTAATCCACACTGAAAGAGAAGACATTCTTCCCTTACTCCTTTTTTAATTGTATCTTTGGGAGTGGCTAACTTAAGGTCTATAAAGAATGAATTAAAAGCTGTTTGAGCTTTACTGCTTCTAATGTATCAGAATACAATTGTCTCCACGCAACCCTGATATTAACATTAAGTGGAAGCTTATTGTCCTTCGAGTTGACCTGTCGCATTGGCAACAAACAGAATTACTGTTGCGGGTTTTTTTTGTCGGGGGTTTTTTTGACAGACAACGATGATGAATTTCTCATAGCATGTGAGATACAATTTCAAAGAGACAAATGAGAATCAGTCAACGGGTCAGAGAAACACAGTTCAAAGACTCATAGTTCATAAAATATTTATGTACTGCTATGAAAATAAAGGGGAAAGGGAGCTTATGTGACATACGAAGAACTGAAGAGCCAGCATAAAACTTCCTTTCACATCCCGCAGCCGAACCTAGCTCACATATTTCAAGAGAAAGTGTGTCCAGCCGTGGCTTTTCTGCAACTGTCCCAGGGTGTATGCCATTTCCAAATACAATAATTCAGTTCTTTGCCGTTCTATTGTTCCTAGGCTGATGCATCATTTCCAAGCTATGCTCATTGTGACCCAAGTGCAGAAAAGTAGTTTGCCACAAGATTTTTTTTTTTTTTTTTCCCCTGCAGAATAGTGCGATCTGCAAATGAAAAAGAAGCCAGGAGGGAAGAAACATCAGAAAATTTACTGGACTGTTTAAACTTGAATGACATTCCAAAAAAAACCCCACACACCCCCCAAAGCAGAAAAAATAAGTCTTAACTTCCAGGCAATAAAAGCCTCATGTTGTCTGTTAGCTAGCTCCTGGTGTCCCTTACGCTGTTACTACATATCGTCATGTCTAGATTAGATCCTTTTCAAATTTCCTTTGATTTTAGACATGTAGCTATTTGTTTTTTAAAATACTGCACTTATATAACAATACCTACTACTGGCTTTATGTCTAAAATATTATTTACTGAAAGTTGTAAAGAAAAGTGTACAAAAAGCAATGAAAGACTTAAAGTTTTGGGTAATGTTAATAACTGAACCGAGCCCTAATGAAATCACTAAGTTCCACTCTGATTCTAATGTGGTTTCCGTGGATTTTTCATCTTACCCTTCTTTCCTTCATCTCCTTTCTTCCTAATACGGTGCAGCAGTCGCCATTCTTATCGGGAGAGATTGATGCAGTTTCCCCAAATGACCGTCAGTACCGCTTCCCCATTGGTTAAATAGATTACATCAGAAAGATAGAAGAAACTTCATTTTCCCAAGTCAGAGCCAAAACGCGTGTTTAGCCCAGACTCTGAGCTCGCCAAGGAACGCGAGCTAAGGCTTTACAGATCTTTTGCTGCTATCCCGTTTTGTTGCTGCTGACTTTTTAGCCACCTCTCTCGCGTTTTGATTTTGAACGCGCATACGTGAGCCTGGTTTTGAAAAGCAGATGTTTGATTTTAACACAAGTAACAGCTAAGAAGTTGGTCCTGCAATTTATAGAGCACTGCTCATGAAAAGCTGGGCATAAAATGACCCGTTGAGGAATTTTACAGTCACGCAGCCAGATGACTAGTATTCAAACTGTATTCTGTGCTGAATATTGAACAAGTCAACTGGGACAGTTAGTGAAGAACTGGTGCATTTAGGCAGCGTGGTTAAGTTGCAGGGGCACATTCGCAGAAGAAGTTGAAGATGTGTTTTACAGTGTGCACCCACCCTTGTGAGAAACCTGGTTAACTGATCCTTGATAAGCCCATTGCTCTCGGACAGTGTTTGCAAAGCTGGCAATGACTTACTAAGCTCAAGTTGTACGTAGTAAGGAAATGCAGGACAGGAAGTTTCAGGTTTGGTTAATGTAGACGGATAAAAATCTGTGGAGAAAATTGTCAAGACACAAACTTGATCTAGTTTGTAACTGAAAATCAGCTAGCATCATGCATCCAACTATGTCCTTGCTTTTCTAACCTTTCTTTGCGTGAGGCTGCCTTTTTAAGAGCTCTCTTGTTTTCCATCTCTGGGGCACTGAACCTCATCGTGGACTTTCCTTATGCCATTGTGGAGCCCCAGGCTGAGACCGGCAAGACCAAGGCTCTTTCTACAGTTACGCCTTTGGCGCTGGGTTACTTCTGTGAGATGCTTCATTTTTCCCTATCTCGGAGTGCCTATATTTAAAATAGGGATGTTGATTTATCTGTTTTGTGGGACGCTTTGAGACTGAAAAGGAAAAGCTGTGTAAATGAGTTACATATTGTTATTACTAACAGGAAAGTATAGATAAGAATTTTGTTACTGAGTTAGCTGACAGGCTCCCTGAAGGGTTCTGGGCTGCTTCCCTCCTGCGTGACCCATTAGAGCTACACTGAGAAGACAGATTTGTTTAGTGAATGGAAAAATCTCATACAAACAAAACTGAACAGATGTGATGTTCTGATATTCGGCAGTTTTATTAACACCCTCACGTCCTTTCAAATGAAGATCGCTCTGTGGTATTGTCACAACTCATCAGCTCTGTGTGGTCTTGTACAGTCGTAATGCAGACAATACTATACAATGTCAGCAGATTACTGTGCGTGCGTTCAGTTGTGCGGATTTTCTCCTCCTTTAACTCTCTTAGCTCCTGAAGAGGAAAGAAATATTTCGTCTTCTCATTCATGACAGCTACGAAGCATGCCTGATCCTTCTTTCTTCTCCTTCCCTCTTTCCCCTTTACAATCCCCAGGGTTCCCATGTTGCTCTCCCCACACAGAGATGAATGTTGAAAATAACAAGAACAGACTCTAAATGACGATGCTTCGTTTGTTTGGCATTACAGCATTTTGTTAATTTTGACATTATTGCCATGATTATTAACCAGTGAAATCCATAATTTCGCAACCGTGAAGGACATAAGTGATTTGGGAGCCACAAGTTATTTGCTACTGATTGAGTAATGTTCCGCGTGGTTAATTGCGCTTGAAAAGGAGTGACGGGTTATGGTCTTACTGTCATCTTTTTCAACAAATGCGTGGCTCCCGCAAGAAACCCTAAGGTTGAAGATCAAATGTGTAGGAGTTGCTTTTCTGTGATGATGATAATTTTGGTTTGGAACCTCTGAGAAAACAGAGCATGCCCTTTTAATTTCCCTTTCGCAAAAGAAGAAAAAAAAAGGGGGGAGGACTACCTCATTCATGTGTTTACTTATACGATATACAGTTCTACTGGGGCAGGAGGATTGCAAGTCAAAATAGAGAACAATTTGCTGATCTCCTTTGTCAAAATAAGCATTTTGGACAGCGTACGTATTTTCTTTTAATAAAAAAGCTGCCATGCTACTCTAAGGACCTCGATGTTATATTAGACCTCCCCATGCACGCCCAAGTATACGTAAGTTTGTACCCACCTTAACAAATACGGTTGCCCTGGCTGGAGTGCAAGGGTTACAGAAGAATCTTGAAGGACCACATTTTTTTTAAAGGAAGCTTAATAATGCAGATTGGGAATCAGCCGTCTTTTTTTAGTTGCTGTAACTTGTATTGATTTCAAGGAGATTTAGGGACAAGATTTTGCGAATCCCATTAGGCACCTATTTGTGTCTTTAGCTGTAAAAAGATTTATAGGCTGGTCTCTAAAATTCTCGTGATGTTGCGAAGACTGGAAGTGCGTTTCAGCGTTAGTTCAAGAACAGGCGGTTGTTTAAATCCATCCCGTTCGAGAAAGCTCTTCTGTCTCCAAGGAATTTAAGCAGGTGTAGAAGGTGTGTCCATACAAAGGGATCATCCCGAGTCGGAGCTCTACAGCTATTTAATGAAACAAACACTTTGATAAATGCTAAATGTGTTTCCCTTTCTCCTTAACAACTAACGTTTCTCAAAGAATCACTACTTCTACCTTTTATTTTTTAGAAGGGTTTTCTTTCTCACGGCTCCAAAAGAAATCTTTGAAAAAGTAAATGCCTCACATTCTAAAAGATCACAATTTAAATTACTTCAGTTTTTCTTAATTCTTTTTAATTCACAATATTATGTTGATTTTGTCTTTCAAATGTTGAAGTTAGTGATGGAAATTCATGGGCTATGACAATATATGCAGTCAATTAGTAACACAACACCGTAATTTATGCTCATTCTTCCTGTATAATATACATGGGTGGGATGTAGTGAACGCAAGAATAAGAACAGCATGCAGCTGAACGAGAGAAATATGAATGTATGAGCATCTTTCGGTTTGACTGTAGAATAAAATGGGTTACTATCAAGTGTCCATCTGGTAGTGACCCATTTGAGTGCCTTAGAGTACGGAAAGGGCAGCTAGCTCCACAGTACCCAAATAAGAGGTCTGAACAAGGGCCCTGTGAAGTCAGCGAAAACTTCTTCCTTAGTTTTGATGTCTGAATCAGGCTGATAATCCCATCCACCTCTGCCAAGTTACTCTTTGCCTTGAAGTTCTTCTATAGTATAGTATAGAATATTATACATATAGAATAGTATGCCTCCTACCTCAATATGAGCGATCTACATTTTCAAGAGGGTATCTGTCCTTAAATCACGCATCACAGGGTACGTGACGCTCCTATCACTCTATTAAACAAATGTTTTCAGGTAGGGGGGAGAAAGCCCCACAGAAGGCAGGCGTACAGCGTTGATGGCATCGATACGTAGGTTTCATGAATGTACTAGGGTTTAGTTGTTTAGTATATAGAATGCATGCTGCCAAAACTGTGTGTGTTTGTCTGATTTACACCTCGCTTACGCTTATCCAACTCACTCCATTACATGAGTCATTCTTGTGGTATTTTGTCTGGGATCAAAGTCACCTACTAACATCTTAAATAAGGCACGGTTTCATTAACATCTTAACATTTTATAGCAAATATTTTATCTATGCTTTGTCTGGTTTTAGACATAACGGCTATACGTGTAAGAGATGTGGTTTCTAGATGTTTGTTGGACTAACAATGATTAGGCACCTGTTTCCATTCACCCCCCATCCTATACTCCGTTTTATTTCCAGGCCTATTGCACTGCGGCCTCAGTTTCTGTTAGGCTTTTGGACGCTCCCGCAATGCAAAGAGTAAAGCAAGATGTGACTGAGGAGCAGCGTAAATGAGAAATTACGGATCGTTAGAAAGGATTAGCGAGTGCAGCAGTGACATCCAGGATAGCACTACTTGTTTTGCTCCGCCGGATTTAGGAGGGAAATAAAGAAAACATTTCTCCCAATCACTTCGTTATTCGGTCGCATGGAGGCCTAGAAACAGATGTGCTGTTAACCTCCGTCCCTTATTAACTCTAGTTTGTTGTCTTCTGTGGTGTAGGAGACTGAAGGGAAGGGAAAAGCGTAGCAAGATGGTGGGAGGGGGCTTCGTAGTGTCCCATGCCCTGGCATCGTGCAACCATCAAATGTGTGGACTGCCATTAATCACCGATACGGAGAGCTTTCTGATTTCATTGCACTCCTGCTCCGCGTAGCGGCCTTACATTTTTCCTCGCCTTTGCCTAATTTGGACAGAGCGCAAAGACGGCAACTCGAATCCGTTTGGTGCAGAAGCAGAAAAGAGCCCCGTGAAGTACCAAGCTCCTGGCGTTACGCTGCCTCGTCACGACCGGAGGCAGCTGCGGGAGCTGAATCTCAGGGGCATTTCAGTGTTTGCTCCTCTTGCAAGGGATGGGTTGCAGTGAGCTGGGCACAGTACCTGCTGAAGTTGTTTTGTTCCTTTTGGGTTCCAACATATACGGAGTTTTTAAGAGAGAAGGAAACCGATGACCACGACGTTTAAGGATACGTGGGAAAAGAGTTCAATTTGTCTCCATACTTCTATTGCTTTACAGAAATTTGAAAATCCCTGAAGTAAGAACAACATCGTGCTTTGAAAACAGACGTTTTACTTCCCCTTTTAAGCTGTATTATGCAGTATGTAATATCTCTGATGTGTTAGTTAAAAATTGTCAGATAAATGACTGACAGCCCTGAAAGACTGCTGCCCCCCACTCCTTCCTTCCTTCGCTACAAAAGCACAGCTACATCTACATCCACTCAGATACCGGCAGCGAAAGCATTTCATTTCCATGTTGAATCTCCCCTGTGAATAAACAAAGATGTTTCATTTCCCCACGTTGTCAATCAGGAACCTTTCATCTGGGACGCAGGTTACTAAAATACTTCATTGTCTTAATACATTATTTCTTTGGGAACTGCACACAGTGCCTTCAGCACCAGCCATTGCCTTAACCAAAAACAGACTTGCATGTTGTGGTCAGTTCTGAAAAATGGATTTTAATACAATATTTCTCAAGTGAATCGGGCAGTAGAAAAGAAAATCCAGTAGCGCTAACGAGAGTCTGAATTTAATGAGGAAGTGGGATCTAGTTCGGTAGCCAGCAATACGTGACAGAATTCGTACATAACTACCAGCAATCCTAAATAAGTAGATGCTTGTAAGTGCTGTGTTTCAACAAATCCGGTTTCAAACTGGTTTTAGCATCAGGGTGATGCTCCTTTGCGTCCTGCCAACGTTTTTTTATCAGAAAACTAAAAAGCCCATTTTGAGCGTTAGCTGTGCAGTACAAGGGACGTCGTGCCATCCCTGCCTAAAGGGGTGAGAAACACAAAAGGCTAAGAAACTAGTTAAGGAAGCGTCAGAAGGACAAAAGCATTAGAGGTCAGTTGCAATGCTCAGGCTAAAATCTACGCAGAACCCAGGAGAAAGCGTGTCTCTTGGCTCCCAGCCCTCTGCTTCACGTCAGGGTTATTCCTTTGGCTAACGATTCAGTGCCACTGCTGCTGCCAGTAAAAGTCAGCCCAGAAAACTATGTTGTTGCAAAGTCAAAATGCGTTTGTTTTTCTTCACTCCAGATAAAGCTGTTCTTCATATTATCGGGGCTGTAGCTTTTCTTGGAAAATTACTTCAGTTCTAGCAGAAGTTCTGGAGTGGCATGAAACGATTCCTGGCATGTGTCTGTCCCAGGGTTCCTGTAGGGACAGCAGCGAAGGGCATCGTTGCCTTGCTGGCAGGCGTGCTGGTGTTCAAGATCTTAAACAGGAGGTGTCTGGCTGGGCCTCGCAGTCTGTGTAAAACCTACAGTTACGTTGCTTCAGCGGATTAAGTGGATTGCGCACTCGCACTTTTTCAGTTTTGAGTAACAGTTTATCATTTAATATGCAACTGATGTGTCAGCAGTATCAATTACTAGTGTCTAGAAACGTGTAATTAAGCTTTAAACATAAATGCGCAGCTATATCAAATTGCTCTAGGTGGATATCCTGCTATGTTGAATTGCTGTGTGATATATGGGAGATGAAGGAAGAGATAATAATTTCCTTTTGATGCAAATGTACATGTTTTACAATAACGTTAGACGACAGACCGCATTAAGCAGTACAAATAGAACAGCAAAGTTGAGATGAAACAGAAATAATCATCCAAGAACGTTTCTTAATTAATCAGCATTCACAATGAATCTCTACACTAGAAAAGGGGTTTCGTGGGGACTCATTCTGAGATTTTGATGACACTGAGTAAGAATTTATCTAAAAGAGTATTCAATTGAAATTGATGGAATTGATCCCTCTATTTAAGTAGCTACATATTGATTAAGGGGGCTAGAATCTGTTCTCTCTTTCCTGTAATAGGTGCTTTGAGACAGCTGAGCTTGAGACATACCATAGAGCAGGATAATAGGAATATTAGATATACTAAAGAGAGACTGTGGCCATTACCACTTGATTAGCATACTCTCAATAATACTTTATCCCTAATTTTAAATTAGAGTCTTAAAGACTAATCTAAGGTTTCAAAAGAAACTTAATGGCCTATGATATACTTAAGCTCAGTAAAGCGATGAAACTATAACATTCTCCAGTGTCACGCTCAGAAACGACAGGTTTATGTACTTTGCTGTAGTTCAATGGTTAATAGATTAAATTAAATTAAATTAATTATAGCTTTCACAAAGTTTGGATGTTGTGTGAAGGTATCTAAAACACTTGAGATGTCTCTGAAGCTCCGAATAATCCCAATTTTTTTTCAATGTCATAATGTTCTCTAATTATAAAGCAATTGTCTCTCTCAAATGATATCATATCAAACCATGATATGGTAGTTGTTAACCTGTATTTTACATCTTGTCATTTTGTCCTCGGTCATCCTCGCTGTCAATTCAAGGTCATTTTACAGCCTTTAGATTGATACAGACTCGAAGTACTGGATATATGAATAATACATAAGGACAATATTAATTCAGAAATAGTCATAAATGGTCAAAATGGGTACTTTAATTAAAGTGTAAGGTAAGAAAATAACTGTTTGGCTGCTACCTTAAGGACTGCTATCAAGTATGTCATTTTTATGAAGGATGTCTTCCGACGAAAGGCAACCATATAATGATCTTTCACGTCCCTGAGGTGCATTCACTGAATAAATTCCTCTTATATGAAGGTGAACTAATTTCCCTAAACTGTCACAGAATTATGAGTTTCAACCTTGAGATTTGTAGCTGAAAAATATTTCATACACGTACATGGCAAATTATTTTTTTTCTGGTCATGTAAAAATGCTTATGTTATTACCAATTAATGTATTCATTTAGGCAAAACGCTTCAGTGAGACACGTTGACATCTACCCTATCTATAAGAATGACTAGTCCAGGATATTAGTAGTATCCAAGATGGTATTCTCTCCAGCACAGCAGTGAACACACGGGTTAAAACGAAGGCCACTTTTACACACTGTCAATGCTCAGGAGTTAACGTGCTGTAGCACACAGAACAACCTTGACAAACTGGTATGTGCAGTGTCCCTGTTCCGACACGCTGGTCTTGCTCCAGCCTCATGCAGTGCTTGCAACAGGGCCTGCAGCCCAGTTTTTGACGCACCCGAGGGGGGGATTCTTCTGCATGCCAGTTGATGGCTTTTAGACTCCATTTATCTCATTTTCTTCTGTTTTTCCTCCTGTAACAATGACTGAAGCGGGGCTAAAAAATTCATCTCTTACTAATGAATTGGTTTTCCTCTGCCATTTGCTTGCCTTAACTTCAGGGAAATAGGCAGGGACAGTCTGTTTATGTGAGCTTCTCTTCTTGCCAGGGTAGCTCCAGTACACTCCTGAACTCACAGCAGTGCATTTCTTTTCCTTGTAACACGTTGATTAGGTGCAATATCCGATGGGATCTATTTTTGCTGAGAGCCCAGAATATGGTGGCAAGGTCTGGATTTGTGGTTGGCATGCAAGGTATTTAGGCAGATTGTTTTCTTTTCATGTCACTTACGTGCAGACGTGAAACCCAGAGCGCCGATTATGCAATCGCACATTTTTGCCCCTTTTTCCTAAATGAATAACATTCAGTGATAAAGTTGGAAACGTTGTGCTCTGTTTCCACAGCTGCAGCGAACTCGGCGCAAAGAAAACAATAGCTGCATATACACATATGCATTCCAGCTGCTGCCGACTCCCACGTTCTCCTTTATCCTTTTTGTCCTCCCATTTGAGCAGATAAATTGTCTCAATGACAGGAAAGGATAGTAGCGGATATGCTGCCAGTTTAATAATGTTTTGTAAAAAATAGGAATTAGCGTATGAAAATACTAATTACAGCTCAATTTGTGGGGTGACTTAAAGTTGAAACTTCTGCTCGAGTTTCATTAAATGATTTTTATTTTTCCCTAACCGCCCCTTGCAACCAGGGAGAGTAACCCCGAGGAAACGCAGGTAAAGGTTTCCGTTTCTTTTCTCTCCCAGCTTGGTTCCACAGTCAGCTACTTTTCCTTCAAAACTAGCAACTCTAGAGACGGCAGTAACTCTAGAGACAGCAGTTTCTTTCCCGCTGTTCACCAAGTTCTGCCTCGCTCCTGGGGTGCCGGTTGCGTCAGCAAGAGTTGGGAAGATAAAAGAAGAGTAGAGCTGGTGCGTGTCCTTGAGATGCAAAATTGGTCAGAATATAGAGCCACAAAGAACAACGTTTTCTGGCTTGGTTCTCCAGCTATCGAGCAGCAGGGTCCGTCGCTGTCTCGGGGCTTCTGAGCCACCACGAGGTGTTCACTGGAGGTCCCTCTGGTTCTTGCTGTTGATAAATGTTTATTTTTGTCAGTGTAACTCTGGGTGGCATTTCTAGGTGCTGGATGATAAAAATCCATTCGCGGTATAAGCGATATACTGGTGTAAGGACGTTATTCAAACGACCAAATGTCAGGGCTTGCATGAGATCAGAATTTCCAAATGATTTTGAGGTTGAGTTAATGCATCAAAATCCAAATGGCATTTGGTTAAACAAGGATACCTCAACTCCTGTAGGTCCTTGGAAAAAGGTAATTGGAACGAAACTGTAACATTAGTCCGCGAATAAATCGCTACTTTTTTTTTTTCTTTTCCTGTATTTGGTGGAAGAGCCTTAGCTGATTTAAAAACACACAAAAAAACCCTACCACCACCCAAAAACTTGAAAGTAGGGTAAGATTCAGAATCTTTCAAGTGAAATGTTTGCAGTAGCACTGCCAGAGCGATAAAACAGTAAATTATTTGAGTGAGACTTTTTATGCAAACACTTGGTTTAGAAGTGGATATTTTTCTCCTCTGATTTATAAGCACATAAAAATTCAAGGAATACAGCTGAAGATGAAATGAATGTGTGTATGTCTGCGTGTGGAAACTTCAGTTTTGTTTTATGTGGGCCGACACAGTGGAAGTCTGCAAGGGTTTAGAGTTCACATTTAGTCTTTAATGTTGCATTTACTTCTCTGATCCATCTACATTCATAACCCGCCTCCCCCCTCCTCCCCCAAAATCTGAAAGTTATAAGCTAGAAGATAAAAAAGGCTAAATGATAGATTCATAGATTTTTTTCTGGCGTACGCTTAGCATTGACGGAAGACTCGAGCAGAGAAAATGTTCTGAGGGGCCTGTTGGGATTCACTCGGGCTTCCCTGGCCGTACCCCTCTGTTCCTTTCCCGAGGAAAGCAGGAAACCCGAGGCAATGACATGCACCCGGGTCTCATCCCGGCGTGCGTTCAGCGTGCGGTCAGTTGAACAGCTGGGAACCGGGATGATGGGGACCGGGGGGGTCATGCCTACTTCAGGAAATGGACGGTCTTGGCCTCCCTCAAATTTCTAAAAAAATTTAAGCCGTGTTGGTCAGGCTGTGGCACGGGATTCTGCATGCCATTTGCTGCAGCGGAGCTCATCTGAACCCTCCAGCCGTAACTCATATCCCAGTGAAGAACTGCCTCCGTACTCTGGTAATAAATCTTTGCTCCTCTTTTTTCCACGAGGAGATTTTCTTCTGTAAGTCATGCATCCGCCACCTCAGAGAAGTAACTCCCTAGCTGTAGTACCACTTGCACATATCAATAAAAGTATTTCATATCTAATTCAAACTGCGGGGACAATATTGTAGATACGCAGAATATCTTACCCACAATCTTAAGCAGGTAGAAAAATAGGCAGCATGAGCCAGTACATCCTTTCTACCCTTAATTTATATTGTTCAGCAAAAGGGTACGTTTTGTGGGAGATCATGTTCTGATGTAGGAGGCCTTTCCTTCACTCCTTAGTGTCGTTCAGAATTTTAACCAGGACAAAATGCTGCACGGCTGACTTGAGAGTTATTTCCATACCTATAGCATCACTCATGTTCATGGCACAAGCTTTGAAAGCTTACTTTGGTCCTGTTTCAGCCAACGGCCTGGCTGAAATCACATTCTTATTTAAACTATATGTTGAACTGAAGCCTTAGCTGTAACTTTACTTTGGAACCAAGTATCCGGAACTCAGGGCAGAAAAAACCACTTTCTCCCGCGCTGCTGCATAGCTGCTATTTTTGAAAGACGAACTGTAACTTGCATAGTATAGGCTCAAGGCTCCTTAAAATTGTTTCTGAGAAGGCTATATTGCATGAAAACCAAAACTTCTACGCTAGCATTTAGAAAACGTATCGCATGGAATAGTACACAGTTGCCGTAGACCGTCCATACTGACGAAATGTGATTGACGGAGTTTAGCTAACCTGGTCTTGTTTAGAACAGATATTCAAACCTGCTGCCGTAACAAATGCTGAGATGCCTACTGCCTGCTTTTGCTCTCATGGAAGCATGGTAAGTGGAAATTAGCAAAGGCAAGACTTGTCATCCGTCTCTAAGTCAGGAAAAGACTGGAAATAAAAAAGACGTGAAAATTTAGAAAACATTCTGCTTATCAGTAAATTTACTTAATACAGAAGAGAAAGAAGCACTGTGGCTACAGGCTATGGCTTTCGTTGTCATCAGTCTGAAAGGAGCATGACTTGATACTCACTGACTGCTTTGCAGCAATTCATGTCAGGCTGTGATAGGTTTATTTGCATCTCATTTAAATCAGCTTAGCCCTATCTCTCTGCCTCAGTGTCTCCTGTATCAACCTGCCCCTTTCCCAGCTTCACTCTCTGATTTTAGTTTTAAAAACCTTAGCAGATTCAGCATAAAACATGTCGTTTTTATGGCAAATATTTCAGATGCAAAATCATTTCTGTGTGATTCTTTCACGTTGGTCCATGCCCGATCAGGAACTTTGCATCTCTCTGCCATGCTCTTCACCAGCCTGTTTGGAGGGCTGAAAGCAGAAGAGCTTCCAGACAGCTTCTGCTTCCCTCGCAAGCATCTTGCAGAGCTCAGAACAACTTCGAGGTAAATAAGAGAAAACATATCTGCCCGAAGTAACAGCTTTTTCAAACGATTAGCGTTTGTGGACTCCATGCTAAAGCCTTAGTCCACTATAAAGAAGTCTTTATTATATCTATTTTCTCTTACTGGTCATTGAGTCCTGCTTCTAATGATTTGCTGGAGGCAAGTGGGATGTTGGGGTTTTTTTCTCCCCACTAACTTGGACCTCTGAGGACTGGGAACCTAAATGTCACCGATTTCTTTATTCTTAACTCATCTGGAATAGCTATATTTCTGGCTGTTGTGTTGTACAAACAGTTTCAGGTAAGATGTCAAAGACTGTTCTTTAGCAGTCCCTAAGCCTACTTCATAGACTGGTATCTGCTTGCTGTATTTTCTTATTTTTAACAAGGAAATGCATAATCATCAGTAATGATCCCTTTAATCATGCATACCTCAGTGCTATCGCTCTTTGCAACTCCTTCTGGCAAATTATTTTTTTTTATTTAAAATACTCTTTTCTAAATCCTAGGCTAGAGTTTATTATTTTAAAAAATTGAGAAAATTTTTTTGACATATCCTGAGCTATGCAAGCGTAATAAAAATACATTTTCCACAGGTACTAACTACAACTGTGCAAGCAAAAGTTCCTGAAATTAGAAACTCCAAACTGTGCTTCTTTGTTAATCTTCAGTGACCCTTAGAAGAATCTCAGTCTGAAGACAATTAATGCGGTATTTTAAAATTATGAAAGCTTAAAATCAATAGTTTTGTACGCGCACAGTACAAAATTAGAAACATCCCAGCTTCTTTCTCAGTGCAGAACCCACCCTGAAGTTAAGGGGGAAAATACTGAGTAGAAAACTCCTTAGGGAAGCTTTTTTAAGGAGAACTGGTTTGGCCTACATATGTTTAAGACTGCATAAGCACCATGGCATGCCAGGAGAATCTCTTCTGCTATACAGACCGTGAGTCTCGCTCTCTGCTTCAGGGGAATAGTAGTGAAAATGTGCAAAGATTACTGTCATTGATCCACTTCTCTACTTGGTTTGCTCTCCAGATGAGAACTGGGAAACTAATTTAGCTTTACTAAGGACATCAGAAGGGGGAAATTAAGCCTCCAAATGTTAATGCATTCCTCAAGCTCAGGTCAAATTGACTTTAGTGTCCCCGTGGTGATTTACATCCACGAAGACTCTGGCACTTGAATGTACCGTTGACCTTTAACAACTTCATGGCCTCTGCACCTTGAGGCTGAAGGTAGGAGTAAGGTAAAAGCCGCTGGCTTAGCTTTGTGTCTTTCTAGATTAAAACAGGAAGGGAAATCGCGTTGGAAAGCAGTATCGTGAGCTCAAACTCAGGATGGAGGATTGATTTGTTTGTTTGTTTTAAGAAACCTCTGTAATGTTTCTCTCAGCATCCCAGAAGCAAAGGACCTATGAAGTCATCAAGATACTTCCACTGGGAGTCCGTTGCTTTAAAGTTTCCGCTACAAACGAGTAAACAAAGCGGTGTAACAGTCAGCTAGCATTAAACAGCCGCCCTAGCTGGAACAGTTATCCCAGTGCTTTTACTGTAAACATCTGAACAAGTTCCACGCTAGTAAAATAGAAATAAGAGTAGAAAATGCGCAAAGAAGAGCCATCCCCGTGTAGTGAGGATAAATTAATTTCCGATGTGCATATTATTAGCTGAACATGTGTCCTGGTTTCGGCAGGGACAGAGTTAATTTCCTTTCTAGTAGCTGGTGCAGTGTTTTGGATTTAGGATGAGAACAATGTTGATCACACACCGATGTTTTAGTTGTTGCTGAGCAGTGCTTACACTAGTCAAGGACTTTTCAGCTTCCCATGCTCTACCGACTGAGAAGGCTGGGGGTGCACAAGAAGCTGGGAGGGGGCACAGCCAAACTGGCCAAAGGGACATTCCATACCATGGGACGTCGTGCTCAGTACATAAACTGGGGAAAGCTGGCCGGGGGGGGCCGCTGCTCGGGGACTGGCTGGGCATCAGTCGGCGGGTGGTGAGCAATTGCACTGTGCATCACTTGTTTTGTGTATTATTATTATTATTATCATATTATTATTATCATTTTATTTCAATTATTAAACTGTTTTTATCTCAACCCACGAGTTTTTCTCACTTGTGCTCTTCCAATTCTCTCCCCCATCCCACCGGGTGGGGGGGAGTGAGCGAGCGGCTGCGTGGTGCTTAGTTGCCGACTGAGATTAAACCACGACAACATGTCACATAGATTTTACTTAGTTCTTGTTCTGCACGTTTCAAATTTCAGGTGTCTAATAGAGACAGCCATGATCTAGAAACTTGGGAGGGGTAGGGAGAAAGAGAGCATAGTACATGCGTATGAAGTATTCACAAGTCTTGAGCCCCTATACTTTATACAGAATATTATCAGTCTATTACCTTTACGTAAATACTGTCCATAAAGGTTGAAGTCTAAAAACCTGTGAAATTAGATTCTGTGGCCTGTCAGCATTTGCTTATATTTAACTGGTTACTCGTGTTGTAATTATCATGATGAATTCCAGACTATTGATGATCATAACTTGCTTTCTGCATTTGGGATTAAATTCAACCAATTTATTCTAAAGAATTAGCTAATCTTGCGGTAGAAAGCGATGAAATCTATAGAATGTATTTCACAGACATTTCATGGCAGTTAGTGAGCTCGTGAGTTTGTCTTCTAGAGAGCTCCCCAAAATCAGCATCTGCCTCTTATTTCCTTTCTGTTTTGCCTCGTTCAGTTTTTTCTTCTCTTGCACTGTCTAAAAACAGTTTCAAAACGGTAATGTTGAGACACTTTTCCTATTGCTATTAATGCCATTTACTTCCATCTAATCGCCGTCATTCGCTCGGATTGCTTTGTTTTCCGATGAATGGTCTGCAAGTCCTTTGAAAACAAAATACTTTCACTGAAAAAGTAATATCGGCACATAATGGATCAATTAGGAAGGCATGTGGCACGGAAAAGTGAACAGATCTTGACCATTTTTGTAACAGCGAAGAATATTCTGATGATTAGAGGTTGATCTTTCTTCGAAACATTTCTACAGTTGAAATAATTTACTCAAAATTGGTTGTTTTGCAGACCGCTTTTTACATACATGAACATACAAACGCGTATCTATTTGTATGTGTGCATATATGTCTATTCAGAAGCATAGCTCTGCCATAAATAGCATACACACACACACACACATATGGGAAACACACCAAAGTCTCTTGAAAAAAGGCAGCAGCAGAGAACTGAAGCAGGGCTGCCATATGCGCGTTGTAGCCAGCATATTGAATAACTTACTGAGGGGACTGCTGAAATAAGATGCATTGCTGTGTGCCAGATATTTTCCTAAGAAGAATATGTATAACTGATATTTTTTGGTTCGGTATTTGTCAGATTAACAGTGTAGGAATTTCATGCTTGGATATATAATCGAAACCCTAGCTGGGGAATCTGCCTGTTGTTTATGAATTCTTTATGAGAATTAACTTTGTATGAATATCATACTTTCTGTGTAGGCTTTGTCAGGAGGCAAACTGGTTTGCAATGTGTTGCAAAATCTGCTGCCCGTTCCCTCCAGGCTCGGTTTCCGTGTCGAGGGGAAGGGTGGAAGGATCTCTATTACAACAACATCGCTTCAGAGAAAATTCTGACTTCCAGCAAAATGAGCTTATCAGGAGAGAAACTGTCCGGCTGGGATGGGGGTTTGATCTCAAGATACAGGAGGCTGTCGAGGTTTAAGAAAACACAAAGCTGTTTACTAAAATAGCAGGGTGGGGGCAAGGACTTTTTCAGTTGGATCAAATAAGGGGAAGTTACTGAAAGAGTTTACCAAGGCGGAGGAAAGAGAAGGGGAAGGGAATGAAACGTCTTGTGAACGTAGTTCCCTGAGGACTCTCAAAGATGGAGTGAACTGAAGTGTGGGGCACTGCCGTTAGTCAGCGTGGTTTCCTTACTGTAGTTGACCTGTTTTGAAAGGAGAAGGGTATTACACTCGAATCATAGGAAAGGTGTGGGTATTTGTGTGCGCATGACATTTCTTTTAGAGAAGCAAAGCGTAGCTCCCAGAAACCCGTAATTTTGAGAGTATGCTTTAACTCCTGCGCTATCTCCTGTGTCAGCACCAGCTTGCGAGTTTGGGGACAATTGGGTGGCAGGGCTCCAGATCCACAAAGCGGTAACAGAAACAATGCTCTGAAAAAGTGCCAGAGAGACAAAGAAAAGCAGCAGCGCTGCAGTGTACCGAGTGCAGGCTAGCTTAAAGCGGAGGAGTGCAACACCCAAAGCTTCTGCAATAAATTAGTTAGACTAGAGCTTCTGGTTCTGTGGAAATAAGTTCAAGAATAAAATGGGAGTTACACAATTATTACAGATTGGCAGGCATTAAAGACATCTGTGGTGCCTTCTAAGATCTTGGCCAGGAAGACATCATATATAAAAGCAGACTTTATGTTATTTATGGACAGGCAGAGCCTAATGTTTTTAATTTTCTAGATAGCTCAGGAGGCCAATCAGATTGGCAATACTGGCAGAATGTGTCAGGAAGTCCCAACTCCTACTACCATAAATTAATAAAAAAGTGGTTTGGGGGAAGATTCACAGCATTGGTGGACCTAGCTGTTCTATGCATGACTGAGAATTTAATCTGTTCTCACACTCAGGGAGAAGCTGTCTCTGGTTTACAGTGTGCTGTTACATTTTATTTTTTAGTGTCAGACTGATATAAACAGATTTGTCCCTGATTTTTGATACTTACTACTGCCCACGCTGAATTCATTTTCTAATCATATGGAGGCCATATGTATTCTTTACACATAGACTGCACTGCACTGCAGAATTTATTATCCTGTCCTTTAAATACACTGCTGTTACGTGCTCAAGTCCAGCATATTTATATGCTGTAGATCTGTTTACCACTAGCAAATTGTAAGGCATTGTAAAAATGGTAGTTATCCACGTGATTTTCTATAATCCTTGTTAAATGGGGACACGTGAAAGCTTTCTGTGGAGGAAGAAAAAGCACCTCAAAATATCTGCGCTCCTGAATATATAGGTGTTTTGACTAGCTCAGTTCACGGAGGGAAACATTTCGTCGAACAGTGAGGCAAGGACAGAAAATGACTGCTGAACAAGAGATCCAGTGATGAAACTACCGCTTCCTTTTGAGTGATCGCTCGTGATCCTCCTTCACTGTAACTGCATATGCGTCCTTGAGTTTTGGCCAGGGTACCCGCTGTCCGCGCGTACTTTACGCCTCTTACTCGGGAGATAAATGCCGGAGCATGGGACTGTCGGTGTTCCGGGAGAGAGCAGAGCCAGGCCCCGTCGTGCGCGTGCTGACGGCTGACTCGGTTGTTATGATATCAGTAACATCTCTGCTAAGTCATAGCCCGTAGGTATATCGCCTGACGGATGACCAGAAATCGGACCGTCGGGCTTTCAGTGTCGCGCGTGCCGTGAGAGCCGGTCCCGAGTCAGCGCTGCAGGACTTGTTCGTGCTCAGGAAAAACAACGCGATCGTTCTGCTTTCTGGGGTTTGCATTATCCAGAAGGGATACCGTAAAGGCCCGTGAGTTTGACTGCTAGCTTTAAAATAGTAATGCCCAAATAATGGTTCACAGGCAGCACATTGCCTCTGATATCCTTTGACATTGCTCACAGCTACAAGGAAATTAAAACATTAAAAACGAGGCCAGCAGGGAGAGAAGCGTGTGACGCTGCTGTGTCATGTTTCTTGTTCAGTATTGTTGCCCGCGGGCCAAAGGAGCTGGGGGAACCGCTCTTAAACACTTGTGAAGCGAAACAGATGCCGTTCTCCTGTTTCCGCAGATTTAATAGTGTGACCTCGTTAGCTTTTGACACACGCACTTCAAAATATTTCCAGAGAAAATTGCTGCATGCGTAGGAGTATTTTCTGTTACAGTGTCCATGCGTAAGGGCCTGAGCGTTTCTCCCCCCCCCGCCCCCCGGCCTGATGCCTGTCTCCTCCCTGCCTCCAGGTACCAGATACACACGGGCCTTCAGCACTCCATTATACGGCCAACCCAGCCCAACTGCTTACCTCTGGATAACGTCACGCTACCTCAGAAGCTGAAGGAGGTTGGGTATTCAACGCACATGGTTGGCAAATGGCACCTGGGCTTTTACCGCAGAGAATGCATGCCCACGCAGAGGGGATTTGACACTTTCTTCGGCTCGCTCTTAGGCAGCGGCGACTATTACACTCACTTCAAATGTGACAGCCCTGGGATATGCGGCTATGACCTGTACGAGAACGACAACGCAGCTTGGGATCATGACAACGGCATCTACTCGACGCAGATGTACACACAAAAAGTACAACAAATCTTAGCTTCTCATAACCCCAGGAAACCTATATTCTTATATATTGCTTACCAAGCTGTTCATTCGCCTCTTCAGGCACCAGGCAAGTATTTTGAACATTATCGATCGATCAATAACATCAACAGGCGAAGATACGCTGCGATGCTAGCTTGTTTGGATGAAGCCATAAACAACGTAACCCTTGCTTTAAAGAAGTACGGTTACTATGAGAATAGCATTATCATATATTCTTCAGATAACGGCGGGCAGCCAATGGCCGGAGGAAGTAACTGGCCTCTCCGAGGAAGCAAAGGGACCTATTGGGAAGGAGGTATCCGTGCTGTTGGGTTTGTCCATAGCCCCCTTCTGAAAAACAAAGGGTCTGTGTGTAAGGAGCTTGTGCACATCACGGACTGGTTCCCCACTTTGATCACGCTGGCAGAAGGGCAGATCGATGAAGATATCCAGCTGGATGGCTATGATATATGGGAAACCATTAGCGAAGGCAGACGTTCTCCACGGGTAGACATCTTACACAACATTGACCCGATTTACACCAAAGCCAAAAATGGGTCCTGGGCAGCTGGCTACGGGATCTGGAACACTGCGATTCAGTCTGCCATCAGAGTGAATCACTGGAAACTACTGACGGGAAATCCAGGATACAGCGACTGGGTACCTCCGCAGGCCTTCAGTAACGCGGGCCCCAACCGCTGGCACAACGAACGCGTGTCTTGGTCAGCTGGCAAAACAGTGTGGCTTTTCAACATAACCGCTGATCCGTACGAACGAGTGGACCTCTCTGCGAGGTATCCAGATGTAGTGAAGCAGTTGCTGCGGAGGCTTTCACAGTTCAATAAGACTGCGGTTCCTGTTCGATACCCACCTAAGGACCCTCGGAGTAACCCGAAGCTGAATGGAGGAGTATGGGGACCGTGGTTTAAGGAGGATGAAAAGAAGAAGAAATCAGATAAAAGTAAAGGTGCGAATAAGCAAAAGAAGAACAAGAACAAGAACAAGAAAAAAGCAAATCGGAAAAAAGGGCAATCGTTACATTGCCGTTCACGTCTTGCTGGTGGATAGGCTCTAAGCACGCTCTTTTGCCAAGTCTAAGCCAGCTTGGCCCAGCTTTCTTGAACTTCTGACAGAACATACTAGAAATGCTAGCTCTGCACTACAGATGAAAGTTGTCATCTTTTAATTCTTTCTCTGATTTCACCAGCACAAGATATCTCAACACTCTGCCTTGAGTGTACGTAAACATCCACGTGACAAACTTTCTCCTCTACAGGATGAATGGTGCTCACCCATCACAGCCACATTCCAGATAACAACGGCGATAACACCTAATTTCAGTAAACTCCTTTTTGATGGACAAACGGTGGTTCCTTGCCTAAATTAGTCGGGATATGTGGAGAGTATGGAGATGTTAATGGCAGATGTTCTCAAACTGAGAGATAAGTCAGAGAGAGAAAGGAAAAACAAAACTTGAGAACTTCTGTGGGTCAGAAAGTGTTAGTCGCCAACCTATGACATCTTTCGATGCAGCACAGCAAAAACACGAAGCCATCAGAGTAACTTTTTAGAGGTGCTGGGGAGGGGGGCATGACAGGAGGAAAGCTGCTTTGAATTAGACTTTGTCTGTCTTACATAAATCAGAAGTATTTTTAAGATTTCCTAGATGTGCTAAGCTCCCCCCATTTGTAGTAAAACCAGAAGGTTGTTGTTCAACACACATGAACAGCTAGCACGCACCATGTATAATTTATTATAGGCATAGACAAAAACACATCACCAAAGTGAATGTAATATTTAAACACTTTAAGATAACTATACAACAATATCTAAAAGACATAATTTATTTTACAGCACAATACTTATTTCTCTTCCATTAAAACTTCAATTACTGGGTGATGCAAGGTACCCCTTTGGGTGCTAGGGTTGCTTGGGGTTTTTTCCCTTTGATTTTTAATTTTATTTCCACCCTATCAGTCAGAGTTTTATTTAACAGATCCACATCCTCAGAGTACTGTAAAACAAGAAAATGCTGTATACACTGCTAGGATGAGAAAGGAGAATGATTCAGGTGCATCATTTCATTATGTATTTGCCTCCAATTATTTTGAATGTAACAAAGTGATTATTTAATGTAGTAGTCACGTGAATATTGTTCAGTTTCTGTACAGAAGCTAGGCCATCTTTATGTTTGGGGGGAAAATTCTACTTTAAACCTTTTATTTATGTATCTATTAAAATAGTTTATTTTTATGGCATTCATAAAAGTAGCCTGCCTCTTTTTTGCATCAATGATAGCAATTCTGTCCTTGTTTATTTTAAACGAACTCAGTAAGCTTTTTTTATTACTATTATTTTTGGTGCAGGGATGATTTAATGACATTTCGCTTCCGAAACAGAAATTCTTCTTCAATATGTACATAATTTGAGACGTGGATCAAACTTTGCCCTTTTCCAAGGTGTCTGCATGGATGATTAATGGCTGTACTGACTGCGTGTTCGTAGTGATCTGTGATAATTGACACAATACATATGCACATGTAAGTTTCAAGATGAATTATGTTAAGTAAAATTGATGTTAAACAGCTATAACATATTTTGGTAAAATTTAAAATAAGCATGCTTTTCAACTACACCTCACTTGACTCGGAAATCACATTGATATAAATGGATTACAGTTGAAAAATTAAACATTCGTAAAATCAGCGCACACTACAATCTGAATCATCTCCAACGCCCCCTGACCTTTTTTGAAAAGAAACTAACTGCAGACATATACTGCCAAAACCTAGTAAATCACATCTTTTCAGCTATAAAGCAGAATAAAGCTGTCATTAACGAAAACTTAGAAACCGGTTAGTCATATTTTAGAGTTACTTTTGTAATGAATATACTGGGGAGAAGATAGAAATGGACTGCTTGAATAGTTGCCTATAAAGAATAATTATAAAAGGATGATGTATTTCTGCATAAGTGTTTAATATTGTCACTGTTATTTTTTCATATTGTGTGGTCCTTAAGAGGACTAATTAATTTTCTTAGAAATCTGTCTAGTTTTACTTAAGATCCAGACTATTCAATGAGTAATCAGGAGCTCAAATGTTCTCTAATTTCTCACTTTTTTTTTTCGATGTACCATTGATGTCCTTAACAGAAATAATAATAAGGTCTTGAGGTATTATGCTCCAAAATACGATGTATAAAATTCATGTCTTTGAGAAAATACATGTCTTTTTTGTCTTTGAGAAAAAGTGAGACTTTTTAAGTTAGTCTGGATCAGCTCTCGATACACAGGTATATGTACAAATTGGACAAAGGTAGAAATGATGACTTTTTATGATGTGCCTTTTCTAGTTTGGGAAAGAATCTACATTTCAGTAATAAACATTAGGAGAGAAGTGAAGGAAGCAGGAGCTGATTTTGAAACATTATACTGTCCAGTTTACAACTTAACATATAAATCATGATGTTCATGTTTGAAAATGCCCCTGTGTTGCACACTGAGTTCAGCATTAGAAAGAAATAGTAACGTTTCTGACGTGCCAAGGTCATTTTAAAAAGGCCAAAATTAGATGTGTAAGCTAAACTATACATAAAGAAGGACTAAGATATTTCATTTCGGTGTAATAGAAACAAGGCACTGTAATAAAGTGTTATCCTCATAGAATCAATGATCACCCTTTTCCGTGAAAGGTTTATGGTTGCTTTTGCTCTTACTGGACTGAAGCAACCAGAGCGCATTATTCTCTGACAACATTTTGTTCTATAATTATTTATATCTGTTCTCTCTCAGGCAAAATGGGAGTCCTTGAAAGTAATCGGTGCAAAGCAGAACAGTGGATCAGTTCTTGCATGCCTGTATATTAAATAAATGTGCCACAAGAGTAAGTGTTTGTAGAGTACACAACGGGAGTACGTTTTCTACGGCTGCACTGGCTCTTAGTGAGGCGGATTCCCTTGAAATTGATACTCTGATCTGGTATAGGGCAAAAGTTGGATTTGGAGCGGGTTAGAAAATACCCACAATTTGGAAGCCTTCCTGAATCTTTTGCTGAAAAGATCCTGATGTGAAAATACCGTGTTGCAATTTTCCTGTCTACTCTCATGCAATACTTCTTCTTTCACTCCCACAATACAGCGGTCTCTAGTTTTTGGTGATACCGTGTAGCTCTCCAACCTGACTTTCTGTTTACAGAGTTGTAAGTAGTTCATACACTCTCACAGCAGGATTTCACAGGTTATTTATGTCTCAGAACGTGTTACGTGCCCAATCTCAGGGAAGGTACGATAGGTAAACACCGCAAACAGTTCAAAAAAGCCTACTAGACTTACTGAAACCACAGTCCTACACTCCGAAGGAAAACCAACAGTCCTCCCGATTGCTGGGCAGACACAGCGAGGGAGTCATCGCTTCACTCAGGCTGATACATTTGTGCAAAGGCACTCTTGAAAACCAATTGATATTTGGCGTAAGTCAGTAACTGGTCTCTCTACCCACATTTTTAAGAGATCTTCAAAAAGGCGGGGGGGGGGGGGAGGAAAGGCGGGGAGGATTTACTTATTACTTTTAAGTTGCCTCAAGCCTTCTATTCTCCACGTGCTATATGGGTAGAAGAAAAAGGCAGGTCTGATAGCGACTCTCTGATCTGGTCTTAGTGACATCCACACCTTTGGGAGGACCAGCCTGAGCAGGGAGACAATATTTCTTCCTTTTCCATGTGTTGTTGATAGCTGTGATCCTGGATCATCATTTCTACACCAAGGCAACCTGAAGAGTGAGAAGGATAACTGCAGGGAAGAGAGGAAGAAAGAAAAACTTGAGAAAGAAAAAAACCCAAACCAAACTAGAAGCAAGAAAGCCTTGCCTTGTGATCTGTGCTCCCTGAACATAGTATATCATGCTGAATTGCTTTTTAAAATCTTGTAAGTGTAAAAAATATTTGTGTTGTCCTTTTCAGGTTTTCTCAATTTTATTCTAAAGCTCTTTGAATTAATTTTCTAATGGTTAGATAATTTTATCATGTTAACTCATTATTATTATTATTATTATTATTATTATTATTATTATTATTATTGGTGTTGTTGTTACTTAGTTTGACATAAAGCTGGAGACAAAACACTGCCCTGGCTACAGATAAAGACCAGTGGAAGAAGTGCCAAGAATGGTGAGTAAATCTAAAATGGCAGTCGTCTTGTATGGGTCATGTTGTAAGATGTGAGGGAAAGTCCATGCGGTTGTGAAGCTCAGTCATGGAATAGGAGTTATCGTAACTAATGGAGTCATTAGCGTCTGAAGACATCCAAAAGGTTCCTCCGTCTGCTGGGACATGAGGCTTTTTGGAAAGTGAATTAGGCCATTAAACCCAGCAACTCTCTCTTTCTCCCTGGAAGTAATGGGTGCTGATTGGATTTCAAGCTGATGAAAGAGCACTCATGTTTCCACCTGTGCAGGATTGCACATACACACTTTCACACAGCCATCCACATTTTGAAAGCTGCCTTTTGGAAGGAGCATTAGCTTTCTGCAACAGAAAGTGAGACAGCAGCAAAAGTTAGATGAGGTCAGATACTGGGCTGCAGCGTTTAGGGAATAAACTAGGAATGGACTTGCTGTTAAAATTTCTTTCAATTGAAGGAGCTTCAGGTTTGGTTGATGGCAAAGAATAAGAGTAGTTTCCACAATGCAAATAGACAAAAGAAATGAGTCTGTCTGAATTCTCCGTAAACTACGAGGAGATACTGAATTCCTCCCAGTGGCATTCTTCAGTGCAAATGGCGGTGCTGGATCTACCAGCTGCTACTCCAAAGGTGGTTCAGAAAATCTCTGAAGAAAGAAGAAGAAAGGAAGAAAATAACATATGGTATGTTTTATAGGATTTTTTTTTTTTCTTTCAGATAGTCTATGAACAAAGGATTGTACCTTTGCTGACTGTTGTTGTGCATTATACGCAAGTCCTGGAAAAAACACTTGGTAATTTTCAGTATGTAACATTCACAGACTAACTTTTGTCATCTTGCTTTAAACCCAGTGAATATTCCTCAGCGATGTTCAAGCAAAGCAAGTAAAATCTAGTTTACTTCATACTACATATACTATAAATTATACTATCAGTGTTAGGTCTGCTTTTCCAAAAGATAACGTTAGCTCAGAGGAAGACGCTGGAATATACAATATACCTGTTGACTACTGACTTAATGAACTGTACTCTCAGGACAGCAGTAACTTTTCTTTTGCTGCTCTCAATCTTTTATTTTCTCGTTTCCAAGAACAGGCAGAGAATGCGTATTCCCACAGAAAAAAAAAGAGCATAAAATTTAATTTAGCAGTTAGATAACACAGGCTTCACTTCAGCATTCCATTCCTGTTCAGCAGAGTACTCAATAACGTACTTCATTTCATTTCTGTGGAACATATGTCAAGGTCTTGATGAAGTGGAGGGGTTCTGTAAAAGGCAGGCTGGTGTGAAAATAGAAAAATGTTCTCTTTCCCTGCATTATGCTTGTTTTCACCTCTGCCAAGCAAGTTAATAATAATAAATGCAGTTAACAGCATGAAAGAAGATCTAATTAAGTGCCTGGATTTGAGTTAATGTTGCAACAAAGGTCTATTCCATGATATGGTTAAAAGTTATTTCATAAATTCCATTCATTTCAGTTATAATCAGGGCGACGTTGCTAAAGTTTAGCTTGCGACTGAAGTAACAGAACTGATTAATGACTGTTACTGCGAATTTCCATAACGAGTGGAGAACAGGGTCCTGAAATGTCATACCAACATAGCCTGAAAAATATTTTTTTTAAAAAATTCCTTCTAAACACCAGAGTCTCAGTAAAAGTCAAGTATTTAATCACCTAAAATTAGTGCAGGCCATGATGTTTGTTGTCATGCCCTAGATTTGCTCAGAAAGATCACTTCGGAGAATTACTTAGCAAGGCCATGTTTATTCCTCCTTTAAATGCAGCTTTGCTTCTGCTAGTTAAGATTAGCCCGTACAGAACTGCATGCAGGAGAAAGTCAAAGGGGCTCTAAAAGCAAGAACGGGTCTTCATTGTTAGTATATAGAGCGCGGTTTGGAAAAGGACATCACTAGTATCAGAATCCAGTACATTTGGAGAGATTTGCCAAAACCTAATGCGATAGATTAATTCCTTCCTTCTAGACAACCAAGATATATTTTTATTTTTTAAGATGGCTAGAGGAGGAGGGGAACCATGGCCCTGTGAGAAAATGAAGAGTACCAAGCTGTGACTGGTGTCATACACGGAATGAAGAAACTGCACGTTGCTTACGAGGAATATTTTGGGAGGGTGAACTGAATGTCATTAAAGAAATACTTCATCTATCATCATCTGTTTTTCTTCTAAAAAACCCCAATCTTCCAAGCTCTGAATATTGGCAAAACTTTGTGTAACTAGTAATGTCTTACCTTTGGGCAACCCTCTGAAGTCTTTCTCTGACAGCATACCATTTTTATAGTGATTGGTTCCAGTTTTATTTGGGTTTTCCTTAGCAGATTTCATTACATTTTATCACGCTGGATGGAGTGAATATAGTTAATGTTGATAAAGAGCATATTGGAGCTTTTTGGTCGGTGTTGTTTATCTTTACCAAATTGCAATCTCTTAGCAAGACCTATTTCTAATGTCCTTAAATAATTGATCTCTTATTACTATGTGTGCAGCTATGGAGGATTTGAAAATTACATTTACATCATCTCCCTTCCATTTGGACAGCAGAGGAAAGTATCTGCAGTTAATAAACGTTAACCTCCACAAAGAAAGGTTTGCCGAGATACAGAGGGAGCGCACAGCCCTGGCCTTCAGCCCAGATGACTTCAGCAACTCTCAACCTTTTGTCTTTAAACATGATTTCTTTGAGATTTTTACTGCCGCTAGATTTTTTTTTTTTTTTTTGCTTCTCTTTGAAAGGAAAAAGGCTAAATGATTAATTTTGCTTTCGACATCGGATGCGCAAGTCTGCTTGGAAACCTCCCTGTGTAGAAAGGCAGTACAAGAAGAACGAGAAGTGCCTGGTTTGCGTCAGGAGGAACACGCCGTGCTGCTTCCACTCCCACCGTTCTCCTCAGCCTCCCGCAGCCCCAGCTACCGAGTCATTAACGGGAAAGTCATTGAACTTTTTAGCATGTGAGTATGCCAAGATCCAATAGTTATCCCCAGATAATGAGCAAGTTCAGATGAAACGGTACCCTTTCTGGTTCCTGTCCTTTCTTTCCAATCTCTTTCTTTCTTCCACGCACTGACTAAACTTGTGGGATGGCTATATTAAAATCGGTGGAAGATTTTCTCTATTACAGATTCAGCAGGCTGAGATCTCACTGACATCTGTTTCCTTCTCGTCCGTGCCAGCAAAGACCAGCATGAGGACGGGTACTAGAAGACAGTCCTTGAAGTCCAGCTAAAATCATGTCTTTCTCGTATTAGTCATGGTTGTTCCTCGGAGGTACACAGGAAAGCAGTTCATATAACGTAACCCTAAATTCAGCTAAATTCATACACAGATAATAACTGTTTTCATTGTCCTGTCTGCTTATACAGTAGACTTGTTAAATATACAGTGTCTTGCTAAAGACACGAGCTTGCCAGGTTGCCATTTCCTACACTTTTCTTTAATTCCCATTCCATTACTCAAACCGAGTAAATTCTGTTTAACTACAAGGTAACCGTTACTTGAATAAACATGAAGAAAAGCATCCAGTTCTGATTTAAAGCAGAAAAATACGAAGAATCTGTTACTTTCCATCGTAAATCTCTTGCAATAGTTAGTATCTGAGTTAAAAATATATATGCCTTCTTCCTGATTTGATTTTTTGTCTGGCTGCAGATTCCAGCCTTATGTTATCTTTATCCCCAAGACTAAGAGTCTTTTGGCACCTGGTGCTTTCCTCGTATGATTGTACATCTGTATTCCAATCTTTAGTTTTTTTAGAAGCTGAACAGATCGGGTCCTTAGAGTCTAATCATTGTGTGGCACTTTCTCCAGTTGCTGAATAGGAGCTGAGGCTTTCTTGCACGCCTCCTCCAGTTTTTCAGCGGACTATGAAAAATGTGGACATCAAAAGTAAATACAATATTCCAGTATGAGTTTCACTCAAGCTATATAAAGGAAGAAATATCACCTCCTGAGAAGAAAGGAGCACTCCTCTGCCTCTAATGAATTGCGTGTCCTTTGTGACTCTCAACTTGATTGAAGGTTGCTCACCACTCCAACCGTTCTACCGGCACGCCTTCATTCCTTCTTACGCATACTCTCTGCATCCGTCCATAGCTGGTTTCAGTGAAACCTATTTTGTTGAAGAGGCTGAACTGCTATGATTCTATGAACTTTTCAGGTCATCTGCATCGCTTGGCGGTTGCCCTGTCCTCCTTGTTGTATGCCACTCCAGCAGCCTTTGCGTCACCTGCAAATCCCGTCTGCAGTCATTTTGCAGGGGCCGGACCCAATACTGCTTCCCGTGAAGGCACCTCCTTTTAATGATGACTTCTCATTGATAGCTACGTTGGAGGCCTACCGGGTAGCCATTGCTAATGCAGTTTGGTGTGTGCTCTGCTTGTGCTGTCAGAGTTCTTTTAACCTGTTGATAGCTTGGTTCAAGTTGCAAAACGGTTTGGCATCCAGGAGTCTGGGAAGCCTAAATCTCATGTGATGGCAGGTAGCTGTGCTGTTCAAACTCTGCCCTGCAGGCTGCGCTGAGCCTAGAGCATCCCCTGCTGCTTCAGTCTCGGGACGGCACTCCCAGTCGAGGAGCCCAGGCAGAGAACTGGCTGTGTAGTTTGTGTTTATTTTTGTTGCTGCATGCGAGGCGATCTTTTACTCCTTAAGTGTTGTTTATTCTTATACAGAAAAAAAAAAATAAAATAATCAAGTTTGAAACTGTCCTGGAAAAAGGATTTGATGTTTTCTCACAGCAATTCCATTCTTTGTCTCAACTTCTGCAGCCATTTACTAAAAGCCCCCTGGGCTAAACTGAAGATGAAAATGTATAAAATAAAGAGGATACAGAATAAAGGCTCTAATTATATTTTATATCCCAAAATACACTAACAGCAGCCATGCCTATAACGTCCAATTCAGGATAAATACGGACGCCCTCCTCTAAGGAGTAAATTTTCAAAAGTCACTTTTTCACATTTCATGATTCCAGAGGGCAGTCGCTGTTTAACTCACACTTAACTTAAATCAGATACATTACATTTATTCAGATATAGCCTTAGGGTAGCATGCATAACTGGAGTGTTTTAGCGGTTGCGCTTTCCCAACAGAACACGTTGAAGACCGTGTAGGTGAGTAATCAGTGCCATAAAATAGCTGCTCCTTTTCCATTGCTATGGACAAATCCTCATTCTGATTTTCCCGGTTCTGAGCGCGACATGCTGGTTTATCACTGCTGAACGGCGAAATTCACTCCGTCTCACTGAAACACTACTGTGATAGACATACGTACCTAGTTATTTCTTCCACTGTTTTCCTTCACTGCATACACGCTTGGTTTTGAGCAGTTTCTGTACGTTTACTAAAGCGACCCTCACAGTTTGCAGTGCAGGGCATTATTTCTGTCCCTGTTTTACACACAGAAGACAAGACACGGGTTGTTCCAAGGTGACGGAGGGAGTCATCGGCAGGGGCTGGCAAAGGCCCGGATCTCCTGAATTGGAGTCTCATGTTTAAACCATAAGGTCGTCATTCCTCAAACGCTTCCTCAGGTGTGCTCCACCGGAGTTCCGTGGCAGCAGTGTTTAAACCAGGGTGCAGCAGCAGCACCATGGAAACCTCTCGATTGCCTGCTTTAGCTGCTGCGTACTGAGTTTGGAGACGAAGAGCAGATTCGGACGTCCTCACCATCATCCCAGTGGAGCGGGGAGGTGAAGGTCACGTTCTAAAATCAGCTACTACCTGTGCCCACGGTTCAGTTGGGAGGAGCGGGGCGTAGGGGAACTCTCAGGCTGACTTAATAATTTGCATCCTAAAATCTTTTGCTGCATCCGACAAGATGAGTAATATTTTCCCTATGACAATATCAAATATATTTGTAGAACTGTCTTCTAATTCCAGAATTTATTCCCTCTGTAATTGCCTAGTGATATTATTTCCCCAAAGATCATTAATTTTATTATTTTTTTCCCACCAAGTCCTTTCTGAAAATGTAAACAAAAGTGGAGTTGCTCTGCAAGGGCATCGGTACTGCCGGAAAACATTAACAGCTTTAATACTGAAAATAGGACAGGTCTGAGAGTTTGTAGTTACCGCTGTTTACAGGTCCAGGTGAGATACTTACTGGCTTAAATGGGCATTTTGTGAATTACTAAGGTAGATGCGACGGCAGCAAACCAAAACTGCAATTTCTTTATTACGGGGAGGGTAGATGGAAGAAAAAACATTGTAGGTGTAACGTTACCAACACTCTCTTTTATTCCCAGAGGAAGGCATGTCGATGACTCTCGTCCGCATTGTCTCCTGAGATAGAAGACTCCCCAAGGTATGAAAGCAAGTTTCTAGCACTGTCGTTGAGATTTATCCATCCAATGCTGTAACTGTGTCATATTATGGTTCCTTAGCGTACCTTAAAGAAACAAAGAAAAACTTACTTTTTATTGTCTATCAAATGTTCTGCGTTTACCCAACGCTACTTCCACCGCAACATCTCAGTGATGTTTTAGGTATCTGCTATTCCTTATAATCATGTTAGGTTTCTCCTGATTCACTCGGCCCTCAATCTCTCATTCTTTTCTAGAATTTTGTAAGTCTTGTTTGTCTTTCTCTTCGCTTGCAATTTTAATTTATTTTCATTAAAAGCAGTAATGCTGTTCGTAATTCTGGATCTGCACTGGGCCTGTAAGCGTGTTAGTTTTCAAGCGATGCAGATATTTCCTGATCCGTAATACGCAATAAACAGGTTACCCTGTGCAACTAGATGGAAGATTAAATTGATGTTTTTGTTAGCTAGTTGAAGCACAGGCTTTTGCTAAATTATCCAGAATGCCTTTGCCTGACCATCTGTTTCAAACGGAAATGAAACTTTGGCTTTAATTATAAATCTCCTATGAATATTATTTTTCTTCTCTTTTCTAACCCAATCTGCCCTTTTGGAGATTGCTTGAAATCTCCCTGTATTGTATGAAAGGTGGGTGGGATTACCAGAGTGGCTGAGAGTGTGATTTTTTTTTTTTTTTTTAATTAGCCTTCTGTTAAGAATTTTAAATCTCTTCATGCACTTGCTGCAAGTTGAAGCAAAAATCTGTGTTACCAAACTGTGTTTACAAATTTGCTAGAAGATACCATGTTATGAAGCAGTCTAAGTACAAACATGTTAAACCATATGGAAAATCCGCCCCATTCTTGCTAAATTGTTCCAATGTTTAAGGACCCAGATCATTAAAAGTGTGCACCCTCTTTCTAACCGTTTTTTCTAATTTCATGGTCTAGCCCTCAGGTCATATTATAATCCTTTACGTTTTCCCCATGAAGGTGTGCGTAGATTGAGAGCAAACACCAAAAAACCCCTACATCAGGTGCTGCTCTCCAACAAAGAATTACTCATCCCAGTAAGGATTTGTCATTCAAGTGCTTTGTAGAATTTTTTTTTCCCCCAAAGAAAGGGTGAAGTCATTCTTTTTATCTTAAATTAGATGGGGGGCAGGGAGGCGGACAGGGAGAGCTCTGGGCTGGGGTGTCGGGGGAGTCCTTACTATTGGTGAGATCCTCTCTGGAGCTCTTCGCTTTCATCTTGTAAGGACTGGGAAGGGGAGCTCCTTTCCCTTCCTCTGGTAGAGTGGCTTCCTCTTCATTCACGTTGTCAACAAACCGCTCTCCATTTGGTTTCTTCTAGCTGGGTTGGCCAACACGCCCTGCGCATCCAGCACGTACTTTTCTCTTCCGCCTACCCAGTCTGAATCACACTACTGTCCTAACTTGCATCTTCTGTGGTGCAGGGCAGCAACTCCTTTTTATGACTGAGAAAGAAAAGAAAAACAAACCGAGTTACGCTTCTTGGCACATTTTCCAGCTCCCCTAGAGAACTTGGCCCTTGCTAGTCAGTAAGAAGACCTTGAGCAAGCAGAGGAATCTTTTTCCTGCCAAGCTGCCTTCCCGAGCAGAGGCCAACTTGTAGCAACGCAGTGCGGAGATGAGTCAGTGACAAATGGACTTAAGTAAACACTGTTAACTGATGTTACAGAAATTTCTGCCGCGTCTCCAGAGACAGCCGCATTTATTTCTTCATCCAAGAACCACTGAGATGGGGAGGTATTTGAACACTCCTAATTGAAATCCTAGGGTATGGTCTTCTCCTCGTAACATTTACCCCTGCAAATTTCAGTTCCTATCTCTCCTCATCATCAGCTGTTGGTGCATGTGATCACAGTGCAGGCCTACACGTAGCACTGTTTATGAAAAAGAAAGAGTTTAGCTCATTCTCTTCAAAGGATTTCCAATTTAGGAGGGTGCTAGATTACCTTTTTATCTTCTTGAAGGTATTTTCTCTCCAGAATGACCAGAGTAACTTTTATCAAAACGTACTTTATTCAAATGGTTTCATAAAATTCTTAAATTAAAAGCAATATTTTTTTAAAATAAAGATAAAAAGAAAGGAAAATGAGAAGTATTTCTTGTTTCGTGTAGCTGGCTTTCACTCTACAGAAGTTGATCCAGACAAGGCATACATAGGATACTTGCATTAAACAAAGACCTTCAATTTTTTTAGGAGAGAAATTTCTCCACTCTTCCCTCGTGGTCAGTCAGACTGTACTTGTTAGGACCATTCTAAATGTACATTTTGTACCAGTATAATTTGTTGATGTGATTTTGCACCAGTGTAAACCAATACAACATCTCCATGATCCCTTCTACAGTGGTGTAAAGGTGCTTTATAGTAACATCGCAATAGGTTTTCTTCCCCCTCCCACACGGAATATAGGTAGATAGACCTGTATGGGCTTCTCTTGGGGGCACAGATATTCTCTTTGCCCTCACAGGGCAAAGTGCCTTACTTTAAATTATGCTTGGCAGAAGGCAGAGAATCCTTCCTGCACCCTTTGGAAGTGCTTGACCACCGCAACACTTCTCTGTTGGCTTTGAGCTGCCTCGACCTGCCTGCCTTGTGATTCCACATGGTGATTTGTGCAACACGCCTCTCTGTGCAGACCGCCCAGACCTTGGATGCCACGTCCCACATTCTGTCATCTTAGCACTCACTGCCACTGTTGAATCGGCCCGCGTTTTTTTTCCCTGTATGGTTTCCCTCCACTAAGTGTTTGTACAGAAAGTGTATCCACACTAAATGTTTCATACAGCTTTTAAAGGAGCCCTGAGAAGGTTTAGCTGTTACTTTATAGAATGGCAGAGGCAAATATCTTCACACTCCTCCCTTTCCCCCTTCCCCCGTTTCTGTACTATATTCAGTGAGTGAAAGTGATTCACTGTGATTCATTCTCATTCCCTCCCAAGCTGTGTTCTTCCCTGAAAAGTACAATATTTCTTTTCATATTCTCCGTGAATACTGTGGCTGTGACTTCTTTCTCCTGTGTTTCTCACAGAGAAGTTTAGCAGCAGCTCCTGTAAAGAACAGGCACCTGAGGGAAACATGAGAGAAAAGCTGGTGTTACATCTGGAACCAACTCTCTGCACCTCTCGGAGAATAATATATCAGCTCTTGGCAAAAGGAAACACGCTCCAAGAATCGTTCAGCTGGACCTTAAAGTTTCTGGGCTATGAAATGCAGAATAATAGGATTAGAGAGGCAAGAGATGAAAGGTATCTACAGAGTTCTCTTCGTTTCCCTGCAAATGAAGGCGACGGCTTTACACACTCGGCCTCTGAGAAAAAAAATACATCGGCGACCGCACGGATATAATCGGCTTGTGTAAAGCAGGAAAGATGTTGATGCTTCATCCAGTTCTTCATCTGTGTTTGAATGAAGACCTCCAAACAACAGAAGCATTCGTCTGGATTTTTACGCCAGTAGATGGCTGTTTAAAACATGTATTCTCAATCACTGTCTCTGTGTATATTTAGTACGATAAAAGATATTTAGGCAATAGAAGATAAGCCAGGAGACTTGCAAGCATTATCATGTGAGGTTAGCAAAGTTACTCTCACAGCAAGGCAAATAGTTGCATTAAGCAACCTGACCCTGGAATCTGGGCACCTTTACTCTTCCATTCACGAATCTCCTAAATCGATGGCTTCCGAGTGTTTATCGCTAGCATTAGGCCCTCTCTATACATACGGCCCTTAGGAAATGAAGCTTTGAGTATTTGTTTCGGGTTCCAGCTGCTCTGCTTTGGGATGTGAGAAGTGTGCTCAGACTCATTAAACCTACAGGGCTTGGAAGCTGTTCTCGTGGTTACACCGCAGACAATATTGCCTGTGAGACCCAAGTGCTGTAACTCTTTGGCGTGAAGCACAGCGCATGCAAGAGTTCAGCAGCAGTTCCAGAGCCGACTCTAACACGTCTCCCTCTTTTTCAGCTGCTGACGAAAAGGTGCTTTTTAAAAAAAAGTCAGAAGTTAAACAGATGTCCGCGGAGAAGCCGAAGATGGAAATATTTCTCACGTGAGCAATTGCACACACACAGAATGGAGGCTGCTTTGGTAGGTTTCTCAAGAGACCAGCAACCTTTCCTACAGGTCGTGGGGAGCAGAGCTGCCTTGCTGTTTTCTGCCTTGAGTTTTGGGGGTAAAACATGATACAGTGCTTGATGTTGAATTCTTAAGCACATAGGGGATAAGGTCCTACAGGACTAAATTCCCCCAGGCTAAGAGGGGACAGTACTTTTTAAAAGGACGGATAAGCCAGCTATGCTACCGTGCTACTTCAGTTGCTTCCAACTATGAGTAGAGATCCAGAGGCTAGTTGAAATCCATGAACCGTATGCTTACGGAGTTTTTGTCTGAGAGGTCAAGTTGCAGTTGCCAGTAAATAGCAGGTAAAGTAGAAGCCGCTTCTGTGCCACTGTGGCGGGGAAATCAGAAGGAAATATTAAGTGGGAAATTATTAGTTGGTGAAGGGAGGGAAAAAGAAGGAATCTTTTCCTTTAAGCTTGCTCGTTTCTTGAATTTAACGCAGCTAACCTGAAATACTCTATTTCTTTTTAACTCTGCTTCTCGTTTGCTTTTGTATTGCTTTCATCTAGAGTGTGAAATTCCAAGTCACTGTGAAAAAGCTGCCTTAGGAATATTCTTGGCAATACTGCAAGCAGAAAGTACAGGAAACCACACAAGAGAGTTTGTTCCAGCAACACTGCCATCCACGTTTCACAGCTGCGAGGACATTCAAAGCAAATCTGAACACCGTCTTTTCCCTGCTACAGGACCTTGCCGAGGTAGAAGTACCTGGGACCGGAAAAGTTTAATTAAAGTTATGCCCCAATCACGACCCACTGAAATAAAGGGGGGAAAAATTAATCCGTGAGAAAAGTTTCACGGACCAACACGGGGGCAAGACAGTAATAACCCAGTTACCGCATGACAGGCTGGCCCCCGGGCAGAGCAGGAAGGCAAAGGGGAAAGATTATTAAGGGCAAACATTTCTCTGCTGTTTATTGTAGCCGCATTTGTCAAACATCTGTACGTGAAGAAGAGCCGGTGCAGTGATGACTGCTGGAAAGAGGAAGGTAGCGTTGTCTCTCCCGTTCGCCTCCAGCGCTGTTTTGTCCCGCTGCGTCTGTTCTAGCGGGCCGGCGAGGTTTTTTTAGGACATGCTTTTGGTAACGGATCATAGGTTAACTTTCTGAAAGCATATTTAAGTAAAGAAAGAGAGCGTACACATTTACGGGGGAGTTAACCTTTCCAATACTCTTACAGGTAGCCTAATTTAGCTGCTAAGCTTTACTGCACAGGTATATTGACTTCATCAGTGAATGAAATGAAGTCTATTACAGGTACAAGATCTTAAATATCATCTTAAGCTCTACACTCCATCTGAAAAGTCTGTGGGTTGGAAGGGGTCCTGACCGCCCCATTTTGACCAGGAGATTATTCCTCCGGAGGAGACACAATGGAGGAGCAGAAGGCTGTATCGTGAAGACCTGACCGCCCCTCGAAGAGGCCAAGCCACGTCGACTTTGCCATTAAAATACAGGGGCCTTCAGTGCTGAAACTCCGTAAGAATTCAAAGGGAACAAATGCGATTCAGAACCTTATTAGCTGATTTCACCCTGCGTTTAAGTGCTGTCCTCCTTGAATGACACAGAAACTCGGCTTTGGCTTGTATATACCGTGCTACAGTTTTCAAAGCTCCTCGGGGCGCCCCTAAAGGAAAGGTGATGCAGCCAAAGATATACTGAGACGTATACTGGCATAATTGCTCTTCTGTTTGGTTTTAATCTCAGTTTTGCTTCAAGTTTGCAATATAACTAACACTTTTTAAGTTCATTACTTTCAGAATTATTTTGCTTTTAGGTATTACTGACTTTTCTCAATTCTCTATTGGAATTGACAGATCTCTTTTTCTAATCCTGGCAACTGTAATAACCACGTAACCCTGAACTTGCTATTTAACCCACTTGCGTTCATTTAGGAAAAATCATCAGAGGCGTCTCCTACAGTTTAAAAAAAAATATCTGTATAGCAGTGTGATTGTGTATATGTGTAAACAGTGAGGCGTATCAGGAAATAGTTTATCAGTAATTTTATCCGAAATTTTTATGCAGAAGTCTGACTTACTATTTTCTAATATATAATATTGGAATAATGCAGATTTCACTAGGCAAATTAAGTGCTGAGTAAAACTTCTGTGCAAATGCAAAGATTTGGCTCAATAAATTAGAATGCTCTGCTACTAGCCAGAAAAACGCAGTAAATGGTCAAATGCTAGGCTGGTGAATTTATTGTAAGTGTCATCTCTAAGTAAGAATGACTGTTGATGGGCTAAAGTCTAACTGGCACAGTGTTCAGGAATTAAAAGCTGGCCTCAGCATTAAGAATAAATCACGTATAGAAATATAATTTTGGTATGGTTCCGTTCCAACTTTTGAGGACACAGCACCGACTCCAAAAAGGCATCCTGGAGCCTGTCCTTATTTTGTGATGCCTCAGCTCCAGTTCGATTCGGAGAGAAGTTAACTAATAGCATTTAATTACAGCCACGTCAAAGGCTTGTGTCAAACAGTGTAGGTAAGTCAAAACGGAATAAAAGTCAACTAATGTGCTTCTGAGACAACAGTTCCAAATATATTAAACCTAAGAAAATACCTGCGTGTAATCTTAAGGTATTACAGGAATAGGAGATATAAATTTCTTGCAACAAATGACTTTCAAACAGAAAATCGTAATCACGTAGAAGGGGAAAGCATTAACAAATACTTGATTGCACTAAATAATCCTCTCTAAAAATTTTCCTGATTGTCACGACCTTTTCTTTTTCTCACTTAGCTGATCTGCATGTTATGAGTTACTAGTTGAATTGGGTGTGAAAACAAAAACAAAAAACCCCCAAATCTTTCAGAATGACTTAAGTAAAAACAGATGACAGTTTGAAGACAGCTATGCTAGAACGACAGTATTCATTATTAAGGAAATAATACAGAGCAAGCTATATAGACCGCTGGGGAAAACATTGGGAAGAGGGAGTATACATTTTTTCCAGCTGTTATATTATCTTCCAAAAAACCAGTCACACACATGTACTATGTTTGCAGTAAAATTGACACATGGAAAAAAAAGGTCCTGTAAAAATTTCAGCATTCAAAGAGAATTATTTCTTGTACACTGCGCACACACACGCACAAATCACCAACAGTCAGCTTTTGTTGTTAATAGTAGCTTTCCTTACACTTTTTTAATAAATAAGTGTGAACTCTTTGAATTATGCCATATTGGTCAAACTGTTACAAAAAGAGAGGAATATCCTATGCAGTTATATTTTATAAAACTGAAGTGATACGGCAAGGAAAATAAGTAAATCTATGTGTTAGGGTAAAAAAGTAAACATGCGGTGTCTTTATGCCCTTCTCTTATTCATTTAACTTCAAAACCAAATTCTGTTCTTTCTCCTGTAGTATCTGTGCCAGGCGCTTCAGGACAAGACGCAAGAACCTACCTATAGCTTTCCACGCTGGCTCTCGCTGTAGTCTGCAACAGTTACGTATTGGCCCGAATCACTGTACGTGGCATTTAACATGATAAAAACTCAGTAATCTTGGTGTCTTTATAAATGTCTAGCCCCTCCTTGTGAGTTTTGCTAAGCTGTTGGATTTGGTGACTTCTGGCAGCGTTGAGGCCCGCAGTTTAGTTCGTATGCAGAGGTATTTTTGTGTCAGTCCTGGTTTTCACACCTTTAATTTAATTATCATCTTGTTCCTGGGCGGTGAGGTGCAGAGACAGAAGTTTCTGACTCACCTTCTTTGTTCGATTTACTTTAACTTACCCATCTTGTGAGGTTCTCTTCAGAAAGCAGAGCCTCCGTCTTTTCTGTCCTTGGTCGTACCAGAGGTTTTATAGCCCCTTAATCACTTTTGTTCTCTTAACCCGTCTGCTTCTGCAGCAGACTTCACGGTGCGAGGTGGCAAGCGCTGTACAGACTGGCTGCAGAGGGCTGCGTTGTTGCTTCATACAAAGGAATCACAACTTTCGTCTCATTTATTCGCTTTTCTCTCATGCATCCTACCGTCTTGCCGATGCTTTTTTCACAGCTGCACATTTTTCAGAGACTTCAGTAAAGTTTATTGTGAAGTATCAGTGAAGGTATGAAAAACGATTAACTGATTAGAAAGAGATGTAATTTACTAAATACATTGAAGATAAAAGAGGCTTAATGACCTTTTTTGCTCCCAGAGTGGTTATAACGTCGCAAAGAGGAAACACACACTTTCATCTTTTGCTAAGGTTTTACTTTTTTTTCTTTTTCCTTTGTCTTCCTTGTATGTAAAATAAATCATCCATGCCAAACATGACCGGTAATGGTGTAAGTACTGTAAAACTCTTAATCATACAATAGGCAGTGGAAGGAGAGAGCTACCCGGAGGTAGAGAGTGCCCTCAGGGCTTATTACACGTATCGAGATTATTTACTTTTGTTTTAGGAAACTGCTTGAGTGTCATTTTAGGTCACTTTGCATTGGCGTAACTGTCATGCTTGATTGGTATACGTATTCTCGTGTTAGCGATCGTACAAAATTATAGAGGTGTGAAAAAGATGCCTGGCCATTGCCTTATAACTACAGGAAAGGTTCGTTATATGCCATTTACATCACTGTGCCGTTGAAACCAACAGGAGGGCGCTGGGGCGACAGGTATCAGATCTGGGCAAGCTGCATCTCCTGTTAATAACGCTGGTTGCTCACTGTGACTGCCCGCTTCAGGTCTAAACCAAAGGCTTGGCAAATGCGGGAGCAAAGAGAATCCAGGTACAAAGTAAAAGCAGCATCTTAAGGCAGCAAAAGCTGCAGGCAGCGAGGCAGGATTTGCTATTATTAAGTGCAATGGCCAAGGGAATGAGTTGTAATAGGCAAAAGTTACCAAGTATTCGCACCCACCACGTACGGTAAATGGATTCTAATATTGTTTTCGTATGTTGCATCTAATCAGGTGGTTTTTCCTGGGAAGGTATGGGAGTTGTAGGTTGGGAGCGACGATGGTTTTCAACGGAGTCACTCACACTTAGTAGGAGAAGCGTCTGGAAAAACTTGGCCTATCCAGCTGAAATGCTGAGAAATTTCTAGGCAGGTGAGACGCAGAGGCACTCACAAGATTGTAAACTCTGATTCTGCATTACTAAAATGCGGTGAGACTTCTGTTTAATAGGTCCACCGTGGTCAAAATGCAGTTTTACATCTCTGGAAGCTTACATTCTGCTTTCCTACAGCAATACCTTAGCACTGCGCAAGAGCAGGCTCTTCCTGCCGGCTCAGAAAGCCATTTTACCTACGGCAAACATGATTGTCAACCCCTCGAAATAAACAGAGCTACAGATGAGCTCTGCAGACGTTGGATTAGGTACAAAATGCCGCAGTTTGACGTGGTTACCCATACGCTTGCAGAAAGACCGCACGGGCATCTCTTCAGTTTTGCTAAGAAACTCTTATCTACAAAAACTTCCAGTGTCTCCATTATTGCTCAGAAAGTATCAGTACGGTCTAGTAAAACTAGTGGTTTTTTTCGTAACTTGGCTGGAATCGCCATAATGACTCTCAGCATGCAATAATATTTTCCCCTTGGAGTTTGGAGAGTAAGAGTTAAGAGAGCTCAAATCCTTTATTATTCTGGGCAGCTGTAAAGGAAAGTATTTTGCATTTGGTCGAGAGAAATTACTTGAGCATGTATTTTAAATTGAAAGTGTTCACAAAACCGAAGTGATCTAAACTGAAACTATCATAGCTGTTCACAAGCTTTAATATTTCCTTTAATTTGATCAAGGAGCGGGGGAAATTATTACTAAAAAAAAAAAAAAAGTATAACACCCCCCCTAGTTTACTCTATTTGCACTTTTTTAGGAAACTGATCATTGTACATTTTATTTCTAGAAAGTGAATCAAACCCTTGTTTAATTCATGTAGTGATCCAAGTATTGCGACTGCAATGTTTTCTATCAAATTTTAGTGGAACTGCTATTGAGTTTATGTAAACTGTCAGGGTTATTAGGCTTTCTGGTTTTCATAGTATTGGTAGCTGAGTTGCTGAAGCCGAAAGCTATCTGCATGTAGCAATAGAGACAAGGTTCAAAAATACTTATAGTCAAGAATAATGCAAAAAGAGAAGTGGTGAAAGATATTATATAATACCAAGAATGTCAGAAACTTACTATGCTTATAGAAAGGGAGGGAGAATGAATATACAATTGGCGGCTTAAACGCTCATTTATTGCTTTGATTTCTGCATTTAAATCAAGCACGTATCTAAATGATCTTAGAGGTCTTTTCCAACCTTAATGAATAATGATTCTAAATACTGCTTTTACCGAGACTTAAGCATATGGGTATCTTCACTCACGTTACAGGCCGAGAATGTTGCCCAGAGCCGCAGGATGAATGTGCTGCATTCAGCACTTGCAAAAACGTCATGCTTTTCCTTCCAGCAGTGAGCGGCCCTGGAGATGTACTGATTCCATTTCTACCACAGCTTAAGTTTTCTCTCGAGTCCTGTAGTAGGAAACACGACAACGATGTTTATCTCCCGAAGAAGGCACAGCAAACGGTAAGAGCAAACGTCCATTCTGTCGGGTGGTAGCTATGAAAGTACTGTCCTACCCGAAATACCAGTAATTGATGTTTTCTGACTCGGTGTTAAATTTATCCTTAGCCCAGGCAGAGAGTCAGTTGCATTCTTTCCACTAGAGGCTGACAAGGTGATCTGCGTTAATTGTGCTTTTACTTTATCTCCTCTACAAACAAGAGGCAAATTTCAGCAGCTGGTATGGCTGTTCTGGTCCTTCCATTATTTACCTTAAAAAGAAAGGAGAGAAGGAAGAGGAGGATAGCCGGGGGAAAAAGAAAAGAAAAAAACAAATTTGAAGCTGTGGGGAAAATAATTATACTTTCTGAGTACAGCAATTCAAATGTATCGTAAATGGGGTCAAATAAAAATAAATGGTAAAGAACCATACCAAATCCCATGTGCGCTTACTGGTCTGTAATTTTATGGTTTCATCTATCTGGCTTTTTCTGGGAAGTACCCCATATGCCGTGATGATTACTAGTGACAGCTGTCATTCGTTGGCAGTTCCTCCCAAATTGCTCAAGGCGATCAGATAAACAAGCCCGCTCGCCTGCTATTACCAGTTCTTACTCGTTCAGTCGCGCGTTTCCCTTGATGTCAGGACTCTCTTCTCTGAGCAGCACACTCAAGTATTAAATTAGGAAATTCAGCCACGATTTGCGAAATCTTTATAGGCAACGAAGTATTGAGTCATTGAAATATTATGTTTCTACTTTGAAATATATACGTTCATGAAGTGTAAACATTTACTCTCTTACATATCATCGTTATTTTCACCCAGAAGCCTTTGCAACTTTTCTGTAGAAAGATCCCTGTGTCAGATGGGGAACGGCTACGGACCAGTTGTCTTTGTCTACCTCATCTGCCTACAGTAGAGGGAAAATGATAATGCTTAATATTTTTTTCATGACCCACCATCAATCTGTCACTTTGAAAAATAACAAGAAGTTGTTAAATTAATTATTCTCATATTGATTCCCCTTTGGCAGATTCATTAGACTATCCTATCCCTGCATAAAAAACCCCAAATACCGGTCTGGGTAAAACTTGGCAGAAAAATGCATTGCCTCCACCAAATGACTCATTTATATTTCATTGTTTTAAGAGGTTTCCTCTGTAAATATTTAATAGATGATGTATATATCTAGACGAGTATCAAAGCAGAAAGCTTAAAAAACCCTGACTGCAAACTTTCACGGTTCCTGATAAGATAAACTTTTTTAACCAGAAAGGAATTAACAGCTCACTCCTAGCACAAGCTGATCAGGTTTTTACAAATCATGAGTAACTGCATAAATGCTAACATCTGTCCAAATACTTGCCAATAACAAAAAGCATGAGTTAGTAAATGCTTGCGGACAAGACTGTAGCAGTGGTTCACCTGCGTTCTTGCAAATGAGTCTTACTATTCACATCCACAGTATTAGGCACAAGCTCTGTTATTTGAATCCAAATTGGATTGGTATCTCACGATGCAGAACAGAGGAGGTGACGATGTGTTTCTTCCACACCTCTAACACTTGACAGCAAAAGCCTTGACTGACTATTTATTGGCAGTTTCTTTCCATTTCAGCTGGTTCAGAGAGACCGGTGTGCTTCAAGCTTATCATTTACCTAGAGGATGAAGGCTGCCGCAAAGTAAGTACAGCCATAGTAGCTCAGAGTAGTGACCCAGGAAGAATCTCATGTGGTAACTGGTGCGAAATCTAAACATTAGACTTGTAAGCATGCAGGGGCCATCAGAATTAATTCTACCTGAGTGTAAACTGTTGAAAAGCTAAATCTCTTCAGGGAAGGATTCGTGAAAGTGCAGCATTCTTCAGGGAACCATGCAAATCTGCATTGCAATAGCCTGTTTCCTGAGGTTTCCTTAGGGATCGTAGAGAATTTATAGGAAGGCTGTATTTTTTTTTGTAGTTACACCGCCTTTTCCAGCTGCACAAAATTCCTTCTTGAATGACTACGTTCCATAAAAGCAATTACAGAAAATTCTGGGATTCTTGTTTTCATTTCCTTTAGCAGTTCTGTAGAGACAAACTTCTCTTTAATAAGTATAGAATCATAGAACCATAGAATCATTGCGGTTGGAAAAGACCTCTAAGATCATCGAGTCCAACCGTCAACCCAACACCCCCCTGCCCACTGAACCATGTCCCTAAGCGCCTCATCTACACGTCTTTTAAATACCTCCAGGGATGGGGACTCCACCACTTCCCTGGGCAGCCTGGTCCAATGTTTAACCACTCTTTCAGTAAAGAAATTTTTCCTCACGCCCAATCTAAACCTCCCCTGGCGCAACTTGAGGCCATAACCATAAGTAACCAGAGCATGCACGTGCGGTGATGGAGAATGCTGTGAATGAGCCTGCGTGTTTAATCCTCCTTTACACTGAGGATATTTGGAACATGCTGTTATGTTTTCATGCATGCTGTGTGCTACTCAATTGCAACAATGTCTGCAATTTCATGAGAAATATTAAAAAGAGCATAGAACGATTTACTTGTTGTGCGTGTGTTGGGTGGAACCGCAAAGGGAAATACTGGAAGCCTTCAGCGCGAAGACTCTTTGAGGACGGACTGGATCCCTAAGGCCATGCAGACCAGAGGTTTAATTTCTACTCTTATCTCTTCTAGCGTTGCCGCTTGGGAATGCGGTACTCTTATCAATACAGGAAAAAAAGGTCTTTCCTTTCAAAGCAGCAGCACAATAAAAGAAAGCAAGACCTGACCTCATTTGTTGGTAGCAGTGTTGAGATGAACTGCAGCTCTGACCTATTTCTCCTGAGTTACAATTACCTGCTGTAATGGTACCACTTTACTTTTTAAATCCCGGATTACTGTACTTTGAGATTTAGAGAACTTACTCTCTTTCTGGTTACGGAGCTTGTTACTTCAGGGGCAAGCCAGCATGAAGAATGAAAGAAGGCGCGTGAATGAGCAAAGACAAGGCATGTGATCAAGTCATCATAATGAATTTGTAGGTTTTATTTGAATGTTTTTATATATATAAATTTTATAATTTATTTATACAATTTTGTTTATATACACTTGTGTTTGTGTATACACACACACACACAAAAAATGTACTTCTACATCCGTATGTGTCCCCACACAGAATGATCTAAACTGAGGTCATGCGCTGAGGGATTTGGGTTTTGTTCCTTAGCTTGGCAGGCTGCGCTTTGCTGAGGTATGATCAGCCTCTCTATGCAACATGGGAACGATAAATATAAAAGACTTTAAGAAATCAAGCTCTTGCATATTCAGAACCAAACCCCTTGGTGATAGAAGTCAACATAGCTGCCTTTAAGTCAATTTAATACTTGCTTAAATCAATGGAAGGGAAGTGAATTACATTACATGAGGATCTGGTATTTATAACCTGATTATTTTTTCATTATTATTAACAGTGTATCCAACCTTACAAAACAAACTTTTTTTGCCTGAGTTTCATATTTATCTATGTCACCAAAATGAACAGAAAATATGTTCTTATGTTTTCCTCAAGTCAAATTTCCTCAGTAAATTTTCAGTCTTCAGAACACATCATTCATCTTTTTTTTTGTTTTACCACTCAGGATACCGTTCGCAGCATTCACAGCAACACTGCGCCGGTAACAAACGTTGAGTCCTGCCAAACCCAGTCACGCCGAAATCGTGAATCGGGTTCTCACAAAGCGTAGGATTAGCTCTAAAACTGAGTTTTCAGGGGGGAAAAAAAAAACCCAAACAAACCAAGAAAAACAACTCGCATCTTTTCATTTACCCTCTGCTTTCTCGCACGTTTTAAGCTTTGCCCCAAACCGTAACACTGACAGAACGCTTAACGCCGCGATTCTTACGCAATCGTGCGCCAACTGCTGTAACCGTAACTCTCCAGTTTCAACAAGAACAGTACGTAGCCCACTCAGGCCATTCGTTTCACACAGGTTAGACTGATTTTATTCAATCCTCTTACTTTCGTCTGCCTTCAGTTTAATGGAACATCGTTCCCTTTTTTGGTCACAGATCTGCTCTGTTACGAGGTGATCCAATGAAATGGTTGTTCAGGGCGTGGGTTTGCCCCGTCGCCTTTCACCCCGGCGGTGAGACGCGACGAGCACCGTCCACAGCGTACGTGAATTTTAAAGAGAGAAAGCCTTGCAGCGGCTGCGGAAGGCTGAGTTCAAGCAAGGATAAGAAAGTAAACGGTAACCTGAATTCCTCTTAGTGAGGGGCCTCGTTTGATTCCGGTGCGAAGTCGGCTGCTGTGAGAGGAATGGCGCTCCATGCAGTTCTGAGGAAGACATTTATGGCTCTGTCCCCAGAGGGCTGACGCGCAGGCTGAGCATCTGCTAGCATCAGCTAAATATGCAGGGGAGAACACAAGTATTTGGAGGAGCATTAGGATAAGCTTTGGCCGAGGCAGCTGAGAAAGGTGAAAAATTGCTGCTGTTATTTAAATTACTTAAACAAATTTTGAATCTTTTCCTGTCCTTTTCCGTCAAGGTAGCGAAGAGGCGATTCACACTCCACTAATGGAAAGGTTTGGAACAGAAGTGAACGGAAGAAATGGCCACGGTTTGCTCAAAAATGAGACAGAACATTTCCACGTCTGAGGGACGTTTACTGGGAACGTGCAAAAGGTGGGTGCGTTTGAAGTGCCAAGACAGTTTTGCTATAAAAATGAGAACGTACACGAAAATCTCCAACACTAACTATAAGAATAAAACAAACATTTTCCTTCTTCTCCGAACAAAACAACTCCGAAAATACATCAGAACAGGCAGGTGAATAATCTATTCAGGCTTGGTTCTCATTTCTCCAGGGAATTGCACGTACTCGTTGAACCTTGTGGCTCGTAGCATAGCCATAACATGCATTTCTTAGATGGGACTTTTCCATCATTTTCTTCTTTTTGTCTACATACAAATTTGTTGTGGTAGCAAGATATATACATTAAGATGTCTTCCACGGTATAATCAATTACACGGTTATTATGGTTCTTATCATAATCAATCACTTTGTTTCCCAATAAAATACATAGTTACTTTCAAGGTCAAGACAATTTATAAATGTCCAATATTTAACAATTACTCTCTCTATATATATATATATTCATATATTCAAGTAAAATTCCTAATAACATCAACAGAGATCTTGATAAAGCCTTAAAATTGTGAAGCTTGTTATAAAGATTTCATGACGGGTAACAATTTCAATTAGAAAAAACATACATTTAACCCTGTCGTCTCGTTGGACCAAGTCTTGTCAGAGACATTCAGAGAATAAAACGGCCTGTATTGTCAGTCACTCTGTAGGCGCTGTTGACTCCAGCTGAATACAGTGTATTACTCCTTGCACGTATTCAGAATAAAACACAGATATCGAAACAAAGGTTGTGGTGAAGGTTATAGCAACGGGAAGCATCTTCTTAAGTTTCAGTCCTTCAGAAGTATCACCCGTGTCCAAATCAGACAGGACTTAGTCTGAGCTAAATTTCACCCACCCTTTCGCGTCTGCTACAAACTGTACTCTTCAAGTCTGTTATCCTCGGGATACCACCAGCAATGCAACAATCTAATAGAGACAGACAGACGGACAAAAATATATGTATCCATTTGTATAGATGTAATAGAAGTACTAATTCTCTCTTACATGATGCAATGTTTAAATATTAGGTAATGTTTCTAGACCGTACATAAAATTCTGCATTATGAAGTGTATCCCATAGGCATTTTTTCAGCTGTTTATCTCATCATCCGAGAACAGAACGCTTTGCTACAAGGAAACTGCAGCAATAGCAATTCCTTGCTAAGAAAAAATATAAACACATTTTTTACAATGTAGCTTAATTTATTTTTCATGATTAAAAAGTTAGAGTAATTTACCAATTGTATTTTGACATCACTACGTCTGAAAGACAAGAGCAGATGAACTTATAAAGTAGTAAACAGTTTTCAGAGTATGAAATTTTGACCAAAACAGGGAAAAAAAATTGCAATTAACATTTGAAACCTGACCAGTTCTGTAGTCAAATGTCGATTTAAAACAAACATGTTTCAAATCTGAAGCACGTGTCCAGCTCTTCCCTCTTCTCACCCTTTCCCTGCTAGCTCAAGTGGTAGATTTGGAAGAAGATGAAATAAAATTTCTCTTCACCATCTGTTACCTGACATTTGAAAAAAGTCATTGTTTGACCAGTAATGAGACGGTTAGCAGCATTTGGGCTGTAAATCATCAGCCTCTAATTTGCAAAGCCGGTACATTTTTAACGGCAAAACAGATAATGCCCTATGTAGAAATAACCACATCACCCAAGATACAGAGCCTCATCCAAGCATTGAAATACAAAACAGATGGAGGAAACCTTCCAAGGGAATATACATAGGGGGAAAAATTGCTGTGAAATATAAGGAAAGAAAACTCTGCCAAGCTCAACAGGATCATAGAAAGCGTTAATGACCCAAGGATTATCTTTTCCAGAACGAAACAAAAGACGCAACTATGAAGAAAGATGTTCTCCTAACACAAACATCGAATCAGAAAATAGTACCTATCAACATGGGATTATCCTCGAAAGACGAAATTGGAAAGGATTCCCCATCCTAGTTACATCAACTTTCTAAGGATCACGTTGAGACAAAATATCCCAAAGCTGACTTGACAACTTCACAGAATAAGGAAAAAATAAAAAACAAAAACAGATGTTCTGTGTTACGGGAGACTTCATATTAATGAATCATATGCTTTATATGAGCAAAGGACAAAAAAAAGGACCATCTGAAGGTCACCAAATAGATCGCTGTTGTGCTAGGCATTGTGAAAACACGGAGTATGAGACAGCTCCTGCCTCAAAGAGTTTAAGCTCTACATAGAAATTGGGTGGGGAAAGCGGTAGAATGCCGAGTCAAAGAGAACAGTGTTGTAGCAGTAAAACCGACGGGCGTCGGGGCTTACTCCCTCTGCTCCAGGGCGGTTCACCTGGGAAGGGACGATGCGGTGCAATGGAAGGGAAACGAGAAAGGGAGAGAAGACTGGGACCACCGCGGAGGGCTGACGAGGAAGGGCTGTGGGAATCGCAAAGCAAGGCAGAAGGAAATAGCTGACCTTCGCCCGAGCTGGCGAGGGTTCAGTCAGGGCTAGAGAAAGTTTGCCGAATGTCCGGAGTCCTGGCTTTTCTGGGCGTGCGGCTGTGCCCGGGGCTGGGGCCTCTGCCTGGCTTTAGGCTCAGGCTTTCCCAGGGGATGCGTGATGATGAGGAAGGAAGGTACTAGCTGGGTTCCTGCCCGGCGTGAACGTTGTGTTAATCCGATGACGGTTATAGGGATTTGTGGTGCTACGATATATCAGAAGACGATGGCTAGATGGACAGGCAGATGAAGATACATATATTCTTTTTGTTAGCAGAAACAGAAAAGGTAGATCTCGTTGACTGCAGTAGAATGTGATTTCAACAAATGTAAACAGCATTTGGGTAAGAAATCTGTGAATAATTTTTGTTGCTGCTTCTGCATTCTGTGTCATTCGCTCATAAGAGATTACTAACGTGCCTCGAAGTTGTGGAAGAGTACAGGCTCTGAAGGTCACACTTCGAAGCCTGCGGAGGTCCCCTCTAAATCCACCCTTTCCACACACCTAAGGCACATATGAATGCCTCTTGGCGTTCTTACCTGCTGTACTACGGGGGTACAAACATACCCTCTTGCATTATTAGATTAGCAGATCACTAATTGTCAGCACCTTATAAAAAGAATTCCACAATGACGAAACATTTGCGTTACACAGACCACAGGAATTTCTACGCGTGTAAGCGTGAACCAGGCACCCTGGACATAAGAAGTGGCTGTGTCTTTCTGTTATTGAACATGAGGGGCAGTCCGTGCGCTACCCGAGTGAAAATGGAACATGTTTCTTCTTCAGACATCCAAAGCGAATCGAGCGGGAGGGGGGAATAAACAGATCTTTGCCCTTAGGGCTGTGTTAAGAAGGCACCAGGACCCGGTGACTGGCAGAGAAAATGGCTCTACAAGTGGGGGGTCCGTTCTTCGCGACAGTCACCTCATTCTCCTTGTGTGATAGAACGCTCCGTAAAGGATTCGTTTTAGCTGTTTGGCTCTGGGCAGAGAAAATGTAGTGCGTGAGCTGTGTAAAGTCATAAACTGTTCAGAGGGGAGCTGTGCTTTGCTTAATCACAGTATCTAAACTGTCTCTTGCTCTGAAAGAATAATTTTCTACATCTTTTTTTGTTTGTTTTTACTTTCTACCTTGGCTGTGGCTCTCCTCTCTCCTTCCTCACTGCAGTTTTTATTTGCTTGCTCATGGGGGAAAAGCAATAGGTAAGAAAAACCTAATTGAGGCAAGATTAATGCAGTTCCACTGAGAATAAGGAAAAGATTTACTCCCTCCCTTCCACAGATGTCTTGTTAGGGACTCAGCCTCGCCTAACATATGTACTTTTATTCATTTACTTCCTTCTCGTCCTCTGGGAGAAGCCTATCTCATGTAATTTATTGACTTGGCTGCCTTGTTTGTATCCATGTTAATAGTCAGATGTATTGAACGCTCACATATTAGTCTTATGCTCAGATGCGAGTGAAGGGGGCTTATCTATGTTGAAAAATATGTACATTTGGCTTGCCGCAACTAGGAGTTACTGTAAAGAAAATGTTGAAATTGGAGCCTCTGAGCTGGCAAGAAATGTAAAGGTTTGAAAGAGTGGGATCCAGCAGAGTCGCTGAAATAAAGCATCAAGGTCAGAAGAAATGGGCAGCCTCGTGATCCCGCTCTATGGTTTTCTTTCTCTTAGCTGACTCTCGCCTCGGGCTGACGACTTCAGCTAATGCCGACAAACATTAGCACGTGATGGAGGAAGGAAATATTTATTTTAAATAACTGTTTGATGAAAGGCTGTGAGAGGAGACGAGGAGGACATAGGAGTCCAATTTAATTTATATATAATTGACTCGGGCAAGAGGAAGGAGCTTGGGCCAAGCACTGCGTGTGTTGCTTTCTTGCTAACCTTGTACTGGAGACTCTGGTATATCAGAAGATCCTTTACAGTTCTTTCTGGAAAGGACAGCTCTGAAGGTCACCCTGTGGCATCACTGTAAAATTTTACTCTGTCCAAGGGACAGACCCTTGCATCGACCCAGAGAAGGAATGGCTTTACTCAGTGTCAGATTCAAAAACCTGCCGCTGACGTTAATAAGCTCGAAACAGGCACTGGGCCTTTTTACCAGACAGCTGTATTTACTGAAATTGTCTACAGTTTTCTATACTCAAAATGACATTTTCAGTTTTGCTTTTCAGGAGAGGAAGGCTGCTGTTCCTTCCCCTCTAATATGCAACCTACCCTTGATATTTCACGACTTCTCACCTTGCCGAACGTGTAACTCCTGGAAGCAAAGTGCTTTTGGGGCGGTGCGGGCGATACTCCCGTTACTGCTTCCCAAACTGGTCTGAAACTGCCACGGACAACGTAGGGACAAAGAGTATATTTTAAAAGCTTTCAGTGTTTCAGCTCTGCTTGCCACACACATGTTTTTGTGCCCTTTGCCTCCCTTTCTTTAAAGTGCAAGTTTTCCCTTATATTCACTGCTATCACTTTCTCCTCCTTCTGTTTTGTGGATTAGCCCATGCTGGGGAAGGAAGGGTGTGCTGTTTAAAGGAGCAGCCTGACTTCCAAGGAAATGAAAGTAGCAGTATTTTTCTTGCTTTATTGTGACTTTCATTTCTTTCAAAGCCAGGCTACTTTTTAACCTGCAGTTTTCTTTCTTCGGCCAAAGCCTGTGGTTTTGGGGGCACCTGCTAGAAGTTTTTTTTATTAAGTTCTCAATTGTCTGTCACTTTGGCTTAATTCTTTCTCTCACATCTCATTTTGCGTAAAATTGGTTTTGGCTTGTAAAACTGTCTCATAAACACCAACTAAAATATACCATTATTCAGTGCTGGAAATGACTTTTTGAGTCTGGGGACTCTTCTATAATTTGTAGAAATCCCGAGGCTGTTTCAGTAGTAGAGGCCTGAGGCTGCCATCAATCTATAGATAGGTACTTACTCCTACTCTTAGTGCTCGAGGATGTTCTTGTAGCAGAAACTAATGATGAATTCCTCTTTGCGCTTCAGTTTGTAGAGCTTTGTTCAAGACAGTAAGTGTCCGGTTTGTTGTCATCTCGGGACATGAGCACCCACATTTTTTATAGGGTACTGATATAAGTTCCCTTTTACCCACTTGATTCTGGCTCCAACCAGTGATTTAACAGTTCGTTTGTAAAGAACAAAACCAAACAAACCAACCCCCCAAGCCCCACCAGATGCAAGTGATACTAGCTAAAATGGATGCATGCTAACCAATACAAAATTCCAATTGTTCTTATTTATCCACTGCAATAGATTCAAAGTACGCCTTCACTTTTGCTAAGTGATTCCTTGATATTTTTCTTGTCATCTTGACTCCTGCTAAGTGATTTTTGCTATCTCTTTCCTGTTTCTACTTTTCCATTCCGTGCTGGCTTAAGGGTCTCCTTACGAGTATACCTTTGGTTCACCCTAACGTGAGAGCTATCCAAGACGCCTTAAAACTTTTTACACAGCCAACGGTGCACTTACGGATTTTCCCTTTTCCTGTGGGACAGGGAGGATTTCTAATAGGATCCTTTAAATATTCTTTTCTTCCGTGTTCGTCTGAGCTCTCTGAAATTTTATTGGCTGATTATGAGGCCATAAATGCCGATGTGTGCTATTAACGATACAGATTTGCCTGTTAGCTCCAGAAACGTAACACTCCTGCCCACCGACCGCATGTCCTTCCGCAAGGAAGACCATTCGTACTCCTGCTGGCTTACTTTTTACTGCAGACTCGAAAATTAATCTGAGTTCATCGTAAGACACGCTAAACTCTCTCAGGTTGGGATGCTCAGCAGTCCGTGGCCGCCCATTATAAACCTCTGCACTCCAACCCTCCAGGTCAGCCTTCTGAGATACTTTCCGCACAGCCTAAAACCAAGTCCAGGGAGCAAACTTGCCCTGTGCATCTCTTCATTCCCTTCAAAACTCCTACTAGTCAGTCTGTTTGCTACGGAGTAATTTTCTATTATTTGTTTGATTTCCTATATGAGCACACTGATCACATTTAATACCTTTTGGGGAAAGCAAATGAGATGGTAATTTGGGAGTTATTTCCAAACAATGATGTTCATTTTAAATAAGAAAATTCTGCTGCTGCAGGGAATTAGCGATTGTTTTCAGCTCATGAATAATCAGTAGTATTTGAAAATGGTTTCCACTGATCCATCTCCAAATAAAAAAGTGGCATTTCTCCTCTCAATCCGAGATCAATGCAGAGAATTTATCTTAATCTTTCCTAAACTAACAGTTGCAATCAGGCAGTTGGCAGGTCGCAAATACCGCCCCTGGGGGGGTTGTCATGACTGTGAGAAAGCAATTTTACTGCTCGACAAATCACCAAGAGATGTTTTAACCTTAGCAATTATTTTTCTCAAGGTCAATGACATCATGAAAGGAGCCAGAAACGTATTTCTTTGGACAACTGTAAGCAGAGATTGCTCTTGACCTTGATATTTATAGGGTCCCAACCATCAAGAGGCTCGCAGCAAGAGGTTATATGGGTCTCCAGAGCAATCCTGCCAGAAGTTCGGAAAAGTTCCAAAATACCGATAATCCACGATTTCATTGTGCATGGCTAATTGCTTTTCCTGAAAGAAAATCTCACATGTTTGGCAGGTACCTTTGTAACAAAGAGATAGCAAGGGTTGTAAATCCCTGAACAGCTATTATTGCACATAACTTATGTATATCTACCCTGGAAATACAGTAATATGCTGCTAAAGTCAGAAAAAAAAATGGGATTTGGGGTCATAGTATTTCATTACAAGCTGTACAGCAGAAACTTGAGACTATTTTTAAGAAATGATTAGTTAGGAAATATATCAGTATGATATATATCAGTGTGTATATATGCAATATATATATATACAATGAAGTGGTCTACTAGTTCACTAAATGGAAAAAAACACTACATAGATTGTGTTTTTCTAAACAAAATGGGGGACAGAAACACAACCATTTCCCACAGAAACAATTTCTTTCTATCACTGTTCACGAGTGAAAGGAGAACACAGGTAAGAGGAATAACTTTGATTTATCAAAAATCTGCTCTACTCTACTCTGCTCTACTCATGCCACAGTCCAAAGCCGCTTTTCTTTCATGGGGAGCAGGGAGTCTCCTCTTCTGGACTAAATCCCCGTTGAATCTTGGCTGTCTCTAGTTGGATGTCTGAGCACCTGGTTTCCTTCATCACTCGGAAACAATCATTTGGAGATAGGCTTGGCTTGATCTTACTCAGGTGATGGTTATATGGGATTTGTGGTGCTAGAATTTATCAGAATAGATATAGATATAAATGCGTTTTTATATTTTAAGCAGAAATAGAGAAGGGCTGGTGAGATATCCCCCCAAATAATAATTATAATGAGATTTAGACATGTAATTATAAGTAATACGTAGAATTTGGCTTTACCGTATTTGAGAAAGAGAAAATCGAATCTGAGCAGCTGCCAGGGGAAGATTCGAGGATGACGGGGAAAAGGAAAACCTATCTTCTGATCAGAGACTAAAAACAAAGACTGAAAGTGGATGCAATTGCACTCTCAACACAGAAGTGGAATTAACAGCATTTGGGGACAAGCTTAATGGAAATTAAAGGACAACGTTGGAACAGAACAAATGGCTCCAAGCTGAAAATGGATATGTATAGGCTGGATATTAAGCAAAGTTTTCTAAGTGTTCATGTTGTATTGGCATGGAGCAGAATTTTAATCCAATTAGCAGAGGAAGATGAGAGGTGAAGCCTGGCCGTATAAAAGACTAAAATGGCCCAGAAGCATCCTTCTAGTCCTATACGTTTAACTCCGGTGCGTGGCATGCCTAGAACAGAGACAAGGCCTGTAGGCAGGCTTACCTGCAAAGGAATCGGGTAAGAAAAACTGGAAAGAAACCCGAGTAGCTCATGAATTTCTTGCTGAGATTTCCTGTTTCCTCAGATGTCGTCATCCACATTGCAATTCCGTAGATTCAATCCATTCTGCGCATTTGCATGAATCCGATCAAAAAGAAACAAACTAGCAAATACTCAGTTAAGCAAGGGTATTTCTAAGTCAATTAAAGATGGGACAGCGAGCAAATACAGAGTGTTGCTGATGGCACGAGATAGAACCCCTTTTGTTCTACACGCTTTGCTCTCATCAGCCTGTTTCCCGTTTTCCCTCTCAGAGGCCGTTAATTTGGTAGCCTGAGAACTCATCTTCTGCATTTTAGGTGGCAAGCAATCTTTGCGTTTTAGGCCACTCTAGATTATCATAATCAATTTATTTGTGCTTTTTCAGTGTAAAATTTGTTAGAGATAATCCTTTTTCTCTTTTTTCCCCAAAAATATATTTGAAAAATTCTATCAAGAATACTTGGATGATTCTTTGCTGGGAAAAATTATCTGAACCTTTGTGATGAATATAAAACTCATAAGCTGAGAATAGTCCTTTATACAAATATATAATGACTTTATAAACATGTTTTTCTGTACAGCAGCATCCTCAGTGTTTCTTCAATTATTTCCTATTTTTTATCAAGAAAGACTAAGCCTTTTCCTGGCTCAACAGGAAATAGAGCCCAGGTTTCTTACACTGTTTTCTATTTTTTTAAATATTTTTCTTTTTTTTCCCTAATTTTTTTATTTTTCGTTTTTAACTAAAAATGTTGGCCACGAGCTTAACATGCCAGTCATCTCTTGGCTTCGGAGCTGTTGCAGGGGTTATCTGTTTCCTACGTGACTACCCTTGCAGATTTGCACACCTTTGAATTGGACGTCAACTGGATTATTTTCTGTGATCCAGGATTTCCTACGGGAGCCCATTCATTCCCTACCACTATCTTTCTAAATAAGCTCTTTCAGTTTTAATGATGACCAGGTAGTTTTCAAGCTCTCAGCAGATAACCTCTCCAGAAGGCTTGGCTGGAGAGCCGGCAATTAATCACAGGCAGGACTGAACCCAGGCTCCCCTAAAAAGCCAGCTTCTCCGTGATAAACTCATTACCTGCTGGCAGCATTTAAATTCTCTGGTCACAGCTATTAAAGCCAGAAGAGATCAACAGATCACCGTGCCTGGCTCCCTCCATAAAACAGACCATTACGTTTCACGCAGTCACCTCTGAACTAAGCCTAGCAACGCGGATACGATGAAAATACCTTTGAGAAGAGCGGCCGGTGTTGTCTTAGGAGCATCAAAAGATAAACATTCGGCTCTTGAGCAGTCTGCCTCGTGTTTAATCATTAGGGAAGCTGGGAGGTACTTCTACCTTGAATCTCCCTGGCTCGTATTTTTCCATTCATTGGCTTACGGTAACTTAACTTTTCAACTTGATAAAAAATTTCAGCTGACAAGCAGTATCTGTAAAGCCCGTAACTTCAACTGTGGCATTTGCTTCTAAATAATTTTCATAAAAGCATATGCTTTCCTCCTTTAGAGGCACATGCGATAACTCCCTTACGAGTAGTTAAATTATTAAACGTATTCATCCACCTTAAAAAAAAAGTCTGAAAGGCAAAGCAAATGTGCTATACTGGGAAAAATACTAGGGACTTACATTCAACCCTACCTGTTAAGGACAACACGCTATGAGAAAATGCCTAAGTGTCAACCGAAGCCCTCTCCTTATTATTAGCACGCGTCTTTTTCACACCAGAAACTTGTAATGTTTCTGTGAGCTTCCCAAAATGTGCGTAATTGGTAAAGCCAGCACCATTACCGATACTTGGTGGTTTTAATCTTTCTTTTTCGCTTTGAGAAGAAATGAGTAAACCTTGAAAATGACTGCAGGAAGGGCAGAGAACTGCATAGAACTCTTTTGCTTTAATCATCTAGAAAATATCTTTTCCTCAAGTCAGAGGTTTCAAGGTCAAATAGGTGTCTTCTTATTTTTCAGCTGAGATGGGGAAGGTGATAAAAGAAACGATGCAACTAGAGTCCCGTCTCCACATCCTGAAGTAAAGAAGCGACCTTACATCAAGGATTAACTTACTCTTTTACAGACGATGGGTGAGTTTATTCATAAGCTATTGTTGGTCACGCTTCCAGAGATGCTAAATTAGAAATGCAGATGAGGGCTGTACTTTAACGCTCAGGAAGCAGCCTTTCTAAACCCTTTGGCAGGGCTGTTGAACTAAACACAAAGCTTTTACCTCTCAGAATCTCTTGGGGCATATTAATCCTTCACTTGCAGGTTTGACAGATGAAGAGCAGCTTGAATGGTTTGATATTTTTTTAATCGCGGCTGAAATACTGCCGGTGCTGTACACAAAGCTGATAAAGCTAGCATCAAGACACCAAAAAGCTTAAGTGATGCCTCTTCATTTGCAAGAAACCCAGCTGACCTGCTGCTGCCCAGAAAAGTGATGGCTGAGGCCGAGGAGCAGCCCACCACTTGCAGTTCCCACTAACAAGCCCGTTAGTGATGGCTGGCAAACAAAACCACTGTGGAATAAGAAACGAGTTTGTCTAGGAGGGTAAGCCAGGCAATTACATGCACAGACGTGACGGCTACTGTGGGCTACTACTGCGTTTTGCCAAACGCGCAGCTGTAACACTGGCTAAAGTTACCTTTGTACCAAGAGTTCAGTGAACTATCGAACGAGCTATTTGTGAAAGGTTTCCTTTACAGAGACGTCTTCTGAGACACAAGGTAGCTCTCTGTGAACGGGAAAAATTCACGTTGTCCCCTTGCTTTCTTCCCATCCCCTCCTGACTATTGATATACGCAATATATAATACGTACTGTTATAAAAGTCAGCCGCGCGTATGGTCTGGGGGCGGCACTGGACTAGGCTCCGTGCTCCGATGCCTGCATGTCTTTTCCTTCTGCCGCTGCGAGAGACAAAATACGGGCTGGTCGGGCTGATGGTGTGACGCAGCAGGGCATTTCTTATGCTAGTTTGATCCCTCAAATCCTTATTTATAAAGCAATCTTCTCTCATATAAGTAGCTTTGAGCACTCAGGCAATATAGGATTTTTTATCTGAGCATCAGATCCACGTTTGCTATAAAACAAAATGGGTCACAGTCATTTTTCTGTAAGTCTCTCAGAAACTCGACAGATCTACATCAAAGGTGAATCTGGTTCGCTGGGTTTAAGTGGGAAGCCTGCTTTTCTATGCCAAGTACTTTGCCAGCCATTTTTAAAGCTTATCATACCCAGGTATTCTACACAAAAATGACACTCATTTTTTCAGCAAAATGGGAGAATAGCAGCCTCATTTAATGCAATCCCTGCAACGTCTCTTTTGAACCTCAGACAGGATTCAGAGTTGTTCAGGCTGTTCCAGTTCTGAATGGCTTACCGAGTTTTGAAAATCTGTTATTCAAATCTTTCTTTGCTTTTAGTTTAGTTTTCTCCCCTTTTTTACATGACATTTGTCAAAATCAAGGCAGTATCTTTTAAGGTATTTTCAGAAAGAAAACGTGACCGCTGTTTTCTACCTAGTTCTGAAGTCAGGAAGACAGAAATATGAACAGTGGGCATGAAGTCGGGCGCCGGAGCGGCATTTAGTTCTGTTCTGTTCTGTAAGCAGGCAGAGAGGTAGTTTTGTGCCACGAGGAAGCTTTCTCTCCATTAGATACCGAACGATACCATTCCATTAGCGGCAATATCAGATTTTCAGGCTGCCATTTGTACCTTTGTTCATTTTCACACACTGGAGTAGTGAAAGTACAAGAAGTGCTGTAATCTCACCTTAAGCCTAACCATTTTTCCTCCACTTTCCCACCAGCAACCCGAAAGAGCCGTAACTTGCTTCATGCAGAGTTAGCCATAAACGTGAAAGGTGAAGAGACCACATATTCACCATCATTGTACGCAAGTCGCTTGGGACTCTTGTGTATTCTGCAGGTATATAAATGTGTAAGAAAGGGCCAAATATATCAGGAATCTCATTGAAATGGATGATTAGCATGTGAACATGCAAAATTAATACGTTGTCACGATAGCAAGAAAAATACAAGAAAAATATCTATTGTTATACTTGTGCGGAACACTACAGATTATGTAGGGACATAAAAAAAGAGTTCACGTTTCACATTTTCGTATTTCAGTTTTACAATTGATTATTAACTTTAAATAGCTTACAGGAAGCGAGAGGAAAGCAATAACATGGATAGGAGGAAGAAATTAAATGACAGACCGAAGGAAAACCATTGTTAGTGACTTACACTGTATGGTTCAATATGCCCATGAAAGAATGTGTGTGTTCTTTTTGTATTTTTAACTAACTCATGTAGGTGGCTCTGGAAATCTCTCTCTCTTATTTTTTTCTTTTTTCTTTTCCCCAGGGAGGACGTGTATCTGTAGGTCAAGTAAAGAGGGTCTGAAGAACAACTACCTCAACAAGGAAGCAACGCAGAAACAGAAACCTGAACCAATATGCAGTCGAGCCCATTAATTATGCAACTCATTTTGTACTGATGTAAGTAGATCTTTAATCCTGAAGTAACTTGTGCCTAGGGAAAAGGAGTGGAAGAGACTGTTACGTCCCTGTAGGCAGCAGCTGATGGGGGGAGCATGACACAGTGAAGAGATGGAGAGCATGAGAGATGCAAAACCTCAAACAGTCTGAAATTCAGGAGCGGTGGAGATACCCAAGGAGAGAATGTGGACCTCAGGAGAAGAAATTATTTTGGAAGCACGTACATATCTGAATCTGACCCACCTTTATATGGGTGGGTGACCCACCTTTATATGGGACATCTGATATAAAAGGAAATTTCTGTGATGAAGAGTGGAGGGTTGTCGTCAGGCCATGGAAAAACCTCTTCACGAATTTATTACTTCCATGTTGGAATTCAGGAACAGAGGAATGTAAGGTCAAACTAGCTCACACGCTGCAACTCTTCAAGTAGTTTTTTTTTAAAAATAGAAATCATGTCTGGTCTCTCCTCTTAAAAAAAAAAAAAAAAAAAGTCTTGTGCGGAAAGTTAGAAAAAGCTCCGCATCAGATTCTGTGGTCAGCAGCTCAAGCAGCTTAATACGATCAAAACTCCAGTCGAGTTTTCTCAAAAGAGAGTTCAGATTCCTCTCTGTATGTGTCTGCTCGAGTGGCTGCGGCATGACAAACGTCCGACCAGCAACAGCCGACGTTATGAAACAGCTGAAATGGAGGACAACGACAACCACCTTTGGGGTAGAACTCCAGCTGAGCCACAGTAAAACATCGCCGTCGCTGGAGAATTAATTACATTATGTCAGTCAATGTAAACACGAAACATAATACCAAATTGTAGATGCCATTCCAAAGAAAAAGACTTCAAACAGTTCCTGGCTTCAGACTACCTTGGTCTGAGCTCTGTCTCCGGCAGCCTTCTGTACGGGATGCACATAAGATATATAGGTACCTACGAGGCTCGCAACAACAGTCCACGGGGTCCGAAGGTCTCCTGTGAGTCCGGAAAGGCAACCGGCATTTGAACAGGCAGCAGCCTGGCAACTCATCAACGGCACATTACTCTGCGTCCCATGAATCTCCGTGAAGTTCATTTATTCTCTTCTAGCGTGAATAACTAACGTGAAGCCTCTTCTTGCCGGTTACTGTAGCGCTACACAAAGCGATTTAGATGTGGAAGCTGCTATTAATAGCAGCAAACAAGTTACTAATTGGATTGTTATGTAATGGCATCGTTATGAAACCTAGTCTGGGTTTGAGACCTTCTGTTTTCTAAAAACAACATTGAAAACCCCAAACAAATCCACGGTTAGCAGTACGTAACACGGAACAAAGACTAAATAATTACCAATCTTTCAAAACTCAAATAGGATTAAAAAGAGGGGGGAAAAAAAATCACTTCATTTATCTGGATTCTGGTAGAAGTGAGGTGGAAGTGAATCACTCAACAGATCTGCTGTTCAAAGGGATACTTTAAAGTAACTTTCTTTAATACCTGCCCTGCAAATACTGACAAAAAAATCAAAAAGTGGCCTGTTTCTGCGACTTGTGAAATCTCAGAAAGTTTTTTTCTGTTTTAAAAAATGGGCTTTGAGTATGAACCGAATATAGCTTAAGCAGAAAGAACGACTAGAAAATATCTGTGACACGCACTGATACAAATCACGTACTAGGATTAGGCACAGATCTCTACTTTTGTAAATGACAACACAGATGTACCTATACAGTTTGACATTTTTTAAGTAACTTTAAAAAAAAAAAAAGAGAGAGAAACAAATGGGGATGACATTTTGTTCCCTGCCGTACAGAAGGAGAGAAAATTGCACTCCATTAGGAGAGAAGCTTTCATCTGGGGTGGCCCTTTGCAGTGCCTCTGTTCTTGGTTATTCTGAAGGCTGGGCATCACTAATGCAATGTACAGCACTGGGAACTTCTCCTCCTGATGAAACCCACGTACTGTCCTCTAGCTGTGAGGTTATTTTCCTTTTGATACATCAAATGCAGCAGCATACAGAGCCCGTAAGAAGAAAGATCCCTCCAGAGGTTTGTAGTTATATGTATATAATAATATTTAAAGAGATGAAAATTCTTGGTCAACACCGCACAGCTCTAATGCCTCTTGGTTTAATCTTTGACCATGAAATTACCTGTCAACATGCACGGTGCCAGCAACTGTTGTTTGATCAGTGTTATCTATAACCTTTCGTTGCCGAGGTAAATCAAGGCTGTCACTCCAGAACTGCTTCCTTAACGAAGGAGCCCGGGATTCTCACACAGGCAATCTAATGAACACTTCAGCTGTCTACAAACACACACCCTCGTGTTTGTGCGGAGAAATAAGCGCAGTTGCTTCCAATTGAGTCACCTCTTAAATTTCAGGAAGCTGTGAGAGCGGTAGCAGCAGCGTGGGAGGAAAGCAGGGTGCGGTGGCAGCGTCGTGACCTGCACATAAAGGAATTTAGCCCCCGCCACAGAGAGTGGGTACAGCAGCGCGCACCGTCCTGCAGGAGCCAGACACAGCCTACGTATACACAGCTATATGCACGCCATCACATGGATTGCCTCTGTCATCTGCAGCAGTTTGGCAACCGGTAGGGTATTTCGGGTTATGCTCTTTTTTATTGCTTTTTATCTGGCAACAGATACTACACTCAGCCACGCTGGCTCCATGTTATTTTCCACTCCTTGTCATTTTACATTGTCTAGGTGATGATAAAAACCCTGATTTATCCAGCGCAGTACGTTAGGAAGGGTTTATATCAATAAAGGAAAACTCTACTTCAGTTCCTTCATTGTTAAAGCACCCCGAGGAAGCAGCCAAAGGGCTTACAGAGATTTGATGCACGATGTCCCAGCACCACAGTAATCACAGCAAGCATGCCTAAAAAGCTGTGATAACTTAGGATTCAGCAACTGTTGAAAGGAACAAGTCATTATAGAAACCAAGCAGGAATTTGGGTGGTCCAGATGTCTTCCACATGTACCCAATTAATTATCAAGAACTAGAATCGCTTATCCATTATATGTGTGTGTGTGTGTGTACGTATATATCAGTATGCATACATATATCCCTCTCTCCAGACTATTAACTTCATTAGAATATTTCAGAATATATATCTCTCTCCAGATATATTTCGTCTCTCTCTCTCTCTCTCTCTCCAGACTATTAACTTCATTAGTATATTTCAGAATCACAATATGGCAAATAATACCCGAATCTTCTCCTAAAATAAAGTATCAGCATGCTTTCCTACTCCTACACATCAGATGAAATGAGTTTTCTCTTGAATGCATCTTTTCACTGGTAGTATAGTTTGCCTGGATTGTTACTGCTCTTCTGCAATCTCACTTGCGGGAGGAAGAAGAGGGATATAGCAGCTCCTCCGAGTAGTAACGCTATCTCGTATTTCTGTTGTGGTAGTACCGAAGGGTTCCAATGGGATACAAACTTAACTTTGTCACCCATTTCACTGTAGGACAGAGTGCGTCAGACCTGCAAAGTTCACTCACAGTCCTATGATTTCTTAATTCTCGATTATCCTGAATTTATACAGGCATAAATTTATACTTTTACAATACTTCAAAAACTTCTAAAATACTTTAAATACCGTCTAAATCTTTAAATGCTGTTTACATTTCAAATACCCTAAAAATATTTGAAAGTTACCTTTAAATGATGTTTAAATATGGGAAATTTTTTCCTATGTCTGATGTCACTTTTGCCCCTCTGTAATAGTGTTTTTTCCAGCCTTTGCATTGCCTCCCTGCCGTGACAGTACATCTAGCTACAACCTGCTCTCTGTATATACCGCTGATCGCTGTTTTTCCCAGGGTATGGCAACCCAAGCTTTCTCGTCGGTGAGTGCATGTAATTATTGTCTCTCTGTTGTCCATTAATACCTGTTACCGTTTCCTGCTGGCTTTATATAAACTTCATTTCACGTGTCGGTCACATCTTAATTGATTTCTGGCATTTTATGCTGTGATGGCCAAAATTCATGAGAGAAGTGAACGGACCAGCAGTTGCCAACGGTAATTTTGCAGTCAGACTACTTGTTTGCACGGAGAAGTAGTTCGTTTGTTCGTGACACCGCTTCGACGCTATTTTGGGAAGCCAGCTTACAGAGTGTTAAAACCCCAAACTGTTCCCGGGCCTTCTGGTATTGTCGTTCAAGGGAAGAAACACTTAGCTAGGTCGTGACTACAGCGTGACTAAGGCTGGGACAGAAAAGCCTTCCAGGGTGATTAAGCTATTTAGGTGCTCTTTTCTCCTTTGTGGTACTGAGCCGTGGAAGGTGGACTCACAGAGGAAAAATACGAGCTGAAGGAAAGAAGGTTTTCCAGTGGAGAAACCGAGAAGCAACTTCTCTGCAAGATATCATCCAGGGAATACCATTTTTTTGTTTTCCTCTGGATTTTACCAGGTCTTTTTTTGGTTTTTTTTTTAATAAATGGAAAGACCTCCCTGCAGTTCTGAATCAGAAAGATTCTCTAGATAGAAGTCAGGATGGGGAAGGAGCTTACCTATAGCTTGTGTCAGCTGGAGGAGACGGTGTTGAATATTCACGTATCGTAAGTGAGGGTAAAAACCAGACTGTACACAAGTAATTCCCGTTGTTCTTAAACTACTAAGCTCCTGCAGTACAGGCCGTGGCTGTCATTGCAGTTCTGGTACTGTTCTATGCCAATCGCCAGTACTATGAGGTGTGGTAAAATGTATTTGGGGGGGAAAAAAAAAAAAGAAATAGGGAAAAGAAAGTTTATTAATTCTGGTGATTAATGTGTTAAATCTGTATTTACAGACAAAATAACTAGTAAAGGTATGCATAAAGCATAAATGAAAACATTGCATATGTCTAATCATTACTTGGGGTAAGAATCACACTATATTTCATAATAATTACTAGAAAAATATTTACTTGAGCCACAGCTTAGATACAATTAAGGGGATGAATCTAATTCAGCAGGTTTCTATGCCCTGTATTGGCCATCAATTTTGCTTGAAATGAAAATGATAGCAGCACATCCATCATATTTCAGAGTTCCGAGAGAAAAGCTAGTCCTCCAAGTGTGAAAAAATCCTTCTGGTTATTTATACAAGTTATTTAGTGATAATACGTTGAAAGGAAGACAGTGCTGTAAAGCTGATAAAGACCCAGGCTGAGTTAAAGTTCCTTCCTGTAACACAGCATTTCCGAAAGCTATTTGCAACCACCTTGTCTGCTAGAATCTCCGAAAGAAGGGGTGTCCTTCCCAGCCGAGCCTGGCGAGCCGCAGCCTCCGAGCTTCTCAGATGGCGCTCCGCCGCTACGTACGCGCCCTGACATCGTACCTGCCGGAGCCAGTTATTTCTTACTCGCTCTTTCCGAACGGGCGCCTAATAAAGCTGCCTATTAATTCCGAGCGCGGCAGAGGCTCGTGTATGGCATTGCCTTCTGTCTAAGGCCACCCTTTGTTTTACTCCATTCGGCGAAGGGCCACTGCACGGGACCTGCTCCTGTCCCTCTCAGCACGGACTGGACTTGGGCGGCCGTAAGGGAAAGGCCTGCCTGCCTTCACTCCTTCTGTAAGCTACCAGCGCTGCTTCGGAACAGCAAAGGTGAGCAGAAAAAAACACTGAAATCGCTGATTTTGCCCCTCACCTGGAAATGCTCTCGTTTGGTCAAACGTCCCGCTGTGAAATGCCTCTCTTCATTTCAGGCAAGGGGATGGTGAAGACACTTGCCCTCAACTGACCCAAACGTAAGCAAGAAGCAAACGCTTTGCACTTTAATGTGTATCTGGAGGGAACGTAGGCAGAGAACTGACGGGATCATCTTTAATTTGCTCAATAAACAGAGAACGGTAAAAGATGATTACAGAAGCCTTTTGTACCATAAAAGCAGGGAGCACAAACTTCACGTTACATACAACTGAAACACAGCGGCCACATTCGCAGCTGCGCCCTTATCAAGATCTTTCACGCTACAACAATAAATGTCCTGTGGAGCTGGAGATAACACGGTAAAGGAAATGTTGGGAAATGCCGGCACTCTTGCAAATGATTAAAACAAAAACAAAAAGAAAGAAAAGGGGGTTTCTTGTATTACCCATTTACATTTTGCAAAGTAACTCCACTTGAAAAGGAAACCGAAACTTCCCTTACTCAAATAGTTTTGTTCCAGTGAACTGATTTAGGCAATTTGCACTTAATTCAAGGAATCATTTTTACTTGATATTTTTTGGCCAGTAAATAAGAATATATTTGTTGCTCTGAGTATTCTGAAGTATGCCGAGTGCAGCGTGTGAAGACGTAAGAAACGGCATTCTGACAAAGTTAAATTAGTCTACAGGCTAGCTGTTTGGAAGTTATACATATCTTAATTCTTATTTCCTTTCATTTTTCTCTTACTATTAGCACTCCCTGCTGTCTAGGTCACGAAACCAGTTACTGCATTTCTCCTCTACTTATACTTAATGCCTCCACAAGTCTTACAACTGTGTTTTTCTCAAAAGTCAGCCTTCTTCCCAGTCAGCACTGTCTCAACACTAGCCTATGCACTGGTTCTTTCAAGATCTTCCCCTTTTCTGACCAAATCTTTTCTCCCCTCTTCGGTTCAATCTGTCCAAACTATTGCCATCAAAATACTTCCCTTTTCTCACCACTCTGAGAATGCTCACCTACTTCTAAAATCTCAACGTTGACTTATTTCCCCCATAAAATTCAAGCCTGCCTCTTTCCTCAGCTCTAATTAACTCCTTTACCGCTCGGTGCTGGCCTCACCTCCTCTTGGAAAGCCTTTTCCTCTCCAGGGCTGGGAATGCCTGCGTATGGGAAGCAGGGGACATTGTTATTAATTTCCTTCTTTAACTTTCTTCCTCAAAAGGATGCTCTGAATCTAAAACGTATGGTAGATGAAATTACTTCGAGTCACCCCCCTCATTTGTTTTAGGAAATGCCTGAAAATATTTACAAAACAATCGCCAAAAAGCATTCCGCAGGAAGAGTCGCCACGACTTAAATGATTGCATGCAATTTCTACCAAATGAATAGAGACGTCTTGGAACTTTTATTATATATCCTCGACCTTCGGTCCCTGGCTAGACCAGCCGAGGGTTTGCTCCTCGTTGTGATAACTGGCAATAATTATCCAGCAGGCTTGCGGGTGACTTAGGAATGACTGAAGCCCGTCGTATTACTCCCATTCCATTTCACTGCCTCCTCCTGTTCCGGTTCCTACGGGAGCCGTGGTACTGCATTCGTACGACCAGCATGTAGTCACGGTGGGTTTGTAGCATTTTGGAGCTGCCTGCATTCTCTGACGCCTTTACGGAGCTTGCTTAATGCAAGGGGAGCACAGCAGACGAGCGAATGCAGGCTCCTGTGTTTTCTACTTCATTTGTAGGCCTGTGAGCTTCTATGGAGTATGTCAGCCGAGATCATAGTTGATTCATAATCTTGATGATATTGAGGTTGTCACAGCCAGCTTTTCCAGATGCATATATTTCTCTTGAATTTAAATGACAAGGTAACATTAAAATCGGACCTCTTGCCACGCCAGAGAAATGCATGTATTTCTCGGAGTCTATCACCGCTGAACCAGAAGTAACAAACCCCTGGGAACTCTGGAAGGAGATATATTTATCCTTTCTGACTCATCCAATCATACAGGGCTCAAGGCTGGTGCTGAAACTTCCAGCAACATTTGGAAAGCAACCACAGCAATCAATCAAACAAACAAAACCCTCGAAGAGCGGTAAGAGGAAGCTACAGAAGCACATCGGAGCCAGCACTCACTCGTCAGGATGTCCCTTCTCCGCTCCTTCAGCTTCTGCCACGCATGCCACCTCCTCCAGCACACCACCTCCAAAATTGCCGGGCTTTTTGCTCGCGCTTTGGAGGCCTGACGCCTCCTGAAACTCTGCAAGTTAGGTTGCAATGACCCTAAAGCCACGTCTCAAATGATTGATCTGCTTGTATTTGTCAAGACTAGTTTCCCTGAAGTAGTTCAACTGCTCCTGCACGTGAAACGAGCATTGTCGGTAACAGATCTATACCCTCGTACAGACGGGATTTCCTGAGCGATTTTCCAAAAGTGACTTGAGTTTCTGGGGTCCGATCAGGTGAATTTTGTTGTTTCTCTTCCTTTACCTTTCCTTGGAAGGAGCTTTGTCAACGTGATGTATCTCCCTGGCATCTTACCTACGGTTGATTCTTCTACGTGGGAGATCTCTTTCCCATTCCTCCTCAAAGGAGAGTGGGGAGGAATTTAATGAGGTCTGGGTCTATATGAGTTTCAGAAAAATTTGTTAACAGTTATGTCTGTATTTGTCACATCTACGTTTCAGACCAGGCAGTTTTTTGTTAACGTTGGCAACTCCGAACAAAGAAAGTCTTAAAGTTACTAAATGTAAACTATGTTAGCCAGCTGACGGGGAGGAAAATCCAGACCACTTCAGCGGCATCCTGGAATCATTCAATTTTAATTCTTGAAATTAACATCAAAGATACTTTTGCTGCATGAAAAATTTTCATCATTTTGTTTCTTTTTTGTGCTTGTTCCTCACTGTACCGTCCAACTGCAGCATAACTGTGCATATGGGTGCGCACCCCGCTATATAGTTACTGACAGCATTTGGGATACCAGCTCCTGGATGTTGGACGTAGCAAATATGGATAAGCAGTTTACAGCCTAGCGAGGTCTTACGGAATTCGGTCTGGGGGCTTTTCTGGCTCTAGCGCCCAGAAGAAAAGTGCAGCCTGGAAAAATCTTTTCTGTCTTCCTCTACAAAGTGACTTTTGAGGTTCAGCAGTAATCCTGGCAGACTGTAAGCTAGCCAGTCTGCTTAAGAATATTTACAGCTCAACTCGCCCAAGCTGTTCTCTTTACCATGTCCACCAGGTGATCTACTGAAAACAAGGAAAAGAATGCCATTAACTTTAGTAGCTACTGGGATAAGTCCTTACTCAACTCAGACGGGAAGGGTGATTTGCCTACAGATAAATATAACTGATGATGAAACCAGTAATAATCTAGCTGGTCAATGGCTCAATTTTGAGGAGGAGAAGTATCCCCTTCCCTTTTTTAAAAATATATTGTAACTATGCAGTCATGCTCCTAAATGTTAGAGTTCGTAATACCTTTACTGAAGCATTCTGGACACTTTCAGTTAAACACTGGTCTTTCCTTAGAGCTGAGGATTCAAAATGTTATTGTTTAGAACAGCGGTGTTTGCTGACTGTGTCACTGAATTCCCGATTTTGGCATCCCATTGGCATGGTTTCAGTCATTAAGTGCGTAAGAGAGCAACCTTCTGCACGCTTTTCTGCGTTCTGCTCTTCCTTCTCACCTTCCAGTCCTTGCTCCATCCACTAATTCATTCACAGCTTGAAGTATCTTTTTTTTTTTTAAGAAGAGCTGCGTAAAGAATGTGACATTTTGTTTGCTAGGAATTCATAAAAAATTACTCAGCTCAAAACTAAAGCACATTAAAAAGAAATCACTCCCTTCAAAAGCATTATTTTAAAGGAACATTCTTAATTAAAAATACCTTCAAATAAAAGAGAAGAAAAATTTATTTTGTAAAATGCTGAGATGAAACTTGTATCTTATTAGAGCATTCCTCTTTCCTTTCCAGTGCAAACAAATGAAAGCATCTCAGTTTTGCTGAGCCTGTATTTTTGTCCTTGACACATACACACACAAAGATGAAAAAAAAAACCCAAACCATTAATTTTTCACCTAGTTCTCCCTGTAATGCTTCTAGAGGTAGGAGTTAAATGGCCAGCAATGCCTGCTAGTCTGTCAGGAGTAATGCTTTTTTAGGCCAGAGAGAAGTCTTGGTCTCCTGCATACCAAGAGCGTGACAGAATCACTGAGCTATCAAATCAGTTATTCTGCCAACATCTTTCTGGTTCACTGAAAAGTAAATTAATCCTACGTTAAGAGTGCTCCAGCAGGAGAATAAGAGCGAGCACACACACTGCCATTGTCAGGTAGTAAGCTGCTTGCCAGGAGTGTAAATAATGGATAAATAATTAATTTTCTTTGGGGAACCTTCAAGGATCTACTTCTCTGAGTGCTTATGCACACATGGTGGAACAAGTGCAGCAAGGGATTGAGCAAGATTGCTTCCCCACGGAAAGAAAACAAGCCCTAGGTCAGGTTGCTCAGCAGGTCCACCACGGCTCTTTACGACCCACCGGAGACCTGGGATGTCTGGGACTGGCACCGGTTTCTGGAGTCAGCACTGGGCAGAAGGTGTTTGGGAGGGAGCTGCTCCAGCAGAAGACATTAGGACACACCATCATCGCTTGGAAATTACAGGCTACAACGAGTGAGCCTCTGGCACGCCGACCGGGTGATGTTACCAGTGCTTCTGCCCCCTGCCCCTGACTTTATTTAGGAAAGTCCAACAGCTCCGATGAGAAAACAAAGGGCAACGAGGCTGGTGAGGGGTCTGGAGAACAAGTCTGAAGAGGAGCGGCTGAGGGACCTGGGGTTGTTTAGCCTGGAGAAGAGGAGGCTGAGGGGAGACCTCATCGCTCTCTACAACTCCCTGAAAGGAGGTTGTAGTGAGGTGGGGTCGGTCTCTTCTCCCAAGGAACAAGCGATAGGACGAGAGGAAATGGCCTCAAGTTGCGCCAGGGGAGGTTTAGATTGGACGTGAGGAAAAATTTCTTCCCCGAAAGGGTGGTTAAACATTGGAAGAGGCTGCCCAGGGAAGTGGTGGAGTCCCCATCCCTGGAGGTATTTAAAAGACGAGTAGATGAGGCGCTTAGGGACATGGTTTAGTGGGCATGGTGGTGTTGGGTCGACGGTTGGACTCGATGATCTCAGAGGTCTTTTCCAACCTCAATGATTCTATGATTCTATGAAAAGAGAGAGACAACATGGTGCACCAGATAATTCAGTACTGACCCGAAATCCGCTGCCTCCAGTTCAAACTGTTACAATGAGCAGCAAACCCATACGTTGTCTTCTGTGCGATTTCTCACAGTTGATCCTTTTTTTATCCTGTTCTTACATCTTTCCTTGTTTCCACGTACCTGTTTGGTCTTTTCTTTGATTAACCTCTCTCCATTTTTCCTGCTGTCTTCAGATATTCATTTTTCGGTCCACTTTCACATCGATTATTTTTGTTTCTGACCCTAACAACTGTTTTACTTTCTTTCAATTTCCCTTTACTTACTCCTTTTTCTTCGGAAAAAGTTTTCTCCCTTTGTTCCCTGTCCCCTTCATTTGGTATGTTTCTGCGATTCTCCATTCCCATTCCAAAACTCATTTACTCTCCGTCTCTCTTCCCATCTCTCGCTACACAAGCCATCTAACTCCATCAGCCACAGGTCCATTGGTCTAATTTCCCCTTTCCACCTGCCGCCTAACACCCCTCCCCTCCTCTCGCTCCCACACAGCACCCTCTCTTCCTTTTTTGTTCCTAGTTTGACATCTTTCCTCCGACTTTTCCATTGCGCTCCGACCCGCCGCCCTCCCTGCTCATCGTGCTAGCAGAAATGCGTCGCTTTGGTGCTTTATCCCACAGATCTCCGCTTCCTTCGCGTCCTTGCTGCTCGTTAGCTCAAGCCCACAACCACCTTCTTGGCCAGTTCGGGGATGTTTGTCATGCGTTATCCACGTGAGCCTCTGTGGAAAAACGACGATACTTTCAACGTGCTATTAAGGAGGCGTTTGGGCCACATTTTAAGTCAAGACGACTTGAATCGGAAGATATTTTATTGATCGAATTAGTTTTTCAGCTTCACTGCAATAATGTACCTGTGACTGCTTCGATGTTTTCAAGCAGTTGTCCCAAGGCAGTAAGCGCTTTGCCACAACAAGACGTGCAACCTTGGGAAGGACCAAGGATCTCTGTTCAAGACCATCTGGCCATAAAGCGAGTATTTACCTAAACCCAAGATTACTCAGGTTTTCAGGGCATTTTCTGTCTAGACCGCTGCTGTAAATGGCTGTTGCATTTGTTCACGAACTAAATATACAATATTCCCAGCAGTCCTCATAATGAGAAGTCTGCACGAATGACCTTTTGAAAGCTTTCTGACTCCTTCAAAACATAAGCAAATTGAAAATCTGTATTTGCAAGATCAGAAATAAAATGAAAACCTCACTTTGGCTGTCTAAAAATAAAGCCATATAAAGCAAAGACCTTGCTGGATAGCAAACTCTTAAAATAAATACAATTTCCTTTGCCACAATAAATGTTGTTTCAGATTCTGAAGTTGAATATATAATTCATTCCACTGAGCTGTGACATTTCGTTAAACTGCAGAAACTTTAGAGGAACAGCTCTTCAGCTTCTTACAGACTTGAACTGCATACTGCTCTTAAAAAAAACTTCGGGAGAGGAGAAACATGCTCTGGGATGGTTTTTAAGCCTTTTTTTCGTTCATTATTGAGATCTGACTTTCCGCATCCACTAGATCAACCACAGATGAACTGTTTCCGTGGCCTCAGTAGAAACCTGGAGCTCCCACCAGCTTTTAGAAGTTACCCCAGTGGGCCATTCCGGCTGCTTTGGTCTACTCAGGAAGAATTTGGAAAATATATGGAGTGCTTAAAAGGCAGCTACAAATTACGGTTTTGTTTCAGCTCAAGAGCGAACTACATTTAAGAGATGATTGCTGTAACAAGAAAAAAACCTCTGAAGCGTGTCCAAGCTATTCATCACTTCCCTGGTACCTCTCCTTATGGAAATTCTCCAAGCCCCACGATACTGATCTTGTAAACAATTATTTTCTTTCCTTAGCTCCTATAATAAAATTCATGCTCGATATTTCTGTCAGAACTCCTTGGCCCCTTCTTGGACTTCCCCCCCCCCCCCCCCCCGATTGGGTTAAAATGGAAATAAAACCCAAAAGGAATTTTTTTTTTTTCAAATCTGTTTGGATCATGCATCCTTATAACGTCATTAAAAAAAAAAACAAACCAAAACCCAAAACAGCAGCAAGAAAAGGAAGCGGATTGACTTGAAAAATTCCTTCTGAACGTTTTTTTAACTCATTAAATAGTAAATGTATGGCACAGTACCAACCGATACTTTGGCCAAATGCTTGTCGTCAGAATACACTATTAGGAAAAAATGACGTAGGACAGGGGAATGTGCCTAATTTTTGAATGTCTACGTATATATAGATAAGGAACCTGGCAGACCTGCCCCCATAAATACTCACAATCGTCAGACCACTCTGGGGTTTCAGTACTGCCGATTGTGTTATTTATGCAGATATATACAAAATTATGCGCAACTCGCATGTTATAATTTTTGTTAGAGGGAACTAAAAAAATACGCTACCGCTCTGAATGCTTTTTAACGCGCATTCCCTTCACGGATCTGAGAACAGATTCATTCCCGCTTCAGTGTCCATTTGCTGGTCTAAATCGAAACATCCGCCGGTCTTTTCGTACTCGCGCCTCTGCACATAACGTTTCCCTGGAGAGGAACTTAGGGAGCGAACGCTTTGTACTTGCTCCCAAGTTTCAAAGACCGCCTTCGCTGCCGCCTTTTTGCCATGAATTTAGCGTGTTTGTATGAGGCGCAGCTTGCCGCACCCGGAGGAAAACCACCCTCGTACGCAGGGCTCGCGCACTCACGTTGCACGCACAGGGGCGTCCGCGTTAGTTTAGGGAAGAGTCGGCAGTTTTTTAACTCTTCCTACAAGATCACAGCTCTGGATGCCGATTCTGGAAACTCTGGAGCTTTAAAGGAAACCTTTGTGGACGTGTTTTGTGCACGCGTGCCTTCTTACGTAGCAAAATAAGGATTTCGACACTTTAGACTGCCTACTTAGACTCAAGCTACATGCTGCCTTTTATAGTGAAGCTCTGGTTGTACCACAAACCGACATACCCGACGCTTTAAATGTTTAAAGCCCTGCGCAGACGTTAATTTAACTCGTTACCGATCTCACCATCGCTTAGTTTATCGGAAAGGAATAAAAGCCAAACGACACGAGTTGCCCAAAGCGAAGCAAACAATCACTGGCAAAGCCTAGGCCAGAAATAAGAGTGAAGTTACCAAGGCGTTGGTGGCACGTATACGTTTGAAAAGCTTTTCAAAGGAAAAAATTACAAAGTTGGGAAATAGCAAGTTTTGGTTTTGAAAATCGTTACCGTTCCAACAACTAGCATTTCTTCACCTGCCGCTATTACTTTAGCTTTAAATATTTCAGAAAAGGAAATCTCATGGATAAACCAGACCAGAACACACATGCAGTTTTCACTTACCCCCCCCAAAATTCCAACACACAAACGCTTTATTTATTTCAGCAGCATCTTTAGTATTGCTTTCAGAAACCTTAAAACAACTGCATTCCAAACGCTTCAAAATCAAACACATTTAAAGCATCTTGCAGAATTATCTCTTGAATTTCAGTACAACTCAGATGGCTTGGTAACCCCCCATTTTGTGTTCATTTGTGGTCTTTGACGGTGCGGCTGCATGCGATTTTAACAGAGAAGCCTGCCCTTATTTGGGACAGAAATTAGCCCAAGGTCAAAGAATTGAGGCAGCTGTTTACTATCACATTTTATCTTCATCGCCGCACACGTCCTCTCCGCTTTTGAGTCCTCAACCCCTTCTTCCCCGCTACCTGTGCAGCAAATACAGCACTGTTCTTATTTCCCGGCGGCGCTGGGTTTGGCGTGCACGGCACTGGGTTTGGCGTGCACGGCGCTGGGATGGCGTGCACGGCGCTCCCTTCGCAGCACGTTACGTCTCAACGGCTCCTTAAAGCAATGGCCGACATCTACGTCCTTGACGTTCCTCCGACGCCTCCAGCGCCTTCCCCTGTCGGCGATCCTCCTTCCCCCGCTCCCGCTCTCGCTCCCTCAGGCTGGATCCCCCCGGGGTTCAGGGTGGCCGACTGCCACGGCTGGTTTAGGGGGGGCTGGCCACAGCAACGAGCCAAGGGACGCGTGGATACCCACTTCAGTTAGCACGACCCTAACTTAACCGTGAAATACTCGTTGCCTCACGGGGAACCCGTGCCTAAGGAGACAGCTAATCGTGACGAGGCCGTTCACGCCACGACGGTGGGTCGGTGAAGGGCGGGGACCTCCGGTACCGGACGCCGCGTGCCGGCACGGCGCAAACGGCCGTTGTTCCTCTCCCGGGATCTCTCACCCGGCGAGGCGCCGAGGCCGCACGCTGCGGACCGCTTGCAGGAAGCCCCCGCGCCTCGACCGGAGGCCGCCGTCCCCTCGGGGAGCATCGTCCCCCGCACGGGACACACACCCTCACCCACCCCCCCCCGGCAAGGGAGGCCGGGGGCCAGCGGAGCCGCGCCGCGGGGGCGGCCGATGCGGCGGGGAGCCTGAGAGGGGCCCGGGGGCGCCGGGCGGTCGAGGCCGGGGCCTCCCCGTGGAAGCCCGTGGCCGGCAGGTGCGGGCGGGCGCGGCGCGACCCCGCGCACGCGCGGTCCCCCTCCCCTCCCGCAGGCGGGCAGGGCCGCTGTGACGCCACGGGGCGGGGCGCCCCCGCCACCGCCCCCCCTCCCCCGTCGGCGGGCCCGCGCCGCGCGCGCGCTGGCGCTTCCCGCCGGCTACCGCCGCCGCGCGCGCCCACGAGGGCCGCCGCCGTCCCGTCCCCCTCTTCTCCTCCCCCCCCCCCCCCCCCGACCGGCGGGCGGTTTGTGACGTCAGGCGGTCGCCGAGGAACGGGGCGCAGGTGCATCCGCTTCCTCAGGGCGAGAGGCGCCGGGCGCGAGCGCCTCCCGCCGCCGTCCCCGGTGCGGAACGGGTGGGCGGAGGGGAAGGGTGCTCCCCCGCTCGGCGCGGCGCAGGTCCCCGGCCGCAACGCGCGAGTCCTTTCGCCTGCTACGGCGTCCCCGGCGGGGCGGGGCGGGGGGGGGAGAGCCGCGACGGGGCGGCCGGCGGGCTGGGGTCGCTAGGGGGAGGCACGGCACCGGGAGACGGGGCAAGAAGCGCGGCGGCGGGGGCGTGGGGGGGGGGGGGGGGGGGAGCGGAAGGCGGAGGCACCCCTTGGCCGTGCGGCGCCGCGCCCCCCGCCCCGGTTTTGCTTTCCCTTTCGGCGGCAGCTCCGCTCGGCGGGCTCGGGAGAGGGAGCGGGGGAGAGAGGGAGCCGCACGTTGATTTATCCGTTTCCCTAAGGGGCGGGGGCGAGGGGAGGAGAGAGGGAAGACCGAAGACCTGCGCGGGGAGGACGCGCCAGCTGGCGGAGAGGAGGGCGCGGAGGCAGCCCCGTCACGAGAGGAGGCGGCGGCGGCGGCGAGGAGGAGGAGGAGAAGAAGAAGCCGGCGCGGAGCCTCGCCTCGCTTCGCAGCCCCTCCGCCGTCACCGCCTCGCCCTCCCTGGCCGCCGGAGGTACCGGCGGCCGCCCGTCCTCATGATGGCCTCAACCACCACCTGCACCCGGTTCACCGACGAGTACCAGCTCTTCGAGGAGCTCGGGAAGTAAGGACCGGAGCCCGCCGGGCGCGCCCCGCCGTTGGGGGAACGGTGCGGGGCAGCCGGCTCGGGGCTAGGGAACCGGCGTTACCGGGGCGGTGGGGGAAGGCACCGTTGGCCGCGAGGGCTCGGTGCGTGAGCCCCGGGGGAGGGGGGGGGGGGGGGGTGCCGCGACCGGGGGCCGCCTTGCCGATGCTGGAAGCCCGGCGGGGCGCCCCGCTGCGGAGGGCCACCGGGGGGAGCGCCCTGGCTCCAGCCTTACATCCCCCCCCCCGCCCACCCGGGCGTTATTTGCGGGGTGGGGGACCGGGCTCCGCGCCCACCCGTCCCCCGGGGTGTGTACGGCCCCGGGGCGACGAGAGGCACCGGGGGGCTGGGGGGCGGGCGGCGGGGAGCTGCCCTCGGCCTCCCGACGCGAGAGGTGCGGGAGCTGCCTTGCGGTTATTTGTCATCGTTTGTTATTACGGCTGTAGCGGGCAGGGGCGGAGGGCTCGGCCGGTGAGGGGCTGGCGGGGGGCTCGGCCGGTGAGGGGCTGGCGGGGGGTTCGGCCGGTGAGGGGCTGGCGGGGGCCGTTGGCGGGCGGGGCGCGGCGCCCCCCGGCGGCGGGGCGGGAGGCGGCGCGGGGCCGGGGCCGGCGACTCTCAGCCCCGATCGCCATGTTGGCAGCCCGGCAGCGGGCGGCGGGGCGCCGGTGTCACCGGGGGGGGGGGGGATGTCTGCGGAACGGGGCCGGGGCCCCACTGCCCCCACGGCGTCTGCCGGCCTCGGGGTAGCGACAGCGCGCCCACCCTCCGCCCAGCGGCTGCAGGCGGGGATGGGTTCGGCCACACGGCTTGTACCCGCGTTTCTGACCGGAGTTTACTGTTTCGGTGAATAAAATCACTGCTGGCCGGCGCTCTCTGAAAATCTTTTTTTTTTTTTTTTTTTTTTTAAATTCTGCCGACATCACACCTCTCGGTGAAACCCGTTAAACGTCCCCGTCCCCCCCCCAGCGCCGGTAATGGCCGTGAACTGTTTCAGTCGGGCTGACACTTTGTCCGCTTCTTGGTTTCCAGAGGGGCGTTCTCCGTCGTGAGAAGATGTATGAAAATCACCACAGGACAAGAGTATGCTGCCAAAATCATCAACACCAAAAAGCTTTCGGCTAGGGGTGGGTACATTTTAACCTAGTATTTATGTTGCCTCACCCCCCCCACACACCCGTTTTTTTGCATTCTCGTGATAAGCATTAAAAAAATAATAAAAATAGCTAAATGATGTAATACCCTTCTTAACACTTCTTTAATTTCCTTGTTGTTTTTGTCATTTCCTTGGTGCTTAGGTTTTTTTCTACGTTAAATTTTTCATGGGCTGACTGCATGGAGGTCTGAGGTTGCTGTAAAGCATTTCGAGAAAAGATGTACAAATACTAAAGCAATTTAACATAATGCGGCCTCTTCATTTTTGTGTCTAAATAACTTTGAATATCAGCTTGCAGGCATTTTGCAAGCCGATTTTTTGGGGGGAAGGTTGGGAAATAATAAGTTTCCGTTATAGCTTTTATTTTAAATATTATAGTTTTACTGGATTCTGTGTTTCCATTGCATTTAAACATGAACATCAAGGCCTATCTGGCTATGGATGCGTGAGAAAAACTGTACTTCTACCTCATCCTAAACTTTGTTATGGGAAGAAAATTATGTTAAGGAAGACAATTATCATTTTATGAAGTAGCCATTTGTGACGCAAGTCATTCTGATGAAGTGATGAACTGTTTTATGGTTACAACCCAGCCGTAATACCTGCTGTACAGCTGGTTTATGCTTTCTGTGTGATGCGTGTATTTCCTAGATATTTTCAGTATCAGTGGGTATGTCTTTATGATACGTTTGAGGTAAATATACACATGCTGTGGGTTACTGTTGTCGAAAGCAAGTCTTAATGGTGATACGTCATCTGCTTGTTAAGTCCAAGTCAGAGGGCTTGCGCTAGGATGTCGGGGATTACGGATTATTCTCGGTTAACGTTATCTGTGTCTTGATACGAATTTGTGGTGTGGTAAAGAACGTGGAAGTGAACAAGCGAACGATGTCAGAGCGTAAACCTGTTTGTGGCCTGGTTTGCTTCTGACGCAAAGGAATCGCTGCAGGTGAACAGCAGTTTGAATTAATTCATTAAATTCAAGCATAAAATATTATAATGACGTTATGGCGTGTTCTGGTGACGTGCTGCTCTCTGAGAAAGATCTTTCAACGTCGTGTCAATACTCTTTATTTTCAGCTGATGAAAGTTGTGTGGAAACTTGCTTTTTACCTTTTGCTGAATTTTAGTCTTCATACTCTCACTGCGAGTTTTGTTTTCCTTTATTTTTCAGAAGGTAGTTAAATTTAAAATACGCCTTTGTAGAGTTATGGGTTTAAAGGGAGAGGGGTTAAGAAAATGGTAATACTTGAGATAAAAATACTTTCAGAAGTTTGCTTAAAACAGATCTTCCTTTTCTCTTTTGTTGGCACGATAACGTGATCCGTTGAATTTTGATGCTTAAAATAAACCGCCACGTTCTGTGTGATTTCACAGATCTAAGTACCCTTCAACGTGAGAAGCTGTAGCAAGATCAGCACCAGGTTACTTCTGTGCCATGGGTTTTATGTATGATGGGGTAAATCTTGCGATGCTAGGCTAAATTAATAAAAACTTCATCTTCCTTAGAAGTCATCATTTGGAACGTACTGTATTTCAAGCTTTAATTTTTGTACTTCTTCGACTGTTCATGCAGGACCAAGTTGGTCCTTGGTGTAGTCCATTAACGAGTGGAAGCATATTTGGGAGAATTTGGCTCATAAGGTGGAACGAGGCAAAATTCACGCAGGGATTTTTCTACAGGTTTAGCACGTAAGCCCATAAAGGAAGGGGTTACACTTCAAAGCTGGGCCGTGAAATATCCTTTCTTACCAGAATGCATGTGATGCCGTGTCCGTGAATGCAGGGAATGAGTTTCCATCTCCGTTTCCAGAGATCCCAGGAATATTTGAGGCTTTTTATTTGCTTGGTTGCTTTTTGTGGTGGCTGTTTTGGTTTGCAGCTTTTTGAAATCGACTAAACAGCTTCTGAAGAGCAAGCTTCTCAGAGAAAGCTGCAGATTCTTATTAGGCAGTTCTTTAACTGCAGAAAGGTGCGCTTTAATTGCACTTGTGGTGCAAAAACTAAATGTTAAGAAGCCTCAAACTGTGATACTTTCTCCTGGCTGATAATAGGTATACAGCTTATAACTAAGATGCTGTTTTTCAAATCTAAACTGTAAGTTTCATTCCACTGGCATCTGAACTGCTTTGTGATGAGGTAGCAGTTCACTTTTGTGTTTCATACTTCTTGCTTGAAATACCAATTATAATGTAAATCTAAAGGACTGTTCATGGGGTCAGCTTCATCTGTGGGCAGAGCTAAGAGGTTCTTGGCTTGGAAATGCGTATCCCTTGTACGGTGCCTGGCTCTCTGGAAGTCTTTTAAGCACAATGTCCAATTTGGGCCATCTTCCTTGCAAGATTGAAGAAGAGCAGTTTCAATGTAATAACATGGAGGAGTCAAGACTCTCAAGACTAAATAAAACTTCCTTAAGGTAGCTTTGAAATTAAAAGTTATTTAACTGGCTTCAGCCCAGTCATAGCAACACTTGCGTCCCCATCCCTCCTTCGCCTCAGCCATAAATGTTCTTGGAGATTTATCCGAATCCTTACTTTAGTAGTCCTTCTAAACTGAGGAACTGATCTGGTCGCAGACCTATGCCGGTGAAGCCGTGTTCTCATCTGTTTCCTTGTATAGTTACAGGGGAATTTCAGACTAACTGCGTGCGTGCAGAGGCATGGGCTTTGGTTTTAATTTGGAGGGGAAGGGAAGCTATGCCCCCTGTTCTAGCAGAAGTAACCTTTGTGCTTTTAAGCTGACGATCAGTTAGTTATATCTGCTGTGCTCTTATTTACAAATTGTAGACCAAAATGTAGTAAAAACACTTAAAAAGAAATGATGATTTTAAATATTTGACTTTACGTGGCAATTCCAATTCCATGTTTTTCTGATTTTAGTAATAGATGTAATAAATACTTGCAATTTAAATTTCTTTATTTCAGTATAGCAAAAACACTTTTGCTTATTAGAATAACATATTCTCTTCTGAAAGTCCTCTTAAGCTGCACTTTTAAGTTCTGAGCCTTGACTTGGCATTTGCTAAGTCAGTTTAAGTATTAAATTGATAGTAGAATATCAACAGCTAGTTTTGTGTTAATAGAGTATGTTCTAGACAAGCTTGCACGATTTGATTATGCTGCTGATTTTTAAAAAGGGGAAAAACAAACAAACAAAAAAGGTGTATAACATAGCCCTCTCAAATTAAGTGCAACAGTGAAGAAGCACACAGAAAACTAAGAATAAAGTGAAGAATGTATGTTTGCTGGTTGTGGGTTCTGTATCGTTTCATCTGATGAAGCCGTTGGGATTCTCTTATTACTCAGTTTCTAAAGCGTGCTGTTTTGGGCTTCTCTGTGGTGTTGTTCTTGTGTTGAAAGCAATGTAGATAAAAGTGATCTTCTGTGAGGTGACTTTACTTTTCCCTTGTCTGTTCCAAATACCAAATAATTAACAAATCATCTTTTTATTTTTGGCGTTATCTGTACATCTTTTATCTTCTCTTTTGAGAGTCTTCTGGCTTTCATCCAAATTGATTTCATATAAACAGATCCCATTTTCTTAACAGGTTTGGGCTTCGTTTTCTGACTTTTAAAAAAAAAAAAAAGTATTAGGCAAGTGTTCGCTTCTCTGATCATACTTGAAAAGATCAATTACTAATATATTTTCATTGGGTGTGATTTTTGCCAGTAACTCATGGACATTTTCTCTGTAGTGGCCAAAAGCACTGTGCCTTTGATGGCAATTTGGCATCTTGTGAGGGGAGGATGATGTTCCAGTCCACTTTCTTTTCTAGGGTGCTTTTGTAAATACTGCCTAGACACACCTCTCCCAGCCGTTAGACTGCTGCAGCAGAAACACGAACCGCTCTGTTTATGGGCATACATATTATTAAGAGTAATGTAGGAATCAGCTGGAGGTTATCCCTTCTTTGTGAAAAAGCTCTGGTGAGCTTCCAGGGACCAGCCATTCCATTAACTTCAGTGAGCTTTTGAGCTTTAAGCCTTGGAGGCTTCACTGGTTATGTATCTTCCTTCTTAGCAGGAAATTTCCCAAGTCTTTTTCAGCATCTTCCTATTCTTCAGAGAAGAAGTATTTCCTATGAGCTTGTGACTGCAGATGGCAAGGCGTAGCCAGAGGCGACCGGAGCGATTGCACTTCCCTGCAACAAGCTCTGATGGGTGAGGGGGCTGAAAACCCCACCCTTTCGGAACAGTATTTTAGTGGCAGTATTGAGTAATCTTGCTGTGGGAAGAGTATTTCAGTGCCTAAAGCTGTCCCAGTAGAGCACCTCATGATCCCTAACGTGATTTAAAACGCATTAGGGAGTTGAATGAAATGTGAAGCATATAGGGTAGTATTTTTCAGTGTAGTTTTTCATGACACAGGGATAAACGCTTTGTTGTGTCACTAGACCAACATTCATTTAGTAAGGTAGCCTGTGTCAGTCAGTGCCAGATGTTTTACAGGAAGGGAAGCTCTAATAAGGCTTCCTGTACTCCACAGGAGGAGAAAATAATTCTTCTTAATCTAGCTAAAGACCTCAATCTCTGAAGCACACACTTACCGGTGCAAGTTTATTATAACATGTATTTTTAATCTAATTTCTGTTCTTACGTACACATGAAGTTCTTCCAGCACAGAGAGTACTGTTCTTACGGGCATTTAATTGCCAGCAAAGCAGATTTTTTTTCTTTGTGAGGACAAGAATTAAGCTTGGGATTTTAGCTGTTTTCTTCAATATCTCGCTCTAGTCTGTTTCTCGGGTTAATTACCTGTTGAGGAGCAGTATGTTTGCCTTCCTCCACGTGTTGAGAATGTTTTTAAAAGCATTTTTAAAAGCGTTTTTCCATAATACATAAGAAGGCTTACCTGCTAACATGCGGTTGCCCTTTTTTAATGTTTGTGCTCTTTCTGTCCTTCAGCTTCGTCATGGCGTTCTTTCCAGTTTGACATAGATGTTGTGATTTAACATGGATACGTTTGCACGTTTATCTGCAAGTATTTGTTTCAATTGCACATTACCGTAATTTAGCAGGCTACTGCTTCTATCTGTTAAAAATGAGTCCATTCAGAAAGCTCAGAGTAGTAGAGAGCACTCGTAAGAGTGTTATTTTAACCAATGATCTGATTTTTTTTTTAGGTGTTCTGTTTTGAAGGTTGGAGCTTCTGTTATGTTTTGGTTTTAGTGAAAATCTGAAGAGCTTTCAAATACCAGTGAGAATGAGGACTTTGAAAGTCATTGTGATGTGTGTTGGTTGGTAGTAATTTACTCTAACGGTTTAAACTAGATTTGAAATGAATTTTCCTGGCAGTGCATAGTTAAATTATCCATAGCAAATATTCTATCATTTCAATAATGCCACTTCTGTTTTTCTTTGCAAAGGAGTTATTCTCTCTCTATTGTGACTGTTGTTGCTCTTACGAAAGGAGATTCTCTTTATAGCTCATACACTGATGGGCCTTTAACAAATTACATCAGAACTTGAAGATGCACGTATTGTTCTTGTTATCATTAAAGCTTGTTGCTGGTGTTCTTACTGGGAGGTAGGTACTAGAAAAAGTTAAAATTGTAGCACGTACTTTAACATACTTCCCCATGGAGGATGGGGGGAAAGGAATTCTAGTATATTCTGCTGCTGTTCTTGGCACATGCTTCAGAGAAATGACCTTGATGTGTCGCTTCAAAGTTTGAAGTGATACTCTAAAAACAGTGCTTACAAGTTATCCTGAAAGTTGAAGTTTGTGGAAGTGTAGCCATTGATTGCAATGGACACATGACCCAAATCCAACATGTAAAGTAACACATGACCCAAATCCAACATGTAAAAAGTAACTCGGGGGGAGGCATGGAGAATTAAAAAGGTGTTTGCATCATCTGTCATCTCAGTTTGGCCAAGCTCAATAGGGGGGAAATAAAAAAAAAAAGTACATAAGAGACGTTTTTCTGTCCGAACTCCAAGATTATTAAGCATGCCTAAAATTATAAGTCAGTTGAATGCATCTGTCCCTCTCGGGAGCTTCCCATTTTCTCTCATTGTGTTTCACCACTACTTTGGCCTGGACCACCTCTCTGCTTTCAGATCCCTTCCACTGAAATGTTAACAACGAGGAGATTCTTGGGGACTGACTTGGCTACCGCTTTCCTGCCACTTTCTGTCGGAAGTTGCAAATCCCGGCACCGATGCGTGCTTCTGTTTTGTGTGTTCACTTACTGCAAGCTAAAGACTTAACCGCGCATCTGAACAGCTCCACTTTCAGAATCGCTTCTGTTGGGAGAGAAGGGAGAACTAGCTGCAGGGGAGAGGATGAACTGAGTACCGTTACTCAGCTTGCGCGTCTGAGTTCTGATACTGAAATACAGATGTGTTCTTTTCCCCCGGTCTGGGAGAAGTCGTGTTCCCTGCTCGTGTCTTACTGCTTATGTCCAAATCGTACTTGCAAATGAAAGCTTTTGGTCAAATATGAAAAGAAGGAAATAAGCACAATGGTAAACACTCACCCTATATTGCGGATTGGTTCTGTCTGTTTGCACATAATACTGTACATAGAAAACATTGTTTTGTGTCTATTGCAATCTGCAACCACAGGCCAGCTGAGGTATTTAAGTGACTTGCATCTGTCCTCATTGACAACAAGGTAGAAATACACTTGTTCCTGGAAGAACTGAGACTGAATTTCTGAGGGTTTGTTCTGCACCTAATTTCAAAACCTCTCTTAGTCTTAAAACCTGACTAAAATAAAAATGGTATTATAATGTGAAAGTCCTACCGCATGTAGGTATATATTTGTCCAAATACTAAAAATTATTTATTCGCTTTCTCTGGTTATGATTAGTGGTACATGAAGTCATCTCTGCTGCTTTTATTTACACTTTTATGATTCCAAGGTCTGGGGTTTTGTTTTGGGGTTTTGTTTTTTGGTTTTGGTTCTTTTTTTTTTTTTTTGATGGTGACCATTTTGACTATTGCTTGGAAGATAAGAGAAGGCTGTATTTTTTTTTTTTTTAAATTTAATTGGGAAGTGCCTGATCTGAGAGATTGAAATAGAAGTTAGGTAAATATTTTGCTTTACAAATGTAAATATTGCCAAAATAGTGCTTTTCATGTATCTGTCCTTCATTTGACCTCCTGAGAAATGTAGGCCAGGGTGTTTCCTATGTCAGGGTCCAGCTTCCTCCTTCCTATAGATTTATTGCACACTTGTCAAATGCTTTGTAAGGATATTGTGGGGATTTTTAAAAGGTTATGTGAGAAACATAACTTCCTCTGTTCACCAAAAAAGGTTAATAGAGAACAAAAACCTAACTTAAAGATGGTAGTTCCTTTTGTTTAGTTCCTTATTAAAAATAATTATGCCTTGAATTTGAAGAAACATCTGCTGTGCTTTGGAGAGAGACAGAAATCCAATCTGTCCGTTTATTCCTTGTACGTATTGAGCTCTCTGTATATCTTTGTGTGCATGTTTGTGCAAACTCCTCCTCTGTTTAATCCTAATATTATGAGAAATGTCTTGTGCATGGTATCAGAGAGAGTGGAGAATTTGTGTGATGTGGTTTTAGTCTTTTCTTCCAGGGGAGACAGTTGTGCTGTTACCCAATGCCATTTTCTAGATTGTTGTCAGCTTGTTCTGAAATGCATTGAGTTTCAGTTGTTTGAATTAGAAAATTCATTTTAAAGCTTTGCAGCCCTGTTAATTCCTGTTGCGTCTGATTGGAAGCTGCTGGATATATTCTGCTGAACTGAGAGTTTACTTAATTTCTCTTGAATCTGTTGCTTCTGTGGATGCCACCGGATAGAAGCACTAGCTATAACCGAGAGTCAAAAAAGCTGGGGAGGGGGAACTTAGCAAATTTGCAAATATATTTTATCCCTGATTTAGCTTTTATTCTAATCCAGGGCCTCTTTAGTGGCAATTGAGAAGCATAAATTGTGCTACAGCATATATTTATTTTTTGTAATTAGGTTTTTAAGTCTAGAGAATGATAGTTAATACGCTGAGCAAGCTATTGCAGGTAAGTCCATGCAACTGTTGGTTTAAGTTGGTTGTATTTGGTAGAAAGGAGCTTTGCATACCTGGTGATTTGAGGTAGCTTCTATTATATGAATTCCTGACCTTTTGTAAGTAGCAAGTATTTGACAGGAAACTTGGAGAGTAAAACATGCGGGCTTAATTTAAAAAACAAACCCCAAAACCTCTCAAAAGTAACAAAGTAGATTTTATTTGATAATGGAAATGCGATGCTGTGGATATTTGCAGATCAAGATGAAACACTTCATCTTGTGATGGGAGGCTTTTTTTTTTCCTATTCTTACCACTAACCCAAGAATTTATACACTGCTACAACAAGTTAACATCCTGGTGATGCTTTCCAAGAGAACTGTCTGGCATCCATAAAAACAATTAATTTCTGTTTTGGCAGTCACTTTCACCTTGCATGTAGAGCATGCTTGTTGAAAAAGCTCTCGACTGGTCACGTGGTTTCTTTTGCTCAGTTACAGCCAAATTGGTCAATTGGGTTGTCAGTTGGGCAGCCTCTCCCCTCATCCTAAATGTGCTCTGTAGGGAGTTGATTCTTCTTATAGTGCATCAGTTTTTACTCTGCCAACACACAGTTGGCAGTCCTGTGGAAAGCATGGCTGCGGTTACCTTCCACTAGATGTAGAACTTTACCCAAACCCATCTTCAGTCAGAGGTTATGATGTGCAGAATTAAAAACTTCAGAATCTGATCTATAAGCAAAAAAAAGAAAAGATGGTGTGCACAGAATGTTTGCTGGATTGAGTGAGCATGTGCATGAATTTTGACAGATGTAAGGTATGTTGGAAAACATAGCAAACCCTGATGGTAAAGTTAGTTCACGGTTGTTACGTGTATAGTCTGCAGGTAAGTATACAGCCCTTCCGAACACCTCATCCAGCCCTGTGGCCTCCAGCTGGCAGCTCTCCTTACCTGTGAAACTGTTAATTGGTTTGTACAGCATTATGGGCAATGCACTGGGTCACGTGGCAGAAAGCGGTCTTCCACGCGCGCTCCTTTCCCTGCGCTACAACGAACAGCGTACCTTGCCCAGCAAGGAAGGTGAACAAACCTCGATGTAAGTGGAAAGGGTGACACACCTCCGCTGTGAAGTTTCATCATCCCAGCACGTGGGAGGAAGACAACAAAAACTTACAGCGTCGAAGCTCGTATTTGTGGCAAGCAATCCATTGCATGTGTTTTCAGAACTTTGTTCCTGATGTAACTACAGTCGAACTGCTTGCTTGTAAATTTTCCGCAATGTGAATGCAAGTGTTGCAGCAACAGTCACGTTGCGTATTCATGTTCTGCATGAACAGATGGGGTTCCAACATAACATCCATATTTGACAATCTGATGGGATTTGCCAAGCCTAAGCTTTCATTTAAATTTTAACCTCTTGGAGAGATAGGTTTGTGATTTAATCAGTCAAGGGAGGCCTTGAAGCTATTTGTATTGCATGGCAGATTTCAAGCTAGTGCTTAGGTCTGATTTTGGTTTGGGAGACTTCTTGTAGGAATGGTTTTAGTAGGCTGTTGCTCATTAGAATAAACAGTCACCACATTCAAAGATTTCTCTTGAAACCTTACTCATTTGGCTGATTTTATTCATAGCCTTCAGTAAGCGAGGATGTATTGTACATTCAGTTAAAACATCGTGTAACACGGACAGAGTTCTGTCGCGGTGGGACTGCCTTGCAGGGAGGATTTTGTACCGCAGGGCAGACGACCTTTCGGTTTCCCTCGGGGCAGCTCCAGGTGCTGCTGAACTTTGGTTATTAAAACTTGCTTAAAGACTTGTTTTCCACCTTTTTTAATAGAAAGATGTCACAAATGTTCAGTGTCTCCAAGATGCAAGTAAATTTCGGTGCAGAAAGCAACCTTGAAAAACTACATTTTTTTGGTTATTTAGGAAACACTATAGCTATGAAAATATAAAGCTCACCTTGGTGCTTTTTATACTATGCATACTGCTTTTAAAATTAAAAAAAATGAAACTCGGGTGTAAGGTAGATTGCTTGGTATTTGCTTTCTTTACGCAGCATGGACAGCTATGAAATTGTGGTTAGGATTGCACTGATAGATGCTCATGGGACTAAATGCCCTGATGATCATGGCATAAAAAATGCCCTTTTTTCAGGGTTTTTTAGTATCACCACTCCAAAAGGGAGAGGGGAGGGAAAAAAAAAAGGTTTTCTGTCAAATTTGTGCATCTTTCCATGGTGCTCTTGCTGATATTCATCATTTATACTTAGTAAATTTTAGCACGTTAAAAACATTTCTAATTGCTCACTCTTTCAATTAAAGCCTCCCAGTAGTCTTTTAATACTGGAGAAGTGTAAGATTTATAAGATGATGTGTACTGGTGCTGGATGGAAGAGCTTCCAAAACCCAGTGACATTTCTTTTATACCTATAGCACTTTGTAGTCTTTCATAGCTGTTGCATTTTTGGGGGGAAGGAAGGAAAAAAAAAAGGCCCCTGGTATAGCGCGCTGTGTGTGTGTGCACACGCTAGATGCAGAAAAAGATCCGGCAGAGCTTGTGTGTACCTAGCCAGTTTGTTTGCTGTAGGAAAATGTTTCATGCTAAAAGACCAATTAACTAAAGTAATTTTACTTGTAATGAGGGCAAGAATTGGTGTTTTTAAATTTTTGTTTATTTGTGGTTAACATGATTTCTCTATCTAAATTAAGTAATAAATTGCTTTCAATGCCATGTTAATCAAAACACATTTACTAATGAGATTAATCTTCCCAGAGTAGAAGTTGCTTATGTGTGGTCCATCCCCCCTCCTGGGAGATGTGTGTTAATATTACAGATGTTTTGGGGACCAGATCGATGACGCAGCTAGCCTCGCATGCTAATGGTGGTAAGCTCAGCATATAGAATCCTAGAACGGTTTGGGTTGGAAGGGACCTCTCAAGGCCATCTAGTCCAACCCCCCTGCCGTGGGCAGGGACATCTTCAACTAGATCAGGTCGCTCAGAGCCCCGTCCAGCCTGACCTTGAACGTTTCCAGGGATGGGGCACCCACCACCTCTCTGGGCAACCTGGGCCAGTGTTTCACCACCCTCATCTCGGAGATGGTTTTAGGAAACCTGAAGTAAGGGCACAAGGACTCACGAATTAGGTGTATTTCAAATCTATTACAGGTGGAGATTTTTTAAGTCTCAAAATCGTGCGGTTTAATATGGCGTCCACATTTTTTGAATTAGTTTTGGTTTGGTCACAGGACATTGTCATAGCCATATAAATCTCACGAAGTTGTTACATCTCAACAAAGTTCACACTCCTTAAAGTACAATATATTTGAAAAAATACTTCCTTTGTCCTTTAAATAGGATTGATTCCCCTCCATCCCCTCTAAATAAGATTGATTCCCCTCTGTCCCCAACTATCTTCTTGCTTATAGTTTTGTATGGTAGGGATTGGTCATTTACCAATACTCAAAATGAAAGTCAAATTTAGAGGCAGATTTTATTTTTTGTTCAGTGGTCTGTTCTTGGTTTTCCTGTTTCATGTAACAGATTCAGTCTAGCTAAAACTGACTTCTTCCACTTTCAAATCGCATTTATCCACTGTCAGACTTCTACAGGATAAGAGAACTTTTGAGCATCTATCACCTGGGGTTGGCCTTAGGTGAAAAATGGGAGATAAAATTAAGGTGTATCCCAGGTGAAGTTGAGTCCTTCAACAGAGTAAACAATCTCATTCAGTAATCAAGCTCTGTCTTAAAATTAACTGGGGAGGTGAGGGGCTTAGTTCTTTTTGCTTTACTGAAGAGAGAATTTAGTACTGCGCTCTTTTACTTCAAAGATTTGTCTGATTTACAGCCCAAATTTATTCATGGACAGTGTTTGTCTGTGCCTAGGTTGTCCTTCAGAGAGTTCTTCATCTTTCATCAGTGTATTTATCAAGGACGATCTTGTTTCCATTTTTTTTTTTAACAGACACCTTCCTTTGGCTTCCTCCTGTATGATAGACTTGCCATTATTATGGCCATTCTTCCTTACGTATGCTCTAAGCTAATTTATATATATATTAAAAAAATATATATATATGGATGTTTGGAATGGGGGATTGGAATTGACCGGCAGAAAAAACCCAAAATCAGGTGAGGTCTCATGAGTGGCTTTAGTAATCACCTGTGCCTGCATGGGAGGATCTCGTCTGGTAAATTCCAGTGTTTATTTACAGATTCATTTGACTGATTCTGAGACTGATACTGAAGGAACCTCTTTAGTAATTTCACTTCAGCTTTCCCTTTCATCACTATATTTCCCGTCACCCCTTTAACCAGTTTCCTACCAATTTCAAACCTAGTTTGGTAATCTCCATTTTTATTAATCCCCAGATGTCTCATTTTCTTTGTTTCTACATCTTAAACAATGGAGCCTTGCAGGAGGCGTTGATCCCTGCCTGGAAAAATTCCCAGAGTAATGTTTTAGAGGCCTTGCTGTACCCAACCGGTAACTGAGATGCATAGATGTAGGTAGATGCTTTTTTCTTTTCTTTTTTTTTTTTTGGTACAGTTACTCAAGATCAGGCATATTTGAGACCTAAGTCAAAAACCGGTTCTTTCCATCACAGGTGTGTTGTTCAGTTTCTGACATAGTAGCTTTCTGCAGCCTGCCATTACTCTCCCCTCTGTGCAAGGTCGAGTGGTAACTGCTGTGAAAATAGCTCTGTGAAATGAAGCTAAACTAGGAATAGTTTCTGTTGAGTGTTGCCTTTTGTTTCTGCAACCACAGATGCTCATCTGTTCAACAAAACGGCTAAAGAAAATGAAAACTGTGCAAATGTACTTACAGCAGCTTAGCTCATTGTTTAAAGAAAAGTTGTATTGATTCACACACTAAATAAACTGAAACACTTTCAAAATGCTGCTAATTGTTGTTGGCTGGTTCAGTCAATAAAATGTAGTGTGTAAAAATGCCAACTAGCTCAATATGGAGTTTGAGGGGGTTTCCAAACGCATTGCACAGCCTTTTTTTTTTCCTCCTTCTTTTCCCTTAGAGGTCCCTTCCCTTAATGTTTCTCAAATTCTCATTTATTGTCAACTGGTGTTTCATAAAGCTATGATAGTGGGCAGCAGAAACTTCCTGAACAGGGCAGGCGTATGAGCTTCTGGTTACGTGAATTGGGCTGTGTGTAGTTCTCTTGGCTGGTTTGCGTCGAGAGCGTTCTGTGAGGGAATCCTGGCGGTTACCGGTGCTTGCGCTGGTCTGAGGGGCTGTGTAAGAGGACTCGGATGCTGCTTGTCTCAGGTAGGCGCGCTGGTGCTCCGTGGCGCTGCCCGTTAGAGCTTTCCCTGGGAGAGGGGCTGGCGGAGACGGCGGTGAGCGAGCCACCTGGCTTCCCTGAGCTTTCCGTAGGAGCTGGCACCTGATGCCAGTTCCAATTCCGTGGTAAAGTGCATCGAGAGCTTCTGGAAATAAGGGCTAAGTAGGCGGGTTTAAAATCTTGAACTCGGTGAACGTGTCTTTCTGGGACTGAGAAGTTCATTATAATTATATCAAGTCTCTACAATCTGATCTTGAAAATGAGGTGATTTTACATAAATCAGCAGTGGTTGTGTATTTAGCAATACAGGCAAATGTGACAACTAACATGCTGAATTTTGCTAACAAGTGTAAGCATTCATGAGGTTAGTACCTGGGTTTGCATCTGTCACGTTTACTTTCCTACACAGAAAATAGTAATTTTTATTAGAAACTATATGAAACAGGTTTTCAAAATATTTTATTTTGAATATATTCAAAAATATTTATTAGTAGTAAACCAGAAAGCTTCACATAAAGCCACATGCTGTTCGGCATAACCTTTTTTATTTTTTAAATTTGAGTAGTGTTTTTAGAAACATGGGAGGTATGTATTTAAACAAACAGAGTATTAAGCTTCCTTGCTTTTGTAAATATTTAGGTTGATTGACTGATTTAACTTTCTAAGGTAGAAGTGTGTCCCTTGATGTTGGGTTTGCTACTTAATAAATCTTATTAATGATCAATCAAAAACTGATGCTAGACAGATTAAAAACCAAAACAACAAACAAAACTCCTATTATTTTTAGTAAAAGTGTTTTGATAATTTGTTGAGATTCTCCCTGCCCCTTTCCCTGTCCTGGAACATCCTTTTTTAGAAGGAGGAAGGGAAGGAGATCTCTACAAAGACAGCAATGCTCCCTTGTAGGACATTTTACAAGCTGCAAGACATAGTTCTACAGAAAGGGGAAAAAAAAGAGAAGATAATAGCTTGTTTCCAGTGTTGAAATACAAACAAGAGCTATGAAACAAGTCTGCGGTAATGCAGAATTAGCACTGGCTCCTTTAGTAAACAATAGCATTCTACAATCATACCAAGTTAATACGAATATTATCAGACTTCAAGAGCAAAAGTCAATTGAATCAGATACATATTCTTTACATCTCTTAAATATTCAGCAGACCATGCAAATTCTGTATAGAAAATAGGACTATGGGAATATGAGCAGAGCTATATACCTAATGCTACAATTGCATTCCTCTCAAAAAATCTCAGTAATACATCAAAGCTCAGATATCTGAAGTTGACCCATCTGAATCTGTATTTCATAGCACAGAGTTACTGAATAATCTCAGCTGTAATGAAAAAAATTTTTTTTTAATTCTCCTTAATTATATTACATAAATGCATTTTCAGCATGAGAATGACATATACCACACCTATCTGAATTACTCAGTGGCTCCAAAATAAGAGGTAAAAAAACCAACAATTCTTTTATTAAGCAGAGATTGTCAGCTCCTCTGGGAATTTTACTACTAATTTTACCCAGAAGGTTTTTGTGACATGATAATGTAGCTATATAAAATTATCCGTGTGAATTTTGGGTATTTGCAGACTAAATCTGTTTCTGGACTTGCATGGTGGGATGCACAGAATGCAAACATTTGCATTTGATGTTTTATGTCTCTGAAGGATTCCCCCCCCCCCGCCATGTTCTTAACATACTGATTATTTCTTTGCCAAGAAAAGAGTGTATGAAGGGACCATCAAAGAAACTGTGCATATAGACTTGGTCTGAGAACCTCAGTAGGTGACGTTTAAGCCAACGTGCCTTATTTTGCAGCTGTGGCAGGCTTGACTGCATGCAGCCAGGAAATTCCACTCGTGGGCAATAATTTTCTTCGGCCGCTGTAACCTGACCGTGTTTAGTCTAGTACCTGTATCCTTAGCAACTTCTGGTGAGATAATAGATACGGATAGTTTCAGAGTCGGTGCTATTCGTATATCCTTCTCATGCACGCTTATTCCACCAATTTTGTTAAGGTGTTAAATAGTTCCTAGTTTGAGAAACATTGTTGAGAAGGTTTATAAAATAGGCCCCGGAGTTTGGCGTGTGTAGGTTTGGTTGGGGTTTTTTTGGTTTTGTTTTGGTGGGTTTTGTGTTTGGGTTTTTTTGGGTTGAAATTGTTACATCCCATCTCTGAGATGGGGCCCTTATAACCTCATTACAAGGTAATCTGGTTATTTTGAATGCTTTCTCTTTCACGTTGTTCCTTTTGCTTGAAAAGTGCTTGTTTTCCTTTTCTGTGTTACGTGAATAGTCAATGGAACAAGGGTTCTTGCAATTAAAATGTTAGAAAATCCTTTTTTAAAATGCATGCTTATTTGAATTGAATGTGCTTAGGTTTTGGATATATTTCAACTCTGGCATGCGTTTTCGCCAAAATAATTGCATGTACAGCATTTAAGCACCTTAAATGTGCAGTTAGTACCACTGCAAACTGTACGCTTATACCGTAACTCTTCTTGAAACTACAAACGTGTTTCTGAGCTTAGATGTGCTCTGGTTTTATTTTACATTCTTGCTCCTTGAACTCCAGTCTGCTCCAATACTGCAAACGTATCCTTAGCATGTGGTGGTGTTTTCTGAAGGTCGTTTTTCTCTCATGGTAACATTTACCCATTCCTACGAGAAATCCATGCTGCTTTAATTTTAGTTCAGCTTTCTGAATTTCAGTTTTAACCTATCTATAATCATGTAAAAATAATATGCGGGGTGCTAGCTGGGATCTCTTGGTGTACCAGGGGCTTTTCTGTTTACATTGTGTGAGTATGGACTACCTGCCAGATAGAGAGGCAGGCTCTAGAGAAGAGGAAGCATTGGCATGGATAAGAGTCCTCAAGAGAGGAAACTTCATGGTTGTTTTAAAGGATTAAAAATCTGGAGGGGAAAAAAGCTGGTTATCTTATCTGGAAAGTGTGGTGTTCATTTAACCTGTTCTTTGTTGGTAGTTTTGCCTTTCCAAGAAGTGAAAATACTGTCCTGGTGCCCCATTATCCTGTCATTCTAGCATAAGAGCTAAAGAAAAATGCGTTAAGAAAAAATGTCTGCTGCTAATAGAGTATTCAGTAGTAACCTATTAAAGGTTTATCTTGAATGATCTCACATCAAAATATAAAGCAGAATAAGACTCTGCAATATAGTTAACTTTTAATTGTATATTTACAGTGATACCTTTACCTTATTAGTGTGGGAAGAGTCTTCATATTTTCATGAGACCTTCTATAAAACAGCTCAATAAAGTGGTCCACCACTACTTCAGCCTGATTCTCATTAAATAAATAGATATTCTGTGGTGGATTGTTGAGTGACAAGCATTGCAAAGGCACTTGAAGTTTTCCTGAATGACTAAGCTTTCTTGCCTAATATAAAAACGAAAGGCTGCGCAGGAGTGAGCGATGTTGTCAAACCTGTCATCAGGTTCTCAGAGCTGTTTGAGTACTTGTAATATTCTTCCTTTAATTGACTTGGAAATTCGCAAAGGTTGATTATAAAAGGGGATGAGCAATTTTTAAAGATGGTGGAAAAACTTAACTTCATAGTTAACCGTGCAAAAGCCGGAATAATCACTTATGGCTTTATTGCCTGCTTGCAGCATTCGGTTGAAACATAAATTCATCAGCTTGGGTTTTTTATCTTTTTTTTTTGGGGTAGGACTAAATAACTTATTGAAGAATCTACAGCCCTTTGAGAGTGTTTGGAGGTCAAACTAAAAAAAAACCATAAATTAAAAAAATCCTCTATTAATTTGTTCGCTGTCAGTCTGTCTGTCATTACTTGAGAGTCACTGGCTTTCTTACTGTCAATGAAAGGGAAGAAAAAAACAAACCACCCCACTAATAAGGAAGTCTGAAATGGAAACTGTCAGTGTTTTGACAAATGGCAAACAGCAATCATTGTAGCAGTTTGGTGACAACAGGTTGAAAATTAAAAAAAATTCAGAAACGGTAGTTTTCTGGAAATCTTACACCTTCCTCTACTGCAGAGGTGGTAGGTAGAAAGCTAAAGTGTACAACAGCTTAGTAAGAACTTCTTTTGATGTCCTAATAATCATCCGTGGCAAAAACCTGTGAAGCTTTGGGAGCGCAGCAAGGTGGGGATCTGAGAAGAATCCACGGTGAACTCTCCTCTGTCTGATCTTTGCGTTACAAGCTTCAGCGTAATCCCCCCTGTCTGTCAGAGCCAAAGGGCAGGGCAGCGTAATTGTTTCCTGTGATGACAGCTTTTTGCTGCATTTATCGCCAGTGTCATGACCAACGCTTTGTACTGCCTTCCTGTTGTACTCTTGTGGTGGGCTGTGTTTGATGTGATCGTGGTGATACATAATTCCTCCTCGGAACTGCGTTTTTCTGATTCGTTGTCTCAGCAGAATTAACTTCAAAGGATAACTTGTGAAACTGTTGGATTTATACAATTGCACAGTGCCAAGGACAGATGGCAGATGGCTCTCTTGTACCCTCTGCCAAAGAAATTACAATAGAAGACCAAGTATTTCCTTTAACTTCTGATTTCTGATGTTTCTTTTAGGAAATAACATACTATATTTTTCACTCTTGTGTACTTCTCCAATGGTTCCCCTTGAACATCGGGAACTAAGTCGGGAACCAGAGAATTGCCCTTGGGAAGACTATAAAAATTCACGGTATGGAGGGCTGATTTCAGAATTGTCTTTTTAAAAATGAGCAAAGGATTGGAACTACGTCAGTAATTCTGTTTATGTGTTTGTAAGACTGCATCCTGTGTCAAACCAAGCGTAGGATTCTGAGGGTGATCCCTTCACTGGCTTCGGCTGAATCCAAGGAGAGTTTAAATTGGTCAGAACATGTGGGTGAAATCCGTACTGTAACGTTGACAGGTGACAGTCTGTAAAATTGCGATTTCCATTCCTTTCTAAAAATATGCATGCAACTTTAACGATTACTTGTCCGTTTTTCAGATTTGGAATGACGTTACACAGTAAGTGACCACTACAAGTAGTCTGTCAGTGTTTTATCCCCATTCGCACTGGAGCCGCTAGGAAAATTGCAGAGTGCGTCACAAACATTTTATGTATGTATAGCATCGCTGCCGCTCGTCCAGGCAATGTTGAGCAAATAAAGATAACTTTAACTGTTCTGTTTAGTAGAGCGTGTTTGCTGATTCTAGTAAATGGACTATGGAAAGAATTTTCAGACAGTCTGTTCAAAACACCCTTTTCATTCTCTTTTACGCCCAGTGCTAAGTACTGTCTTGCTGCTCCTTCTCCAATGAGTACAGGGGGTTTGTGTATGTCTAACGTGGACTATGAGAACAGTTTTACAAGTAGTCTTGTCAGATAACCTTTTGATTAATACATAACCTACTTGATAGGTATAAAATAGCACCTGAAATTTTATAATACGCTTCCATGATTCAGTAGTTGCAATGAAGGTTTCACTTAGATCTTGTTTACACTTAAATACAAATATTTATTTATTTAGAAGTCGGTTGACCTTTCCTGGGAGGGAAGTTTTTGCCAGCGTAAGCTGTCTTTTTACCAGGGATATTCTTTGAGTGAATCTCGGATGTCTGATTTTTCTATTGGCCCCTCACTACAAGAAGGACGTTGAGGTGCTGGAGCGTGTCCAGAGAAGGGCAACGAGGCTGGTGAGGGGTCTGGAGAACAAGTCTGATGAGGAGCGGCTGAGGGAACTGGGGTTGTTTAGCCTGGAGAAAAGGAGGCTGAGGGGAGACCTCATCGCTCTCTACAACTATCTGAAAGGAGGTTGTAGCGAGGTGGGGTCGGTCTCTTCTCCCAAGTAACAAGCGATAGGACGAGAGGAAACGGCCTCAAGTTGCGGCAGGGGAGGTTTAGATTGGATGTAAGGAAAAATTTCTTTACTGAAAGAGTGGTTAAACATTGGAAGAGGCTGCCCAGGGAAGTGGTGGAGTCCCCATCCCTGGAGGTATTTAAAAGACGTGTAGATGAGGCGCTTAGGGACATGGTTTAGTGGGCATGGTGGTGTTGGGTCGACGGTTCGACTCGATGATCTTAGAGGTCTTTTCCAACCTCAATGATTCTATGATTCTAGTGTAAATCATGCTGCTCTGTCAGATGGAGGACTGGTATTTTGGGGTTTTTCTTATTGTTGAGCTCATGTTGGTAGATTTGAAACAAGACGTGATTTAATTTATGTAGTAATAAAATCAAAAGTAATGGTCCCAAGTGACACTTTTCCACCAAAATCTGATATATATCCAGCCAGTCATTCTTAGACCACAGAATTACTATATGCTTTCTACTTCTTGGACTGCACTAGGTTTTAGATTTTTGAAATATTTGCTACCGGGTTATTTGATTAATGATTTGCATAGAGCTTTCTAATGAGGAATTTTAATTTTGAAGTGAAGAACCAGAGCTAGTATCTTCCCACCTCTAGAATACTAGTAATATAGAAATCTTCTGTATTGTGTGGGATACTCAGTAGTAGCTTGGAAAGAAGGCTTACTTCAAGAAAAAGGTATACACTGTCATTTTATGAAGACTTCGGTGATAGTGCTTTTAGTACTAGTGAAATTTGATATTCCATGATGTTAAAAATCAAATTGTAAGGTGGTGAAACGGTGTTATTTAGGAAGCTCTAGATCCTGGTTCAGCATGATAATTGATCCTATATCTTGAAGCCTGTGAATAATCCATGGGACTAAGCATACCTTACGTCTGCTTGTGTTTACATACTCTGCTAAATCATAATTTCAAATCCATTTCAAACCCAGAATAGCGATCATCTTGGTTTGCTCAGTGATTGCATAGTTCTAATAAAAACAAATGTGTATTAGTAGCACAGGGTATGTGCATACCTAATTAGGGTATGTGATAGATTTGGCAGATAATGCCAGTTGGTAATTTGGTTCATTTGAAACGTGACATTTTACATATTTATGTATCTCTATAAGACATGGAACAATTACCAGGGTAATTTAGACTTGATGGATATTATTTGTTTACTATAAAAATCAGGAGGCAAAGAAAGCTGGTGTGCAATTTATTAATGATAGAACTGAGCATCTCTACTTAATTTTTTTTATAATAGTACGGAAAATCTTATTAGTATGTGTCCCTTAACTAAAAAGCCATGTGGCAGGTTTGCTATTGAGAGGAAGGAAGAGAAATGAGATTTCTGTCCTTGGATCTTAACATAGGTTAGTTGTCCTTTCCGCGTGCCGTTGTGTGAACTGTCCGTGCAAACTGATTACTGGTTTGATTAAACCATTTTCCTGTTAAACTTCTATGTCTCTTTCTTGCCTCTCCTTTTGGGACATAGAGAGGGGGGAATTCTTTGCGGGTAGCACTGGGCAGCAGACCGAGAGGTTTTAAACAGTTGCGTAGTGTTTAGTAGAATAACAAGCAAGATATGCATGTTTGGCACCTTGCTTGTACTCTGCCTGCCTATTGCGGCTTCTACGGCTTCAGGTGTAATCATATTAAGGGTCTTCTACAGTGATATGATGAGTAATGTTTTTCTCTTGCTGCTGATATGGCACAAGTCCCTGTAAGCTTCACTTATAAACACTACTATATGAAATCCATCGGAAAATTTGAAAGGGCTGAGGTGTAGTACAGAATGTCTTGCTTTGGATTAGCATCTCTGAGTTTTAACGACACGCAGAAGGGAAATGTAGGCTTCTGTTTTAGTCTAAGGTGTTTCAGAACCAAGTGATTAAAAAGTCTCTTTATCTTCAGAAATGAACTACTTCTGGTGTCCATATAATACCGCGTTAACCTGTGTTACTTCTTGGTCTTTATTTTCATATGCCATAATAAAACATTCTTTAAATGGAATAATTTTTATGCCATTAGTTGAGTAAAAATAGCCTAGAGCAATATTCAACATTTTAAGAGGATGAAATGCTTCGATCAATATTAAAAACTCTGGAAAAACTAGGAGTAATGGATGTTGAAAATGTTAAGTATTTTTTTACTGGGGGGGAAGGGTAGTGGTGATGAAAGGTGAAAGGCTGTTTTGCTTTTTGTCCTGATTTTGTTCAGATTTGGCACACTGTATTTAAAATGACTGTTTGATCATATGACCATAAAACATCTACAGTGTTCTTTAAACAATACTATTTCTGACAGAATTTTTCTTGAGAGTCAGGGAATAATGTGCAGCTTAACTGCTGCAAAATACTTGTTCGAGAAATGAGCTGTGCTTCTGCCTGGGATGGCGTATTCCTGTTTGCAGTGAGATTTGTAAGTGACGCAGTTACTGTTAATGAAGACGGTGTCATGCAGAGGAGAATACCAGATTGAGCTCCACTTAATGAAAGCCTGACGTCGGATGCTTGCCACGGTTCCTGGTTTTCAGATCTACTGCTACAGAGGTGCCACATGTTCTCCATTAAATGTTTGTTCACCTTTCTCAGTGTCTCTGCGTGTTCCTGACAGGGATTATCTCTGTCTGATAAACTCCTTAATTGCTCTGCACAGGCCTTTTCCTTCGCAACTATTCCCTTAAGATATTTATAGGTACAGCATTAACAACATATGCCTTCTTAGAGGGCTGAAATGGATGTTTATATCGGCTTTTACAGGCTCATTTGGCTGCTAAGGAAATTCAGCTATCGGGTGTCTTTAAATTTTGCAAGGTACTCACATAGAGTCCTATGGGATATTTGCTTCTTGTGAGCAATGGCCCTGCTAGGTTTTTTCACCCCTCTTCCTACATTTCTGCATTCTACATGAGACAGAGGTGGCTTGTGAACGTAAAGAGAATGCAGCAGGAGAGCAAATAGAGGGGGCGAGGATGGAACAAGAGCGTGTGTTTTTTACTTACGATGTTGGAAAGCTGTGAAGGCATATTAGCTGTTTCACTTCCCTTATGATGCTTTGCCGTGACACTACGGAATCAACCTTCAAGGGATAGCAAATGTCCTTGTGCTGCCCAGAATTACTCACAAGAACACATTCATTCTAGAAGTCAGATTGTAACGTGGAAAGGATGTTTTTCTGCTGTAGTTACCTAGTATATGTTTATATATACCATCTCTTCACAAGAAACTCTTTGAAAAGATGACTGCACTCCAATCAAATGATGCTTTTTGGATGTAAAAGGTAAGAGCAGCAATCTCTGAAAAGGCTGCTTAACTGAAAAGCAGAAATTATCACTTCAGTTTTCATTGAGAAGTCTCTCTCACGCAGCTTAAGGTCATTTTCACATTAAATATTCAGGCTACCGTTCCTTCCATGCTTAAGTGTGCCTGTAAGCTATCATTAGTCACTGCACAGATGTACAAATCTTCTGAGGAAGTCCTTCAGCTATTATTTCTGTGCATAAACTGTTCTTCCTAAAGAACTCGCTGAGCTATTAATATTAGGTTATTTTAAAGAAGTCTATCCTAGCTGCTCTTACCTTTCTGGCAAAACTAATCTTTTTGCCAAAAGCAAAAACGTCATTGCTGTTTAACTTCTTTTAAAAGCAGTAATGTAAGAAAGGCTTCAGTGATGCTACCTAGTAAATCACTTTGTGAATTTTTAGACTTTCCAGTATGCTTTCTCTTCACGAAGCTTTTCACTGTTACAGAAGCAGCCTTGGTCTCAGTTATTTCTCTTAGAAGGACAGAGTATCACAGGGTAATAGAATAATTTTAAAGAAGGACTAGTGAGTTTCGATAAAATAATTCTGTGCGTTTTGACATGGATAAGACAGAAAAGCTTATTCGGGGATAATTAGGTGAAGTAGAATCTTATTCTGAACAAGTCGAAAGGTGAAGAGATTGGTAAAGTTTTGGAAATTTCAGAAGTGCTATGAAACATGCTGAGCAAGCTCTTCTGAGTTGGAAGGGGGGGGGGGGGGAGTTCCCCTTTGGAGGGGGGAAAAAACCCAAAAGGCAAAAAAAAAAAGTAACAGTTCCCCTAGAGGAAAATGGGCAGTTGAGAAACTTCCTTGAGAAACTTTGATATCTTTTGCCCAAATTGTGAACCAAAATCGTGCTGAACTGCTCATGGAGGAAAGTGAATGGGAAACTCTGTAGTTCTCACGTATCGTGGAGGAGCTGAATATACTTTTGAAGAGGAACATTTTTCTCTTCTGTCCAGGCAGAATGAGTTCTTGACTCCTCTTAAACTTGTAGGAGAAGCTGCTATACTTTTGGATTTTTGGATTAATATGCTTCTGGATATTAAAGAAGAAATTTTACTTAGCCTGAAGGAACTGAATAATATTTGTCTAGTCTGTCCTTTACTCAAAGCTGAGTGATTACCTTCCCCCCTCCTTGGACAGGTTATGTTTATAGGTCATAAAGAAGCACCAGCCAAATATAAAACAAACTTATTAAGCAGAGCAGAGGAGTAACACGTTCTTCAATATTTATGTTGAAAGGAATGTAAATAGTTTTAAATTTTCAGTGTAAGTATTGAACTGTGTGATTCTGATATATAGTGATCGAAAATTGCCAGTATATTCACTATAGCTGAATGATTGATTTAGCTTTGTAGGCCTTTTTTTTTTTTTTAATGGGTTATCTACTAGAGGCCTTTCTTCTTAATTTGAATAAATCAAATTTACACCTTTACATTTTTTAGGTATTTTTATCCTACTACTACCGCACACGTTCAGTACTAGCAACTGTTCAGGTTGAATGGCAAGATGATTATTAAAAAAGTAAATAAATAAAAAGTCCTTCCAGCTCCCCAAAAGCGTGGTCAAATGCAGGCAAAATTATCCAGATATTCATGATAGTTCATAATTTTAAAAGTAATAACTATTGCTTAGAGGTGGGTTGGTTTTTGTTGGGGTGTTTTTTCCCCCCTTCTGGGTATGATCATAATGTGATTTTCAACAAAGCTACCTTAACAAGTCTTCTAGCCTTAATGAAAATGCTTCTCAACATGTTCACTCTACTGGCTGTTTGCTGATGTGCTAATCTCTAGAGTCATCTGAAGAGCCAAAGAATTTCAACACTGAGTGAACATGAGTTAGACAAGCTTTTCTGGTCAAAGGTTAACTCGCTCTTTAAGAGTCTCCTCCTTGGCGGCTCCTGGAATGGTTTTTGAGGATAAAAGTCCTCCGTGTTTCAACCTGGTCTGAATCCTTTGGTGACATCCCAGTCCTGTTGATACTTGAGTTGTCTTCATTGAGTCCGGATTTGAAATATTTGCTTCTGACAGTATTTTTCCCCTGGTGTTTTTCCTTTGGATCGTCACTATTTTCTTTTGCTGTTGGGTTTGTCTACTGTGTAGTAATAAGCACGGCCAGTCCTTTCGGGTTCTTTTGCTGCATGGTGGTTGTGTTTTTCTTCTTCAGCTGTTGACTTCAACTTCCTTTTAAGATTGTGCAGTGAAACCTTTTCTGTATATCACTCAGTAGAAGGTGGCAGGAAGACACCCTTCCTCCTTTCTGTGGTTTAGATTCTCTCTCTGTGTCTCCCTCTCTCCCCCCGGTCTCCCAGATGGAGAGAGGAAGACACCTGTCTACTTCAATGGGATATCAGAATGGTTTCTGAAAGCCTGTGGAGTGTCGTTTCCAAAACTCGGTGTAGCTGACAGAGCATTTGTACCAGGGGAATTGTCGGAGAGGTTTGGGGCTGCTAAGGCCAAAGGCAGGCTAGCCCCGTGCATTGAAACCCAAATGTGGCCGTTCTGTGAACATCCTTTTGAGAGCACTGTGATGTGCTGAAGCCTTAGTTCACAAATAATTAGGTAGTAGATGGAAAGTTTTAAAATGCATGGATGTGCGATGTTTAATTGCTATTAGAGTACACATTTTATTTTTATCTGTTAAAATTCAGATTCTTACTTTGTATTTTTAGAACCGTTAGAAAAGAGATAAAGGAGCAAAATCTCATTGTTATCGACGAATGGACAATTTTGTTCAGTCTGGAGTCTGTTCTTCTGCATCCCATTAAACCTTTTGACCTGTCTAATTTGATCTATAAGCAGAAATATTGACACATGACCCCTAACTGCAGATATGTTAAATTGAGATATGAGTAGGTAATTAAAAATGTATCTTTAAATAGAAGCGCTATCTATACAGTATCCAGCCCATTAAGCAAACTGTCAGACTGTAGCCTGGAATTCTCTTTGCTGAGGGAAATTGGAAATTAAAGTTCTTGAAGTAGTTTAGTAGTGGAGAAAATAAAAGTGGGGATAAGGGGGATGGAAGATGTGGGTTTGAAAGAGGTAAGCATGTTCAAATTTCACGTTTACTGAAGTAATTTAGAAGTGAAAGGCTGAACTTAGAATCTTCTGTGAGAGACGGTTAATATTATCTCACATTATTACACTCTGAACAAATACTTAAGGGTGGGGGAGGACTTTTATTAATTTTACACCAGTTTAACCATGGAACAGAGGCTTTACATTGCTCTCTTAGATGCTGCACCTGATTTGTAGCTTGTGTCCTTCCGCACACTGAATTCTGTTGCCCTTTCAGGATGTTTCATGACATTGGATAACTTAGCTAAGTGACAGAGCTATAGTTGTATCCCATGCAGTGCTGTAGCGGTTCAGAAATACAGCTTGGAAATTGGAAGGGGTTGGAGGATGTTAGTTTACCCAAAGAGCTACATAGGATCTGGAGAAATCAGAAGTATTCGGGACGAGACTGTGTTGCCTGTATAACTGAAAGCTGTTTTTTCTTGTTAGGGGCAGAAGCTTGATTTAGTTAATTCTGTGGAGCTTAGTTTTTTTTATAGTGGGATACCTAATTAAAAAACAAATGTAGTCTTAATGTGTTTTTTAAAACGTCGCTCTAATTCATTGTAATCTTTCAGGAAAATCCTGAGAAAATGTGATGATGGGCTCTGTGGACTGGTGTGCGTTCACTGATAAGTTGGAACAATGGGTTCCTATTAAAACAAACAAACCTTGGTTCCTGCTTTGTTTTCCTAAGCTATACTAATGCGTTATATATAGCGATGGCTCTTCTCCCTCTGTAGTTTAGCAAAGTAAAAATAAAGCTCATAAAGCCGTCGCTCGTTGCTGGCACTCATGCACACACTAACATAAAGCAGTCCCAGCTATGGTGGTATTGGGCAAAGTGATTTCTTTTATGTGTACTCTTGCTCTGGCTTTCGTACAGCATGACAAAGTGAATTCAGATAGGCTGTTGCTATTTCTGTTTGCATCTGCTGATAGGTTCCTACCTCAAAAGAGCTTAGATTGCCCTGGTGGACCATGTTTCTTCTCCACTGAAAAAGCCAAAGTACGAATGCAGAGGGAAATCTCAATAAAAGCGTGGGGGTTTTTCGTTTTGTTTTGTTTCCCCCGTGAGAGTTACCGGAGCTCTCTTTGGTAGCAGCAAGCAAAGCCTTATGTGCAGAGCTTAAAGCTATTTGAGGGTTTGACCCATGGATCTTGCTTTCTGCTAAGTTAGGATGGACAATTAATTGGCTGTAGAAACCTGATAAACTTCCAGTTGCTTAACAACGTCAAAGCAAACAATAACTACCATGTGTTTTCTGTAAGCTTGTTTGTATTTAAAATAGCCACGAACATGTCAAGTGGGGACATGAATAAAATGCTGTCCAGATAAACTACTTACATAATTAAATGAAATTGAATTTTAAGTACTCATTTGTTTCATTTGATGACATTGCATTGTGTAAACCTATTAATTTGGGTTTTGTACAGCTGTTTCACTTACCCTGGGACCAAAAGGTCGACTTGCGTTTCTTTGCGGTAGTCTCCTGTTTATGTAGAGCAAACATCAGATCAGATGTTAAAACACCGATGCAGTGCCAAAGGTGCCCAAAATTCTCAGCTTTTGAAAGTCTCCTGCTAGGTTGAGAATGATGAAGAAAATGAATTGTTTAATAATGTCTAGTTACGTACATGCTTTAGGGTAAAGCAGCATTGTATAATCAAACCACGGATCATTTGGCTTCATGAATTAGAAGCATTAGTTCTGAAAATAAGGCAAATACTGATCGATGCAATGGGATTAGTGGCTTACAGACAACTTTTTTTTTGCATGAGGGTCACCAAATTAACTGGAGAACCTTGACGTTATTTTATTTAAGTAAAGGAAAAACTCTGATTTTAAAAACTTAAGTATAGAGCCGAATGTGGCTGAAAACTTACACAAGAATTGAAATTTATACACAGTAGTTGATCCCCTCCGTTATCTGTGAACTGCTGCATGCAAAAGTAATAAGAGTTTCTGTACTTCAGCTGGATGGTCTTCAGGCAGTAGCCAGCAACTTGCACTCAGTTGTGCATAGGAATGAGGTTCAGGCATGTTTTGGCACGCAGGCAGCTCCTGAGTGTGCAGTTGCTGTTTTCACTTCCAGAAATGTTGGTTGGCTTGGCGGAGAAAAATTACGAACCTCCAAAATGATAGCCCTAAAAATTTCTGAGGTTTACATCGTAAAATAGTTGATGAAAAACAATTTTGTGGCCTTGGAAGGGGTAAGCATTTTAACTCTGCTGTTTAGATGGAGTAAATGAGCCCAGAGAATCAAATACTGACAGAGAATATTTAAGACTTTATTTATAGCAATATGTGCATACAAGAGTGTTTAAATTAATAGGAATGTGAGCAAAGATTGGTTAGTTATGTGTAACTTAGAGAAGTTGTATGTGCAAGTGAAAGTTCAGAACTACATAGGAGAGTTCAGGTGAGCTGACCAGCCTTGTACAGTAGAACTTCAGCTTGGGACCAATTTATTCCTGGATTCATTAGTCTGGAGGGAGAAAAAAATAGGTAATTACTTAATTAACTGAGTTATGTAGTGTTTCTTTCCTTTTAGGTCAAGGGTTCCTTAACTGAAATCAGATCAGAATATTATTCATTCTGCTAGTGGCCAAAGTAGATTTAAAAAATGATGATAAATAAACCAAGAAAAGAAGGTTAGATGAGATTCAAAGCCAGAGCAGTTTACCTGCAGTTGAAATGTATAATTTGTTAACAGTTGTGAATCAGTTTGCATTTCGGACAGGTTTTTTGGTGGTTTTTTTTCCTTTATCTTTTTTTTAGGTGTTATTTTTCTACTGTGGGTCATCAGCTAGGAATTATGGATCTTTAAACTTTGTTAAGTTTATAAAGCAATAGAATGATAGGACTGTTTATGGCATTTATCCAAATCTATTCTACAATTAGAAGTTTTGGACCAAGTAATTATCAAAGGTCCTTTGTAGCAGACTTGATCATTTAAATGCGTACAAACTACTGCATTTTAATCCAAACAATGAATAAGTGATTTTATTTTGGTTTTAATTCTCTGATATTTCACCCGTATTATAAATGCTTGTGTCAGTATAATAAAAATTCTTAAAAGGCAGGGTGGGGAGAGACTCTGGTTTTAAAAGTAAATTCTAATCTTTTACTTACCCAAGAAACGGTTGGCTCACTTGGCAGCAAAATGCATGTGATTTCTGAACTATGAACTGTGATACCGTCAACGGCTCCTAATTAATGCTTTAGTAACCGAGTTCTACCTAATTAGTGTAGTTAAGTTTATGCATTGCTAAAGCTCTCAATAAGTTTGTTATTCATTGTAATTTTGTGAATCGCTTAGACTAATCTCTGTAGTTGCATACAAACATACGTCATTGAATTTTCAGAAGGGTTTTAACTAGGTAAGTATTCTTCTGAAATGCTGAGAAACACTCTAAGATTCATTTAGTTTAACTGATGAGCAGCGGTTTATAGGTATACTGTTTATCTTAGTAATATGCTCATTATGTTATTGCGAAGGATTCACCCCTTTAGTTCATGTTAGCAATTGTAATGATTAATTTATCAAATAGCCCCAAAGTGTCTTCAGATAATTAAAAGAGGATCAGCCGTGTTCTTTTTTTCCTGTATCAGTTTAAGAGGGCTTCCCAAAGGAAAGGCAGATCTTGGGCCGTTTGCAGTTAATACAGGTAGCAACTAAACAGTCGTCTTGTATTCAGCCTCTTACCGAGACGTTACTGCTAGATGTCAAACAAAACATTCTGCACATTTTTTCTGAGGACTAAAATGGATGCGGGTCAGTCAGATAGTGGCCGCTTCAGGCAAAGCGTGGAAATGTGCAGTCAGAACAGCCGTATCCTTTATGCAGGGAGAAATGAGACCTTTTTATGACTCTTCGTAGCTTTTTGTCTGGAAAATTTCAGTATGTTGAATGCTTGTTGGCCTAGTTCTGGTCCAAATTGCCTGTTTTCACGTATTACGTTCCACGGGCCTTGTCTGCAGAGTGGTCCGTTGCCAACGTTGCACAACATTTTGGTCTGTCGTGCTTTTGTTAGCAGAGAAGCTAATTTTTAATCTGTAGTTGTTTATCTTTTCAGCTCCTGGTAGTGGTTCTCCCTCTTCCCCCGTTTAGTAGTTCACTTTCATCTTCTGCCAGAGTAAAGTGATTTGAATAATTTGTTTGATTAATTAGATATGTAAAATAAGTCTGTAATTAAATGAGTCGCATCAGCTGACCATACCCCTCTGCTAGTGTTTTTCTTTCACTTCGGTGAAAGGACATAATGCTGTATACCTTAAGTGACGTTCTGACTGCGAATTATAATTGGCTAGGCCTTATGGCTTTTTTATTATAGTTGGATGGCCTTATTTTACCGTAAACAAATGAATAAGAAGTATGTTTATTGTATTCGTATGTTTATGAATTTCCTAGGTAATCAGGTTTGGGTTAAAGTACTTATTAGAGGTCAGCTGTACATGATGTTTTTCAATATAATGGTTTAAAATTAATTTGTAGCGGTTAAGATTTGTTTTCTAGTAATAACATTATATTGTATGGCATCAAATAAAACAGTCTCATCTTCTATACTAATGCTTCTAGGTATAAACAGGAGAGTTACCGTTCATAATTTATAGCTGATGGTTAGCCAGTTAGCTGTTTAATCTCTCTCTCACCCCTCCGAAATCTAGGAAGTCCTTTTCTTGTGCGACATCCTCTGAAGTGCAAGCGTACGTTGAACCAAAGTCCCTGATGCGCAGACCTTGCTAACATCAGTCTCGTGCGTTTGGCGTTATCCTTACGGCGCCGTACCAGGCCGCAGTGCTTCCTGGGAGACGTGCCGTTTTTCTGCAGCGGCTTTGTAGATGAGTAGAGTGTTAATCAAAGATGTGAAGGGGAAATCCCTGCCAGCGTGGCTGGAGAAACAATGTACAGATACGTGTATATGCAGCCACACACGCTTTTCATTCGTTTCATTCATGAAACTCCAAGTCTGTATAGTTTAGTTGTTGTTTTTTTTTTTTTATACCTCGCTTGAAATATACACAATTTAGTTAGGAAGATCATCAGAATAGATAACTTAGGTCAGTGTCGTGGTTTAATCTCAGTCGGCAACTAAGCACCACGCAGCCGCTCGCTCACTCCCCCCGACCCGGTGGGATGGGGGAGAGAATTGGAAGAGCACAAGTGAGAAAAAGTCGTGGGTTGAGATAAAAACAGTTTAATAATTGAAATAAAATGATAATAATAATAATAATATGATGATAATAATACACAAAGCAAGTGATGCACAGTACAATTGCTCACCACCCGCCGACCGATGCCCAGCCAGTCCCCGAGCAGCGGCCCCCCCGGCCAGCTTTCCCAGTTTCTGTACTGAGCATGACGTCCCATGGTATGGAATGTCCCTTTGGCCAGTTTGGCTGTGCCCCCTCCCAGCTCCTTGTGCACCTCCAGCCTGCTCAGTCGGTAGAGCATGGGGAGCTGAAAAGTCCTTGGCTAGTGTAAGCATTACCTAGCAACAACTAAAACACCGGTGTGTTATCAACTTTGTTCTCATCCTAAATCCAAAACACTGCACCAGCTACTAGAAAGGAGATTAACTCTGTCCCTGCCGAAACCAGGACAGTCAGACTGCCTTTTCTAAGGGGACTTTTTAAGAGAAGCTGTGGACTTCCAGTATTTAGTAATTGAAATGCTTGAGTTTCAACATGTATCATCCCCGAGGCAATCCAGAAGGGTTTTCTCCCCTCCCTTTCTGAACTGAAGTTAAGTCTAATAATTATGAAGAGAGATTGTATTACTTCAGTGAAATGACAGCATGCAAGGTGTGGTCAGCAATTTACATGCTAAATAAGCTTGTGTCATACTTAAGCTTGAGACCTTCAGGGCGCACCTGGTCATAAATTTGCTGGTAGTGGTATTTGAGAAAACACTTATTAGTTGAAAGCGTGACGCAGGAAGTTTCTGGTTTAGAAGAGCTTTTTATTTTGCAAGGCAGCTTACAGCTGAGGTATTCTATACCTCTGAAAGACGACGCATTGCTGACAGTGGTCTCTCTCAGATTAAGTGTTCTGACGCCTGGTGTGGTGGGATTAGGGGTCAGCCATGAGTGGATTCAAAGGTTGTTGGGAGAAAGTGAGCTGAGGAGAATGGATCCCTTCCTTTTCCTTGCTGGCAAAAAGCTGAGTGAAAACAAAACCAGTTGTAACTGCTGCAAACTACCCCCTCTTCCTTGGGATGAGAAATGGGAACGGGGAATGGAAACAAAGAGGAAGAAGAGCTGTGCAAAGGCATTGATGCCTAAGAGCTTGTGACATGAATAAAAAGCTTTGAGAAGTGCCGTTTTACACGCTACGTGGTAACTCGGAAGCGTGACGCACCTTCGCAGCATCCTTGGAGAGGGCGATATTCTAGGAATGAATGTATCTGAGAACTTAGCTGTTTTCGATACCACAGCATTACAAATTTTGTTTATTGTACATTTACTGAAAGGAATCAGGCACATGATACTGAAGTAATTCAACATCCTGGTGGAGGAATGCTGTCATGCATTTGGATTAGTCTATAAATAATTGTTGGTTGGATTTGATTGCTTAGGGCTGATCATTAATCTCCAAGAGGCACTATGATTTTTTTTTTGTCAACTGTCTTCTGACCTTACCAGTCGTTCCAAACTAGAGATGTATTTAGTCATTAGCTTTTTTATTAGAAAAAATGTTTTCAGACCAAATAGAATCTGAAACATAATAGGCTTTCATTTTAGGCCCGATTTCTCAAAATCTCAAAAGCAAATCAGTTGCTTCTCCCCTAATATCAAAACACAGCCCTGAATATCCACATGGATGCTTTTCCTCCATAATTAAATTCACTTTTTCAGAATGCTCAGTAGCGGAAGCAAGGGTCCGTAAGGATCTCAGCACCTTTGGCTAATATTTGTAGCTAACACTGTCTATGTGATGGAGTCCTGAAATCATGTTTCTCTCTCTGTACTTTAACGTGGCTTCAGAAATTTCTAAAATCTGGTTTTACAAGTGTTACATAGCCATGTGTAACGACAGTAAAAGGAAGATGCTCAGGAGAGCGGGGAAACCTTTGCTCTTTTGATCTAGCCGTGAAGGACCAGCGGAGCCGCTTTGAAACTGTTGTCCTGCTTCAAAACTACTGCTCTTCCTTCTTGAAGCTGGGAGCAGGAGCTGTTTTTTCTGCAGTCTTTCAGTCGGCCATCCTTTCTCCTTTAGGTCTTTGTGCACTTTTTCTCCATTCTCTGCTTTTTTTTTTTCCTCTCATCTGCCTGTCCGTGTTTGTGGTCTTTACTGAATTTTTTTTGTGGGAGTGCTTTTTTTTTTTTTAAAACACGTTCTTAACTACCGTAAGTATTACCTGAAGCTCAGTAAAGTTAGGCAGAACCGTCACGTGCCAGTGTAACAGCTGTCAGTTGAAGCTTTCAAGCGCTAACGCATCTGCAGTGATGCTGGCAGGAGGGAGAGTAAAACCATCTCCAGGAGAGCGACCACATGTCCTCCACTCTTTCCTTGTCGGTACGGCTGGGTAAGACGTTGTGTACCGGTCATGGTGCAGTGCAGGAAGTTTACTCTGTACGTGTTGGGAGCGTTAATGCTCAGGAGGGGAAGGATGGCTGGGTCAGGCAGCTGCAGGGCGCGCAAGTGGAATGAGGCAGAGACACGTGATGTCGTTTCGTGGTGATATTTGATCAGCGCTCGTGACCAAGCTTGGTACGTTGAGTCAACTAGGCATGCGGTGCTTTGTCCTGAAGTGCTTCAGATCGCTCTTTGGTGACTTAATGTGGTCAGCAGGATGACAAACGCTATTTCGTAATTGGAGACGGCTACGATTAGTTATTTTTCAAACGGAATACTCTAAGTGGGGATTCGAAAGAGGTTGCATGTAAAATCATGTGTCTGTTTGGAGCTTATCTCACCTTCCAGTATTTAAAAAAATAAGAGAATAACTATTCTTAGTGGTTCACCAATTAGATCGTTCAAAGGGAGATTTGAGGTTCATGACTCACTCTGAGCACGTTTGAAGTTGGTGGGAGTAATTTGAGTAATATTAGTCAGTTTTGAATAAGGCATGTTAATCAAGAATGCTATTTCAAGGGGCAATAATACCTCTCTGCTGCTTTTCGCTCCTGTTTTTACTGCAGGGAATTACATTCAAAACTTTTTGTCTGTGATTTTCCTATGTGCATCAGCAGTAAAAATACTGGCCTGATTCCTTACATTATAAGGAGTCAGTTGCACAGAGAATGTTGTTTGCAGGCAGAAATATAAATAAAGACACGATTTTGTTTGCTGAAGTTTTGTTGTTGGTAATAATACAACTTGATTTTTGAATTCTGGGACTAGATTGCATGTCAGAAAAATGGTAATTCTGCTACAAAGACTGCGTGGATATAGAAGCCAAGGGAATGCAAGTTATTTTGTTCCATTATTTTTATAAAGCTCTTCTCAAAGTCGGATCAAAGCAATAAAATGTGCCATAATATCTGCGTTGTTATGCTGCCAAGTGGAATGCTATCCTGGTTATACTTAACACAGATAATTACTGGTTTGAATGCCTTATTCTTGGCATTAAATCTTGAATTTATTAATTGGCGCTTTCAATTTTGAGCATGAAGTTAGACCCTAAAATCCAAATTCAGATTTATAAATCTGTGACTTTTCCTTCAGTGTTGAGATTCCACCTTTTTGTCAGCAATGGTCAGGTCTGAAAATCTGCAAGCTGTGTTTGCAGTGTTCGTGAGAGAGGGTCAAGAGACATACAGGAACGCATAAATGGGCACTTGACCAGTATGAGCTTTATGTAGAGATACGGTGCTTTTCTAAGTACTTGCTATCCTTCAGAGATCTCCATCTTGAGAAGAACTGCCTCTAAATGCCTGTGCTTGTGACCGAAAGTTGATCTGTTGCAAGTTTTGAAGTGATACGTTCTAGTTACTCTAACATTTATAAATGAAACTTGAATTGTGTGTGAGTCCCTGTGTACCTGAGCGCTTAAATATATTGCCAGGTGTTACTGTGAAGGTATGGTGTGTCAGCGTGCCTATATGAAGCCGCAAACTTCCACTTGTTCTGTGAACCTCCACTGACTGTAATGTACATCATATGCTTTTCATAATGCGTTTTTAACTACCTCGTGGACTAAACTCTATATGGTGTTTCAAGGACAGAGAAAATGCTGAGGGAGCGGAGGGAAGCTGCCACTGAATGGTTCTTTTCTGGAACCATTAAGTGAGTATGGTAGGGAACATGGGGGAACCCCCCAAAACAGTAAGAAAGAGAGCAGCCTCCCTCCCTTCCTTCTCCGCTTTTTCATCCTGAATTTTGGATGGGTAGACATCAAGTAATAAAACACTTGATTGGAAAAAAACTTGATTTTGTGAGTGAAGATTTTGAGGCTTACTTGGAGATTTATTTGGCAAGAGCAGAGCAGAAACTTTAAGAGCAGTTTGTGGTACAAAAAGGTGGAAGGAGCAGGGGAAAGGGTGCAAGAGGGGTGGTGTAACCTAAGGTAATGGAAACCAGTGCTACATAAGGATGCTGAAACTGTGGTAAGATTTTTACGTGCGGTTGGTGATACTTTTTTCTTAAACCTCTCTCATGATTTCGAAAGTAGCGGGTGTTGGGTTTCAAAGATCTCTTGCAAAATATCTAACTTGCCTAAAATACTGTGTTCCTAGCGTAAAATGATCAACCCAAGAATGTATGAAGGCTCAATTATTTTTGGAATGAGGCTCAAGTGTCATAGACATTTTGGTGCCTCCCTTGCCGTAAATGATACTGGGTCTCTGCCCTGGCAACTCAAAAAGCATACGTGTTTTCTGTATTAGAACGCTCAGCAAGGGCTGTGACCATCGATTTCCCTTGATTCTCTTTAAGTTTCATGTGCTTGACACTTCAAGCTGTGAGTGCTTACAAGTCCGACTGAAGTATTTCAGTGCTTCTGTTTTCAGCCTTTTAGTGTATTAAAATGTTCCTATGGGTATATAGCTACTGAGAACGCAAGCCTCATTACCACGTTTTTGTTTTGCTTTTTGACAAAGCAATTGCACATTTAAGTAATGCGCTACTCGCAGCCAAGCTGCTAATTTTCATAATCTATCGAAGACACTAAGTGGATAAAAATAAATGTGTCTCTTCATTTTAAAAGATGACTTGCTAAAACTGCACGTAGTGGGCGGCAGCTTCTTAAAACACTTTTTGCTTACACCTGAAGCTGTAAAATAGCTCTTTTCAGGAGCACCGTTTCTGAATTCAGGCTTATAAATCACTGGACTTGGGAGATCTTGTATTTTATTGCAGAATTCGCACATTCATGAATACTGCAATCAGATGCTTTTAGTATGGGAACTCCGATGTTAAGAGTGGTGCAGCCTTATTTAAAATACATACTGAAAGTTGCTGCTTAGGGAAAAGCTTTTATTTTATTGCAAAACAATGAAAAAAGTAGGAAAGAAATGTCACAGCATGACCAAAACTGCGTTTACACCAGGGTTGCTGAAAATGCCCTTAAATGAATGTATTTTTTAAAGGACCGCTTAGTGCCGTAGGCAGTCTTAGTAGTTTGTGTCACTGAAATAATTTAGCTTTGCAATTGTTCTTTCTATTTTAAGTTTTTGCTTGAGTTTTTATAGGTTAATTTCCCTGAGAGAAAAGTCTTGCTTGTTTAAGTTCTTAATGGCCAGCCCTTTCTTTATGTAAGACTACGTGTTACTATGTACATCTACTGTGCTGTGAGAACAGTGGTGTGAGGGTGGGGGGAAATGTTTGCATGTTAGTTTGTGTGTGTGTGTCTTCTTTTTATATTTTTTTTTTATATACATACATAATCCCAGGTTTTTCCCTTAAAATTGATTGTGATTTAGATACTCTCTTCACGTTTGCCAGTGAACTGAGCCAAAAGACGTTGCAGGTCTTTTCAAAACTCGAAGAGGTTGAGATATTTCACTGCATACTATGCCTCTAAGGAGAGCGAGCGATAATTGTGTTTGTAGCTTTCTGCAGTTCCTTCTTACTGCTTCTCAAAAGCTGCTTGTCTAAAGTGATTTTAAAGTTTAAAGAAATAGTCTGGATTTTATTACCCGTAATTAATTTTGGTCAAGTCTCTGCAATATCTGGGGAGGAAGCACGTTCCCTGGTTACACTTAAACATGTTAGCACTGAAGCCTGACTCCAAAAGGGTTGTTCAGCACTATTAGCTGGGACAAGAAGAAAAACAGTTTTACTCGAGCTGGAAAACTTGCTGTACCAGACGGTCGAAATAGAGTTACGTTGTTCTTTAGTCCAACTAAGTGGATTTGTGGAATTTTGCTATCGGTGAACTCTGAGTTGCGGGATGGGTTTAGTAACAAGTTGTCAGGCTGGTGCTAGATAACTGGAGAGTCTCTTTCACTGCAGGCAGTTGGGAGGATTTAAGCTTATACAATCAGAAGTGAAACTGTAATGCCTGAAAATACTCTCCTTTTAAGACTGCTCCAGCTTGAGATGCCTAGGTGAAGTGGAAGCCATTCAGTGGTTGCTACTTTAGCACTGCCGTCAAGCACTTTTCAGATTTGTTCGTATTCTGTGTGCTCTTGACACGTCTGTGGTTTGCTTTTGCCTTTTTTGCCTGCTTCTGACGTTCGAGTTAGCACTTTACCCTTGCTCAGTCATTTCGTCTTTGCAAATTGCACGTCTCTAGCTGCTTCATACCCGTATCGCTGTGATGTTTTAAAACTCACTTAAACAGTGCGTTTAAATCTATTTGATAGTTGCTTTATTTCTCATATCGTTCATTGAATTCTCTATTTAGCAAACTGTCTCTGGAATAATTCTTGGTGCTACAAATGAGCATAATTGAATGGATCTGGCAAAGGGCAATTTATGATCGCTCTACATAATGACACACTGGAGCATAATTTTTTCTTTCTTTGTTTTGGATATAAAACATACCTACTATTAAGAACTCTGTTTTTTCAAGATCTGTCATGTAGAATACACTCAATTAGTTTTAAAACACACATGCATTAAACAGTTGTGTGTTTTCTAGACGCTTAATGGGATGGACCTATGTCTTTAACTGAGTGGATTGAAAAAATCACATTCCTTATTACTGGGTAAAATGTCATGTAATTTAGATGACAATAATGAGTAGAAGATAGGACTGTCAATTTCCAAATGCTCTGGTTAGACTTAAACAGTTCTGTTTGGTTTTTGTTTGTATTTTCAAGGTTGACTTTTATTTCTTTTTTTCTCCTGTAGTTAATCATTATATGGTAGAGATTACTAGATGTCTGTATCCATTACTTTCTGAAAGCGTGGCATTCTATGCTAAAAAATAAATAAATGAGACTACAGACAGTCAGTCTTTTCCCAGCAAACCTCCACTATGGTGAGAAAAGACGTTACTGGCAAATAGCTTATTCTGCCTCAGTTGAGAGTAATTGCCTCTGTGGAGCAAAAGTCTTTTTTTTTCTTGTTCCTGGGTTGAAAATGGCTCCTGTTTTTTGTTTTTGGGGGTTTGTTTTGTTTTGTATCTAGTACTGAAGCTCTGAAACAGTTACGGGATTTCCTTTCTGTTCTGGGTTACGCTAAACCCTGGAGAGTTGAGGAGAGGAAAAGCTCAGGTTAGTGTTTAATTGTAACAGCGGTGAGCAAGACAAAGGTTATCGCTCAGCTTGCCTCTTTTTTGAGATCTGAATGTTAAATTTGTTGGTTTTGAACTGAGGAAAATTTGTTACAGAAAGCAGTGACACCATCAACCTGGAATTTTGCTAATATTTAAACCTTAGTACAATATTATGCTTCCCGCTTCAGGTAAATTCTGGTTAAGTGTTCCGTGGCACTTAACACTTCCGTGTTCTGTTGCTGAAATGTAGTTCTCTGTGTTGCTGTCTTCTACCTAGTGGAAGGCTATAGATAAAATATTCAATGTCTTGTTTTTCCCCATCATTGAAATGCGGATAATAGCTGTCATCTGTAGAAAAGGATTGGTTTGGTTTGGGTGGGGGTTTGGTTTGTTTGCGTTTTTTTAATAATAAAGGAAATAGCTTCGTATCTTCTTAGTAGAGGAGAAGTAAAGAGCTAGTATATTTTGCAAAATGGAACACACTTTGTTAAGCATTTTTGTCAAAAGTAGGCGTAAGTTCTTAACTGCTTAATTTCATATCTGTTATTTTCCTTCCTATCACCAGTATTTTCAGGGACTGTATAGAAACTAGATTAAAAAAAAAAAAAATCAGTGTCTAGAAGAATACTTTGCTTAAAATATGCTTTTTTGTTATTGTAATCTGAAAAAGCCCTTTAACTAGCAGGAAGCAAGTGCTGCTGTTACTGTCTTTATGTAGCTTTCCTAATGAACCTTAAAGCACTCTGTCTCTTCGGACAGATCTGAATTTGGCTTGCCTCTGTATCCATAGTACTTCTCGTGAAGTGGTGGGGTTGGTTTGTTGTTTTTTTTTTTAACTTGTGTGTAGGATAGTTTACAAACGTAGGACAGAGATTTCTAAATACACGAAAGTAGAGGTAGCTGGGAAAGGGAAGCCCTAGGAATGGGATACACAATTGTGCTTTGCTTTTTATAAACCTGTTCCAGCTTGAGAATTAAGAGGAAAATGCAAGTCTTGCATCTGAAATCTGTCGCTTCATGTAAGAGCTTTGCTATCGGTCTAGCTCACTGATTGCTGATAATACAATAATATTTTCACATCTTATTTGGATCCCAGTTTCTCAAGCTAAGAAATACCTTTCTCCTTTTGAGAGAAATGTTTTCCTGAACTTTTTGTAGAGAAATGATTAATTGATAGTGACTCCTTCCTGGTATAGGACATCAGGCCGTTCACACAGGTGCGGAAAGCAAGTCAGTCTGGTTGCAAATAGATTGTACAACAGAGCGCTTTGTGGTAGAGGTACGGAGGAGGTTAATGGTTTTGCACTGAAACCCAACAGACTGGAGCTTAACTTCGGTATACTTAAACCTGATTTGCTGTGAAACTGCACAGTAAATTTTAGCGGTCTTTTCACTAGACTTTGTGCTCTTATTCTATATGGACTGTGATTTTCTTGGCCTGTAATAATTAATAGCTAGTGATAGAAAATGGAACAGTATCTCTGAAAGCCTGGCAAAAGTATTTCTGTTCTTACGTGGCCCTTGCAAAGGTGAAGCCTTAATGTTTCTGTTAGTGCAGTGACAATACCTCAACATTTTTGCATGCTGACATAGTTTCTCTTACAGCTCTGTTGAAATGGTCACAGTGTGACCGTACTGTGACCGTTTCAAGGCTAGGTTGACTGGGAACAGCCAGGGGTCAGGAATGAGGGCGACTGTGTCCAAAACCTTGAATGAAATATAGCAGGGGCTAATTTTTAGAATTCAATTAGTAGCATAAGTTGGACATCGCAGATGATGAGAAATGTTTATGCTCCAGAATGAGGTACTTGCTAGTAATAGAAGAGTCAATTTCTTGCCTCTGGATTTTTAAAGGTCTAAAGAACAGCATTTACAGTCTAGCAGAAAGGTCACTACTTTTCCTCTCCAGTTTGTATCTTCTTGCTAGCCTTCAGTGCTGGCAGTATATACACCCCTGTACTATCAGCCTGTGTCTCAGACATGAGAGTCATTAGCACTGTTCATGTGCCTGCAATCCACAGAATTTAAGATATGTCAGTGTTAGAAAAAGCTTTCCCCCCTCTTTAAATGATTTAGCTAGCTCGCTTAAGCCATACATTTCAGTCGAAAAGACAGAGCAGATAGTTTTCCTCCCTCCTCAGCCTAGCGTGTTTCTAAGTTACTTGAAACAAAGCGTGACTGAATGTCGGCGGCTTCAGCCAGCTGGCTGAACCTTCGGCTACCGCTCGCCTGTGTAAGGACTGGGAGCATAGTCACGGACATGGAACAGAAGGTGTAACTACCAGCTTGTGGGTTTTGGGGGGTTTTTTGGGGTTTCTTTCTGGTTTCTAGGTGAAAATATAAAACTCTGGAATTCTCTCAGAATCATAGAATCATAGAATCATTGAGGTTGGAAAAGACCTCTGAGATCATCGAGTCCAGCCGTCGACCCAACACCACCATGTCCACTAAACCATGTCCCTAAGCGCCTCATCTACACGTCTTTTAAATACCTCCAGGGATGGGGACTCCACCACTTCCCTGGGCAGCCTGGTCCAATGTTTCACCACTCTTTCAGTAAAGAAATTTTTCCTTACATCCAATCTGAACCTCCCCTGGCACAACTTGAGGCCGTTTCCTCTCGTCCTATCGCTTGTTACTTGGGAGAAGAGACCAACACCCACCTCGCTACAACCTCCTTTCAGGTGGTTGTAGAGAGCCATGAGGTCTCCCCTCAGCCTCCTTTTCTCCAGGCTAAACAACCCCAGTTCCCTCAGCCGCTCCTCATCAGACTTGTTCTCCAGACCCCTCACCAGCCTCGTTGCCCTTCTCTGGACACGCTCCAGCACCTCAACGTCCTTCTTGTAGTGAGGGGCCCAAAACTGAACACGGTATTCAAGGTGGGGCCTCACCAGTGCCGAGTACAGGGGCACGATCACTTCCCTGCTCCTGCTGGCTAATCCTTCCCTACTCCTCCCTGTTCCTGCACATTGCTCTCTGTGTTTAGGTGTGCACAACATCCCCATGCCTTTGGGTTTTTTGTGGGTTTTGTTTTGTTCTGTTTTTAACATTAAGCAGGAAGTGTTCATGGATTGGAATTTTCATTACTAGTGAATTCTCTGATAGCACAGCATATTAATTTAAAATAGCAGAACGCTAGTCTGTTTTTAAAGGCAAGACTGTCTCAGTGAGCACATGGGCTTGTAAAAGAAACCTCTATTAACTTGTGATTTAAAGGTGGGGTTTTTTCTTCTTAGTCTTTTGTACTTTGGTTATATTATAGACAAAAAGGTTGGGTTAGGTTTATTCTCAATAGGAATGTTATTTTTGCTCTTTGTGTATTTCTGCTGATGGTGACTGGATTTTTTTTCTCTTCAAGACAATAATATCAAGTATTTTCACCTCTTTCCTTAGTGGTTAGTGCATGCTGAAGAAACCGTATGCACAAATATGAAGCCTCAAAGTACTTTTAAGTATAACTTCATTTTAGCAGCCATCTGACAATCTTATGTGACAGTGACACTGGCTTTGGTTGTAGCCTGATCCACAAGGTCACATAAAGAGACAAACCCAAGGAATCTTTTTTGCGAGAGAAAAATGTTCATGTTGACTCCTTTGGGCTCAGTAGTATGTTGTCTTATTTCTGTGTGTCTGACAGTTCCACAGGTCACCAAATCTTCACTGGTATCTTTGGACTACATTTTAAAAATAGAAGTAGCAATTGAGGAAATTCTCAAGAGAGTTAAAGCCGAAATAAAACCAATGAAGATAAATGAACTAAACGTTGCTTCAAAACATCCAATTAAAAATAAAAGGCAACAGAAGGGTTTTTACAAACCCTATGGGAGGAAGAAGTGAAGGCAAGCCATGTTCAATAAATCTTTTAGGCTAGCCTATAATATATGGAAAGAGTTTAGTTGTGCATATGTGTTTCTTTTACACTGTACTACCGCTGGTTCAATTGATTCTTTGGGGGGGGGGGGGAAAGCAGCAGTAGCTTGATTTCTGGCTGCCTGTAACTGGGTCCCTTGAGGAGAGAGACAACAGAATAGATGATTTTCGGTGTCTCTTTCAGTATTATGTGTCCGTGCTACCCCTGGAGCCAGTTTGTGGTGCTGAACAGTCTTTTGGCAGCAGACACAGATATTGATATTGTTATGGTAAATGCCAGATTGTGGGATGTTTGAGTGAATTTTAATTAGATGGGAAACAACTACAGGAGCCAAGTTTTTGTGGCATGACTCATAATTTGCGTGCCATGGACCAGTTCCATCAGTGAGAGTTCTCCCAGAATAATGACTACAGTGGCTGGCCCACTGCCAAGGAAGGGTGCGAGTATCTGGCTTTGTATGTTTACTGAGGTGCCTATGAGCTCTTCTCTGAGTAAGAACTCTTCTGAATTCTTAATTTAAAAAAATCTACCTTTTGAAGAGTGTTCGTCCTTGTTCAGGACTAAATTCAGGAAGGTGCAGTATCGGTGGACATTGTTGTGGAGGAGATAATTGCGCTACTAGTATTTCTAGTGGTAATCAAGATTTTGACGCTCTATCATACCTCCAGGCCACAGTTGGATTCTTATTATTTCCCTTGCATAGCACAGGTTTTACTTGCATCATTGTACATGTGGGAGCTGGGTGGATGAAGACTGCAGACAACTGTGTTCATACATGATGCATAATAACCTTGCACACAGTTCAGCAGTAATACAGTTTATGAATCAGACTTTAAGAATGTGGAAGTTAGGCAATTCAGAGTAATGTTTTCCATGGCACTATCGCTCAATTCTGCTGCACAGCGTAAGGGAGTTTGTCGTAGTCGTTAGGCAGAAGTGGAAGGGTGGTGCAAGGAAGCTATTTAGGACTTGCTAATTGTGAAAGCTGCTTTAGCCTTAGCGTGCTTTAAAGATAGACAGCTAACCTTAAGTGTATCCGGGCTGGACGGATGCTGCACAGCGTACTAATGCTTCCTCAGTATAATACTTTCTCATCATTGATACATTCATTTAAGCGAACACTTGGAGCAAAGATGGAAACGGAGACCTCCCTTTTTAAAAGGAAATTTTCTGCTTATTTGCAGGCACTCTCCCTTTACGTTGCCTGAGGAGCAAAAAGGGGGCAGATTCTGGAGGAAAACCTGGTCAGCTGAATTTGCGATCAGCTGTTGCATGTTGTATTCAGTAGGTGTGACAGTAAGTGCCAGAAATCAACATCTGTCCACACCATAGTTTGGGGAGTTAAAGGTTTTTCTGCTGTCAGACTAATCCTGGTCTCCTTGACAGCGAGATTCTTGTCGTGATGGACGTCCAGTTTAGCTAACAGGTAGATAGCTTTCTTTCACATGTAGTTACCTAAGCAATCAGAAAATGGTATGATGTGTAAAGGTGTGAGGAGTGCTTACAATTAATTCGGCAATCTCAGAGCAGGAAGTTCATGGCAGATTAGTCAGGGTGTTGTTAGTAAAGTAAAAATAACCTAAGCAGGAAACTTCTTTGCATTCTTAAGCACAAAAAGATACTTGGGAAGCATCTACTAGGTTGCACAAGTGGAATCTTGATGTACCAGGAGGTGAGAGGGCTTTAGGAATGCCTGTGCTCTTAATAGTTCCTGTGGTGGCGTTAAATGGGTCTTTTGAAATTGGTATTGAAGAGCTTGGTTTAATATCAGTCCAGACTTTGGAACCTGCTTTGAAAATATCTATAACTGTTCATTGAAGGAATGAGGATCGTGATCTCCATTTGAAACACTTGTGTTTGAAGACACTGAAGCCAAATGTTCGTTACAGTCAGCTGGTGTGGGATATCCAGCATCTAGGCTTTCTTCACGCTGAGGGCTCACAGAATCACAGAATGGCTGAGGTTGGAAGGCACCTCTGGAGGTCATCTGGTCCAATGCCCCTGCTCAAGCAGGGCTACCTGGAGCAGGCTGCCTAGGACCATGTTCAGACGGCTTTTGAATAGCTCCAAAGATGGAGACTCCACAATCTCCCTGGGCAACCTGTGCCAGTGCTCAGTCACCCTCACGGTGAAAAAGTGTTCCCTGCTGTTCAGACAGAACCTCCTGTGTTTGAGTTTGTGCCCGTTGCCTCTGGTCCTGGCACTGGGCACCACTGAAAAGAGCCTGGCTCCATCTTCTTTACACCTTCCCTTCAGATATTTCTACACGTTGAGAAATCATCCCTGGGCTGCTGCTTCTCTAGCCTAAACAGTCCCAGCTCTCTCAGCCTTTCCTCGTAGAAGAGATGATCCAGTCCCTTCATCATCTTCGTGGCCCTTCACTGCACTCTTGCTAGTAGCTCCTTAGCGCGCTCATACTGCGGAGCCCAGAACTGGACACAGCACTCCAGGTGTGGCCTCACCAGTGCGGAGTAGAGGGGAAGGATTCCCTCCCTTGACCTGCTGGCAACACTCCTCCTAAGGCAGCCCAGGATGCCGTTAGCCCTCCCTGCCAGGGCACGTTGTTGACTTGTGTTCAGCTTGGTGCCCACCAGGACCCCCAGGTCCTTTTCTGCAAAGCTGCTTTCCAGCCGGTCGGCCCCCAGCGTGTCCTGGTGCCTGGGGTCAATCCTCCCCGGGTGCAGGGCTCTGCACTTCCCCTTGCTGAACTGCGTGAGTGAGGTTTCTGCCAGCCAATTTCTCCAGCCTCGCTGGAGAAACAGTGAGGTTATAGTCAGGGCTGGCATGAGGACATTATCCAGCTGAAGCTGTGACACTGGGGGGAAGGGAAAGGAGTGCTCACAGTCTTGGAGGTGGAAAGGGTATAACAGCTTGTGGCTCCATGGTTTGGATGCTTAAGAGAACATGTTTGGGTTCTGGTCCTCAGGACCTCATTAGGTGGGGGTGGGTTTTTTCCCTCTTTATACTGGTTAGTACAAAGTTCAATATGTAGCCCTGAGGCGGGGGGGGAAGCAGCAGCAGAGATATCTCTGTTTCTTAAGTAAAAGTCAACTGTCATCAGCAACAAAATATTTTTTGCCTCTTGCTTGGTGTTTCTCTTAACCTCCATGGTGATTGCGCTTTTGGTGGAACACCGGGAAAAGCCCAGCTCAAACAGCGCCTTTCTACTCATTGGTATAGAGCTGTGAATGCGTTTGATCTAAAGAGGACAGTAAAGCCTCTCTTCCTTTGGGAGTGCCCTAGCTGTTAATAGCTGAAATACCAAAGCAAAAAAAAAGTGAAAACATTCACAACGACATTTTAAAAGTTGGTAGGTGTTAAATGTGCTCTAGAGAACTGAAAGTGGATCAGATTCATGAGGTGGCTTCAGTACCAGTTTCTAGAGGGGTGTGAGCATTAGGCAGGAGGTGGGGGCTTCTTGGTGCCTCAGTCCTTGTTTGAACTTTTAAATTCTGCCACTGTACAAGTAGGGAGGCACCTGGTTGTCTCTAGGTTTAGGGGGCTGGTTTAGGTAGTGATTTTCTGAGTTAGCAATGGCGCAGTAAGTCATCTTTGTGTCTGGCCCAAACCTCCTTGGCTGGGCCTTAAGGACTCGCGTTATTCTGACCAGCAGAGATGTGACAGAAGTGGTGTTCAGCTGGTATCCTGCTCTGTCTGCAGCTGCAGCCTTGCTTGGAGGATGTTTAGATCTTCAACGGAAGGCGAGCACCGCATCCCAGGTGCCTTAAACTAGGAACTCTTGGGTAAGAGGGAAGGTTGCTGAGTGGTTTCCACCATGTCAGAAGACAGCAGAGTAAATGGCAAACGGTTTGATCTTGGTAAGAAGCTTATGAGAAAATCCCAAGTAAAAAGAGAAACTTTAAATTAAATTGACCCTGCCCGTTTTTGTACCTGATGTCTGCAGAGGATCCCGGTGTGATACAGCAGTAATTTGTCTTGGAGGGGACCGATTTTAAAGAAATCAGTATGAAGTTTCCCTCACCTACCGAGCTTTCTCTGTTGTCCTGGCAAGGTTTTGTGCACATGTTGGTTCAGTGGCAACTCTGTCCTTATTATATCTTCAGCTATTTCTAATTAAGAAAGGTTGGCTAAAAGACACCTAACTAGTCTCCCCCCTCTCTCTAGGGGTATTGGTGATGAAGAGAAAATAAAAAAAAAAACAGGTGTGTGTGCGGCTGAAAAGGGGAAGAGGGAAGACAGAAAACTAAAATCTTACAATACACCTGTATTTATTTTTTTTTTTAAAGAGGAGAAGAAAGCAAGTATCTTGCCACACCCCATTATTACACTGTCTGTGAGGGGACTTGTAAAAAGAGGTGTCTTTCAGGGCGTATTTTCAGATTAGGGGCCAGGATCATAGCATATGCCCTCATCACTAGGAATGAATCTGTAGATTGGCTTTAATCAGTTCTCCCCCTTCCCCCATAGCACTCATTAGAAGTCTTAGGAAAAAATCTGTTAACAAATTATTCTGAAGAGTTTATTTTATAAGCTACCTTCCTGTCACAGACTCGTTCTCTCAAAGGCCATAGGCAGCTGAAAAAATACTGCCACGGGTTTCTCTGCCCTCGAAATTGGAACACGTCCAGCGGTGTGTCAGGTGGTGGAAAGCGCTAAAATGCAGATTTGGTTTGGAAACTGATGAGCTGTATTGGGAAGAAGCAGAAATCGCTGAGATTTGCTTTTGTGCATTATCAATGCTTTCTGTGTCACTTCTCATGGATGTTTTGGAAGCAAAGTGCAAGTGCTGTGGTCCTTTTTCTATGCTGAACTACAAAGCCTTTCCATCTCCCAGAGCTGTTGAATACACATACTGGCTGTGAGCTCTTGGAATTAGCTGAAAGGGCTACGGGCAAATACCTTTTATGAGTAATGAATTTCGGTTTTATAAAGTTGGTGTAACAGTGGTACTATTCCCCCAGTGCTTTGCCAGCAATTTAATTAGAACTGGCAGTTTTAATTAAATAACACAACTGGAGGCTGGGTTATTTCCCTCTTCCAGTTCCCTTACCTCAGTTGCAGAAGAGAGAGGTTTTTCTCTACAGTAGATTCAGTTAGTGGAAAAATGTATATGGTAAGCAGAATATTCAGCTGTACCATGGAAACCACGTTAAATTTGGTTGTTTAATAGTAGTGGTGCATAACATTCATAATTTAAAGTATTTCCACTAAATAACTTTTTCAGATACACAGCAGATCCTAGAAAAAACAATGACAATACCAGAGGCTGATACTTAGAGGGAATGGGAATTGAACGAAACACCCGTCTTTCTTGTTGGAAATAACCTCTATCTAGTCGAGGGTTTTTCTGCGGAGAAAATTAAAATTCTTCCATTTGACTCCCAATTATGTTTTATTGTTGTTGTTTAGGTGTGATTTGGGCTGGGGCGGGGGGTGTCGAGGGTATTTGCTTTGTTTGCCAGAGCCCTGTGCTGTGATTTTCAAAGACGTACTTGCATCAGTGATCAGGGTTTGGCAATAGAATACCTCAAACATACTGTCTCTAATCAGAAGAGTAAAATTCCTGACTTAGAGTGACAATGTGGATATTCTGAACAAATCATGTTGCTGTAAATATTTTCCTATATACTTACTTTCTCTAAATCATCAGGCTAATCACCTTCAATAATTTACCAATTATATTGAATACTTTTGTTGTCTTTTGTAGTATCAGTAAAATACTGGGCAATGATTACCATTTAAAAGATTCCGGTTTTACCTTTTCAGACAGCTAATATCAATGCTATTCCAGTTTTACCCTTTCAGATAGCTAATATTAGTCGCTGTGCCAGCATTTGGACTTTCCGGAATATTAGAGTGTCTTCCCTGGGATCTTTATTTATGGAAACGAGGGATAAACATTCATTATCTAGAATGGCCTATTGACTGCGTTTATTTTATCCCTGAAAGCTGCGTGTGGTTTTAAAAAATTGATCATCTCTTTAATGCTGAAGTTGTACCAGGGATGAACCTGACACCATGAGAAACTGAAATGTCAAGTGTTCTTTTACATAGTAGGATTATTGGGGTTTTCTCCTTTTGACAGCTTTTCCTCACAGCTCGCTTGCTCTCTCTCACGCTCCATGTAGTCTAGGATCTTTTTGTTTTCCTGAGGCAGAGAATGATTTACTTACCCTGTTCGTTTTGCTAAAACCCAGTTTTATAGTGTTTCCCAAGAAGCTCACTAGCTAGGGAAAAGGCTAGCAGCTTGGGAATTAACACTGCACGTGCAAATACCCAAGTGTTAGTTGCCCTAACGGTGGGGGAAGAGCTTAAGACCTTTAGGCAGGTTCCCTGCAACCACCGACTATTGAAGAGGCTAGCTTGCCTCATGGGATTTCCTGCTTGCAGCACTAGATGCCTTAATCTGATACAGGATTTCCATATGCTTTCCATACAGGTCCTTTGATTATCTTCTGGATATAATGTAGGGCAGGGAGTGCAGAAGCTGATGAAAGCACACATTTAAGGAAGAGAGCTTGTTTGCACACTAAACCCCAGAAATTTGTCAAAAGGAAAAGTTTAAATACCTGGTAGTGCTTGCTTTTACTTCTGTTTGTGGCTGACTTTAAAAATCCTGTTTATTTTATCCTCACCTTAATTTTAAAAAAAAAAAAAAGCCTCAGACTTACTTGCCTGGGAGCATCGTCATTGACCGTCTATAGAAAGAGTGAAATGATGGCAACTTTGAGTCAGGCAAGCTATTTAGGTGTGAATGTCGTACTGAAATAGGACAAATAGGAATTAGGAGGCAAAACACTTGGAGGATTTGGGCATTTATCCTTTGTTTCAAGTATTAGAGGCTTTTGTGTCGATTACGGTGGGTTTGCATTGTCGCTAGAAAATCGAACGGAAAGAATAAGAGATCTATTCAAACTCAGGGACAGAACTCGAGATTAATACAAATTAGCCCACTAACTATCAATAAAGGATTCACCAGTTGGTGTTGACTGAAATTACTGTGGTGGTACTTGAACATTAATCCTCTGAGATTCATTTTTTTATGAGAAAAGACTCCGTTTGGGTACTATCTTTTAGTAGTATGTGTTTGCAAGACTTTTTTTTTTTAAATCGCTTTTACAAACTCAGTGAATTGAGTTACAAGAAAGTGATTCTAAAAATAACGTCAAGATGATCTGCTTTCAAAATAAGACCATACTCATGTAGCTTGGAGGTCATGGCATCAGAACCCTGGTATCAAAAGACTGCTGTAATACAAAGCTTCAGATGGTTAAAACCTATTCATGCACATGTGTGAAGATGTGTTATTCTGACGAGCAAAGACTTAGCAACTTGGCTGAGCAGAAAAAATAATATGGTGGGTTAGTCATAAACCACTTCTTTCTTTTAAAATAAGTTAATGGAAGGAAGATAATCAAATTACTATTTAATGTGGAGCTCCTTTTTGAGTTTATTATTATTACTGTTTTAGCTTTTTATGGGCCATGTAGCAATAAATACCTGCTTTACTTATGACCTACTATTTGGTAAATACTGAGGTTTAGTCATTAGGATATTTTTATTAATGCAATAGTATCTTTAGTCCCGTAGTACTAGTACAGCCTACTGTTATTTTTGAAGACATATTCCTGTAGGCATGCGCTTATGTATTCTTAGCATTTCTTTTTGTGATGAAAAGCTTCGGCTTTGATGTGCTTAATAAATTTCCTCTGAGTCATCCTGATAGTTGCCAAACCATTCTTTTTGTTCTTTTTGGACTCGATTCTAGTTCTATAGTTGTTTCTTCCTAGGGGGTTAAAGTCCATGAGCTTTTATTAAGATAAATGTCAGTGGTTTCAAGTGGATTTGCATAAAAGAAGCCCTTAGTCTCTGGTAGAATAAGTCATGTGTAATGTGTAGTTTTAAACTAACAGTGACTACAGGAAATGTTAGAAATAAAAGTTGTTGACCTTTTCTGCACAATGGAATGTCTTTCTAGTAAATATGGAATACTCTAGCATCACTAAGCTGTCAGTGAACTGAACATCCTCACTGGTCATCTTCTGTTTAAAAAAAAAATGAAAAAATAAAAAAGTTTCTTCCTCCCAAACAATTAATGCGACATCTTCTTCTAGAAATGACGTCAAGGCAAAAGGTGGTGATCATTGTCATGCTTTCTAAAAATGAACATTGCCAAAGTGAAGAACTTAAAGTCAGAGTTCAGAAGTTGTTCTTTGCAGCAGCTTCAAAATCGGTAACTTTCTCATGTCTGTCCAAGCCAGGTGGATATCCTAGGCAGTCATCATGACTTGGTGTCTTACATGTAGTAATTACTCATTTATATTAAAATTAGCTAGTGTCAGTCAGTAGGTCATGATTTATTTCAAGTTAAAAAATCATTTGCTACCATAGTTTACATATTGCTGTAGCTGACAGTGGTTCGGGGGTTTATAGTAAGCTGCATTTTTTTTTCTTTTTACTATTAGACAATATTGTTTAATCAACATTTGGAGAGAAAATGAACATCATCTCGCAGCATTGCTTTAGCAACCCAGATACTTGAAGGTGCCTTCAAAATTTTAATTGTCAAACAAGAGTCTGTTCAGAGTTTATAATGCTCTTAACGGATTTAATGGGTTGAACTACTCCTCTTTAAAAGATGGGGTCTGTAGGACTGGAGTTCAGCAAGGCATTCAAGTACGGACTTAAGCCCATCCCTCTCCAGTAAAGTATTTGAGGGCAAGTAGATGCTTTAGTGCTTGTTAGACTGCTGAGTCGATGCCCGAAATTCCAGGCCTCTCTTACATATGATGTATTTTTCTGAACTTACTTTCCATTCCTAAGAATTTTTTTTCCCAATACTGGTTTCCTGCAAACTTACTGCAACTTTCTGCAGGAAATTAGTTAAGAAACGGAAAAAATATTTCCCTAATTATGGTTTAGAGCTATTCATTCAGGAGCAGTTATATAACACTCATTTTCAGTGTTGGTGGTATAAACAGGGTTTGTGAAAATATGTGGGAGGAAGCACTCAAGGATTTAGTGTTTCGCAGACCGACTTCTCTTAGTTCTGACTCGTTGGAACATAGGACTGGAAAACAAAACCTCTATACTTAATATAACACAGCCATCAGATGGCTGCGTTACACAAATCTAACAAATTTATCAAGATCCATTTAAAAGCAAGCAGTCATTAAGCTGCTCACCAAGTTTGAAGCGTCCCCTGCGTGGGATGAAGCTGTCATTTCCAGTAGCTGTACGTGCTGACTCACTTGTGCTGCATGTACTCCTTTTACTTCAGGCACTTCTGACTGAATCGGGGAACCAAATTTGTGATTTTTGTGAACACATCGAATAGCTTTCACACCTATTAGCACAAGGGGATGTGTAGAATGGCTTTCAGACAGATGCTTTGTGGAACTAAAGTGCTGATTCAGCAGCATTTTGTAATTACGAATTATTTCAGTATTAGTTTCAGAAGCTCAGTGTAAGAGGCATTTAGAGTTTTCTTCAAATTGCTCTCCTTTAATCTCATTCTCCACACCTGTCAAATTGTACGATGCAAAAAGGTGGTAAGCACCCCGAAACTCCAATTGCTGAATTGTTACATATCCCTCTGTAAAATCTGAAAAACGGAAGCTGCCATTTGGCTGAAATGTGTGGTGCTAAAGCAGCCTAAGTGCTTTTGGTCCGCTTACATGCGTGCTCTGCTTTAACTCCTGCTGAGAGTAAGTGGAGTAAGCCTGCACACTCTGGAATGTAACTTGCCATGTTTAATGTCTGAACTACTAAAATGTGAATCATGACTGAGAAACCTAAAAAAATTTAAACAAACCAGCAGAAAATAGAAGCTAGGACAAAATGAGAAATACTGTATGCGCTCGGACATTTAGCAGCAGAAATGAAAAAAAAACAGAGGTAGAGGGCATGCAGTCTAAAAATGAGAAGCAAAAATGAAAGGAGGGCAGTGAAGTAAAGGAAGAGTTCCCAGCATGTGAGATGGAGGATGTCCATTTCTCTAGAGATGGAAGGGGAAAATGCGGAGAGCAAAGGGCTGCGAGGACAAAATGTGAAGAGCTTTCAAAACCTAGCGCGTATAAACGTCATGCAAAAAATGACAAGTCAATTAAGGGACTCCAGGAGGGTCACCTGTAAAAGGGGTGGGGAGCAGCTGGTTTGAGGTGCCAGATGAGGGGAGAGAAGAGTTCCGGGAGGAAGTAACAGCATTGCAGCCAGAAGTGGGAAACGGAGACTGAGGCAACAGGGAACGAAAGTGGTCAGTCTCAAAAGCAGCCTTATTGTTCTGCTTTTAAATATGCTCAGGTCTTGCACGTAGAGTTGTTGCCAAAACCAAATTATGGTCCAAAAAGAGGAAGGGTTGAAGGGAGATGTGGCTGACTATCGGTTGTAAAAATTTGCAAGTTTGAGTCCCAAAGGAAAATACACAGCTGTAGGGACAGGAGGAGGTAGTAAGGAGGAGATTCAGAATGAAAAGTGCATTCAGGTTTTCCTGTTAAGGCAAATGTAGGTTTTGCATGAAGATATATTAGGGAGGTGGTACAAGATGCAGCACTGGACAGAAGAGCAGAATAAAAGAGGTGATACAGAGGAGAGATGATGGGGGACACAGTAAACAGAGTTAAATGTCAGGTGAAGATTGGTTGGCAAACAGCTGTAGGTGACTAGATGACCGAACTTGCGCTTACTGGCTCTCTGGGCCTTTCTGTTTACATCGGTACAGAAGAGTTTTACAGCATACTACTCAATTTCAGCAGTACTGTTTATATAATATCTAAAATATATAATATATATAAAATGACTATATATAATTGTGCCTATATTTTTATACAATATATAAAACATATATTATTTTTAAAAGTGGAGATTTATCTCCTCTGACCCGATGAGGGTATTTAACCCAGAAATAGGCAAAATTCATATAAATGATAACTACTTTTTGTTCTCTAGGGACTGTTTAAAGTTGTTTTCACTCGTGCCGGTGTGGCTCGCTGGGACAATGCAGCAGTTTCAGACTTTTACTAATGCTGCTCTTGCTTTTCGAAGTCACTTCTCTCAGAAGAGCGAAGTGAGTGAATCGCCAGCTGGCTGCACCGTGTGAATGCATGCTTTTAAGAACTGTTTAAAGGTCCCCAACATTTGAGTAAAATCCAGTCTGCGTTCTTACAGTCATTCTGTTGGTCTCTTCTGTCTGTTCATTTTGGACATCATTAAATGCAAATCATATAAAAAAAGTAAAATCTTCTTGGCTCAGGGCCTTGGGATGACTGGTTAAGGGATCAGGAGCACAAGTAGTGTTCTCCTCTGTCCTTCCAGTTGCAGGGTATGATGAGGGAAGAAACAAGAAGACCCAGCAGATCAATAGCTGACTCCGAGACTGGTGTCACCAGCAGAATTTTGGGGTTTTTGATCATGGGTTGGTCTACAGGACACCAGGGCTGCCGGTGACAGATAGGGTATACCTGTCTCAAAGCGGGAAAAGGATCTTTGCACAGGAGTTAGCAGGGCTCATTGAAAGAGCTTTAAACTAGATTTGAAGGGGGAAAGGGAGAAAACCAGGCTTGCTAGGGATAAGCGGGGGGGGGGGGGGGAGGGGAGGAGATGCCAACGTCTGAGGGACGGTGTGCTAGCAAGGTCCTTCGGTCTGCTGTCTCAGTGGAGGTAGAGGATGGAGATCCACACGGCAGCAAAGACGCAAGGGTTATGGGTGTGTTAGAAACCATGGAAGCACCTGAGAATGGTCATGTAGGAATTGGGGCTTCTTCCCCCAAAAAGGTGGCAGGATCAATAGCCCTACTGAAGTGCATCTACACCAATGCATGCAGCATGGGCAACAAACAGGAGGAGTTGGAAGCCATTGTGCAGCAGGAAAACTATGATATAGTTGCCGTCACGGAAACATGGTGGGATGACTCGCACAACTGGAGCACTGCAGTGGATGGCTATAAACTCTTCAGAAGGGATAGGCAAGGAAGGAGAGGCGGTGGGGTAGCCCTATACGTTAGGGAGTGTTTTGACTGTGTAGAGCTTGACGATGGTGATGAAATGGTCGACTGTTTATGGGTGAGAATCAGGGGAAAGGCCAACAAGGCAGATATCATGATGGGGTCTGTTACAGACCACCCAACCAGGATGAAGAGGCGGATGAAATATTCTGTAAGCAGCTGGGAGAAGTCTCACGATTGCTGGGGGAATTCAACTTACCAGATGTCTGCTGGAAATACAACACAGCAGAGAGGAAACAGTCCAGGAGGTTCCTGGAGTGTGTGGACGATAACTTCCTGAGACAGCTGGTGAGCGAGCCGACTAGGGAAGGCGCCCGCTGGACCTGTTGTTTGTGAACAGAGAAGGACTTGTGGGCGATGTGATGGTTGGAGGCCGTCTTGGGCACAGCGATCACAAAATGATAGAATTTTCGACTCTTGGAGAAGTAAGGAGGGGGGGTCAGCAGAACTACTCCCTTGGACTTCCGGAGGGCAGACTTTGGCCTGTTGAGGAGCCTGGTTGACAGAGTGCCTTGGGAGGCAGTCCTGAAGGGCAAAGGAGTCCAGGAAGGCTGGACATTCTTCAAGAAGGAAATCCTTCAAGGCGCAGGAGCAGGCCGTCCCCATGTGCCGAAAGACGAGCCGGCAGGGAAGACCACCGGCCCGGCTGAACAGAGAGCTTTGGCTGGGACACAGGAAAAAAAGGAGAGTTTATGACCTTTGGAAGAAGGGGCAGGGAACTCGGGAGGACTACAAGGATGTCGTGAGGTTATGCAGGGAGAAAAATAGAAGGGCCAAAGCCCAACTAGAACCGAATCTGGCTACTGCCGTAAAAGGCAATAAAAAATGTTTCTATAAATACTTCAGCAACAAAAGGAGGGCTAGGGAAAATCTCCATCCTTTACTGGATGTGGGGGGGGAAACATAGTGAGAAAGGCTGAGGCAGTTAATGCCTTCTTTGCCTCATTCTTTAATAGTAAGACCAGTTTTCTCCAGGTGCCCAGCCCCCTGAGCTGGAAGACAGGGATGGGGAGCAGAATGAAGCCCCCATAATCCAAGGGAAAATGATTAGCGACCTGCTGCACCACTTAGACACACACAAGTCTATGGGGCCGGATGGGGTCCACTCACGGGTACTGAGGGAGCTGGCAGAAGTGCTCACCAAGCCACTTTCAATCCATTATCAGCAGTCCTGGCTATAACCAGGGAGGTCCCAGTTGACTGGAAGATAGCAGATGTGACGCCCATCTACAAGAAGGGCTGGAAGGAGGATCCAGGGAACCACAGGCCTGTCAGTCTGACCTCGGTGCCGGGGAAGGTTATGGAGCACGTTATCTTGAGTGCCATCATGTGGCGCGTACCGAACAACCAGGTGATCAGGCCCAGTCAAGCATGGGTTTATGAAAGGCAGGTCCTGCCTGACTTAACCTGATCTCCTCCTGTGACAAGGTGACCCGCTTAGTGGATGAGGGAAAGGCTGTGGATGTTGTCTACCTAGACTTTAAGTAAAGCCTTTGACACCGTTTCCCGCAGCATTCTCCTGGAGAAACTGGCTGCTCATGGCTTGGACGGGCGTCCTCTTCGCTGGGTAAAAGACTGGCTGAATGGCGGGGCCCAAAGAGTGGTGGTGAATGGAGTTAAATCCCGTTGGCGGCCGGTCACGAGCGGTGTTCCCCAGGGCTCAGTACTGGGGCCAGTTCTGTTTAATATCATTATCAACGATCTGGATGAGGGGATCGAGTGCACCCTCAGTTTGCAGACGACACCAAGTTGGGCAGGAGTGTTGATCTGCTCGAGGGTAGGAAGGCTCTGCAGAGGGACCTGGACAGGCTGGATCGATGGGCCCAGGCCAACTGTATGAGGTTCAACAAGGCCAAGTGCCGGGTCCAGCACTTCGGCCACAACAACCCCATGCAGCGCTACAGGCTTGGGGAAAAGTGGCTGGAAAGCTGCCTGGCGGAAAAGGACCTGGGGGTGCTGGTCGACAGCCGGCTGAACATGAGCCGGCAGTGTGCCCGGGTGGCCAAGAAGCCCAATGGCATCCTGGCCTGTATCAGAAATAGTGTGGCCAGCAGGAGTAGGGAAGTGATCGTGCCCCTGTACTCGGCACTGGTGAGGCCGCACCTCGAATACTGTGTTCAGTTTTGGGCCCCTCACTACGAGAAGGACGTCGAGGTGCTGGAGCGTGTCCAGAGAAGGGCAACGAGGCTGGTGAGGGGTCTGGAGAACAAGTCTTATGAGGAGCGGCTGAGGGAACTGGGGTTGTTTAGCCTGGAGAAAAGGAGGCTGAGGGGAGACCTCATCGCTCTCTACGACTACCTGAAAGGAGGTTGTAGTGAGGTGGGTGTCGGTCTCTTCTCCCAAGTAACAAGCGATAGGACAAGAGGAAATGGCCTCAAGTTGCACCAGGGGAGGTTTAGATTGGACATGAGGAAAAATTTCTTCCCCGAAAGGGTTGTCAAGCATTGGAACAGGCTGCCCAGGGGAATGGTTGAGCCGCCATCCCTGGAGGTATTTAAAAGATGTGTAGATGTGGTGCTTAGGGACATGGTTTAGTGGTGGACTTGGCAGCTCTAGGGTAACAGTTGGACTTGATGATCTTAAAGGTCTTTTCCAACCTAAACGATTCTATGATTCTATCAATGTCACATATTCTCTTTACTCCTTTTGTCACCTCACTTTAAAGTAAATCATGTGCTCCTCAATTTCAGCAGCAGTGCTAGAAACAGAATGAACACAAAATGTCCTGCACTCTTTTTTGGTCATAGTTGTCATAGAAATCAGGGCTAAAGTGTCTTGATGAAGTGGCCTGATGACACTTGCACCATCTCTGACTCTGTAATCTGTGCTTTATAGGTAGGAATGAAGTCTCTGCGTCTATTTATGAAGTTTGCACACACTATGAACGCTGAAATATTAACATAGAAAGTGGGTGGGAAGTGGAAGAAAGCCCTACAGGAACATTAGCCAACTGAAAACTGCTATTGTTGGCAGCCTTCACAGCTGAGCACAAATGTGCCTTTTGTTTTCTTAATGCCCAGGGGCAGAATTTGAAAATCAACAGGTGTGGTTTTTATTCATTATTTTACAAAGCATCTTGGATTAATATGTTTTGGTTTTCCTTGATATTCAGAAGCCTGACTGAATAGAAGCGTGTATGCGAACATAGCCACAGAAATAACTGGAGGCATACTCTGTGCCCTCATTTCTGGTCTGTTGATGCCTTTAACCAATGGCCTAATTAAAAGAATTGGCTCTGCTATTATTGTTGCATACTCTTATCCATTACGGACCTGGGTATCCATGGAAAAGATGTCTGCGTAACAATGAACACCTTGCGTGTGCTTCTGTTCGGGAAACGTTAGGAGGGGTGGGTCAGATGAGTACTCGTAGTGTCGTAATTGTTTATTATAAGAATGTCCCACTTTATTAGCTATAAATACTAGGAAGAGAGGAATAAGTAAAGACTGTGTTTTCAGATGTTTCTCCAGGAGCAGGTAGTGAATGCTAGAGCATTCATTTTGAAAAAGTGCTTTTGGGAATTGAAGGACCGTATTCCTTAGCATTTATCTTCTCTAAGAATAGCGGAGGCGGTAAGTGAGGTTTACCTGTGAGCATTTCTGTAGCATGAACTCAGTAATGGAAAACTCATAAGGGCTGCGTGATGTACTGTTACATGAATAAATGTGGTTCTTGTTTTCTCTTACAGGCTGAAAATGAGTAGGTTGCCAAGTGCTAAAGGTCTGTAAATTATCTTTCATAAGAACCAGCTCAATCAGAGGCTTAGTAATGTTGTTGGTCCCCACTAATGACTTCAACTTAGAGAAATGATCAGTTCTAAGAAATGGAACTGGACTGCTTCCAGAGCCTTAATACTTCCTTGGAGAGAGTTTAAAAAATGTATTTGATGCAGTTAGATTGTGTATAAACCGCATTCCTAGACTTAAAGCAAGTCACTCTTGCAACACCATTCCTCTTACACAATATACCCTTAAACCACAAATATTTACATTCCGTGATACCTAGAATACTTCATTGTCCTCTATATGGTTGTCAGAGAAGCTGACAAGATCAGGGTGGTGGTGGGGGAAGTTGTATTGTTCTGTTAACCTGTGTGTCTCCCCCACTGAGTAACAGGGTTGGTTTGCATAACTGCCAGGGAAAAAGGTGTAGAAAGAACATGGCTGCTCCAGGCATGACATTTGACATTTTGGTAGTACTGGAAAGGTAACCTTTCTTTGATGCTTCCCTCCCTCCTCCCCCTCTCCCCCCACCCCCCCGAAGATTTTGCAGCTCTGTGGGGTTTTTTTGGCCTAGAATCTCCACACATGGAAGGGTTTATCGTAATCTTAACATTTCAATTTTACATATTTTTACTACACGCAGCCCGTTTATTCCTCAAGGGAGAGCTCGGTTAACTTCATCTGTGCCACTGCATTGTAGCAACATCGTCCATAGACTGGTTCCAGCCAGTCCTTTTTGTTCCTCAAAAGTGAGAGGGGAAAGTTTGTTTGGGCAACCTGCGTTCCTGTCAGGAAGCGTGGTCTGCCTACTGTTCCCATGCACGGCCAGGCTCTGCCACTGCTGTGGGACAAGGGCAGTATTGCTGCAAGTCTGCCTCTTCTTGGCGCTTAATGGTGTCAGTGTAGCCTGTGAACTGGCCCCCAGAACTTCTACTTTGGGAAGATACATTCCTTTGAATGATTTAATAAAAAATAAGAATACAGGGAACCTGTGCGAAGCAGGAGAGGTCCTGGCCTGAAAGCCTATAGCAGCTCTAGATGTGCTTGCGGTCTGGGGTGGGAGACCTTCATAGCTGTGTCCTTGTTGCATGGCTTGGAACGTATGCGAATGACTATGTGCTGCGCAAGTCGGTAGGGAGAGTCTCAGCCCACTTAAATGCCTCCCTTCCTCACATGGGTTTAAAAAAGCATCTGGCACTCCTATGATAGAGGAGCATAAAGAAAAGGTTTTGTTCCTCAGTGAAACATTCACAGACCCGCTAAGCTGTTTTCGGTTCTAAACCCTCGATCTTGCAAATGTCCTGTATGGAGTGAGCAAGGGTCAGATCTGACACAGGGTGTAAGCAGACCTCATGTTGTGCCCATGAATACTCCTATTCAACAGCTACCTGCCTAAATATTACCAGGTGTTAGATATGTCTTTGCATAGCCCAGAAACTGCTAAAAGGTTGGGTGGTTAGGTCCTTCCTGGCAACTGAACTGCTCAGAAATTATGTGGAGCAGGGCTTAAGTTTCTAGCAAAGGGCTTTGTCTCCTAAGTAGGCTCAAAGCTCTCCGACGCTTGGTTCACTATCAGTTCAAAGACCTTAAACACCTTTTGTAGCGGAGAATAGTCTCTTGATCTCTCTTGTTAAGACAGAAGAGCTTATTCTGGTGAGATTTTGGGTGTCCAGAGGTTATGTTCTGCGACAGTAAAGTTTTAAATTCTAATAGAGACCAAAAAAGCATGGAGAGAGAGATTTTAATGCATTACAAGGTTTCCTTTTAATAGGAGCTTTGTTTTTCTGTAAAGGAGAAAGAGTGAGCAAAAGAAAATCTTCTTTAGTCAGAACAATACTAATACTAGAAAGAAAGCACAGCTGTGTTGTGTGTAGCACATCCCGTTGTCAGAATTTCTGCAGTTGTCTTCTGATTTCCATGGGAGACTGTTAACAGGGCCCAAGGTGGTCTGGGGTAGGCTTTAAGGTATGCTGCGGTGCAATCTGAAGAGTCCCTTGGGACTTAGCGCTCTTTGTTTTCTCTTTGTTTAGCTGTCTAAAGAAAAACATGGAAAAAACCTGAAAAGCGTTGAACTGTATTGCACAGAGTAGGAAGCAGCTTGTAGAGACCATCCTCAGAAAGATTAAGCAAGCCATGCGAGAAAACATGCATCATCTCACACCGAATAGTAATATATCCAGTCAATATTAGGGGGGGGGAAGAAATGTACAGGCAATGAAAGGGGCTAAAGATACAAAAGTTAGCAGTGGGGTGTCGTGGTTTAACCCCAGCCGACAACTAAGCACTACACAGCCGCTCGATCACTCCCCTCCATGGTGGGATGGGGGAGAGAATCAGAAGAGTAAAAGTGAGAAAACTCGTGGCTTGAGATAAAGACAGTTTAATAGGGAAAGCAAAAGCCACATGCACAAGCAAAGCAAAGCAAGGAATTCATTCACTCCTTCCCATCGGCAGGCAGGTGTTCAGCCATCTCCAGGAAAGCAGGGCTCCATCACGTGTAACCGTGACTTGGGAAGACAAACACCATCACTCCAAACATCCTCCCCTTCCTTCTTCTTCCCCCAGCTTTATGTGCTGAGCATGATGCCATATGGTGTGGGATATCCCTTGGGTCCGTTGGGATCAGCTGTCCCGGCCCTGTCCCCTCCCAACTTCTTGTGCCCCCCAGCCTGCTCGCTGGTGGGGTGGGGTGAGGAGCAGAAAAGGCCTTGACTCTGTGTCAGCGCTGCTCAGCAGTAATGAAAACATCCCTGTGTTATCAACGCTGTTTCCAGCACCAATCCCAAACACAGCCCCATGCTAGCTACTGGGAAGAAAATTAACTATCCCAGCCAAAACCAGCACATTCTCCACCCCTTATTCCATACCATTTACATCATGCTCAGGTCCCACACTATCCAATACATCCTCATTAACCACCACCCTCCTGCCCATCCTTTGATGTAATACACAGATGTCATTCCCTTAGTCTATGGACTGCTCTTGTAAAATGTCCAGAAATGTCCACAAAATGTCCATTGAGTTCATTCAGTCCATGACTTTGGGCTCCATCTCTTAACGGTGGTCGCTCAGGACAGGAGAGGTGGTGCGTTGCGTGGAGTTGCTGGGCACCAAAGCCAGCTCAGGCCGGGTCGCTGCTGCACTTGCACTGCTTCTTGTAAGGCTTTTCCTCCACTGGTTCAGGTGGTTCCTGCTATAGTAATTCCTAGAACATGCGACTCAAATTATGGGTTACAGTAACTTAAAGGTATTTCCATTACAACCTCCACCACCAGACCATCGGGTTTAACATTGCAGTGAACTCCTCCCCTTGCCCCTGCTCCGGCTTGGACTTATCCACAGACTGCAGTCCCTTCGGGGAGTACCTGCTCCAAGTGGATCCTTATCTGTGAGCCACAGTCTCTCCAGGGGTATATCTGCTGCAGCGTAGACTTATCCACAGCCACAGTCGCTTTGAGGAGCACCTGTTCCAGCATGGCCTTCTCCATGGGCCACAATGCCTTCAGAGATACCTGCTCCAGCATGCCCTTACCCACAGCCACAGTCCCTTCAGAACTAAACCTGCTCCAACACCCATGGCTGCAGTCCCTCCAGGGGTGTACCTGCCCTGTCGTGGGCTTATCCACGGCCACATGCTTTGAGGTGCTCCGGCATGACCTCATGCACAGCCACAGATGCTTCGAGGTGTACCTGCTGCAGCATGGAATTATCCTTGGCCACAGTCCCTTCAAAGGAAGGTATACCTGCCGCAGCACAGACATAACCACGGCCACAGACGCTTCGAGATGTACCTGCTGTGGTGTGGACTTATTCACGGCCACAGACGCTTCGGGGTGTCCTGCTCCCGCGTGGGCTCATCCACAGGTCACAGTGCCTTTGACTGGAGCTCACGCTGGAGTTCCAGCCCGTCCAGTACAGCGGCACAGAAACGGCAGCGATGCCCTGGCCATCCCCCAGCCCAGGCGCATCGCCGTTGCTGTTACCAAAATGTGCCCAGGCACGGCACAGTAAGGTGATCAGCAGTCCCCCACACAGCAAGCAGCAAAAGCAAAAAGCAGCCGCTAACGAGCCCTAGACTGCAAAATGCAGGGAGGCAAGCAAGGCCCAGGGCAAGCACAGGAGCCTGCTGATTAATAGCTAAACCGCAATAACAGCTATAAATCTGATCGAGCACATTCCAATCACATCTGTCGTTATCTTGAACCCTTCGAGCCCCACATTGGGCACCAGAAGGGACTGTCTTGGCTTCACCCCAGCTGGCAACTAAGCCCCACCCAGCCGCTCGATCACTCCCCCCTGGTGGGATGGGGAAGAGAATCGGAAGGGTAAAAGTGAGAAAACTCGTGGGTTGAGATAAAGGCGGTTTAATAGGTAAAGCAAAAGCCACACAAGCAGAGCAAAGCAAGGAATTCCTTCACTGCTTCCCACCGGCAGGCAGGTGTTCAGCCATCTCCAGGAAAGCAGGGCTCCGTCACGCGTAACGGTGACTTGGGAAGACAAACGCCATCACTCCAAACGTCCCCCCCTTCCTCCTTCTTCCCCCAGGTCTATACGCTGAGCATGGCGCCATATGGTGTGGGATATCCCTTGGGTCCGTTGGGGTCAGCTGTCCCGACCGTGTCCCCTCCCAGCTTCTTGTGCCCCCCCAGCCTGCTCGCTGGTGGGGTGGGGTGAGGAGCAGAAAAGGCCTTGACTCTGTGTCAGCGCTGCTCAGCAGTAACGAAAACATCCCTGTGTTATCAACGCTGTTTCCAGCACCAATCCCAAACACAGCCCCATGCTAGCTACTGGGAAGAAAATTAACTCTATCCCAGCCAAAACCAGTGCATGGGGAGATGCACTTACATTGTTCACTGTGGACTACAAGCTCTAATAATAAAGTACCAACAGGAAAAACATGGACTTTACTACAGATTATTGTTAGAAAGAGGCTTTGCTTTGGAGAAGTTTGAATTTTAGATGCCTATGTTGATAGGTGGTGAGCAGTAGACATTTCTGCCATGGTGATAAGCTCAATTTGGGTGGTCATGCAGGATCAGTGCTTTGGATTAAGCGTCGTGATACTGTAGTAGAAGAGATTTATGCTGAAGAAATTAATTATATCTCTCTCTAATTATAAAACATATTATGATTTAATCCAAGAAATAGGTATAGTCTATGCATATAAGTTTTTGTAATAAAGTAAATTTTGATACCACTTAAACAATTTGTTACTTTATTTGCCTACCTAATATGATCTTTATACAGACAGTCTAATTTTCTGATGCAGACGTCATAAGTTGTAATATCAGATTTTGGTCTATTAGAATATCAAATTAGGATTGGTTCAAGTCCTTACATTCATGCAGTCTGTCAGTGCTCCAAATTTTACACATCCGTATTCTGTTTGTTACCGGTTTCACAGAATTTCATTAATTATTGTAAAGGCTGAGTTTTTCATGGTTCGGTGCATTAGATCTTTTGTTTTGTTTTTTCTTTTTCTTGGCTGCGTGTCACACTGAAGTTGTTTGAAGCTGGCTGCAAGGTTTTTTCCATTAATAAAACTGTATTATTCTCATTGCTACCTTCTTTCTGATTGTATCAGTGTTTCACAGGCAGTGATCTTTTTCCAATCTTGATAACGAGCTGTTGCTGTGATAGATGCCATTGTTCACAAATGGAGACGTGCTTTCATAAAATAATTAGAATTTATAGGGCATTCCTTCTTCTGCATTTGCTTTGCTGCTTTTTGCGCTTCTTATTTGTATTTTTCATTTAATTTTCTTAAGGTTTCTTATGTAGCCGGTGTAGGAGAGCTTTTTGTAATCAAGTATAGGTAATTAAATGAAAGCAAAGGAAGCAAGTATATAAATGTACTTGTGTATTCCCTTTTTATTATGTTTGGCTTTAAAGCTTGGCTTCCTCTTACTGATAATCATTTTTCCCTTTTCATACTGACAGGTGAATACAGTTTTGGCTGATGAATTATATACTGTCAAAAATGAGAGGAATTAACTTTTTGTTTTTAGTAAGTGACCTGCTATTGAATTTATTTTTTCTGGAGCTTTTCCTCTGATACTGTTGTAGCATAAACGTTTTATGCTAGACGCTATCACAAACTTTCTCAGGATTCGTGGGATTTTGCCACCTGCTAGGTCATTTCTCTGGCTGTACTCGTCATGGCAGGACACTTCTTCCCTAATCAACTCTCGGTGCAGCGGCGCACCTTCTTACGCTTCAGATGTTTGGGAGCTGAGTGCTCGAAGTATTTCGGTTTGACCTGCCCTTTGACATTCACCTTCAGATCGCCAGTAATTGAAACCTGGCTGAAAACAGGGCCACAGAAATAGATATTTATGTACAGCATTTGCAGTTGGATGTACTTGTAAATAAGCTGAGCGGAGGAAGGAAGGAAGGAACACAGTATTTCCTGAAAAACAAAGAAGAAACATGCAGGCTTTAAAGGCGAGTCGTCGTCTTGGGTACCCCACAAGGTTGAGTTTGCATTTGGTTCCCCCCACAAAAACTTACATACTGCAGACTTACTCAGAAGGTTTCTGACACTCCTCTAACAATGCTAAGGATTACTTTATTTCTTTGGCAGTGCAGCTGTCATCTTCTGGACCTGAAAGTCCACTTAAATCCCTGACTCAAGGAGTATTTAATGCTCTTTCTACTGCCTCGTGGCGCAATGCGCGTGGTGCGAGGTATCTCCATTCACTTAGCGCTTCCTTTTATAACAGGTATAATAACAACTACTCTGATACAAGCACCTGAATGAGGTAAATGCAGAGAGCTCATTATTATAATTTACGTGACACCAGGTACCACCTGACTGGCACCAGTCAATATACTAGTTAAGTTTGGGGTGAAAATCTGGGAATATTCTGCAGTCGATGATGATGCTGTAACCTTCATATATTGCAGTGCATTCAGCCGCATATCTGAGTAAGATGTTTTTGCTGGGATTTACAAAAATATCAGGCATGCTTTTTTTAATCAATACGGTTGTTGTTCTTAAATCATGCGATAACAATGTAGCCTATCGTTCATACCTAGAAATGTTCAGCTCTAGGCTTTGTTATTTGAGCACGCTGTTATGTCTGTAAATAAGAGCTGAATGTTAACCCTGTCTCAGCATGGTGTGCTGCTTATCCTTTTACTGGAACAGGATCGTTTCGTCAGTTATCCTCTTGTTTTATGGCACAGTCTGAAGCGGTCTCTGCAGGCACAGCTACCTCTGGCTGAATACTGTGGGCATATGACAGGCAGGGCATGTCCTTGCTTTGGCACGTAAGCTGAAAGTGCGAGTAACTGTTGTATTCACCGGGTGCTTTTAATCGGCAGGCCTTACAATGTGAAGCTTTGTCTCTAAGAAATGGTATTAATAATTTAAGAGGGAATTGTATTTTTTTTCAGAGAAATGTACTAGCGGAAGCATCAGAGTTAGCAATACAAAGTTCAGTACGCAAGAAGAATTCATGTAGTTGAATAAATGTTCAGTTACAGCGGCTGTCGTTTCAGAGTATTTCAGTACATGAGCACGTGCAGATACCCTTTATTTCTTCATGCAGCTGATGCTAAAATCTCAGCGACATCAGTGGGAGCCAAGGGCTGCCAGAATCTTGCAGGTTTAGACTCGGTAAGTTGTTTTCGGTTAAATGGAAGTGCTCCATCTAGTTTAGGCTCCGCCATTTGAGAGTTTATTTCACCTAGTAAATTGTGACGTAATGTTTACTTCTCTGTTTTCTTCATCTTGTTTAATTTACTGTCTGTCCAGCGGAGCAGGAGGAACATTCGTATCGTGTTCATCACGCGTTGTATGGGTTAGTACTCTAGATTGCCTTACCCAGGTGGTACCCGCCTGCTCTCTGTGGGTTCAAAGTGCTCTCAGGTGTAGTATGGTAACAGTTAAATGACCAAGGAAAGTGTTTAGTGTCTGTGAGAAATTAATCATCTACGGTGTCAGTTCAGAAGCTGTGATATAGCAATTAATAGCAAAGAAATTTCAAGCGTTTATACTTTATTTTCAGAGTCGGCGATGAAGTGCTTTATTATATCTGTGTGTTATTCCTGAAGAGTCGATATAGGATGTATTTAGCACTTCATGGAAGACTCTCGGACACCTTGAAGGTTTCTAGCTGTGCTGGCGAATCCTGTAAATATAGACTGAGGTAGTACAGAATAGCCTTTTAAAGTAGTGCTGGTAGTGCACCAGAGATAGACGTCTTGTGCCAAATGACCAACAGTCCCTCGGTTTCCACACCCACCCCGAGACACTGATCGTATTTCCATCTTTCTTCTAACACAAGCTTAGTTTAGTTTGCGTTTCAGATCCTCTCCCTGCGTGCTGTGTATAAGATGGCAATTGGTTGACCCATGATTAAGTTACAGCCAAAGCCGATGGGCGTTAAGATGCTGTAACTGTATATGTCTGTGCTTGTGTTTCAAACTTGCTGCAACTGAATTTAAAAATCTTAACATAAAACCTCAGTGGAAGAGTTTAAGTTGATAAAAGAACTTTGAGCTTATCTTGCAGATTTTTTTTTTAATTTATTTTTTTTAAATTTTGAACTTCTGAAATTCAAAATTACTTTTTTTTTTTAAATAATAAAGTAAACACGGGAGAGGGTTAAGCTGACAAATTTTCTCATGCAAGTGGCATAGGCTTTGAGGCCTCAGAGAACTATGATGGTTCAGTTGGCAAGTGGTGACTAGCTCAAGAACTATACCTCTGGGCAGAAGACTGCGTACTTCTTAAAAGCGTATAAAAATAATCTGAACTGTTAACATACGTAGAATTAATTCAACTGTTCTTCTTGTTAAAGTTGACTGAAAATATTGGGAAGTACAAATTATAGAAAAAGTAATGAAGTTTTCTTTCTTGTTTTTTCCTCCAGATTTAAAAAGTGTTTTACAAACTCGAAGTGCTAACTATTTTAAAGATGGAGTTTCCTTTTTGTATTTTATTTTAAATCTGTTGTTACAGTTCTTTTAAACATAGGTATCTAAGGACCTGGACACTTCGCTGTAAGGATTGAGCTTTTTAATTTTCTTTTAACATCTGATGCGAAATTATTGACTCCAGGAGTTGTCATCCATAGCAACTTTTCCTAAACTTGTTCATTTCTTAGTATTTTCAGAACTAACCTTACCATGCAATTATTGTGACACATGATAATTTTACGTAAGGGTTGAAGCGCCGTATTTCGGTTGCAGTATATTTTTTACATTCCAAACAGTTGTATTTTCCAAAGTTAGTATTTGGGGAAATTTGTGATGCTTATTGTGGTTGCGTCATAGTAAATCTTGTAACTTAATGTTCACATCCTTTATTTAAAAGAGTACAGTTATTGTAGAGAAAACAAACTGTTATGCTGTACATCTCTGTTGGGCTTCAAAAAGTCTTCGAAACTTTTCTTTTAGCAAAGAATATTGTGTTAAAAAATTATGTCTTCATTGGTATGATTTGAATGAAAACAGCTAGCTTTTTATGTGTTTTATTTGTGTATTTTTTTAAATATGAAAAAAAAAAAAAGAAACTAGCATCCCTAACAGAGGGGAAAAAGTGTAGAACAGCTCCCTTCTAATGAACTGATATTTAAACATGCTTAAGCTGTGTGTTATTTGCCTTCAAAAGTTAATTACTCTGGCTTAATTATTTCAAACGTATTGCAGGATAGTGCTTATTTTTCTAATAAATTGATACCTTTTTTTTCTTGTCAACATCTTAAGTTAGATTTGCAATGTAGAAACCAAATACTTGGATTTCTCTGGGCAAGTATATTTGCTGTATGTTTCTGTATTTATTTTTTTAATAATTCTGCCTGCAGAGGCTGACATTTTGCATTGCGACTGTTTTTTCCCTTTATTGTAGAGAGAATTGCTAGAGCAGCAGAACTCCGTGTGTTTGCCTTAATCTCTACTACTGAATCAGTGCGTACTTTATCATTATTTGGCTCTGGAAATCTCTTCTACTTTCAGACGATGTAAGAGTAAATAATGTGCCTTTATATTTAGTTTTACATCATGTATTTATCTATCGTTGCCCTCGTATTTCCTTTTTTTGTTACTGTAGCATTTAAGTGTTACTGACAGCTGCGTCCAGGGTATTTTGATGTTTCCTTAACATTCATACCAAATCCAATTTCTACTGTCTTTTTATTCTTGCAGTCAACGATTCTCTGATTTAGGTTCCCTCTCGATTCATGAAAAGGCCCTATACAAATGCTGCTTATATTTTCTGCAAAAAATGATGTCTCCGAGCAATCCGCTTACGGTTACTGCTTGTTTTGGCCTTTTTGCGTGTGAAACCTGGTACCCTGTTCCTCTTGGAACAGGGCTTTGGCATCCCTCTCCTAGCATCCCTTCTGCTGGAGCTGCACGGTGGTGCTTGTTGTCACAAATACAGATTTGGTTGGTTTTAACGTGCGAAATTCGGTGGATAACGACAACGTGTCCCTCCCTCCCCTATTTCTTGACGTTGTCCTAATTTAAAATTTGTTGCAGTAGTTGAACAGCTATAATTTTTACAGGACTTCTTGCGTTCGAATTCATTGCTATTTGTCGATGACCTCTCTGTTGACATCGTTAATTGTGCTTATTGAAGTCTTTACTGATTATGCCTAAAACATTTGGATGGATGCAGTGAATTGTCAAAAAAATAATGCTCATTAATTGAGGACAATTACTTGATATTAAGTTGTCAAGATCTGTCAGGAGAGCCGGAGACTTAATGTATCTCTTCTATTACTATTTGATACGATTTAATGGTTTGCTTTCCGAATATACGTAAAATAGGTCAGTCTGTCTCGCTTCGCCCAGACTGGTGTGAGGTTAGCTTTAAGGAGCCGGTTCTGAACGTTTCAGACCCAGAGTTGTCTGCCGAGTGTCCCTCCACTGTAAGGGTGCGTGCTGCACCCGAGACATCTTCCGTAGGAGAAGGTTAGGATTTTCCTGCCCAGCCTGTCCCTTTATCCCCATGCGCTTTTAAACACAGTAGTCAAGAGTTATCTTATTGAGTGTGTTATATAAGCCTTTATATTTTCTGACTTCTATACCGACTGTGCTCTTCAGGCTGTATTACGGCACTTTTTAGATCCTCAGAGTTCCAGGCTTACGCTTTGCCAGAGTGTGACGCTTGGGTCTATATGTACAAACCTTTGCTATCCTGCCCGAGTTTTTAAGAACATTTTAATTAAGTGCAGCAGGAGGGCATAGAAGTTGAATTTTTTGGTAACAGTTTATTTAAAAAAAAAAAAAAAGGGAAAAACACACACACCGCAACCCCCCCCCCCAAACCCCAGCTTCCACAGTTCATCAATAAATTAATCTTTGATCTGTTCCTCTAGCCATCGTTGCTTTTATAAGCACTGAGGTATCCCAAAGGATTGGAATTGTTACTGTTTGTCATTTTATTCATATCATTGTCACACTTAGGAGGTTGTGCCTGCGATCAGGAGCTGATTGTTCAGTGCGTTGCGCGCACAGGCTGCCGAAGCTGGCTAGCTGGTAACGAACACCATCAATGGCAGGAGAAACCGCGCTCAAGGTCCCAGTTCAGTCCTTAATAGTAATCGCTGCTGGAACAACCAGGACATAGAAGTAATTTTGTGACTCGAGCCGCCAGCCTGGTGGGAAGATGCCCAGGTTGTGGTCGTCGCTCCCACCACAGCTCACGTGTTTTATGCAGGAGCTGTTGATGCTTTTCACATGAAGCAATCCTCACAGCAGGGAGACAGTGTCTTCCTGGACCAACGTGAACGCCCAGGATCACTGCCACGTGCCCTTACGCACCCGCTGCTCCCATCTGCACCCACTGCTCTCACCTCGCTCGTCCAGAGGGTCTCTCTGTCCTGTTTAACGAGCCACCCATAGAGCACCTCCACAGTGGGCAGGCTGAAGCCAGAGTGATCTTCAGGAAAGTAAAGTTGCGGTTTCATGAGACGGGAGTTTCTTGGCAGCAGCAGAGGCCGCTGGCCACCCTCGCCGTCGCACTGTGCCGCCCCGTCTCCCTTGTGCTGGCACAGCCGTCTGTGTAGAATTCAGTTTTCCCACTTTGAGGGTGACTCTGCTGATCTAGAATTTCTGTTTAGATGAAACCCTCTAAAAGGAGTAGCACCCAATGCTTGATTGGAAGGAGCAGAGCTGGAAGCGCGCTTTCCGCAGAGCCTGGTAACTGCCTGCTGGTTAAACGCGGCTGCGAATCTTCCTGTCGCCCCTTGGCTGATGTAGGAAGGAGAAGCTTCTGGATTGTGGTCGGCTTGAACAGGGGACGGGAGGACTCCCCGCGGAAGAGAAGGGTGAAAGGAGGAGTGCTGAGGCAATTCGTGGAGTCGAGCACCAGCTAAAAGGAGGCTGTCAGGACCACGCTACCGTATTCAGGCACCAAAGAGGAGGGGTTTTATAGGGTGTTTTTTCTCGATCCCTATTCTGACTCTCGTCCAATAGACTCCAATGTCAAACTGATATCAGAGGAACTGAGGTTTAGTGGCTTGGAAAGATAACCTAATTACACTGACGGTATTATGAGAGAGAACAGGTACCATAATATGTAGGAGTTACATTACAAAAACAAGATAACTTCTTCATTCTTGCTGTAGTATTTTGATGCCTAATATTCTTTTGTAGATTAAACTTTTTATATTCTCTAAATGCTGGTTATTCAACTCAAAACTTACTGTGCGGACTACTGTTTTTATGGGGTGGAAGGGCAGTTAAGAATTTCCCCTTTCAGTTGTTAGGAGTGTTCTCAAACTTAATGCAGATAATTAGGATTGCAGAGAGAGCACAACCCGAGTTGCTTGTGTGACATTTGAAGTTTGAGTCCCTGTGAAGGATTGGTTATTATAATGCACTCGGATATCAGATCGGAGCTAGTTAAAATAATAGCAAAAGAGCCTCATCTCCAAGAACGTTTTACAGTTTATTTCTCTTTCAATGTTGAAAAATTATTTTTAGCTGATACTATAAAATTGAATCTGTGCTCCTTTTCTGCCTCTTGACAAAAGCTTAGTATTCTTAGCAGCCATAGAAATTATGCTGCAGAAAGTGAGGGTAAATGCACTAGAAGTCTGTTGGAATTACGGGATTACGGTAGGGAGCAGCTGGCTAATTCTGTTATCTCCAAATTATGTATTTTATCGCCCGAGTTACCCGTGCGTGTTTTATACTGCCTGACACTACACAGTTTAACATACCTGAAGGCCTTCAGCTATTTCCAGGATAAATAACTTATGCACCCCCCCAACACTCTCATATGTATTATATAAAACAAGTACTATATGACTTACTGTTAACCACGATGCAGCAGAAGTAGTACTATAAATGGTGGTGTTTGGAGCGAGTATTATAAAAGTGTGCTACGTAAAAAACCAGCTTAAGTAAAACGGCGTTTGACACAAGTAGTAGTATTTTATCTCCAGAAGTGTCATTAGGGCTCGGCGGTGCACAAGTTCAGACCTACAGCCTGCTGCTCTACCCGACAGTCAAAGAGGGGGAGCCAACAGATGGTACGCCTGCACCTACGTGTTCGGGGTATCCAGGTTAATGAGTAATCGGTCTGAGAGAGAGATTAGCCCTGCTGGGAAAATGATGACTGCTGGTCATTAGTTATTGGAAGTTCCTGTAGCATCGTTACTGCGGTGGGAGCGCGTGGTGGCAGGAGTGCTGGCACTCTCTCGGGGTGGCTGCCACGTGTCGAACTGTGTACCTGGTGCGCTAGGTATCATTAAAGCAGTTAACAGGTAGGATTTAAGGCAACGCTAGAAGTTCAGCTTGGCCTTATTTTGATTAATGTTGTAACGTGGTTTATTGCCTGATAATTATAGGTCACGGCGTGAATATTTCCCGTTCTCCCCAATGAATCGGCAGCTTGGTTTTTCTAATGGAACTGCCCGTGGTGGTCCCATCAAAGAAGTGGTTGGATGCAGCGACCTAATTCAATATTACAAACAGTTTGAATGTAAAATCTTAATGGATCTAAATAAAGGAGGTGGTTTTTAACGATCACATCAGATGATGTATTTTTTCTGCTTCTGTAAAGCAAATACACAACTATACTAATCTTCATACTAAAAGCAACTGTTCTGCTTTCCTTTTTTGCAGATCACCAGAAACTGGAAAGAGAAGCTAGAATCTGTCGCCTCTTGAAGCATCCCAATATTGGTAGGAACATTTAATTGTTTTATGCAGTAGATATCAGTGTAGAAAATTGATGGAAAATACACAATAACAAACACAAATAGCAGCTCAGAGAAGCCAAGTAGAAACGTCTCCAGGCAAGGCTATTTCTTTATAATGTGGTGCTCCTTCCTAATTCTACTATGGGATGTAATATCCCAGTAGATCACCTAAAGCAACATGTACTGTTCTCATCATCTTTGAGCTATTGCTCTGCCGCCAATGAGCTATCTACGCCAGGTGTTTGGGGGTTTTTTGAGCAGTGTGTAGGAGGAGTTATTTCCAGTAATGCTCATGACTTTTTGAGACCTGCAGAAGAATTTCATCTAACAGCGTGTTGCAGAATGAGACAGACCAATGTCGATAGAGTTAGTGTTGTTTTTATAGAGATGCTCGTTTCATCCTGTTTTATTTTGTGTTTGAGATTCCATTCTTCTGTAGAAAAGATAGCTAGATGCAGAAAGCTCTGCTCCTTTTATTTCCAGAACTGTATGTTTTCTGCTCAAGCATTCATGGAAAGCAAAATAGATATTTGGGGGGGTGGGGTGTGTCGTGTTTCCTTGCTTTAGAAACAGTAGAAACAGGTAAGTACCTTGACCTTTAAGGAGTTGTATCTGGGTTTTTCAGACACTGAATTATATGCCAAGGGTATGTCTCACAGGAATATTTGCTGTACCTGAGACTTCTGCAAAAGGGTGGGATTTTCCTGTCCATCTTGTTCCTCTATCCCCATGTACATTCTTAAAAGTTGTCGTCGGAAAAACTAATAATCTCACTGAATGTTTTAAACAAACACATATGCTTGCTACTCCAAAAGCACTTGGCAGTCTGCTTGCTTTTCCTTCTGGTTAGCTTTTCTCCTTTTCATTTTTAACAAATACTGGTCTTCGTGACATTTTTAGACTAATATAATTGTTTCATGCCTGGGAAAGAATCAGCTCCTTCCTTTTAATAATAATCATAAATTGAAAACAAATGTACCACAGTTCAAGATGAAACGTCGAATCTCTGAAAAAGCTCTCTTATGCAGTCTCAAAAGCTTAGAGGTTTCACATGCAAATTTGGTTAAAGAGGAAGGGTGGTGTTATCTGCGTTATTTTATCCCAGCCAAAATTTTTGCGTTGCAAAGTGGTGCAAGACAAGGGAATGTACAACTCGTTGCGGGGAGGAGGCGCAGCTCTTCTGCGGTTACAGAAAGCACTGGTTGCACATACGGTGCTAGTCTGACTCTAGAGTCGTTTACCTGTGCCTTGCTGTAACTAGAGTATATTTGTGAGTTTGAACAAGCCAGGGAAGATGAATAAAAAAGAATAATAAACTGATGAAGCGGAAGAGCTGAGGTGTACAGAAGGACTCAGTTGAAGCAAATGTCTAAATTGATTTCATGCGGTCGCCTGTCTTCAGTTTGTTGAGTAGCTTGGACCAATATTAGGATGTAGTCCAGATCCTCTGCGGCAGGCCAGCTATTCCACATACAGTGTTTATATTTGTGAACGTATGACTTGAAATGCAAACAGGCGATGACAGCCTTGGTGACAGGCCGGTAGGGTTCTTTAAGTCAGCACAAATTCCATGCGTTGCTACCTGAACCAAGGTGCACAATTCAGTCAAAGGGCTATAGACAAATTTTTCTACTCCTGTTTCAGAAAAGATGCCATGTTCTAGATCTGTCTGAGAGAAGATTTTCATGACTCGGAATTAACATGCCAGGGTTTGGCAGCAGGCGCTATATTCTGTCGTCGTTCAGTTTCTACTGTCGGCTGTTCTGCCAGCCCTGCCTGTGTATCTACCCGAAAAAAACTCTTCCAATTAGTGTGGTTACAATAGTTCCTTGTTTGCCTAATTGCTCGAGTGAAGGCCACTTTTTATCTGGTTTCTCTCTCGGGGGAAGATCGTAAGTGTGGTCTGAAAACAAGGGACCGTTTTTGTAAACTTAGAAAGGTGACTCTTTTCAGAAGTAATAACTTCAGGCCTCTGAGGTCCTATCACGTAAGGTACTGAGCTGAAGAGGTTCACGTCTGCGTGCTGAGCTGGCCGTCCGGTCTCCCCCTCGGCCAGGTGCCCGCCCTCTCCTTCGCCCCGGGGCTGCCCACCGGAGGCTGCTGGGCTGCAGCCCGGCCCGGGCAGTGGTTTGCTCTCACCCCTTCTCCTGCCGTCGTGCCCTCAGCCAGCTAAATGTTACCCTAAAATCATTCCAGGTGCGTGCTGCCCGTACCCGACTGAATCTCTTATATTTTGGGTCACTATCACATCCCTTTTTTAAAAAAGTCATTATACTACACCACACTAGAAAGCACTAATAGCGAAAAAGGAAGCCTACCACAGTAAGGTAACTCAGCTGTAACAGCAGGGATTATAGTGTGCTTTATATGTCTCAAAATGGTGAAGACTAACCCTTGCAAACAAGTTTTACTTGCACTAGGTGTATGACAGAGAGTGTGCGTGTTTAAAGATATTAGCAAGTCCATGAATATAAAATTCATGCTTTTCGTCTATATGTTCTCCTGAATTTACTGCCACAGATTAATTTCTAATAGCCCAGAAAATAAAAGATTTTTTGAAAAGGAACTTGTCACGTTAACAGTAAGTATGTATAATTTAAGAAAAAAAAAAAAGAAAAATAACTTTTCAAATGCCATCTCTACAGGAAAGCAGACATCTAGTTCAATTGACTGGGCAGTTTCTCAAAGATGATCTCGATGGTTTTCTTTATTTTCCTCCAACGTAGGTTTTTTCAGTTACTTGGCTTTTTGAATTACACAGTCGTTGCAGGGCGGCAGATTTCTGAAGTTAGAATTCAGTAATCCTTTCTCTTTTCTTTCAGGCTTATTCTTCTTTATTCTTCCTGGTTAGCTTGATTAAATCTCCCTTCTAAGAGTGGCTGTAGTCACTGTAAAGGTGTCAGTTTCAGGTTAACTTTATTTCTAAAATAATACATATATAGTAGGACTCCTTTTTAGAGTGTTGTATGGTCTCTTCGGTTAATTATCTTTCAAGGCTTAAGACTGCACCAGCTACTTTAGGGTGAAAACCCCTTTTTAGTTACCTTTTTCATACTTTCCCTCCAGTCAGAGTAAAGCAGCGCAGCTGTGCTGAATCCCATTTTTAGATTTCAGCCTGTGAGTAAACACATGGTAGTTTTCATATGAGCAAGGTTTTTTTTCTTTAGAGAAACAGTTTAAAAAAAAATCCTAAACCACTGGAAATATTTTCTAATTACCTTTCCAGAGGAAACAGAGAATTATCAAAAACTTTTCCAGATCACTGGTTTTGTATTTCCAAGGTAGGTGTCCAATTAGTACCTAACTAGAACAAGATTTAGTATTTAGTTATTTCATCAGGATGAGAAAGAATTCAGGACTAAACTTCTTAACCATCAACGTACCTATTTTTAGCTTCCCAACAATACCATTTTTATATCCATTTCCTATCTGATTTGATGGTGGTTTTATTTAATGAGTGCCATTATGCCGTTAGGAAATCTTAGGATGACATTTAAAAAAGGCTTTCCATTTTAGTCTGTATTCATATGCACTAAACTTCAGAAGTTCCTCTGGTATTGGCAGAGGAGTCTTAAAACTGGACATGAGTGTTTTAATTTTTTAAAAAAAATGTAGAATTTTAACAAAAGATTTGGAAAAGCACAGCATACGGGGAAAAAATAGAAGACTACATCAGAATGCTTTCTTTCAAAAGGATAAAACTCTGAAATTTGGGAATTAAGGAGCCACACGTGAAAGTATTTTCATTTCAGTTCTTGATTTGAATCTCCCCAAGTAGTCACTGGAAAATGTTAAACACAAAAAAACTGAGAGGAAACAAAGATATGTTCTGCTGCCTTCTTGGAAGTATTTACGACATCAGACCATTATTTCGGGAAGCAACATACCTACCAAATGTTCACAAATAAAGTATTTAAGTATGTGGTGAGGGAGCTTAATTCTTGTTAGGCATTTCTACTGAAAGAATGATTTTGAACTAGGGTAATACCAAGTTCTGAATTCATGTATGAAAATTTACATCGCTGGTGATTATTCTCACTAGACAACAAGTGTCGGGAAGGGAAGCTAACTAAATGAAAATCCAGCTATCTGGCACTTCCAAATCCTTACAAATTGAAGAAATCCTTGATAATTCATTTTGATATACGGATGTTGTGTTGCTTGATACGGATACATATATTTATGCATAGCTAAGCCTATAGGAGCATACGGTCATTTGAAAAACACTTTTTAGAGGCAGCAATTATTTTTTTTTTCCTTAGAAAAAGATCTTGCCAAGTGCACTTGATACCCTTTTAATGAAGTCATGAATCTAGCTAGTAGCGTCAACTGCTTTCTGTAAGGCATTTGTTCTACCGCTGTATTATGTGCTAGTTTTATTATTATGGAAAATCAGCATATTCTTTATGAGGGCTCTTAGGAAAACAGATAACCACAATAAAAATGTAAGACGGTAGTTCTCGTATGGTGGGATTATCTGTGGCGGAGTTCTAAAGAAGTGTCATTCGATATTTTTATCGACAGACTTAAAGAAAAAAATGGAAGTGGTATCAGTTTGATATGGGACTAAGGAGCCTTAGAGCCAATAGATGTGAGCTCACTTGTCTAAGAACAAAGAATGTATGTCCCTCTTGAAAGAGGAGTGCCTGCATCTTGCAAAAGAGTGACTCTGAAAAGCCTGTGATGACAGGGAATAACTACTTAAACGCAAATCTCATTGGGATGCTGTAACGCCCAGGGGAAATGCTGCTCCCGGATGCATGGAAGTTACAAACGGGAGGAGGACGACAATAGAAGTCACTTCTAGAGTCCTGTGCTGAGCTTCGACGTCCACATGTCAGTCAGGGTGATCTAGGTAAAGGGGGTGATTTGAGGAGGTCTACCGGGATAACCAGAAAATGTAATTTATCAAGAAAAAGGCAAAAAGAAACATGACCGTAGTGATGAAGTTAAACATAGGAGTTAGTTTTTTGGCAATGAAAGCGTGAGAATAACTTCGGGGCATGATGTTCTCCGACTTGTGAAGTGTGGTGCTTTTTTTTTAAGCTTTATACTAAGAACTGTCTATTGCTGAAGATGTATATACTCCTGGTATTCAGAACTATGTACAGGCCATTATTTTTGGAAAGCTGAATATTGCTGAAGAAAAGACTGAAAGGTAATGATTGTGTTTCTGCAGCCTTAGGAAGCTGGACAATCCTTACTGGTTATGCGTATATCCGACACAGAAGCGTCATGGAAATCTTCCTTGAAGATGTTTTCACTTCATGCATAAGTATAGCTCCAGGCTATCTCTGAAAGCTGAATCTCTCTGTGCAGACACTGCTTTGCATACAGTAATTCAGTTAGTTTTTCAGCATCTCTTTATTCATTTTTTTTTATTTGAAGAAATTCACGATGTCTTCTTCCCTATCCAGCTATGTAGTCATGGTGCCTAGTGAACAGTGTAGGAAAAATGCCTAAAAGGAAAGTGGATTAGAAATAGTATCTCCTGTTCTCCTTTTTCAAATCTCCATTTCCCACTTCAGTAACGTATATATGAAGGTTTGTTTAAAAAATACAGGATTTCCTCATCCTTTTCACCTGCAGTTATTCCTTAGCAATACTCATTGCTTATATTGTGATTTCTGCCTCTTCTCCCCTCAGTTCTTTGCATCAAAGTAATTGTAGTAGAAAGCGAGGCCCGCTGAATTTTGTGTGAGAATTAAAATGCTGCAAAAATCCATTAGCTGAACTTCCAGGCCTTGAGAGAAACCTTCGTGGGGGCTCGGAGCCCTTTCTTCCTGATCAGTCTCAGGCAATACTGGTATTTTCTCCTTTTCCAGCATTTCTTGAGTAATCTGGCCTGCTGCTTCTGTTACATTGTGGTAGGAAATCTCTAGGCAAACATAGCTGAAGTTCCTTTAGTAACAGACTAGCGCCGACAGTTTGTGCTGGGCTGCAGGAGTCTGTCCATTAGTCTGATTTTCAGCATTGCTGTATTTCTCAGGTTCTTACCATGACGAGATGACTGTAACGACATCAGTGCGTATAGGTTTTGGTTTTTACTTATTACAGCTTGCTAACGTAATAGCGTTTAAAATGGAAGATGTAAATGTAGGTTAAGCCTTCCTGTTTGGAGAACCTAGTGCTTTTTCGTTGTAAGATCCTACATCGAGTTACATTAACAGTTTACCTCCTCTACTGAACAAATACCCACAAAGGATTTGTCATCTTGTGTAACTATTACTTCTACAGCTGTTACGTGTACTAATGCTTCCAATTTTTTAATATAGAAATTTGGAAAGAAAATCTGTAAGGAAAATAATCATCTCTTCACCAAGAAGTCCACTGTCCTTGTCCCGTTTTCTGGCCTTTATCTTCTTTTGGTAAACTTTGATTTCTCGGTCCTCTCTTAACTTTAGGTAAAGTTGTATTTTAGCACTCTGATTTCTAGTCTAGCAATCCACGTATTTTTGATGGCGTAACACTGTTGCACCAGCTTATTACTACTTCTGATGTTGATTTAGAGCCCGCTTTGGTAATTTTGGTTTATGAGGTCCCAACAGATGATAAAAACTGCATTAGCCTGATGATGCAAGTCCTGACCCAGTCTGGAAAACTGCTGATTCAAACCTGGTAAAAATGCGGGTTTTTTTCCAGGTTGGATTTGCTCTCGCAGGGTTTGTGCTGAGTTTGGGTAGTATTTTTCTAAATCAGAGTTACACTGTCTCTCTCTCTAGCTACTGGAAGGGCTTCTGCTGTCTTTACATTCCCTCTTGTCAAAAGCTGTACGCAGCAAAATGGCACGTGCGGTGTAGTAGGATCACGTAAATAACCAGAATCTCCTGGTTTTCACCTGGCAGTGCTAATGTCTGGCTTCATTACAGCACACCGTTCCCTGCCTGCTGCCACCCCCTCCCTTTGCTTTGCAGACGGTGTATAAGATGTGGCAAGCAGACAGGATCCATTAGCCAACTGCATCAGGCTCAAGTCTGACTCTGATGAATCTTCATCCCTTCCCGAAAGGCCACAGCAGATTTTACTGACGTGTGGCAGCCCTTCAGGTGATAACTCCTTCTGGCAACAGGACAGGTTGTCCCTGAATGGCTTTGTAAGTCAGGATATTTAAAGGTAAGTAGGACTGCCAAGCAGAAACAGTGCCGTGTCAGCTCTAATAGGCCTGAGCCCGTTGTGTGCAGATCTGCTTGCGCAGCCTCGGTCGGGCTGGAGCTGTGGCATTGCCGACTAGCATGGGTTGCCGTCCTTCGGAGGGCAGAAAAGCCTTTCTTCTATGAAGAACTATAGCTGGACCAGCATATGGGAATACGGAGCGGCGCCTTTCCAAGGAAGGGTGGCTGTGCAGCAGGTCAAGAGGCAGGCTAGATGCAGGACAGTCTGGGACACCAGGAAAAAAGACAAATCGCTAAACTGATTTCATAAATGTCTTGGAGTCTGTTTGCAGTCTGCTCCGCTCTCCATACTTGGAGCTGGGGGCTTCTCGTAAATTGCTCAGGAAACTGATAGCACCCAACCTTGGCGCTGCTCCTCGTCAAACTCTTCACGCTCGTGTTCAGCTTATTCAGGAGCGTACCCTTACGCCTGAAGGAAAGGAGGAAAAGCCTGCATTTTGGGCTTTCCTTCTCTCTCCCCACAGTAACACAAAGCACGAGCATAGAAGTTGCTAAATCCTTCGTGTGTGTGGAAAAATAAGAAACTTCATATTGTCTTGTCCTTTTTGGACAGAGGGTAATTAAAGATACGTGGGTTTTCTGTCCCCTCTATGCAAGACAGTGTGTCCAGTGTGTGTCCTTTATGTTTTATATTCACCAAGTGAATGGGACTTCACGTAAATTCACAAGAATCTGAAGAGAAACACTATTAATATACAGCAAATGTGGATTTAGTAAATCCTTTCTGAATTTCTTTTGACTCACTGTGGCAAAGTCGGGAGTAGCTCAGCTGGCATTAGTTAAGTTACTGTATAAACCAAATATGGAATAAAAATCAGGCCTGGTCAGGTTTCGTGGATGTAGTTCTTTAGCACGATATCTTTTCGGAGCTTAATTTCAGGTTTCACTCTTCACATCAAAACTACATTAATACAGACTTAAAAGGCAAGAACAGGGTTCTTTCCTGATGCAGTGAAAAGCAAACAAATCCTCAACTATATAAATTTATGCTCAGTAAACATGGTCCTTAGGAATATCGTAACTATATCTGTGTATATAAATATGTATTAAAAAGCTTTTGTTTACCTCGTAGAGAAAGAGGAAGTCTGTGGGACTGATGCATGTAGAAGATCTTGCTTCCTTTAATTATTTTTGTTGCTTAGATGAGCTGATCATTTCAACAATTTTAAATCTCATCCATTCTGTTGAATTAATTACATTTGTAATTTCCGTGATGAATAAGGTGAAACAGAGTCCTTGAGAGAATTAAAATAAAACATCAAGAAACCAAATAAACCGGTGATATAACATGATTTCATACTTAATGTAAAAGCCAATTTAATGAGTATTATACAATAAGAGATTCAGTGTTTAAACTCAGCTGTGGCTACAGCCTGTAGCTGAATAGTGAAGTGCAACAACAGAATACAGAAGTTGGGTTTGTAGTAGCTATTTGTAAAATTAAATGTCCTGTAACGAGACTGAACCAGGCAAGAACACACAAGGAGGGCATCGTGGTTTTTGTTGCCACTGGCTTTTCTGCAGACTTTCTCATTCTCAGCAGGTTTTTTTATTACTACGCATTTGATTTCTTTTAATTGGTGAAGTTGTTGTGAATGCGCGGTTGATGTTTAAGACGAAGAGACTGAAAGTTTTTACTTCTGATGTAAGAATTCGGTGGGGAAAGGGCTTTCTGTAGAGCTGTTGGCAGCCCTAACAGTGAGTGAAATATAAAAAAAAAACCACCCAACCCATAGTTAAAAGACTCTAAGTTGTTTAGCGCTAATCAACATGTCAGTAATTTTCAACATGTAACATGTTAAGTGTCAGATAATGCGGTCTGTCTGAGTGTGAAAGCAAAGAAGTGTGAGGGCAGCTTTATTAGGTGTTACAGCTTTTGTCTCTGTTTCGGTTATAGCGTAATCCTTTTATTCTGGTTAAGAGTGGTGTTGAATCTTTAGGTTTTACTCTTCTGGGTTACTGTGGAGCATAAAAATGTCTTTTAGTGTAGACAGTGACACTACTCTTCGCCACACTAGGTTAATTCTCTTTCCTTTTAATGGAGGACAAGATTATTCTAGCTCAAGTGAAACATTGCTGGTTGTAATATCCCTGATAACTGTAGCAGCATCCGTAATATACCGAGGAAATGAGGTTTCACTAAAATTTGCCACAAATTTTGTCACTTTTTGCCTCAGAAAGTATGTGCATAATTTCGCCAAAATAGGTAGTGCTAAAGTATAAATCAAGTGTGAACCAGACCTTGAAGGATTTTCCTTGCCTGCTTATAGCTGGTTTCGTGCGTTTTCTTAAATGCATGAGAATTCTTCGCCTAGTGTGTCCAGATTCTTCTAAACATTTTTTCTTTCCATCAAGTCAGTCACGCTTGTGTAGCCAGTCATTTTAAATGTAGAGTAATCCACAGAAACGCGAAGCGGAATTTAAACATCTCTCTTGAGGAACGTGCTGCAGGGGGTGAGTACTAGGATGGCTGCCACACTTCCCATTTGTATTTTGATCTCTTGTTCTGTTTTACTTTCTATATGTGCTTTCTGGAAGGAAGAGTTTCAGAATTGCATTGCTGACTTCAAGAACCGTATAAATAAGCTAGATTAAAATGAATTGCTCTCTTTTTACACACACAAGATAAATCTTAGAGAACTTACATTTTTTTTGTTTGAAAGCTTTGTTTATTATGAATCTGCAACCACGTGTTATGCATACGGATAGACATCATGACTCCCAGCTAAACCACAAGTATGTAATTTTCCTCTGGACCCTTTCCTCCAAAAACATAGATCTCTACTACTTAAGCTAAAGTAAGCTTTTTCTTTCAGTAAAGCTAGCACAGACGTTTTTAGAGCATTTTTAGGGGATACTGTAAGTTCTGTTCCCTTCGCTTTGTACAGACAACATTGTTGATGGTTTAATAGGTGAATTCTGCACTGGTTCTTGGATCAATACCCAAACGCTGGAAAAAAATATTGTGAACCTCTTGAGTTGGGGGGGAAAAAAACCAAAACAAACCCAAACTGAAAAAAACGTTACAGTATATTCAGTAGTGTGGATGGGTGTCACTGTTTGGATGGCATTAGTGCAACTCCTGTATGGGTGATAAATTGTTGTCGCATGGTTTCCATTATAAACCCAGCTCCAGCCTTGACATTTGTGGCTGTGGGCTGAACCTGCTCCGTGGGACACTCTTATCTCGGCCTGTTCCCTTTCCCAAGAGAAAATAGAGAATTATCATTCAGGCAGCATTTGTTTCCCAAGCAGCCTAAATCCGCCCATTTGGAGTGCTCGGCATCCTAACCCAAGGAGGGTGGGCTGTCGCCCTTACCAGCAGGGAGGCTGGGGGGAGGAATTGGTACGTGCCTGCTTCTGGAAGAGGTCTCTCCGAGGAGAAAGTGTTTGGCTGTTTGTACCACCTCAGAGCTGAGTCCCACCCTTACCCCTCCTCTCCGCTGTCTCAACTTCAGTTCCCGGTGAGATGCAGAAAAGGATAAATTCAGAGATGAGGGCAGAAGGAGGGAAAGGAGGAAGGGTGGCACGACCGGTGGGGAGGAGGAAGCCCTTGAGTGAGGGAATGGGGGAAAGCTGGGGATCTGAGCTGGGAGCGGCGAGAGGCGAAAGGAAGGTCTCCTGACTTCGGACCATGGATCACGTTTTGACTTAAGCGATCATAAATCAGGAGTGGTGCTTTGGGAGCTCGCTGCGCAGCTTAGGAATGTCTTTGCTCCTCTTCCAAAGACGATACAAACCCAAGGAAGCTCATTAGGAGAGGCAATCCTCGGGGCTGCTCCCATCTGCCCAGACAACTTGCTTTACTTACATACCCTGACCCCTGAAAAAAAGCATCGTAAGTCATGGAGTCATGTGGGTTGGAAGGGATCTCTGGAGGTTATCCAGTCCCAACGCCCTGCTCAAGCCACGTCCAGTAAAATTAGGTTACTCGGGGCCTGTCCTGCTGAGTTTGGAGAATCTCCAGGGAAGGAGGTTGCCCAACCACTCTGGGCCCCGCTCCAGCGTTTTGACCACCTTCCTGTCAACATAAATAAATAAATGAAAGTGTCTTCATGCCTAGCTGGGATTTTCCATGCTCCAGCATGTGTCTGTTGCCTCTTGTCTTGCCATGTGCACCCTGGAGAAGACTGTCTCCACCATCTCGACAGCCTCCCCACTGGTAGGTGATGGCAGGAGCGAGATGCGTTCCAGCCTTCCCTTCTTATGGCCGACTCAGCCCCTCCTCGTGTGCCACCTGTAGCCCCCTAAGCATGGTGGTGGCTGTCTGCTGGAGAGCGCCTGAGAGAGATAATAGCTAGCAACAAATTAAGCTGTCCTAATAAGTACTTAGACTGGCTGAAATGAAACTTTAATGTCACAGGTTACTGCAAAGGCACAAGGTACGATGTAATTCAGGGTATGGTCTGTTTTCGTGCTCATAATTTTAGATCTGAGCATTGCATTAGTCCGTTCTTAGGATGCTTTCCTGGGCAAGATGCTGCAGAAGAAAATAGTTTAGGCAAGGAGCAAGGCGTTTGCAATGTTTCGTTCTCTAAAATCTTTCCCGCTGATCAGCAAACAGGGTACTGGAAGGAAAAGTGGATGTTTTGTAATACAGCTGCATCCCTGTTAGGATGTTTTTGTTCTTTTCTTAAAAAGCCATCCGCTTTCATGTTTAAATATTGTGACATAAATTCTTAATGAAAGTGTAATTTGACTAAAAACTGTAAACAGGGCCTGACTTTTTGGAATGCAGTTTTTAATTAGTTGCAAGGCGTGCATTTGGAAGTACATTTTATAGGCTGAACTTGTCTATGTCATGTCACATGCAGAAATCCCTTTTCCTCTTGCTTTTTGCATTTCATATGCATCTTCTGCATCTCTACCAACAGAATGCCCGTTCAGCAAGAGATTTTATAATATCTTGGATATTCTATCTTGAGAACAGCACATGGAAAATCTGGTTACTTACTAAAAATGTAAAATTTCACATAGAAGGTAAGGAACAAAGCACAGTGAAACTGTGTACTGCTGTCACACTAGGAGGCCGGCTGAACATCGGTCCATGGCTCTTCTCCATTTAGCAACATAGACCCAGGGTGTGTTCTCTGTCTACGCAGATGCACCTTGTGAGTAGTGGCAGTACAAATTATCCCTGCGTCGTGTCCTGGAGAAGTCATGAGAGAGAAAAAAAAACATAGTACAGTTTCTGACCTTGCTCAGATTGTGGTCACTGTGGTGATTTTAGCCATGACAGCAACTGCCTGCTAGAGACTGCTGGCCAGTACAACTCACAAAAATCACCAAAAAGGTCTAGACTTTGAAGAGCTTCTTGTCTACATCTGTGTTTTCCTGAGAGGAGTTCTCTTGTAAACTACTTACACAGCAAAATGTTGGGCTTTTTTGGTTTTGGGTTGTTTTTTTTTTTTTAATTAAATAGCCACAGGTCTGTCCTCATCGGGACTCGGGACTGCCTGCTTAGCCTAGCCTGTCCGTAGCTCTGCTGGGATGTTACCCTTTGCTGTCCCCCCGCGTGGCAGCGGTGTGCCAGTGGCCGGTGCCAGTCTGGCTAATCTTCCCCTCGTGCTCGAGGGTGAGGGGACAGAATCGATCAGTTCCAGGTTGACAGCCGTCCCCCTAACCATCCCCTGTCTTGTAGGAAGTGTTTCAGGTGTCCTTTAGGATCTTCCTCGCTCCTTCAAACGTTTGCCTTTAAAAAGTCACAAATTCACTTTTCATCATGATGGGAGGCCGTTGCTCTGCTCCTGGAAGTGTCTGTCAAAGCCGAGGCATACCAAAGGATGCTAGCTGGAGCGCTCTCTTGGCTTTTCACATGCTGCAACCTAGCACAGAGTGAATGCTTTTACCCTGCAAATACCACTAACCTCCATCATTGGCAACGGATAAATAATTTGTAATTGCTCAGTTCAGTCTGTTTTTTGCAGATTTCTGCACTGAAGACTTTCTTACTCCTACAAAACTGCTGATCCAGGATTTTTTCCAGTTGATAGGGGTTTAATGATACCTCTCTCCTCCCAGTCACCTTCCAAATCTGGAAGTTCTTTTTTTAGCGGCTTCACCAGAGTGTTAGTATTCCCATGGACTGCCCATGGGAATGTGCTTCTAATTTTAGTTTGTCCTCTAAATGTCTGTCTCTTTTAAATACATCCAACTTCTTATTACAGCCACACTGGGCCAGGCATGGCACTCTGCTCCTGATACTTGCATATTGAAGATGTTCTGGTATCATATTGTAGTCAAATCCACAGCTTCTGCTCTTGTGCTGCACAGCAGTGAATAGCACTCGTGTATCAGCAATTGTATCATCCAAGTAGTGCTTTTTAATTAATTTATTTGTTGTGCATTTATTTACCAGGTGACCTTGAGAGTTCTCTAATTGTATTCCATCGATTATGCTTGGTCTAATGTCGATGGTGTTATTGCTAGGATTATGTTGAATTTGGCTATGCAGTCTTGCTGGGAGGGACTTGGTTGATGAGCTGAAGTCATAACTGCAGCTGAATGGCTTGCAGCTATCTTCTGTAGGATATATATTTTGGGAGTTACTGGATGTGCTAAATAAGAGGAATATTTAGAGAGATGCTTCAACTGCAACTAGTGGTCTGGTTTTGTGCATACAGACTGGCTTCCAGCTCTCTTCTGCAGCTTCTCTTCCATCCAAGTTTATGTGGGTTTTCACTGAGCTAATTACAATCTTACAAATGGTCCCGTGGGACAGGACAAGCTCTCTAATTTCCATTTATTGTGTGACTGTGATTAAAAGACAATGGCAGTTTCTCATCATAAGCCTCAAGTTTGTCATCTGTTAAGTTAATATGCATTCCCTGCTTTTTGTAAAACAAACCCTTTCAATTATTTGGGATCATCATTCACTTGTAAACTTGCACGTTAGGAAAATGACAGTAATTTATAGTTGTCTTCAGTTCTGGTAGCATGACTTACGGTGGTAGTTAATTGATAGAGGGGGAAGCCACATTCACTCAGAAAATAATACAGATGGTTTTGAGCCCAGCCCAGTGGATAGAGATGGAGTGGGATTATTATGGAAACACCCTGTCTTGGTATAGTACTTTGAATCTCTGTGTCTCGCGCTCTGTTAAGTTACTGAAAGCTTCTACTGCTTATATGTTGTCTTGACTAATTGTAGAAGCATTTGGTTATCTAGGTTACGGCAAATTTTTGTTCGCTACGTTTGATGCTCTGTGGATGTCGGCAGCATCATGCAGATAGCTAGAAATAAGAGCCCAATTACGTAACCCTAATTTTTTTCCTTGAGACTTTTCAGACAGTCTGCTTTTTCAGATCTGTCGTGAGTATACGAAGCAGACTTCTTTGCATCTTCACTGCAACCCGTGGCGTAGTGTAAAGATGCCTAGGCTTGCTTTCTGGTTTTGCTGTTGTCGAAGAGCAGGTTAAATAAGTCATGCTGATACGATTAAACCAATAGAGGTGCACACACCAGCTTGTTTAAAGTCAGTTTGGATATCTCTACACCATGTTCCCATTTGCAGTAAAGACATGCCCTGGGAAACATGCTGTAACTATAACAATTACAAATGAAAATATTTATCTGTAATTGCTGTGTGCTAAATCACGCCCTGCTAAGGGAGGGGGAAGCAAGCAGCAGAAATCCTTCTGCAAAGTCAGTGATCTTTGGAAACATCTTGAACTAGTCAGTGTTAGCTAGAAGCCTCCCTTTCAGTGCTGCTGGCTTCGTGGGAAGCTCTAGCCCGGCTGCTTGTTTGGGAGGAAAGCTCTTCCGCCTACCGTAGCCCATTGCCGTTCCGTGTACCAACACAGCACAATGCTCAGTTAAAACAGGATAAATTCATGGTATAGTTTTATTTTAATATTTAGCAAAGAAGTGTGAGCCTATTTGCTCCCTGACTGCATACGTTCAGGGAGTTTTCACTGCGTAGTAACCAATATATTGTCATGAGAAACTAATCAGGTCCTAATACAACCTATGTAATTGCTCTTTTCACAATAGTTACGGCTTCCTCAGGAAACTGATGGAAGAAAAAAATGTAGTCCCTACACTTCCCCTCCTGCTACCGTAAAGAAGTTCTTGCATAAGGAACGGGTAATCTCAAGTCCGAGGGGACACCTGAGTTTTATATACCGCAAACTGCAATGGTACGCCTTGCTGCAGTGGTATGCATGGGGCTCGTCTCTGGGTTGATCATATCGCTCACATTCAGGATATTCGGGACTGATGTTTGTGAAAGAGGACACCGAGGACAGAGATGTGATTATAATTACGTTTTACGTCTGTTGCATCCATTTTAGGTCTTTTTCCTCAAAGCCGGTAACACAAAATTTGGGGATCTGATCCTATGAAAGTGGCTTTAGCCTTATTCTCATGCACAGATACAAAAAAAAAGCTATCAGATAAAAGCACAGAGAGGCTAAATTTACAGTGGTACTGTGTGCCATAAGGAAGTAATAGGTTCGTTCCCCAAAATATAGAATGTGAAATGATAATAGGGCAAAAAGATGTTTCCTTTTGCCTTGGTTCACTTGGAAGACGTTATTTTAGTTCACATTTTGGGAATGAAAAGGTCGTCTTACAGAAATGCTTAGACAGGCTTCATCATCTGCAAAGAAAAAGTATAGCCATATATAACTATGTGATGAAGCAGTCCACAGAACTGAAAGGTTTAGCCAAGTAGGCGTAGGCTGCAAGTAAACGTATGCAGCAAGATATACTAACTCTTGCAAAACCTTTAAAGGTGGGAGTGTTCTGTTTGCGTTCGGTCCTTCGCCCGCGTGAGACGCATAGGAACGGCTGCACGGGATCAGATCGAAAGCCGGTCTGGCTGCTGCCTGATAGTAGCTGTGGAGGCCTGGGAAAGGCTGTGGAGGTGCATGTAGTGGTATTTTCCCCTGAATTACTTCCCTGGTCTCCAGTAGTGGCAGGTCAAGAGCTTCCGAAGGAAATGAAAGCTTGTATGTGTTTCAGTAGCAGTGTGGGTCTCTTCCGTGAAGTTGACTTTATTGTCCTAGAAGTAACTTCTAGGTCCATGGCCTGCAAATGCTGCCATCGCTTCAGAATACAGCATTTTCTGATCTCTGAGGACTACTGCGCATTAGAATAATGTACAGCATAATCAAGAAATAAGTTAAAGATAATGCTGACTTGGTATCTTAGCTTTTTTTCTTTTTACTTACGGTTTTAATTTGGGAAAATACTCGTATCGCCATTTTAACGCCATATTCCGATATTTAGTATTGCAATCAAAAGTGCTTAGAGTCTGTCTTAGTGCCTGGAGTAGAGGATAAGTGATTTGGTTGTCTTGTTACCAAACTAAATAAATGGTTATTAAATTCCAGATGCCCTCAAAAGGTGGTACCTGTTGTGATTAAGTGCATCGGTGAGCACTGTTGGTGGTCGTACCGCCTAAGGATAGTTGTGTGTAGGTCTTCAGAAAATGAGCTCAGATCTGTCTGTCTAACGTTTATAACCACTTCACTAAAAAGTGTGACTACGTTTATAACGTAATTCACGTGTTTTAAACTTCCCTGTCCTACAGACAAGATAATGATACAATGCCTGCTCTTCATTGCAAATCTGGACTATTTCAAGATCACACTGATTTCTGTTGTCCATAAAGCTAATGATTAAATATGTTTAATCCTCCATGAGGGACTGGCAGTAGGAGTTAAGTTTGATGTAACGCTTCTATCGCAATGGTACTTAATGTTAAACTTACCATGTAGGGAGTAGAATTTTAGGTCTGTCTGCATATAAAAGCTGCCCCAACTTAATCAAAAGCGGATTTATTTTTGAACTGATGTAGCTATTTTTTTGTGGCCATCTACTGTTCTGTAAAGTGGGAAATTGTTTCCGTTTAAATTAGCTGGTATTTTGTTTTAAGCTGAATTAGAAGAGTATAAACTTTGTTTTTATGCCAATATAGTAACATAAACTAGAGCATTTTTCTCTTGTAGACAAAAGGTCTTAACAAGCAGCATTTGTAATGCTCACTTTACAGTCTCCAGTAAGAAATAAGGGAAAATAAAGTTTCTTTGTATATTCTGGTGTCATCTTCCCACTGAGGGGGATGGCAAGAATTCCCCAAGACAACTTTATTTGAAAATAAGTTAAAGCTTTAAAGGCAAAAGAGAAAATACAATAAACCAACGAAATCCTTTTTTTTGGTCAGGTCAGAACTAGGGTTCGGACTTGTTTATGAATCAAACGGGACGGGGCTATTTTAATTTATATTCCCGGCTGATGGCGGTAACAGGGGCGATGCCGCCCAGCAGCAGGGCTGGGGCGTTCCTGCCTGGGGAGCAGGCGGCTCTTGCTTCGGCCTCTGTCCTCCCGCTGGGAAAACCGGGGAAGCTAAAACAATGTTGAGGTCTCTTTTGGCTCTCTGTAAGCCATTGGTATTTTGTAATAAGAGGAATATTAAAGTTTCCGTTTCAAAGGTTATTTATTCCAGCTTGAGGTGAAATGAACTTTATAGTTGCTTATTGTTTACAGGGTCTTAAGTGTAATTTTTGTGAAAAAACAAAGCACAGTAGCAGCTTTTTCTGAACTTCAGTGATTTCCAGGACATCAACATGACAGTAATGATAATTTTGACATATATATGTATATATCATAAAACCACATTCGACCTATTTTATGCACAGTGTCTAACATAAATTAACATGTATTTAAGGCCAGAGCTTAGGAGGCGCTTTGTAGCCTCGTCGCCACACCAGTCAAGAGCAAGAGGAGCATTCCTCGCACGTTGTGCTGTTACCTGCTTAACTCGTTAAATCTCAAAAGTCATTTGTTCCCAAGGATTAGGCGCACAGCTTTCCTATTCAAAGTGGCGCATGGCTTGTCTGTTGCTTCCTCGTCTCAAAGATCTGCCTGGACTGAAGGGGAGAAGGATCTCAGCGTGTTTTCATTTCGGAGATCGGTTGGGGAGCAGTTTCACGTGGATGTCAGGCGGCAGGTCCTGCGAGGTTTTCCTTTCTCCCCCCTGTGTGTAACGCTCAGGTCAGAAGCGCACAGCCCGCGCCTGGAAATGGGTCCATTACGGAGCGTGTGCTCCGACGTTTCCTTGTAGCTGGAAAGGGATGCTTCGCGCTGGGCTCAGGGACCAGCTTCTCGGCGGAGGGAAACGAAGCTCAGAGTCCGGCTTCCCCAGATCAGCAGCCTGCAGAGAGGTTTTTTTCCCCCCCTGGTTTCCCCCTCCACGGTTGGCAGTGGGATGTCACTGGGAGTTGAATGAGGCAATTCCAGTGCGCTTGTGTTTTCTGTCCCCTAACACAGTGATGTTCTAGCAGTAAAATTTGTTTTGTTTTGTTTTTCTCTCCAAAAGCATGTTCTTGTTTGGGAAGTCTTGTAGGAAATGGAAAGTTTCCAAAGTTTAGCCTCATGGAAATATGTTTCCTGTTCTTTGTTATAGCTGGGAATGAAATCTGCCGGGATTCCTTGATCGCGAGCGTCAGGGATTTGTTTCCGTAGGGATAATTAGTCTTCCTTATTTATTTTGAAAAAGCCAGTTTGCGGAGCAGTTTTTTATGTCTAGGGTGAATAATGTGATACAGAAACACATATCTGTGTGCACGATTATCACTTACATTAGAAGCTACTGCGAACGATTATTTAATAGGCTTATTGACCTACGGGTCATTGTGAGCTGTTTTATACAGAAATCAGAGCAGAGACCATTTTTATGAAGATAGCGGGTCAAACTGCAATTGTATAGATGTTCTTCTGAGTGACTTTAGGGGCTTTTCAAAGACGTGAACATCCGAGTTGTCGTCTCCTTTGGCTCACTGGAGAGCTACAGCCTTGTGTAACTGTGTGAACGGGACGGAGGTGACGGAGGGATGTTGCCTGTTGTCCGAAGGGTCTCTTAGCTGTGGAACCCACTGAAATACTAGAATATAAAAGTACAACAGGAAAAATGAGTTTGCATGCAAAATTGCCTTTTTTTTTTTTTTCCCTCAACAGATGCAGTCCATATGGAAAGGACTTCTGCAAATGTTTACATGTGTTTATTTGTAGGAGCATATTTGTTACAGATTTTTGTTCCGGGCTGGTTCTTGAAGTGGTTAAGTGCCTTGGTACAATGAAGTGGAATACTTTCTGTGGCCATTTTTATCACAGCTGGGGGGAAATGAAATCCTTAATAATCAAGGCTTGCACTCCATTAAATAGCAAAAGACCAGCTTGCTCTGTGATACTACATGATCATTTATTAAATTCCTCCCGAAAGTAGTTCGTTTACAAACATCTTCTTTACCAAAGTTTATTGATCGTATTCCACCAAAGTGACGGGGATGCTCTTCTAAATGGGTTCAAGAAAATTTTTCAGTTTCTTTTTCTTTTTCTCCATAATATATCCGCTTTACACAGAAAATGCCTGCTTTGTCAAAAATCTGAAAAGACTTCCTTCAACAGGATGAATGTCTGTATTTTAAATCAGTATTGAGTTTTGGATTTGGATTTTTTTTTTTTTTTTTTCCATTTTTGTAGACTGAAAATTATTTTTTAGTGTTACTAGTAAAATGAAAACTTCTGTGCATCTTGGGGGGGAGAAGTGGGCAGGAACGTCAAGTTTTCAGTCAGCCTTCGGAGAGAGAGGGGTGCATAATGTTTATTGTAGCTTCACTAATTCAATTAGGGTAAATTTGCATGCAATTTCTAACAGCAAGATGGCAATTTACAGTGCATTTAATATCTTCATCAGACTATAGAGCTGGTTCTTCAACCCTGCTGCATTTCCATAGTGTTACAAAGTAGATGTAGTATAATGATCTGAAAGGTAATTGTGGGGAGAATAGCTTCATGCTTTAGTTATCTCCAGCTGTCAGAACAACCCGTTTTAAAACTTTAAGGCCCTTGTTCCCCTAAAGCATCCAGAGACCAAAAAAACAATGACTCTGTATATAAATACTATGTTTTCAGTATTCCCCTTGGTCAAATCAATAGTTCAGATTAATTACAAATACTCTTTGTTAGAATAGTTGTATAGGAGTGGTCACTGAATTCAAATTGCATACAAGAATTGGATTATTGCTCAGTTATTAAAAAAATTCAGTATCGGACGTAAGTATCAGTAAAGATCATCTTTTATCTTTTCTTACTTCTATAAGCTATCACAGTTCTAGTCAACTTTCAAATGAAGAATTTCACTAAGATACCTTGAATACACAGTCATCCCCTTCTGGTTTTACTTGACGGTCTTTACTCTGGTAAACTAATGAATAAGCTTTTAAAATTGGGGGGGGGGGGGAAGCTAAAAATAAAAAGTTTTAGGAAATTTAGCTATAGTAATTGCTGCTGCTGACTGAAAGAATTTGGCGTAGGTTTTCTGAAAGTGATTGTTATTAAAGGTGCCTTAAATACAGTGCTAATTGCTTTGAAAACATTGTCTAAAGCTGCTAGGTGCGTGCCTTGCTCCTTTATGAGAGGTGACATTTCTTTTCTGTGGTACTTCTTGAGTCGTGCCAGAGGATTACAATTTTCTGCTTTCCTTTTTGTTTGAACTATTTAAAGTAGACTGACTTTGTTTTCATAAGCTGATGCCTTTAAATACCTTGGGGCCTCGTCCTCATGAAAGGGGAGCATTTAACAAATAAGCAAACATACTTCTCTGAGTGGCCGTTACATAAATTGTTTGTGTTTCTGTGTTTAATGTGTTTTAAGAGAGGAAAGCCAAGAAGGGAGGCTGTGTCCTGCCCGATGATTACAACCCCCCCGATATCCAATTTTGTAGACATGTAGGTCCTGCATACGATTTTATATAGATCTGGTTTCAGTGGTGGCCAGCACTGTAAATACTAGAAGGGTCATCGCCTAATTCTGACAATTGGGCAATTCTGTCTGAGGTTTTATTTTCTTGTGATGCATCCAGAGTCTAGCTGAAAGTTTTCGTCTACCACATGTACATTTGGCAAAAGTATCTGTCAAAAAGATACAGAACTGCATCTTTCCAGCTGGGATAAATAGACTCTTTAGCTTGTCTAATTAGGAGGTTAGATTCTGTGCGTTGAGCGGATTTCATTCCGTTTTTCACTTGATCTTTTCCATCACTTCAGTTTCTTGAACTGCTAAAATTCTGTACGTCACTTCATAGCGAATCTTGGCAATCGGTGAGCTGCCCAAGCATTGTGGCAATTTCGTCATCGCTGGTCTGTAAAGACGACTCGCTTTAGCACGAGAACTAGGCCCTTCTTTCAGAAAAACCAAGCAAATTACATTCCCTCCATTAAGTATGCTGTGTGGTTTTCCGAACCTGTTTGTTTTAATTAACATAACATCTCTGTGTTACAGCTTGTCCTTTTATTAGTTAACACTCCGTGAAATTCTTGTGTAGGCTGTCATTATTCCTCTTCTTACACGTTCTGATGAATGCTAAAATGGTTAAAAAATGTTAGTGCTTGAAGCATCAACACTGGCAGCTGAGACATCAGTTTGCTCTTAGCAAAGATTTGTGTCAGTCTTCCTTTTAATCCACGCAGCTAGCCTCATAAGGCTTAATCTGATGACATTTGTAAGGCTTTTTGTTGCCTTGTAAAAAATCTTGTTAAACTTACAAAATCAGGGCTTTAACTGTAAAGAGGCATTAGCTCAACCTGAAATACAGGATTTCTAGTAAATGACATGATTTTATATTAAATGAAGACATAAGACACAGGTGTACATTTTAGTACTCTGTTCTTTTTTTAAACAACTACATACAATTTTGCTATTTTCGTATGTGAATAAGTAAAGGTGTGTCACTCCAGCTGTTCCTTTTAACTTCAGGGATATAGGATATGATTCCACAGCACTCTCCTGTGCGTGCGTGCACCCATAAATACACACACACCTGTGTTACGGTGCACTGAAAAGCGACAAAAATCTGGTGGTCAGAGTTACTACAGCTGCTCTCCCTGGAGACTACTAATGCAGAATTATATGTTTTGGAATACCTGTTTACTTTTTTTTTAAATCAGCTAATTTTATTTGGGATGTTTAATTTTTAGCAGCTAGATTTCTGGTGTTTAGGCTGAATCGGTTTCTGTCTTTTAAGTTTCGTTTGTTAGCACTTAGTGCCTGAAGCATGCGTAGAAGCTAGACCTGAGGGTCTCTCTGTGCTTACGCATCACTGGTTAAGACTTGAGAAGCCGCTTGGGGTTTTTTAGGGCATTTAGTAGCTCAATGAGCCTCCTCTGATCACAAGACATACTTTTTCTAAAGCACTCTTTCTTTTTCCTCTCTCCCTGACATTTCCCACCACATGTACTGATGCCCTGTTTAAACTGTCGGTCTTCAGCAGGAATGAAGCAAGAGTCTCATCATGCCAAAAGGGTTGGTAATTTGAGGCCATCTGCTTTGACATCAGTGCCTGGATTTACTTAGTCTCATTTCAAAATTTGGACTTTTACCTACTTTGGCAAATAATTTTTTATTTTCTGTGGAGCAAGAATCTTTGACCAAAGTTCAGAGTTTGGCAAACTGACTTCTAAGTGTGCATTAGACTTGAGGGGTTTTAGTGAAGGCAGTGAATGTAAATATTGCTGGCATTTAATCAGATTACAGAAGTTTATTGTGTTGAAGGCCTTGATGGGAGAGGGTTTTGGTCACAAATGAGTATTTTTAGAATACGTGGCATTTTGTTCATACTAGTTAACACTTACTGTTACAGTGCCTTGGGGACAAATGCAGCCTTTCCAAATATTAAATTGCCTAATTATTTTTCCCATCATTTTTCATTATACCGGTACAGATGCAGATTGGTAGGATTTTTTCTCAAGTTGTTGACCCTAAATAACCGTGAATTCGCACTGTAATAAAAAGTTGTTTATCTTTTGAATTAATTTGGAAGCTATCTAGTTTTGATTCACTGTTGCTGAATATAGACCTGTTAATAGCTTACACAGCGCTGCTGACTTGCATAAACTCATTTAATGATAGTAAGTATTACAATACCGCTTGTGCACTTAACAGCATGGGGGAGGATTCTTTTCTTAGATACGCAAAGCATTACCCTGTTTAATGTCTTTGAGAAATCAGCTGCCCTTGAGCATTGCTACTGTACTAATCTTACCAGATTAGCCTCTAAATATTTCAGGTTGTTAGGTAATGGCTCTTATTAATATTTGCAAAGTTCTTTCTACTGTAACTGAGCAGCTTTATTATAGAGGGCCCTGGGCTTTCATGGTCCCAGAAGAGTAGTATTGTGTATGAGGAAGTATAAGCGTAAGGAGCAACCTCAGCTTTAACGGTGCTGCCTAAATTTCTGACTCCGAGCTCCTGAAAAGTGAGCAGGGGGAAAAGGACGCTTTTCCTGCACGCTGAGGAGCGTGGCTCATCACCCGTGGCAAGAGCCAAGCGCTGCTCTGTGACTTGGGCGTCCCTCGTCTTGTGGCTCAGCAGATGACGGAGGACCTCTGCTCCGCACGGCTGCCGACTCTGTTTCACCCCGTACAGGGGCTGTGTCTGCACGGTCTCTTCTGCGGTCACGTATCAGCTTTCAGCTACCTGACGTAGGCACTGGACGTTGGTCCGTTAACGGTAGCAGAGGTTCAGTGCCGAGTACCCGAGTGTTTATCCAGCCTTCTCACTAGGTTTGACTGATATTTGTAATTGGTTGTTTTCAAAGAAGTATCCAAGCGGCACAAAACAGGAGCTGTAGCCACAGCAGTAACTACAGCATAGGCTTAAGCAGGGTTGTTCTGCATTGAGTTTAATGTCTGGAGGCTATAGTCGTGACTGTGTTACGCACCACTGATTTAAGAAGTTTGGTTGCTCAGCAGAGATTATTTATAGCATGCATCAAAAGAGAGGAAGTAAGTGACAGGGATGGAAAAACGTGGAGCGTTGAGGTATAGAGAATGAGGTTGCAGTGAAGATGGGGGGTTTTTTTTGAAGGAAGCAGGTGTCTGATCAGTGCAAACAGCAGCGCTCCTGAGCAGCGGTTCGCAAGCTTTTGCATCCACAGCTCTGCTCCCATATGCAGTTCTGCGTTTATCGTGTCTAGCTTGGGATCCCAAGCATGTTAAGCTTGGGATCTAGACTAAAAGCTATAGGACGAATTTTGACTTTGGTCTCAGTTCTTGGCACTGCTGTAATGACTTCGGCACTGGCATCCACTTGAGTTCCTGATGAAGTTCTAGCAGTAGCTTTATCTTCCTTTCCTCATCACGTTGGTTTATTTATACCTAATCATATCTAACCCATATCATATCCACCACCAGAGAGGTGGTGGATGCCCCATCCCTGGAAACATTCAAGGTCTATGATTTAGTAGAACAGGAAAGATGACAAAGGGTGACTTTGCAGGAAGATCCGAGTCCTAACAGTGCTAAGCCACTGCAGATCTTCCACTTCTCAGCCAAGCAGTTTTGCTGAGCGCGAGGCATTCTTTGTCAGAGACGAGGGAGCAGAAAATGCTTATAGACAAGTGTTTTGAAATAGAAAATTGAGTGGTTCAAATATTACCAAAAAACCATACCTGGTTATAGCTTTTCAGTGACTAAGTTTTTTTCAGTTTTTCTTTTACCTCTTTGTTTTCAAATGCAACCACTTATCCCATCCCTAGTGGCAGGCAGATATCAATTCATAGAAAATGAAATTGATAAAACATAGAAAATTCAAGATTAAATTAAGTCATTCCATTAGGTAATTAAGTTCATTTTTTAAAGGTTTTTTTTTCCTAATAAGAGTGATCTGCGTAAGATCTGCCTAAATACTTTAATAAGCTGTTGGAAGTGAACACGGAGGGAAAGCACATCTGTCCCTTTATTTCACTCTTCTTGCAGGAAGGCCGGAACTTGAAGAAATAATTTACATAATTCAGCAAATATGACATACGCTTTCATGACTTTCCAAACCCATTTTAAACCTGTACTACTGACGAATGAGCCCTATAACTTCCTAACGGTGCACTAACTCGAGACATCTAGCTTCACAGAGTTACAGGATTAATGGTCTGGGAGTCCATGGATCTAAATCTTTAGCACCAAAGGGAAAATGAGTGTCTTTAACTGCAGTGCCATTAACTACGTTATCCCTTTCTGTGCCCTATTAATAAACACGCTGAATGGGATTGCATGGAATGACTCTTCTCCAATGAGCAGTTTGACACCTCCATGCACATTTGTGCAGCTGCTGTACTGACCATGGACCGTAACTTCTGTGTGAAGTTCAGTCGTCTCAAATATTTTGTCTTTGTAACGTGAACTAATTCAGATACCACATTTATCAAAATTATCACTTCAGCAGTTTCACAAAAATAAATGTTTTAGGCAATAGTTTTAGATATGATTAGGTGTCTTTATCCTGAAGAATTTTTGTCTGACTTTATCTACTGTTTGACTTGTGTCCTTACCTGGAAGAATTTGATTTTCATTGAAAGTATGTGGAATACTATTATTTTGATTTTTTTCTTCTTTAAAGGCAGAAATTCAGAAAGGAGATAATAAAGTTGCTTGGCCATTATATCAAGCTGTTTTCTATAGGATAGACACAAAATACTATAGTTCAACACAAAAAGTCAAATAAAGGAGATAATTTTGCTTTTCAGTCTGATTGGAGCTTGCCCACACTAATGGCTAAATACAAAGTTAATAAAGCTAATAGAAGTTCTCCCTCAAATTATTATAATGATTATCGCAGAGTGGTGATTGGAAGGTATTTCAGATGAAAATCAGTGCTGAAGCCAAAGGGATATTCCTGATCTTTTGTGGGCTTATAGTATTTTTCCAAAAGAAAGAGCTGCGTTTTCCCTGGATTCCTATCAGGTGTTTCAAGCGGTTTGCTGAAGAGCAACAACTTTGTGGTCAAAGGTTGTTAAACACCTTCTCTGTAACCCACTGGAGGAGAACGACCGTAGTGCTACAGCGGGCAGGAGGGAAAAAATAATTCATCTTGCGTCCTTTCCGCCATATAACGTGTTTGTTCATGACAGCACTCATGAAACAACTCCCATTAATAATGATTAGGTCTAACTGTAATCTTTTCAAAAAAGATAAAAGATAAATGGAACTGTTTCTACCGATGAATGCTTTTTGTGTCTCTGGAGAAATAGGAATTGCAGCGTGGGTTACCGATGGGAGTTCTTACATTGGATGAATAATCTTTGCAATTGCTGCCTTTTGCTTTGTCGTGCCTCAATCCTGCCTGATACGTGTGTGTAAAGAACTACATATGCTTGCAATGAATACACGAATACTTTTTGTAGTGAATCACCTCTTAAACTTTGTGAATAGCTTCTCAAATCACCATCACGACACCCCTTGTCTTTCCCAGTGAAAAGCTGAGTTGCAGGCAGAATGCAGTCACAAAGCCTGGGCCATGCTGGACTTGCCTCTCTGCCGTCGTGCACCCTTTACTCCAGATTGTCAGGCTGTCTTGTCTTCTCCACAGATTCTTTTTCTTTGCCCATGCTTATTTGGGATTTTCACCTAGCAGATTTACTGGCATAACGCTGTATCTGAACTGACCGAAGAAGCCAACACGAGCACTTGCCAAAAGGCAGTTTTCATCTTCCCTGGCTGCCTCAGCCTGGTTTCCTTTTCGGAGACAATCAGGGGCATGTGATCCTGATTCAGAGAAGGATTTGTTCCGTCTCGCTTCTACGATTCAGACATTTGGGAGGAAAGAAAAAGGAAGAACATGATCCTTGAAGAAGATATCCCCATGGACATGTCAGACTAGACTTTGGCTAGAAAGGAAATAGCCTCACCAGGCTGAGAAAAAACATCGTCCACCATCTCAAATCGCGATCCTTTTCTAGTCAGAAGGGGTCTGTGGTTCTGCGGCGACACCGAACAAAGAAGCCCTCTTCTAGAAAAGGATGTGACAAAGCAAGAGCATCTCCCGTTTCAGGCAGGCAGCGAAGCTCTAGGAGCCCCTCCATACGGTGCTGTGCTGGTCTGCTTAGTAACAGGGGTACGACAGATGCCTCTAGCCAAGATAAAACTTGCACTCTTGGCTCCGGTTTTGATACGCTGTGCGGTGGTGGGCCAGGTATTTATCTGCTCTCACATAGTAGGAATAAGCTACTGTTCTGTATGGAGCCGCTGATATCTATATGCGATAGCTGTGATAGTGTGTCTGTTTCAGTCTGTATAAATGTGAACTACTTACCGCAGGCTTAAATATAGATATAATATAGAATATATATATAAAAATAAATATATATTCCTAGCAGTACAAGTGGTAGACACGATTATTTAAAAAAAAAACCAAACAACCCAACAGAGAGGGGGAAAGGGGTTTTGTACTGCCTGGAACCAACGGCAGTGAAATGCAGCTTATTTTTCTCCTATGACTTTGTCGCTTCAGGGTCACAGTTTTAAAATTCTGCCTTAATGGCTGTAGGTGCATGTTGACTTCATTCTTACCTGGGAAATGACTTTCTCATAAATGTGTGTAAGAAAGTCATTCGGTGTTTAAAAAATACAGCGGTAATTAAAGAAGACAGTCCTTTGCTTCAGCTGGTTGCTAGCAAATCGATGCTGGAGCAGTAGGAGGAGTGAACCATGAAAACTGTGTAAGTATGCGTATGAATATAGGCTGTTGGCTGTTTTGTAGCCACACGCTCAAGCCAAGACTGTCTGGGTTTAACACCAAAGTAATATTTTTTAAAGGTGGATTTCATTGCTAAATTTTAAGATTTAATACTTTGTTTCAGTTCTCTAGAGACATTTCAAAAATCTGGGTTGTTTTACGTGCTTCAGAGCTCTTTGAAAGCAGTTGGCAGCAAATATTCTGCCTCACCAGAAGTATTTGGTAGTTCTCAATATCCATACCTGATATGGGAAATTGAATATGAAGGCTTCTGCCTGTCTGAGTATAATGCTGGTAGCGAGCAGCAAGGAGAGGAATGCTGCTTTGAATCCAAAAAAAGTGTTCACAGAAAAACCACGCTTAGAGTTCTTACGAATCTATTTCAGGAACAGGCAGTTTCTGTCAAAAGGTATAATTTGCTATGTATTAAATCTTAAAAAGTTTTAAACTTTTTTGGAGAGGCATATGCAAAACGTACTAGCTGCACTCCAAACTTTACTATTTCAGGGTTATGTTGCAGCTCTGTGACATACCCAAGGGTCTGTACTAAATCTTGCTGCTAATTTCTGAGCACTCATTCTTGAGTAGTATCTTTGATGCTACTGTACGAGGTAGTGTACTCAAAAGCCAGATGTTTCGGGGGCCCCTGTTCTGAGCTAGAAATTTCAGGATACTGTTCTAGGCTGGTACTTGGTGTCTCATCTCACATTTGGTTTGCTTTAAAGACCAGACATTTGGGGGTATTGAAATCTCAACAGAAAGAAAGTTGATTTTGCTTTGTTGGGGTGGTTTGGTTTGGTTTGGTTTGTGGGTTTTTTTAAAAGACGTGAATAAATAATGTATCTTTGATTCCATAAGGAGACATTGAAAATGCACTAGTACAAAGATTTGGAAGATTCCTATTTCTTGCTATTGCTACACGGTTATTGTTTGATTAATTGTTCTTACACTTTCGGTGTGCTCTAGTTTTTTAATCAATTACATTTTATACTATTTGATATTTATACTATTTGATATTTACACTATTTGATTCTGATATCCTAAACTGTATGTCCCTCTAATGTCTACAGACAGGGTATGTTTTACCACAGCAGCAATGTACTACCTTGGACTTTTATGCTCAAGGCTTGCACTTTGTAAAAACTTAGACAAATCTAGACTATAGAACCAGCCAAAACCACACATTCTGATTTAGACCTACTTGGCTCTTCTGAATCATCACGAGCTCTGGGCAGTGAGTCAGCCAAGAGCTGGTTTTCTCTTCAGTATTGTGTAAACACAAGATGTTTCCCTGGGCTAAATATTATTAAGTAAAAAAGTCATGTTTATTTGATGTTTTTTTTTTTTAAATGTCACGTATTGTATGAAAAATGATTAATACATAAAGCTACCATCTGGGGAAGTCTGAAAATCCTTTTCTTTTACACTTTCTTCATCCGCTCAGTTACGAACACGAAGCAGTTTTAGGGTACCCTGATTTTTTTATTTGGTTCTGTAAGTGATAATGATTTGGATCAAACTACTGACAAAGCTTCACGTATTGTGGGAAAATTAGCTTTGGAAATTGCCATTTCATTTAAAGTAATTAAGAAAAACCTCAAGACTTAATTCATAGTTCTACCATGATGTGATTTGAATTCTTAAAATGCAGAGTGAAGTTCTGCAGCTGGCTAATGCGTTCTCGGGGAAAACTTTAGATATGGATACATAGGTGTATGTAAACATGGCACGGGGTTTTAATCATTAGGATGCTGTAAGTCTGTCGGCTGTGACAAGCGCCGGAAAGGCTAATGACTATTTTCTAGACATCCCATCATTTTGCTTCTGGCGAGTCCTCTCACGCAACCTCGCATCTTTCCAGAAGCCGCTCTTCACGGCGATGTAACGAGAGGCAGTTACCTTGCCGAGCTGTCGCAGCCCCGGGCGCTCGCTCCCTTTCTCTTCCTGCCCACCCTTGCCGTCTGTAGGTCTGGCTGAGCACCCGCAGCCGGGTGGTGGGCAGCCCCAGTCCCGCCGCTTTAGTCTTTCAGCTGCCACAGTTGGCAGTTCAGCGTAGATTGGTGGGCATCGATCTGCCCCTAGATTTATCTCTTCGCGACTCTTCACCGTTCACGTGGTTGAAGTGGATGGCAGGTAAGAAGATTAGAGGGAAATATATGTGTGTGTGTGTGTGTGTAGTAGAAATATGAGCAGGAATATAGCTTATTCCCTTTTTGACCCCGTTTATTTTAGTGTAGTCAAATGCTTTTAGTTCGCAATGATGCTTTCTCTTTCAAAATCAGCATCTATTGTCTGATTATGGAATTTGTTAACATAGCCCTTGAAGTTTGTTGTTCTGCTGAAATCCGTGATTAATTGTGGTGCTTTTTTTCCCCACCTTGTTTTGTTTACAACTTTTCAGATGTAATACTGCTGAGAAAATAGTTGTATGACATTAAGAATACCGTTTTAAAATGATAGAAGTCCAGCGACTGGGCACTCCTGCGTATGCTATTTAAAAGATTGATTGGAGGTTCTGCCTAGGCAAAGGGGAGTTGAATCATATTAATACAACGTATTAAGATGAAGTCTGACCGCGCTTTTAGTACTTGTTTAGTCGTGATTCAGCACGAAGGGCAAAGGCAAGGTGCAGCGTGTGTGTACGTGCCCATACATGCAGGAGGCGGTAGGAAATGACTCCAGCGTTCTTCTGTGGCGTAGCAAAAGCAGAGCTCCTTTCAAAATAACTTTACGGTGAGCTGCACATACAGTCTTTTGGTTTCTTTGTTTATCTCACCTTATGGAAATGACGATTCTGAGGGTAGAGAATTTAAAAAAAAAAAAAAAAAAAAAGCCACACGGATGAGAACACACACAGATGCAATACCAGCTCTACAGCAGAATTATAATCCTCCCTTCTCCCCCAAAATCACAGACATTAAAGACATGAAAGAGATGACCGGTGTTTATCTTTTTTTTTTCCCCCTTTCAATAGTGCGGCTTCATGACAGCATATCAGAAGAAGGATTCCATTACTTAGTCTTTGACTTGTAAGTATGTGTTTTGCATATGTTTTAGCATGTTGGGGATGTGGTATTCAAACTTTTAGATGTAAATACAAGCTCACAAGATAAATGCATGGTTCTGGTGCAATGAGTTGGACAAATAGATGTAAACAGAGCTGGAAGGACAGTAACACATTTGGTCGTTTGCATGTGCAAGAACTGATTTGTAAGTGTCACTGTAAGAATTCTATGTTAAAAACTTTGACTATGTAGGGCCACTGTTGAAGTGGATTTTAATATAAAATGTAGGTATGTAAGTAAAAGTTGCATGATATCTGCCAAAGCTAAGCAAACATACGACTCGGGGGAAAAAATAATTTGCTGCCAGCCAGTTGTCTGTAAAGGAAACATGAAAAAGCACGTGGAAGAATAGTTTCTGTACAGAAAATCTCCATTGCTGGATTGAAAGGTAAGCCTGGGTTTCCCAGAGGGAAAGACTCTTTCAGTGTTTTATTCCCGATTCACATCATACTGATAAATAGAATGTTTCGTATTGACACCGTTTGGAATGTAAAATGCCCAGCACATAGAAAGGAAATTTCCTATTTCCCATTTTGCTTCAGGAATTTCAGTCCTGTGAGCTATTCATGCAGTGACTCTGCGTATGTGGAGCTTGTTTCTTCTAGATAAGGCTGTTCAGTGGACGAAGGGATGGTGACAACGTGAACTATGTGTCTCAGACTCTTGACTTAAAAAGAGACACTGATGTTCTTCATTCTTCCCCGGGACAGGCACTTTTCCACTCTCTTGAAAAGTTACCGCTTTTGGTTCTGGGTATGGGCAAACATGAATGATTAGGAATTGTCTTGCAAAACTGACTTATTTAAGTAAAATTATCTATTTCAACTGCAGTTTTTTCCAGGACAGTTGATGGTTTTGACAAACCCCACCCCCAAGAGCTTTCTTAGGCCCAACATGGTTTTTGCTGGTTAGAATGAGAATACGTTATTTCCCCTAGAAATGTGAAAGAGCTCGTTTCTAAGCATACAAACGGAAATATTTGCATTCAGTGTAGGTAAGTTAGAACCTGGATCTTCCACAGTCAGTTGTGTGCTTTCATGCTCAGGTTACATTCTGTTTTATTTTCTGACTTAATTTTTTTAAAGAAATCCGTGAAGACTTCTTCAAGACTAGATTTCAGGCTAGCAGTACAAAAATATTAAATGGTCTGTCTGCAGTGAAGGCATTCAGGGTTCAGTACTCAAATCCTACCTGGGCTCAACAGGAACTTATATCTGATTTGTTTATATCCCAGGTAAGTGCTCGGACTGCTGGCTTGGAAACGGCTCTAGCGTACAACATGCATACTTGTTCTCTGACACGCACTGGGTTTTGTTTCGCCTTTTTTTTTTTTTTAAGGGCTACAAAGGAAATCTTTCTACGTGGATTTGGAACAATCTTCTTAATCCTGAGCATTTCCAAGAAGTGCGTGCAGAAATCTTAGTTCTAGGGACAAGATCCCTTTTATAAACTGGTGTCATTTTTATTTTTTTGTTGTACTACTGTACTGTTAGAAACTATGGCCTACTGTAATTGCAGTTAGTCCACTTCTGCCTTAAATTGAATATATAATGCCAGACGTATCTCAGGAGGTTACGACTGCAGTGTGAACTAGAAGGCATTTGAACAACTTCAAAGTTGTAGATACCAGTAGCTGTATCTCGATAGTAACAGAACAAATAGAAGCCTGCATTCTGCAATAAAAATTAATGCCTAACCCAAAGATACCGTCTTGGCAGAAAACTAGATTCTGCAGGAAGCGTTCTGCACTGGCTGGAACTTCTTCTGTTTCCCAGTCAGTCCCATTCAGGACAAACACAGGACCAGACTCAAACGTATGCTGTTCATCTGGAACGGTCCGCATGGTTCTGTTTTTCATCCTCTTCAAAGAAAGAGGGCTTCAACATAGGTACACAGCTTTTTATGTTTTGATCACGTGGTTTGGGTTTTTTGTCAAAAGGAATCATTTTGCAAAAAAGGAAACGTCTGAATGGTAGAGGTAGTGACTGTGCTGACTGATAGTTGTCTTTGGAAAAGCGATGTGTTGCATTCTTGAAGAAATTTTGCCTAATTAGTAAGGATGGCTGTTCACAGTTAATTTTTCATTCAGAAACTATTGCTTTAATGCTCACTAATACTATTTATTAGTAAAACTTCATCTTTTACTGCAGTTACAAATATGCGGGTTAGTGGCTTGTTTAAATGTAAAAAGGCTGCCACAAAAAAAGGTACCGTATGTACTTCTTTAATATGAAGGCCAAGTACATGCTTTTATTTATTTATTTAATTTTTATTCAACAGGAGCCTGACTGTGGTGTAACACTGTCACTCCACCCACGCATACCATCATGTCATTATCTTAATGATTTCTTTCAGACTGTGTGGGATTCAGTACGACTGTTTCTTTAGAAATTTCTTTTAGACTGCAACCCACATAAGAGAGTGAAGAGGAAGAGTGCTTCTTCTGTGAATAGAAAAAAACAATCATTGTCACTTTCTATTTTGAATTTCTAACAGTCTCATTTGAATTAATGTCATAGAGATGTCTGCAGTCTGAAGGAGAAGCCTGTTGCTTCATTTGTATGCCTCAGTGGTAGCTGTGCTTCTATCTGGCAAAAAAAAAAAGTGATTAATGTACTCTGTAACAGGCGTACATTTGCGTGAAGAGTTCTAGTGTCAAAATGGGAAGGTGGGAATCTTTTACAGTCCACGTGGAAACTGGACATTGAACAACGAAAGATGAGCTTTCTGACAAAAAGCGGTATTGGGGTGTTCCTGTGAGAAGCCCTGCATATGAGAGAAACAGATGCACTGAAGTATTGACGTATCATGTGTGTGTGTGTAGATATATATAAAATTTACCTTTGGTTGCTGACTCCCCATCTCTGAAATACATACATGGCGGTGTCGTTCTGGAGTATGGTAGCTGTTTTGCACTTGACTAGGCAAAGCAGTGATTTTCAAGGTCTCGTTGATGTCGCTGCCGAGGAACAGAGGCATCGTACCAATCTGCCAATATGGCTCCTACGTATTTCAGAAAATTAACTAAGATAGCCTTCTGTGGTACTTCTCCCAGGCAAAGGACTGCCTCCTGTTACGTTTCTCTCACTGGATATAGTGAAGTGACTTGCGATTAATAAAATGCGCATAGTAAGATTAGTAATGGACTTCATGAAGTTTCTTACTCCTCCTCCCTTATTGGTTAAGGCAACTGTAGTTAGGATTTGCGTCTCTCTATCAGCCCATTTCAGTTACTAAGCACGAATGAGATTGTCTTCAGCGTTAATGATGTTAGAAGAGTTCAAATCCAATCAATTCTGTCAGTATTAATTGCTGTATCTGAATGGAAACAGCTGTAGCACTTGAGGACTCTCTTGTGCAAGTCAATGAGATTCTCTTTTTTCAGTGTCTCCCATTTTAATGCACTCGATGAGATGCAACAATTGGTACATTTAGAATCCTGGCGTTGCTGTTGAATTCCAAGTGGAGGGACTGTACTGTGTAGAAGAAAGAAAAATACAAAAAAAAAGCCTAATTGCAGAACAATCTTTGCCTAGCGTAAGTGCCTGAACCTTTCTTTTTTGGAATTAGAAAGGTCACAGATAAATGTAAAAAGTACATGGCCAATGTAATTTTGCAAGCCTTCTTCCTCGCACCTTCATTATGAAAGCAATTTAAGAAATAAGAAACGTAAACTAGGAGGAAACAAGGCCAGTGTGATCATCAGCAGAGGCTTTTTTAGCTAGCTTTGCTAATTTGGGAGTTCCTTTTAAATACCCTCTTATATTTGTAAATTTTCCTAATCAGTTGAATATGGTACATGAAGTTGAGTATTTCTGTATGTGTTGTTACGAATGTCTGCAATAAAAAAAAAAGTGGTATTTAACACTGTCAATGCAGCAGTTTGTTTCAGTAGAAAGTCAGCTGAATGAAGCAGTTAAAAACTGCTTCTGGGTGTACCTCTTCCAAGAGGTAAATAGAAATAGCATCCTTTGTACACGGAATCCTTCTGCTTGCCCCTCTCTCTCTGCTGTTTTTCTGAAAGGCATACCTGGTGCGGAGGGCCTTGGTGTTTCTAGGTGCTGCTTGTACTTCTTTTGCTTAAACAAACCCACGTGCTTTATTTGCTGCCATTTTAGTATGCTCTTCAGAAAATTACGAAAGAACGATAACGATCTGTGAGAACCAGCGGCTTTTAATTTGTACCCTGAAAGTTACTAGAGCTCGTATCGTGAATGTCCTGTCATGAAGTAGGACCTCACTGACGTCGACAATGTATCTGTATCAGAAAGGCATTGAGATCCACTTACTTCCCGTTTTAATCTTGCGGGGAGAAAGTAGCTTGCCAGCTGTTCATGTAGCTTTGAGTGGAGGACCAAAGTTGGTTGTGTTTTTTTACTTTTTGCCTCTGCTTTACAACCTTCACTTGCGTTGTGTATAGCCTACCTGGATATACCTGCGGATCTAACTATGCTGGCAGTTGCCTTCAAATTTAAGTATACAGACTAGAATCGGTGTATGATTCCCGCCCCACCCGAATGGTACGATGTATCGGTTTTTCATTATTTTAGCCTTGGGGGGGGGAGTTTAACGGAAGCTGCAGTCAAACTATAGGTAAGTCCTCTATTTTAATTTCCTTCTGTGATTTGATTTCAGAGCTCAGCCTAAGTATTTCTGTTGATCGGCAAAACCTCCAAGAGTTCCGATTTCAGCACACCTCCCCATGTAAGGCAATTGGGTGCTCCTGCTGGAAACAGAGCAGTAGCACAGAGCCGTGCATTCTCCAAAGAGTACGTCACGCTTTCGTTTCATGGCCTTTGCTAGGCAAGGAGAACCTCGTAACTAAGGATCTCTTCTATCTGTGTCGTTTGTATTCGTGATAGATATCTCAGGTCCTTCCCTAGCCATCGTGTTTCATAACTGAAGATACAGGGGGGAAAAATCCACCTAACAAAATGACATCTAATAAGGAGTAGAATGCTTTGTAGCCACTTTGGTATTAAACTGTATGGGGTATAAAAAGAAGTTACCGGTAACTGCTCTGTTCTTTATTTATAAAATCAGTGAATAACGCAGGTTGGTAAGGATCCCTAGAGGTTATCTGGTCTAACCCCCTTCTCGAACAAGGTCCAATTGAATCAGGTTGCTCAGGCATTTGTGAAGGTTGGAAGACCTTCAAGGATGGAAATTCCACAACCTCTTTGAGCAACAAGTGCACAGCAAATAATTACAGTAACAATAAAGGAAGAAAAATCCTTGTATCTATTTGGTATTTCCAGTGTTTCAGCTTGTCTGTTGCCTTCCGTGCTGGCTCTGCGTATGCACCCGTTAGAGAGTTGTAGACAGCAATGAGATCTCCCCTGAGCCTTCCCGTCTTAATGGTGAACGAACCCAATTATCTTAGCTTCTCCACGTGCCTCCAACGCTAACCGACTCGGTGGCCCTCCATTAGCCACAGTTCGTTATGTCAGTGTCGTTCGTGTACTGGGAAAGCCAAAAGGGGACATGGTGCTCCAGGTGTGATCTCGCGAGTGCCAAATGCAAGGGAAGAATCGCTCCCTTCCACCTGCTGGCTGTCCTATATCGTGATGCAGTTGACCGTTTTTTGCTGCAAGGGCCCATTGCTCGTGCGCGCTCAATGAGCAAAGGCCGCTAACGCGGCTGTAACGATTTTCTCAGAGGCAGAGGCTCAGAAGATGGAGGTGAGTTCTGGCCCCTCTTAGTCCCCTGCCCTAGCTTCCTTCATTATGGCCATTTAGCTGCCTTCTGAGAATTATTCCTAATGCATCCTTCAGAGTGACAGAGCATGGGAATTGCTGACTACTTGTTCAGTTGTCAGTGAAAGTCACCTGCTCTGTTCTTGCTTTTATTTTTTCCATCGTTTAGCAGCGGTTATGAACGCCAAGCAAATGTTTAGTGTCAGCAAGTAAGAATTTTCTCCGTGCCTGAGAAGAACAAGCATCAGCTTGGTGTTCTTTCCCACTGAAACGCGCTTTTGATGACAAAAGCTTTTTCTTTTCTTTTTTGGCTTGGATCAAAAGTAAGTGTTTCAGGGAAGAATAAGATCAAAGGATACTTTGTTTTTTCTTTCATCACAAAGTGAGAATTATTCCTCTTTACCAGAACTGTGGTAGACAAATATATAAGCAAAAAGAAGGTATCAAAGACTGTCAAAAAATATGCATCAATCAGACATTTTGTGTTACAGCAACCAAAGCCAGTTTCTGGAAGGTAGAAGACAAAAAGAAAAAGAAAAGGAGTACAGATTAGGCAGCCAGCTATTTTAGCACCTCCAGATTTTACTGCAGACTTTTGTACAAAATAGCATTCTGTTACCTGAAAGGGATTACTTTCAAAGTCAGTAAGGTGTAAACTCAGAAAAAGGATGATGTAGCCCAAATGGAAATGGAAACATGAAAATAAAGTTCTTTAACGAGCCTTCTCAAAGAAAGGAGCTATGCTGCTGGTTGGGCAGGTCATTTCTGTCGTCATCTAACGTGACTGAGTAACTGGGATCTACGATGAACTGGTAGTACAGCAATTTGCAAATGAATGTTACGGTTCTGAAGATTCCAAGGATCCTCACTTCTAATTTTTTAATCCTATTAAACTTAATTGTATTCAATAATCGTTGTATTCATCGTCGCATAGATTTTTAAGCATCTTAATCTTTAAGCATCTTGTAGGCCGCTCTAGCTTTCACGTTTGGGAATTTATTGAGAATATAATGTGCTATATGAAAATTCACTACGTTCATAAACAGTCATGAAATACGAACATTGATCTCCCATCTAGGAATTATTTCTGTTGGCGTATCGGTAGGATCAAGGTTTTGGAAAGCAGGAATCGGACTAACCCGTGCATCCTGTCGGTTGAGGCAGTGTTTAGGTGCTCTGGTTAGGCTGTGCGCTTGGGTACTCCACGTTGTGGGCGTTTTCAAGGCTTGCATCTGTTTTCAACCGTTCCGTACAGCACCTGAATATATGAAGATTTGCGTTTAGCTGTGACAGTATGCCGGTGTATTCCATAAAAGAGGAAATGTTAAGGGTATAGTACAGGAAGGGTCTTCCTGTTTCTTTGAGCCCACTCTCTTGTTGACACAGGCAGCCAAATTTTATAATTAGTACTATTAATGCCTCTTAAATTATTTTAAGTGGCACTTCCACTAAACTATTCCTACTTTTTCGACAAAGATAACTGAAAATTTTCTGGGGAAGAAAAATCTGCCATTAAACCAATTGAGGTACGCTGCTTCTACTGATACTCTCCTTCCAACTCAGTAATCCTCATTCTAGCAAAAGCACAAAAAGCAAGCCGCTCTGGCACACGGGTACACACCTCTGTTGTGTTTTGACCTGCACTTAAAGACCCTTTTCCCTTTTCAGCATTATTGTATTCTCCTTTCTTACATCTGTCTTACGTTGCCGTTCTCAATTTATCCTGAACTGTTCTGAACTTCAGCCACAATTTTCCTTGCTGGTCAGTTCCCTTTATTCTTGCGGTTTTACTACTTACTCTTGACATCCTTAACTGATGTATGACGTCTTGCCCAATAAGCTGCTGCTCTTTGCTTTGATTTTCTAGTTATGATTGCTGTTCCACCACATCCTTTTTATTCATTTAATGATTTGGATGGACAAACCTTCCACTTTAGTTCCTTCACCTTGCTGGTCAAGACCTCTTGCATTTCTGTACAAATATTTCGGTTATTCCTCTCTGACTTCTCCCTGTCAAGTTAATTTAAGATGCACGTTTTCACTTCTGAACTCTCCTTTCCCATCTTGCTTTTTCTAACAGAGTCACTGGAGGTGAACTGTTTGAAGATATAGTTGCAAGAGAATATTATAGTGAAGCAGATGCCAGGTAAGTAATTTGTTTTTCTAATGCTGCCTTTAATAATTCTAGGATGGTTACTTAAATATCTCATGGTGTTTGGCATCAGTTTCACTAGCATAGTCCGTGAGACTCTAGGAATTCTCTCCTAGAGTTCTCTTAGACTTGGAAGGGCACAGTTTGGCGTTTTGAGCTCACGACTGTGTGGTGGAGAACTTGTACGAAGTCCTGATGTCTGCTGATCTGAAAAAGCTGAAATTGGATCTCAGTTTGTTAAAATCAGTGTAAACTTGTGAAGTTGTTAAAATCTTACCCAGTTTTCTCCTCTGCAAACTGGACGTAACATTTCAGCCATCTCATCTAGGGATTCTTACGCTTGCTGATCAAAGTTTGAAATGTATGTTGGTCTTGAAAGAATTTTACATTGAATACAGTTTTTGTTCTCGGTCCAGAAATACTAATTTCCTTTTCATATTTAAACATTTTTGTTGTGTTTCATCAATAAGCAATTATACTGTGTCTCTCATAGTCTGAGCTCAAATACAAAATCTCTAGCAATTTTCTGCAAGTGCTTGTTGAAAAACTTGAAGAATAAGATGACGATTATCATAATTTGCATGCTGACATAAAGTATCAGGGCCATTTTTCCATCTCAGAATCTGTTTGCCCTCATACAAGAATAAATCTTAAATATTCTCATATAATTACGAATCTTAAACATTGTGGTCAATTACTTTAAAGAAAATACGTTCTACCACTACGCTCTTCACAGAAAATTTATCTCAAAGTAAATTTAAAGAATCCTCATGGTTTTGTGTGTTCGTAGCCACACACCACCATCGATACGTATGTAGTACATACAATTTTCAGTTATTCCTTTACATTTGGAATTAATTGGCAGATGACCGGAAAGCATTAAGTGTCCCTAACAACAGTGGTAGGATAATAATGAACAAACAAGAAGTTACTCTGAATATTAGGAAGCTTCCACTGTTTATTGCTCTTACTAATTTCTGTAGGAATGGTAGAAACATCATTACTTCAAGCATTTAAATGTGGAACACCGCATAGCAAAACACACCGTAGAAGAGAAAACAGAATGAGTAATTTAGGTGGGGCAGAAGGAGAGGAGCTATGTTTAAAAAACTTCTGAATGATTTTGTGCCTGCTGTGATTCAAGCAAAATTTCTGATATTGATGCCAAAGGCCAGCATATGGTGTCATTGTGTGTTTTTAAGATACTTGTGATTTAAAAGGAAAAACCGCAATGATTTTTTTTTCTGTTCTAGAATTATGACATATTAGAAGGGGCTGTGCATATATATAGAGAGAGGAGATATATATGCGCATTTTATATAGTCAGTAAAAACTTGACCAAATAAGTGAAATATCTAGTTACCATGCATCTCTGTATTTTTATCTGTTTTTATATATATATATATATATTCATGTGCGTGTGCATATATATCTCTCTATATATATCTCTATATATAGTGCGTGTGTGTGTGTGTATCCCTGTAGAAATAGTTAAGGACTTTATAGATGCATATCCTAGGACTGTTAATACTGGTCTGCTCCTGCAAGCCCTTACTCACGCAAGTAGCCTTTGCTCACGCAAGCAGTCCAGTTCAGTGAGTTGCGAGCTACTCGCGTAAGAAAGGGTTTTCAGGCTTGGGCTCCAGTTACTGATTTATGACCATTCCTTCTGAATTCCATGGTCAAGACGTTTTGGACGAGCAGTATCAAATCCTTGGCCCTCGACTACTATGTATTACTTACAGTCACTGACTTCTGCCACGAGGATATCTTTAAAAAAACATTTATAAGCTCCTGCGGTGGCGAAAAACATCTGAAAAAGTTCCGGTGCTCTAAAAGATGAATACTTCAGTTGTGCTTTTTGGCATCGTAGGCTGGCCAAAACTTGCAAACCTGGGCATGGAAAACTAGGTGCTAATTAAATTATTTAAAGCACCAAAATAAAACATTTGTCTACATTTTTAATGTGGGTTTCCATTTCATGAGTGACTCCCAACTAAACTAGTGCTTGACGATATTTTAAATGAAAATGCATGCCACCTTTTTGAATGACTTGGCTTTATTCTACTAATAGTTTTTAAGAAACCATTAGATTCAAAATGAGAAATGTTTTGCTTTTCCTTAGCTTTTGACTTTGTTTCATTTCTTTTCTGTATATCACTTCATTTCTGAACATCTTGTTTCAGCACTTGTTGTAACGTTAACTTCACTGTAAAAATTTAAAAAACCCAAAACATACGACTAACTGTTTTATTGCCTCCACTTTATTTTTCCCATAGCAGTTTTTGGAAACTGGAAAAAGCTTCCATACTGCTGAATGAAAACACAACCTAATGATTCTGTCTCATAGGTGTCATACGTCCCATGTTAAATGTCTTTTTTTGGTTTGGTTTTTTGGTTTTGCTTTGTTTCTTGGATGTGTTAGAGCTGGAAATATCTCTATATTCAACATTGTTTTGTTCCAGTTCAATGTGCAATCAAGACTTGTCGGGAGGTGTAAAACTGTTTTTGTTCTTTACATTTTTTTAAAGTTTTATTTTATTTTGTATTTGATGTGATTACGTGCCTTTAAAATGTTCTCCCTTCCATTCTGCCCTTGTATCTTTGCAGTCATTGTATACAGCAGATTCTAGAAAGTGTTAATCATTGTCATCTAAATGGCATAGTTCACAGAGACCTTAAGGTCAGTATCTGGTGCCCATCAATTGGATATAAGAGTTTTGGGGTTTGGTTTTCTTTTTTTTCCGCTGGGTACGGGCAGAGGGTGGGTTGTCTGCGATGTTCCCTTGCCTATCCTACTCACCCTCAAAACAACTAGACGAACAAATAATGCATGACGCCTCTTTCCAGTTTGCAAGTCTACAGGCCTAATATACATCATGGAAAAAGGGGGAATGGTTGCCAAAAAAAAACCCCACACAACCCCGTCTCCTTCCAAGGCGCTGGATTTATCCCATGCTGTCGAACGTGTCTGGTATTCTATTAAGGGTGTCCGTGTATCGCTGTGTACGCACATGGAGGTGAACTTTGGCTGTGATGTATGTCAGCTTGCAGATTTAAATGCCACTTCTGTTCCGAGACCCCGGGTCGCAGTAGCGGAACAACCAGGTTGCACGCCGCTGCATTAAGAGTATGACGAACCCTCAGGCAAGTGGTGCTGATCGCCGGCTCAATTGGACCGCCAGAAGTTCAGACTTCACCTAAAACTTGGCGTGGGGCGCTTTGTTACCTCCGCGGCCGCCGCAATTCCCAACGCCTCTGAGAGGGCTCTCAGTAAGGAAAGGAGGGAAAAGCAGAGAGGATGCCAAGTATTTAATACGACCTCGTCAACGAGTTATTGGCAAAAATTCGGACGCTTTCCCGACAATTTTCCTTTGAAAAATTGTCATTTCAAACAAACAAACAAAAATCACTAAATTAACCCCCCCAAAAATACAAACCAACCAACCCAAAAATACAAACCAACCAACCCAAAAGCGGCCGACCCGAAGCACGTCTCCGAGGCTGGCCCCTCGCCGCCGCCGCCGCCACCGGGCGGGGTCCCGCAGCGGCGGTGCCTGAGGCCGTCGTGCTCTGGGCGGCGCGGGGCGGCGGGGAACGGCGAGCGCGGCCCCCGCCCGGCCCCGCCGCCGCCGCCGCTCCCCCCCCCCCCCCCCCCCCCCCCCCCGCGGCCTCCGGCCCCGCGCCTCCGCCCCGGCGCCTGGCTGCGGGCGGCGAGCGCAGGCTTGGAACTAACACGCGCCCCCGGTGTTTGCATGCAGTCATTGCATTCAGCAGATCCTGGAGGCCGTGCTACACTGCCATCAGATGGGCGTAGTCCATCGCGACCTCAAGGTGAGTGCTGCTGCCGCCCCGCCGAGCCCTCCCCAGCCGGAGCCGCTGCACACCCACCCCCCCCCCGCCCCGGCGGCGCCCCGCCGTGCCACAGCGGAGAGCAGCAAACCCTAGCGAGGCAGGGCCTCGATCGGTCGAAACGTAAACGGTTTTCTTTTATTTTTCTTTTTCCCCCCTTTACCCCCCCCCCCCTTTTTTTTTTTTTTTTTCGGTTTGTTTTCACCCCGCTTCACCTATGCACAAGAACGAACCGCTAACACTCGCTGGAGAAAATCTGCTAAAGGCTTGCCGATAACCTAGCTGGCCAGGTCCGGGCTGTGAAGGCGGCCATCAGAGTCTGCCGGCACCTCTTCTCAGTACCAGGGAGAACAGTAGTCGCTTTTTCAAGCGTTTGGTGTATTCGTTAAATACACGCTCTTCCTCTCCGTCATCCAGAGCTTTTGGGGCAGGGTGAGGGGGGGAACTTTCCACCTCTCATCAGCGTAACTTGGAGTGCTTCTGGGAAGCACGGCAAGCATTTGCGCGTCACGCATTTTAGCGACGAAAGGCCAGCTGCTGTGAGATCGCTGGCACAAAGACCTCTCTCTCCTCCAGATGATGGCTGGGCTACAGCACATCTTTAGAAAGCGGGAATTTCTACGGTGTTCTCACCGTGATCGCCTGAGGAGTGGAGCTCCTTCCGGACGAACGGTAGCGTTGGGATAGAAGCCTCGGAAAGAAAACACCCGTGTTGAGAAGAGCATTACCTCTTTCTTAACCATGCAGGTATCCAAATGGCTGGAGACGTCTGCTGCAGAAACGCTCCCTGCGTTTAAAGCGTGTTGGCGTGGAAAGAAACAAGTAAAGATCATTTTCTTTTACTGGGAAGCTCGGAGAGACAAGTCTGTCTCAAAGCTGGTAGTAAACTAGCCTTGTGGGTAAGGGAGAGGACTTAATTTGGGCGCTTGGGCTTCAGGATCCTCAAGTAAAAGAAGATCGTTTATTTGGAAATCAAATGGAAGTGCACTGTCTGAAGTACGGGGTCCTTTACAAAGGCAGAGAAAAAACGGCACGTGGGCTAAGGCAGCGAAACACGCTGATTCCTTCTGGCACAGCTTCTTTGTCTCATATTTTCCTTTCTGCGTGAGTTACAGGGAGCAGGAATTTCCTCCCAGGATGGGAGTTTTCTAGCGGTTATCATTAGTAATAATGTTGGAATCAGAATGCCGTCATCTTTCTTGCCATCCTTCGCTCCCAACTAAACAACTGTTGTAGTCATTGTCTGAGTTTATAAAGTCTCTATTGTTGTGCCATAGGAACGTCAAGGGTTACGCTCTGAAAGCTCAGAGAGCGTGATGGATTTCAAAGACGCGCAGACAAAATTCTCTACCCGTTTTGCGCTTCCTGATTTTCCTGTTCCACGGTTGTGCAACAGGAGACTGACAGGTCTCTATCCAATCCGTAAATCTTGCATGGCAGCCGGATAACACGGAACAAGTGTAAATGAAAGGATGTCGAATTTGTCCAGCTGCTCCAGCGATTCCCGTCCTCACCGTACACGCAGTACGATGCTTCTAGCATGAAAAGGAATCGAAGAAAAGGATTGTAGCCATGCAAGCTGACAGAGTAGGGAGCACTTTCTAGTACTTTTCATACATTCAGACAAAATAACTTTTTCTTTGGAACGGCATTCAATCCAGCTGTTCCCTGCTCCAGACCATGTGTGGATTTCTTGCTCTGGCAAATCCAGGATGAAGTGGAAAAACAGTGTGAGAAAAAATGTTTCTGCCAAGCTGTAGTACCCGGTTTTGTTTCTGAAAGTGAAAACTTCAGGAAGCAGAAAACTGTCCTCCTTCAGTTACTGCTTTGTGGCAAAAGAAAAAAAAAAACAAACGAGAGAGTGAAATGGAAGATTGTGGTGAAATCCCAGCAGAACTCTCTGTACCGAAAAGAAGATGCCGAGGCCCGAGACCAGAGCTACAAGACAAGTAGAAGATGGTTATGGCCTGGCGTGGATCCTTAAACTGCAAAACTTGACGGATTTTTTTTTTCCCCCCTATAACTCAGACCACAGTTTGATGGCATGTTTGGGGGTGGGGAGGGCAACGAGAGGAGGAGATTTTGGACAATCTCATTTTATTTAACTTTCCTTTTAGCGTAATTCAGTAGCAAACGGAGAGGAGCTTTTGCAGCCTCTTAAGACCCGCAGAAGTGCTTCTTGCTGCTCTGTTTGTAATCCTTGGTGTAAGTCGGAATGGCGGTGGATCCTAGACCCAGAAAAAATGAACGTGTTGGTGGCAGTCTGTCTTTAACAGATGGTAAAAGTGCACTTCCGTGTAGGAATTTGAGTTCTTGGCAGTCAGCAGCATTGCTGCTTTTGTGAAGCTCTATGATTATGACCTTCTTGCATTCCCCGTTGAAGTTAAATTAAAAACAAACAAACAAAAAAGCAGATGCTGTAGTTATATTCGGGGAAAAATACACAGAGGCATGAGTACTTGATCTCTAAGATTGAAGGCCTTTGGAAAAACAAGGCATAAGTCACGTTAATTTATTTGTAAGTAATTTTGGTAGCTAAGACTGCCATTCGACATGCTTGACTGCAGCCAGTCTAGCGGTGACGCTGTTGAATCCCAAGTACAAGTCCTGAGCGGCCCACGCTGGGCTGTTAATGTTTTCCAATTAATTGCAGTCATTCTAAGTTCATGCGTGATAATTGCCTAGTATGCCTCTCGTCGTCCTGAAATGACAGCTGCGTGTCGGTTAAGCGCGTGGTCCCACGCAACGTTGCCCGGAAGGCTGTTGTCTTTGGCATGGGAGTAAATGGAGAAATCTGCTTCAGCTTCTGTTGAAACGGACTCACCTATGACAGCGGTATTGCTGCAGAGCACTTTGATTGGCAGAGTAAAGACAGGTAATGGAATTAAAAAAAAATCCCGGGGGGGGGGGATGACACCCAACCAAAAAAAAAACCAGCAGCAGAAAACACAAAACTACTGTTTTGAACGGAATCACCTGCTGCGAAGTGCTACGCGCTTGGTAGGTTAGTGCTTGTGTTTCAACCAAGAGGGTGAGGCATTTCACTGCTTTTGGCTTGCTGAAGGTCACAACCAAATAGGATCATCCACTGCTTTAAGAGGTTTATACAAGAAGTGCATGCCAGGAAGTAATTGGTGTAAACTTCTCTCACTCTGATAGGAAACCTTCAAGAACTCTGTGGCTATATGTTGAAATTAGTGTAGTTAAATGACAGGCAGTGTGACATGGCTTAAATCAGTGTTGATGAACCTGGAGAAGAGTCCTCAGCTATTCGGTCGGTGTTTGATGTAATGTGGTTGAGGTGGTTACTGATAATTTAAGTGAATATAAAGATTGTATTTTATTCTGAGAGACCTTAATCTCAGTTTTTAAAAACGTGGAAATGCAAGATTCATCAGGTAACTATTGATGAAAGGTTTTTAATACTGTCTTTTCTATGACATAGCAACAAAGGGATGAGTGAGAGAATGGTGTTTGTAGATTGCTGAAAAAATGTTCCTTTACAGTTTGGTGAGAGGGGGAAAAAACCACCTTTAGACTGAAGAGTTTGTCAGGGCCAGTTGTGTTGTTAATTAATAGAAGCATCGCAGTGGTTGAGGTCTTAATTAGGCTCAAGCATATTTTGCTGCATACTTGGCAGATGTATTCAAGATAGCCTTCGCTGAAAGAAGCTTAGATCTTAATTGTTTCCAAGCTCAGTACCTGCATGGGATTAACTGTAATCACATAAATAGTCCCCTGGAAGCCTATAGGATTGCTGCTGGGTTTAAACTGAAATACGCGTTTTAAGAGTTTGCAGGATTGGGTTACCCAGTGCCAATATAGTGAATTCCCTTGTGATAGACCGCTACAAAAATTGCTTCTGGCAGAGTCACAGAAATACCCTTGACAGTGAGGTTTTGTTATTACGTAAGTGCAGGACAAAACCTTATTTAAAAATAACAGAGCTAGAAAAGAAAGAAATGGCAAGAAAATATTACAGAGGTCACAGTTCTCTGAAATAATCTGTTGAATTCTGCAGTATTCTGTAAGTTTGGGGGTTTTTTTTAAAAAGGTTCATAGAATAAAGTCATTTTTGGACAATTTGCATTCGATGTATTTGCTAAATGAAGTTAAAAGGATAAATTATGAACAGTAGAATGAACACCATTGTGATGTTCAAATCCTTTACTTTTAATTGTGTGAGTGTTCTGCAGCATTTGATTTCAGATGTGACCAACATACCCTAAGAAAAGGCAAAGTGGGAACTTCTGCAGACTTACATGGTTATTTGTAATAGGTTCTCCGCAAGCACAAACGTGGGCGTGCTGGTTTTGCGGAAGGATTTGCAATGTAAATACACCTGCCCTCTAAATACAAATGTAATAATGTGTCTCTTATTGTTAAGCTGTCATGCAAAGCATACTTTTATGTTTGACAGTTATAGATGCCTAATCCTGCAAACTGCATAGGTTAGACTAGTAATCAAACAACAGGTGCCTTTTGGGGGCTTTCTGCGGTTTTTCCGGTTTTTTCCGGAAGCGAGCTCTTAGGAGTCTCTGAATTGTCCCGTCACGCAAACAGGTGTCGCGGTTCCATATGACCATTCTGGGCGACCTCCTTCCCGAGTAGGTCTGCACGCTGTCCTTAGTCTTGCTGTCATGGGATCATGAAGGCTGTTTACAGGCCTGGTGGTTCTTTCCAAGTAGGAATGGAAAGTGCAATTTTTGCAATTTCGTGGAGAAAACGCATGGGTTTTTTCTCTTTTTCACTCCTCTAAGTATTTGTTCTTTTCCAGACCACCGTAACTAAAAAAAAAAGTGAAAACCTGTCTAAAATATGTTTACTTACCTTTTCATCTCAATTTTTTTCTCTCTCTGAATAAAGCCTGAGAACTTACTTTTAGCTAGCAAATCCAAGGGAGCAGCAGTAAAACTGGCGGACTTTGGATTGGCTATAGAAGTCCAAGGAGAACAACAGGCTTGGTTTGGTAAGTGAATTTTTTTTTTCCCCTCACCATTTATTCAGCATAGCTGTTAAGCCTCCCGAACAGCCCAGCTCTCACCCTAGTATAAAACATGCAGCTGTGTGACTACTTAATACGTGACTTTAAGGGGTATTTTGTTCATAGTTGAGTCTCTACAGCTGACTACACTTTAGAGCTTTTTCTCCAGGAAGAACGTTATCTGTAATTCTCACCGAATTAAACAGAGCTTGGCAGCAGACCTTATTTGTTTAAAAAAGGAAAAAAAACAAACAAAAATCCTCCAACACTTCGAAAGTGACCTGTGGCTACGTTTCCAAATCTCAGAGCTCGCTTAGACAAGAAGTGGCTCTGCCTTACAGCCTCCCCTTCACTAGCAAAGGTAAATCACCTTACCAGACGACGTAAAATAGATTGGCAAGGGTCTCTCCTGTCGGCACAGCTGTGTTCACACTGGGGATCTTCCCAGCACAGCAGCACTGGGATGGAGGGAGAAGGTTTTTAATTTTTAAATTCATGCTTTTAGTAAACGTAGCTTTACAAACGTCCCTTTTGCGTGTAGTCTAAGTGCCATTGACTTTCTCGACCCTGAAACTTAGGTTTCCTGATTCCCGGCTTGTCCTAGCTTTTGTCAGCCTGTAAGTTTGACCGAGACGTAGGTGCACACAAGCCCCTTCTCCCCCGCTTTCCCTTGTGGATCTACAGGAAGGAAATACGGCTGTAGAGCCGGGGAGGGGTATGGGTGGTTTCCAGTCAGGTGCTCGGGTGACTGAGGAGGAGAACCGTAGGCTCATACTGCTGAGTGTACCTCCCAGTCGTCAAAACATTTTGTCTGAACGCTTGTCTGTCCACTGGAAATATGTGAAAATTTGAGTCTGAAGCACTTTGGAATGTGACTCGAACAAAAAAAAAAGGGGGGGGGGGGGGAATTGAGTACCTGAGGCTGTAGACAGTCACCCACATCCAGATGTTGCTGTGACAGTCCAAGTTATCTGTCCCAACTGTTGATATTGCTGTCCTAGAGGTGACTGCCACTTCACATCTGCAAGTAAAACCGTTCATAAAACTGTTCTTTGACCCACTGAGGTAAAAATAAGCTGGCTTATTAAAAATCTACAATCGTTAATATATAAGCAACTCACGTGGTAGATCATGGAGAGCATAAACCCGGGAAGGTAGAGAGTGCTTAAAAGCATCTGAAACCTTGCACGATAGTCTGGAAAGGGTTGTCTATCCACAGCTTACAAACATCTGAAGCTGGGACTGGAGTTTCTCAGCCACTTCAGTGATTTTGCAAATATTATCCTCATCTGGAAGAGATCAAGAGTATGCTTGCTTGATGGTGAAGGTGACAAAGATGTGTGGGAACGTGGAAGCAAACTCCGTCTGTGCCTGTGACCACCAGAAGAGAACATATTCTGTGCTTCAGACCTGCTCATGAAATGTTGGAGAGGGAAGGTGGCAGTTGACGGTGTAAACCAGGTCTCCAGAATCGATACCTGGGATGTATCTTACATGTCCTGTACAATGCTCCGCTTCAGGTTATGAGAAGAGGATGGGGGTAGTGAGTTAAATATTATGCGCTCCTCTCCAGTTCCACTAAGCTGTTCCTTTTTTTCCTGTTAATTTAAAAAAAATTGCTAACTGCAGATTGTTTTTTACAGTTAACCAATGCCCAAAGGAAAATGGTCATTTGAAATAATAGGACATGTACAAACATGATGTGTCTATCTCGCATACCACCCTCTTTGAACAGATGTGAAGCACAGGACAAAATTTATTGTAAATCCCAGGAGGAAAAAAATACAGAATAAAATATTTATAGCAGCTACCTGTTCTCGCTCACAGCAGCAGGAAAGTGCAGTTTAAAATTGAACAAAGTGATTGTGAGCTTGCTGTCAAAGCTTAGAATAAAAGCACAAAGGATTTTGTGCAGGCAGTGGGTTGAGAGATTGAGTGTTTGGAATCTAGGATATAACTGCATGTGGACGCACAGGCAGTACCGCTGGACATATGTTGGTAGCTTTAATAAGCTAGCCTGTTGTTTTAAATCCCAGCCTTTATATAAATGGTTTTCAGTAATCCACAAAAGGCAGAGGAGATTGCTCTTGCACATTAACAAATAGACCAGTACAAAAGGAGTGGAATTAAAAATAAGACAAAACACAAGTGATTTGTTATAATGACAAAACCAGCAGGTAAACAGGAAGCATCTCAAGAAAAAAATCAGCAGAATGAACTTGACTTCAGGGGTATTTTCTCTGGATGGTACATCTGTATGGATGCAGATGATGCACAGGAGGTTGCAATTCCCTTGTAAAATCTTGCACTTTATTTTTTGGTCATTTGGTTCTTGTGAAGTGCTTGGTTTAGACTCGTAGCATCATGAGGGCTGCCATGCTGAACTTGATAGATAGGAGATTGAACAGAGCGTCTTCAAAATATATACGTAAGGAAGAGGTAAGCTGGCAGCAAGAGAATAGAAAGTAGTCCAATTTGGGTCTTTTTTTTAAATTTGTGGTATTCAGTAAGACTAGTGGGTTCTGTACCTTTTCTGGAACCTCCTCTGCAAAACCTTTCAGTAATGGTCTGAGTGCCTGCCTTCATCTTCTTACGACTGCTTTAACAAGGCAAAACATGAACTCCGACGTGCTCGACATTTTGAACTTTTTGTTGCTTCCGTCCAGAAGATTTTTCTGCTTTCCACTGGATTCTGCAGCACTTAGTGACTCATGGCGTGCTCTGATTCTAATTATAGCTCTGCATCAGTATGTTTTTCTACACACACACACACACACACACACACCCTCTCTTCTTGGGTGTAGTCCTCTGGTGTGATGGTCGCTTTCCTGCTTAAACCGTGGCTATGCCTCAGCAGGGAGCTGGCTAGGGCTCTGTGTGTTTGGATGCAACGGGATTCGTTTTCCTGGCTTGCGTGTTTGTAAAACAAACCTGTTCCTTGCCCCTTGGTAGAAAACGTTAGAGGGTCTAGTTGAAACACCCCACCCTGCTAGCAGGTGTTTAGTGTGCTGGGGAAGTGTCGGGCGGGCTCCACTGACTCACCCCGGCAGGTGACTCATTGCCCCTGGCTGAATCAGTGGAAGGACTGCAGTTAACTCGCGGGCAGCTGGATTTAGTCCTAGTTGCATCTCATCTCAGATGAACTCCAGCCCTGCAACTAGGACTAAAGTACGCACCGCTTAAGTCATTTGAGTAGCTTCGCTGAATCAGTTTGCTAGTTGCGTTAAATTTCGGTTGTGTAGTCAGTCCTTTGGATCCAGCTGTGCAGGAGGAGATGGCTACTGCCCTGCACTTAGCCTGAGCTGCTTGCTCTTGCCCCTTGCTGCCACCTTCTCCATATCTTCTCACCAGACTGCTCGTTTGAATTTTGAGTCAAAGGGAGGTGCGTTAGCAAAGATGTACAACTTACACTGTTTAAACTGACACGGTTTATTCTGCCGTTTTATTTTGGAATCCTTGCGTGAGTGGTGCTGAGAGGCCGTAAGTCTAGCAGGGAGGTGATGGAAGCATAGGGCAGATCTTAGAGCGGTGATCTCTTCTGCTGGGTGTTCTAAGATACATCTCTCTGTTAATTTAAGTTCATGTTGTGGGATTATAGTTAACCTTCAGTCTAGGTTTGACTCAAGAGGTGTGCTCACCATTTATGAAGTTAAGTATATATGCAATCTTCACGTAAGAGGGTTTTGAGACTGTAAGCTGTTTGGGCTGAGTAACGTGCCATCTCGTGTAGCCGTGCACCACTGAGCTCAACAAAGCACGGCATTTGTCTTGGGCCTCTGGATACTTATTTAAGTCATACGATGATAGGAGTGCAAGGTGATGCAGTCTTTTCTAGACACCGTACAGTCACAAACGGTTTCCAATGCGAGTTGTTTTAGCTGAAGTAATTACTACTATTAGCAATAGTTTTCTGAAAAGTACGCACTCGTATTGGGATCCCTCTGAGCAGTTATAGAATTACCTGATAAATAACAGCGAAGAATTTCAGTACCTTTTTTCTTCACTGAAATCATGACTGTGTGCTCTTCTGTGTGTGCTGCTTTAAACAACTTCAGAATATGTACTAAAACCATACCAATTATTTCTGTGTAGACCCATTCTGTATCTTCATCAAGAGATAAAGTTAGCTAAGTACTATATTTATTTTTGCTTTAAAGTTCGTTTTCAAGCGATGCATAGTAATGCTTATGGAGCTGTGGGAAGTTTGAAAGGCGAGACAACTTTATTTCCCCTTCAAAATGAACAAAAATAGTCATGTAGAGCACTGCAGCCAAGAAGAGATATGAAACATCACTCTGTGTAAAGCTACTTAGAACATACATTTTTCAGTTTCTCAAAGGAGCGTAAGATGTGTTTCCTGTATGATAGTACTCTTTAACAATTCGTAGCTCTCATATCAGGAGACTGCAAAAAACAAACTTGGTTTTCATGAAAACTAAGTGATATTTTAGCGATACTCTCAGTAGAACATACAGAATGTGTTCCTTCATTTCCTCCTCCCCCACTAAAATGATTGCCAGCTGCAGGGCAAAGGCTTCCTTTTTCTGTAGCTGTACACTTTCTACGTTATCACCGTCTCTCATAAGTTTTGTGGAATCCAGTGTGGTATTTCAGAAATGACATGTGGTCCTTCAGGAAAGCCACCAAATTCTCACCTTTCAAGAACTCCCAAGCTTTTATTTCAGGCAAAGATGCTGGAAACAACAGACGTACTAACTGAAATGGTACAGAATGTTATTGGTCATTAAGGTTTTTATCAATTACAGCGTCCTAAGAAAAGTCTGCATTTATACCTACATTTTGCATACATATATATATACCTACATTCTCCTGAGAGAAAGCAGCACTGCTGGTAACGAATAAAGAATGAAGAACATAGAAATTTTAAAGGCTAGATTACTCAGTGAACTTTTGTAAGGAGGTTTCCAGAAGTGGAATGACTTCACAGAAACACGTTTCACAGTGGAAAGATCGTATTAGAAGTAGCTGTGTGAAATAACAAACAGCAAAGGCTGTACGAAGGCTGAGCCCTAAGTTGGTGGTCTTCATACTGAGTGGTAGCCAGTTGTGCTCTTGTGAAAGCTAATCCTGAACATCCTCTGAACGTTTACTTTGCCACCATCTGACATTGGCTGAATTGAGTTTCCACTTCTGTGCGAAGAAATTAGAACAGTGTTTTTACTTTCTTTTTTTTTCTTCTAAATGAGCGATCTCTCCATACGTAATCTTTTCTTAAATCTAGCCCTACCTGTTGTTTACTCAGAAATCTGCCCTCCCGTAAGACTGAATAGGGCTCTTTAAATGCTCCTTATAGTTAAGATACTGTAGCTTAGCTGCCCCTCTGTTTTGTTAATTAGTTCCCCATAAATGTCAGTGGAAGTACTCTGTGTGTGGTAACAGTCTTGACAGCTGATGGACTCCCAGAAATCCCGTGGAAGTCATGTTCACAGTCTTAACTGTTGTAGCTTGGGGCTATTTTAAAATAGACTAAATTAGGCTAATGATTAAAAAAAACAACCCAGTAACAGTCTGGCATGCGTGGTGCGCGTTTTGTGTCTTTCTGTATCTCCAAGGGGATCGCTCAGATAATGTTTCCCACACTCCTCCTACTCTGCTAAGTTTTTTGACCTTGACCCTGAGCCAAATGTATTTGCACCTCGCTGCTGGATGTCTCGCTACATGCAGAAGTCATGAATGAAATTTCGTCCGCTATCTCGTAATCTTTCTGGAAACCTTCCCCTGTTGCACTGCCACCAGATCCTGGACGCCGCTGTTGAATCTGGAGTGCTAGTGTGGATGGGTAACCAAGCCGGCTTTTTGCTGTCCTCTCGACTCTGCCAGACCTGGTGGCAGAACGGGATGTGCCAGGCCTGCCTAAGCGTTCCCATTATTGTTGCTTCCAGGCGATTCGCCACAAAAAGAAAAGTTCGAAATGAAGGGGGTTGTGGTCGATGGCTTGGGAAGTAATGTCCTGTGTCTTGTGGGCCCAGATGAGAATCGCTTGATTTTTGCGGAGCACGTACGGCTTTTGAGAACAGTTGCCTTGCCTTTTGACAGGCTTTGCTGGTACTCCAGGATACCTTTCTCCAGAGGTGTTACGGAAAGATCCTTATGGAAAACCTGTGGATATGTGGGCATGTGGTAAGAAATTATTCTGAAAGACGATGTTCAGTCCACCGTAAAGTATTTTGAGGGGAAGAGGTGATGGCCAGAATACATTATATTCTGCATCAGATAATACGCATTTAGTAAAGTTCAATATTAATTTTTAGAAGAGGTCATTGGATTTTTTGTTATTCTACCAGCTTCATTTTTTTTTTTAATTATTTGTGAAGGTATGTTATCATGGCATTCTTGGCCATGTCTACACAACACACTTTTCACAAAGTATTAAAAAAACGATGCCTAACTAGTTAGAAAAACCTAACAGTTCATACTGTGAGCTGGGCCTTAGTTTTGGTTCACAAGCAGCCTAAAATCTGATCTGACCAATATACTAGAACTGCAGTTTTAAACCGTGAAACTAAATGGTTTGTGGAGTACAGAGCAATTACTTTATCATCCAGTTCTTGAAACAGTGTAGTTTAAGGTACTGGCAAGTGGCAGCTACCTAGCTGAGAACAATTGGTGGTTTCCTTATTTTACTTCTACCCACCCTTATTTGGTTGTATTTATGAAAGCACTTTTCTTTAGTCATAGTGAATCATCTCTGACTGTATATTTATACAGATAAATTGAGTTGCCCAAATTTTCTTTGCATGAGATTGGTTAAAACACAATCTTACAGACACCGGTACACGCCACGATAAAACCAGAGGTAAAAAATGCATTTTCCTAGAACCTCCACGGTCATTGAAAATTACTTCTCCAGCTAGCTGGACATTCTCAGCGTTCCTAATCTGACGTTGTGCCAGATACTCATTATTGCCCACACTCTGCATAGGAGGTTATCCTGTGAACCCTACATTTACTCTTTTCTCCAGTGTGAATAGACAGTATTTTTCAGCAGCTGGGATGGTACTGTTGAGCCATTTGTTTTACATGGTTGTCAGGTGAATGAATTTCTGGGGTTTGTTTCTTGAAATCGCTTAATACTACTGTGAATTTTCTGCAGGTGTCATTCTGTATATCCTCCTGGTGGGATATCCTCCTTTCTGGGATGAAGACCAGCACAGGCTTTACCAGCAGATCAAGGCTGGTGCTTATGATGTATGTACCATAATCTGTCTGTTCAATTATTTATAATTATACCTCTAAAAAGGAGTTTTCTAGAGTGAAAAGTGAAATTAGAATTATTTCCTAGGGTTTTTTTGTATTGGTTATCTTTATGAGCCACTCAATATAGGAAATGTCACCTTAGTAACATGAACCTTATTGGGATGGCAACATCCTGTGCTAATTTAAATCTAATTTCCCTATGGCTCCAAGCTTTCATTGTCTGGTCCTTGTATAAATCATGCAAGCTCATGTTATCCTGACAAGCCTGTTCAGACCTCTGTGAACTCCCAAGGGCCTGTGTTTCTCCTCGTGGTTTATCACTTCAACCAATCGGTTATTCTAAATTGTTTTTAAGAAGTCTTAAGCTTCCTGAATACACACCTTGATGCTGTTGTATTGCCCGCTTTTGGAAATACAAGCTGCTATAGAGCTTTTCGAAGGGAATAGTTTCATTAACTATGTGTATTCCAACAAAAAGCATTACAGCTGTTGCTAAGTAAGAACTGATGATGTGGTGACATTGTGAATTTTGCAACATCATCCATTTACATTAAATTAAACAGACAGAAGGCTGTTGGTCCTCAAATTTAAGTAATTTGTGAATGATGAAGAGGGAAAGACAGAACCTTATAATTTTTAAGCTCTCACTTGAATCCAGTCCTGGACGGTGCTGACTGAAAAGGGAGTTGTTATGCTGTGGCCTTTTAGTGAAAATAAACTCAACGGTCTGTCAAGTCTTCCGTCTAGTGAACAAGTAATCATACAGTAACAGGGTGACGGGGGGAATGAGGATTTCAGCCGAGAGGGCAAGAAATGAGGAAGTGCAGAGACTGAACTATGCATCTGCATTGTACGTACATACTTGTGACGTACCGTGCCTAGGTAATGGCACATTCCTGTTGTCTAAGAATAAATATTTTTAATAGTGGAAAACGCAAAGTCCTCAAGGTTAAGGTCTGTTCACAAAAGGCATGGGGGTTTTTTCATTCCATTTGCATTTGAGCAGATGCTTTGAGTGCACGTATAAATATTTTGCTGCGCAGGGAGGTGTTAAATTCATAACTAGTTAGATTTATATACCATAACTATACAGTTAGCATTAAGATTTACATTGAAAGAAAGCAAACAAGGAGTTTGAATAATAATGCTTAATATTTTTGTCTTTATTAAAAGAGAAACTAGGACTGTATTAAGTGCTGTATGACCATACGCCTCTCGGATGACTGGAATTTGTTATTCTGTCTGCCATTGTTACTTTATGCTGTGAATTTCAGTTGGCATCATGTTATTGTAAATACAGAAATGCTGTGCATTTGAACCAAACAAATAAAAGGTCAAAATAGTAAAGGAGAAAAACATTCTTTATAAAACTGGCTAATTCAAACTTTCCTAATTGTGGCAAACTGCATTTTTCCCCTTAAAACTGGGTGGTTGTGCTAGCAATTAATGTTACAGAAATAGTATCAATAAAAATCCTTAGGTAAAATTGTGCGAAGATTGTACAAGATAATATACACATACGTATTTTTTTCTTAAGTTTCCCTCACCAGAATGGGATACAGTGACTCCTGAAGCAAAAGACCTTATCAATAAAATGCTTACCATCAACCCAGCAAAACGTATCACAGCATCAGAAGCGCTAAAGCATCCGTGGATCTGTGTAAGTAATTTCCACAGGTTTGACAGGATAATGTGGCAGACAAATCGGCTTATGGTTTACTTCATCATATAGCGAAGGTGTTTAGAGGACAATTTTTGTCCTTACTCGTGCAGCTATGTAACTAGGGGAGTGTAAAATTGTGATTGTACAGTCAATAGTGTCGTATATTGAGGTCTCAGCCTGGGATAAGATTTTTGCAGAAATGAACTCCTTTGCCTTGACTTTGTGGTGCAGAAGTTCACTGCCAAAGTTAGAGCATGATTTTAAATTCTCAGAGAAAAAAAACGTACGAGAAGGCAAGTTTGACTTAGATAATGCTTTACATCTTCATTTCCCTCTGACCATTATAATAAACATGAAATGTAAAGGCAGGAAATTAAGGGACTTTTTAAAAGTCAGTTTGCAGGTAGCAGAGGCTGCCTGTCTGTTGCTGGATCCAGGGCTACTTTCCAGTTCTCAGTGCATTCTACACTTTGACTTTGCAGGTAGTCTGGGCTGATACTTTGAAAGTCACAGTGAGGCACATAGCTGGTTCCCAGCTCTTTATTCGTTCCAGTAGGCTGCATTATCTTGCCTTTAAAATTGTGACGCAAATACAGTTGAGTTACAGGGAAAATGCAGGTACCGCTGAATTTTCTCTGAAATATTTCCTGCTGCTGTACCTCACCTAATATCACTAATGCTAAAGGAAAGTTTCCTTCTTGTTTTAAAACGTATTTTCCAAAATCATAATTCAGTATATTGCTTCTACTGCATATAACTTGCGTTATACTGCGTAACCCAAGTTCTAAGATCTTGTGTTTTTCTTAGCCCCTGTTTCTTTCAAGAGGACTTTACCCATGGAAAAGGCTCTCTAAAATGAGATTTTGTTGATTTGGAAATTTCCCAAATGTGTAGAAACCTGCACAAAGGGGTAGTTAGACAGGGTAGAAATTGAAGGCCTAAGTTTTGGACCATGTGGGTTGTAGTATGTATGTTGCAGATTAAATAAAATGCTAGACGTCTGGCTGGGTGCGTTAAAATGATTCTTTTCTTCTTCTCTTAGCAACGTTCTACTGTTGCCTCTATGATGCACAGACAAGAGACTGTAGATTGCTTGAAGAAATTCAATGCAAGAAGAAAACTAAAGGTAAGAATGAAAACTTCTGCAAGGATGAGTAGCTAATTTTGGAAAGGTAAAAGAATGTTGGCTTGTGTTCCATGTGTAAAACAAATAGTCCCTAAGCAAATTTTTTCTTGAATATTATGCTTAAGTGAACTATTTGATAGGTGATCAGCTTTTGGCATGAGGTTCTTAAACTCTTCATGAAAGAAGATTTCATTGCAGGAAAATCCTTAAGGTTATTCTTTTAGATTATCCTTTGTTTTCTCCTGACCAGACAGGATAACTTTGCAGATGTGAACTTTTCTAATTAGCACATTACAAATAAACTCCTCTTCCTACCTAAAAAAGAATCTAAGCATATTAGTAAAGTCTATTTCGTATTGAGCTATGTGTTTTGCTGATAATTACTGTGCCTGTGAGTATTCGTGGTTTGTGCATTACGTATTCACAATTGGTAAATGGTTGAGATTATCAGGATCGCTGATAGGTGTGTAATTAAGATTAAATTACAGTTTATGCACTCATGGCAGCACGTATGATAGGTAATGCACAGACAATCCATTCTTTCAGGGTTAATTTAGTAATTGATGTAATTTACGCGTGTGTTTTCCTTTTTGTTGTGTCGTGTTCACATTCAGAATTTTACACAAGTGTGATGCTAATTTGAGAAAATGTATGTGTACACAGGGGGCCATTTTGACAACTATGCTGGCTACCAGAAATTTCTCAGGTATGTTTATTGAGCTCCAGATTGATACGGTCTTTATGTTTTGATGTCTGCGATGACTAAGATCTAATTAGGATTCGTTAGTACAGAAAGACCTTTGTTATTCAGGAGCACCTAAATAGGATACATCTTAAGCTGTTTCCCTTGCCGAAGCAAACGAGAATTTAAACTATTTGGGCGAAATAGAATCTCTTGTAGATGACAGTCTAATTTTTCAGTAGAATGTGAGTTCCTTCTCTTTACTTTTTTAGTGTTATCTGTCAAAAGACAGTGTTTTCCTGTCAGTTTTGGTGGAGGAAAATTGGAAATAATGCATATAGCTCCACATGATACATAAGTATCACCAAACAGCATTTAAAAACTTACTTATTTTTCTATGCCTCAAATGTCATTCCAGGATTCTGTTGCATCCTGTATTAAAAAAAACAAACCCAAAACGTTCATTCTTTATTGCTTTGCTAAGAAGTAAGAAACGTAGTGAAATGAGTCCTTCTTCTCCTTCTCTTCTAATGCCTAGCTTGATATAATAAGAGATGTTTCCTCTTTGTGAAGTAATTTTGTAGTGATATCCCTGGAGATTTAGATCTTTATACTAAACAAACTTCAACAGCAAAAGCTAAAATAAGTTTGCTGTTAGTAGAGTTAGAATGGTTCTCAGTGGTAGTATTGCCAAAATTTTGATGCCGTGCTGAATTTTTCATTTTGGCATTTGAGATTTCAAGTGAATGCTGAAAAAGAATGCCACATTTAAAAATCAGTAATTATACATATCCTCCTACTCTGTGATGTAACTGTTGGAGCGTAACACAAATTAATTTACGGACAAAAACATGATAGTGCTTTGGGCATGTTTTGAATAATAATAAGCACTGAATCATCCAAAATAAATTACATAATCATGAGTGCAAGAACAGCTTGTTCAATTTGCATAGTACTTGAAATACAGTTTCCTTCTTAGTTGAGTTCCTGTATTTAATACACCCCTATAACACAGAAGGCTACATTTATGTAAATTAGATTGGACTAATGCTTAATGAATTGCCAGTATCTGCCAATTCATTTTAAAGGTGGGAATGCTGTAGGCTGCGTATCTTGTAAAAATGAGTTGTTATTATTAAATATCAAACAACTATATCATTTCTCATCACTTTTCATAACTGTCACTGTCTACATATTGTAAGGGTCAATTTCAACTTTCATGAACCAAAAAAAGCTGAAGTAATTTTAAAGTAGCATTTCGGCATGAAAAGCAAACAGGGGGTTTGGCTTTGTTTTGGATTTTTTTTCACCTATCATCTCTGTTTTACACCATAATGACCCATATTTTTCCTTGATGACACCGTATTTTTTCAAGTTGTTTATTCATTGTATTTCATTGCAAAGCATGCTTTTGAAGGTCATTTTGTCCATAACAATGTGGTTATAAAAGTGTTTTATTTTCCTTTTTCTTTCTTCCTTTTATGTGGAATGTATATTTCTTGTGAGGTAAGACCCTCAGCACGTGAAAGGAACATCTTTTTTCTCTTCTAAATCAAAATTGCTGTTTGTCCTAAATCACTTTTAATTTCTACACGTTGTCGTCAACAACACCATTTCTTTTCAGTCTGCTTTCTGGCCTATTAGCGCTGCCTGAGGTTTTATTTATAGCTATTGCTTGTAGTTGCAAGAAATCTTTCATTGTGGGCTTAATTTAGAATATGCTAATTGCTTTGCTACTGCAAATTCTGTAAATATTTGATTTGTATGCAGTATCTGTGCTTAAAGAAAGGTGCATCAAAATATGACTAAAAATACATTCCAAGCAAAAACCGACAAAGGCGGTTGAGTACGGAATATGTCCGATAACGTAAAATACTGCATAATAATCCATACTAGGCACATTTCGAAGGACACGCTGGCGATGCCACAAACACAATACTTGTAGTTACTGCTTTTGGTGCCCTCATTTTACTGGCTTTCATTTAGTTGTTTTCATATAGCATGTAACGTTTGTTAAGCATTAAAAGAACTCAGAAGTTCTATGCACAAATTTAGCAAAAGGACCTAGTTTGTTACGAACAGCAGCCTGTCAGAATTAAGTTAAGTTCTCCCGTATTTTTGTAAGGGCTAATGGTATAAAACAAGCTTCGAAAGCAATGAACTTCTGGGGTTTCCTAAAAGGGTTTCCTAATATTCCTTAGGCTTTAGGAATCGCTCCCCCTCTTCGCTTGCCCTAAAGGAATTTCTGAAGTTAATGGAACGCCCACAATATTTGTGGTAGTGTAAAATCTAAGGCCATGTGGCATCAGGTCCTGTGAGCACACATTGCAACAGGATGTATCCTATCTCAAACATATATGTAAAACAGTTTATTTTCAGTACTATTTCACATGTTTCTGTAAATAAAAACATGCAGTGGTCCTGTTGCATAATACAGGCAGATTTATTTTCGTTCATTTTAGTTGTAAATCGTGGGCCTTGTGAGAGTTCTAATGGCAGCGTTGGCTGATGTCCGTAATTAATAAACTGCATTTGGAGGGCTGATATATTAATGAAATGAGAAACATTAACCTGGCTTCACTTTCCCGGTTTTTTAATGTAAACAACACAATAATGGACATCGGTTATTTCCGTACAGTTTCTGAGGTGATCTTACATTTTCTGTACTCTGAACCACAGCTAAATGAGCACTTAATGCAGATGTAACCAGAGAATAAGCCACAAATACAAAAATTAACTTCAGGTTTAAACCGCGTACTCAATAACGCCAATATCCTCAGCTAGTCTGAGCAACCTTAGGCTTGCAAGGTCCAATTGTTTGGGGTTTTTTTGTTTGTTTGTTTTAAAGAGAAGGATGCCGGTAATGATGGGAGCTCCATGTCAGGACTCTCTCCCTTTGATTATGCCAGATCGTTAGCTGCAGCATTTCCCTTTCAAAAAGGCTTCCTACTTCTGAGCGAAACAGCATATATAGAACAGCACTTTCTGACGACCTAAGCCGTGATGCGCTTTCCGATAGGAAGATTGGGTCATAAACAACAATATAAACAAAAAACGCCGGGCTTGTTTTGTAATCTGTTATTCTTCAAGTCCTTGGCAGTGAGTCATGAAGCATTTACGCTTTAGTGAGTGGTTATTTGAATTTGGTAGGTCACCCAGCATGTATTTCTGCTGTAAATGTTTTCAGGTTCAGAGCTGCGGCGTGCTTGCTTGCACGTTAGCCCTCCAAATTTAGGAATTTGGAATGATTTGGCCCCCTTCTTGGTGCCAGTTTTAAGTGGCGGAATTTAAAGCCTAACACATGGATAACGTTAGGGCAAGTGAAATTTTGCCCAGCAGTCCCCACCGCTCCGAAGAAATTTGATCGGTGTGCAACACGATTCCGAAAACAACAGGTTTTCTTCGTTAGAAGTTGAAGCGAAGCCTATCGTTTGTTGTTATTAACTCCTAGGAAGCACTCCTCCAGAACAACACTTGGCTTGGAGATTGTTCTTCCTTTCTTACTTGCAGCTTTCCTGACCTTTCACGCAAGGTGACTGGTGCTCTCATGGTGGGAAATCCCCAAAGAGCCATTGCTCAGAGGTGCTTTTTTGAAACCCAGTTTACGTTTTCATTAGGTGGAATAGATAGTTTTGTACCCCGCTATGCTCTTTAGGTACCTCATCGATCTGATACTGGTTAATTTTATGCCACTGTCTTATTAATAACATCATTAAGGTGCCGGTGGGCTCTACAAACACCTGATCAAAGTCCCTGCCATCAGAACAGTACTTTTTTCATAGTCATAGCAAACTATCCCCCTCAACGGCTGTAAACATATTGCAGTTGGAAAAACGAACGTATCCAAAGCTGCTGCTTTTACGCTCACCCTGCTTCCATTTCCTCTGTGCCACCCAAGGAGGCCCCTCCTTGTACAAGTACAGCTTTAATCAATGGAAAAAGAGATGTATGATAATCTTAAGCATTTGCAGTTTCTTAAATACTTCGTTTCCTATACTCGGAGCAACAAAAGGAGGAAATAAAAGCTGAAAACGTACCTGCAGGTGGGAGGCAATGGGGGTTTGCTGCGCAGCTGGCTGGCCTCAGCGGTAACCACCTGACACTGAAATTATTTGTCTCGTTTTACAGCAGCCAAGAGTTTACTGAAAAAGCCGGATGGCGTTAAGGTAGGTTAAACACGTGCTTTAAAATACATTCCATTAGTCACCCCCTATCTGTAACTTCTGCCAGTTTTTAGAGTTGAATATTGTTATTTCTTTCCTTTATAGACTTTGTTAGTAAGTGCTTCTAACCGTATGTTTGAAGTGATTAAAGTTATTAGGTGAAGCTTAAAAAATGAAATAAATATTTGAAAAACAAGCATTTTAATAAGTGGAAGCTAGAAAACGACTGGAGAAAATGCTTTTCTTGCTATTTGAATGAAGGATGATTGTGTCATTAATGACTTAATGTTATTAATTAGCTTATAAATACAAATAACAGTTTGGTGGTGGGCATGTTAGCTTTTTAGTGATCAGTGTTTATCTGCAGCTCTATTGCCTCCGTGTTTCCCCTTGACTTTTCATTAGATTTCATGGAAGACCAAAAGTTTACTGGTAGGCCTGGCTCCACATGAGGTGTATTCTGCCAGATGTACTTGCTATATTTGGCAGAACTGGAGGGGTTTACTATCTCAACAAATCAGCTCGTCCTGACTAACAGACCTTGCTAAGAAGGGAACATTTTGGCAGCTTTCAGACACGATTTAGAGCTCCTATTCTCATGTCACCAGATCCTGCAGGAGGAGAGATGCTTCACAAATGAACGTTCTGGATAAATACTTTGAAAAACAGCCAGAAAAAAAATATATCACTCAGCAATGAAAAATATTTTATTTCTTTTCTCGGAGGACTCCTGAAGACTAAAATAAGTGCCTCAAGCTTTCATTATATGATTCGAAAGATATTCTTCTGTGCTCTATGTGTTTACTCAGAAGTGTGTCTTTGACCTGAATTTTAATTTTCTATTTAATCTTAACTTTTTACTTTAACAAAACGTTGTATATTTAAATACCAGATTCATAGTATATTTGTTCCTGTTCTCCCACATACGCACACTTTTCCTATCAAAAAAATGATGAGACTGACTTAAAATGAAGCGAGTACAGTACGATTTCAGTGCTTCTCACTGCCAAGTCGTAGATACCCTAGTTATATGGAGAAGCACACGTTCGATACTATTCTATCATTCCTGTGGAAAACCCTTAACATGTTTCATTGTGGAATATGTAAATCTTATGTACTCTATCTGACCAGCTTTTTCTTTTTAAATATCATTCCTCCTACAGGTCTACGATGGTATTTGTTATATCTCAATTTTGAATATAATACTGGAAACAATTGTTGCCAAAATTTTGCCTAAATTAGACTTGTTGGGATTTGATACTTTGGTTTTCAGCACATTTTATGTGTCTGCTGTTTGTCTGCATGGTCATGTGGAGCAAAGGGAGTAAATTTACATCTGGGGAAGTCTATTTTTGTCATTTCTGTTACTGAGATACTATACGCTCCATAGCATTTTTCCACCCGCTTCGTACAGCTTAAGCAGTCTTTTTCTTTAAAAAAAAAAAAAAGTCAGAACAGAAATATACTGTACTCCGTGCATTGATACTTCAAATCCAACCAGTCACATTTTCTTCTTTTCCTTTCTCTCTGACTGGTCAATTCAGAAAAGGAAGTCCAGTTCGAGTGTTCAGATGATGGTGAGGATCTTTATCGACAGATTTTTTTCCTCCTGTGAAACGTTCACACTTAGAAATCAAACAGTTGCATTTAGTTTTGTTAACATACTGTGAGAAGCTGCAAGACTTTCAAGTACAACCTTGTGAATTTTAAGCCTGCAGTTGCTATATGCCATCCACAGTGAATTGTTCTGCAGTTCTTTCAAGCAAGTCTTTTGGTGGTTTTTTTTTTTAACCTGGGGACATACGAAAACAAAAAAGTAGATGTAACATTGGCCAATGCAGCTGTCAGTAGTAAATAGAAATAGTAACAAAATAGTAATCTTATAACGGCCTTCTGTTAATTTTTAAAACCTCCTTATTTTAAAAGCTAATAGTATTAATATCATAAAATGTAGCACAAACCGCATTGCACAGTGAAATAGTATCGCTTTAACTGAGCCACTATAGACCCAGATGCCATGCCAAATGCTCAGGAGTAAAAAAAAACCATTTCACAGCCTTTCCGTACTACAGTTTCCCAGCTAACTTCCTTCACAGCTCAGGTCTTTGTCACAAGATGTCCCAACTGACAGTCAGTCTCAATAACTTTTCTTCCTCCTCAACCTACTCTACAGTCTCGCGTTCATTTGGCTTCTGTGATCCCACGCAGCAACTTACTCTAGTCCCGTTTATTACGGTTTTGAACCTGACTTTTGAGATGCTCGTGGTGATCAGCTGTGATGTCCCAGCCAGCTTCTGTTGCTGCCGCCGGCAGGGAGAAGGCGAACAGCCCTCATCCACACCTTTCACTGGGAAGTACAGCTCTCCTTGAAAAGCAGAAATTGCTGCTGAGGTCTGAGCAGAGGTGTAGCGACATAGGTAAACGGTCTGTTCTTCGGGTGAACGTAGGATTTCAGCGACAGAGGATCAGTGGTAGCGCTGTCCAAATGAGGGTCACCAGGAAGGTACGGTGGGGATATGTCTAGTATCCCGAAGGCGAAGTGTGCCTTAACCGTTTGTTACGGAAGTACCATGTGAAAGATTTAAGTCCCGAGATACAGGTTTTGTTTCTTAAAATAGCTTTATAATATATTGAAAAAAGGCCAGTGATGATTCTGCAGTCATGCCCAGCTGTTGGGAGCGTTTGTGTGTGTCTGTCCTGCACTGCTGTCAGACCTAAGAGAGTGGCTTTTGACAGGCGATGCATTAGTGTAAAAGTTTTCCTTCTTCGCAACAAATAGGTGGTCACCACTTAAGCATAATTCAGCTTCAGAATAACTTGTTTCATATGAAAATATTTTACTCCTTTTGGAATCATTTCCCTTTGCTGTTAAAAATATATGCAAAATACACCATGTGTGTTCATACATTAATAAAGGCACATGTATACGTTCTATGAGAGAGAGAAAGTGTACAGGCTTATTGCCGTTTTCTCTCAGTTTCAAAGGGTTTTACCAAGTTCTGTTTACACAGAAGAAATAACTGTATTTTGAATTACGTTCTCTCTTTCTGCTTTTACTAATGAATGCTGTGTTCTCGATACCTTACTAAGAAGTTTTGAATATATTTCCTGCAGTTTTCAGCAGTAGCTGTAATGGATATTGTTTATTTTTATAGGACTTTCACCAAGGGAGTATGGACCCCAGCCTGCTCTCCTTACTCAGGCAAAATTAGAATTGAAATTTAATTAACCTGTTTTCATTATGTATTCAACAACAAGCATTCGTTTGGCATATCACTTTTTTTTTTCTTTTTTTTTTAATTAAGCTACTACTGAGTAGGACTGTACAAGATCTGGTGAAATCTTCATTTCTTTCCTCATGTTTTTGCTTCACGTTACCTGCCTTTTGTTAGGGCCGTTTTATTTGTAGTCTCTTGATGACTACACCGTCGTAAAAATACGAACTTGTAGTTATACAACTTGATACGTGATTTTTTTCTCTTGTTTTGGAAGATTTAGTATGCCATCGAGCAGTGTTGTACGTGTTCTCACTATTCCGCAATTCTCCTGTGGAACTTTCATTTACCGAAGTGGTTGGGGCTTTTTAAAAGTTTTTTCCTGAGTAAGGAGTTCAGGTTTTGCCCGTGTCACAGACCCATAACTGTCAAAGCAAGTTAGTTGATATAGAAAATACTTGCTAATACTTATGTCGCCCCATGAATGACTTTACGCACAAAGGTATTTATTCTCTCCCTGTCTTGAGTTCAGACACCCCTGCAACTTAGGGCTGTAATTGTGAATAGATACATGAAATTTATTTGACAATAACTAGGCCACGTTGGGGCATAAACTAAACACTTGGAACTCAATAATGACTCGTATTTTCTCTTAATGACAATTTCTGTAGAAAGACCATTGTTAAAAAAAACCCCACAACTGTTTCTCGTCCTCCTGCTGTAGAGCACTGTGAACTTTGATTTTAAATCAAAGAAAATTGTTTTTATTCTATATGGGAGAATGGTTCCTATCACAAATATTACTAAATAGCATTTCGTGTTGAAACAATGTTCCCTGACATTAACTAACGGGACTGCTTTATATTCTTCAAAGCCAGTTAAATGCTGGTTAAGATAAGGAAATTTGCAGTCTGTAATTAATTAATGCAAATCCTGTTGACATTTCCATAATCTAGACATATGCTAAGTAAGATTCAGTTCAGCTGCAGGCTTAATTCCTGCAACCAACAAGTCAGCTGCCACATCTGTACCAAAGTAAAGCGGTCACCAAAAACTGCTGAGGACGTGAAGTTCAGTGGATTTCCCCAGTGGTGCTGCCTTCTGAAGGCTCGAATTTAGCAAAGCCTCGGCACAGGCAAAACTCGCGTGTTAGCCTGCGTGGCGGAGAAGCTGAGTACTTCAGCTGAGACTACGGAGTCATCGGGACGTTCTAAATCAGAAGCCAGATGTTTCAGACGCAGCTCAGTTTGGTCCACTATTACAGGACTTCCTCTTTCTTTACGCCTTTTCATATATGTCACTTAGCATCTCGCCATTTTCTAGTTGGTTTAGAAAGGCTTTTCTTTTAGAAGAAAAAACAACGAATTTTGACCCCAAAATTGCTAGAGTTTGTTTCTTCAAATGAAGAAGTTAATTACATTTTTACAAAAATCCGTTAATGAAACAATTTTGGACTTTTGTCCGTTGTTTTGCGTATTTATTATTAAGTACTGTGACTAAAAGGTTCAGTAGAACTTTTTTTTTTTGGATCAAAGTCTTTCCAGACAATGTATATCTATACACCCAGTTCTGCATGCTGCTTTGGACTGCTCTTGTTAAAATTAGACGTGACCAAAATGTATGTGAAATTTTTGTCCTAATTATTGTTAAAGAAAAAAATGGCTTTTTCAAACTAGTTTTACTATACTTTAATCTTGCTGCTTAGTGCATGTAAAAAGTAGCTCGGTACGTTATTTTTAGTATTTCTGTTCCTTTCATACCACGGTATTTATGAAAGCTGAATCTTAACAATGGATTTAAAGAATCAGATACCTTTAAACTTATTTACACAGTTTAATTTGAATTAGAATTTTGTATAAGTAAAAGCCAAAAGTCTCGTAAAGGTGTAGTACCGTGCTAAGCTTAAGAATTAACATGATGACCTACATGTAAAGTTAAGCAGACAAGTACTGATTTGTGGAGTAAGGCTACAGATAACTAGAGTGTGAAACCTTTACACTTTCAGGTCGTAGTACCAAAACTGAAAGGCTGATACACAGTTACTGCAGGATTCTTGAGACTGCAGAAAACCACAGCTGCCGATTATTTTTGTCTAAATTAAACCAAAAAAAAAGGCGAAAGGGGCAGCAGTCTCTTCCTAGCATGGGTTGTATTTAATCAGATCTGGAATCAGTTATATTTGTTCAAATCTGTTCCCAGAAGCCAGTAGAACAAATCTATAGATTTCTGGAGAGCTATGAATAACCGAATATTATTTATGGTAGTGATAGGTAATTAGAAATAAAGAACAACCGGGTGCAATTATTTAATACTGTTGCATGTCGAGAAATCGCAGTGGCTATTTAGGTCTTTCTTCAAACCCATATTAATTCTTTATTCTTCTTACATGTGATTAGCTGCTACTTCAAGGCTCTCTGTTCTTGTTAAGTGTCACAGCTGAAGTCATCTGTACCTTATATAGACCTTCGTCTAGCGCCTCTGAAAACCCCTAGCTAGCACGTTTGGAGGAGTTGCAGCTAGCTACCGGTCTATTGTTAGTGTTCGTTCAAGTTCATAAGTTCATCTTTCTGTGATTCTTTATTTCCATATCTATATCTATATATAGATATCTATATCTGTATATAGATGTTCTATACAGAGAGATATAGATACGGTGCCTACCACGAGTTCTAAGGCCTGTCTGTTTCTATTTTCTGCATACCTACAGATAAACAACAAAACGAACGTGGTAACCAGCCCCAAGGAAAATATTCCTACCCCGGCGCTGGTATACCTGGAATCTTCCTTCTCGTGCTATCTTGAAGTTTTTTACTGTCTTCTGTTTGTTCTTCCTTCTTTTTTGCTTTCTCATGCATTTACTCTGTTTGCTTTCTAAAAACAGGTTTTGGAAAAACTTTTTGTTTGAATTATGCTTTCTTTTTTTTTTTTTTTTGTGAGGGCGTCCATTAGAGCGTGTTTATTAATAGAAGGTGTTACATGGAAGCTGGATGCGGTAGAGTCATAGCATTTGTAACCGTAGTTGAATTTTTTGCATGCTGTGCCAGAAAGTGAGTAGAATGCGCTTTATGTTGCTCTTAGCTCTTTGCCTGATGACTGTTTCCATCTTTTTAATGCTAACCTTTTGCACACCAAAAAAAAAAAGCAAGCTCTATTATTTTCTCTGCTTTGTCTTCGTATAAGTATTGATATCAAGGAGAGCTAACAGGATTATTGCTAGGCTACCATAAAATAGACCTTATTCAGATTTTCATTCCATATTTCCTAAAACTCAGCAGGACTTTGCAAGTCTTCACTGGGATCAAGAGGCATCTAGTGCTAAACATTTTTGCTTGTTTCTCTCACATTTAAATCTGCAGGAGACATTACTCATTAATGAGCTCTGCTAGGAACACATTACTAATCGGAGTGCTGTTCATGAATGTTTCTATTGCTGGCTTGCTTTTATTAGTAGCTCCTATTTCTTAGGCATACGTGTGTCACAGGGCTCACAAATACAAATGCCAGTGCTTAAGTACCTAATTTTGCGAGGTACTGTTTCCCGTGTGCCTGCGTATATAGCTTTGAAAATGGGGATGATTCGCACACCTCGGGAGAGATTTTTTCCCTCTCGAATTTTTTTGTGCAGCTGGCACTGAAGCGTACATTGCGAAGTCATTTCTAAGGACCAGTCAACACGTTTCACGCAGGAGTATATGGCAGTCTGTTCCCAGGCGTGGCCACGCACAATAGTCCATGCTGAAAGTATGCTGGCTACCTGCCGTTTCGAGGATTATTTAATCTTTGTTTAAGGGAAAAGGATTTGGGGAAACTACACTTCAAAATGACGCCAAGATCTCCCTCGCCTACTTTTATGCTGCTCTGCCAGGGCAGCAATTGGTAGTAATCTACATCTTCCAAAACATGGTAGCGTTCAGAGGTAACGTCTAACACGTCCTTAATCCTTACCGGTTCACCTGTATTTTTATTTGACCACTTAATACTAATACAAGCAAACATGCTTAAAGAAAAGAGGTGATTTCTGGCCGCCTTGTCTGGCCTGGCTCGGACAGGAAGACGCGCAAAGCATTTGGGATGCCCTTGTCCAAAAGAGAGCCTCTGCAGGTCTCCAGAGCTTCAAAGCCCTGCATGCGTTGGTCATGAATAAGGTCTCTGCATGCTGCTGCGTTAGGTGAGATGGTCTTTTTTTGCTGGCTTGCTGTTGAGGAAATCTGTATTAGAGACATCCAGTTTCACCCTCTGGCAACAGTTAACATTTGATTTAGCTCTTGTCAGTGTTCAGCATTTGTGAGCTGGCTCTTCTTGCGCTCCCTCACGCTAACGAGAATGTATTTACCAATGGGAACTCTTTTTCTCTTTATTTTGTTCTCGCTCAGGAGCCCCAAACTACAGTAATCCACAACCCTGATGGAAATAAGGTATTCGGAAAGAATCGACTCCATCTTGCTTTTCCACACCACACATTTCATCCACTGTTCCACAGCAAAATAGGGCCATTCCAGGATTTTATCAAGGAAAATCTCATTCCTGCATTAGTTACGCCCGGTGTCTCTTGAGCCTGTTGTCATCTGTGTTCATCTGCAACGTGCGTCCTGCTGATCGCTGAGCTTCCGAAGCTCTCGGGGGAGTCGGTAGCGATTGGCAGAGTTCAGTACCCTGTGCAGCCAGGCTCGGGGAGCGTGGTGTCTCTCTCGTTTCAGCCAAAAATGCTGCAGTCTAAGTAAAACCAAAGAACGCTGTTCTCAAGAGCGTGGTGAGATTATGCTGACGAGTTTTACGTGCAGTTGTCACCTTAGATGAAGATGTCATTTCAGTTTATCCCATCTGCTGTTTCTCGGCATGCTTGTACACCGTGTTGTGACGTGTCTTTTGCACAGGACTTTGGTTTTCTTCCATAACATCACTGAGCAGTTTCAAAAAAATTTTAACAATTCAAGTGACAAAGAGGTCTTTTGATTTTTATACATTTTCTTCATGCTCTTTTCTTTTTCTTGTGTATTGTGATGTTTGCGTTTGGCAGCTGATTCCTAAAACGTGTTTTGTTTTGTTTTGTTTTTTTCATGCATGGACTTGAAAAGGGCCAGGAAATATCATCATTTACATATAGCACATGTTCCTAGGCTTCCTGGAAAGAATTTACTCTTCCACAAAAATTTCACAGTTCACAGTGTTGACTTAAAGAATTGACATTTCACATATCTAGCCTTAACTACTTGTGGTTACTTCGTATGAGAAGGATTGAATCTGAGTGAAAAAATAACGCATGCGGACATTTCTCAAGCATGAAATTGCTGATGGTGTGTATCGTGCTTGTATATCCCATTCCTTTATGTACCTTGCATCTGTCGAACGTAGAGCTTTTATTTTCATGTTACTACTTTTTCAGCTCCCCAAGTTTAAACTCATAGGCAACAAACAGCCTGTGTTTGAACACTAGTCTAATCTTTATCGCCGAAGTCCACTAAAGACCAGAAAACCCAGATAAAATATTGGCGTGACTACATCTACTTGGCTTTAATATATAATCATAGCAATTAAGATACTCAATGTCCCAAAAGGTCACAGCAGACAAGCAAACCACTTAATGCGGAGAGTTACTCCTAAATTTGTCTGAAAGACTGATCGTTGTAGTATGGCAACTGGAGTGGATGCTTCAATATTACAGGCTACATCTGCCGTGTGAGCTTGTGCATGGTGTTTACAACTTGTATTTGTGGGGGGGGTTTGTTTACTTATAAGTACTTTATCTAATATTTTAAGTGATAGAGCATGATACGTCTGTGTAGAGTGAAACGTCTAACACCAGCCAGTTCAGGAAAAGCATGGTGACTTGTTTGGTTTTGTTTGTGTGTGAATTAATTCATGTAGTTTTATTTATGGATGCACACACGTTTTGTTTTTTTAAGGTCTGAGTAATGCATTAACCGTTTTGAACATTCCTTCGGCTCAGCCTTGTGAGGACACAGTAAATAAAGGGCACTGTCGAATTTACCTTTTATTATTTCATTGTAAAACCCTTTTAAGAGTTAAATACAATACCAGTCCTATCTTCTATCTCTCAGATAAAAATAGACCAGTTAATCCTTTTTGGTATTGAGCTGTGAATTTAAAAAAAAAAAATCATGTTGATTCTACTTTTCAAGAAAGTATATAGATTTAAAAAAAAAGTTTAAAAACTTTCTGGCTTTCTAAAACTGCGTACCTATTAGATTTGACAGTGCCCCGTTGAATTTGCCCGTAATATTTGATGTTTCTGGTAATTCGTGAAAGACTGAGATACAGTATCCTTGCCTTTTTAACAGTGTGGTGGCTTCAGTATAAACTGTCTGATAGATGAGTCATTCCTCTACATGACTGGTTGTTTGAAGAATACTACTACAAAGATACCTCAGTTTGTCAAAGTCGTTATCATACGTTTATCAATTCTCCATCTCCTTCACAAAATTTTTTTTATCACAAAGCCGGTAGAAAAATGATAGAATCTGACCCAATATTCTTAAAATCACTGGGAGCCTTTGTTTTAACGCACGTTGCGTAAGTCATATGAGCAGAAAAACAGTTGCAAATTGTAGCACGCAGAAGTCTGCATATTTAAAAGTTGGAATGGAATGACTTATTTTGCACAGTTGGTTTAATCACTAAGCTTAAAATGGCAAGCTCTCCTACTTGGCTGAGGTAATTCATATAACATTTCAGATGGACTTTGTACAGTTGGATGTTAAAGAAAAAAAAGCTTCCTTGACATTCCTGTGAAGTAAAAGCATTAGACAGCAGGAAATGTATTTATGTTCCCTACATAAAGAGAATGGCAATGTTTGACATCTGTTTCAGGTGGAAATGTCTTAATCGGTGTGTGATTATTTGTTTGTGAATTACATCCCACCCTGCTTCAAGGCTTTGCATGATATCTGTAACTAACTGTAATTTTCAAAGGCACGCAAACAAGGCTTGGCTTGTTTTATACATTCTACTTATATTTACTTCTCAACAGGAATCAACAGAGAGTTCCAATACGACCATTGAAGATGAGGATGTGAAAGGTATGATTTTAAGCTTGAAACATTTGGAGAAGCGATAACATGAGTTATGTGACTGTATTTCGTTAGGTCATTAAACACAGAAATTCCTAATGACTCTTAAGAGAGAATACTATTTTTCCTCATTTAAAAGAAATTACTGTTACGCTCTTCTGTGTTACTTCTGACATGTTTCAGACTTACCTTTGACTTCTCATTTCCCAAAACACCATTTGCCATGATGTTTTGGAATGAAGAGTAGAAAGTTACTGCTTATTAACTACGATACTAGTTCCAGTAGTAATAGTAGTAGATTAAAAATGTGTAAGTCAGTGCTTTGTAACTCTTACTTAGTTTATGTACTTTTAGCGTGCATTTGTGTTTTGGGTTTGCTTTTTTTTTTTGATGTCACCGTTTTTAATTTTTATTCTGTTCAGATGCCAGTGTTTTTTCATGTTTCTCTTTCGTTCTGTCCATACACTTAATTTAATCTTCTTTTATTCTTTAAAAAACTAAAATCAATTTTTTTTTATAAAATTGGTTCTGTAACTTCACAGATACTGTTTTTGTTTCCGTTTTCCCCCTCTAAATATTATACTGTGTTGTTACTCATACTTACTTTAATAACATTGTGTTTTAAAACAAAGGGTTTTTTAAAAAAAAGAGTATTAGGTTTGTGTATCTCTGGTTCACAGAAAAGGTTGTTTTTCAACCTCAAAGAACAATGTTATACGGACAGGTGAAACGCAAGGCAGAGATGATAGTAAAGATAAAATGTGGAGAATGGAGAAGAAAAGAGAATTCTTAGTGAACCATTGTAATATGGGGTTTGCCGTATGTTGGAAGTAGTATAATGCCTAAGTCACTGTTAAAAGCGTGTATTAGCAAAGTTGTGCCCTAAAATACAGACTTGAATCTGCTAAAGAGCTTCATTGGCCTCTGAAGAGCATGGGAGCGTTTTAGAATTTAGCAGAGATTCAAACGAAGTAGTTAGAATTCTATCAAAAATATCTAGTGCTTAGTTTCTGGCTGGTAGAACAGATGCTATGCACGTTTGATACCGGTGCTGCCAGGGTAATGAATTGATAGTGTGAGCGTGAAAGCACAGGCACCTGGTAGCGGCTGTCCAAGCAGCGCCGTGCTGAAAAATGCAGATTTTATGTTCTGCTGCATATGGGATTCATCGGGCATTTACGTCACGGCAGCTTAGCTCAGGCTTGTTCAGGAGAGCGGAGCAAGCCTGTGGCAGAGCCCAGCCTCTTGTCTCTGCTGCTGCTGCTCTTTCGCATTGCTTTTGGAAAGGCTGAGGAGCTCAGCTGGTGTACGGGCTACTCTCTGCAGTCTGCCGTGCTGCAGTAATTTTCTCTGCTTTTGCATAGTTGGTGTTCCCTCGGTGGCAGGAAGATTTTTCTATCCACTGCTAGTAGCAGCGCGGCTGTAAATTGTGACCGAGGTTACTGTATGAGCTGCAGTTAGCTCTAATTAAGTCGCTGATATTGGCGCCTTGTTCTCAAAGTTTCGGTGAATCATTTCACCTCGGCTTAAACAAAGTCTTGGGCGCGTTAACAGCCAGTACCCGCTCACTTGAAATAACCACCTAGTGATAGCGGTTTGCGTTAGTGCGAAGTAATGGCTTGGAGAACAGTTACAGGTATCTGCAGCTGATGCAGAGGAAAATACGGTGTAATTTACCTTTATTCATAACACTCTGTATTTCTTCCTTCAAACCATTATGTGTAGTTTAGCAGCTAACCTCATTAAATGAATGATTTAATTATAGGGCCTCTGCATGATGATATAACATGATGTTGTAACAGTAGGATTTTTATAGAACTCTGAAGCTTAGCACGCAGAATCACATGTCAGGAATACAATTATGAGAAAAACAACAATGAAAACGTTTTGCCTAATTCTTTTGTGTGATTCTGTAGTATCACAGTTAGGAGCAGATCGGACGGCCGCGATGTACTTTATTCCCAAAACAGAAAAGAGGATCTTGCAGTAATCGCAGGTCTGAGAGACGAGGTGCTGGTTGTGTCCTTCTCTTTGCTGTCTTTCTCTTTGTCCTTCCTTAGTGACAGGTGTAAAATGTTCAGCCGGACGAAGCGTTCTGTTATCCGTAGGTTCCTGACCCGTTGCTACGTAATAGTGACACAGAGGGCATAAAGCGGGTAAGCCAGTAAGATGAGCTGAGGCTGTCGCGCTGTGTGTTTTCTGGATGCCGCGGAAGGAGGAGCTGAAAGGCGTTAACTGTGCTTGGAGAAGAGGAGGCAGAGTAGTGCCGTACTGCCCTTCACCTGCTTTGGTGGGAAGGGGGGACGCGCTCTCCCCACCGAGAATGACAGTTTGAACTGCTCACGTCTGGGATGATCACGATAACCTCGTACACCGATGCAACTGTTCAGCGTCGGGTCGGTGGCCTAACACACGGCGGTACCACTGCCCTGTTCACCAGACACCAGGTGCACGTTTTATTCCAGTGTATAGGGATTTAATTTCCTGTTTATTTAAAAAACAAATATAATCTCCCGGTCGTATTCCTCTCGCACTTCCAGTCTTTCCACCGGAGGCTGCCTTTCGGATTGTTTTATTATACATTAAAGCTAACAGTACCCCTAGGGTCTAATTTCTAGAATCATTCAGGGAATAGGCAGTCCTGCAACCCTGACAGCTAGTACGAGCTCAAGCTTCATGCTTTAGCAAGGCACTTAGGAAAGATATTTTCCCCCTACATCAAACTTGACTTCTGGATGTAGAATTTCTAGGACGACAGTGAGAAAGCTGTTCTCTTGTCAGGAACGGCTACTGGCTGCAGCTGGAGATAAGATACTGATAGGGATGAATGGATTTCAGAGGTAGCAGAGAGAATTCTCTCCGATTACTGACTGCCTGGGTCCTCACGCATATGCTCGAGATGATGCTTGTCACCAAATTTGAGATCTAGAAGGAATGTTCCCCACCTTAGGTGATAAAGGACCTTAAAAATCTTTTTGCTTTTCTTCGCAGCGTGGAGTACAACATGGGAAGAGGCGCTCTCCTTCCTGCGAAGGAGAAGGGAAGGGGGGATGCCAGTCTGTAACTGAAAAGCAATATTAGCATGTGTTTTATAGTATTGCAGCATGACCCACACCTCGCAGAGAATGAGTCTTCTCATCTGCAAAGGCACGCGATCTACGCGCTTTATTCCTCCTCCTGTTACTCTTAACACTGTGCGTAGATCGCATAAACAGGTACAAGGTTCCTTCCTTTGTACCCAACTACCAGCCCACACATACTTCAAACATTCAGCTCTGCATCGAGTGGTGTTCTTTCTTTTATTGATTTGACCCTTCAAAGTTGTGTTAGAGTCGGGTGGATCGTGTGAGTCTGCGTGGGATGTATCTCCAGCACAGTTGTGGTTTTGTGTGCCCTGTGGGAGTGTGTGTGCATGTGCATGTCTGTACGAAGTATTACAAATGTTAGGATTCATTAAGAAAGGTAGCAATTAAAAAAAAAAAAAAGTCATAAACCAGCTATCGCAAAGGTGTCTTTAGGAACAGATTCTTACCTCCTGTCTGTCGGGAATGCATACAGTATTCTCCTCTGATGTCAGGATCTCCCCCTATTTTCACTTTTGAAGGCAGGTATTTTAACTTGAAGACAGTAAAATCTGGCTTACTTTTCATTTGTTATTTATTGAAAATCTTCGTGTCTGTAACTTTGTCTTGCTTATGTATGCATTTACATCTTTTAGGACTGGAACATATTTCTTTCACTAGAAACAGTGCTTGGCAAACAATGGTGAGCTTTAATAATTCAAGGAATAAGCTAATTCTGGAATTTGAGCCTGAAATTACTTGAAACTGTAGTTCAGGTTCCTCGCTAACATAAATTTCTGACATTAACCATTGATCACGGGTTTACCTGCATGACGGTGATCCCTCCTAAATATAAGGACAGGAGCGGACAGAAAGAACATACTGAAAACTGGACCGTAGGCAGTGCCGCCTTCTGGGATTGCTTGTGGGATTTCTCCTTTCTGTAGTAATGAGACTGGAACTCTTTGGCAGCGTCTCTTTGATAGGAGATTGATACGTTTTTGTCAATAATGCTGTAGAATGCCACCGTTATTTTTGCCAGCAATGCACACAGACTTTTACAAAGCTGAGTTGTTAAATTTATCATGGTCAGGAAATCTAGATTTCTCGCGGTATTTTTTTGCCCCCGGAAATGAATTAATGAAAGCGCTAGTAAGAATGATGATTCCCGATGGGAAAAATTGCTGAGTTGTAGGGCACTTACAGATTAGGTAAATTCTAGCTAATCTGTGCTACTTAATACATCCGTAAGGTACATCGCTTCAAAACATTAACTACTCAGGAGGCATGTATTTTCATCTATTTTGCTAATTTATTGCATTTTATACCTGTTGTTTTTATTTTATTTAACAGTAGAAAGAAACCAATTTAAACGAATCAGTTTGGAACATACTTCCCTGAAGAAAAACCTTCAAATTTCTAAGAAATTTTTTTAAAAGCTCTTTCAAAACCCCGTATATCTCAGTACTGGATAGAGGGATAAATCTGCACTGGCATCTGAACAGAGCCATTTATGGCTACGACCTTTACAACTGTTCTCTGGCACCCACGCTGCCTCCCAAAAGTACATCATTAACATTGTTTGTGTGCTCAAAGATTTTATAAGTCCTTGCTGCTTGTAATTAAATTATTGTTGTTTTTCTTTTGGCCTTCTCTCTTTCTTCCTTCACATCTACTTGACCCTCATACAGCTCTCACACAGGCGGGTGACGTGGAGAGGTTATGTTCCACCCACTGCTCCTCCTCTTCCATTGCTTCTTCATCTCAGTGGTCATCACCCTTGCCGTGCCCCACCGGCCGCTCCTGCTGCCAGTGCCTGCTGAGGATTCTGATCACACTCTACCTCTTCATCTTTGTTTGTTCATATGTTGTGTTTCTTTCCATCAATTCAGCGGGCAAGTCCACGAAAAATGCAAACTCGGAGAGTCATTCGCTTGAGTCTGAGCTCTCCCACTCCACTCCTTTCTCTGTACTGTGTAAGTTGAGAGACTCATCTGTTCAGATGATCTCTTTTGTCTCTCCTCCTCTTTCCTCCCCACCATCTGCCAGTAGCACAAAAAAGGTCAATACTGTGATCTGCCTGATCTAGGAAGGACCTTTTCTTAGGGTTTACAAAGGCATGGAGTATATTTTTTTTAGATTAGATTAATTTCTTGGCCAGGCTTTATTAATTGTAAAACTATTATCATCAGCTGTAACAGCAGCATAGATAGGTATGTGTTTCAGAACGTTGTATCTTGCAGGGGTAATCTTTGCAGTAGTTTTCAACTTAGAGATAGATCTCGCCCTCACCTCCGGCTTGGATCCTGGGTAGGGTCTCCAGATTAATTACCTGTTAAGTTTATGTATGTCACCAAGTTACGTTCTTTAGCATCACCATTGATAAACCAACCTTAAAGCTGCTGTGACAGCCTTGAGGTTGCAGCATTGATTCATGACAACTGAAAAGTTTCATGCTTTGCTTAGGAGGAGATCTGTGAAGATTAGTGACCAATTAACCGTAAAGGAACTCTTTAGGGTGAGGAGAGTATGTTTGAGCAGTTTAAATATGAGAGGAAAAGAGCACTGTGTCGGTAGCTTGTATACTGGTAGAACATAGAAGGCCTGGGTAGATGCATTTCTTGTGTATAAATCAACTCAGAAATTCTTTAGAATGGAAGAACCTTGCGAGTTGAAACGGGGAACGACTTCCTAGGAATGCAGGCTGTCGTGGTTTAATCTCAGTTGGCAACTAAGCACCACGCAGCCGCTCGCTCACTCCCCCCCCGGTGGGAGGGGGGAGAGAATCGGAAGGGTAAAAGTGAGAAAAACTCGTGGGTTGAGATAAAGACAGTTTAATAGGTAAAGCAAAAGCCGTGCGTGCAAGCAAAGCAAAACAAGGAATTCCTTCACTGCTTCCCATGGGCAGGCAGGTGTTCAGCCATCTCCAGGAAAGCAGGGCTCCATCACGTGTAACGGTGACTTGGGAAGACAAACACCATCACTCCAAACGTCCCCCCCTTCCGTCTTCTTCCCCCAGCTTTATGTACTGAGCATGACGTCCCATGGTATGGAATGTCCCTCTGGCCAGTTGGGGTCAGCTGTCCTGGCTGTGCCCCCTCCCAGCTCCTTGTGCACCCCCAGCCTGCTCAGTCGGTAGAGCACGGGAAGCTGAAAAGTCCTTGACTAGTGTAAGCACTGCTCAACAACAACTAAAACATCGGTGTGTTATCAACATTGTTCTCACCCTAAATTCAAAACCCAGCACTGTACCAGCTACTAGGAAGGAAATTAACTCTATCCCTGCCGAAACCAGGACACAGGCTCTGCTTGCCAGATTCCGATCGTGCATCCTGTGTGTGTTAGGGTAGTTGCAGCGGTACTAAGAATGGGCATTTGCACTGGTGAGGGTGAGATGCAGATGGGCCCTTGGAAACACAGGCTGGGTGTAATTGGCCTGAGCCTTATTTTAAATTGGAGTGGAATTCTTGCTAGGTGCAACTAATGCAGGTGAGAGGGGAATCGGTCCCCGAGATGGTGGGCTGTCTCTGGTCACGACCGTTGACAGGTAATGTTGAAAGATTAACTTCATTCTGATGGAGGAGCAGGATAGTATATATCAATATATAGATGACTATATATCAAACCAGAACTACAAATACCGACAGCGCAAACTGCACAGACCTTAAAGAAAAGAGGAGTTTATAGGAAGGACGTGGACCTGTATAACGTTCAAAGCTATCAGTAACACGTGCCATACGGCTTTTATTCCATCCGCAGTATATGTCCCCAGAAAATCTATTATGTACCCGACGTTTTCGGATTTGAATGCTAGCAGCCTCACATTTCCTGCTTCATTGGGTAGTTAATAGCGCTAAGACCACTGTTAATGTTTAATCGTAGATGGTCATGACTAATTTTGTTACCAAATTTAGGAACAGAGGCACCTCAGGTAATACCACTATCCTTGAAAAAAGCAGATTATTTTAGTTTCCCTGAAAGTGTGTGGTGCAGAAACGGCATGGTATGTCTGTACAGTGACACTTTCTTAAAGTGAACAATCTCGTATTTATTCTGTTCATTCTGTGACTTCAGGAACAAGCACGCTTCTTTGCCACTTCGTTCCACAAAATAAACTTCTCAAAAACCCTATAAAAAAAGTGCAGGTAGAACTCAGTTGAAGGAATGCAACAACGACCGAATTAAACAACCATCTGCTGTGAGGCAGGAAAAGTATTAGGTGAAAGTATTCTGGTAAAGCTACTTGGCGGAGACATGATGGTACTACTGCCTCTGGTAGTTAGCCTACCAAGTCAGTTTTGTTTAAATGGTTTACAGATTAGAAATTCAGAGTTTGCCAAAAAACTAGCAGGCCAAACAGCAGAAGTTAACCCAGTATCTGAATATGCACCAGACTTGCTTGTATTTTTTTTATTCTGATGCTTCAAAATAACTTCATCCCAATAACGGGAATATTTAATTTTGTTAAATAACTAAGTTTAGTGACCAAAGAATCCGTAAAGTCCCCGTAACCTCACCCGTCCTCAACTTAGTTTTTAAAATGTGCGATTCTGGTGTAATACGATTTTAGAAATGGCCGTGATACGCTGTGTTTTCTGTAGCTGTACCTTTAACAGGAATCAGCAGTCCCGTGGCCTGAGAAAATTCAGCAAACCAAAAGTAGTTATTGTCTGCCGAGGAGTCGATTAATCCAAGGACAAGTAAAAAGAACTTAAGTGCTGAGAGAAGACATTGGGAACACGATAGGCTATTAGGGTAAAAACCACTGGTGTGGCTAATGGAAAACGTGTTTGCGCTAACGTCGTTTTGAAGCGGAGTTTTGTTGGGATAGCTCTAACGATCCGTTTCAGAATACTGATACAGACGATAGAGGTCTCTGCAATATTGCTATAAAGAGGCTACGGGGGTTGTGTGCGTCGGGCAGACCCACGTGCACCAGAGAAAAGGTAACTCCTACAAAGAGCTATAGTAAGGAATAATTTTCACTAGCAGTGAGCAATGTGAAAAAGATCAGTGAAAGTTAATACTGCTGAGACTTTTTTGGTAAACTACATGGGAGTTGCTGGGCTTGCCGGAGGCAACGTTATAGGCTCAAGTGACTATGATGTTTACGTTACGTCACAGGAGAGTGCAAGTCAGTGTTTTTGAAGTGCAAATTTGAGAATTTGGAGGACAAAAATTACCCCGTGACGTCAGACTGCAAAGTTTAGGATGGGAGGTGGTGGTCAGAGGCACGTGCAGTTTCTTTATGTCGGAAGTGTCTGGGAAGTGAAAAGGGCTCCAGAGATTAGCTGGATGAATACCCGTTACCTGACAGCTATTTCATGACAGCACAGTGGTAAGAAGGTGGGAACCCAAACAGTCTACAGTGTTAGCTCTGTGTAGTATGGAACTGGATTTGCTGTTTGTTATTAAGTAGCAATTATTATAATTATTGGTATACATTATAATTATAAACAAGAAAAACGCTGATTTCTTAGCTGGTAAACTTGTTAGGTTTTAGTCTGCTGTCACAGACATGGGAAAAAGATGTAAATGTGGCGTGTTGAGAAAAGACAAGTTGAGGCAGGGTTATCATATAGTTAAAGTCAGTCCTGGAGAATAAAACATCTCCATGCCAGCCCTAGGTGCTTGAGGTATTGAGGAATATATTTTTAAAGGTAACGCAGTTTTCCTATGAGTAAAATAGGCAAACACCACATTTCTTAGAATTATTGTTTGGGGATTATTATCATCATCATTATTATTATTTTTTATTATTATTTTTTATTATTATTATTATTATTATTATTCTCTCAATACATCTCATTGCTTTTTAAAGCTTATTTAAAAGGAAGGAGATATAGAATTGAGGGTTATTAGTGATTTTTCCATTGTAAAACACCCGTGGACAACAACAAGATTTCTCTGAATTGGTAGAGTGATTCGGTAGGAGCACAGTTTAAATAAAAATGTGCACAAAGCTCGTTAATGTCTCAGTTATCAAGACTTTAAACATCCTTTCTTGAGAGAGCAGCCAGATTCCATGGTTCGTGTAACATGTTGAGAAACCGTAGCGCAGTGTCTTGTAAGTGCAGTGATCATGGTACAGCTTTGTTCCGAGACCGTAGGTGATTTGTCGTTAAAAAATAAACATTTGCCAACATTTGCCGCACAGTATAAATATTAGTATCGTTGTATGGTAGCTCCAAGGAGAGAGCACCTTTAGAAATAACTACTTTCATATAAATAAAAAGAAACTATGTGGGGCATATGACAAGTTGCTTAACATCACATTATGATAAGGGTTTAAATAGGAGGTGCATTCATTTTCTTTGATCTTTTTTTACCAGTATAGGGTGGAAAAGTGCTGGGAAAATTTTTCAGATATTTGCCTACAGATCTAATGAATTAAATTTTTTCATTAGGGAAGTAGTAGGCTTACATGTTTTCAGAAAGGTGAAAGGCAGTCGATAGCCAGGAAAAAAATGCTGCTAACAGTCCACCCATATCATAATTTGATGAATCAGAGTGAATCTTTGGAATCAGCAGACGCTAGGAAAGAGGTGTTACATCTAAGATGACAACTCTCACGTCTTAGTTCATATCAAAGTTGAAGGTTAAGCGGTGGGGTGAGAGAGAAGCTCTGATCTTACGTATGCTAAATTTTGGTAAGCTTCTTGAATGAGAAGTCCTCTGGAGCATGCCTTGTCATCTGAGGGTCTAGGCAATTTTATGTAGATCTAAGATTCAGTCCAGTCATTTATTCATGCGGCACCTTCTTTTATTTTCTTCACAGAAATTACTTTCTTGGAATATTTGTGGAATAAATTGTAAGAGAAATTACCAGCAGAGAATTTTCAAATACTGGTGTGAAGAGAATGGTTTTGAAAAACATTTTGTGACATTTGCTGCACTCGTCTGCTTCTGGGGCAGCAGTCCATGCTGTAAAGTTTGAATGACATCTGGTACAGCCACGTAGCCAGAGTTCATCATACAACACAGGATACGATTTCCAGTCTCTTCCTCTTTCTTTTCAAACTTTGGTTAGTTTCAGAGTATAGAAATAACGTTAGTGGCCGTATGCTTTCCATCTACTTGCTATTTGCTGGGACGATGCTGAGATTAGAAATGAAGCTAGGTTCCCCCATACTGTGCCGTTCCATTTTAGCAGACCAGTGTCACCTTGATAAGGACGGTACTGTTTTAAAATGATAGCACAATGGGTAGGATTTGTCTCCCCAGGTTTAGACACCCTCCACAACGTAGATATCTATATTTGAGCTAGTTGTCTAGACCTCCTTTAGTCAACGCAAATAGGTCGGATGAGTCACGCTTGTCTTAAATATCTATTTTAGGATATGATGAATCGTGCTCTGAAAGTGCTTGTTTCTCTCCAGTGACTGTAAGGGAGGGGAGTTGAGAGAACAAACTCGCTTGTCTGTCCTTACACATGTCCAAAACGTTGTGAGATTAATCCAGTCTGATGTGTACCAAGATACGTAGTTAAGAGTACCGAGTTAGAAAGTTCTAAGGGTTTTTTCCTTGAGAAACAGCTTGTGAGCAAGTAAGAAGCAGAATCGTTTTAATCATCTTCGGGTTCATGTGCTGATCTGTAAACAGGCTACCTCATTCTTCTGGAAAGACACTTTACTGCTTAGCAGGGATTTCATCGCTCTCTGTTTCAAAGCAAACAGCAGTAAGGGGTATGCGGTTCCCCGATTTGGGTGTTATTTGAAAGGTGAAGGTGGTTGGTCTCTGCTATGGATTTCACAGGCCCCGTTGCAAGTACTGTCTGCCCTGTGCTTATTTGGTAAGCTATTGTCTGAAAGACCAAAAATACTGGTTTTATACTTTGCTGGTATGATGGCTGTTCCTAGGGTTATTTTGTGATAAAAGAAATATGTCAAAGAACAATAAAAAAGTCTATTCCCACATCTGTAAGATCGGTGGGGGTAATTAATAACCATTCCAGTATAGTAATTACATAATGTATTGATAACAGTAGAAAGATCCTCCAATATCTGAATGAAGCATAAGGTGTTTTAAATTATTAGTTTCAGAACAAAAATACCGGTGTCAGTTTTGAAAAAATTCACAAGTAACGTGGTGGTCAATCAGTTACCAAGGATCCTTTTTTGCGTGTCACAAAACATGAAGTTTCTGGTACGTGTGTTTCTGAAGACTTCATTTTCGCATATCTACAGCTCATTTTTATCCTGCACCTTCTTTCTGCAATTAAAATACCAAAACATCCGTCATTTCTGTGTGATTCTTGTAGATTGAGTTTACAAATGCTGCTTGGGGCTACAGGAGGGGAAGAAAAGCCCCGTAGTTCCCTCCTAGAAGAATAGGTTTTGCTGTTGTTTTGTACTTTTTTTTTCCCTGTGATACTTGATTTCACTAGCTGTGAGACTGCACCTTGTAGGTTTAAGGCATTTATAGTGTTAGATGCTTTTTGGGTAAATGGTGTTCTTATTTTGTGTTCTTTAGATATTAGTGTTAATGGTGTTCTTTGATTAGGAAAGATTATCCCCACCCTGTAGCTTCGTGGGGAAAAAAGGTGGTGAAATAGAGCTAGAAGTTAGTAACATTTAAAGTTAACATGTGTACTACGGCAGTGCTGCAGAAATAATTTTAGCCAGTGTTAGAAAACGTTCTGTTTTGTTCTTTTCTTCTTATTTGGTCTTTTTATAGCTCTTCTGCATAATATTTTTGCTTGAACTGCCTTTGTATTAGTCATACACCCACTCACTTGCCAAAGCAGGGGTTGTATTTTTTTGAACTGATAATATCTTATTACCTTAACTCACTGTCCCTACGGGGTAAAGGTTATATTTAGAGAGTAGGTCCATGGTCTTTTCTTTAATGGATTTATTTCACCTGTGTTCTGAGCAAAGAATGTAAAAGCTACCATCTTTTCCACAGAAGTTTGCCATTTTACGGTAGCTTTTTGCTAGGCTATCTGCAGGCTTTTTCATTATTAGTTTTTCAAGAAAATGGCTCGGCACCTTTGACTTCTTTTAACAATGTTCTTCCCTCACACCTCAGCTGTTTTAAAAACACCGAATGTATTTTTGCTAAGTAATCCTTTGCTTACAGAGATTATGTAATTTTACGCCATGGAAAGCCATTGCCGTATTCTACGACAGTATAGATGGGTTAGGCTTTAATTTTTCAACTGGCTCTTACCACACCCGTTAGAAAAAGTAGCTGAACCAGTTTTATCAGAATCCATTATAATTTTCGAGTTTTCCTCCGGTATCTTAGAGTATTTTTGTCATTTATCAGACAAACTCTTACATGCCATAAGACTAAATATAGTCCTTGCGCTCTGAACACGTAGTGATATTTTAAACGGCGAGAATAAGACAGCCGTAGTGCACGTAGCTCATAATGCCAAAGAAACTGGGCGGCTTGGTTCAGTCCGACCACCTCATCGCGCTGTGAGAGAGCAGACGGATCTCTGGCCGGCTTTAACCAAAGTTGAAGTACGTTATTTAGGAAGTTCTTACTGCACATCAAATAAAAAGTACAATAGCATAAAATTGCCCCTGTACGTCAAACAGCGTAATTCTCCGAGAATTCAATACAAGCAAAGTTTGTACTTTGTTTAAACTTTGTACAAAATTTACTACTGGATCAAAAAAAAAAAAAAAGAGTCAAATTAAAATGGTGATTGCAAGTGACAGTTATCTGGCAGATGGGAACTGGCCAGATGCCTCTTCCCTAATGCCTCGTGTGTTCGCTTGTTGTCCTTGTGTAGTTTGTAATGTGAATTTAGATGGAAAAAGAAATTGGAGGTTTGGAAGAGCCTATGTTAATGAACATTCGGTAATTTTCTTACTGCTTTAATAAGCGCCATTTATTTCGGTCAGGCGTTGTCTGCAATAGCAAGACCTTGTTCCTACCAATATCCATCTCGCCTTAGTTCATCTTCAGTGCCCTCCCCATTTCTTCCTTTGTGCTAAGGGAAAGCGCCAGTATTTGACGTCATTCACATGGCCACCAAGTCCTGGCTGCATTTTCCTTCTCGCTGCCTTCCAGTCTCCTTCCAGTTTTCTGCTTGTTGTATTCCAGTTCTTCCCTGTCTCCGTTCTCTTCCTTCCTCCCAGGCTAAACCTCTGCTTCCTAGACAGTCCGTTTATAGGCTGAAATACTTTTGGTCTGTATTTGTACTCCGTCTCCCTGCACCCACACACATACCTCCACAGAAAGTCTAAAATGCTAAGATAAAAAAGATCCCCAGAAACAATTATCGGTAGGAGGTTTGCGTAAAACCACAGCGGCTACTGAGATTTTTAATTATTCTTTGATATCTGATGCTACTGAATATTTCATACTGCCTTGTTCTTGACCATTTTTTTCTTGCAATGTTCGCTCTTGCTCTCAAATGAGTCAGGGCTGAGGACAAGGTGGGGTTTTGCACACAGGATAAATCCTTTCTGGAACTCCAGCTTCTAAATTACGCTTCACCTCCGTCATGGGCTCTCAGTCACTTTCTGCCAATGTGGTTGCATATCAGCTCACTAAGTAGGAAGAAATCTAATTTTCTAATATGTGTGTAATTATTTGTCTGTTAGTGAAGGGGAAGAGTAGCATAGTTGCTTTCATATACAGTTTCACGTGGTGCTTGTAATTTTGTAGAAAAATTGAGAAATGAGTTGGAAGGCAGATGATTTGGCAACATCTTTCTGTTCCTGACGGTCCGCATCGTGAGCTGCGAAGTCTTTCCACAAGTACTAGAAGAACTGACGCTAGCGCTGGACTTGGACGGTGATTGATTTGAGCCGGTGATACTGCCTTAATCTCCTTTACTTACTTTGCTGGCCCGTAGAGCTTCCTGATGGATGTGCTTTATATTCCATGGACAGGTCAGCAGACGCGGCTCTACTAGATGTTAGCACTGCCCAGAGAAACTTTGCTGGAACCATATTCTGTAATATTAGGTGGCTCCTATCAGAAAGCTTCATGAACACGTGCGTTCCACTGCAAATTCATTTTGGAAGAAAAAACAGGAAAAAGAGCAATTTGGCAATACGGTTCAGTTTCTCCCTCGGGGGGTTGATGTTGAGTTATATCTTGTAATGTAGTACAACATCAAAGGTATGATTGAAGTGCAACATTTTGATTGACCCACAACAATTTTTTTTAAATGTATGTAAGCAAAAATTTCCGGTCTCATTCAGACTGAAATCAAGTCTCAAAATCTCACAAGATTCACGGAGAGAAACTTCTGTCATTCACATTCCTTTAACTTTAACTGGAAGGCACGAACAGATGCCAGTGAGTCAGGTTACCATCCAACTAAATTGAGCTGTTGCACACCATTCATTTAAAACAACACAAAACACCTTAATAAGCCTCTGGGCTCGGATCACAGAATGTCGTGTGGCAGAATATATTCAGATGTTCACTGCTGTTCGCTGCTCCCTGTCGGAGCATGTATAACGTGTGAGTTAAGCGTGGGCTTCTCATGGTAAAACTTTGAAAAGAAAGGACTGATGTTAGTGAAAAAGGGAATATTGCCAATTGTCTCTAGCCAAGTGAAAGTAAGATTACGTGTCCATGTGGTTTTATGTCTCTTGCGTGTGGAAACTACAGTACTTTTGTAGACGTTTTCATTGCTTACGTTAACAGTTATCCAATAACATGATCTCATGATTATGTAGCAGCTCATCGGAGGTTTTTACCTCGCTTTCCACTGTCTGATTTAATAGTCTGTGATTTCCTAGTCTCTGACTGGAATGTGTTACCGGGTTATTTAATCAAATCCTTTAGTTTAGTTATATGTATAGGAGATGTAGCGTGCAAAACTTGTGATTTCCTCACTGCATGAAGCCTGCATATTCTGGGTTTCTTTTTGCCAGCCTTTTCTAACACTGCACCATTATTTCTTACTCAACCATCCTACCGCTTGGCTTGTGCGGACAGTGCCATACAATGTCCACAGTTTGGTCTATGTTGTTTAAACACATGACAATGGAGCCATTGCTGATCTGCAGTCAAAACGTCTCTTCATTGCAATTCTTTGTTCTTTCCACAGTCTTCATGGAAAATAAGGCAATTCGTACTTGACATATTCTTACCCACCATGCTATCTAGTAGTCAAGAACTACTCACAGAAAGCCTTGCTAGACCTTTATATCCACTTTTTTCTCCCATCGCTTCTTTCCTCGCTGGTTTCTTTTTGGTGCTTTTTATCTGAATACATTGGGTTTGCACTTACTGAAAGAGATGGTGGAGCATAAATGAAAAGGTTCTTTAACGCCACGATGCCAGTTCTTGCAGCACAGCATTGGAGACTTGCATTCTGCCTATGCTCCCCAGCGTTTTCTTTTTGAAGAAGAATGTGAGCTCTCTCAGTACTTCGGTTTAAACATTCCAAGCGTATTTGCGTGTGTGTTAATAGTCTCGTTCACGTGTAGGAGTGTGCAGGAGAATTACAACTATTGCTTCCAAAGAGAGCTGCTGCAGCCTAGTGGCTTGCATTTCTTTTTATTTCAAGCTTGGTCTTCCAAATCGATTTTCTGAGGTTTAATAAGGAGTTGAATGTAAGTTAAATCCTTGCAAATGTACCGGTAAAATCTGTCTCACTTACCCGTTTAGCGTTAAACTCACAAAAACCTGTCTTTGAGAGCAGTGCCTCTCTGGTTGAACTTCATCGCTATGAGGTTGAACTTTACCAAATGATGAATATACAGGGCAAAAATATAAACCTCTGTTCCTCAAAAAACAAGTTTTTAAAAGTACAAGTCAGTTTTCAAAGTCAGATTTTCCATCTCGATAAAGTCTCTTAAACTTTGCCCTCCTAGAGTAACTGGTATTAGTAATAACCATACCACTGTGCAGGAATTTGTTTACTCCGCACTGTTTCAGTGGAACTCCTGTCAACATTAACAAATACTGAACTGCGGGCTTATTTCTTGGCTGATGGGTAAAGGAGAAGCTGTTTCACATACTTTTGCCTTTGAGGCGTATGCAAACACCGCTTGAGTTCGAATATTCTTACTAGAAATACGTATCCTGCTTGTTGTTTTTAATGTAGTATTCTTCTGTTGCTATTTAGCATTTATTATAATTAGTTAGTAGATGTACCGTAATATCGCCGAATGCTCTAAGTGAGGTTTATTGTAATGCAGAGGCGGTAAGCATTTTACAAGCAAAAGATAGGCACAATCACAGAAGTCAGAGCCGAAAGACACCGTGTTGTAATTAGACCCGCGTGGATGTGTATGCGTTATATGTGATCTGCGAGCTTTGCACCAGACGCTCTTGATTATAGGCTTAGGGCCTAAATTCCTCTTTACTTAAATGTACGCATTTGGCCAAAGCGAACACCAAGTGTTACACAGATGCCTGAAAATCAGCATTAGACACTGAAAAGGTAAAGGCCCCGCGTGTATATGAAACGTTAGAGCGTTGCTTGTAAAACGATAATCAGTTTCCTTTAATTTGAAGTTAAGAGTTGGGGTTTGGGTTTGGGTTTGTTTTGCTCTTTAGACAGCAGATCCTTCAGTGAAGGAAAGACGGTTAGAAGCATGATAGGAAAGTGGATTGATCTTGACCTGTGTTTAATTTCCTCATGAATACAGGAGTGCACTGAAGCCAAAACAGTGTAAAGCAGCAATATAACATCATGTCCTTTGGTCATAGAAAAGGAAGAGAAATGGCTGTTGCGCCAGCTGAGGAATGACAGAATGCCTTTGTTACGGCTGTTCTTCTGACAGCCTTTCAGCTGTCACCTTCCACTTCGCCTTCCATTTTAAGAGTCGTATTTGTATCTCTCTCTAGCTCGTAAGCAGGAGATTATCAAGGTGACTGAGCAGTTGATTGAAGCTATCAACAACGGGGACTTTGAAGCTTACACGTAAGTTTTCTCGTTTAGGAGGGAGTGAGGAGAGCTGATGTGTTTGCCGCTGTGTATGTAAATACGCTTATTTATATATGGGCCTGTGCGTTTGTATTTTATGTATTGCTGAAGTTCATTCTCAGATGCCCCCGAGAAACACAAGACGTGTTCGTTGCTGCTTTGCCCCGGCGTTACAGGAGCCTGGTTGCCAGTCTCAGAGGAGCTGCTGGTGTAAATCCAGTGTGCTGCTCTGCCGAGACAGGATCATAATCCTGACGCAAAATACGCAGTGATCCATTTCGGTGTACAAAAGTAGTGTCATGTTTGTGATTTAGAATCCAGAAAACACAGTAGAAGCCTCTTTTAGCAGAAAATTTTTATTGTCTGTAGAGATTGATATTAGCTAGAATCCCATTGGTACTTCAGAGTGTGAAAGACCACGTGGAATTCAGGTTCCACCAGCCTCTACTGAGCACTGTGCAAGAATTTGCTGGGGGAAGGTGGACCCATTTCTCTCTCGGCTTTTCTCTGCAAAGACACGATGCCATCACTGCTGCTCTTCTCTTCCTACCTCAAAAAAAAAGTTTTAAAAAGTAGAGGAGAGCCCTTCTCGGCATTTCTTTTGGTCTCCTGTGTTTCTCTGGGTGGATTCTATCCTGTTGAGGCACAAGCCTCACAGTTCAACAGTGACACTGCTCATCCTGTTTAAAGACTTGCCAGCACTAAACTTTGGTTTGGTATGATCGTGTTAAAACCTTTGTTGTACAAATGTCAAGTGGAAACTTATTCCGGATTCTTACCTAAATTTTGTCAGTTTAAAAAAAAAAAAAAAAAAGAAATCTTGCTTAAATAATGATGTGAGACGTTAAAAAGATATCCTTTGGATTGCACAGAAGCAGCTTTCAGAGTCACAAGTAAAAATTCCTACTTGTAATACCATTGACTTGTGGGGCCTTCTTTGGCAGTCTCTTTTTTTTGTCAAAAGATGATTTATATGAAATCTAGTCCACCTAAGGTAAGCTGCCAAATCTACTAATTTAGGTGAAACCAGAATCCCATTACTTCTCCCCATTTAAGTGCTGTTCTTTTCCAGTGCGATGGCACGGGTGAGTACATGTCCGATGGGAATAAAGGAAACATTTAAAAAGAATCTCTCCGAAGTTGTGTTACGTAACTGCATGTGTTTATTACAGAATTTCTTCTTTTCCACAGAAAAATCTGTGATCCAGGCCTTACGTCTTTTGAACCTGAAGCTTTGGGGAATCTGGTAGAAGGGATGGACTTCCACCGGTTTTACTTTGAAAATGGTAAACACTCCTTTTTCATCTCCGTGAATCTTCATCTGTTCCTTGTGACTGTGTTTCTCTGGTCTAATTAGCATTTTGGTTTGGGAGTTAATTGATTTGGGCAGGGGAAGGGAGTATTTTTTTTTTTTCAGAGTTCTGCTATATGTGTTTTTCTGTCTGTTTCTGCTGCGCTCATCCACACATCACAGGGCTCCTTGGATAGCGGAGGAAAGTTTCAGGGGTTTGGAAAGAGAAGGGCAAGATGTAGAAAAGAAAAAACAAAAAACCAGAGATGAGTAATTCTCACACTTTTTTTTTTTTTCCTTCCATTGGGGAAAAGTGAAAATCATGCTGTGAGTATACTTAAAAGAAAGGTCACTAAATCGTGTGATTACAGTGGTTGCAACTAACAGTCAGCGCTTCCAGTGAGTATGTGATGCATTGGGGAAGACACTGTAGTCACTCAGTCTGTGCTGCTGAGGATCTGATCAGCTGTCTTTTTTGTATTTGGGGAGGGGTGGGTGTGTGTATATATATGAAAACGTCAATGTATATAAAAAAAACCCATATATATATACACACAATCATGTCAGCTATAAGAAAGAAAAATTACCCATAGAATGGATTTAATAAAGTTTTGGAGGATCATGTAATGTAGGTAACCATTTTAGAGCAGACTTGACTCAAAAGGAAATAAATTGTTGTAAATGAAGATAGTGGCTTATCCAGTAATTTCTGAGAAATGTCTGAGCATAAAATGGGATTATCGTGCTCCTAAATTCTCTTCCATCTCCAAAACAGCATTTTCCATATTTTTCCTTAAACTGTTTCCTTTCGTTACAGCTGCTTCTTAGTTTTCATAGATATCAGCACTTAATAAAATATGTCACAAGAGTGAGTTAAAAACGGAATTATTTTAACTGAAAATATTGAGTACAAATGCCATTAGACATTAGACACAGCAGTGAAACTGAAGTATTGGGAAAACTCGATTGGGAAACTCACGATGGGTGGCCCCCACGTTATTTAATCCACGTATGTACATGGATTAAATAATATGTACTATTAAACATTTGATTGGCTTCCTTATAGGAAGGGGGAAAACATACTTTATGCTGCGACTGTGCTCATTTCTACAATGTACTTGAGCTAGGTGTCAGTCCTGATAACCAATAAACAATAATTATTACTTTGTTATCTGCTAAGCTTGAGATTCTTGTTTTGTAAAATGGGGTGAGATGAGTTATTTTGGCTTACAAGGAGAAAAATTAATCTGTCCTCTCTGTGTGTGTGTGTTTGTTTCCTAGCTTTATCCAAAAGTAATAAACCAATCCACACCATTATCCTCAATCCTCATGTCCACCTTGTGGGTGACGATGCTGCTTGCATTGCATACATACGGCTCACACAGTACATGGATGGAAGCGGGATGCCAAAGACTATGCAGTCAGAGGAAACGCGGGTCTGGCACCGTCGTGATGGGAAGTGGCAGAACGTTCACTTTCACCGTTCAGGCTCACCAACAGTACCTATCAAGTAAGAAACCCTTGAGACCACAAGCTTAAACTCTGTAGGTCAGACCAGATAGTCTCATAGCTGCTTTTGGCCTTAAAAACGACGAAACCGTCCTCTTGATAGTGTAATTTCTTGTGGTCATTTATGCGGTGTGTATTATATTCAGTAGTGTGCGTGTAGCATTGGTGCAGATATTTTTAAAATAATGCTTTTTTTGTTGTTGTTTTCAACCATGATGCCCACTAATCCAACTCGGTCCCTGAACTGACAGCTTGAAGAGCAGAAAAATGTTTTAATGTAGATAAGGCTTGATACAAGTCACACAAAATAGGATTGGACAACCTGAAATAGAATTTCAGGAAAACCTGAAAAAAAAAAAACAAAAAAGCAATAGGATACATGGAGCTGTTAGAGCTGACCGGAAAGTTTCAAGGAAAAAAGTATCGCTGTTCTGAAAAACTGAAGTTTGGGTAATATTTCTTGTGATTTCCAGCCACCTCTACTTACTCAGGCCTAGTTATGTTCCCTGCAAGTTGATTTTGAGCCAGTTTACGTATTTACTTTGTAAATTAAGTCATACAAGTACCTATCACATTCTGATCTCTTTTCCCGCGCTCTCTTTGCTTACCTGCCGAATAGCCGCTGTCTGATAGTTATGACATCTGTGTGGGCAAGCCTCAGATCTCTCCCGGCATCATTTTTCTCTTTCGTTCATTGGGGCATCTCCGCGTGCCCGCGCATACCCCCGGAGTCACGCCGTGACTCGACGCGCGCAAACCTGAATTCCTTGAGCCAGATTTTTCAGCGGGGTAAATTCCAGCACGCTTGTAGTTGCGATAACAAAGATAAAAGAGTCACGGCTTCCTCAAGAGGTTCTGCGCAAGTCCTTTGCTTTTCTTCTGCTTGCAGCCTTCGCTAATGCTGCTGCGTCCCTCAGAGCCCAGCCTCGCTGATCTCTGGCTTAGGTTAGGCTGCTTCCAGATTGGGCAGCACTGGTACAGGCCTTGGTTTGCCCCGGTGCAAGCCCTCTGGGTAGGATATAATTACATTTGCGTGAGGTGTCTTAATGTGGCGGGATTTCCTGGCGTGGATGATAAGAGCTTAGATTTCATCCTTCGAACTTCGTCACGTCCCGTATTCTACTCCTTGCAACACTATTCTCCCATATGAAATAATGCTCAATTAAGTAAGGAACATGATAGAAAGAAGTGTTAAACTTCAGCGGGGATGAATTTTTTATCTTTATTTAGGAAGAAAGTAATTCGATTACCTAGTGACAACCATCATGTTTTATTTAAAAATGTGAAACCAATGGGAGCAGGAGCCACGTCGTCCTTTGTTTTTCACATTCCAGCTGCACTGCCGGTGTTTAAACAGATAATATTGGAAGAGTAGTTACATTTTCTTGAAACGCAGTATTATGTAGATTTGGGGTGTTTGTTTTCATAAAGGAGTGTTTTGTCAAGGGATCTGACCTGGGTATGTGTAGAGCCAGAAAGCATAAGTGAAACAGGTTCACCTATCCCAGTGCACCCTGGATAAGCGTTTATAGCAGAATGACATGAATTGGACTAGAGAATTATTTAATCTTTTCCTTTGGCATTTTTTTTTCCCCTCTGTTTTTTGAGAAGGGCTGGGGGGGGGGGGGGTCAATTTTTTTTTAACTTAACCATATTTATAGGAAACAATCGTGAAGACAAAAGGTAATTCACGACACTTATACACCAAAACCAGAAGACAACGAAATAGCCATCTTATCACTATTTTCGTGGAAGATCGCAGAATTTGCCCAATAATTCCTGTAATAATTCTTTCAGTAATACTTTATTAGAGAGATACCGAGTAGCTTCTGCAGCTTCTTCTTTTGGAGGTACAGCGTTGTAACAGGAGCCTCAATACTTGGTTCACGTAACGTGTATACGTGTGATGGGCTGCTGTGCGCTGTGGCACGTACTGCTCCTACGAACACTGGCCAGAGGTAGCTTCTCTGGAATATAAACTAGCTGCCACAGAGCAACTCCTGGCCCTTCAGCGTGCACCTCTCAAGGGAATGCAGTCGTACGTGCAGACCCGAGATCTGCCCCTCGGAAGCAGCGCCGGTATTTAGGACTTGGGTAACGTCAGTTCTTTACGGCTGCTCGTGCTCTCTAATAAAGATAAGGCTTACCGGGACTGCTAAGGATGGAGGGAGAAGCAGCTGAGAGGTCATGTTTTTGAGACTGCCGGGTTGTGTCTGTGTCAGTGGGTGTTCTGAGCCTGTGGGGTCAGACAGAGGGGACGTCAGTATTGCGGGAGGGTATCCAAGCTGAAAAGGTCACAGAGGAGGGGTAGCGGCTCAAAGCCTTAGAGCACGGCCAAGGCTTAAGGAAAGATGCTCCGAGATTGCAACGTAGCCCTAGATATAGGTAGCCCCTGTGTTGCGCTGGCAACAGTATCACATAAATCCCTTACCTAACCCTCATCTTGAATTCAGAAGGGTTTTTTGGACTTGCTGATATCACTGTTCTAAAATATCTTTGGTCTGATGGTTAGAAACCTTACTTTCCAGTCCAAATTTTAGTCGTGTTCAATGTATCCTTGATGATTCTTATTTCATCGTTGTTCCCCTATACTGGGGATAGGTATGCAGACGTGAGCTGTTTTATATGAAGGCCGCTTAGATCACTTCCCACCTTCTGTTTTTGTAGGGTAAATTAACAGTGCTGACTTGGTTGGCTTTTTTTGATAGGATCTCCATTTTCCTGGCTACCTTAATAGCTCTTCACTGTCTTCTTTGGTTTGAGGTTTGTCTTTTCATTAGCTTGGGCCCTTCTGAAATACTGCGTGCGGTTGTGGTCAGGGCTTTATTTAACTTCACAATGTCTTTCTTTTCCCTGTGGAGGATGCCACACCTGCTATGTTCTGGCATGATTTTTGCACTTTTGTCAGCTAGATCACATCAGCAGATCATCTAAGACAGCCATGTATTTATCCTCAACTCTCATTTCCAACCAGTGAGCGTACAGAAGCTTGTGCTGAGCGTGCAGCTTTGTACTTCCTATTATTACGTGTAACATTTCTGGATTACCCAGCCCTCAAGGTTATTTGGTTCTTCTTGCACAACGCTCCTGCTTCCCTTTGTGTTTATAGTGCCTTCCACCTAAGTGTAAGTATACTACATGCGATCAGTCCTACTGCTTGTGCTCAGATCATTGGCAAAGGCTAGTGGGTCTCCTCTAGGCTGATAGTTCCCCTTTCAGCCCAAGCATTGTCATTTTTCTTTTAGTTATTTTACATATTCTTTCTTTAATCCCCATCTTCTCAAGTTTAACCGGTAGATTCCCATGTAGCGCCATGCCAGAACTCGCCTTCTGTAACCCAGCCTGACCATCTTTTAGACTGCCTTGAACTTCACCTTTAGTTCTCCCAGTCAGAGCAGCAGCGTACCAGCAACTCCATTTTGGAAAGCTACAGAAGAAATTTAATTAAAATATTGTTCTAGATTATCCTTCCTTTCTTTTCTCATATTTGAAATTTTTACAGTCTACAGCTATTTATTTATTACCAATACACAGTAGTTAATAACGGCACTTCCATAATAAAAAAGTATCTTACACGTAATGTCTGAAGAATAATTTCAAATCTAATAAACTTGTGAAAGCAATTATACCTGTGATCTGCTTTGCAAACGTAGCATCCTAGATTATGTCAAATCAGTTGCTGCGAGCACAGTAGCTTATTTGTTTTCAGGACTACAGTAAGGAGTGCACATAAATCTAAGGACAGAACTGAGCTCTTCGGTAGCTATAGGTGTATGGAAAGGTTTCCTTATGGCAGATAATTTATTTGGAAAAGAATACGAGCGCAAATGTATATTTAGTTTACAAAGAAATTTTATTTGCCGTTTTTGCTGCGAGTCAGACAAGACAAACTTTACTTTCTGTCTCGTCCATTATTTCTGAGTGATATGACTGATGGTAGGCAATCACTCTCTGTATTCCACGTTCTTAAGAACTTGAGCTAATGTGTTTCTGCCGAACAGTGTCTGCATCTACACCGAGAGCGGACCTGCACGATACGGGCAGTCAAAGGGCTATCGGACCTAAAACTGACTCCCAAACCTAAATTCAGACCTGAGGCTCCCAGGCTTATATCCCCTCACTTACCACACCTTACCCCTTCTTGTGCTTTCGTAAGCTGAATACCAAACAGCAGGAAGACTTAAGTAAAGCGTTTGTTCTGTGTTTGTACAGCGCCTAGCACAGCGGGATCCCAGTCATGACTTCGGCCCCTAGATGCTACGGTAATACAAATGATATTATAAGCCGAGTTAGTTAACGACTTGCTTACACGTTCCTTTCCTTTCGTTTTCTCTTTGCATACGGCTCTAGCATGTCTTGCATGTAAATGACATCTGATTCTTCCTTGTTACTCGGTTCAATTTTTGTATGGGAATCTCAGTCCGTGGCAGCGTCTGTAACGTACATGCTGAGGAAGTAAGTTAAACTCGGAGATTCACATCTGAATTCCGCCCTCCCTCCTTTAAGAAATCGGTTAAGGCACTTTGGCTTCCTGCCTCAGTTTCCTTTTTTATTTTAACAGCCTCTCTGGCACGTTGTAAAGATGGAAAATGTCTGTAAAGTGGTTTGAAAAATAAAAGAATGCTTTGCCTGAGCGTTTGGGGTTTTTTTTCCCCCCTTGGTTTTCTTCACAGTATTGTGTTAAATGATCTTGAGGGGTTTTTTTAATAGTATTAGCTAACACTGAAGCATGTATCGTTATCTGGTGGTGATGTTACTTCAGTAATGGCAATCTGTTTTTGTTTTTTTTTTTTCTCCTTCCTCCTAGCTAAAAATATCAGCGGTGCCGCTCTTGCATTTTCTGTACCCAACGCAGCTGGTTGATTACCATCCTGGCCATCCCGTCCTCTTCATGCATGTTTCTGAGTGCATGAAGTTGTGAAGGTTCTTCATGTAACACATTTGTGATGCACCATGTTGCTGTATATTCCATCTGTACACTGCTAACATTTCAATGAAGGTGATGTTCCATGCAAATAGAGAATAACAAGGCATAAAAGACAAAAAATGTATGTAGATACAGAATACATTTGTCACTTTGTCCATTTATGCCAAGTTTTGACAGACAACTTTAAAAACTATCCTGTTTATTAAAAAAGAAAAAAAGTACATTTTACCCTCTTTTTTTACGAACTGTTTTTTGACTCCTCCTTTTCCCCCCCGAGTCCCAGGATTTTGCTTTGGTTCTGGTAGGAATGGTTAGGATTTCCGCTGGCAGCTCCGTTACTGTAAAACAGATTTTTATTACAGCATGTAGACGGATGAAATCACTGATAAATGTGGAAGTGATACTATCTTGGCTTTGTACCAGCTGAAGCCTTCTTAGTCTATGTAAACTGGAAAAAGCTCATCATTTGCTGGCTTGGTCACTTCAGAATTAACTGTCAACGTTCTGGTGAGCCAGCAGCTTCTTTTTTTTTTTCTTTTGAGTCTTTACCTTTGCTTTCTTATTATGCTAATTGAAAATTTCTATTGGATGACTAAGCAAAATTAAAAATTGTAAGGAACTGAGTGGTCACTGAGGGGCAGTTTTTGAGGATTAAAATGGAAGAATAGAGAAAGATTTTTATCGCTTTTAGGGGGTACTGTAAATTTTTTAAGGAGGCTTTAAAAAAAAATATAAAATTTCGGTTAAGCTATAGACCTCTTCTGTGGTTAATATACTCGAGAAATATTAGGCCTTAAAAGCTTAGTACGAAGAGTTTACTTTCTTTACACTGCTGCTGTTGCTCCTCTGGAAACGTGTTATGGATACACCAGTTTTCTAGTAAGACTCTAACACTTTACCACAGATTTGTTTCTCCCCCCTTCTTCCCCCTCAGCCTGCTCTTGGGTTTCTTAAAATCCTCACGCAGCGTCCAGTATCAAGCACAACAGTCCTTGCAGCATTACCAACTTGTTTTGGCCCCCGAGCCGTCGCTGCGAACGCCTGCACGCTGCGCGGGGAGCGCTCTCGGTGTCAGTTCAGAACACGAACTTTGTGACAGGGACTATTTTTGCTTCCCTTAGGTTGCTGTGGAAATACATCCTTGCAAGCATTTAGGTTTATTCCCTTCCATTTTTAATAGAAAAATACAGGGATCGGTTATTTCTTCTTTTTCACGTGTTAACTGTTCTGTTACCAACAGGGCTAACTGTTTTCTGCAGCGCTGTATAGTGCATGATATCTCGGTGTCCTTTTTAGCAGTTGAGAATTTACAACTCGGCAGCCTGAAGTTTTTAAAATGGGAAAGCTTCCTAATTTGTATCATTTCACGTTTCTGTGTTGATTACTAATCAAAAGCAGTTCTTAAACATTTTGATGTTGTTACTAGTGGATGTATGGTAGATGGATTTAAGCTTCTCTGATAATTACTACATGATTTTAAACAATATATATTTAAAATAAGCATCTACAATAAATGTGTTGAGCCATATTAACCTGCCGATGGGATCTGTGAAAAAAGTAATGGCCTGGGGTTTTTTTTCTCATTAATTTCTTTACTTTTTTTTGTGAAGCGGCTATAAGTGGCATAACTGTATTTAAAATTAACAAATTAGGTGTAGGGTGGTTTGTTTTTTTTTATACTTCTAACATAGCATGTGGTGTTGACGTATTACTGTAGACCAAGTTTGTCTTCCATACCAAGACGTGAGGAAATTGTGATTTGTTCTCTCCACCACAACTGAATTACACACTTCTCTCCTGTCATTTCGGAACACTGCAGTTTACCATGGGACACAGTGTACATATTTCTTGCCATAATGGTAAATGATTGATATATTTAAGGATTAATAAATTTGTGATTTCTGCTGACATTGTGCTTGTGTTTTAATTTCCCGATTAATCGTGATTTTTGCATCGGAAAGTGTGTAGCGGACATTTGAATCGAGAAGTCAGAGACACGGATGCAGTTTCTTACGAGCCGAATTTGCAGTTTGAAGATACTAGTGTTTGCTTTCGTACTTTGTCTTTTGGTTAGTTCTTAACTGCCTTTCCCGAGGACCCCATCGTACACCGTTTATGCTGTACTTTGCTGATAGATTTTGCACATACCTTGTATTTATAGGTCCGTATTTAGAAATGTTTTCGGTAGTTCGCACGTTTCTGTAGCTGCCTTGCTGTGTTTCATACGCTCAGCCTGTAACACAAGATGCTGTAAGAGCAGTTACTGCATGTTTAGCGTTGCAGACCATAAAATGCATTAAAGTCCATAAGTAATTAGCACTTAAAATAACGTACCAGTTTGAAAGCTGTGCCACTAGTGGATTTTAGGCGCTCTTATCCTATGCTGAGCCACAGCTGGGAACAGTCCTTTACACCAGCAGAAAAGAAGGACCGAGGGGGCCGAGGAGAGGAGGCAGCGTCCAGCTCTCGCGGGTCACGATAGGCAGAGCTGGATCATTTATCTGGTTCTGTGCCGGGGGCAGCGTAGGTGCAAGCCAGACCCATAGCAGCAATCCGGGAGTACCGCCTGTCGAAGGAGCCGAGAGCGTATTCCTGGGTTTGTGAAAATTAACAGCGCTTCCTTTTGGGCAGCGACTTGCTGTGTATTGGTAAACAAGAAGAAAAATAGCTGGGAAAGAGCTCAGAGGTTTGGAACATTTCGGTAAACCCCAGAGGAAGCAAAAGCAGTTTAGTCTGTTGGGAGGCTTTATGTTTTGTCATATCACTTCTACCTACTTTGTTCACTCATTTTTTCCACTAAATGCTATTCCAGCAATCAGTTTGACTTCCATTTTAACTGTACGCCTGCAGTAAGCTGTTTGACAGCAGTGGAATTGCTACTAATGTCAGGTATGTGGAGAAGAAGAGAGATCAGTGTATAAAGTGTAATGATGAGGAGGGGGGTGGGGAGAATACATTTGCTAAATACCAGGTTGAAGATTTGGGAGAGGGGCAGGGTTTGGGGAGAGTGGTTTTGGTTTTTTTTTTAAGTTGTTCTGGATATCATTTTATAGCACAAATGTTTTAATATGCTGCCTCCTGGTGGCTTTTTGTAATGATGTTTTCTATTTAGGAGAGCACAAGACAACACTGTTTGTTTTGAGCAGAAAGGAACCCAGTGCTTTTATGCATTCACTTTTTTAACGTGAGTAAGGAACACAGAATATTTCAGAGGCTGAAAATGTCCATTTGCTGGGTCTCAAATATGCGCTATACACATACCTGGAGGAATCAGATTTATTCCATTTTCTGAAAATGGGCTCCCAGGACACAGTTAAGAAACTAAACACCTATCTCCTAGAGTTGTATATTAAACCCAGAGTTCGTTGTCTCAGAGATTAACTTGACTGCTTCTTCATTGTGCTATTAATCCTTTGTCATGTATCATCTCCTTGGACCACATGCACGCAGAAAACAATTACTTCGTTCTTCTCAGCGCTTTTCTTCTTAAATTTGTACAGTCACACTTTATACATAACTCATCTTAAGAAGAGACCGTTAGTCAAAAAACTTAACTGTATTAGTTGGAGAATTGATCCACATTGCTTCAGGAGATTCAGCTTCAGGAGATTCAGTTTCTTCCTTCCTAACAAAATTATTGGAAAAATACAGACAGCTGTGGGTGAACGGGTTGCAAGTTCAGTGCTGCAAGGTCCAACTGCTAAATGTCTGGTTCCCGCAGGGACAGCCGCTGTAGTAGAGGCCTGAGACGCCTGTACAGGAGCAGAGGGAGGTTTTGATCCCCATGAGAGGGGAGACTTGCCTATCCTGAGGACTATGCCTCACGTGAAAGGAATCCTACATAGAGCAGACCAGAAGCCTTTTCTCTCTTCTCTTCCCTCTCTTGCACAGATACCCGTGGCTGAGCAGACCAAGTTGCAGGATCTGCTTCCACAACAGCGTGCATGTAAAAATGAGAAGAAGGCAGCAATTCTGCCTGCTCGTATGCTGCAGAACAGCAGCGCAAGGCTGCTTGTTTCCAGCATGTTCTTGTCCAGACTCTGAGCCCAGGCGAAAGGCACTGCAGACAGTAAGTTTGGGGAAGAGGAGAACGTTTAATCACAGAGTGTGAGGGGAGGAGAATCAATGCAGAAAAGACAAGCTGATAGAAAACAGGGTTTACAAGGTGAAGAGAGAGGAGAGCAGTATTTCTGTATTTACTGAAATGTTGCATTCTTTCTTTAAAGACATTGCCAGAACCCAGCTATGGGGCTGGAGCATCTTACAAACTAACTGGAAGTCTGGCCCATATAACCTTTCTTATCATAATGACCTCTAATTAGTTAACAAAGATAGTTGAATGTGGCAAGTGGTTGGGACGAGGTTACTTCCCTTAAAATAGCAAGGGCTGAGTCTGCATAGCTACAGAATATCCTCTGAAAAGTTGCATTAAATTGCAGCACAGGAATCTGACACACCTCATGACAGCTAAGGGCTTAGGTCTTGTAATTACTCACTTCTGTGATTCCCTGAACTCGGCCCGTAGTGGAAAGATGCGGTCTCGTGTCAGGGCAGAAGAAACAGCAGCGTGTATCACCGAGTTCCCTGCTTAGGTATTTCCCAGTGTCCTAGCAAGCTGGTACAGGAGGAGAGAGGAGCAAAGTTTGTTAATAAACAGCCCACTGCATTGAGAGAGAGTTCATGGCAAACCAAACAACCCTGAGCTGGGAAGGAAGAGACAGCTCCGCTCTTTCACCACCCTTCTCAGGCATTCAGTGTGGCTCTTGGAGAAGACAGCTACCCCAGGACCAAGGCGCTGACGGTCACAGATCATTAAGTAACACACATCATCAAGGGACCACACTAGCAAGCAATCAGCCTGATAGTAGAGGTGAGAGCCCATGGTCATGTGCCTGACAGCTCATTTTATAAGCAAAGTTACTGCTCAACATCAGCACCTAAACAGAAGTCAAACCCTTAGTAAGGATGGAGAAGAGAATACTCCCAAGCATGCACCTCTATCATGTTACAGCAAGACATCAACTTAAAGACCATATAAAACCCCATGTCCTACGCCCTGGAGAGGGGGTAAGTACCAGAGCAAGAAGCAAGAGTTCAGCTTCAGGACTGATGGTAGGATTAAGGGTGCTTCCAGTTTCAGTGAAGAAAAAAGTAAGTATATTAACACGTTCGTGAAGGAAGATGTTACATGTAACTGTGTACAGTTACATGTCTTCATGTAAAGTTGATGAAAATAGTAATTCCTCCCTCAGTTACTGACTCACATAAAATTCCAATTATTGTTTCCTACCAGTAGGTTAATTCTAGCTATGGATTAACAATTTGGAACACAAAGCTTTATGTTGCTTCCTACAGCACACATTAATTGGACTTTCCTTTATCGTCGGTCATTCTGTGACTATGTCTCATACTAAAATATCACACCCTTTCTCGGGTGCTTTATTTTTGGCTGGCAACGGAGAAGGATCAATAGCTCTAAAGCAGGTTTCTTCAAACTCAAACTGTATTGCAGTATAAAGCTGTGACAATTTGGATGCTTACAAAGCACCCATAATAACTTAAAAACCCCATCTTTTTCTTTGGGAGAAATTGAGCACCAATGCTTTCTAATCTAGGAACATGAGTTCTCGGACTGGCTCCAAAAAACAGCCTCAAAAACCAGCAGCTGGACACTTCCGTGGGGGCGGAAGGAGTTTGGCACTCATCTGGTTTTTGAGAGCTTGGTGTGGCCCTACTCAAGGGTGATGGCAACATGAGAAGATGAGGATAAAACGCGCAAGTAGTCCTGAGAGCAGAAGCCAGCTTTCATGTCTCCGGCAAGTGCCCGAACCACTAGATTTCTTGCTGCCGTTGAGGAGAAGAGGTCCGGCTACCCTACGGGTGTTGTGTGGTAACGGTAAGCGGCTCAGCCGGTAGCCCTGCAGTGCTAAGCTGTCCATTTTGTCAAAGAGTGACTTGCCTCAATATACAAGCAAAAGCAGGTGTTAGGCACCTGGGACAGCCTCAATTTTAAAGTGAGATACTGATCACCCCCAGGAAACAATTCTGCTACAAGCCCATATTAAGCCCTTACACACCGGGAAGAAAGAAAAGCAACCGACCCCAAATTAAGAGAAGTCCAAAAGTCAGCAGCTCTTTTTTCATCACTCGCTTAACTCATTCACGGCCAACGCCATTGGGCCACAGTTCTTGCAGGAAAACAAAAATTTTTAATGAGGTCAGCCAAACTGTGTTCCAAGTGGAGAGGGCGATAGCCTGGCCCCTCAGGAGGGCTCTTAAGGTATCTGGAGAAAAACCATTTACTATGCTGAACCTAATCTAAACCCAAGGAAAAACACCTTTTCATACATCAGTCCCTGGATTTCTCTTTCCTGTTCTTGCATGCACACGAGAGAAAGTAAAGAAAGGCACTTGATATCAGCAGCTCTGAAACTAAGCATTCTAGGCTTTTTCTAAAAAAAAAACTTAGTAGAAAGTAAAGTGCAGAGGCTGGGCTGTGCCAAAACTTGCCTGCCTTGCTCATTGTGGCAAATACAGTTACGGAAAACATGCTACTTGGACCTTCATGGATGAATTCTGTTTCTCACGTGGATGCTTGGAACTCCAAGCAAGTCTTGACAACGGAAAAAAAACAAAACAGTACGTATGCATGAAACGCCTTGTTTATATCCCACTACACTATCCAAATTTTAAATCATCAAACCACTGTATTGCCAAACCAGGATAAAGGTACTATCAGAAGTTACAGAAGTGCTTGCTGCTTTGTCTAGTAGTTCAAATCAATACTGCACCAACAGAGGTAGGCTTAGGGAGCTTAGTTTTCTTTTACAGTCACATACGGATATTCTTTTGGCTTTGTTCAAAAGTAAATATTGTAAAATAATACATTTTAGTAAACTAGGAAGATGATGTATTGAATTAATTCAGAAATTGTTTGGAAAGCAGATTAGTGACAGGTAATCTGTTTGTTCTAGGTGAGTAAGTGACAGCTTGGCTTTCTTTTCTGTCTCCTAGCAGCTGCCTGAACACGCTAACTTCGGAAACCTCCACAGACAGCACTCCCTAAACCTAATCTCTCTGAAAAGTTATTCTAAACAGCAGTTTGAATACAGCAGAGCACCTTTACACACAGTAATAGGGATCAGTAGCATGCCTGGCCTCCTGTTTGCAGGCTTTATTTCTGATCCTCTGGTCAGCCTTGGGGCTGCCTGTAGAACACGGTGCAGATATGTGCACTTCTAGCTCTGGTGCGGCAATTGCCATTTCCATGCCTTCATTGCTATTCTTTGTATTGGTAATTTTCAGACTGTCTCTCCAGACCCCAGAGAACCTGTGGATTAAAGGGTTCCGTGAAAGCTGGACAAAGTTACCCTTTAGTTAACAACTTAAATATACTCCATGTACCTATTTTTAAGAACCTGAGAGTATTAACTCTTTTCCAGCATCTGAGAGGGACCCAGCTAAGGTCCGCTTCTGTTGATCACCTGCAGGAACTTTCTTCATATCTCCAGGTCACCACATTAGCACAACACGATCAAAGAAGTTTCTGAATACAGTTTGAGGCATCTGAAATCATCAGTGATACTTGGAAAACTGCATGTCTGTGGCTCATGAGAATGGTAGAATTTCTCCTGCATGCTGGCAGTCAAAAACAACAAAATTTTTTTTTTTTTTTTCAAAATGTGCACAACAAATACTCACACAAAGAAATCCCTTCTAAAGAGCAGGAATAGTTGGGGTTTTTTTTAATTCTGCCCTAATTACTTTGGGCACTGATTAAAATGGGGGAAGAGAAGAGGGAATTTTATTGTGCAACCCATTCATCCTTCAATAGAAGTGTTTAACTGGTAAAGTGTCATGACGCCCTAAGAAGTGCAAGCATGGCAGGCTGGCCTGTGCTGGCTCCTAGCAAGAGCTGAAGTGAAATGCCTCTCAAAGCTGTCGCTGCCATTTGAAATAGGTCTGCGAGTTCAGCACCGCAGTTCATTCGCTATGAAAATCATGTTTCATCAAACGTGATTTTTGTGTGCACATGGTTGGAAACATGACATTTTGGCAGCACTGTTATCAGTCTCCTGTTGGGACCAAACCACTTGGTATAAGTAGTTAAATACTCTGTGATGGACACAGCCAAGCACAGCAGCAGCATACCGATTTCAGGGCCTGGATGTAGAGCACTTCGACAGGGATCTGGAACACGCAAGTAGGAGGTTTTGCTCTTTTTCATTCAGGCCAGGAATCTGAGCATAGGAGTCCCTTGTGCAACATCAGTGCCATAACCACTGAGTGAATATTTGAGACAGCCTGTCCCTGTTTCTTCTCACTGAAAAACATGTAGGGAAGGGTCTGGTTCGTGTTTCAATACAGCTCAACAAAACTGCCAAAGTCTCCCTAACGACAAGAGCAGAAAGGATCCCTTTCCCTGGGCACCTGTCAACTGAAGGTGCCACAAAGGCTGAAAAAGACATTGAGGATTAAGTAGCACAAAGCTGAGGGCAAGAAGCATTACAAGACTCTAAGTACAGAAATGGATGCATTGGATGATTTCAATATGTGAACAAGAAGCATTTGATGACTTGAGTATGTGAACAGATAACAAAGGCTTAGAAGTCCTCAGCTGATGCTTTGCTGATCTCTTCTTTGTAAGGGGTTTCTCAAGAGTAGGACCCTGAGCTACACTAAGAGGCAGCATGGGAGAATATTTACTCTCTCCTCTATAGTTAAACAGGGCATCTTGGTGCCCGAGTCTCACCGCAGTCACACCTTTCTATAAGCACTGTTCCACAGTTAAGACCAGCTTTGTACACACAACAAGGCAGAGCTACTCCACATCCCACAAGTCTTACGCTGTCTGCCAAAAGGATGCAAGGGGGATATTTGAGAGAGTAGAAGAGCCAGGGGGATGAGGAGTATACTGTTTTCATTAAAAGGCCTTAGCAGCTCAGTTAAAGGTGTTATTGCTACTTGCTCCCCAATACAAACAGTATCAGCAGCGTACACTCTGTAGAAAGAGAAATGAGTTCGGTATTTCTTTTACCATCCTGCTCATCGTCTTGTCTGGAGCCGAGACCAAACTGGTCCCTTCACCATCCAGCAATGTTTCCTTCTCAGTCTGAAACACGGGCTGGAAGCCAGTTGCCACCTCAGATCAACAGAGCTTCACTGGCCCAGTGATCTCTCACAGTTGTGAGAAAGCAGCAACTGAAGATAAAAAATACACCTGGAGTAAATTGGGGCACCCCCCCCACACCCCTCAGAGCAGCAGGATCAGCATCCCACCTCACACACACACACAAGCCTGTTGCTAACAAAGCACCTGCAGCTTTACCTCAGCTCCCAGCTACAGCAGAGAGGGAGGGACAGCCCAGCCCAAGTTAAAAGCAGCCCCCCACCCCACTCTCACAGGACACCCCCACTCACAGGTGCCAGAGCTCCGCAGCAGCCCCTTGTTCAGTGCAGCGAGGGGGAAGGCTGCAGCCCCGGGCGCAGCAGAGAGGGAAGAGACCCCGCAGCTCCTGCCTGATGCAGGGAGGAGGGAGAGGAGGGAGCAGCCCAAAGCCAAGCCCTGGGGCTGGAGGGCTGTCACCTGCAGCCACCACTGGCCTGGGGGGGAGGGGGGTGCCTGGCCTGCACATCAGGGCTGGGTTTCCTGCACAGGTTTCATTGCAGAGCCTCCCCCTTCTGCTCTTTCTGAGGCAGCCCTTTCCCTTCAGAAGCTTGTTAGCAGGGTCACAGTTACCTCTGCAGATGCCAGCCCCCTGACACCCCCCCCCAGCCATTACAGCTGGGGGGAGCAGCAGTCCAGAGCCATCCCCAGTGCACTGAGCACTCCCCAGCACAACATGCAACCCTCAGGCTCTTCTCCTGCGTGCTGAGCTGCAGCATTTAGACCAAGCCTCCCTGGAGAGAGGGCAAGGGCAGCTTTTAAATCGGCAGCAGGAACCAGGGGAAGAAGAACAGCCTGTATGGCCCGGGTTAAACTAGCTGGCCCTCCTATCCGAGAGGACAGGTTTTGCCTGACCTGTTTCTGCCTCCCCAAAACCCACCTCCCACCCAGACCCCAGAGCCAAAGTTGGTGATACCCATCCCACTGTAACCACTAGGAGCTTCCTCCCTCCTCACACGGCTCAAGGGTGGAGGAAGGCAGTCTCGGGAAGGCCAGCGAGTGCTCGAGGCCCAACCTGCACCTCCACATCCAGAGCCAGAAAAGCAGCTCCAGGGCTCTGACTTAAACTGGGAAAAGCATCCCTGCTCTCCGTATGGTAATGCGGACAGACAACAGCAAAACTGGAAGACAAACAAACTGAAACCCAAGGACAGCAGGAAACCAGAGCCCCCCCCACACACACACGGCCCCCCAGCCCCTAAGCAGGAGCCAAAGGGGCTCCAGTAACACCACCCAAAGGAAAGCAGAAAACAAAGACAGCAGCAAGAGAGCAAGACTAGCAAGGAGAAAAGAGAGAACTCACAGCACAGCCACCACTGCACTGGGACAGAAGCCCCCTGGCCTGAGCTTAAATGCAGAGCTGGGGCCAATGGGGAAGGGCGCGTGGGTGGTGGAGGCTCCAGGTGGGGCCGTCAGGGCGATGGGGACCTGGTGGGGCGCTCCGAATGCCTCTCTCGGCAGCCGAAACCAAGCGGCCCTGGCGTCTCCGCTGACCTCTCCGGTGCCGGCTTCCCAGCAAGGCTGCCGGCATCCTTCGGAGCGAAGGGTGAGGCAGAAACACCATCTCCGTTCAGGATGCGTCCAAGCGTCTTCTCTGCAGCGACGCGCAGCCAGGGCAGGCAGCGAGCAGCCCCTGCGCGGTGCGTGTGCTGTTAACGGAGCTGCCCTGCGCAGAGCGGTCCTCGTGAGCCCGATGGCTGGATCCGACTACGCGGTGAGTTCAGTCCTTTTCCTTCCCGTGACAGTAGGAAAACGGTTGGTGGGCGCAGACGATGAACTGCATGTTTACTACTCGATGTGCCTCCCGTCCTCCGAATCAATCCGCAACAGCTGAAGTTGGAAAGACCCATTTGAAATAATAACTGTGGGGACAGACGGGCAAGGGAGAAACATTTTCAGCTTTCCCAGATCCCAGGCCCATCCCAAGCGCACTAAGGGCAAGCGCCAGGCTCTCCCGATTTGCGGCCAGCAGCACGGATGGCTGTAGCAGAAGCGAGGAGGGCTCTACGGATTCTGTACAGGGACGGGAGCATCGATCTCACACTCAGCTTAGGTAGGTAGATTTTGTTACACGCCTCAGAATACGTCGTGAGGCTTCTCACGGTCCCATCTGGCCTGGCGGAGGAAAAAAATGGTCTGCAATTTGAGACGCCTCGTTCAAAAGAAGCCTTTTCTGCCAGGAAAAAACGGGAACGTCCCCGTCGAGCTGGCAGTGCCGTTTCTGCCTGCCTGCGTGCATCCGCTGCGATGGGCTGCTGCCTTGGGTATGGCAGTCTGCAACCAGCAGAGCAGGATTCGGGTTCGTGTCCCGGGTGAGCTGCTCAGGGATCTGATGGTGTGAGTATTTGCTTTCTTTTACTCAGAACGGCTCACAAAGTGTCCGTGTGTTGCGGGGCTATCTTGTGCTCTGATTTCTTCTCCCAATTCGAAAGCCTTGCAGTTGTTAAAGGGGAGGTCGCTGTGCAGGAGAGGAACTACGCTTGGGCCTGCGGTTACGGGCTTGGTTTTGTTCTGGTAGGTCCTGAAGCAGACTGTGACCCTGCTGTTGCGTGGGATGTCATTGTGGGCGCTTGTGATAGCCTCAGGGGATAACGATCCCCCCTCCTCTGTATACCGGAGCAATCGTTCCCAAAATATATCCAGCCCGGGGTGAGTGCTTTTGCTTTTATCTCCAAATAACGTGTGTGTGTGTGTGTGTGAGCTGCGGCTCGCCTGCTTTCTGTCTGCCACCGCACCTATTAGAGGGGGTTACCTGCCCTCTCCAGCACGGCGTGGCGGGCGTCTGTGCCACCGTGACGCGCTGCCCGAGGACCGGCTGAGAGGGTAGGATGGCCTCGGCGGGCGAGACCGTGAAAACGGTATCGAACTTCACCCCGAGCGCAAGGCCACGATTTATGTCGCAGCAATGTGATTTCTGGCTGCCACGTCGGGGAGCTCGTCAGTAAGAAATACCAGGGAAGAGGGAAGCTCTGCGTTTATTCACCCAAGGAAAGCAAGAGCCAGGTAGTCACTCGGTGGGATCTTAGGACAGCGCGACACGAAGTATTTCTGATGGAGGTGGTGGTTTTGAAAGTTCCCCGGAGCATTAGAAAGCCTTCACTTGGAATAGTCTGTATTACTGAATGCCCACGCGGTCAGGAAAGGTTAATTTAAAACAAAGTCACAGAGATGCTGCTGCTGCTGGAGGGCTGGAAGAGGACGCCCTTTGTAGGAGAGAAACTGCAAAGAGCTCCCCGTCGTGCAGCCCGTACGGCACGTGCTGAGGCGGGATCTCGTTTTTCCCTGTTTCCCTGCTGCCCGGCGGTGTTCGCCGGCTGTGAGCACATACGCCCCGGCCTGCGCAGGCAGGAAAAGGGCGAACGCTGGAAAAGGTTTCTTGAATGGCATTTCAAAACCCGGATCGGCCAGCGTTTACACTTGGTGCTCCCCTTCCCCCCGGTGTGGCCTAACTGCCCTTTCCCTCCATCTTTCACTGGATGGGAATTTAAAAGGAAACTGTTTTTGGCTACGGCGATTTTACAGAGGAATCACCCGGGGGAAGGCCCGGGGAAGGCGGCGGTGCCGGCGAGCTCGGCAGGTGCCCGCGTAGGGGCAAGGGGAGTCCGGGCAGGCACCCGCCGCCTGCAGCAAACGCCACCGCCCGTCGAAGGAACGCTAAGGGAGCCGAGCCAGCCCGGGGCCACCGGCCAGCCCGGGGCCACCGCCCGCCCCGGGGCCACCGCCCGCCCCGGCACCGCGCCCGCCCCGCCCGGACCCCGCGGCGGCTCCCGGCGGCGGGCGCTACCTGCCGCGGCGCCTCGCCTCCGCCAGGCGGCGCCACCGGCGGGGGCCGCTCCCGCCCCGCCTCGCTATTGGCTGCTCCCCGGAGGGGCCGGCACCGCTGATTGGTCGGCGCGGGCCGGGCCCCTCCCGCTCGGCAGGGGCGTGTCGACACCCACCTCTCCCCCGAGGCTACAAGAGGCCCCGGGGCGCAGTACCGGTGGCCGCCGCCAGGGGGCGCCTCCGCCGCGGGAGCGGCGCGCGGGACGGGGCGGCGGGAGCAGGTGCCGGCGGGCGAGGGGGGGCCCTGACCGGCGAGGGGGGTCCCCGGCGGGCGAGGGGGGGGTCCCTGACTGGCATTGGGGGGGTCCCTGACTGGCATTGGGGGGGTCCTGGACTGGCGAGGGGGGGTCCCTGCCGCGCCCGGGCCCTGAGGGCCCGTCTCCGGGCGACCTGGGGGCCCCGCCGTGCCCCTGGCGAACGCCGGGCCCGGTCAGGGTCGGGGGGGGTGGGGGGGTTGATTGGGCCCGGCCGTAGCTTGGGGAGGGGGTGTCCGGGCCCGGGGCGGGCCTGAGGGGGTGCCCGGGGTTGGGGGTGTTTGTCCCCCCCGTCCCCGGGTTGGGGCCTGGCTGGGGTGTGGGGGCGGCGGGGCCCGGGGCTGGGGGGCGTTGGGCCCCCGCCCGGGTCGGGGCGGCAGGAGGGGTCAGCTCTGTCCCGGAGCAGCCCCGCGGGGGGTGCGGGGCCCCCCCGTGCAGAGACGCCGCCCCGCGGGGAGGGTGCGCAGGGAGTGACGCTGGGTGCGACGCCTGTGGGGTGTCTGTGGGCGACCGTCCCCTGTGAGCACCCCCGCGGGGGTGGGCGGGGGGGCTTGTGCCCCACGCCTCATCCCGGGAGCTGCTGCTGCTGCTGCTCTCGGGTCGCGGGGGGCTCCCCGGCCGGCGTTCGGCCCTGCGCTCGTTTCTGGCCGTGCGCGTCGGGAGTTACGGGGCAGTTTCATCTCCTGGCGCTCTGCTCGTCCTGGCGCGTTGTTCCACGTGTTGTACACGCGGGGCGGCACCGTGGGCGAGGCCTGACGTGCGCGGGCACCGCTCACGCTTCACCCTTCCTGCGTCGGCACAGGAGACGCTACCCCTGCCTGTTGGCACGGGGCTCTGCGTTCTGGGGGGGGTCCCCAAACTGCGCGTGGGGACGTAACGTCTGTCCCTGTGCTGTACCCCATTTTGGGGGGTCGGTGGCCACTCGTGCGTGGGGCGGGCGGCAGGTCCTGCCCCGCTTTGGGGGGCACGGGGCCCTTCACGCTGCGTGTCAGCAGGACAAACCCGTTTGCTGCAGCTCTGCTTTTCAGGCTGCGTCCCAGGTTTGTTACAGCACCGTCACCCGCACCCCCGGCTCTCGGGGCAGGGTTTCGGGTGCTGCTTCACTGTCACGTTCAGTTCCCCTCGGCACCGCTGCCGCTTTTGGTGTTCCCGAAGCCGCTGCACGTCCCCGCCGGGGGCCAAAGCGGCCTGGGCACGGGCGTCCCTCCGTGCAGGCTCAGGGGACGGGGGGCTTTGGGGTGGGGGCCACGACTGCGGGTTCTGCCGTGCCGTGAGGGCTCTTGGGGGGTGGCAGATGTGGGTGGGAGGGAGGGAGCCGTGCCTGAGGCCTCCTTTGGTGGAGTTAACGCATTTCTGGTGCGGATTGTAGGGTCCCCGTGTAATGCAAGTACTGCTGGGTTTGCCAAGGTCCCAAAATGAGACATTTTGTCTTGATTGCGCCGGGCTGCGCCCATTTCCAGCCCCGGGCAGGCCGGGATGGTTTGGGCTGCAGAGGCCGGGGCGCTCCCTGGACACCAGGGCACGATCTTGGCATCCAAACCCACAGCCTGGATGATGGATTGACTGACTGACTGTCAGAATTCCCTGGGGCTCTCCAAAGAGGGGAAGCAGAGGTGCTTGTTACTGCCCTAACCACAGTGAGTAACAGGAGGCAGGAGGAGAGGCACCGAGAGCTGGAGGCACCCGAATTGGCTCCACCTGCCTTCCGTTGCCTGGGTTTGTCCACAATTTCTTCCTGTTCTCAGCTTCAGGTGTCGGCAGTTACTTTGAAGGATGGGTTTTGTTTCTTCCTGCAAAAACCCAAGAGCTGGAGCTGGTTCCCAGCAGGGCTGGGGCTGGGGCTGGGGCTGGGGGGGGTCGTGTCCCCTGCGTGGCTGGGGGCAGCAGGGCTGGGACCAGAACCGCTGCAGCGGTTCCTCAGGTCACCCGGACAAGAACAGCCTTTCTGCAGGAGTTTCTGATCAGATCGAGGGTGTCATTAAATGCATTTTTGTTTCCTTTTGGTTAGCGCAGTTCATGAGCTGATGTGTTCAAGCAGCTGTTTACCAGTCCCCTGCGTGTGCTCGCTGGCCACGGGCTACGGTTAAGGTGGAGAGTTAAAACTTCAGATTGAAGATTAAAGTTTCGACTTTGCCCGGCAGCTGTTGTGTTTGTGCATTGATTTTTACCACGCTTTTCTTCCCCCCTCCAGAAAACGGAGTGCTTCATCGTCCCCCGTCCCTCTCCGAGCCCTTCCCGTCCGTGTGCCTGACCCCGCGCTCTCTCAGCCGATGGGTTTTTGCCAGGAGCCCACGAGTGACCGTGGGCAGAGGCGGCGCTGGCCGCGATGTTTCCCGGCTGCGGGAGCTGCTGTCGCTGCGCTGCCTGCGCTGCCTGGGCTCTGGCAGCTCCGCGGGGCTCTGCAGCGTGCCGGGCACGACGGCCGCTCGCTTGCAGGGCTGCCGGCGTCGGGGCAGCCACGTCTCGGGGGAACCGGCTGATGCCGCGGCTGCTCCCAGCACTGGTGAGTGGGGACATTGGTGGGGGCTGCGGTGACCGTGCTCGGGGCGCGGGAGAGGGGAGTGGAGCTCCTGGGGGTCTGGGGCTACGGCAGATCCCCCGGCCGACGTCCCAGGGGCTGACGCCTCCCTGCGGGACTCGCTCTGAGAGGCCTCGGGGGGAGCCACGGGGGCGGCTCCAGGCAGCGGCGTGTGCTGCGCGTGCCCCCCTGCCCGGGCTGTGTCAGGAAAACGCCCTTCCCCAACGATGACGTCGGTCGGTGTTTATCGTAGGAAAGCGTATTAACTTTGCTCATCTGCACTAGTTCCCGTTCTGCAGCGCAGTGTGACGAGGGGCTGGAGTTTTACCCCAGACGTGGGCAGTGTTCGTGCTGAAGTAGAACAAACTAAAGGGCGGCCGGGCCCTGGGCGTGAGGACTTGACCTCGTGGAAGCCGAGAGCTGTCCCTGAAGGATAAAGGACGCCCTGGGACATCCGAGGTAACGCCGCCATCCCAGCCCCTCTGAGGCGGCTTTGAACCCCTCCCGGCGTCGGCTGGCGCCATGGAGAAGCGACTCTGGCCAGACGGACTCCAGGGCGTCTGGATCAGCAGACAGGGCAGCGAGAACGCTGCGGAAATAGAGTTGCTGTGCCAAGTTTTTCTGTGATCAGTAATCGGTAGCGCGGGTGCCGGTGACGAGTCAAACGTGGTGGACCTGAAGGTTTGAAGGGTGCGAGAACCCCGGGTGAACCCACGTTTGGGGTGCCCCGATTTGGCTGGGAGGCCTCATGCGCATGAGTAAGTATTTCCTCTTGTGATCCTGTACTTGGCATCCCAGCCTCCCTCCTCGGCCGGCACGGGCCCGCTGCGAATCTATTGACAGGTGCGGGGCCCTGCTCCACTCCTCCGCTCTGGGGGTCCCCTCTCGGGGGGCAGCGGCTGCAGCCTGTGGGGCTGGGAGTCCCGAGCAGCTCCCGATTTCCACCAGGGGATCGGTCCCTGCTCGATGACGCCGGCGGCTCCTGGGCCTGGCTCCCAGCCGTGTCCCCTGGGGGAGAAGGGGACCCGGCGGGGCTGGGGGTCTCCCGGTGACCCCTCCTGCCGCCGGGCTCCCTCCTCCCGGCACAGGCACCCTCTGGTTTCTTCTCCCCAGCCCTTTTCCGGAGCGGCTGCCGGCAGGACAGACCCCTCCGGCCTGGCGCTGGCTCTGCCGGAGCCGGGGAGAGCTCGGGCCGGGGAGAACTGGTTTCCGCTGGGGTTCAGCCCTGGCCAGCGTCATCCTCACAGGCAGATGCCCGAGGACCGGAGGTGGCAGCGTCAGGGCGCTCCTGTGGTGGAGCCATGGGGTGGCTCTGAGCTGTGTTTGAAGCCGTGGTTTTACCTAAAAACTTCTTTTTCAGCTCAAGAAAGTTTGGGCACGGGGAGCGACGACTGTCCCGGTGCCACCAGTCCCGCAGGAGGTGTTGGGGGCCCAGGCGATGCCTCGTGGCTGTGCCGACGCGTGGGGAAGGCTCATCCAGTGCCGGGGCGAGGAGCGCGGCCCTACGGTGATGAGCGCCGGGGGACGCCGACGGGGAGGACGTGGCCGGTAAGGCGAGTGCCCCGAGGCGGCGGCTGAGCGGAGCTGTGCGGTGGGAGCGGGGCGCTCGGCTCCCCGGGGATCTCCGGGTGCCGCAGGAGGCACCAGGGTCCCCAGGGTCGGAGGGGCAGGCAGGGATCCTGCCCCCCCAGGCCATGGGAGCGGGGTGCCAGCTGGCAGGTAGGTGCTGGGGGCTGCCGTGCGCCGGGGGGTCGGGCAATGGGGAGCTCCGGGGAGCGGTTTTGTGCTCGGGGCACTTCGGCTTTGCCCCTCGTCCTGCCGGCTGAGGGACGGGGAGGGCGGGCCCTGTACCCCGTCAGGGCTCCCTGTGGGGCCCTTTGGGAGGAAGGAGGGGTCCCAGCGTCAGCGGGGCAGTGCTGGTGCAGGTGCCAGCGTGCGTCCCTTGGGGTTCACAGGAGCTCAGCACCGCAGGGCCAGGGCCTGCACCTGCCCGGGCAGGGTACCCCCGTGGCCAGAGGCTGTTTGTGGGAGCAGGGGGGGCCCCGTGGTTCCCGACCCCGTAGCCCACCCTGAGCCAGGGCTGGGCCGCACATTTCGGGGGGCCGTGGCTGCGAGGGGTATTTGGGAAGTGGGTGCGGGTGCTGTCGGGGTCCGGCCCCGTCCCCAGTCTGGGGCTGCCGGTCATCGGTCTGTGCTGCCACCGCTGCTGCGTGGGTGGGTTTTCAGCCAGATCCTGGCTCTCGCCCACCCTTCCGGGCAGAAACGGGGACGGGACACCAGAAATGTCCCGTTGCTCCCTCCCCTCCCATCATAGGTGTGCGGTGCGGGGTTGCTGCTGCCGAGGGGTCTGAGCAGAGCTGCCCGTGCCCAGGAGGCAGCAGGGTTTGCAGGGCAGCAGCTTCAGGGGCTCTTTGGGCCGGGCCGTGCTGCCGGGAGCTGATTGTCCCACATCTCCCCCTGTGCAGGGACGGACGGACAGACGGAGGAGACCCAGCCACGCTGGGAGTGGAGCCCCAGGAAGAAGCCGGGCTGCCTACGCCGAGGCCGCCGCCTGCCCCCGCTCCTGGCTGGGGACAGACCTGCCTGCGCCCGCCCGGAGACGCTGCGGGGCCTGCACGGATCCAGGTCAGTTGTTTGGGCCCCCGTTTGTTTTGGGTCCAGCTTGTTCCAGCCCCAGCTCAGTTTTGGTTCCTGTACCAGTTTTTCTGCTCTGGTTTCAGGTCCAGCTCATGGACGGCTCCAGCTCATTTCCACACCAGTTTGTGGAAGGCTCCAGTTCAGTTTTGGCTCCAGCTCAGTTTTGGCTCCAGTTCGTGGATGGTTCCAGCTCCTCCTGGCTTCCAGTTCGTTTCAGCACCAGCTTGTTCTGGCTCCGGTTGCTCTGCGGCTCCAGCTCATTCGTTCCAGCTTGTGCTTGTTGAAACGATCTTGGCTTTTGGCAAGGTCGTAAATCAATCACTGTCATAACTTGGATATGAATATTAAATGTCATAACTGTACACACGTTGACTAACGAGTTGGTGTTTATTGTTCACGCACCCTCCGGGGGTTGTACACCCCCGGAATAAAGACCTGGACGGGCGAAGAGGGTGGGGAAAGCGCCGTTTTCCCCAGAGACTATCTCAGACGTTTAATTCGGCCTGGTGCATGCCGGCCTCCCTAACTGCGGGGACCAACGCGACCGGACCCCCACCTCCGGTGGGGGTCCACGCACCCTGCCCACCCACCTCCCGCACCCACCCGGCCTGCCCCCCTCCCACCCCAATGCCCTCCCACCCGCCCGCACCCACCCTGCCCCCCTCCCACCTGCACCCCAGCGCCCTCCCACCCACACCCCAACACCCTCCTGCCACCCAGCCCCATGTCAGCCCCCCCCAGCCAGGTCCCCGTTTCCCAGCCCAAACACCCAGGACTCGGGTCCTGCTCCAGCCCCGGCAGCCCCTTCCCCAGACCCAGAAACGCCGGACCGGGGCTCAGGGCTCCGGCCTGGGAAAGGCCCAGCCCGCTCTGTGCCGCCGAGCCCCGGCCCGAGGTTGTGATTCCCCGCAACACCCGGCCGAGCCCCGCACCCCCCCAGCCCCGCCTGCGGGGTCGGACGGGCCCGGGAGCCCCGGCGCTGTCGGGCGGTGCTTGGGAACTGGTCGGGGGGACCCGCGGGGCGGGCACGGCCCCGGGCGGCTCGGGCGAGGACGGGGGGCGCCGGGCTCCGGCCCTCCGGGCTTTATTCCCCGGCGCCCCGAACCCCGACGGCTCCTCCGCGGAACCACCGCCAGCGCGGCCGCCCGGGCACCGGCACTTGACCACCTAACCCAGCCCCGGCCCGGACACCCCCCCGGGCCGCGGCCCCGCTCGGCCGCGGGCCCTTCCCCGCTTCCCGGTCCCAGACGCGGCTCCGCTCCCGGGCCGAGCCTCCCGGGCCGAGCCCCCCGCGCCTCACCTGGCCCCGTCGGGGGAGCCCGGCCCGGCCCGGCCCGGCCCGGCCGCTGCCGCCCCGGGGCCGCGGGCGCCGCCGCCGGGGGGGAACGACAAAATGAGGCAGACGGCGGCCGCCGGGGCTCAAATCTCCTCGGCCCCGCCCCGCGCAGGCGCCCCGGGGCACCGCCCACTCGCCCCGCCCTCGCACCTGTGCCAGCACCCGCCCCGCGCAGGCGCCCTCGGCCAACGCCCCCTCGCACCTGTGCCGGGCCACGCCCCCGAGGCTCCGCCCACTCGCCCCGCCCCTGCGCCCGGCACGCCCCGCGCAGGCGCGATGAGGCCCCGCCCCTCCGCGCCCCGCCCCGCGCCCGCGCCTCCTCTTCCGCCGCCAGAACCGCCCCGGCCCCGAGCGCGGCGGACGCCGGTAGCGGGACGCGGGGACGGAGCCCCGGCCCGGGGGCCTCTCCCGGGGCCGTGCGGAGCGGGGGGCGGTGAGGCCGGGCCTGGGCGCGGGGCCTCGCGGGCGCGGGGCACCGCCGCTGCTGCTGCTGCTGCCGACGGGGGAGCCTCGACCGGCGTCCGCCTCTCCCCGGGCGGGTTGCGGGTCCCGGGGCTCTGTCCCGCCCCGCGGAGCCGGAGGAGCGCGGCAGCGCCGGGGCTGGGCCCGCCCCCACCCGAGCGCCCCGAGCCCGGCCTCGCCGCCTCCGTCCCGGCGCCGCGGGCAGGAGGAGCCGCGCTCCGGGGCCGGGCCTCGGGCGGGGAGCGGGGGCCGGCGGCCGGGCCCCGGGGCCCAAGTCCCGCGCTGCCCGCTCCTGTCGGCGGCCGCCGCCTGCGCGGGGCTGGGGGCACGGTCCCGCTTGGGCCGCGGGGAGCCGGGGCTCGGCCGGGGCCGGGGCCGCGGAGGAAAGGCGGCGGCTTCGCGCAGGCGCGGAGCGAAGGCGGGAGATGGCCGGCGGCGCCGGGGCTCGCCGGGGCCGGGCCGCCCCGAGCGCGGGGGCTCGGACGGGCACCGTCTGCCCCGGGCCCGCTCCCGCCCGGCCTCCTGCTCCCGGGGCCTAGAGAGGGGCTGCGGGCGCTGCCCCGGCCCCGCCGCGGCCAGCCCGGCCCCGGGGTGACCCCGGGAAGAGCCGCCGGGCCCCTGGCTGAGCCCGAAGAGGCCGGGCTGGGGCCCTGCTTCGAGCCCCCCGGAGGCAGGGCCGGGTCCGTCTGCCTCAGCCCTAGGCCTGGCCCGGCGAGCCCGGCTTCAAGCCCCAAAACGCGGGGCTGGGGCTGGTTCTGAGCCCCGAGACTGGCCACATGAGCCTTGTTGTGACCCCCCCCAAGCACAGGGCTGGGTCTCTGCTTCGAGCCCCCCAAAGGCAGCACTTGGTCTCTCTCTGTGGGAGCCCTAAACCGGCTTACTGACCCCGGCTTCAGGACCCCAAACGCAGGACTTGGTCTCTGTTTCCAAGACCGGCCACATGAGCCCTGTTTCGAGCCCCCTGACTGCAGGACCGGGTCTGTCTGCGTGAGCCCTAAACCTGGCCCACTGAGCCCGGTTTCAAGCCCCAGAAACACAGGGCTTGGTCTCTGTTTCCAGCCCTGCAAACGCAGCACTTGGTGTCTCTCTGTGTGAGCCCCCAAAACTGGCCAAATGAGCCCGGTTTCAAGCCCTGCAAACGCAGGACTTAGTCTCCCTGTGGGAGCCCAAGCACTGGTTCAGTGAGCCTGGCTTCAGGGCCCCAAAACGCAGGACTTGGTCTCTGTTTCTAAGCTCTAGAACTGGCCACGAGAGCCTTGTTTTGAGCCCCCCAAAGCACAGGGCTGGGTCTCTGCTTCAGGACCCCCAAACGCAGGACTTGGTCTCCGTTTCTGAGCCCGAACACGCGGGACTCGGTCTCTGCTTCGAGCCCCCAATGGTCGGGGCTCAGTGCCCGGTTCCGAGCCCCGAAGCGCAGGACTCGGTCTCCGTTTCCAAGGCTGGGACAGGGGCGACTGCCTCCGCTCCGCGGGCCCGAGCCCCAAACCCCGCCGGATCCCCTCGCTGCTCCGGAGCCCCAGATCCGGCCGCCGAGCCCGGTTCCGAGTCTGCGCCGCGCAGGCCTCGGGCTGCTCCGGAGCCCCAGATCCGGCCCCACGGGCCCGGTTTCAAGCCCCGCCACGCACAGGGCTCGGGCTCTGTTTCGGAGCCGGGCCCGGAGCCCCCCGGCAGCCGCCCTCGCGGCCCGGGAACGCGGGACCGGCTCTCTGCTCCGCAGCCCCCGACCGGGGCTGGGCTCCCCGAAACGCGCCCGGGCCCAGCTCCGGCTCTGCTCAGGCTCAGCCCCGTGCCCCGCAGCCCGGGACTCGCTCTCCGCCCCGGAGCCCGGCCCGGCCCCTCTCTCTGCTCCCCAGCCCCGCGGCTGGGGCCGGGGCCGGCCCCGGGAGCCCCGGCGGCGCTCGGGGACCGGCGAGGACGGGGGGCGCCGGGCTCCGGCCCTCCGGGCTTTATTCCCCGGCGCCCCGCGCCCGCCGGCAGAGCCGCCCCCGGGCCGGGACCCACGCCCCGCCCCCGCGGGCCGCCCCCGCCCACCCGTCCCCGCCCACTCCTTTTATAGACATCGCCCCGCCCGCCGGGGCCGCCCCGGGTCCCGCCGCCCGCCCGCCCGCCCGCCCGCCTCCTCGCTCATCCCCCGGCCCGTGGCGTCATCGGCGTCACTTGCAGCGCCGCCAAACCAAAGCCCCTGGTTGGCTGCAAGGCCGTGACGGCACCGGCGGGGAGCGGGAGGGGCCGCTCCGCCCGGCGAGGGGCGGCGGCGCGGGGCCGGCAGCGCCCGGGAGGGGAAAGATCAGGGGACATAAACCCGCCGCCGACAGCGGCAGCGCGTTCGTGACGCCCCGCCGCGCGCGGGGCCGGGGCGGAGGCGCCGCCCGTCTCGGGAAGGGCTTTCCCCGCCGCCGCTCGGGCGTAAGGGGCAGCGCGGAGACGGTAAACCCCGCCGACGAACGTCTGCCCGTTCCCTGTTGTTCCTCGCCGCTGCTCCGTCAGTTTCAAACCCAGCTGAGCGCGTGACAGCGTTGGGGTCCCGGCTACCGAAAGCAATCCTTCCCCAGAAGGGAGCGACAAAACCGACCGAAGCCCAGCCCGGAACGGGGGGCGGCGGCGCGGGAGCTCGCCCAGCTCCAGCGGGGCCGCAGGCGCTGCCTCCAGACCCTCCCCGGGCGCAGAAGCCGATCCCATTGACCCCCGCTCCATCCCCGCCTGCAGCGCTGCCTCCCGGCCGGAGGCGGGGAGGAATTTCCCACCGGGGTCGGGAGCGGCGGGGCTGGATCCCCACCCGTGGGTGCCCGGCGGGCGAGGGGGGCGGCTGACACCGCTCCGGCCGGGCTGGGGTGGAGGTCGGGGATGACAGGGTGGCACTGAAAAGGACAGGGGAAATAAACCAAAATCTCAGATCAACAGAGCTTCACTGGCCCAGTGATCTCCCACAGTTGTGAGAAAGCAGCAACTGAAGATAAAAAATACACCTGGAGTAAATTGGGGCACCCCCCCCACACCCCTCAGAGCAGCAGGATCAGCATCCCACCTCACACACACACACAAGCCTGTTGCTAACAAAGCACCTGCAGCTTTACCTCAGCTCCCAGCTACAGCAGAGAGGGAGGGACAGCCCAGCCCAAGTTAAAAGCAGCCCCCCACCCCACTCTCACAGGACACCCCCACTCACAGGTGCCAGAGCTCCGCAGCAGCCCCTTGTTCAGTGCAGCGAGGGGGAAGGCTGCAGCCCCGGGCGCAGCAGAGAGGGAAGAGACCCCGCAGCTCCTGCCTGATGCAGGGAGGAGGGAGAGGAGGGAGGGGGGAGCAGAGGGAGCAGCCCAAAGCCAAGCCCTGGGGCTGGAGGGCTGTCACCTGCAGCCACCACTGGCCTGGGGGGGAGGGGGGTGCCTGGCCTGCACATCAGGGCTGGGTTTCCTGCACAGGTTTCATTGCAGAGCCTCCCCCTTCTGCTCTTTCTGAGGCAGCCCTTTCCCTTCAGAAGCTTGTTAGCAGGGTCACAGTTACCTCTGCAGATGCCAGCCCCCTGACACCCCCCCCAGCCATTACAGCTGGGGGGAGCAGCAGTCCAGAGCCATCCCCAGTGCACTGAGCACTCCCCAGCACAACATGCAACCCTCAGGCTCTTCTCCTGCATGCTGAGCTGCAGCATTTAGACCAAGCCTCCCTGGAGAGAGGGCAAGGGCAGCTTTTAAATCGGCAGCAGGAACCAGGGGAAGAAGAACAGCCTGTACGGCCCGGGTTAAACTAGCTGGCCCTCCTATCCGAGAGGACAGGTTTTGCCTGACCTGTTTCTGCCTCCCCAAAACCCACCTCCCACCCAGACCCCAGAGCCAAAGTTGGTGATACCCATCCCACCGTGACCACTAGGAGCTTCCTCCCTCCTCACACGGCTCAAGGGTGGAGGAAGGCAGTCTCGGGAAGGCCAGCGAGTGCTCGAGGCCCAACCTGCACCTCCACATCCAGAGCAAGAAAAGCAGCTCCAGGGCTCTGACTTAAACTGGGAAAAGCATCCCTGCTCTCCGTATGGTAAGGCGGACAGACAACAGCAAAACTGGAAGACAAACAAACTGAAACCCAAGGACAGCAGGAAACCAGAGCCCCCCCCCCACACACACACGGCCCCCCAGCCCCTAAGCAGGAGCCAAAGGCACTCCAGTAACACCACCCAAAGGAAAGCAGAAAACAAAGACAGCAGCAAGGGAGCAAGACTAGCAAGGAGAAAAGAGAGAACTCACAGCACAGCCACCACTGCACTGGGACAGAAGCCCCCTGGCCTGAGCTTAAATGCAGAGCTGGGGCCAATGGGGAAGGGCGCGTGGGTGGTGGAGGCTCCAGGTGGGGCCGTCAGGGCGATGGGGACCTGGTGGGGCGCTCCGAATGCCTCTCTCGGCAGCCGAAACCAAGCGGCCCTGGCGTCTCCGCTGACCTCTCCGGTGCCGGCTTCCCAGCAAGGCTGCCGGCATCCTTCGGAGCGAAGGGTGAGGCAGAAACACCATCTCCGTTCAGGATGCGTCCAAGCGTCTTCTCTGCAGCGACGCGCAGCCAGGGCAGGCAGCGAGCAGCCCCTGCGCGGTGCGTGTGCTGTTAACGGAGCTGCCCTGCGCAGAGCGGTCCTCGTGAGCCCGATGGCTGGATCCGACTACGCGGTGAGTTCAGTCCTTTTCTTTCCCATGACAGTAGGAAAACGGTTGGTGGGCGCAGACGATGAACTGCATGTTTACTACTCGATGTGCCTCCCGTCCTCCGAATCAATCCGCAACAGCTGAAGTTGGAAAGACCCATTTGAAATAATAACTGCGGGGACAGACGGGCAAGGGAGAAACATTTTCAGCTTTCCCAGATCCCAGGCCCATCCCAAGCGCACTAAGGGCAAGCGCCAGGCTGTCCCGATTTGCGGCCAGCAGCACGGATGGCTGTAGCAGAAGCGAGGAGGGCTCTACGGATTCTGTACAGGGACGGGAGCATCGATCTCACACTCAGCTTAGGTAGGTAGATTTTGTTACACGCCTCAGAATACGTCGTGAGGCTTCTCACGGTCCCATCTGGCCTGGCGGAGGAAAAAAATGGTCTGAAATTTGAGACGCCTCGTTCAAAAGAAGCCTTTTCTGCCAGGAAAAAACGGGAACGTCCCCGTCGAGCTGGCAGTGCCGTTTCTGCCTGCCTGCGTGCGTCCGCTGCGATGGGCTGCTGCCTTGGGTATGGCAGTCTGCAACCAGCGGAGCAGGATTCGGGTTCGTGTCCCGGGTGAGCTGCTCAGGGATCCGACGGTGTGAGTATTTGCCTTCTTTTCCTCAGAACGGCTCACAAAGTGTCCGTGTGTTGCGGGGCTATCTTGTGCTCTGATTTCTTCTCCTAATTTGAAAGTCTTTTAGTTGTTAAAGGGGAGGTCGCTGTGCAGGAGAGGAACTACGCTTGGGCCTGCGGTTACGGGCTTGGTTTTGTTCTGGTGGGACCTGAAGCAGACTGTGACCCTGCTGTTGCGTGGGATGTCATTGTGGGCGCTTGTGATAGCCTCAGGGGATAACGATCCCCCCTCCTCTGTATACCGGAGCAATCGTTCCCAAAATATATCCAGCCCGGGGTGAGTGCTTTTGCTTTTATCTCCAAATAACGTGTGTGTGTGTGTGTGAGCTGCGGCTCGCCTGCTTTCTGTCTGCCACCGCACCTATTAGAGGGGGTTACCTGCCCTCTCCAGCACGGCGTGGCGGGCGTCTGTGCCACCGTGACGCGCTGCCCGAGGACCGGCTGAGAGGGTAGGATGGCCTCGGCGGGCGAGACCGTGAAAACGGTATCGAACTTCACCCCGAGCGCAAGGCCACGATTTATGTCGCAGCAATGTGATTTCTGGCTGCCACGTCGGGGAGCTCGTCAGTAAGAAATACCAGGGAAGAGGGAAGCTCTGCGTTTATTCACCCAAGGAAAGCAAGAGCCAGGTAGTCACTCGGTGGGATCTTAGGACAGCGCGACACGAAGTATTTCTGATGGAGGTGGTGGTTTTGAAAGTTCCCCGGAGCATTAGAAAGCCTTCACTTGGAATAGTCTGTATTACTGAATGCCCACGCGGTCAGGAAAGGTTAATTTAAAACAAATTCACAGAGATGCTGCTGCTGCTGGAGGGCTGGAAGAGGACGCCCTTTGTAGGAGAGAAACTGCAAAGAGCTCCCCGTCGTGCAGCCCGTACGGCACGTGCTGAGGCGGGATCTCGTTTTTCCCTGTTTCCCTGCTGCCCGGCGGTGTTCGCCGGCTGTGAGCACATACGCCCCGGCCTGCGCAGGCAGGAAAAGGGCGAACGCTGGAAAAGGTTTCTTGAATGGCATTTCAAAACCCGGATCGGCCAGCTTTTACACTTGGTGCTCCCCTTCCCCCCGGTGTGGCGTAACTGCCCTTTCCCTCCATCTTTCACTGGATGGGAATTTAAAAGGAAACTATCTTTGGCTACGGCGATTTTACAGAGGAATCACCCGGGGGAAGGCCCGGGGAAGGCGGCGGTGCCGGCGAGCTCGGCAGGTGCCCGCGTAGGGGCAAGGGGAGTCCGGGCAGGCACCCGCCGCCTGCAGCAAACGCCACCGCCCGTCGAAGGAACGCTAAGGGAGCCGAGCCAGCCCGGGGCCACCGGCCAGCCCGGGGCCACCGCCCGCCCCGGGGCCACCGCCCGCCCCGGCACCGCGCCCGCCCCGCCCGGACCCCGCGGCGGCTCCCGGCGGCGGGCGCTACCTGCCGCGGCGCCTCGCCTCCGCCAGGCGGCGCCACCGGCGGGGGCCGCTCCCGCCCCGCCTCGCTATTGGCTGCTCCCCGGAGGGGCCGGCACCGCTGATTGGTCGGCGCGGGCCGGGCCCCTCCCGCTCGGCAGGGGCGTGTCGACACCCACCTCTCCCCCGAGGCTACAAGAGGCCCCGGGGCGCAGTACCGGTGGCCGCCGCCAGGGGGCGCCTCCGCCGCGGGAGCGGCGCGCGGGACGGGGCGGCGGGAGCAGGTGCCGGCGGGCGAGGGGGGTCCCCGGCGGGCGAGGGGGGTCCCTGACTGGCATTGGGGGGGTCCTGGACTGGCGAGGGGCGTCCCTGCCTGGCGAGGGGGGGTCCCTGCCGCGCCCGGGCCCTGAGGGCCCGTCTCCGGGCGACCTGGGGGCCCCGCCGTGCCCCTGGCGAACGCCGGGCCCGGTCAGGGCCGGGGGGGGTGGGGGGTTGATTGGTCCCGGCCGCGGCTTGGGGAGGGGGTGTCCGGGCCCGGGGCGGGCCTGAGGGGGTGCCCGGGGTTGGGGGTGTTTGTCCCCCCCGTCCCCGGGTTGGGGCCTGGCTGGGGTGTGGGGGCGGCGGGGCCCGGGGCTGGGGGGCGTTGGGCCCCCGCCCGGGTCGGGGCGGCAGGAGGGGTCAGCTCTGTCCCGGAGCAGCCCCGCGGGGGGTGCGGGGCCCCCCCGTGCAGAGACGCCGCCCCGCGGGGAGGGTGCGCAGGGAGTGACGCTGGGTGCGACGCCTGTGGGGTGTCTGTGGGCGACCGTCCCCTGTGAGCACCCCCGCGGGGGTGGGCGGGGGGGCTTGTGCCCCACGCCTCATCCCGGGAGCTGCTGCTGCTGCTGCTCTCGGGTCGCGGGGGGCTCCCCGGCTGGCGTTCGGCCCTGCGCTCGTTTCTGGCCGTGCGCGTCGGGAGTTACGGGGCAGTTTCATCTCCTGGCGCTCTGCTCGTCCTGGCGCGTTGTTCCACGTGTTGTACACGCGGGGCGGCACCGTGGGCGAGGCCTGACGTGCGCGGGCACCGCTCACGCTTCACCCTCCCTGCGTCGGCACGGGAGACGCTACCCCTGCCTGTTGGCACGGGGCTCTGCGTTCTGGGGGGGGTCCCCAAACTGCGCGTGGGGACGTAACGTCTCTCCCTGAGCTGTACCCCATTTTGGGGGGTCGGTGGCCACTCGTGCGTGGGGCGGGCGGCAGGTCCTGCCCCGCTTTGGGGGGCACGGGGCCCTTCACGCTGCGTGTCAGCAGGACAAACCCGTTTGCTGCAGCTCTGCTTTTCAGGCTGCGTCCCAGGTTTGTTACAGCACCGTCACCCGCACCCCCGGCTCTCGGGGCAGGGTTTTGGGTGCTGCTTCACTGTCACGTTCAGTTCCCCTCGGCACCGCTGCCGCTTTTGGTGTTCCCGAAGCCGCTGCACGTCCCCGCCGGGGGCCAAAGCGGCCTGGGCACGGGCGTCCCTCCGTGCAGGCTCAGGGGACGGGGGGCTTTGGGGTGGGGGCCACGACTGCGGGTTCTGCCGTGCCGTGAGGGCTCTTGGGGGGTGGCAGATGTGGGTGGGTGGGAGGGAGGGAGCCGTGCCTGAGGCCTCCTTTGGTGGAGTTAACGCATTTCTGGTGCGGATTGTAGGGTCCCCGTGTAATGCGAGTACTGCTGGGTTTGCCAAGGTCCCAAAATGAGACATTTTATCTTGCCTGCGCCGGGCTGCGCCCATTTCCAGCCCCGGGCAGGCCGGGATGGTTTGGGCTGCAGAGGCCGGGGCGCTCCCTGGACACGATCTTGGCATCCAAACCCACAGACTGGATGATGGATTGACTGACTGACTGTCAGAATTCCCTGGGGCTCTCCAAAGAGGGGAAGCAGAGGTGCTTGTTACTGCCCTAACCACAGTGAGTAACAGGAGGCAGGAGGAGAGGCACCGAGAGCTGGAGGCACCCGAATTGGCTCCAGCTGCCTTCCGTTGCCTGGGTTTGTCCACAATTTCTTCCTGTTCTCAGCTTCAGGTGTCGGCAGTTACTTTGAAGGATGGGTTTTGTTTCTTCCTGCAAAAACCCAAGAGCTGGAGCTGGTTCCCAGCAGGGCTGGGGCTGGGGCTGGGGCTGGGGCTGGGGGGGGTCGTGTCCCCTGCGTGGCTGGGGGCAGCAGGGCTGGGACCAGAACTGCTGCAGCGGTTCCTCAGGTCACCCGGACAAGAACAGCCTTTCTGCAGGAGTTTCTGACCAGATCGAGGGTGTCATTAAACGCATTTTTGTTTCCTTTTGGTTAGTGCAGTTCATGAGCTGATGTGTTCAAGCAGCTGTTTACCAGTCCCCTGCGTGTGCTCGCTGGCCACGGGCTACGGTTAAGGTGGAGAGTTAAAACTTCAGATTGAAGATTAAAGTTTCGACTTTGCCCGGCAGCTGTTGTGTTTGTGCATTGATTTTTACCACGCTTTTCTTCCCCCCTCCAGAAAACGGAGTGCTTTATCATCCCCCGTCCCTCTCCGAGCCCTTCCCGTCCGTGTGCCTGACCCCGCGCACTCTCAGCCGCTGGGTTTTTGCCAGGAGCCCACGAGTGACCGTGGGCAGAGGCGGCGCTGGCCGCGATGTTTCCCGGCTGCGGGAGCTGCTGTCGCTGCGCTGCCTGCGCTGCCTGGGCTCTGGCAGCTCCGCGGGGCTCTGCAGCGTGCCGGGCACGACGGCCGCTCGCTTGCAAGGCTGCCAGCGTCGGGGCAGCTGGATGACGCCGTGGCTGCTCCCAGCACTGGTGAGTGGGGACATTGGTGGGGGCTGCAGTGACCGTGCTCGGGGCGCGGGAGAGGGGAGTGGAGCTCCTGGGGGTCTGGGGCTACGGCAGATCCCCCAGCCGACGTCCCAGGGGCTGACGCCTCCCTGCGGGACTCGCTCTGAGAGGCCTCGGGGGGAGCCACGGGGGCGGCTCCAGGCAGCGGCGTGTGCTGCGCGTGCCCCCCTGCCCGGGCTGTGTCAGGAAAACGCCCTTCCCCAACGATGACGTCGGTCGGTGTTTATCGTAGGAAAGCGTATTAACTTTGCTCATCTGCACTAGTTCCCGTTCTGCAGCGCAGTGTGACGAGGGGCTGGAGTTTTACCCCAGACGTGGGCAGTGTTCGTGCTGAAGTAGAACAAACTAAAGGGCGGCCGGGCCCTGGGCGTGAGGACTTGACCTCGTGGAAGCCGAGAGCTGTCCCTGAAGGATAAAGGACGCCCTGGGACATCCGAGGTAACGCCGCCATCCCAGCCCCTCTGAGGCGGCTTTGAACCCCTCCCGGCGTCGGCTGGCGCCACGGAGAAGCGACTCTGGCCAGACGGACTCCAGGGCGTCTGGATCAGCAGACAGGGCAGCGAGAACGCCGCGGAAATAGAGTTGCTGTGCCAAGTTTTTCTGTGATCAGTAATCGGTAGCGCGGGTGCCGGTGACGAGTCAAACGTGGTGGACCTGAAGGTTTGAAGGGTGCGAGAACCCCGGGTGAACCCACGTTCGGGGTGCCCCGATTTGGCTGGGAGGCCTCATGCGCATGAGTAAGTATTTCCTCTTGTGATCCTGTACTTGGCGTCCCAGCCTCCCTCCTCGGCCGGCACGGGCCCGCTGCGAATCTATTGACAGGTGCGGGGCCCTGCTCCACTCCTCCGCTCTGGGGGTCCCCTCTCGGGGGGCAGCGGCTGCAGCCTGTGGGGCTGGGAGTCCCGAGCAGCTCCCGATTTCCACCAGGGGATCAGTCCCTGCTCGATGACGCCGGCGGCTCCTGGGCCTGGCTCCCAGCCGTGTCCCCTGGGGGAGAAGGGGACCCGGCGGGGCTGGGGGTCTCCCGGTGACCCCTCCTGCCGCCGGGCTCCCTCCTCCTGGCACAGGCACCCTCTGGTTTCTTCTCCCCAGCCCTTTTCCGGAGCGGCTGCCGGCAGGACAGACCCTCCGGCCTGGCGCTGGCTCTGCCGGAGCCAGGGAGAGCTCGGGCCGGGGGGAACTGGTTTCCGCTGGGGTTCAGCCCTGGCCAGCGTCATCCTCACAGGCAGATGCCCGAGGACCGGAGGTGGCAGCGTCAGGGTGCTCCTGTGGTGGAGCCTTGGGGTGGCTCTGAGCTGTGTTTGAAGCCGTGGTTTTACCTAAAAACTTCTTTTTCAGCTCAAGAAAGTTTGGGCACAGGGAGCGACGACTGTCCCGGTGCCACCAGTCCCGCAGGAGGTGTTGGTGGCCCAGGTGATGCCTCGTGGCTGTGCCGACGCGTGGGGAAGGCTCATCCCGGTGCCTGGGCGAGGAGCGCGGCCCTACGGTGATGAGCGCCGGGGGACGCCGACGGGGAGGACGTGGCCGGTAAGGCGAGTGCCCCGAGGCGGCGGCTGAGCGGAGCTGTGCGGTGGGAGCGGGGCGCTCGGCTCCCCGGGGATCTCCGGGTGCCGCAGGAGGCACCAGGGTCCCCAGGGTCGGAGGGGCAGGCAGGGATCCTGCCCCCCCAGGCCATGGGAGCGGGGTGCCAGCTGGCAGGTAGGTGCTGGGGGCTGCCGTGCGCCGGGGGGTCGGGCAATGGGGAGCTCCGGGGAGCGGTTTTGTGCTCGGGGCACTTCGGCTTTGCCCCTCGTCCTGGCGGCTGAGGGACGGGGAGGGCGGGCCCTGTACCCCGTCAGGGCTCCCTGTGGGGCCCTTGGGAGGAAGGAGGGGTCCCAGCGTCAGCGGGGCAGTGCTGGTGCAGGTGCCAGCGTGCGTCCCTTGGGGTTCACAGGAGCTCAGCACCGCAGGGCCAGGGCCTGCACCTGCCCAGGCAGGGTACCCCCGTGGCCAGAGGCTGTTTGTGGGAGCAGGGGGGCCCTGTGGTTCCCAACCCCGTAGCCCACCCTGAGCCAGGGCTGGGCCGCACATTTCGGGGGGCCGTGGCTGCGAGGGGTGTTTGGGGAGTGGGTGCGGGTGCTGTCGGGGTCCGGCCCCGTCCCCAGTCTGGGGCTGCCGGTCATCGGTCTGTGCTGCCACCGCTGCTGCGTGGGTGGGTTTTCAGCCAGATCCTGGCTCTCGCCCACCCTTCCGGGCAGAAACGGGGACGGGACACCAGAAATGTCCCGTTGCTCCCTCCCCTCCCATCATAGGTGTGCGGTGCGGGGTTGCTGCTGCCGAGGGGTCTGAGCAGAGCTGCCCGTGCCCAGGAGGCAGCAGGGTTTGCAGGGCAGCAGCTTCAGGGGCTCTTTGGGCCGGGCCGTGCTGCCGGGAGCTGATTGTCCCACATCTCCCCCTGTGCAGGGACGGACGGACAGACGGAGGAGACCCAGCCACGCTGGGAGTGGAGCCCCAGGAAGAAGCCGGGCTGCCTACGCCGAGGCCGCCGCCTGCCCCCGCTCCTGGCTGGGGACAGACCTGCCTGCGCCCGCCCGGAGACGCTGCGGGGCCTGCACGGATCCAGGTCAGTTGTTTGGGCCCCCGTTTGTTTTGGGTCCAGCTTGTTTGTTCGGGCTCCTGTTTGTTTCTGGTCCAGCTCGTTCCAGCCCCAGCTCAGTTTTGGTCCCTGTACCAGTTTTTCTGCTCTGGTTTCAGGTCCAGCTCATGGATGGCTCCAGCTCAGTTTTGGCTCCAGCTCAGTTTTGGCTCCAGTTCGTGGATGGTTCCAGCTCCTCGATGGCTCCAGCTCAGTTTTGGCTCCAGCTCGTGGATGGTTCCAGCTCCTCGATGGCTCCAGCTCAGTTTTGGCTCCAGTTCGTGGATGGTTCCAGCTCCTCCTGGCTTCCAGTTCGTTTCAGCACCAGCTTGTTCTGGCTCCGGTTGCTCTGCGGCTCCAGCTCATTCGTTCCAGCTTGTGCTTGTTGAAACGATCTTGGCTTTTGGCAAGGTCGTAAATCAATCACTGTCATAACTTGGATATGAATATTAAATGTCATAACTGTACACACGTTGACTAACGAGTTGGTGTTTATTGTTCACGCACCCTCCCGGGGGTTGTACACCCCCGGAATAAAGACCTGGACGGGCGAAGAAAGCGCCGTTTCCCCCAGAGACTATCTCAGACGTTTAATTCGGCCTGGTGCATGCCGGCCTCCCTAACTGCGGGGACCAACACGACCGGACCCCCACCTCCGGTGGGGGTCCACGCACCCTGCCCGCCCACCCACCTCCCACACCCACCCAGCCTGCCCCCCTCCCACCCCAATGCCCTCCCACCCGCACCCACCCTGCCCCCCTCCCACCTGCACCCCAGCGCCCTCCCACCCACACCCCAACACCCTCCTGCCACCCAGCCCCATGTCAGCCCCCCCCAGCCAGGTCCCCGTTTCCCAGCCCAAACACCCAGGACTCGGGCCCTGCTCCAGCCCCGGCAGCCCCTTCCCCAGACCCAGAAACGCCGGACCGGGGCTCAGGGCTCCGACCTGGGAAAGGCCCGGCCCGGTCTGTGCCGCCGAGCCCCGGCCCGAGGTTGTGATTCCCCGAAAACACCCGGCCGAGCCCCGCACCCCCCCTGCCCCGCCTGCGGGGTCGGACGGGCCCGGGAGCCCCGGCGCTGCCGGGCGGTGCTTGGGAACTGGTCAGGGGGACCCGCGGGGCGGGCACGGCCCCGGGCGGCTCGGGCGAGGACGGGGGGCGCCGGGCTCCGGCCCTCCGGGCTTTATTCCCCGGCGCCCCGAGCCCCGACGGCTCCTCCGCGGAGCCACCGCCAGCGCGGCCGCCCGCGCACCGGCACTTGACCACCTACCCCAGCCCCGGCCCGGACACCCCCCCGGGCCGCGGCCCCGCTCGGCCGCGGGCCCTTCCCCGCTTCCCGGTCCCAGACGCGGCTCCGCTCCCGGGCCGAGCCTCCCGGGCCGAGCCCCCCGCGCCTCACCTGGCCCCGCCGGGGGAGCCCGGCCCGGCCCGGCCGCTGCCGCCCCGGGGCCGCGGGCGCCGCCGCCGGGGGGGAACGACAAAATGAGGCAGACGGCGGCCGCCGGGGCTCAAATCTCCTCGGCCCCGCCCCGCGCAGGCGCCCCGGGGCACCGCCCACTCGCCCCGCCCTCGCACCTGTGCCAGCACCCGCCCCGCGCAGGCGCCCTCGGCCAACGCCCCCTCGCACCTGTGCCGGGCCACGCCCCCGAGGCTCCGCCCACTCGCCCCGCCCCTGCGCCCGGCACGCCCCGCGCAGGCGCGCTGAGGCCCCGCCCCTCCGCGCCCCGCCCCGCGCCCGCGTCTCCTCTTCCGCCGCCAGAACCGCCCCGGCCCCGAGCGCGGCGGACGCCGGTAGCGGGACGCGGGGACGGAGCCCCGGCCCGGGGGCCTCTCCCGGGGCCGTGCGGAGCGGGGGGCGGTGAGGCCGGGCCTGGGCGCGGGGCCTCGCGGGCGCGGGGCTCTGCTGCTGCTGCTGCCGGCGGGGGAGCCTCGACCGGCGTCCGCCTCTCCCCGGGCGGGTTGCGGGTCCCGGGGCTCTGTCCCGCCCCGCGGAGCCGGAGGAGCGCGGCAGCGCCGGGGCTGGGCCCGGCCCCACCCGAGCGCCCCGAGCCCGGCCTCGCCGCCTCCGTCCCGGCGCCGCGGGCAGGAGGAGCCGCGCTCCGGGGCCGGGCCTCGGGCGGGGAGCGGGGGCCGGCGGCCGGGCCCCGGGGCCCAAGTCCCGCGCTGCCCGCTCCTGTCGGCGGCCGCCGCCTGCGCGGGGCTGGGGGCACGGTCCCGCTTGGGCCGCGGGGAGCCGGGGCTCGGCCGGGGCCGGGGCCGCGGAGGAAAGGCGGCGGCTTCGCGCAGGCGCGGAGCGAAGGCGGGAGATGGCCGGCGGCGCCGGGGCTCGCCGGGCCCGGGCCGCCCCGAGCGCGGGGGCTCGGACGGGCACCGTCTGCCCCGGGCCCGCTCCCGCCCGGCCTCCTGCTCCCGGGGCCCAGAGAGGGGCTGCGGGCGCTGCCCCGGCCCCGCCGCGGCCAGCCCGGCCCCGGGGTGACCCCGGGAAGAGCCGCCGGGCCCCTGGCTGAGCCCGAAGAGGCCGGGCTGGGGCCCTGCTTCGAGCCCCCCGGAGGCAGGGCCGGGTCCGTCTGCCTCAGCCCTAGGCCTGGCCCGGCGAGCCCGGCTTCAAGCCCCAAAACGCGGGGCTGGGGCTGGTTCTGAGCCCCGAGACTGGCCACATGAGCCTTGTTGTGAGCCCCGCCAAGCACAGGGCTGGGTCTCTGCTTCGAGCCCCCCAAAGGCAGCACTTGGTCTCTCTCTGTGGGAGCCCTAAACCGGCTTACTGACCCCGGCTTCAGGACCCCAAACGCAGGACTTGGTCTCTGTTTCCAAGACCGGCCACATGAGCCCTGTTTCGAGCCCCCTGACTGCAGGACCGGGTCTGTCTGCGTGAGCCCTAAACCTGGCCCACTGAGCCCGGTTTCAAGCCCCAGAAACACAGGGCTTGGTCTCTGTTTCCAGCCCTGCAAACGCAGCACTTGGTGTCTCTCTGTGTGAGCCCCCAAAACTGGCCAAATGAGCCTGGTTTCAAGACTCCAATACGCAGGACTTGGTCTCTGTTTCTCAGTCCTAAAACTGGCCAAATGAGCCTCATTTCGAGCCCCCCAAACGCAGGACTTGGTCTCCCTGTGGGAGCCCAAACACTGGTTTAGTGAGCCTGGTTTCTAGACCCCAAAACGCAGGACTTGGTCTCTCTTTCTAAAACTGGCCACGTGAGCCTTGTTGTGAGCCCCCCAAACGCAGCACTTTTAGTCTCCCTGTGGGAGCCCTAAACCTGGCTGTTGACCCTGGTTTCAAGACCCCAAAATGCAGGACTTAGTCTCTGTTTCTAAGCTCGAGCCCGGCCAAATGAGCCCTGTTTCAAGCCCCCCAAACGCAGCACTTAGTCTCCCTGTGGGAGCCCTAAACCTGGCTGTTGACCCTGGTTTCAAGACCCCAAAATGCAGGACTTAGTCTCTGTTTCTAAGCTCGAGCCCGGCCAAATGAGCCCGGTTTCAAGCCCCCCAAACGCAGGACTTAGTCTCCCTGTGGGAGTCCAAGCACTGGTTCAGTGAGCCTGGCTTCAGGGCCCCAAAACGCAGGACTTGGTCTCTGTTTCTAAGCTCTAGAACTGGCCACGTGAGCCTTGTTTTGAGCCCCCCAAAGCACAGGGCTGGGTCTCTGCTTCAGGACCCCCAAACGCAGGACCTGGTCTCCGTTTCTGAGCCCGAACACGCAGGACTTGGTCTCTGCTTCGAGCCCCCAAAGGTCAGGGCTGAGTGCCCGGTTCCGAGCCCCGACGCGCAGGACTCGGTCTCCGTTTCCAAGGCTGGGACAGGGGCGACTGCCTCCGCTCCGCGGGCCCGAGCCCCAAACCCCGCCGGATCCCCTCGCTGCTCCGGAGCCCCAGATCCGGCCGCCGAGCCCGGTTCCGAGTCTGCGCCGCGCAGGCCTCGGGCTGCTCCGGAGCCCCAGATCCGGCCCCACGGGCCCGGTTTCAAGCCCCGCCACGCACAGGGCTCGGGCTCTGTTTCGGAGCCGGGCCCGGAGCCCCCCGGCAGCCGCCCTCGCGGCCCGGGAACGCGGGACCGGCTCTCTGCTCCGCAGCCCCCGACCGGGGCTGGGCTCCCCGAAACGCGCCCGGGCCCAGCTCCGGCTCTGCTCAGCCTCAGCCCCGTACCCCCGCTCTCCGCCCCGGAGCCCGGCCCGGCCCCTCTCTCTGCTCCCCAGCCCCGCGGCTGGGGCCGGGGCCGGCCCCGGGAGCCCCGGCGGCGCTCGGGGACCGGCGAGGACGGGGGGCGCCGGGCTCCGGCCCTCCGGGCTTTATTCCCCGGCGCCCCGCGCCCGCCGGCAGAGCCGCCCCCGGGCCGGGACCCACGCCCCGCCCCCGCGGGCCGCCACCGCCCACCCGTCCCCGCCCACTCCTTTTATAGACATCGCCCCGCCCGCCGGGGCCGCCCCGGGTCCCGCCGCCCGCCCGCCCGCCCGCCTCCTCGCTCATCCCCCGGCCCGTGGCGTCATCGGCGTCACTTGCAGCGCCGCCAAACCAAAGCCCCTGGTTGGCTGCAAGGCCGTGACGGCACCGGCGGGGAGCGGGAGGGGCCGCTCCGCCCGGCGAGGGGCGGCGGCGCGGGGCCGGCAGCGCCCGGGAGGGGAAAGATCAGGGGACATAAACCCGCCGCCGACAGCGGCAGCGCGTTCGTGACGCCCCGCCGCGCGCGGGGCCGGGGCGGAGGCGCCGCCCGTCTCGGGAAGGGCTTTCCCCGCCGCCGGTCGGGCGTAAGGGGCAGCGCGGAGACGGTAAACCCCGCCGACGAACGTCTGCCCGTTCCCTGTTGTTCCTCGCCGCTGCTCCGTCAGTTTCAAACCCAGCTGAGCGCGTGACAGCGTTGGGGTCCCGGCTACCGAAAGCAATCCTTCCCCAGAAGGGAGCGACAAAACCGACCGAAGCCCAGCCCGGAACGGGGGGCGGCGGCGCGGGAGCTCGCCCAGCTCCAGCGGGGCCGCAGGCGCTGCCTCCAGACCCTCCCCGGGCGCAGAAGCCGATCCCATTGACCCCCGCTCCATCCCCGCCTGCAGCGCTGCCTCCCGGCCGGAGGCGGGGAGGAATTTCCCACCGGGGTCGGGAGCGGCGGGGCTGGATCCCCACCCGTGGGTGCCCGGCGGGCGAGGGGGGCGGCCGACACCGCTCCGGCCGGGCTGGGGTGGAGGTCAGGGATGAGGGGGTGACGCTGAAAAGGACAGGGGAAATAAACCGAAATCTCGGATCAACAGAGCTTCACTGGCCCAGTGATCTCCCACAGTTGTGAGAAAGCAGCAACTGAAGATAAAAAATACACCTGGAGTAAATTGGGGCACCCCCCCCACACCCCTCAGAGCAGCAGGATCAGCATCCCACCTCACACACACACACAAGCCTGTTGCTAACAAAGCACCTGCAGCTTTACCTCAGCTCCCAGCTACAGCAGAGAGGGAGGGACAGCCCAGCCCAAGTTAAAAGCAGCCCCCCACCCCACTCTCACAGGACACCCCCACTCACAGGTGCCAGAGCTCCGCAGCAGCCCCTTGTTCAGTGCAGCGAGGGGGAAGGCTGCAGCCCCGGGCGCAGCAGAGAGGGAAGAGACCCCGCAGCTCCTGCCTGATGCAGGGAGGAGGGAGAGGAGGGAGGGGGGGAGCAGAGGGAGCAGCCCAAAGCCAAGCCCTGGGGCTGGAGGGCTGTCACCTGCAGCCACCACTGGCCTGGGGGGGAGGGGGGTGCCTGGCCTGCACATCAGGGCTGGGTTTCCTGCACAGGTTTCATTGCAGAGCCTCCCCCTTCTGCTCTTTCTGAGGCAGCCCTTTCCCTTCAGAAGCTTGTTAGCAGGGTCACAGTTACCTCTGCAGATGCCAGCCCCCTGACACCCCCCCCCAGCCATTACAGCTGGGGGGAGCAGCAGTCCAGAGCCATCCCCAGTGCACTGAGCACTCCCCAGCACAACATGCAACCCTCAGGCTCTTCTCCTGCGTGCTGAGCTGCAGCATTTAGACCAAGCCTCCCTGGAGAGAGGGCAAGGGCAGCTTTTAAATCGGCAGCAGGAACCAGGGGAAGAAGAACAGCCTGTACGGCCCGGGTTAAACTAGCTGGCCCTCCTATCCGAGAGGACAGGTTTTGCCTGACCTGTTTCTGCCTCCCCAAAACCCACCTCCCACCCAGACCCCAGAGCCAAAGTTGGTGATACCCATCCCACCGTGACCACTAGGAGCTTCCTCCCTCCTCACACGGCTCAAGGGTGGAGGAAGGCAGTCTCGGGAAGGCCAGCGAGTGCTCGAGGCCCGACCTGCACCTCCACATCCAGAGCAAGAAAAGCAGCTCCAGGGCTCTGACTTAAACTGGGAAAAGCATCCCTGCTCTCCGTATGGTAATGCGGACAGACAACAGCAAAACTGGAAGACAAACAAACTGAAACCCAAGGACAGCAGGAAACCAGAGCCCCCCACACACACGCACGGCCCCCCAGCCCCTAAGCAGGAGCCAAAGGCACTCCAGTAACACCACCCAAAGGAAAGCAGAAAACAAAGACAGCAACAAGAGAGCAAGACTAGCAAGGAGAAAAGAGAGAACTCACAGCACAGCCACCACTGCACTGGGACAGAAGCCCCCTGGCCTGAGCTTAAATGCAGAGCTGGGGCCAATGGGGAAGGGCGCGTGGGTGGTGGAGGCTCCAGGTGGGGCCGTCAGGGCGATGGGGACCTGGTGGGGCGCTCCGAATGCCTCTCTCGGCAGCCGAAACCAAGCGGCCCTGGCATCTCCGCTGACCTCTCCGGTGCCGGCTTCCCAGCAAGGCTGCCGGCATCCTTCGGAGCGAAGGGTGAGGCAGAAACACCATCTCCGTTCAGGATGTGTCCAAGCGTCTTCTCTGCAGCGACGCGCAGCCAGGGCAGGCAGCGAGCAGCCCCTGCGCGGTGCGTGTGCTGTTAACGGAGCTGCCCTGCGCAGAGCGGTCCTCGTGAGCCCGATGGCTGGATCCGACTACGCGGTGAGTTCAGTCCTTTTCTTTCCCATGACAGTAGGAAAACGGTTGGTGGGCGCAGACGATGAACTGCATGTTTACTACTCGATGTGCCTCCCGTCCTCCGAATCAATCCGCAACAGCTGAAGTTGGAAAGACCCATTTGAAATAATAACTGTGGGGACAGACGGGCAAGGGAGAAACATTTTCAGCTTTCCCAGATCCCAGGCCCATCCCAAGCGCACTAAGGGCAAGCGCCAGGCTGTCCCGATTTGCGGCCAGCAGCACGGATGGCTGTAGCAGAAGCGAGGAGGGCTCTACGGATTCTGTACAGGGACGGGAGCATCGATCTCACACTCAGCTTAGGTAGGCAGATTTTGTTACACGCCTCAGAATACGTCGTGAGGCTTCTCACGGTCCCATCTGGCCTGGCTGAGGAAAAAAATCATCTGAAATTTGAGACGCCTCGTTCAAAAGAAGCCTTTTCTGCCAGGAAAAAACGGGAACGTCCCCGTCGAGCTGGCAGTGCCGTTTCTGCCTGCCTGCGTGCGTCCGCTGCGATGGGCTGCTGCCTTGGGTATGGCAGTCTGCAACCAGCGGAGCAGGATTCGGGTTCCTGTCCCGGGTGAGCTGCTCAGGGATCCGACGGTGTGAGTATTTGCCTTCTTTTCCTCAGAACGGCTCACAAAGTGCCGACGCGTTGCGGGGCTATCTTGTGCTCTGATTTCTTCTCCCAATTCGAAAGCCTCGCAGTTGTTAAAGGGGAGGTCGCTGTGCAGGAGAGGAACTACACTTGGCCTGCGGTTACGGGCTTGGTTTTGTTCTGGTGGGTCCTGAAGCAGACTGTGACCCTGCTGTTGCGTGGGATGTCATTGTGGGCGCTTGTGATAGCCTCAGGGGATAACGATCCCCCCTCCTCTATATACCGGAGCAATCGTTCCCAAAATATATCCAGCCCGGGGTGAGTGCTTTTGCTTTTATCTCCAAATAACGTGTGTGTGTGTGTGTGAGCTGCGGCTCGCCTGCTTTCTGTCTGCCACCGCACCTATTAGAGGGGGTTACCTGCCCTCTCCAGCACGGCGTGGCGGGCGTCTGTGCCACCGTGACGCGCTGCCCGAGGACCGGCTGAGAGGGTAGGATGGCCTCGGCGGGCGAGACCGTGAAAACGGTATCGAACTTCACCCCGAGCGCAAGGCCACGATTTATGTCGCAGCAATGTGATTTCTGGCTGCCACGTCGGGGAGCTCGTCAGTAAGAAATACCAGGGAAGAGGGAAGCTCTGCGTTTATTCACCCAAGGAAAGCAAGAGCCAGGTAGTCACTCGGTGGGATCTTAGGACAGCGCGACACGAAGTATTTCTGATGGAGGTGGTGGTTTTGAAAGTTCCCCGGAGCATTAGAAAGCCTTCACTTGGAATAGTCTGTATTACTCAACGCCCACGCGGTCAGGAAAGGTTAATTTAAAACAAAGTCACAGAGATGCTGCTGCTGCTGGAGGGCTGGAAGAGGACGCCCTTTGTAGGAGAGAAACGGCAAAGAGCTCCCCGTCGTGCAGCCCGTACGGCACGTGCTGAGGCGGGATCTCGTTTTTCCCTGTTCTTGGATCTCGGAAGCAAATACCAGGAACAAACCCAACACGTTTAGCTACAGGAACGTATCGAAAGGGTACCTATTGGGCGTAAGCTGGCAGTGAGCAAAGTCAGGTAGGAAATCAGAAAGCTTTTTCATAGGGAAAACGTAAGCTAAAAGCACCCCCCGGTATTTTTAATGCGGGATTTTTTCAGCTTGAAGGGAATGCGCCCTTGCGGATTCTGAACTCTCGGTGAAGCCAGTGAGAGTCCCGGGCAGCCGTCCTGCTGCCCGGCGGTGTTCGCCGGCTGTGAGCACATACGCCCCGGCCTGCGCAGGCAGGAAAAGGGCGAACGCTGGAAAAGGTTTCTTGAATGGCATTTCAAAACCCGGATCGGCCAGCGTTTACACTTGGTGCTCCCCTTCCCCCCGGTGTGGCCTAACTGCCCTTTCCCTCCATCTTTCACTGGATGGGAATTTAAAAGGAAACTGTTTTTGGCTACGGCGATTTTACAGAGGAATCACCCGGGGGAAGGCCCGGGGAAGGCGGCGGTGCCGGCGAGCTCGGCAGGTGCCCGCGTAGGGGCAAGGGGAGTCCGGGCAGGCACCCGCCGCCTGCAGCAAACGCCACCGCCCGTCGAAGGAACGCTAAGGGAGCCGAGCCAGCCCGGGGCCACCGGCCAGCCCGGGGCCACCGCCCGCCCCGGGGCCACCGCCCGCCCCGGCACCGCGCCCGCCCCGCCCGGACCCCGCGGCGGCTCCCGGCGGCGGGCGCTACCTGCCGCGGCGCCTCGCCTCCGCCAGGCGGCGCCACCGGCGGGGGCCGCTCCCGCCCCGCCTCGCTATTGGCTGCTCCCCGGAGGGGCCGGCACCGCTGATTGGTCGGCGCGGGCCGGGCCCCTCCCGCTCGGCAGGGGCGTGTCGACACCCACCTCTCCCCCGAGGCTACAAGAGGCCCCGGGGCGCAGTACCGGTGGCCGCCGCCAGGGGGCGCCTCCGCCGCGGGAGCGGCGCGCGGGACGCCGCGGCGGGAGCAGGTGCCGGCGGGCGAGGGGGGTCCCTGACTGGCATTGGGGGGGTCCTGGACTGGCGAGGGGCGTCCGTGACTGGCGAGGGGTGGTCCCTGCCGCGCCCGGGCCCTGAGGGCCCGTCTCCGGGCGACCTGGGGGCCCCGCCGTGCCCCTGGCGAACGCCGGGCCCGGTCAGGGCCGGGGGGGGTGGGGGGTTGATTGGGCCCGGCCGTGGCTTGGGGAGGGGGTGTCCGGGCCCGGGGCGGGCCTGAGGGGGTGCCCGGGGTTGGGGGTGTTTGCTCCCCCGCCCCCGGGTTGGGGCCTGGCTGGGGTGTGGGGGCGGCGGGGCCCGGGGCTGGGGGGCGTTGGGCCCCTGCCCGGGTCGGGGCGGCAGGAGGGGTCAGCTCTGTCCCGGAGCAGCCCCGCGGGGGGTGCGGGGCCCCCCCGTGCAGAGACGCCGCCCCGCGGGGAGGGTGCGCAGGGAGTGACGCTGGGTGCGACGCCTGTGGGGTGTCTGTGGGCGACCGTCCCCTGTGAGCACCCCCGCGGGGGTGGGCGGGGGGGCTTGTGCCCCACGCCTCATCCCGGGAGCTGCTGCTGCTGCTGCTCTCGGGTCGCGGGGGGCTCCCCGGCCGGCGTTCGGCCCTGCGCTCGTTTCTGGCCGTGCGCGTCGGGAGTTACGGGGCAGTTTCATCTCCTGGCGCTCTGCTCGTCCTGGCGCGTTGTTCCACGTGTTGTACACGCGGGGCGGCACCGTGGGCGAGGCGTGACGTGCGCGGGCACCGCTCACGCTTCACCCTTCCTGCGTCGGCACGGGAGACGCTACCCCTGCCTGTTGGCACGGGGCTCTGCGTTCTGGGGGGGGTCCCCAAACTGCGCGTGGGGACGTAACGTCTGTCCCTGTGCTGTACCCCATTTTGGGGGGTCGGTGGCCACTCGTGCGTGGGGCGGGCGGCAGGTCCTGCCCCGCTTTGGGGGGCACGGGGCCCTTCACGCTGCGTGTCAGCAGGACAAACCCGTTTGCTGCAGCTCTGCTTTTCAGGCTGCGTCCCAGGTTTGTTACAGCACCGTCACCCGCACCCCCGGCTCTCGGGGCAGGGTTTCGGGTGCTGCTTCACTGTCACGTTCAGTTCCCCTCGGCACCGCTGCCGCTTTTGGTGTTCCCGAAGCCGCTGCACGTCCCCGCCGGGGGCCAAAGCGGCCTGGGCACGGGCGTCCCTCCGTGCAGGCTCAGGGGACGGGGGGCTTTGGGGTGGGGGCCACGACTGCGGGTTCTGCCGTGCCGTGAGGGCTCTTGGGGGGTGGCAGATGTGGGTGGGAGGGAGGGAGCCGTGCCTGAGGCCTCCTTTGGTGGAGTTAACGCATTTCTGGTGCGGATTGTAGGGTCCCCGTGTAATGCAAGTACTGCTGGGTTTGCCAAGGTCCCAAAATGAGACATTTTGTCTTGATTGCGCCGGGCTGTGCCCATTTCCAGCCCCGGGCAGGCCGGGATGGTTTGGGCTGCAGAGGCCGGGGCGCTCCCTGGACACGATCTTGGCATCCAAACCCACAGACTGGATGATGGATTGACTGACTGACTGTCAGAATTCCCTGGGGCTCTCCAAAGAGGGGAAGCAGAGGTGCTTGTTACTGCCCTAACCACAGTGAGTAACAGGAGGCAGGAGGAGAGGCACCGAGAGCTGGAGGCACCCGAATTGGCTCCAGCTGCCTTCCGTTGCCTGGGTTTGTCCACAATTTCTTCCTGTTCTCAGCTTCAGGTGTTGGCAGTTACTTTGAAGGATGGGTTTTGTTTCTTCCTGCAAAAACCCAAGAGCTGGAGCTGGTTCCCAGCAGGGCTGGGGCTGGGGCTGGGGCTGGGGGGGGTCGTGTCCCCTGCGTGGCTGGGGGCAGCAGGGCTGGGACCAGAACTGCTGCAGCGGTTCCTCAGGTCACCCGGACAAGAACAGCCTTTCTGCAGGAGTTTCTGACCAGATCAAGGGTGTCATTAAACGCATTTTTGTTTCCTTTTGGTTAGCGCAGTTCATGAGCTGATGTGTTCAAGCAGCTGTTTACCAGTCCCCTGCGTGTGCTCGCTGGCCACGGGCTACGGTTAAGGTGGAGAGTTAAAACTTCAGATTGAAGATTAAAGTTTCGACTTTGCCCGGCAGCTGTTGTGTTTGTGCATTGATTTTTACCACGCTTTTCTTCCCCCCTCCAGAAAACGGAGTGCTTCATCGTCCCCCGTCCCTCTCCGAGCCCTTCCCGTCCCTGTGCCTGACCCCGCGCACTCTCAGCCGCTGGGTTTTTGCCAGGAGCCCACGAGTGACCGTGGGCAGAGGCGGCGCTGGCCGCGATGTTTCCCGGCTGCGGGAGCTGCTGTCGCTGCGCTGCCTGCGCTGCCTGGGCTCTGGCAGCTCCGCGGGGCTCTGCAGCGTGCCGGGCACGACGGCCGCTCGCTTGCAGGGCTGCCGGCGTCGGGGCAGCTGGATGACGCCGTGGCTGCTCCCAGCACTGGTGAGTGGGGACATTGGTGGGGGCTGCGGTGACCGTGCTCGGGGCGCGGGAGAGGGGAGTGGAGCTCCTGGGGGTCTGGGGCTACGGCAGATTCCCCAGCCGACGTCCCAGGGGCTGACGCCTCCCTGCGGGACTCGCTCTGAGAGGCCTCGGGGGGAGCCACGGGGGCGGCTCCAGGCAGCGGCGTGTGCTGCGCGTGCCCCCCTGCCCGGGCTGTGTCAGGAAAACGCCCTTCCCCAACGATGACGTCGGTCGGTGTTTATCGTAGGAAAGCGTATTAACTTTGCTCATCTGCACTAGTTCCCGTTCTGCAGCGCAGTGTGACGAGGGGCTGGAGTTTTACCCCAGACGTGGGCAGTGTTCGTGCTGAAGTAGAACAAACTAAAGGGCGGCCGGGCCCTGGGCATGAGGACTTGACCTCGTGGAAGCCGAGAGCTGTCCCTGAAGGATAAAGGACGCCCTGGGACATCCGAGGTAACGCCGCCATCCCAGCCCCTCTGGCGCGGCTTTGAACCCCTCCCGGCGTCGGCTGGCGCCACGGAGAAGCGACTCTGGCCAGACGGACTCCAGGGCGTCTGGATCAGCAGACAGGGCAGCGAGAACGCTGCGGAAATAGAGTTGCTGTGCCAAGTTTTTCTGTGATCAGTAATCGGTAGCGCGGGTGCCGGTGACGAGTCAAACGTGGTGGACCTGAAGGTTTGAAGGGTGCGAGAACCCCGGGTGAACCCACGTTCGGGGTGCCCCGATTTGGCTGGGAGGCCTCATGCGCATGAGTAAGTATTTCCTCTTGTGATCCTGTACTCGGCGTCCCAGCCTCCCTCCTCGGCCGGCACGGGCCCGCTGCGAATCTATTGACAGGTGCGGGGCCCTGCTCCACTCCTCCGCTCTGGGGGTCCCCTCTCGGGGGGCAGCGGCTGCAGCCTGTGGGGCTGGGAGTCCCGAGCAGCTCCCGATTTCCACCAGGGGATCGGTCCCTGCTCGATGACGCCGGCGGCTCCTGGGCCTGGCTCCCAGCCGTGTCCCCTGGGGGAGAAGGGGACCCGGCGGGGCTGGGGGTCTCCCGGTGACCCCTCCTGCCACCGGGCTCCCTCCTCCCGGCACAGGCACCCTCTGGTTTCTTCTCCCCAGCCCTTTTCCGGAGCGGCTGCCGGCAGGACAGACCCCTCCGGCCTGGCGCTGGCTCTGCCGGAGCCGGGGAGAGCTCGGGCCGGGGGGAACTGGTTTCCGCTGGGGTTCAGCCCTGGCCAGCGTCATCCTCACAGGCAGATGCCCGAGGACCGGAGGTGGCAGCGTCAGGGCGCTCCTGTGGTGGAGCCTTGGGGTGGCTCTGAGCTGTGTTTGAAGCCGTGGTTTTACCTAAAAACTTCTTTTTCAGCTCAAGAAAGTTTGGGCACGGGGAGCGACGACTGTCCCGGTGCCACCAGTCCCGCAGGAGGTGTTGGTGGCCCAGGTGATGCCTTGTGGCTGTGCCGACGCGTGGGGAAGGCTCATCCCGGTGCCTGGGCGAGGAGCGCGGCCCTGCGGTGATGAGCGCCGGGGGACGCCGACGGGGAGGACGTGGCCGGTAAGGCGAGTGCCCCGAGGCGGCGGCTGAGCGGAGCTGTGCGGTGGGAGCGGGGCGCTCGGCTCCCCGGGGATCTCCGGGTGCCGCAGGAGGCACCAGGGTCCCCAGGGTCGGAGGGGCAGGCAGGGATCCTGCCCCCCCAGGCCATGGGAGCGGGGTGCCAGCTGGCAGGTAGGTGCTGGGGGCTGCCGTGCGCCGGGGGGTCGGGCAATGGGGAGCTCCGGGGAGCGGTTTTGTGCTCGGGGCACTTTGGCTTTGCCCCTCGTCCTGCCGGCTGAGGGACGGGGAGGGCGGGCCCTGTACCCCGTCAGGGCTCCCTGTGGGGCCCTTGGGAGGAAGGAGGGGTCCCGGCGTCAGCGGGGCAGTGCTGGTGCAGGTGCCAGCGTGCGTCCCTTGGGGTTCACAGGAGCTCAGCACCGCAGGGCCAGGGCCTGCACCTGCCTGGGCAGGGTACCCCCATGGCCAGAGGCTGTTTGTGGGAGCAGGGGGGGCCCCGTGGTTCCCGACCCCGTAGCCCACCCTGAGCCAGGGCTGGGCCGCACATTTCGGGGGGCCGTGGCTGCGAGGGGTGTTTGGGGAGTGGGTGCGGGTGCTGTCGGGGTCCGGCCCCATCCCCAGTCTGGGGCTGCCGGTCATCGGTCTGTGCTGCCACCGCTGCTGCGTGGGTGGGTTTTCAGCCAGATCCTGGCTCTCGCCCACCCTTCCGGGCAGAAACGGGGACGGGACACCAGAAATGTCCCGTTGCTCCCTCCCCTCCCATCATAGGTGTGTGGTGCGGGGTTGCTGCTGCCGAGGGGTCTGAGCAGAGCTGCCCGTGCCCAGGAGGCAGCAGCTTCAGGGGCTCTTTGGGCCGGGCCGTGCTGCCGGGAGCTGATTGTCCCACATCTCCCCCTGTGCAGGGACGGACGGACAGATGGACAGACGGAGGAGACCCAGCCACGCTGCCTACGCCGAGGCTGCCGTCGCCGCCTGCCCCCGCTCCTGGCTGGGGACAGCCCTGCCTGCGCCCGCCCGGAGACGCTGCGGGGCCTGCACGGATCCAGGTCAGTTGTTTGGGCCCCCGTTTGTTTTGGGTCCAGCTTGTTTGTTCGGGCTCCTGTTTGTTTCTGGTCCTGCTTGTTCCAGCCCCAGCTCAGTTTTGGTTCCTGTACCAGTTTTTCTGCTCTGGTTTCAGGTCCAGCTCATGGATGGCTCCAGCTCAGTTTTGGCTCCAGTTCGTGGATGGTTCCAGCTCCTCAATGGCTCCAGCCCAGTTTTGGCTCCAGTTCGTGGATGGTTCCAGCTCCTCCTGGCTTCCAGTTCGTTTCAGCACCAGCTTGTTCTGGCTCCGGTTGCTCTGCGGCTCCAGCTCATTTGTTCCAGCTTGTGCTTGTTGAAACGATCTTGGCTTTTGGCAAGGTCGTAAATCAATCACTGTCATAACTTGGATATGAATATTAAATGTCATAACTGTACACACGTTGACTAACGAGTTGGTGTTTATTGTTCACGCACCCTCCCGGGGGTTGTACACCCCCAGAATGAAGACCTGGACGGGCGAAGAGGGTGGGGAAAGCGCCGTTTCCCCCAGAGACTATCTCAGACGTTTAATTCGGCCTGGTGCATGCCGGCCTCCCTAACTGCGGGGACCAACGCGACCGGACCCCCACCTCCGGTGGGGGTCCACGCACCCTGCCCACCCGCCTCCCGCACCCACCCGGCCTGCCCCCCTCCCACCCCAATGCCCTCCCACCCACACCCACCCTGCCCCCCTCCCACCTGCACCCCAGCGCCCTCCCACCCACACCCCAACACCCTCCTGCCACCCAGCCCCATGTCAGCCCCCCCCAGCCAGGTCCCCGTTTCCCAGCCCAAACACCCAGGACTCGGGTCCTGCTCCAGCCCCGGCAGCCCCTTCCCCAGACCCAGAAACGCCGGACCGGGGCTCGGGGCTCCGGCCTGGGAAAGGCCCGGCCCGGTCTGTGCCGCCGAGCCCCGGCCCGAGGTTGTGATTCCCCGGAACACCCGGCCGAGCCCCGCACCCCCCCTGCCCCGCCTGCGGGGTCGGACGGGCCCGGGAGCCCCGGCGCTGTCGGGCGGTGCTTGGGAACTGGTCAGGGGGACCCGCGGGACGGGCACGGCCGCGGGCGGCTCGGGCGAGGACGGGGGGCGCCGGGCTCCGGCCCTCCGGGCTTTATTCCCCGGCGCCCCGAGCCCCGACGGCTCCTCCGCGGAACCACCGCCAGCGCGGCCGCCCGGGCACCGGCACTTGACCACCTACCCCAGCCCCGGCCCGGACACCCCCCCGGGCCGCGGCCCCGCTCGGCCGCGGCCCCTTCCCCGCTTCCCGGTCCCAGACGCGGCTCCGCTCCCGGGCCGAGCCTCCCAGGCCGAGCGTCCCGGGCCGAGCCCCCCGCGCCTCACCTGGCCCCGCCGGGGGAGCCCGGCCCGGCCCGGCCCGGCCGCTGCCGCCCCGGGGCCGCGGGCGCCGCCGCCGGGGGGGAACGACAAAATGAGGCAGACGGCGGCCGCCGGGGCTCAAATCTCCTCGGCCCCGCCCCGCGCAGGCGCCCCGGGGCACCGCCCACTCGCCCCGCCCTCGCACCTGTGCCAGCACCCGCCCCGCGCAGGCGCCCTCGGCCAACGCCCCCTCGCACCTGTGCCGGGCCACGCCCCCGAGGCTCCGCCCACTCGCCCCGCCCCTGCGCCCGGCACGCCCCGCGCAGGCGCGCTGAGGCCCCGCCCCTCCGCGCCCCGCCCCGCGCCCGCGCCTCCTCTTCCGCCGCCAGAACCGCCCCGGCCCCGAGCGCGGCGGACGCCGGTAGCGGGACGCGGGGACGGAGCCCCGGCCCGGGGGCCTCTCCCGGGGCCGTGCGGAGCGGGGGGCGGTGAGGCGGGAGCCGGGCGCGGGGCCTCGCGGGCGGGGGGTAACGCGGGCGCGGGGCACCGCCGCTGCTGCCGGCGGGGGAGCCTCGACCGGCGTCCGCCTCTCCCCGGGCGGGTTGCGGGTCCCGGGGCTCTGTCCCGCCCCGCGGAGCCGGAGGAGCGCGGCAGCGCCGGGGCTGGGCCGGGCCCCACCCGAGCGCCCCGAGCCCGGCCTCGCCGCCTCCGTCCCGGCGCCGCGGGCAGGAGGAGCCGCGCTCCGGGGCCGGGCCTCGGGCGGGGAGCGGGGGCCGGCGGCCGGGCCCCGGGGCCCAAGTCCCGCGCTGCCCGCTCCTGTCGGCGGCCGCCGCCTGCGCGGGGCTGGGGGCACGGTCCCGCTTGGGCCGCGGGGAGCCGGGGCTCGGCCGGGGCCGGGGCCGCGGAGGAAAGGCGGCGGCTTCGCGCAGGCGCGGAGCGAAGGCGGGAGATGGCCGGCGGCGCCGGGGCTCGCCGGGGCCGGGCCGCCCCGAGCGCGGGGGCTCGGACGGGCACCGTCTGCCCCGGGCCCGCTCCCGCCCGGCCTCCTGCTCCCGGGGCCCAGAGAGGGGCTGCGGGCGCTGCCCCGGCCCCGCCGCGGCCAGCCCGGCCCCGGGGTGACCCCGGGAAGAGCCGCCGGGCCCCTGGCTGAGCCCGAAGAGGCCGGGCTGGGGCCCTGCTTCGAGCCCCCCGGAGGCAGGGCCGGGTCCGTCTGCCTCAGCCCTAGGCCTGGCCCGGCGAGCCCGGCTTCAAGCCCCAAAACGCGGGGCTGGGGCTGGTTCTGAGCCCCGAGACTGGCCACATGAGCCTTGTTGTGAGCCCCCCCAAGCACAGGGCTGGGTCTCTGCTTCGAGCCCCCCAAAGGCAGCACTTGGTCTCTCTCTGTGGGAGCCCTAAACCGGCTTACTGACCCCGGCTTCAGGACCCCAAACGCAGGACTTGGTCTCTGTTTCCAAGACCGGCCACATGAGCCCTGTTTCGAGCCCCCTGACTGCAGGACCGGGTCTGTCTGCGTGAGCCCTAAACCTGGCCCACTGAGCCCGGTTTCAAGCCCCAGAAACACAGGGCTTGGTCTCTGTTTCCAGCCCTGCAAACGCAGCACTTGGTGTCTCTCTGTGTGAGCCCCCAAAACTGGCCAAATGAGCCTGGTTTCAAGACTCCAATACGCAGGACTTGGTCTCTGTTTCTCAGTCCTAAAACTGGCCAAATGAGCCTCATTTCGAGCCCCCCAAACGCAGCACTTAGTCTCCCTGTGGGAGCCCAAACACTGTTTTCGTGAGCCTGGTTTCTAGACCCCAAAACGCAGGACTTGGTCTCTCTTTCTAAAACTGGCCACGTGAGCCTTGTTGTGAGCCCCCCAAACGCAGCACTTAGTCTCCCTGTGGGAGCCCTAAACCTGGCTGTTGACCCTGGTTTCAAGACCCCAAAATGCAGGACTTAGTCTCTGTTTCTAAGCTCGAGCCCGGCCAAATGAGCCCGGTTTCAAGCCCTGCAAACGCAGCACTTAGTCTCCCTGTGGGAGCCCAAACACTGGTTCAGTGAGCCTGGCTTCAGGGCCCCAAAACGCAGGACTTGGTCTCTGTTTCTAAGCTCTAGAACTGGCCACGTGAGCCTTGTTTTGAGCCCCCCAAAGCACAGGGCTGGGTCTCTGCTTCAGGACCCCCAAACGCAGGACCTGGTCTCCGTTTCTGAGCCCGAACACAGGGGACTTGGTCTCTGCTTCGAGCCCCCAAAGGTCAGGGCTGAGTGCCCGGTTCCGAGCCCCGACGCGCAGGACTCGGTCTCCGTTTCCAAGGCTGGGACATGGGCGACTGCCTCCGCTCCGCGGGCCCGAGCCCCAAACCCCGCCGGATCCCCTCGCTGCTCCGGAGCCCCAGATCCGGCCGCCGAGCCCGGTTCCGAGTCTGCGCCGCGCAGGCCTCGGGCTGCTCCGGAGCCCCAGATCCGGCCCCACGGGCCCGGTTTCAAGCCCCGCCACGCACAGGGCTCGGGCTCTGTTTCGGAGCCGGGCCCGGAGCCCCCCGGCAGCCGCCCTCGCGGCCCGGGAACGCGGGACCGGCTCTCTGCTCCGCAGCCCCCGACCGGGGCTGGGCTCCCCGAAACGCGCCCGGGCCCAGCTCCGGCTCTGCTCAGCCCCAGCCCCGTGCCCCGCAGCCCGGGACTCGCTCTCCGCCCCGGAGCCCGGCCCGGCCCCTCTCTCTGCTCCCCAGCCCCGCGGCTGGGGCTGGGGCCGGGGCCGGCCCCGGGAGCCCCGGCGGCGCTCGGGGACCGGCGAGGACGGGGGGCGCCGGGCTCCGGCCCTCCGGGCTTTATTCCCCGGCGCCCCGCGCCCGCCGGCAGAGCCGCCCCCGGGCCGGGACCCACGCCCCGCCCCCGCGGGCCGCCACCGCCCACCCGTCCCCGCCCACTCCTTTTATAGACATCGCCCCGCCCGCCGGGGCCGCCCCGGGTCCCGCCGCCCGCCCGCCCCCTCGCTCATCCCCCGGCCCGTGGCGTCATCGGCGTCACTTGCAGCGCCGCCAAACCAAAGCCCCTGGTTGGCTGCAAGGCCGTGACGGCACCGGCGGGGAGCGGGAGGGGCCGCTCCGCCCGGCGAGGGGCGGCGGCGCGGGGCCGGCAGCGCCCGGGAGGGGAAAGATCAGGGGACATAAACCCGCCGCCGACAGCGGCAGCGCGTTCGTGACGCCCCGCCGCGCGCGGGGCCGGGGCGGAGGCGCCGCCCGTCTCGGGAAGGGCTTTCCCCGCCGCCGGTCGGGCGTAAGGGGCAGCGCGGAGACGCTAAACCCCGCCGACGGCGTCATTTTTGGCAGCGGTGGCTCAGGTCCGGGCGGGAGCAGCGGAGCGCGGGGCGGCTCTGACGCTTCCCTCTGCCCCGTCCCCGAAAACGCGACCCGGGGAACAAGAGGAGGTTCCCGGGTGCCTCGAGAGACCCGAACCCTTCCGGGCCGGTCAGGACATCAGTGTTTTCCCTTATTGACACTAACGAACCCTTCCAGCGCAGGAGAGGAGCCTTTCGCCTGAGCCCGTCCTTCCCGCCACCACCAGAGGCCACATCAGCCGCTGGGGTCACTGGCCGCCGCCTCCTCCTCCTCCTCCTCCTCTCCCCTTCTCTCTCCTTTCCCCTGCTCCGAAGGCAAAACACATGAAGAATGGGGGGGGGGGGGGGGCCTCGGGGGGGTCAAGGCCGAGTCCAAAAGCAGCAGCAAAACTAGTTTTTGCATCAGTTTCAGTCAGGCCTACGCAGCCCCTCTTATCTAAACCCGGCCGCAGCGCTTCGGGGCGGCTTCGGAGAGGCTCCTCCCGGCGCTGCCCGGCCCCGGGGCTTTCCCTCAAACGGCTCCCGGGGGAAAACCGCTCCAGCCGGAGGCTGGTGAGACAAATCCCACCGGTGCAGCCCCCGGGGAGGGGGAAAGGGGAACTCGAGCGGGGGGAGAGGAAGGTTTGGACCTCGGGCAGACCCCCTGCGCAGCGGTCCCGAGCGGGACGATAAACCCCCAGGCATTCATTTTGGGGAGGAATACGGCCGGAGGGGGCTTCGGGGGTTTCCCTGCCGGGACCCCCCCCCCCCGGGAGCTGGGTGGCTGCCCCTCGCCGGCCGGCCGCGCCCTCCCGCTGCTCCCCCGCCACCCCCGCGAGCCAACCTGAAATCACGGTGATGTCCCCATCAGGAGGGGGCTCCGGCGGCACCGGCCTCGGAGCCGCTGCTCGGGAGAACCAGCCCCTGGCACGGCCTGGCGTCCGCCGCAACGGGGAAAGAGCGACCGCCGCGCACGGACCGCCCCCCCCGCCGGCCGCTTCGCCGCTCCCGGCAGCGGCAGGCCCCGAGGGGCACCATTTAAGCACCCCCCTGTAAGGGGGACGCGTCTGCCCGTTCCCTGTTGTTCCTCGCCGCTGCTCCGTCAGTTTCAAACCCAGCTGAGCGCGTGACAGCGTTGGGGTCCCGGCTACCGAAAGCAATCCTTCCCCAGAAGGGAGCGACAAAACCGACCGAAGCCCGGCCCGGAACGGGGGGCGGCGGCGCGGGAGCTCGCCCAGCTCCAGCGGGGCCGCAGGCGCTGCCTCCAGACCCTCCCCGGGCGCAGAAGCCGATCCCATTGACCCCCGCTCCATCCCCGCCTGCAGCGCTGCCTCCCGGCCGGAGGCGGGGAGGAATTTCCCACCGGGGTCGGGAGCGGCGGGGCTGGATCCCCACCCGTGGGTGCCCGGCGGGCGAGGGGGGCGGCCGACACCGCTCCGGCCGGGCTGGGGTGGAGGTCAGGGATGAGGGGGTGACGCTGAAAAGGACAGGGGAAATAAACCAAAATCTCAGATCAACAGAGCTTCACTGGCCCAGTGATCTCCCACAGTTGTGAGAAAGCAGCAACTGAAGATAAAAAATACACCTGGAGTAAATTGGGGCACCCCCCCCACACCCCTCAGAGCAGCAGGATCAGCATCCCACCTCACACACACACACAAGCCTGTTGCTAACAAAGCACCTGCAGCTTTACCTCAGCTCCCAGCTACAGCAGAGAGGGAGGGACAGCCCAGCCCAAGTTAAAAGCAGCCCCCCACCCCACTCTCACAGGACACCCCCACTCACAGGTGCCAGAGCTCCGCAGCAGCCCCTTGTTCAGTGCAGCGAGGGGGAAGGCTGCAGCCCCGGGCGCAGCAGAGAGGGAAGAGACCCCGCAGCTCCTGCCTGATGCAGGGAGGAGGGAGAGGAGGGAGGGGGGAGCAGAGGGAGCAGCCCAAAGCCAAGCCCTGGGGCTGGAGGGCTGTCACCTGCAGCCACCACTGGCCTGGGGGGGAGGGGGGTGCCTGGCCTGCACATCAGGGCTGGGTTTCCTGCACAGGTTTCATTGCAGAGCCTCCCCCTTCTGCTCTTTCTGAGGCAGCCCTTTCCCTTCAGAAGCTTGTTAGCAGGGTCACAGTTACCTCTGCAGATGCCAGCCCCCTGACACCCCCCCCAGCCATTACAGCTGGGGGGAGCAGCAGTCCAGAGCCATCCCCAGTGCACTGAGCACTCCCCAGCACAACATGCAACCCTCAGGCTCTTCTCCTGCGTGCTGAGCTGCAGCATTTAGACCAAGCCTCCCTGGAGAGAGGGCAAGGGCAGCTTTTAAATCGGCAGCAGGAACCAGGGGAAGAAGAACAGCCTGTATGGCCCGGGTTAAACTAGCTGGCCCTCCTATCCGAGAGGACAGGTTTTGCCTGACCTGTTTCTGCCTCCCCAAAACCCACCTCCCACCCAGACCCCAGAGCCAAAGTTGGTGATACCCATCCCACCGTGACCACTAGGAGCTTCCTCCCTCCTCACACGGCTCAAGGGTGGAGGAAGGCAGTCTCGGGAAGGCCAGCGAGTGCTCGAGGCCCAACCTGCACCTCCACATCCAGAGCCAGAAAAGCAGCTCCAGGGCTCTGACTTAAACTGGGAAAAGCATCCCTGCTCTCCGTATGGTAATGCAGACAGACAACAGCAAAACTGGAAGACAAACAAACTGAAACCCAAGGACAGCAGGAAACCAGAGCCCCCCACACACACGCACGGCTCCCCAGCCCCTAAGCAGGAGCCAAAGGCACTCCAGTAACACCACCCAAAGGAAAGCAGAAAACAAAGACAGCAGCAAGAGAGCAAGACTAGCAAGGAGAAAAGAGAGAACTCACAGCACAGCCACCACTGCACTGGGACAGAAGCCCCCTGGCCTGAGCTTAAATGCAGAGCTGGGGCCAATGGGGAAGGGCGCGTGGGTGGTGGAGGCTCCAGGTGGGGCCGTCAGGGCGATGGGGACCTGGTGGGGCGCTCCGAATGCCTCTCTCGGCAGCCGAAACCAAGCGGCCCTGGCGTCTCCGCTGACCTCTCCGGTGCCGGCTTCCCAGCAAGGCTGCCGGCATCCTTCGGAGCGAAGGGTGAGGCAGAAACACCATCTCCGTTCAGGATGTGTCCAAGCGTCTTCTCTGCAGCGACGCGCAGCCAGGGCAGGCAGCGAGCAGCCCCTGCGCGGTGCGTGTGCTGTTAACGGAGCTGCCCTGCGCAGAGCGGTCCTCGTGAGCCCGATGGCTGGATCCGACTACGCGGTGAGTTCAGTCCTTTTCTTTCCCATGACAGTAGGAAAACGGTTGGTGGGCGCAGACGATGAACTGCATGTTTACTACTCGATGTGCCTCCCGTCCTCCGAATCAATCCGCAACAGCTGAAGTTGGAAAGACCCATTTGAAATAATAACTGTGGGGACAGACGGGCAAGGGAGAAACATTTTCAGCTTTCCCAGATCCCAGGCCCATCCCAAGCGCACTAAGGGCAAGCGCCAGGCTGTCCCGATTTGCGGCCAGCAGCACGGATGGCTGTAGCAGAAGCGAGGAGGGCTCTACGGATTCTGTACAGGGACGGGAGCATCGATCTCACACTCAGCTTAGGTAGGCAGATTTTGTTACACGCCTCAGAATACGTCGTGAGGCTTCTCACGGTCCCATCTGGCCTGACGGAGGAAAAAAATGGTCTGCAATTTGAGACGCCTCGTTCAAAAGAAGCCTTTTCTGCCAGGAAAAAACGGGAACGTCCCCGTCGAGCTGGCAGTGCCGTTTCTGCCTGCCTGCGTGCATCCGCTGCGATGGGCTGCTGCCTTGGGTATGGCAGTCTGCAACCAGCGGAGCAGGATTCGGGTTCGTGTCCCGGGTGAGCTGCTCAGGGATCCGACGGTGTGAGTATTTGCCTTCTTTTCCTCAGAACGGCTCACAAAGTGCCGACGCATTGCGGGGCTATCTTGTGCTCTGATTTCTTCTCCTAATTTGAAAGTCTTTTAGTTGTTAAAGGGGAGGTCGCTGTGCAGGAGAGGAACTACACTTGGCCTGCGGTTGCGGGCTTGGTTTTGTTCTGGTAGGTCCTGAAGCAGACTGTGACCCTGCTGTTGCGTGGGATGTCATTGTGGGCGCTTGTGATAGCCTCAGGGGATAACGATCCCCCCTCCTCTGTATACCGGAGCAATCGTTCCCAAAATATATCCAGCCCGGGGTGAGTGCTTTTGCTTTTATCTCCAAATAACGTGTGTGTGTGTGTGTGTGTGAGCTGCGGCTCGCCTGCTTTCTGTCTGCCACCGCACCTATTAGAGGGGGTTACCTGCCCTCTCCAGCACGGCGTGGCGGGCGTCTGTGCCACCGTGACGCGCTGCCCGAGGACCGGCTGAGGGGGTAGGATGGCCTCGGCGGGCGAGACCGTGAAAACGGTATCGAACTTCACCCCGAGCGCAAGGCCACGATTTATGTCGCAGCAATGTGATTTCTGGCTGCCACGTCGGGGAGCTCGTCAGTAAGAAATACCAGGGAAGAGGGAAGCTCTGCGTTTATTCACCCAAGGAAAGCAAGAGCCAGGTAGTCACTCGGTGGGATCTTAGGACAGCGCGACACGAAGTATTTCTGATGGAGGTGGTGGTTGTGAAAGTTCCCCGGAGCATTAGAAAGCCTTCACTTGGAATAGTCTGTATTACTGAATGCCCACGCGGTCAGGAAAGGTTCATTTAAAACAAATTCACAGAGATGCTGCTGCTGCTGGAGGGCTGGAAGAGGACGCCCTTTGTAGGAGAGAAACTGCAAAGAGCTCCCCGTCGTGCAGCCCGTACGGCACGTGCTGAGGCGGGATCTCGTTTTTCCCTGTTCTTGGATCTCGGAAGCAAATACCAGGAACAAACCCAACACGTTTAGCTACAGGAACGTATCGAAAGGGTACCTATTGGGCGTAAGCTGGCAGTGAGCAAAGTCAGGTAGGAAATCAGAAAGCTTTTTCATAGGGAAAACGTAAGCTAAAAGCACCCCCCGGTATTTTTAATGCGGGATTTTTTCAGCTTGAAGGGAATGCGCCCTTGCGGATTCTGAACTCTCGGTGAAGCCAGTGAGAGTCCCGGGCAGCCGTCCTGCTGCCCGGCGGTGTTCGCTGGCTGTGAGCAAATACGCCCCGGCCTGCGCAGGCAGGAAAAGGGCGAACGCTGGAAAAGGTTTCTTGAATGGCATTTCAAAACCCGGATCGGCCAGCTTTTACACTTGGTGCTCCCCTTCCCCCCGGTGTGGCGTAACTGCCCTTTCCCTCCATCTTTCACTGGATGGGAATTTGAAAGGAAACTATCTTTGGCTACGGCGATTTTACAGAGGAATCACCCGGGGGAAGGCCCGGGGAAGGCGGCGGTGCCGGCGAGCTCGGCAGGTGCCCGCGTAGGGGCAAGGGGAGTCCGGGCAGGCACCCGCCGCCTGCAGCAAACGCCACCGCCCGTCGAAGGAACGCTAAGGGAGCCGAGCCAGCCCGGGGCCACCGCCCGCCCCGGGGCCACCGCCCGCCCCGGCACCGCGCCCGCCCCGCCCGGACCCCGCGGCGGCTCCCGGCGGCGGGCGCTACCTGCCGCGGCGCCTCGCCTCCGCCAGGCGGCGCCACCGGCGGGGGCCGCTCCCGCCCCGCCTCGCTATTGGCTGCTCCCCGGAGGGGCCGGCACCGCTGATTGGTCGGCGCGGGCCGGGCCCCTCCCGCTCGGCAGGGGCGTGTCGACACCCACCTCTCCCCCGAGGCTACAAGAGGCCCCGGGGCGCAGTACCGGTGGCCGCCGCCAGGGGGCGCCTCCGCCGCGGGAGCGGCGCGCGGGACGGGGCGGCGGGAGCAGGTGCCGGCGGGCGAGGGGGGGCCCTGACCGGCGAGGGGGGGTCCTGGACTGGCGAGGGGTGGTCTCTGCCGTGCCCGGGCCCTGAGGGCCCGTCTCCGGGCGACCTGGGGGCCCCGCCGTGCCCCTGGCGAACGCCGGGCCCGGTCAGTGCCGGGGGGGGTGGGGGGGTTGATTGGGCCCGGCCGCGGCTTGGGGAGGGGGTGTCCGGGCCCGGGGCGGGCCTGAGGGGGTGCCCGGGGTTGGGGGTGTTTGTCCCCCCCGTCCCCGGGTTGGGGCCTGGCTGGGGTGTGGGGGCGGCGGGGCCCGGGGCTGGGGGGCGTTGGGCCCCCGCCCGGGTCGGGGCGGCAGGAGGGGTCAGCTCTGTCCCGGAGCAGCCCCGCGGGGGGTGCGGGGCCCCCCCGTGCAGAGACGCCGCCCCGCGGGGAGGGTGCGCAGGGAGTGACGCTGGGTGCGACGCCTGTGGGGTGTCTGTGGGCGACCGTCCCCTGTGAGCACCCCCGCGGGGGTGGGCGGGGGGGCTTGTGCCCCACGCCTCATCCCGGGAGCTGCTGCTGCTGCTGTCGGGTCGCGGGGGGCTCCCCGGCCGGCGTTCGGCCCTGCGCTCGTTTCTGGCCGTGCGCGTCGGGAGTTACGGGGCAGTTTCATCTCCTGGCGCTCTGCTCGTCCTGGCGCGTTGTTCCACGTGTTGTACACGCGGGGCGGCACCGTGGGCGAGGCCTGACGTGCGCGGGCACCGCTCACGCTTCACCCTCCCTGCGTCGGCACGGGAGACGCTACCCCTGCCTGTTGGCACGGGGCTCTGCGTTCTGGGGGGGGTCCCCAAACTGCGCGTGGGGACGTAATGTCTCTCCCTGAGCTGTACCCCATTTTGGGGGGTCGGTGGCCACTCGTGCGTGGGGCGGGCGGCAGGTCCTGCCCCGCTTTGGGGGGCACGGGGCCCTTCACGCTGCGTGTCAGCAGGACAAACCCGTTTGCTGCAGCTCTGCTTTTCAGGCTGCGTCCCAGGTTGGTTACAGCACCGTCACCCGCACCCCCGGCTCTCGGGGCAGGGTTTCGGGTGCTGCTTCACTGTCACGTTCAGTTCCCCTCGGCACCGCTGCCGCTTTTGGTGTTCCCGAAGCCGCTGCGTGTCCCCGCCGGGGCCAAAGCGGCCTGGGCACGGGCGTCCCTCCGTGCAGGCTCAGGGGACGGGGGGCTTTGGGGTGGGGGCCACGACTGCGGGTTCTGCCGTGCCGTGAGGGCTCTTGGGGGGTGGCAGATGTGGGTGGGTGGGAGGGAGGGAGCCGTGCCTGAGGCCTCCTTTGGTGGAGTTAACGCATTTCTGGTGCGGATTGTAGGGTCCCCGTGTAATGCAAGTACTGCTGGGTTTGCCAAGGTCCCAAAATGAGACATTTTGTCTTGATTGCGCCGGGCTGCGCCCATTTCCAGCCCCGGGCAGGCCGGGATGGTTTGGGCTGCAGAGGCCGGGGCGCTTCCTGGACACGATCTTGGCATCCAAACCCACAGACTGGATGATGGATTGACTGACTGACTGTCAGAATTCCCTGGGGCTCTCCAAAGAGGGGAAGCAGAGGTGCTTGTTACTGCCCTAACCACAGTGAGTAACAGGAGGCAGGAGGAGAGGCACCGAGAGCTGGAGGCACCCGAATTGGCTCCAGCTGCCTTCCGTTGCCTGGGTTTGTCCACAATTTCTTCCTGTTCTCAGCTTCAGGTGTCGGCAGTTACTTTGAAGGATGGGTTTTGTTTCTTCCTGCAAAAACCCAAGAGCTGGAGCTGGTTCCCAGCAGGGCTGGGGCTGGGGCTGGGGCTGGGGGGGGTCGTGTCCCCTGCGTGGCTGGGGGCAGCAGGGCTGGGACCAGAACTGCTGCAGCGGTTCCTCAGGTCACCCGGACAAGAACAGCCTTTCTGCAGGAGTTTCTGACCAGATCGAGGGTGTCATTAAACGCATTTTTGTTTCCTTTTGGTTAACGCAGTTCATGAGCTGATGTGTTCAAGCAGCTGTTTACCAGTCCCCTGCGTGTGCTCGCTGGCCACGGGCTACGGTTAAGGTGGAGAGTTAAAACTTCAGATTGAAGATTAAAGTTTCGACTTTGCCCGGCAGCTGTTGTGTTTGTGCATTGATTTTTACCACGCTTTTCTTCCCCCCCTCCAGAAAACGGAGTGCTTCATCGTCCCCCGTCCCTCTCCGAGCCCTTCCCGTCCCTGTGCCTGACCCCGCGCTCTCTCAGCCGCTGGGTTTTTGCCAGGAGCCCACGAGTGACCGTGGGCAGAGGCGGCGCTGGCCGCGATGTTTCCCGGCTGCGGGAGCTGCTGTCGCTGCGCTGCCTGCGCTGCCTGGGCTCTGGCAGCTCCGCGGGGCTCTGCAGCGTGCCGGGCACGACGGCCGCTCGCTTGCAGGGCTGCCGGCGTCGGGGCAGCTGGATGACGCCGTGGCTGCTCCCATCACTGGTGAGTGGGGACATTGGTGGGGGCTGCGGTGACCGTGCTCGGGGCGCGGGAGAGGGGAGTGGAGCTCCTGGGGGTCTGGGGCTACGGCAGATCCCCCAGCCGACGTCCCAGGGGCTGACGCCTCCCTGCGGGACTCGCTCTGAGAGGCCTCGGGGGGAGCCACGGGGGCGGCTCCGGGCAGCAGCGTGTGCTGCGCGTGCCCCCCTGCCCGGGCTGTGTCAGGAAAACGCCCTTCCCCAACGATGACGTCGGTCGGTGTTTATCGTAGGAAAGCGTATTAACTTTGCTCATCTGCACTAGTTCCCGTTCTGCAGCGCAGTGTGACGAGGGGCTGGAGTTTTACCCCAGACGTGGGCAGTGTTCGTGCTGAAGTAGAACAAACTAAAGGGCGGCCGGGCCCTGGGCGTGAGGACTTGACCTCGTGGAAGCCGAGAGCTGTCCCTGAAGGATAAAGGACGCCCTGGGACATCCGAGGTAACGCCGCCATCCCAGCCCCTCTGAGGCGGCTTTGAACCCCTCCCGGCGTCGGCTGGCGCCACGGAGAAGCGACTCTGGCCAGACGGACTCCAGGGCGTCTGGATCAGCAGACAGGGCAGCGAGAACGCTGCGGAAATAGAGTTGCTGTGCCAAGTTTTTCTGTGATCAGTAATCGGTAGCGCGGGTGCCGGTGACGAGTCAAACGTGGTGGACCTGAAGGTTTGAAGGGTGCGAGAACCCCGGGTGAACCCACGTTCGGGGTGCCCCGATTTGGCTGGGAGGCCTCATGCGCATGAGTAAGTATTTCCTCTTGTGATCCTGTACTTGGCGTCCCAGCCTCCCTCCTCGGCCGGCACGGGCCCGCTGCGAATCTGTTGACAGGTGCGGGGCCCTGCTCCACTCCTCCGCTCTGGGGGTCCCCTCTCGGAGGGCAGCGGCTGCAGCCTGTGGGGCTGGGGGTCCCCGGCAGCTCCCGATTTCCACCAGGGGATCGGTCCCTGCTCGATGACGCCGGCGGCTCCTGGGCCTGGCTCCCAGCCGTGTCCCCTGGGGGAGAAGGGGACCCGGCGGGGCTGGGGGTCTCCCGGTGACCCCTCCTGCCGCCGGGCTCCCTCCTCCCGGCACAGGCACCCTCTGGTTTCTTCTCCCCAGCCCTTTTCCGGAGCGGCTGCCGGCAGGACAGACCCCTCCGGCCTGGCGCTGGCTCTGCCGGAGCCGGGGAGAGCTCGGGCCGGGGGGAACTGGTTTCCGCTGGGGTTCAGCCCTGGCCAGCGTCATCCTCACAGGCAGATGCCCGAGGACCGGAGGTGGCAGCGTCAGGGCGCTCCTGTGGTGGAGCCTTGGGGTGGCTCTGAGCTGTGTTTGAAGCCGTGGTTTTACCTAAAAACTTCTTTTTCAGCTCAAGAAAGTTTGGGCACGGGGAGCGACGACTGTCCCGGTGCCACCAGTCCCACAGGAGGTGTTGGTGGCCCAGGTGATGCCTCGTGGCTGTGCCGACGCGTGGGGAAGGCTCATCCCGGTGCCTGGGCGAGGAGCGCGGCCCTGCGGTGATGAGCGCCGGGGGACGCCGACGGGGAGGACGTGGCCGGTAAGGCGAGTGCCCCGAGGCGGCGGCTGAGCGGAGCTGTGCGGTGGGAGCGGGGCGCTCGGCTCCCCGGGGATCTCCGGGTGCCGCAGGAGGCACCAGGGTCCCCAGGGTCGGAGGGGCAGGCAGGGATCCTGCCCCCCCAGGCCATGGGAGCGGGGTGCCAGCTGGCAGGTAGGTGCTGGGGGCTGCCGTGCGCCGGGGGGTCGGGCAATGGGGAGCTCCGGGGAGCGGTTTTGTGCTCGGGGCACTTTGGCTTTGCCCCTCGTCCTGCCGGCTGAGGGACGGGGAGGGCGGGCCCTGTACCCTGTCAGGGCTCCCTGTGGGGCCCTTGGGAGGAAGGAGGGGTCCCGGCGTCAGCGGGGCAGTGCTGGTGCAGGTGCCAGCGTGCGTCCCTTGGGGTTCACAGGAGCTCAGCACCGCAGGGCCAGGGCCTGCACCTGCCGGGGCAGGGTACCCCCATGGCCAGAGGCTGTTTGTGGGAGCAGGGGGGGCCCCGTGGTTCCCGACCCCGTAGCCCACCCTGAGCCAGGGCTGGGCCGCACATTTCGGGGGGCCGTGGCTGCGAGGGGTGTTTGGGGAGTGGGTGCGGGTGCTGTCGGGGTCCGGCCCCATCCCCAGTCTGGGGCTGCCGGTCATCGGTCTGTGCTGCCACCGCTGCTGCGTGGGTGGGTTTTCAGCCAGATCCTGGCTCTCGCCCACCCTTCCGGGCAGAAACGGGGACGGGACACCAGAAATGTCCCGTTGCTCCCTCCCCTCCCATCATAGGTGTGCGGTGCGGGGTTGCTGCTGCCGAGGGGTCTGAGCAGAGCTGCCCGTGCCCAGGAGGCAGCAGCTTCAGGGGCTCTTTGGGCCGGGCCGTGCTGCCGGGAGCTGATTGTCCCACATCTCCCCCTGTGCAGGGACGGACGGACAGATGGACAGACGGAGGAGACCCAGCCACGCTGCCTACGCCGAGGCTGCCGTCGCCGCCTGCCCCCGCTCCTGGCTGGGGACAGCCCTGCCTGCGCCCGCCCAGAGACGCTGCGGGGCCTGCACGGATCCAGGTCAGTTGTTTGGGCCCCCGTTTGTTTTGGGTCCCGTTTGTTTGTTCGGGCTCCTGTTTGTTTCTGGTCCTGCTTGTTCCAGCCCCAGCTCAGTTTTGGTTCCTGTACCAGTTTTTCTGCTCTGGTTTCAGGTCCAGCTCATGGATGGCTCCAGCTCAGTTTTGGCTCCAGTTCGTGGATGGTTCCAGCTCCTCAATGGCTCCAGCCCAGTTTTGGCTCCAGTTCGTGGATGGTTCCAGCTCCTCCTGGCTTCCAGTTCGTTTCAGCACCAGCTTGTTCTGGCTCCGGTTGCTCTGCGGCTCCAGCTCATTTGTTCCAGCTTGTGCTTGTTGAAACGATCTTGGCTTTTGGCAAGGTCGTAAATCAATCACTGTCATAACTTGGATATGAATATTAAATGTCATAACTGTACACACGTTGACTAACGAGTTGGTGTTTATTGTTCACGCACCCTCCCGGGGGTTGTACACCCCCGGAATGAAGACCTGGACGGGCGAAGAGGGTGGGGAAAGCGCCGTTTCCCCCAGAGACTATCTCAGACGTTTAATTCGGCCTGGTGCATGCCGGCCTCCCTAACTGCGGGGACCAACGCGACCGGACCCCCACCTCCGGTGGGGGTCCACGCACCCTGCCCACCCGCCTCCCGCACCCACCCGGCCTGCCCCCCTCCCACCCCAATGCCCTCCCACCCACACCCACCCTGCCCCCCTCCCACCTGCACCCCAGCACCCTCCCACCCACACCCCAACACCCTCCTGCCACCCAGCCCCATGTCAGCCCCCCCCAGCCAGGTCCCCGTTTCCCAGCCCAAACACCCAGGACTCGGGTCCTGCTCCAGCCCCGGCAGCCCCTTCCCCAGACCCAGAAACGCCGGACCGGGGCTCGGGGCTCCGGCCTGGGAAAGGCCCGGCCCGGTCTGTGCCGCCGAGCCCCGGCCCGAGGTTGTGATTCCCCGGAACACCCGGCCGAGCCCCGCACCCCCCCTGCCCCGCCTGCGGGGTCGGACGGGCCCGGGAGCCCCGGCGCTGTCGGGCGGTGCTTGGGAACTGGTCAGGGGGACCCGCGGGACGGGCACGGCCGCGGGCGGCTCGGGCGAGGACGGGGGGCGCCGGGCTCCGGCCCTCCGGGCTTTATTCCCCGGCGCCCCGAGCCCCGACGGCTCCTCCGCGGAACCACCGCCAGCGCGGCCGCCCGGGCACCGGCACTTGACCACCTAACCCAGCCCCGGCCCGGACACCCCCCCGGGCCGCGGCCCCGCTCGGCCGCGGCCCCTTCCCCGCTTCCCGGTCCCAGACGCGGCTCCGCTCCCGGGCCGAGCCTCCCAGGCCGAGCGTCCCGGGCCGAGCCCCCCGCGCCTCACCTGGCCCCGCCGGGGGAGCCCGGCCCGGCCCGGCCCGGCCGCTGCCGCCCCGGGGCCGCGGGCGCCGCCGCCGGGGGGGAACGACAAAATGAGGCAGACGGCGGCCGCCGGGGCTCAAATCTCCTCGGCCCCGCCCCGCGCAGGCGCCCCGGGGCACCGCCCACTCGCCCCGCCCTCGCACCTGTGCCAGCACCCGCCCCGCGCAGGCGCCCTCGGCCAACGCCCCCTCGCACCTGTGCCGGGCCACGCCCCCGAGGCTCCGCCCACTCGCCCCGCCCCTGCGCCCGGCACGCCCCGCGCAGGCGCGCTGAGGCCCCGCCCCTCCGCGCCCCGCCCCGCGCCCGCGCCTCCTCTTCCGCCGCCAGAACCGCCCCGGCCCCGAGCGCGGCGGACGCCGGTAGCGGGACGCGGGGACGGAGCCCCGGCCCGGGGGCCTCTCCCGGGGCCGTGCGGAGCGGGGGGCGGTGAGGCGGGAGCCGGGCGCGGGGCCTCGCGGGCGGGGGGTAACGCGGGCGCGGGGCACCGCCGCTGCTGCCGGCGGGGGAGCCTCGACCGGCGTCCGCCTCTCCCCGGGCGGGTTGCGGGTCCCGGGGCTCTGTCCCGCCCCGCGGAGCCGGAGGAGCGCGGCAGCGCCGGGGCTGGGCCCGGCCCCACCCGAGCGCCCCGAGCCCGGCCTCGCCGCCTCCGTCCCGGCGCCGCGGGCAGGAGGAGCCGCGCTCCGGGGCCGGGCCTCGGGCGGGGAGCGGGGGCCGGCGGCCGGGCCCCGGGGCCCAAGTCCCGCGCTGCCCGCTCCTGTCGGCGGCCGCCGCCTGCGCGGGGCTGGGGGCACGGTCCCGCTTGGGCCGCGGGGAGCCGGGGCTCGGCCGGGGCCGGGGCCGCGGAGGAAAGGCGGCGGCTTCGCGCAGGCGCGGAGCGAAGGCGGGAGATGGCCGGCGGCGCCGGGGCTCGCCGGGGCCGGGCCGCCCCGAGCGCGGGGGCTCGGACGGGCACCGTCTGCCCCGGGCCCGCTCCCGCCCGGCCTCCTGCTCCCGGGGCCTAGAGAGGGGCTGCGGGCGCTGCCCCGGCCCCGCCGCGGCCAGCCCGGCCCCGGGGTGACCCCGGGAAGAGCCGCCGGGCCCCTGGCTGAGCCCGAAGAGGCCGGGCTGGGGCCCTGCTTCGAGCCCCCCGGAGGCAGGGCCGGGTCCGTCTGCCTCAGCCCTAGGCCTGGCCCGGCGAGCCCGGCTTCAAGCCCCAAAACGCGGGGCTGGGGCTGGTTCTGAGCCCCGAGACTGGCCACATGAGCCTTGTTGTGAGCCCCCCCAAGCACAGGGCTGGGTCTCTGCTTCGAGCCCCCCAAAGGCAGCACTTGGTCTCTCTCTGTGGAGCCCTAAACCGGCTTACTGACCCCGGCTTCAGGACCCCAAACGCAGGACTTGGTCTCTGTTTCCAAGACCGGCCACGTGAGCCCTGTTTCGAGCCCCCTGACTGCAGGACCGGGTCTGTCTGCGTGAGCCCTAAACCTGGCCCACTGAGCCCGGTTTCAAGCCCCAGAAACACAGGGCTTGGTCTCTGTTTCCAGCCCTGCAAACGCAGCACTTGGTGTCTCTCTGTGTGAGCCCCCAAAACTGGCCAAATGAGCCTGGTTTCAAGACTCCAATACGCAGGACTTGGTCTCTGTTTCTCAGTCCTAAAACTGGCCAAATGAGCCTCATTTCGAGCCCCCCAAACGCAGGACTTGGTCTCCCTGTGGGAGCCCAAACACTGGTTTAGTGAGCCTGGTTTCTAGACCCCAAAACGCAGGACTTGCCCTCTGTGTCTAAAACTGGCCACATGAGCCTTGTTGTGAGCCCCCCAAACGCAGCACTTTTAGTCTCCCTGTGGGAGCCCTAAACCTGGCTTGTTGACCCTGGTTTCAAGACCCCAAAATGCAGGACTTAGTCTCTGTTTCTAAGCTCGAGCCCGGCCAAATGAGCCCTGTTTCAAGCCCCCCAAACGCAGCACTTAGTCTCCCTATGGGAGCCCAAACACTGGTTCAGTGAGCCTGGCTTCAAGGCCCCAAAACGCAGGACTTGGTCTCTGTTTCTAAGCTCTAGAACTGGCCACGTGAGCCTTGTTTTGAGCCCCCCAAAGCACAGGGCTGGGTCTCTGCTTCGAGACCCCCAAACGCAGGACCTGGTCTCCGTTTCTGAGCCCGAACACGCGGGACTCGGTCTCTGCTTCGAGCCCCCAACGGTCGGGGCTCAGTGCCCGTTTCCGAGCCCCGACGCGCAGGACTCGGTCTCCGTTTCCAAGGCTGGGACAGGGGCGACTGCCTCCGCTCCGCGGGCCCGAGCCCCAAACCCCGCCGGATCCCCTCGCTGCTCCGGAGCCCCAGATCCGGCCGCCGAGCCCGGTTCCGAGTCTGCGCCGCGCAGGCCTCGGGCTGCTCCGGAGCCCCAGATCCGGCCCCACGGGCCCGGTTTCAAGCCCCGCCACGCACAGGGCTCGGGCTCTGTTTCGGAGCCGGGCCCGGAGCCCCCCGGCAGCCGCCCTCGCGGCCCGGGAACGCGGGACCGGCTCTCTGCTCCGCAGCCCCCGACCGGGGCTGGGCTCCCCGAAACGCGCCCGGGCCCGGGCCCAGCTCCGGCTCTGCTCAGCCCCGTGCCCCGCAGCCCGGGACTCGCTCTCCGCCCCGGAGCCCGGCCCGGCCCCTCTCTCTGCTCCCCAGCCCCGCGGCTGGGGCCGGGGCCGGCCCCGGGAGCCCCGGCGGCGCTCGGGGACCGGCGAGGACGGGGGGCGCCGGGCTCCGGCCCTCCGGGCTTTATTCCCCGGCGCCCCGCGCCCGCCGGCAGAGCCGCCCCCGGGCCGGGACCCACGCCCCGCCCCCGCCCACCCGGGCCCGCCCACTCCTTTTATAGACATCGCCCCGCCCGCCGGGGCCGCCCCGGGTCCCGCCGCCCGCCCGCCCGCCTCCTCGCTCATCCCCCGGCCCGTGGCGTCATCGGCGTCACTTGCAGCGCCGCCAAACCAAAGCCCCTGGTTGGCTGCAAGGCCGTGACGGCACCGGCGGGGAGCGGGAGGGGCCGCTCCGCCCGGCGAGGGGCGGCGGCGCGGGGCCGGCAGCGCCCGGGAGGGGAAAGATCAGGGGACATAAACCCGCCGCCGACAGCGGCAGCGCGTTCGTGACGCCCCGCCGCGCGCGGGGCCGGGGCGGAGGCGCCGCCCGTCTCGGGAAGGGCTTTCCCCGCCGCCGGTCGGGCGTAAGGGGCAGCGCGGAGACGGTAAACCCCGCCGACGAACGTCTGCCCGTTCCCTGTTGTTCCTCGCCGCTGCTCCGTCAGTTTCAAACCCAGCTGAGCGCGTGACAGCGTTGGGGTCCCGGCTACCGAAAGCAATCCTTCCCCAGAAGGGAGCGACAAAACCGACCGAAGCCCAGCGCGGAACGGGGGGCGGCGGCGCGGGAGCTCGCCCAGCTCCAGCGGGGCCGCAGGCGCTGCCTCCAGACCCTCCCCGGGCGCAGAAGCCGATCCCATTGACCCCCGCTCCATCCCCGCCTGCAGCGCTGCCTCCCGGCCGGAGGCGGGGAGGAATTTCCCACCGGGGTCGGGAGCGGCGGGGCTGGATCCCCACCCGTGGGTGCCCGGCGGGCGAGGGGGGCGGCTGACACCGCTCCGGCCGGGCTGGGGTGGAGGTCGGGGATGACACTGAAAAGGACAGGGGAAATAAAATAAAATCCCAGGTTGATCTCAGATCAACAGAGCTTCACTGGCCCAGTGATCTCCCACAGTTGTGAGAAAGCAGCAACTGAAGATAAAAAATACACCTGGAGTAAATTGGGGCACCCCCCCCACACCCCTCAGAGCAGCAGGATCAGCATCCCACCTCACACACACACACAAGCCTGTTGCTAACAAAGCACCTGCAGCTTTACCTCAGCTCCCAGCTACAGCAGAGAGGGAGGGACAGCCCAGCCCAAGTTAAAAGCAGCCCCCCACCCCACTCTCACAGGACACCCCCACTCACAGGTGCCAGAGCTCCGCAGCAGCCCCTTGTTCAGTGCAGCGAGGGGGAAGGCTGCAGCCCCGGGCGCAGCAGAGAGGGAAGAGACCCCGCAGCTCCTGCCTGATGCAGGGAGGAGGGAGAGGAGGGAGCAGCCCAAAGCCAAGCCCTGGGGCTGGAGGGCTGTCACCTGCAGCCACCACTGGCCTGGGGGGGAGGGGGGTGCCTGGCCTGCACATCAGGGCTGGGTTTCCTGCACAGGTTTCATTGCAGAGCCTCCCCCTTCTGCTCTTTCTGAGGCAGCCCTTTCCCTTCAGAAGCTTGTTAGCAGGGTCACAGTTACCTCTGCAGATGCCAGCCCCCTGACACCCCCCCCCCAGCCATTACAGCTGGGGGGAGCAGCAGTCCAGAGCCATCCCCAGTGCACTGAGCACTCCCCAGCACAACATGCAACCCTCAGGCTCTTCTCCTGCATGCTGAGCTGCAGCATTTAGACCAAGCCTCCCTGGAGAGAGGGCAAGGGCACCTTTTAAATCGGCAGCAGGAACCAGGGGAAGAAGAACAGCCTGTATGGCCCGGGTTAAACTAGCTGGCCCTCCTATCCGAGAGGACAGGTTTTGCCTGACCTGTTTCTGCCTCCCCAAAACCCACCTCCCACCCAGACCCCAGAGCCAAAGTTGGTGATACCCATCCCACCGTGACCACTAGGAGCTTCCTCCCTCCTCACACGGCTCAAGGGTGGAGGAAGGCAGTCTCGGGAAGGCCAGCGAGTGCTCGAGGCCCAACCTGCACCTCCACATCCAGAGCAAGAAAAGCAGCTCCAGGGCTCTGACTTAAACTGGGAAAAGCATCCCTGCTCTCCGTATGGTAAGGCGGACAGACAACAGCAAAACTGGAAGACAAACAAACTGAAACCCAAGGACAGCAGGAAACCAGAGCCCCCCCCCCAAGCAGGAGCCAAAGGCACTCCAGTAACACCACCCAAAGGAAAGCAGAAAACAAAGACAGCAGCAAGGGAGCAAGACTAGCAAGGAGAAAAGAGAGAACTCACAGCACAGCCACCACTGCACTGGGACAGAAGCCCCCTGGCCTGAGCTTAAATGCAGAGCTGGGGCCAATGGGGAAGGGCGCGTGGGTGGTGGAAGCTCCAGGTGGGGCCGTCAGGGCGATGGGGACCTGGTGGGGCGCTCCGAATGCCTCTCTCGGCAGCCGAAACCAAGCGGCCCTGGCGTCTCCGCTGACCTCTCCGGTGCCGGCTTCCCAGCAAGGCTGCCGGCATCCTTCGGAGCGAAGGGTGAGGCAGAAACACCATCTCCGTTCAGGATGTGTCCAAGCGTCTTCTCTGCAGCGACGCGCAGCCAGGGCAGGCAGCGAGCAGCCCCTGCGCGGTGCGTGTGCTGTTAACGGAGCTGCCCTGCGCAGAGCGGTCCTCGTGAGCCCGATCGCTGGATCCGACTACGCGGTGAGTTCAGTCCTTTTCTTTCCCATGACAGTAGGAAAACGGTTGGTGGGCGCAGACGATGAACTGCATGTTTACTACTCGATGTGCCTCCCGTCCTCCGAATCAATCCGCAACAGCTGAAGTTGGAAAGACCCATTTGAAATAATAACTGTGGGGACAGACGGGCAAGGGAGAAACATTTTCAGCTTTCCCAGATCCCAGGCCCATCCCAAGCGCACTAAGGGCAAGCGCCAGGCTGTCCCGATTTGCGGCCAGCAGCACGGATGGCTGTAGCAGAAGCGAGGAGGGCTCTACGGATTCTGTACAGGGACGGGAGCATCGATCTCACACTCAGCTTAGGTAGGTAGATTTTGTTACACGTCTCAGAATACGTCGTGAGGCTTCTCACGGTCCCATCTGGCCTGGCAGAGGAAAAAAATGGTCTGAAATTTGAGACGCCTCGTTCAAAAGAAGCCTTTTCTGCCAGGAAAAAACGGGAACGTCCCCGTCGAGCTGGCAGTGCCGTTTCTGCCTGCCTGCGTGCGTCCGCTGCGATGGGCTGCTGCCTTGGGTATGGCAGTCTGCAACCAGCGGAGCAGGATTCGGGTTCGTGTCCCGGGTGAGCTGCTCAGGGATCTGATGGTGAGAATATTTGCTTTCTTTTACTCAGAACGGCTCACAAAGTGTCCGTGTGTTGCGGGGCTATCTTGTGCTCTGATTTCTTCTCCCAATTCGAAAGCCTCGCAGTTGTTAAAGGGGAGGTCGCTGTGCAGGAGAGGAACTACACTTGGCCTGCAGTTACAGGCTTGGTTTTGTTCTGGTAGGTCCTGAAGCAGACTGTGACCCTGCTGTTGCGTGGGATGTCATTGTGGGCGCTTGTGATAGCCTCAGGGGATAACGATCCCCCCTCCTCTGTATACCGGAGCAATCGTTCCCAAAATATATCCAGCCCGGGGTGAGTGCTTTTGCTTTTATCTCCAAATAACGTGTGTGTGTGTGTGTGAGCTGCGGCTCGCCTGCTTTCTGTCTGCCACTGCACCTATTAGAGGGGGTTACCTGCCCTCTCCAGCACGGCGTGGCGGGCGTCTGTGCCACCGTGACGCGCTGCCCGAGGACCGGCTGAGAGGGTAGGATGGCCTCGGCGGGCGAGACCGTGAAAACGGTATCGAACTTCACCCCGAGCGCAAGGCCACGATTTATGTCGCAGCAATGTGATTTCTGGCTGCCACGTCGGGGAGCTCGTCAGTAAGAAATACCAGGGAAGAGGGAAGCTCTGCGTTTATTCACCCAAGGAAAGCAAGAGCCAGGTAGTCACTCGGTGGGATCTTAGGACAGCGCGACACGAAGTATTTCTGATGGAGGTGGTGGTTTTGAAAGTTCCCCGGAGCATTAGAAAGCCTTCACTTGGAATAGTCTGTATTACTGAATGCCCACGCGGTCAGGAAAGGTTCATTTAAAACAAAGTCACAGAGATGCTGCTGCTGCTGGAGGGCTGGAAGAGGACGCCCTTTGTAGGAGAGAAACTGCAAAGAGCTCCCCGTCGTGCAGCCCGTACGGCACGTGCTGAGGCGGGATCTCGTTTTTCCCTGTTCTTGGATCTCAGAAGCAAATACCAGGAACAAACCCAACACGTTTAGCTACAGGAACGTATCGAAAGGGTACCTATTGGGCGTAAGCTGGCAGTGAGCAAGGTCAGGTAGGAAATCAGAAAGCTTTTTCATAGGGAAAACGTAAGCTAAAAGCACCCCCCGGTATTTTTAATGCGGGATTTTTTCAGCTTGAAGGGAATGCGCCCTTGCGGATTCTGAACTCTCGGTGAAGCCAGTGAGAGTCCCGGGCAGCCGTCCTGCTGCCCGGCGGTGTTCGCCGGCTGTGAGCACATACGCCCCGGCCTGCGCAGGCAGGAAAAGGGCGAACGCTGGAAAAGGTTTCTTGAATGGCATTTCAAAACCCGGATCGGCCAGCTTTTACACTTGGTGCTCCCCTTCCCCCCGGTGTGGCCTAACTGCCCTTTCCCTCCATCTTTCACTGGATGGGAATTTAAAAGGAAACTGTTTTTGGCTACGGCGATTTTACAGAGGAATCACCCGGGGGAAGGCCCGGGGAAGGCGGCGGTGCCGGCGAGCTCGGCAGGTGCCCGCGTAGGGGCAAGGGGAGTCCGGGCAGGCACCCGCCGCCTGCAGCAAACGCCACCGCCCGTCGAAGGAACGCTAAGGGAGCCGAGCCAGCCCGGGGCCACCGGCCAGCCCGGGGCCACCGCCCGCCCCGGGGCCACCGCCCGCCCCGGCACCGCGCCCGCCCCGCCCGGACCCCGCGGCGGCTCCCGGCGGCGGGCGCTACCTGCCGCGGCGCCTCGCCTCCGCCAGGCGGCGCCACCGGCGGGGGCCGCTCCCGCCCCGCCTCGCTATTGGCTGCTCCCCGGAGGGGCCGGCACCGCTGATTGGTCGGCGCGGGCCGGGCCCCTCCCGCTCGGCAGGGGCGTGTCGACACCCACCTCTCCCCCGAGGCTACAAGAGGCCCCGGGGCGCAGTACCGGTGGCCGCCGCCAGGGGGCGCCTCCGCCGCGGGAGCGGCGCGCGGGACGGGGCGGCGGGAGCAGGTGCCGGCGGGCGAGGGGGGTCCCCGGCGGGCGAGGGGGGTCCCTGACTGGCATTGGGGGGGTCCCTGCCTGGCGAGGGGGGGTCCCTGCCGCGCCCGGGCCCTGAGGGCCCGTCTCCGGGCGACCTGGGGGCCCCGCCGTGCCCCTGGCGAACGCCGGGCCCGGTCAGGGTCGGGGGGGGTGGGGGGTTGATTGGTCCCGGCCGTGGCTTGGGGAGGGGGTGTCCGGGCCCGGGGCGGGCCTGAGGGGGTGCCCGGGGTTGGGGGTGTTTGTCCCCCCCGTCCCCGGGTTGGGGCCTGGCTGGGGTGTGGGGGCGGCGGGGCCCGGGGCTGGGGGGCGTTGGGCCCCCGCCCGGGTCGGGGCGGCAGGAGGGGTCAGCTCTGTCCCGGAGCAGCCCCGCGGGGGGTGCGGGGCCCCCCCGTGCAGAGACGCCGCCCCGCGGGGAGGGTGCGCAGGGAGTGACGCTGGGTGCGACGCCTGTGGGGTGTCTGTGGGCGACCGTCCCCTGTGAGCACCCCCGCGGGGGTGGGCGGGGGGGCTTGTGCCCCACGCCTCATCCCGGGAGCTGCTGCTGCTGCTCTCGGGTCGCGGGGGGCTCCCCGGCCGGCGTTCGGCCCTGCGCTCGTTTCTGGCCGTGCGCGTCGGGAGTTACGGGGCAGTTTCATCTCCTGGCGCTCTGCTCGTCCTGGCGCGTTGTTCCACGTGTTGTACACGCGGGGCGGCACCGTGGGCGAGGCGTGACGTGCGCGGGCACCGCTCACGCTTCACCCTCCCTGCGTCCGCACGGGAGACGCTACCCCTGCCTGTTGGCACGGGGGTCTGCGTTCTGGGGGGGGGTCCCCAAACTGCGCGTGGGGACGTAACGTCTCTCCCTGAGCTGTACCCCATTTTGGGGGGTCGGTGGCCACTCGTGCGTGGGGCGGGCGGCAGGTCCTGCCCCGCTTTGGGGGGCACGGGGCCCTTCACGCTGCGTGTCAGCAGGACAAACCCATTTGCTGCAGCTCTGCTTTTCAGGCTGCGTCCCAGGTTTGTTACAGCACCGTCACCCGCACCCCCGGCTCTCGGGGCAGGGTTTCGGGTGCTGCTTCACTGTCACGTTCAGTTCCCCTCGGCACCGCTGCCGCTTTTGGTGTTCCCGAAGCCGCTGCGTGTCCCCGCCGGGGGCCAAAGCGGCCTGGGCACGGGCGTCCCTCCGTGCAGGCTCAGGGGACGGGGGGCTTTGGGGTGGGGGCCACGACTGCGGGTTCTGCCGTGCCGTGAGGGCTCCTGGGGGGTGGCAGATGTGGGTGGGAGGGAGGGAGCCGTGCCTGAGGCCTCCTTTGGTGGAGTTAACGCATTTCTGGTGCGGATTGTAGGGTCCCCGTGTAATGCGAGTACTGCTGGGTTTGCCAAGGTCCCAAAATGAGACATTTTGTCTTGATTGCGCCGGGCTGCGCCCATTTCCAGCCCCGGGCAGGCCGGGATGGTTTGGGCTGCAGAGGCCGGGGCGCTCCCTGGACACGATCTTGGCATCCAAACCCACAGCCTGGATGATGGATTGACTGACTGACTGTCAGAATTCCCTGGGGCTCTCCAAAGAGGGGAAGCAGAGGTGCTTGTTACTGCCCTAACCACGGTGAGTAACAGGAGGCAGGAGGAGAGGCACCGAGAGCTGGAGGCACCCGAATTGGCTCCAGCTGCCTTCCGTTGCCTGGGTTTGTCCACAATTTCTTCCTGTTCTCAGCTTCAGGTGTCGGCAGTTACTTTGAAGGATGGGTTTTGTTTCTTCCTGCAAAAACCCAAGAGCTGGAGCTGGTTCCCAGCAGGGCTGGGGCTGGGGCTGGGGGGGGTCGTGTCCCCTGCGTGGCTGGGGGCAGCAGGGCTGGGACCAGAACCGCTGCAGCGGTTCCTCAGGTCACCCGGACAAGAACAGCCTTTCTGCAGGAGTTTCTGACCAGATCGAGGGTGTCATTAAATGCATTTTTGTTTCCTTTTGGTTAATGCAGTTCATGAGCTGATGTGTTCAAGCAGCTGTTTACCAGTCCCCTGCGTGTGCTCGCTGGCCACGGGCTACGGTTAAGGTGGAGAGTTAAAACTTCAGATTGAAGATTAAAGTTTCGACTTTGCCCGGCAGCTGTTGTGTTTGTGCATTGATTTTTACCACGCTTTTCTTCCCCCCTCCAGAAAACGGAGTGCTTCATCGTCCCCCGTCCCTCTCCGAGCCCTTCCCGTCCGTGTGCCTGACCCCGCGCTCTCTCAGCCGATGGGTTTTTGCCAGGAGCCCACGAGTGACCGTGGGCAGAGGCGGCGCTGGCCGCGATGTTTCCCGGCTGCGGGAGCTGCTGTCGCTGCGCTGCCTGCGCTGCCTAGGCTCTGGCAGCTCCGCGGGGCTCTGCAGCGTGCCGGGCACGACGGCCGCTCGCTTGCAGGGCTGCCTGCGTCGGGGCAGCTGCGTCTCGGGGGAACCGGCTGACACCGCGGCTGCTCCCCGCCCTGGTGAGTGGGGACATTGGTGGGGGCTGCGGTGACCGTGCTCGGGGCGCGAGAGAGGGGAGTGGAGCTCCTGGGGGTCTGGGGCTACGGCAGATCCCCCGGCCGACGTCCCAGGGGCTGACGCCTCCCTGCGGGACTCGCTCTGAGAGGCCTCGGGGGGAGCCACGGGGGCGGCTCCGGGCAGCGGCGTGTGCTGCGTGTGCCCCCCTGCCCGGGCTGTGTCAGGAAAACGCCCTTCCCCAACGATGACGTCGGTCGGTGTTTATCGTAGGAAAGCGTATTAACTTTGCTCATCTGCACTAGTTCCCGTTCTGCAGCGCAGTGTGACGAGGGGCTGGAGTTTTACCCCAGACGTGGGCAGTGTTCGTGCTGAAGTAGAACAAACTAAAGGGCGGCCGGGCCCTGGGCGTGAGGACTTGACCTCGTGGAAGCCGAGAGCTGTCCCTGAAGGATAAAGGACGCCCTGGGACATCCGAGGTAACGCCGCCATCCCAGCCCCTCTGAGGCGGCTTTGAACCCCTCCCGGCATCGGCTGGCGCCACGGAGAAGCGACTCTGGCCAGACGGACTCCAGGGCGTCTGGATCAGCAGACAGGGCAGCGAGAACGCTGCGGAAATAGAGTTGCTGTGCCAAGTTTTTCTGTGATCAGTAATCGGTAGCGCGGGTGCCGGTGACGAGTCAAACGTGGTGGACCTGAAGGTTTGAAGGGTGCGAGAACCCCGGGTGAACCCACGTTTGGGGTGCCCCGATTTGGCTGGGAGGCCTCATGCGCATGAGTAAGTATTTCCTCTTGTGATCCTGTACTCGGCGTCCCAGCCTCCCTCCTCGGCCGGCACGGGCCCGCTGCGAATCTGTTGACAGGTGCGGGGCCCTGCTCCACTCCTCCGCTCTGGGGGTCCCCTCTCGGGGGGCAGCGGCTGCAGCCTGTGGGGCTGGGAGTCCCGAGCAGCTCCCGATTTCCACCAGGGGATCAGTCCCTGCTCGATGACGCCGGCGGCTCCTGGGCCTGGCTCCCAGCCGTGTCCCCTGGGGGAGAAGGGGACCCGGCGGGGCTGGGGGTCTCCCGGTGACCCCTCCTGCCGCCGGGCTCCCTCCTCCCGGCACAGGCACCCTCTGGTTTCTTCTCCCCAGCCCTTTTCCGGAGCGGCTGCCGGCAGGACAGACCCCTCCGGCCTGGCGCTGGCTCTGCCGGAGCCGGGGAGAGCTCGGGCCGGGGGGAACTGGTTTCCGCTGGGGTTCAGCCCTGCCCAGCGTCATCCTCACAGGCAGATGCCCGAGGACCGGAGGTGGCAGCGTCAGGGCGCTCCTGTGGTGGAGCCTTGGGGTGGCTCTGAGCTGTGTTTGAAGCCGTGGTTTTACCTAAAAACTTCTTTTTCAGCTCAAGAAAGTTTGGGCACGGGGAGCGACGACTGTCCCGGTGCCACCAGTCCCGCAGGAAGTGTTGGGGGCCCAGGCGATGCCTCGTGGCTGTGCCAACGCGTGGGGAAGGCTCATCCCGGTGCCTGGGCGAGGAGCGCGGCCCTGCGGTGATGAGCGCCGGGGGACGCCGACGGGGAGGACGTGGCCGGTAAGGCGAGTGCCCCGAGGCGGCGGCTGAGCGGAGCTGTGCGGTGGGACCGGGGCGCTCGGCTCCCCGGGGATCTCCGGGTGCCGCAGGAGGCACCAGGGTCCCCAGGGTCGGAGGGGCAGGCAGGGATCCTGCCCCCCCAGGCCATGGGAGCGGGGTGCCAGCTGGCAGGTAGGTGCTGGGGGCTGCCGTGCGCCGGGGGGTCGGGCAATGGGGAGCTCCGGGGAGCGGTTTTGTGCTCGGGGCACTTCGGCTTTGCCCCTCGTCCTGGCGGCTGAGGGACGGGGAGGGCGGGCCCTGTACCCCGTCAGGGCTCCCTGTGGGGCCCTTGGGAGGAAGGAGGGGTCCCAGCGTCAGCGGGGCAGTGCTGGTGCAGGTGCCAGCGTGCGTCCCTTGGGGTTCATAGGAGCTCAGCACCGCAGGGCCAGGGCCTGCACCTGCCCAGGCAGGGTACCCCCGTGGCCAGAGGCTGTTTGTGGGAGCAGGGGGGGCCCCGTGGTTCCCGACCCCGTAGCCCACCCTGAGCCAGGGCTGGGCCACACATTTTGGGGGGCCGTGGCTGCGAGGGGTGTTTGGGGAGTGGGTGCGGGTGCTGTCGGGGTCCGGCCCCATCCCCAGTCTGGGGCTGCCGGTCATCGGTCTGTGCTGCCACCGCTGCTGCGTGGGTGGGTTTTCAGCCAGATCCTGGCTCTCGCCCACCCTTCCGGGCAGAAACGGGGACGGGACACCAGAAATGTCCCGTTTCTCCCTCCCCTCCCATCATAGGTGTGCGATGCGGGGTTGCTGCTGCCGAGGGGGCAGCAGGGTTTGCAGGGCAGCAGCTTCAGGGGCTCTTTGGGCCGGGCCGTGCTGCCAGGAGCCGATTGTCCCACATCTCCCCCTGTGCAGGGACGGACGGACAGAGGGACAGACGGAGGAGACCCAGCCACGCCGGGAGTGGAGCCCCAGGAAGAAGCCGGGCTGCCTACGCCGAGGCCGCCGCTGACGCCTGCCCTGCGCGTGGCCCCCCTCCTGGCCGGGGACAGCCCTGCCTGTGCCCGCCCGGAGACGCTGCGGGGGCCTGCACGGATCCAGGTCAGTTGTTTGGGCCCCCGTTTGTTTTGGGTCCAGCTTGTTTGTTCGGGCTCCTGTTTGTTTCTGGTCCTGCTCGTTCCAGCCCCAGCTCAGTTTTGGTTCCTGTACCAGTTTTTCTGCTCTGGTTTCAGGTCCAGCTCATGGACGGCTCCAGCTCAGTTTTGGCTCCAGTTCGTGGATGGTTCCAGCTCCTCGATGGCTCCAGCTCAGTTTTGGCTCCAGTTCGTGGATGGTTCCAGCTCCTCGATGGCTCCAGCTCAGTTTTGGCTCCAGTTCGTGGATGGTTCCAGCTCCTCCTGGCTTCCAGTTCGTTTCAGCACCAGCTTGTTCTGGCTCCGGTTGCTCTGCGGCTCCAGCTCATTTGTTCCAGCTTGTGCTTGTTGAAACGATCTTGGCTTTTGGCAAGGTCGTAAATCAATCACTGTCATAACTTGGATATGAATATTAAATGTCATAACTGTACACACGTTGACTAACGAGTTGGTGTTTATTGTTCACGCACCCTCCCGGGGGTTGTACACCCCCGGAATAAAGACCTGGATGGGCGAAGAAAGCGCCGTTTCCCCCAGAGACTATCTCAGACGTTTAATTCGGCCTGGTGCATGCCGGCCTCCCTAACTGCGGGGACCAACACGACCGGACCCCCACCTCTGGTGGGGGTCCACGCACCCTGCCCACCCACCTCCCGCACCCACCCGGCCTGCCCCCCTCCCACCCCAATGCCCTCCCGCCCGCCCCCACCCTGCCCCCCTCCCACCTGCACCCCAGCGCCCTCCCACCCACACCCCAACACCCTCCTGCCACCCAGCCCCATGTCAGCCCCCCCCAGCCAGGTCCCCGTTTCCCAGCCCAAACACCCAGGACTCGGGCCCTGCTCCAGCCCCGGCAGCCCCTTCCCCAGACCCAGAAACGCCGGACCGGGGCTCGGGGCTCCAGCCTGGGAAAGGCCCGGACCGGTCTGTGCCGCTGAGCCCCGGCCCGAGGTTGTGATTCCCCGGAACACCCGGCCGAGCCCCGCACCCCCCCTGCCCCACCTGCGGGGTCGGACGGGCCCGGGAGCCCCGGCGCTGCCGGGCGGTGCTTGGGAACTGGTCGGGGGGACCCGCGGGGCGGGCACGGCCCCGGGCGGCTCGGGCGAGGACGGGGGGCGCCGGGCTCCGGCCCTCCGGGCTTTATTCCCCGGCGCCCCGAGCCCCGACGGCTCCTCCGCGGAGCCACCGCCAGCGCGGCCGCCCGCGCACCGGCACTTGACCACCTACCCCGGCCCGGACACCCCCCCGGGCCGCGGCCCCGCTCGGCCGCGGCCCCTTCCCCGCTTCCCGGTCCCAGACGCGGCTCCGCTCCCGGGCCGAGCCTCCCGGGCCGAGCCCCCCGCGCCTCACCTGGCCCCGCCGGGGGAGCCCGGCCCGGCCCGGCCGCTGCCGCCCCGGGGCCGCGGGCGCCGCCGCCGGGGGGGAACGACAAAATGAGGCAGACGGCGGCCGCCGGGGCTCAAATCTCCTCGGCCCCGCCCCGCGCAGGCGCCCCGGGGCACCGCCCCTCCGCGCCCCGCCCTCGCACCTGTGCCAGCACCCGCCCCGCGCAGGCGCCCTCGGCCAACGCCCCCTCGCACCTGTGCCGGGCCACGCCCCCGAGGCTCCGCCCACTCGCCCCGCCCCTGCGCCCGGCACGCCCCGCGCAGGCGCGATGAGGCCCCGCCCCTCCGCGCCCCGCCCCGCGCCCGCGCCTCCTCTTCCGCCGCCAGAACCGGCCCGGCCCCGAGCGCGGCGGACGCCGGTAGCGGGACGCGGGGACGGAGCCCCGGCCTGGGGGCCTCTCCCGGGGCCGTGCGGAGCGGGGGGCGGTGAGGCCGGGCCTGGGCGTGGGGTCTCGCGGGCGCGGGGCACCGCTACTGCTGCCGGCGGGGGAGCCTCGACTGGCGTCCGCCTCTCCCCGGGCGGGTTGCGGGTCCCGGGGCTCTGTCCCGCCCCGCGGAGCCGGAGGAGCGCGGCAGCGCCGGGGCTGGGCCCGGCCCCACCCGAGCGCCCCGAGCCCGGCCTCGCCGCCTCCGTCCCGGCGCCGCGGGCAGGAGGAGCCGCGCTCCGGGGCCGGGCCTCGGGCGGGGAGCGGGGGCCGGCGGCCGGGCCCCGGGGCCCAAGTCCCGCGCTGCCCGCTCCTGTCGGCGGCCGCCGCCTGCGCGGGGCTGGGGGCACGGTCCCGCTTGGGCCGCGGGGAGCCGGGGCTCGGCCGGGGCCGGGGCCGCGGAGGAAAGGCGGCGGCTTCGCGCAGGCGCGGAGCGAAGGCGGGAGATGGCCGGCGGCGCCGGGGCTCGCCGGGCCCGGACAGCCCCGAGCGCGGGGGCTCGGACGGGCACCGTCTGCCCCGGGCCCGCTCCCGCCCGGCCTCCTGCTCCCGGGGCCCAGAGAGGGGCTGCGGGCGCTGCCCCGGCCCCGCCGCGGCCAGCCCGGCCCCGGGGTGACCCCGGGAAGAGCCGCCGGGCCCCTGGCTGAGCCCGAAGAGGCCGGGCTGGGGCCCTGCTTCGAGCCCCCCGGAGGCAGGGCCGGGTCCGTCTGCCTCAGCCCTAGGCCTGGCCCGGCGAGCCCGGCTTCAAGCCCCAAAACGCGGGGCTGGGGCTGGTTCTGAGCCCCGAGACTGGCCACATGAGCCTTGTTGTGAGCCCCCCCAAGCACAGGGCTGGGTCTCTGCTTCGAGCCCCCCAAAGGCAGCACTTGGTCTCTCTCTGTGGGAGCCCTAAACCGGCTTACTGACCCCGGCTTCAGGACCCCAAACGCAGGACTTGGTCTCTGTTTCCAAGACCGGCCACATGAGCCCTGTTTCGAGCCCCCTGACTGCAGGACCGGGTCTGTCTGCGTGAGCCCTAAACCTGGCCCGCTGAGCCCGGTTTCAAGCCCCAGAAACACAGGGCTTGGTCTCTGTTTCCAGCCCTGCAAACGCAGCACTTGGTGTCTCTCTGTGTGAGCCCCCAAAACTGGCCAAATGAGCCTGGTTTCAAGACTCCAATACGCAGGACTTGGTCTCTGTTTCTCAGTCCTAAAACTGGCCAAATGAGCCTCATTTCGAGCCCCCCAAACGCAGGACTTAGTCTCCCTGTGGGAGCCCAAACACTGTTTTAGTGAGCCTGGTTTCTAGACCCCAAAACGCAGGACTTGGTCTCTCTTTCTAAAACTGGCCACGTGAGCCTTGTTGTGAGCCCCCCAAACGCAGCACTTAGTCTCCCTGTGGGAGCCCTAAACCTGGCTGTTGACCCTGGTTTCAAGACCCCAAAATGCAGGACTTAGTCTCTGTTTCTAAGCTCGAGCCCGGCCAAATGAGCCCTGTTTCAAGCCCCCCAAACGCAGGACTTAGTCTCCCTGTGGGAGCCCAAGCACTGGTTCAGTGAGCCTGGCTTCAGGGCCCCAAAACGCAGGACTTGGTCTCTGTTTCTAAGCTCTAGAACTGGCCACGTGAGCCTTGTTTTGAGCCCCCCCAAGCACAGGGCTGGGTCTCTGCTTCAGGACCCCCAAAGGCAGGACCTGGTCTCCGTTTCTGAGCCCGAACACGCGGGACTCGGTCTCTGCTTCGAGCCCCCGGAGGTCGGGGCTCAGTGCCCGTTTCTGAGCCCCGACGCGCAGGACTCGGTCTCCGTTTCCAAGGCTGGGACATGGGCGACTGCCTCCGCTCCGCGGGCCCGAGCCCCAAACCCCGCCGGATCCCCTCGCTGCTCCGGAGCCCCAGATCCGGCCGCCGAGCCCGGTTCCGAGTCTGCGCCGCGCAGGCCTCGGGCTGCTCCGGAGCCCCAGATCCGGCCCCACGGGCCCGGTTTCAAGCCCCGCCACGCACAGGGCTCGGGCTCTGTTTCGGAGCCGGGCCCGGAGCCCCCCGGCAGCCGCCCTCGTGGCCCGGGAACGCGGGACCGGCTCTCTGCTCCGCAGCCCCCGACCGGGGCTGGGCTCCCCGAAACGCGCCCGGGCCCAGCTCCGGCTCTGCTCAGCCTCAGCCCCGTACCCCCGCTCTCCGCCCCGGAGCCCGGCCCCTCTCTCTGCTCCCCAGCCCCGCGGCTGGGGCCGGGGCCGGCCCCGGGAGCCCCGGCGGCGCTCGGGGACCGGCGAGGACGGGGGGCGCCGGGCTCCGGCCCTCCGGGCTTTATTCCCCGGCGCCCCGCGCCCGCCGGCAGAGCCGCCCCCGGGCCGGGACCCACGCCCCGCCCCCGCGGGCCGCCACCGCCCACCCGTCCCCGCCCACTCCTTTTATAGACATCGCCCCGCCCGCCGGGGCCGCCCCGGGTCCCGCCGCCCGCCTCCTCGCTCATCCCCCGGCCCGTGGCGTCATCGGCGTCACTTGCAGCGCCGCCAAACCAAAGCCCCTGGTTGGCTGCAAGGCCGTGACGGCACCGGCGGGGAGCGGGAGGGGCCGCTCCGCCCGGCGAGGGGCGGCGGCGCGGGGCCGGCAGCGCCCGGGAGGGGAAAGATCAGGGGACATAAACCCGCCGCCGACAGCGGCAGCGCGTTCGTGACGCCCCGCCGCGCGCGGGGCCGGGGCGGAGGCGCCGCCCGTCTCGGGAAGGGCTTTCCCCGCCGCCGGTCGGGCGTAAGGGGCAGCGCGGAGACGGTAAACCCCGCCGACGAACGTCTGCCCGTTCCCTGTTGTTCCTCGCCGCTGCTCCGTCAGTTTCAAACCCAGCTGAGCGCGTGACAGCGTTGGGGTCCCGGCTACCGAAAGCAATCCTTCCCCAGAAGGGAGCGACAAAACCGACCGAAGCCCAGCCCGGAACGGGGGGCGGCGGCGCGGGAGCTCGCCCAGCTCCAGCGGGGCCGCAGGCGCTGCCTCCAGACCCTCCCCGGGCGCAGAAGCCGATCCCATTGACCCCCGCTCCATCCCCGCCTGCAGCGCTGCCTCCCGGCCGGAGGCGGGGAGGAATTTCCCACCGGGGTCGGGAGCGGCGGGGCTGGATCCCCACCCGTGGGTGCCAGGCGGGCGAGGGGGGCGGCTGACACCGCTCCGGCCGGGCTGGGGTCGGGGATGAGGGGGTGACGCTGAAAAGGACAGGGGAAATAAACCAAAATCCCAGGTTCCCCCCGCTGCCCAGGCTGGGCAGGGAGATCGCGGGGGGGGGCGTTTGCCGCCCCGTAGCCCTTTGTGCCACAACCCCCCCGCACCCAGCCCGTTTTCCCCGGCGGAGCCGGTCACGCCTCTCGGCTTTCCGAGGAGAACCCACGGGCAATCGCCTGCGGGCAAACAACGCCGGAGCGACTCCCGTTTGCCTGGGGATGCGTCCAGCTGCCTTATTTCTGCCGCCGCGCCGTCCCCAGCTGCCCGCAGGCGGCTGCTGAAGCCCCCCCGGGGGGCTGGGTGCCGCTGCCCCAGCCGGCGGCGCTGGCAGGGAAACCCGTCCCGCTGCCTCCCGGGAGAGGCTGCGCTCCATCCACCGGGCACGGCATCCTCACCAAACCCGGGAAATAAAGCCACACGAGCTTTATCCAGGGAAAGAGCATTACCGAGCGCCCAAAGCAGCAAAACCAGGTACAAACTCAACCCACGCAGCGAGTCGGGTCACCGGCATCAGTCACGAGTGACCCACGACCCCGCAGCCCTGTCCCATCCACAGCCCCGGCTCGATGCAGGCGCCACCGGCCCAGACGAGGCCATGGGCTCTCGATCTCCAGGTTCCGAGGCAGCTCCGCACAGCGCCGCTTCCCCTAGACCAACCCGTCCCTGCCCCGCCACCCTCTTGGGTCGAGCTGGCTTTTCTCCTCCCCAGGCGACAGAAAAGAGGATCCGACAGATCTCCTGGAGAGACCGTCGAGGTCGGGGAGGCAGACGCCGATGCACCGCACCCGCCTCCTGCCCACCTCCCGGCCGGCCGCAGCCCCCGGCCCCAATTCCCTCACAGCTTGATCGGACAGCCAGGGGGGAGCCGAGAGGGGCTGTTTACTTTGTTGGTGGGTTTTTTTATATGGCCCCTATTTCTAGAGCTGATGAATACACCCATTTTTGCATTTAAAGCCTGGAAATGCATTCCTCTTCTCTCAGGAGAGAGACGCAGATGCGCTCCATCTTCCCTGAGTAGGTTTAAGCACACTTCCCAGCTTGCTTCCCCATCAAGTCATCCTAGATCTACACACACACACACATAGATATATATATATATAAAAACGTCACTAACCTTTGTGCAATACTAACTAACCTGGCTGCTTGCCTAGGTTTGACTTTTGCCGATTCCCACACGTTGCTTATCAAGCTAGGTTTTTGTTTTTTTTTTTTTTTTTTTTTTAATTACTCAGCTAGGAAAGCACCTAACCACGGCACAGCGGTCCCTGACAAGGCAGAAAATTGGGTTATCGAAGGGGAATGACACCCCGTGTTCTGCAGCGGGGGCACAAGGCAGCCCCCCCTCAGCTCGCGCCGCCTCCTTACCGCGCTCCGGGGGAGAGGTGCGATGGAGGAGTCTCTCTCCCGGCTGCCTGCAGCAGCGCTGGGGGGGGCCGGGGAGCGAGAGGGCCCCTCCCCAAACCCCAGCCCACCCCCCAGCAGCCCAGGCTGAGCCCTGAGCAGGCCCAGAAGAGCCACCCACAGAGGGGGAGAGCCTAAAAATCAGCCCTAAGAGGCTACTGCTGTAATTAATGAAGTATTTAGGCAACTCTTGATTAGATGCCTGATTTTTGCAGTGCTGGCTGTAGGTCTGTGCTACCCACCCACACAAGGAAAGCCCCTGCACCCCTAAAGAAAAAGCTTTACCCCCCTTTTGGGCTGGGGATGCCCAGGCCCACAGTGCCAGCAAAGCATTAACGCATCTGAGGGCGGGGAGGAACGACAATAAACTCTTCTCCACTATGAATGTCCCCAGAGGTCTCTGCAGAGGCGGCAGGGACCCCCGGTTCTGCACGGCCCCGGCAGCCGCAGCCCCCATGAACCCTTCACCAGGTGGGATCCTGGTGGGGCGAGCGGCGGCGGCCCGGCCGGTCCCCGCGTGTCCCCGGTCCCGCAGCTCCTCGGCATGATGCCGGGGGGGTCCCGGAGGAAAATCCGGCGTGGCCGTGCCGGCAGCGGGAGCGCGATGTGCCAGATGAGCATCCCTGGGGCAAGGTGCTGGGGCTGCCAAGCGCCGCCTCGGGGCAGGGCTCTCCGTCTCGAGGAGCGAGCGCTCTGCCCAGGTTCACTCCCCACCGGAGAAATTGCTTCTCTCGCACCACGTCGGCTGGCACAATGCCACGCTTGTGTCCATGGCAAACATGGACAGCTCACCCTGAGGCTGGTCCCATGGCCCCCAACATGCAGCCCAGGGTCTCTGCAGTGCCCCGGGATGAGCCCCCGCACCGAAGCACAAGCCCAGCCGGCTCCGGGGACACTCACGGAGACGCCAGGACACGCAGACCCACGTCAGGACACAAACCCGTGGGCCAGGAGGGCTGGTCTCCGCAGCATGGCCAGGCTCCTCGCAGCCCCTCTCTGGGGCCTTGCGCCAGCAGCACGACTGGGCCGGCAGCTCCAGCCCCGCAGCGGGGTGAGGGGGGCTCCCCACAGCCAGCACGGGGACCCCAAAGCCGTCGCTGAAGACCTGCCGCCCCAGGGATGGCCGCAGGCTCTGGCCACCCCTACAGCCAAGAGCTGCTGGGGCTTCAGGTGGCCCCTGGGCAAGGGAGGGTGGCAGCAGCAAAACCCAGACCCCGGCCACAGCTTCCCCACACCCTGGGGGGGCTCAGCAGCACCCGACCCCCTCCCTGCACCCTGCCTGTCCAAAAGCACCCACACCCCGCTTCCCCACCAGCCAAGGCCACCCCAGGTGTGGGTCCTTTCTCATCGGCCGGGGAGTGCCCCCCATCACCTGTGGGGCTGCCCCAGCTGGTGCTGCACAGCACAGGAGGGGCTGGGAGCAAAACACAAAAAAAGAAGGGGAAAAAAAAAAGGAAAAAAAGAAAGAAGATAAAAAAGGATAAAACAGGAAAAAGAGAAAAAAGAAAAAGAATGAAAAAGCACAAAAATAAAAAGTAGAGGTGCAAAAGAAGCGAAACGAACAGCGGACCCACCCGCCCCACCCCACGGGCAGCCGGTGGTGGGGAAAAAGCCGGTGAAGCAGCAAAACTGACCCCCCAAAGCCCCAGCCTAAAAAAAAAACCCCACCAAACAAAAAAAACCCCAAATGCCACAAACAAACCATGCCAAAAAAAAAAATATAGAGAAAAGCAGCAGAGAAGCACACTGAGCTGCTGAAAAGCGGCGGAAGAAAAAAGCACTGCAGAACTTGGCCCCCAAGCCCCCCAACCCAGCACTGGCAGCCCCCCCACACACACCCCAGAGCAGCAGCTCATCCATCATTTCGGCTGCTGATGCCCCAATGCCCAGGGGGCCGAGAGGAGCCGGACCCAGCCCTGCAGGCCGAGAAATGCCCAAAAACCCTCTCCCAGGTGATGCGCCGAGGCCGAGGGCGGCTGCCGCGGGGTCGGCGTTTGCAGGATTCGGTCCCCAGCCGCAGTTCCTCATCGGTGCAGGGCACTGGGAGCCGCTGGCGAGGGAAGGAGGTGGGCTGGCCGGGGCCGACGCTGCGGGGATGAGCACGGTACCCTTGTGCAACGGGATTTCTGCAACAGGCACCTGGGGAGGGAAACGAGCAAAAAGGGGCAGGAAAATGCGACCGAGCGCCTGCCGGCCTCGCTGCCGGCCTCGCCCCAGCCCGCCCGGGCGAGCATCTGCCCCTAATGCGTTTCCAGCACATTAAAATACCCGACACATCTGCACATCCCCTGCAATTGGGCATGCGATCCGTGCTGGGCTGCTCCAGAGCCGAAGGGGGGCAGGGAGCTCTGGTTACAAATACGAGGTGGGATCAGGCAACTCAAGCTCCCCAGATTTGCAGCTGGAAACAGCTCCTGCTTCTCCTGCACGGTTTTCTCAGCCACCCGAGCCAACTTCCAACCAAAGCCAAACGCACAGGCGTTTGGCCGCCCCAAGCAGACAAATACGGGGCTCATCTCGGGGGGGTGTAACTCCAAAACGAATTTTCAAAGCTAAACGTGAATATCTAACCTTGAATTTCATTTTTTTTTCCCCCAGGTGAACACCCGGAGACCACATTGTTTTGAAAGACTGAAGGAGTAGCTACATCGTTAGCTGAATGTTCATCAAATACTGACGGCGCTTTCAGGTAGACTGTGTATGTCCTTTTACACATTCAGGAGCGATCACACTCAGCAAGGACGATGCTGGTTCTTCTTTAAACCATTTATCCGAAGACAGACAAACTGTCTGAGATGTTTTATCATCTCAGACAAACTGAGATGCTTTACTCAGTGTCTTCACAGCACCAGGAATATTTTCAGGCCAGGTTCTTTTAAGTGTGTTTTGAGTGCTTTATAAAAGTAAATATTGTTGGATAGTTTACAAGCAATATCTATAAATATTTTTGTGGAAACTAACGTGTTAGTGAGGAAATATGCGCATAAGGCAGAGTGATTGCATTTTACTGTTTAATAGGCAAGGGAGATTTCTTCCAGTAGCATGGACTTTTCCAATTACATGCTGATTTTTCCAATTACTTATTTTCACCTGCATGTGCCATGCCTTTCAGGCATAAAAGAAGAGAGAGTGCCACATCGGCTGGCAAGACCCGTTTACCAAGACACTATTATCTCTGCTTCCAGAGTACTACGGAACGTAAAGGTGTTGGTACTTCATATATGTAGCAGAGGGGAATAAACACGTGGTAATCCCAGCGTAGTCACAGACTGCAGGGGTTGTGTCCGACGATGCCCTGACCCACGGCGCTCCAGGACATCTTGCTGCGCTCAAGATAGGAACGGCTTTACTGTAGAGAGGGAGACGTACTAATCTGTATTGCGCAGCAATCCTCTCTGAATCGGTGGGAACCAGTTAGTCGGTCACCAGTGTGGTTCTCTCATCCATCATTTCGGCAAGCCGACTTGCCCCAGAACGAGAGACTTTCTGTACTCTTTCACCATGAAGCTCAAACGTGTTGCCGTGTGGCAGGAGCGCTCCTGATGGCTTCTCTCCGGAGGTCACAGAACCGGTACAAAGGAGAAAGCAGCAGGCAGCACATCCTTTATCCCGCTCCTGTCCTCTTCTGCCGTCCAGCTTTGTCAATGCCCCGTGCAGTTTCCCACCCGCTCTGAACTCCTGTTTCCAGGAAAGGGCAGGCGCATCTCCCCTCGTACCCTCAGCGGGTAATCAGCCTGCGACGCTCCACCTTCAGGGCAAACACCAGCTCCTCGTTCCTCTGTTCTGCCCCACGTGCACGCAAGCGACCGAGTGCACTCTGGGGAGAGTTTAAACAGGGATTGAGTGCACCCTCAGTCAGTTTGCAGACGACACCAAGCTGGGCGGGAGTGTTGATCTGCTTGAGGGTAGGAAGGCTCTGCAGAGGGACCTGGACAGGCTGGATCGATGGGCCGAGGCCAACTGTATGAGGTTCAACAAGGCCAAGTGCCGGGTCCTGCACTTGGGCCACAACAACCCCATGCAGCGCTACAGGCTTGGGGAAGAGTGGCTGGAAAGCTGCCTGGCGGAAAAGGACCTGGGGGTGCTGGTCGACAGCCGGCTGAACATGAGCCGGCTGTGTGCCCAGGCGGCCAAGAAGGCCAATGGCATCCTGGCCTGTATCAGCAATAGTGTGGCCAGCAGGAGCAGGGAAGTGATTGTGCCCCTGTACTCAGCACTGGTGAGGCCCCACCTCGAATACTGTGTTCAGTTTTGGGCCCCTCACTACAAGAAGGACGTTGAGGTGCTGGAGCGTGTCCAGAGAAGGGCAACGAGGCTGGTGAGGGGTCTGGAGAACAAGTCTGATGAGGAGCGGCTGAGGGAACTGGGGTTGTTCAGCCTGGAGAAAAGGAGGCTGAGGGGAGACCTCATCGCTCTCTACAACTACCTGAAAGGAGGTTGTAGCGAGGTGGGGGTCGGTCTCTTCTCCCAAGTAACAAGCGATAGGACGAGAGGAAACGGCCTCAAGTTGCACCAGGGGAGGTTTAGATTGGACGTGAGGAAAAATTTCTGTACTGCAAGAGTGGTTAAACATTGGAAGAGGCTGCCCAGGGAAGTGGTGGAGTCCCCATCCCTGGAGGTATTTAAAAGACGTGTAGATGAGGCGCTTAGGGACATGGTTTAGTGGGCATGGTGGTGTTGGGTTGACGGTTGGACTCGATGATCTTAGAGCTCTTTTCCAACCTCAATGATTCTATGATTCTATGATTCTATTCTATGATTCTATTTGGAGGGATGGCAGTGGTGGGCTGGCCTGCTTTGTGAATGTCTTGGAGAGGAAGGAATATTTGTTATATTCCAAGGCACGCCCTGTACACCACCTTCTGCACCCAACTCGCTGCGTGGGGCAGTACGAGGGGATGAAGGCGTGTAGATGCTCTTCGGAGCGCAGCAGAAGCCCGAGGCGTAGAGGAGGAGGAAAGAGGCTGCGAGTCCCGCTAGTCTGGCGGCAGGCTGTCCCCCCCGGGGCCCCAGTCTGTCTCTAACCCCTGCCTCCGCTGTCCCTTGCTTCCTGGAAAACGTGCAGCTGGGATCTAGCCTCTAATCAGAAGGAAGTGTCCAAGTGCAGAGAGGGAGTGAGGTGGCAGGAGAACCGTTCACCCTCATTCAGCCTCATTCTGTATTCAGGCTCCTGAAAGGACCGGTCTTCATGGCTTTGTATCCTTCCGGGTCTCCCCAAATCAGGAACAGCCACTGCAGCCGTGTCAGACTCACATTCAGGAGGAAACTTTCAAGTGCTGAGTTGGAGGAAAGTCGCAGGAAGAGATCGAGACATAGACGTAGCTGTACACGTTGTTTTTTTGCGGCATCTAAAAAGCAAAGGCTGAGGCTCCTGTAAAGATGCTTTTGGCCTTCCGTGCATGCTTTTTACTTCAGGTGAGGGAAAGCTTCCCATCTGCATTTGGCTGCAGAGAGCCGCCTACGTGTTTCTCGTAAGGGAGTTTACTTTGAATGACTTTGCCTTTAGCCCCTCTCCACTAACGACTCATTCCCCGTGCTAAGCGCATCGGGACACTTCGGAAACATCTGAGCGATTCCAGCCCACTGGAAATGGCATGGGAGGTTAAGAAAGCCACTTAGGACTTTCAAAATGCATTTACTTAGGCTCAGAAAGCACTCTCCAGTGTGAAACCGATTTCCTATGGTCAGTGATTTAGAGCAGTACCTCTTTCCCAAGTCACGGGAACCTGGGAGCATGTTAAACGTAACTGGTTGCCAGAGAAAGGCACGTTGAAAGCCGTTGCTTTTCCTCAGAAGCGTAAACCTCCTCAGCTGGCACCGAAATAACTCGAGCCGCCTGCGCCGACGTTGAGTCTGAGGAGTACACGATGTGAAACCACTGGGGAAAGAGAATTTGGTCCTGCATTTTCAGATTTGTTAATTCTAACTAACCAAAATTTTCTAATGGGTTGTGAATACACAACACAGGGAGGGAGAAGGCTGCCAGGGAACAGACCGCCGTCCTACGCGTCCCTTGCTCGTAGATTCTTTCTTTAAGTGTCCATTATTGACTACAGCAAGAAAGAAGATCCTGGGCCGCGTGGTCAGTCTGTGCCAGTGTGCCTGTCCCCGTGCACTAGGTTTCCTAGGAAATAAAAGGAGGGCAACTCTGAGCTGCTACTTCAGGTTTTAAAGTTTTTTTTCTTTAATGCTGTTGTTAAAATGTGTTTGAGTTCCTACGTGAAGAGCCTTGTCTCATAGAGCAGCTCTGGCATGGGAGGTGGCGTGCTCTCCGGCCTCTTGCAGCAGTGTAGCGATGGCTTGGGACAAATCGAGCATGGGAAGGTCCGTGTATTACTTGCCTTAGGTTCTGTAGAGATGGTTTAAGTAATTTGGGATTGGTACTAGAATTGGTACTTCTACTAGTGTAGAAGTCTTGGTCCAGGACCTGCGTACCATGAAACACATAAATTTATTTAAATGTGCTATTATGATTTTGATTTCATGAACACCCATGCAATCTTAATGTTAAATGCAAAGCAGGCATCCTAAAAGGAGGGAAAGGAGTAGCTGTGACTCTTCCCTGCAGCGTAAATCACCGTTCTTTTACACGTGTGTACATTCGGATTGATCACCCGTCAGATTTCAAAGGGGTTTTGCGCTTTCCTTACAATGTGGAACAAGGGTAAAAGTAACAGGCTAAAATATCGTGCATTGTACCCAAAAGAAATGGCGTAAGCCCCTGTAAAAGTAATACCAAGTGACAAACAGAAAAGGCTCTTGCTCGTCCTGAACTACCGCACCTCCTGCAGCAGCACCGCAGGCGTCACGTCTCCACTTCTGCCCCAGGTGTTCTGGTCTGTAGCACCCAGTGGCCATCCGCACCACCAGGTTTGAAGTTTGCTCAGTGCGAGGCCAGCCAAATTCTTGTCATAGAATCATAGAACCATAGAATCATTAAGGTTGGAAGAGACCTCTAAGATCATCGAGTCCAACCGTCAACCCAACACCACCATGTCCACTAAACCATGTCCCTAAGCGCCTCATCTACTCGTCTTTTAAATACCTCCAGGGGTGGGGACTCCACCACTTCCCTGGGCAGCCTCTTCCAATGTTTCACCACTCTTTCAGTAAAGAAATTTTTCCTCACGTCCAATCTAAACCTCCCCTGGCGCAACTTGAGGCCATTTCCTCTGGTCCTATCGCTTGTTACTTGGGAGAAGAGACCGACCCCACCTCGCTACAACCTCCTTTCAGGTGGTTGTAGAGAGCGATGAGGTCTCCCCTCAGCCTCCTCTTCTCCAGGCTAAACAACCCCAGTTCCCTCAGCCGCTCCTCACAGGACTTGTTCTCCAGACCCCTCACCAGCCTCGTTGCCCTTCTCTGGACACGCTCCAGCACCTCGACGTCCTTCTTGTAGTGAGGGGCCCAAAACTGAACACAGTATTCGAGGTGCGGCCTCACCAGTGCCGAGTACAGGGGCACGATCACTTCCCTACTCCTGCTGGCCACACTAGTTCTGATACAGGCCAGGATGCCATTGGCCTTCTTGGCCGCCTGGGCACACTGCCGGCTCATGTTCAGCCGGCTGTCGACCAGCACCCCCAGGTCCTTTTCCGCCGGGCAGCTTTCCAGCCACTCTTCCCCAGGCCTGTAGCGCTGCATGGGGTTGTGGTGGCCGAAGTGCAGGACCACTGCACAGTTTTGAAACCGTGGTCAGCTCCAAGTGCTGTAAGCGTCCCTGGCCTGTGGGGTTTGGCTTGAATCCAAAGGAGACAGGGATGCTAAAACCATCCTGGTCCCATGAAAGGACAACTGTACTTGAGAGAAACAGCTCAGGGTAGTTTTAGCATACCCTGTAACGCGAGCAAGCGTTTTGCTGTAGCGTCCTGGTCAGCGTGTCCTGCCGTATCGACGTTGGTGCACAGCTATGGCAGCGCGGCCCGGCGTCACGCTGCCTGGCAAGCCCTGCTCGCCGCTCCCAGCGAGATCTGCCTTCCTGCCGTTCGCCTGGCGTAAAATGGCTGCAGGCACGAGCAGGTGGGAGCGGGCTGGCTGGCAGACGGGGGCCTCGCACACAGGGTCGCGTTTTGCTTCTCGGCACAGGCAGATCGCTAGGAAGGGGCCTTCGGCAGCCGGTATCTATCCCACCTCCGCGCGTTGTATGTGAAACGATGGTCCCTCCCGCGGTGACGAAGCCGAGCGGAAGGATTTGTTTCTGCTGCTCGGTTGCCTGTTCCTGGGTTCAGAAACAACAGGATGGTGCAGTGGCTTGCGGGGTGATTTCTGGACGTTGCCTCCTACCTTTCAACCAACTAGTCAGCACCTCATTTCTCGAAGGTGCCAAGGGAAGCTCTAAGGCGCTTATGAGGAACGCTCGATCTTCGGCACTGCTGGGGCCTTCTACAGCCGCCTTTTCTTAATTTTTTTATTATTTAATCCTGTTATTCTGACAGCTCCTGCTATGGAGTCATGTTGACATAGAACATGAAGCTGAAACTGGAGCATTACAAAGAAGAAGAGGTAACACTCGCGGTCGGTCACCTGCCGAAACGTGAAGAGCAAAGCACAAACACAAGTTAATGAATTGGATTGAGGTATTTCTCTGCGTGTTTCCTTGCTCTTTCTAAATCCTTTTTCGGTTTTTATTTTGATGTAGGGGAGAGTCCTTGTCGGCCCTTTACCCTCCAGCTGTACAGAAGTTGAGCGTCACCTAACCAAGCTTAACGTTTTTCCACTCGCCTTCTCTGCGAGGTCTACGTTTACTGCTGTAACGGTATTAGTTCAGTAAAAGCCGTGGCGGTGCACCACAGATCTGGCTGGGTTTGAGCACGCCGTGCGTTCTGACGCATTGCAGCTGGTAGTAGATGCTGGTGCTTCAATCACTTCAATGACGTGTGTTTAAATGGTGTGCCATTTTTAGAATCATACCCCGTGATTTCAGGGAAGTAGGTGGACAGGGGCGCGCTGTTTTAGCCTTGAGCTCAGCAACAGCGATGGTTGGGCTCGCGTAACGATCACTCAGGTATTGATTTCGTAAATAGAGAAAGCTGGTGTCAGATTCATCAAAAAAAAGCTTCAGCCCGACCAAGAAGGACGTTGATTTGATGGAGTGGATTCGAAAAGCATTCAGAGGGGAAAGGGAGTCGCTCACTGAAATAAAAAAGCTGGTGCCCTCATTAGACATTCAGCGACCTGGAAACGTCGTGTTAGCTTTAATGGCATAAATGGGTCCAGGGTTGTGGTGGTGGTGGTGGTGTGTGAGTGGGTTTTCTGTTTGGTGGTTGTTGTGTGGGTGCACGTCCTTGTTTGGGTTTGGATTTTTTTTAACAGCTAAAGGAGATTCAGTTCTGGGTACAGCCCTGGGTCTCAACAGCCCCATAGCGTGCAGGCAGAATGAGTGGTATTCCTAGTGTCCTTGCAATGCGTCGGAAATACATTCCAAAATAGCTCTTACTCCCTTTTTCTGTAGAGACCCCGTTAAAGCAACCTGTGTTTGACAGTCTCCTAGCTAGCATTAATCGCGCTCTCGCTAAGCCAGGACAGGCTGAGGTGGACTGTTCCCATTGCTGCTGTCACTCCTGAAAAGAAGAGGGTTAGACCTCAGGAGACGGAACAAATCTACGCAGGGGACTGAAAAAGGATGGCAAAAGTTGAGGATACAGCTTCTTTTCCTGGTGTTGATGCTTCACTGACAAAAACCGCAACAACCGGTGTCCTCTTCACCAGGTATTTTGGGACCTGACAACTGTTCTAGCTTTGGGCTTCTCTGACGTGCTGCTTTCTATGCCGGGGTGCCTGCAGCAATTCCAAAGTTCATAGCCGGGGTACTGTGGAGGAGCTTTTAAGGTGATGATGCGGGTGAAGCCATTTGTATTTATTTCCTCGGGGAAATACGTTGTTCTTTTAAACTGCTCATTATCGAAGGCCTGAAATTATAGGCTGTAGTGTTAGTACCTACAAAAATTCATCGCTTATGCATGTATGTGATGAGTTGTTAGCTGTAAATTCAGTCTTTCTGGGTTTTCTGGCTCATTTAATCCTTTGAGTCGTAAATAAACGTGTTCTAGCTGGCATGATTCGGAAAGCACCCACAGGGCCTGCCAGGACGCTCCACTTTCTTACTCCAGCTTTACGCAGTATGTCAACTAAACACAAATCTCACGGGGCAGATGTCTCAGATGACGCATTCGTTAGTTCATCCCCACGTTGCTGAGGCGGTACCACCTAATCAGTGTAAGGAGACAACTGCCACGGTTGGCCTGTGGCTCTGCGTGCTCTGCACGTGGCTCTGTTTCGTGGTAGCTAGCACCAGGATCGTCAGAGATGTTAAAACGTGCTAAAAAGCTCTCCGCTGGTCATAGATCCAAACCGTCCTCTTTCGGGGTTTGCCGGGGAATAGAGGCAGAAGATAACAGAGGCTCTGCTAATAATCATAGAATCATAGAATCACTGAGGTTGGAAAAGACCTCTAAGATCATCGAGTCCAACCGTCAACCCAACACCACCATGCCCACTAAACCATGTCCCTAAGCGCCTCATCTACACGGCTTTTAAATACCTCCAGGGATGGGGACTCCACCACTTCCCTGGGCAGCCTGGTCCAATGTTTAACCACTCTTTCAGTAAAGACATTTTTCCTCACGTCCAATCTAAACCTCCCCTGGCGCATAATGCTCACAGTTTTGAGCTGGCTCACAGAGCTTTACAGTCAGACTGAAAAAAAGCTTGATAATACAAACATTTTTACAAACCTCTTCAGTTTTATAAGTAGGTTCTGGATGCTGTATATTTGTATACAGAAATAAAGCCTTTCCTTTTTTCAAGGTGGAAAAGAAGAGTGAGTTAGTACCTGAGTTGTTGCTGCCACCTATCAGGCCGTGCCAAGCACAAGGTTAGTCTCTGGATTTAACAACTTATGTTTGCTTAAAAAAAAAATAAATAAAAATTAATGTGACTTCATAAAAGGTGTCTACTTCCAGGTATTATTTAGCAGAACTGGCCAAAGTCTTTCAGAAGAATCGTGTTTCTGTTGGAAAGTGCTGACGATAGCGAGGTTGAAACTAGTCAGGCTAGGATTTAAAAATGTTTTAAACCCACTGATAGCCTACAGGTCCCGTTCCCCCCCCTCCGCTGCACCAGGTGCCGCGGTACGAAGAACACGCAGCGCGGTTCACCTGGGTTCACACGGCTGTGCGCAACTGTGTTCCACGCTGACACCCGCCCCGGCACCCCCACGAAGACGTGGCTGCCGCCTCTGCACTGCTTATGCTCTGCATGGCCTTAATCTTCCAAAGTTCGTTAAATAAATTGGAGCAAGAGAGTACAGGAATATCGTGTTGGTATTACAGCCACTGCTGTCACTCTACAACTGACACATGTCCTGATAGACTCATAGAATGGTTTGGGTTGGAAGGGACCTCTAAAGGTCATCTAGTCCAACCCCCTTGCCGTGGGCAGGGACATCTTCCACTAGATCAGGTTGCTCAGAGCCCCGTCCAACCTGACCTGGAATGTTTCCAGGGATGGGGCACCCACCACCTCTCTGGGCAACCTGGGCCAGTGCTTCACCACCCTCAGCGTAAAACACTTCTTCCTTATATCTAGTCTAAATCTACCCCCCTTTAGTTTAAAGCCATTCCCCCTCGGCCTGTCGCAACAGGCCCTGCTAAAAAGATTGTCCCCATCTTTTTTATAAGCCCCCTTTAAGTACCGAAAGGCTGCACTAAGGTCTCCCTGGAGCCTTCTCCTCTCCAGGCTGAACAACCCCAACTCTCTCAGCCTTTCTTCATAGCAGAGGTGATCCATCCCCCTGGTCATTTTCCTGGCCCTCCTCTGGACCTATGATACGCATAGGTTGGAAGAAATACAGACACTTTATCTGCTCTATGTTAATTAGTATATTTAATAGATCTGTACAGGGGGAAAAAAGCTTGTTTTCATGTTTTGCAAATGCTAGTTCTGCAATTATTTCCTATTTGTCCTCAGGCTAATGTCACGGTAGTGTGGCGGAGGGGTGGTTTTTTAAGGTGGGGTCGTTTGCTTGTCGTGTGGGTTTTTGAGTCGGTTTTGTTGTTTGACTCTCGGGTGGTTTTGTTTTTTTTTTAATACAATTGTCTTTCATCGGGAGAAGAAGGGGGAAGAGAGGGGAAAGCCAGTAGCCTTTGGCTTAGGTACTCACCTCGAACGTGTAAGCCTTGACACGGCCTTGCTACGTCTGTCACAACTGACTGACTCGTGGTTTGATCCCGTACCTCCCGTGCTCTGGGTGCAAGCTCTGGTCTGGCCTGCGGGCATCCTCCTGGTCTCGGCAGGGAGTTCAAGCGTGCCTCTCTTGGGCCCTTTTCGTCCCTTCATCTGGGCGCTTCAACGACCCTGAATTTTGGCGAATACAGAAACTGCTGAAACCGATGGTTTCTCTGCTACGCGAGATGTAGGGAGGAGGGCTCCTTCGACGGCCGTGAAGGTAGCGCACGAGCGAGTAGCAAAGAGCGGGGAATGCTGCGGCAGCGTGACCTGTTACATTAGCCAGAGATCCAGCCGCAGCAATAGAATCGGTACAGATTTATGTTGGATAAATTTAAACGGGCAACAAAACAGACTCTTCCCAAGATTTTCTGTGCATTACAAGGATGTAAGACGTGACAGAATTTCACCCTACGTTTTTCTTCCCTATCTTTCCTCTGGTTGAGAAACTCTCGGTAGTGGGCACTGAAAAAAGTAATTGACTGTAACAAACAGTCTGGGCCATCTTTGAAGGAAAATTCCGCAATTTCAGGCCCAATAAAATAACTAGAAAACATGGCTAGATACCCTTTGAAAAACTATTAACAACGATTTAAAAAAAAATTGTATCTGACTGTCGTAACAGACTGACACTTACCAATCAGTGCTGAATAGCAGAATTAAAAAAAAAAAAAATATATATATATATATACACACACACATCTTAGGGAGCTGGGTACAGAGGAATTATAATTATGATAGTTCGCTTAAGGTACCCAGATGGGTGCTGTTCCTTTTTACGCTGCACTGGCAGTAAAAGAGAGCGAGCCATTATTTCTACATTTAACACTTGTACATTTTTATTTAGTTAAATCAGCCATTGTACACATTGCAGCTATGTATTGTTAGTGTTGTATTTTTTTTTTAAATTTTTAACTAATACATGCCCTCATAGATATATTCAATTAGTGTTATCACCATGGGAACAAGATGCTGACTCGTCAACTTAAAATTCACTTCTTCTCACAGTATTCAAGTTCTTTAATAACACAGCAAAAAATCAAAATAAGAGGTGAATAACCATTATGTTGTTACACAGAACATCATCTGCACCGCAAGTAACACAACAGAAATGCATTTCTTTAGAGCCCCATCCTTGAAGATCATCCTGTGCTGTCTCTGACAATAAGAAAGCCATGACGCGCTGTGAAATGTTTCATCGTGGGTCTCGCTCGGCGTGGCCGCCAAAACACTTCTCTTTTTTTTTTTTTTTTGGTTTGGTTTGTTTTTTTTTTTTCCCCTCCCTTCCCAGCCTGCCAAAAAAGCGTTAGCATGGCACCTCGGGTTGTTTTGCCTGCAAGGAAGCCAGAACTCCCCAAGACGTTTTCACGCTTTCGGCATCGTCGCCTTAATGAGGAAGTGCCCTTGTTCTGAGCACTGAGTGAGTCATTAAAAAAACCGAACAACCCTATAATCGCAGAAGGCCAGATAAGCGTGGAGAAAGTATTACTCCTAGAGGAGAGGATTTGCTTTACTCTGGTTTGGAGTATACTCTTAAAAAATGAAATAGCTGTTTAAAACCTTCTAGTTAGTGCGTGTGTGTGGTATGCGTGTATTATATATGCTAAAACACTACAGAGCTCCCTCCGTTAATTATTAAGGTATAGAACACCCCAAATGTCAGATCTCTATGTTCCCTTTTTTGAAAATAAAAGTGCAGACATGCTATCATGGTTTTCAGAGGGTTGGTTTAGAAATATATATATTATATATATAGATAGATAACAAAATATGAACAGAAACTGGCTTTCAAGGATTGTGAGCACTTTCTCTTTAAAAAACACTTGATTGGAAGATAAAAACTGCTCGCTCAGTGCTAAGAGGGCTAACAAGCTGACATGATTATAGGAGGGTTTGGCTTTGACCTTCAAACGCCACATGCATGTATCAGATAAGAGGCAATCTTGATAAAACACGGTGAATTAATCATTCTCCTTGTATAGTGGGGTAAGTCTTTCTCCCATAGTTATCTACAGTGCAGTGGCCAGCAGGAAGTACCACCAATAAGACGGTGTGGTTTGCTAAGCGGTGATGAAAACTGGAAACTACTGTAGTTATAATTGTTTAATACACCCTGCCACATGTCCAGATCTAAAAGATTTTAATACCGTATGCAAATGTGCCATAGATATAGCTGCTAGCAAGTTGGTTACCTAATTGGGTTTGTTTTTTGTTTTTTTTTTCTTTTCTTTTTTTTCTGGAAATCTTTAAGTGGCTGTCCGAAGGTCTTAGAAGCATTAATGGCCACAGTCAGCTGTTACTTCATGAGAACAGCTGAATTTCCAGGTTTTCAGCCTGACTCTTAGAGCCTTTAACTATAACAGATCCCTAAACTGGAAGTCTTATGGATGCAGTAGATCTGCAGTGCTTCCTCCTCAGTCAGTCTGTGTTTGCAGTCGATTGTGTTAACATTATTTTATTAATCGCTCTTCAGCAGTGTCAATAGACCTTGTAATCCATGATGCTAATTGTAGTCATAGGCAGTGTGTTTTCTGCAGTCTTGTAAGTCCAAATACTCTTGCTATATACAGTTTACGTGTTAACTCCCTTCTTTATGATGCATGTACATAGTCACTTGAAGAGGCCTGTAGATGAAGTTGGCTTGACAAATGCAATTTCATGAAGCTAGTGCAGAAGCAAAGGAACAGCAAGAAGTGGCGATGCTGACAAATTCCCAGTACAGCACAAAGACGACGATTCGGTGGATAAATCATCCTGAATGAAGGATGCTATCTTTGGTCACAAATTAGCTTACAGGGTAAAATATAACAAAAACCCAAAATCAAATACGGGGGCGGGGGGTAGAAATGAATTCACTGCATCTGCACAAGTAGAAATGGCAGTGTCTTCCAGTGATTATGTAGGTAATAATGTCTACACCTAGAGAAGATGAATGCTGCATAGGGGGTGGATGGTTATGTGGTGGTGTCGAGGGGTGGCAGCTTCTCACTTGGCCTCCTGTTTCCAGTCCTCTTTGCAGAAGTGTCTAAGAAGCTGCTGGAGGTCATGTTGGAGGTCATCCTGTGGTAGTGCTTCTGGTGTGTCTTCCAGCTCTTCTACGTGAACGTGTTTTCCATACTGATCCTTCATCACAGTCCTCTTCTGTGTGCTGGCTTTACTCAGTGTTGTCCTAAAACAAAATGAATGAGAAAACTGTCTTAAAAACCTCACAGTTCTGGAAGGCTTTAAAAAATGCTCCTTTTCAGCTGCAGTTTTAAGGCTTTTTCATTTAAAATAACATGAGAAGAACTGTGGCTGGCAGTTTAAGTCAGCTACTGAGGTCAGGTACTCGTTCTGCATTCTGAATGCAACACACACCGTAGCTTTAACTGGCTTTCACGTAAACTAATAGCAATTCACCTCCACAGGCTGGTTAAGCATACAGTTTTAGATGCTCAGCAAAAACATGCTGTAACAGACAGACATGCAACAGATGTTGAAATTCACACAAGACCTTCCTATTTGCTGAATTTAACTTCAACATACGGAGTTGTCCTGTACAATAGTAGTTTAAGCTGATTAATTTCTTGAACACTTACTTCTGAACAAGTCTTACTTCTGACAGCCAGTAAAACTACACCTGTGGTAATCTAGCGGCCTAAACTATTCTGTTAATTACTGTCTTACCTCACTGGAACCATCTTGCTCTACTAGTCAGAACCTTAAACCTCACCAAGTCCCTTCCAGATCTAGGCAAATAAAGGTAGTTGTCGTAGGACAGCTGGGTGTCTCTTGCTTAGCCCTACCCAGAAGCCCAATTTTTGGTCAGTGTCCTTAAGAGGGGACCACGGGAAGCCAAGCACACTTGGAAATTCCTGCGTGCTCAGCCAGGAATAGCTTGATTTTTATCAGACAGCTGACACTTCTTAATGTGACCCGAATGACCAAAAGGTCCCTCCGTTAGATGGAGCACTTTGACGAGAATGCTCGCCCTTCATCCAAAAACAGATGCAGCAGGTCTTCCCGCTCTCCGTGTGTCCCTGTGACACCATCCCGCTAACTCTGAAACTGGTATGTGTTTTACGGCTTGTTACAGTTACAGACGCAGTTTGGTCAGGCTGTTCTTTCAGATGCTAACATGGGCTTTACCATCCCAACGGTCACTATCAATACAAATGGCCTGAAAGAAAAGGCGTGTAAAAGATACCGAGCTTGGAGCAGCCTTAGCTTAAGTTCTGTGTGGTTGGAATGAATACACTTGCTGTACTACAGTAGCTTTTATTTCTCCCAAATATTTTCCTATCTGCCCTGCCTCGTTCCTCATAAGGCTCAACTGTCACATGCGTATAGCTATATATATATCTATCTCCATATAGCCTCTCACCTATTTTGATAATGTTCAAATTATCAAATGATCACAGAGTCAGCTGGTATGAGAAAAGAAAATTTTGAAGCAACCGTGATTAATGATGTTAACTGTAAATCACGGTTATTCTTGTATCGCCTCCTATGAAATCAGCTCGGCAGTGATACCCCTTTGATCTGGGTCTAGCCAGGATGCGGTTAACTTTCTTCATAGCAGCCTGTGGGGTGCACTGTTTTCCGTTTGGGTCTAAAACAGCATTGATAACAGACCAATGCTTTCGTTACTGCTGAACAGTGCTTACACAGCATCGATACTTTCTCTTTTTTGCCCCACTGGCCCCCTCAGTGAGTAGGCTGGGGGCGGGCAAGAGACTGGGAGGGCCCACAGCCAGGACAGCTGACCCAAACTGGCCAAAGGGATATTCCACACTACATACAATCACGCTCAGCAATAAAAACAGGGGGTAGAGGAAGAAGCTGGGGGAGGCGGGGGGGTTATGTCTTCCAAGGTGACGACTGCTCAGTGACTGGCTGGGTATCGGTCTGCTTGTGGGAGGTGGTGACGCCTTTGCATCACTTGTTTGGTTGTTCTTCCCCCTTTCCTTCACTTACTAAACTGTCTTCATTCAACCCATGAGTTTTCTCACTTTTGCTCTTCCTATTCTCTCCCCCGTTCCAAGGTGGGGCAGGAGGGTTAGGGAGCGGCTGCGGGGTGCTTGGCTGCTGGCCAGGGTGAACCCACCACACCCCTGTTCACCGAGTCTTTTCAAGTGAGCGTAGACCTTTCCAGTGCATCTATCCCTTCCTATAACAGAATGTTAGTAGTAATCTTTAGTACTTTTGCAAATAAAACTTCAGATGCTGGCAGTGGTTTCACTTCAGACACTCGCTTACATCCACTCACTTATTATGAGTTTGTTAATCCTTTTCTAGTAACAGTTCATTGACATGCCAAGCCAAACCTTTTAATAATTGATCCGTCCTCTTTCATGATTTCTTTCTCTACTAAAGCGGGGAGCTGGACTTTCATTTGGTTACCTGTATAGCTCAAAGCCTCGAATTAAAACATAAACTTCAAATTAAAACAAAACCCAAAAACCTAGGACAGAAGATAATTGCTCTTCATAACTTAGTGCTTTATATTAATGAAGTTGAATGCTGAGAAAATGATGGACAAATAAGAGAAGCATCTGCCTGCCGTTTGCATCCTTTCAAATATTCCTCAAATGTACAGATCAGTTACAGTTTCTTGTATAGGATAGTTTCATTTTACTAATAATTGTACTGAAGCATGTCTCGGTACTTTCTTTTCAACTTTGAAGTAGCCAACTCAAAGCCTTGCAGTACCACACTTGCAGAACTCATCCTTTGTATCTATTGACGACAGCTGCTACAGCGACCTTTTTCCTGTCACAGAAAATACTCTTTCTTTTACAGCTGTTCCCCCTGTCACCTTGAGCCGCCTGTTCTCAGTGCTAGCAATACAGAGATGGGTATACATAGAAACGACGGGTGATACTTCTGAGCCTCTGTACTGAAACGGGAGAAGCAGGGAATGGAGCCCGGCAAACCTTTCCCTAGAATATCTGCTGTTACTAATACTCCATAGAAAACAGAAAAACAGAAAAAAAGGCAGCATTTCCTTTTGGCTGGATGTGGGTTTGTCTGTGGTATCTTCCGCAGGCTTCTTGATTTACTAAACTAGAAGCTGCAAGCTGGGAAAAAAGTGTTATATCCCAAGCCATTTCCTTGAACCTCTACATGACAGTTTTTGCGGCTTGTTTTGTTATTGTCAGGAGAGAGGGACCTGGCTGCTGGGCCTATATTCGTAACGGGAAACTTGTTATCTCAATCTTAGTGCTTGTTGTCTTCCTGCAAGCTGTAATACCATTGTATGGCAGAAAGTATCCAGACCGTGACATTGTTGCATCTATGTTTTTATGGTATTTTCTCAAATTAAAAAACCAAACCAAGTACTTATGTTGTATCTAATGACACAAAACTTTTATCCATATGAATCTTTAAGACGTGTTTTACACGCGTTATTCAAAGGGACAGTAAAATGGATTAAGAGTTAAGTGCTATCTGTTCCTTATAGAAAAAGTTATATTAGTTCAATATCACTTTTCTATTACCGAAACGCCTAAACTGATCAGAAAAAGCATAAAAACAGGAAAGGTGCTAATTGGCTTGGTAGCTATTTCTTCCTTTCAAGGACAAATACATCCCTGCCCACGGCAGGGGGGTTGGACTAGATGACCTTTAAAGGTCCCTTCCAACCCAAACTATTCTCTGGTTCTATGAACTACCCAGAGACTAGACTTAACCGTATCAATTTCTAAAATTAGCTCCACATGTGGTAACATATGAATGAACTTTTTCTTTAACAGTAACCACACCCATGATTTCTAACAACTTTACTTAAAGCCTCCATGGGTTTTTTTTTAGAATCTTAAAACATTTCATAGCTAATTCTGTTATGTTAGCTTCCCCCCCACATACTTTATACACTAATCCTTTTATAACATGGCTGAGTATAACAACAGAGGTTTATACTCAGTAGTTGAGTATGATGCTCCACCGGCAAAAACTTTCAATAGAGTCTAATTTGTCCCCAGGTACGTTGTGACACTTGTTTTAATATTTGTATTTAAAAGGCATTTTTACCTCTTCAAAATCCTCTTTGGCTGACGGAAGATCAGTAGCTAAGCTAGCATCCCCCAGGTGTTTCTCCGTTCTCTCCCCTTGCACTACAGTGGTCTTTATGACTTTGCTGACCTTCCGGCCTTCCACTGGTTCAGACTGGAATTTGGAGGCACTAGGCAAAACAGCAGGTTCAGACAGGGTCACCTGTAAGGTTAGAAAGCAGAAGTATACTGGATATGAATTACATAATGCATACTAACAAAGCTTTCAGTTACTCTATCATTCCTTCTTAATCACTGCCACAGAGAACAATGGTCAAGTGTCTCACTTTCTATGTGTACGCATCAAAATACTACCCGCTTTACAGCTCCGGAACGAGACGTTGTAAGATACATGGCAGTTCAGACAGCAGGAACAGCCCTGGATAATTTATTCTGCTGAGGAGCTTTATGCCGGCAGGGTGAAAACTGCTTCTGGAACCTGAACTAGCCTGAGGGCAGCCAGGGATATTGCTACCCTCCACCACACCGCAGGCTGCCGTACTGGCTCACCTGCCAAGGCCACTGGAGTTACACCAAGTAACAAGTGGACCTCTTGCTGTGAATCCTTGCTGTATTCACACAGGTAGTACGAATTAGTGGTATCAGTCCGTATCTTAATTTTAAGATATTCTTCTGAGAGATGAGTCACACTTGTAAAACCAAGGAACTCTTACAGGAGCAACAGACCAGAATATTAGAACACATTGGGGGAGTGACAAACATGATTTTATTTGGCAAAATACGAATTTAACGTATATGGGTTCCATATGATAAAGAGTAGCTCTGGTATGGTCAGCTAACTAAAAAAAATTACTTTGTTTTCTTGTTGCCTTACTCCTAGAGAATTAATTCTGATGATTAATTCTGGCAAGAGAGAATGACAATTACGTTCTTAGCACTTCTAATGACCGCTTGTTAACTGTTGCTTTCAACTGCGGTACTGCTGAAAGCAAGCCCTGTTGCTAGCTTCTGGCCCTGTCACAACCTTGATTTTGTCGATACAAACGTCTGTACGGCTACATGGTGAACTAAGCTTAGCAGGAAAAGATAAACTGAAAAGCACTTTCAGGTTGTTTTTTTCTTTTTAATTACCTGGCTTTACAAACAGTTTGCATGAAAGTAATACTTTTTTTTAGCCTCTTCAAAGCAAAGAACACACCAGTAAGTTAAACCTATTATAACTATAGTTTTAGAAGGGCTTAGTTGTAGAAACCTAGAGAACATCAGATAGTTTCATTACAACATTCATTAATTTTCTTATTAGAGTAAGAGGTATAATAACAAATACAGATTTGCCATTTATCTGTATGTCATCTTAGTACAAAGCTGCTTTCTTTGTGAATTTGGTACTTCTCATAAATCACAGAATCTGTATCCTGACTTATTTTCAGAGAAAACTCCCCTCTTTCCCTGCCCACCTTCCCACCCCCCTGCCTTTTCCCTGTCTTTATCCTGAGGCAAGAAAACTTTTTAAAGTATCATTCAAAACTGAATGTGGTTGGCATGAGTAAGATGTAGTTACTAAGTACGCTGTTGGTGTACTGCTGCTTTGGTACCATTGCAAGGAAAGTAGAAGATCTGACCTCTGACTGTTCACTGTCGCTCTTCAGCACAACCCGTTTTACAACTTTGGAATAGCCATCTCCTTCTTCGACAGTGACAGGTTTTTGTGGTGTGCCTTGCATTAGGACTTCCTCTTTTTCTGTGCCGTCTGGAGAAACGTATCGCCGGATGATCTTTCTAGTGACCTGAAGGAATGAAATAGAGCTTTGTCCCAAAAGAATTAACAACAACATACTCCTTCTTATTCTCTATACAGTATTTTCTACTCAAAGGGCATTTTTTCCTACACAGAAAAACCATAGATGGTTCAGTATCTTAGTCTTTAACACATTGTCTCACAAGTACCTGTAGTAAAGCTGCAAGTTGATGCATTCGCCCTGCTTAGGTTACCCCACAGCAAAGCTTCCATAAACTTACTTCACAAAGCAGGCACAATATAGATATTGGAATGACTCTCTAAAGCGGCAGTTATTATCAGGAAAAGAGAGATAGTATTTTAGAGAGAAAACATACTTTACAACCACACAACAGCTAGAAAACGTTTTCAGACTGGCATTTTCAAAAAGGCTTCTGAAAGTAAGAGGTTAGCAGCTTGGCTATCAGATGCTTAGAACCAGATTCACAGAGGGACTTGGACATCACATTGTAACACCGATGGTACTAACCACTGCTGAACTAGTGAGCTAGAATTAACCTACTTAAGAGACTAATCCGGTCTTAAGCTTTCTAGGCACTGGCAAGCCAAAAAAAGAGGATCAGAAGAGAATTACAGGGTTCAAGACGAGATAAATTTCTCAGGAGGATGGGTATGCATCCCTCTGTGGATGACCTGGAGCTCTACATTTTCGTACGCCTTCCCAGCCCCTTTTGACAAGGTAACATTCAGCAGTTACCTCCCGCTTTGTCCAAAAGCTTATTTGCTGTGATGCTCAGTCAAGACGGGGTCACCTATATTTAAGAGTCACAGAGGTAGGGGTAGTGCCCTCCCAGGCATGGACCTACCCAGAAGAATACACTCATGCTCACTCTTGCACAACGTGCCCAGGAATATTTGGCTGGGGTTGTTTATTTTAATATGAATTCAAACAGCTTCCAGAGACATGCTATCCAGCTGAGGGTCTATGATGTTTTCTTGGGAGGCAGAAGATGGAGTTTGCCACCAGCAGAATTCAGCCAAGTCCTAGACCAGTTCTCTAAGCACTAGGTTCTCAGATAAAGCAAGGAGCACAGAAGTTCCTCTTCCACTTCCATGCTGTGCGGAATTCACTTTTATAAGCATGGTCTTGAAAATGCTTATTTTATGAGGCCATCACACCAGTAAGTACCTTCTATATTCTTTGTGCCATAAAAACTGAACTGTATGTACAGATACAGAAATTTAGGAACCTGGTCAGGCACAGCTGAGTGGAGATTCTGAAGATCTAAAATCTGGATTTAGCTGACTCTTGCAGACCCAGCCCTCCGTTAGTCTCATTAATACGAGGAAACATGATCTTAGATAAAATTGTGGTGGTGTGGTTTTTTGGGTTTGTTTTTCTTTAAATAACCTTTTTCTCAGAAATGTGGATCTATGCAGAATTTTCACTGGCTTTAAGTGGGAAAATTAACAGAATATGTCATAGTAAGTTATAAACTGTAACACAGAATGACCTTGCGAATCAAAATAATTCTTCAAACTTTGGAATCTCTCATGAACAGAAATTCTGGTTCCTTCCATGCTCTGCTCTTAAAAATCATGCCCCTTCACAAAATAAAATTTGGCATGTATGTGGGTGTATTTATCCTTCCTTTTATAGGACAGTAAGAAGGTAACAAGGGGCATAACTGACAATACCTTCTTTACCACTGTGTGGCCATGTTCATCTGTATATTGCTCTTCTGTGACTGTTTCTGGTGGCATTTCAGGCATACTATCAGCCTGTATGACAAAGAACAAAGTTTAATGAAGCAAGGCCTTCATGTAGGTAACTTTAAATAAGCAATTTTAAAATCGGTTAATTGGTTAAAGAATGAAAAAAAAAATTGAGAAATGTTAGAAAAAAATTTTTCTGCAAATAAATACTTAGAAAGGCATGCAAAGAAAAGTTATGTCACAATGGTCAGGCAAACATATGTTAGTTGACTGCGCTGTGTACGGGGCTGAGAAGTCTTTGTCCTCCTCCTACTGAGGCATCTCACGGAATTTAGAGTTGGGTTAGCTGTATTACTATAATCTTCCCTTCGAGAAAAGGTATTGGAATGGCTTATCCAATGCCCATGCATTATTCAGGAGCATTCCAGCTTCAAGTGCAATACCAGCCACGTGGTTGTCTCAGCAGCATGCCTAAAGGTGGTGCCAGGGCCTAGTCACCACAGGCTCGTGCAATCGTTCAACACTCAGTACCTGAATAATCACACGGCGACGAACGACCCTGGTAGTGACCATCTCATCTTCGTCCGAGCTGGTCTCCAGCCCACCTAACTCCTCTGCTAACTCCTAGTGGAAGCATGGAAGCAGTATGGGATACTAGCAGCACTTCCAGGTTCTGTCTTGTTTTTATCTAAAACCATCCTCACTTCTGAAAATCTTTTGCTTTTAGGATTTTGGCCTCTTACCTGACTTTAATCTGTGAAACATCGATGTGGGGTGGGAGGCTTTGGCCACTTGACTATACATTAGCTGTTTATTAGCATGTTGAAAAAAGAAAGATGAATCTTTGTGGTACTAATTCTATAGGATGTTCTTCGTGGTCTTAGTGCTCTTAAGGTTGCCAGGGACAAGCCTGAAATTTGTGGCATGACATCACTGCAGGTGGACTAGAAGGTATTACTAACACCAACTCTGGAATTCATACATATTGCATATGCTTTCTGTATTAAATACACAGAAAATTATACAAAAGCCTTTTAATCCTCCATAGTGGGAAGAACATAGTGCAGCATATAGACAGGACTAAACAGTTTTAACTAGGGGACACGATGTATTAATAGCCTTGGCACTGGAAAGGTCAAGAAAGATTAGTAACAAGCGTTGAAGTTCTCTCTCCTGCATAGGGAAGAATTAAGAATTTAAATGAAGAGGTCAGAAGGCAAAGAGAAGCTGAAAAGAACTACTTGGGAAGTATCAACAGTATAAAAGCATAAAGGGGAAAATAAGTAAGGTTGCTTCTTTTTGGTGGTGCTTGTTGTTGTTGTTTTACTTTAATAAAGGAACTGGAGGGAAAAAGAAGTACATCGTCTTTGAGGGCAGCCTTTCCTACAGCAGCCATTGTATTGAGTCCTGTTGTAGCTAATCTTTCAACGTCTGAGTTACCCTACACATTTTATATTCAACCTTTTTCTGAGATCCCAGAGGCAGAGCTCTGAAACTCTTCATTCTAAAGGTGGTACATTTGGCAACATAAACAGCAAAGAAAGAAGAGCCTGTTTCTAGGTGAATGTCAAAACAGGAAACAATTTCTGCTTAAGTAGAACTGTGCTTTCTCTGCTCTAACTTAACTGATAAAACTGATTTCCTGCCCAATTACGTCTTCTCCTTTTCTTCCACTTGGAACAGGCAAAGCAAGCTGTTTATTCTTAAACCTTTATGTGCCAAGTAATTTAAATTCCCCACTAAAAGCCATATAGTTGCTTTCTTTCCTTGCCTTTTGATATCTTCCCCTCTCCAAACATTGCAGTAAGGTTCCTTTGTCTTACACAACCAATGACCTACCTCACATAGTTTTTGTTCTTCTCTTCCATCTCCTGTCTCCATTTCTCTTTACTGCCTGCATGCTACATAAACACCATTCTCAAGTTCTTTTCTTCCAGTACTTCCTTAGTATTCTGCAACGTACATCCTGCTGCCTCTTTTCCATCTCACTAACTTTACAAGATTTTTCATGTCATTCTTCATGCAGCTCTGGGCTAGTCTTGCCTTTCTTCATAAGCTTTTAACATTATTACTTTGTCTTTCATTACATCTGTTTTTCAGCTTTCAATTGTACATGGTTTGTTTCTGCACCTGTTATTTACACTAATTCCCTCTCACATGCATGGACATAACCTGTCACAGACCAAAGGACAAATAAGGGTAGCAGAACCAGAATTACAGTCTAGACTTTAGGATCTGGGTTTTGCTTCAGCTTTGAAAACCTCTATACAAATGACTATAGCTAGCCCTTATAACCACAGAGGAAAGGAGAAAAGACTCAGTTGCAGATGGGGATTAATTAAGCTGATTAAAAATATTCTCATCTTACGGAATGAGCGAGACATAAAACTTGTTCTTCTGTGGCAATTACTTTGAGGCAAAGTTGTTATTTACCTTTTCTAAAGATTCCTCTTCATAGCCTCTTCCAAACTTTTCTGCCTGCTCATCAGTTGACTCCACTATCACTAGACTAGTTCTTCTTGGAGAGAGGTCGTCCTCGTGGAGTTGGGGATCCTCGGGCTCTTGGATGATGGGAGAGTCACTTCTCTGAGCAGATGATGGGGGCTGTGGGGGTGGTGTTTCTCTCTCTTCCTTTGCCGCACTGAAGTGTGCAGATTTTTCGCTTGCTGCTTTTCCAGTTACTGGTGCTGTAGACTGCTCTGTTCCTGGAGTTGTGACACTGTGAATTACAGGTTCAAGGGAAGTTACTACCATGCAGTGCTTTCCAATTTCCATAAATGGAACATTATGCACTGATTAAATATGGTTATGTTGTCTGTCATCTAGCAAAGTCTAGAAATAACTGATACTCCTTGACAATAAGTACAGAGCAATCTGGCTAGGAATCCCTCTCATCTTCCTGACCCAAGAAAATCTCCAAATGGATGTCCAAACGTTGCACCCCATTCTGCAAAACTTTGTAAAGAATTTATGTGAGCTTTGCTGTCACTTGTGCCCTCACAAATCTACATATTACCTGTTTTTTGGGGGGAAAGAGACTGGATCACTACAGATGGATGTGAAGCAACTACTACATTAATTACAAGCTACACAGCTGCAGGTGAGGAGAGACCAACTTTTATGTAGAATTCTGGAGCCTTACCAAACAGAAATTTAGTAGAGAATCTAATTTTCTTTGTAATGTTATTTTCACTGTTGAACATTGCTATGATTTAATTGCAAGTTATTTAAACATATTATTATACACATCACTACGTAACATATATAAAGGTAATACATGTATTAAAGCAATACTTTGCTGTTGCAGATGGGTGAAGAACAGTGACTTCAGATATTAAGCTAACTCTCATCTAACCTAGTTTTATGAAGTAACCTTATAACTGATGCTAGCTTGAAAAGGTCACTTCTGATTTGCACTAATTGTGAAAACATTACCCACTTCACCACCTAGAATCTTCTTTTGAGGTTGACTTTTCTCTTTTCATGTGTACCAGTAAAAAGAAAAAAAGACAACCATATCAAAACTGGTGGAATTACAGCCTGAAAAGTAATGAGCCGGCAAAAATTACATCTTCCACTTCTAAAACTTCTGAGATGCTTTGGAGCTAGCATCTACATGCTTGCTTTTTCCCCCCTCTCATCCTAAGAATTAACTGAGGAAATTGTTAAATTTTAATAATAGGAGTCCAGATTCCCTTCTCCATAACCAATCCCATGAGTAGATAACAGCAATAATAGAATAACTTGCACGTACATGTTTTTTTTCCTGACACAAGTTGGGTTTTGACAATTTGTTGTGCTCTCCCAACTACTGCCCTTGAAACAATTGTGTTCTCAAGTAAGAAAAGATTTCATTGTAGTATCAGTTAAACAGTATTGATCCAGACTTTTTTTCCCATTCACCAGGCTATACATACTATTGTATAATTCCTCTTAGTATGTGTTCCTTATAAGCTATTTAAATCTTGCCCAATTTTCCTCCTAGTTCAAACTAGATATGAAGTGTAGTGATATTCCCCTGTCATCACTACTCTCATTTAGTATTGGCAATATTGTCTCAAATGTATTCTCTATTCCTCAAAAACATTCATTTCCTCATGCAAATCATTAGGAAGTATCGGTATTTTTGCCTATCAGTGCAACGTTAAGTCCTCTACCTTAGATGCCATTTTCTGTCTCCCACACTCTCTCCTGGTTGTAAAGCGTATCTTGAGCAAAAGAATCCCCAAAAGACCATTTGCTGGACTGTTTGCCTGTTTGGAGCTGCATCTCCACATCAAAGCTAATCACTCCCAGGAAAATCACTTCTTTGGAAGGGGATCCGTGATACTTTGCTAGCCTATGAATACCTGAATCAACTCTGCACAGAGTTCTCAGCATGGGCACATGTTTAGGGATGGTGGGAAGAAAGAAACGTGATCCCTTTTAAGTTCCTTTCAAGTTCCTTTCCAAATGAAACCAACCCCACTGACAGCCCCCAATCAGAATTCAAGGCTTTGCTGTGCAGGTCTTCTAAATCTGTATCATGTGTTGTTCCCTTAAGTACTTTTGTCTTGTCTGTATAAAACCCTGTTTCTGTTCCTTTAGCCATCTGAAATTTACTTTTAAAAATCTAGTTCCTAATAGGTGGTTATGAGTTTTGTAAGTAATGATTAAGTTGGAAAATTTTTGCCTCAATTGAAAAAGCCATCCTGAAGTTGAAGAAAGGCCCCTCTAGTGTTAATTCCATTAAGTTTAACAATACTTGCCAACTAACATATGAAAAACGTACACAGTTTGCAAAAAAACCCCACCTCTACATTATGCCTCTTTTCTTTCATATGTACTAGACTAGATTATTGTTTTGCGTTCACAGTGACAAACTGACTTTCTCTCCTAATCCTTAAGGCTTCCTCCACATGGATTAAAAAGGCAAACCTGCAGTAGGAACTAATGGACTGGTGTGCGCAATTGGAGGAAAATTCTAGTGAGTTCATATATTTCAAAGAAAACTCTAAAATCCTCTTATTACACAGAGAAGAGAGAATCCATTCCACATAGGTTTCGTTCTGCTCTTTTGACACTTACAAATATTCATGTTGTGAAGCAGATGGTTTTTCTGGCACATCTTGGGGTTTCCCTGAGAATTCAGCTTCTACTTGTTCCTTATGTGCTTGTCTCAGGAGCTCAGCCATTGATCCTTCTGCCTCACTCCTGGGAGTACTGTCGTGAAAAGGAGAGTAACTGACAGACACGTCTTCCTCAGAGACAATAGGAGGGTGTTCTGTTGGCTCACTGTCTTTAGATATTCTATGTCGTTCTTCTTGCTTATGTCTTGAACTGTACAGTTCTTCTTGCAGTGCAGAAAACCCTTTAAAAAACAGAGAGATGAGAAATGTCATTACAAGTCTTACTAGAATGCAGGAAGTCCTTATCGTTCTGCATGTGCATTTAAAATCCCTGGATGAAACACATTACCTGAAATTTTTAGACATCTCGAGTGGGAGAGGACATAACCTCTCTAAGTAGTTGAAGGAACACTGGGTTACCACTACTATTGCCAAATAATGAATCTTGACAGTAACAGGCAAAATAAAATTTACCCAGAAATTAACCTAGAGTAATTAATCTTGAAACCCTCTAAGTATGAAAGAAGATTCACAACAGGTTTTCCCAGCAGATTAGGATAGGTTTTAGTGATTTCCCCCCCCCCTCCATTATTTAGCTGCTTATGGAAAAAATAACTACACAAGTATGGACAAAGAAATTCATACGGGACTAGGTGCAAGAACTAGCTAATTTATGTGCTTCAAAGCATATAAACCCATCCACCCACCCCCAACCCCTAGTCTCAAAGCAAGGGCTCTCATTCTGCAAAAAATGTAAAATAAGGTATGCGTTTCTGTTCCACAGGCTACAAGTCATAAGCTTGGGCTTTTGTTTGTCCTTACTAGCCACATTCACTAGGAACCTATTGAACTCTGAAGAATGGCTTGGGGGAAAACATAACTGCTTGTACTGGATTTGAGCTGGACATGGACATTAATGTTCTAAAACTAATCAGTTGTGATATTAGAACGGTAATTACAGCAAACAACCTTCTGTTCCAACATCCTCTTAAAGATGGGACATCTGCTGCTGTCTAATACTTTACTGAGCTACTAGTTCAATACTAAGTTAAGGATGTAAAAGTATCACTTCCAGACAAGAGAATTTTATTTCACTTAATTTGGAGGTGTTTCTTTAGTTTACAACCATTGATCTGATGTACTGAACTTTTAAACTTAAGAAATCCAGCAGCATCATAGCAGAATTCCAATATCCTGGATACTTGAATTCAAACGTTTTTTCCAAAGCGTTTGACCATCTTGGTCAAATCCTAATGCAACCTTCTTAGCTTTTATGAAAGTACTTGTATAAGCAAAAAACCCCCAACAAACTGGGCATAAGTATTTGCAGTAGTTTCTGACAACATTCCTTTATTTGCTTTATAAGAATCAGCTAATGCAGAGATCTTACACCTGGTGAAATAGCGACCTGTGTGATGTCATGCTTGCATTCATCCATATTATCTGTGCTTTCAAAATGAGATTCTAGTCCTCAGTCAAAAGAGTTAACAGATTATCCTAGTCAAACATTTCAGAACAGAAGCTAGTGCTTAGATGAGAGAACCTTGGCAGTCTGGATCAGGAGACGTTTACCTTCACTATGGTCCAATCCTATTGTTTGTTCAATTTCTGCGTACGTGCGAGTGCCGTGGACCTGCATGGAGTCTATGCCGCTGGTCTCCATTAGGTGAACAATATCCATCCGGTTGATTTTTGTAAGACATTGGGTAAGATTTGTATCTGTGGCATTAGAACGACACCATGTAGCTGAGTTAAGAATTTCACATGCTCTCTCCCTTCTGTTTTCCACATGAAGGACATATACAGGATACTGAGCAATATAATATTTTATATAAAATACAGATGCATTTAGAAGCATTGCTATGTAAAACCTAAAATTAACTGCAGGGCTGCCTATAAAAATTATCACTCATTTTGTTTTTTCCTTTAACAAATTTGTTCCATTTCCCCATACATTTTTCAGTTTAGGAAAAAGAGGCCTCAGTGGTTTTCCACTCTTTCTTTGCTGTAAGATGTTCTGCCTTGCCCTCAAATGAACAAGATTAAACTATTTTCTCTGAGAATCCTATGATATGCCATATTATACAGACAAGCTTAAAAAAAATTAAGTACAATCTATGGTCATTCTTTCTATAGCCTAAATTTTACCCAAAAAATTTTTTTTTATGATTAGAACACACATCTGTCACCTCAACTAGCAAATTGGAGACAGCTATATGTACTATATCTGGAAACGAACCTGTTGCGTGTTTCCCATCCCTTTCAAGCCAGTATTTGAGGAGTGCATGGCTCTGGTCTTGAAGTGAATTAGGATTTTCAATTCGGATCTGGTGAATTTGCTCTTCTGTGAAATCCAGTTCTCTGGCTAGCTCTGAAAAAGAAATCCATCTCTGTAAAGACGTCTTTTTCTTTTTCCCCGCTTTACATCTATTTTACGGCTGTCAGCAGCAAAGTGGATTACAAACTTTTCTGAAACCAAATTCCCTTTGCTTCTATGTACTTTGTGTTATATCGAGAGCCGTTGTTAAACAGTAAGTTCATGACAAAGACAGAAATGCGTTACGCCTAGAAGTGATGGGTCTGCGTGAGCTTTTATTTTGCGTGTCTACCATTCCTAGTTCTCAGAGGCACAACACTACTGACAAAATTTAGCAGAGACAAGCTATCAAATAGAGTGCAGTTGCAGAAATAGCACATGAGCAGATAAAAATACTTCTAGCTACAGAGCACCATGCTCAGCAGATTCTATCCTCTGAAATGTTGAATATTTCAGAAACTTTGACCAAAATCTAGTAAAAGAATTCATTTTAAGTAATGGTATTTTGTAGGGCTAGATTACAGCATACTACTACTAGTCCCCTGGACTTGTTTCATTTAAAGAAAAGTAAATGTCTATGAATTACAGTTGAAAACCAAAAATAAGAATAACTGATGTCTTTCTGATGTAGCATAGGCTCAGACTGCAGTCCAGGAAAAAGAAATGGTTTAATAGCCTGTAACATCTTTATCGTATCCAGAACCAGGAGCAGCTTTCTGCCATGACCAAACTAAGATGCAACTGTTGAAACAGGTCATCAAATGAGTTAAAAACCATGGAGAATTTGTGAGATTCCTACTGTTATTCCCGGTCTCCAGATTCCTGCTTCTTTCACAAAGAAGGATTCATATTCTATGAATGGAATATTCTATTCCATTGTTATTATCACTATAGTGGCATGGACTCATCATGTTTTAACAGGGTGGAGTGAACCCTAACCCCAAACTCCAGATAACCTTGTTTCCAGGCCGGCTTGTAAACTGGTGCAACTGTAAACTTCAACAAATATACAGTAACTACACATTAGATTCAAATCCCAGGTAGTCAAATAAGTTTGAACGAAAAACAACCACTATTTTATCCCCCAAAGTAACATCTGACACAGTAATCTTTACTATAATCAATCTTTACCATAACATAAGACAGGAATATTTATGCAGGTGTATTACCCTGCCCTCTCTAAAATGCTATAAAACATTAATGTCTATTTTGATCAGCATCCATTTTTTCTAGTTTTGTTTCAGAAATGTCTATTCATTTATATAAAATTTTCAGCAGATCCCTAATCTGTTACATTGCACAGGTCCAAGTCCTACTGATTTCAGAATAATCCATGTTGGGACGAGTGACATATGCTCTATGGATTGAAATAGAGGACAGGAAAGGAAGAGGTGAGTAACATAAGCAAAAGTATCAGTGATATTTTGCATATACTCTGAAGATGCTTATAAAAACAGTATAGAGCACAATCTTCATTATCAAGGAGTTAACACTTTTTCTCTGGTATACAACTCTTCTTTAACTCCGAGCGCCTTGCTTATTTTCAAGAGCGTGGTACTGCTCTAGGGTTAGATACAAAAAAGTGTAGACCCGATTTAATTTTTTTTGCGGCAATTTTTTCTTGGATTGCAGTTTGACACAGCATTGAGATTTCTGCACAGCTCTTTTTCTTTGTAAACACTTTTGAGCTGATTTTCAGTGATAGACATCTGCATTCCATTCTGTGTTACTTTCACTTGTCCCCTGTAATGTTAAATGTCTCATATCTATTAAATCCACAGCATTGAAGTGATTGTTACAAAGAGGTCCCTTTTTATCCCTTTTTCCGCAGCACAGGTCTGTAGAAAAGAAGCTGATGTCATTTATCCCTATAGTGGCCTTCCAGCTCAGGAGTTCCAGAACACAGATGATGTTTATTCATGCATCCATTTATCTTCTAGCCAGAGTTGTTGCATTTTGCAAGAAAGAGTAGGGTAACATATGCCAGCTCTTTGTCACTCTCTCGTCCTAGGAGTTTTCCCTCTGGAGATGCCACAGAAAGTGCAGAGGCCTTACCTCTGCATCTGCGTTCTTACCTCTCTAGGTATAGGCTATAGGAATCTTAGCAACCAGAAGACAGTAAGCTACTGAAATATTTCTATAAAACATCTTTAGATAATCAGGAAGTCATCTGAAAGAAACACGAAAAAAGCGAGGCATGCTCCCCTCCTTTCTCTCTGGAGTAGACGACATGCATTTTACCTGTCCAGCTGAATCCAAGATGATCGGCAATGTGGGCCAGTCTTTCCTCTGTCCTTTCCTGATCATCCTGTTGATCTAAAGGTCAAAGAGAGCCACAAGTTGCCTTTTACAAGTTAAAAACCGTTTTCATAGGTGATACAGCCCAAGAAGGGAAAGTGCTTTTTTTACTAACTGCTGTAATCTAAATGCGGACAGGCTGTTACAACTGGGTAACTGAAGAGAGGACTGTAAGTCCCCAGGTTAAAAAAAAAGAAAAGCTTGATTTTTCAAAAAGCACAGGACTATCTACATTTTCCATTTGAAAATCAGGCTTTCACGTGAAAATCTAAACAAGGACTGAAGTGCCTACGGTGCCTATTTTGGCCAAGCATTTTATTCTAAAACTTCGTTCTAACATTAAACTGAAAACTTTAACTAAGACAAGAGCCATAATTTTCCATGCCTCCTTAGTAAATGCCGAGGTTGAAGAATTCAGCCGAACTGGTGCTTCTGATTATGTTCTTTCTGTTGTAGGGAAAGTTCTGTTCAAACAGTCCGTATGGCACTTCATATTATGGTTTGTATATGAAATATTGTTAATTTAAGTGTCTTTGACCCTTTCAACTAGGGAGTGATATAAAATACTTGAAATGAAGGCAAGGAAAAATGAGATGTTCATTCGCCAGTTTTCATTTATTTTGGTAACAGTGAGACTGACTGTTCCTCCCATCCCCAAAGCTAATTTGAGGATGGCAGAACTTGAGTTTTGATTTTCCCTGAATGCACACATACATCGCGGTATCTCCGATTCAGAAAATTGCTTAGGGTTAATGATATATGCATGTTTCATTTTAGCTACTGGATTTCCATCATGGCTACTCTGTAGTAGCAGGCAAGTGGGTGAGAGGAAAACCAAACACCAGAAAACTTGTACTAAAGTTACTGGTGACACAGAATTTTCCTGAGACACAGATCATCAAAAAAAGGAACATGAAAAACTTAATTGTTTAAAACTTCTGCAGATTTATTTGTGTAACAACTCAAAAGAAAATGAATTTGCCTGTCTGTTTCAATCAATGCCCAAATATTTCATTATTAGTAAAAATTAATAGTTAAGAGTAGGGCCAGGGAAAGCCAAAAGCCAAAACGTGCATGACCTGAGCCATCAGTTTAATGGTAAAACAACACATATTTTTAGAAGTGTTTTTGTTTATTAAGGCAACACTTCCCATAAGCATTCATGGTTTGCAATCTTGAGATTGTTTCACAGACAAGAAAAATACAGACACAACACAAAAAACCAAACACAGCTCACAGGGGAAAAAAATACACAACTAACCACCAAAAGCTTAAAAGAAAATGCCACACACATTACACGTGTATACAAACACACATACACACACACGCGCCCCAAAGAAAACAGAAAACCAAAGAGTTTAATTCATGACATGCGTCGCACAGGGAATCCCAGTCGTTGGCAAATACCTTCAGCATGGTCATGGACATTTTCATCAGGGATACGTTCAATCTGAGTCTCTACAGACTCATCCCAAATGGGTCTGGTGTCAAAGATGTCTTCAGGAACTGACTGCTGAGTCTCAATGGATGGCACATTTTCAATAACTGAAACTTCTAGGGCGCTACTGCTTTCATCATCTGAAACTAATTCTTGTTCTCTCTCTGACTGCGTGAGTCTTTCCACTAATTTAGAAGCTTCATCACTAATTTCTTCAAAGAATTCTATGGAGTTTTTGTAAAGGTCAAAAAAATGTTCCTTACTTTCTTTTGTGGGACTAAAAGCACTGCGGGAGGCTGTAGTGCTTCTGCTTTTAACTGGCAACCGTGATGAATATACCTTGGGTCTTGCTGTTGTTGCCTCATCTGAGTCTAGCTCAAGCTTCATCTCTCTCTCCCTCTCCCTGGTCTCTGCTTCTGCCTCAGCATAACTCCTAGCTTTTATTGAACGTTTAGTCTTTGGGTCCATGGGAATACTTGCATCAGATTCAGATTTACTTCGGTTATCTTGTTTCATAGGTAGTTTGCTTGTCATGTCAAGAGCTTTGGGTGACTCTAGCCTGCGGAAAGATGTGTCTGTGTATGTATATTGTTGTTCAGCTTTTTGGAAAGCTGCTTTGACAGGAATTTTAGACTTTGGTTTTGCTTGGTCATCTTTTCCTTCACACTGCAAGCTGTCTAGGAAGCCATCTGTGGGAAGGCTCTCATTTTCCGATTGTTGCAAGGATTGCGATGCAGCAGCAGCTGTTCTTACAGGAATTTTGGATTTGCTTTCACAAGAAGGCACTCTCTCCATTAGAGCAGTAGGGATTTCAATCACAGATCTCTGTTCCTCTGGTGAAGAGTCTGGGGACTCATCACCCTGTTCAGAACAAACTAACCTAGGGACTTTGGAAAAATCTAATTCATCTTCTACTACAGACTGCTCAGGAGAGATAGGGCAAGGCACCTGACTGCTATCAACCGTGTCAGTCTCCATTCTGGAGAGGGGCTCAGCTTCAGAGGCAGCAGTTTCTTTCTTTGGTGATTTTGAAGAAGCTGAAATACCCATTTTAATTGGAATTCTGGATTTAAGATCTGCTTTTGTGGTGCCTATGCTGACACCTTCACCCGTCATTTCTTCTGATTTATCACTAGACTCAGATGCTGGGGGTGAGTATTTCAATGTGTCTTTTTCTTGTATATCCGAGTCTTCTGATTCTGAAGGTGAAAATGGATCTGGTGAGCTCTTCAGCTTAGAAGATTCCACCTCTGCCGCTTCTTTCACTTCTTCAGATAAAGAAACTTCTTCCTGAGGCTGCTGCCCCATTTGGAAGAAGTGAAAGCTTTCATCTGGATAGTTCCTTTTGGTCATGTCAATGGCTCCACTTCTAGTCATTTCAAACAACTTTCCTTCCTGAAAAAGAAAAGGATTCTGTTCACTGAGCGGTGTCCCTTCTTCGGTGGGTGTTCTGGCTGGTGTTGTATCAGGTGTTGTGCCTTGTGATCGCCTGTCTACCATCAACCCAAATATCTTTTGTTCCTCTTCTTTCACCCGAGCTTCAAAAGCTTCATCATCTTCACGTATTTCACTCCACATGTCAGAATCCACATCAGTTTTAGTGATGACAACTTGACTGATCAATTTCCCTGTTTCATCTCTTATATCCTCTAGAGCGGATTCAGCTAATTTTGTGGAATCTGATGCTGAAGACCCTTGTGACATTTTCTGAACTGCATCCTCTGGTTTTGGCTCTATTTCCATATATACTTTCTCTGAAGAGTGATATTCACTACCTGTGTCTCTGCTAAGTAAAGCTTCACCAGTCTGATCTTTTCCTTCTTCAGTAGGATAGCTTTCCCTAGATAACAGACTTCTACCAGATCCTACCTTACTTTCAGAGTCAGGAAAGAAATGTTCAGAAGACACATTTTCATAAGGGCTTACTATATAAGGAGCACTTTCAAGTTCCACTGTTTCAGTGGTAAGGGATGAATACTCTGCTAAGGGTTCCTCAGCATGAATCTCTCTCTGAGATGTTTCAAAATCGGTATCTGCTTTTCCCAAATCACTTCCCAAAGCAGAATGGTCAGTGGTATCATCTTGAGCCAGTTTGCCATCTTGTGGTACAGAGTACTCAGTGGTACTGTGTCCACAAGAACTGTCATCTACCTTCTCAGACACAGCTCCTGTAGAAATAAGATCTGTGTGTGTTAACAAGGCAGTGGTTTTGACATCTTTTCCAGTAGTATCATATTGCTGCAGTGTTAGTGAAGACTCAACATGAACTTCTTTTTGAGAACTGCCACCAATGGCATGACACAAAGTACCCCCAGACTGTGTGACTGGGGCACTGGGACTAACTGTCTCACTGTCATCTGTACTGTCACATTTTGATTCATCAGTTTCTGCTGATACACAACCATCAGAATGACAAGTGCCTGATTCTCCTGTGGAAGTCTTACAGCTGCCCCCAAGGACAACTGGTTCCTCTTTGTCATCTTCTGTTGGCTCATCCTGTTCTGCTTTAACTGCACCTACCCTGATAGAGCATTGTTTTGAATCAATGGGTTGAAAACCTGCTTCGTCAGGGCTAGAACTGGAGTCAATACTGGATGGTAATGGTGAGGGTGGCTGCACCCGGATCACAGGCTCCATTAAGAGGCCTGAGTCAGCTTCTTTTTTTAGCTGAGTCAATTCCGGCTCACTTTCTGAAGAGGAAGAACTTTTTCTAGATTCGGCTGCAGACATCACAACTGTAGGTGTATCTTTTTCTTCTACAGCTGTTGACCCTGGTTCTTCAGCTTCACATGCAGCTTCTGAATCAGCAGTTACAGAAGATTCATCTTGCTTACAATCCTTTTTGTAATCTCTCCTCTGTTTTGCTTCTTGTTCTAATTCATCAAACATTTTGATTTTGGTCACCATTTTAAACATCTCCTCTTCAGGGGTGAATCTCTTCTTTGGTTCACTTTCTGAATCATCCTCTGGTTCTTCACTGACTTCAGGGATCACGGCTGACTTTGGTATGTTTGACAGTGCCTGTGAATCTGCTGTTTTAGGTGTGATTTCGTAGCTAATTTCTTCAGAACTAGGAGTTTCAGGTGAAAGAGGACTTTTCCCTGAACTCTCCATGAGGGATGTTTGCTCTAGACTGTCATCATCAGCACTTCCCTCAGGGTCACGGAGAATCCTGGAACGCACCGATGCCAGCTCTGGGCAGGTTTCTCCTTTGCTAAGAACGGACTGAAGAGGACCCTGCCCCAAAATACCAGCCTTCACTGTTTGTTCTACAGGGCTACTTTCAAGGGAATCACGGCAGGGAGATTCTTTCATAGGACTGGGCTCCAAAGAATCAGGCGTTTTGTGTGATGAGTTATCTTCTAGCACTGGGCTTGCTTCCAGGGAGTCTTTATGACTTATAGCCAAAGAGTCATCTGCAACTGGGCTAAAGCTTTCACTATCATAGCTAGCAAGTGAAAGTTCCAATTTCTGGGGACTTCTAACCACAACACAGCGTTCACAGGTTATATCTTTTTCTTTCTCTAAAGCAGTGTCATGTGTTTCAGAAGACTTAGTTAAATGTGCAGTGGTTCTGGATTCTTTATCCCTGCTAATATCTTTCATAATGGAAGCTGAGCTACTTTCTTTAAGTTTATCAGCCTCTTCTTCAGAGGCTGTAGGTACAAGCTCTTCTGATACATGGTCAGAATGAGACTTACTAGTCTCAGTAACAGCATCTAGCTGTCTTTCAGTAATACCTTTTTCATCTTCCTTTGGAGAGAGTTCCTTCGGAGAACATGTTTCTGCTGTCGTGTGTGCTCTAGCTGCTCCTTTAGCTTCTTCAATTTGCCCATCAGTTTTCTTTGGTGAGAATGAAAGGCTTTCAGGGCTTGTTTCTGGAGTCTCTGCCAGACCCTCATGCTTATAACTTTCCTCAGAGCTGATCTGAGGGGTTCCATCAAGTAGGCTACCTGGAGAATCAGCCACACCTTCGTGTTTAAGGCTTTCTGAGCTCCCATCAAAAGCAGCACTTTGCAGAGAAAGAGCAGGAAGGAATCCATCTTTCACATACTCTGTGGGAAAAGCAACATTGAAAGGACTGGTCAGTACTTGCTCCAAGTTAAGCTCTCCCTCCTCTGTCGCTGAAAGGTGTCGGAACTGTTGATATTTGTCATTATCCTCCAGTTCTTCTTTAATGACATCAGAAAAGTCTGTTGAGGTTTTTCTGTCAGGGCTGATCTGGAAGTCAGTATCTCCTTGGTCATCAGAAGTCCTGCCCTTCACAACCGCTGTATCTTTGGCGCTTTCATCATCAAATACTGGAGGGAGAGGTTCAGTTGGTTTTTTGCTGCTCTGCTCTTTTACCTGCTCTTTGCCCACAGCTTTCTTGGTAATTTCAACAGTAGAAATTTGCATTTTTCCTTTTTTTGATTGTGGCTCTTTCTCCGCTTTTAATATCGTGCTTTGTTTGTCCTTCTGTTTGTCTGTCTTGTGGCTTGACACTCGCCTCATTTCACTTTGTGAAGAAATTGTTTTTCTCCGGGTTGTTTCCTTCTCAGGGGGCGGTTGCTTCTGTTTGACAGATTTGTGCTCAAACAGTCCAGATATATTCTTGGATGGGTCTTGACCTGACTGGAAGGCTTTCATCAGTTCACGAACTGACATGGTCTCTTCAAGTCTTTCTGTCTTAGAAGAAGGTGAAACAGGCGGTTGTGCTTTGTGTGCTACTGGTTTTTTGGCTTGTACTGGTCTTTTAGAAGCCTTTTCAGCAGTGCCTTCTCTTGTTTGAATTCTGACAGGTAGTTTTGACCGTATTTTTTGTTCATCTTCCACTCGTTTCTGAAGAGCTTTAACTTTATCTTTTATTGAGCCAATAGGAGTTTCCTCTATAACAGGGGATACAGCTTTAGCCTCAGGAGCAGCTGTCAGCGTTAAGCCAGGTTCCTCACCTAGTGTCTCATCTGAAGTGAGCTTCTTTAGTCCTGGTTCTTCTTCGCTGCTGTGCATCTTGCCTTCCTTTTGCTTTTGCTTGTCTCTTAATTTTGTCCTAACTGGCTTTTTAATTTCTAAGGCTGGCTTGTGTTGCTCCTGCGGACTTAGTGTTTCAGTTGTTGGAGATTCTTGTCCTTCTTTTTCAGAATCCCTGCTTATTACTACAGCTTCAAATCTCTCTTCTACTAAGTCTTCTTGTAAGGCTTGTGGCTGCACCTCATGAAGAGAAACATATGTTTTTAAATCCTCTGTAAGGTAATCTACCATTCCTGCCATGTCTGGCTTCTCCATTTTTGTTGTCCCTTTGTCTACCCTGACTTCCACACAGGTAGGTTCAGTGACTTCTAAAGGAGCATTTCTCCTGGCCTCTTCAATTTCTTCATCACTGACAATGACCCATTCTTCTTCTACAAGTTCTTGCTTGGAAGGGGACTTCTGCAAGACATGTTCTTCTCTGGTACAGGATCCACCTCTCAGAATTTCATTTACTTTTTCTAAGTCTTCTTTCACTCTTTCAACTATTTCAAAAGGCTCTCCTGGCTCTTCTTCAGTGGGTTTTCCAAGATCTTTCACTTTAATGGGGCCTGATTTATCAGAAGGGTCAGTTGTCAAGATGGCAGTCATTTTGATCAAATCTTGTTTCATCTCAGAAACTTCAGACAACAGGTCTGGACTGGCTAGTACAGGGACTTCATTAACCAGATGGCTTTTCAGGATAGATGTTTCTGTAGATTCTGTCTCGTCATCTTTGATGCGAATGAAAAACATTGAAAGTAAAATGGAAATCAAAAATAGAGATTGGAAAATGTAATCAGGACTGAAAATGACAGTCTTTGGTTGCAGTGGTAGGAAGGTCAACAAAATGGGCCGGGAATGGTGGATCCACAAGATCTGAGGGTACAAGAGCAAAGCAAAGCTAACGGGGGGGGGGGGGGGAGAAACCAACTGAAAAGGAAAATGGCAGGAAATAACTTGCTTAACTTTATCAATATGGCACAACCACACATACATTGTCAAAGCTGTAACAAACCAAATCAGGACACCACTAAAAAAAAAACCAAAACAACAACAACAAAATTTAAAATTAAAATCAGAAGAAACACAGTGAAGTTACACAAAGATAGGCATCTCAAGATTGTTCAGATGTTACAGATCAATGTTCAAATAAAAATAAACAAGAAAGAAGGGGGGAAAGCATTAGAACTGATTGAAAGTCGATTTCCTCTAAGAGAAAGCCAGTGCTAGCAAACTGTCAGAGTAACATTGCGTTAACATTTTTTTTTCTTAATGACCAAAATAAAAAGTTAAAAGTAGTTCTGCAGTAATCTAAGATATGATCAGATATGTAGAGATCTGAATCAGCTGCAAACCGGCATTTCATCTAAGGGGATTTCACACCTAAACAATGAAACAAACATTCTTTTGTTTTAAGAGGCATGGTCCTTTCCTTGGAACATCCTCATTGACAACTAATGAATTGACTGAGGAAAGAGAAGACAGAGAAGAAAAGGAGAGATAAGAAGAAAAAACTGTGAATCAACTTAGAAGTGATTTCAAAGTTTTCAAAAATGTAATGTATGGCAACCAAAAATCAGAGACAGTCACACTAGACACATACATACAATTCATGTAAGGCAAGTTATTTCCATGCAAAGCAAAGGTGTTGCAAACGCTGCTGGGTATGTAGCTTCAGTTAAAAAACAACAGCTCTAAAAATTAATCATATAAATTAAAGATACATGAAAATATCGTGAAACATACTGTGGTGAAATATTTGCCTAATCTGTGCAATCAATATACAGTAAGCTGGATGTAGGTAATTCCCATTATGCCATAACTGCCTGCTGGGAATATTTAATTTCATGAAGGACTACTAGAAAATGTATACTGAACAGGATGAAACATTGGAGGACTGAAGCAAGTTATGAACAGAATGCAATGCTTAGAAATTATAATTGTACATTTTTCTTTTAAAGGTAGTACATCACATAAAACTTGACACATTTCTGCACCCCAGTCTAAAAGTAGTAATGCAAGTAAGGAGAACCTAGGCAATACATAATTATCTGTAATTCTCTGTAAAAAAAATCCATTTTGCTACACCATTCTCTTGTGCGTAATGAATGCTAAATGTTTGTGCTGTACATTAATTATAACCAGATTGCTGGGGGTGATTTTGGTGCTGAAAATTTGGTGCTTTGGTGCTGCTGTTTTTCGTGTGAACTGCCCAGTGCATACTGAAATGCTATCTAGTAATTCTGTAGATTTGTAATACATATTTTCATAAATGTGAAATGGATGACTATCTCACTGGCCAGAGTCAAATCAATTCGCCTGAAGCAAAGAAGCTCCAGTGGGAAGAAAAACGCAAGTACTATCCGAACGGTGCGTGACTGGTAGCAAGAATGCGTGCTGGGGTTCTCTGTGGCCTAGCTAGTTAGCAGAGCGAGGAAGCTGTGGTAGAATTACTACTTGAGAAAAATAAGAGAACTCCTAAACTGTCAGGAATGGTCAATAGCTGTCAGTAAATGCAGCTGGCAGAGTGCAGGACAAGGACCTTTTAGGATAGGCAGTGTAGTCATTAACGTCCCAGATCAGTACTCTTCCCTGCCACGTTACAAGCTTTTGGCAATGACATGGTTGGCCTCCCTCACGCCAGCACTGAAGCGTTTCTAGCTTGTATCACAAAGCTGTTCGTTCTGCCAAGGAAGGTGAGTGTAGCACAACTGTCTCGGTGGCTGCTCTGTCTCTCAATGTAACTTTGAAAACTAAAGTGTAAATGTTTTGTTTCTAAGAATAATTATTTAGATTAAGTAGAACAGCTGAAACAGAAGACGCTGATAAAATCTCTCAGTTTATTACAGTGTTCTGGAGGTTTTGTTGTTTGATTTTATCACTTGTTTCTTTTCTCAGTGGGAAATTGTTTTGGATTCAGCAGCGTGGATCTTGAAACTAAATACCTCTGATCGCTAAGCCCTTCTGGGTCATGTTCTTGGCTTGCCCTCATTCTTTTGGATTCTTCTCATGAGAGCTGTTTACTTTACTCTTCAGCAGAGCAGGAAAGAACTGATGCTATGGCCAAATGGTAAAGCCTCTAACACACTTTTCAGAAACACCAGTTCTAATCCTGGTTCTGGCTGAGACCTTTAAGGTCTATTCATGAAGGTGAATTTGGCAGTATTTTGACACGGGTGAGATTTTCTGTGTCGTCTCATAGATCCATTTCCCTTTATGTAAATAATTATTCCCAACCCAAGGACATGCACATGTGAGTCCTAGTTCTTACTGAACAGTACAACTACTGGGCCAAAAAATTACTCACTTCCATATTACCTCATTGCAATTAAAAGTTATTCTAACTAAAGAAGACCATTAGCAGAAGTACAAGGGAACTGGGCTAACTGCCTGAAAAGAAGTTGCTTGGTTGTAAGTATGTTTTCCAGCAATTTGGATATCATGATGTGAGCCATCTCAGTGGTCTTCAAGCAGGCACTTGTTGGTCTTTTTCGTGTTTGTTAATTATACTTCTAATGATTCCTGGGAACAGTATTTCTCTCTCACTCTCCTGCTTGCAGCTGTTCTACCTAATTCTCAAACTAATTCTCCATGAAGCCAAAGGAAGAAGTAGCAAAACTAAATTGCTATCTGACTGGTATTTTCGTCCATCCAGTATGACAGTCACCAAAAATTCTAGCTCTATGCTATGTTGAAGTTAGATGAGTCTGTGACGGCCGCAACTGAGCAACCTCACCAAACCTGCATCCCGCCACCTTCCTTAGGGTGGGTGTACTGCACTGAGTAAATAATTATGTGGCAAGGGGAGCATTCAAGCCCTTTTTCACCTGTATGTTTTACTGTTCTGTTGAATTCACCTCCCATTTCCCATGGCCAAGGCGAGTCAACTGAAATTCCACTCTGCTGGCTATAGTATGGTGTGTCTTCTCCACCTTGATGAAATTGGTCATCCTGGTGTAAATAATAATGAATTAGAGCAAAAAGCTGCTACTAATCATGTTGTTAATCATGGTGAATACTATTTCCCACCATGTTATTAGCTATTTTGTCACCGTGTTTTTAGTTATTTTGTCACCCTTTTGTCTTTTATTCTCTAGATGAAGCATTTCTGCTTTAGACAAAGGAGGTTATAGGGGAATGATCATCCATTTGATCTTCAGGATCATGGTGCTGTTGTCTTTCCAATTAAAACATGTACCTAGTACACCAAGAATAAATAACCCTCAAAATGCAATGCAGATAAGAAGGCAAGACATTGCACTTTAAACTGTAAACAAGACAGAAGTCATTCTTTTCCTAAACAGATTTAAGAAATCACTGCATTTGAAAACAGTTCTTATTAGAGATACTTTTCAGACTGAATGTATATTTGTTTGATTTGCATCTTCATTAAAGGAGATCTTTGGCATTGTGAACCACTCACCCTCAGTTTCTAATAATAATGGCCTGATTCTGGGTATACAAAGGGTATATATGCTGTACCAAGCTTAACAGTCATGTTTCCAGTCATATTTCACCACAGTAAAGGGGGGGCAGGGGGGGAAGGGTTAAACAGCCTGATTACTTTGGACAGTATCACCTTTTTGCATGGTTGTATTTCATGAGTTTAATGAAATATATTGGAGTATTAATTACGTTTTCATTAAAAGTGATACTGTCATTTATCTCAAACATGAGGCAACAATGTGTGTCAACAAATGGACAAAAAAAAATGGAGGGATGAGCATTCATACAAGCAAAATAGCAATAGCGGGATCACTAGGGATGTCAAAGGAAAGTAAATGCTTAGATGAACTGTTTTAAACTGTATTACTTGTTAATTTATACATTAAAATGTACTTAATTGGATAGCTGCTTTGGTATTAAATTGTTTTCTATTACATTTTTAAAGTATTGATGTTATTAGCAATAGCAGTTAAAGCTTAGCTCTCTTTCATGCTTATCTTTATTCTTAACCATCTTTCATACAAACTGCATTATAACATTTAAAAAAAAAGAAAAAAAGAAAATCTTACTTTTTTCTGAAGTCGTATCAACCTGGAAGAGAAAAAAGGGGGAAATTTAAAAGTTAGAATATAATCAATACATGTAAAGTCACTAGCGAAGTAGCACAGGTTGAGTCAAATCCACTAGATGTATGGAGACACACAGATTCACTGACTTAAATGGAACCAAGAATGTGTTTAAAATAACGGTAAAAGCATGGCTTAATTTATTTAGTGTTTCTAATAACAGAAAAATGGTTACTTTGCTATAGTTATGGTCAATAGTAGATGCAAAACGTTGCAATGTATTTTCTTTAAATGCGACCAGCAGTATAGAGGACCCAGACCTTTGTATTACTGAGTATGTTGTTGCATTGTTCTTCATTTATTTCTTCCCGTCTAAAGCAAAAAAGTCCAATATGGTCACCTGAAGGCCTATGTCCCATCTGCAGGGCAACTAGTATGCTTTACACATAGTTTCATTGTACACCTTCATTCTGAGATCACGGTTTGCATTTTTGCCTCTGTACTTTGTGACGGTGAAAAGCAGGTGCAGAAATGAGTGCAGACTTGCTGCTGCCTACGGCAAGAACTAGGACCTGATGCCGCTAACAGCTATTGATACCTCTAAATGGAAGCAGTGATGTCCCTCAGAGGCCATCTTTTGGATTTTTCAGAGTGTATTTGGGTAGAGATTGAAAAAGCCATGTAATTTTACTGTTACTCAAAAGAAAACACAGCCCTTGCCAAAAACCATTAAAAAAAAAAGCAATGTCAGACTATGAAAATTCAAGAAGCAAATTTTTGAAGTTGCCTTGTAGTTTGACTTTTTTTCAGTTCTGCTAGCACAATCATTTGTCCACACGAGCAAGAACAGACTTTTGTTGTGTAAATTTGGATATGTAAAAGTACGCAAAGTTAGAAGTAGCACTAAACATCTAATTTCCTATACAAACTTGTGGTGGTAGGATGACTGAGAGGAATGAAAATCAGCTGTGCAGTACTGTTGATACAATATACTGTGTATGTTAAAGCCCCCAAGATAGTTCTTTAGTGAGTGTTGAAAAGGTTTTACTTGTTTAAAAGTATTCTTTATAAAGATAAATGCAATATATTGTCTCAGTTAAGATGTTACTGAGTCTTGCTTTTTCACAAACTGAAAATGAATACAAGTAAATCACTGGCAACACTTTCATGTTCACACGTGCCTTGCAATCATTTAGGCTCACATTATTAAACTTCACACTTAGCAGTGTGTTTTACAGATCTATAATAGTATGAATTCCTCTGATGCACAGATCGCCCTACATGGTAACCTAAGATCCCTAGGACACTTTAATTCCCCTTACTTTAAGTTCCTCCAAATCAGCCTGGAATTATGACAGCATAATAATCAGTATTATTTTAGCCATCAATGAGCTTGTCTTTTTGTGCTTTAGTTTCTCATGTAAAAATAGAAGAAGTCATCAACGTGTGGAAAAATAATTTTCCAATAGCCTTTACACTGCTTTTACAAAGCACAGATTTGTTAAAAACAACTTTTGGGGACTTCACTGGGAATGTATAAACAGCATCACAGAGGCTAAAAGAATTAGTTTCGTGCTTTTGGTACAAAACTGAATGATCACCTGATAAGAAACGTTACCTTCTGAATGAATATAGTGGGAATTAGCTTAAAAACTTTGGCCATGTTTTCACTTAACAGCGCCTATATTTCAGCACTGAAATAGGAGTGGTAAATATTTCTGTAATGATAGTAGGAAACTGCAATCCGTGCAACAAAACTTCTGAACTCCGTTTTGCAGTTCATGGAAAAGATGTCCATCGTCTTTGGGGAGCAGGCTGTTCTCACAGTGCTGGCACTCTTTACTTGTTTCCAACAGCTGGACATTATCAAAATGTGGGGATGCTTTTCTAATGTTACTCATTCATGTTGGGGTCAGACCTTAAGAAACATCTATAACGGCCAGAACGGGGCTGAGAACGTAGCGGGGAGTTGGCCACATGTCTCCATCAAGATGCAATTCAGTTTACGCTAAAGATGAAAACTCCACACCTTTTACTTGGGGTAAACTTACTTGTAACTTCTGGGTTAACACTGATTCTGTACTGGACTTCAGTAATCCAACTCAGAAATCTGTAAGATCCAGTCTATTGGACATTATAAACGGACAAGATTTGTGAATTGCAGCCCTTTCAGGTATACAGGTAGTGCGTTCAATTGCAATCTGGTCGCAGACTCCCCCCAACAGCGGGGAACTCGCTGATGGAGGTAACCGTTGTATTTAGGTCTGTTCCTCTGCCTCCGTTCCCCCCAACCCACCACCACTAACTACAGGAAGCATATTAAGACCGTGCTTAGGGGTATTAGTAAAAAGTATACTATGCCAATGATCCACTGGTTCTGAATCCTTTAGACAAGTCTAGTAGCAACCCTATGTTATTTTTAGCATGCGGGATGGTTCTCAGAATCAGAAAAAACAATCCCATTTCCCCTTTTTTGTGCTGCAGAGAATAAAGCTTAAAGCAATACACTTGTATGGCTTATTCTTGAGCAAAATAGTTTTTAAATTATTACGGAATGATAGCAAAATGAACTATTATACACCTCCAAAATCAGTGCATCTGAATCAGTAAAACTTTAATTTTAATGTAGGGGAAGTTAAACTCAGTAAATTCCAAAAGTGAGCCTGTGCAAGATCCTTGTAAGTGCAGTCCTCTTCATTGTTTTTGTAGCACTGAGCTAATGATTGATATGCCTGTTTCACTACAGATTTAATCTTCCAAGCTATATCTTAGTTGTATTAGTGTATCTGTTAGTAGTATGCATAAGCAATAACGTGCTGTTATAGCAACATTACCTCTTCTTCTTGTTCTTGATCTGATTCTGATTCCTTTCAGTTCCAAAATGCCATGCAAAAAGAGAAGGGAAAAACAGAGCAGGCAAAATGCACATTTTTTAGAAGAAAACAGTAGGAAAAAATAACTTCTGACAACGTTTAACAGAAAAGAAGAAAAGGCAGTAAGTTTCTGCAATTGATTTCTCATGTGAAAAAGCATCAAAAATCTAAACTGTCAGTTTAAAACACAAAAAGCTATAGAACCAAGCAAATTACAAACAGAAAATGCTTCTGGGTGTTAGACTTCTAGTGATCCTTATTTGTACCAAAAATTAAAATATATACATGCTTTTGCACCCATAAATTAGCACGAGTAAATACTTAAAATAGTTAAGAACGTTACGTATTTAAAATTAAAGTATGTTGAGATGTGGTATTTTTAATTTGTACAAAAATGCTATAAAAAAAGATTATATTGTATGCTAAAAATGCTGAGAAAAAATGAACACCAACAGGCAAGATTTTGGGCAAACAGCCCAAAACATTCCTAAAAGGCATGCAGCTCTGACAGAGACAGTAAAAAATCCAAGTTATCACAGAATAGCAATAAACTGACTCTTTCTAAGAAAACAAATGCTTCTTAATATCTGATCTCACTTAAACAGAAATCAAGGGCACTCCCATGATTTATGAGAATTCAACTGGTCTCAATCTTGTTATTTATAAATACTAACTCATACTAGAGTTTTCCTCTCCTTTTCCTGCCCTTGATATCGGACCATTTTCTTCCCCAGGCACATTAATAACTTAAGTTATAACAATAATCTGAAGAAAGACCATTTACACGATGTGACGTACTCATAGATTCTTGAAAGATTTGATCAGACGTAGGAAGAAAAGTCAGTGTCAAAAGTCAATGTAATATTAACATCTAGTCTAAGAAAATATTTTTGACGCTGCTATAAACTTTCCAAACTCTAGAGCTCAAGTCTGCTACATTTTTATCACCATCACCACAGATAAACAAGGCAGTTAGCTAAAAATGCTACTGCAAAGCCCATTAACTTTCAAATTGGCAAATGAAAAAAAATGACAAATAGTTTTCAGTCCTTTTGTAATTCTTACCTTAAGAACATCATATGATCTACAGACATTATCCTTACACTTTGTGAAACAGGTATGAACGGTAACTTCATTTCCAGAGAGGTGTCACAAGACACGGTTAGACAGTGTGGGAAGTCTTTGGTAAAACAAAAAAAAATAACCTAGAGGTACTCACTGAGTCCCAGATCTGTCTCACCCCTGAACAGAATCTGGGTAAAACTTCTGTGGGAAATAAGATTAGCATAGGTCTTGTGCAACACCAAACAAAACCATGGGAGCTATGTAGTGCAAACTGGATTTTCACCTCCCTTCTGTCATCTCTTCTGAGTCCTCAGAAAATATTCGGTGACATCTTTGAACACTGGCATTAAGAGTAGCAAACCCAAGAAACTGAAAGCCCTTGGGTGGTATTTATTCTTCTTCAAAATACCTGACTACAAAGCTTTAACAATATTTTGCCCTCCTACTCATTTCTTGCTTATATTATAATGCTGATGACTGTAGATCGGTGTAATTTCACAGTACCTTTGTGTAAATGGGTAAAGTGATGTTTAAATTACATATGGCTTGATGAACGAGGCCTCTTGTAGATTTTGGCTCCTTCATGAATGATAATCGTCCACAGGGTTCTTGAGTGGTATCTCGCACCTGGTAGAGCAAACATACAGACATTTAATCTGTTATTTTGCTGTTTTGCTGTATGATCTACTTGTGCCACTCAAAACCATGTAGCAGAAAGAGGCTAGATGTGGGAGAAAAAGTCCACGTAGGCAAAAATAATGTGTTGTCTTTCTTTTTTCCTACTTGTTTGTAAATGTACGTATGGATGTATTTGTGTGTCAAAGCAAGAGAAGACACAAGCTTGCACATTAGAAACTTGTTTACAGAAGGCAGTCCTAACGCTGCAATCACAGTCTTAAAAGAGCAGAGACGTTCCAGTATGATTGGGCTTCTGTGATAACTTACAATACCCATTTTTCACTGAAACGGTCCCCAAACTTTATGGTCATTACAGAGACTCATTTTGTATTAGGTGACAAAAGGAACTAAGTCGTTTTCCCCCATATGGCAAGAATACATATTTATGCTGATGTTAGCGATAACTCTTTGCTCATCATTTTAGTATTAAATATTGTGTTTGTTCGTTTGGCTACTCTTTTGGCCGAGTGCCTGAAAACAGTGAAAGATTACACTTAAAATTTCTTCTCTTGCAAAATCTTTTCTCAAATGTATTGATAAATCCTAGTCTTAGAATTAAGAAATTTGCTGGAATATATTTATAGGTGCGACCATTATTATCTACAAAAGATACTACATCATGCCATACTTTAAGATTTTGCAGTGAAACTTAGAAAAATCTCTTTCACAGTTGTTAGTAGAAACAACTGTTCTAAGTGTAAGCACTTAGAACTTAAGATACTGGTGGTGTAGTTTTAGCTTTTGTACATAATGTCAGGAGGATTACGTACGATATCGCAGACGAAATACAACGGAAGGCATTACCTCATTCTTAGTTTTCTGAACTGATAAAATGACACAATTAGATACATGTGTATTAACTTTATCAGATTGAAAATACAAGATGTGAAGACACACACGTTTTTGAACGTATTTTGAAATATCCATCATGGAGAAAAATATGCCGAGCCAAAGGCAGGTGGTGGCATAGATAAAGTTCTGAATTAAAACAAGCTTACAAAATATTGCTGGAAAGGAGGGAGAGAGTTTAAAAGTTGTCTAGCAGCATGCAGCAAATTTAACACAATGAGGGAGTGGCTTGATTTTCTCCACTTTTTGGATGTTTCCATTCATAAAGCATTTCTCTACAACTGCTTTATGTAATGGTAATAGTGTACTCCGTTGTAGTCGGGATGTCCCAGTAGAAGGAAAAGTTTGTGGGAGGAGGTTTGCAGCGCCCTCTGAATCTCTCTCTCCAGAAGAGAAGGTGATGGTGGCTGGGTGCCAGCAGCCCTCTCTGCTGCTAGCACAGACCACAGTGAGAGCGCTTTTTTACACGACTTACTGCTCCCTGCAGATCTCGTGAACGACACAGATGAGCCCCGTGGGCCATGGCGTTTATGTCACTGGCTCTGTAGCTAAAGTATTAGTTAATTTTGGATGAACGGAGTCTTTGTTTTGGCTTTTGTTTTACACTCCTACTCATGTAAAAGTTTTTAAAATAGAATAGCACAGTAAAATACACTACGGGGATAAAATTAGGTTACAGTTGGGAATTTATCAAAATTAATTACTTCCTTTTTCCTTTGTTCTCAAAAATATGGTAAAATCATAACTTGAAATATCCAAAAAGGAGCCATGCTTTTCTTACTGTACGCTCAAGGAAGTTTTGCATTGCTACTGAAGGGAGGATGATTGGTTGAAGAACAGTTATATCTGTATTTACAGCCATATGCATATTTACAAGTGTAGGGTACAATGATCATATTTTGATAGATTTCTGCCAATTCTACAATGTTTTCTGACACTTTTTTGCAGTTCCCGCATTTTTTCCTGCAATATATTGAACCATGATACAGAAAAACAAACAAGATCAAACTTGATCAGCTCTTTAGATTATTAGGTAGAGAACAGGATTCCTAGAAGTACCATTTTGGTGTCTGAAAGAATGCTGTGGACACATGCATATATAGCAGAACACAGGCACAGATAATTACATTTAGAGAAAAAATTTACTAAATTTTAGGTAGCCACTGCTGGTTGTTTTGACTACCCAAGTCAACATTTAATCCATTATCATAAAATAATTTGGAACTGTTCAGTCTGCTAAGTTTATTGTATACTCAGAAGTAGGCAAAAAATAAAAATACAATCCATAGCTCATATTACAACATTACCTTAACAAACAGAGGAAGTCTATTCTCTTTGAAGGCAAAAAAACTGAATATATGATGTTGCCCACTCTTTGTTAGTGGCACCAAATTGCCAAAGCAGTCAACATAGATGGGTTTTCCTTCCAATACCTATTGGAAATGAAAAAGAAGCAAAGCAGCAATTAACCACAGTGAGGTGGTTAGGATGTCTTCCTAAGCATAATTCTACGGTAGTTTCGATCAATTTCTTAAATTGCTAGGGCTTGTCAGCATTTACAAGATTTGCTATGCACAGTTAACTAAAATCTGTGGAAACATTTCACATTATTAAATTCCAAATGGGACAAATTGTTAATTCAGTAACAATAGCGTGACGCTATAAATGACAAAATGAGTATTCAGTGTCATGAATCTGGGCAAATTCTCAATCTATATTTTAATTTGGATTTTTTATTGGCTCTAATTTTAGCATACTTTGCTAACCTGGCCTCACCATAACAGTCAAAGAAATATTTTCTTCAGCAATCAAATCAAAAGTCCTTGTTTTGACTGGTACGATAATAAGCCAGTCTGGGAATATCATGAAGTTGCAGAGGACCTTTTTGCCAATGCAAAAACTTTCTAAATTAGATTAACTATGTGTTAGTTAACACAGTCTGTTGCAGCAGGCAAAGACAGTGTATATCAGTAGATTCTATTTATTTCAGCTGGATTTGTAAAAGCTTTTGAAAGTCAGGCCTCAAGTAAATGCCTCTCTGAAGTGCCTATATAATGATACTGCCTACGTCTTTGGATTGCTATTGTTATGGCCCCTCCACACGTTTAAATCTCAGCTTACCAGTTTTGGAGATGTTCCCTTCAAACTGCCAATACATTAACGTCTCATCCTTACTTTCCAGAAATTCAGCCTTGTCATTCAGTTTTATAAGCCCATATTTTATCTAGCTGCTCTGCACAAGAAATGCCTGTCAGAGCTTCAGAAACAGCGAGGACAAATTTCTTAAAGGTGGGATTCTCATGGAAAAGAGACCATACTAAGCAGAAGAATATGCCGTGCATGTAGTTAAAGAACTTTCAATTTGTCATCCCTTCTGAGGAAGCTGACAGAGCCAGAAAAAACTGCATTTAGCAGGCAGTTTGCTGGATTCCACATAGGAAAGCTTTTGCCTGTTCAGCAACAGATTTAATTTTTTTTTTGTAAAGCAGAATATTAACCAAACCTGCTAGTTTAACTTCTCGGTATGCAAAGAAGCTGACAAAACGTGACTGCTGTTGACTGCCTTTTTGGTTGGTGATATTCATTCACAGAGTTACTGGCAGTTGAGATTTACCTGTCCTTTTTGGCTTTGACTATCTCCCCTTTTCTCGCAATACCCACTTAGCATCAAGCTCAGGAATGTAACAGTTCAGTAGAGAACACTACCCTCAAAACTCATCTTTACCCAGACATTCCTCTAAGAGGAAGTTAGTAACTAAAAAATTCAAGGTGTCTCCTGGCAGTTTGCTACAGAGCTAGTTAAAACTAAGTAATCGCTGTGGACCACCACAGAAATGGCTATGAGGTACTTGGATTGAACTTAGGGCTAAGCCTGCATCCATAGAACTTAGTTTTAGGCTAACTGAGGAAAAAGTCCATTTACAACACCTATCTGCTACCTCTCAGCTCGCTGTTGAGTGACTTAAGTCTTTAGCCTTGCTGTGCACCTGAAACCCCAGCCAAGCTATGCAAAATCATTACATACTATCGCATTTTGTTTAATAAAAGCCATGGGCAATGCCTCCTGCTTGCGTAACTAGCCATCTCAAATAGATTTCATAATACGTAGTTGGCAGTAGCTGCTCTAGTTCTGAATCTGAATTAAAAAAATGCTGACCCTGACACCAGAGAAAAGGAAGGACAAAGAACCTGAAACTGAGGGACTAAATGGTAACCCCCAACATCATTTTATTACCTGATTTCCTAGCATAAAATCAGTCCAGTTTCTAAGTACAGCTGTTTAACAGGTCCACCATAAAAAAGCATCTTGGGAAACCAAATTCTTTCAATTCAGTTTTGTCCTATAGGTTTTCTAAGCCTTAGTCCCATAACAGAGAGCTCAGACTCAGCCAGCCCACTCTCTCCTTGAACCCAGCTTAAGGTTCCTGCTACCTATTTCTTTAATTGCCGAGGACTGCCCTGAGAACACACTGGATGCCCCATTTGAATGCCGATAATGCTACGGAGAAAGCAAAAAACAGTATTACCAAAGTCAGACAGGGAATTCCTTTCTAACTTCTGATAACCAGCTGACTGGATTTCCTTGCGGGTGAAACACACAATTACCTTCCACCTTGGTAGATTGACCCAGGAAGACCCAAATGCAGTCAGCTGAATACAGCTAACCTTGCCACCAGCCCTGTGGACTAAGAGATTGGCAATTGCCAATTGGGAATAGGATTTCATCACTTGTATCTGGCAGCTACTTTTCCCTTACATCTGACAAAAGTCAAAGTTTCCATCTTATCATGATGCATGATACCGCATCATGTCAGTATTTGTTGGCACTATTATTTTTCAGTACTTGTGGCAGACAGAAGGCAGAAAATATCAGCGTAAAAACAGACATTAGAAAATGGAGAAAACTGTTTAAGATTCTTGTGCAGTACCTCTACATCCCTGCTTCTGGCAACTTCAGCAAAATTTTCTTGTTGTTCCAGAGTTTTATCCACCTTGTCATCTGTCATGCAAAAACATCGTAACCGTGCTTCAATGGGATCATGTGATTTGGCAAACACCACAAATTTGGCCATGTAGGGGACACAGATAATCTCTCTGTACACTTGGGAAGCAAAAGTAACAGATTCTTGTGTCTGTCGACAGTCTATCAACCAAAATCTGTAAAAGAAAAGGAAGGGTTGTGTCATCAGCACAGAAAGATTTAAGCAAGAAAATGATGTATTTTCCCGTTTTGGCAGCATTAGCTGGTAACCACACCAATTGTACATGACAAGTCAGAATAAAGTAAAAAAAATAGTTACCATTTGGGAAGAATAGCCTAAGAATGATCATGGTGCCCCCTATGCATTAGGGAGCATGAAGCAAAATCAACAGGGAAAGCATTTGGACCAGAACTTACTCTCCTAACTACCAGATGCATAGAGTCTCCTGCTGCACAAATTCCAGGCCATGGTTTGCCTTTCTGAGAAGATCTCACTCAGCTGGAAGCTTATTTGCTTCCAGGTGCACGACTGGCTTTTAAAGGCTTTAAGAAGTTCACTTGTCCTGTGGCAGACAGGCTCATAAACCTTCTCTGAAGATTTAAATATATGAACCTTTTCATATTTTTGTGTTTATGAAAGATACATATTACATTTATAAGCATGTTTATAATATTTAAACAATTATTGATGGCTTACCAAAATCAAGAAATTCTGGAAAGTCATCACAGTATCCAATAAATGCTTTTTCTTCTATTCAAAAGTTGGCTATGGCCTAAACTTTGTTTTCATCTGAATTGATTCCTTATAGTGAGAGTATGTGATCAAATGTTTCCTGCCTTTTACCAAGAAATATATCTCTTCGACAATAAACTCAGTGGTCTCTGTTTTCCATCACATTCAACAGTTTCTGATGACGTTTGAAATAGTGATTGATCTTATCACTATACTTCTAGAGCTGCCCAAAAGGTCTCTGAATTTGTTCTTGTTTGTCACATGTCATTATTTGATTTCTGTGCAGAATGTAAGTAGAGAAGGGTGTACTGGAAGTGTACAGTTCAGATTTTCCCCTAACTGACTCTGCAATATGTGCATTTGATCTAGAGAACAGAGATATGATCCATTTCATCTAGAGAAATACAGGTTCTTTTTGACAGCTGGTTGCTGCTAAACATCTGATGATGCGGAAGAGAGTAATGTCCCATAAAAATCTTACTAAAATTGCTTGTATCTAGTCATATGCCGAGCCTGTCATTTCTCTTCCAGGTTATGACTAAATTGTTAAACTACAGAGTGGGCAATTTCATCCTTTTCTCTTTAGCCCCCTGAAATCTTCCCAGGCATTGTACAATTTCCTGTTTGTTAAGTGCTGGACACATCAGTATGCCACCCTCGGGTGTTAGTGAACTGCGTACAAACTTCTGACGCGACAGGGATGCTGTGAAAGTTTCCTGAATTTTACTGATGAGAACAGGAGACTGAAAGGGCTTTTGGCATGTGTTGCTAATCCTTCGGTCTGTTCTTGGACCTCCGTCTCTAACAGGTGAAATATAAAGCTGCCTTGCCCCAAACGCTTGTTTTTCTTCTACCATGTAGCTTAAAGGTTAGCAGTACATTCCTTACATACAATGTCAAAAACTGAGGGTCTTTAGGTGAATGTAAGTGATTTTGTCCACTGTGTAACACTGCGCACAAAATCAGAAATTATTCTTATGCGAATTTAGTGAGGGACTTATAACTTCGATTTTGTGGTGAGTTTTTGTTATGCATATCAAAGACCAGTGATATAGATATTTCTATATCTGAGCCATATTGTATTTTGAAGACCCTGCAAGCAGATGTGTCCGCATCTGATTCCTACTGCCCTTGCCTCGCAGAGGCTGTGGTCACCACTGACTGACTTTTCATCGTGGTTTCTAACATGCCGTTTTACTGACAGCATCTTTCTAATATATACACCGAATCTTCTACACCAGTGGTTCCCAGTCTGTGACACACGTACCGCAAGTCAAACATAAACATGTTCAAAGCAACAGGCAAGTACTACTGGAATAAATTACTTCCTCTGCACGGTGCGAAGCCAGGAGCTGCCACTGCTATCTCATTCAGCTACCACCACGACAGAGAAATCTTTAAGATTACAGGGTAAGGTTGTAAGTTGTCTGATTTCACTAACATAATTATTACAAATGAACGTCTGCCTCTTATGAAGTACTGCTAGTGCATGTGAATTGGAACAAACCACCTCAAAACTTATCAAACATACACGGTTACTTAAGACATACCACGGATATTGCAACTCAGGTCTAGAACTTCAGCTTCCAGAAGAGGTCCTCTTGTGTCAAAAATGACCCTCCTCTTTACTGAAAACCACAGGTTCTTCACCCTTTCTTTGGGCCATTCAGGCCGGGACAACATTGCCCAGTAATAAAAATTAACAGAATTTCCTTATACCTTTGTCAAGGCAATTGAATTGTTATTTCGCAAAGATAACAGCCTTCACTTAAAATAATTTTACTTCTACTCCCAAAATGCAACAGCAGAAACACACCAAGTAACACGTATTGCCTTCTTTCTCAGATACCACTTCATTTAGCTTCTCTGTGGAGCTAATGACATTTCTTTTAAATAAAATTCACTGTGTGGGTGGAAAGCATGCTCGAGTTTGACACCCATAGGACAGAGACGGAAGTCATGAGAGGTCAAAGACACCTCAAAAGCTGATATAATCTACAGGGGACTTATTACTTACTGTAGATTACATGGTATTATAGCCCACAAAGCATACCTTTCAAGTGTGATTTCTCTGGTCTTACTCATCTGCAGTTGAATAATAGCGAATTTCATGCTGTGCTTATCTTTAGAACATTTAACAAACACACTGGTTAAAAAACAGGCTGATGACATTTGAAAGAGAGAAAGCATGTTTGGTACATAAAGGCTCTGAATGCTGATACCTTCCCTTTTCATGTGTGGGAGAATTATGCTATGCCGGACTCAAACTGGAAAGGCTATATCCTCTGAGAAATCACCATATGCTCAAATGATTTGCTGTCATACACCAGGGGCTAAGAAGCCCAAACAGACACTAGATTTTTAAAAAAGCTGCAGCTCAGGAAATGGAAAACAGCTATGCCTCAAAGTCTGCAGTTTAATTCGCATGTATTTTAGACAAATGTCTCTCTTTCCCAAGCTCATTGTGGACAGAATTAGTCTTATGAATGGGAAAATTGCTCTCCACCATTAATGATTTAACTATACATAAACAAGTCACTGTCACTAGCAAACAGTCAGGCATCAGCTAATTCTCAGCAGATGCACTTTTAGACCAGGGCACAAGTGAAGAAATTCAAGTCAGCTTGTCCTTCAGCAAAGAAGGTAATTAATTCTCTGACTGTAAATACATGAAAAATCCCATTTTCTAACTTTAACAGCATTTAAAATTATGTTTGGGTTAAAGTAGTCTGTTGCACATTCACTTAGATTAAAAAGAAGAGGTAGAACCCATTAAAATCTCCACATGGGATCCTGCCTATAACACAGAACATTAGCAATAGAAATCAATTTTAATGTCATCATCAGGATTAGGAAACATCCACTACTAATACGGACTGTAGTTCCATAAACTGTCACCCTCATTCTGGCTGTATTTCATGTGTAGCCCTGCTGGGGACTTGACAATCTTAGGGACTTTGACCTCTCAAACTTTGCATCTGGTCTCCACATCTAGTTCTTAAATTAATTTTTAATTTGTCCCTTTAAACAGAACACTTGCAGGTAGCAGATGAGAGCTAAAACACACTTTAAGATCTCCCTCTTGTGGTCACTGCTGTTAAAGAAAAATGTTCAGCTGAACGGAAAAGAAATGTACATAGGCAAAGCATCCAACGTGATGGGAAGAAAGCCATTTCTGAACTGAGAAAGTATAGAAAAATAATACTTTATTTTACCTAATGCTGAAGTTATACTGTAGACTGGACTGCAAAAGCTGAACTCATTTATCATTGAATAAATTACTTCATTAAATAGCAAACCTAATCTAACAGTAATAACTGCTCTGGATGCTGAATGTTTGCACTGAAGGAAATTCATTGATTTTCATGGGCAACTTATCCAAGATTTTTGTAACTGTTTGCTAGACTACACACCCTAAATTTAACACTTTCCAGGTCACGGACTGCATCTCCTGTTACAGAGAAGGAGATTTTTGAGCATTTCTGTGATATAAATCATGGAGAGTATACAAACTAAAATACATACATAAATATATGTATATCATATTAAATATGAAATTCTGTTTTCAGAAAGACAGCAGTTGAGTCTCGTCACAAGAACAGATGGTTGGAAGAGATTCTTCTAGATCACAGTTTGGTACACCTACAGGCCTTTCTGCTTGATTTCTCATTTGTTGGATATTCTGGAAGTAACATCTTTTACAAGATGTATAATGAGCTACCCAAATAAGGGATTTCTGTTTCCATGGAAACTTGCGTAATTCTGCATCTGGGAGAGAAGGGGTATTGAAAATGAAACCAGATTTTTTTCTAACTACCTGAAAATTGAACTGTCCCTCAGATTACTATTTCAGAAAAATGAGTATGTCATTAATTCATTTCTGGGATCGTAGCAGGTGCTGACTGCAAAGGACTAACGGCTGAGATAAAAATGACAAGAATATCCATTTCTTTCCACAGCTAGTAAGGAGTGTAGTGCTTACAGCTCTTGTACGTCATCTGTCTGGGCTAGGAGGCTCAGGGCCTCCAAAATACCTGGCCAATTGGTTCACATATGTTCCTTCTACTATATAAACTAAAATAGTTTAAAGGAAGTATTTGTTGAAAAAATGACAAGCACTTGAAAATAACACTGTAAAACTCATGTTTTGTTGTAGACGTACCTGGCAGACACATTTGTTGTGAAGGAAACACATTCATTAACAAATGTCAGCGGTGTTGTTCCAGTGATGTCTTCCCATTGGGCAGGGGTGGTTCCTCCTGAAGTGATAGAGAGAGATTTTAAAAAAAAAAATTAAAACGAAGTAAGTCTGCAACTTTCTTGCTTCTAAGAAATATTTTACATTCTTCTGAGTTTTTAATCGCTATGAAACCAGTAATAATCCCAGCCATGCCGCCTCCTTAGGTCCACGTTATTCCACTAACGCTGGTAGGATTGTATGGGTTTCCCCTGAGAAAACAAAGTGCCCAAATGATTTTCAAAAGATGAGTCCTGTAGTACAGCTCCAGAAATGTTAGAAGAGGCTAGAATTTTGGGGGGAGAGATGTAATTTATTAGAAATTACTTTTGTTCGTTCTAGACTATTCACATATGCGGGGCAAAATTGGCCCAGATATAGTGCAGTTAAACCTATATTGTTACACTTGGGAAACAATAATAATGTTACCAATAGTGACAACTACAATTTATGATTTCTATAATCTACTTCTTTTTCAAATAATTCAAAGACTCAGGTCCAGTATGTACATAACTAAGAAATTGCTTTTGCACCTTGCTATGAAAACCTATGAAACAATCTCTGTCTGACAAGCTCCCTGGAAGATCTTGCAGTTGAAATGAGCACCTCCATATCATGCTGTACAATAGAGAGCCTTCTGGATTCCTATGAGTCTATTAAGTGTTTCAGCTCTCTTTGTCACGGACGTTGCCAGCTTCCTATTTGGCCCATGCAGCTGAAAATGTGGGCACAATCTGTCACCCTGCAGCTGCGTTTTCAAGTTCTTCAATATATGTCCCTGCCTCACCTTTTGGCGAAGAACATCCAGTTGGTTTTCCTTAAAATCACACTGAGCTTCCAGAGGACAGAAATAGAAGTGTTTATTTCTAGCAGCAGTTACGAATATTTATAAAACACGTATGAAGAACTAAAGGAAAAACTATGTATAACCAGGGCTAAGTCAGAATGCGTGTCTGTCCCTCCTCTCGTATACAGCTGACTTGTTAGATATCCATTTGACCATGTAGCACAGTCTTTATGCAAACCTTAAAACGAGCTGCATCTGTAAAGGAATACTAGTTTTCAGGAAACACCTCCTTTCTCCTTTTGGTGAAGCATTCTTGGAACCAATTTCCCTTTTGAAGTTTTCTGGAGGATCCCTGCAGATTTACTGTCCCTCCAGGAAACTTATTCAAATTCCTCTTTATAAAGGAGACCGTTCTTCTCTATTTAAATAAACATTGTTTCACTCTCTTGGAAATGCAAATACTTCTTTGTTGACCAGATGTTGTTTCTGGTATTTCAGCAGCTACCTAATACCTTTATATCAAGAAATTGTAAAAGCACCTGTTCTCCGGAATGACTCACTGGCACATCTCAGTGTGTAATGCATCTTACATTGGGTTGGTATTTGAAATCAGTTTGAAAATTAACAGAATAAATGCATGCAGCTCATTTCTGCCTCTTAACTGAGCCTGAATGAGTCGCTAATCACTTTGGAGTTATAGCAAGTATAAAGCATTTAACTCCAATATTTTCCTCTGAAGCATACTGCAACGTTATGTCTGTACTACACTTATTCTGCTAGGCAGAGGTATGTTGGTTCTCAAGAAACAAACTGTAGGGAAAATGCAAAAAAACCCAAACCCAAAGTCTATGATTATATTACACATCTCTTGCTAATCCAAACACCAAATGTTATTTCTGCTATAAAGTAATTGTTTGGAAAGTAGTTTATTTTCACAGCCTCTCATCCCAGTCAGGTTTTCACCAAGCTTTCCATGCATATAATCAGTTTAACATATTCAGCCCACGATGACTGACAATTTCAAGATGCACATAAAAAACTCTATTATTTGCATCCTACCTGTTATGCTGCATAGTAACCTTAAAGTGGGTGTGTCACCTCCATAACCATTCATGATCCCATCACTGGAGGCCTTGGGGACGGGAATCGTCATCGTGATGGGTTTATGGAACTTCCTTCTCCTGGGCTCCAGTGTGACTATAGGACTGAAGGTAGCCTTGTTGCCTAAAATCTTCTTTATAAGTTCAGTATGCATAGGTTGAGCCTTTCCAAAGCAAGACGACAACAGAATAGTTACTTGAAAACAGTTTAATCGGTATGTAAAGAACTGGGTCTGTATATTGCCACAAAATCTGTAAGGTTTTTACACTAAATGGCACAATTTCCCATTAAAATCTGCAGACGTAAGAACTGACTGCTAGCGAGAAGGGGAGACCTCCCTTTTTGAACGTTCCCATGCCTTCCTCCTCTTCCTATCCCCTTTCTTGGTGCTTGTCAGACCTTTTACAGCATTAATTTAATTCACTTAACCAGTAGCAAATGATTCCCTTGTCACCCTTCTGTCTTTTTTCTTAGGACGAGCTCTGAGCTATTCTAGTAAGCTATTCAGCTATTCACAGGGGATTTCAACAAGCACGGTCTCCTGGCCAAGGCAAGTTGTGGATGCATGCAGCAGGAGGAGGGCATGGAGGTAGGCGAAAGGCTTCCCCCTCTTTCAGTAGTGAACTGTTAGGCTGGTTTACTTCACGCTGAGAATCTCTACATTTGACTTAGTTATTACAGCACTTTGTACTTCTCTGATGCCTTTCATAAGAAGTATTTAAGAAATTGTTCTATGATCTACACTAATATCATCATCATCATCACCAAGATCATATAGACAGTTAACAGACAGGAATCTAAATTAACTGGAATACCCAAAGCTTTACTGCTTGCTTTGACTTTTGCATGGATTTTTTTTTTTTTAACGTTATTTTTACTGGAAGAATTCTAGACAGCAACGTACAACATGTTAAGCTGAATATGCTGGTTCTCCATTCAAAGAAGGTGATTTTTACACTAAAGAAAAAAAAAAAAGATAAGCCTAGTAATTGTTTCATTGTACCTGGAGGCCAACGCGAATTCGTTTGGTCAGAGCCCCCTCTGGGAAGACTGCCTGCACTTGTGGTACAACAGTGCTGCTCAGCACACCTCCCTCAGGTCCGATAAGGTTGCTGTCCTGTTTGATCCGGGATACCACTGCAAAGTACTGAGGGAAATCTCGGGTGATGATGCGGCAGATACGTTTCTTCTCAAGCTCCTCTGGAGTGTCAAGTACTGAGGCCAAAAGAGAAGATGGTCAGAAGACAAGAAATTCGTAGAAACAATACAGCGAACTTCAAAATGCATTCAAGCTTTCCACAGTTTAACTGCAACTTACAGAAGTATTTTGTCTGGAAATGAAAGGGGAAAAGGAAACATACCCCAGTATTTTAAGTTCAGCTAAAACAGAGAAATCATGAAAGGAATAGACAGACAGACTGGACAACTAACTGAAGGGAGCTTAAGACAGCAAACTCAGAACGTGTTGACAGCATCCCCAAAATCAGCGGGCAAACAAGCAAAGGGATTGGTCCAAGCCCCTTTCTACTTCACATGTTTACACTATGGCCTGGAGTAGTGTCAAGGAAACTAAACTCCAAATCAAAAAAGTATCCAAGTATGAGTTCAGCTTTAAGTATGTGAGTTGGCTCGTTTACTTTTGGGTTTTGTTTTGGTTTTTTTTTTAAAAGCCATCGAAATTAATAACAAATTCTGCAGATCCTAGACACCCCAAGGCCATTCTGTTCTCTCAGAAAGCAAAAGTACCCATGACTGACATTTCCTCCCACACACGTAGCTGCTTGGAAAGGATTAGTATGATAATTGCCTTGTTTTGGAAAGATGTTTGCTATGGAAGCTTTTCGTTTAACGCTATGAAAAGGAGCAGTAGAAAACGTAAGTCTGGCATCTATTCTCAACTTCGTGATGGTAGATTTTGTTTTGTCCCACTACTGCAGCAGACCATGCAAGGGAAGTAAGCACAAGTACACAGTGCTTCTGCTGGCTCCTGTACTGAGAACATGATTATGCTCCAGTGTGACCGAAAGGAAATATCTGGAGAATGTAGTGTCAGAAATTCTAGGGCGGACCAAACATGGGGTGCTAAATAGAATAAATGCTAAAAAGCTATTACCCCCAGTTACAGAAGTAATGCAGGAGCAGAAGAGAAAAAAAAAAGTCACACTGGATACCTTCATCCATTCCATTCAAGATTTCATTCAGTTCATCCTCAGTGTATTCACAGAAATGCTCCTTCCAGCTGTCCCCATTCTCACTGCGCAGGATCACCAGCTCTCTCTCTTTCCCACGCAGAGCAGCAAAATGGGGAATCTCCACAATCACAGGCCTGGCACAGCAACACAGCGCATTAAATGCACACGGGAGAGAGGAAGAAACAGGATTAACAGCAACTCTACTCAGTCTGCTACAAAGTGACCTGGAATTCTACCTATTTCACTGGAATACTTCGGCATAATCCTAAACTACTAGGTCACTAACATATTAGATTTTTACAGGGACCCAGTAAATGCTGAAGGATAGATTAGAAAGTGCATTCACCTCTTTCCACAGTGTGAATGGTATTTGGTAAGATAATAGCGCTTAGCTAGAAATTTGGTAATTGTTTTGCAAATTCATAAAAAACTCACGCTCATTTTAGTTGTCACTACTGTCTGGGTTAACCTGTGCAACTTCATTTCAAAGAGAATCTACTGTAACGTATATGAATAGTGGGACAAATTCTGATCTCACTTATACTAGTGCAAATCAGAATAATTTCATTGCAATCGGTGGGCGATTGTGTCCTGTGCCAATTTTACTTCATTGTAATTCTATATATACCAATGAATTTATTCCTGATTTACACTCTGGGAGAGATACAGGAGGTCTGAGGAAATCATCTGGGTTTCTATTTCAGTACAGGAGATAAGAATTTGCCTTGTTGCCTTACAAGCAGATGTCAATATATGTATCAGTGTATGCGTCCATATATATACACACACACATATATACAACACATATGTGTACATATAATACATCTATGTTTATATATACATATACATAATCTTAGAAATAAGAGAGAAAATACAAATATATTTGTATATACACTTCTCTAATTAGAGGACTCACACAGGTTACCATGTACATAGTAAATGTCACATGTTCTGTTATACTGGTGGTATCCAACATATAACTTATTGATTAATCAGTCATTGATACAAAAAACCATCTTAAAGTTTACAGTAGATTCCTTTTTTTTTGTCCCAGTCCAGGTTGCTTTGCTACAGACATCAAGCACATAACTAGGAAGATTTCATGCCAAAACAAAAATGAAGGCCACAGTACTTCAAGAAAAAGATACAACAAACATACCACCAAAACAAAACCACATACCACAAGGGTTGAAGAATGGTCCACTAAGGGTTAGGTATACAAAATTTCAAATGATAGAAAGGGACAATATCATGGGCATAATGACATAAAAAAATCATATTGCAGAAGGAGGAGAAGAATGGGGAGGTCAGCATCCATCAATTTGTTTCAAGTCTCTCCTACCCAAGGAATTTGGTCCCAGGAGGCCCCAGCTGAAGGATTCGGCTGACCAAGCTTTCTCCCTCATTAAGTGGGGGAGGAGCCGTAGGCAGATGAAGTTTACTGAGTACATCCAAAGCAGCAGTGAAAGAAAGAACATAAATAAACTTTATGTATTTTTTGTGCCAGAACGCCAGTGCCACTGTCTGGTCCACAGAGTGGAATTAGGCTTTACACTGAATAAGGTTCCGTCTTAGCGATGACAATTTGGTGATCAAAATCAGCAAAATTAGTTTTGTTAATTTAGGATCTTTTCTTGCTTAGGGAAGACAATGGGAGTTTTGGCAGTGAACTCAACGGGAACAGGATTTGGACCTTAGAATGCACCTCTGCAAAGAGTACAGTAATTTTCTGATTTCACTGCCAGGACAACACCTAGAAAAACGCTTGCAGGAAGGGCACAAAGATCTGAGAATGAATAAAACTCTGCTATATCCTGTGCTTTCAGGTGAGACATTCTCCTTAGATAGAGAAACCATTAAAAAGAAAACGGGAGACATACTTAAGGTCAATTTGTGTGTGACAAAGATAATGGGAAGACTGAATGTGACAGCACAATATTTCTTCTGCTCTTCAGATTTCTTCCCGCTTCTCTTTAAAAGTGACCAAGATGTGAAAAGAGCAAGTGGTACAAAGCATCTGATTAGCCAGCTTGTTTGCTGTTACTTGTGATATTAAGAGGTATCCCCTCTGTCAAAAGGAATGGTTGGCTTGCATCACATTCACAGTGTTTCAGAACTGCTCTTGCTTTTTTACCAGATTAGAGCAACAGTGAAGTAGCCGAAACATGTCCTGGGTATGTTCTCCTTTCACACTCCATATAAAAGCAGTGGGCAGTTAAAAGCTACCAATCAACTTTTTTCTCTCCCTAAGCTCAATCTTTTAGAAAAAGCACTAACGAAGATAGTGGCTCTGATGACTGCCTGTTATAATAGGATTTTAAAGCAACTGATTTGTTTGGAAATGGATTTAAACTATTGCTGTTTACAGAGTCACTTTTTTTACAATTTCTGAATGAAGCTATTTACTGTAATAGAAGGGGTTCCTTCAATCATCCACTTTTGGATGCCACAGTTGATAGGGAGAACAGTTGGTAAAACAAATAAAAAAAAGTGTGGATAACTGCTGCTTTCAGCTGAAAATTGCTAGAACGAGCTCAGCAGCAGACACAAATCTGATCTTTCTATGGGTTTTGCAGCATAGGACAAAAGAAATGGCCCAAAAATTCTAGGGTTGTCCTATTGCTTAATTTAGCAATTTCAACCCCAGAAAAATCAAAGGCACTGTGCTTCCCGGATAGTCCAAATTACTGATAACACAACACAAGTCTCTAAAATAAGCAGCTGTAACTTGTGTTGTATATGTAGCAGGCTTTACATTTGGGCTTTAGATCAGTGCTGTGCTATTCATGCCTTAGATTAGATTATTTAAATAGAGTATGAACTGCCTTTTCTGGCTGCAAAGGGGACTTTTCCCACTATAATACCACAACACTGAGTAATAATTATATCCAAGGAAGCACATTAACCTTAGCGCTAGTGGTTAAAATATCCATTTTCAAAGGAAAAGGCGTAAAAGCGTTTTGAATTGTTAACTAACAACTGATCTGTATTTCGCACGACCAGTCTGTTACTGTATGTTACAAACATCTTTTTCTGTTCAAGTCTTGAAAAAGGAACCATTTCAGTGCAACTTGCAAACAGATGAAAATAGACTGACCATTTTCCTTTAGGCCATATGGCACCCCTTACCCAAGAAACTGAGCACCAGAAGGTCCAACTTCAATCAGGCGGCTGGCCAGACCTTCACCTTCCACCATGGGAGGCATGGTGGCCAGTCTGTGGCGTTTCACCAACCGGCAAGTCACTCGTGTTGGAGCAGTGCATTTCCGCGGAGGAATAATGATTCGTAGTCCGTTATGTCTGCAACCTCTCATGGCACCCCCACGAGCATCCACCATGAAACTAACTAGGAAGCTGAAAAATCAGGAAAAAAAAAATTAGATACAAAACATAACGAAACTTCTTTGGTTATGTTCCACATACGTAACAAACTACGTATGTAAATGTAGATCTTTCTCAAGATGTACAATTAGAAAAAGCCTTTCTCCCATGTGAAGCACCAAATCATGCTAAGATCATTTATTAATTAAACTGACAACTGCTATCTAAGAGTTCTTCACAGAAAGTCTTATTTTACAGTGCTGCTGTTGGTAAAAATACCAGCAGTCACTAATAAATGTGAGCACGTGTGCATGTACCTATCAAAGTCAAGTGCAAATATCACTACCCTGCACCTGCAAGCACCTATATTGTAAAGTTGGCACTCTTTAAATACTTAACGGGCAAATACATCTTATCGAAGAAAATTATTTACAACTCAAGAATATAAAGCCAATTCTGATTGGAGGGGTTGTCGGGGGGGTTTTAGGTTCTCTATATAATTTTCTAGTTATTTGATAAACTATAATTTCTAACAAAAAATTGTTTTGGATTTAAAAAATACCAAATTTCATGCTGGAGTGTGTGAATACAATTCGTAATACCTCAGTGGAGCTAGCACCTATCTATATAAAAAACCCAACGTGTCATTATTGTTTGAAGACAAATTTTGGATTTTGGTGAGATGGCAATAGCTACAGTCACTGTATAAGAGGTTTCTTTATGGATTTTTGTTTTTCTCTGTTACTTTGCAGAGCAATACAATACCCCAGTGGAAAACTTAGAGATGCAGAAAGCCATCTACAGGGAGCCCTCTTCTAGCACAAGGTAAATTATCTTATTTACTTCTTTTTCTTTAAAAGGGAGAAAAACATTTCATGGAATTTCTTTTATGCTGAACTTTTTATAGTTCCATATATAACCAACGGGTAGATTTTGACAGATTTGTTACAAAGACTGGGGACATTCTTGGGAAAGGTGTAGAACTACTTCAACTTTTTTTACTGGTTTATGACTTAGGATCATGCCTGATGTGGGATGGGAATGTCAGGTTGCTGGAAGTGAAAATAAGAGTAGATGAGACAGAACGGTATCAGGCCTACTTCTAGCCACTAAAATAGAATCGTCACATGGGGAGTCGCAGAAATGCTACTGAAGGACCTGCAATAGAGAAAAGCCCTTAAAACGTGAGTAACAAATACAGGTATTTTTCCACTGTCCCCTTGACCGTTCTGTGCGACAAACATTGCATCCACTCATTGTCCACACGGCTACAAGTAATTCCACATGCTGTAAAAACACAACACTCAACACACCGTGCAAGTCGGAAAAATGGATGATGGAAAGGAGCCACAAGCGCCAGTCAGAAGCACACCATGCACCACGGATGCCAGTCTTTCTCACACATGCAGTCTCCTATTCTACTGCCATTCATATACCTCTAGGTTTTGTTTAGTGTAAAAGTCTGGGTAGTACAACCATTATCTCATTCCTTAGAGGTTGGTGTTTCTGTGGTTTTAACAAGGGGGAAAAAAAGAAAATGAAAACATTTTACAGCTTTGATTCCCTGGGGATTAATTTAGAAAAATGGGAGCTTCCTTCATAAAATACATACTTCACACATTTTAAAGCACAGGTGAAAGAAGAGCTTAAGAGATACTAAATGCTCAATTGTTGCAATAATGCTCTACGGCTTGCATTGTACTTTTCCCTTAACTGTATGAAGTAGTGTTATCAAAGTGGTTCTGAATTATGTTTCGGAGAATCGGTCCAAGTCTCTACTATAATGGGTGCGTTAGAGGTAGTTAATAACACTGAGAGCTGGAAGAAGAGTTTCACATTTTGATGCTAATGCTATGAGCAACAGAAATACTACCCCCACAATTACCAGAAGCTAATGAGTGCACTTACTGAGTTGAATTAGCATCCACATTTTTCATTGTGTAAGCTGTCATGAATACAATTTTTAGGATTCAATTACTTTCATTATTGATGTAATACTCGAGATCGTATACTTTAACAACAGGATCACCTTCTTTCGCTGTCCATCACTGACATATTAGTGCTAGGTCACCTGTCTGTCTTATGTCCTCCTTAGCTTATCTCCCCACGTGTCTCAGCAATGCCAAAAACACTGTTAACTGCTAGAAGAATACATACACACAAAAGGCAAGGGTCCAAACCCAATAATCTCCCTTCTGACCACAGTAATGGGTTCTGTTGCTTCTAATATGGTGCTCTTTCTCCATATAGTAATTCCTTTCAGACTAACTAAAAGATAAGCAGAGTGCTGAAATAGCAGTGCCTTCTCATAAAGCACACGTCACACAATTAAGATAACTGGCTTGTGGTGTAGAACCAACATAAAAGCTGAAGAAGTAGTCGTCTTCGAATTTGACCATCTGTAACAAACTGGTATCTCACCTCACACACAGAGTCACAGCCCTGTGTTCCTTCCCACACCCGCAAAACTGGGGATCCAATACAGATCAGCTGAAAATTTGGCATTTGCCTCTAGTAAGCACTCGAGATGCAAAGGGATCGTGTGCGTTCAGGCCTTAAAGTGGCAACTCTTTCTTTCAGTTTAAGTTTACTGAATGTGCCTGGTGGGTCAGAGCAGGGTCTGTCAGTGAAGCTATCACAAGATCTATCGCTGAAACCAGCTATTGCTCCAAAGAGTGGAAAACCAGGCAAAAGATGAGTATCATTGGAAGGTGGACACAAAGATAACAATGGTTAGGATAAAACCGTAGGACGTTATTATTATTCACCATAAAAACAGCTGTTTCTATCATAAAGAAGATCTAATGTATTTACTAAATGACAAGACACAATCTGGCAAACAGGAGCGTTCATCACAGTACGCACCAAAACATAGATTTGTGCCGTATCACTGAAACAGACCCCCAGATGAAATGGGAGATTCCTGAAGGGTCCTGTGCCTTCTGGATGAGTCTGAAACCACCTAAGAGACTGCAGGTACCCTTCAACTGCCGGACAGCAAATTCAGGCAAACATGGAATAATATGAGGAGGGCACAGAAAGATTAGTGCCAATTATCATACCAAATATGGAGGGGCCGGTTCACAAAACCAGCTATATACTATCATGAAATTTCCAGAAAACAAATTTTGGAGAACTAGCATGAATATAGTGCGAAAGAAAGAAACTGAAGGGGAAGATTCCTCAGCTCCAGAGCTGCGGCATAAAAGTCTGAAAGGCTGGTACACCGATGCAGGATTTGTAGAGCTGACGCAGAATGTAAAAATAAGGTTTTTTTCACCATACCACCCTGTTTATTTCCCAACCTTTTGCCACATTCATTTTTTCATCCACTTATTTAATCCAATTTCTTTTCATCTCTCTTTTTTTTAAATTGGCACATTTCACATAATTTTGGATATGCAATAAAGTCAAGCAAATAATTTGTAACAAAGCATTTTCTGAATCACAGCAGCCTCTTTTTCTGCCTATTTGCTACATAATAGGGCATCTGGATGGTGACATTACTGTTCCAGGACTGGAAAAGCTTTGCCCTTTCGAAGGACTGTGTATATCAGTATACAAATAATTCATACAAAACTAACGCATGACATAAAACCTGCTTTCTGAAATGTGCATTTAGGAAAGTGAAAAAATTGTATGACTAATAGAAAGGAAATGTAAAATGCAAATTAATTATTTTGCTGCCCACGCGCACACACACTATTTTTCCTCTCCCTAATGTTTCTTTTACCAGATGTTGTTAAGTGACGAGACTGAGATAGGAAGAGATTGTACTCAAGCGAACAAACAAAACTAGCAGGAGTAACTGGCAGATTAAGCCATCAGTCTGGGAAGTGGTACCTTTTCATTATAAATTCCCAAGGTCAAAAAGAAAATAATACATAATACTAGCAGATTAATAACCCTAACATCATATATACTCATAGAATCAGAGAATGGTTCGGGTTGGAAGGGACCTCTAAAGGTCATCTAGTCCAACCCCCCTGCCGTGGGCAGGGACATCTTCCACTAGATCAGGTTTCTCAGAGCCCCGTCCAGCCTGACCTGGAACGGTTCCAGGGATGGGGCATCCACCACCTCTCTGGGCAACCTGGGCCAGTGCTTCACCACCCTCAGCGTAAAACATTTCTTCCTTAGATCTAGTCTGAATCTCCCTCCCTTTAGTTTAAAGCCATTCCCCCTCGGCCTGTCGCAACAGGCCCTGCTAAAAAGGCCCTGCTACTCCCTGAAGCTTAGGTGCGGGGCTGCTTCTCTTACTGCATGCAGAGAGACAGTGCTTTGCTTTACCATCCCTTAGAGGTACCCGTTCATCTTTGCATCGGTCTTCCCTGCTCTGACTTAAAACTTTGTAAGCTCCTCCTTCTGCAAAGGGCACCGGGCACCCTCCGCTCACGCTAACTGGACGGTGCAAGAAGTGACTTTTGGCTAAGCAGGAAACTCAGAGCTTACTCCACGTTCCACTTGCAGAAAGCACTACTGCAAGCACTACCAACCATCTACGTACAGAGAATGAAGAGGAGAGGGCTCATTAAAGAGAAACACAAATGGCTGTGAGGAGTTCAAGAGGAAAAAAGAAAAAAAAAGAAAGGAAAAAAAAGGTTAATAAAAGGGATTACAGGGAATCAGAAAGCTCTTACAGGTATCACTGGAAGAGGAGAAGAAAGGAGGCATCCTAAAAAAATTAGGCTGATAAACGTTTCTTACGTGCTTCTATGATAATTTATTGTAATATTAAAAATTAAAGAAAATGTAAAAGAAACCAAAATAACTTACAGGAACTCCACGTAGATATAATAGCTACAATTTTCAGAAGGGGTTAAAAATGGCATAACAGGGGAAGGAAAACCTTAGCAGGGACTAACTATGGTTAGGAGAAATGAGGTAAAACTGAGGAGAGGGAAAACAATATAAATAGGAGAAAACTTCTGGACAGCTGATAAGTAGGAAAACATTCTTGTGAGCCATTTAAAACAAAGGTGGCCAAAATAAGTGAACCGATTGATCAAGCAACGCACCAAAATCACATGTACTTTCCGTCAGCAAAAGTCTGTTTCAGAACATGTTTTAAATGTCCTTCCTATAATAACTATATGTAGGGGAAGCATCCTTCTTTAGCACTGACTTCAGTTTATCTTGGCAACCCATGGCAAGAACTTAAATTTCAATTAAGTGATGATTCAAAATCAAAGCAGATTATGGGTTAAAGCAGGGAAGTCAAGTTTTGTATGTCAAGGGTGACTAGGGCAACAATGAGACGATCTCTCTCATTACTAAGACAGCCTTTGAGTAAGTTTCATTTTCTGCCACTTTTAAAGGTTCAGTTAGAAATGATGCATGACACAAACGTGTGACCCTGACAGTCTTGCAAACTGGATCGATACCGAGCTTTCTTAGATTTAGCAAGGTGGTAGCCCAATATAATAGCCAAATCAATGAAACAAATCGGGTTTTGGGAAATCATTGCCTTCTCTCTTTTAAAAAGAATGAAGGGAAAATCAGGATTTTTTTTTTTTTTTAAAGAAAAAATAAGGAACAAAAGCAATTATTTTCTAGGAATAAGTTATAGACTGCAGGGGAGTCTATACACGCTTCTGTTAAACACATGGTTAGCACTTAGATCAAGCATCATTCATTCTCCTCTAATTTAGCAATACTTACTCATAAATTAGAGAGGCCATTTCATTCTCTTTAATTTTAGAGCAATTTAAAACTACATACTTGCCATATGAAAGGTAACTATATCAAATAACATTGGCTACAGCATCCTTCTGGTTAAGGACATACATAAAAGGCCCCTAAATCCTTCAGGCTGTTTCCATGCCTTCTACAGAGAGCAGAGCAAACAGCAATGGGTTTTCTAATGGCAAAACACAGACAATACATATGCATTGGATTTGTCGACCTTACAAGGACAAAAAGTTGTGGTGTATTTTCAAGAAATATTTGTATTTCAGGTCTGAGCCTGCGTTATTCCCTTTGCTGATTTTATTCATATGGAATTAAGTGGGTTTTATTCTCTATCTATGCTCATTTGAAAGATAATAGCAGGATGAACAAATGAAATAAAAACTGGATGTGTCAAACGCTGGGGGGTGAAAGAAGATACTTATTGTGTGATTTGTGACGAATCGCTGTTACGTAAATAGCTTTGCAGAAGAGTCACAGTTTCAGGTGGCTGCGAACGCAAGCATGTTGGCACTCAAACGCGCTTCTCATTCTGCAGAGTCATTTGAAGAGCCATGCAAACCTAGCATCGTGAAGTGTCTTTCTAGAACAGGCAATAGTTCTTTGAACACACAAAACCAGAATAGGCAAAATCAATACACCACCACCACCACTTTCATACGGTCAGTTCAGGTACGATTATTCTTCCGAAGTAGCTAGGCAGGCACACATGCTCTCATCAGGTAGCAAGAAACAATAAAAAGCTCTAACTAGAGCACATCCATTGTCGACACATTTAGGAACTTTTCTGCGTACATTATCTTAATTTTTAAAAGAAACTGGGAAACAAGGACATAGCAGCATTCAGTGTTAGTCGCAGTGTGAAGAAGCAGCAACAAACAATCAGGGTGCTTCAGCCACTGTAAAGTGTTCAGCCGGAGAAGGAAAACTGATAGACAGTCTGAAATTAAGAAAAAAGGTCTTGATCCAGCTCCCGCTGAAGTCAACAGCAAGTCATTCAACTACCTCAGTGTGCTTTCCATCAGGCTGCAACTATGCCATACATAAACAAGGCAAAATACACATTCCAGGAGGACAAAAAACATGATCCTACACGGGAAACTACTGGAGTATTAACTCATGGTGACATTCTCTTCGCTGCATTAGTCAACTACAGAGAGATTGAGTGACATGACCCAAAAATACGGGTTTGTAGTTTGGGTTTTTATTTAGCCGTTTAATAATTTTGCACAGCTGAGTATTTAAGAAGATTTTCACCTTTCTACGGTTATGTTAAAGGAGATGAAGAGGTATTGTGCCAATAAACACTCAAGTTTGCCAAGTGAAGATAATCTCCTTTGGGAAGGTACCACTCCAGGTGTTCTGTGCAGGATGCAACGTGCCAGTGATTCAACCACTGATTAACCGAGGTCACACAAAAAACGCACGTGGCATGAAAAATTAAATATACTGGGTCTGTGCTGTTATTCTACTAGTTCCAATATGGTGGCACAATTCGGAAAGTATGGCTCTGCAATATTCTTTATATAGACAAGTGAGATAAAAGGCCCACTTTGTAATATAACAGTTGAAACTAAACCTATCTACAGTGGTTTGTGTTGGATTATTGGGGGGGGGAGTTCCTTCCTTTTAATAATATTAAACCACGCCACCAACAGAGAAAATGTATTGTTGATTAAATCGATGGTTAAAACAATCTAGGAATGTATAAGGAGCTTTGTTAAGATTTTTTGCAGTGGACTTATGTGTCCAGTATTCTTTTCTTGTAGAGGACATAGCAGATGGGAGAAAGTGGACGCTTACTGTGTAAGAAGAGAAATAGGGCCATGTGTAACTATTACTCCTAGTCAGAGTAGATTTTTTTTTTCTCTTGGCTAACGTGCACTATCAAAACACTAAAGCATCCTGAAGTGAGGTAAGAGAGGAGGATAAATAGGGTGGGTGAGAAGTGCAATGTATTAAAGAAAGAAATTATGCGGAAGTTCACCTGCTGTTGTCATGATCAAGACATGGAGAAGAGCATCTGCGATAGAGTAGATGATTTAACATCAAAAAGGAAAAGAAAGGGGAAAAAAAAGAATGAGTTAAATGAAATACTGAAATATTGGAAAAATGAAACAGATTTCTAACTTAAACACATGAACATATACATATTTATGCATATTCATTACATGTGAGAAGGTAGGAGTGAGTATGGAAAACAAGCCTACATAAACATCCGTGGTTACAAATGGTTACTACTACTACAGCAGTAAAGCTAGAGTGATCTGGTTTCTCTACATACATTCTCAAACTGGAAGTCAGATACCCAAAATGTACAGTTAGATTCTGAGTAAATCTTTCAGAACCAGATGAGGGGAAATGCTGCTTGGCTTAGGTACCCACACCTAAAATTTGGACCACGGTATATCAAAGGGTATATCTAAGGTAATTCCAGCCACTGTTTCTGATAACACAATAAATCACGATTTTGTTTTCTTCAAATTTCCTGTCAATACATTCCGTCCTCCGCTTTCTTCCATTTCAACACATTTCTTGTCCTCCTTTTGTTCTGCACTACAGAGTGACAAATTTCAAACTTTCAGTTTGACCCGTTTAGGCTCTTAGTAATGTGTCACATGGCCAGTTAGTTTTCTGATGTCGCTTTTTGTTTTTTATATATATATATATATATATTTCCATTGCCATTTTCTTCCACTGACATGAACAGCAATTTGCTATTAATGAAACACACCTGCTGTTCTTCCTTATTGTAACTTTCTGAATAAAGGTCATAAAGGCTACAGTATAATTTGAAATAATTTAGACTTTCAGATTTTAGAAATGACTATCAGCTGGTCACTGCCAGGTCCTTTTTCCGTAACTATTTCCAGGAAATTAATCTCACATTGGGGAAAACAGTATTATGGATTCAGAATACAACACTTGAAATATATTTTGTTTACCTTGTTAGCAAGGATCCAGTCTCCTTTTTTGCAGACATGCAGCTAAGAATGATAATTCACATTATTTGTCACAGTTCGAGCTGCCCACTCCCTCATCCTTCTCCCTTTTTCATTGGTGGAAGCAACAACCTCCAGAAAGGTAAATTCACTAATAACATCCCAACTGTTTAATTTTGTCAGATACAAGTACTGATACACTCGGATCATCTATTAGTCAAACAGGGACTTCATCAAATTATATAAAAGAAATCAATATCTTTCATTAAACAGGAGTTTTACTGTGAGCAAGTCAGAGTTGGAAAAACTGCAGAGCTGCTACGTATCTTGCTCTAGAACACAAAAGCAAGTTAGTATCAAAGCATGAACTCGAAGCTCCTTCCTCACAGTGCCATGTTCCTGGCAATATGTCAGATTTGCCTCTCTTCTTATCTACCATACCTTTACATATTTGTCAGTAGAATTCTTAGAAATAGAATCTATACAACTAAATTGTGGAAATTTTTTTCACTGTATCAGCAGAACCCAGGTATGAAAACAACATAATTTTGCACATAATTTATACTTTAAAATCTTACAGTCAGCCTTATCTTTACCATTCACACTTAACTACTGTGGGTGATAGAGACATAAGAATATGATACTGTCAAGCAATGTCTAAATGCTGCAAGTGAAAAGAAATCTTTCAGTTCAGTGGTTTTTTGCCTTCCAACTTAATGAAAATATATGTGTTCTCCCACAATAGGATATTGTGAGGTATGAGATTAAAACTGTGAAACGCGTTTGCATTTATGTAGGCATTAGTTCTGTCTCTCATATTTCTTTATCACACTTCAGCAGGAAATTATACATAATATCCCCTAATATTACCAGCAAAGCGATAAAACTCTATCTTATTGGATATTTAGCACCCAAGCTTTCTGGCATATTCAGAGATCCTTAACTTTGCTCAATATGTAAGAACAGATAGTTTTATCAGGAGAAGCAAATCTGATTTTCTGAAAGGAAGTTTAAATGCAGGAATTTATACTTTTCCCTTCAGCCAATGTATGAAACTATTTGGAAACTGTTAGCTGTGTAAAATGACCAGGAGATGTTTATGTTGAGATTGTGAGCACCATAAGAGTGTTACCTCTTAGGAGATAATTTTTTTCTTGTTTTCGAAATGGCTGCCAAAGACTCTGACCAAACATCTTGCTTTTCTTTCCTTATTGATGAAATTATCGACATATTGAAACAGTAGTTACATTTAAATTTGAAATGGATGGTTAAAACAATTTCCCCTTCTGAAATTTCAGACATAGGAGCAGTTTTGCTTAGTTATGCAAAGGCTGAAATATAGAGAACGGTTGTCTATAAATTAATCCTTTTGCTTGGGGGTGTTACACTGTGATCCACAGAAACACTTCCCTACATTGGGAGATCAGTAAGAACCCAACGACAAATTGGGGTTAGCCACTGAAGTAGTGCAGGGAGAGAATGGTGTCATGTTTTTCTCAGATTGCACAGAATACAAAATTAAGATCATCTGTGCCAAATAAATTACTGTCCAATACTTTGCTGATGTGTTACTTTAGAAAAACACAGTCAGAATTCCATACATTTCCAGCGCCTTGGGCAAAACCAAGGTCATACCCTTGCTTAAAGCCACTAACAATGTTCATAGAGGATTTCTTTTCAAACACTAAGAGTTTTCTTTCATGACAGATATAGACTACTTCAATGCATGCACCTGAAATGTCAGCAGGGTTGCTAGTTCATAAGTGTGTGTCCGTGTATGAAGGAGGGTGTAGGTGACGAGAGGGGTATAAATGACTGTTGTTGTTCCAACTAAGTGAATGTAACAGTCATGCACACAGTACTTCCACAATTGTTTCACTTTTAAAATAAGGTCTTACAAGCGAAACTCTAAACAAGATGCACCCCAAAAGTTTATGATAACTTAATGACTCAGACAAATCTAAGCAAGATAAAAATGTTGTACAGTCTTTTCCAAAGGCTAAGTAATCATTATTACAGGTTTCTTTATTACAATATTTAGTGGCAAGTTAGTTGGTATGTATAAAAAGAAGAACATAATTTGTGTCATGTTAAATGTCACTATTTCATACAAGGCTGCAGAGAGCATTGCTCCTATTAAAATCAGATATTCTTATCCTACCACTAGCATCCTGGTCATCCAAAAAGGTCTAAACATCACTAATATTTTTTAAAAGAAAAACACAAAATGATTGCACATCCAAGAAATAAATGCCACTCTTCTAGAAAAAAGTATTTAGTTCATCCTCTGCAATCACTGGAAAGACCTACCTTTCTGAAAGTGAAAAGTAAAACATCCTTTGGAAAAAGTCTGTAAACTATTTAGGGTTAGAATAAGCCACCAAAACAATTTTAAAGCTTACATACTGACCTGTATATAAACACATACATACTGTAGACATTAAGTATTTTAATTTAATTTGTTAGTTTTAGAGCTCAGGAAAAGCAAATCCAAACACCACTGGTCACAGCCAAATATCCTGCTACCAGCTAACAAACTTCTCGTATATGTCACAAATCAGCCAATTTGCAATTGCAGTTATGACAACACTGTTCCTCTTCTAGACCAGGACTGCCTGTCATTCCAAACGGGACTCCAGTGATATTTTTTGAAAGATACGGACTGTAAGATTTTTGCAAACTCATTTGAGATTAACAAAAAAAATAAAAATCTTTCTCCTTTCTCTATCCAGCCATGCTGCATACAACGTAGCTCCACAGAAATGAAATGCTTTTTCATGACATCAGTTTCTTATGAATTCACCTGCACACGCCTCATCAAATCTGACAGCAGGACATAAGCATAGAATTCAGCGTAAAGAATAAAATTACTTAAAACATAGTAAGTAAGAGCACTTAAAACAAATGCACTCACAGATTTTGAGGCCAACCAGGATAAGCTTTGTAAGTACGAATTTGGCTGGGCCTGCATTTTGACCTGTCTTACTCCATTTCAATGAGCTTCCCTAAATGCAAATGCTTACAAAGTGTCAGTTGTAGAATACACGAACATAGTGGCCAAACATGTGTAAAGCACATGATGTTTAGGTTGCTTGTCTATTACACCGTTCATGTAATTTAAAATCCTTGGTTTCTTTTTTTAGTTATCATGACAAACACTGGAGTTGGTGCTTACCTAAACTACTTCACTAGCATAGGAAGTACGCACCATCTGGAGTGATTAGGCCCTTGGCCTCAATTATTACTAACTTTAAAAAGGCACTGTATTTATTTCTCCGTAAACTTCACACGTTTACACACAAACGCATGTGTGTATGTGTCAAGTATCTCATTCGTTCCTCTTGAATTTGACTGAAAGCTCGCTGGCATCAATTCACTGACTTGCAGTGATTTCAGTGGATAGTCTTGGTACTCAGGCTTGCTTGATTGTCAGAGCTTAAGAGATCATAACAATTTATTGACAGCTCTAGGAGGCAAGGAATTAAAATATAACTCCTAGTTAAGCATTAGTTGAAGCTGCTGCCACTGCAGGTATTCTGTTTCTCTTTTTTTAGTATAATGCTAATTGATACACTCACCCTGAATGAATAGGGCTGGAAGAAAGAGCCACATTGTCCAAGGTTTCAGGGCCCCAGCTTAAGCGATATGAATTCCTTTCAGCTTCTTTGGCCAGAGTTGTTACCTTGGTAAGCAAAAAACCCTCCTTTTTACTACAATAAAATCAATTAATCAAGCAAACAATAAGAAGATGTATTTTGCATAGTAGTACCTACAGCGTTAAAACTTTTTTCAAAAAGAAAACAAAGGAGTAATAATAGCATTAAGATATTAGAAACCCCTTATTGTAACGTTTTGTACTTGCTCAAAGTAATCATATGCTAGTGGTCCCAGTGAAATGAATGCTGTGATCTACCAAAGTGGCATTTCCTAAATCTTCTTTTTTAACTACAAGCATGCTTCAGGATAGTATCTTTGAGGACAATGGCCTTGAGTTCAATAGATCACCTGAATATTTAGCCCAATGGCTGTTAGCATCATGCAAAAATCCGTTAAAATGGAGAACATTACAAAGACAGTCCCTGTACTATATTCACACAGCTTATCCCTTTACTTTGGAATAGAGTTTAATATTGCATAGCATAATATACCATTAAATATCAGTGAAAATTAGAGAGATCTATATTAAAATGAATAAAGCAGCATACCCAACATGGTATCATTAGTACGATCTAAACTGTAATCTTTTTATATTTCCATATTTATCCAACTGATAAGTGAACTTAAGAGAATTTGCTTACCTGCTGGCTGGGGATTACAACCGTATCGTCAATCATGGCACTGTCCCTCAGGTAGGAGGCATGGCTCAATGTGTGGGACCTGTCTGAACTGAAGGATCGCAGGCTGGTAGGTTGGTAGGATGCCATAGCAATATATCAGCAGTACAGATGATGTTGTAAAGGTGTCATGATAGATCGAGTGGGAGAATGAAAAAAGCGTGCTATTAGCAATATGATGCAGCTTCCAGGGGGAGTAGATAATAGGCATGGGGGAAAAACAGAGCTTTACAAATCTGTGTTATGCTACCTTTCTGACCAAGGGCCACAAAGTCTTTTGCCTGACTTATTTGCTTCAAAATGCAGAACCTAGAGATTAATCTAGATGACAGTTTATTTCATACTCACAAATACTTTATACTTGGCTTTGTGGCATGACAATTTCCTTATAATAAAGAGCATGAATTTCTCTTAAGTAACTTCTCTTTGGAGAAGTTCTCTCTCCTGCTACGTCACACAAGCAAACCGCTACAGAAAACCAGAATGCTAACATCTGAAGAAAAGCTGAAATTACTCTTTCTGAAGCTTTGTTATGATCTACTCTCTCCCCTTGAAACTGTAAGTAAGCAAGCTTGATATCGTCCCCTGGAAGGTACACACAGCAAGGTGAATTGTGGCCAGCCGCAAGCTCCCGTGTAAAACAAAATTCCTCCTCTGTATGCCAACAGCATCTTTAGAGAGGCAGTCCAAATGTGAGCACTGTTTTCCTTGTAAGTACGCACAGCTCTACAGAAAACTGGTTGCTGTAGCAATGAGAGATGCAAGGCAGTAAATAAGCTGCTTCCAAGCACTGGCTCAGAATGTAACTGCAGTATCCACTAGCAAAAAGCAAAAAAAGACAAATTTAAGATACCACAGAAGGACATACTGAGGTAAATGGGGTTTCTGCTACCAAATAGCACTTGTTTGGTCCTTTCAATATTTACTAGCAGCAGTATTACAATAGTGATTTTTAAAAAGAGATCAACCACCTTCAGATGTTGTACGTTACTCTGTGATGTTGTTCTGTACCTTGAGGAATATAATACATGTAACTGAAGGAAGCAGTTTTATTTTCGTGGCTTACACGTCCATGAGTAGTACTCATCATGACTAACACACTGGATCAGAACAATAGGCCATTTATCTAGATACATAGATTTTTAAGGGATAATTCATTTTCAGCAGTTAGCAATAAAAGTCATGTGTACATTATGGACACGAGATTCAAGTGCTTTAAATGCAGATCTCATTGGAAATCATATTTTACCATCTGATTCAGACCAGTCAGCCTTTTTTAGCAATAGCTACATTCACACAATGATTTTTTTGATCCATTTTTAGAAGCAAATGGTTATCTTCCTTTTATTAGAAATAGATGACATTGAAGAATAATCAATGATCATTGACTTCTACCAATGGCCTGTTTAGCATACTAGATGGATTGTACAAAACTGAAAGCAAAGAGAAGTATTACACAAGTATCAGCCTTAGGGAAGTCTTGAGGAAAAAAAAACCCGACAATAAATAATCTCTCTTACATGTCATGAAATGTCTTTCACCCAGACAAGTGGAAGAGGCGAGACATGTAAGGCTGATATTTAGTGTATTATTGGGATTATGCATTTCTGGAACAGAATTCTGATTCCATTAAAACAACCAACAAAATTTCAGTAGGGACAGAAGTTCACCCTAGCTGTCTGCCTATAACATTTCAGAAGAAAATTATGAAAAGGAATCTTGACGAAAGAGTCCTTTGGTTAAACATTTTAGTGTGAATTGCGTAGGCAGAGTACACCTTGCTTGTTCGTAACAAGAGTACGTCAGTGAACACGTGTTCTTTGGTTGAAAAATAAGCCTCAGTAGCAGACCCCATTTGCCATCATTATCCTTTATTCATTTCAATGTTTGACACTTTCAGAACCGCTTCGCTGTGCCATGCAATGCTTGTAAGAGGTTCACCATCCAAGTTGTAGGTTCTGCTATTCAGCTAATGTCATGTCCTGGATAGACACTTAATGAAGGGAAGTATGTACTAGATTTGACCGGTTATCTGTATGGTGATTTTGTCCATGTTCCCCTGCAAGTACCCGGCGCTGCTACTACCACCACTACAAGCAGCCCAGTACATCTCCACTATGTAGTACATGTATGTAAGCTCCAGTAAATATCCAATACATGGAGGGTATGGATTTATCTATAGGCAAGGTATGCACAAACATGATTGAGGTCTGCGGTAAATTAGAAGTTTAAATTTCCTACTACACTTAATTTCAAAACTACCGTTCAGATGACACTGCCCCTCTTCTGTGTGCTGCACCAACTAAATGAAGAGCAAACCAGCAGTTAAGGTCTGCGCTTCCGAGACTTAGAAATAAAGGTACTGACTGAAACGATAGTCCAGTTACAGAAGTGTAGTGGCACCAAACAGAACTTATTGTTCATTACTGTGATAAGTCTTCAGGAATCCTGTAAAAAAATAAAACCCTAAATCACAGAGACAAAACTAATATCTAAATACAGATTCTTTCCAAATCTGGTTGATAAATCTTAAGTCACAGGGGTTCTGGGGTCAATAGCACTCTACTCAGCCTCAGAGACTGAGCTGTGGAACCCAGGAATGCTACAAAGCTCCTGAACTGTGTCTTGCCCATGTTAGGTAATGCACAAGCATGTATCATCCACCTCTTCTAAGCCCTGAATAAAGCTCAGGCGGTATCCAGAAAATAAGAGCCGCATACTCTAGCCAAGTTCTAATCTGAATGACGGGGAGACCATGTTGCAGTACACATCCACTTGCCAGCCTAGACAGAGCTCTAGCAATCTCTAGCCCCGCTGAGTGTATCTGTTGTTGTGGGAAGTATATGTTGTTTCAGAAGCTGGGAAAAGAACCTGGTATCATTGAAAACTGTATAAATCAACCTTGAAAATGTTGCTCTATTTAAAGACTGAAAGCCTTCCTCGCACCTGTCACAGACCAGAAAGGTGGAAGGGACTTCCAATGAAATGGAGTCTTTTCAAATACTGGTGATCTGATATGGCCCGAATCAGTTCTGGTTCCCAATATCCAGAGGGAGAATCCAGCTAGCGTAGTCCATGCTCTTTATTTTTTTATTCTACCACTGTTTCTCCACACAGAGAAGGAAAATGGCTAGCCTTCCCAGCAGCACGGTGACAGAAGGACAGCTACCAGCTGTTGTGATCTAGTGCAACTTCCCTGATCCTTGCTAACATATCTGTACAGGAATCAGGGAAGTTTCTGTGGGACAGTGGCTATATCACACCGTGACCTTCCTAGACAGACAGTACCGTTGGATCGGTATTCACCACTGCATATCATACTCATTTGAGACTATAACTATCTCCAACAGCAGCGTCGTTCATTTGGTTCTCCAAATCAACTTTCTGGTGTACAGCAGGCCTTCAAAATGGATGAACAGAGACAGGTGCCATAAAAGAATATAGAGACAACATGTTTTCATGCTATGTAATACCTACCTGGGCATGGTGCTAATGAAAGCATATGAAAAAGAATGAAGGGGAGAGAGAAATAAAAGAAACAGGGAAGATGGTTACAAAAGAAAAAGATATGCTTTTAAATCAAACTGTTTAATGCGTAACATCACGAGTCTAGACTGCTAATACCATTTTGCTTTACTGAATTTCTTGAAAAATCAAAGTCAGTATAACGCAATGAAAATCACACTAAAGCAAAAGCAAAATAATTTAAGCAGTCTCTGTGAAAATTCTTACAACCAGTAACCTGACAGTGACAGAAAATGAGACCATGGAGTTAGAAAGATGTACTTTTTTCTTTCATTATTTCTCCCTCTATAATTTTGCTTCATTTCAATATAATCATGCTTGATACAGGTTGCGAAATAATTTTCATACAACACAAAATAAAACACATCAATTACACACCAGTGAAAATCTACCAAAATCCACTGACAGTATTTAAAAGCTAAAATATTCTAAATGGGAGCAGAAACTGGCTTAACACTTGCCTGCACAATCATTTCTATACTACATCTTAAAATGAAAAAAAAAAAAAACTTTGTTACCGTTGAAAGCACGTGATAAAAGGTTTTGATTTTTAAGCATTCTGATATAGTTCATAAACATCCTCTAAGACTTAAAAAGCCACACAGTCACTTTGTTTTCAGTGGATTCACTGGAGCTGTCTAAAAACCAACAAAGACTCCAAGCTCATAAGACCTGAATGATGAGGGATTTACACATGCTGGGAGGCAAACCGAACTGTTTCCTGACATCTTTTGTTCCAGGAGCAATTCATAGCCTACTGAAGTAAACAGAATGGATCCTACTGATTTCACTGAGCTTCGGAAATGCTGCCAGAATAACAATCGAGACTGGAAAATGAGGTAGGTTAAAAATTCCTTCTGTTGCCAAGATCTCAACTTCCCCCTGCCCTTGAGCAAACCCCAATTCTAAAGGCAGTAAGTCTGGAGACGTTACTGATTTTCACTAGACATTGTCATTTTCAAACAGGAATAGCCTATTCTGGCTGGGTAGCCTATTCTAAACTAGAACTGTGGGTGTTAATCTGCCAGTTTGAGTCTACGCTTATGCTCACTAGTAAAGGCTCTCATTTTGAAAAGGGAACACCGTATCTTTTGTAGACTATAGTGACATTCCCCCCTCTCAAAAAAAAGATTAAAGCTACAGGCATTATTATTCCAGAAATACATCTAGGCTTAAGTTCAACTTGTTAGAGGTAAGAAAATCAGTAAGTTTTCTGGACTGAACACACGTTCTTTTTTCTAATTTATTTATTTATTTACAACATAAATACTGTGCTGTGCCAGTAGAAGGAAAATGATTCTCTTTCCTGCTAATTCAGCCATGATGCAACCGAGAGCGGCAATGTGCTTGTTGACAGTATACTCACTGCCAATCCAATGCGGAATGACCAAGTCCATTGCTCCTTTCCTTATATCTATAGCCAGCAAGCTACTCTAAAAAGTCAGCTCCCCTAATGCTAAAACACCCTGTCCACCTATCCACCCATCCCCTGACTCGTGACAGGAGGAGATGGGGACGATTCATAAGCCCTTTCCATAGACAGCTGGACTCTTCTTCCTTTGCCTGACCACAAAGACAATAAAGCAAGCTATGCCGTTTCAAGAACCAAGTAAGAATCACAAACAAATTCTTCACTAGGCTCTGAGTAAAGTATGAGTGCCACATGTATTCATTTCTGGACTGGTCAGGAAATATCCCTCCTGACCACACCTTCCTCCTACAAAGCAGTGACTGCCACACTGACTTACCTAATAAAGAAACGATGACAAGTGCATCCCCTGTCTCCCTCGAGTTAAAGACCCCGAGAAAGGGATTTCAAACATTTATAACAAAATGTGTGCAGAATTATCGTAAGAAAAGATACGTGTCCGGGCAAATACCTGTCAGATCGTCCTCCTTCCAAGCTGTACCTGAGGTAGTTCATACCATCTAAGAACTGGCTGCTTGGTAAAGAGTCATCTCCTAGTTCTCTGAGGTCTTCTGGCCTAAGGTACTCTCCTCCATCTCCTGTCATTGTGTCATCACCTTTAAACCAATCACAGAAGGGACAGAGATAAGCACACACACAAGTTTGATGTCATTTACATGTTGGCATCTAACAGCTGGATGGCACAATAAACAGGAAGGCATTTTCCACTCAGGAAACACTGCAAACCACAAGCAATTAATGTATTTAATGAAACTGGCACATCAAGCAAGATTTAAAAAACAAATAGAATTGACATCAGGGTGATTAATCAACTAGATTTAATCTAATTTTTGCTGTTGCACATACTGGTAAGGGGCAAATTTCTTCGCTACTCTCTAAGGCATGATCTCTCTGTTCCTTTATCCATCTTAGCTCGCTGGTCACAGCGATACTGTATCACAGCCTGACAGATAAATACAACCACTTATTTGACTGTAAGCTATGTGTTTTCAGCTGAAAAGGTGTTTTCTGTGGCCTTATGCCTGATAGTTGCAAATCCTAATTTAAACTCTCCATTGTCCAAACTCCACATCATATGAGGCTGCCTCACCCGTGTTCCAACATCCTTGTGTGATCAGCAAAAAAATTCTTATTTCTAAAACATGGCAATATCCAGAAACTGGAAATAAGCTCACATGCATAGATGGTAATGATCATTAATCAGAAAAGTACTTCATAATGAATCGAAGCCTAAATGATCATTGATTATCTGACATAGTAACCTTTTTGCATATACTCTGAATAACAGGGTTTTGGGTTTTTTTTTTAGGTCCAAAATTATTTTCCCCAGGAAATTCTGTCTATATGAAGTCACAGTTTGCTTTTCCCCAGCAGACTAACAAAACAGATTACATTGCCAAGCAACATGTAGATGTTTCTTTTCATTCCCATTTGCAACACGGTTTGTCTCCACAGCTTCTGCCTGGAGATTTCAGTCACTTTCCCAATGGTTAATTACTACTGCATGAGCCTGCCAGAGGCTTGCTGCAGCACACCGAACCGCACAACGTGACCCTAGGCCACCGATATCTTCAAACTTTCTCATTTTCTAAGCGGCACGGGCAAAAGTCAAGCACCTGGAGCTCAGTTACATGAAGGAGACTGCAACTGTTATACAGGAAGAGTCTTCAGGGGCTACACATTCCAGCTGCAGTAATTCACCCCGATATGCGGAGAAACACGAAGGTTTGTAAAGGTTAGGTAAGTGGCATCCATGCTGTTTCAAACAGAATCCATTTGGGCATCAGGGCAGTTGCCACTTGTGTGATTTAAAGTCTTAATAAAGCAAAATTGCAAAAAACAATTATTGTTAGTGCCGCTGTTTCTGGTAGAGCATCTTCCCCCCGCCGCCCCGCAAAATGTTATTGGTGTTACAAGCTATAGGAGTGGTGCTCCCTACTAAGGGAAGAAAACTTGGTATTTGTTTTCATGAAACAAATCAAGCTAGTCTTTCTAGCTTGATGTTTCAGCTAATAAATAAATAATTTATAATTTGTCATCTAAAACTAAGTAACTTTTGGGGGTTTTAAGATTTTTTGTATACACAAATATTATATGCAAAAATGAGGCCTAAATCTTCTCAGTATAACAACAAAAGCTCTTGAAAATTCCATCTGCCCACATTAAGAGGGAGAAACTGGGCACAGTTTCACAGAAAACAATAAAATGCATTTAATCATTGCATGTTTCCTGTCTTCTGACAGATGATGCCTCCTGTTTCCTGGGAATGTCACATTATAAAGCACAGGGCTTAGTGAAAATTTGGAAGATATTAAGGCAATGCTGTTAATCAAACAGTAAAAGGAATATGAAGTTATATTTCAAATAAACTACATACTTATAATCAGGCCAGACATTCCATCTATAATAGAAACAAAGGCAAAATCTTCACCACTTTCATCACACCCACATCCTTTAAAAAAAAAAAAAATCCAAACTCTACTCTTATTTCAGCTTTGGCCTCTCATCTAAGAGTTGTCAATAATAGGTCTAAGTAACACTAGCTGTTTTATGTGATGTGAACATGTGCAAACAGTAATAAGACTATCCATGAATATTTCACAATGTCTTCAGAACATTTATCTGTTGGTAACACAGCTTCCTCGCTAGCATACTAGTCTTGAGTGAGTGAACTAGAAGTTAAAGTCACTCCCCGCCAACCCCTTGTGCCCTTCCATCTTTCCTTAATGAGATGAACTCCCAAAGCAAGTTGCGCCTCCTAGTATATGAAGGGGGAAAAAAAATGTATTTAAGTCTGAATGATTGTGTAGCAACATAACATTTCATACAGATGTGGTTACCTGAGTGTCTTAATTCCTGCTTTGCAGGGCAGCTGCACATACGCAAAAGGAATTATTCTGAGTCTGTGTAACAAGCACTCATTCATCCTGCCAGCAATATTGTGTTGTCACTAAAAGATCTAACACGGCTATACTCCTGAGTCTCAGTCAATTCAAACGTACCCAGGCATGTTATCTGCTGAGAAGAAATTACATATTCAGCTGACCATGAGCTTCTTTACACGGCAAATCTTACCAGATGGTAGTTTCGTGGCGGTACAAGAAATTATCCTTTTCAATCATGCTAGAAACGATTCATCTGCCATCATGTTCCCCATCAAATTAATGACAGTAACGTCTTCACCACTTACTAAGCAGTTCGTGACAAATATAGCCCTTGACATTGATGCTCCATGATTTGCAGTGGCCATCTATGAACTTACAGGTGGATTTCGATGAGTTACCCGCTTAGTGATTTATCTTCTGTTTACTTGAAAGAACACCTTCCTTTCTTCATGATACCAACAGATCTTCAGAGGTTTACTTGACAGGGGAAAACACACGACAAAACATTGGGTGACCTCGCACTGTGCCCCAAATAAAGCATTCCTGTTCACCTTGGCCTCATCACTGCTACTGCCCATCTCTCAAATATCTCTAAAAATTTTGTCCAAATCTGCATTTCTGAATAACATCATCTTCTTTAGGGCAGGTTTGAAAGGAAATAAAATGCACTAGAAGGAAGTATCAAGTACCTGGACTCTTAAAAGAAACACTGGGGTTTTACTGCTAAGGACGCTGGAACAAGAAGTTTAAAAAAAAAAAAAAAAATAAATTAAAAAAATTTAAATCCCCAAACGTAGGAATTTATTTAAACAAAAAGTGGCCAATAGCTGAGTCCCTGCACCTGCTGCTGCTATTATTTTTTCTTTGCGAAGTGCAAATAAGTCCCAGTATGATGGGTAGCTTTTCCAGAGCATAACACACAAAGCATTACGGTCCCACTGCACTCTCAGCAATGATCTGGTTAGTCCATTAATCCATTTCCAGTGGCCAAACTAATGCCCTGGAACAAGATGCAAGACCCCCCAAAAGCATACATTTTGTACAGGTCTGCAACACTTGGGGTTCCTTCTTTTCTCCTCAGAAGGGGGATAGGAAAAAAAAAAATCAAAGGAGAGAGATGACTTGAAGCAAGAAGATGGATACAAAGGGTGGGACTGGCAAGGGCCAGGTTGCAGGGAGAAGGGATCCCAGAGACAGCGTAAGTTTAGCAGGTTCCAGGCCTGTTACTAGGAAAAAATGAGGAGATATGGACCTGCTAAACAAGGTGCTATGCATTTCTATGAGGTGTTGGCCACCTACAAAAACTATTAAATCAGGTGACCTCTTCTGCAAAACTGGAGAACCAGCACTTTGCAGGATTGGATCCAAGAGAGAGAAAGAAAGGATGAAAATGGGATGGAGAGGTGAAAAAGAGAGACAGTAAACCTAAGAATCAGAATGGGAAAATTAAATAAACTTTAGGATTTAAATACTATGCTTAAGACAAGGAAGGCCTCGTACAGAAACTCATAACGGGCAAGTGAAAACTGCATTGATGGTTGTTAGAAACACTTTACACAAAGTTTTAAATCTTTGTCACAACCAAGCCAACCAAAGGCATATCTATTTTAAGCAGCAAAGAGCAGCACAGAGATTCTTGGGCTGGTGAATCCATACATACCAGACTGCAGAGCTGTGCAAACACACCGGTCCAGAAGCAGTAGAGCTACGGTGATTCAGTGTTGTACCTGAGCAAACAAGCTCTCTCGCAGCAGGGACTATTAAGCCAGCAGCAGTGCCGTGCAGCTGACCTGAGCAGGCATTCCCGCACAATTCTGCACCGTGATGGGCAACACAGGTGGCACTAGCTGGGGAACTTTTCCACCCTGCTGTTTTGTGCTGTAGAGGCACTCCGGAAAAACCGAACAGCTAGTTCTCACTGACTCAGAGGACCCTGAACCTTTCAAGACACCGCTGCCACAGAAACGGAATTAAAATAGCAGCATTGGCATCATTCTGCGGAGCTTCACGGGGCTCTGACGGAGCAGGAAGCACGCAGTTTAGCCTACGAGGAGCAGTGGGCGCTGCACATATCCAGTGATGATGCATTAGGTAGGCAAAAAACAGACAAAGCATGAATGGGAACCTTCCCTGCGATCTTTTAAAATGCAGCTGCCTGGAGTTTTTTCTATTTGCCTAGACTGGGGAGCGGGAGTAAACTCCATTGCCAGTCACTGTCAAGGCCACACAGAACTGTTTTCAAAGTCTGCGTTAAAACAGAGCCAACCAACCAACTCGCAAAAATCCACAACTAATTCACCTTTTGCTCAAGTCAGCAATATTCGTATGATGACTCTTACCGGTCTGCTCCTCTTTTTTTTTTTTTTACATTTTATGCTGTCCACTTATTGTTTCTGTGTATCATGAACCCATAATATCCAAATATAGCAATGGATCTCGATTGCTACTTTCTAAGATACCTGTTAGCAGGAAGGGAAGCACCTGGGCAGATCTGACTGGCCGCTCAGACAGTAGATATTTGCCTTACTCTGAGTAGTACAGGGAAAATGAAAAGCTAATTTTGCTGATGATGATTTCACGTGTTTGAACACAGGTTTTGAGCGTTATAAATCATTGAACAGACTACTAAGAGAAACAGGCCGCATGCTGAGACCACATATCTGCTCCTTCAGTGACAGTTCGGCTGAGCACACAGGATTTTACCAAACCATCGAAACCAGAGACCCATACTGATATTCCTGTACTTTACTCCTTAGTTTTCTTAAATTCTACAAAAGGCAGTGGTATGTCCTACCTATATAACTGATTAAATCAAGCAACAACCATGAACCACTTTGAGATCAAAAACGTGTTTTAAATGCAAAGTAACATTTACTAGACAGTAGCTTTGAGGCACCCAGCCACATGCAATTCTCAGCTTAGCAAATCAGTATTGGCTCACAGGAGAGGCGTTTCATTAACGTTTCTAAAACAGACTAGCTTTTTTTCAGAAATTATCCTCTGATATCAGGGAGCTATGCAAATGTTCGATCAAGTAAGCAGTTTTAACATTTTCACCACACCATTCTGGATATGCATCTGCAAGAGTCAACTCGTTTAGGGAAGCCTCAACAAAGGCAGTTCCTACCATTCCTATAGTTCTCCTGCTACGTAAGTGAATTGAAAAATACAATTGCTGTATGAGAATTGCTCTGGAATTGTTTCTCACAAAACAGAGAAAATATAGGCAAAAGTTAAAAAAGAAAGAAAGAGGGCTGTGATAGAAACTGCCAGAAATTGCTTTTAATAGATGTTTTTAAAGCCAGATACAGTTATGTGAGTTTGCCAAAATTATTGTTTTCTCTGCAGCATACAGATAAGTCTACAGCTCCCCACAGAAGTGCTGCTCCTTAAAAGTAACAGATGGAGAAGGGACAGCTATGGCAAGCACAATTTTTTATGGAATATGTAAGTCCTGAAGCATCTTTAAAGGAATGTATAATGCAGAGTTTCTCTGACACTTTCCTTGGACACCTTCACTTCCCTAAAGTCAATCCTCTATTTAATGCCAACCCCCCCACCCACCCACCCCCGAAGTTTCCCTGAATTACAGTTTGGCTAATGCTTTAAATGTCTTTATTTTTAGCCAGTCAGGAAAGCAGGGGTTCATGTATGGTTTCACGCAGGGTTTCATATATTGATACATGACTTAACATGAATCATCATGTCAGCTATTGGTAGCTCAATGCAGCACTTGCAGAAAGACAGCAGGCGAAGCAAATTAAAAGAAAAAAAACCTGTATGTCTACCCTTGAGTATCTGCAGGGAGGGGAAGACGTCTTGATTTTGTCTTCTCGCAAATTAACCTGCTGCAAAATGAATTCCAGTGTTTCACAGGTGGCTACTATGGTATCTATAAAGCTAGGTAACAGAATAGTTTCACGAGGAGCAATAAAGCGGATCCCACGAAGAATTCTGGGCAGGAAATGACATTAAAAGAACATACTGGGGAAAGTGATGGAGAGCTGATTTAGCTTTTTGCTCCATCAGAACACTGTTTTTGTCTCATGGAAGAGGAAAATTCACCCTAAACCGGGTAAATATTTCCTATGAAATAGGAAATTTCCTCACAACATGAAACACATTGGGCACGAAGGAAGGAAAGCTTGGTCTAGTACAGATATCTATGACTCCCAACAAACCTGCTGACCAGGACTCTGCATGCACTTAAGTGAGAAGAAGGGGAAAAAAGTCTTTTCCTTCTTCCCAAGGATACAAAGTATTTACTAATTTTGCCCTTGTGAAATTCACATGGCATGTACTGCTCTTTTATGCAGCATTTTAAAAAATGTTTGTAAAATGTTATGTACCGACACACAAGTCATCTTTCACAGCCACGTTGTTCCAGGGAACAATAGCCCAAGACGTCTGCTGCCCACCGAATGGGTAATGCTCCTCTGACTGGGAGAGCTCACTTCGACTACAAAATAACTGTAAGTACTGTCAGCAGCCGTAAAATCTTTAGCTAATTAAGGTTAATGTAAATGTAAAAGCAACCAGTTTTTACCAGTCTTGAGTGGGAATAAAGACAGGTCTAGATCAGATGTATAGGACTAGTCAAAAACACATTTCCCCTTTTTAACACTCCGATTATGATTTACTCCAATGAACAAGCTATTGTAGGTCCCCCCTGTAACTTCAATCTCTGAAGTAAATAATTCACTGCTCAACGTTGCTCATAAAATAACAACTTAGGAAATCATGTATAAGTAAATACAGTAGTGTCTCCTGGTCATGCCCATGCATTATTCCTTCTTTGCACTAACAAATGTATGTCTGTAGTTTGGGTCATGCCTACACGTGTCACTGACATCATTTATTATTGCTAATCTGGTCAGTTCTACTTTTCGTCAACAACACTGATGCAAATGAAAAACAGCAGTTTCTTCAAAACTACTGCCACAATTTTTGCAACCTAACCACAATCTCCTATTTTTCATTACTAAATGTTGACAAAGTGAGCAATCTTTAGCAAGTCTACCCCAACAAAAATAATTTAATTTCTTTCCAATGACAATACCAGATATTTTTTAAAAAAAGCAGCTTTATTCTCTGTGAAAGATTTTAATGAAAAAATCCAAGTAAGACTTGTTAAACCTTTTTTTTCACATTCCTAGCAACAATGTCAATAAAGTTACAAGAGAAAAATTGAGCAGCTAACCATTATATTGAAAACCTTTTGTGTTGACAACACATGAATGAAAAAAAAGGGCAACCAGTTTTCAGATTTTCTGTTGCATTTGCATATCTGACACTTTGAAGAAAAAAAAAAAAATCTCATTTTGCATAGGCAAAAAAAAAAAAGAAAATGTAAGTAATCTCAACAATACCATGTAAACAAAAGCAACTTTCCAGAGAAGAATCTCCCTTCATCTTGGATGACCTTGTTAAAACGTACCAGCAAAAAACTCTTTGCATAACAAACCTTACAGGGCATCTAAAGCATACAAATTTCTAGGCAACGGGAGGTAGACATTGGCATATTCTCTGTGCAGGTTATCATCAGCAAAGTTCTAAGAATCAACTCTTATTCACCAGCTCTTTCTTTCTGAGCACAGATTTCTTTTCATTAAAGAAAGTTTCAGTTAAATTTTCAATACATAGCTTTCGATTTCCTTCTGTAAATCAACAATCTTTGGCTACATTTTATACTACTGGTTGTAAGATGCTTAATTTAGAGTGTGAATTAATGCAGTGGTGTTATTCTGAATTTACAGTGTTTTAACGTGCACCAACAGCAACTTACTTAAGTCTAACCAAGAACAGTTACCGGCTGCAACTTTAACTTCCAGGTTTAAATAAGGAAAGTTATTCCTTAAGTCTTCCAACTAATTAAGCCACTACTTCAGTGGAATTATGTGCATGTACAACAGCAATGAATTCTGCCCAGACTTAGCTGCTCATTTCTCACACATATGCCGTAGTATTACTCTACTCTAAGGCCATGTGCGGAGGCACTCAGGAAATTCACTGTTGTATTTTAGCACTGTTTACTGCTGTTACAGATACTATTAAGAAATTCAGTATGCTTATCAAAGTGCAAGCTGCCGTTACCACAAATATGAAGTGATACACTTTGACAAGAGAATATTCTTGGGTACCAGAGCACATTATCGTTTAATAACAACAACTTTCATAACAATAACTAGGTGGCCGGTTAGTTCCAGGCAAGCAGTTACAAAGGTAGGTAAACAGATAGATGTGGCATTTTCTTCATAAGCTCCCAACGCGCCAGGCAAAGCAGCTTATCACTATCCCATTCTACAACTGGAAGACTGAGGTAATTGCAGTGACTTCCACAGTGTCATTTAGGAATCATCAACAGCGCCAGAAATAAATTCCTGAACCCTCCTGGAGCATCTGTCTGTAAAGCAGTAATTTCTCTGTCCTTTGTGAGTGTATGTCTGAACCAGACTTACTAAGCAGTTTGAAAGTTCTCTTTGTTGATAGTTTCTCTACACTGGAAAAAATTGCCTACACTGAAAACAACTTTTTTCAATCACAAAAAGGATTTTTTCTTTTTAATTAGAAATCTGATGTAATCAGGCATGGATTAGCTGTGAACTACTTTCTGGAATCTAAGATCACATTTTTTTATGTCCTTAAGCGATGCAGTAGTTCACAGATATGCCACCTTGCCACTGATGCACATTCATGAAGGGACAGCAAACCCCACTTTTACATAGATACTCTTACTGTGAATATGTTTGAATCATGTAGTATCACAATTTTGAGTAAGCTTTAAAACGAAAAAGGAGAAAAATGAGTAACACTGAGAGAGGAAAAATGCCACAATCTGACACTGGGTCATTACCATATGTACGCGTTAATGCATATTTTATTTCATAAATTATTTAAGGACAAGTGATGACACTGTTTCCATTTTTAGAAACACTTCAGCAAATTCAGTGTCCTAATCACCTTCTTTTTAAGTGGACGTCATTATTTGTAATTTTTTTTAAAGAAACACAAAGTTAAAAAACAAAACAACCAACATCATCACCTTGTGTCTCAACCAGGCGTAGGGTTGACTCTTTAGCAGCTTTTAGGCAAGCATCCCTCATGAAAGAGATGCTTTTTGTTCTTTGGATATTGTGATTCCAACTGATTTTTGAGACTCCATTGACTATTTGCACATGACTGTTCGCTCAACATTTGTCTATCCCTTCTCTGCAATTGAAATGTCAGCATTAATCACTGTGCTGTGTGAACTGACCTTTATGGTAGCCATCTCAGGGGCATGCTGCTTCTGACAATGCTGTCTCACCTTCTATTTCAGCCTTTCTATTCCTTCCTGCCTGCAAAATAGTCTGGCCGAAAAATAACTTGTCAGAACAAACAAAGAGATTAATTTTCAGACAGATCAGTTCTCTGGGTTGGTTCACCACATGGTGAAACGTTTGTGCTGACATAATGGAGGATGTGGGAAAGGGCGGTTAGAGCTATGACAACTTCTTGCAGCAGCCAGAACTTAGTCTCAAAGAGACAGTGGAACCAGAGCTTTTGAAAATACACTGGACTGAAAACAGAGCAGGAGATGAGGAGGTCCAGACAGACGCAAATGACAGCTCTTCGACAACCTGTTTTACTGGTTGGTCTTGTATCCTCTATACACAGCACTACACTTACTGTACTATCTCAGATGGGAGTCACAAAGATAAACCATCGGCAGTTTGTACAGCTCTTTTGCCACAAAAATAACGCATGGAATGAGTACAGAGGGGCAGCAACATGCTCCTCAATACAGTATTAACATACGGGAGAATTAAAAAAAAAAAGGTTCCTGCCTTTTCTAGATTTTCCTGTGTGTCTACACTGACTCAGCCCTAACAGAAATATCTACTTGTGCTTAACTTCACCAATTCTGTAGATGTCACCAAAATACATTTCACAAGATGCTTTGCAGTAATTGCCCTTTACTGCTGTAAGGAACCCTCAGGTGCAAACTGCTTCTTTTGTGGCAACAGCTTTAAAGGAACTAAACTTTGTAGCAATACGAACAGCTGAGCCAGATACGATGATAAAAATGCACAGTTTTTTTAGCACAAGTCTATCCACACCAAGCATTTCTGCTGGCATGGATATGCGTTTCAGAAGCCACCTCACTTAACAGCTAGGCCTGTGGGAATCTGTAGTGTAATCGCCACCCTTAAGGAGAAGCACTTCCTAACCTTTTTTGCAAGATAAGGCCATCACCTTCTGAACAGTGACTGTATTACATCTGCACTGAGCACAGTGCCGAGCAAGTAACAATGGATGATTATCCTTAAATAGTCTTCACGGTAGACTATGGTACAAACAGAGAAAGTAGCAGTAACACACATGTGCATGTGCATATTTCCGTGGTGTATGAATAAACCCCTTAATAAAACTGTGCTGATACGTCTTGGGCCCTGATGGCCACAAAGCAGGAAAGACTTATTAATGCCATAGAATATCTGATACACGTAGGACCACGTAACAGGCTTACAGCAGATAAAGTGGGATTTTTCTATAATCATGTTTTTGCTAGCCTATGAAGTTTCCTTTTTTTCACTTCTTCCTTGATCCTTGCACAAAAGCTTATGAATCCGATTTCATCTAGTCTGTTATTGGTGTGGGTGTTTCTCTTTCCCTCACAATGCACACCTGCTTCTGTACTTAACTCTGATACTTATAATCTAAAAACCAGTAATCTAATTAAAAAAAAAAAGAAAAAATCAAACGCAACTTTAAATAAAAAATATAACCTGGTTCTGTTCAAAGGAAAGTGGGTTTTTTTTTCAGGTACAGTAAAAGGTAAAGAATTCTGAATAATCATACAATAGCTAAACATAAAAATGCTGTATGAAAATTAAAGAAGAATTAGTGGGACTCTCAGTCCATTCAAATATTTTAAAACAGGCTACACAGAGCAGGACCTTACATACCAAGCCAAGCTATTTGATAGATTATAGAACCATAGAATGGTTTGGGTTGGAAGGGACCTCTAAAGCTCATCTAGTCCAACCCCCCTGCTGTGGGCAGGGACACCTTCAACTAGATCAGGTTGCTCAGAGCCCCGTCCAACCTGGAATGTTTCCAGGGATGGGGCATCCACCACCTCTCTGGGCAACCTGGGCCAGTGCTTCACCACCCTCAGCGTAAAACATTTCTTCCTTATATCGAGTCTGAATCTACCCCCCTTTAGTTTAAAGCCATTCCCCCTTGGCCTGTCGCAACAGGCCCTGCTAAAAAGTTTGCTGCCATCTCTTTTATAAGCCCCCTTTAAGTACTGAAAGGCTGCAATAAGGTCTCCCTGGAGCCTTCTCTTCTCTAGGCTGAACAACCCCAACTCTCTCAGCCTTTCTTCACAGGAGAGGTGTTCCATCCCCCTGATCATTTTCGCGGCCCTCCTCTGGACCAGCTCCAACAGCTCCGTGTCTTTCTTGTGCTGAGGGCTCCAGAGCTGGACGCAGGACTCCAGGTGGGGTCTCACCAGAGCAGAGGAGAGGGGCAGAATCCCCTCCCTCGACCTGCTGGCCACGCTGCTTTGGATGCAGCCCAGGATACGATTGGCCTTCTGGGCTGCGAGCGCCCATTGCTGGCTCATGTCCAGCTTTTCATCCACCAGTACCCCCAAGTCCTTCTTGGCAGGGCTGCTCTCAATCCCTTCATCCCCCAGCCTGTATTGATACCGGGGGTTGCCCCGACCCAGGTGCAGGACCTTGCACTTGGCCTTGTTGAACCTCATGAGGTTCACACGGGCCCACTTCTCGAGCTTGTCCAGGTCCCTCTGGATGGCATCCCGTCCCTCTGGCATGTCAACCACAACACTCAGCTTGGTGTCACCTGCAAACTTGCTGAGGGTGCACTTGATCCCACTGTCTGTGTCATTGATGAAGATATTAAACAGTACCGGTCCCAATACGGACCCCTGCGGGACGCCACTCGTCACCAATCTCCATCTGGACATTGAGCCATTGACCACTACCCTCTGGATACGACCATCTAACCAATTCCTCACCCACCGGACAGTCCACCCATCAAATCCGTACCTCTCCAGCTTAGAGAGAAGGATGTTGTGGGGGACCATGTCAAAGGCCTTACAGAGGTCCAGATAGATGACATCTGTAGCCCTTCCCGTGTCCACTGATGTAGTCGCGCCATCATAGAAGGCCACTAGGTTAGTCAGGCAGTACTTGCCCTCGGTGAAGCCATGCTGGCTGTCTCGAATCGCCTCCCTGTCCTCCATGTGCCTGAGCATAGCTTCCAGGAGGATCTGTTCCATGATCTTCCCAGGCACAGAGGTGAGACTGACTGGCCTGTAGTTCCCCGGGTCTTCCTTTTTTCCCTTTTTAAAAATGGGGGTTATGTTTCCCCTTTTCCAGTCAGTGGGAACTTCACTGCACTGCCACGACTTCTCAAATACGATGGATAGTGGCTTAGCAACTTCATCCGCCAGTTCCTTCAGGACCCGTGGATGGATCTCATTGGGTCCCATGGACTTGTGCACCTTCAGGTGCCTTAGATGGTCTGGAACCTGATGTTCTCCCACACTGGGCAGCTCTTCATTCTCCCAGTCCCCGCCTTTGCCTTCTGTGGCTTGGGCGGTGAGGCTCGAGCACTTGCCGGTGAAGACCAAGGCAAAAAAGTCATTGAGTACCTCTGCCTTCTCCGTGTCCCGGGTAACCAGGTCTCCGGGATTCTAACCAGGTCTCCGGGATTCTCTCTGTCTCTCTCTCTAAACCAGGTTTCGTTCCAGAGAGGGCCCACATTTTCCCTCATCTTCCTTTTATCCCCGACGTACCTATAGAAGCTTTTCTTGTTGCCCTTGATGTCTCTGGCCAGATTTAATTCTGTCAGGGCTTTAGCTTTCCTAACCTGATCCCTGGCTGCTCCGACAATTTCTCTGTATTCGTCCCAGACTACCTGTCCTTGCTGCCACCCTCTGTAGGCTTCCTTTTTGTGTTTGAGTTTGTCCAGGAGCTCCTTGTTCATCCATGCAGGCCTCCTGGCGTTTTTGCCCGATTTCCTTTTTGTTGGGAGGCATCGCTCCTGAGCTTGGAGGAGGTGATCCTTGAATATTACCCAGCTTTCTTGGGCCCCTCTTCCCTCCAGGGCTTTGTCCCATGGCACTCTACCAAGCAGATCCCTGAAGAGGCCAAAGTCTGCTCTCCTGAAGTCCAGGGTAGTGAGCTTGCTGTGCGCCCTCCTTGGTGCCCTAAGGATCTTGAACTCCACCATTTCGTGGTCACTGCAGCCCAGGCTGCCCTTGAGCTTCACATTCCCCACCAGCCCCTCCTTGTTGGTGAGAACAAGGTCCAGCATAGCACCTCTAAATATTATATGGTCCTGTATTTTATACTGCTAAGGCTGGACGTTGCACTTGAATTTGTTTTAGGAATATGAATCCTATATTATTAATGTAACAGCATACAATTATGCAACATAACTGCTTCCCAGGCAAAATGCAAAATACTTATCACCAGTGATGAACAAGCTCCACAATGGGACCTGAAATACTTATTTGCTCAAGCAGTCTTCTCGTGTTCAACTTTATAATTATATAATTACAGCTGGCAGGTTTACCGTGTCACGTCAATTTATTTCAGAACATGTTGTGTCACTTTAAAGCAGCTAAGAACACAGCAGTACAGAAACCTTATTGCTAGCCTCTTATAAAGACTACACCATCACTAAAAGGTTCATCCTCTTGATTAAAAAAGTTTGGCAGTCTTCCTGCCCCCAGCTATTTTAAGTTCCTGTGACAAGTACCATCCACGTTAGGAATCTTCACAAAATCCTGAATGTTTTGCCTGTAGAAACAGATTTTACAAGGACAAGTGCTTTAACTGTGACCAACCTGCTTAGCAACCCGCAGCAGGATCACAGAGGCACTATCAGTATGAGTGAGTGCTCAGTACTGAGCCTTGAGCAGCAATGTGCCGGAGTACCTATGTCGTATCTGCTGGGTACTGACAAACAGTAGGTGTCAGATGGTAACAGAAAGCAGAGAATGTTAATTCAAAGCACTGGAGAGCATTAGTCATGCTGGATGGCCACAGTAAGTTCTGCCAACATATTCAAGATACAGGTAATAATAAATCTCGGACTTTCTGGCTTCCCTTCTTCCTCCCACCTTTCAGGAAACACATGCCCAGTCACACTTCAAAAGTAATGAAAAGGAGCAGTGTTAGGCACCCAGATTAAGCAAATTCATGTTGCTTCAACACAAAAAATAAAACAAACAATCCGAGTTAAACAAAAAGAGAAAGTTTATAAGTCTTACTCCACGAACTTCTGCTAACAGCACCTGTGCCACTAAATGCTTCACCATCACTGAAGCGTTCATCATCAGAGTGTTTAAAGGCTGTACAACATACAAATTGGTTTGAGAAAAAGGAATACTCTGTATTAATCCTGTAGAGGCAGAAAGACATACTAGGCTTTGTGGATTTAAAGATGGTTAGATGGTAGTTCAAAAGACTGGGAGAAAATTCAACAAAGCGAACATAAGGCTATATGCAATTTAAAGGCCATTTCTCACGATAATTACACAAGTAGTTGAATGCTTTTCAAACAGAGAAAATGTAGCAAAAACATGCCTGAGAGAAATAATTCCACTGATCATGATGCAGCAGAAAATAATTTCTTTTGAAACACACTTGTTTGCTTTCACTTGCAGCTTTGCAAGCATCAAAAAAAAAGTAGTATCTGGAGCCTAAACATCGTATTTTCTCAAGAGCGTAACTCATTTACCAGCATAAATCCCATTTCAGAAAGTAATACAAGCAGTTTAGGAATATGAATGCCATTAACTTCCAGTACCATTTAGAACCACAAGTGCATTTGTGTTCTTTGCAAAAGAAAAAAACCCAACCCTGTAACCTGTGTGCCTAAATCCCTAGCACTTTTTGAAATTACTAACTCTACAAATTATTTGCATGAAATAATAGCAACAACCATAAAATGGCGTATGTAAGACATGTAATATTAATTAACACTGCCAAGAGTAAAAAAGAACTTAGACAATTCTTGCAAATTCTTGTGTATATTTATCAGATGCCATTGTGATTAAAATTTCTAAGAAGTCTTTTGTGAACTTTTAGAAAGGGATGTTCTTAAGCTATTTCCTTAATTCGGTGCCGTGTAAAATCGCAGTACTTTATCAATCCCTCCAGAAGTTCACAGAAATTTTCTTGGGACTTCGCTAAGCGGTACAACATATGCCTCCTGTCTGTACATACAGTAGAGACTGAAACCAAAGTGCCGAACTTATTAGCATGTTGTTACTTTATGTCATGCTGTGTGTATCTGCGATTCGTGTGTGCCAAAAGCTCCCTCAAGCGAACGGTCTCCTCACCTTCCACCTTACGCATCTTCTTACACAAATGTTTCCAATTAGGCAGAACTCCTCGATATATGTATCTGAAATAGGTGGCATTGATCCAAAAAATTTACTGCTCAATTTCCTCTTTATGGGAGGGTCAAACCCAGCTTTGGGACAGCTCTACATTTAAATTTTAAAATCTGAAGTCAGGAAATGTTCTCATTTGTTGATTTGGTTCAGATAAGCTTTTTCTGAAAAAGATGTAGGGGTCCAGCATTTTGCTTTGGGTCAGCTTGTGGCATCTTTATTCAAATGCCATAATGACTACACCATTAAAAAAAGGCCGTTACATAGAACTTCATTTCAAGCACTGCAAAATGAAGATGATAAAGTACTTAAGCAGCTATCTTGAGCCTGTTTTACAGGCTACGTAAGTGATACGGAATAGGAACTTAGCAAAGTTGCTCACCTTCTTCGTCTGAAACATCCAGGACCTCAGTCATTGTCTCAGGTACATTTAGCTTGTGCTTCTCTGTTACAGTCTGCAAAGACAGAATCATCAATCCTCAAATTAAACACCAAAAGAAGCAGCAAAGTTTACAGCAGGATATTTTCAACAGCAACAGCAGTGGGATCTGCTGAGGCATTTTATAACGTGTTTCTCCTTCCCCTAACCTTATTTTTCATCTTTACTCCAGAAGCTCCTATTCTCAGTGCTGTATAAGGTGACATTTATTCTGGCAGAAAAGTACAAAAAAAATAAAGATAATGAGCTGGTCAGAAGAATAAAAGAAAAGAAAGCTCTCAGCAAATCTATTTATAAATGGTGCATGTAGAACAATTCAGCTCAATGTTTCCAAGATGATTTTAAAATGAATTAGGTAATGTCTACAGAAGAGCTTCAGAAAGTTGTATGTGGCATATGGAAATTATTAAATCGTAAAGCATTTGGAAACGAAGTTATGAATGATGTGAAATTTTTAAACTAAAAAAAGATGTGAAGGATTTACACAGATCACTTGAAACATTTCTTCCCCCCAGAAAAGTGACTACACCGCATATTAATGATATCCTTTTCATAAATCATGTATATTCCCCCAAATCACGTACACATCAGGGGAAAAAGAAGTTGTTTGAAGATTCTGATATACTTTGTGCACCTAAAAGCTTAAAATACTGCGATACAAGGCAAGTATGGACCGAGGACCGCTGGGAGGACACTGTTTAAGCGTGAGAGCACAGAGTAGGAGAACACTGGAAGACTTCTTTTTCATATGATTTTGTCTTCATAAATGACTTCCAGGAGGAAACAGAAGATGTTCAGGGGTGCTGAATCAAGAATGGGGACATCCTTTTAGCATCAAAATACACACTGCAGAAGGAGATGAAGAACATAACGAGAGAAGCTGTAGGAAGTGCAAGGTGTGAAAAAGTTGCCTTCAGGGAACTCTTCAGTGTGTTACGACACAGGAGACAAAATGCCACGGACTTAAAAAAGCGCAGTGATCAGAACAGCATTAGTCACAACAGAAAAATAAGTATTTCCCTGGCTCCACCCAGATCTGCAGCCAGCCAGCTGAACTGGGGAGCTGTGGAGGGGAGTCAACACATCGCCCTTTAAGGTATGTAGGAGCAGATGTGCCCCTTTGGCACGGAGAGGAATGTCAGGAGGCCGTGTGTCTTGTGAAACTCCCGCTGAGGAAGTACTTCACTCCCTGTTGTGGATGGTATCTATCAAGCATAAATTAACATTACATGCAGAAGTAGTGAAAGAGCATACAATCTGAGGGGTAATTAATGTCAGCCAAATCCCGAGTCCCTTATGCAATATGCTTTTGGGAAAATGCCCATTGATATCAAGCAGCGAAGTCAATAGCAGGTTTTGTTGCACAAAACTTACTCGGTATTTCCTGATTCTGTTTTATACTTGTCTAACAAACCGACAAAGATAGCATTCTTGATTATTATAAGATACTGCACTTTTATAAATAAAAAAGTTGCCAACAGCGTAATTACTTTGGAAATTTCTTTTAAAAGTCTGCTTTACATTTTTGAAATATATTTAACTGTGACAGCAGTTTTCAATTCACCCTCCTGAGGTACAGGGAAAGAACAACGCCCTTTGCTTCAAATGGCAATCCCAATTAGGCCTCCTAAATTCACTCTTACCCATGATTCAAGACAACTAATTATTTCTGTTGCAGTGTTTTTCATAACGCACGTTCTGTGCTGAAAATTAGTTTATATTCACCAAATGCCTCCACCAATACGTCTGACTTTTCCCCCCTGCATTCCCACGGCTTTCCTCAGATAGGAATGTCAGGCAGCAGCAGGGTGACAAAGCCAGCAACAACAGATGGGGAGGATGCTATCGTTCAGGTGAGGTTGACCTCATCTCTTCAACAACACATTGTAAAGTAAAAAAAAAAAAACCACTGACACTGGGCTAAAGAAATAAACCCAGGTGAAGGGGGCTGTATATTTTCCAAGTGAAGTGGAAAGCACTGTATGTAAGTACCAATTTACTGGCATTGTAATTGTAATTGCCATTGCAATTGTATCTACGCAAAGCGTACTGCAAGTTCTCTATTGCCAGTTCGTATGTTCCCCACGTAAAACAACTGAAAAGCCAGGGAAAAAAAAAAATACAAAGGCAGGAGGAGGGGACCAAATTCTGAAGAAAGGGGAAAGAAGGGGTCTGCCCAGGAGTCACAAATGCTAGTTTTTGTATGTCTGCTGTATGACCAAAATTTATTTAAGAAAACTTGGTTCCCAACCTTAGCTGACGTACAAAATCCATTTGATTAGAAGAACACAGAAGTGAAAGGATGCTACCCTAGTCCACAAGCTACAGGTATAGAGGTACGTTGTGTACTGTCTTTCTATTAACTTAGATCTGCAGACCCTAGTAACTAAGGTTTATTTATCACGATATCAATTTATTCATAAACTAGGTTTTTACAGGCCCCTATATAATAACAACAATCTGGTCGCTGACTGAGGCTCTCAGACTCATTATTACTTATTATTTATTTACAGAGAAGTAATGATACTTTATTTACTTCCTGATTTTCCCTTCAGTCAGAGAAAATTATTACCTAATTTAATATTTGAAACAAAGTTTGGAAAACAGAATCAAGAGAGAGTGTGTGTGCGCGCGCGCGCATGCACACGTTTCAGAAGAACAAAAAATCTGTAATGCTATCTCTGGAACACTGAACTCGGCAAGAATCATTAATTCTACATCAATTCCCAACAGAAGTTGTGACTAATGTTTTTAAATGAACTTTTAATATAATACTAGAATTTTTTTAATTGATAGGCACATTAGAAATGTCAAATACTCTTAAAATTTAAAATCCCTATCTATCCCCGTGAACGGCCCATTTTGAAGATTGCTCAGTGTGTATTTCTCAAACTCCCTACTGTTTAGTGCCACTGAGAATTCAATTATGTACTTTAGGCTTCTGGATTTAAGACTTGCATTGTAAGGCCAGATTTTCATCTGGTGGCATAGGATAATTCAGATATATAATTCAGGTATATAAACCTTTATGTATATTCAGCTATTACTTACTCAACAGCAGTATACTGTAAACAACCTCAAAGCTCCTCATATATTCATTTGGCCGCAGGAAGATTATGCCTGTTTGTATAAATATCCCAAAGCTTAATTGCATAGCAAACCTTTGAAAGTCTAGCTTATTCTGATTTACTTCCTATTCATCTCTAATCTGTGAGTAAAAATAAGTGCACTTTATTCTCTCTATTGCTTTATATTCATGTGGCTCCACCAATAATAACGCTAATGCAAGTAAGAGGAAAATTTGTTCACAGTTAGACCAAAGGCTTTGGCACCGGAGATGATCTCCTCATCTCAAATGCCAGTGACTTGAATATCAATAAAGCATCGGCCTGTCTAACATCCTCCATGCATCACTCAGCTACAACCTTAGAGAATGAAGTAGCTATGGTGACAGCACCTTTTTTTCAGTGCTAAGTGCTGTGTTCTGGTTTGGCAACACCAACCTCACCATCTGGAGAACTTTATTGCAGGGAGTGCCGCCTGTGAGAGCCTGTTATTTATCCCCGCTTTTTAGGACTTGTTCTAAATTATATTTAAGCAACATTCCTCACCATGAACGCCACCACCAGAGGTTTATATTCTATATATCCCGAAGGTACAAGATTCAGACAAACTCATAGCTGAAAAATCTGCCGAGTTTATCAAGGGTTCCCATCTGACTTTTAAAAGCAGTGCTTTGTACACAGACACAGTTCAAGATTTCAGATTTCTCTTATATGCAAGCATCAGAGGTCAGCTATGCAAGTAAGGTTCAGTATTTGATTCAGTCCTAAACCCCAAGCATCTGGTATCCGGTAGAAAAATCCATTACCCTCAAAGTTTAAAGAAACATTTATCCAAAGTAAATAACTCCCAGGTGTCTTTTCATAGTGTAATCCCTATTATTACAAAGCATCTCATACTTACATATGACAAGGTACAAAGCTCCACAGTGCAACACAATGTACGACAGCAAGGAAGTTACAACTTACATCAGGCATAAATGGAAAAAGTGTGCCAGGACACAGCACAGAGAACAGCAAAGGTGTCATTTGAGGCTAAAAAAATATACCTTTGAAAAGAGCTAAAGTTTCTCAAAATATTTTACCCGGGTTTTATTTTTCTACATCTCTGAATAGATACATATGTGTTTATGCACATACATGTGCGATGTGCTACATGATTAAACATGAACACGAAATAAATAACAACAAAAACATACAGTCTTTATTAAGAGACTTCTGGAATTACGCTGGAATTCCTTGTCCAAACCTGACTCAGTCTGATCTTTGCAGGTCATTAATAAATTATGGCTCACTCTATTCATAACCTTATGCCATGTTACGTTTATGCCATCTTCCTCGGTTAATATCAGTGGGACTTGCTGTCAGCATGCGACAAAATCAAAATTATTTTCCCATTTCTTTACAAGAAACTTTGGGTTTCTTCCCCTCCTCTAACCCTCTCCCTGATTGAGTAGTGGAATCTTTTAGGTGATCTGTGGATTTTTATGGCTCTGAGCTCCTAAATGGCACCTAGATCTGACAGGTTTTCTAGACTGCTAATCTTTCTTGCATTAAAAAAAAAAAAAAGCATGACCTTACAACAGTGTTTCAAGATAAAATGCAGTAATGGAAATGTAAATTAACATTAATTTCTTAAATGATGCACTATTTCTAATGTTCTCCCTTCCTACCTGCTAAAACATTTGTGGGTGGGAGGTAAAAGTCCAAGAAGAGAAAACCTTCCCCTCCCAGAGTGTCAGAATATATCAGTTTTTCTGGGCTTAAAGCAACAGTACCACCTTGCTGATGTTCAGCGCATACTATTCACAAAGCCTGAAGTCAACATACAGACTACCAAGAGTGTGGAGGACTGAGAGGACTGAGCACATAAGGAAAGATTCCTTCGTATTTTGGAAAAACAGGATCTATTTGAACCGAAAGTGACTTGAGTAAAAAGATGATTGATGTGATTCAGAGCCATCTAGCGAGCATCATTAAGCTTGGCACCAGTCCATGGCTGCTACAGTCCAAACGCTAAGCAGCTTGCTGTGGTGTCCTGCAATGGTTGAGCCTCAGTAGGTGTCAAAAGTGTGGAAACGTAAGGACAGACTGAAAAGGAGAGGTGAAAAAAGAAACAGGACAGGATCTAAACAGCAATGCACAAACTTCTGGAAAGTTTGGGTTTGCAGTTCAGACCCGTACCTAGAAAAAAGTTTTACTCTGCTTTTGAATAGTTGTTTTCCATCTGTATGCACATAGATTTTGTTACCTAGCTCAGGGAAGCCTGTTGTGTTGCACACACTTCCACATGCTTAAAAGATATACTGAAAGCATTGTAGCACTTCTGCAAAAATCCAACAGAAAGGGGGGGCTAAAACCAGAAAATGAAAAAAAAGGAAGGAGATACATGGAGAGTCTGAGGGAAGAAGAGAAAGAAAACATTCTGAATAAAGAAGAGAGACATTTTAATGTATCTGCAACTCACAGTTGTGGTGGTGGTAATCTCCTCCGTTACAACCTTCAGCGTATCGACCACTGAGATATATCCCAGACGCCTTGCAATAGCTAAGGCAGTGTTACCATTCTGAAGAGAAAAGAGAGAAGGGGAGAGAGCGAGCGCAGTGAGAGGGAGGATTGTGATGTGAACCAATGAGATCACTCTCAACACTGCATGAGCCAGCATTTCCATCCAAAACAAGGCACAGCCTAGGAAAATCACTGTTTTTTTACCGTTACATCTGACTCTGTCTTTGTAACTTCTTTAAGACTATAGCCCCGATTACCATGGTAACACAACACACTTACATCTGCCTGCTATTCTAAATAAAAAAGTGCTGTATGGTTTAACCCTTCAGTGCTCACATTTCACTATACAGAATGCATCTTGTCTGCAGAAGTTCATGTTTTATTTTGCATAAACGGCACTACATCAGAAACACTCTCCTAAAAAAAGTACTTTAAAATGTGACAGTTTCCCTTCCAGTTGAAACTGTTAAATCTTTACCAGGTACAATTTGCTCTTTGGGGAATACAAGATCACAGCTGTGTTGTCCACACACACTTCTATTCCTCCTTACAACAAAAATGTACGCCCAATAGAAGTACGCAAAAGCTAATGATTTAACAAACACAAAACCAACCTATGTAAGGTTTGGGGGTAGGGAATTAATTTCCATTTAAATAAATTTATTTGCAGTTTAAATGCCCATGATATATAGATGTACCATTCATCAAATGGACATTAAAATGATAATTTAGTAAGTGTTCAGGCCTATTTATCTCCATTTCATCACCTGGAACATTGGCAGTCCACGGTCCCCGTGTCACTCAACTTGGGGAGGTTGTCTTTGTAAAGAGCTCTACACAGGATTGTTTTATGTTATTTTGCACTGAACCAAAGGACAACATGCTGGCCTGCTGCGGCCACTGTACCGCGCTCTGCGCTGAAATGACTTCTCTTGTGACACCACTGCACTGGGCGCAGGATATCAGCCTGAGGGCTTCCTTCTACTTCAGTATTGGCTTTAGTTACCTATAATTTAAGTTCTTCTGTATTAGTCTGGCTCAGCAACCCTGAAGCAACACAGTGTTTGTGGATTAGCAGCGCAAAATGAATAGATGAGCATCTTCACAGCACAAATAATTTGACTGTTACTGTCACTTGCACATTAACTGCTCATATCCCACTCCCATATCCCTGTGCCAGATGTCCCAGGTTGAAATTCTCTCTTATCTCAAGCCAGAGGTTGCTATGTGTGGACAAGAACAGATGTAGTACCTGAGAATGCAAGCAAACTGTGCAGTAAAGATACATCCTTCAGACCCTGCTTGGATTTGGGTTAGATTTGGGCATAACAGCCCCAACACGAGGACTGAAAGCAAAAGAGACCTTCAGCTGAACATGCCCAAAAGAACCTACAGCCCCAGAAGCTGACCACAATGGTCTCTTGCTTGATGATCTGGTGCATAAACTGGTATTTTGGATAACTTCACAGGAGGTTATTCAATGTGATCGTTCCAGGACCAAACAGGGCGCCAGTGCTGATTTAAGTATGCACGATATATGTACACGGAAACCTGATCCACTCTGGGGAATGACACGAGTTTTGGACATTCTGGCTGCATTTTAAAGATTACCCAATTAGAAGCGACTAATAACAACATCAACATGAAATAGGACGGTTGCATTCCTGGCTGACTGCGGAGAAGGAGCTGTGCCAGGGGTTATGGAGTCTTTGAGGAGGCATTAACATCAGTGAACTCAGTAAGAACCTGAAACAGATCCAGTGGATAGAGGGACAGAAATTTGGGTCTAAATCTTCAAAAAAGCCCAGGTTCTGATTTCCCTTTCATTTTTATGGAAAAATCCTTATCGAGATATCAATTCACAGGCGGAAGCGTTGAGGCAGAGGGCAGCTGAACAAGCACTGCACAGCCAGCTGTGGCCAGCCTGACTCTGCAGCTCAGAAATCAGTTTCCCCACCTCACGTTTAGCTTAGTGCACAATGAGTTAGATCTGATCCGAACTACCTTAAGAGGAAAAGGAAAAGAAGAGGAAGTTACATTCACACATCTGACAACCAGCTGTACGAGGAATACTCTCACCAAAACAAAGGCTTGCTCTCAAGCCCTAAGAAAGGAAAGAAAAGAACTGTCCAGGGAAACAAGTTCCCAGTGGCACTTCACAGACTTACAGTGGTGGTGGCGTTGGGCTTGGCCCCATGTTGGAGAAGAACGTTAATGATGTGAGTGTGGCCTTGTTGAGCAGCTTGGTGAAGAGGGGTGTACCCATTCTGTTGTCCACGGTGGTTACGATAACAAACAAACAAACAAAGAACAACAACCACCAGTAATTAGATTAGACGCTTGGCTTTGCTTCCTTCTGCTCTTTTTGAGACATTTCAAAAAGAAATTGTGTCATCAATCGACCCAAAGATAATAGATCTTCAGTAATAAAAATACTCCTTCCCCAGATTAATGAAAAGATAAAGGAAGATAATATTTTTATTCACAAATCACTTTTCATCTCACAATATAAGCAATCTCTGGAAAGACAGATAATTCCTCATTTCCTAAATCAGAGGGAGGAGCAATGAGGAACAGTAAAGTTAAAGTGGCATGCTAAGGACACAGAATCACAGCTGAGGCAGAGAACATTTTTCTTCCTCTCACGTCTTAGTTTTCTAGAGAAGCCCCAAGACTTGCCTTTAAAATATTTGAGCCACTTAAAAAAATATATAATTTTAACAGCAGTGATTTGAGACTATTTGCTTTTAAAAAGGCTAACAACATATACCCATTACAAATGTCAATCAATTTTAGCTTTACTTTGCCTTCAAAAGGCTTGACCAAGCTGTAATTACACTTAAAAACATGTACACAATGTCTGTATTAATAAACACGCTTAACTCCATATACTTATCTGCTCCAGTGATTCATTCTAATGTTACACAATACGGAAACATAACCAAAGCATACTTTAGCTAGTTGATCTGAGATGGTATTGTGTAAGTCCAGTCAGGCAATTCATTTACAAAATTATTTGCAATTGGCTTTGAAAGCAAGCAGAGAATAAACTGGAAGAAAACACCAAGTTGATCTCACTGTACACTTATGCAAAGCCTGGGGGCAGGCTCTGAAAGACACACTCTGAGAGTTATCTCTTTTGCAAACAAATAGATGCAAGTAATGCTTTGTACTACTAATTAAATAGTGATAGTTCAGAACTGTTACAGTTCTTACATTTACAGTACGTGTGCATGGACTACTAAGAAATCAAAGGAGGATTTTACTGTAGGTTGTAGTGCAAAGTAAATTCGTGCAGTCCTTCAAAAACAGATATCAGCCATATTATTTTTCACTGGAGACGGCACAAAGCACCATGTGGACTTTCTTTAGTTAAAGACCAAGCTGCAACGGAGGTTACTTATCCTTTAGCGTGCCTATCCTGAATCCAGCCAGGATGCATTTGCTCTTTAAACTGAGTCCACAGTACCAGTTGGCAGATTGCCAGTATTTTTATTGGTCCCTAGGTCTGAGGTTTTGGAGAACCACTGCCTCATACTCTCATACAAACTTGCTGACTTTAATGAAAGTATTCTAAGTAAGTGAAATACCTGGGAAAATGGCGTCAGAATCTGGCCCAGTGGCCCCTTAGGTATAGAGTGAGACTAAAGACGCAAGTACGTCTGTCCCTTTAGTTAGCCTCCAAATACCTCAGCTGAACGTCTTGGCAGCTAACATTTGGATCCTGCTAGTGTCTGCTTTATTAATTCTTATCAGCTGTTTTTCTAGTAATGTTGCCTGTTCTTTTGGAATCCCTGTTTTTTGCCCATTGATTTTGGGTGATCTCACGAGGGAGGGGCCAGCATCTTTTATTTATTTACTTTGCTGTTTCTTACCACATTGAGCTGTGACCACTGTGACGAAATATTGCGACTTTGAGAAACGAATCCATCCCATAGGTAGCAGCTGGGGACAGAGGAGTGGGCCAGAGGGACCAGCAGACCACAAGCCTGTGATTTTGACTAGATCTTACAAACACTATGTCACTAGAAATATCAATGGACTTCTTCATGTTGATCCCACGACACCCGATCTAAAGCTAGTAGCTAGCTATTGCCTGAAGCCAGCTTTTAACTAAGCTGAAGCCCTGCAGCTCCTGAGTTAGCCTTCTCTTTCTGATAAGGGTGATGTGATGATATCTGGGATGCAACACACTGTTGCTGTCACCAGAACCTCTCTGTGTGTACTCGGGAAATACACAATTCTTGCTACATAATGCATCACATTCAGCTGTTGTGCCCACCCGTTTATACTAGAAGAAACCACTGAAGTCAGTGGATTTTGTTCAGACTTTGGCTATAGGCAGTCAGGTCCGTTTCAGTATAACTGGTAAGCAACAGTGTACCCGGATTCCCCTAAAAAAAACCCCCAAACCTGTCTTCAGTAAACTGCATTCCCCCACCACAGCTGCTTCCTCTCCCACAGCCATACCACCCACGCTTTGCTCAGCAGTAATTCTTCCCACTCTTCTCCCAGCAGATTGGAGTGAACATGGCATCACCCTCGAAGCGTCTGAATTGTTACTTACTAGTTTGGCAGCACACCGGTATTACACTGGTGTAAACCATGTGTAAATGAGATCAGAAACAAGCTCGCATTTGCTAGTTTGCAAGTAAAAAGAAAAAGAAAGAAACCAATGAAATTCTCTACCTCCTTCTTTCATACACCCAAGGAGTTACCTGACTTTTGTGAACACTACACAATGAGATGTAGCAGAGAGAAGGCATTCCACTACAGCCACAAATATGTTGACACCTACCATGCAATAATTAGTTTCCTAGTGAAAAGGCACCTATGGTATGTATTCGCAGTGCCTGGTTACCAGATTCATAATAAAGAGCAAAAGCAAGCAAAGAAAAATTCTTTACCTTAGTTTTAGCATTGACATTTGCTCCCTGCTTGAGAAGAAAATTCACCATTTTGATGTTTCCATAGTGACACGCCACAATTAAAGGTGTATAACCAAGCTACAATAAGAGAACAAAGAAGTAAAACTGCAAGCTCAGTGGAACATTCCTTTTACAACGGTAGCATCCTTTGGCACACTGGAGACAGTAGCCACTCCATGATTTACCTTTGTCTGAGCATCTTGGTTTGCACCGTGTTTTGTGAGTATTTCAGCTACATTCACTTTATCCTCTTGAGCTGCAAGGTGTAAGGATGTCAGTCCAGTCTGGAGGTGGAATATAAAAAATAAATAAATAAAGATAAAAATAAGACTAAAACCTACTTTACACGAGGAAAGAAATCTAGACTTTCCCACTTTCTCATCTTTAAAACATGAAGAGATCCTAACTATAGCTTCCAAGCATGGGTGGTTTTTTTAAACAAAGTAGAGTTGATGTTTCTCCTGTTCCGGCTGACAAACAGCTCCAAAGCAATTACATCACCATAACCACAGAGTAAAACTTTCAGGCATCAATGATCACGCTCGGATTATATACAATAATGTCACTTGGGAAGCTGAGGAGCCCATTAATAAATGAGGGAAGCACATTCACTGTGCTTCCCACTCCTCAGACAAGAAAGGGAACCTTGACAACTGCAGGCACGAGTCAGAATGAAGAAAATAACTCCAGAAATAGATCCCATTCAAAGATGCCAAGGAAATGGATGCAGCCTTTAACTAAACGCTCACTGTGATCATGCACATAGTAGTTGCCTGTGAACAAGGCAGGGAACAAATTTTGTAAGAGAAATGAAAAACACCTTGTTTCTCATTGGTTAGGTAGCATAATACATTAATGCCAGACAATGAGAGACTTGGGCCTTCTATTTTGACTTGTATGAACAAAAGCTGCAGGCTTCTGACCTTAAGTAAGAAAGACTTACACATATGCCTGGATAAATCTGGTGACCTATGAAGATCTACAGTAATGAGGGGGGTTTTTTGAAGAAGTTTTCTGTGAAAAAGCTGTCATGTACCATCATAAAAAAAAATATCAGAAAAATTGGAAAGGTCCTCCATAGGATTCTTCTCATTCACTACTCCGCTAATAATGTTGGTTTGTTATTGGCCAGACACTGCCAATTTCTTCCACTTGGAAAGAAGGCTGAAGGGTAAATATACGAGGAGAAGCGCCTTTGCTGGCAAGAGCACTGAACTATTTTAGACTGTAGCTCTCAGGTATCTGATACATGTTGTTAAATCTACCCACGGACCCACAAACTCCAGAATTTTACGTTCCTCTTCCTTTGCATCTAATGTAAAACTTCAGGAGCATATGCAAAACACCTGAGAGTGTTGCAGCACAACAAAAATACTGCAGTCCTGCCCTCCTGAATGCTCAGAAACAATTTTCTCTTCATTTGCCTTTCCTCCTGTAACCTCTCTACCAGAGCGAGGTGTTACATCATTTTCTTCCGGTCACAGCAAACAGCTGCAGCTCCTCCCGTGCGTTACCCAGTACAGCTATTAACTACATGATATAAGTTAACTGGTCAATCCATCTGCCAGTCCTAGATATCTTCTTCTCACTTTTACTCTTCACCCACCTGTTGTCACTTCTGCAGACTCACAAATATGTACATAAGGAAGTGAAGCTGAGAATTCCTGACAATGAGACATCATTTCTACACTGCACTCTGCATCTTACTGGATACTCCCACCCACAGTATTTCGCCACCGGTTGTGAGTTACCTTTGTTGCCACGTGGATATTGGATCCTTTCTCCAAAAGCAAGGTCACCATGTCAGTGTGACCTTCTCGGGAGGCCAGATGAAGTGGGGTGACTCCCTGCTTGGTCAAAATGTTGGTCTCAGCCCCATAGTTCAATAGAGTGGTAGCTATCTGCATCTGATTTTTCTTGGCAGCAATATGCAGAGGGGTGTATCCATTCTAATACCAGTCAGAAAACAAAATGAGAATAAAGTTAACACAACAGCCATGTAAGCCTAAGAAGTCAGACACCATAGAACAGTATTATTTTGTTACCCCTTATTACTAGAGACAAGAGTTCATTAATTTTTCAAGGCCAGACATGTCCCACATGGCCCTGCTGTTGTGTTGCTTTGTCCGTCTGTTACTTTCGCCACCTAAACCAGAACAAAGCCAGCCCTCGCTAGGGTGGGCAGAACTGTTCAGCTGATACCTTCAAATTATCCTGAGTTTGACACCTACGTTTCGAATAACTTATGTTGTAAATATTCACTTTTGACTGATGAGTGACATTCTCCGTGACGAGCGATGGGCGCACGCTCTTAGTTGCATTATGCTTTTTCGGAGCGTGTGAGTAGAGGTGTGTTTGCATATGGAATTTTGATACATGTGTCAGTCACGGCACCGGCTGGAAACAGCAATAGGGAGGAATGTTTTTTCTGATGAAATTAACCATTTAAGCAAAGCAGAACAGCGTTGATGGTACTTTCTGGCAATAAGACAACTTCCCACCTTTAATTGCTTTACAACGCACTGTGGGGGAAAATTCTGGGTTACAGCAGACAGTCCCTCTGGAGGCGTTTCTTTTTAAAAGGCAGCTTTACCAAACTATCCTACTGCAACTGTGGCTTTTGCGGCTCTCCGTGCACCGCAATGGAAACGACAGCCCTGATACAATCGCTTAACAGACGGGCCGCGCGTTTTGGCAGCAGGTACAACAGCAGCCTCACAGGGGGCAGAACGTTCTGACATCAGCACCAATCCGCTCGGTATTTTCCCCTTTCAGTGGCCTTTGCCTAACACAATGGTATCACGACACCGTTCCTAACCCCGGAGTGAATTCTCCGTACGCGTGGTCAGAATATACACGTCGTTTCTCACATTACACAATACTAAAGTGACTTCCAGCTGTGACTAAGGCTCGCAACCGTAAAAAAATGGGCTGAGACACGTACATATATACAGACACACACACGTTTCTTCTTTTCCAACGACGGCCTGAGAGAGCCGTACGCTAATTTAGGCCGGGGATCATCCAGCCAGGGCCAACTTCCCGCCACGCGGATCTCGCACGGCTCAGCGACTCGCCTAGCCGCATGGTGACCGCCATCCACGACCCCCCTCCAGGCGGCCCAGGTTCCAGCGTCCGACCGCCCCACACCCCGGGGATCACGTTATTTCTCGACACCGAGCCGTGACGTTCCCCGCGCCGCAGCCCCCCCCCCCCCCAGTTGCCCCGGGAACGCTGCCCGCCGCTCTCCCCGCGCCTCTCGGGCGGGCCCGGCGCGGCGGCCGGGAAAGGCGGAGGCCGGGCCGCCCTCTCGCAAGGTTCCCCTCAGGCGGGGCGGCGGGAGCTCACCTTGGCGGTCGCGTGGGGCGAGGCGGCCTTCTCCAGCAGCAGCAGCGCCACCTTCTGGTTGTCGTAATGGGCCGCCACGTGGAGGGGGGTGAGGCCGTTCTGTAAGGGCGGTTAGGGCGTTAGGCTGCGCTCGCGGGGGGGGGGGGGGGGGGGGAGCGGGACGGGGCGGCCGCGTTACGGAGCCGTTAGTGCGTGAGGCGACCGGCGCCGGCCCGGCGGGGGAGCGAGGGGCGGGGGAGCGAGGCCACAGCAGGCGGCCGGCCCATAGCGGGGGAGAAGCGGCGGAAGGAGGGCGAATCTAGGCGGGCCGGCTGCTCGCGGCGGCGGGCCCGGTTGCCGTCTCCCCAGAGCCCACGCCGAGCAATTCCCGCAGCCCGCGGGGAAACCGGGCCTCGCCCCCGCGTTTATCCATCGGGGTTTTTGACAGTTTGGAGAGCTTAATGGAACCGGCGCTTCCTGAGCCACAGAAAGGCGTCCGTCCCCAGAGCCGGCACCCTCCTGCCGGCGACCCAAACCCGACACGCTCGCTTTCCACAACTAGCGCACGTAACCGTCCCCCTTGGGGGGACGCGACCCTAACAAAGCCAAAGCCACCGTGTGAAAGCGGCCGCAGCCTTCTTTCGCGTGCACGTTTCACACACTTCTTTCCTAGGGAAGACTCCAAAACGCCGCTGACTTTTTTTTTTCTTTCTTTCTCGTCAGTACCTTGCCAGCTGAATCGGGAGAGGCACGACGCTGCAGCAGGAGTTTTGCCACTTCCAGGCTCCCATATTTGGCCGCCACATGCAAAGGTGTGAATCCCTTCTGAAAAATTCCAGGAGATAAAAAGCAGATGTTTGCGTTAAAGGTCATGCTGACATCTCTCTTTTAAGAAGTGTGTATCAAGCGCTTATCCTTCAACCTATATTCTAGCTGGCAGAATCAATAGCCATACCTACAAAGAGCATCATCTCTTGAAAGCACTTTGAGAAGCATGAAATACAAGAAAATACTTTCCCTTTTATTATTCTTCCCTACGTACGTGCTGTCAGGCTGGCAGACATTTTATCTGATACAGACTCTGCTAGCAACACAGACTCTGTGTGTGGGCAATGAAGGCACTTGTTCAAATTTCTACTCCAAACCAGCTGCACTTTCTACTTCCATGATGGCAGCTTTAGAAATACTTCCTGTACCAATTGTTGCCAGTAACAATTAAACACCAACTAAATTCAGTGAGAAAAGCTCCAAACTTCATATTCCTCCTTTAGAGAGTTTGTTGAAGAACTATTTGTATTTGGACTCATGTATCCATACAGTCACTAAGTTCCGCCGCAGCCTCGGAACTGCAGCTAAAAAAAGTCACGCCTGACTCAATGGCAGTGCTTTTGGAAACACATTGTGGCAAGACTAAAAATCTTGTCTTTTAAAGAGAGTCCTTTTCTATTTGTTTTAATAATGCTTGTCAGTACAGCACAGGCGTAAGGTCTATGTCAAACTAGCATGCTCTTTGCCTGTTCTTTTAATTTAAAAAAATCGTGTTGATAAGGAAAACTCATGGATGCCAGACAGTAGGTGGCAGACTGCACCGCTGCCCTGACAGTAATTCCGGGGAGCTACAATGACCTATTTGCCTGACACATAAGTGATGTGTAATGTTTAGTATCATTATCATCTTGTTCCATTAATCCCACCTCGAAAAAGAGTTTACGTCAGGGAATCTCAAACATTTCCAGTTCACAAATCACAGGTTTGTAGAGAGATTATCTAGTGGCCTACATCTTCTCCTATTCATAATTATAGACTGTTCCTGCAGTACTGAAGCCATTGCCATAAAGCAATATGGGAAATTAGGAAAGTGTTTAGTGTATTTTTAGCCATTCTAATGTGATTTAACAGCTGGATAAAAGGAGAACAGCAAGCATTCCCAGTAATCCGTGGATCATAATTTGAAAATTGCTGGTTTAGTCTTCTAAAACCTGGAAGACACCCTTGTTCAAAAATATGTTTTAAGCTCCAGCTGTAAAATCAGGGCTACTTTTTCAAGACCTAAAACAAAAACGAGAATTAAGTGATTCTCACTTAATCACACGTGATAAATTTGGAAAAGATATCTTGGCACATAATTCCATTCACAGCGACCTATTTTCTTACGTGTTCATCACTCTGTTAGGAATCTATTGGTGAACATTTTTGGCTAACAAAACAATAATGATTCTGCAGACTATTTCTTTCATAACCCCAGACAAAATGGCCTATTGTGTCATATGACACCTCATTTATAGAACCACTGAAAATAGATTCAGCATTAGATGCGACTGGACAGATGCTGACTTGTATGTTTTAGGAATGTTCCTTTCAGCTAGCACAGACCAGAATTATTTTACTATTTAAGTAAACAAGATACTGAAGAATAAGCAGGCCTGCTCATAAAAAAAGTGTCGTCATCATGCCCTTTTCTTTCTTGAAAACTTTGGCCAAAAAAGCCCTACCCATAACACAATGGGAAAGAGAGAAACAAGGACTCCGCGTACGTTTTAAACCTGTTGGGACCGTGTATTTATCATGATCTGCATTTGGCTCCAGTGGGAACCAAACTCCCAGCTTTAGATGACAGCAAAATACCTCAAAATTTGATTAACTTCCGATATGTTACTTCAGTCTGTTGGATCGCTGTCGATTAAGTAAGAACAAAACAAAAGACCCGAACAAGTTCAGTTTGTCAGTGTGAGAGTACATTCCTCGTGGAACAGGCGTGTGCTGGCATGCACCGCCTGCGCTACTGGGCTACAGACGTAAAGCATTTTGTCTTACTTTGGTGGACATGGAGTGCGAGGCACCTGCCTCTAGGAGAACCGATGCGACATCAACTTGTCCCTCTCTGGCAGAGATGTGCAGTGGAGTGTACCCATTAGTTGTTGCGGCATCGGGGTGGGCCATGTGCTGTAGCAGAAGTTGGACGATCTCCGTTTTGCCCAAGCGAGAAGCAATGTGCAGTGGAGTCTGTTCTTCCTACAACTCAAATCGAGTAGATAATTAGCGCAGGTAGAACCACCCTGAACACAATATTCTGGTTGATCCCAATAAATCTAGCTATGCATTTGTCTTGCAAAAATCATAGGAAGTAATAGTACAAAAAAAGGCACTAACGGAGGGCTCGTGGGGTAATTTTTGCGATGAGCTTGAGCAATGTCTTGTTAGAGAGAACTATGAAGAAAAACATTGTTTTTTTCCTTTTACCAAGCAGGCAGCGCACATCACTGTGAGCGTCACTTGCTCCCCTTTGTGTTCTTAATCCGTTTTACAACAGCTGTACCTTGCTCTACAAACAGTCCCCTTGGTTTCAAAATCTGGCACTAACTGCTATCAGAACCTCTGATGTTTGGTTTTAGGACACGGCTGTGCACCCCCTTGCTCAGACAAGAATAGCTATTGCTGGTCCGACTCAGGCACATCGTACTGGGTTTAGCCAGGACGGAGTTAATTTTCATCACAGCAGCCCATATGGTGCTCTGTTTTAGATTTCTGACCAAGACAGCGTCGATAACACACCAGTGTTTTAGCCATTGCTGAACAGTGCTTACACAGTGCCAAGGCTTTCTCTGTTTGTCCCTCTGCCCCCCCAGGGAATAGGCTGGGGGTGGGCAAGAGGTTGGGAGGGGACACAGCCAGGACAGCTGGCCCGAATTGACCAAAGAGATAATCCATACCATATAACGTCATGCTCAGCAATAAAACTAGGGGGTGAGTTTTTCCAAAGGAGCCGTTGCTCGGAGACTGGCTGGGTATCGGTCTGCTTGTGGGAGGCGGCGACTGACTGCATTCACATCGCTTGTGGGGGGAAGGGGTTGGTTTTGTGCTTGGGTTTTTTTTCCCCCCTTTCTCCTTCACCTATTAAACTGTCTTTATCTCAACCCAAGAGATTTTCTCGCTTTCACCCTTCCAATTCTCTCCCCCATCCTGCTGCGGGGGCAGTAAGCCAACGACCGAGCGGGGCTGAGCTGCCGGCCGGGGTCAGCCCACCACACACATTCTCTTTGGAAGATCTACACGTAAATACGTTACTGTTTTCAGACCTGTTTTCAGTTGTGCTTAATATTGAATCAACAGAACAAATAAAAACGAAATCGCTCCTCCCTAGCTCCTCTGCTTCAGCTATGTCTTTGAGTAAGAGAAAGCAAAAAAAAAATTGTAAGCAGAACACCTACCCTGGCTCGGGCATCAACCAGGGCCCCGTTTCTCAGGAGGCAGCGAACTACTTCCACCTGCCCAGCACGTGCCGCCATGTGCAACGCAGTTTCTCCACGCTGCAGAAAAGCAAAAGCGTTTCAGTGTCCTAAACCTCCACGAAGACACAGAGCTCCGACGGTGTAAATTCCACCCGCGTCAACTCGTGCAGAGACCCGCCTTTCCGCCAGCTGAGACTCTGGCTTCAGACCCAGTAACAGGCAGTTCACAAGGGTGTGTGCACACATGTCGCTGGGCCTGGGTAGGCTTTGGTTTGCAAACTCGGTGATCCCAGACAAACGTAATCTCGCTACAGCGGGTTAGAGTGAAAATCCTGGCTTACAGAAAATTCTGCCGTATAGACTCCCCTGGTCACATATGTTCCTCAGCTTTCTATGTAACAGTGCATCAGCTTGTGTGCCGCACAGGAGATAAAAGTATATTGAGCCTGTCTCTCTCAAGGGATTGCGAAGCACATGAGCCTCAAGATGGAAGGGGATATTTTTCCAGATGGTCTCTTCCTGCACACTGTGCGGAGCTGGCAGCATTGAAAGGCCTTGCTATGGCTGTGCACAACTGAGCCAGCATACGAAATGTGTAAAATCTGTGCTCAGCAGCGTGACTCTGTCTGCAGGCTGTGGAATGAATCTTGTTTCAAGCGTTTTGTAGCCCACAGAATTTGAAGGAGAATATGAAATTTTGGAAAGCTGACTGGAGTGATGTGGAATTTCAGATCAGGATATTGAAGTACGGATGATACATTCAAAGCATTTACTTTTTGCATAGGTTTGCAAAGGAACACTGAAAGTGAGTATTCCTTGACGATGGCGTTTCCAGCTTAATTTTGCACTGTCCAACATTCTTTGAGTGCACTGTCCTAAAGCGGACTAAAACAGTCCCTGGGCAGCTCATCGGTATCTGGTACATTAGGTATCGGGACAGTTCCGCAACCAGGAGCTCTGTATTTATCTGTTATGGTATGACAACACAGCAGGACTGATCCCTTCTTTGTGTTAACTGTTCCTTCTCCTTACGCTAGAGCTGGAGTATGTTCTGTTGTAAGGCTTCTACCCCCACAACCATCAAGTTAAACTCCAATTGCCAAAATGAACACTCTGGTCAAGATCTTTTGCATCAGAATCGGGTCTTCTTGTCCTTCATCTAGATGCAGGAAAAGAAGCAGCCTGAGCTTGCCTACTATTATGAACGTCTAATTAAAGCAAACCCTCTTCAGCAGGAGTTGATTTATCTTGTCTTTTTAAAATTAACATTGTATTACCAGCTGTGATTAGCAAGTAGGCAACAAACAAAATCCTACAGCCCTAGCTACAAATGTGAATAGATAATTTCATCTATATAAACATTATTACCTGAAGAATGAGCTGTTTAAAATGTGAATAAGGTTTACATTTCACACACTCTAAAGATCAAATTTCTATACTCTTTTGTACTCCAATTAGCAAAGCAATTTAGCTGTTGGAAACAGTTAGTAATTCAACAGAGAACTTCAGCTTACCAAGTAAAAGCCAAGACACCTGTGTAGCATAAATTGTGAAGTGTTAAACTTTGCACACAAATGTCCGGTAACACAATACTTTTAATTGCTTCCACAAGAATTTCTTGTTGGCTTTCGTATCATCAATAAAGTTTTTATACAAAGATTGCTTCTATAAAAAAGTATGAAAGCAGTAAGAGACTCTGTCAAGAAAAGTCTGTTCTAACGATTCAAGCAAACAACTCGGTGTGCTCAACATTTTTACTAGGGTCCATATAAGGTTTTTCTAACTGAGAAAACCCGATGAGTCCAGTGTACCTGGATTACTAAATTTTTGTTGTTGTTTTGTTGCTGGGAACACTTATCTATAACATTATTTACTGGTAAAAAAGCTGCTTTCGAAGTGCAGGTGGTCATAAGCTGAATATTTGTTTAAACTGACAAATTTGAACAGTAAGATACCTTATGCGATATGGCTCAGAAAACTATCGTGTTCTTTTTATTGTTATTCTTCTTGGTAACTAGGCCATTGGTATACAAACACTGATTTCTATGGTAAGTCAGGTTCTGCGTTTTGTGTTACCTCCCAAAGGTCACATTTTCTACATTTAAGCATGTTCTTTCGAAAGGCACCCGTTCCTGGAATTTCCCGTCTAAGAGGAACATCTTGAGTTTAACATTTTTCCTTTTTGTTTAATTGTTAGGTTTTAAGCATTTTATACCCTTCCACCGATACAAATGACACAATTTCACGGCAGCCAGTGAAGCTATGCAAGCAGAAATTAGAGCCACTTGGACTTAAATTTCATCCTTCGGAACGGAAACACAGTCTTCCCCGTGACTTGGCTTATAATCAGTTTTGGATGTATTTGGTGAGCTTCGTCTGTTTCTAAGGGAAACCTTACCTACTTGAGCATTGCTGAAGAATATGTGAAACCACAGATGGCTTATAATGCATATACAATCACCATTTTCCCCTCTTCACTAAAGGTGCTAGGACAATTTGTCCTAAAATGCAATAAAGTCATAAAGTATCGTTAAAATGTGACCTTTGGTTGAGCTACATGGTAGGCCAGACCCTTCTCGGAGGAGGTATTGCACAGATGATTCTAGTCAAAGCCATACTCACAATGTTAGTGACATCGGGAGAGGCTCCGTTCTGCAGCAGAAGGAGGACTATGTTCAAGTGGCCCATAAATGCAGCCACGTGTATTGGTGTGAGGCCCGACTGCGAAACAAAGCAAGAGCAGTTTTACTCCTCTGCACGGGCGTAGGGAAGGGGCTTCTTCATTTAAATGAAACATAAGTGAAAGTGAGGCATGACAGGAGAGAGAAAAAAGGAAGCAAAAAGGGAGAGAGAGAAGGAATGTTTCTTCACGACATGAAACATTTTTCTACCTCTGTTATAGCCTGGATTGAAGCCCCATATTTCACCAGGAGTTCCATGACTTTGATGCGATTTTTCTTGCAGGCAATGTGCAGTGGAGTAAAACCATTCTGTGCAAAAGACAGTCATGTTAGTTAAAAACATGCAGCTACACCTTCCACACAGCTCCATGCTGGCACGCTGGGAGCACAAGTGTTAGAGTACCAGAAGCAACTCTTCTTTAAGCACAACAGGTTATGAATTACGGACATCTCCCAGCAGTCTGAGGCAGAACAAAGCAGCGCCGCTGCTTTCTTCTCAGGCAATGGCGAGAAACCAAACTTCCACCTCCAAAACCCAAATACAGACATGCCCGTTCTGACTTCCACGTGTATGCGTGCGCGCATGTCTGCATGTGGTTCCGAAGGTTGCACACATGTATATGTAAGGATGACTTAAAGTGGTTCCCAAGATTGCCTAACACAAGGAAAATATAAGAAATGATAGCGATCACTTTGAAATCAGTTAGTGTTTTTGAAATGTATAAAGCATATTCTGTACCTCTCTAGGAAAAGAACAGAGTTCTTCTTCCAGATTCCACCTTGTTTTGTCTTTTTAGAATATCTTGTAATCTAAGCATCTATGTCTATTTATTTTTATATTTATGCATCAATCTGCAGTATGCTGTATTCGTGTCTGTGTGCGCATTCTGTGAGGTGTCTTAAGTAAATAATCACTACTTCAGCCGTGGTTTCGCGATACGACGTGTTCACTCTTGAAGTATTTGCACACACACACACACACCCCTTCCTTTATTCCTGCCCTGCTGAGTCATAAAGCATTGTAAGCAAGGTATCGGTCCTCATCTGGATTAAAATTAAATGGGGCAGGGACAGGAATGAAAGGCGGGTGGGGAAGGGAACGTCTTAAATGGAGATTGCCACCTAGTATTTTGTATTGTGAGACAAGAGTTTTAGTGTGGTGCTTACCATCAGCACGTATTCTTTTCTCGGGAAATGCTTATTCAGTAAGATTGGGGCCCAAATCAAAGCATGTCTTCATACTCTATACTGTAATACATGCTTCAACTTCAAGCTTTTTTTACGTACTATTATAGTTAATGCAGGCTAAGTGTGTGCCTAAAGCTAAGCAAACACATTATTCACTGTAGGTGAACATTTTAGTGCAAAGCACAGGTAACATTTTTAGATAATGTTGAAAAATTGCTCTATTTTCTAATGGAAAGGATCAGTATTGCTAAACAATCAACTAGCAGTAAACAGAACTTATCAGTGAAATCTTAGCTCATGGAAAGAGGCATGTGACAGATTATTCTACAGTCAGCTTCTGTTAAGGGAAATGTTAATTACTAGTTGATCTGAAGGTGCTTTAAAGCATATACAAATTGAAAAAGCTAAGAACCCATAGAGTGCTTGTATCCCCAAATCGTTTTGCAAACATTAACAATTGCTGTTTTTAAATCTCGCTGAAAATGAGTTATTTCTAAAACGTATTCCATCACAGGACTCTGCTGAATATTATTACTACTATTAGCCCTTTCCAATTTCTAAAGAAGGACTCAAAACCATTAGAGATTTTACCTCCCGCTCAACATCGCTCAATATATTTCACAGGGAGTTTTACTGTTTCAGAAGTTTCCATATTTTCACTTAATTTTACTGCCTGAGTTGATTTAATTTTGCTGCTTCTATTTAAGCGAGGAACAGTTTGATGGGGGAGAGGAGAAGGCAGAAAAAACGTGCCACTAACAGAAATTACGAGCATCATTTAATGTTTTAAATACTATAAACAAGCCAGAGGCGACAAGTCCCTGATGGGAGAGGAAACAAGAGAGGGGGAAAAAAAACCAGTCTGGAGGGGAGAGAGCAGAGGCACAGAGGCCTGAGGGTGTTCTCCTTTCATTTCAGATGCTTCTCTGGGAGGGAGGGAGGGGAGGAACAGAAGGTGTATTTCTGGTCATGGAAGGAAAGAAAGAAGATGTGGGGGCTAGCATATAATGTGTATGTGTGGGTAGCTGAGGAAAGTACAGCTACAGCAAAGTACAATCAGAAGACTGGCGAGAAAAACAAGAAAGGATAAAAACAGCATCAAAAAAGATCAACCAAGTGAACATGATACCGGGAAAGACAAAACAAGGAAAGCGTAAGAAGGGGAAGCAAGAGGGGTTACGGGATTTGCGGGTATAGAGAGGCCAAGAAAAATGAGAGGGCAGAAGAAAACTGCGTCAATAAAAAGTCAGTTCCAAGGAAGTAAGGGATAGGGGGAGCCTTCACGGAGAAACTCGGGGTCATATTAAAGGCAAGAAGCTGGGGAAGACATCAGAGTGGCCTGCGGTGGAAGTTCTCTGGAGGCACTGAATGCAGCAGGCAATGGCAGACTTCTGGCCATGCAGAAGCATCTCAAGTGTTCACGGTCTCTTTCTTTCCCCCGCTGAGTGTAATGTGTTGGTATTTTACCTTCCATCCAGCTAACAGTTCATGGGGACGCTTCCTATTAGAGAAAATTGGAATCTCGTCTGGGTTTGGATAGATGAAAGACTCTTGAAAGCTTTATATGTTCCCGAGGCCAAATGTGATGTTTTTCTCTCAGTTAGGGGATAATGGGCTGACCAGCGAGTGAAAGGAATCATACCTGTTTTCCTGTAAGCATCAGAAGAACTGTTTTTTGAAAAGGAAGAGGAGTGGCACCTAATAGAGGGGAACGTCATAATTTGATAAATGCAGAAATATTAGCTTTTTAATATATTTTCTCCATGCCAATTAACTTACTGATTCAGTTGAAAGCTTAGAAATTGTGTATCGTATCACATCGTATGGAAAACTGAACTATTAATTCAGTAAAATACCAGTGCATACGTTAGCATCAGCTAGAAATGGCTCTGATTTTGGGAACTCTGCAGAGCTTCCAGACCTGATACTACAGCCACTTGCCACGGGACGTGGCCCACGACTAGGCCTACTGATAGGAGATACAATACCGGTAACCCGCAGGCGTGACAACCCCTGTCGTTACTGCAACTGTTTAAGGTTGTTGGAGTTTGTTGACATTTTCACTTGGCTTTAGTGGTAAGAGCTACTCATCTGCCCTGGATAGCTTTGTTACACGACACGGGTGGGACAGGTTTACCAGGGCGCGAGCATTGGGATTTGCTCTCTTGTCCAGAAGGAGTTTGGTGACACGATAGTGGCCGCAGTGCGCAGCCACGTGGAGGGCGGTCAGGTAATCCAGCGTGACATCATCCACGGGGGCTTTGTGCTGCAGTAGGTGTTTGACGCATTCCACGTGGTCCCCCTGGGCCGCCATGTGAAGTGGAGAGAGGCCATTCTGTGGCAAAAGGAAACAGAACAGTTACTCCCAGTAACCCTCACTTAGATCGTGGCACGTATTAGAAGGATGCCGTCATGAGTTTGCGGAGTACCCCCGTCACTGAAAGAGAGCCGCATCTGAGCTACGGACCGGAAGAAAAAACGAAAAAAGCTATAGCCACCCCTCCCCTTCCAGCAAATATAGGCAAATTTAGAGGAACATCTTATAATTAACTAAAATCAGAATTTATTAAAGCAAAAGAATCTAAGGGTTTTGCCTCATGATTTAATAAAACATATCTTGACCTTAAAAGACAGTTCCGGGGATACGCACTAAGACATAGGTTGTATGTTAGTTAGAGGAAAAGCACCTACTTACCCATCAGCGTATTTATTAAGGAACCTATCTTTTTTTCTTCAAGTGTTTAATGAAAAAACAAATTATATTGGCAAACCTGACCCCCGAGCTTCTGGGAAATGACACTTTCAACCACCACCGTGGTTGGACCTTTTGTTCAAACCATAATACTTGAAGGGCAGTGGAAGCAGGAGTTTTAGAGCCCTGTCTGGCTTTAATAGATCTTTTTGTAAATACTGAAGTCCATGGAAGGTAGACAATTAAGAGCAGAGAGAGAATTGTTGCTATTAACAGGTATAACAAGTTGTTTTCAGAAGAAAATAGTTTTAATATTTACGTATTTGTCTGTCTCCAGTTTGGAACCACCTGCTTCGGTTGGAAGTTAGAAGAGGAAGTTGCTCTTTAATCTAATTTCATTTTACATGCAATAAGGTACTGAAAAAGCACTGCGTGTTTAAAGATAGACTATAACATATAGACTTGAACAGGTAACTGACTTGGTGTGATCAAACTGACTGTTTATTTGTCACCTGGAAGGAGGGAATTATTCGCTGGACAGTTCTGCTCTGCTCAATCCTCAGCACAGTGGGGAGGTCCAGATGCTGCCACAGCAACGCCGATATTTTGTCCTGACTGGCAACATCTGCCTTGGAACGGCAACATCTGGGAATCCTGCCTGAAGTGTGCACAGTGTATGTGGCAGGGTCTGTTCTTCTGAGCCTTTCTACCTCTTAGTGAAGTGAGGGTGCTGACACACGAGGTTCACCCAACCACCTTCTCCCACCAAAAGGAATCGGGGAAACTATAAGGAATCTTTCCCCCCCCAATTCCCATCTCCCTGTGGATCCCTCCTGCATAAACAGATGACCTGGACTACTTGGTGCTATCAAGGATGCACAGCTTGAGCACATCCTTATTTGATGTAGTTGATATGCTTGCAACCCAGCGATAAAACCTCCTGAAGACTATCAAGAGAAAATCTTGAGTCTCCAACAAGGATAACTATGGGTCAGAATACACTAATTGCCCTCGTTTTGAGCCATGTTTGCGGGAGCGGGGCCCAGTAAACAGTGAAATGGTCTGAAACTGGTATTTAAATTGTTCGTCCCTCCTGATCTTCCAGGGGACCTTAAGCATATCATTGCAATACTCTATCCCACTGTTTTCCGACTAATCATACCAGCTACCTTTGTCAGGCACTCTGAAATTTACTGATGTGAAGTGCTGCTCAGAGGGGTTTGCTACTGTACTACAAGTATCTTTCTCAGTAGTTTGACCAACGGGACAGCATTTGTTCGAAATGCATTAATCTTCGATGGGCGCTTTTCAGAAATCAGTAAGAACACACTGAAATCATTTTCCACGTCTGAAATAGTCCGTGAAAACAATTCGGAGAAACTGCAAGTCACAGGTCCTAGTTAGCTTATACGAGGGATCGGAAAATATATACCAGGAATCGTCTCTCAGGAGTGACTGACCCAGCTTTCCCGTCTCTGTGTCCTACCGTCTTAGGAAGCAACAAAAGTGAAGTGCTTGCAGTAGCACTGCCTATCATGTGTTCAGTCTGGTATTACAGAGAGAGGCACAGAAGTGTATACCGTTTCATATATTTGGAAAGGATAGTCCCTAATTATGTAAGAAAACCTTATTTTGGATCATTCTACCTATTAATACATTTCCTTTGGGAGAACAGAAATGTTCCTGTCTTCTTCCTTGTCCTTTCAGTGACATTGAAAATTCTGTGGAAAGTTACATAGAGCTGTTAACAGATTCTAGTAAGACACACACCTTGGTCCGTGCAAGCAGTGGGGCACCTCGTTCCAGGAGCAGCTCCACAACTTGGTCATGTCCACTTCTTGCAGCACAGTGGAGCGGGGTGAGTCCATCCTTAAAGTCAAAGGAGGGAAAACAAATGAGCACGTCCCCACTGTCCGTCCTGGCACTCTGAGGAACACCCTTCCAGGAATGCAGCCCCACAAGCGTGTGAAAAAGCTCCTTTTTTTTTTGACTCCTAACTGAAGGTGGCTCCACAACATGAAGCTTCATCCCTGTTCTTCCTTGCACCAGTAAAGGACACCCTAAGGTTACCGTTTCAGAGAGGAAGCCCACTGCGTGTTGAAATCTCTTATCAAAGAGGATAATGTGAGCATGCATTGCCTCCTCCCCTCCTTCTTCTCTGCACGGCTTTGAGATTGTATTGCCTCTCCCTGGATAATGTGTGCTGGGCCAAGGATGCTCCATTAATCAGCTCTTGTTCTTTGGATTGCTTTTGACGTGGGAATGAAACAAGAAATGTTCATACTAGAAAATTTACTCTAGAATTTATTTGTTTTTTTTTTAAACAGGCAGCTGGAGAAAGAAGATTTTAAAACAGAGAAAAAGAGAAAGAAAGAAACAAACAGAACAAAGCCTTTCATTTCTGAGAGCGAGCAGTGAACAAAGAGCTACCAATTCTTTGCTAAAATTGCTGAGAGACCACCAACTCCGCAATATTTTTTCCGTTGCAGAACACCACCCTATGCCAAAAGACTTGCTCAGGCTCCTTAGTAATGATGACAGCAGTGGTAGCAAAAGACGTGTCAATGAAACATTTAGACAGGAGAATGCATTCTAGGTAATTCTACTACCGTTTGGACTTTATGCAGAAAAAAAAAGGAGATACGAGGCAAGAAAAATGGTTGCAAAAGAATTTTAGTGCTGAATGACAGAAAATAGAAAATGCGTAAGATACAGAAACCCAAGTTTTCATCTCATTAGACCTCGATATTGCTCAAGCATGCGCTCGGCGAAGTCATCAATACTCATTCAACAGAGATAGGTTTATAAAGGCGAAACGGTAATAGTTTTTAATCACAAGAAAAGCCTTCTCCCTTTGAGACACACTGCTCACCTTAGATGAGGTAGATGCTATTATTCTAGGATGCTTTCTCAAGAATCCAGTAACAGCATGATTAAAAGATGAATATACTGGTCTGAGATAGATTTATTACTTAGAGGTTAAAAAAGTCGCAAAAATGCAAAACCACGGCCTTAAGTATGAGTTAGTGGCCCTGCTTCATAGGCAGATACACTGTTTGCCCTGCTGGAATTTGGAGGAAGCCTACGTCGCTATATTTTTACTTCTACTACTAACATTTTAAAATTAAAAGCAGCTCTAGACTGCACAGTGCCGTTGCAATCGCGACATCATTTTGGCTGTGCAAACATAGCCCTGTAATACTCGACAAAAGGTAGTTCCAAGAAGTAGATCCTCCCCTATCCTCAGTTTCGAAAGCACAGAGCACCTTTCTCAGTCAGCAGTGCAACGCAGCTCCACTGCGGTGAGGAACTGAAGTCTGCAGGGAGGACTTTTTCTCCCTTACTTATCTACTGTTTCCAGAGATCTTTCAGAAACACGTGAAGGGGTTAGGTGTGCCTTGACGCTCACGATCTCAGAGGCATCACTAAATCCCATGGAAGCTTTGCAGTGAAATTCAACAGATGCAAGATCAAACCCGCAAACAGAATTCGAGGCTGTTCAGCACCTGGCAGATTGGGTCAATGTAAAGGAATTGGGTTTAACTAGCTTATCTGGGTTTTTTTTCTGCGCTGAAACTTCAGAGTCCCCTAAATCAAGTCTTTATATGCACAACTGAGGCATATTTTCATCTCGCTGCCAGAGGGATTCATACACATAATTCCCATTAGCGTTACTAAGGTGAGAATATATCCTAAACGTAGTTCTAGGAAAGGTATTTATTTGGTAGTTCTTTCCAGTTTCTGGCCTTTTGTGCTCTACGTTTTTAATCAATGTGGGAGGTTCACTTTCCCTATCTGCATAGTGACTTTGATGTTATTCTATTCAATAGAACAGCAAAAGAAAGGTAGAATTGTGTGAACCCTTGAAAAAAACAGGACAAATCTCCAGAGGGAGAAAAAAGAAGAAAAATACAAGCTAAGCAACCCATCAACTCCACAAGAAAGTCTACCTAAAACAAAAATAAGAACTAAATCATTAAAAAGCACGATTTCTCCTCTGCTCTTATCTATAATTCCCTCTAAAAGTAGAGATAAAAATTTGCTGCGTATCCTATTCTATCCTGCCACAGCTTTGATAAGTGCCTCATCATTTACTATCTGTGCACTTTCCAGTAAGTGAATGAAGCAATATGCTTTGCAGCCTTCCCATATAACCCTCTTCTCTTCCCTCTTTCTGCCCTGGGGAAAAAAGCATGTATATTTTAAAATGATTGTATTTTTAATACTTTAGATTCTATTTTTGCTCACGTTTTCTTCAAAGATGAGGGAAACTGCAAAGGGAGAGCTGTTGTAGTAGAAGAATTAGTACACAATACAATGAGGACAAACTGACATTAGCCAACATCAAGAGACACACTGGTGTACCAAATTAGTCCTCTGTTGCACCATTGTCTATTTGCAGTGAACCTCAGTGCTCTGAAATCCATTGCAGGGGTTTGCCTCCGTACTTTTTCAATCATTCCACTGCTAATTGGTACACCACGTGAATTGAAGACGACATGCTGGCCAAAATATCCATTTGACAGGACATACAACACTGGGTCGAAGAGACACAGACTTTGGAGCACAGATAATGGATATCCCATAAACACAAAGGCCGCCATGCCGGGAGACAAGAAAGCCAGCAATTTTCTATTTTAAGAAGTCCAGTATTTATCTCCTCATCCCAAACAGTACATAATGGAGAGTCAAATGTTTTCATCTTCCAAGTGACATCCTGCAGCTGGTGTTCTGTTGTTCCCGTATGTGGCACGCTCCTAGCTCACGCTTTGCAATGTAACCAACAGCTGGGTCACTGTCAGAAATGACACTACAATCCTCTCTGTACCTATGGAAGCCATGCAATTCCATCACTCCTAATTTCCTCTTAAATGGCTCTCAAAATAGAACGTAAACTTTCGCCTTTCTTTCTTGAAAATCCATCGCTGGTCATTTTTTAACCTGCAAAATTAATTCTGAATTCTCTGCATGACTCCTAACTGCAGGGCTCAGGAAGATAAATTATTGGGTCATTTCACAGTGATTAAAATGCTTTACTTCAGCTTACCAGAGAGACCGAGAGAAAAAGAAGCCGTGCTTACGAGAGATTCTTAACGGGAAATGATACGGGCAGCATCTTAACAGAAGGACAGTTGCGCACATTCAGTGCTCATTCGAACAAAGACTGACGATGGCACATGAGCATCAAAGGCCAAATTATCAAAGAATTCTTCTAAACTTCAGCTGCATATTCTCAGTTTCATAAGGGTGAAATAAAATTTTAGTATTCTGTATATTAGACGTGCAAAATTGTCTAAATTTTCTCGGCAAATAAAGGCCTTTTCACTTGTTCATTTGCCATTACTGCTAAACCTCATCCCTTTAAAAATGAACAAGGCAAGTCTCCCTCTCGCTCTAAGCTCTCGGAGTCCTGGCATAATTAAACACGCTCTAAAGTATTCCTCCGGGTCTGCCATTCAAAGAACAAATTTTAAAAATACAGCAAAAAATATACCATGCGTTTGCTTGAGTAATAAGGTATTAACTTAAATAATTCTAAATAACAGTCACTATCTATATAGCTTGCTTAGCTAATCTGTACAACGTCCCTTCCCGCTCCCTTGTAAACATTATATGAATCCACTACATTTTTTATAGCAAATATCTGCATTGTGATTAGATGTTTTTGATCTGACATTGCTTTAGGAATGGCAAAAACCGCCACGGAATTATTAGCGCTCTGTGCACGCGTGAAGACTAGGAGAAAACGTCACAGCAGCATCACTGCAGGAAGAAGGCACTGTAAACATAGCACAGGGCCAAGACAAGGTTAGGATCCTGCTGCAATGGCTTCAAGGTAGGAAACCCACTACCAGGTGGAAATAGCAGAGCGCCGTGCCTCTTTCGTCAGGATGCACATATACAAAAGGAGACATTATTACAAATAAATCTCAGTAGGTTCCCAGAACGAGTGTTAAGGGGTGTCTGAAGCACACTGACCACAAAAAACCCAACGCAAACCAAACCAAACCAAACAAAAAAAATCAAAGTTCCACCCCCCCCAGCTTCCTTCCTTTTCTTTTCCCATTGGTATCATCCATCTCTGTGACTGACCTTCCACTTCTTTCACCTCCAGCTGAGCCTCCTTTCTTTCCTGTGGCCCTTCTCCAACCCAAATGGCATACCAGACTTTCTCCCCACCATTATCACGTCTACTCCCCTCCTCTGCTCCAGCTGCCACGCTCCAGGCACACAACATGTTTACTTTCCCACACGGTAAGCTTTCCATTCCAAGACTAGATGGCTCTGTTTCATTCCAGGGATTTTTTTCAACTGTAAATACTCTGGACAAGAGCCTGCAAGAGGAGTCTAAAGAAAAGTCCCAGAGCAAGAAAAAATTAATTTCGATGTTGGCAAGATTCAATAGGAAGAACACAAGATGTGTGACAACTTCAGCACCTGAGACAGGTGAACGTGTTCCTCCCCCCCCCTCTAAGGGTGTTTGCACAGTCCCACAAAAATAGAAATACCAGTCAGGTGACAAAGGCCTGTGAATAACACTCTATTTTAAAAGTAAAAAAGCATACAAAAACTAAAAAAGCCTCACATTCTTGTTCTTTTTTTTCCTATACAATTTATACAGAGATGATAAACATAGAGATATTGCAAAAACTGCATTCATAAAGAATACTCCTAAACCCCTTTAATAGTCAGTAACATTTCAATAGCCCAGATATCCTTACTGTTACTATTCCATTATATCAGAATACTTTTTTTTTTTAATAGAAATCTATATATTTTGGGCGTGCTGAAATTGCTCTGCTTTTAAATGCTTAAAATAATTCTCCCTGTAATAATCCTTACTACGTTTCGGGAAGGCTGCAAATGCTTTCCTTCTCTCAAAGTGAGAACTGATAATTGCCACGTTACTCTTGACCACATGACATCGATTTAATCCTAAATTGAACTTTCCGCCACCTTTTAGAGAACAAGTTTCCGCACGCTGATTGCTAGCCACAGTCTGCACAATTGCTTCTGAAACCCAGCTCCACTGGTCTACCATCGGAAGTTGTACAGGCCAGAAGTTTAGCTAAATTTTAAAATTTTAAACAAACATACGTCCTCGAAGTTCTTATTCAGGTAAACTTGTAGAGAATATAGGTTTGACTAAGATTTTAAATATGAAATGTTTTAGCGTAAGAAATTTTACCCGTTAATTACTTAGCAAACGGAACTCCAGATGAGGCCCATATGTAAACAGAAGTAGCACAAACGTAGATATAACAGACAGTACTAACCAAAGTATCCTATTAATATCATTGGGAATGGAGTTTACATTTTTGCTTTAGATACAATCTAAAAGAGAAGTGAAATTCCACGTTTTAAAAACTTACTTAGTAGTTCGTTGAGAAAAATCATTAAAACTTGCCAAAAAAATTTAAGTAAAATATTATTGTAAAATACCTAAGTGCAGCAAGCAGATTTACTAGCAATTCTACATCTTTATACTCTAGTGAGAAACTCCATAAAATTTCAGCAAGTACATTATGAAATGTATAGAAAATAAAAACATGTAATTCCTGCAGGAAGCGGGGCTTTCCTCTGACATGCAACATTAACTATGGAACAGTAGGACACATGCATAATTTACTCCCTTTGAAGAACGTACATTTTAATTTTTTTCTTTTTAGACAATACAGGGGCTCCTAATGGATCATTCCAATGGAACATTTTCAAACATAAAAAGATTTCACAGATGAACTCTGCAAAATTAAAGTACTGAGGCTCATCTGAAATCTGTTAAAATAAGTTTTTGCTCCTTAATTTATGCATCATCAGATGTCATGTAATAAAGCAAGTTAAAAATAAACTGAATGAAAGCCATGAGTCCTTTTTTAACCCAAGAGCTTATTTGGATGCGGTATGGAGACCAAGAAGAAAAGCCCAAGATATCGGGCAGTGAAATATCCTAGTACATTTAATTCCACTGTTTTTCAGTGAATCTGACCTGCTGGAAGAACGCAGGTGTTCCTCAGAAGAAACGAAAAGGCGAGCATGGCAAGGCAAGCACGTTAGTACCGGGGTGGAGGAGGCAGAAGTCTGTCCTTTAAAGTACCCAACACACGTATGCACGGCATGCAACGCACAACCTACCTCTTCAACACCCTACGTACTCACGGCCACCGCAAAGCACACAAGGCATGCGGACAAAGCAAAGGGAAAAGAAAAAGACACCGAGATGCTATAAACAGCTGGCACGAAGACAAGACCACGCCACAGAGAGACTGACAGCAAAACCAAAGCTCTGGAATCTTCCCCACTGTGAAGTACAGGCAGCCGACCGCCACCGTGTGCCTTTGAGCAGGGAGAAGGCAGAAGATGAGAGCAAAAGGAAGCTGCTGAGCCTGTGCAAACTGGGATACGTGTGCTTTAGGACACCTTTACGGGTTTTCACCGATATCCTTGTGCTGACAGCTTCTGAGCTAATGTAGCAGCTGACAAAGGGCAGGAAGCCAAGACGATGAGAAGAGTCTAAAATTAGCACCTTCCACCTACGTTGGGCAAAGTCCTGTTCTTTCAGTTTCATTCACAACTGCACATCAATCTTTGCGGGTGAGCGGGGAAGGGAACACACCTTGACCTCTTAAAATCCAAGACGTCCTTTACGATCATCTGGGCCAACTTGTCTAAAACGAGTATCTAAATACTGTACAGGAAATAGCTGAATTCAATACTGTCATTCCACAGGCCAAACGGACCATTTCTGTGTGACTGCTGCGCTTATGAGTATGTGGAATATCCTGACTGCAGCGTATTATTACCATTTCATGCCTCTTTACCGTGAGATTTTAGGCACTTGTTGTGGAAAATTTGACTGGGGATGATTTACTGCACACCTTTATGAGAGGCAGCATTTTCCACCATCAGTACTTTAAAAAAAAAAAAAGGAGAGCAAGAAAGACATCATTTCATAAATAATCAGAAATCAAAATCATAATCACGTACAGAGTTACACGATAATCACGATTGTCTTCCTAGCTTACGAAGCAACAAATGGTTGATGTAATTAATATCAAAGTAACTGCAGAGGTTGAATCAACCACAAGGGCAGTTGGCTGCAATATCCTCTACCTTCCTCTACCTGCCTACCTTACTAAACACAAACTCTTGCGTCCAGCTCTCAACTCTGTGTTCTAAAACGTCCTCTGTTACTTGGAGATATAATTTTGCAGATCAGCGCTCAAGAACCAGCAGCTTTCAAGAATGAGTCCTGTGCAGTTCAGCTCGCATAAACGACCACGTTTTCCTAGGTGACTCCAAAATCCCATTTGAAAGAATTAACCCTGCCCACGTGAATTGATGGGGTTTTCTTTTGTCCTGAATGACTGCAAAATCACCCACAAATAAAGAGCACAGTATTGATGCGGCATTTCAGCAGGACAACTGGGAAGAGGAAGCCAGTGAGAGTCACCTCATTCTCTGAGGTTAGTCTGGGGAAGAGGCGAGCGGCTGCTGGCACAGAGTAGGTTACTTGGTCCCAGCAATGACTCTTCACTAAAAAGCGACCGCCAGCCCACTTACAGCAGTTTTCGTGAGGCGTACCGTGACTGGCACCGACACTTAGGAGTCAGGGGACTGAAAGGCTTCGCTGAGTCCAGACCCTCCACTTCCCATTGCTGTGCAGCACGCATGTTCTTGTGTCACGTGAAGCTGGACCAACTAACAGGCTTATTTCCTCAAAAAGATCAGTTTCATCAGCTTTTTCTCCTATGATGTAGGTAGATTATACAGGAGACTAAAGGACATAGTATTTCTGCCTCCTACTATCACCAATACCTGCCATTCTTTAGTCTGATACCATAGAAAACAGTCTACATAAAACAAATAATCTGAAAACTAAAGGTAGGATTCTGAATTAAAAAAAAATTCTTTATAAATTATTCTTGGAGTCACAATTTCAATCTGGTCCAAGTTTCAAAAAGAGTACCCTTGTGAGGAGGCAACGTTTAACATTTTTGGAGCTGTGTCCAGCTGAACTTTTTTTTTTTTTTTTTTTGAGTAATTTATAACAGCCGCATCTAATGTCTCACTTTAGGAACAGAGAACAAGACACGATTACTGAAGCTGAATTCCTAGCTACGAATCTCGGTGTTCCCAGTCTCCGGCTTAAAAAAAAATAACAAAACCGAAAACAAGCAAGCAAAAAATCCCAATCCATTCCCAAGAAGGGACAACATCATATTCGGGGAATAGAAAGACTCACCCTGGTTTTGGCATCGATCTGCCCTCCGCGATCCAACAAGAGCTTCACCATGTTTGTGTTTCCCCTTTTGGAAGCCACATGCAGTGGGGTGATTCCATTCTACACCATGAAAAGAACAAACAATGAGCATGATGGATTTGAAGGTGTAAAATGGTGTTCGGATCACAAAAAAAATGAGACCATCACATTGTAGAGAATAAACAGAAATGTACTTGAGCATCAGAGCTAGGCACACACCGTATAAGCTAGAGTTAGTAATTCCTTTCTAAGCAAGAATCTTTATTCACTGTTCGGGGTTTTTTAATAAACGAAGAAGCGCATCTGCCAAAGCAGCAAACGTCACAGTCCCAGAGCCGGACAAATAAACAAACACGTATCATCAGAGTCCCAGTGAGTCAATATTCACAAAACACTGATGCATTTAAATCACTGCAACGTACACAGAGTACACAAATGCGCGACTCCTACACAAAGGAACCTTCTTAGTGTAACGCCAATAGCGTAAAGGAGTAGGTCCTGTTTAGGCTGAAACGCTTTGGGTGAGGGAAGAGGTAATATTAGCGGCTACTCCAGACTGGCAACAGGAGGAAGTCAGTCTGAAAGGCAGAACCCTAAAGTAATTCAAAGCGTGTCCGGCAAAATTAAGCCGAAAACTTGTGATCCGGTAGCTATGTTGAGGTACAGATTACCAGCGGTTTTCATGGCACCAGATGCCGTGCTTCAAACTACGTAACGTACAACAGCAAAGAGACTATAGTATGTAGCTCTGCAGTTGTTTACCATAAAAGAGTAGTCATGATTAACTAGTACTTTTATTGTCGCATTTATAGAATGGCAATATACCTTACCTTATTTTTTCCAAATACGTTTGTATGTGAAAATACCAAATTAAAGTAGCAGAGTAAATACCGACTACTGAAAAAGCCAATAAATCCTACATGTATTTCTGGAGTATGTCTAACTGACAGGAAAGCTGAAGTGAGGTGACACATTATGAGAATATCAGCTTTCTGGAGCTAGTCGAAGGAGCCTGCTTCCTTCAGCCGGGAATACCGGTCGCTGCTCAACTCCCAAGGACTCTGGTGCCTTGCACGGAGGCAACCTTTAAGAATTACCGCGACAAAAGACATCTTTGAACACAACAGAATTTCAGCATTACTTTGCTCCTCACTTGCTCCTGACTAAGAATTAGACAGACTCCCACTTCCGCAGGCCGTTGCAACTAAGAAGAGAAAGAAATTCCTCCGTACCCTTGCCGTGAAATCGACTGCAGCTCCTCGGTTTAGCAGAAGCGTTGCCACATTGACATTTCCATAGTGCGCGGCTATGTGCAAAGGTGTAAAGCCACTCTACAAAGGGAAACAGCCCTTATTATAGAAATCATTTTATACAAGGTAATCAACTTAACTAGAACTTGATTTTAAAAGCTGCTGGCAAACAAATGCATCGTGTCGATTTTATCCCGATCATCTATAATACAGCACAGTCTTTCAGGCAGAGAGTGCCGTTTTCATATGAGAGGTTATCGGAAGTGCTTTGTTCTTTCACTCTCCAATTCCGTGTTCTGAATCAGTGGCCAATAAGAAGAGCAGCTTTCCTCATAGAAAATATTAATATATTAGCCATTCTTAAAGAAAATAAAGGAAGTTTCCTTCTTACAATTCAGAAGCAACATGGGTCTTTTGGGCTGCATCTGTTTACTGGCTTTGGATGAATGATCACAAAAGTTGTTGGACTCTTATTTTACTGCTTTTAGAATAAATATTGACAGCATGTTTCAATACTTGGGGGGTTGGACTAGATGATCTTTAGAGGTCCCTTCCAACCCAAACTATTCTATGATTCTACGTTTCCTTCTTTTTTTTTTCCTTTTTTTTTTTTTTTGAAAAAGCAGTGGTTATTCAATACGTAACCCACGAATTTGGTGTACATGAGAAATTACTTAGTAGCATAGTACAAGAATCATAATTATTTATATTTATATACAATTTGGATCTCAAAGGATCTGAAGAAACTTCGATACATCAGAAAAATCACAATTTACTTATTGCCTCTTGAACACTAGAAGGTGAAACCTGCTCCAGCTACGAGATGTAGAACTGCTTGACAACAACATAAAAAAGATTAATTCTTTGGAAAGTAGGACACAGAGCAAGCTTTTAGTCTCACAAGTAATTCAGGTAGAAAGGACCTTGCTTTTGAGGTTTCCCTGAAGAGCTTTACACTGATTTGATCAGGCCTTACAGTTAGTTATGGAAAGAGAGAATACTTTTGGCTTCTAGACTACACCGTATTTTCGACTAGGTTTCATTTCTTCCAGTGTACAAATCATCATTTTAGACTACTCATGGAATATTGAAACGTAGGCAGATGTTGCGCTCTGAAATCAACTTTACTCCCAAAAGATAAAGCAGCCGGCCCACTATTTTACCCTAATTCCATTTACTTCCTCGCCAGCCCACAGGTGATCCTGGTGAAAGTACAGTCACACACTCATTAAATTCACGGTCGTCTTGCCGTGATAAACGACCAGGGAAATGTCTGCTGAGGGTATTAGGCGCACAACTACGACACTGCGTTAAGCTGTAGACTGAGTGCATATCGCGTTAACAACTACCTTCTCGCGGACACACGTTTGCCGGGTGACAAACGAGAGGTAAGCCCCTTCACGTTTACCACGGCGAAGGACGTGCCCGTGGGCAGCTGCCAGAGAGAAGCTGTCACCCTTTCCATCCACATCGCCGGCCGCCTCAGGGCAACTTGCCCACGTGCGCGCACACCGGGTGTGACGCGCTTTCACACGGGTGCGTCCGCTCAAAATTCACCCCCCCCCATCTAACAGAGAAACTCCGTTATTTAAAAGCCGGCATTCAAATAATGACCGCATTCTCGGAAATAATTCTTTTTCCTAAACGTGACAATAATCTTCAGGGGAGAAACCACAGCTCTAGCCAATCAGACCCACGATTTTTAGTGGAAGTGCTTGGAGAGTTGGTATTTCCAGGATCTGTATGAGAAATGCAGTATTATCTGCTGCAGGTAAATTCTGATTATGTGCTACCCCTTAAGGACTTTTCGAAACTTTATTGAAAAGATCGTAATGAGAACAATGGTAAAAATAAGCAGATGCTCTGAACAAGTTTTTACCTTGGAGGATTTGATTATGTTTATTATTGTAAAAGAAGGAAAATTAATTTTACCATTATTCTGGCTGAGCCAGACACCTTAATTTGGTTACGCCAAGTGAGTGCATTTTCATAATTAGTGAAATTGAGCTAGAAAAGCATCTTTATACTCTTAGCTCCATCACTCGCTTCAGACTTCTTTGAACTGATGTGAATTCTCAAAAGGTTACTTCAATAGTGACACAAAAAAAAAGAAATTCTAAGACAAAGGATGAATAAAAATAGGTTTGCTGAGTCACAAATTTCTGTGTATTAAAAAAGAGTCTTATCTTCACTTTTAGTGCTAAATAATAAAGAAATATTGCCACAGAGCAGAGAAAATAATTATAAGTAACAGAAAGAGTAATTAAAAATTTTTGATCTCGGTACCTCAGTCGTCCTATTCACCATCATCTGATGCAGCATGGTTTGGGAAAAAGAGGAACAATATTAAAGACTGGCCGCAAAACGAAGAACTATGTTGCTTTTTGAAATGAGTTATGCCGTTAATTATGGGAAAAGCCATTCAAGCATGCATTAACTTTAAATACAACCTACGTTCCCATGGGCAATAAACCAGTATCCTATTTAACAGGGAAGCAGTGATTCTGCTTCCACTCCAGTGTCTTCTGGTTTACAAATAACGAGAGAAAGCTGGTTACCAAAGAAACGGGAGGTATAACTAAAAAGCAGAAAAATGAGTAGTTTGTAATTACCGTGTAGCTAAACACTGCGAAAGGAGATATATTACTGGTGATACTGGTCAAGCAACTTGTCTGTCCCCAGAAAAACCTTTAACCGTTAAGACGAAGGGAGTAGAAGTTTGTTGCCCATCGGCACTCAGCCGCCTGACTACCCCGTTACCTCCGCGGCGGCATGATGTTACCTTGGACTGCACATCGGCATTATGGTCGTTCTGCAGTAAGAGCGCCGCTGATTTGGTGTCGTCTTTTCTAGCGGCGATGTGCAGAGCCGGTAATCTCACTTTCCCCTTGGTGTCATTTTCCAGGAGGATGGCCACCGCCTGGTTGTGTCCTTGCTGCAGTGCAACAGCTAGGGGAGTGAAACCGTCCTGGTAGAGGAGAAGACAAGATGCGCTCAGTAAGCTGAAGGACGTACAGCTTGGGTGATTTGCACAGCGCTGTTCACACACAGAAATCTGATAAGCACGTTACCAGGTGTTTTCTACCTCTGCACCACCGTCTCCAGTGAAATGACATCGGAGGCACAACATTTTAGCCCAGATATGACTTCAAACACGTCGGAAGCACACTTTTTCCACTTCAAAGCAGTCTTTTTTTAAGTCAAGTACAAGCAAAGGATCATTCTACAGTATCTCTCTTAATTACTTCTCATCTTAAAATGGGCCACAAAGCATATTTTTAGCAATTATTTGGTAAGGATTAGTGAGCGCTGAACAAAGTAGATGTGACACATATAGAGGGAACCCGTTTCTGAGTATCTCGCGTCTCTGCGAAAAGAAAGCATATCTTCAGATGCATTTGCTGCTGTTTCCCATTCTAAGTTACACATGGACTATGACTGAAGAAAACCAGAACACGTTTAGGAATTTATTCTAACTTGAAGCAGGAAAACGTTAGATTATTTGCACTTTTTGGAAAAACAAAGTCAGAAAAATCTCTCTGCTTTTCATTCATAATTTTAGCTTTGTTTTAGAATTATTTTCAAATTGCCTTGCTCCTCCACACACGCCCCGGATTGCCAATGCTTTAAAACGTGTCACGGCATCGCAACTTCTTGCTGTCTCAGCTGAAGTACTGCCTGCTCCCATCTCTTTTATTCTGACTAGATAAAACTGAATCTAGCTCAAGTCTTGCATGCTGCCCAAGCACGTCTGTGCTGTAACCACATGCCAGATCGGAGGGCAGCTGAACCACGAGGAACAGAGCAGCTCTCTAACCGAGTCTGTGACCGGAGGCACGGTGAATAACAACGGAAGAAAAGGGAAGGGAATAAATCAAGGTCTTCTGTAGTCGGTCGTTCCGACTTAGACGAAGAGCTGACTATAGCCAGAAAGCGAGAAAACTGATTTAGATACCTTGTAAAAGGCATAGGAACGAGACGGAATTGATTTGGAATAGGAATACGGAAAGATGATAAAATAATAAAGGACAAGTTAGGAAGGAATGAGAGCTAACACATGCTGAAAGAAACATCTGAAGAATTGCCAAAGCAATTTTTCCCCTTAGTAATCTAATAACATTCACTCCCTTTTGCGTAGAACTGTGGGTAAGTGCATTGTAACAGCGATACTGCTATGGTTTCTTTCTGTAATAGAGATTAAATTCTGTTCAGTGAATTGAAAAAGGGTGAACAGCTGACGAAACAGCTGAACTGTAAAGATAATTCTGAGATTGGGGCTACATTAGGTGTTGAAATGGCTTAATGTATTTGCCTTTTGCCTCTGGGAACATGAGAACAAATCCTGGATTAGAGGCCCTGTGAAACTGAGCTCATCCTTACTCTCATTTTGTATATATACGTATACAAGCGTTAGAGGAAACGAAATATATCCAAAGGCAGTGCAAGTTTCCAAGCTTCAAAGACAAGATCATCCATTTGATTTGCACCACTTTATCTTCCATCCTTCTCTAAAAGGACACAACTCTGTCGGCATTCCCTCTCCTATTGCTTCTGGAAAGCATGGCTGACCGGAGCTCGGAGAAAGCATTTCATTTCCCCACCTCCCCACGTGCGGACAGCCAATCTCTGATGCCAAACAGAAGGTCCTTCTCCATGTGCTTCGGTGGCATCCTCAGTGCAGGCTGCCATCCCACCTTATTTAATGTACCATTTCTTCATTCCCCTCATGAGACTAACTCTGGAATGAAAGCGGACAGTGGCTCAGGCCATCCTTCAGTAACACTCGGATCACCGAAGCCATCACCACAGCAAGACCTGAAACCAAAACTTACCGAGTTAAGCGGTAAGGGGGTAGACAGCCTTTGCTTTCCAAGCTACGAAAACGAGAACTGACCTTTCTGATGGCAGAAGACACACTTGGACTCGGGTTCAGAGCGGGGGGCATTTGATGTGGTTTTTTTCCTCACCCCCCCCTTGCCTTTTTTAAAATAAATCAGGCTATACCGTGAGTTCCAGTGATGCCTGGACGTCTGCATTCAAGCAGAGGCCACGTGAATTATAACCATCTCGGCCTCACAGCTCCTGTAAACTAATGAATGACTTTCCATTGCACCAGATCGTCACAGCTAGTAAAAGTTACCAGGAGAAAGGCTGCAAGCGGGTGACCGCGGGCTGTAGCCGGGCCGGGCTCCTGGGGAAGCCACGGTTCCACTCGGCTCCTTCATGAAGAGTGTGTTTCTGCCACGTTGCCTGGCAATCACACGGGACTGCATATTTCAGAAAGCTGGCATGTAACGTGATCGCCATACATGCAGGCCACGAGAGGATTATTTTAGGAGCTGTCATCAAATGGTACAGTATCCATTGAAAGAAGGGACAGCAGAGCAGCTGTTAACACCAGCAGTTCGGTTTAAAGGGAAGGAGAGCGAGCGTAAATGCACCATCATTTCAAATGCATCCGTTTGTGAAGGCAATCCAGAATGGGTAAGTTTCTGTACAGACTAGGGAAAAGTAATAAACATGAGCAAAAGCTCTGACAGGAGAGGAACTTTCCTATTACTACTTCACGTGGCTCGTCCATATCCGTAGATGGACGTCCATGCCCGCCCAAAGATGGCACTCCTAGATGCTTGAGTTTTCATGGGCTTTGTCGGAGACGTAAATCTGTTCAAATGAAATGTTGTACCTCTCCGCTTAGCCTACGATCGCTCTACTATTCACTCCATTCCCCTGCCAATACCACCTTGGCCGCCTCTAATTTCTACAGCCCTAGGGACCTCTCCTCAAAGCCTCGTTCGTTTTTCAGAAAATTCTCCAGGAAGCTGATAGGAGAAATGGGCACAAACTGAAGGAGAAAATCCTGGGCTCACTGAAGTCAGCGGAAGTTTTGCTGTCAGCTGAATCAGGCTGGATTTCATCCCTTGACTTTTCACCACTTCCAGAACAGTTCACCCTTGCCTTCTGCGCGTGTAGAAAAAAAGGGTAAGATTCATAAATACAACTCGGTGAAATGAAAGCGTGAAAGTTCTCAAAATACTCCGTCTGAGAAACCTGCTGACGTTAAGCGATCTGAGTATAAAGGCAAAGTTAAATAAGAGCGTGTGTAAAAAAAGAACAATATACCTCACCTCAGTAGCTGTGCTTTGGTTGGCTCCGTTCTCCAGGAGATATTTCACCACCTCAATGTGGTTCTCTTGAGCTGCCATATATAAAGGAGTAAAGCCATTCTAGGAAGAACACACGAGAAAATACTGTAGTGAGGAGATGGAATATACCAACAATAATGAACCCCAAATAAATACACGGCTAAAAATTGCATTTGTGCTTTTTAACTGAAATGTTTTAAGTACGCCAGTAGAACAACTTGGTATTTTTTAGCTTAATATGGTAACGTTTAACGCCACTTAAACCCACAAAACTCTACATGCTTTCACACTCATTTTCTTTTGACACATATTTTAGGGAAGCAACGGACACGCTAATCATTAATACAGCTATTCCTTGCTGATAATGCTCAGGGGTTGTAAAGCTGGCAGTGAAGTTTTATGAAAGCTGACAGGAAAGCAAGAGTTTCCTCCATTTATTACATTAACTTAACCAAAGACATCATCCCCTAGAGACCATAAAGTCTGTACCTCATGACAAGCTGAGCGGAGATGACGACGGCTTAACATACGACATAAAATGTTGTAATACATAAAATATTGCGAATCATCAAACATAAAGGAACTCAACCTTGCAAAGTAACAACTGCATTTCTGACCATACAGTAAATTCAGCCATCATTTAATTATAAACATTCATGAAAATGTCCTAGACTCCTGAAAAGAATCTGCTCTGGATAATACAGTAATTTAAAAAAATTCTTCTAAGTTAATCAAACTACAGGCAAATTCATTAGAAACGCAAGTCCTTTCTTCCCATTAAAATACTTTAATGCAAACAATTTTACTTAATTAGCTACAAAATCCTTACGAAAGAAAGGCATGGAAGTGAGCTGTCTGCCTGACTAATAACTTTCTTCTAAGAGGTTTTAAGATTGTTAAAAAGCCCTTAGAAAATTCTTTAATATTCTGTAGATTACCACGTAACACGAGAGGACATAATCACCTATACTCCTGAAAACATTCTTCTGTCTTGGAATGGCACTTTTGGCTAGAACATAAACCATAAACCAGACTTCAAACGTGCAATTTTTTTTTTAAATCTCGCGTGCTGCCACAACGGATGATAAGCTTGTGCACTTACACAAGCGCTCGGAATTAATGCAAATACTGTGATAACGAAGAACATTGTTTCAGAGGAGCCAATATTATTCTTTCTAGCAAACTTGCTGTGGAAACGTTCCGGGAATTTCCTAATGAAGCGAAATCTCATTTTTCAGTCACTAGATGATGCAGTAGATTGTAGAACTGATGTCTTTACAACCCCCCTCTGCATTTACAAATGTGGAAGATTGCTCAGGCAATAAATGTCATTTATGTTGTGTATGTCATATGATATATGTCATATACGTTGTAGCAAGTCTTTTAATACTGCTTTGCACAATATTCTGGCACTTCCATCAACAATCTTGGGACGTATAATTAAAAAATGGCACCCAGAGAACAGCTAACAGCAGTTCAATGCCAAAACTGTGGGATGTATGTTGAGTGGCTTTGCACAGGGGTCTGCCTTTGGCAGGTATTATCCAATATCCTCCGCAATGACTTGAAGGATGGAATAGAGTGCTCTTATTACAGCTACAGACGGCATGAACAAGATGGTCTGCAAACACACCACACAACAGGATCGTAATTTGAAAGGTTCCTGCTACCCTGGAGAAAAGAGCTGGAAATGTAATTTAGTAAGGACAAATACAAGTTTCTCCACGACTGCAGGAAAAACAAACTATGCAAACAGGGAACGGCGAGTTAGAGAAGAATTCTGCAGAAAAGGACCTGAAGGTCACAGTGGTCTACCAGAGGGCCGCTGGTCAATGAGCTCATTCTGCTGCAATAAAGACAGTCGTTGCACTGGCGCAAAAATATATCTCCCTGGGGAAGCTATTTTGATTTGAGAAGAGACTAGTAATTGGTGGTGTTCTGTCTGGAAAGGGAAAACTGAAGGAAAACAAGACAACAGTCTTTAAAGAGGAGGGTAAAGGTCTGTTCTGCATGTTCACGATGACTAAAACAAATAGAAAAGCGCATAGTCTACTAAGGTTGCTGGAGAGAAAATTCAGGTTAGACATCAAGAAAAGCCTCTTAACGGTAAGGTCAGGCTGCACTGCATTTTGACGGGCAGCTTCCCTCCTCCCAAAGCACTGCTAAAACCAGGCAGCAAAATGGAAGCACAAACTGGGCAAACGAGCCAGCCCCCTCCACGTCCACCCCGGGGCCGGGAGGCCGGCGAGCCGGGGGGGTGCGCTGGTCTCCTGGCTGCTCCTCAGACAACTCTTTTAACAGGGCGGGGGGGGGGGAAGATAGATCTCATCGCAGCGTAAAATGAAGGAACGCTGTTCGGCGTGTAATTAGGAAGGTGCGGAAGGGCAGGGGATTGCCAGGCATCGGGACCGAGCCGGCAGCGGGAATTATCAACAGACTGGTTTCTTGTCGGTTGCGCTTGTGCAGAACAGCACGGAGAAAACTGCAGGTAACCGAGCCGGCTCACCGCTTCGGTTTTCCTTCCCACTCCAAAACAACCCCAAATGGCAACGTATTAGGTATAACTAATAGTAATTTTCACCCGCCTCATCAGTATTTTAACATTAAAGTCTAATGTAGCAGTTTTTAAAACGGCAATACGCGCCATTCGTAAAATCCTTCTAGCACTTAATGTTACATGGATGAACACGAGGATGACACCGACTAATAAAAATTTGGGGAATACGAGAATTTTCAAGCCAGAGTAAATCAATTCGCTTAAAAGCTTTGAAGAATCTTTTTTTTTTTTTTTTTTAATCAGCTCAAGTCCCTAGTTCTGGAACAGGATCAGGACAACAAATCCTGGATTAGGAGACCATAAACAATATAGATATGACTTCATGACCATTTAGTACCAGGAGGTACTAAATGCTGTTCCACACAGAGATCCAGAAGAGTGCCCATTATAGCAAGGATATCCTCCTCACGTCCTACAATCATACCTGAAACTACAGCAATCGGGGGTAAGGAAATTCTTGCACGTAAAATCGTAGCCTTTTTTTTTTTTTCCTTCAAGCTTTATTTATAGTTTAAAACTACTGTATGTATTTCCTTAAAATCTGGCTTATTTTGGAAATTGCAACAGCGTGCCAAGGTCTATATGCAAAAACTGCCTATACCAGACACACTGAAAAAGCTTCCCCTGAATTTCTCCCCCTGGCAAGGTCAAGCCCGATTTTTTCCGCTGGCAGGGTGAAGTCTGCTCTCTCAGTGAAGCACTGGCTTCAGAGCTTCTCATCGCAGTGTTCCTGACCTCAACGATCCTGGCTCTTGGGTCAGAAAACGCCTCTTTTAGGATTCCCAATATCGCCGCTCTCCTTGGCAGAGCTCTGCCCACTGGGATATACCTGTTAGCCCTGCTGGAGCTCTCCCTTCTCGTTTGTCCACCGGACCCCAGGACTTCCACGCCTCTCCCCATCCTGCGTGGTTTCTAGGATGTGTCTGTCTGTCTGTATCCTACACAGCAAGTTTCTGTCTCTCTCGGCCAGTCCTGCAGTTAAATGGCAACGCCCACAACAGCAGCGTATCCTTCCCTTCGTTTCCTTTACTTTCGTTAACCTAAAATCCCCTTCCCCGTTCCTCACCTTTTAGTTTCAAAGAGCTATATGGCAATAACGTGGTTTCTCTGTTCTGCTTCTAGAGATATTTCAACGCTCAAGACCCCAGATCTCTGCAAACTGAGGAAAACCTGTTTTCCCCGAGGCTTTTGTTTCACTACCCCAAAGTGTCTTCTACTGAATCCACGACATTCTGGTTAATGACTCTCCATGGACGTATTGCAAAGGAGACTGACCTCTCCCCTCCCTGTTTTAGCACGTGGAATGGGATACAGAGGGTTTATTGAGCCGGGGTGGGGAATCTTTATTTCAATAAATTTTCCTTCAGCTTATGATGCCATACTGTATAGACACAGTCCAGAATTAAAGTAAAAATACTGACTGTGGCATATAAATGTGACCTGGAAGAGGAGAACTGCACTTTTTTTTGCTTTTTCTGAAATCCTGGCTGCGTAATTATGTTACGTCTGTATGTTTAGATTTCGTGCATCATCGGAAAAATAGAAATTAATTTTGTAATGATATATAACATTCATTTTCAAGCAATGATTTCATCAGAGCGTTTGTAGTGAGGACAGAGTACTCAGATTTCATTATCCTTACAAATGTGTACTGCAAGATGTTTACTGCTATAATATGAAGTTATAATGAGAAATTAACGCTAAACAAACAGAGTATATTTCATACTCCATTCTTTCTACTGCATTCACTGATTTACTTGCTAATTTGAGAAAATGAGTCGCTCTCAACGATTCTTCAAGCTATTAATGCAAATTGGCAAGCCTATATATGACTCACAATTTGTATCATTAAATTTTGCCCGAGCCCTAATGAAGAACACAGTTTGAGGAAGCAGAGGGATTATTAGAGCATTTAGAAAATCATAGTTATATAGCTCGGTTGAGCTTTATTTTATGGCAGGCTTTCAAGGAACCATGGTCTTTGCATGCAGTACCAAATGCTCAGAAGCACACATCTTCCGAACTCGGATTAGTAGCCAGTGCCTTTGAACGACGAGCCTACCCATGCTTGTCCATGAAGATGTGGCCTTTAGTGTCTATGCACCTACAGCATCTATATACCATATATCCACATATGTCTCCCTATATTCATACTGATAAGGAAAAGAGAGAAAACAGAGATATCTCTTCCCTCAGTTTGCCTCTTTTAAGATGACACATGAGAGTTAGCAACATATCCTGTGATTAAATAGCTAACGTAAACCCAGGTGAACATATCTATTTTATTTTAAAGGCCTCCAGGACCTGTTTAAGACTCTATTAGAAGATCACCGAGACTACCAGGGAAGAGGAGACAACTGACATCTAATGCAACTGTTTACATACAGCAAACGCTCATTCCTACTTACTCTTCAAGATGTAATTACCAGTGAGAAGGTCAACACAATCAGCGGATTGCCCGACACAGACCAGTTGCCTCCTCTGCCTCTCCATAGAATCATAGAATCATAGAATCACTGAGGTTGGAAAAGACCTCTAAGATCATCGAGTCCAACCGTCAACCCAACACCCCCATGCCCACTAAACCATGTCCCTAAGCGCCTCATCTACACGTCTTTTAAATACCTCCAGGGGTGGGGACTCCACCGCTTCCCTGGGCAGCCTGGTCCAATGTTTAACCACTCTTGCAGTAAAGAAATTTTCCCTCACGTCCAATCTAAACCTCCCCTGGTGCAACTTGAGGCCATTTCCTCTCGTCCTATCGCTTGTTACTTGGGAGAAGAGACCGACCCCACCTCGCTACAACCTCCTTTCAGGGAGTTGTAGAGAGCGATGAGGTCTCCCCTCAGCCTCCTCTTCTCCAGGCTAAACAACCCCAGTTCCCTCAGCCGCTCCTCACAGGACTTGTTCTCCAGACCCCTCACCAGCCTCGTTGCCCTTCTCTGGACACGCTCCAGCACCTCGACGTCCTTCTTGTAGTGAGGGGCCCAAAACTGAACACGGTATTCGAGGTGCGGCCTCACCAGGGCCGAGTACAGGGGCACGATCACTTCCCTACTCCTGCTGGCCACACTATTTCTGATACAGGCCAGGATGCCATTGGGCTTCTTGGCCGCCTGGGCACACTGCCGGCTCATGTTCAGCCGGCTGTCAATCTCACTGCATGGGTTTTTGGTTGGGCGTTTTGGTAGCCTTCTCCCCCCAGTTTTGCTTCATATCAAGGAAACGAAAAAGTTATTTTCTCAAGGTCACAAACGAAAACCAAATTAGTTAGGATTTTTCTGCAACCTTTACTGCAATTCTGCAACTGTGCTTCTCAAGGAAGATTCTGTGCACAAAACGCTGCCCATATCAAAGCTCAGTTTCCTTCGGGTCACTCCAGAGTTTCCTGAATAGGACCCGGCGCTTAATGTAACCTAAGAGAAGCCTTTGTGAAATTGCTCTTCCTTTCTCCCTGTGCCTCCTTCTTTTTCTGCTCTTGCTAGAATTTAAGCCAGCCCCAAAAAGGAACAGCTATCGGCACAAAGGATGAGACAAGAATGAGACAAGGGTGAGACAAGCTTAGAATACTCATGAAACAGCTCACACATTATAAAATCTTCTGATTTATGGTCACGTGTTAATATATAGAATCATAGAATGGTTTGGGTTGGAAGGGACCTCTAAAGGCCGTCTAGTCCAACCCCCCTGCCGTGGGCAGGGACACCTTCCACTAGATCAGGTTGCTCAGAGCCCCATCCAGCCTGACCTGGAATGTTTCCAGGGATGGGGCACCCACCACCTCTCTGGGCAACCTGGGCCAGTGCTTCACCACCCTCAGTGTAAAACATTTCTTCCTTATATCGAGTCTAAATCTAGCCCCCTTTAGTTTAAAGCCATTATTTTACGCAGTAAGATTGTGATAATTCCTGGGGCCTTTAAGTTCCATAACTGTGTCAGGATTTTTTCTACTCTTCAGAATATTGCTCAACTTCAACAAGAATGGTAAGTTCCTGATTTAAAGCTTTATTCAGCAACATACAATTCATCTCCCTGTTTTCCCCATTTCTCCACGGGTATTAGCCTAAACTGGTGACATCTACATCTCGCCTTAACAGTTGAAAGAAGGTAAGTCTACCTTCACTCGCTGTTTCCCTTTGTCTCCGTCTCCAGTAATCTCCACAGGAGAGGAAATAACCACTCCAGCAAAGGCTATTCTCTCTCGGAGAACGTTATGCAGGGAAGGAAAAGGACCAGAGGCAACGGGCACAAACTGAAATACAGGAGGTTCCCTCCGAACAGCAGGAAACGCTTTTTTCCTGCGACCGAGCACTGGCAGAGGTTGCCCAGGGAGGTGGTGGAGTCTCCCACCCTGGAGATGTTCAGAAGCCGTCTGGACGTGGTCCTGGGCAGCCTGCTCTAGGCGGCCCTGCTTGAGCAGGGGGGTTGGGCCAGATGACCTCCAGAGGTGCCTTCCAACCTCGGCCAGTCTGCGATTCTGTGAAAAACCCTCTAACGATCCAAGCAATGAATTAATTTTAACCAGTGAAATATGAGAGTTACAAATAAAAGCAACGCTGCAAGCTCAATGAAGAACACACACCTTGATAGAATCAACAATATCACAATTCTGGGAACTTTGTTGTGCATTATGCTCAGAGCATTATTTTCAGCCAGTCTAAAAATAAACTCTCCATAAGAGGATTGTATCTTAGCAGGAGAGATTCTCTGCCTAAAAGGGTGAATTGAGGATAGATCAAGGTACCTACTTTAACTTTTAAAAGTCTCTTTTTGTTTTGGTTAGCTTACATCAAAATCTGGAAGTTTCATATAGCGGTAACTTTACCAACTATTCACATTCCTCTTTCTTTTCCATTAAAATACATTTTCCATAAAACAAACATAGAATCCATATTCTTTTTCAAGGAAAAAAAATCCCAGAAATATTCGGACTACTACATCTATATTTATATTCAAGCAAATACGCAGTTGTCAAATTTGTGAAGATATGCTAACGGGAAATTCACAGCATTTAATTTTAAGTTGCCAAATTTAAGGTGCCTAAGGAGCCTCATTTTGCCATACAGTCAAGGGAAAGCGGGCTGCTCCAAAGAAAGATTGAGAATATTCGAATCAAGAGCCCACCTTGCTCAAGTGACAGCTTAAGCAGCATGAAATTGAGAATGCAAAGGCGGATAGAAGGAAACTACCCTTTATTACACCCATGACTAAAGAGGATTAGAAATAATGTTTACTATCCGAACTGGAACTCTAAATATTGATTAACTGTACAATACTATATACGTTAAAAAAAACATTTCAGGGTTTTTTGTTTTGTTTTTTTTTTTTAGTAAACAACTGTATTTAAAGTGATGTCTTCTAGCAGGCTTTCACAAGTCGAAAACAATCAAAACTCCTGGAAAACTACTGCACTTTTTTCTCCAGTGAGCCTGTCGTGCCTACCAAGCATTCAGATCAACGCTGCCGAGGTGTGACACGTACTACCTGCATACTGCTTGATTTTATCTTTAAATGCTTTATCGTAAGAAGATCTATTTGTGTAAAATGTACCACTGCAATACTCGGAAGACAGTTGGATATTCCTCTGTACGTTCTCCTTGGGAGCCGAGCAGGGAGTTCGATTCTACTTCAACCATAAGGAGAAGCGCTGAACCAACGCCAGTGCAAAAAACAGATGACACCTTTGAGAATCGTAATTCAGTTCAAGAGTCTTTCCTTCTTCTGAGAGAAGTGGTTTGCTCCAGCTTCACGTCTGGCTCAACCTTGAGAGACTGAGGAAGAAAGCGCACTCTGCTCCCCTCTTGTCCTCCTGCCCCTCTGACTGCACCGTGGTGATGCTGACAGCGCCTTCACGGAGGGAATTCTTGTTTTGTCCCATATCCACATTATGAGAAAGAGAGATGGAGCAAAAACAGCAACAACCAGCTAAATTAAATACTGTGGATTTCTGCTATTGATGAAAGCACCCTATGCTTTCTGACCAGATTCTTTCCTCTGTGATTCAAAATGAGCAGCACATCAGTATATATCCATTTTCCGGGGGGATCGTTTCCTTGTATAACAAAGCTGGAAAGTGCTAGTGAAAAGGATGACACGCAGATTAGATGTAAGCATTTGCGAGCATCGAATTATTCGATGTAAAGCAGCACATCTTTAAGGGCGCAGGAGAGCTACGGGATTCTGACCTACTGTAAAATTCCCCAACAAGTGTTAGCTAATCATTTAGGTGACGATCCTTACATTCATTACACACAGCAGATGCTGAGGCCCGCAGGGTCCCACAGGCTGTAAAGATTAAAGCTGAGAAAAGCATTTAGGAAAAAGGCCAAAATTCCCGGATTTAGGGCGGCTGGTGATTCTTCTTTATTGGGCCAAACGGTTAAACGAACAAAACAATGAAAGAGTATTTACTTGTTTGAGATGACAGGTCATAAAACTAATTTGTAATAAATAAATTCAAAAAATGCAGTGACACAGAAGCCTACGCTGAAAATAGTACCACCCCTTCAGCTGTCTCACTAATTCCCTAGTAATATAAATAGCGTTTTCCACTCGCTACTTACACCACTGCAATAATTATAAAGCCTATGGATAAATGATGTTGTCTGGGTTTGTGATGAACTTGGTAAGTTCATTCACGAGAGATCACACGGACCTCCAAGTGTAGCGCCACGTATACGGCACCTGTTGCCTCACCGTTGCAAGAACCCCTCTCTTGGGAAGTGTGTTTTATTGTAAGTCACTTCCGAGCTCAGACGCCAAATTTAAAGACCACAAACGTTCTATTTTAGCAGCTTCAGATATCACGATTTTCTCTGCAAGAGCAGCAAAGCAACAACAGCGCCTGAAACACAGCCAGGCAGAAATCAAGATGTTCCGTGCCTCGGAAATGTCATTTCTACAAAGAGGGAACCTGTAATAGAAACTGAGCTGATAGAGAATAACGGGAAGAGAATAGATTAGTCGTGCACAAGAAAACATAACCTTGACACTGGGCGTGGGTTAGGGCCCAAAAGCTTAGCCAGGGCAGAGTCTCGCGTCTGAATTCTGGGCAGTCGTCCGAACACGGTAAAGGAAAAGCAGTACTGAAAACAACAACTTATTTTATGTGTATGGTTGAGGGCTGGGAGGAGGACAATATTGCACTACAATTATAAAGAAAAGGTTTGTATTTATTTGGTTGTGACTCAGTTATCTACGCTCTCATAAATATCTGCGGATAACGTTTCCACTGCCTGGTTCTCATCGTCGCAGACTGCGTCATTACAGTAGGGGTGAAATGCGGCGTGTTGGTCTGGTGAGCCCTTACCCTGCCAGCTGGTATGTCGGGTTTATTGCAGGCTCCTAAAGTTTATGCATTTTAAGAATAAATATTAGCTGAAGAAACCCACTATTTGTTTAAATTAAAACCTTTCAGCCTGGACCATTGGTCCCTTTATAGCACTTTAACAGAGACCGCAAGTCAACAAAATAGACCAAGGCGTAGGTTGTAAATATTTTCGGTTTGTTTTCAGCCTTTCTCGGTTGAGATCCTGACACATTCGGTTATTTTACGGCTGCAGCTGGGATCCCAGAGGCAGACATCAGACTGGCTCAGTACCCTCCTTCGTTCTTTAAGAGCTCCTGATCCTCAGAGCGGCTTTTGAGAGAAAGCCAACCAGTCCCATACCTCCACATCACCACGCTGCTGCTTCGGCAGGTGACACCATAAACCGGGCGTCCTCATAGGGTTATTTTTCCTTTAACTGTATGAATTATTTGGGAAATGGGAAAGTCCCACGTGAATGGGCTGATGATAGTAGCAATCATTATCTTACGTTCACAGTCCGTTATCCTGCAATGCTGTGTCAATCTGCAAGCACCGCTTCAGTCGCGCATGCACAGGCATCCCGCTCGGCTCCGCTCCCACGGTTGCCCGAGATCATACTTCAAGATCGGGAATAAGGGTTGTTTATCATTAACTGATAATCACTGTAAGAGACAGGCAGCCGAAACTTGGGCTAGTTTAAGGCAGGATGAATAAATAAATCTGTTCTTTCATTGCTCTTGATGTATTACTTTTGTTTACATCTCTCAAAATCCATATAATCCTCCAGAAGGCATTTCTTCCTTTTTTTTTCCCGCCCCCTCCAGTGAAGAGATAATGGGCCCGATCCTTTATTACATTAGCAATGATGCACTGCAGCTAAATGACTCCTCTTGATATACAGCAGCTAAAAATCCGGCTCTCTAAATATACTGGTATAAAAGCAGAAAGCCCAGTCGGTGGAATTAAAACCTTTTGTCATAATGGAGTAGCAAATACTCCGCAAAATATGCTCCATTCTGAAGGTAAGATTATCTTTGCAAACCACGGGGAGAGCAATCTCTGGTAAAGCAAATCCTAGGTCATCCCGAGAGAGACAAGCTGACGACTTCTCCGAGAATCACATAAATCCCCCCTTTGCTTTTGTGGTAACGTTGAGTACGGATGTTCAACAAGCCCTCTTCTCGCTCATTTTTGGGAAAGCATATGGAGGCTGGAAATTCTGTGCTACTCTAAGGATTGCTTCAATCTGATGGATAGTCCGGGTAAGAATACTCTAGCAGTCACGCTAGCATCTCCTGTGTGTCGAGACAGGAAGCGGTAACCACAAGGGGGGCAAATTCAAACAAAAATATTTCTTGCCTAATGTGTTTGCAATGAGCTTAGAGAAGGACACAGAGGAAAAGGAAACCAGAGGGCTTTTAAATAACAAGATCAGCTTGGGGAAGGACTGATTTATCTAATCCTTGCTTTCTGTATCTGGGTCACTTTAAATAACCTGATGATTAAAAGGTAGCTCCTCCTTTTGTCAGGGCCCCCAGATGAAGCAGCGGTCAGAGCACAACCGTAGCAGCTAACGGGGAACACGTTCTGTTCTAAACTCTGTCGCAGAAGTTTTAAAACTGAAGGGAATAATTTCTTTTGTAGGTGACTCCAGGATACGATAGTTCCCTTACAGTTACCGAAGAGGAGTGAATTATATTTCCTCATTTTGCCTTTTACTTTTCAGCTCTTTGTACCTCAGTCACTTGACGTTCGTCAAATCACCTCACCCTAGGAGGCGCAACTCTTTGCACGAGGCTAACCTTTTTTTGACCTTGTTTGGAATGGAGGAAGGTCAGGACGGATCCATTCCGTAAGGTCAGAACAGCTCAGCATCGTTGCCGCCGGGGACAGTCGACAGGTAGACTCAGTTATTAAAGATTGTTGCAGTAGGGGTATCGTCACATTTGGCAGGCTAATATTCCAGTTATCAGACATCTCCGATGCCTATACGTGAGTAGGATGATACAATCTGACTTTAAGAGAAAGCAATAAAGACAAGCGGTAATTTATCAGAGAAGGGTTGGACTGGCTAAATCTGGTGATGTTTCTTCCACCTGGGAAAAAAGATCAAGATTTGGCATAAGAATTCCTAATATGTCGCAAAAGTAGACACTCACTGAGAGGAATATTACAAAAAAGAACTACTGTTCTAACGCGCAAGCAACAACTAAGAATAGGTTTGGGGCAAAGAAGCGATCCAGCTGCGGAAGGAGGATACCACTGGGCTCAGCGAAAGTGTGTGATGGGTGGGTGTCAAGAGAGTGATAAGCGGCCAGTGCCACTTCCATGGTTCTGCATAATGAAACGTTTCAGTGCCCCCTGAGGACTTTTTCTGAATTCCCCACAGAAATTCAGAAGTACCTAGAGGATCGCCCACACACGTGAATACATATTGCAAAAGGTTACATCATGCCGCGGGGTGACTTTGTTCTGCTCTGCAAGGAAATGTAATCAACACTCAAAGGAAGAGCCGGGACCAACCCCAGGAGATCTCTTACCCACGTTACGTTACAGTTTGTACCATCCACTCCCCAGACAAGATTTTACATTATCAATGAGCGCAGCTTGGTCAGATCTACAGGTGACCAGAAATCATGGTCAGATCAAGAAAAGAAATCCCAGAAATTGATTTTTTCACTTGATGACGCGTAGCCAGATCTGCTCCCTGAACTATGATCTGCTCCCTGAACTATGATCTGCTCCCTGAACTATGAGCAGAGTCGAAAAAGTGAATGTTTTATAGATACTCATTGTATAAATGTATTTTCTCCAGCAATACTTGTAGCAAAAGGCGATTCCAACTGAGCCAAACAACCGCGCGCTTGTCAAACTCTAGGTGGAGGTATGCCAGAAAGGACCAGCAGCTTCTGGATCTCTCTGGCCGTTCCCGGGTTTGCCCTCATTTCAGCATTTGCCTGAAACATACCCAGGGAAGATGTCAGCTCTCAAATGATATGCATGCAGGTGAAAGTGGAGTCATTCAATTAGTAATCACTGTGCAATTAGGCTTTGTATCAAAATAGAAATTACTTTTCTAAAAATAGCAGTGATGACGTATGGGCTCAAAAGGAACAGACTTTTTAAAAGAGGAAGACGAACAAAATAACAGCTCTGAAGGCCGACGTGAAACTGAAGGGCAAAGCAAAGTAATCCAACAGAAAACCAAAATCCATAAAATCAAAGTCCTGAATGCTTAACAGTCTCAGATAGCACAGATGGGGTTTGTAATCTCAGTGGTTATAAAGTTTTTAATAGCATTTTCTGAGATAATTCTGTTATTTCCTCGTCGCAAGGAACTGGGAAATCAGTGTGGTGTTTCAGATGTCACTGGTGGTAAGTTTTGATAAAGGCCAGCGTTTTTATGCAATTTAATGGAGAAAAGGAAAGGAAAAACAACAAATTGAACAAGCTGGAGTTGAGAATACTCTTTTATCTATCGGCTTATCATCAGTGAAGAAATTTTGTCAGTATGGCGAACTGTCATCCCTAGACATGACCTTGACAGATACCGAGTTCTTTAAAGAGGAAGTTACGGAGCAACCTGAGTAACTTCACTGGCATTAAATCACCACCAACAAATGGCATTTAGCAGGGGCCTAAAAAAAATAAAGTGTGAAATAACAGAGATGCCAAGGAGAGGATGTAATATACCCTCAATACCAACAACTGTTCATAAAAGATTTAAGAGTGGCAATATAGCATCTGTTTTTTAAAATGGAATTGAGAGGAAACGTAAGGAAGAGAAACTGAGCATTTCAGTCACAATTTCTCACTTTTTTATTCAAATTTACCTTTAATTTGCATTTTTCCTCATTTCTGACTTTCTCAATTAAGCTCTTTCCCGATACGATCTTTTTTTTCTCTTCACCTTTTCAATGACATACTTCCTGACAAAAAAAACTTAGCGTTTGAGTATTCAAGCATATTCTGTTCTGTCATTCTCTTTTCATTTTTCTGTATAACTTCATATTTTTCTTTTTTGACCAGCCATAGTTAGGTATGCTTGAATCTTTCTTGATCTTTTATCATAAATCAAGCGTCTATGCCTTATTAATTTTGAAGTTCCTGTTTTCCTTCTCTTTTTTTTGCTAAGTTATTTATTTTCTATGACACGTGATTCTTGAGCATGCCGATGCAATCTTGAGTAGAAAGGCAGCGTTCATTATCCTCATTCCATTCACGAGGCATAGAGAAATGACTTTTTTATTTAATCTTCCAAGGGAAGCTTCTGGCAAATCAGTATTAGAACCAAATTCTTCAGAGTCTGCTCAGAGCCCCGACTAAATAAAATACATCCTTTCCACCCATCATATAGGCAACATCTGTTCATTCATATTCAAATTACCAGCTACATGGGAACGTGTGTGGACGCTCACACACAAATGCTATTCGAAGTGCTGAATACTATCAGTAGGTATTACCCAAGCGCATTCTACATTTACCCAAAAGAAGACAGATCTAGGTCATGCGCCCCTCTCTCCGTGCGCAATTGTTTGCCGTTGTGCTCATGACAGTGCTTTGACCAGGAAACCGTGTGACAGAGCGGTCCCTACAAAGGGACACCTTCCACTGGAAACGCCCCCTCGGCGGCAGCAGCAAGAGCCTCTGAACATCTCAGGCCGGTCTTGTTCAATATCTTTATCGATGATCTGGACGAGGGGACTGAGTGCACCCTCAGTCAGTTTGCAGACGACACCAAGTTGGGCGGGAGTGTTGATCTGCTCGAGGGTAGGAAGGCTCTGCAGAGGGACCTGGACAGGCTGGATCGATGGGCCGAGGCCAACTGTATGAGGTTCAACAAGGCCAAGTGCCGGGTCCTGCACTTCGGCCACAACAACCCCATGCAGCGCTACAGGCTGGGGGAAGAGTGGCTGGAAAGTTGCCTGGCAGAAAAGGACCTGGGGGTGTTGGTCGACAGCCGGCTGAACATGAGCCGGCAGTGTGCCCAGGCGGCCAAGAAGGCCAATGGCATCGTGGCCTGTATCAGAAATAGTGTGGCCAGCAGGAGTAGGGAAGTGATCGTGCCCCTGTACTCGGCACTGGTGAGGCCGCACCTCGAATACTGTGTTCAGTTTTGGGCCCCTCACTACAAGAAGGACGTCGAGGTGCTGGAGTGTGTCCAGAGAAGGGCAACGAGGCTGGTGAAGGGTCTGGAGAACAAGTCTTATGAGGAGCGGCTGAGGGAACTGGGGTTGTTTAGCCTGGAGAAAAGGAGGCTGAGGGGAAACCTCATGGCTCTCTACAACCACCTGAAAGGAGGTTGTAGCGAGGTGGGTGTTGGTCTCTTCTCCCAAGTAACAAGCGATAGGACAAGAGGAAATGGCCTCAAGTTGCACCAGGGGAGGTTTAGATTGGACGTGAAGAAAAATTTCTTCACTGAAAGAGTGGTGAAACATTGGACCAGGCTGCCCAGGGAAGTGGTGGAGTCCCCATCCCTGGAGGTATTTAAAAGACATGTAGATGAGGCGCTTCGGGACATGGTTTGGTGGGCATGGTGGTGTTGGGTTGACGGTTGGACTTGATGTTCTTAGAGGTCTTTTCCAACCTCAATGACTCTATGGTTCTATGATTTCCTCCTGCCTGGAGCAGCTATTATCCATCCCTTCTGGAAAAGCGCAGCAGGCCAGAAAGACGCAACCCAAAGGCCCCCACAGCTGGATCACACTGCATTAAGGACTCGCCCTCCCATCCAAGTCAATGGGACTTGTTAATTAAGACAACGTGGCACAAATCCAGGGCATACATATCATAGCAGTTTGAATTCATCCTGTCTGGAGGCCACCAGTGAGCAGTACCGGGGAAAAAATGTCCTCCATCAGATCGATTCATTAATTCAAGTAGCGAATGCCTGTTAGCGGGTCTGTGTACATCACACAGAACGTCCAGTGCTAACGATAAATGTGTTTAAAACTAGAGTAGTGTATAAAATAATACCTGTGAAAACAATTTCCAATTCTGACAGGATTTTTTTTTTTTATTTTTTGATTTAGAAAACGTCACTTATTTTTCCAGCATAAGGAAAAGCCTTTATGAAGACTTTCTGAGGGATAATGCTTCATGAAAGTATCATTTTTGCAATTATTTCTCTTACCATGCTCAAAATCCTAACATTAAAGACATTACTTGATCTTCTTATACACATGAAAAGGCTGATAAATGTATGAAGAAATCATCCAGTTAGGTCATTATGAAAGGAGTTTGCTAAATTTTTTGAGCAATGGAATTACAACATTTCTTATCTTTAATGGAAGTAGAGCACGGGGAGTAATTGACCATCAGTTGTCCTACGAGAGCTCTTTAGCAGTCGCTTTGGGGCAAAAAGCATAATAAAGAAAATATTCTAAAAATCTTGGAGTCAGGCAGCTTAAAGCTCTTTTCAATTTCTCTCTCTTGTCTTAAAATGTAACGAAGGTACAGACAAACCTATTCGTTTTATAAACCTATTCGTTCACCTCCTGCTCTCTACTTACTTTACACTGTCCATCATAGGTTTGTAAGATCAAACAGCAAAAAACCCTCCAGGTCCCAGTTTCCCAGGTCTGGGCAAGCAAGATGTGGAGCGAGGCAGACTTAGAAGGGACTCTAACGAATCAAAACCCTTTACAAACTTGCCTGTGTTCCTAACGATGAGGGAATGCGCTACAGAAGAGGATTGAGAAAAGCATCTCCCACAGGCCCAGCTATGCTTCCCGAAACTCTCTTCAGCCCAGGTAGTTCCCAGCCGCACTGTTAAATCAGATCACTCTCTTCTTGTTCTGGCTCACGTACCCCGGCAAGATTAGGCTAAGGGCCATTATCTCGCCTATAGACGGCAAGCGCCAGGAAAATTTGATTTGAGATTAATCTACCCCTGAAGCGTGACCTGTTTTTCTCATCATCTCAGCTTACACCATTACTGCAAAAAAGGTACTTGTGGTCACTGAATGACGCACTAGGACTCAGCTTGAACACTGTTAGTGAGCTTGGTGATTTACTTGGAGAATGTCACGAGCTGACGAGACGCTTCAGAAAGATGCAGTTTCTTTATCATATATAGTCCTCGTCTATACCATCTGTTCAGTTCTTCATAGCTACAGACAGTTGCCATAGTTAAGGCAGCATTTACAAACATTATTCAGTCGATAAATTGTTCCTAATCCTAAACAGAGGAAATAACAGGTACCTCAAATACCTGTTAGGATACCTTGGTCAATTAATCTACGGTGCTAATAGCGTGTCTGTTTGGGAGGGCAGAGGAGATCGGGACAGTTAGCTCGGAAAAGAAACCATCATCCAGCCAGTTTGCAGCACGTTGTTCACTGCGCATCCAGCACACGTTGTTTACAGCTCCGAAATCACGGCAGGCAGCTGCCTCCACGGCCTCGCCCAAACCAGGGAGGGAAGAACCGGCCATCGGTCAGCCCGTGCGACATCACCACGTTCCCCGGCACGTTTTGGAAGAGCAGACAAGCTTCACGTCAGCGGAAATAACAGGGCCCTTTCTACAGTCGGTTTGCCTGCCAGCGCAAGGTGGATTTCCCCAATTGCAACGTACCTTCCAAACTTTTGATTTAAATGAGTTCAGAAGCCTGCAGTAAAGTTATCTGCAAATTTCTGGCCAACAAATAACCATGAAAAGCAATTCTACAGATCAAGTCTTTGAGAAATTATCTTCTTGGTTACTGCTCACCAAATCCAACTCAAACATATGACGTGGTATTTCTACGCTTTGAAAAATTTCTGAAACAATTCACTAAAGCACACTAGGAATTCCTAAAAGATTTCACTCAACAACAGTGAGAGTTCCTGTATCACACAATGAGTATAAAATGACTTCAATTTGTTATTTACTTTTATTTTACTTACCATTGAATGCTATGTAAACCTCAGTTTGATGGATTTCTCAGGCTTGGCTGTTTGGAATCACTGCCTAACATCAGATCTATCTCATAAAATTTCACCAAATAACTTTTAGAAGAGAGAAGGGAAAATAGCATCATACCTGAGACTGTGCGTTAATATTGGCTCCTTCCTTAACCAGAACTTTGACAACTTCAGCTTGTCCTGCTAAGGATGCAATGTGCAGGGCTGTATTCCCTTTCTGTTATAGGGAGGGAAAAAAATGAAAGACGTTACCCTTCTTTAGGAATGATTTCAGCCAGCAGTTCTTGATAACGTTCATTTTTCGTGTACAGTTTTACCTCACAGTTCCATGACGTTCCGTAAACATCACGGGATAGAACTGGTAGTAGCAGCCATGGAGATTTCTTGAGCGGTTGTCTAACATCCTAAGGTAACTTTTGAGTGAAATTATGGAATGTGATTGGGGCATGGGACAAACTTCTAGGCAAAGTTTAGTACGGGCTAACAGGTTTTTTTTGTTCAGGTCCAGAGATCACGCCTCGTAGAAGGGAGCTGAAACCTAGGAGTCCTAGAATTCAAGCTGTGAATCACATTTAAAATGAGATTTCCCAGTACGAGACCCAAAAGGAAGACCTGACTGTTAAGTAACAGAAAGCAACCTTTTAAACGCAGAAGATAAACCTTTTTTTCTCTTCTCTAATTGGCATAAAATTAAAATGCGTTATTTTTGAAAGGTGTCAACTTTAAGTTGAGAGATGCACTGCACAATAAAAATAATCTCTCACAAGACAGCAGCAGTGCAGCAGACCACTGCTTTTGTAAGAGCCTTGTATTTTTTCCAGGCCAATCTCTCATCTGGAGAACAATATTCAAATGGCTTTAATAAACAGACAAGGTTCGTAAAACCAGAACAAAACCCCAAAGTGCTGTCTAGAACCTGGTGGTTCTACCAACAGCTTCACCGAGGGGTGACTTAAAGATGCTTTTGAAGGAGGGAACTTCTGTTTTTCCATCAATGATGGAAATCACAAGTTCAGCAAGGAGCGCTCTGAGCTGAGGACCACGCGTTAACCCTGATGGAGATCCTGTGCGTCAGGTACCATAAAAAAATAAGAGAGCCGCAGGGACACAGTGGTGGCAACCGAATGCAACGGCTGAGCACAGCCAGCCAACCTAGACGCTAGGAGTCAAACATTACATCGTTCAAGCCAACAAATCCGGCCCATCACAAGGAATTTACCACCCGTAGCCAAATAACATACTGATTGAATGTTTTGGACACACGCGTGTGCCTGCCTGTGGAAAGGCTGAAGGCGAAACGAATCATCACACAGGTGTTTTTTCCATTGAGCCCTTGAGCGAAAAGGCTCCGGATATGATACAGCCCATTACCAATTTTCACAGATTTGAAAAAATCTACTCTTTTGAGCTATATTCACTCTCTCTATAATGGGGACCAGTCATTGGAAATAATGAAAAATTTGGCATTGCTAAAACCTTTTAACGCTTCCCCTGTAAACAGACTGTACAAATAATAACCTGTCCCTCTTCATTTACTACCGATGAGCTGCAGCAAAGAACGCAGACTCGCAGGCCGTAATAGAAATAACATTTTAAATATCAGTGAGGTATTTATATTATTACGTACTTTAATCCGTTTTTTTCTCAATTTCTCCCATGTATTTGACTTTTCCTTTTTGTGAATAAACTTACAGACATGCATGAATTACCTTAGTGGCAGAATCCACAGCCGACCCTCTTTCCAATAATTCTTGTACCAGTCCCACATGGCCTTCTTTTGCCGCCAGGTGCAGAGCATTGAGTCCATTCTGTAAGCACAAGGGCCATATCAATTACAAATATCAGCTCTGGAGATACACATTCCTACCTTACCCCTGTAGAAGAAGAAGATTAGTAGCTGGAATACTATTACATCTCTTAGCTGACTGTCTACATAAGTCAGATATTTTGGACTTGGCTAGTTAAGCCAAGGCACTGTGTGACAAACTTCTCCAATAACTTTTTTCTCATAGCAACAAAGACATCAAAACAAACCATGTTTTGCAAGGACCCATAAGAGATTCCTTCCTTTCTGATAGTTTCGCGTTTCCCCAGGCTACTACCTTGGGTATCTCCATGGAGCCCATTATTTCAAGATTTGAGTGCATATCTGCCTTCTCTTTACTGTAACTTTATTTAGCCCCACGGAGGTATTACCAACATAGAGAAATCGCAGGACTTAGCCAAATTTACAGAGGATGTGTCTATTCAATCAGGATTATTCCAGGCTGACGTAGCTCTCCTGAACCCTGGACTCTCCTCCCCTCCTCTGGGATAACTGGTATCGAACGGAAAGCCAAAAGCACAAGTAGACCAAAATGGTTGTCGATTACAAGTGGCTTGCAAGTTATATTGATCCTTGACTCAGTACCTCTGCTGGTTTCTGATGAGCAAGTCTTCACTAAACTTTGAGGTTTTGTAACCTCATTCAAAAAGGAAATTAATGAAATAAGAGCTAGGATTTTCAAAAAAAGCAACCTAAGAAAGTTAGCGTCTAAACCCTTTTCACGTTAAATAGGAGTAGGATACTTTATCTCGTACAAATTCCAGCCACGGAAACCGGGTCTTCCTCTTCCGACTATCCCTATTCCACCCAAGGGAAAAAAAGAAAATGACAGTCTATTGTAACTGAATTGCCAACCTATTTTTCACAATCCTACGGTATTTTTCATGGTATGTCAGGCAGGTGACAGCAACAGATACTGCCATTGCCCTCAAGCATTCTCCTGTTTTCCATATTGCAAGCATCACAAGCGATACCCAGATATTTGAGTAACTTGCAGCAAGTTTAGCACTATGTAATTTTTATCACTCTACTTGTCTCAAAGCAGTCCGTAGTCATTTAAATTGCGAAATAAACAAGCAGCTTTCTGGTCTTTTATTCGTCCCTCCACAGAGGCAGTTCAAGCTTGTAATTCCCAGTAGGATTTTAAAGCACTTAGCACTTCACAGGAGGCATTTAATGGGAGTGGGTCCAATGGCTGCAGACGCAGCAATCCAGATGCATTTCTGAAGTAACTCCGTCCAATTCTACATTCACGTAAGCAGCACGGGCAGATTTTGTGGTCAAATTCAGAAGCGCAACTATGAGAAAAGCCAAGGAACTGAAGGAAGGCCACATTCACAAGCTGCCAAAAGAAGAAGAATACCCTTACACAGCCTGGTAGTTAGGAAATGTTAATGAGAAATGTGGTTTCAAATCCCATTATGCGGGTAAAGCAGCAGCAACCAGATCTTCCTTATTCCAGAGGAACGCTCTTACTGCTGAGCTGCAGAGCCCAGGGACGGCAGTAGTGCCATGCCCTGGATCAAGCGTAAATTCTTAGCCAAAATTACGTGGTTGAGGTTGACCATAATCATCAAGATGAGGAACACTGTACACGTCAGTGTATTTTTTGCAGGCTGAAAACATTTCAGAAAGCTCTGATCTTCCTTGTTTTTTTTTTAATCTCAGCTGAGTACTCAATAACCATAATTACTACCTACAGCGGCTGAAAGCTTTGAAATAGTATTTTGTGGGGAAACACAGTGTTCTTCTCATTGTTTGAGAACAAAGACCTGTTCTCGTATCTAATCGCACAGATTCAGTCATCAACACTTTCCATGAGAGTATGAACGGTACCTTTGACTCCTTACAGTTGTACAAAGCTGATGTATCGCTATGGCATGTTATTAACCTTTTTCACTCTTTGCGAGCAGACTGAAGTCCACAAACAGCACCGAAACTGCAATTTTGCATGGCCCGCACGAATTATGCGCGCGCGCGCACGCCTCTGAATGCAAAAAGTTGAGGGCAAGCTTCTTTTTTAGTTTACCACGTGCCAAAATAGGAGAAAGCAAGGCTCGTCCCAGTGCTTAATCAGTAGCAATCTCTTAAAATACCTGTACTCGTACCTCTAAGACACATATCTAATGATACCACATTAAGCAGCTGAAAGCTAATATTGTTGCAAAGATTATGTGAGTTTCTTTGCAACATATTGAATCGTAGAATGGTTTGGGCTGGAAGGGACCTCTGAAGGCCATCTAGTCCAACCCCCCTGCCGTGGGCAGGGACACCTTCAACTAGATCAGGTTGCTCAGAGGCTTTTTTTATTCATTAAAACACAGCAAAATGAATACGTGAGGTCCAGTAAAAAGGCTACAGAAAGAAACTATAGCCTAAATACAGTTCCTACTGTACATATTCAAATTCTGTAATTCCTTAAATAAAGTAAGCCGGGGCAAGCAGCAGCAGAAGCAAGCACGGCACTCTAAATGCTGAGGGCCAGCGTGACTGAAGCCTTAAAGCGAGCTTTGTTCCTCCATAATCAGAACCAATGCCGTAATTATTTCCCAACCCACATGGCTGATCCCTGCTACTCATGACGACGGAAGCTCAGATTTAATCAGTGCAACTCCTCCATTCCTGTCAACTGGATTCTTGTATTTCAGAACAACAAAGGTTTCTGACACCTCCCTTTCTCTCTCCCATGCCTACCAAAAAGTTGGGGGAGCGGGGGAGATGAAATTAGTTGTCTGCTAAGCAAAGCTGTACAGCATAGGGACTGCTCCTCCCCACGTATACCATACGTATACCATAACTACCTTTCTTTTAGAGGCTCTTTTGTAATTCTAACTCTCATTAAAAAACATAATACTAAGCCTTCCAAGCTTGGTTCTTCAAGTGTTTCCCTGTGGAGCCCGATCCCCTCGGTTCTTTTTCTTCTCTACCACTGAGCTATAGGCATCAACATTTTGTATCCCGTAGAGTGCTACAAACGTGCACACATACCACTGCTGCTCACAGCACTTACTACAGTGTCACCCTACGTATTTTCACCACACCAGAAAAGCCCACAGATTTCTCGTACATCACAGAAATCACCAACCTTCCTAAGCCAAGTGAAAGTCAGTCACTTTTTTCCCCGTAAGACAAGCACTAAGTCTTACTGCTGTTGTCTGAAAATCACCCAAGGAAGTCCACGCTACTTCTGCCCTCGTATTCAGTCGCCTCATGGAGTGATCCTCATGGAATGGAAGTTCTTCAGCCGCTGCCCAGTTCGGTGTCAGTCCTGCTGTGCCATTTGCTCCTTCTGGGACGTCACCCAGATCGCTGATAACATCCAACAGCAATAATGGCTTATACTAGTCCTGCCTAACCCTGTTACGCCAAAGCAAAGCGACCCCACGGAAAGGCAACTTCTTGGCAGAGCATCAGCTCAACCTATAGTTCAAAGAACATTTTAAATCAGCGGAGTCAGCCCTGCTACCAGAAGTGCTTCCCCTTCTCCTGTCCTCTCCTCCGCTCATTTCTATCCCCTTTCTGCAGATCAGGTCCCCCGGTCGTTCGGTGTGAGGCTGCGCACACGCTTCTGCCGGCGCAGGAGAGAGCACGGCGTGGAAGCACGACCACCAAGCCAGGGCAAGGCCAGGATCGCTTCTTCTGTAGCGGTATCGACTTATTAAAAAGACAAAATACAGCCCCAGCAGTTGTCTAGCATTACTGCAGCTTTCACTGGCGAACTGCACACCAAAGCTGCAACACAGGCACAGTGCGAGCTTTTACACCCTCTCCTCTGAGCTCAGCTGCGACAGGTATAGACGATAACCTGGTAGTCCTAGAAAGCTGTACTCACCTTCTGCTGGTGAGACTTAGTGAGAAGTACAAGGACCATAAAAATGTTTAGATGGGGGAAAGGAGGTGTTTGAAGGAAGTGGGGAAAAATTCTTTACACGGGTGAACATTTGCTTGTGTTACTTCAGTATATAATGGTCTTGGCACTACAGAAAACAGCCTTTCTTAAATGTAATGATTCTTACTTCCCTGAAGTTTACTTCCATTTGAAGGTATTCATTAAGTACTTACCGTCTTTAAGAACATCAGGAAGCAAGAACGTAGGTCAACAAAATTAACCCTCTTCTTTCCCTTACGCTAAGAGTCTGACCCCTTATAACCCCCATCGACTCCGATGGAAGTTGGGATGCAACGCTTTCCAGGAAGATCTGCCAACATTTGAGTTTCTAATTACTCTTGCCTTTGCCACACAAGGTTAGAAAGGCATTTAAGCAACTCGCAGAAAAAAACATCACGAAAGTCAACAACCATAAACCAATACAAAACTTGATTTTTTTTAATGTTTCGACATTCTCTTGAAGCATGAAATGCAATGCACTTTTACCAAGTTCCTTCCACTGATGCTGTGTTCACAGGCTTACGCGTATTCTAACAGGCCAATAGCAAAGCGTAAGTTACAGACACAATGAAAATCAAAGAGCTGTTGTGACTAACTCTGCATGGTGGTGCTAACTCCTTTACATGTTTTGCCAGAGTTAAGGCGGCATCTGCACTCACCAGTAGAGGCTGAGACTAAAAAGCAATATCATAGTCTTTGTTAAAGTCAAATACTTTCCTCCATCTCTTTAACAGATGTCAGTCTAAGGTTGCTGCAAATTCTCTCCTCTGAGTAAATCTCTTGGAGAAGTGAAACGTGCGTGTGGTCAACCTCTTTTCAAGAAGGATTTGGGAAAGGGCACATCAGAGAGCTGGGCACGGCCTTCTCAAGTCCGAAGGTTTGTTGAAGTTTTTTCCCCAAAAATATCACACAGAAATAAAGTGGACGGTTGAAAAAAAGAAAAATCATTTCAGATTACGAAAATCCTCCCTTTCTGTTGCTTTATAGCCTACGAATTCATGAAAATGAATTAACCTACTGAGTGACATCGACATGTGATACTGTCGACCTCATTATGACTACAGCGCTACTTCAATCTATAGTTAGCACTACTGGGAGTGCTAGCTGCTTTCCATTTGGGCTAAATGAGGGAGTAATTAATAGCTGGTGCTCTGTCTCGCTGTAACTGAAGCCATAAAGACACCAATCAAATTATAAAGAAGCCAACAAAATGAGAGCAAAAGCCGAACAGACCTAAGTTTGAAAGAGCCTTGGAGGTGGAGGCCCCCCAAAACTACCTAATATTTGAATCCTGTTCTGTTCAAGGTATCAGACTTCACACACGTTCCTTGTGAATACAGAAGGCTTCTTCAAAACAAATGCCAAAATCCATCAATTTTTTCCTTCCAAGAAAGTAACTCTATCACCGTGAAAACTGACAAGCCTCCAAAGACGAGATGGGGAAACGTTACTTGATGTTGCCTTTTGGATTACCAATTCTGTGTCAAAACACAGCGGACAGCTGACGAACCCTTGGACTTGGTCAGATTTTTGGGACAACTGCTGCTAGAACTACGGGCTGCACAAATGCATACTGTAAAATTACAGTTCATTTTGCTAGTCAACATTTTGAACGTTGCTTCAGAAGCAAGTGGTTTTCTCTTGCTACACGTCCTAAAATGGCCACATTTGCAACGTAAGGAAAATAGCTTTAAAGGAATCGAGGGAGTTCCAACCGCTATCAGTTTTTCATCCTATAAAATACCAGCAATTAGATTTTTTTAAAGGGACGGTTTTTAAAACAGGGGAATTTTGTCCCCTGACATTTCTAACTCTCTCCAGAAATAAAGAAATAGAAATGATTTATGACTGTCAGAGTAGATGATGGTGCTTGAATTCAGATTAAAGTAAGCAATTCCATAATAATTTAACTTGATCTGAAGGTAGCATTCAACAAAGCATAATTAAGTAAGAACTAATTATTAATGATATAACTATATTAATAACTGTAATTAATCCCTGTGTTCAGTATATCCAGAAACATTAAATTCCATCAGATTTTGGAAACAGTTAAATTGGGGAACTACTTTGATTATCTATAAAGACAGATATCTGTGAAAACTTAGGATCCGAGAAACAAACGCTAAAACCGAAGAAAGCATCCTCCTGTGTCACCCCTGTTCAGAAAAGCTTACTCTTAACGCTGCGTGCCGTTTCCCGAGACGGGATCTAGTCTAAAAATAGCATTATACCGAGGGGAAAAAATCCCGCATAGACAAGGCTTCACTTTTGAAAGAGCATTCAGATCTCCCACTCTTAAAAATAAAGCAACCCCCTGTGTTTCGCACAGCGTGCGTTAGCTTTTCCCCCTAGGCAGCTGGAACACAACCGCGTAGACACCCCATCCAAACCCCTTGGAGGAGGAGGAATAACTCTAAGGCTGCAGTAGCAGCTGCCATGGCTTATTCGCTGTGCCCTAACCTCTAGAAGAGGAGTCTGCTCCCAATCCTAATAAAATTTACACTACACCGGTGACGCTTAATCAATCACTAAGACGCCGAGGGTCTCAGTTACGAAAAAGCCTTGTGAGCAATTTTAGACGGCACCAGAATCGGAGTTTGCAAGAAGCTGAAGGGCCTGTTCGTGCTCAATGGACGGTGAAGGCTAAGAAGTCAGGCTCGCTCGTCCTGACGATGTAGGATGCCCACCTCAGTTCATTCTCTGTACTTGGAAACTCCCACAGAGTAATCAATGTCTTCAGGGAAACAGATCAGCCACTGCACAGAGAGAAGTTTTCCCCGGCTAACGGGGCTGAGACAATCCAAATTAGAGATGAATTTTATTCATAGATCTGAAGGGGTTATTTTAGCTTTTTTTTTGGTTTGTACTGTTTGTCAAGAGCTCCAAACACTTCATACAGTCTAGAAAATGCCTGAATTAACTCAACCCAGATGCCAGGTAAAATTATGTAATTAAATCATGCTAATATGGGATTTTGCTGTTTTGCACACTAGTCAACCACTTTTTTTACTCGAATAAGTGCAGGTGTAAGTCCAGCTTTGATCTTAACCACAGTGCAAACCCACGGGTTCTGAAAGTTGGTGGTGTTGCCACCTATCACCCAGGAACGCTTTACCTATTGCAAGCCGCTATGAAATTACGCAGCATCTGTTCTGATGTTTGTGTTCATCTGGCTCCCATTTCACCTACGCAGCGCAAGAGGAGCTTGGCCAGCCAGCTGCGGATGGCAAGCACTTTCCAGAGAAGAGAAATCTGCAGCAGCCCTAGTCATATTCCCCTCTCAGCAAGCAAGAGAACGTGAACACTGGGAAAAAAACTTGTAACGGTTCCAAGCAATTATCATATTAACTGTGCTCCGTCCTGGGGGTGATCGTTTCGCTGATATTGGCGCTTATAATCAAGACATAAAATTTGCTGGATCTATTCCAATATAAGAACTTGAGTCTAGGTTTACTCTCTCCTAACTGGGGAACTCGAAGTTCGCCAGGTTGTGTCCCACATAAGTCAGCAAGTTTTTTCTTGACAGTCGGTCTTTTAATGGAAACTTTCTTCTAGACAGTAAGACAAGATTCTTTCTGTATGTTTTCAATAAGCAGCACATGGAAAGCCCCAGTTCTTATCCTGCTCATCATTAAATTCCTTGGCACAGACAACAGAACTGCGCTCACTTTCGTGTCCTAACTGCCATTTGACACATGCCTACTTTAATGGCCTGCAGCTTTTCTTCAGCAGGGAAGGTAATGTCTCAAAATATTTTAGTTTATTTCATTTCTTATTCTTCCATCTACTCTTTTTCCAAAAATAAATAGTGGCCACAATTGTGGGGTTTTTAGTTAGTTTTGACATTATTCCAGTCTGAACGTCAGCATGTAAGTATCAGAAAAGGAGCAAGGAATTTTATGGAGGTTTTCGTGGTGGTATAGACAACATTTGGATAGTTTAAAGCTCCAGTTGAGGAAAACAGCCTTCTTCAGACCAGCACTTAGCTGCATACTGAAATTAAATTAATTAGGACTTAAAAGTAGTTTTAAAATCAAACACACAGCTAATTTTCCACAGAATTAAGGACTTGGAGATCTTGAGAATACCAAGAAACTTTTAAAATCTATCCCTCACACCCCAAATTCCTATGCCGGGCTGTCTCTCTGTGCCCCTGTGCCCTCGCCCCCAGGCAGCGCGACACAGCACAGCCGACGTGCTGCCTGCGCTAGGTCTCCCCGCAGCAGCCCGGGCACCCCGCACCGCCTGCCTGCAGGCTTCTCCTGCTCCCACGCGGTGCGCCGTGTCCCAGAGACGCAGCGTGCGCGTGTTTGTTTTCTCTGGGTGAAAGTTCCTGAAATAAGATGCGTTCCGTACCGCGGGCTACTAAAGAGGAGGGATTTTTTTTTTTTTTTTTTTTTTTTTAAATTTGCCACCGGTAAGTTGTGCAGAATGTGGCTCACGGCCTGAGACAAGGCTTACGGGATCAAGGTTTGCTCGGATATACCGGGGGACTGTGAGGAGCAGCAGCAGCCCCAGCGCAGGCTTTCCCTGCTGCGTGAGGGGAGCGGTGCCTGCGCTGAACGTCCCCTGAACGGCTCCCAGGTCCCACCTGAGAGAAAACCGGCTGCTTTACCCCCGAAAGGAGCCTGAGAGCCAACCAATACACGCGCAGCGTGGATGACTGGGGAACCCGGGGGTGAAACTGGGGAGGCAGGTCATTTAACAGCATAGACACACTCATTACGTTCCCAAACGTCGCCAAAGCACAGGAGTTTTTCCTTATAATTGCTCTGTGCAGGCATATGGGAGTATAACCAGGGGTGCCCCGCCAACGACACCTTTGATTAATAGTTGTTATTCACAGAACCCTTGCCCAAGACAGACAGCACAGTCAATGCCTGTCAGGGGCAGCATGTTCACAGTCGTCTCCTCTGCTCCCAAACTTTCCCTGAATACCTCCATCTTTTTACCAGGAACTCTTCCTCTTTACAGCTCTTCTACTGTTGGAGTCAAACAGAATAAACTGTGCTGCCCACAAGCGGAACCTGAGGCTGTAGTCTATGAAGGTGAACAGTCTTTGAAGTTTCTACTCAGATGGTGCACTGACATTTTAGCCCATCTCATGATGCATGAGCTACAAAACAGAGCTTATGTGACATTTCTATCGAATGATTTACTGATTTTAACGTTGTTTAAAAACAACCTTTAAGCGACTTTACTGTCAAAATTCCTAGCCACTGTCCAGCTAGCGGTCATTTTGATTAAATCTGGCTAAGAGCTAGGGGAAAGTTGGACACCATACAGCCTCAGCGTTCAAGTCCCCCTTCAAAGAAAGGCAATTGATTTCACTCGAACGTCAAGACATTTTTCAGGACTGATGCAGACACTTACTTGCATATTCATTTTAAGTCACGGTTACAGTCCTATTAAATTTGATGGTACTAGTCACTTCAGTAAGCGTTGCAAATGTAGGTCCCTAGGCTGTGAAGCAAAAGTAATTGGATTTGTATGACAGACTTACAAAAGAGCCAAGCTAAAACATTCTATCACATTACAGTCATATCAATGGTGAAACTTTAACAGTGTGTTTTTACAGCAGTAATAACTTTCCTGAAAGGGGAGGTAGCATCCGAAGCAGAAAATTTAAGTACTTTTTAATAACAATATGTAAAACAATTTATGTCATAGGTAAGATTGACCAGTGATAAAAACATAGTGAAGTTTGCAGGTTTCTGAAACAAGGTGAAAAACCACGGCTACTCTCTAACCATCTGAGGGTTGCATCGCTAATGCAAGTGAGCTACAAGATTTTAATCTGCTTGGACACAAGTTAGCTCGTCAACTAAAAATACCACCCACTGACTGTTTACTTACGGGCTGAGATCTCACAAAAATAACAAGGGAAACCTCAGACTTCCGCACCTCAGGTCACGGGGGATGAGGTGCTTCGCGTGGGATGGCTAAGGAAAAGCAACTGGCTGACCACACTGCGTTCACTGTGATAAAGCAGTATATAATATTCCTACAAGGCCCAGGCTGCCCCGTGCTCTTTCTACCATGTGAGTGCACATTTTGAGTTGGTTTTCACCTTGCTCTTGGTGAAACAATTACCTCTACAGTTCCAGCAACTGCTCCTAAAGGAGGAGACTGGCACTGCGGAGCGCTAAACCTCCTCCTGCGTCCTTTGAACTTCAAAATGAAGAAGTGTTCGAACCCACTGAAGATATATGAGGTCGTGCACTAACTACACAGTTGCGAAAAATTCCTTCTAAAATTTTACGAAGGCCAAGATAGGATTTGGGCATTAAATAACCAACAGACCAAGGAAGTCTTCATTAGAGCTGAACCACTGAAGTCAAAGAAGCACCAGAAATGCAAAAGAGACTGGTTAAAACAGTACAAAGCTCTTTCTTGTAATAACAGGTTTAGGGTATAGGATCTAGGAAGAAGATGTATAAATACTGCCTTTGAAAAATCCATTACAACACTTTCTGCCCCTTCAAAGTAATCCCCTTACAGGTTTCTGAAGCAACGTACTAATAATTTGCACACGAGTGGCTTCCAGGTATCAAAGAAGAAAACAAAAGTTTCATTTCTTCACCGAGGGTTCAGAGATATAGTAATTGCAACCCGAATTCCAGAGACTGGGGAATTTGCCATCAGCATCGCTGGCAGGGTACTATTCCAGAGCGTACTGCCCCACGACTTCGTTAAAATTCTTTCAGAAGAAGGAAGACTCTCAATTTCTCTCGCCACCAAAGAAAACCCACGCTTTCGTAGCGTTTCTTTGCGACCAAAGAAATCCAGGGCTTCTAAAGCCCACGTTCCTATCAGAGCAGGAAACAACTCGAGCTTTCAGCCTGACGACAGACTTGGAAAACGTGTACCTTTCACCTGAGTCGTTCAAAAAAAAATTAGAAATGCTGTTTCAGCAGCCTGTTTCCTTCTAGCTGCCCGGGAGAGCAATTTATTAGCTGTCACAGCTTAATGGAGTCATAACATAATTTCCTTGCCAATTCCAAAGGTAAATACAGCTTTATTTCCTAAATATTATATTTATTTATAACAGGTATGTCCACAGCGACTAGCAGCTCAGCTCCTGGACACAATTTACATTAGGAGCCACAACTGTGTCTCAGGACACGGTAAGGAAAATCTTGATTATTTCTGATCTTAATCTGAATAGCAATCAGAAGAGAAAGAAAATATGGGTGTTTTCTTCGTACAAAACCTAAAATCATATTTTTTTACTTCAATTTTTTCCACTATCCGGTACTAGTATATTCCATCCCTACGCATTTCCCGAAGGACAGAGCAGCTCCAAACGTCCTTTACCTGAAACATACTTTGCCAAAAAGGGAGTACTTTTTATTAAATCAAAATGTAAAAGTAATGTGAATGATGGGGGGGAAGGTTAGATTCACAATGGAATTCTCTTTCTTTTCTTCAGTAAAGCACATACTACCCATCATTTTTCTCTCTTTACGTTATTTAGTGATACTTAGATGGTACTTTTCACCACAAAATAGAAAAAATTTGGAAAACCTGATTTTAATAGAGCATTGCGTACAAGCAAATAATATTTTAGTTCTAAAATCTGTTTACTAAAATATTAACTGAGTGATCTGAATAAAAAAAAATTTAATAAAATCCACAGATAATGTCCAAATTTACCTATTTATTTCGCTAACATCTGCTCTCTTTGGTATGAATTATTCAATTGCTATCCCATTCCCCCAGCATTCACATTAATTTAATGAGCAAGCCAAGCAATAACAAGCCCTGAAAACTAAGCATAAATCTGAAAACACGGACTATATTTCTTTATTTTGGAGAAACATGTACCAACGTATTGTAAATGGGGCCAGGATAATTTCTTTAAGAAGAGTAAAAGGGTTGTTAGAAATTTTGACCTGTAATTTCTTTTTTTAAGTTACTGCTATTGTTATCATATGAATGAGAGTGTGTCCTGGAAGAGAACTCTTGCTCTAGGTATGACAGAAGCCCCAGACTCTAAAAAACGTCTCCATGCTACAGGGCTTAAACATAATACGCTGAATATGAAAAAAAATGATGTTCACAAGAAACTTCTTTAGGTGACTGAAAAATGCTTTGCAATTCGATTTTGAAATCCACTCAAACACTACCGCATTCATCTTTGCAAGTTGTTGCCTGAAAAACATAGTTAGTCTCGACCAGCTTCGCTTTTTTTATTCATTCAAGCACACCTCACTCGAAAAACTTCCAAGCAACGTCTTCACGAGCAAGCTAAGGATACCATTTTTTATACATGGCCTTCAACTTCTTCCTTGGCTCTGCCAAGGATGCCAGTCCACGCTGTCCTTCAGAGAAATGTTTGCAACAAGAAATTTGGAACTTTCTTTCAAACCAAACGCTTGTGAAGATGCCAGAAAAGAGGTCTTCAAAATAGCTTTAAGAAAGCCAAAACCCAAAACCTGACAGCTGGCGTGCCGTGGAATTTATTCGTCACAGTCATCTCGCTGCCATCCTCTGCTCATCTGTCAATTTGCTGTAGTACCTATTGCTCTTCAACCCCTGTTTGCAACGCAAGTTCTCTGGAGAAAGGCGTATCTTCCATTAAAATGGGGAACGCCCGTTACACGGGCATGCCTCGTCACGATTAATAAATGGATGCAATAAAGAAAGAGCAGTAACTAACAGAGCAAAAAACCGTGAGTGCTGGCATAGTCTCGCTTCTCCAGGCAAATACAAGAAGGAGACGCTCTCGGTATGGGAAAGAAAAGGGGATAACGGGTGGGCCTCAGCTTTCCAAGTCTCCTGTTCAGACGGGGAGTTCAATCTCACTCTGTCACACAATACAAAATCAAGGAGACTGGGAGGGAGGTGGGTTTCGCTGAAGACCGATGCCTCGGGACATCTGAACTGTAGCTTTCGACACAGAAACCAACCAGAATTACCGAGAACCTTCAACTTGATATCCAGGCATATTTTATCATAGTATTTACCTGCATCCAAAGAATACTACGTGATAACTTGCTCAGCTAGAACTCTTTTTTGTGTAACGGGAGTATTTTGAAGAATACAACTATATTTAGTGCTCGCTGTTTCAATTAGAACTGGAACTTCACAAGCGCGAGACCACCAAAGCATACCTTAAGTTTTGATTATAGGTACTTCACTAACGTATGTCCGTACCTGCGGGACACTGGCAAGAAAGAGGAGCCCAAAAAGGCTTACACAAAGCTTTACTAAAAGCAGCACAATTTCATAGACATTATCAGCTTCCTGTAGAAAGATATCGCTGAAGAACAAGACTGAGAACACAGCTTGAGGTGAATCAAAACATCTGTATGAAGTAATCTAGCCTGAAAAAACTAGGTTTCGAGGCGGGTTTCTTGCAACCCGCTCTTGCAAACTTCTGCCCTTCAAACATCTTACCTGATTACATGTGTTAATGTCTATTCCACTTTTCAGGTATTCCACTACTTTGTCCAGATTGCCAGCTCTGGCAGCTCGGAGGAAGCTTGCATTGCTGTCAGACTGTAAAAAGATAAGAAGAAAAAAAATCTCTAGTTAACTCCTGCTTAAAAGAGAGCACAACTTCATCACCAGGGAAAGGTTTCCACGTTTTACGCTGCAGGAGAATAAAATTGTGAAGAAAACTGACTTTGCATTATTAGCATACACATGCTTAAACAAGGCAATACTGGCAGAAAAGAACCGCCGACCTCTCAGAGTGAGCAAAATAGTGCAATAATTGCTGAAGTTCAATATTTAGCAAAAACCAAAGCAAAAAACCTACAGAAATCATAGTAACTGATATTAGCAACAAGAAAAAAATACATGTATCAACTTGCTAGCCATAGTTTTCTGGGGCTTTTTTTATATATATATATATATAGACACATATACACACGCACACAAAAGAAACTCTGGAAAATAACTGACCAATCCTGTTATTGGCTATGCTACTTACGAGAACACACATTGGCTTTGGATTTGTACTTGGCGTAAAAAGTTACATGACTACAGTTCATATTCATGCACACACACTGGCTTAACACAGAGCTACACGCTGGAGAAAAAACAATATCCAAGAGCGAAAAAGTCCTGTGGCTACATTTTGCCGCCCGGGAGACAGAAATGGGGCATGCTGAAGGGGAAAAGAAAAAAGTCCCACGAAACCGGGCAGCACTGCAAGTGTAGCTAACCGTAGAACAAAGCGGATGAAGTACTCAAGCCCGAGTATCTAAATCCAGGATAATGCTGTAAACGTGCTTGCTCCTAAACTGCCCGCATTCATACATTCGTATTTAAAGCCTCGTTAGCATTTATAGGCTAAAAAAAAAAAAAAATAAAAAATAAACTCACGTTTTCATTTTTCGGCTGGGCTGTGGGATGTACTGTTAAGCAAGGGAGCGTGAAATGCGTCAGCCCTCTTGCCTTTATCTACGATTACGGCACGAAATTACATTGGCTATTTGAAACCAGCACGTCCTTTGATGCTCACCCACACGTGAACCTACACACAGGTAAACTGGCTCCTAATGCAACCGCAGATACCAGGAGAAAAAAAGAAAGTCGTGCCACAGGAGTAATGATTAACCAGAATAAGCATTTGGGAACACGCACAGACACAGGGACAATTTTCGTACTCAAAATAAATAAATGGAGTCGGAGTGAGTTTCAAAAAGCAGGTAAATAACTGTGAAAGCCTGTTTTGTGGGGACGCGATTAGAGAGGTACAGGAGGGCACGCACGCCATCGGACTAGTGCCTGGCGTGCCACCGAAACACCTCCGATCGAGCACGTTTCTCATCTAATTTCAGTCCCCTGCCAGAAACACGGGGTGAGAACCGTTCTTTCACATCATGAGAATATCCTAAAAGCCTCCCGCTTTCAGCTTATTAATACTGATCGACAAAGCAATTTATTTCAGTCACCCAATCCATTTCAATGCGTTTATTTCGGTCACCCTACTTATCACGCCGTACTAACTCACTTCACAATCCCCAATTCCAACCTATTTTAATCTGCAACAGATGGATGTCATAAAAATGATTCTTTTTACAACTGTGCTACATGCCAAGACAAAAATATTTCCTTTTAAATTCCTTGCAGCAAACTTCAGCACATTTTCCACATCTTTTACCGTTAAGAAAACAGACCATCTTTCTAAACACACAGCAGGGCGAAGGGGAAGGTAGCGCAGGAATTCACGTTGACAGAACCCTTTTATAGCTTTCAGGCTTCAGTCAGGCAAGCGTTTGGACGAGGCTTGACAGAGGAGCAGATTCTGACAGGTACTTCAAAGAGATCCCTTTTAAGGTGGAAGGGTGGCTATTAGCACTGCACCGTCTCCTGGGATGTGCATGTGCGCATAAAGACACAGAATTATACCTCAATGTTTAAACGTCCTTGAAAAATCAACTGTCTTGGTAAAAACATTAACCAAGAAGAAGTATTTGAGCACATGAGGGGTCAATCCGGACACTCTTGAAACTAATGGGAAAAGCATCTTTGCCCTCAATAGGACACACGTTTTACCTTCTTTTTCCCCAGGTTTTTTCATGCTTTCCCACTTCTACAATAATTTACCATGCCAAAACTGCAGTCATCTGGTTTTATACTTTTAAAAGGTTAAGCGAGAAGGACGCAACGAACAAACATCTACAACTTCTGTTTTATTAGGGACGAATCAATCATCGCTTGTTTTTCTTTCACGCAGAGTAACATGAAAGGCTAAAAACGTTAAAGCCTCAATTACTGCTGGAAGCTCAGACTGTAGCTAAGACCATACGACTATATTCCATTTGTTTGTGGCTAACAAGATGCAAGCAGCGCTTTCAAAGTAGATTCTCACTTCCTCGGTTCATACTTTTGTTACCTCAAAATTAAATTACTGCAACGCACATCACTTCAAGACACATCACGTACACCTGAACAGCGATCAGAATGCAGAACATGAACTTCTTGTCTACCTGAGGAGTTATTATGAATCCACTCTTCATGATTAACTCCCCGTACAGGCGCTTCATTCCAGAAGCGTCTCTTGCTGTGTACGTTCTCACTCTGAAATAGAGAGTGCCTGACTGTGAATAGAAGAGGAACAAAACTGCTAAAATCCCAGTGAAACGCAACGAGATCTTGATGCTTCATTTAGGTGCCTTTGAAAATCCTAGCCTACAGAGTCTTTGGGTTTTTATGAATTTTCTCACTGTAACACGCACTGATCTCAGATGAATACGATCGTACCCATCTCTTCACAGTCTGGCCTCTACTATTTCCAAACAGTTTCTCACAGACTTGCATGATGTTCTCAACTTGAACACACAAATAAAAGACACGAAGCAGCAATTCAGCTGCTTCATATACAAATTCACATACAAATACCAGTGGGCGCTTCCATGAAATACTCGAAAGGTTCAACACTGTATTTTAAAGCTTAGAAGTTAGGAGTCCTCAGATCGGTATTTTCTTTCCTGGTTTGTCAACTCTAATTTTTCGGTAGGTCATCAGTAGTTTGTCCTTTTCCCCATTCTTTTAAGGTCTTCAAAAAGCATTTTTATCAGTACTACTGTCTCAGCAATTTACTCGCTTTAGCACGTCACGAATTCAAATCCGCTTTGACAAAATTGTCTCAGTAGTCAACAGCAGCAGTTTCTGTAGTCTTACCGTGCTAGGAAACTCGTGATTTTTCATCCGTGGCCTTTTCCAATTGATTCAATAATCTCATGAAATATTTTGTTTCCTTACATGTAGATTTTTAGTTGAATTCATGAGGCATTTCAGTGGCACAGAAGCTGGCATATTGGTCTTTACTAGTTTGTCGACTGGTGAAGACAAACTGTCAACAAACTGTCATTTGAAGACACGTTCTTTACAAGAAAGAAGACAAAAACATGGAGCCAGAGTCCTTCGCACCATATGACGCTCACCACGTCATCCCGTCCTATGCACACGCCCCTGAGATTTTGCTTTAGGAGCCTTACGCATGTACGCAGATCACGCTCAAAAGCAAGCACTCTACCGATAAGGAAAAGAAAGGTTTACCAGGGAAGAGTACGCCTTAAGCAGCTGCCGGCAACCACGTGAACACGAGAGGCTCGCAATCTGGGAAACCCCAACGTTGACATGTTAATTTGCAAAGTCTCAGCTGGCATCTCGACACGCCACCCACAGTTCAGGTCAGTCAGAATTAAGGACCGCTTTGTCTACACGTGGCCGCCAAGGCTGGGCAATCTACTCAAGACGTTATTAACACGCTGCTAGAATAAGGTACGAAGAATTGAAGAATGCTTAGCTGATATCTGATAGCATGGGACAAATTCACGATCTGTGGACTTAACAAGCTTTTTCTAACGTACTACTTTCAGACATCCAAACTGTTCTACGAAAAATGCACCACTAACAGTAGTTAACATGAACATTTGACCGCTCCACAGAGAATTTTTCTTTTCACTACAATCGTGATTGAATCTGGACTACTGACTTGCAGTTCTACAGATAGCAAATATTGATCAAAGAGAAGGACAACAGTCCCTGTACGAAAAAAGAAACAACTTCCAAGACATATGCAGTGAGAGAGTACTACGAGTCTTTGATAACTACTTTTTTTACAAAACTCTGCAATGCAATTCTAATACATGCTATAGATTTGTGAGGAATATTTGGTGTTATTGCACCTTATAAAAAGCTCTTTTAACTTAACTTTTTTTTTGTTTAACTTTTGACCAAGGATAAATAATTTCAGCCAGAAATGAGCACTATAAACAAATAAACTACAATGTGAAAAAAATCACTATAACCTTTAGTACGCTCACAGCAGAATACAAACGTGTTCCTTATACGTACCTAGTCATCAGACTCCGCATAAGAAAATATAAGAAATGATCAAGTGAATATATGATTTTTTTAAAAAAATGACTGAGAGGCTGCAGATTCAACTTCTTTCCTGCTAATTGCAACGCCAGAATTTTGCCTGAATTTGAAACACGTAGCTCAGGGAATCTCAGTAATTAAAATCATATATGGAAATTAGTATTGTATTCAAATAGTCGGAGACCTTCCCTTCTGGTTCCTCTGTCCTCGCTCTGGTGGTCTTTCCTGTCTCATAGCACGCCACGTCACTCATCGCACACAGCACGTGCCTGTTTCTCAAAGGCATTTTATAGAGATGTGCCAAAATAAATCGCGCTGCGTACTGTTGAAATCATATGCTGTACCAAACTCACAGGAATTTCTCCACATATTCAAATTTGCTGCTGAAAACCAGATTCATGCTTAAGAAGGAAAGACTGGGGGAGTAGGAGGCTTCAGTTTTCAAAAGACGGCTTTCATAATAACATTATCCAAACCATCCAAATACTTGTTTGAAATCCTGTCTATAGTAAAATTATTCCTGCAGGTTGGCCTTTTTTTTTTTGTTCCCCTCCAAATAAGGTGAATGACCCCAGCCTGTCCACAATCACAAACATCTCCGTGGGAGAACGGAGCCTAGCAACAAGGCCTACTGAACAATTCTCATCTGTTAAATGCAGTTTATTAAATGACCGGCAGCAAAAAAACAGAATTCAAAACTGATGTGCAATAACCAAAGAGTAGTTTTGCACCTTCCCTTCAGTAAACGTTTTTGGTTTGTATGTGTATTGAGGTGTGTATCTGAATACTAATAACCCTTTTCAACTTACTTCTCAAGCATCGACTCTGGGACGTACCGCTTTGATTTTATGGAGAAAATGTATTTAGCTCTAAGTTTTGAAGAGGCTGGCCCTGACCAGGAGGTGAGCAAAACCTGCTGTTAACTCGTACGCTTTATATAAATCAAGAAACTCACATCATTAGCAGTTATAAAAACTTTCACGTTAAATTGAATCCTGTATGATTACTGCACACACAATCAGCATTAAGACAGAATTGGTCAAGATGGCAGTCTTCAAGGTTATCCGACAGTATTAATGCCATTTACAAACTTCAGAGTTGTGAGGCAGTGTTTGTCCAACACCTGGTTCTATAATTAGTAAAATGCTGACGGCTTGTTAACTCATCTTCATTAAAAAGCTCTTCATCGACCGGTGGCTCATCGTGTTAATATATTCAGGTAATACCTGGAGTTGAGAATTCAGCTCACTGCGGAAGGGAAGCTGCGTAATCTAAACCCAGGTTTTCATGGCTTCTTGGTGTTTTTCAGTACTTAAAAGATGCAGGGGGAAAAATGACAGATACGTAAACACATTCCATTAAGTTTTTATTATGCCATACCTTCTAGAGTGTCAATTTATGCTCCTACCCTTGAGATAACCACTAAATTTTGTCCCAAGTGGCTTGGTTATTCTCCGATTTCAGAAACCATCTGTTCAAACCAGCCATCGTTTAATTGGGTGCAACTCAAAGCAGCACAGATGAGGTGTTACCATTACCCAACTCGTTTGTCACATACATATTTTCTTGCCAGTACGGTAGCTTTTTCCATACCAGCATTCAAATGCAAAAGATGGGACTTCAGAAGGAATGCTTCCTCCTCGCGGAACGGTCTCTGTAAACCTTGCCAGCTAGTTTTTCAGCGGCTCACATTTTATCTTTTGTACCCTGAATTATTTTTTTTTATTGAGCTGGAAGTGCTGCTGAGCTGACCTCCGAAGGGCATCACAGCAGAACAATGGCGATATTGTGAACCGCAAGCCTAACACGCAGCTACGACTGCAAGAAGGCAAAGGATTTTTTTTTACTTTTTTTTTTTTTTTTAAATTAAACTACCACAGCAGAGCCTCAGCCTGCAGTTCTGATATGCGTGCCAGAACGTGAGCTAAATCTTGCACTTGCAATGGCACAGGCTCAGTAATCTAACACTGGTAAATGAGTTAAATGAGATAATAACAGCTATAACGGAAACAAATTTTCCCAGTCTTTAATGAAATAACATTCATCTTCTGAAAGAAAAGAAATACAACAGTGCTTTACTTTGAAAGCCGCTTCCTTTGCTTATACAAACGTATGTTTTCCTCCCATTAATCTACTGGAAGACATGAGGGAAGACAGATTAAATCGCAGCTCTTAAAGAAATTTCAGTATCTAAATTCCTGGATGAACAACGTGCCCAACTTTCTTCTTTCAATTTCAAAAAAGTATTTTTATCACACAGCTCTTCCCATTCAAGCATGTACAGGCATTTCGGATCTAATTCATCCTGCTGTGTACCTTTGGTTGTATAGAACTTGTTCACAAGCAGTTGAACTGAGAAGCCCACAGTTCTAAAATAGCAGTCTTAACTAAACAAACATCTCTCCCTCATAATCGAAAGCATCTTCTTATCCAGGAAAAAGACACAACTGATCTTGCAATAAACTAACGTTTTTTTAAGAAATGAGAAGCTGAATCGTAGGAACTGTGAAGAGGAAGACGAGCTTTCAGAGACAAGAGATCACTAGCAAGTTAAATATCCTCTGCCAAGACGTAGTTAATAGCATCTAGCAATTAATTATTTTAATCTCAGGGGTCTGTCTCTCTAGGTTGATGATGATGGTTACAAATCAGAAAAATAAAAATATTCTTTTAAGTACATATTATGCACCTGAATAATTTAAGGCGCTTTGAGTATTTAGGCCAATTAATCACAGAATGTCATGAAGGAGACGGAGAAGTTGGCACCACTGTTACCGGCACTGAGCTGGAACTGTGGCGGGAGTTGCCCTCACCATAATGTTGCATACGGTATGGACATGGGCCCGAACTTTGGCATAAAGACCATGGCTATTTACGGCAAAAAGGATTGTGTAATAACAAGACGGTGAAATAGCTACAAGAAAAGAAAAAGCTTTTGGGCTGTACGCTGCATATGACCCAGGATTGAAACATTCAGTGATTTCAAATCAAAACCAGTTTGCACATATTTAAACACAGAAAATGACAGCCTGACACAGAAACCTGTGACAGACTTGACTGGATTCAGGAGTGACCCCTTGCGTATGTTGTGTGCTCCTCAGAACGAGTATTCTCTCATTAGATCTACTGAGGGACGTGTAGGAGCCAAAATTATACAGTGCCAAAGCAGGTGGGAAGACTAACGTTGTTTGCGTCTATTACGCGTACCGGTAAAAGCTTTCTTATGTTAGACAAAGAGGCTGCAACCCAAAGGGGACACAGCGCGTAACAGCGTGCAAGACTTAGAGCGTCCTTGAGAAATGAATTCCATCGGTATGCCTGGAGATGGAAAGAGCCATCGCAAAAAAGGAGCTAAGAAAGTAAAACCCAGCTGAGGAATGCATTATGATTTACGCACGCTATAAAATAACAAACGTATTGTAATTCCAACATATCTTTAATAGCTGTTGAATTGAAAGACTTCTTCCAGTAATTTTAATATTTGCATATGACAGTTTTGTAGTAGTTTCATCTCTTACTACAAAGCCTGTTCTCAGAAAGCTGCGTTTGATATTTACAAAGTTTCTTACTGCTGTTACACTACCCCAACAAACATGTATTTCTGAGTAACGTAAGGAGGAGAAAACTATGCCTAGCCAACAGCTTTAGCTGAATACCAGTTCCTGCTGCGAGATTGCTCCGGACAGACACAACGGAAAGTTGTTACGTGCTTATGGACCCTTCCAATTTTTACTAATGGAAAAGCCGGGCTTCAACTATTCTATCTTTTGATATTGGTGGGGAAATTCCCAATTATTCGTAAGGGATGACTTTCATTTTATGCTGGTGGTTATATTTCGACATCTTTGACTCTTTTGCAAACTCCTCCTTGAAATTCCAGAGCTTGCAGGATACCAGCCATCCAGCCACTCTTTTCTTTCCACTGGAATGTACAAAAGTTTAAGCAGTTTTGCTTTGGTTTTCACCAGGAGACGAATAAAGAAGATAAAGGGCTACGTCTGGCAAAACACTTCAGCATATGCTTAATTTTTACCACATCTTTAGGTCCAACTGATCTCAAATTAAACAGGTTGAAGTTATTTGCTAAAGGATGGATTTAAATACACGCTTAACCGTATTCCTGAGTTTGGGCCAACATTAGCAAATACAGCAGCAGCAAAAGAGGAAGAGAAAACTAATGTAAAATCAACCCTTGCTTGAGCCAAGAAGCAAATGTCTTCTATAAACCCTTTACGACACTTAGCTGCCACAGACATCTGTAGGAGTCCTCCCACTGCGTTCATTAATTTGACATACTGGACCCGCTGTCAGCTGACTTTTACTATGTCAAAGAAGGATTTGTGAGAACTGAGGCAAAACTGCATAGTTTTCTGTGGAAAAAGAATAGAATAAAAGTCTCTTGCCCAGCTGCGTGTTCCTTCCAAACACAGCTTTTGAAATGACAGAAGTTATTTTAATCCATACTGATTTTAAAATGTAAAGTAACATCAGTGATAGGGTTCTAATGCAGAAGAGCACTTCGGTACTAGCTGAACTTCAGGCACGTGTAAATCCCTGATGTCCCACTGGGCTATTCGTGTACCAAACATTTTGGTAGAAATCCCAGCTCGGATACAACGTGTGCAAGTCAGAATTATGCACATCAGTGTGAATCTAAAAAATAGAATCTCAAAAGCACCTGGAAAACATAGCCTGGATTTTTTTAAAAATGAAGAAGGGAGAAAAACCAAAAAACCAACAAACCAAAACCCAAAGGTTTTGGGTTTAAAGAATGAAAACTTTTACCATAGTCCGAGTAATCCTAAAAACTAGAAAAATCTTCATGTCTTTTACTAAGGCTTTTAAACTACTCTAAAAATAGAAATGGATAGTCCTAATGTTTAATGGGAAAGTTTCCTGTGCTGGAATCCGAGTGAAAGTATCATTTAGCCATTTCCTGAAACAGCAAGGATCCAGGATACGTTCAAATGAACCAGGACGAGTCTTAGTTCTCCTACGTGACACACACATTTCCTCAAGTCTCTTAAATACTGATATGGAACCAAGATTTCCACTAAAGGAATTGGATAATATTAAAGGAAGGAAAAACATTTAGGATCATCTGGATGCCATATATTGAGATTTCGAGGTGCTAGTAACAACTTTAGAACTTGGCAGGCATTTAAGTGGTTTCCATGGCGAGTTTCCATTACTAATGATGTTCCTAAATAGAGAGGTAATAATGCTAGAACACCTCTAGAAAGAATTAGGATGCCATTCCAAGCATATCTAGCAGAATAATAACTAGCCTTAACAAAAATCTAGCCTGTAAGTGAAGTTTATGACAGACTGTTGACAGATAATTCTATCACTCTCGTTAATTTTTCAGCCCCTTCCATCCCTTGTCTCACCGTCAAAGGGACATTTTCTACTAAAAGAAATGTGCTAACACCATCAGCGCTAAAGAATCAAACAGCTTTACTTACCTAAACACCATTAACCGATTGCCCGTTGATTCAAACTTACCGGTACCATAAACAGAAAAGAAAAGATTTCGTGTTCCTTTGAGATGGGCTAAAATAGATGCAAACAAAATGGGCCTTACTGAAAGGCAGCAGTTTCTAATTCAATGCCAGTTCTGCCAGCACGACTCATCGTAAAGACCCTACTTGTACAGAAAGGTAAAATGGATACCGAAGCAGTAAATGAAGACTTTTTAATTTTGTCCATTGTGGAAAGAAACCAGGCTTCATTTAGGAGATTTTTTTTTTTTTAGGATTCACGCAAATAGCATCGTAGCCAGCACGGATAATTTCCTTTTCTCTCTTCACATTAATTTATCCCCAATCAACTGGGGAGTGACACTTGAAGCATATCTAAACCACGCAAAACCCTTCTCTCTATTAACCGTGACATTTGCTGTTTGTATATCGGTCATGATATTAAGCACTCATTGTTTCCCCGTAATTCCCAGCGGAACACTGCCTATAAAACAAAACTCCTGTAATCCCGGGCCTAAATTCCAAACCATTCAGCTCTGGGCAGCAGAGAGGAACCAGTTTCATCTAACTTCACCCCTACAAAAGCTACACCTCTAATTCAAGCAGGCCACATAGGCTCCCTATGGCATCAAGTAGTAATAATAATAATAATAATAATAATAATAATAATAATAATAATAATAATAATAATAATAATAATAATAATAATAATGAAAAGGGATACTTCCTAAAAGCAGTTTACCCCGCTTCAAGGTAAGTGTCTAAACCACACTGAATTAATCGCTCTTTGGCTGCGTTTTGCACTGTCTGTAAGCCCCCGTTTTGGAAGACTGTAATGTGTGGCTCTGGCCCACTTAAGGATTTAAAACCTTCTGGTTTCTATCCCAGGCACTCACTCACATTTGCTGTAGCAATGGGAGTGAAAGGCGCCGGCTGGACACTCCGCAAACACAGATATTTCCCGAGTTTTTGCAAATCGCTTATCGCTTCTCAGCGTCACTGCTTCACAGTCAGCTCCCGACGTTGACTCCCCCGCCGCCTCCTACGACGACGCAGAAGTCCCCATTGCCAAGCCCACGGCTCTGAGCGGGGAGAGAAAACTCCCCCTCTGAACGATGCAGCAGGAGTTTGGAATGACCCCGTCCTGAAACTCGGGGAGCAGTCTGTCCTAGGTAGTCTGAAATACAACATGATCCAGCCATACTTCCAGCACCGTGCAGCAAGACTGGATCACATATTTTCAAGAGCAAATATGAAGGTAATTAAATATCCAAGTAAAGAGGGAGGCTAATGTACAGCGAATGCGACAAACCCCAGTGCTTTGTCATCTGAGACGCCTTCGTTTCAGCACATCAAAAAATAAAAGTAATTAAAGCCATAATATATGATTATGAAACAGCTGGTTGTGGGGTTTTTTAATGCCGCTGTCATTTCAAATACGAACTCAGTATCAAAATTTGACTCCCTATTTGACAAAGTTATTTGGCATCATAGAGACAATTCAGCAGAGTCAAACCAACACATTCCTGATTCTTTCAGCAAGACAGGCCTGAAGCAGCAGACTGTATTTGGGTTTAGTTTAGAAAAGATTAGATCACGCAAAGCAATTTTGCCATTTGAGCCGGCTGAATACCAACTGAATTATTCTGAACCGCCTATCTGGTACAAGATTCACGGAGTCGTCGTATTCAGCTTGATGTGGCACTCTTTTTCATAAACCAAGACAGCGAGCATGGCTACAGCTGTGTAAAAGCATAGGAAATGTATAGCCAACGAAGTATTGTGCTGGATACCGGATTCCTGTTTGGGGGGGGGGGGGAAAACCCCAACAATATACAATTTCTCCCTTCAGGACAAAACTTCTCTGACGTTTCTAGTTTACAGACACCTTTTTTGTAATTGTTTTTTAACCTTTTTACAAGAAATCATCATAATAAATACAATGAGAGACTGTAAACCTTCACAGGGAAATACAGCAATTTTCCTTTGTAATCCTCCAAGCACTGAATCAAGACAGATATTCTAAAGCAACTCTGTCAGTCCCTACTGGAGCCATATAAAGCCAAGATCTTATGATTAAATATATCAAAGACGTTATCAAAGTGCCTGATCTCTGCCTATGAAAAGCTCTGAAGGCTGACTGGAAAGTATCCGGGGGGGGGGGGGGGGGGGAACCCCCAAACAAACCCAAACCAACTCAAAGATCACATGCTGCTCGATTTGGCTCACTCCTGCCTCCTCAAAGACCCAACCGTATGCAGAAGGGCAGCTTGGAGCCTGTACGTTCAGAGAGAGAGAGAGAACTGTCGCAGAGGTTGCTTATTTGTGTCACAGGCATCTTTCCATACATTCGCTAACAGCTTCAGGCCACTCACCTTAAGGGAAATACTATAACGCCTGTTGAAATCCACGTATTCGGCAATGGAAGCAGGCCTGTCCTCCCCCCCCCCCACCCCGGGAAGTCCCGTGCTTGCATTGTCCCTCCCCCTGACTTCACCTTTCCCATCAGAAATGCTGGAGCTTATTTGTTAATTCAACCAAAAACTGCTTGGTGGGAGAAAAAAAATTGTCTGAAAGCTCAAAGAAATAGTTTAATTTCATGGTTTAGCTCGAAGGAAGTTTTAATTCTGAAGAACTGGTCCAACTGTGTTGTCAGTGAAATAAGCAGTAGAACCGGGCAGAAGATTTCAGCCAAAAAAAAAACCCCTACCAGAAAACCAAGACAGCATCAAAATTATTTGCTAGGACAAAGCAGAACTTCTTGTGAGCTGCTGCTGGGAGTGCCTCTGGTCTCTTCCCTTATGAACGCCGTAACTCATCTCAACTACATTTCCTATAAGGCATGGCAGTAATTCATGCAAGTGCAAAGCATAATATTGACCTGAGAACAATTTTATTTTAGTTCAATACGGGAGAACATAATATTTGGATATATCGACATTAAAGGTTTTCTGATCTTCCTGTTCTGCCAGCAGTTTTGACACTACCTCCTTTCATTGCCGATTTTGAATGAAATAACCATTTAATAACAAATTTCCCAAGCAGAGGAAGGAGAAAAAAAAAAAAAGAGAGAGAAAAGAGGCACTTCCTTTGCCATAGACGTTATACAAGTATTCATCGCAATGATTTTCCTCTGGTTTGCAGAGCAAATGCTGACGTTACTGTTATAATCGCCTCCCGCATGCCTAACTCTCAAGTCCTGCAGTCATCAGCGTGACCCCCTTGCGTGTGCCTGGTCCCACTCACTGTAACCCTCACCTGCACCAAGATCTGCGGGGCTCTGTCTCCACTGCAAACACAGAAAATAATACCATGTACCGGACAGACAACAGCTTAAAACAAAAACGTTACCGAGTTCAAGTTTTGAGAAGGATCGATGCAGGATCATTTACAGCAGTCGTGTAAAGTGGGATATAATTGATTACGTCCATTCATTCGAAGGACTTGTTTCACTGACGGTGTTCTCCTTCCATATACCTAAACCTTTTGGTAGCTGACAACACATTTAAGTGACTGCACGGCTTAGCGACAGCTGCTTTTTAATTACAGTCAGGCACAAGAGCAAAAGCAAAGCTTGAACATGGACACGTTTAGCAGATCTCTCAATACTGCAAGCTGTCAAGTAAGATTCAGGCTGAGCAGAGAGATCCTTTTCAAGTCTAACACGCACAACCCTGAACTTAATTTTTCCCTTTGATTCCTGTTTTCTCCAGCCAAGACTTACCAGGGCTTCGGGATCTTTACTTTCTTCACTGTTGCATCCATAGTAGTCAGGGGTTTTATCCAAATCCTGTATGTTCCCTTGTGTTCTCAAACCCTTATCTGAATGACAAGACTGGCAAATCGGTGCATTGCCCATATCAGTTCTTCTGCTAACTCCTACAAGCGGGATTGCCCTTGCGCTGCAGAGGGTGCCCAGCGCTCCTGAAGGACAGCCGACGATCCAGGAGGAGGATCCCGCCTGCGCTCCGCTCCCCGGCCGCTCGTACCAGGCTCCCTTCTTCCCCGAGCCGCCCCGTGTCGCGGAGAACCCGAAACCCCAGCAACTGCGGGCAGCGGTCGGTGACCATTTCCAATTCAGGCGCTGCCTGTCTATTTTTACACCTACCAGGCCAGCTATGCATGTAAATGGCGGTGGGGTGGGGTGGGGGGGAACCGCTTTCCAGCATGCAGCCAGCCTGCCTAGCACGTCAAGTCAAAGTCCCACTGAGTGGAATGCCTCTACATGTGAGGGTTATTGAATTACCCAGTTGCATGCCTTTGAATGTTTTGATTTTTTTTTTCCTGCCGCTCTCAGTCTCGCTGTGTTTACATAAAGCACTAAATTTCAGAACGTTGCTAATGCCTTCTGAGTTTCTAACTCAAGAAGATGATTAATTCCAGTTGCACCTATTTGGTATTTACAAAACAAGACAAAATGTATGAGTACAGGTTTCACGACCGTTCCATTCCTGTGATTCACACGCTGTTTCATGTCCATGTAGATAATAACTGTGATGAGCTTGCTTTTGAATTGATATATCCCCCGGGTTTGATTTCAGAGGAGCTCAAATGTATCCAAAAAGGACAATCTCTGATGCTAGATCACTTTAGCTCTTGTCTATGTCATGTCTGATCTTGTTTTGGGTTTTTATTCTTGTTTTGGTTTAGTTTTTTGTTGTTTTTTTTTTAGCTAGAATTGCAATTAGTAAAAAAAAAACCAACAACAAACCAAAAAAACAAAGCAAACAAACAAACAAAAACCCCACCAAAATTGAGAATAAGGGCATTCCCTCTAGGTTTGAGTTAGTTATCATGATTGTACCCAGTAGGATAAAAATAATTTTGAGGATTGCATTTCGGAATCCACCCATTATCCCAGAAGAGGCCCGCTGCAGAATTAAAAAAATACAAACCGAAACAGAAAACCCCACAAAGTTAGCTGAGAAATAATGAGCAGTTTCCAAATGCTTCAGGAACAGCTGGAGGTAAGGGAGGTAACGGAGACAGCCTGCCTGTCTGCAGGTAAGAGTCCCGTAGAATATATCGCAATGCACGTGCAACCCGTAAGTGGAGCTGGGCGTGTATTTGAAAAACGGAGCCCCAAATTCCTCAGAAACAGAGTGATCCTGAAAGGACTGTAACGTCTAGCCACCGTTTTTCTCTTTGGGGTTTCAAACTATTGCTAGTACTGCAGTACACGTCAGCAGGCAGCTGTCCATAGCATCCCATTGATTCCTACCCAATTACCCCTCACAGCAGTGCCAGTTATAATCAGAGAGAGCAAGCTCTCCCCAGCCCCCTTTTAAGGATTATTGATCGGTATAGGGTTCTCTTTCGTGTTAATTGCCGTGAGGTAGATTGAAAACGGCTCTGTAATTTTTCCTTGCCTGATGAATGCTCCAGGACGGGATCATTCAGCTCCTCCGAAAAGCCTCAGGTGCTATGATGTGTAACGAGCATGAACACGTGCTGGCTAGACGCATGCACAAAACAGTTCAATTCATTGTTGCTTTTGGTTAAGTGATTCTATACTTGTACGGAACTGAAAGAAACCCGAACTACAAAATGCCCCCGACAACAACATTTTTGCCAGCAATGGGCAAATACAGGAGATGGAAGGTTTAATCTTACATTCAGACAGCCTGAACTTCAAATATAAAATGACTAATGGACAAATAAAAGCTTCAGCTCATGTTAAAATTACACATTATAATATAATATAATAATAAAATATAACATGCGCACACACTACTTCGTAGCTCCGGGCGGGTTCAGATGCAAGCTAACCGTACCGAGAACGACCACAGTCCCAACCATTGCAACTGCACTTGACACTGAAAGCAGCCACCGCCTTTAACTGACACCAGGGATGGTTCAGAAATTTTCACGCGAGGCTAGCCTTCCCGTAATTAGCTGACACTGATTTTCTTCAGCTCTTCCAAGGCATTACCCTATGACAGTAAGGCGTATATACATTGCCATAACTTCTTCACGTAGTTATAAAAATAAAAGGATGCAAGAAGGAATCCCACCAAATGCTTGACTCGAGCAAAGTTCACATAACCAAGGTTCCAACATAAACTGGAACTGAAAATCCTTGGATAGAGCAATCTGTTTAATGTGAAATGAACTTACTAGAAAACACAGAAAAGAATGAAGCAAGGCACGGCTCAGGGGGAAAGGGTGGCAAAAACCGAATAGCATGCATTCCTTTGAAATAATGCTTGCAGAAAGCAACAATCTGCGTAGACATCTGATGGAGAGCAATGGATAAGCTTTCTGCCAGAGCCTTTTAACAATATTACTGTTGTTTGTCAAAATGGTTCTGAAGTCATTAGGGCAAATTACTCAGAAAGGAAACATGCTCGTGTTTTGCCCAACTTAGTCAGGACATCGTATTCGAACAAAGTGTGTGTCTTACGATGTAGGATTCAAAGCCTTTGTGGAGGAACGCGTTGCAGTATCTTTCTAAGTTCCCGTGCTCTTTTTTTGCTGTTGCTGTTTGGGCTGCAAATCTAGCCCATCAGGCAGCAGTGAAGCAACAAAAACACAAAGGCGTGGTTTTCAAGCATGAAACTCGCACCAAAGCGTCTTAGTCCTGCTCTCTGTACAGAAGAGTCAGAGCCTGCTCTGCGTTACGCTGCCAGAACGGCTCCGGAGCCCACGACCTTGCGTCTCTTCACAGGGGAGCAGAACTTTTTGAAGGAACTCCTGTAGGCAATTCGCTGAATCCGCTTGTTTTCCCACGCTTTAATATTCCCTCTATTCCTCAGCAGCGCAACAGGCCTTTCTGCAACACTAACTCCAAACCTTAATTACTCCCTTAACTAGAAAACCTTCAGAAACACTTTAAAGTGCCTGGTAAAAAAAGAGAGCAGTCTCTCTCGTATGCTATGCTTAGGTGTTGATGTTAGGACAGCAAGCAGCCGACTGAGACGGGATCCCTCTTGCCCCCCAAAAGGTTGATACTATGGGAGAAACATGAGAAGAACTCGGTAGTTCAGAAACCCACCTTTTTGCTCCGGCTTACGCCGTGCACTCGCGCTTTAAACGTGCATACAACCCTCACGCTTTTGTGGCAAAAAAAAAAAAACCCACGCTGTGCTTCGTTTTGAGCGTTTCAGTTTGCCACAGTACTCGCAGTAAGTGCAAACTGGTTCATCCGTCTTGGCAGGTTTTCCCCAAAGTTAGCCTTGTAAAGTGGCAGCGTTAACTGTGTCAAGATTTTCATTTTTTAAGAGAAATATTCCGGTAATGTGCTTCTGTCAGAAACCCCGTTCTTCCCACTCCCTTGCCTTCCTAACTCAAATCCTAATTATCCACACGTCCAACTTTCTTTGTTCCTGGCCAATAAACTTCTAAGTTCGAGTTTTCGCACATTGAATTCTGTCCGACACCGAGAAAATGGGGAACAAGTCAAAGAACTGTGGCACTATTTAGATCAACCAAGGGACTGCCCTAGTTCATCTGCTGAAAATTGTCATACTGCTACTCTTTGCTTCCCCACAATTTCGGAATACCCCTCTCTCTTGGCATTGTTCTTAACGCGATGTGGTGGCTCATTGTAACACTTTCATTAGCTGTTGCTTGGGGGAGAATTCCATCCCTATGGGGAATTTTCTCCCGGCAACTTTTGCACCCCCCGTATAATGCGAAGTGATCAGAATTCACCAAAAAATGCAGACCAGCAAGCTCAAAATCCTTGGTAAGGACCATCACTAGCATAATGGGCTCTCCGCAAAAACCACAGAACCATATGAGGACTACTATCAGCTGCCTTCTCTATTTCCAATTGTGCCATAGGCTTTGGGAAACGTTCTGGTTTCATCACCTGAACTCTTTCTAAGCCTGCAGCAGCTATCGTTATCAGCTTTTCAGCAACACAAAGCCAGTACACCAAACAACAGGCAAAGCCCTCAGCAGACTTCTGGGAATTGCATCTTGCAAGATCTCTTCCATGAAGTGCAGCAAAACGTACCTTCAAATTTCACGCAACCGGCCATTAAGTACATTTGCAGGAGTCTTATTTTGTTACATTTTATACCTCTTTTAAACAGTTTTCCCAATTGTGACATTTAGAACAGATACGGCTGTGGATAAAATTAAATACAGTTGAGTAAAAATATTCATTTCTAAACTTGACCAGAACGCCCCCACATTTGTTTTGACAGAAGTGAGGTCTAGCATGTTATACAATGCCTGTTTGGAACAGCATCGGCCATTTCATAAATATTTTTCTCAGATACGTACCTGGCTTGGTTTAAATATCAGCATGAGACAACTTCTAACAAAACAACTACCCCCTCCTTTGGCCAGCCAACACCAGCATGTATTTGTGATTCTTGTTACGGTCTGGTTTAGTCGCAGTTTGCCATATCTAAAAATATTGAAGCTAGCCAAAGGATGAAATATAGATGTAAGCCCCTTCGAAAGCCCTGTAAATTAAAAACTGAAAAACCACCCCAAAGATAAACATAGACAGTATTGCCTGAGACCACGTAAAACGCTAAGTGAAAAAATGAGAAGCCTCACCACCCAAAAGATGAATCTTAAAGACACAAAATAATATTGAAAGAAATGTTTGTGCACGTGTAACGTTGCACTTTTATCATACTTAGGCATCCACTATGCTTCATAATGTCACCAAGAACCAAAAGAAGCGTATAGTGATTGTAATGTCATCACCAGCAAGAACTTACTCTCCTAATTACAGTATTTCTTCCGTCACCAGTTTCCCTTTTCGCTTTTCAAAAGATTCTTGTAGTAAATGGAGTCATTGCTAAATACTTTCACTTCCCTACTACTGGCCATCAAGAAAAACAGTGCAACACAAAACCGCTGATTTGCTGCTACTTGCAGAATCTCAACTAAGACCTCAAAGACTAATAAGTGAGAAGCCGTGAAATCAAAGCCGTAATCTAATCTCCGGATGGAGACTTAGTTTTATGGGATACCGTTCATCAGTCCAGGAACGGCAAAGCTTGTGTCTTGTAAGAAGAAACAGGACTAGGGACAGTCACACACACCCAGGCATGCAGCGACAGAAGCAAAACGGCTCTGCTGCTATGAAGAATGCTTCTTGATCCTTTTTTGCCTTTACTGTGAAAGCTTAGTTTGTCAGCAGAGGTTTCAATCATGCCCTAACGTAGCACAGCAGCTAAAATAACAATTCAGGAGGTACTGTAGAAACATTTAGTGCTGCAGAATCAAAGACAAAAGGGGAAAATGAAGGAAGAGAGAGAAGGAGTTCCAAGTATCGAGACGAATCACAACCTATATATTGTTAGTGACAAAAATCCCCAAATTTATTACTGTGAAATCTTTCCCCAAAGAGTTATTTCCTATTACATTTTTATGGTTAAACATAGTCATTAAAAAGAAAAAAAAGAGAGAAAAGAGACTGTACTGGGACCTATATATTTCTAGGAGATTTCCTGAACTCGGAAATGCTTCCTAAATGCAAAGTCTTTCACTCTTGGGGATTCTTCTATGGGAAGGTCAAGTACAACACGGCTCACTTGTTTCTGGCAATTATTTTGGGTCAGATCTTGAGCTCATGCGGATTATCAACTCTGATGATTTACGCCTTTATATCATTTACGTCCCCTTCACGTTTTACAATGATGACACTGATGTGATCAGTATTTCCCAAAAATTCAGCCTTTTCTTTCTTCTGGTATCTACCGTATGTTGGTCACACAGGCCACAGCAAGTAATTCCTGAAAGCCAAGCAGCCTTTACAAAGAGGCAGTTGTCTACTTCAGAGGACCTAGCAGCAAATCCTTTTCAGCTTAAATAATTTGAGTCCAATCAATTGCAAAAATCTATTCTGAGCCATTTTGAAGAGGACGAATCATTTTGCCGTGCTTTCGATGGTGAATCATTCAACACATTAAGCATAACGACCCTCTCCGGACGGCGACAAAGAGCTCTTAATCCAAGTAGTACCATATGTCTTTGTATCCCTACGAGAACGAGCAAACAGACAACCTGGTTTTTAATCACCGCAGCTACAGATCCTGCAATACTGAAGGGGCACAGGTGTGACAGAATTGGGAAAAGATTGCTTCATGGATAGGAAAGTTTAAAACAAAGAAGTATAAAACATATACAATTTTTTTTAAAAAGCTACACCATCTCTGTTATTCTGAAATATTTATGGCTCCCTGATGAATTTACAGGGACCTTCCTCCAAACGCAAGCCAGCCGAGCCTCCAGCATCCCACAGGTAAGACACATGGAACAAAAAAAAAATTTTAGAAACAAAAGAAAAACCAAAGCGTGGACAATTCAAATTCAAATGTAGAGCATACTGCCTGATATACCCTTCATATACTGGTTAGAGTGTAAGCAAGTGCAAAAGGTAACCTTTTTATTCCAGTAGTCATAGCGTTTAAATATGTAATCTATAGAAACACCATATTAACTGAACCATTAGTATTTTGGCTTCCTGTAATTCAAGACATACTGGTTTATTTTGCGCTTGTTCTCATTCCTACTCGCAGAGGGGGAAAATGCCCCACCTGAACCCCGAGGTAATGAGGAAAAAAGTTCCCTTCCCTTCTACAGATTATCAAATGCTCAATATGCGAGTTGCTAACAGAGTTGCTTTTTTTATTAGCACGTAACAGTCTATTTTCCTGGCTGAAAAACGCAAAGCATATCGCTCAGAGAGAGTGCGTTTATCAGGGCATCCACTGGACGCCAGACTCGGCACCTGCGGCACAGCCTCAGCTCGCTCTCCGCTCGTTTTGGCGTGGTCCCTCAATACGTTAAAAGTGTGGCACACGCTTATTTTGCAAAGTCACTATAACGCTTTCTCAGTATCTGTAAAATTATGGGAGTTTTTGCATGAGAGGTGTGACACAGGAAGGCGAAAACCAAAACAGCTTTTCATGGTCTATTTAATAGAGAACCCCTCACAGGCACAGCAGTTTACGTATCACATACATATTTTTCGCATAAAAATTAGTCGATATTTCTTTTCTTTCTCAGCCCTGCTTCAATCTTCCACTTTCCAAAGAGAAATACTCATCGGAAATGAAACATAGGTGTTAACATCAAACACGGAGTAACACGCGGGAGCTATGACAAGGACTGCTGACTAATCACAAAACTAGCAAAATTTATGACTGACTTTAGAAGTCTGGGTCGAACCAGTGGAAGGAGAAGTAGTCAATATAATTTTATCAGCTGGTCTTAATCTGTTTAATTTGCTGACCATCATCTTCTCAAGCCAGGGCAAGAAAACCTGCAGGACTGTACGGGCACGTCTTCGGCTGGAATCGAAGCACGACCATCAATTATGAAATTAATACCTGATTGATTTCAACTCAAATGCAGAACCACGTTGTTCTGGTGGCCTTGTATCTTTGCCACCCTTGTTTTGCAGATCGCAGGAAGCGCTTTTAATGCATAGCAATATTTGTATTTGCTGATATATATGGAAAAGTAGTTGCGTTATAAAATTACAGCTGTTCACTAAATTAAAAAAATGCAGGCATATGCCATTCAGCGTAAACACGGTATATGCAGAAAATGATGGAAAGCGACAGCCTCAAGTCCATTCGCAGTACACTTGGCCAACGCAGAGAAGCATTTAGATCAGTTTAGTCGTGCGAGCCCACCTTCACTTTGCTTAACGCTGTGGGACCTTACTAGAAGCAGTAACCTAAGAGCAGTGACGCAGCAAAGCTTTCGCTGCACCAAAACATGAATCTCGGGGTAAAGGGTTAAGAATGCAGGTCAGACCCACCCATGCCAACATAACTATCAAGTAAATTATCATTTCTTGTGCCCAAAACAGCTTGCTTTTTTTTTTTTTCTCTTTTCAACAAAAGTAAATGGGTTTTTTTTGAGAACTTCATGTTTTTCTATCCCTCTGTGGCAGGAAGCTCTAATTGGTTTGTCTTCAGCAGTTCAGTCTAAATCTAAATCAAGTATCTGGCCCTTGATTAGCTCTAATTTTTGTTCCTTAACACAGACGGGATACTAATTCTGCCTTAAGCCATCTTGTAAGATTTCGCGCATCTCTCTCATTCAGAGTTTGGAATATCCAAGTAAGGCCTCAATCCTCTAAGATAACCACCCGATCTTCTCTTTTGAATACGTCAGCAGGAGATCACCGCTGACTCCCTGAAAATCCCAGTCTCTTAAGTCCTTGTTATTGGGATACAGAATGAAGAGAAACAGTCCCACTACAGAGCGCTGCACCGCTCCCTTGCCTTCCCCCTGAAAGCACCGTATGGTTACCCCCATTGCGTTAGGAGAAACGTTGCACTGACCCTTTCCCTACCTGCTTCCGAAGTTCTCGCTTCTGTTTGATTTCTTACAAATTTTATACAACTTTCAAAGACAAAACTTCCACGTTTTCATGTAAAATCAGGTTGCTGGGGGAATATATATTTCATATATAACATTTAAAAGATAGTATGTCTCATATATACATATGTATAGAACATAATAATAGAGTTTTCCACGTGATGCATCTTTTGGTTTACTGTAGTCTGAAAGAATCAATTAATTCAATGAGGAATGAAAGGTAATAATGTTAAATATGTAATTCTTCCTTTCCCAAAGGTCTTGCCATTCAGTGACGTTCACTAAAATGGACTTTATTCAGGCTGATGCCCAACATTTATTGAAGTCTAAATGTTTTCCTGTCCAAACATCAATTGTCCTTCTAGTTTTTGTTTATGCAGCAGTGGTATCTGCAATGCTGGGAACAGCAAGCGAGAGATTAATCAATTACAATAAAACGGAGCAAAACAGCAATATGAAACAGAGACAAGGGTAACTGCTTTGCTCCGAGATTTAGTATTTTGTTAATAAGCTAATCTAACACGCAAGGAAAAGAAAGAGCAAAAATACTTTAAGAAATGCTGCGTGTATATTAAATAGCACAGAATCTTCTATCTGGAACACAAAGAAGTGCAGGTTCTGATAAATTCCCTCATATTAAACATCACTTTATACCGAAAGCAACAGTACTGCTTTAAAACAGATTCTTTTTTTTTCCCCTTAAAAATTCACCTTATCACAAGCTTTGAATATTTTTGCACTGAAACTTCAAAGAGAAAAATGGCCTGTAACTAACTTATCTTCCCCGGACCTCTGTCCTAGGCAGGATGATGAAACCTACTTATAGTCTAACATATGCAAAATGTCATAGCTGGCATTTTATAGAAGGTTATACGGTCTTATCGGACTTTTTGTGGAACTAGGGAAATCAGTTTATTCGTAAAATGCTGGGGGGGGGAGCATAATTTATTTTAGTATTAAATACATTTTGAAATCGTGCCTGTGTAAAACTATTCTTTCTAAATACTGCTTGAAATTACTGGGTAGAGAAGTATCCTCTTGTCCCAAAGGCAGCTACTGTCTGGGCGTGCATTCTGGTAATAAAAAGAAGTAGACTGAGGCTTTCAATACCTAAGAAATACTCCAAGAGATTGGAAACAGAATACAGAAACACAGGTTTCAGTGTCGCCTACCAGCTTAAGTATAAAAAAGCAAGAGCATCAGATGTAATGTAGATGCAACTTTTTTTTCCATTTCTATATTTGTCAATTAAAGAAAAAAAACCCAAACATATTCTTAGGGAATCCTCAAAGAATGATATATTTTCAGTTAGCATTGTACCCCTGATTCTAGCTTTTACTCTCCCATAATAATTAATGGTTGCTGATGTACATAATTACATAGGTTCTTAAGTACATACCAGTAGTTCATTTACTCAGTTTCTTTTTTATTTTGCATCCTGTGCCTGCCTATTATCTCAGGGCCCATCAAATACATCTGGTATAACAAGTGTTTCTATTAATCTGCATAAGAAAATACTTTCCTCTTGAACGTTAAGCTATTTTTTTTAGTAAATTGCTCTTTATGGTTAAACTAGAATCAAAAAAGTGTATCTAGTGCCACTGAAAGAAAACTATACCTAATCCCCCCCAATTTACACACTAATATGAGTCAATGCACAGTGATATACATACATATGTGCACACACACACACACACACACGTTGAATATATCTGTATCGATGTCGAAAACAACCTGGCTGTGCAAAATGGACTTACATTTAGTTGAACTACAACCATAAAACAGTGTAATTTTTCTATTCTGTAATATTACAGCTCGTGTTATATGTGCTCAGCTAACCACACCACTAGCTTACTTGAAGAAACAAAACAATCCGGCATTACTGACTCGAAGTCTCTGGCTTTAACAAGTTGATAAGGCTCCTGTGCAGATGAAAAGACATCCTCCTTGCAGCAAACTCTAAAGGGCTTATTTTTCCAACCTTTGAAGGAAGAGTGAGTCATGAAATGAAAAGTTACATGCTATACCCATCGCATGTCAACAGTCTTTGAAAGCTTGGGTTTGTATCACTCCTATCTAACATTTTTTCTTTCCCCGCACCAAAGTAGCTTGTACTAGACGATAAATAAAAGGCGACAATCTTCCAAGAGCAATTCTCTACGATCACAAGTGTTTTAACAGAATACAATCAAGAACTCTGGTTTCTGTACGCAAACAACAATTTGCGCCTTATAGTTTTATAAATCATCCAAACGAGGGACAGAATAGCATGAGAAACACATAAGTACGCTATGTAACTGAATAAACTTTCATTATTGCAACCGTATACGCAGTTCTAAATAGTTCTCACAGTTTGAGATCTTGTGATTGAAAACACATCTTCACATAGTTTATCAGCTAGTTAGACATGCCACCCAGAAAAAAACCAACCAACCAACCTCCATACGATTAAGAGAAACACCAAAGGACATACTGAAAAGTATATCATCTGTAACCAAGTCTTCATCAAAGAAATTCTGTGGTAATTCTGAATTATGTATAAATTAAAAATTGTGAGAGTGAGCCTGATTATGAACAACTGACAAAAGACAAAGGCAAATTTTTGTCTACTGTAGTCTCTCAGGACTATTAAAAACAGTAGTGTCTATAAATTAAAGAGAGCCGAAGAAGGCACAATGACAAAACTGAGAAGTTTCTTTCCAGAGAAGTCCTAAGTATGCTATAAAACTTTCTTTAGTTGCCGTTCCTAATTCATGATGCTGACTGCATGCCGACGTGCATTAATGCACAACATTAATGGCGCACCTACTGTGACTACTAAACATGAGGCAAAATATCCAAGGTTTTCAGAACGACTTTGCATTCTTATGAGAAATAAACCCGTAAGAAAGGGACAATCAAATAAATATTAGTTTTGTAGTTACGGCATTAGCAAATTCAGGTAAGCATGGATTCAGGACAACGACTTTCACAAAAAAAAAAAAAAAAACCAAACAAAACCAACTGCTAAAAGCCAACAACACAAAATTCTGAACTAATAACAAAGAGGAACTTAACAGGTACTCTGCAGTTCAGGAGTAGCACCTAGTAGATGGGATTCACACAGAAAGTGCCCTCAGGGAGCAACAAAACCCCAAACGTCAATCCTGTATTAAATATGATGAAGATTCATTAAGCAGACCCGTTGTTTAACGGTGGTGGCAGCCTCTACAGAAGGACACTATGAAACAGATATATTTTATGATGATCTTATTTAATGTACTTGCAAAATTCTTCTCCTTCGCTGGGGATCGTCTTGCTACAAAAAGTGATAGGTTTTGATGTACAGGTTTGTAAGTTGTGTTGCAAACACGAGCTGCCCCCCTTCTCTGTCCAGTATCTCTAGAGATCCTAATATCTGATGAAAAACACGCATCTGGCTTGCCTGGAAGCCATAAGCTATGTAGGGGGACACGCAGCCTCTTCTTCCTGAAGGGATCCACACAAGAACTGGATTCTCTCAAAACCCTAAAATCGTGCAATTTTAGGAAAAGCATGATTACAGCCGGAACGCGTGCTGTGCTCCCGGGCTCCTTGGGTGAACTGTTTGCCTCTCTTCCCCTTTAGCTTGACTAATCACAGACAGCCTCTATCACAGCCCCGTTCCTTTTCCCAAACCCACGCCACCTGCACACTCTCGCTCCCTGTCCAAGTATTTCCACGTTCAAGAGCAGCTGGACCGGTAAGCTCTTTGCCTTTCAGGTAGCTAACCACCTCCAAAGATCCAAAGGGCCCAAGAAATCGAAAGGCCTTGATACGCACTGGCCAATGTATGAACAACGCTTTCCAGTCTGTGTTTCGCTTTCAAGGGGATCAATTTTTACTTTTTTTTCTTCACATTAGGTTATTTGGGATTTAGAAGGAAGATGAACACTTGGGTTGCATGTGCAGAACACGAGGATTTCTAGGACTGCAACTACTATAAGTGAAATTATACAGCATAAAGTATTTCTATTTCTTCCTCCTCTTCTCCCCATAACGCTTATTCAATGAGGAGCTTTTGACTTTTTCTTTAGAATAATAATAATAATAATAATAAATGCATCTGGGAAGACATTAATATTTTTCAGACCTCTGAATTGTATTGGTTTTGATAAATTGAGGTAATTTCCTAGCCAAAATCACTGAGTCACCTGTGTAAACACATTCATAGACACACAACGTTGGTATGAAAAAGAAAGACTGCATACAAAAACACGGCCATAACAACGTAGCAAAAGGTGCCAACCAGAAAAGAATAAATACCTGTCCCGTTGTAGTAGAAAAGATATGACCTAAACTAGTAAACTACTTCTGAACAAAAGGCTAACACTTTAAGCCTGTACATATACATTTTACATAGATTTAATGGGGACCGGGCTGCCCCCATTAAGTGGAAGTCACTCACCTTTTTGAAACCAATGCATAATAGCTGAATATAATATTTTTGAGATTTGCCAGAGGTGTACCTAATCAGACTTAATTAACTGGAACAGTACATTCTTTGCAGCCTACATTTAGGGGTTTGTTTTGTTCATTTTTCCACTGGTAATTCCTCACAAGACTTGCTGACTGCTGTTCCTGTTTGGCTTGATTCAACCTTAAACGTGACGAAACATTAGGATTTAAAGTATTTGTCAGAGAGGGGAGTAACAGAACCAAAGTCAGTTCTGACCTCGGATACACATAAAGTGCATTACTTGGAGTGAGGTTCCTTCAAAACTGAACTTGACTTGTAAGTCACCATTTTTGTCCTCCAGATTTACTGGCATTACATTTGGTCAAACTGAGGTTGCAGATCTTAAAATAAACATTAAAAAAAAAAAATCTGTGCTACCTTCACAGTGCCGTCCTTGAGGGGTCATGGCTGGGTTATAGTTTCATCAAACAGGACGGAGCCAAAATTAGATGCTAGTAAACTCTATTAATGTCAATTAAAATGAACAACAACAACAAAAAAAATCAAACATAGAAAAAACCACAGTGAGATTTACTGCCAGCAAGAAACAGAAAAACTTACAAAATGACCTTTCACAAAGCCTGCGCTTTTCTTTCAGAGTGAAAATCTCTTACGGCAAGGAAGGCGCTAGTAGCGTTTTAAATTCTATGTTACATTAGAACTGTAATATTTGATCATTACCAAATAAATTATGTCCCTGAATTATCCTATATATCCTACAGTGTCCCCAAGAATCGGGGAAACCTTAGCAATGACCACTCCCCACCCGCCCCTAACGAAGTCCCACGACTCCAACGTGCGAGTGGACGGAGTCGGGGAGGCAGCAGCACTCGAATCAAGCAACGGTGAGTTACGTCCCTCATGTTATCCAGCAGTCTTCCCTTTTGGAGCATCTTTTCACATCTGTATTACTTCTCTCCAGCCCCGTTCTGTCACTACTGCAGCTCATTTATTTGGACTTCATGGCCGAGCACCAAAACGCGGCCCAGAGGCAATTACAAGATGGAAGATAGGTCACGAGCCTCCAGAAACCGCTCCCCTCTCCAACACCTTCTCTCAACACTGCATTTCCAGCTTTCCTCTCTGACAGCATCTTTATAACACCAAATGGGACAGAGACACATTAAATTTCAATTACACGCAATGGAAAATGAATATGTTTCCAGTTAGGTAAGGGCAGTTGTTAATAGGCAGGGTCAGAAATAGATTCCAATTCATCCGGACCCGACTCCTGTTACCCTTCCTTTCGGAGAGCATCACTTCTTCGTACCATCAGCCTGAGCAGGGAAGTCCCCTGGACTTGTTTATTTAAGTGCTTATCAACAGAAACAATACCGCTAAACCGGTCCTCAGCCTGCACTATTACCATCTAAAAAAATAAGTTGGTATTGTGCTTTATAATGTTCCCTGCTACCTGAGAGTACAATAAATTGGAAAAAAAAAAAAAAAATAGAGAAGAGGAACCAAGGTTCCCACCTCACTTGAAGCAACTCCCTATTTTGTGGAATACTGCACTAAACTTATTCTTTCCTACGAGACTTGTACCTTCAGGAACTCAGTCCAGATAATCTTTCAGAACAAAAGCAAAATATGTTCTATATTTGAGATATAAGTGACTATAAATCAGTAGTACAGTAATTTATACCAACACCGATAAAGTGAAACAGTAGATGCGACTATTTCTACGAATTTCGACAAGTCCCCGTTTGCCAGATTTCTGGTAAAGCGGCTATTTTTCAAAGCAAAATGTCTCGTAGAAGTTAATAACAACAAATATTTATAAACATTCTAACATAATCATAATACTTGCCTTCGTATTAGTAATTGTATTGCAAAGCAGAATAAGTACAATTATTTCCATTTCACATACACGGAAGGCAAACTTCAGCCAGGTTCAGACCTCAGCCTGAGGTCATGAAGGACGTCACTGACAAAGCCCCAACTCCCAGTTCTTCATCAGACAGACTGCAACTCCCACTCGAATTTGCATTTTGCGTTCGGAATGAGCGAAAATAACAGGAAAAAAAATATTTTATATGGCAGGCTAAACAACAGCCAACCCCCCCCCCCCCCCGCCCCGATAAGTAAAAGTACATATATTATGCAACGATACTCTAAAACAAAGTAATTTTGTATAATAAAATACTTGAAGAGGCTAACATTTCCCAGGCAAAACGAATATTAAGTGAAAGACCGCAGATCCTATGTGAGAGTTCTGAAAAGCCCTACTGCATTCAAAGCGACAAATGAAATTCTTTTTTTATTACTGCAAAGATGACTCATTTATGGGAGGATATCAACACCACATACATGGGAAGCAGCTGTCTGATTAAATGAATATTTGGCTATTCTTATCCATCCTCTATAAGCCTGCTCCAGCACCCACTGAAGTCAACCCGATCTTTGCCTTTGGATGTCAACAGGATCAGTTTATCCCTGGCCAGGCGGTCCCCTCCCAGTCACTGCTCCAACTCCCTCTTGCACTAAAGGACTGTCGTGGACAAAAATCAAAGGAGGAAAACCCCGTGGCAGTCCTGTCACCCGGCTTCTCTACAACCCACAGCCTCGTCGATCAACGGTCGGGCATCCTCAGTCCTTCTGGAAGCGGTGAGGCCATCAACGATTCTGTCTATGTGGGACGTTTCCATTTTTTCTTTTTCTCCTCCCCCCTTACATTACATGTACTATTTCTAAAAGCACATTTTAAATCAGAGAATTTTTCCCCTTTTTCTTAAGCTCCCTCCACAAGCTATATAGTACAAAATGAAGTCGCATATTCGCTTAGGGACATGGTTTAGTGGGCATGGGGGTGTTGGGTTGACGGTTGGACTCGATGATCTTAGAGGTCTTTTCCAACCTCAATGATTCTATGATTCTATGATTCATCACAAGGAAGAACGTGCCAGTTTTAGCACAGTATGAGGAAAACCTTCAATTTTCTAAGGTGGAATATTTTATGCGGAAGAATAGGAAAAAATATTAAAAATTGGAAGTACGTTAGCCTGCCACTGAACAGTCAGTTCTTAAGTATTTGGGGGGTGGTTTTTTCTCAGACTTGGAGTGGAAATGTCACAAATAGAAAACCAAAACTCCCTCTCCCTGATTCTGAAAAGAAAATGGCGGCGGCTCCAATTTTGCAGGACTATGCAATTGCTTTGGAGTACGAGGACCACGTTTCACCTTTCGTAACGATGATCACTTAGTAACTTTTTCCACATCTCTGCAAAATCAAGCTTTCACTCTACAGAGTAGAAATTCCATTCGTGTAAGGGCTAAACACCCTGACCTACATATTTAACATTATGCTACGGGGACAGAAGCTTGTGCACAATTTCTTAATTGCTTTTTTGAAATGACTCAGACGCGTTTCCAATATTCCTCAGCTGGACACTTCAACAATCCCATGGCTCCTTTGAATATTCACCTACATTAAAAAAAGGACTAAAGGTATTGTTTAAAAATTAATTACAATATTTTACATATATTAGAATAACTCTTCTGTGTGTCCACGGCAGGATGGTTTCTATAGAAACATTCTGTATGCGTGTCAAACAAAAACTATCTACACATAGCAAAACTTCGACCCTTCTTCCCGCTTAATCAGCGACCACCACGCGACGCTGCATTATCTTTGCACGGGGAAGATGTACCTATTTTTAACACTTGCACAAATATCCAAGGTAAAGCCACAGATGCCCTAAAGCAGTATTTAGGAAGTGAAGATTTTTGTTGATTCTCTGAACCTATTTCTCACTGACAGTAGGGGTCTCCCACCCCAACAATACCCTGAGGGGTTTAAGCACCAGCAAGTTTCTGTATTACAATCTCAAGGAATTCGAAGATGTAAGAGACGACACAGCAATTTAAGAAGCCGTAATACAGTTTAAATATCCTCAGCGCACACAAAAATGAACTAAAATGTAGATCACATTTATCTCTCTGTGTAAAGTATGACTATCACAGGAGCTCATATCCAACTGGAACAAGCATCTTGCCATCGTAGGGACTGCATCGCTCTTAGCTGCATATATGCTATTATGAAGTCATGGGAGACTGTAAGCTAAAATAGGCAGCAAACCGTATTTCAGATAGCCCTTCCTGAACTGCTCAATAGAGTTATCTAAGCAAACGTAAAGGACCGTTGACTTGAAGGATCTCAACTACTGGAAATTACTTTCAAAAGTAAAACCAGAGAAGAATATTTAGAATTTACGTTCAAATGGGTTAGAAGTGCACTAGCTCCTTCGCAAGGCTGAAGCAAGCACACTCATTCTTCTAAAGGCATTGCAGTGATGGCATATGAACCTCTCGAGTTCCTGGGGTTGGGAAAAACCGCCTTCATTTTATCCTTCTGCCTTTGCAAATTTCTCTCCAATTCCATTTGTGATTTTCAAGCTCTTTCTGCTTCTCTAATTATTTTAATCATTATCTTTAGAACCCTATTAAATTTATAAATAGTTTCAGAACACCAAGGCTCTCCTCATGCCAACAGCATGGTGATTTGAACAGGACAGGTCACAGAACATAAGACTTATCTAAAAAACGTTTTGGTCCTCAAGGTATATTTGCTTAACATTATTTTCCACCGTAAATAATCTCCCTCTCCACCGCAGAGCTATATTACAGAAATCAAACAAATGTTCACAAATTACATTTGAAAATATAAAGCACTAAGATGGTTATGTAATATGAGATGAATTATCTCCTGTTTGAAATCTTCTGGAAAAAATCCTAAATCTCTTGAAATCATTAGCACATCTTTCAGGGATTTCAATGAGTTAAAATTATACTCTATACTGTTATAAAACCAAGTGATCTTTTATAACCTTTAATTACAGTTCCCTATCTCTAAATTATCCTTGTCCATCTCAAACACCCCTTCCAGAAGGAGGCTGGTTTCTCTAAGGCGTTCTGTTTTCATAACATTAACTTCGCATATTAAAGCTGGTTTGACCAGCTACGTTAAAAAAGGATCGAATACCGCTTGCTGTATTTCAGGCTTCTGGGCTAATGATTGTTACAACAACTATGTAGAGACTACAAAATACTGACGGTTTACTGCTCAAAATAAAGGAATATGTATTGCTAAATCCACCCAGATGACTTACAAAATGGCTAAACTGAGATGAACAGAGAACTGATGTTAATTAGCCTTTTCTACTACCTAAGCTGAAGCGATACCTTGGCTCCTCCTAAGCTGCCCTCAGAGAATTTCCTTTCGTTCCTCCATTTTAATGAAGTTACCGAGCACCGCTAAGAGCAAACATGCGCTAAGGTTTTCACCAGAGCGCTTTGCCAACACTTAAAAACAAACGCTGCAGGGACAAACCCCCAGTGTCACCGGGCTACGCGGGAGCCTACAGCCCTGCATCGGTTGTACCGGCACCCTACCTCTGCAAATAAAACTCGATCCTACCTGCACTCCCTTCCGTAACCGCGTTTTGATCAGCAATGGCACACCGCAGGCACGGGGAGGATAACCAAACACTAAAACAAGCGGGTGAAGGGCTAGGCTTCCTTAGCAATAGGGGGAAGATGGCCAAGCACGTACTGCCTTAAGCCTGGGAGAACTCATGCTGCAATGCAGAGCTCCGCTACAGAGCTAGCTCTGTGCACGGCTATTAATTATTCCTGATTTCACTTGTTTGGGAAACCTTTTTCAAGGCCTCATCATTCACCAGGCTAATACCATGCACTATTTCAGGGCAACGGCTCTATTAAAGTACATATTGCTAGTGCCTGTATCCGAGGAAAGAGAAGTTAGTAAATAAATTATTACCGACAAAGTGACTGAGCGGTTTATCTACCTTTCAGACAAGGCTGCAGGCTTTGCGTTGTCCTTGTGATAATCAAGGGAAGGAAATAAAACACGACTCGGGGAATTTTTTGTCATCCTAAAAATAACCCTGACGCAGTGGTCATTCGCTGAAGTTGCCATTTGCCAAACGCTATTAGGCTGAGCAGCACGGACAGCGTGGGTGCGGTGTCAGGGGGTGAAGGCTGGCTTCTTCACAGAAAACACACCAACAGTATTTAGAATATAGCACATATTTGATCTAGTTGCTATGGAGTCTCCACGCATTCCTTCAGAAAAATTTTGCTGCTGTACATCAGTTGCTATTGCCACTGACCGGTCAAAATAACTTTTTTTTTTTTTAAATCTAATTCACTTTTTTGTCTCCAGCAAATGCCGCTTTGCAAAATGATTCCATGCTCATTAAAGCCAAGCCTGCTTTGCACACAGCAGCTTGGCCTGCCAATTTAAGGCTCACATCAGCGTTTTAAGTTTTCCTGAATTCCTCCTGCAAAGTCATGTCACTCTACCAAAATACTTCCAGAATGTATCTATCCGTACGTATTTTTTTTTCCATGAGCGACATGAAAAGAAATGGGCACCGTTTGGAAAATGACTGTTTTTTTCTTTTGCTGTTACATACAGTTTTGTGTTTTTTTTTTTTAATTTGGTGCAAGAATGTTAGCTTTATAATGAGACAGATCAACAGTCTTATTTCAATAACCTCCTTCCAACGGTGCCTAAACAGCGCTAATATTAAATCTGTGGAGACCCTGTGCAGAGCCTAAACCGGAGATAACTTACACCGTTGCCTGCCTTAACTAAGTGGAATTGAGTCTACCCGGCCTGGAAACGTGGGCGACAGCAACGATTCCTTTCCCCCCGGCAGCTCTGATGTCCAGGACCGCGTTCATCAGCAAAAAACGGAAAGTACTTGCCGGGCATAACTATCCTCCGTCAGCTGATCGGGGCCTGAAGCTCTGCTGTTCGGTAAATCTTAGTTCCTGCCCCTCATTGCTACAGCAGCGACAGTATCATCAACGTGGTGTATGTCATCTCTTTCCCCTCTGCCGCACCGGCGCCTTTAAAAGGAAAACGAAGCAGGGGAGCAAGGCGGCTCAACAAGGTCCAGCCGCTCCCGATTAAATCACGGCCTGAGCGGTAAGGCACTAAGTAGCTTTTCTCTGTTCAGGTCTCCTGTTGCATTGTCAGCTTCACTGGTTTCGAGCGGTGACACGTCTTTGTTAGACATCCTGACATAGCATAAGCCAGGAAGAGTAAATCATTAAAAATAAGCTTAAATTATTAAACCTAAAGCGGCCTAGAAAGCTTTGTAATTATGGTTCTATAGGCTGAAATAATTTTCTGCCAGCCTGGGGACGAGTGAGAGCTACATCCATTTTGGGTGAACACTGGTTCTCAACACTGGCTTTATTTTACACACAGAAACGAAGAGAACGCAGATCTAAATTATCGGGGAAAAAGAAAGCCACATCCTTCCACAGGTGACGTACAATAATAGCATCACATTCATATTTTCCAAATATGAAACACTGCAAGTTTTTCATGACCTGGATCCAACCATCCCTTTTGTAGACGATCAGTCTCAACGGACTTTTTCGGTGCACACGCAAAAGAGAGAACTTTTTAAATCTAGAGTTACTTCCCTTCCCCTTTCTCTTCCTGTTCTTTCTAATTCTGTCTTCGTCAGAAAGGGAACAGAGTCCGCAATACAATCCCCACCAGCTACGGTGGGAATTTGGCTGGAGGATGAGAAGCTGACCTTAAACAGAAGAGTTCCCAAATGTGCACTCTGAAACCTATTCAGGCTCAGTTCCCTAAAACTGTCTTTTTTCCGAAGCCCTAAGCAACTAATAAACATGCTATATTTTGAAGAGGTTAACATGCTAAATTCTTCATTAGCATCAACAAATAGATGGTAATTACAGATTTTTTTTTTTTTAATTGCAGCCTTTGTCTTCAATCACTTGTAAAAGGGCAGCTAGCAATTAATCTGTATTGACCTGTATGTGGAAGGTCTTCGTATAGGAATGAGCGTTAACATGGTTTTGAAGCAATCCCAGAAAAACGATCAGCAAAGCACTAGATCTATTTACAATATGTGGAACTTTTATTAATCATTACCGAGAGAAAACCCTTGAACAGTGCCAACACGTTCGCACCTTGTACAGGGCCAGCTCTGTGAACCAGCTGAAATCCGTTTCATTCCATTTGTCAGATTTCAGTATTATATGCTCTAATACTGTATGTAATTGTGTAACAGTGTTGGAATACCTACTCCTACTTACACCCAGACAGCTCCACAGACGGGTGAGGGAAAAAAAAAAATGTTGATTTTTAGCTGTCTAAGGCCAAAGGATTACTAACAGGTTGCTAACAGGAGCGGTCATCAAGACGTAGTTAAGTATAGGAAAGCAGTTCTTGCAAACTGTGCATCTTCCCCTAAAGCAGCAGCTTCCAGTCAGGGAAGAGAAGCTTGTCAGAGGTTCAAACAAAACTACCCAGTGCCACAATGGCTGCACGAAGGGAACTGCTTGGGATCAACGCAGAGAACAGGAATTATTTTTACAAAAACTGCAAGTAACACCTACATTCTCAACAAGTAACACAAAAGATATTTTGTGAGCATAGAGAGTCAAGTCAATAAAGTATGGAAATCCGTTTTACTATCAGCTGTAGTATTTTGCTAAAATTCTGAGGAATAAAAAAAATGTTAAGTTTGGATGAAGTTGATGACAAGCTCACAAAAATGCAAAAAAAAAAAAAAAATCTTAAAAATCAAAAGTAGCTTCAGGAACTTACACACCATTCTGTCAGGACAAGAATAGATCCTACGGGGAACAACGGTTTTTCAGCACACCTGAAAAATGCTACAGGACTGATGTTGTTGACCTACAGCTGACAACTCTCTCTGACATCAGGGGATCTTTTTCTAAATAAAGACAAGTTCAGGTCTCTACTTTGGAACGTGTTCTATATCTTGACTGGAAATGAGTATGGAAAAATATTTCAAGGGGAAAGTCTTCTGTTACATTGGTCAACAAAACCCTTAATTACTGATAGCAGATCCAAGCTTTGTTTACTTCTATTCTTCACAATATCTTTAGCATGACACTGTATGACTAATGAAGATCACTTCCTAAATTTGTATTTTCTTACTTGAATATGACCAGGACTTGAAGGGATGACTCTGCCAGTCACCTCATTAACCTCCAGTTTACACAATAACTCACTTAATAAGGCATTAGCACTAAAGTAGTTTTAAAACTGCTTTAAAGTCATCGTACGGGAGTTAAGTATCAGACAGCATCCCAAGTTGTACACTGAACACTTCTTTCCATCTTAACTACGTTGACTAAACAGAAAGAAACTCAAACAGACACTTGACGAAGAAATACACATTTATAAAAGCACATTTGTTTAAATGCCGAAGCAATATTAATGGGCACGTTTGCAAAGAAAAGGCTGAAAAACAATTTCTACCACAGGGCAGATGCAGCCCATGACTCTACCTGCGCTCCCGATCCCCAGAAACGCGCTCCAGTTGGGCTGCGAGTCTTTGCTGGAGGAGAAGGCACCATCTCAGGGAAAGAACTGTTGCCTGCATGGCAATAATCCTGCTGTACTGCTTACGGACACGCTCACTGTTCCCACACTCCGGATGCGCTATATGTTGGCAAATACATACACCAGGGCATAGCTCCAAATCTCGCCACTGAAGTAGGATCTCTCAACGCTCATATGCCACTATTACTTCAGGTGCCAAACTTTCCCCAGGAGCTCAATGGAAAAGCCTGAGGGACTAAATTACAGAAGCCAGATTCCTAAAAGCTTGACATTTCACAGTTTAACATCTGACATCTACATTACTTTTTTAGCTCGACCTCCATTTGTAACATTTCCCTTAAAACACTTCTTTTTAATTGCTTAACACAAAACTGCCCAAATATAATGTAATAATTCTTCAGTGGTGCAGAAAATGTCACCGATGTAAAGGACATAACAAGACAATTTATGAGAAGGTGAACAAAACCAAACAAAAAGCCATAAAAGTTCATCGGGGATAATTTCCGTCAATGTGTAAATGCTCTCTCAGTTTTTTTAATCACTCATGGCTCCTGATAAGTAGGATCCACACTTGTTAAATTTGTAGAGACCGGGATAGGTGGAGTCACCGTAGGCAGGTGCTGCCATTTCTCCTCTCTCTCGGTTGCTCTTCTTAAAGTTCAGCAAAAGTTCTTTTTGCTGAAATAGATGGAGTGAGAGATGAAAACTTAGGCATTTTGGACACTTTCGTGAGTTTATGGAAACAATCACATTATGAGTCAATACAGCCGTAAAATCCAAAGTATACGCCATTAAATTGGATTGCATCAAGCAAGCTTTGCAATGCAAAAGGATAGATCGAGCACGCCAGGAATGCATTTTCCTCCTCCCGTGTACAGTATCTAACACAAGGGAGCTGGGAGCCCGATGGTTTATCTCCATCGGGGGAAGGAAGATGGGAGAAAGAAGCGAAGGGATACATAACCGTATTTGTATCGCTCCGTCTTCTCACGGCTGGATGAGAACTGCAGCCCCAGCTACCAGCAAGGAGCGGTGCACAAGCTGCCAACCGAGTAGCGGCTCTGAAGGCCCCAGTAAGTCAGGTGTCCCCCACCCAAGCATTCCTCCCGCCCCATCTTCTTGGGAGGGAAATAACAGGGAAAACTATCACAAAACTTTGTGAAAGGATTGTAATATAGCTCGATTTCCCTCATTCCCCCCATGCCTCCCCGCACAACTAGCAGGGAGTGAGAGGGGATCTACGATTCAGACCATTCCTGTGCCCGTCATACGCCGATTAGCCAGAGGGTGCAAGTACCGGTGGGGGCAATGTCTGTGCTGTATGAGCCCTAGACCCAAGCCCAAGCGTGCTCCTGTTCACTGAACACGCCAGAAGCAAGTATCACCACTAGCTTTATTTCATGGTACCTCTCTGCTAACCTACCCCACAATCCTGTCTATCGAGACACTATTTTCTCCAGTATTCCAGGTATGGAGTAATTCAATTTAAAGCTGTGAAGAGGCATATTTACCCAAGATACCAAAAACACACTTAGGTAAATGATCTGTGTTTTGAAATACTGTCTACGTGTGATTCATTAAGACCAAATAAATCTTGTCTTTCAAAAATCATCGAGGAAATTAAATTTAAAAGCCACATATAAACCATGGTATGGTTAGACAACAAACCAATATAAAGGTGAGCAAATTTAAACTTCTAGGGGAGATTGCTCCTTTGCCACCAGAAGTAAGGGAATTGGAAATCATCAGTCTTTACTACAACCCCTGGCTTGCTTTATTTCAGAATACTGTGTATTTGTTCCCAGTTTAATTATGGCAAGCAGTGCGAAAGTCTCAAAGAAGAGTAGAGAAATAACGACGCTTGGCGCTACAGTTAACATCCTATATCTGCAGAAAGGTGAACAGAGCTTAACCAGCCGTCATTTTGGAGCCCCACTTGGTTTTCCTCATTTAGATTAAAACCCACTCAGTAGCTAACTCGCCTGAGAAAGACGGACCGACCAGGACATGCACGTTAAAGGCAGTGAGAGTGCCTGCACAGCCGAGTATTTGCAAGCTTCAGCAGCGTTGCAGTCACAAGCGTATCACCCCTCAGATAGGACACCTCGAAACTGAAGCAGCAAATACCAATCTATTACGAAATGCGATGTCATCAAAAGAAGCTCCATTTTACAAGGAAGCAAACAGTGGGGTATTATTTTCATGCCAAGAAATATCTACATAATGAAAACAGAAGTTTGAGATACAGAAGGTAAATGCTCAAAGGGCATCAGGAATAGGCACCGCCTACGCAAACACCCAGTTACGAAAGACCAAGAAGATTTTTTTTTTTTTTTTGTCGGGGCTGAAAAGGCATTTGAAACATCTAGAAATTCTAGTGAATCACAAAGATGTTTGCCAAGGCAACGAACACAACATTGAACAGATAAGGCATATTCAGCGCTAAAGAAAAAACAGTGGGTTAAAGCTGCAATTAACCTTGAAAGCTTTAAGTATACCGGGGTTAAACACGAGAGAGTCTTTCTTTCTCTTCCTTAGCCCAATACGAACTCTACACTGATCCTGCGGCACGTTCACACCAGGGGAGATACTGGTTGGCATCCACGAGCCAAAGTAGGAGTGACGAACTATACCTCCTCATGACCTCCTCCTTGGGATACCTTTTTCTAGCACACCCAAGCACTCGTTAATTCCTCCATGCCCTCCCTTCCTCACTGAAGCTTTGGCCCTTTCCAAAGGGATGAGCTTGGTGGCTACGAGCCTCAGTGCAGAGCCCACGTACCAGGCGACCGACAGCCATTTCCCCTGCCGAAGGTATGCTTGAATTTCAAGTGGGCTTTTCCACCCGGTTCCGAGACAAATGTGACATCATTTTCTACGTGAATTTTGTAACGTGAGATTTCCTTCTGATAATTCAGTTTGTGAAAAAGGAGATGGTAATGTGAAAAAAGGTCTGCTGTTGAAGGAAAAAAAAGAAAACTCGGTCCCTGCCTTCTGCAGCTACGCGATGGAAGCCATTTACCGAACGTTGGCTCTTCCCCATGCACACCTGAATTCTGCTGACAGCAGCAGCTCTTCATTTCTCCCTCCATCCTTGTCTTTCTGCAGATCCCGCCTAGCAGCAGCAGCTCTCTGTGAGCTTTGACAGTGCTTAGGGTGTCAACTGAAGGACAAAATTCACCGAGATGCAGTTGTTTCCCAATCTCTTTTGGTGAGCAATAGTGAATATTCCAGATACCGTGGGACATTTTATGCTAAAGGATGCTGAACTCGTGAGGCTGGCCTTTAAAAAAAGGTATAAAAGTTTAAAAAACCTTTTTAAAACTGTGCATTTAAATACTAACTAAATACCCGCTTACTGCTAGTAGAGCCCAGAGGTCAAACTCTGTCCTCATCACTGATGGTAAAAGGGTAACAGGTACCAGCCTACCATATTTCTACATTCAAAAATCAGTTTTATTTGGCAGCAGAATCAATTTTTGATAACGGCTTTTTTGGCTTGGGGTTTTATTTTTTGAGGGTTTTGTAAAATCTTTTAAACGCTTGTCGCATGCAAAGACAGGAAGCCCTGTCTGCTTCGGAAAGTATTTTAGAGAAGGAAAAGCAAGTGTGTGTTACGTACTGCCAGGGGCTAGGAAGCTGGATTCCAAGGCTGTAATTCTAGCTTCGCTGCTGACTCAGTGAGTGACCATCGCGTAAATCACACCGCTTCCCTTTCCTCACTCTGCAAAAGATGAGCCGTATTCAGCTACCTCAAAAGACACCGAGAGGCAAGCGGAGCTGGGCCTTCCGTATCCTGAATTGAGGTACAATGGAATTAGTCATGCCTAAATTTCAGTACAACCTACATATTTTAAGCTGCTCACCTCCTCTCTTAGTACCTGGCTTCTAACGCTCTTGATAGATTCGGGCATCCATGCAACTGTTCAGACCGTTGGGGTTTTTTTGTTTACATACGTGTACTTGCATCAGTATGTGTTTTTCAAGGTTGCATGCATAAAAGTGAGAATTTCCCATCTGAACGCAAGATGAGCAGAGCCGACTCTTGTCAACTGGTTTTAAAAATCAATCAAGTCAGTCTCAGAAGGAACGCAGGGGAGGGTCTTGAAATTTGTCTTCGGCCTGCAAACACCTTTTTCCAATTTTTGGGCGTGGAGTAATTCTGTTAACCGTTAAAGAGCTACAAATGTCTAAGGACTGCAAAGACATCATCTGAGCAAGAATGCTGCCGATGCTGGCCCTCTTCCCAGCTCTGCTAATGGCCAGGGAGTTGTTATTGTCCAGAGCTATGTCAAGGAGCAGACACGATGACATTTAAGAAGATTCTGGTCCCACCCGAGAAGCACAGAAGCTACGGCCATGGTTTGTAATGCTGCTATCAAGACAGATGATGATCACGCTGCAAAACATCATTGAGCAAAATACTCAAGAGAAGAGGCAAAGCCACAAAGATCCCACGCCCTGCAGCATCTCTGGAAGCTAGGAGAAGCACGGGACAGTACTAATAGATGCCCAACATGCTGGCAGAGCGGAGGAGCTAAAGTCACGGCCCTTCATTATCCTCTTTTGCATAACCGGGATGTTCCAGGGTCAGAGAAAAAGTTTCCATCCCAAGGCCAAATCAGCGCTTCGTGCATACAGCAGGTATCGGTGTATGGCATATATCCAAATGAGGTTTTGAAAAGACAGTTCACAATACCTTACGTTAGCATATTCCCCCTCTCGCTATCGTTCCTACAAACAAAATGGATCTCTGCTGTAGTGAAAAGCCAGGCACTGCAATGCAATAGCTTTTAAATAAATCACAAGGCTGGGACCATATTCCCCACATGCAGAAAGAGTTTAAGCGCCGAGAGCAAGCAAACAATATTCATTTACATTTTGTCTCTCATGGGCCTGCACATACAATTTGTTCATAGCCTCCATTTTCCAAGGAAGTCAACAAAAACTGAGAGGGCTCAGGTTTTTTTCTGCGCCTGCTAGGAGAGAGTCACATTTCGCAGCAGAACAATTTATTTTTCTTCAGCAATTTAAGTGACATGTATATAAATATATGTATCTCACGGATGCATCTCTCTCACTTAAACTGACGAATAAATACAAATATATATAATCTATATCATATATTTTGTGTACAACGCGTATATGAGCGTGCGTGTATACATATTCATATATCTAATCTGCTCTACGCTATGCATTCTGCAGAGTATGAGCACGTATACACACAAACAAACAAACTCAGACTTGTGTGGCTGCTATGTCTCATGCAGAAGGAGCCAGAGGGAAGACGCCCAGCCTAACCCGCACCCGTACCATCGGAAGGCAAGTTTAGGGTGCAGCCCAGCACTTGTTTACGTAACGGCAAGGTACAGCCGCAGTAGAAGGGAGACAGGAGCGAGGGCCATTGCGGAATATTAAAAAGGAAGACAAGCAAACCACGTTAAGGTATCCTCCGTATTTTCTAAGCAAAGACTTCTGGTGTTTCCTAGATCTGAAAATCCTGCAGGTTAGCAGCCTGCATCACCATACATTATTACTGACACGAATGCGGCCTGAGCCTGTCTACTTGCAGCCAGGGAGACGCAGCACTCTGGGAGAGAGATAGCAGAAGGGGCAGTATTCATTCTATCCCAGCTTTAATTAAAGTTGTGGAATACACATTTGAATCAAACACGTCGATGGAAACAGGGTATGTGAAAATCAGGAAAAAGAACACACGCTGTGATGAAGCAGCTGAGATGGGTGCTGGGCAAACACGACAAAAAGACCCTCCAGGAAGGACATCCACACATTGAAGAAAGAAATAAAAAAGGCTATTTTGCAGAGAATTCCACAGTCAAAAATGCAATCACAAAAACTACCTTATGCTGCAGTGTCCCATTTAGGGGATTAGGTTAGTAATCACAATCTGCCCCAAGCAGCTCTGCCCCAGCGTCCAAGCACTGCATACATTAGAAATGACATTCTTGTTTTGATAGAGAGAATTGTAATGCAACTTAATGAACTCTGCGAAGCAGGCCTTTTAAAAGTCAGGGAGATCATATCCAAAGGTCCAAAAGGTATCAAACGGCCTCGGTAATCTTATTTAAGTCATGCAGTTCAGCATATGAAAATCCCTAAGACTGAATGCAAAATGAATTCTAAATTTCTCAGGTATGCCAAGGGAGCAGATGGCTTCTGAATCCTAGAGATCTGCCAAAAGGATCTGCAAATTCAAACGTTACAGTGCTGGATTCTGCTCTTTTTCTTTTTACAGAGAGATCCGTGTTTACATGCAGCGTAGCAGAAAAGAAAAAAAAAAAAAAGGACAGATTATGTCTCTTGATATTATCCCTTCCAGAAGAAATTTATAAAGAACGGATCAGAACGTGGTGTCAGTGAATGAGTTAATGCATACCACAATCTGGAGATTCCTGAGATGGGAGAAAAGAAATGGCAACGAGGAGGCACTAACACAGGCACTCCCAATGTAATATAGTCCTAAACCTAACCTTCACAGAAGCTTCAGGTTTTTTAATATTTTCTCCACTACTGTATATTATTTGTGTCCTTGGAAACTACAGAGTGATCTGGCAAATAAATCACCTCTATTGATTCTTTCCTCCTCCTCCTCCTTTTTTTTTCCCCCCACGGCAGTCAGAGATGTCCTCCCTCATTTCTAACACAGAAGGAAAACAATCGTTCATTATAAATTAGGAGAAACCTCCCCAAAATCTGAAGCATCTAGATAGATATGCCTTAAGAGAATCAAAGATTGCCACCAGCAACAGACGCAAAAAACCCAACAGATTGCAGACTTGCGTTTCAGGCCCTAGCTAGAAAAATACACCTGCAGCGTGCAGTGTAAATACACTGAATCACGGCTGCTAGCCCAGGATCAGTTACTGATACCTAACTGCAGAACGACTCGGCTGATACGCCTAGCACCACAAGACGGGTCTTACATGCAGCAGTCAGCAGTGCTGGCGACGCGGGAACTGGAACTAAAAATGGGAAAAGGGGGGGGGGGGGGGGGGAAGCTGTCGTGAAGTACAGAAATGCACCTTCACGCTGCAAAGCACAAACACAGCCACCTCCCTCCCCGACAACTTCTTCAGATCAGCCGGAGGCTCGAAACACCTGGCTCCTGCACGATGACATGCATCTCTAGCCCTTTCGGGGGTGAAGGGAAGGCGGCAATACTGGTGTGCCAATGGCCATCTTTATTTGCGTGTCCCCCGCGTAGCCGTGGACTGCCACGACCGGTAGCGCTTCGACCTCACTGCAGCTGGGCTACGTCCACAGTGGGGCTCAGAGAGGAAGGGAAGGGATGCAAATGGGCAATATGATATGAAAGGTTAGGAAAATGAAGGGGAGAGCATTACACATGGCAACGAACACCTGTGAAGTGCTGCACAGAGAGAGGAAGGGTTGGGGGGGGGCGAAGGGAGAAGGGGGCTGTTTTTCCCCTCATACCTTGCGTTTCCGATCTGCCCTAGAGATTTTCCGCTGCCTTTTCCTTTCCTTCTCAAGGTTCCTCTCCCTCTCTTCGAGTTCAGACTCTCGAACTTTTTTAATGGAAGCGGCTGCATGAGCCATTTTGGGGAGGAAAACACCAGCTCCGAGGAAGCCGTTTCCACCACACGCGGATATCCAGGTGGTTTATTTTTTCCGCAGGGGCGCTGGCTGCAAGCCAGAACTTCACGGTGTAATCCACTCTTCCTCCGCCGGCACCCCAGAAAAGGTCACGGCTCTGCTCCAGCCTCTGCGGCACCCATAACTCAGAAGCACGAGAGCCACGTCCACACACGCAGTGTGCGAAAGCGCTCGCAGCCACACACACGCAACCAGAGAGCAGCCGGCAAATATCTGCTAGCAGGCTGAAACCGCTTCGGCTTGGCTGCGACTGCCAGCGAAGACAAGCTTCAGACTTAGCTGGGGAGTAAAAAGGAAAAAAAAAAAAGGGGGGGGGGGAAATTAAAAAGAAAAATCGGCCTTTAAACACACATCACCAAATTGGAAAGGTCTTTTGGGATTCCTCCAGATAGGCTGCGTCTTCTGACTGGGAGGAAGGCTCCACTTCAGCATCACCACCAGGCGGGGGAGGGGGCAGCTCCCTTCAGCTTCTCACATCGCCTTTATGCAGGGTGAGAAGAAAATGGTGCAGTCTGACTTACTGACTTGCTGCTGCTGCTGTGACCGTCTGTGCTGGAGCCCAGCATACGCCTTCCTGCTCTTCTCCTCCTCACGATCTTCCCTTACCGCCGAGTCGGTCGAGAGGAAAGCAGGAGCAAAAGCTGCCGGGCTCAGAGAGACCAGCCTCAGCCTGCTCACCTGCAGGCAGCACGGAGAGCCGCCTGGAAACGGCTTGCGATATTCAAGTCCTCATTGTGCCTTTATGCAGCCACGTGAGGCTGCATCAGGAGAGCTGCATTAAGCAGCGAACCAAAGGCAGCGAGGAGGGGGACGCTGCTCGGGGAAGCAGGCAGCGTAATCTGGGCTCAGCCTGCCCCGCTCAGCTCAACTCCGCGGAGGTAAAAATAATACCACCGAGTGTGCTGTTCCTTATTATTCAATGCCAAAAGCTGCTCTCAGACGCTTCCTAAGACAACTTACGAAGCCCCCTGTTGAAGATGGGGAATGATGATAGCTGTGGACCAACAGAGACCAAAAGGGACAGAGACAACATGGTGTTAATTAGTCTCCCCCTTCTCCCCCCGCCAAATATCATTCGGGTTTGCGACATTAATTTACAGTGTTAATATCAGAGACAGATGGGTCTGGCATTCCCTCATTGCTTATCCCCCTGCTAAAACCAGCATATCAAAGCCCTATTCCCGCCTCCCCGGCTAACTGTTACCACTATTAGCATCAAGCCTTTATTCATCAAAACAGGACACGCGTAGATAAAAAGAGCCTTTGCATTAGTCCCTGGCAGGCAGCTGATCGCATTTCAACTCCCTCCAACGCCACTGATCCGGCCTCTTCCAGGCAGGTCCTGAGGGAGAGGAGGACTGCGATGCTCCGACGCAGCAGAGGTGCTTGCGCCCCTGGCTTAGCCACCCCAGAGAAGCTAGGGATATGAGAGCTCACTGGCGGCAGCACTAAAAATCACCAAATCAAAGAAACGATTCCCTTAGCCAGGTTTCCCTCTGCAACATATTCCTTGACTTCAGGCTGAATTTGACTGAACGGCCACTAAACCCGAGCACCATGGATTTCACTGTAACGCAGCACCACCAAATCAGTAACAGATGTCCTGCGAGCTCTTCGTGTGACGATAGCTCGTGGACCAGGCCTGATCCCGACCTCACGTTATTTTTGTACCCACGGAACTTGGTTGTTTTCAGTTCACGTAGACCAAGACCATTTATTATTACCATGGAACTAATCGTTACTGATGGCTTGTGGTTTTACTACAAGGTTTCACTTCGAGAATTTCACAAATTTCAAAGACCAAATTTTCACAAAGTACTTGCATATGGAAACTACGACGCGCTATAAAGGCATTTTTGTGTTTGAGGCAGCGATCTGTGCATCCAATCAAAAAATGTGTTTCTCTAGCGGAAGAAGACATCAGAAGCAGCAGGGTGCAGAGTGCCAGGCAACCTTTTTTTCCGGCTCCTCTGTACACACAGGCTGATTTTCTCAGAGCTGTTCCCATTTGTGAGAACCTAGGCTAGACAAAACCAATGGCTAAGACACAAGCAGTAGCTGCAGCAACAGCCACCAGCCAAGTGAGACAAGCGGAGGCAGCCAAAGGGATACAACGAAGGAGAAAACTGGATTCTTCGATAGGACTGTAGCTCGCCTTGCCGTCTTAACCTTGTTATGAACCTCACAGGTAGCATCACTTATAGACCAGAAATGAACAGCTGGTGACCTAGAACTCTACCTTCCTGATACAGTGGGAAAGCATTCATCTTCCCAACCTTTTCATGGGATCTTAAGCGGGAAATTTGAAACTGCGACCAAATCACAGGCCACCACACTTAAAAAACCTGGTCTTACGGTTTCCCTAAATCACCGCTCAAGGTTTCCTTAAGCCACTAAATGCTTAAATCCTGACATATCGTGTACACAATAGGGTTTGATACACAGGAGGGTTTATAGGAGTCATGATTATTAAACAATTTATCATCTTTTGATGATTGATACGTGCAGGCTCATCAGCTCAGTCTCGGAAAACTATTCTTTCAGAAAACTCACGTAAAAGTTAATAAAGGACTCGATGTACTTTGTACCCCATGCTACACAAGAGAAAAAAATCAAGACGCTCAAATTGAACAACTGGTGCCAAGTAAGGCAAAATGAAAAAGCAAATTTCTTTAGAAGATCACTGGCAAAGAAGAACTTCAGATCAGTTCTATGAGTTCACCATTATGTCCCACAAACATTTTCCCCCTAACCTCAAAGAGACATAAAACTATTTCATCGTCGTGCGGCAAAAAAAAAGTAACTTTCAATAGATTATTTTGGAAAGAACATATCCAATCTGGGGAGAAGAACATAAAGCACGTATCACTTAATGCTTGACACAGCTAATGTCCCTGCAGGAAAGAAGGGTTCTGTTTTAAGACAGAAAGATTTTCCTCACAAAAGTAGAAAATGGCTAGTCACTGCCTTGCGTATACAGACCTTAAAAAGAAATCCTTCTGCAGACATCAGTCTGAAGATGAAATTTTCAAGATCTGTTCAGTAAAAATGGAGACTGAGCAACTTCCCCCTAAACATAGAAAACGTATTGTGAGGCTGCTCCATAAGAAAAACAGACTATACAGGGATGCTGCCACAACCGGTATGTAGGAGGGGAGTGGGAGAGTGGGCAGATGCACAATAACGTAAAAAGAACACAGTACCAGAAAAAGGGTGGGTTTTCTCTGAAAAGCATTTGTCATCATTAGCTCTGAATGCAGAAATACATAACTCGTGAGATTCAACAAATTCCCATTTGGGATGATAAAGCTTGCAAGACTTCAACCTGTACAGTGTCCTGCGTGATTTGTGAACAGGCGCCGAGTGACTAACCTCACCGTGAGATCCACAGATGTGTGGGTTCTTCATCAGGGTTACAGCTCCTATCTGCCTGGTTTACAAATTGGCATAAATCATTAACTTCCTGACCTCATCTCCTAATTTCACGGTCCCCAGGTTTTGCTGCTTTAACCTGACCCGCCGGCTGAGACGATAAGCTTCTGCACTGCAGTGCTTTATTAGCCGCAGCTATGATCAGCGCTTGGGTTTAACTGCCAGCTTTCAGGTAGAGAGACGCGATTTGCTGAGCAAATCAGCATTTTCTGTCTATAGAAACCTACTGGATGAAAATCGACAGTAATTGAGTGCAAGAGGAAAGGATGTAAACAAGCAATTACCCTTCCTTGAAGCACATCCACTAACAGGGGTCCATCTCAGAAAGATGAGGTTCTCTGCCATAAATGCAGAGTGGGCAGTGCCATAAATCACGCGGGCGGCGCACAAAGTTAAAACCGAGCCTAGAAATAGCGCCAAAAAAGCGTGACTCAAATCTGTTCTCATCATCTCCCAGAGTTACAAAAAAAAAAAAAGGGAGGCAGCGATGGGGTGGGAAAAGCCTTTCATGCCTCCAGCCAGAACGGAGACTGTTCTTTCTAGTTCTAAGCTGCTAGCACATTCAGGAAGCGGGCTGGAAATCAAAACTGGTTTCAAACAGCTAAAAAACGGGAAAGGGCTGTCCCAGGCAATAGTTTGGTAGGGATGAAAGCTGGGCAATTCAACTTCTCGTCTAGCGTTGTGGAAGACCCTTCTGGACAAGGCAGGCCGCAATTCTGTAGGGGAATTAGGTGATGCACCGCCTAACTTGCACGTAGTATCTAGCAAGTACGTCTATGTGCTATTTTGCAACGATACAACATCAACCGCCTCAGTCCTAACAAGTTGTGCAGTGATTTAAACTTCACCTCCCTGCTGAAAGGCAGGACACGTCAGAGCAGGCTTGGAGATGCGCACGCGCAGCCGTTAGTGGCCCAGAAACCAGAGCGCGCTGACTTGCACAATTAGCTCACCTCTACCCACGAGCACGGATGCCGACCTACCCTCTCTGTTGCTATTCTAGCCAGGGTCAATGTCAGAGGTAGGCATCCTTGTCCCTCTGGTCAGGGAACTCTTCTCTGAACACTTCGTCTTGAGGGACGAGGATGGAGGTGATGGAGTATTTCTGATAGGGACAAAAATATTTCGAGTGCCAGAGCAGCGTAACAACGGACTTACTTCAACTACATAAAATTATTCAGATGGATTGTGCGTATTAGCGTATTCCGCCATTTCAAGATCTACAGAATTACATATTCCTAGAAAAAAAAGGCAAAATAATTCTTGTGGAAAGTAAAAGCACAAAGCTAACTATGGAAGTATACGCTACATTTATAAATTGCCTCCTGTCTCACTTATTGTTTAATTCACACTCTTATTTATTACTCACACACAGTAGCAATTGTCCTAATTCTAAAGATGCGATAACCCTGGCAGTGAGTTAGCACTCACATATCCGTACTGTATAGGTTTCACTTTATATTTTCCTGAAAGAAAAAAATATTAAGGTTAAAAAAAGGCTCTACGCGCTCTCATTCTCATGTTACTGAATACGTGAAGACAATGTGTTCCAGAAAGCTCTAGGCTGGAAATTAGCGTCGCTGAACCGGCACTGAAAAGACGATACATAAAACTATGGTCTGGCTTTTTTCTGTACCTTGATTACATCTGTTTTATTAATTGAAAAAGAGGCAATACAGAATGAGAAATGAAAAAGGGCAAGTTAGGGCATGTATGTTAATAGACATAAATCAGACCAGTCTTAACGTCTTTCCCTTCTTTTCTGTTATACCACCTGGGTATAATTCCCAGCACTGACCCGTTTAGTGGCCAGTACCAAAAACATATTACAGACATGTAAATATGACACAGTAATATTTGCGATACCTTACCCTCCCTTGCACAGCGGGTTTCTGCCTCGAAGGTGTTCAGTTCAACACTGACAAACTTTAAATGTAATTAATAATTACACGAGAAGAAAAGATACTGCTTAGCTACCTTCATCTTGAAAGAGTTCCTGAAAGTATTCATCTACTCTTATAAAATTAATTTTTCAGGTATCACAGATAAAGAAACTGAGATGGGGCCAAACATGTAACCATACTAAGAACATAAGAGCAATCACCGTGGGGTGAGCCCAAAGTCTTCTGTCTCCAACAGCGGCCAAAAATCGGATACCTAGCAAAGGCTAGAAGAGGGCAAACGTGGATGATATTTTCAAGTACTCCCCCCATCTTCTGGTCATTTCGGACTGATGGACATCTGTGCTAGACATTTCAATTTAGGTAGTCATCCTCACAGGCTGTTTCCCATGAACTTGTTCAGTCTCTCTCTGGACCTTTCTGAATTTCCAGCATCCACGACATATTACGGCAGGGTTCTGCAGCTTAACTACACATTCAAAGTACCGCTGTCACAGGCAAGCGCTTACAGACCAGCGAAGAAGGCAAGATAAAATAATTGCCATTCACAAATCATGAAAGTCCTTGCAGTCATCCTTTCTCACTGTCCAAGCTGTGCCGTGACAAAGCAGTGCTTTGCACACACCACCAACTTTCTGCGCACCGAGAACAGGATTTAGAAAAGCCCTTCAGAGACCGATGCCTCTGGTTTAAACAAATATCCCAAATAGGAGGTAAAGACGCTCCAGCTGTGCCAAAGTTGGCAATTCAGGAAACGCATTTTTTTTCATCAGAATCCTAAATAAACTAGAGAGAGACATTTCTGGCAAGAGTGCCCATTTTGCAGTTTCCTGGTGACAGCTAAGTTGCATTAATTCTAAATATCGCTCCACTTATTTTAGTTTTCATATTGATTGAAAATATTGACGTCACATTCTGTTTTATCTAAGTCAACCAGGGACTCACCCAATAGCTCACTAAGGGCAACAGCAGACATTTTATTGATTTAAATGGGCTTTGGATCAGGACCACAATCATTTAATTCAACGCTGCAATGTGCCTTCTCACCTCCCTTCCTGTCCTGGCCTTCCTGCCCAACCTTCTTTCGTCTTTGATTATTCTGTTCGGTTTTGACCTTGGGGGGGGCAGAAGCCGCTATTAAAGCAAAGAAGGAGCCGAGGGATCACCCTGAAGGCGCTGCAGATCTGCCCCGTCCGATTCCCCAAACGGCCAGCGTGTGCCTCAGGCTCCCTCCTCGCGCTCCCTAGTCGCCGCACTTCTATCTGCTGGATCTGCTGCAAAGGGGCTCGGCCACTCGCCCGCGCAGGGCCCCGTCTCTTGCAGGCGCAGCTTGCCAATCTGGTCTCTGCTCTGCTGACAACGCAAGAGAGGCTACCCACAGCCAAAAGTAGGGCAGCTTGTTGGGGTCTGCGTTCGTCCCGCCTGCTTGCCAGCTGCCATCTAGTGCCGTGGACAAGTGGTCCAACACCCTGGGGGAATGCTCCTTCTCTAATCCTGTGAGGTGGAGACCTGCCTCCTCTGTGTGACCAGGTGCAGTCTCTCTAGCTGGAAGACAAGAAAGCTGAAGGGAGCGGCTAGGACTTCAGGGCTTTTGATTTTTATGATAAAAATAAGTGTTTGAAATTTTTTTGCTTGAACGCCTTCCCATACAATGACCTGGCCTCTTCTCAGAAGGCTTTTTCCACCTTTTTTCTGAGCGTTTGCATTGTAGCCAGATACTGCTGAATTACATTAGCTCCGAGAGACAGGACATATTTCAAGCTCAGGGGTAATTACCTGAGAAAAAGCCACAGAAAGCAAGTTATATGCTGAAAGGTACTTGCATATATTTCACTTGCGTCCCTGATGGATCAATTCTACCACTTATGATTAAAGCGTCCTATTACTTGTTTTCCCAGAAACCAGGGGACTGGTTTCCACTGAGCTGTCTGAAGAGCCAAAAGGAGGGCTCTTTATTCTAACCCCACTGACTTATCTGATGTAACAGTTCATTACGTTCAGAAATTATCCTGTTACAACACTGTGGCTGGACTACAGTGTTGGATGTAGTGTAACCCATTTAACAGGAACATTTGTTGATCTGGAAACAGAATTCTGTTACCTCAAAGCTAAGTGCTTCAGGGTGATGCAAATAAAAATAACTTTACAAATGATACGAAAAACAATTACGCCTGGGCAACAAGAGCATATAACAGGAAAAGTGACTTCGTTGCCACTGCGTCGGAAGCCTGTAAGCCAACGTGACCCAGATCTCACCCGCTTTAAATCCTTTCAGTTGCAACCTAGATGCTGCACATAATCAGCTCTGCTTAAGCATCCTTGCTGTTACATGTAAAAGTGTGCCTGCACTTTAGCGTTGGACCAGGTCACATGGATTCACATTTGAATGGGCCCTATCTACCTTGAATTAAAAGTTTACATGCCCATAGCTATCAAAGCAAAGGCTTGAGCGATTGCTACTCATACAAACGTTATGGTATACGTATGTATATGTATTTGTATACGTAGCAGTCTGACCCAAAAAACGAGCCTTCCAAAATTAAAGATGACCCACAAAAGAAACAATTGTCTTTCACAGTTTGTTTCAGTTTGCAAAGTACGGAAGAAGAAGAGTATGACCAAGCGACGCATCTTTATATTTCTGTCTACTATATATATGCTATCTACAATAGCGTTTCTATCACCGACATACCATCAGGACTAATGATATAGTTAGATTTCACCTACCCGCCTGTAATCAGGCTTGGAGCCTGAACGTTTAGGCCACGATAGTGGATGTCACAAATAAAGCGGCTACACGTAACCAGTCATAAGAAAGATTCTAACTACACAATTTCTAAAATACATCAGCAATAACGTGCCTTAAGTAACAACCTACAGGGGTCTAGTATACCTGCTCTAAAGCCAATAATGCTATTTCCTTTCTCTTTTGCTTGTTTGATGTAATAAAACCATAAACAAGAGTTAGAAAATGCGTTGCCTCATCAAATACTTGTGGCAAAGAGGTGTATCTTTTAAGATGTCTTTCAAGCACATTTTCCCGCTGCTTATAACAAAAGCAGATCTATCTGACACTTGTTTATAAAAACACAGGATAAAATTTTGTATTAAGAATTCTCAAAGAGCTCTCAAAGACTGTTTTAGATACTCCCCAAATTAACCACCGTAGTAAACACATTAACATATTAAACCCTCCTTCTACGCTAAATGTTTTTCACCTGTTCCTCACAAAAGAAAGAAGGTTGAGATTCCTTTACTTTTGGAGTCTCTCCCCCCACCCAAGTAACTTCAGAGGTCCCAACGTCTGACCCAAGCCGATGCCCAGAATAGCATCGCTACCTATGGCGCACTGAGTTCCTCTGTCCTACACATACGCAGCCAAACTGTGCCGTCAAGCACGCGTTTATTTGGCGAGGCCAGAAGAAGGATGGGAGGGATTTACTACAGAGCAAGCCCCAAGGACGAGAGCCTTCTGCTCCCGCAGAGCTCTTCCCGGGCACCTTCGGCAGCGCTGGCTAGGGGTGTATTTGCGCCTTTGGGGGACACCGCACACGGCGTGGATGCCCGGCCGGCACCGCCGGAGAGCAGGCCCCCCACCCGGTCAGCACCACAGAGAACGCCCCCCCCCCCCGTCAGCACCAAGGAGAGCGGCCCCCGGTCAGCACCACGGAGAGCGGCCCCCCGTCCAGCACCACGGAGAGCGGCCCCTCCGGTCAGCACCACGGAGAGCGGCCCCCCGGCCGGCACCAACCCAGCCCGCCCCGGCTGCCTCCCGCAGGGCCGCGGGTGCCCGCAGCCTTCCCACCCCGAGGGCGTGAGAAGCAACGAGGCGTGTCGAAAAGCATCAGGAAGGCAAAAAAAAAAAAAGAAAGCGTCGGGAGCCGTCGGGGACACGTCCTGGTCCCGTTCGCGCGTATTTGTGCGCGTTTAGAACTGCTTGCACCGTTTTCAGCTCCGACCTGGGCGCCAGCAATCAGTGGTGTGGATGGCACACGGCGCTGCTCCGAGCTAACGGCCCCGAGCTTCTGCTCGCCTGTGAAATCCTGCGTTCAGACGCCGCAAGGGCAGCAAAGACCAAAGAGACCAAGGAGGAACCTTCACATTTCTAACAAAATATTTTCATCTGTGGTGAATGCTAGATCTTGAAAACAAATAATAAATTTGGACTAAAATCCTAGGTCTAGAACAGCTGAAAAGTCAAGTTTCAAAATTCAAGAAAGCCGGATCTGATTACCGTGGCATATGCTTATTTCTGTTGAAAACATGGAGTCAAGCTAAGCTCAGAACATTCAGCGTTGTATTTCCCACCACGAGTGCCTGGGGAAATGAATGGCAAATGATCCCCCTCTCCTGGTCAAGTAATGCTAAGGCAGCGACAGATGCACATTTCAAGACAAGTTATTTCAGCATTACAGCAGCCCAAGCGCAAAGTTTTGGGATGGCTAAAATACACCGTTGCTCTAGGTGCAAATGCTGCAGTAAGCAGTCGGGTTCATGTAAGTATCTAGTCTATTCAGGACATGAACAGTAATCTTCATCCATAGTCATATTTTCCCATGTAACTTTCTGAACAGCTCTGAAACAGTTTGCCAAGGACGGCTGGATAGGGTTTAATTAATGAACTTGTAAATTCCCCTACGGTAACATCCTGCTGAAAAGAAGATGAAATGCGCTGACACTGATTACAAAGAGGCAGTAAAGGACTAACGCCATGAGAGAAAGGTCCTACTGTACAGATTCTGCCTCCACTCCACTGTCCTACTGCCAGTTAGGATAGGGTAGATCAGGATAAGGCAGAGTAAGATGCTCTCTGTATCACATACACCATGAAATCCTTTGTGGCCCGAAGATACAGACTACCAGGTGTTGTGGTTTAATCTCAGTCAGCAACTAAGCACCACGCAGCCACTCGCTCACTCCCCCCCACCCGGTGGGATGGGGGAGAGAATTGGAAGAGCACAAGTGAGAAAAAGTCGTGGGTTGAGATAAAAACAGTTTAATAATTGAAATAAAATGATAATAGTAATATGATAATAATAATAATACACAAAACAAGTGATGCACGGTACAATTGCTCACCACCCGCCGACCGATGCCCAGCCAGTCCCCGAGCAGCGGCCCCCCCCGGCCAGCTTTCCCCAGTTTATGTACTGAGCATGACGTCCCATGGTATGGAATGTCCCTTTGGCCAGTTTGGCCGTGCCCCCTCCCAGCTTTTGTGCACCTCCAGCCTGCTCAGCCGGTAAAGCATGGGAAGCTGAAAAGTCCTTGGCTAGTGTAAGCACTGCTCAGCAACAACTAAAACATCGGTGTGTTATCAACATCGTTCTCATCCTAAATCCAAAACACTGTACCAGCTACTAGAAAGGAGAAACCAGGACACCAGGGAATTTCTACAGAAAGCACCTAGGAAGATCCAAACACCCCTGAGGTAGCAGAAATGAAGAAAAATTTTCCCTACGTGATACATAAAAGCTAGAAAGCGAGGTCTAAAGACCAAACCCCGAGACAGGCCATAAGCCTCTGACCAGGGTATAACCCGCTGCTGAAGGGCCCTGCCTCCTGAGCTTCTGCTGGTCTTGGATTAATAGTTCACGTTCTTCAGTAAGCACCTGCCAGGCGACCTTTTAAAAGCATTTCATAACCTATTAAAGATATCTTTTCTAAATAATATCAATTTGAAAACAGTCATTTCTGAGTCAGCTGAAGACACAAATTCCTCAGAAGTCACAGGGGATATAGCTTATTGTCCTTCTCTGGCTTAAAAACATACTGTAGATCTCACTTTCAAAACACTAGCCTTTTTCCTTGTCCTTCCTAAAAGTAATACTGCGATATAATTTTTAATTTTTAAACTTCCAGGCCCCTGTTTACGGAACCGTAGAATGAAAAACTCCTCATAGACACAAAAAGCACATGAGACCACTGCTCTCATACATGCTTCCAGTATCTACGGGCATTTCAAGGACTATGGAATGTAATTTTCATTTTAACATTTACTTTACATTTTCATACTAAGAATCCTACTTATTTTTAACGGCTAGTGTTTCTGCAGCATTCAGACATTTAAGGGACCGGTTCCGGCTGTAGGAAGTTTATTGGAATCAGTTTGAATGGTCTGTCAAGAAGCAGCTTGGCTTCCTGTCAAAAGGACTTTCTTTCAGATCACCTCCACAGTGCTGCGCTTGAAAAGCACCAACGTGGCCCTCAGTAAATTATTTTCTTACAACGATAGATTGAAATGATTTGGGCAATTGCATCACTGATCGGCGTAAGTGTGCTAGGCCAGAACCGTGTTCACACTGAAGTGGCTGGTCTGATTCTGAATTTGTACTGAAGACAAAAACGTTCTAGATCTGAGGCTAATTTGCAGAGGCAGCTATATGTCTCACGCTAAATACAGGAAGGCGTATTTGACGCACAGCTTTTTCTTCTACCGTGAAATTTGTCCCACCAGGTTAAAGAGCTTGTCTGTAACGGTACACCTTCAGTTACGTGAAACAAAGCATTCCCCAGAATCAAGAGACGTGTCTGACACACAGAAAGGCATACGTTACCGTGAATTTGTTCCTGAAGTGCCTTCAATTTCCATTGCTTCCTGTGGAAGATGAGGATGAAGAGCTTGTCTTCTCAAACAGCTAACAAGAATGGGTCCCAATTCATAGCTAGAATAAAGGCAGCACTCTGTCTAGATTAATCATCATCATCACTTTAAAAGCAGGGTCTTTCTAAAAGGAGTAATTTCTGAAAAACACTTTGTGACCGCTTGGGAATAACGACCTTACAAAAAGGGAGCTGTCTGAACCACTTTCCCAAACAACCTCTTGCTATTATGGAGATTTGAAAATGCATTGCAGAGATCATCACCAAAAAAATGCATCCTTGCAGAAGTATACTGTGATTTGACATGCCTGGTATAATTGGAAGCCTTACGGTAACTCAGCTGAGTTCATCAAATGATGCCTCTTGACTACCACTATATACTTGGCAATTTTACATTTCACCAAGACAGCAGCATTAAAAACGATGAATAACGAGTATGGCAATTTATCCGTTTCCACAATCTTACTCTTAAAGTCAAAAATGGGATGCTCTTGCTTGGAGCCCTGGAAGTTTGCAATGTGTAGAATGAGATGCTCCCAAGAGCGTACACAGAATCTTCTTTGAAAATCAGGCATCTGTCTGGTCGTAGTTAAGTTGATAGCTGGAATGGACGAGAAAAGATTTCTGCAAAAATCTAAGCAAAACTGACCCTCAGCTGCCAGACCAGGGCAATGTGAGCTGGCCGTATCCGTTTGCATACGCGTGGCAAAAAGGCAGATGAGTTATTCACGTGGGTTAAAGCTGTGCTCTACACTGGAGATAGATAAAGGCAGCAAAGAGAGACTTCGTGTTAAAAAGGAAGACGAAAAGAACTCTAGACCAAATAGATACTTCATCCCAGGCCTTCCCTCACAGCTCATCCTTCAGCTCTTGCAAAGAGCAAGACAAGCTTGTATCTCCACAACATGCAGCACTGCATTACAGGCAGCATTTTAATTCCACTCTGCCACGTTCGCGCTCCTGGAGCACCTGTGGGGAGAGTGCTGAACAGAGGCTATCCTCCTTCCTGTTCACAGAGCTGCCAGACCGAGAACACCTTTCAAGACATGCAGGGTCTTCTGATGACACTAACAATTACAAAAGATGAGTTTCAAAGCGGGAGTTAACTGGCTTGTATGGAAAAGGCAGGAGCTGGACTTTCCGGTGAGAGATAATGAAGACAAACACTAGCTAACGTTTAGCACATCACTGGGGACGTGAGAAACCTCGATTCAAAATCCCAGGTGCCCTATCACCTCAATGAATGAATGGCCCAATTAAAACACTATTACTTCTGTAAAGTGGAACAGCACCAAAAAAGGAGGAACAGACTAGTCAGGCACTAATATATTCATTTGGGACTTCAGAAACCTCTCTGAATCAAAAATTTCCAAGTAAAGCCTTAACCACCAGCCTTTCAGCGGGCACTCGACGCTGTGCAATGGAGCACGCTGTCGAAGTACTGAGTCAGCCAACACGTCTGCATGGTAGGAGCGTGCTGGGCAGGCGTAAAAGCAGGAAAGGCACATCAGCACGTTGTGCCCCGTCTTTTAGCCGGGTTCACTTGTAGCCTTGCGCTGACATGCTTCTCTCGGCTCTATTGGCGCCGGCTTGAAGGTCAGTGCATTGTCCACCATTGCACAACGCAGAGATATCCCGAGACGTCACCTTTTCCGTACTGAAGGAAATATTTGCAAACTTTTCAAAAATCCTAAGTAGAACAATAAAATCCCTAGGAGTCACCTCTCCGTATCTGCAACCAGCCAGCAAAGAGGATTTACCGGTCCTTCCACTCCTTTAGTTGTCATCTTTTCTTTGAGGACACAAGGACGCATAGCAAAGGGCCTTCTTAATATAAATCGGTCTTTAATTCATCAGCTGAGACTGAAATTTGTGTTTGGCTAACAGCGAACGACATTCAAAACAACAGCAAGCCCTCAGGTAAAGCCTATCCTGCAGTACTATGTTATGTTTCTCTAACACTAGTAGGTTCAGATCCTACAAAACCTGAAGATTTTAAATACTTCTTAATTCAGGGAGGTTAAAAAAGCCTGAGTTCAGAGAAAAGCACTACTGTGAACTTAAGCAAGGGCAATTCTGTTCTCGTGCATTTCAGAGCCATTGCGCATTCTTCTGTCTAGCTCACAATGTCCGAGTCCCCCTTCGATGCGCTGCATTCACATCAAGACAAAAGGACCACCCGGGCAGAAGAAAGCATCTCAGTTTCAAGCAGGTACGAGGGGTGTAGGAACTTCACCAGCCAAGCAAAATTCTAGTCTCAGCTCCGCACCTGTCGCTACTGAGCTACTCGATAGTTTCCAAGTGGTCTTTGGCCCTGGGTCCTGGAAAAGCAAGCTTCGCCTCTGTCTTTCCACAGCTAAAATAGAACTTGCACACCCTCAAGAGGTGAGGTTTGTGAGGAGGAATGGTTTGCCTGGGTATACGGAGTTTTTACAATAACTAGAACTGCAGAAGCATACCCCGGGTGTCCCCTGTTCCTCCCCCTAGAAGTTTACACCCCAAGCTGGGTTTAAAAAACGGGAAGATTTATCATTTGCATCATCCCTGCATGTAGATAATTTTGTAGAATTATTACTAAAACTAAAAAAGAGACGCAGAGGGGTATTGCAACCCAGCAGAGAACAGCATTACATACAGCAATGCTGTACTAACTGCTGCATTTCACATATGAATTCTAAGGTCCACGTCTTAGGATAAGGAAGTTCAGATTTTGAAACGGTCTTACCAGATGTAACAGTATGTTACGCGTATTTTTAAGTAAGAGAGGGAAGGAGTGGCAGAGAGGAACGGCTACGTACTGATTGTAACACCGCGCCGTCCTCCTGCACCGCGCCAGGAGGGCAGAGGAGTCAGGACTGAAGGAGCGAAGCTGAGCCTGGGAAAGGGGGAAGAAAGGTTTGCTCTAACGCTTGTCTTCTTGTTCCCCGCTACCCGAATCTCTTTTAATCAGCAATAAATCAAATTATTTTTCCCCCAAGCGGAGTCTTGTTGCCGGTGATGGTAACTGGAGCGGCCGGCTGAGCACCACACGGTGGCACTCCTGCCCCGGCTGTCTCCGGCAGCCACAACCCTCCAGCCTCAAACCTCGACGCTGGGATGCTCTAAGGAAAAGCAGGCGGATTTCCCGATCTCCGGGTGCCAACGTTTCAGTCCGGCTTGAACTCTATTAACCGGCTTTGGTACCGCTAGTGCAGTTTAGTAGCTTAATACAGTCTAGAAGAACAAAAAGTTGTCCACCGGGCAGCTGGGTTTTACTGCTTGAAACAAGAAAGCAAACTGCTTTTTCACTAATTTTAAGCTTCTCTTGGGGAAGGTCTCCTCCAGATTGTCTGGTCCAGGGCAGTGAAACGGCAATTCTGCTTGCCTGCAGCAATTGCTACAACTGCTGTGACCCCGTCACTCTCCAGCCATAACCCTGGCAGACGGGTGCTCCCAGCGAAGGCTCTCCGCCCTCTTTCTCCCACCTCGAAGCAGGCAGGAAGAGGAAAACTAAACAGCAAACCTTCCCGAGCTCCTCCTCGCAGAAAGCCCACCATAGAACTAAGGAGAGGACTTGACGATGACACCCGAGGTATTTCAAACACGCAGATCTACGGAAATCCTGCGGGCAGTGCCCCGACCTCCTGGCAGCGGGATGGTGCTGGTCTCGCCAGCCGGTGCCTGGAGCTCTCGCCGGCCGCGGCCGCCCAGGGCTCTCCGGGTGCATTTCCTCTCTACACGTCTTCCACTGCAACAACCACGAGCGGTGGCACACAACCCAGCGCGCCGCCCATCACAGCCAGCCCTTAAATTAACCTCGCCTTAAACTTCAGCGTAACAGATTCTCGCAAACACGAACAGGCCATGCGACCTTGACGTAGATGATTTTGCATCGCGTTGAAGATTAACCACTCTGCTTTCACCGCCCTCTGCACCGCCCAGGAAAGAGCGGAGTGCCCTCCTGCTTTTTTGCACCCCGGTACCTTTCTCGTTTCTCCGAACTTGCTACTGTGCTGTGGTTCAGCACTGGTGCATTAAGGAGGCTACATCATGCAATCTACGGTGTAACTCCGCACATAATATTTAGAGGAGCATGAAACTTGAGAGTTTCCACATGAGAGAGAACAGCACGGGGTTTCTTGCCGGTCATCAGCAGAAACGCGTTTGGGATTTAACGCTGCCTTTTAACACACAGGGGGGACAAAACTTCCACTTTCAAATGCAAAATATATTCTTTTTAGCCATCAACACAGGTGCCTCAGAGAATGGTGTTTTCCACAACCTAATCATCCCCCAGAGTCAGAGAGAAAACAGTGCCCAGTGAGGATAGAGAAGAAACTGCAGTAACCTTTGAAAAGGCTCCTGCTGTCTTTTGCTTTCTATGATCTTAGATTAGCTGCTGCTGTGTAGTCATGTATAAGGGGACTATTTCTGAATTAATCACGCATGGAAGTGCACGTGTGCAGGAATAGTCACTTCAGCTGTCGTTTTGTACAGGAGAGTACAAAAAATCTGATTATTGGATTTTGCCCTTTAGGTTTTTTTTCCCCAATTCATTTATCGTTGCTGTTTTAGCCTGTTCCTACGCTGGGAAAAGCAGGAACTTCTGCAACAGAAACAAAAATACGTTTGGCAGTATTCTACGTATGGTCTCACCTCCTACAACATCTTAAGCTGCGCAATATGTACTTACCCTAGCACCGCCACAGAAATGCAACAAAGGTGAGACGTGTGGGGGAAGATGCAGATGGTAGCCTAGGAGAAAAGTGAGGGGGCTGTGGAAGAAAAAGGTATCAGATGGGCAACGATGCAAAATCCTACTAATTTTAAGGAGCATAAAGAGGCACGCCTACAGCCATTTTTCTTGTGTGATCTCTGCATCATTACAGGCTCAAGTGGGAAAATAACCCCAGAGCTCTGGGAGCTGAACGCCGGGCGTTCACTGCGAAAAATGAGAGCGATGAGGCTCCTCGACAAGACTCCTAGAGCTGCGCTTCGCTGTTCTTTCTTGGGAGCCTTTCAGCGAGAGCAGAGAGTCAACTGCACGACAAAAATCCCGATGAACGGCAGATCCAAATTCCACGTGCGCCTTCTTATTGTGAAGGGCACTGCTAGAAGAGCTCGTTGTCAATAGCCAGGTCTTCTGCCGTGTATTCCGCCTATCCGGACTAATTCAGGTACTAACAGAAGGGGAAGTCTGAAAGCCAAATTTTGTGGAGAACGTGTTACAACGTTCAAACTGACGCTTTGAGCATCTGTCCTCTAGCCCAATGTGCGTGAAACGGCGCGTAGCGTAAGATCATTTAGGTTGCAAAGACAAACGCTTAAAACCTAAAAAATTCCTCATTACGACCACAATCTTTATTCAACCCCCTAATGTGCGTGCACTGTGAGATAGTCTGTAACTGAGGATCACGTACCATACATTCATGAGACCTCTGCCTCCTTCAGTGAGTAGGCCAGGCAGCACACACTTAAGAAACAGAGCTTTGAGCACTTACTTCCTCCTTGATGCTCAATGGGTGGCAGAAGGACTTTTATTCTGCACGATAAACCCGATTTCTGAAGATGAAATTATTAATTTCCTTATAGGCCTTTATGTAGTTCTCCGTTATATTTAAATCTGTAATAAGTACTAGTGCATTTATTTTCAGTAACAGCTTTGTGAAACGAAAGGCACTTAATCTTCAATTTACAAGGCCAAACGCATCCTCTAATTTTGGCTGCACCAACCAGAAATGCTTTGGATCTTATTTTTCAGGACATATACATTACACGTAGCATTTGTAATTCAAAAGTGACATTTCTGTTGGCTTCATTTGCTATAATGGGTGCTCGGTATTTCTACAGGTAGACCACAAATGACAAGTCAAGCTGTCAAATAAAAGGAGGGAACGCGTAACTGCTGGCAGCCCTTGAAAACCCAAGTTTTCTGACGTGAGCAGCATCACACAGGACCTCTGAGAAGAAGAAAGTCGGAACCCAGGTCTCCAGGGCAGCGCTCAATTTCCTAAACGGCCAGCTCTCCTCTCTTCCCCACGATCCCACGTCTTAGCACAAACATCCAATTTCTAACACAGCCCAAGCAAGAATGCTGCCCTCCCCGATTATTAAGCTCTGATTCACGTGTCACTCAGGTCCAGCCCATGTCCTGAATAATTCAAAGATATTATGGAAAAATAGCGCACAAATCCATCACCATCTGAGAACACACGCACCTTCTTTCTGGCACTTCTTAATCTTTACGCATAATTGTCCTCAGTCTTGCTCTTGGGAATGTCTGAATGCTTAGGAACACTATCACACCTGAAACATGAAATGTCAGGCTACCGTAGCCCTAGCCAGCATTAGCAGTGTCACCGTTCGCACACGTACACAGGTACACGAGCACTGCTGAAATACAGAACGTGCCTTTGATGAGACAGTTAAAAAAACCCCAACTTACAGAAAGGGAATAACGAATCTGTATGGCAAGAGCTTACATTTTTCAAGAATCGCGCAGGGCTTTAACCTTGCATATTCGGGTTAGTGGGGTCAAAACACAGAGGTGGAAATTTTTTTCATTCCTCTGATAATCCATTGCTCGTTGCGATATACGTACAGAGTACACACATTGATGAAGACAGTGTCCCCTAATTAACAGTTGGTTATCTCCATAGGAAGGGATCTTCTTCATCCAAACGGAGGGAAAATTCAATGTTCCCATCATTAGATACGGGACATACATCCCATGTAAGCCTCCCTAGTTTAGGTCTTTCCTTATTCATATGTTTGGCAGCAAGCGAACCTCTTGAAGCTCCTCTGTGCCTCTCAGTATTTCTGAACTCACAAGCAAAAATCACCCGTCAGTAAGCACTGTACGTAATGCCAGCTTGTTGCCTGCCTTCCAAACAAGCTCCTGGACTAAAGGGTCATCTATTGACATCTCCTTAGGCCTTTTGGCAGCCAGTCTCATCTTACCTATTCTTCAGTGCCTTATCCTTGCCGCATGGCAATATTTCCCCATACCCCTCCTTCTAGCCCCATTCCACCCAGGGCGTCCCTGTCCCATCCCCTCCATCGGGCTTTTGACAGATCCACCTCCAGGCAGCACTTGGTATTTTGCAGAACATCAGAGAGCTCGGCAGCAAGCCTGCTTAGGCTCACCCTTCCCGCCTAGTGGATGAGGGAAAGGCTGTGGATGTGGTCTACCTGGACTTCAGTAAGGCCTTTGACACTGTCTCCCACAGCATTCTCCTCGAGAAGCTGGCGGCTCACGGCTTAGACAGGTGTACTCTGCGCTGGGTCAAAAACTGGCTGGACGGCCGGGCCCAGAGAGTTGTGGTGAAACATCCAGTGGGCGGCCGGTCATGAGCGGTGTTCCCCAGGGCTCAGTACTGGGGCCGGTCTTGTTTAATATCTTTATCAATGATCTGGATGAGGGGATTGAGTGCACCCTCAGTCAGTTTGCAGACGACACCAAGCTGGGCGGGAGTGTTGATCTGCTCGAGGGTAGGAAGGCTCTGCAGAGGGACCTGGACAGGCTGGATCGATGGGCCCAGGCCAACTGTATGAGGTTCAACAAAGCCAAGTGCCAGGTCCTGCACTTGGGCCACAACAACCCCATGCAGCGCTACAGGCTTGGGGAAGAGTGGCTGGAAAGCTGGCCAGCGGAAAAGGACCTGGGGTGCTGGTCGACAGCCGGCTGAACATGAGCCGGCAGTGTGCCCAGGCGGCCAAGAAGGCCAATGGCATCCTGGCCTGTATCAGCAATAGTGTGGCCAGCAGGAGCAGGGAAGCGATCGTGCCCCTGTACTCGGCCCTGGTGAGGCCGCACCTCGAATACTGTGTTCAGTTTTGGGCCCCTCACTACAAGAAGGACGTCGAGGTGCTGGAGCGTGTCCAGAGAAGGGCAACGAGGCTGGTGAAGGGTCTGGAGAACAAGTCTGATGAGGAGCGGCTGAGGGAACTGGGGTTGTTTAGCCTGGAGAAAAGGAGGCTGAGGGGAGACCTCATGGCTCTCTACAACCACCTGAAAGGAGGTTGTAGCGAGGTGGGTGTTGGTCTCTTCTCCCAAGTAACAAGCGATAGGACAAGAGGAAACGGCCTCAAGTTGCGCCAGGGGAGGTTTAGATTGGACGTGAGGGAAAATTTCTTTACTGAAAGAGTGGTTAAACATTGGAACAGGCTGCCCAGGGAAGTGGTGGAGTCCCCATCCCCGGAGGTATTTAAAAGACGTGTAGATGAGGCGCTTAGGGACATGGTTTAGTGGGCAGGGGGGTGTTGGTCGACGGTTGGACTCGATGATCTTAGAGGTCTTTTCCAACCTTAATGATTCTATGATTCCTGAATTCAAACACCTTCCCTCTTCCCGGTAGCAGCACGCCGGGATACAGGGCGTGTGTCCCCAGCCCAAGGGACACAAGATTTCCAGTGAGGGCACCTGGGGACCTGCAGAGCGGCTGCCACAGCTGCTGCAGCACGCAAACGTGTTGACAAAAGGCAGGAGCACGCGAGCCAAGGACACGCTTCACTTGCTGCGGTCGATACCAGCAGATGGGTTCAGCAGAGATCAGTGACGGGCCTCGGTTCCGGCTGCCATGTCCGTTCCCTGTCCCTGGTTACACGGCATCATTAATGCCAGTTAGCGCGGATCGTTATTGCGGCGAGCCCCGGTCTCCATAGCAACGGAGCCTGCAATTCTGCATGCGGAAACCCAGAAGTTGGGCAAAAAGCGTCCTCGCGCACGCTGCTGGACTGACATCGGAGGAGCTGGATGAGCTTTGCAGGATTTCCAAACCGAATTTCTAGAAGGACCTGCATAACAAACGCTTTGCTAAATCGATACGCGGCACTCCTACAAATTTTGCAAATCTGCCTCTCGCAGCAAACACTGGCACAGTACGAAGCATAAACACAGCGTGGAGGGACTGTGGTCCAGAAGCTGGAGAGGGAACAGACACTTGCAGGGTATTTCTGGCTCATCTGCTGGTTTTCTATTTTTCTTCAGGCGAAACATATTGCAATTCTGTAAAAATGTGTAGAATGATACGTTCTCTGTGGTTTTGCCAAGCACTCTGATAACTTTAGCAGATAAACATGCCTACAACAGTAAGAAACAGTTATCTGACAGCAGATGTCTTATTATATTAATGCACGCAGATAAAAACGGAAACCAAAGGTCCATGCACCTGCCACCATGCAGATTAGTTTTTTTAGCACAAACCTCCACTTCCCACCACCCTCTTTTTTTCCCCTACTCTCCAGCAAGTAGGGGGAAGAAAGTGGGTTTTCCCCTCTGTCCAGCGCCATCCAGAACATCACGGTACTTACTGTAACGTATCTACAGTACAACAAACTGTCTACGTTTCTTCTCTCCCTTTGCTTTGCCTACTTTTCTCATAAACAGTCTGAGCTTCCGTCTAAGTGAACTCCTCGTAACATCATAAAACAAATTGTGTCATCGATACCGTACACCACCACACAACTTTCTTGTCCTGACAGAAGCCACGCAAGTCCTGGTAGACTTTCTGTATAACATATACAGTTTTAAAATGTACTCACAGCCTGGATGCTCTTGCCTTAAATATTATGTAAATTATTTTGTGTCTTTACCCATAGAAGCCTGTTTCTGTCTCTCCGTCTCTCTATACACACACAGACGTACGTCTATATATGAGAAAAACAAAATGTGTGTATATATAGGAAAAAACTTGGATAAAATTCAGCGTTCAAGGAACAATAGTACTGTAACACTGTGAATAGGCCACACTGCATTAACAGAACTCTGCGGTAATCCAGAATAAGAAGTAGAGGATCCTAATCAAGGATCACCCAAAACGTTCACGTTGTAATTTGGTCAGCTCTGATATGATATCATATGGCTCACTGATCAGCAGATGAAGAAAACAAAAATAGCTGACAGAAAATGAAGAATACAAAGATGCCCCCTCGTCCAGCAGCGCACACTGGCAAATGCTTCATCTTGAGAATCTTGGCAGTCTTAATGATTTTCTGAAATAGCCTAGCTAAATAGCTGCTTCAGCACGTGCCATATAAAACCCTGTGAACTCGGTGAAATAAAACTAGTAATCGTTTTAGGTGTGACAGTCTCTAAAGTCATTGCACTTTTTTTTAAACTGCTCTATTCCACTTCACTTGGGCACGTGGAGGACAGCGAAGCATTTCATACACAGGAACTGAATATAAAACTGCTCGTGAGTAAGCTCCATCAAGCGAGGTCAACGTAAAAGGAATTGTTGAGAAAATATTAATTATTTGTTGTGAATTGGCAGTTTGTTAGGCACTACTCAAAACGCAGATGATGTCACTACTGTCCCAAAACCACGACGGCCTAAATTCAAGTCCTGAGTTAAGATTTTAGATTCTCACAAACGACAATGATAATACAAGACTGATGTTAGATGACAAAGCCACAAGAATGGATACAACTCAATCACAACAAGTTATCAGTAAAGTCTTGTTAGAAAAAAGACAGAAAAAAAGACCAAAACTGAGAGGTAAAGCAGCTTGAGAAGAGTGGGCTATGGAGCCAGAATAAAGCAAGAAAAACAGTCCGGTTGCCTGGAAGACATCTGTCATAATTGGCGCCCCGTGAGTTCTGTGGCCAGAGGGTTTGTTGTGAAATTCATCCTCTGTTGAAAGAACCAAGGCTTTCAAGTCATTTTTAACCCTCCTGGCTGAAAAAATAACCTTGTAGGTGTTAAACCAGAGTAAACAATACAGCAGCGTGACCCCGAGTCAACAGATCACCTGAAGCGTTATTAGAGAGGTTTAGTTCCCTATTTACCAATAACTTCTTAAGCTTCGAAAGGCAAAGCATGTTACCTGATAAAATTTAAAAGTGTAACTACCTTGCTGCCATGATTTTCACACAAGCATCCCCAGTCCCGACCATTTCCCGTGTAATCCTTAGATTCGTTCTAGCATAGTCCACACAAAACTGCTTTATCAAGAACGCAGTCATTTCTATGTTAACAAGATACTTCTGGCTGCGGAATGAGTGAGGTAGTAAATTACCTATATTTAAAATATTAAGCTTTCTTTGGCATTGTTTTCCAGAATACATTTTCACCTTTGATAAACTCAGTAACTTATTGCTTTTAAATCAGCGGGTGGATAGCATTCTCTCACAATGACAGCTGTCTACTCTTTTACCCGCATTTTAGGAACGTTCTGGCAAACTACTTCACTAGTTACTTAGACCACAAATGAGACAAAAATGTGTTAGTTTTGGCCCCAGCTTTCGCTGTTGTATGAATAATTCAAACGACACTACCTTCCTAAGGCATCTTTCTTGAAGTTGTTGTTCGATGAGGGAATAACCGCAATGCTTTTCGCCTTCCTGTCCTGTTCAGAGCTATGATGCAATGAGTGTCCTGCGGGGCCGATGGGGCTAGTAAAAGCCTCACAGTGGCAGCTCTCCTGATGCAGACTGTTTCACCGGTGAAACCTTGGCTTTGTTTGCTCTTTGCTAGCTTCCTTGACGGGATTTGCGTTGATTGACACTGACAGTGTGTCCTGGGACGCTGTGATCTCTTTCTGCTTCTACTGAAGTAGTATTTTTGCAGAGCATAAAAGCTGTAGGTACTAGCCATCTGGTCTACTATAATATCTGATTATGTGTTTTCGTAGACATGCCACCTCAACTGGAACTGAGGAACTCTACTGTCACCTCAACTGAAGGTGATGGGGGAGATGGTATCGTCAAGTGATGTGCTAAATGTCATCCAAGGATTCCCTTTTGAATACGTAAGCAAAGTTGAGTCCAGGGACAGGAAAAATTGGAGAACAGCGTTCATGGGATAACAGTAGATGTGCTAGAAACATAAAAGCACAGTGCTGCTACAAACATAAATAACAATAACGGACAAAGATTTGGGAAGGAACTGTTGCAAGAGCATCAATTATGCATTTATATGAAATAAGGTGCGTAGTTCACCTGACACCTACGCACACTTAGACTCCAGGGTGAAAGAAAAGAGTAAGACGATTCCTTAGGCAGGTGAGAACTGGTGAGCGGGTCCCCTGAACAGCGGGCAGTTACGGAGGCACTGCACCGCCTCCGGAGAATTGCTGTGGCAGCTTTGCTCCCTTTGGTGCCTTTCGAGCCGAAGGGTATAGCCGCAGCTCAGATTTTATGCGGAGGTTACTGAACGCGCTGGTGGTGATGGTCTGTTGGGGAGGTAAGTACATAGCCTCCGTGGCCTCATACCAACATAACGCACACAGATTATATTAAGTCAAAAGTTAACGTTTTCTTTGGACTGTGCTCTGCTTTGAGCAAGGAGTCAACCAGATGATCTCCAGAGGTCCTTCCAACCTCAATTTTCTGTGATTCTGTGAAAAAAGATCCAATTAACGTATTATGCTGTAGAATATTAATGAGGACTATTCCATGTGTAATTAACAATTAAATGTATGCTGGCAACCTGCTAAATGAACCCCTCCCATTTTACACAAAAGACTAGCTATTGGTTATCACTGGTACCTTCCTAGCTGTTACACAAAAGGTCATGAAAGCATAGCAATGTCCTCACATCTTTCAAAACGATACCGTTCTTCTTACAAGTCTCTGCTAAATAATCACTGACAAGAATAAAAACGCAGTGGAGCAACGCAGAAACCTCTGAAGGATGTCTTCTCGGGCTTAAGCTGGTCCATTCCCTGTAGACGGCCGTTCACGGCAGGGAGCTCGCTACCCTCATGTCATGGACCCAACGGAAGACTGAAACACTCAATTCTGCAAAAGCTCTGATGGATGAAGATCCATCAAAGAGTGTCATCTTGAAAGAGTCTCAAGAACAAGACAGTTGGGGTACAGAGCTGTCAAAGTACAACAATAGATAAGTCAGCTTACTTCTAATTGACCCAGCGCTCAATCCAGAAGAAAATGAGTTCTTGCAGCTTTACCAGCTCTATTAAACTATACTTCTACAGAAGCCTGCTGTAACAAGATTCTTAAGATGCATTAGTAAATTATAATTAGGGATTTCTCATCCCTTTTACATGCTTACAAATTCAAATCCGACTAAGTCAAAGAAAGACTTCCATTGACTTAGGCGGCTTTGGAGAATCTCCCCATAATTTTCACTGATGCTAACAGGAATTATGTTTGTAAAGGAAAAACGAGAAGCTGATGTTTTACCAAGGAGAAAGCTTCCTGAATTTTCCTTTAGAAGGGCTTTCACAGGGCCAAGTGTGAGCAAAAAAAATCATAACAACGCAAACTTACTGCTGCAGATGGGTTTATACTAAACTGCTACTTCTACCAAGGAACTTCTGTGAAGAATTCTTCTGAGCCATCGCAGGTGAAGGGAAGGGTTATCCAAATACAGAACAAAATGCTTCTGCTTGAGCAAAGGCATTGAGTGAATCCACGCAAGAACACAAATGACGCATGTGGGAGAGTCTCAGTGAACATCGTTCCGTATACCAGGAGAGCGTGTGGAAGAAAGACAGCTCAGTCTAAGCAGCAAAAAGTGAGGAGATAGCTCTGTTTCACAGTCATTAATGACACAGGAGCTGTTACGGATGAATTAAAGCCAACCCCAAAGCAGCTAGGTCAAGTACCGACAGCGCATAGCCATATCGCTCACCTGGTATAAAGAATCTGCCCAAAATAGTTGGCGTATGGTAAACGTGTCTTAACACACGTACACATTACCTAAGCCTGTTTAGCGCAAACGTTAATGCAAGTATACCTACACGCACTTCGGTGACCTCAGCGGTAGTGCCTTGTGGCTTAATTCTTCAGTACAAAAAGATCAAGACTTAAACCGGTTTTGCAAATTAGATTAAATTAATCATTTTTTACTATGACAACAATTTTTCCTCACTGCAATAGACTACCCGGCCCAGCACTGTGACAGCTAATTAGGCTCTAGCAACACTGTCAATGCTCTGTTTCTCCAGGATCTCTATGCGTTTCTGTGTCGTGACTGTATGCAAGTCATTTTAGTTTTAAGTCAATAATAAAGTATAAGAAAAAAAATCTCAGACACACACACAATTTTGAGAACAGTAAACAATTAAAAATTAAATGCACGGATCTTCAGGCTACACGCATTCTTCTTACCCTATGCTTTTTGAAAGAACCTCCCAGAGCCTTAAAACACTTTAAAAAAAAATAATTGTTCTAGACATCTCTTATACTCTCCATAAGTATAAAAGCAGTCCACATGAATTTTGTATTGTATCTATAACAACAGGTGTGATAGCACTTTGGTTAATCCATTAAAAAAAAAACTAATTTACAGGCAGATTTTGTAGCAGCCAGCACCAGGATACTGAGCTATCAACCACACGGAGCTGGAGAAGAGACTGTGGGATGCTCAAAATAAATTTCCTTACCTGGGGACAAAATTCGCTATTGGGTGCGGGGCTCTTCCCTCGGTAGTCAACAGCTCTAGAAACTCCTACACAAATAACTTACTCCGGTGGAAAGGGAGAGCCCTTGCACTCAGATACCGTTAGGCCTTGCCCGAACTTTCACGCTGAATTGTGCTCAAATCGTTTATTACATTTAGGAAAAAATAACCATACTAATTCCCCGATAACGAGGGTGGCTAATAATTCTTTGCAGTAAGCAATCTATTGTGTTGCTTTGGGTTTTTGTGGTTGTTTTGGTTTTTTTCTATGGAGGCTTTGCTCAGTTCATCCCTGCTGCAAGGGTAAATATACTCTGTATGAAAGCTGGCAGCGGGAAGCTAGATGGGAGGAGCTGGGACGGATTTGGTGCAGAAAAGCTGCTGTGCAGAGGAAGTGGAGTAACTCCAGGGCTACCACTGGAGTTCTCAATGCTACGAAAGTGCTTCTTCAGTGTTAAAATAAAGGGTTTCTTTCCAGTAATCTTTACCATTATCACTTGTCAGCAAGACATCACTGGTCTCTTAGCAAATCTGTATTTTGCAAGTACGTACATCAGCAGACGGACAACTCTTGTGTAAAGGTACACGTCCTCATCGGGAACGTCAGCCAAAACCCCAAACTCTGCGGGGCAGGGTCTCTGCATTTCTCAGAAACCGACCCAGAACGTGACAACGGCTGCAAGGCGCCACAGACACGGCTGAACGGGGGCCCTGTGTTTGGGAGGTCTCTGGGACTGCAACTGGAGGGGCTGAAAACAAAAGGAGTTTTCAGTGGGTGTGAAATAACTGTGACGCCAGAAGTCCTCGATTTACACTCGACTACGATCCATTTTACTGGGGTCGCTTCTCTTAACGCCATAGTCACAGGTTTCCCAGCGCCGAGACTTGATGAGAGAAAGGTTACAGACAATTAATATTTTTAATCTGAGACTTTTCGCTGCTCGTTAAAGGCACCAGCGGCCCCACAAACTGCCAACTCCATATCCAAACGTGGACAGAAATAAGCGCTTCTCAGACCTGAACCCGAAATAATTGGCTTTCTATCCTGCTCTGCAAGCCCATCTCAGGTCTGACACTTCTAACAAAGCCAGAAAGGGTATCGGCACACCGTGTGGAATCAGATCACCAAATCACCTCACACAGAAACTCAGGAGTTTTTTAGGTAACTTTCAGTGCCTCCACATCTAAAACATCTCTCCGTGGTTATAAAAAATTCCTGCTGAAACTTTTTCAGGTGGAAAAATGGCTTGTCAATACAACACTCTTAATGAGGCATCTTAGCACTGATCACAAAAATATTTGTTTTCCACCGAAAAAGTTGGCCTTGCTTATAGATGGGGAGAGAAAAAAAAAAAAAAGAAAAAGAAGAAAAAAAAGGGGAGAACAACACAAAAAAATATCTTCCACCCTGCTGAAACGTTTCTGCAGAGGAAACTATCGTTTTCAACAACAGCCAGTCAGGACTCAAAATTAATGAGGAACCTAAGGATGGGGAAAAAAAAAAAAATCCCCAAGCAAAACCTATATTTGGATACTAATCTCCAGGACTATCCAGCGCTCCTCAGAGAAGTCTTCACTGGGGCATGAAGAGCCACACAACCCGTGAGTCTATTTATCTGCAGGTTGCCTAACATGCTCTAAATTATCTGTTTTGGTATCACTTGCTTTGTTGTTTTACCTTGATTTGCCTCAGGATAGCTCTATAAATAAGCCTAAACACTGGTCCCACACTTTTCCACAGAATTACCATGCAAGAAACATGCATCGCGAACAATGATGGTTTTGGCTCCAATAGCTTTGAAAAATAATTCAAAAAGCGTGCGTCGGAATAATACTGTTTTTTCAATGTTTGCAAGAAGCCAACGACGGTATACATTCTATTAAAAAATAAACCTCCAGCTCTGCTGCTCTGTCTGGATGTATTTTAGGAACTAAGGTAGGGCACTGCTAACAAGACATACTCACCTTCTGCAAACGCCACTTTCTAAAAGCCGCCCTCCCGTGCCGCCTTATTCCCCATCCCAACGTCCCCCGGTTTGTGACAAGTGCCGAGCGGAGAAACCACTCGACCGAAGGAGCTACGGAACGGACACCAGAGTAAGGAACAAAAGTACCCGCCACCGCAATACCGCTATTTCTGGGTTGGAGCGGGGGGTCCTTTTTGGTGAGGTAGCGCATACGGGGCCAAGCAATTGCCGGTTTGTTTGCCTATTGCAGCGCAAACAAAAAAAGGCTGCTTGGCCGGAACAGATTTCCTGTTCATTTTAACGAAGCCGAGTATGCGGGAGTTTGGCCAAATTACGTTCACGGAGAACAACTGACAAAGCCAGTGTTACGTTACTAATTGCCGAGATATTTCAGATACCAAGCACAGCAAAAGAGTCAGTTGGCTCCGTGCTGCACTGCTGGCATCTCCGTCTGCAACGGATAAATGAAAATCTGTCTGTTTTCAATCCATGCGGCCAACCAAGTACAAGAGAAACCGATAAACATGCCGAGGCATCCTGAGATGCAAGATGCAAAATGGAGCTATTTTTTGTAGTTATCACACAATTAAGATCTTTACATATATATAACATTCCAAATACTTGACTATCATTATTCACGTGGATCTCTCATCTATTTTCGCATCATTTTAAAAGAAAACTTTTTGCATTTGGCCTCCAGTTTGTATTTCGGCAGGTTAATGTGTTTACAGCTGCCTACAAAGGCATCCCCTCCCTTCTTTGCCAGCTCAACATTTTTCCCTCCAGTACGTTCCCAAGTACACTCTATGATTCGGGTTTGAATAGCTCAAGCAAGAACACAGAAGGCGGCGCCAGCGCAGAGCAGCAAAAAGTAAAACTAGCTTAAACTACTGCAGTGGGGGGGGATGTTAGACCAACAGAGTGCGATTAACTGTTTGGCCCCCAGCCAGACACCCCCTTCTCTTGCAAAAGAGCCATAAAACTCGGGATTACAACAAGTGGCCAGAATTGTTTTGTTCATCTCTTCACCACTCGTGCGAACGACGTCCTGGAGCAGCGTGCATTACCAAGTGGAAAAGGGTCGCCTACTGACGGGCAGCTTCTTGAAGCCTTTCAGTTTTTATCCCCAGCCTGCTGCCCAAGTGCTTGTCTGAAAAATCCCAACTGCACAGAATCAGAGAATGGTTCGGGTTGGAAGGGACCTCTAAAGGTCATCCAGTCCAACCCCCCCGCCATGGGTAGGGGCATCTTCCACTAGATCAGGTTGCTCAGAGCCCCGTCCAGCCTGACCTTGAGTGTTTCCAGGGATGGGGCACCCACCACCTCTCTGGGCAACCTGGGCCAGGGCTTCACCACCCTCAGCGTAAAACATTTCTTCCTTGTATCTAGTCTGAATCTACCCCCCTTTAGTTTAAAGCCATTCCCCCTCGGCCTGTCGCAACAGACCTGCTAAAAAGTTTGCCACATCACGACACTGGACTAGATCACGTCTCAAAATGGCAGAAATGCAGACCACCACCGTGCTCTTGGTAAACCTGTGATGAACCACGCTTTGCTGTGCCAGGTTTCAGATGAAGGCTAAATGTACATTCAAAGGATTTAATTTTCTTCCAGAAACAAGCAGCTTTAAACTACAGCGTAAAACACAAGATGTGACAACAGAGTTCGCTTTGATGCCTGCACCACTCCTCTAGGAAGGACACACATCGGAGATGAAATAGCAACAGTCAGTGGATAACCTGCCAGACTTTTATATAGTTTAAATCTCTTATGTCACACACAAAATAAAAACCCATACCCCATGCTGCATGGGCACTGACTGTGATACACATAGGAGAGCACTACCAAACTCTTCTCCCTTCTTTCTTTTCCCCACTAAAAGCACATTAAGTAAGAATTAAGTTTGCAGCTTTTTTAAAATTAGCAGGTAAATTACTCAAAGGTGAAGACGCATCTTCAGGTAGCTACAACGTAGGAATGCCTTTTTAAACATTACAGTCTGAGCTACCGTAACTGGCATTACATATTTTTATTTTAAAATTGCACTGCACCAGGCGTTCACAGAAGGCCAGCCCTCCGTTATCACCTGATGCGGATCTGTCGGAGAAGTCAAAGGAATCGTGCTGATCAGAGCTTGATGAAGACCTGTCCTTTGAAGTGGTCCTAAGGTAGAAGGAATGTGGTAATTAGGACAGTTTCTTTCTATATAATTTCATTCCTCTGTCAGACACATTTGGTCATTTACGAAACAAACGGAGACATACCACCTTAGTAATTTTCTTCCTTCCAGGGGTAGTACCATCACCGATCCAAAATTTGTTCAAGCTGTTCTAGGAGGCTGAAGAGTTTTCTTTGAAAGACTGGGCTAATTACTACAGTCCCCTGCAGCGTTACTGATGTGGCAATATCTCAAGAGGCTGGAACTGGTGACGGAGCGACAACAGGCTTAGGGACAAAGTCTCTTTATATTGATAAGCTGGGTGCGCTCAGTACCAGCAGCTGTAACTAATGTTTATTTCCTTTGTCTGCATTTTCCTTACATTCAGACAGTATAAATACCAGTAGCGGTCAAATAGATTGTTAACCAAGCTGTGGAAACCGTAGTTACAATTCGAAAGCAACAAAATATAGCAAAGGTTGAGTTTTGCTTTAACAAAACTTGAAAACTGGCAATCTGGTCATCGGACCTATATGCATCGGCGATTTGTACCAAAGTCCTAGAACAAAGAAAAAACCTCCCAGAACCAGCATTGTGCCTGAATTCAGAAATTATCTGCGCCAGCTCTCAGGTTCCTATGTACAATGCCTTCCTACGGTATTTATTCAGGTGCCTACATACCTGTATTTAGTCCCGGGGAAAGGTGACCCACGGAACCAGACAGGAGCGTTCGAAGCCACTGGCTGCAATTCGCTGCCCAGAGGAAGGCTGCAGGGGGGCCTCCTCCAGGCAAGACAGAAGAGTTGATTAACCGCAACCACTGCCATCTCGATTTTGAAGTAACGTGACTACCGGCACACAAAGAATGGACTTGCACGCCAAGTTCAGGTAAGAGCAGGGAAGGAAGAGTTCCTGACCGGTCAGCCAAAATTTCAATACACAGAAAAACACTAAAACACCCTCCTAAACAGGCAAATTGTAAGGATTTTGAGCAAGGCCCTGTTGACCTACCTACGAAGCATTTTTGCCCTTTGAAATCTCGAGTACGTGGTGACTGTCACGCTTCTGCAAGACCTGCTCTATCTTATTGTCCACTTGGCCTCCCAGGCAGCTGTAAAGCTGGCTTAACCTGCGGGGCTCAGCAGAACTGGAACCGGCAAAGAGCTTCTTGCTGACTGGATCTCAGGAAAAATTGGATAACCTTCACAAAATTACCCAGAGGACTTCAATAACAACGGAGTAGCCCTGACATAAAGGGAATAACGATCATAAGGAGCAGCCAGTGTGAATTTGTTAAGAACCAATCATGTCAAATAAATTACAATTTTGGGGGCGGTTTTATTTTAATAAGGCCTTTCAAATGGACCTTCATAAGCAAACTGGCATGGAATAGATGGAGATAAAATTACAAAAATAAGGCTGTTTCCTAGTAGGATAGAGAAAACCGTTCTTTGCTATGCATCTCTGACCCGTGAATGCTGGAGACGAGATACGGGATTGAAAAAACCCTTCATCGGCGGTGTACACAGCTCTCACAAACAGAAATTCTGAACGTTCCGAGAGTAAGCAGAAGCTTTTTTGGAATATGAAAAATACAGGGCTATACCATTCCTCCAGATCATTTGAAAGGTAATAACCCCGTATCAGCTACAGAAAGTCCCGTTTATCTAGTAACACCAACGTCCAAAATACCAGTTAAATACAGAACAGGAAAAACAACCGTGCTTCTTGAGCGGATTAACCTGCTCAGTAAAACTACGCAATTTAGAACAAACCTGCTAGCTTAAAAATATTTCCAAAGGGAAGTGTTGCAAAAACTAGTTCTTGTTCCCAGGAACTGGTGCCCAACCTGCATTTCAGAACAGCGTACACAAAACGAAAGGGATAAGATTAATAAATCCACCAGAGATGCGACTGTTGCACACCTTGAGGACCTCCTAACGAACACGAAGGCCTACAACAGAGGATTTTTCTGGGCAAAAACAACAGCCCTCAAATTGTGCCACTGTTGCAGGAAGGTATTTCAAAGCAGCTGGAACTACTCAGCAGCAGCAATGGAAAATAACACTCGGAAAGCAGGTATTGTACCGTGCGCTTACTTGGAATACGGTTTTGTAATCCTGGACAGGGATCCCCCATGTAATTTATGAGCACAACTTCAAGGGTCAGTGTCAGAAACTACGGGGGAAGCCTCGGTAAAGACTATGAGCTTGCAGAAATTTCAGCAGCTTGGAAGGTAAAACATAGGTGGGGAGCTCCAGCAGTTACAAGAGGAGGGGATGGAATCAGATTTGCCCTACGCATCATACCGCCAAAAACCCGAGTCCATAAGGTGATTTCTCAAGAGCTTCCCCACGTCTCTCTTGGCTACTTCCCCACTGCTGGTTTCAACTTCAAAAATCAGAACCGGGCAAAATTAGCCAAAAAAGTTTCTTTAAAGCAAGCACACATCAATCAATAATTCTACCCATCTCAGTGGAGCTTTTCTGGTTTTCTGCCGGTACAGATGATGCAGAAATACGGCTGTACACTGACACGCTTCCCCATGATACAGATTTTATCTGTTCTTCTGCTCTAACTGGTAGTGTTTATGCAGTCATCTATTAATTCTGTTAGTTGATATTTCCAACGCAAATACAGAACATACGTATCTTCTTACTCCATTTGTCTCTTCAAAAGCATTGCCTTGTTTTACATAAAAAGCCTTCTTCTGAAAATAATCAGAGGAAAAAATTCTAAGCCTGCTGCAGATATGCTAATTCCAGCGTATGTCTTAGTTATGAAGATTTGCCTTTGATTTGGACACTTGTTTCAAGAAAATTAACGTACAACACAGAAATTATCATAGATAAGACATAGGATGAAATTAATTTTAACATTTCTGTCTTCTTTTTTTTTTTCCCTCCTTTATTTCCAGTCACAACATTAAAAGTTCTGTGTTACATGGATTGCAAAATGGGGGCTGGTATCTATCGTCTTCTCCCAGGTGAAATTTGGCACCATCTAAAGCGGCTTTTGCCGCATAACTATTGACCATCACTTTGCTAACATACTCTGGTTCCTTTGTTGACGCACAGAGGGTGTAACAAAGTCAGCTGCAGAGGTTCATCAGTTTGCAGCGGGTTACTGTTTTAAAAAGCCTAGTGATGCGGTGGTTCTTCCTATGCTGAAAAACGAGGTTTCAGTCATTCTTGAGTCAAATCACACGAAATTATTTGTTTCTTGCCAACCGAGCGCAGAATTCTGTTCAGGTTACGAAAGCGCGTTGCGATTTATCTCAGTAAGCCACGTAGCTGATGTTATTAACGTTCATGCAAAAACTGCAGCAGGGAGAGATGCTCTTTAAAAGCCACGCCGCCTCCGCCAGCTACCCTCAGGCAGTGGGTAGTAGCCCCCCAGATCAGCTTTTCTCCCCCCCCCCCCCCGAAGCAGCTCACAGAGATGCAGGAAAGAAACGGCTGCGGCAGAACCTGTCGGAGAGGGACTGAAAGCCTCGACGGCCCAGCATGGGCAGGAGCGCTGCTGATTTGATGTTATTGCCAACGTTCCCGTTAAGGAAGGCAAACAAAACAAGGAGGAAACAAGCCCTCCCCACACACGCCTCGGCCCTGGCATGGCAGGGCTCCTCCCGGCCAGGGCACGCGCCGGCTGCCTTCACTGAAGGCGAGCATCTTCAGCTCCAACGGAGTTCAAGAAAATCTGTGCAAATAGTGGTTTGTGGCCGGTAATTAAATTCATCTGCAAGCTAGATTGCCTGCCAGGCTGTAAATTCACAGTAGATTTGATATGCAACAAAGTTATAGGCTGCGCATAGCCAGCCGCAGGAAAACAGCTTCTTTTAAGGGCTGTTTAATTGTAATTTCTGGAAGAACATAAATTACCTGATTTTCCATAAATATTTTGCTACAATATTTACCGCTCAGAATCACGAGGCGGTTTGCTTTTGAGAATCACTATCTTCTAGCTCTAATTGCTAGTGTTTGTGCAGTAACCTACTATCACTGTTTTATCCTCTTAAAGATACCATGTGAGAAAATATAAGCACAGGCTTTCATAATAACGTAAAGGATGTTTTAAGAAGCGCTAAATTCTACAAGAGCACCAAGGCCAGGACTGACATCCAGCGTCCACGGGACCGATGGGTAACGGGTGCTCCACAGTTGGAGCAGATGGGAGCGTCCCCTCCGGCCGCCGCCGCAGTGAAAGCAAGGCGTGGATTTAAGAACTTGCAGATAAGACTGAATATATACAAAAAATCTTCTGCTACGAAGTTACACTTTCAACATTAACATTACAACGGCACATTATTAAGGGAGGGAGAAATGGAGACCTAAAGATACAAACTGAGGTGCAACATCCCGATTTATTCTTCAGCCCTGTTTCCACCCCGCTACCGACACGCAGGGGATCTCGGTGCATCTCACAGGCCGTACACTGGAGAAAGGTGTCAGGTGCAGAATTCGGTAAGAAGCAGCTTACACTAGCACACACTCTTACAATCTCCTCTCCACCGCACTTCTTGAGAAATTAATTTTCCACCCCTTCAAAAATGAGGGCTCCGTAGACTTAACGTTCAGAGGCGCCGGACACGACATCGACAGCAATCCACGTACATCTCAAAGGGCCAAAATAATCTTAACAGCCACACGGGCAGAACTATATGAAGTCGTGTAAGAACTGAATACCCGTCTCTGTATTGGGACTAGGACTTCCATTTAGACCACACGGAAGACTGTTTACCTTTCTTGTTCATAATTATAAATCCTTCATACTCAGACACGAATCTTCTATGAGATCACAGCCTTTGAAATCACTGCTCTTCTCAGAAGTCTTTTCCACCTCTCACTCAAACCAGTTCCCCTTAATGATTGTTCTCTATTCATCTTAACTACCCCTTCGAAAGGCAAGTTAATGCTGTTTTCCCTTGGAGTTGCACCTTCTCATGTGGTGTTTTTCCGCGTTGCCAGGAAAGAAGGGTTCGAATTTTAAAGCTGCCCATTCTGATCACATAGCAGCTCTTTTTTTTTCCCCTGCTGGTTTTTCCCTTCTGCATTTAACGCTCTTATTTGTCACATGTAGAAAGAAGACGACAATGCCTTGTTCACAGCAATAACTGTTTTTGTCTACAGCAAGCAATATTCCACCATATTCACTACGCTCCCAAGTTAAAATTCAGGCTAAAAACCACACACACGCACACTTATGAAATGCATGCGAACGCGTTAAGCCCGCATGGGTGCCACTCATCCAAACCAGCAAATTTTTATAGAACTCCGGTGATGACAACCACGTGCAACCGGGTACCATGGGGGAAGCAAAAGAAACTTAAAATCGATAAAGAGGAGACTTGACTTTGAGGCATGTTGTTCTGAGCCCTGGTTGTGACAGAACCTGAAAATTTTGCTCTGAATGTCTACCTTTGCACAACAACTCTTCTTAGCAGAACTAATTCTTTTCTATCAGTGAATTATTTCCTAATTTCTGCAACAGAAATATTTTCAACTGCTCCCTTTTGGATGCTCCATTTGCTCTATTTTCCCTGTATTTCTCTAGCTTCTCCAGTTAAGTGCTCCCAAAGTCTGCTAGCCATTTAGGTTTGTGAGGACACCATATTTTAAAATGCGTTTGGAGGAGGAAGCCAATTTTGCTGTACAGCAATGGTCTCAAGTTCACTGAACCCGATTTGTTGTTTTACAAAAACGTCTAGACTGGATTTCAAATTCGCATTGGTACGCTAATACTTAGATATTTTAGACCTGATCCTTTACTCTTTTTTTATTTAGGCAAAATTCTTACTGAGTTCAGTGACAGTCTTTCTTGACAAAGGACAGTCATCCCACGGGCCATATACATTTTTCATACCTGTCACTGAGGTTTATTTACTTAACTGCTTTTCCTAGTAATCGGTAATCATAAAGCCTTAACTTGACTATTTATCACCCTAAACTTTGTCCTTTTTTCGCAAGCAATAAAATAAGCATTCAGAGAAAAATAACACGTTTTCTCTTCTACAAAGGCCCGTGCCTCGGGAGTTGTCACAGGGTAGCAAACAAAACGTGTCTTGCAGTGTCCAGGGAATGCAAAATGAGACCAAATACGTCGTCATCGTACGTCGCCATTCCCACAGCAAGTTCTAAGAGTAAATAAGCACCTCGAGGCTTCATCAGAGCGCTGTTGATGGCAATACCCTTTGATGCTGTGCGGGAGAGGGCTTTTTCGCCCTAAATCTATGAGTTATTCTATAAGGCTGTGAATAGATCCGACCCTGCTCATCCCAGCTACCAAAACCGGACACAAGGCAATGAAATTTCCCGGGCCGTCCATCTCAAGCGGAGGTTCCTCTCCACTTGCCGGTCACGGGGTTTTAGGAAATAGTCATACATGTGGGCAAGATTTGGCTCTACGAGACTCCTGGAAATTTCTTCCCCTGTGAAAAGCGTACAGTTTTGAAGACGACCAGCATCGGGGTTAATTCAATGAGGCTGATCGAACTGAGATGGTCTGAATTCCACCTCCAAAGCTGCTACCAGTTTCCTGTATGATTCCGGTGCTAATTTATAACGAGTTCAGCTCGGAGCTGCTCTGTCCTACTTCAGCAAAGCATTTAGGTAGGCGTGTACCCCCGATATGTTTTCAAGCCGAGACTAAAACTCGACATTTTGCTAAGCCATGACCCCAGGCTCTGTCACTGAATTCTTCACCTTGGAAATGAAGACGCCGCTTCCTTCTTGACACCCTTTCGAAGGCTTGATACACGGTTCGCACATTTATGCAGAAGTACAGGGCACGTATTTTACAACAAAGGTTTTAAATGGCACAAGATCCCAAAGTAGGTGAGCTGCAGAAATCTCTTGAACCAAATCGCCTACAGGAAAAAAACCACACACACTCCCACCGTCCCCACTAAACACATATTTTAGGAAAGCTGTTAATTATTTCTCAGCATTTCTTGGTCTTCCTTAGTTGTAACTTTCATTACAGCTATCCAAAGTCAATCCCTCCACTTCTGGTCTGCAAATAACCACCAAAATCAGCATGTTCATGCTTCACTATGAAAGCCATTATCAAAGAATAGAGTTTATCTCCAAGATACACTTCAAAAACAGCACTACTCATGCTAAAATGGCATAGCAAAACCACTTAAGTATCATTTTACCAAAGGGAATTAAAAGATTGCAGCCTGGGATTTAAGAAAAGCCTCACTGACATAATATCCTTTAAACTTGGTGTGATTAGCAGGTTACCCTTACTTAATATTCTCAGCATCTTCAACGATACATTTCTGAGGTGACATACACACATAAACGCGTACCGATTGAGCTACCGGGGAATACTTAAATAAATGTAGCTAAGCTGATACAAACCCTTCTGAAAACTCTCTTAGGCCTTTTAAATATGAATTACTTTTTTTTTTTTTTAATGTAAACCATGAGGATTAAATATGTATAGGGTTTCAAATTAGTACACAAATGCAAATGCAGAGTAGACGATAAGAAGCTGAAAAGTCATGCCTAAGCTACTCTGAACAATAACATCTTGCTAGCTGCAATACAGACATACGGAAAACTAGTGACCCCGAGAGAGAATTAAGATACATTTCAAACCAACTACTCATTAAATACCAAAAGAAATAAAGTATCGTGCTGTTTTATAGCCTCCCTCTTTTCTAAAGCAGCAGTCCAAATTAATTCAAATGCTATTTGCCCTGTTTGGCATATCATCCAATAAAACACCACCTGACTTAATTAAGCACTACTGAAGTTATACCGCTCATAATGGACGAGCTGAAACTCTAGACCTGCCCCAGACACAGCCACCTCTTCTCAACAGAAGGAGAAAGGGATTCTGAAAAATAGCAAGCAGTGTTATTCTGAATACCGTGAGTCCAAACAACAACTTGCAATGTAATACCAAAAGTAGAAAAACATGCACTTGGACCAATGCGCGTGACACGATCCCTCTTTTTGGAGGAGATTTTCTGGAGCTGGCCTGGCCTTGGCAGGCACAGAGAACAGAGCAATGGCCACCAGCATCGCAACAGTCACGAGCGCCACGCAACAGGTACGTGGTTTTAGGACTCTACCCAAATGAACCCAGCTTCATTTAATTTTTCTGTTCACCCCAGTTTTTCCCTCCTGAGTATCAAAATCCAAAGTAAAGCACTCAACAGAAAGAGCGAGAGCCCTGTATCATCTTAAAAAATTTTTAAAAGACAGACTTTCCACAAGTACGGTGATTGGAACTTCACTTTTTAGGCCCGTGCAGATTGGGTTTTGCAGATCTGTGAGAGAAATACAAGCACTCTGTTAAAGTACATCTGAACAGGCTTTTTGCAAAGAGAAGCAGGACTAAGCGTTACGGAGTGGCTGTGCCGGTGCAATGACCGGTGCAATAGGAATGTATTTCAAATGCTACTAATATAAAAAACCGCAGGGGAAAAAGTACAGGCAACTTTGACCCTCAGAGTGAGGGGGGGAAAAAACCAAAATCTCTTGCTAAAGGATTTCTGATAGACTGAGGAAAACAAAAGAAAACAGACTGGCAAGTATATCCTGTCAAGCAAAAATATCAGCAAAGGTAGGAAAGGAAGAAGACCTCAACTGTATTGGGTTATGGCACGGATTAAGGTCTTTATCTCAAGTGGTTGACCCGTAAAGATACTTCCTTTTGATGCTATCCAGACTCAACAGACATGAATGAATTAGGTCTCCCGATAAACCTGAAAAGGAAGAAAAAAAAAAAAAGAAAAGAAAAGAAAATAAAGCACTCTTGCTACGACGGTTGCGCACAGCCACAACAAAAAGAACAATAGGCCTTCTAGTCAGGGAGATCTGCTCTAACCTATTTGTTCCCAGGAGATTTCCGACTTCACACGCACGGGGTGTCTTTGGTCCTCAGGCCCAGCCTCCTGATATTGCAAGCAACACATCATCCACTCCTAGCCATACATTTATTTATGGCTCCATGCTAAAATAGAGAACTTACTTGCCCCTACTCTCTTAGCAGAGAGTTCCTCCAAAAGCTCATTGATCAAATGGCTACAAACAGTGTAACTTCAGGCCTAAATTTAATCACAGAAAATTTATATCCATTTACTGCCTGTGCCAACATCTTCCTCTCTTACAAAACAGGCTCCTTTTCCCAAACCTCCTCAACGGCCTTTTCTGCCCTGTTCCAATTTGAGAACGTCTTTGTAATGTCTGGGTTATAAAATTTTGCATATTATTACAGATGAGATGCCAGCGGTGTTTTGGACAACACCGCTGACATTCACCATCCCTACTGAAAAGATTATACGTGATATTATCATAGAATTGCCTTTTTATGGCTATACCAAATTTGTGGCTCATCTTTATCCTGCAATCAACTATTACATTAAGGTCCTTCTCGCCTTTGACTTCCAAAACATCAAGATCCAAGACTGCAGCAGAAAATTTTATTAGGCCACAACTGCATGATCTGATATTTTGTACCGGTACCTTTCATCCCTTTTCTAGAACATCTCTTCAGCACTATTCGTTCTTCCCACGTTCCACCCTTCACAGCCTTGCAGATTTGATCAGCAAGTTCCTATTTCTAGTGTCAAAATGAAATTATTTCCGAAAGTCAAACTCTGAGGAAGTCGTCAGTCTTCTGGTTCAGCCTTATCTATCACGATTCCCTTCAAATGCAACTCACTAGCATCTCTGCTTCGGCCAAGTCCTTATTGCCAAGACGGCGAGTGAGTTCTACCCAGGCTCAGCAAAAACGCTAAGACTAAACAGGAAAGCACAGATGTTTTAGTGCTTTACCTGTATATATAGTCAAAGAGGTTATAGACAGAGCTGGGTGGGAATTTCCCCATCAAAGAAGTCCCATTTATATTGATTTCTACTCAAACTATGGCAAGTCTTGCTCGTTTCCTTCCTATCTCCTATGGTTGTTGTTCAGCCCCGACGCCTACAGTTCCTACCTTGAGGCTACTCTCTTTTGGCTGTCTGGAGTCCTGGGAATTTTGGTTTCTAAACCCAGAAGTCAACTCGGACAAGGCTCCTGCTCCCTCTCAGACATTAACTGCCAGAAGGAAACAAGAGCTTTGAGTTCCCAGATCTAAAGTCTTCTGAAAATGTACCAATGTACAAAACATTGGTTTTTAATTTCTTCTTTAGATTCTAAAACAAAATGAGGTATTTTTTTAACTATAGAATCGCAACAGAGCAGAAAATTCTGATAATTAGCCAGAACGTTACAGATGTAAAATTACTCACAGGCTATCCCTGTGACAGCCCAGCACTGAATGAGAGGTGGTCCCGCCTGTGACAGTCTGCAACTTTTTTCTGTCCCTTCTGCACTGACTGTTTAGAGTAACAAAAGACATTTCTTCACAGTGCCCCAGCAGCTGTGAGTGCTCTGCAATTCATCCTGCGTAAAAGGTTAACTCTGAAGCCTTGAAAAGGTGAGGGAAACCGCACATACATTTTTAATATCATATTTGCTCACGTCCCTGAAACCCAAGAACTCTTTCTTTCCCTGCTGGAAGCTCATTGCTTTCTATGAACAGTTGATATACACGCCAAGAGGGACACGGGCAATTAAGCCCTTATCCCAAAATATGTTTGAAAACCAATCCACAACTTAGTATTCTCAGTGGGAAAACAAGTGCTCAGCGTCATATTGGATCAATCCCTGATTTTAGAGACTGAGTGAAACTTCAAGTAACAAAAGCCATCAACGCTGTTCTGTCTCCTTGGCACTTCCTCCTTGGTAAAGTAACTACTGCAAAATGGAAAGCACCTACATCTGGTTTTAAGAAGAAATCTTTAACATTACGCTGTTGCCAGAGACACATCCGTTACACAAACCGAATGACTTAATACTGCTAATAGTTTTACTGTTGTTTCTGTACGTAGCGAGATCCCTAAAGAACAATTAAGCATAGCGTCTAAATGTTACGTCTACGTTTCTTATACTCAGAATGAATGCTGAACTCTTCACAAGTAGCGTGCTTTATACGAATGGCATAAAATTTCATGATCCGTATACAAACGCAGACATCGACACACGGCATCAAATACGCGGAAATTAGCAGAGATCTCGCATTTATAAAGGTCGCCTTATAAAAGGCTGGGGAAGGGGCGGAGGGGAAGAGAACCCCTTCTACTCAAGACCGAAGAGGTGAGCGGGGAAGCTGCTGCTGGGTGGTGGAGCCGCTGCTCATTAATCTCGGCGGCGCGGCTGCCGATGCCCAGCCCGCTACCACCTGCTGGTACGCCTGCTCTCAGGAAGGCCAGCACCTGCGCAGGCCTAACAATGCCACTGGCACAAGGACAAAAGCTTGAATAAATTCTGAACTAGATACTTGGCTCGCAGCCGAGCCAAGCGAGACAAGAGACTTTAGGCATATTCTTTAAAAATATCGAGAGAAGAGACGAAGGAAAGGGGGCGATAAATCATATTTTCACAATTATGTCTAAAGAACAGAGAGATGCTGACAAAACCCCCGTATTTTTTAGAAAGAAAATGCAATTCTCTTCCAAGAGTTGTTCCTTTTTGGATTTCAAGTTCTTTTCCTAAAAACCTTTCCATAATTTTTTCTTCTGTGGGTCTCCATTTTATTTCACTGAAACAACATCACATGCCAGCAATCCAATTGTGAAACCTCTGCAGTTAGTAAATTCCCAGAGGCTACAGAAACATTTCTTCATTTGGAACAGCTGAAGAAATACCTCTTTATTCGAGCAGACGGATACATTGAAGGCGTTTAACAACCTAAGAAAAAAATTCACTGAGCACTACATGGAGTGACACGTTGCATGGCTGGAGTGGACAAAGGTCTTTGGCAATCGTTTGAACCTAGTTTGTGGCCAAACCTGAAGATTTATGTCAACTTTAACAGATGCTGAATGAGATCAATGTAAAGAAAGTATGTTTCTTTCACCTCTGTTCTGAAATGTTTTGTAGGACAAAATGTAATTAAAATGGAACTTTAAAATTTTGTTCAGCAACACCTATGAGTAGCAGAACAAATGTTTGTATTTATAGTTGTATTTATCAGACCAAAAATGAAACAATACTTTTTTGACAGAAATTTGAAGGAGGGAAGGGATCGTACTTTGACATTTCCTGCTAAGGTCTTGAGAGTTTTTTGAAACACGCTGAAACATATCTCTCTCTGCTGCTCTGACAACAAAGACTGCAGAGTGAGTTTTGGCATACAAGCAAAATTGGTAAGGGGCAGCATCCTCTCCAGAATAAGAATTTACTCATTAGTAAGTAAAGTTACTGGTACACTAATTCATTTGCCTAAGAGAGTTTTTCATTCCTTACAATCACACCGGGTACCGCTGTCCCCGAATCATCCTTGCCATTATTTGTAAAGGTTTTCCACACCTGGAATTTTCTTTGTAGTTCTTCTGCGTCAGAACCCCCCTCTGCAAACGCAGCCCCCGGGGCAGGTCTAGAGCTCGTCCCCTCCACACTCACCCAACGCTAGCAACTGCCTTCACACAGCATTGCCCTTCCCGCTGCTCTCAACCGCAGCCAACGTGAGACTGAAATTCTGGACACCGATCACAGGAAAACACATCAGAGCTAGAAAAAAACCCCTAAGTCTTATTCTCCGTTAGCACAAGCATCCAATAACATCATCCATATCCCTTGACATTACTCCTGTGATGAGAGAAGCTCACTGTCTTTCTTAAAATGAAATCTGTCACAAGCGAAGCTGTTGCAAAAGCTTCTCACGGTTAATGTGCCCTCCCTCTTGTCCTTGGAGCACTACATTTATGTACCACGTTTCAGATCACCCTTAAGACTGCAATATCTGTACACCAAAAACTCTGACGAAGGCTTTCAGCAATGCAGAACGCCGCAACAGTTTTGCTGAAGTCACCTTCCGACTGTGCGAAACGAACTCCTCAAACCGGTCACGCTAAACCTTTCGTGGGCTGGGGGCTCCGTCTGACGTGACAGGGCAGCATCAGAATTTTCAAAGTCAGGCGCAATAAACAGGCACCTCAGTTCGTATTTCGGAAACAATCACGCAGCCTGATTTCCCAAAAGCTCATCCCTACTTCCAGCAACACCGGGAGGCTTGTAGGAAACTAGTGAAACAGAACTCCGCGGCTTACAAAGGGGGAACCTGATATTTGTTTTAAAGACTTAAGTAAGTTGATTTTACCACTCATACTCATGTTCTTAGAAATGTCATTCACTCGCAGTCTTACACTCACGTCTTCACAAGCATCAAGGCGGGCGTGCGGAGCAGTCTGGACAGCATCACCTGCAACACAGAGGACAAGGCAGGGCAGCTACTGATTTCTCACCGCCTCCGGAGTTGTTCTTTACTGGCGACAGTGAACGAGCTTTGGAGAGCTCTTTTATACTCATTAGATGGTGAACAGTTGTCACAGGGCGGTAAGAATCTCGCTTACTTTAGCTTCCATAAATCTAAGTCAAAGCATTGCTGCTTGTTGTCTGGTTTTCCTTTTTTCTGTCTAAAACGTAGGTCTGCTTTCCTGGTGGGCTAACGGGAAAAGGAACAGCAGATATGATCTGCAGCAACTCTTTCGCTGTCCTCCAGTCGATGGATGCAGGGTCTTCTGGGGCCAAGCGATCTTTGCAGCGGGCTTTTCATAGCACAGGCCTTCTGGCCTGGACTTCAACAGCACGATTTCCCATTTTGCTGCGTTACCAACAGAGGCTATTCTTTGAACCCTTATTTTCTCGTCCCAATTGTTCCTGGTGTTTACCACCACATCCCTGTGCTTTTCCATTCACATGTCATTCATGCTAATCTTAAAGTTACCATGTCGCGCTAATCTCAGTGTTAATCTTGACGTTTGTTACAAATTTATACAGACTTTCCTCACTGCTGGAAAAACTAACCGTTCACGTATTGACCTCAGCGCCAAAAATTAAGACGACGATACTACACTAGGTAACAAAAGAACCGATTTTCCAGCAAACTGATGGCTCATCTAATCAATGCGCGTGCTCGCGTCTAATTCCAGCTTTCTTCTTACTGATCATTAACCAGCGCTCCGGCAACCTTCAGTAAAATGCTGCTACTGCCCTATCTTGCAAGTTTAATAATGCCTTCAAAAAGGAGCAGGGTGCTTCAGTGCCACACGTGATAGAACACCGAGGTACGCTTCACTATGGACTAAAGCAGGGGAAATATATCCCTGCTCCGTGGATCTCGACAATGGCATAAAGTGAAATACAAAAGAATTGATGATAGGCAGTCAGAAGTGAGAGTTGCTGTTTGATGTATTGTTCTTAAAAAAAAAAATATCAGTGAAAATAATCAACTCTCCCCAGAAAAAACTGTTTTAATGCCATCTGGAATAAATAATCCAGCCATACATTTCACCACCTCAAGGTGATACGTGATGGACTTACTCAGTCCTTCCTGCTGAGATACAGGTAGGTCATAGCTGAGCGCTGCTTTTCGATTTTAAAGGTGAATTGACGTCCTTCAGTAAGGTAAGTATCTGTGTGTTTCTACAGGTATCTGTTTGCTGAATTTTATGGCACAAGCTGGGAAATGGGCCGATGGTATTATGTGTTTTCCACAAACATCAATATATACTAATGGTCGTCATTACTACTGCAATAAAACCATCCAGATAATTTTGCTAAGTAACAGGGAAAAATTTTCCAGAGAAGGATTAAAGACTTGGCCCCAGAATTTATCAATCCAAGCTCTAAGTATATTGAAAATTAGCCCTAATTCAGCTATTAATGTAGCTACATGCCATAAACATCAAGGGTAAACAAGGAAATATTCAACTCATTCCCGATGGGCTGAATCTCAAAGCCAGTAAAAGGCAGTCCAGATTACCAAAGGCAGTAAAATTACTGAAGTCAATGGAAATCCTTCCATTACCTTCCGCAAGCTTTGACTCAGGCTCTAAAAATGAGTTGTGGGTTTTGTCTGAATGCAGCTAAGGGTCTGCTTTCCAGGGCACATCTCGAGATATTAATGTTAAAATCAACTTGAATGAGTCCCCGAATACTTTGTGTAACCTCTGAGAAAAGACTTCGGGCTCAGAAGGTCTTCAGGTGAAAAGCACAGGGCCCGGAGAACAAAGAGAAGAGGCAGGGTTTTAAAAGAGGGGGGATGTGGGGAATAAAGGCCCTCGAAGCTGGTCCCTAGCAGCGGAAGAGCGGCAGGAGAACTGAGGATCACTGGGTTCTCAGCCTTGCTCTGGCACTCGTGCCTGAGGCTGCCCTGAGCACACCACTGCAAAGCAACCGGCTGCGGCACGAGGCAGTAATACCGATTTTATTCTATAAAGCACGTTAGCCGCAACGATGAAAAATGCTGTTCGAGAAAATGACTGTATGTTAATATCAGCGTTATTAGACTGGCAGCCCAACCTCGCTTGGTTGAACCATGCATTACAGTAATGTAAACCACACTCTCATTTCGTCTGTATTCCTACAAATCACATTTTAGACAGAAAAAAGCACCAAATAATTATGTGTTTTTCGTACTGTTCCAATAAAGGGTTTTCTTAAGTACATAATAGTGAAAAAGATCCAGAACTTTCTCTCTGATGATCTAGTCGAGCACTGAACCTCTCGCGCAGGAAACACCTCCACCTTCTCTCCCCTCCCTGTCGCTCCTTCCCACCCTGTCTCCTCTACAGAAAGGAAGAAGGGAGCTCGAACCCAGGTCGGTTTCTTGCTCTGGTTCCCAGGAAGGACAAGCCATGCCCGATTCGACTGGTGGCGGCGCCATCTTACACCACTTGTCAAACGGTGGCCTCAGTCTCGGAGCAGAGAAACACAAACCCATAACCCCATCGGTTTCAGAACTTATTTCTAAAGAAGATTACAAATGCCACAGCTGCGTTACGGACTTCGGAGACTGGAAACTATCCCCATCGGAAGCATTCGGTTTCCTTCTGTATCAACCAGGGCTTCTCTTTTGGGGAGATCGACTACATCTATTTTCTCGGAAAGTTTCAGCAAAAGGTTAACCGTTTGGTCCCTCCTTCAGGGAAAAAAAAAAAAAAAAAAGAAAAATTCATCATGACCTTAATCCTCCCGAGAGGACGGATGGGAGAAAATAAACAAAGGCCCCAGTCCAACCGTCCCTCACTCAGGTGAACGATCCATTACCTCTGGTCTCCAGCATCAACACCCGATGCATAAAGCTTCACCGACTCTAACTCGTATTCGACTGGTTTGGAACCGTATCTTTGTCACTCCAATTACGTCAATTAAAAAGGTGACTTTCATTAATTTTATTCATTTAATGATTGGGGGTTTTTTAATTAAATGTATCTGGTTTCCATTCGGATGAAGCTACATCGTGCAGAAGAGATTTCCAGCAGGATTTTTTTGTTCATTCACTAAAAGAATTGGGATACCATTCACGGAACTGCTGTATAAATATGAGCCAGACTGTATTATTTCTGTTCAGAGGTAGCAACTGGTTTATAACAATGACTGCTAGGAAAGGCATGTTGTACATCACTACCCTAATTGCTGCCAACTGTATTTCAAACGGGCCACACTCCTAAGCTCACGCTGCAGAGGAACAATCTTACATCTTAAAGTATACATTAGCGCATAACGAGCTCGTGGCGGCTGTTTTACAATTGAAAGCCATCGCCTGCTGCTTCTGTTGGCGATGTTGCTGTGAAAAAAGCAGTTATGCCGACGACCAGGGGGGAGAGAGGCGTGTACAAATACACCGCGTCAAATATAATTAACCGTAAGCCCCCCAACGCACTTCCACCTCCAAACACAATTCACAGTGACTGCAAGCTCTGCAAGTGCCAGGGCTTCCTTGGGAAACACCTTCTGCGCCGTCAGAGGCAGCTAGTTAAAAATAAACGCAGCAACAAAAGCTGCGCTTGTCTTTCAGGCGGGGAGCGCGAGGTACAGGGGGAGGGTACTTACACCTTTCCTCCCCAGCTCTGAAGCGCACCAAGGGAAACGTGTAACTCAACTCTACGCTTAACCCGTCCAACTTGCATTTCACACAAAGTAACACGGCATCAGTGGTTCCGACGGCTGAGGGGGAGGCCACGATCCCTAACCGGAGCAGTAAGTCTTTGGCAGGGCAGTGACCTCTAGGCAGGGCACAGAACGCGTTTCCCCTCTTTCTCCCTCCCTTGTTTTTGCGAACGCTGTAGTCGCCGCTCTGTCTTCAGCGTGAGCAAAGCAGTTAAAGCGCAAATGGAAATGCCAGCTCATAAAGCCTCTTTCTTCAGGGTTTCAAAGCTAATGAGCATGAATCATAGACCGACTGGAAAATCTGTGCCCATTCCAGCCCTTCTGTTTTCTGATAATCACCACGCTCTGCTCTGTTGCATAGGTACGCAGCAACAAGAGACCAGATCCTCGGCTGGTGAAAGCGGGCTGTGACAAACCTACGCTGACGTCCAGTGCTATGGCCCACTGTGTCCAGTTGCCACGCACCGGGAAAAAAACAGGCACAAACAGGCTGAGATACGGCATAACACCACACATGCAAATGCATACAGACGCAACCCATAGCCTGCTCCTCCTGATGTTTACGCCTATTCATTCATTTTTTGACCGGATCATAGCAATGTATCTACCAGGACGGTCAGATGAGGTTTCTGATGGTTTGCGTGATGAATAACTGCCACTGTTTCTTGACATTTATGCGTTGACGTCTGCTCTCTGATATTGAAAGCCGCCAGCTGTGTTAGATATTTAAAATGTTAACAGAAGAGGGACTAGCAGAGTCTTTTGGTCACAGGAAAGCGGCACAATTTCTAATACAGTGAGAGACAAACAAGGTTCAGCATCGTATCTTCTGTAGAAGGGTATAAATTGTTTATAAACTTCATCAGTTCACACTTTCATTTATGTATTTCAAAACTATCACCAATGTTCTTCACCGCCTCCGCTATGTCGGCACATACTTCAAACACTGCTTTATAAAGAAAGCCTAGCAGTGGAACAATTAGCAGATTTAATTGATCATGAAGCTCAACTGTTGCAGGAATCTGTGCATTCCTGGTGCCCATTTAAATCCAAACACTCTGTTTGCTCAGATCCAGTACCATAGCATAAAATAAACACGTGCCATCCACGACTCGATGAAACAAATAAAAGCAAGCAATCACTTCTGAAATACTTAGCCTGTAGCAGAAACCTATATGCTGTTTAACCTAGAAAATAATTTCAAACTGCAATTACTGCCGTTTACTCTATCATTTCCTTAGGAGCCGACCCTATTCTCCAGAGAGCACTTCATTCATAGAGTAAATTTTTGTGTGTGTGTGAGCTAAACCGAGAGAAAATACGAGTAGGTTACAGCTTGTTTACCTGCATGTAACCCAACTTCAGGCTAGCTGGAAGCAGCCACAGAAAAGGTGAGATAATATCGATAGGCATCTACCTTTACTCCCTAAATTGCTGCGTGCTCAAGGAGCATTTTTATTTCAAGAAGATTTGGGGAAGACTAATCAACGCCCGCACATCTGACTAGCAATGCCTGCCTTTGTTTAAAAGGCAAAGATGGAATACGACGGTCCTATCCTCCAAAAATCACACTTACAAGAGAGAAAGATGAATTTGAAAATTAATTACATGTATCTTCAACTAGGAATTGTTTATGAAAAAGTGACCTGAAGCAATTCACTGCCTCTCCCACGCCATTTTAGAAACGACTCTGAGGGAGCCTTAAACACTGGCCCATCTCCATCTGCTTTTTTAAAATTTTTTTCCCCTCCTCTATTTGGTGCCAGAGGACAATGAAACCAAGTGGAAATAAGTGAGAAAATGCAAAATGACTAGGATCACGCTGAATGAATAACAATACAGAAAATTTCTACTTTAGTATGGAAATACTGAATTACTCCTATATGGTGTAGGAATAATAACAGTAAGTTCAAACTTTCAGCTCGGCAACTGCTGTCACCAAGACAAAAGCAACCCACTTAATCAGCTAGGAAAGATTTTGAAATAATTAATCCCTGCAAATAAATGAGGATGTAAGAGCCCCTAGCCATCTTATTATTTTCCTGGCCTCCCTCTGTTCCTTGCATTTCAGAGCTCCGGGGTTCCCAGTGTCTAGCCTAAATATCTACGCGCTGCATATGTCAGTCTCAATTTGTAGAGTGGAAAAACTTTCCTAGCCAGAAATGCCATCTAAAGCATCAACGCGGCATGCCCAGCGGAGGCAGGGACAGAGAGCTGCCCAAAACACGGCACCTCTGATAGGGACAGGCAGGTAAGAGAGGCAAGGGGGGATACACCGCGCCGGCTGCTGCTTGAGTCAGCTCAACAGCCAGGCCTGGCGCACACACCTTGCTGAGCTGTCGTGGTTTAACCTCAGCCGGCAACCGAGCACCACCCAGCCGCTCGCTCGCTCTCCCCCCACCCCCCCGGTGGGATGGGGGAGAGAATCGGAAGAGTAAAAGTGAAAAAATTCGTGGGTTGAGATAAAAACAGTTTAATAATTGAAATAAAATAAAATCCAAAGAAGAAGAATAAGAATATGCAAAGCAAGTGATGCACAGTGCAATTGCTCACCACCCGCCGACCCGATGCCCAGCCAGTCCCCACCAGCGGCCCCCCCGGCCAGCTTTCCCCCAGTTTACATACTAAGCATGACGTCCCATGGTATGGAATGTCCCTGTGGCCAGTTTGGGGTCAGCTGTCCTGGCCGTGCCCCCTCCCAGCTTCTTGTGCACCCCCAGCCTGCTCAGTTGGTAGAGCATGGGAAGCTGAAAAGTTCTTGACTAGTGTAAGCATTGCTCAGCAACAACTAAAACATCGGTGCGTTATCAACCTTGTTCTCATCCTAAATCCAAAACACTGTACCAGCTACTAGGAAGGAGATTAACTCTATCCCTGCCAAAACCAGGACATGAGCGGAGGCTGCCTGAAGAGAGAAATGGTCCAGTGTTGGCTCAGTAGGTAAGATTTAAAAAAGCAAAACAAAGCAAAGAAAATCTGCAGAAGACCAAACGGAACGCTCACTCCAGATTTATTTCTAAAGTATCAGGCCTTCTCACCGACTTATCTTGTTGCTAAAATCCTTCTCCCCAGACGCTCTTCCATCATACGCACGCTACAGCATAACCAGGAGGGGAGGCAGAGAGAGAGCACGTGGCTGCCTCCGGCATGGACCCCAATGTCCCCAGAGAGCCAAGACAGGCAGCTTGAAGCTGCTGCCTGAAAGCCCAGCTCAGCCTGTGTCACCGTTGGCCTGCGGGAAGGCGTGACAAGGCTGCGAGATGCGCGGATGCGATCCGGTACGCGCGATACTTGACAGCCCCAGGCATCCTGCGGGGAGAAAGGGAAGCTGGCTGGGGAAAACGGGACTTGCTTCTCTGACTCAACCGATGTTTGCCAAACATCGGTGAAAATGAGCAAGAGCTGCGAACGACAAACCGGGAGCCCAGAACGCGTGGCAGGCGGATGAGGGCTCAACGCATCACGCGGTTCTGTACAGAATTCGCCACTCTTATCCAGATGATTTCCTCCTCGTTATCTTCGCAGTATTTAATCTGTGAAACGTAGCACTTGCACAAACCTGCTAATACGCTAAAATGACTCCATCCCTTCGTAGATTCCTATTACTCTATTTTAAAACAAAAAAGCCAACACATTTTTAAAAGCAAGATATATACATTAACTTTAAAGCCCGCAATGAATAAATGTAACCTTATAAGCAGTCGTGTCCATTCTAAGACTTGTTCACTGCTTATTCCATCAATACAACAGGACACAGCAATGCTTGCAGTGATCCTGCTACACTAGAACATAAAGACTTAGAAAAGCCAGGCTCAGCCGTGCGGTATCACCTGCTCTCTCTGTCTTACACGCTTTACGATGCTAGAAAAACAACCACAACGACAACACAAAACGCTGTAAGTCCAGATGTTCAGCTATATGGCCCGTCGTTATTTGCCCTGTCTCACTGCTGTAAGGAAACGGAAATTATTTCTCCAGAGCGTCAACCACCACGGGGCTGCCGTGAGAGAAGCACGGGGCGTTGCGCTGATGCAATCATCAAAAGCGATGGCTGCTCTGTGACCACCAGTGACAAAGAGGTAAGGCGCTTTATCTCATAGTGGGATAAATACGCACCGTTTTTGCTTCGTTACCATTCCACATAGCAACTAAAGCTAGAGGGGACGGGCAAGGAAGAAGAAAAAATACACCGAAAAGCATTTGTAGCCAACGGTGGTAGTTTTATACCTGGCACAAAATGTGCTGGAAGCCTTGTGATGGGAAGAAAAGGCAAAGGGAACAAGCGAAACCTGATCTCAATAACGCCAGAGTATCAGTGGAGTTGCATCAGACTTATGATGGCGCAAACCATGTTGAAATGTAGCGCAGACATTTAGGAATACGTCTGGTTTGATCCTTAACAGTCTCTTTACAAACCTGTCTCTTACCTCCACGACCTAAAAATAAGTTTGTCTTTTTCTCCATCTATTCTCTTCTTTCCCGAGCAGATTCTGGCGCCGTTTCTCTGCTTCTTTACTTTCGTGTAAATTGGATTAACTCAACTGAAAGCAAGACAGTTCCAGTTCTCTAAAACTGGTTCAGCTGAAAGGAGAATAAAACCTTCCAGACTTACAGAAGCTACGTTACTAGTAAAATTAACAATATCGAACACCAATGAGTTGGGTTAACTTACAACTACCGCTTTTGCTTTGTGGGAAAGCCTTTTAGATATCCCTGTCCTGAAGGAAAGAAAAGGCTGGGGTTTTCTTCATTAGCTCTTTCCGCCTGTTCAGTTGACTCTGTAACGTCTGAAGGAAAACCTTCTTTCTTTTAAAAGTAGAGGACGGGATCTCTCTTAGAAGAGGAGGCATACCATACTCCGGTTTCATCTCAGCTGGATCATCAAACAGCACAGCAAAGACCGGCGTTGCCGCAGCTATTCGTCTGTCGCCAGTAATAATGGGATAGCGAGGGAAACAGCAGCAACGAGAGAAGGCCAAGTGGGACTTCGCGAGTGTGAAATGAAGGCGATTTAGAGGAAACGCCACCCAGCAGATTGGAACTGCTGTCATACAAGCCCCCGTACTGACTTCAGGGAGAGATGGACGCTGGTTCAAATTTTTCTTCCGGTGGCATTCAATTTTCCACTAAATTTGGTAGCTGGAAGAGTGAAATAACCAGGCAAACAAACACTATAAAAGACTTGGATAGCCACGTTCACCATCAATTAAACTGTTGTGCAATATTATTACAGCACGGTAAATGACATGGGCGAAAACGCAGGAACATGGAAGTGAGAGGGACCTCCTTCAGTTGAATCCAGTCCAGTGATACGCTAGACAAACGACATCTCATTCATAATTAATCAAGTTTCTCTTGGTTCTTTACCCGATTAAACCTATTAGAAGGCTGCTGGAGAGCCTCATTTCCTTTTCCCCTCAGAGAGCCTCTTGCTTTAGCACGCTAAAGCTAAACTCTTCTACTTTTTGCTCAAGACAGGCTCTCTCTTCTAGCAATCCCTCTCTGCATCCTTTGTGTACGTTTGGATTCTTGTACTTGAACACAGGTGACCAAAATTGTGCTTGTATTCCAAAATGGGTCTCAATTACCTTATGCACGGAATGAATAGTCTTAAGTAATCAAAATTAATTAAAAGCATTAGCTTGTACACTATAACGATGCCATTAGCGAGTATACAGCTTCCATCAGAAGTACCTCACCTAACACATCCAATTTAGTTTTTTCCATAGACACATTTAAAGTAGGAGATGGTGTTTCGGTTAGGAAAAGAAGTCTCATTTATCTTCCTTTAAATCAGCATTACAACTTTCCCCAAGTCTTTTATAGTATGAGCCTGACTCCAAGGTTCTAATTGCCCTCAAAGAAGGAGCAATACAAGTGACGAGACTGGAATTCTGTAATAAGCTAAGATGGATTATTTTTGCACCGAGCCACCGTTGGTGTGTGCTTTATGATCAGCGAAGTAGGAACCTGTGGTTTCTGGAAACCCCTTTGCCATCGGTGCTGTTAGTACTAGGAACAGGAATACGCTTCCTTTTCTGCATGATGACCACCAGCAGTTGTTTTTCACCTGAAACGCTCTACGATGAAAAAAACCATCCTTGAGAGGCATTATAGGAATTTGGTACTTGGACGCTTCACAATACGCTTGGCAAAATACAGGAGGAGGCCGCAAAAAGCTAACGTAATATAAATTCACATTCACTTGCTATGCTACTCCTTCCACACCAATGGTACATCGGCTACCGAGACGAGAGGACCGATGCCCACCAAGTGCTGCTCTCACTGGGTTTCCACGCAGTTACACCAACAACAGAACGAGGCCGTTCCGTTCTCTCCTGCCTCCGGCAGAACGCACCCTCGGCTCTCTGACACTAGAACCGGGTGAACGCAGAAATTTAGCACGGTTTTTTTCCCCAGGAACACAAACGTCACCATATCCCAGTTATCACGTGGAGGCGAAGTACCACAGGAAAACTGGACGCAACCCTACCGTTGGATTCACAAACCTATTAGGGACGTGGTTTGGTGGGCATGGTGGTGTTGGGTCGAGGGTTGGACTCGATGATCTTAGAGGTCTTTTCCAACCTTAATGATTCTATTCTATGATTCTATTAAGGCAGCCCAGTGACTCACTGGAACGCACAAAGCCACAAACATCACCACAAGGATTAAATTTGGTTTGGGGTGGCTAGTCATTTTCTCCATCTTAGGAAAATTTCAGTTCTTCCCATCCTGCATCAGGATGAAACTGAAGCCTTTTCATTTTAAAGTGCGCGTGCATAAAAAAAACCTGGGGTACCGCTGAAAATTAGCGAAAACCCTACATCGCTTCCCAGCTAGGACACCCTTCTGGAATATAGAAGATCCAGCTGAATGCTGTATCCAGGCTGCGCTTCTCTCTGTCTTTCCCAATACATAGATCAAACTCATCTGGCTCAATTAATATTTAATTATCCACACAAAAGGGATCAACTACCACAGAACAGATAGAGGGCACGTTGGATGGTGCAATGCAGCTTCGTTCAGCAAAAGTAGTTCAGGCCCTGAAAACAGGCTACATTACTGTTGATTTTGGAGCTCTCGCACATGGCACTTTCATCTCTTTTCCTGAAAGAAATTGTGCCTACCTAGTCAAAATGCAGAGGAATTCAATCTGGAATTCTTGTACTCTTGGCTATTCCAGGGTGTCTCTTTCTCATCAAAAAAATTATCTCTTCTTAGGTTTTAAGAAAATTATTCTTAGAATTTAAAAAGAAGCCTGGAGCTGTATTTCTTCCTGAAGTCACTGAGGGTAAAGCTGCAGGAGAGCTAATCCAATACCAGACCTGAGGCACCAACATCTACTGCGTCCAAACTGAGCGACTAAGAATTTTTTCTCTTACGTTTGTCAAGTGAAAATGCCCGACTAGTATCTTCTAGTTATAAAAGATAACTTTAAAAAGATCCCCAAACATTTATCGCGTTTTTGAAAAACGGAGATGCATCAGCTGTCGGAAGGCTCTGAATACGGAGGCTCAATATAAGGGATGCTTTCTAAGCATTCATTTGGCAGCAGTGGCATACACTTGTGTTTCAACCCTGAAAGGCTCTGGGCCACTTTACTTAGCAAGCGATGGCAAAATGAGGAACCACATATACGCGGATAAAAAAGAAAGAGATGGAAACAGCCACTTCGATTCCTCAGATCTTCCAAACCTCTCCCCTGGTGCGATATTGTTCCCAGGTTATCTAACAGTCAAATGAAAACACCGGGTACGCACTTCATCATTTGATTTTTGCTTCCTCGTATGGATTTACATACCCACACAAAGAAACCCTTCAAATTCAGAGGTAAGACGAAGCAGATATTCCCTCTGCTGCTCGGCTGCGCTTAAATATAAGGCCAACATGCTATATAAAATCCCCCACTGTGTGGAGATCCAGGCAATATTCCAAGCACAATGGGGTGGGGTGAGGATGTTTTTGTTCAATTTCTTGCTTAGACTGGATTATCTCGTGCCCTTATGGTTATACGTACAGAATCTTCCCTCTGTGATAAAACGGGGCCTAACAGCATCACCTATTGCAAAACAGCTTTTCTTCACCGGGTCAAAACCCTTGCAAAAGCCCCTGAATAAGCGTGTGTCTGTCTGCAGCTCTCTATATAATTTCCATTTGTAGCAATTCGTCTTGCCGATACACAATCGTGGTTAAAATGCAAATTCTATGCAAAATGAGGGGCTGAAGAACTCATCAGTGACTACGCTTTATACGGATTAAGTTCTTCCTCGCACTGGAGTAATTCCTCGCCCTGCAAGTAGTCCCACATGTTTCAGTGGGGTAAGTCACGTTATACCCGTTAAGATTAAAGAGGGGAGCGGAGGGGGGACGACGACGACATGACACACAACTGTAAACCAGCTGATGTCATAATTATGCAGAACCACCACCATCTTTCCTCTTCGGGGGGAAAGAAAACTCAGACAGAAATAAAGAGCAGCCCTTAATTAAAGTCATTAAAAAGGAGTTCCCTCGAGCAGGGGGTTGAAGCGGCGGGCACGCTACACCTTGTAAATCGACCGCTTGTGGAAGAGAGCGCGGACGCACGCAGAAAGTGCCCTGGAAACTGGGTGTGGCTGGACAATTCGCATTTTTACCCAATTATTTCTCATTCGCATGGCCGAATTGCCACGGACGGTACAAAAGCCGGCAACGCGTCTCTCCCTCCGATGGCTTTATAGCCCAACCGTAAGAAACGCCTCTGGGGAAGCAAACTCGAGGTTTGTCAAGCCCGCATCCGCACCGCTCGAAGAAAAAGGGACAGGAGCACAGGGGTTAAGCCGGTGCCATCGCCTGCAGGGTCTGCATTTCTCCTGTCAAAACCGACTGCCCTCCTTCTTACGGGGAGCCCGGGGAAACCCGCGCTGAGGGGGGCACCCACCGCCTAACGAAGCCAACCTCAGCTGAACGAGACAGACAGCTGTTTGCAAAACACCACCCCCCCCCCCAAAAAAAAAAAAGCCCCACAAAAAAAAAACCCACACCAAAAAAAAAAAAGAAAGGAACGACCCTCTGTGCTTAGCCACCCGGCTCAGCTATCGCAACGTTATCGATTCCCACGTCGAGACCGGGAGAAAGCCCCTCGCTTGCCGGGTACCCGGCAGGTTGGCTCCCGAGCCGCCCGCCGCCACACCCCCCCCGCCCCGGGCTCCGGTTCGCCGCACGCCTCGGCTCGTACGAGCGGCTCCCGCCGCCCACCCTCCAGCCCTTCCCCACCCAAGCCGCCGCTCCCGACCAGCCTGCGCTACCTGCCCCGGCTCCGCCGCCAAGAACGGGGAACGCGGGGCGGGGAGGGAGGGCGACTAGAGCCGCGTCCCGAGCCCCCGCATCCCTGCCGGCCTCCGCCCGGCGGGTCCCGGCCCCCGGCCCCACCTTCTTGGGTCTTTTCCTCCTCTGATTGCTGCCGTTGCAACACTTCTCTCCGCCGTCGCTCTTCTGGGCTGCCTCCTCGTTCATCCTAGCCAGCGAGGTCCGCCGGCGCCCAGCCGTGCCGTGCCGTGCCGTACCCTGCAAACCTCCGGCCCCTGCCGAGGGTGGCACCCGCCGGGGGCCGGGCCGGGCCGGGCCGGGGGCGGGCGCAGCGGCGTTGCCGTGGCAGCGGCGGGGCGGGGTCCGGCGGTGCCCCCGCCGAGCCCCCGGGGAGGCCAGGCGGGGCGGCGGCCCCTCCCGGAGGGCGGCGGGGGCGGCCCGGCCTCTCCCCCCCCCCCCCCCCCCCCCCCCCACACACACACCCCCGTCCCCCCGGGGCACAGCCGCCTCCCGGCTCTGCCCCACGGGCGCACCCCGCGGCGGGGGGCAGCCGCCGCCCTGCGCCGGCTGCCGAGGGGAAAGGGGGTTAGGCTCACAGAACGGTTTGGGGGGGAAGGGACCCCGTTTAAAGGTCACCTGCTCCAACCCCCCCCCCTGCAACGAGCAGGGACGTCTTCCCCCCCAGGAGGTTGCTCAGGGCCCCCTCTGCCCGGACCCCGAACGGTTCCAGGGATGGGGCATCCACCATCCAGCTCCCCGGGGGACCTGTGCCGGCCTCTCACCAGTTGTCCTCCTTCCCCCCTCAAAACGAGCTCTCGAAGGTGAATGTCTCCTTGAAAAACGCGCGCTACGCTCTTCTCTTTCATCTGCCAGAAAGAATTAATACCCCGTGTTGGTCCCTGGCCTGGCCCACTTGTTGAGCAGGGTTTGTTATTTGCTTTATTTTAATAGAGGAACCAAGAAACAAAGAGAGTTGGGGAGGAAAAAGGCTCAGGAGAAAAAGTGTTTCCGTCAAGAAAGGGTTGTGCCCTCCTTCCTCTGAAAGGACAGAACAGCCCCCGAGAAGGCACCAGTACTTCTCCCTGCCCGGCCCTGGTCGGGGAAGGAACACCCAGCCTTTCCCAGGTATCCCACATCCCCGCGGCCCGAGGTGCTGCTCACACACACCCCCACACCCCCACACTCCTCCTCGTCCCAAAACACACACGCGCGAGTGAGGCGTCTGGCCACGACTGTAACATCTAAGCGATGATTCACCGTCAGTGTTAAAACAGACAATGGCGGCGTGATTAGCAGGGCATAAGGCGATAGTTTGTACTACTGAAATCGCCTCCTCCTTGTTTTGGAAGAGTAACGCAGCAACACTCACGTGGAAACGCGTGTGGAAATTGCAAATGCATTCTTCTAGTTCTTCTGGCGAATACGTTAAAAAGAAAAAAAAAAAAATACTGTTCCACTTACAACCGAACAAAACGGCCAAGTAACGCGCCCTTCTTCTCAAACAGTAGCAAAGGCTGGGGAACAAAAGAAAAAAGTCACTTCAACTGCTTACTCAGCAGAGGAGAGGTTGGAGAAAGTGGAAGGGACCCAACGAGGCATGAATACGCTATCCCATAATCGCGCTGGCTGCTAACGCGAGGAACATCTGCAGCACCAAAACAATGTAAGCAGTGTAACAATCTGAAAATCCCTTTTTTTTTTTTTTGAGTGACTTCTTTGTTACTGCTAGCAGTAGTAAATCCTACACTAAAGAGCTAAATAACTCATGTAAAAGTAAAGGGAGCTACAAATCTTGAAGAAGGCGGGTGCTACACAACACTGCATCTGTTATGCCATAATTAGAGCTGCAATCACAGTCACAGCGAGTATTTTGGGGAAGACATACAACAGCCATTTGTTATCAGCGTCAGACATTCATGGGAATCATTTGTGAAACCTGTAAAGATGTGGTTATTCTTTTAAATTTACAGACAAGCCTACCTGCACACAAAGGCTGTTTTTAGAGAAAGAGGTTACCTCCCCTTTCACGTTTTAGTCACATTTTGCAGAAATTCATCCCCCTCCCCAGCCCTTTTTTCATACAAAACTAAGCCTTTTACAGTCTTTGTCCGATATTTGTTTATTCCCATTAAGAACTGAACCTAAGGCAGATTGTTGAGGTACGTGGCGATGATGCATTGTGCGTTTTCTTCTTACAATAATGTTTCTTGCAAAATTAAAAAAAAAAAATCACCGATATTTCTGAATGCAAATAAGAAGAAAACTTGAATCACACATGACGGTTCTGAAAACTCAGAGGTGACGGTGCAGTGACGTAAATGGGATGAAGGACACAGCGTCTCACTCAGCCAAATCCATCGCTTGTCCCTCTGGCCCTAGAAGAGAAGGGACCTGCTGCTACATTTTTAAATCTGTATTTATTTTGGTCTTCGAGCTGGAAAAGAATAAGGAAACGGGATTGCAGAATTCCGTGACAGCCAGGAAAAGGAGCAGATTTTCCTGAGAGACTTTTACGACGGAAGGCTTGACGCCTTGTGAGAGGAAGAAGTCGCTGGGAGTCACCGCGAGTAGCAAAAGGCCAGTACCCCTGGGAGGCAGCCAGTGCTGAGCGCAGGCTGTAGGGTGTGAGGAAGAAGTGAGAGGGAAAGACACAGTTTGAGGATTTTCAGTTTCATTATGTCAGTTTTCTAGTTCTTCGTCCTCCATCCTCACGTAAGTCGACGCCAGGGTAAAAATACAGAGGGAATTAAGCAGTGGTTAGCTAGAAAGCTAGCCCGCAAACAGAGGAGGATCCCTCGTGTTAAGAAACGAGCCTGTAATTGTCCACCGTGAAGCTGCACATTTCCACCTGATCTTTTTCTTTTCTTCTGTCGGGACACGAGAGTTGCACTGCCACACCACTCCCTCTGAAATCAAGCCTACGGTGCGACAGCGCCCACAAACAAAATACTGGAAAAGCCTATTGTGACGAGTAGCTCAAATACTTCTTGATGAGAGCTACAAAACCAGCACAAACTCACACGTACAAATTTACTGAAGGACGACAACCTCGTTAACCTCAGCTGCTCTTGGCTCCTGTCCCCAAATCCTGGGCATTCCCCTTCGGCAACAGCTTTAGGCGTAGTCAAAGAAAAACGCTCTTGCTCAGTAACGACACATCAGTACTCTCCATTTCCCACAATCCCAGCAATCCAGCATGAAACCTAACCAACCTAACCAACCAGGGAATCGCGGCGGGTGCAAATTGACAATAGGTCTAATAACTGCACGAGCTCAGGTCTCATAACCGCACAAGCCGTCTCAAAGAAATGCCCAAACGCCCCAGTAAGTCCTAAACGTTCGACTGCCGAAGGCATTCTTCCTCATTGGAAGCAGTTCGAAAAAAAATATTCTACCACGTGGATTGCATTTCCTTCCCAAAGCAAAATTTATTAGCTGAAAAAATATGTAGACATAATCAAACTTTGCATATGGGGGATCGCACAGGAAGTAATTTTTAACTCACTTGAAACAGAGGGCTGCGGCCACATACGTGACCACCCCTCAGCCGTTTATAAAAGGGATATCGTATCTCCAACCCATACCTATCAACCCACAGAACCTCGTGCAGGATCAACGGCTAGTAACTTACGATCAGGCAGCTCCCACGAACGAGGGTTTAGATGATCGGGCAGATTAGTGTGCGGACGCTCCCCACGGACATATCCTGTCGGTTATGTTGTTTCGAGGCCTGTATTCATTACACCTAGGTCCAGGTGCTTGGCTCAAGTGCCTTAACCCACCCAACAGCTGCATCACATTCCAGTGAACAACCTTCCAGGTTAACAACATACAATTACCTCCCCCTTCATACAGCTTTGATGAAGGGGATTCCACCCCGGCTTAAATTTACTTTACAGAGCTGAAAAGAAATTATGCACCAAAAGTGTGAAGCGACTCCCTGAAAGTTCTTCAGCAAAGCGCAAGCGTTGCCAGAAGCTTCTTGTAGTACAGCAACGGCAGTAACGGCAGCGGTATTAAATGAATCCCTTCAATTTGATAAGCGCAGTCAGTTGGAAGGGCTGCCGTACTGAGTTTTGCTTGGGTGTTTTCCAGACTTAGGACCCTCACTCCCAGACGCATTCACGTAGGCACGTAAGCCAAAGCCAAAGAAGAACGTCCTCTTTACAGCTGTGGATGCTGCAGTTGGATCACTGCTGCCGTGTAAGCCATCAAGCTTATCACTAGCTTGGGCATGTCTACGCTGTCAGGCGGTCACTAGCTTCCCCTTTTCTATCACAGAAGTCATGCTTTCCTAGGAGAAAAATCATCTTTTTCTTTCTCCAGAGTCATTCCTTGTGATATCATTCCTGGCTACTTCCATAATTCGAAAACTTAATCCTACAAGGCCAGCTCTATTCCCACTGAATTCAACAAGCAGCAGATCCACTAAATTTAAGATGTCTAAAATCCCACCGTTACAACAAACAACAAAACCTAGAAACTTATGTTATAGTTAAACTAGGACTTCTTTCTACACCTTGACCTTACTTCATATTCTGCACCTGTGCTATCTAGACTTTAAAAAAAAAAATTAAAAAATCATTGTCAGTAAGTCAGGACACTTCCACAGTCCACACTTTAGAAACTGAAGGCTCAGGGGGATCTTATCAACGTGTACAAATACCTGATGGGAGAGAGTAAAGAAGAGTGAGCCAGGCCCTTCCCAGTGGAGCCCAGTGACAGGACGAGAGCCAATGGGCACAAACTGAAATACAAGAAATTCTATTTAAACGTAAGAAAAAACCCAACCCTTTTTAAATGTAAAGGAACAGATTACCTAGATAGACTATGAATTCTCAATCCTCAGAAATACTCAAAACTTGACCGGACACGGCCCTGAGCAACCTGCCCTAGCTGACCCTGAGCTGAGATAGGGATTGGACTAGACGATCTCCAGAGACCCCTCCCCACCTCGACCCTTCCGTGATGCTACAAATACAGAGCCTTGATTCTGCAGCTGTTTGAAGAGTGCACTGCTTTTAGTAGCTGTTAAAGGCGTCAAAATGCTCAGGTGTTGAGTAATTGTAAATATTGTCATTCTTAAAACAGTGACAGCTATATTTTGTCAGTTGCATTATATAGAAACATTTTGCATTGTTTTGCATTATATATTAAAAAAAAAAAAATCTCTAAACATCATGTGTGGTAAGTGCTCTGTATCTGTTGAGCAACGTGCCACAGATGATCATCTGGGATTTTATCGACTCGCCACTACAAGAGTTTCTGCTGGTCACCTTGAGCTGAACCCTCGGCTTCCATCTGTCCCACCCTGATAAGAGAAGAACAATAGAGTGACTCAGAGGTGGGTGGCAAAGCCATCTATGCTTTACCACCGACATCATTAAACCAAACCGTAACGGGGAAGAGTTAAAGTAGGCATTTATTTAATTATACTCAAAAGTCTGAACAAATTATTTTTACGGTGATGAAATGAAGTTAAATAACACGTATCACAGAAATGAGCATTTTTTACGTGCTGTTATATAACTGTTCCCTATTCGTTCCCTCCTCAATGAATACAGCACAAACAGAATCAGCAGCAGAGAAACACAAAGGTGTGAGCCAGAAAAAAAAAAAAGCCAAAGAGACCAAGGAAAATATTTTTACTCTGCTCAACAGATAATCAAATTATTCCTTTTTAACTTCCCCCCCCCCCCATATTTTGTGAGTGAAATCCTGGCCCCGATAAAGGCAAGGGGGAGTTTCATTGTTGACTTCATCCAGCCTGGCCAACCATCACCATTTCAACACAGTAGTATCTCCCACTAATATAGCCATCGTCCTTGTGCAAGGAGCAAGCAGGGCTTTTAACACACAAAACTTGACTCAGACATCACAGAAAATGTTTTTTGTTTCATTTAATGCAAGGTCGATACAACCCGATTTCTTCATTCAATTCTGTGCGTTCCTTGGTATGAAAGGATTCATTTCTTGACAGAGACAGAGGGGGTGAAACAACAAAAAGATCTAACTGGTCACTTGGTATCAGTTTAATTTCATTTTCCCCGCCATATCTTCCAATTGTCAGCAGGGAAGAACAACTACAACGGAAGACCAACGGTTGACCCACGTGTCAATGACCACTGCTGACAGATACTGAGCAGATTAACCGTATGGCCACAAACCCTCGGCTACCTGTGTCTGACTGCGGACACGCAGCAACAGTCAAGACAAGTAGGACTTGAAACAGAGACCTGAAGTGCGGTACAGGTGGGTGCCTGACCTGCTGAGAATCCAGGCGGCTCCCCTAAGGGACCTGAGCAGGACCTGTCATTCCAGACATTCGCTACCTCAAGCAAAACACTAGATACCGTCTTGCTTTTTTCTTATACCTAGGTTGAGGATGGGACCAGGGAAGAGGGAGAGGTGAACAATCTTCACAACAAGAAAAGTTGAGGTTCTAGCCCAAAGTGTGACTCGCAAAAATACCTCAAGTGTAAGGGGAAAAAAAAAAAAAAAAAAGAAAAAAAAAGGCACAGCGACCAAAGAGGCGGGTCAGCGTTTGTTTCTACTAATTCTGACTGTAATCTCCTAATAAGCAGATTCCTCCAACCAAACGTCATAGTTTTCCATTAAAAATAACCTATTATGTTGTGTTTAAGAAATACTGGAACGTTACACAGTTTGCATCTAAAACACGCGACAAAGCGATCTTTCTCTCATCTGGATTTGTGTTAGATAGCTACGATTGACCTGATAATGAATCTTCTCAGAGCGCCAAGAAATACAAAGCCATCTTCCAAGAAATACATCTGAGGTGTACTTCCATTCTTTTAGTAAGCCATGTTTGAAAAGGAGAACCGATAAAATTACAAGAAATAAAAACCATCCCGGCTCCGTTCTACTCCTCGTTTCCGACTTCAGCACCCCGGCCCTGGACAGCAGGAGGCACCAAGCCCCCTTCCCCACGCGCTGCTGGAGTTGGAGGGGCCTTCTGGCCACCCGCTTTCTTTTCTTCAGCCTCCTAACACCGAGCACAGCACAAACGCCTGCCACCCCTGGTTTCCACGCAGCAGAAAGGCAGCGAATATTCCTGCGGCAACTACGCTCGGGCGACTCCTTTCCCCAGGTGAGGATCTGCTGCTGGTAGCAATCTCAAAAAGACGATACGTGCGTTCTTGGTGTAAGTACCCTCCTACCATCAGTCAAATATACCATAGCTGATGATGCGCAGCAATACTGAAAACGTGCGTTACAGAAAAGGTTCTTGGTTCAAAGGTAAATATTTCCAAACTGTGAAAATTTCACGAGTTTGATACTGTCAACAACTTGTATGTGTGTTTAAAAATAAAAAAAATAAAAAAATTTAAAAAAAAAAATCTATGTTTAATCACTTGGCTCTATTCCCTGCTGCTTCTAGCCTCTATAAAAGTGTCATCCATGGAAGTGGCAAGGAACTATCAATATTTAAGGTTTTTTAAATGGGATTCTCGACAGCCTTTAAACACTGATGAAAGTCAAATCAGCAGTGCTATATGCTGGCATAAATCTGAGACTACCTATTCAAACACCCATTAAAAAGTAAGTAATGCAGTATGCAAACGTGACGCTTTTATCTTTTTTTTTTTTTTGCTAGAAAGAGTGCATTATTAATATCAAGCCACCAAACTCACTAGACAAATAAAGTAATTGTCTAAAGAAAGAATTAAAACAGTTGGTTATGAAACACTAAGTTACATTGTTCTTCGTTATTAACGCCTCCTATTTGCTGGGATTATACAGTATTCCTACCATTATCTGCATTATAATTGTCAGCCGAGTTTTGCAGAGGTATGATTGTCCGCATAGTTTGAAGTGCTCCACAAAACATGTACGCAGCAAAGGTTCATACATACAAACTGATAGTCAAAACACAGATTTTAAAAAAAATGTTAGACTGGGGAAAGTCCTCTCCGCACTCTGCGCTGTAGATCAAACAAATTAAAATCCATGAACCGAATGCACCATTTTCCGCCCAGTGGGAGCTGCAAATTGATCGTTTGCATTATTCAACCATCTGGTAGTTACAACGGAGTGTATGTGACCTCACATAACACCTCTGGTTAGAAAACACCAAACTTAGGCAAGAGAAAAGGCTCTTAAGTACCTTGCGATTATCATGCTGGTCACATGCTCCGTGGCGATTGCCATAGTAACCAGACACTTACCACGGACGCTTTCTAGCTAGAAGCATTCTCTTATGCCCGGAATTTTTATTCTTTGGGTAATTGTTAATTTATGGGGGGTTTTTTGGAGTAAAGGAGTTGAGGGTTTTTGTGTTCATTTGGGAAAGCAAAGATTACCAGAAGTGAAATCTGAAATCGGTTATAATACAAATGGAAAATGAGAAGAAACGTTTATGCCATGGGTTCTATAAAATACAGTACCTTGTATCATTTCACATGCACAAACTGCACGGGAAATGTGTCACATTTTCAGCAGAATGTAACAAAATAAAGAACAATGTTTTTTTTTTTTCTTGCCAGGTACTCAAGTGAGCCTCTAAGGTTGAAATTACTGTAGGTACAGCTGGCAGTTACGATCGTTATAGACAACCTTCTCTTGCTAGGTACCGTTTTCATTTTCTTGTAAAATATTCTCATCAAAATTCCACCTCTGGGATTTAAGGTTTTGGGTTTTTTTTATACTGGCTGTCTCAAGATGAACTTGAAATGTTCATCTTCAGCTATTAAAGATTTTTACATCCCCGGGCTTTGGATGAAAAGGCACGAAAAGGGTAACAAGGATTGCCCACACCGGGGGAGCGGAACCAGGACTGAATCCGGGAACGGCACCAGTGGCACGGGAAGAGCCGAGGAATTACCCTGTGAGGTTGAAAAAGGGGAAACGGACAGAAGAGTCGGCGCTTCCTAAAGCCTAGCGTCCTCCAAAACTGGGCGGGGGAGGTCAAGATCTACAATCAGCGCGTGTTTGGAAACTCTTTCGACAAATTGTGTAGCGGCTCACATTCAGAGCACCAAGCTACTGCCGTTATTGCTAAGGAGGAGCAGGTGGTTGTCTACTGTTCCAGAAGGAAGGCAAAGCAAACAGCAACGGTACTCATGTAACCTTAATTCTACCTGTATTCATGCGTTATACAGTCTAATCCTATCAATTGCATACCTGTTATTTCACTAGAACCACCTGGCTCAGTCAGGGCTTAGATCAAGGGATCACCAAGGGATCAACAAGAGATAACAGATGCCCTCACCCTGTATCTGACTTGCAGATTGTTTTATATACATATTTTTTTTCTTTTTAGAGAAATTGGAAGACATGGTCTAGGGCACTGTAGGACTGGGAACAGGACGGTGGCTTCACAGCTAGGGCAACTGAGCTTCACACCAGGTAACAGGATTCATGCTGCTACATCTGTCCCTGACATCATAGTTGATAAAAGACAGGTGCTTAAAAACAAGCTGTTCACAGGCAAGGTTCTCATTTTCCGGATGCTTATCAGAGATCTCGTGATCTTCAAAGGGTTAAAAACTCTCAGGCGTAATCAAAGTCAAGAGCACGGTTTATAACTGGGAGCAGTGAGATGGAATACACTTACTCTGAAAAACAAAAGTCCCCGTTTTCCTGAACTAAGCTCCAAACATAGTCAAAACTTTTGAAGATCATTTCTCTCTCTCTCTCTCTTTCAGCGTCCCACCTATTGAATAGGAATAATTGCGTCTCTTCACTTATCAGAAACGTAATGAAAATTAATTAATTACTTTTCAGCGCTCTGCGTATGAATTTGATGAGCACTATAGAGGAGCCCCCAAGGGAGTAATAACTCTGTCCTCAAAGCGGGGCTTGAACAACATGTTGTAAATAAGGCCTAGGGCCACAAATCGAACAGCGAGAAGGAAACAAGCTATTGAATAGCTGTTCATTAAACGCGTAACATCTATTTTGTGCACCAAATACAGCAGGAGTTGGTGGAAAAAGCATTATGGGCGTGTGTAATTGAAGACTGCATCATGATGTATACACAACTGGGCCAAACAGAGGTTGCAAAAGCATCTTCTAACTTTACACTCACAGTTAACTCCTCCTGCCAGTGTAGTTTTTAAGCATATATATTAAAAAAATGAGTAAGGACTCAAATATAATACAGGATCAGAGCGCGAGACATTCTGATTTGACAGTCACTACCATTTTTGGCGATCTCTTATCTCAGGTATGTAGCTTTTACTTGATGTTATCAAACCCATCATTAGGAACTTGCTCAAAACAGGAAAGGGCCAGCAAGAATTACTTCAGAAGGAAAAGAAAAGGTTAATTAACTGAAAATATATATTCCACAGGCAAGATGAGGAACTGCAAGCTCTTCTGACTTAACCCCAGCACTGACACCAGCTCCTTTGGCTTTTAATTAATCGTTACTAGAGCAAATCCCTGAGACCCTAGGAGCTTGCCAGCTGGCTCCCAAGCGACTGTATCCCATCGCTCAACTCCACACACCGGCCCCATGAAACACCACACTGTCACGGGGATACAACCAAACGCATCCCATCGTAAACCGATTTTGTGAAGCTCGAGAGAGAATCATTAGCACGGGACACAACGGCAGTTTGGATCCACCCAAGAGCAAAGGAAAGGATTCAGACGCGCCAGGCAGCCGCCTACAGTACTGAGCTCCGCACAGCCGCGGAGACGTTCCGCTAAGTCGGTTGGTCTTTTGTAAGGTTTTACTGCTCTTGGTGAGATTTTACTTTCAGTGATTATGATGACTGTTACATGATAGATGCCTTCAAGCTATTCCACAGTCCCGTTTCTCTGGGCCCGAGAGCAAGGAGGTAATACTGGGTAAGCCTCTGTGGCAAACGGGACTGAAAGCACCTGAGCACTGGTTGCACGAGCCCCCCTCCAAGCCGCAACTCCAAAGGCTAACGGCTGCGGGAGAAGATCCTGATGCTTTCTTAAGCGATGAAATCACCGTGTCACAAAATACCGAGACCTTGAATGATGGGTTCTCCCCTGAAAAGCTTCCCATTCTGTGCCTGACTACACTGGCATCTTCCTGCACCCCATATTTTCCTGCCACAACGTTTCATTTTGAAGTGTTTTAGTCAAATATCTGGGACAGTTTCTTGCCTTGAGTGAAAAAACACTTCCTCCAACTTAAAGAGAAAAATTGCATGTATATATATTTAGCAACAAAAACTGGAGTAACATTTAACAAAGAATCTGTTCTTCCCTTACTGTAGAAGAACACTTCAGCACGTCAATCTAACATTCTTCGACTGAAAATCCATCCTGTTCGAAAACACTCTCTTTGGAACTGTACCAATATGTACTCAATGAAATACACATTTGAAAAATCAGAAGTACTTCCTTTTTTCACCCACAGGTATTGTACTTTGTAAAAAAAAAAAAAAAAAAAATTTTAAAATAACCACTTTCACAATATCAGAAAAAAAACCCCATGACTTATGAGATGTTCTCTTCGTGTTCCGATACGACGTTTGGCGCGCAGATATGAGCGGGTCCTCAGTTTTGCTCTTAAGCGCTAGACTGAGTATCACTGCGATGCCTCAGTCATCTATGGTCAACGAAAAAAGACCCCACAGGTCCCAGCGGCTGCTCCGAGCTACGCTGGCAAATTGCACGGAAGAAATGGAGTTTCAGATGGCCCTTTTACCGCTCTGTCCTCAGCCGAGTGCAACGTTTAGCGGCGTTTCAATTCAGTGGAGCATTTAACCATGTTTAAGTGCTCTTCTGTACTGTGACGGTCTTAAAATGCATGCTGGAGTGGTGCAATTATAAAATAACCTTGTACAGCAGCCTGTAAGCTTACTTATCCTGCAAATTACAGTGTAAAACAATGAAAAATCAGATCTGCGTAGGGTTTTTTTTACCTCATTTAAACAATAAATCTTTTGGGGTCAAAATTCTCAAAGACGCAAGAAACAAACGCTGTTCATTCCTAGAGACGACGGACGCTTACTAAAGCGATTTTTTTCTTATTTTATAAGCTTGCCATTTCTGTCAAAAAATGTAGTCGTCGGCTTTCTAAGCGGCACCGGACAGGCAGGACTTGCTCACGATACATAACAACTTGCAAGTAAATAATAGTTAATAATCAAATCAACGACGAGTCTTAAGTATAAACATGTTTTAACATCAGAACGTACTTCCCAATACAGAGCTTGATTTTTGAAATGCACTGAAGAGACCATCTTTTATAGCTGACGCTTCCTCTACAGAAATCGCTAGTGCCCTGCACGTAGCAGCCCTACTCTCCCGGATTCAGCTTAAGGAGATGGCACTTCTCTTGCAGTGTGGCAATTAACACTCCCACAGTGAGTAACAGGATGAATCATTCTAGCAATAGCAAAAAAAAAAAAAAATAAAATTCAAGGAAAATGGCTACACTGTATATTCTTCTGCCTTAAAATAGGTCTTTCCTTCATAAGCTGCACTGTGAACGGCCCAGATACATTTGATCTTAGAATAATTTCTCTGTTTATAGTATCTTAAGCCAAAGCATATAAAGAAATGAATGCATTTATTTTTAACTCCCTGTCTCGATCGGGAAACTCTGGCAGCGAAGAGCAAGGGCAATCTCCGGAGCGCTGTTTACGCTGGAGCCAAGCCTGCGGGGCGGCGCGGGGCCCCCGCCAGCCTGCTTTGGGGAGGCAGCGGTCTCCGGAGCGGCCGCTCACAGCAACCGGAGATGGTTTTCACGTCGTCTTCCTCAATGAACGCTCTCCCCAAAAACTGCGTGGGCGTGACTGCTGCCCACGCTGATGCTCCAGACAGATGGATTGTGGCAAACCTAACTCGCTGTATCTGATTATTTTGGCAAATCGGGGGAAATCTTTTCCTTGCTGTGTAAAATAGGCACGGGGTCCAGAGGGAGGTTGGACTCCTCTGCTGTGCACCAGGAGCTCAGTTCAGTTTAAAAAAAATATATATATATATGAAAATACAGTGCTGGAGAAACATTTATCTGACAAAGCTCTGGAAGACGAAGGTCATCTTGCAGACGCAAACAAGATGTAGGATAAATTTGCCCATAAGGAAAAGTCCAAAATCTTCATGGTCTGAGACACCTGCTGTGGGAAATGGAGGAGGAGAGCACGAAACCCGAGCCGATTCAGAAATTACTGGTTGTGTGATAGAAACCCTTTCTCTCCGCAGTAGCGGCAATAAAACAGACTCGCGAAAAAAAATGCTGGCAGAGTATTCCTCCAAACAAAAAACTTTGGTTTGCTGTTTAAATCCATACTTGAACCCACCCTTCATCCGAAAGGACTACATTTGCCCATAGGAGCAAGAGCTAAACTTCGGCTGAAATCTACGTTAGTTCAAGAGCAGGGAAGGCGACCTCCTTCCCCTATTTTCGCGCATCATTCCAAACTTCTCCTCTCCCTCCAAAACTATTTGCTAAACTCAACGCATTTATCAATAGCTTTCGGGTATTTAAAAAAAAAAAAATCCACAACATTTTGGGTTATACACACTATTCACCAAAAGGATTTTGGTAAATGGTCCATATTTGGGTCAATTAAAAAAAACCCCAAACATCTGTATCTTGTGAAGTACTAGCTACTTTTCTTTAAACATGACTTTGGGACAGAAACTATTTTGCTGCAATTCTGGTGGTATCTGACAGCGTAGTTACAACACAGTGAAAAGTCCAACTTGGAATGTCACTAGAAGTGGAGCCGGAGAGGGAACGAGGCCGCCTGAAGTGCCTTACGGCACAGGGACAGCTCTGCTGCAGCCACAAGAACCTCTGATGCGCTTGACCTTGAGACAAGGGTGTGGAAGATACTGGGGTCAGTCCAAGCACAACAAGAAATCTCCTACTGGCGCAAAGAAAACCGATGAAATAGAGAGGAAGAAAAACAGAAAGCAAATAAAACCAAAGACAGTTCTACCCTCATACATAATTGATAAGACACAATGAAGTTAATGAAATCAATGAGTTGAAGCGAATCTTAGAGCGAATCTAGGAAGCTCTGAAGAAAGACACGTTGCCTATGACCTACGGGTTATAAATACGATGCTTGCTTGCAGATCAGCAATGAACACCTGCATCGCGCGAGAAAAAGCCTGAAACATTTGAACACAACTAAAGGAGGGCACAACAGGTAGCAAAAAAATTTGGATTGTAATATTGAAAAGTAACTTCCACCGAAATAAGCAATATACATTTAGCATATGTTTTGCTGCATTTTTATGACAGAGATTTATTAATAAGGGCTTCTTTTCCTCCTGCACTGAAGTCAGGATCCTTAATGAGAACAGAAGGAATATAAGATGTCTTTCGCATTTCTTTCCTGGAAAACCAGCTACAAAAGCAAGGACAATTTTGAAACCCAATCCGATTTAAACATCAGAGCTAATATAACATTTAGGTAAATGGTTATTTTTAACTCTCTGTAACTGTAATAGCAAATTTTCATTTTGGAAACATACGCAAAATCTCCACGTGCAGAATAATCAGAAAAGATAAACAAAACATTTTATGCAAAATAAATAAAGGGATGTCTTATCCCACAAAGACTTAGAAATATTTCCTGTTGCCAGTAAAAATACTCATAAAATTTGGAATGTGAAACAACAGCTGGGAACAGTTAGCTACAGGAGCAGCAGTCTGCCGCGTAGTTATTTTGCAAATCGATGCTCATGGCGGCGACCGTAGGTTTTCATTTCCTCTGTGATAAGCCTTTCGCAGAAAGAAAACTCCGCAGTATTTCTTTTTGCCATACTCTGGAACCTACTCTGAATTTCATAAATCCCTATTTGAAGGGTCTGAAACACACTTTAAAGCACAATAGTCAACACAACATGGACACCACCATGCAACGGATGAAAAGGATCCTTAATGGTGCGGTAGCACAAAAAAAGCATCCAGGTAGCGCCAGTCTTGTCCAAGAGTTGCGATGCTCGCTCCAGGCATCTTAGTACTGACTGGATGATTCGGGTTTCTTGGTTCTGTTTCTAGCAGTAAGTCAGAACCCGTTTCTTTGCAGGATGAATTTCTTACTGCAGCAGACGTGAATCTTATCTTACACAGGTTTTTCCACGCTTTGTTTCAGCCAACGCATTCCGGCTTCTTACTACATGGGATGAGAATCAAAACCTGGCACAAGAAAATGACTGTCGATTCCATGCAAGCACCTACGCAGATGATAAACCTCAGCAGTTCTCAAATGAGGTATTCGCTTCCTAACAGAGCAGGCAATCGTTAGTGAGATGCCAATACCGACAACAGTTTTCAGATTCTAAACACAGAGGTACAGAATTTTATCTGAAATACGAAGAAGAGAAATTGAAAAGGTTAACGTCAAACACACAGATTTTGTTTCAGCAGAAAAGCTTCCATTATTTTTTTTTTCCTCATTAATTTTTCACTTGCTAATGCGGTTTTTATTCCTTCCCTGCAGTATTTGTAATGTTAGAAAAGCACTCGGTGTTTTGACAACATTTGTCTAAATTTGGTAACTCTTTCTCAGTTTCATTCAAATGTTTGCACTGCTGTCATTGGCATGAAACCTAGATAACATATCTGATTTAAACAAAGGCTATGGTGAAAAATGGTGAAAAGCAAACATTAAGCACGACTTCTCAATATAGAATTCAATTTATTTCATGTTTAAAACACAAAACATAAAACCAGCTTGGGTTTTAACCCATACTGCTGCATTACTCCAGATGTACATTAACATCGACAGGTACAAAACCGTAATCTCACATATGGCTTATAATATAGGAGTAGGAAGTGTTCACTTTAGAAAGCGTATCTTTAAATATAAAGTTCATTTCGGGGCATAACACCACTAAATATTGCCTTGGCGAAGGCTTCCTTTACTTTTTTTTTTAAGCAATCCCTATGGTTGAGTGTAGTCTGTTGAATGGATCACAGAGGAAGGCGGCCTCTGCATTTTTCATACCGTTGTATATGATTTCATAAGTTATATGATCTCGGCAAAGTCAAAGACTAGTGTTCAATACAAGAGGAAAATTAAGCTTCAAGCCCTTTCATTAAGAACACCTTGAGGAGAAGGATTCTTAAATACAGGTAAAAATACTACCATTACGCATTTCTGTCTCCTCTTAATACACAGGTAGTTTAACGACATCAAAGACTGAGATATTACTGGTATTATTAGAGGCCTGGAACGAATTCACACAGAACACACTGACAAGTCAGTTCTCCCACATCCAGCTCTATATTAAAACAGGACTTCTTCCCTCGAGAGATGCTTTTTGTTGTTCTCTCCGATCAATAGCGTGCTTCAGAATACGAACCAGATATCCCTCCCTGCCCACGGCTGCAAAGGTCAAGCCGATCATAAGATCAGCGTTTTAGGAAGAATGGGTCCAGGGATTTAGAAATTCAGCAGATGCAAGAACTCCTGAAAGAAAGCACGCTTTCAGCAGGCATCGCTCTACCGAAGGCAGAGGGGAAAACCTGAGGTCTGCTGAGGCTGGGGGTGCCTACGGGTCACACTAATCTGCAGAGATTTAGAAGGGCAAATCTAGAACCTGTGTCGTTCCCCTACCACGTTTTCGTGAGCCCCGTGCATTTTGAAAACACGGGCTCCAGAAAAGAGCGGGCAGCTGAAGTCAAACGAAGTCGTGCGGCAGAAGGGGCCACAGAGGCAGCTCTAGGGGCTTCCGGGGGGATACAGGAGCCAGCACAATCCTCTCTCAAGAGGATGGAAAACTGCCTTGATATTTCTTTCCCAAAATACGGTACCCTGCTGTTTGCTGCCATTCCTCCCGAAGTCTGCCATTTAAAGCCTTTTGACTTTTGTCCTCCTGTCCTACGTCTAAATTTTTTCTGTCCTATTTTTTCCCCTGTAAACTCCTCCCTTCTTCCCCTCATCCCACCTTCTTGTGTTTCCCCTTAGCAATTTCCCTTTTTAGCTGAATTGAACCCAAATACATACATACGTTTAATAATAGCACGCTGTGACTGTTTACCAGCCCTCCTGCGGCTTGTTTGTTCTAGGCCTTCTGTTGCCCTGTGTGTGAATCATCCGTTTAGGCAGTAAACTCTTCAGGGAAAGGACTGCCTGTTGTTCTAAATTCGTACAGTGCCTAGCACATAGAGCCCCATTCTTAATTATTATAACAACTCCATTAAATGCTTTCGGTTTTCTCACTTCTGGATTGTTGGATGCTTGCTTTGTATGCCTTTACTTCTCTAATAAAGCCTTAAGATAAAAATTACAACCACCTTTGAATACACGTTGAACAGCACGCGTGATAAAGCCGAGCTTTGCGTGATAAAGCCGAGCTTTGCGTTTGACATCGAAGCTCTGTAGAAAATCTTTGCTGTAGATCAGCGACTACCAAATGTTACCCTGCGACTTGTGGCAGTTGAATGAGCTGACCCCCTCAGAACGGCACCCTTTACACTAGAAAAACTTCCCATGGTTTTGTTTTTGGTGGGTTTTTTTAAATCAAAAAAGATACTGCTTGCACAAAGTTAATTACAACCAATTCTGATGGCAGTGCCAGGCAGGTTCTCGGAGCACGGCAGCGACCGAAACGGGTCCTGCACGCTCTCTCCGCAACAGAGCATCATCTACAACACTGACACGCAGACACCTCCCCATCAGGGCCCTCAGCGCACCCTCTTTTCGTAGATGATACGCGCAATTCCTGTTAACATCCACAGCAATTTCACATGCAGTTTGTGAGGGGGGGAAAAAAAAAAATTGAGCTCTTGCCGCGCGAGCAACAACTACTGAAATCCAAACCCGGGCGGAGGGGCGGCGGTAAGAGGAAGGAATGGCATGTTCCCGCTCCCGGACACTGTCGGACACTCCGAGTTCTGGCTTTGCTAACAAAAGCTTCTTTTCACTGAAGGGTGGAAAAAAATATCCCCTTTTATTCTCTAGCCTTTGAAGGGCTTACATCATCGCTTCTTCAATTTCAGGATTTTAGTGAAAACAAGTTTTCTACCGGGCTGGTCAAATGACTGTTAACTAAGAGTTTCTGGGAGCGTTTAGTCTACACTCTTTATTAATTGATGGTTAGGCTACATTCTAATAACGACTCGTCTAATGAAGAAACAAAAGCACAGCAGAAGCCCTCCCCGCTCCTACACTATTAACGTTAACAACAAACCTGGGCATCTCTCCACCAAACAAGCCACCATACCTTTTTTGTTTTTCACCCTCTAATTAGACCCAAGGCTTCCAAGGGAAAACAGTAACGAGCTTTATATATTGCAGAGAAAGTATTTTAACGCTACCGTTTCGTCATGTAGATAAAAATACCGTTTCATCATCAAGTTTGTGTCCAACAGCTGCCTTGAATGCGAAGACAGGAATAACTTGCGAATAGGAACAGACGTACATTGGCAGAATTAATAACGGAAAATAGACAGTCGCACCAGCCCTGTCTTCTCCCCCCCGCCCCCCAATTAAATAATGTAAATAATGTGTTTTTTCCAACGATCTCTCCATACATATCCCTGTGATTCTTTTCCTTTCACTTCACTTGCATGCACATCAGCTTTGAGAAACCCGCACAACCCAACAGCAATACAGCCTTAAGAACGTGAGCACGCATTTAACCTTAGGCAGGGAAATCCTCTACTGCAGACTTTGAGGAAAGCTCCAAATTCAGGAAAACATTTGTATTTTGTTACGAACAAATAAGTTGCGCTGGTGGTTTTTCAACTGAAGGCTCTAAATGCGATTCTTCCCACGAGCTCCTCCACCTTTGTCTTCCCATTTCTACAGCCAGGCCTACTAAGCTAGAAATACTTGGGAGTGACATTTTTCTCTCCTGTTCTGCCAACACACAAGGATTTGGGCAGTCTCCTTCTGGGGGTTAAATTCACCTTCCTGTTTAACTAATGGACCGGGGCACTTAACAGAGAGAAAAAAAAAAAAACACCCAACCAAGGATAGGAATTTCAGCTGGCTGCCGATAAGCATAAAGGATTGCTCCAAATTGTGGCAGCTGGCAGTGACTTCTGAAAAATCACAAGCCGGCCGAATGCGTTTGGGACACTTTTGGGAACCACCTGAGCGCAGCAGACACTGCGATGGAAGAGAACAATGGAAAAGAATGGAAATTTCTGCATTTCCCTTTGTTGGTCTTTTCTGATATTATACTCACTTCTCTACCGGGTAATGAAACATGGCTAACGCAATTCTTTTGAACCACTTCTTGTAAATTGTTGTAAGGATAAAGTAAATAGTCGGATGTGTCTATACAAGAAAAATACCCAAGGACAGAAGTAGAAAACAAACTGAAGACACGTGAAACCTCATTACAAATAATGCACAGCTGTCTTTCAGACAAGATATATTGCATTATACTACTTCCTACGTCATTTCTGTCTTTAATTCCTCGAGTGATAACTACACATGTCAATCAAAAAAATACCACCTCAGTGAAAGGATGCTGCTCTTTCAGGAAAAAGAGAGGCTGCTTGAAACAAGCTAAACGTACGCAACAGAACTAGGTCAAGGCAAAGTCGTTACTTCACCTACTTTTCCTCTCAACAGGCTAAGAAAACCCGCTTGTACTAAAAGCTCTTTTTTATAACTCAAACAACGCAGAGCCTTTAAAGAACCAACAAAATTATTTTTAAATTTCAGGCTAAAAGCTGTGCTTTTAGTTATGGTTTGAGGTACTGAAACCTGACAGAGAACACTGAAACCTGACAGAGAATTATGACAATCTCTCATCAACCCTGGCCGACAGTTTTCATCTGTCACCTATAAATAAACTAATAAACTAAGTCCACGAAAGGCTTTGCTGCAGTGAGCAGTTAGCCTACAGTTCGTCTTTGTCCTGACCTGTACGTTCATTGAAACTGCCTGCAAGCAACTCCTTAGCAAAGGTTGCAAGACACTGAGCTGTAATTTGCTACAGAGCTTTCAGTATTACCCGCCATAAATCCTGAACCGCTTCTTTAGACTAAACGAGCGTCAGTTTTTCCTGGTTGACACAAGACGACAGACTGACTCGGAGCAAAAACAGAGAGCTGGCAGAGAAAGGCGTCACCGCAACGTTAGGTGCAATTCATTGGTTCGGTCAGAGTTTTCTGCCGTTGAGGTCAGAACGTGGGCGTCGTACAGACTTGACCGACCAGACCTTGACAGACCAGACCCATCTGTCCTTTGTTGGAAAGGCGGGTACCTCCAACGGGTAAAAACGGTATTGCCGTCAGAAAATCAGTGTTCAAAAATGACAAATCAGAGACGTATCTGCACATCCTCTGTTTTGAGAATATGCACCAGTAAGTTATAAGAGAAATCGGAGGAGTTTGAGACTAGACTTGCACACAAGATTTCCATCAACCTGCTCCTAATCTACAATTTCAAAAGGGTATTTCTAGAAAAGAAATTACTTGAAAAATGAAAATTTCTACTTTGTGCGAGGCAGAAATAGAGATGCTGTTAGACACAGGCGTGGCTGAAGAGTTCACTCAGTCACTGCTTTGACGTTTTCTGATTAAAAGGTGTTTTGTTTTGTGGGGCCGTTTGGTTTTTGGGGTTTTTTGGGGGTTGGCTGTTTTTTGGTTGGGTTTTTTTTTTTTTTAGAAAATCCTAATCTGTTGAAACAGAAACTTTGTCTGGGAATTGTTGGTGACTGAATTTGAACATTAACAGTATTCAGATAGTATACTATCAGCAAAGAATATGCTAAATTTTAACAGTTTTAAAATTTATATCGTTTATATATATAACATGTATTATATAGAACATATATATACTTATACATATAATATCTATGTTAAGTTTGTATTAAGAATCCCAATCAGAATCAAGCTAGCATTTTTTCATCAAAACAGAACAGGCCTGTTGTTTTGCTTGCTTTGTTTTGTTAAATTTTTAAAGCATTTTTGTGCCAATCCACGGTAACGACAAATGATAACCTGTTAGAGTTTCTCAGGTAATGCAAACCAAGTTTTAACCCAGCTAAGAGTCTTTTTTCAAAGCGATGATGGTCTTCAATGCTGAGCAGAGCAGAGCTGCTGCTGGAAGCTAAGAACAGGCTCTGGCCTACGCACGGGTAGGTGAATATTAAAGCTCGACGCAAATGAATGTGTTCATTTTAAAATAAGATCTGCTATTATCCGCGTGATGCGTCTCACAAGCCAAATGAACTTCTGTGGATGGACCCGACCTGAAAAAAACCTTTTCAATTTGTGCATACCCACTCATCTCCAGAACTGAAGATATCTGAGGATCACTTTAACGTCAACGTGTTTAATGAGAGCTGCAGAAGCGTCAGTGAGTTTGTGGTCACTGGCATAAAGTAGAAGAGTGCGCTGATGGCAAAATGTGAAATGCTTCGCCAGTTATGTAATTGTTTAATCTGAAGGACGCTCACTAATAAAGATCAGCTATGACTAACTTTAGCCTAGAACGTAGAACATCAGATCCCAAAAAAGCAAGCCAACCTTTGGCAGACACAGCATTAGGCGTTCTTAAGTGTATTTTGGCTGTAAAATTAAATCGCATTAAAAACAGTTAACGGAGGTGAGCAGTAAAATCCTAGCAGAAATAACAGGACTTCTTATAGTTTGTGTGCTTATTTTCATTAAATAATCCCCACCGGTGATCACAATCCAAACCTCTCAGTGTTATAAAGGAGACTGAAAATAAAACGGGCCTGAAGGAATTTGCAGCTAGAAACAAGCCTCGGTCCAAAACCAAGAGACTTACCTTCACCCCATCGCCTAGAATGAAAAATGTAAATGTCAAACCAGTGAACAGCATAAATGCAATCTGATTATTCGTATGGCTGTCGCTGTAAACGTCTCTCTCTGACCTGGCCCCTTAAGCTCCCTCTGACTTGACGCAGATGCTTTCTTTCACCTCTGTACCAGACTACTCGGCAAATAGAGAATATGGATCCTTAAGGATTTCATAAAAGATTTGCTTTGGACCAGAAAATTGAGATTCACTTTCCGGTGCGACATAGGTAGACAACTGCACTTATGAATTCTGATGGATTGCAGTGAAAGTTTTTCATCCTGGCAACACCGTTGCCATAGCGATCCCGGCTGATCAGATATTCTTAGCAACCGCTCATAACCCTCCATCCCCAGCGCTCCCCGGGTTCCTCCAAAGCTAAGCTGCGTAACCTCATTTCCAAAACCCCAGCGATCGCCAGAAGAACGATTAGAGTAGCAGGAGCTCAGGAACTGAGGTGCCTTCTCTGCAAATACCGCACCTGCCGTCCGACACGCTAGCACAAAGCGCGTTTTGCAAACGGGAGGACACGGGAAGGAAGCTTGGCTTCTGGGTGCCGCACAGGAAAAGATAACGTCTCGCATTTAGCTTCTCCAGAAGTACCTTGGTGAGCTGGCACCCTAAATCTCACCACGTCTTCGAAGAGATGCCATTTACGTGAAACTCAAATTCTTACATGAATTACGCGCACACTGTAAACTACACTGTGTATTATCCTCACACGAAATTGCAGACTGAATTCATGTCCTGGTTTCGGCTGGGATAGAGTTAATTTTCTTCCTAGTAGCTGGTACAGTGCTTTGGATTTAGGGTGCGAATAATGTGATAACACACCGATGTTTTAGTTGTTGCTGAGCAGTGCTTACACTAGTCAAGGACTTTTCAGCTGCTCATGCCCTGCCAGCGAGAAGCTGGGAGGGGGCACAGCCAGGACAGCTGACCCAAACTGGCCCAAGGGCTATTCCATACCATATGACATCACGCTCAGTATAGAAACTGGGGGGAGATAGCCGGGGGGCGGCGACCGCTGCTCGGGGACTGGCTGGGCATCAGTCGGCGGGTGGTGAGCAACTGTACATCACTTATTTTGTGTATTCTTTTATCATTATTATTATTTTCCCTTCCTTTTCCATCCCATTAAACTGTCTTTATCTCAACCCACGAATTTTACTCCCCCCCCCCCCCCCGATTCTCTCCCCCATCCCACGGGGCGGGGGGGAGGCAGAGCGAGCTAACAGCTGGACGGACATGACACATTTGGGGTTTTTTTTAGCAGGGTCAGTTATTACTACAATCCCGAAATTCAATTCCAGCTTTATATGGATATAACAAGAATTTTTCTTAACTTCCTCTTTGATTGTATTTCTGCTACAGTTCTGCAATATCTCGTAAAGGGCTGGAGAAAGTCTTCCAGCGTTTACTGTTAATCCTCTAAATGGCAATACTTTGGTGAGCAACGGGATGATCCTTAGATTGGGCTCGCTAACCCCCGCAGCACTTGCTGGAAAGTGCTGCCCAGGACAGCTAGAACCATAGAGAAAGCCCTCAACAGCGTTGCCCTTTTCAATAAGCTCTACACTGGGCACGCAGAGCAATTAACTAGTGAAGGTGAACGAGCAGGAGCTTTGCTGCCAGGACTTCCCTGGCCCTAGCTGGTGGCCTCAAAGAAAGAGAAAGAAGAGTCACGCTGGGCCTATTCAGCTAATGTTTTCAAATCCTCGGGACACAAACGGGAGAGCAGTGAGGGTCTGTGAGGTTCCAAGAACATAAAAATCCACCTTATTATTTTTACACACGTACCTAGTTCACTATCATTCCTCTGCGCTAAAGTAGCATTAGATAAAGTCAACCAGAAGTTGCATCACCGAAATCACAAGAAGATGCACGCAAGACATCATCTCGGGTTTTAGATCATACAGCAACGAAGCAGTTAACCATTAACACTATTAACAATTGTCTCTCTCAAACAGAACTATGCGAACCGCATTAACAAGCATGCTTCTAAGCCAGCTGAAGATAAATCAGGAACTGGCAACCACACCACCTACTCCACACCATGTCACTCCAACTACTCACACCGTGTGTGGCAACTGCCTTCAATTCCTGTCGGAGGCTGCGTGCTGCCGCTGCTACTTACGGCTGGGCTTCCCTCCACCGTTCACTTGGTGCAACAGCGACAAAAAATAAAGGAGTGCTCAGACCCAAAATAAAATCTGAGTTTTCACGCTGATTCAATTTAGGACCGAGTAATTCGCATCTCTTCGCTCGGGTAAAGCTTTACGGACTCCATCTGGGAATCAAAATGGGAATAGTAGAGAATAGTACTCGTAGTAGAGGTGGAGGGGGAAGTAAAATGGATAGAGTGGCTACTACTTAAAAACAGATTTGGACCTGCTACCCACTGCAAAACCCGGATGTGCTACCACTAGAAATACTAGACAGCGCCAAGAGCAGTGAATTTGACATGACTGACAGGTAGCTGCACCCCAAAGCCTGAGGGACCAACTGCTCTGTCCTGGATAGGTACTCACGGAATACATCACTTACAAGACCTGTAAAGAAAAAAAACCCTGCATCTGCTCGAAACAAATAATACCTTACTAAGCATAAACCACATGAAAGTAGACCTTCAAGGAGGTCTCTTCAAAGGTCTCTGAAATAGAAGAACCAAACTACAAAGAAGCATAATTTAGAAGGCCTTCTTGGCTCTATTTCCAAAAGCCAAAGAACAGCAATTTTCAAGAAAGTACGTTCTCAGCGTCACGTTAAAAGTTTTTTCTAGTGCTATAGCAATTGCAAGCTACAGCTAAGATCGGGGTCCAAAACGCATCGACACTACGAACGTAGAATAAAAGACTGTCACTAAATGAGGTACTTCAGTGTTTCTCGACAAGAAAGCTCCTGATAAATTTCTGGCTCCCTTCCTAAACAGAAACCTCCGAACGTTCCCCCTTGTAATAATAAGCACCCCTAGTTTGACACCATGAAATCGGCAGTTTGCAAGAAACATAGCAGGAGAAGAGCAGCAGCTTGGCAAATAGCCTGATCGTGACCCCGTACCAACATGTACCAAAGGAAACTTCCATCAGCTTTTCAGAATCGCACTAGCTTGACCTCAATATACATAAATAAAATTGAGGTTAGGCCTGACATTTCAGCTTTGCTACTTTTTATCAAGTGGAAATCAAGCAGAATTCTGCCAGATGCTTAGCCAATATGCAGATGATTTGATAAACATCAGCTAGTGCTTTACTTTTCCGTTTCCTGCATATTTCTGTTCAGAGGGATCCTGGGAAGACGCGAGACATGGCGTTGCAAAGCACCCAACTATATTGTATTTACTTGGACGGATTTTGTGGTTTCTTTCAAGTGTGCTAAATATAGCCGATTCTTCTTCTTTCTAGCCTAGGAAAAAAAAAAACCACAGCCGACAGATTTCTTCTCAGCAGTTGCCTGCAAGCACCGGTTGCAGATCTCCTCCCGCAGTAAAGAACAAGCAGCATAGGCCTGCGGTTGCAGGTGCTCTGACTGGACTACCACCACGCGTTGTTTTCTGTTCCAAAATTAAGTACAGATAACAAAAGGGAAACGCCAGCAATATCAGGGCTTCAGGTCAGTTACCCATTTATTCCATTTGCAATTTAATCTAGAAATAAAAAAAAAAAAAGAGATTCCACATAGCGTATCATATTAACTATTGGCCTTAATATATTCTCAGTCTAGAATCAAAGCAAAGTCTGCATATATTGCGGTATCCAATTTATACACTGTCGTGGTTTAACCTCAGCCGGCAACTAAGCACCACGCAGCCGCTCGCTCACTCCCCCCCGGTGGGATGGGGGAGAGAATCGGAAGGGTAAAAGTGAGAAAACTCATGGGTTGAGATAAAGGCAGTTTAATAGGTAAAGCAAAAGCCACACACGCAAGCAAAGCAAAACAAGGAATTCATTCACTACTTCCCATGGGCAGGCAGGTGTTCAGCCATCTCCAGGAAAGCAGGGCTCCATCACGCGTAACGGTTACTTGGGAAGACAAACGCCATCACTCCAAACGTCCCCCCCTTCCTTCTTCTTCCCCCAGCTTTATATACTGAGCATGACGTCACATGGTGTGGAATATCCCTTTGGCCAAGTTCGGTCAGCTGTCCTGGCTGTGCCCCCTCCCAGCTTCTTGTGCACCTCCAGCCTTCTCAGTCGGTAGAGCATGGGAAGCTGAAAAGTCCTTGACTAGTGTAAACACTACCTAGCAACAACTAAAACATCGGTGTGTTATCAGCATTGTTCTCACCCTAAATCCAAAACACAGCACTGTACCAGCTACTAGGAAGGAAATTAACTCTATCCCTGCTGAAACCAGGACATACACACAAAGCTTTTTTTTTTTTTTTTTAAAAGACCAAAGAAATGCCAGCTGACAACCTTTCACAGTTGTGTCACTTTGATGGTGCTGAGCCAGAACCATCCCGTTAGGAACCCTTACATAATTTATTCAGGTCATTTTCCTTCTGAATAGGTGAAGAGAGACATTTTAAAGATTCCATATTAAACGTGGCAATTTTTTTTATTTCTGAAAAACACTTTAAAAAGGTTAAAAAGAAAAAGCTGAAGACAGCACCGTCTACCCAACACAATTTATCCTCCTCGCTTTCAATAACCTCCTTATAAAGCTCTATTTTTCAAGGTGAGAAAATGTTAAAAGCTCTCCATTAGCAGCGTATGGTGCATTAAACAAACTTATTTATGCCACACGGAAAGGAACAGTGCTAAAAGAACATTATGCTTGCAAACCTATAAGCTCAAACAGTAGGAAAGCTAGAATTGCACAGTTCAAGTCTGCCCCTTTTGCGTATATCAATATTGTGTATCACAATACCACAGAATAGAGTATTTCTTCGATAAGATCCCACAGTACTTAGGGGACGCCCGATCCAATCTCCATTTCTTCGCTCCGTTTTTGGCCCTGCTCTTTCCTTCTATCTGTCTTTTAGCACCGTGTCTTCATCCAGTGTCAGGGCCGTTATTCCTCCTCGCCCGGTCCATGCGCTCTCTGCCCTTGCCCGCCGCTGGCCCAGCGTGCCCGTGCGACCCTCCATCTCCCGGGCAGTTCTCCTTTCCCGGCTGCCCCGCCGCGACTCCGTTCCCACCGCAGAGGGTTGGTGAGGTTACCGACCGCCTCCCCGGCTTTTCTGCCTCAGCAGGTCGCTGCAGTTAGCGGAGCAAGGCTGCTCCACTTTCCAGGGGAGCAGAAGGTAGCCCCTCGCTCCTGACGATATTTGCATACCATGTACGAAGGGCTTATTTTCAATAGAAACTCTCACGGAGAAATCGGGCGTGAGGCTGCTGAGAATATCCTCAAGCAAATTTGGAGCTCATTAGTACGACTCCTAGGGCTATGTGCACACACGCAGCTCTACAGCAATCCTTCCAGCGAGAACCGTGATGGATTCCACAAATCATTAGCACCGCAGTGGGAAATTTCTCTCTTTTTCATCCGTGTCAACTGATAACGCAGCTTGTGCACGGCGACTGCAGAACATCTGCAAATATCTGAATTGCAAGAGGTCGATGGAAATAAGCTGTGTTGAAAATAAAGGTGTTGAAGTGATGCAAATCGTACACAGCGTTAAACATAAATGAACCGTGGCAACTGTTTCGGTGGCAGAAACTCCAGCCTCGTTTCACTTCTAGAAATCTGACTTAACTGAATCCCCAGCCAGATTCTAGATTCGTTAAAACTAATTATTCCAGCAGTTCAAGTGAAGGAAAATTAAACCTCTGACCTAAGAAAAAGCAAAGGGAAACTGGTCCCAAGTCAAAGGAACCATGGAGCGGTAGAGTAAGTCAGGTTGGAAGGGACTTGTGGAGCTCATCCAACGGCCACTCAAAACAGGTCCAATTTGACCAGGCTGTTCAGGAGAGCACCCAGTCAAATACTGAACATCTCCAAGGACAGAGGTGCCACAGCCTCTCCGAGCAGACTTTTCCAATGCTTGACCACTCTCACGGTGGAAAAATTTCTCCCTACCTATAATCAGGATTTGCTGCGTTGCGACTTGTGCCCGATGCCGCTTGGCCTAGTCTTAGCGCTGTGCGCCTCCGAGAAGAGTCTGGCTCTGTCTCTTCCCTGTTAAGTAGCTGAAGGCAGTAAATACGATCTCCCCTTAGCCGTATTTTCTTAAGGCCGAATTACAAAAATCAAAAAGTGAAACGTTTACAAAGCAAAAAAATCCTCTCAGAAAGTTCTAAGGAGACATGCAAATGCATGCTAATCAAAAACATACATATTCTCTCTCTTGAAGATTCTCCATAGGAAAATAAAGACCAACATCTATTCCTTTTTATTTTTCCTAAAACTAAGATGTCGGCAAATTTTTTCCTATGCGAATGGCAAAGATGACTTTCAAGAAACAAACGGCAAAACACCAGAAATAAAGAATATTCGGCATACATGGCACACTGCTAGGAAAGGGGCAAAGGAGGGATATCTGGAAAGTATGCTACAGTCGTATCTAGCTCGCTAGAGAGAATACAGTAGCAACATTTTCTGGTTTGGGGGGGGGTTTGGTTGTTGGGCTTTTTTGGGGGTTGATTTTTTTTTTTGTTTGGGGGGGCGCGGTTGGATTTGTTTGGTTTTAAAAATCACAGCTTACTTGCCAGCAGGTGGCCAAATCATTTCAGATTCTTTTTAACTGGATTTTTTTTTTACCGATTTGAATGGAGCGCTACGTTAAAAATAACAAATAAATGTATGGCACAAGTTACTTGGCTGTGAAAAGCTTGCACCAATTCTAGAAGGGTTATTTCGCCATACGTTCTCTCTCAAAGAAAAAAAGGTAATTCTTCTAACCTGCAGTATTTGCTGTTGTTTACGACAAAAGACAAAGATTTTGCAATGGTTCTTTAATTTTAAGTTGCTGTAACGAAAAGGTTCGCAGATTTAAAAAAACAGACTACGCAAAAAGAGAAGAACTTCCACAAATTAGTGAGGGAAGATGCTCAAACCTTCAGCAATTCACGTGTAATACAGTGCGGCACACTGTTCCCATTAAAGGTTATTTGGCAAGTTTTTGGATAAGAATCCAGCACGCCCAGCCCCTTATGCACTTTAACGTTGAACACGTGCACAGCGTACATAACCACTGCTGGAAAAAAATTCAGGCTGGGAATACGTTAACAGCAGAGGTCACTAGCAGTTGAAACAACATTGCAAGAGAGACAGCCAACTCTTGCGTTTGTCTTCACGCTGCGATGAGAAGATGATGTGAAGGACGCGTGCCTGCTCAATCGCAAGCGGCTGGCCTCACGGTGAGCACCGCACAACTCCGCTCCGGGGCCTGGGTTACATACGGGCTCAGATGACAGCTCCACGGTGCCTTCTTGTAGTCTCAAATTCTACCGGTTTCATTCACGTTAAAAAATACGGGCAATTAAGATGCGGTCACCAAGTGCAATTTCCCCCCAAATTCACGTAGATTCCTTTATGCGCTGGATTACTTTAAGTCAGACGCAAATCCCCTTTCTTCACCGGCAGGAGCGCAAGTGCCGTGCTACCTGCGCCTCTCTGAAGCCGACAGCCACGAGCAGGAACTCCTAACGCTCTTTCACCCTTGCGTGAAGAAATATTTCTCGTTCTTGCTTTGAGAATGTATTGCGAGCTATGGGCGGATGAAGCGCATACAGAGTTTCAACTCTGCGCACGAAAATCGCTGCCTAATTCTGGGAGCGCCGTTTCGAGTTTGATCCTGCAAACCCGCATAGCTTCGCGCTTTTATCTTTGAAGACGGGTTTGCAAATTTAGCTCCGTCTGTTACTAGTAAGGAAAGAAACAGATTTAGGTTTTTAAGTCTTATCCCCTACGGCCGTAAACCTTAAGCTGTAATGAAATAAAAGGTATAGAGCTCACATGAATTTCTCCATAGACTTTTACCTTTGGAAAAATATTTTTAAACCGGGCAGGAGCCCGAGATTGATTTTCTGGAAGTTGTGCGTTTGTAAAAAGACAGTAAACGACCTATTTACTGGATCTTTTGGAGCAAACACAGGATAGTGATGTTAGCCTTGGAGTACTTGAGTTTAAAAAAAAAAAAGTAAGAACCAAACCAAAACCCTGCCCCGCAGTGCCTGATTAATACTCTATTTTCACAATATACTTCTCAGAGAACAAAGAACTCAAGGGAAGAGATGGGAGACCCCCCAGGTTTTTAAATGGTTTTTCTGCACATTTTAATTTTTCAAGATGTCAGTTTTTCCAGTAATTGTTAAGCCTTGAGCTCTAACCCAAAGTAAATAAACAAGTAAATATGCAAATACAGAAAGATTATTATAAAAACCCTTTTGGGATATGCCCTATATATCCGAGAGAGGCCAAGATGTTACAGATGTTTAGCTGAGTTATTCTACAAACTCCTTGATAACAGAGACGCGAGGTAAAGTGAATCGAATCACCAGAACGTACGAAAAGGTCCTGCATTTTGGCATCTCTCTCGTGACCCTGCTTGCGAGGCGAACCAGGGCCGGAGTCCGCCAAGGGGGAGCCTTGCAGGGAACCACCTCCAACCCAAATGGCACCGAGTCACGGCACGAGGGCAACGGCCCCGGCTAAGCCCGGCTGCCGCCAGGGCTGGGCTCCCGCCGGGCCGGGCTCCCCGCGCAGCCGGGGCCCTGCTTGGTTCCGTTCTCTGGTCTGCAGCGGTGACGGCTGCTCCCCGCGGGAGCCCGAAAAGAGCAGGCTGGTGCCAAGGACTAGCCAAAGCATCAAGCGCCGCCGCGGCAGGAGCAGGGGTGAAGCAAAGAGTTAAGAATGGGAAGACGTGTTGGAAGAACAAAGCAAACCAAGACAATAAAAATATCCGGGTGGAGCAGTGAGATGTTTACAAAGCAAAAAAGAAGTTTAAAGGCTAATCCTGAAGAGAGCAGCTACGAAATGACAATGTAGACCGTATTCTCAGGATACCGGCTACGCTCTCACTAAACTGTAACTACACAGAAACATGCCAACAACAACTCAGCACTTCAGCAATCTTCTTAAATCTTCCACCTATTAAGGAAAATGCATTAAAGGGAACAAAAGCGGATTGCCTTTAGTTTCCTTCCTATGGAAAATCCCGCCAGGCAGGCAAAAGCCACATAAATGCTATAAAATATTTTGTAATGAGAATATTCAACGGTAGTACTATTAGCGTCAGCGTGCCGTAACTCAGATGACCCAAAAATCTAACGGCAACTACAGCTTCATGATGGATTTGTTGTTTCTTCATACTAGACTGCTGTTTCTGATTATTTTAATTGGTTACTGTTCGCAATACCATTTTCAGGGAAATTAGACAATAAATTATATTGCTAATCATGTGGTCACATGAATCATATAAACATCGTATTACTGTGTCGAGGAAACTGCCTGCTGTTCTACTTGGAACTGAAGTAGAAAAAGAATAAAATCTGTCACAAAGCCAGTGAATCCCGATGTTATTTTAACATCGGTGCTTCATTTAGCTTGACGCCCCCCGGGCACGTCCTGCCGAGACGCCAGCGTGTAGCAGGGTTATTTCAGAGGCAGAGACTAGCAGAACCAACGCAGCAATACGGGTCAGAAAGGGCTCGACTGCTGCATCCCCAAGACAGCGAGGAAGGAGGGAGGACCTGCGACCTCCTGTCCCAACACTTCAAACCTCCTTCACTCCCGGACCCGTACTAAACTGTCGAGCCAGAGGCTCTACCAAAGCTCCACTAAGTTTAAACCAGTTGACCTTCTGGGGCCCGTTCACTCTAATTACTCAGCGCAATAAGCCAATAAAGGTGCAAATAGTTTACCTGTAGATAGTAATTGTGGTTAAGGGTATCATAGTTCTGCCACAGGGGAAGAAACCGTATCTTCTCCCCACCCCGCCCTAAGAGTATGGCTCTTTTAAGGAACTGTGCAGAAAAAAAATGAAATTCAAGGAAGTGTGTAGGAGACTGTTTTCCCTTCCCCCAGTTTCCTCTTCCCACTCTAATGTCTCTCAAGACATTGAAAAGGCTCGTTGAAAATACAATTGAGTGGGTGATACGTATACTCAGTTTTGGTTCACATGAGATTTGACTCTGGGTCAAAAGATTTTGTCAGTAAATTTTTTATTTCCCTTGGAGTGACATCTGCATACTAATGGGGAACTCCTGGTGTTTTTTAAGATGACAGAGATTCACGTTAATGTTACTCCTTTCATTTTTGATGCATTCTTTCCACTGAGTTGCTGAAGGGAACGCAGGGAAGAAAACGCTGCTAAAAACCCGGGCAAAATTTTGCTGTCGCAGAAATCGAGTAACTCCTGAGAAGGAAGCAGGAATTCTCCAGTACACACTCCCCGCATTTCAAACTGAACTGATCCTTAGCGAGGTCAGTTGTCAGAGGACGGCTTCTTTTGTTACATGTAAATAACCTGAAAACTGACCCAGCTGTACTTTGCCTAACAATTTTCAGCTAAAACTTTGACAATTAAAGTTCGCCAGCACGTTATGTACCACGGAACCGAAATTCGCACTGCTCCACAGAAATAGGTCAAGGATATAATTTACCTACTTATAATTACTCTATCAAAGTGGTAAACAATCTTTGTGCAAAACTTTTTACTTGAAATGTTAGGGTCTATAGGAGTAACGTTATTTCAGCCATTCTAGTCTGGTATGAGCTCAAGTTAATCTAACTTTGAAATTTCCTTCAGAGTCCAAAGCCAAGATGCTTGGAAAGCAGAAGCATGCAGCTGAGACCATCGGATCAACTACGCGCCAGAAAGATCCCTTCTGTAAACGGAGAACTTCTTTAACGTTCTCAGTTTTGTTATCCACCGATGGCTCTACGCTATAATCGATAGCTATTGATTTGCCTTTCGATTATGATAGCTTATAAGGAAAATTCTGTAACTCAGCTGAGCAGCACTTTTCAACTCAAGTAGCCTCATTAGAACCTAGACCCTGTTATTGATTTTAGTTGGTAAATGAAGCGGGAAAACCTACATAAACCGAGTTCAATTCCAGCAAATACTTAGTTGACACTAAGAAGCTCTTTCCTCCCGAAGAAGATAGCTGAGTGCAAGCTGCTAATAATTTTTATCCATACTAAAACCAGACCCTAAGATGTGGAGTAAATAACACACAAATTCCAACCACTTATTCCTTAAATAAAGTAAACCTTATTCTGCCGCTTCTCTGGCCGCTGACACGGGAGTGACTCAGTCCATGGGACTGACGGGCTTTCTACTAACGCCTCCAGTAGCACGTACTTGTCATGGCTAAAGCGATAAAACGGTACTTGAAAGACGTTTACATCCAAAAGCTGAATTCTCTCGCCACATTCACGATGCGGATCATGAAAAGATCCTCTAGCAAAGCAGCAGTGGTGCTTCGCTGGCGACCTGCTCGCACAGAGCTGTTTCCAGGTTACACTTGGCGGCTGCAGCGGTTTCTGGTGACCGAGGGAAGCATTCTGGGCACTACGCAATGGAAAACAAAACCTGGTAAGGCAGAGAGGAAGTAAATCACAACAAGACGACTATGAAAATCCATTAGAAGATATACGTAGGAAACCCCCTGCTCCAGAGTATGTATAAACAGCCAAATATCAAGGGTCCCGGTGTGTTTCCACGTCAACCTGATGCACAGTAAAAAGAATAGACTTAAACAGACTTCTTTACCCAGAGAATTATGTAAACTAAGAGTAGTTATGACCTTAGTTTGCCCAAGCTTCCCAGAAATGAGCATTTGTTTTGGAATGATATATTTTTTATATATATGTGAAAATAATAACTATTCTGCAAGTATGAAGAGACACCTTTCTCCTCCTCTGTCTTTATTTCAAGAGGTTCACAACCCTAAGAACTCTCAAAAGAAAAATAAATTTAAAAAAAAAAAAAAATGAAGTGATGCACTCTAAAGGGAGTAAGGTAATGTTAAAAAAAAATCCAGAACAACAAAAGCCTTGGGAATATTCATAATGCATAGTTAATGCCAAAATTCAAAGGCTTGTCAGAAACCGTGTAAGTCCAAGTTAATTTTGCAGAGATGTTACTGCAGAGATAATAAAATGAGAACAACAGCGGGCTTGTTTGCAGTGATGATAAACCCGTGAAATAGCAACACAAAATAAAAAAAGTACAGCATAGGAAAAAGTAAGTAGATTGACAATATTTCAAATTGCAAAAAACAAGACCAAATAGTAAAAAAAAAAAACCAGACAGACATTTTTAATGCAATGCCACTACATATTACCTAATACTTCTTATAATTATTGTTCATCCTGGTCCCTCTCTGAAGCGTTTTACATTTCTTCCAAGCCAGCTATGTCCAGGAACTCACAAGACCAGTTCTCTGAGGTTGGAAGCGGGGGGCTTTTCTACACAGAAAGCACGGAGAAGCTCACGTTATTTACTTACACCCATTTTGTTTGCTTTGTGCTTTTTGTCTACGTCTTTGTGCTCTCTGGATGTTCAACCGAATTCCCGCTCAAGAGGCAAATCCTGGTACTTTCTTTTGTTATCTACGGACAGAAGGATGCGCACCTTTAAAGGGCATGCGTGCGTGGTCTTTTTGCTACGTTCCCCTCGAAGACCAAAGTAGCTGTTAGCACCTACAGACCCCGGCAGCTCCTCAGCCAGTTGCTCCCTCCTCCTTTTCACGGCCAGAATCAACGGCACGTAACAGAGGAAAAAAAAAAAAGCACGGTAAGACGGAAGCCCAAAAGTGGGACAACTTAACTGGCAGGAGGAGCAAACCTCCCCTCTTGCTCCCCCCCCCCCCCAAGCAGTGCTTTGCTTTTCCTGCAAGCCTGCAGGAAAACAAGTTTCCCCCCTCAGCTTTCATCCAGTCCACTCTGTGCAACTGAGCTCTTCCAAGCATACGTCATGCTCGCATAGGGCCAAGGAGAGAAACATAAGGTGCCTATAAACAGAAGCCGGTCTTCTGGTGCAGCCTGCTGGTAACAGAGATGAGCGATACGCCACAGCTTTAAGGTAGAAGGAATTCTGGAAGCCTATCAGAAAATGCCTATCTTCCTCCTGGGTGAGAAAACTGGTATGTTATAGCTTTGGCCAGAGTTTGGAAGGCGCTCTTGGTCGTGACTCTGAAACTAAGAAAATAGAAGGAGCCAACCTCCTGAAAGCCTGGAGAACCATCTATTCATTGGCACACAGTGGTTTGTGCTTCTAATTGTAATTAAGAATACTTCAATCCACCTTTCAGTTACTAGAAACGTTTGGTTTTGGATTATTTCTTCAGCTGTGGCTACGTGAAATAAAATCTTGGGATTTAAATGACGCGCTACTCACCTTGTTTCAGAGTCTGTTATATATCCTCCTAGGGAAACTGATACTGTGCTTTGAAAGGCTTCTTAAAATTTATAGAAAGATTCTTAATACTGCACAGTATCTGCTCATGTTAAAATTGCTGACATTGCAAGTTTCGACATAAACGTTCCTTTCAAACAACCATGGCCTAGCTCCTACAACAACAGTAATTAAATCACTTATCTTTAGAATTCTGTAAAGCCTCCTATCTGTATTTTCACAGGGGATTGAGATGGCAGTAGAACGAATATTGGATTTGGAAAATGGTATGACTCTCTCCAAAACGGACCTCAACAAAGAGCCAGTAGTACGACAAGTCCACCTTAAAGCAGATATTATCTGGTATCTGTCATGAGAAAGGCAAGCGTAATGCCATCTTCAGGAACAGTTACATATGTACACAGTGGAAAAAAAAACGAATCATTATGCCATTAGGCTCTCCTGTTTCTTCCACTCTATAAATAGCAGCAAGTGTATCTGAAGGAACATGAGCAAGGCAAGGAAGATACGACTAGAAGCTTTCAGGTTTTTCATCAAAGCACTAAATCGTTCTGCTATGCATTTATTTTTTTTTAAAGCAGATAACTGCTACTGATAGAGGCAGATGATATCAAATAAAAAAATCCCCACTGATCATTACTACTATCGAGAGTCTAGCCTAAATAGCCACCATCTAGTTTACATACCCAGAAAGCATTCCTAACCTAGATTCACTTTATGCCAGTACAACTGCATATTTTTTAGTAACATTTATGCCAGATCCGTGAAAATATAAGCTACGCTATGAAGCCTTTTGTCATAGTAATTACACCTGTATGACAACTATCATCTGTAGCAAAATGCCTTTACAAACAAAGGTCATTCCACCATTACTGCGGGGTACATACCAGCGCCTGCCCGCTCTGGGAGCCGGTTCCAACGAAGGGTCACGGCTCCTCTGAGCCCGGGTGAGCCCTCAGCCCGCGTTCAACATTACAGCAGCCAGCACGTAGGCGCATCCCATCCAGGCACGTCGGAACGGCAATCCAAAAAGCACATGCAAAGGGCGAGTCACTTGGTGCCAACTAGGGAGAAGTACCACAGAGTATTTGAAACCTTCCCACAGGGTGCCCAGGGTTCCCTACAGTCCTGTTCAGGGTGCCTGCGTGCTCCCGTAGAGCTGGCCCTAAAGCACGTGAGCTCCCTCCGGCCCTCCCCTTCCCTCTCACACACACACACAATTTTCTTCTTCTGCAAGGAACCAACTGAAGGGCGACACAGATGCTGACCTGCTACCTGCTCAGAGAGAAGAGCAGGAGGTGTTCGCACTCAGTGGAGGAAACTCTACTCAACAGTGGGGCTGCTGAGACCGGGTGTACCAGACCATCGCACAACAACGCTGCTGCCTGCCGATTTCCAAGTACCACGTGAGCGGTGCCATCAACAAAGCAGAAGAAAAGGATACAGAGGCTACTGAGGGGGTTAAATCACCAAAGTCCTCCTGGTACCTGCACTCTACACAGCCTAGATGTGTTAGAGCGAACCCAAGAGATGAACTCTACCACCTTCTATCCAGCTCTGGTAAGATTTGAGGAGCAGAACTTATAAAGCAGCTGTTCTTCCATCCAGGAACAAGACATACTATGTCTAAGAGGATAGTTCTTCAACAAGGTTAAGGCTAGAAGCCTCGACTCAAGTCTCTCATACCTATGACCAAAAAAATTAGCAGGTTAAACCATCTGAAGTCCCATTGGAATGATGTCTATGCTGACCTTGCACTGTATTATCTTCCTTTGCTTTTGTGGGGTTTTTTCAAGTGTTTTTCATTGGTGGGTTGAGGCAGTCGGTACGTGAAGCTTTGCATAATTAATGCACGCAGATATCTGTCCTCAGTGATGCTTTGGGAGCGTTTTGCAGAAATACAAAACTGTTCCTGAAAATCTACTGAAAGTAATGCTTGCGGATGCGAGACTGCTAATGAGCAAAATCATGATTCTTTCTCACATCTCATTGTACAGGGACTGACCCAAACTGGTTTGGTGAGATGACAGAACGTAGCAGAGGGCTCCTTAGGCTTCAAGTAGATTTTTCTGAACAAACAGAAAAATCTTGTTTCCTGTAAAAAGACTCCTGACGAAGGGATTTGCTGCGAGTTGAAAGACGGCCTCGCAAAGCCAAAAATGAGGAGATGAGACGTGACAGAAAATGTTTTTTCCTGTCATTTTAATTAATACTAGCAATATTGAACCATGTTAATCAAACATTATGCCACAATTTGAACTCAAAGATATCCGTATTATTAATTGGCAATCTTAATATCCAGTCTACTCTGCACGTCAGACCTAATGTTTAAGGTGATGCATTGTTATAAATCACTCGGAGTACATGCACTCAGCTACAAAATCATTAGAAACTACTGGGTTGTAATTCAACGCCTTGTCTTTCTACTTATTGGATATGTGCCAGTGCACACATTGCATTGACAGTTGAAATGAATGGCAGCCAGGAGCTTGAATAACTTCAAGAAACTGACTCAAGTGCCATAGCGAGATGCTTTATGATACATTGAGATAGAAAAGTCTACTAGGAAGGCGCATTTATTCAATTTTCTTCCCAAATTCTTCATTTATCTAACAGAAGTGTAAAGACAGAATACCAAAAAGCAGTTTTATGTCCGCCTTATACGTTCGTATTGGAGCACGCACTAAAACTTTATGTCACTTATTAATTAAAAAAAAAATGTTCAACATAAAGCACCAGTATGTTGTGGAGTAGTCAGAGTTGATATACTTCAATCTAGCTATTCCCGTGTGGCTTTTAACACACCTTTTTCTCTTGGCTGTCAAACTTGGGCTCAATTTTCACATATTAGACTGTGCTACTGTTCCAAATTAAAACAAATTGAGAGCTCGCCGACCTCTTATTTGCTTTCTTCTAGTCACCTCATGGCACAGCTAAGCGTACGGTGGAAAGAAACGTCTCATTAAAATCTAGCTAAATTGAGCAAAGCTAAGCACTTTCTACTGATTGAATTTTTCCCAGGGCTGGGAGAGATTGCTGAACAAAGCTGCATTTTTAATACTGACACCAGGCATTTTAAAAGTATCATACCATTTTGTTCTTTAAGCATCTGAAAAGCTCAAGAGGTGGGCTTTTATAGCAGGAAGGGTAAGTCATAATGCTGTAAGTAGATTCTCCCGTATGTACAATTGTTTGCTCTGCATTTCCATTTCAATACATACACTTACTTACTGCGTACACCGATTAAAAAAAAACCACAACTCTGCTGAAGTGATACAACAGGGACTTCAACCCAATGCCACCTTCATTGTAACTCGTACTTTAGGTCACTTTTTGGCAATTCAGAAACACAAACCGCTAGAACTCATTTTCCTCTGAATTAGAATTACCAGGGGGGCTGAGCAAGGTCGTTGGTTTGCTTTACACAATTAATGCATCTGGCCTCCTATACTGGTTACGGAAAATACCAAACAAGTTCTTCCATCAGAGATTCCCAGTCCTTTAAGATAACAAAAAATTAAGACTGTGGGTCTGTAAAACAAAGACAGAGCTGAGAAGTTGGATGACAAAGGCGCTCTCTCATGAGGGACAAACAGGTACAATCAAATCCCCCCGTCTTCCTCACATCCACAAACTGAACTGGGCAAACCACAAAATTAATGGAACCCACGGTCACAGGCTCTTCCCTTTGCGATTATGGACTGGAACAGTCAGCTGTCGACTTGACTATTTACAACGCAAGACAGAATCTCATTAAACTGTAACATCACCATACTTTTTTCCCCTTAAACGCATTAGTCTGTGAACATTGACAATTTGAAGTCTCACGGCTCATCAATTCAATTGCAACGTAAAGAGGCATTATTCAACCTTTAAAAAAAGTATATTGTAACCAACTTGCAAGATTGACTTCTAATAAATCTTCAAATATTTTTTATAAACTCTCTTTAAGATGACATGAGTTTCCTACTAACAAGCAACTGACCTATTAGAACACATGCAATTTTTATTTCTTCTACTTTACCCTGTTTTCAGCAGATATCTAAAGGCTAAATAACACAAGAAAGGCTTCCAAACAAGGTCTCTAGATAGGTTTGCAGTAACACTGAGGGTCTACAGGAAGAGGGGCTCATTTCCTTCCAGGACAAGTATCCTCTTACTGCAACAGCAGCACGAAACGGCAGCAGGCCTCTTGGACGAGGTCAGTGACAAAAATTCTAAGAAATAGATATAAAAACTGGTAAGAACAACAGTTATGAGTAGCAGAGGGGTGTGCTCTTGCAGGTGGTTCGAAGAGTAGGACAGCAGTGCATAACTGCTCATTTCTATCGATGGAACTGTCGTTCAGTCATCAAGATGCGGTCCAGAACCGCAGAAATCCCCGGGTCCCCGTGGTACAAGAGGGACATCTACAGCCCCTACATTAATGTCCAAAGGAATATGCTGCTGCACAGCAGCGGCGTGGACTCTTCACTATTAACTTGCTTGTCAAGCGTTATGACTGCCAACACCCAAATATCCCTCTAATCGCGCAGCAGTATTTTGGCATTCCAGCTACTGTAAACAGGCATCCTAGATAGGGGGACCCAAACCGACCCAGCTCGTTATGGCCATTACTGGGCAGACCTGCTGTGCTTTAGACGGTGCCCTGTGAAACAACAGCGAGGCCGATGCAGCGGTTGCCACGCCGCACCCTCATCTTGAGGAAACATTTCTGCTCCAGCGGCAGAGCTCGGAGAGCAAGCGCTCGGCCGCCCACCAGTCCAGATGTCTTCCCCCCGCCCCGTCAACAACCCATGGGAACAGAGTCGGTGCTGGATGGGCATTGCTGCCTCTCCACACCAAACCCCGCCTGCCAGGAGCTGCAGAGGCCTCTTCAAAATCCTTCATAGATGCAGGTTGCTTGGTGTCGGGTTGGTGGTGGTTCGGTTGGGTTGGTTTGTTGGGTTTTCGGTTTGGGTTGTTTGGGGTTGTTGTTTTTTTGTTTTGTTTTGTTTTTTGAAGGGGACAGGGGAGAGATGGGAAAAAAGAAAAAAAAAAAAAAGGAGCCGACTGCTCTTAAAGAGTGAGGCCAAGTCTACACCGCATTTAAAGTTTGCTTAAGCTCCGCTCCCCACAGCTGTTGGAAAACGGCGATACATAATGAATCAGTCACCCAAAGTTGTCACTTCTACTAGTTTGTCTTCTATACAAATAAAAGTGCCTAGAGAAAGGTCTTAAGCTGCTCCCCCCCCCCAACCCCTTTACAACAGCCCTGAGAGCAGGCTGCTAGCTGTAGGATAAACAGGACGATGTGCTTCCTGCCCCAACGGGTTCACCGCTTCTTTTCATGGGGAAAATTGAAGTGGTCTGGAAAACATTTTTGCAATAAGGACGGCAAAGGAACCAAGCAGCACAAAACTCACAACGGTCGTCATTTCCTTAGATTTTCTTTATAAACAATACACGGTTGTAGTTTCTGCAACGTGGAGAGTCTGACGCTGCACATCTTATTAACACTGAATACTGTTTGTAAAAAAAAAAGCTTCAATAGAATTACTTACTTGAGTGAAGGCTATTGAATATGATGGGCTAAAAACATCTAATCCTCTAGGCCACTGGCTTCACGCAGGTGAACCCTATATAATATTATATTATATAATATTATATTATAATTAGAACCCTAATTATATTATACTACCCCAGACAGTTATTTGATTTATGTATCTTACCACCATTCATCACCTACATGTAACTTAAAAACCACCTTTAATTATTTCTGCAAGTGGAAACAAAAACTACATTATATGCAGTTACGTAAGTCAACTATAAATTTTGAAATAAATGATACTTCCTCAAAATACAAAGGAGCTAAAAATAGTTTAGAACTCCTCCTGTTGAACAGCTCCTCTTTCCTACAATAATTTGCAACATGATGATGAAACAAGACAAAAAACTAGAGAATAGAAAATCCAGTATTATAAAATACCAAAGCAAACATTAGTTTAAAGAACGTACAGTAACAGCATTATATCACACAGAAGAACAAAGATGAAAGTAAAATCATACAGTTAGAGTTGAAATGGAAATTCTTTCAATTCTTCTATCAAACATTGAAGTGGTAAAAAGTTCAGGGTAGGTCTCCGAAATGTGGTTTCAATCACTTCTTTTATTCACGCTCTAATGGTATAAATTGTTCTCCACGTGAAGAGTGAAAAAGCAGAAACCTGTCAAAACACTTTTCGTAAGTAATCTTGCAGGACCAGATATGAACATAAAAGAGTCATGAAACACAGCAAGCGTCAAGAGGACACAAGCTGCAAGGGCAGATTAGCTCTTTCGATTCTATATCTAGAGATCTGATCCATTAGCACACGAAGATTAGAAATTGCTTTGCTACAGCTGTGGCTCTATCCCTTTTTTTTTTTTAAATTATTATTTTTTAAACTTTGGGTTGAGTTCTAACTGATCCCCGAGTGATCAGGTGCAAGTGAAAATGCAAAGTAGCCAAAAGAGAACCGCTGCTGATAATACAGGAATACACGGAGGAACCATTGTAGGGAACCGACCCGTTAGTCTTCTTACAAAGTAAGGAGACCAACAAAGCCAATCAAAACAGCAACGCTTAGGAGTTAACGCATTGAGTTTTTACCATCAGGAGAAAGATTATTTATGCAAAATTAATAAGAAACTTGGTTTTTATGTGAAACGTTACAAGGGAATTTCTTTTGTGCCACTGATGTAGTAGAATATTTATGAGCATTGGGAATCAGGGCAGTCAGAATTACAAAAAACAGAGGTCACAAGGGTAGGATTGCAAGGTTACATTGGTTGGTTGGGGTTTTTTTTTCTTTTTGTTTGGTTTTTACTGGATGCATGCAGCCATCCATCGTTACAGATACCTTTATTGTCCCAAACAAAAGAAAGAATTGTTGTGAATTTATTTGGAGGTGACCTGGATATACGCACTGCAATACCCTTTTTTTTTTTTTTTTTTTTTATAAATACCTCCATTTGGACTAGTTTTCCAACATGCAGGAAGACTCCACTGCTCAATGCGTGTCTTTTTTAACCGTGAAAACTGCTCGAAGCAAAAAAAAAAATCAAACCCAAAACTTGACAGAAAGATTACACTAAGCTGGACACATTAGAAATATATAAACAGGTGGATGGACACAACAGTAGTCACACCAGGAAGAATGTTTTAATATACTTTTTGATTCTGTATACAGTTACTGAAAACTTTAGAACGGCAACCAAAGCCAGAAACTTCCTTTCTGGGATCCGATTTACAGAGCATTAAAATGCATACCTGCATAGAATAAGAAAATGCCCTGACCTTCAGCAACTGCTCTGCCCGTAAATTGGAGCAGAATCCTTTTACTACTTAATTGGTGAGAAGATACACAGTCTTACGGTAATGCTGGAACATACACCCATCTTTTGTCCTTTTCTTTTGTATACAACACAAATGACCCAATTTAGCATAGCACGGAGGAAATCTCCTGAGACAGGCCAAGTTCATGAAAATATTCATAGGGAAACAGGTACGTCACTATCCCCAGGCTCTCCCTACTAGACTGTAATTAGAAAGATCTCTCTTTTTTAGCAGATGGGTCTCCTGGCCTCTTTCCAGTCTACACTTCATGTTGTCTATTATGGCAACCCAAACTGTGAATGAAGGAAGTAAAATAAAATGTTTCCTAGTGTACCTTTGGACAGATCCAACTCTCGTACATATAGTATTAAAAAAATCATTTAAAAAAAATTGTATTCACAGAAGAGGCGCAACAGCTCAATAAATTGGCTATAGGATCACCCACACAAGGGCAGCTGGATCAAAGCTCCTTCAGCGACGCAGAGGTAGGGTCGTTATTCTGTGACAAGCCGGTGACCTCTTTCTAATTACTCCGAGACAAGTAACCGTCATAAATACAACCACAAACACAGTCTTTGTCGGCAACCTTAGCCGGAAGATCAGACAAGAACCGAATCGTCTGTTCGCTTCTTTAACAGCTTTGCCAAGTCAGAGCGAGCGAGGAAGTTGGTACCAGTGCTGCCTGCTGTCCTAACGGATAGAAACCTTCATGACTGTTCAATTTACCCTAATCACAGGTATTTCCTCCCCCAGCCCCACCAAACAAACCCAACAGGAAAGATAGTGGTTCGGTTCCGGCTAGAAAATAGCTAGGTAGCAAAATAAAACTACAGCACATGTGGAGGAATGGCTAAGAATGAAAGACATGATACCAATATTCGTGAAGAACAAAACATTTTTAGGAACGTAATAGCAGGCGCAGTAGGCAAAGCGGTATCATAAACCTTTCTGCGCTGTTTCAACAGCATTTCCCCAGTGAGTTCTGAGAGGAACTGAATCCTGCAAGAAAACACCGCTCAGACTCCAGAGCTGCGCGTTGCTTGGTCTCTCTGCAGCGAGCAATGAGGTTGTCAATTAATATGAACCGTGGAGGTGATCCAGGAGATGGGGATACGTCTGCCGGGAACTCCCCGGAGCCCATCAGACTCATTTTACACGGACTACTGAATAGCTATCAGATGGTGTCAATTTTCACTCACTGTTGCAGCTGAACAAATAATGAGAAAAACGATATGCAAACATCCCAGCGACTTCCGTACGATTTTGCTCCAACCGCGTTCCCACATTTTCTATTTGATTATCATGGACATTTTATGGGAAGAGTTTGCTCTCAGCATTCTCTCAGGACCACAAAGTAAATCTTACTACCAACAGCAATTTTCAGGGAAAAAAAAACAAGTCATTATGCACAAAATTATTAAGAACAGCGAACAAGTTTGTTGAAATTGCAATCTGTTTGCAGACAATCTGCAATCAAGAAAGAAGGCTAATTCATCAAGCAAATTGTTACTGAAAATTGTCTTCCTCAGCTACAATCGCTCGTATAACCAGGGCACTTGGAAACTGAGGTAAGAGGCTTCAGTGAGTCCTAGCACCGATTCCCTGTTTTATCCACTTGTCTCAAAAATGTAAATTTCATTTAGGAATGAGCACCAAAAAGCATGGAACCTCTAGTAATAAAGAACTTCAGCTTCCCGTAAGAAGATGCGTTCAGAGTGGCTTTGGCACTGTCTAACACGGCATACACCCACTAAAGGCTCAGGCTTGTCAGTGTTGCTTGGATCCAGCCGTAGCTTACACGAACAGAGCCGCTACCTACCAGACTCCTACTCTGTTTTGGAAGCTGAAAAAGCTTCTGGAATGATTCTGAAGGAAGATCAGTCATTTTGGCAGAATCATTTCTGTCTGGCATGTAATTAGTTTACTTGGGGAGAATGATTTGCTCCCTATTCACCTACAAGCTTTCCTGCCTGCACGGCGCATCCTGAGAGAAGAGATAGCTAGAGGTTAAAATTAGCAACTAATGCAGATGCCATTGTCTCTTCCCATTACCTCCTCCCACAGCAGGCGTCTTGCATTCGAACTGAGTGGGATTGAAAAACACAAATCTAAAGCTCAAAAAAAAAAAAAACAACCCACAAAAGAAAAAAAGTAGCAAAAACCAACCCCTCTTTAAAACGAGTGATATGTCAGACTTTTCTGGTCAGCGACTACTTTACATACAATTTTCTAACCAGTAATTATAGTGTGTGACTTCATGAGCATCTGGGGGTCGTACTCCCCAACACCCAATGTCGTATTAAATTTCATTATCTCAGGACTAGAAAATCAGGAGGGTATGACAACGAAGACTTCAAATATTAGACTTTAAAGAAAACAAGAAATCTTCTGAATAGTCTGTTTCTAGGATGACATGCTGTAAACAAGATCGTCAGCACTGACTTCAGCTCAGCTGCCACGGAAAAAAAAAAGCATCTGTTTTTCTTCCTAGCACATACTGAAAACAACTGAAACGTTCTCATATATTTGAGATATACTTACATCTTTCAAAAATATCGTGGAGAGGGGCCAGAAATCATTCCTGTGGTCACATCTTCACATAATTTTCAGAGATCTATGTACAGCCTGACAAAACAGTGAGTGGGGCCAATGAAGTCCAGCACCTTGAAAAAAATTTCTCTCCAGAGGGTCTCCTACGTTCATCCCGAGAGAAAACCTGGATTTAGGACATCCCTCTTTGTTCCTCTTTGTTGTGTGCAGATCTTACCCATCTAAAACTTGACCGGTGAAACACTTCTGAACGCAAACAAAATGACGTGCCAATCTGTAATTTGCAACTTAGTCCTGTCATGTGTTACTTAGGAAACAGGGGAAAAAAATACACACTTAAATTTTAGATTTGTGTGTGTGTAGAGAGAGAAAAAGACTGGCATTACTGTTGTGATGAAACCAATTCTACGTGATAAAGCTCCTGTATTTTTGCCTAATATCCTCATTCTATACAGACACATCTCCTCATCCTTCTTTTCTTACCTGCTAACTGGAGATAGTAGCTGGCAGGCAGCACAGAACAAAACCAAGATAATGTTTGTAAAACCCGTCAGGATCCTTAATAGTGCAAAATGTTATGAGTAAATTAATCCTTCTATCAAATGGCTAACAGCATCACAAAGGGTCAGGGTTTATATACACACAGGGCTCCTCTTGAAAAACTACTAAGCCATCTCCTGCTCCCAACCAGAAACCAAGAAAAATTAAGTCTCCGTTGCCCTTGAATAACCCTAATAAGCAGATCTTTCCTTACCCAGGACTTGAGACACTACCGGGGGGGGGGGGGAGAGAAAAAAAAAAAAAAAAGAATCTTTATTAGAGGAAATTTACTTTAATACCGATAACAAAGCAAGCAAGCAGGCTCCTGATCACAAGGTTTACTCAGAATTTCATAAAAGTCTAATAAAATAATCTCTAAAAAAAAAAATAAGGATGTGGCTTGTTCATATAAGTATTTCATTAATAATGAATTTTACTTACAAATTAACATCTCTAGAATGTTCTGTATTTCTGTAAGCCTCCAGTATCTGCAATTAAATATATTCATAAAGGTTTCTGTTCGAATCCAACAATACCGCCTATTCACAATTAAAAAAGTGAAAGATTCCGTGTTCTCGGATGGCACCGTTTCCTACCACAAAGTTGTTTCACAGGGTGTACAGCATGTTATTTACTGGTTACAGAAGAGCAGCGAGCTGCGCTGGCTCTTGGAGTATTCGCCCTTAGCGAGGGACAGCACGTAGCTATACTGGCCAAGTCCAGTCCAGAGAATCAATTACTCCGTGCTGGAAGGTCCCACTTCTCTGGCTCAGCTCTCGCCTCTTTCTGCAGGAGCCCCCTCGCTGCCCGCCCGCCAAGGAAGGGGCTGGAGTCCCCCGAAAGCCGATCTCTCCGCTTATCAGGGTGGCGGGGGGAAGGATTCGCTCCTGCATTTTTAACATCAGCAGGAGCTCTACCAGCAAATCCAACGGCCCCAACACCAAGCTGGCTGGGAGAACCCTGCCCTCTCCTAGTCCACTCTTGAGGCACGTAGGCTGTTAGAAGGTAGGTTGACTGCAACTAAACGTTCCCTCTATGTACAGCTACCACAAGTTAACCTCACTAGGACGGCACCGTACTTCAACACGGCAATTGCCTGGCTGTAAGAACAGCAGTTTGAGTACAACGATGTCGCATTTACCATCCACCACAGTAAGAAGTGAAATGTAAACTGTTTGAAATATGTATTTGTAGATCTTAGTGTGGCTATCATATGGACACTTGTAGAATTGCTTAGATTACACAGAAAGCGGTGGAAAAAGCTTAAAAAACCCAACAAGACCCAAAAAGACAAAAAACATAAACCCCACAACCCACACCAAACCAACCCGCGATGACCCTGTTGAAGTTCATAGGAATTTTACCGCTAAGCTAAATGAAGTGGGACCAGACCCCATCTTGTTTGCAGAAACGGCGCCACAGGACGCTGAAATCCACCGTCTCACCAGATTCCTTGTGATAATCTGAGTGGTGGCGCAGAGAGTTAGCAGCATGGAAAGCCAACGACTTCCCAGAAAACAATGTTCTTGGCTTACACAAGAGAAGTTACAACGTAAGGAACAACTCCAAAATCATTAAAAATTAAGTTTCTGCGATGAGAAGTCAAAGCATTTTTTAATTCAAAAAGCTGAGACTGCTAAGAACGAACTGTGCTCGGTTTGGACAGGACAGAAATAGCATCAATCATACGATTAGGGATAAAATGTTTCCTTTTCAATTAAAGACTAGAACTGAACCGAAATGGAAAAGCAAAGATATGTTGGGATTATGACCCCTGAAATCATGTATAGCTCTATGCCAGGCTCAGATTTGAGCTACTAGAGCCTGAGGTTTAATATAACAAAGGGATTCCAGAGGCATTAATATCAATGAAGAGAGGAAGTTATAAAGCATTTGTTCTCTGCAAGTAAAAAGGATAATGAAGTTATGCAGCTCCTTTCTTCCCCTGCTGTCGGCAGATCCTTAGTTAGCTGCAGACTCATTACCGTCGCTTTTGACCGCTGCAGTACAACATGGGAAACCGTCTAGGGCTCAAAACGCCGTACTGAAAAATCCCACCCACGTGGCTGGAGAGACACTAGATCTATACAATAAGCAAACACCGACTTATTTCCAACAGATGCTAAGACTTGCCGTTAACTGCAATATCTGGATCTCCGGAAAATATACCGGGTTCACAGGTATAGATGTGGAATGACCACTGGGACACCATTAAAAAAAAAAACCCAAAACCAAACACCAAGAGAACTCGTACGCGGCACCATTACACACAGGGCCTCCTAATGGATGTCTGTAACTGCCCAGAAGAGCATCCGACATGATTTTCAGCCCTGCCAATCAACCCAGGAGTCACATCTGTGAAAACACGGAGCCATTTTCTTGACCTTCCCTCACACAGAATAAAAAGAAGAGTGCTTGTTCTAAAACATAAGGGTATAGAGGTTTGCACTCTAATAGCCGACGGCAGCTGTGTTTGCGGTGGTCACTTTCCCATCGCCCTTCGTTCATTTATTATCCATAGTGCACGTTTCTCAAAGATGCACATTAGATTGGAAGTTTACTATTTATTACTGCAACAAAGACATGGGCTTAACTGGGATGCACTGACCCACACTCAAGGAAACGTTACAGTGATAAAGCTTCAAAAAAGATTCCAACGAACGCAGACCTAGATACCACAGCAAATCTTCAATGATTCCAAAGTATAAAATTAGACTCTTTCATTTAGGGATAAGGTATATAGTTAGCCCAGGGATCTATGCCCTCTCCCTCTTCAACTCCCCTCATGGAATGCTTTGGTAAGCAGGGCAAACCTTGGTCAATCTTTCACTACGTTTCAGATAGAAAGCCCTAGACTGACATTTTTCCATCTTCCCTCAACTCTTTTTTCCTTTCTTCCTTTTTCTCTTACCTTGCCCTCACTCTTCCCCACCCCACTCCCACCCTTTTTCCCTCCTCTGTTTCTGGTGTTACTGTCTTTTCCTCCCAAGTAACAAGTGACAGGACGAGAGGAAACGGCCTCAAGTTGCACCAGGGGAGGTTTAGATTGGACGTGAGGAAAAATGTCTTTACTGAAAGAGTAGTTAAACATTGGAACAGGCTGCCCAGGGAAGTGGTGGAGTCCCCATCCCTGGAGGTATTTAAAAGACGTGTAGATGAGGCACTTAGGGACATAGTTTAGTGGGCCTGGTGGTGTTGGGTTGACGGTTGGACTCGATGATCTTAGAGGTCTCTTCCAACCTTAATGATTCTATGATTAGTTCGTTCCTAGTTCCATGCTCATAAGTCACACACAGCTCTAATGTAGCTATCCGCTCGTCACAGCTTGCTTCGCCGAAAGACGACAAGCGAGCCTGTTCCTTCACACCCCTGCGAATAGCTCTGTAGGAGGCAGCCACAGAGGGAGCTTCAAGGACACAGCCTAAGCATTAACGGCCATTTACCTTCTGACCCAGCAAAGACTTGATGAGCAACCCAGCGCACAGATGAGAGGAAACGAGCAGCAGTTCAAACCCATGCGTTGGCAGAGCTTCCTACATCAGACACAAGCAGTCTTTTAAAGATTTCTTGCATCATTTCTTATCGGCAGCAGGAAAATACTCCACAATTTCCACTGAAGGAAAACATTACCTCAACGCTCACCAAAGTAAAACCTGAGCAAATGGCGAAAGTTTGCTCTATTTCAGTACCGGCTTGTCCAAAAACTCCAAGCAAATGTTTCATTCTGCAACTGATACAGAAGTGTTGCTACCACACGAGCTCTGTCCCTCACTTCAAGAGGGCCTAGATTCAAACCTAATTCACGCAATAGGATGCTATCCCTGACCAGTATCCTGGGGGCATTTTCCTTCCTGTTAAACAGACTGAAAGCTAACGGTACCAGCCAAAACCAAAACAAAGCAAAAAAATCATCTTCAATGCCTACGTGGGAAGCCCCAGTGGAGGAGCATCACCCAGTGGAAATCAGCGCAAGAAGCAACACGCGTGACCGTGGCTGCTACGCTGCCCTGCATAGAGGGTGCCCAGAAGGAAACCAGGGGGGAGAAAGAGCTACACGCAGGGCACAGAGCAGACTTTCCCTGCAGAATAAATATATTTGAACATCAACATTGATGAATTTAATCTCAGCAGGCAGTTTGACATCTTCGTTCAGTTTTATCACTGGGAATTTGAGAAACGACTGGATTAAGACACTCGACCTAGAGCTCCAGGGAAGTTCAGCCCCTGAACATGCCAAATCCTCTGCTTATCTGCCTTTTTCTTTGTTGCCTTCCCAAAGAGCCTTGGCAAGTGTCACCCAACAACACGTCCATTTCTTCTTTTAGATCCCGACTCCTCGGAGTTAAACACGAGGACGTTAAACAGCCATCTCTCTCTCAACAGCACAGCTTCTTACTTCAATTCACACTAAAAGCAGACAACCATCTTGTTTTGCAGATCACGGGCACTTCTTTGGCAAAAACGGACCGTGCCCGCCTCCGACCTTTTGATTTTCTATGCACAAAAAGGCATCTGTGATCCAGCCTCTCTGCGATAAAGAGGGAATGAAAACATCCTCAGAGGCACTTAACTCCTTCTATTCCTTATGGGAGCGAGACAGCAGAATCCAATTATGCTTATCTGTACAGCAAATACAACACAAAACAGTGTCCTATACATTGAGACAGAAGAGTTAAATACGGATTTTCTATACATCAGCTTGCACTCAAGTTCCCAGACACAGAGCATCAAAAGCTCATCAATGCTTCTCCTACCCCCTCCGCTTCCTAAACAAAAACTTAATCCAGAAACAGTTTGTGGAATTTCATTTTAATATAGGTTTGTTTGGGGTTTTTTTTCCCCTTATGGTGCAAAAAGATTCTGTAACTTGAAATCCCTGTTTGTTCTGCCTAGGTGATCATACGGTAGTTTTCCAGAACGACTCAGAAATGACCTACGGAAATGCCCAAGCAGACAGTCAAAGGCAGGAGGCCTCATCTAGTTTGCTGACAACTTTGATGCAACAATCCGACGCGAACATTGCGCTTGCAGGCGCACAGTAGAAGACAACGTGCCCGCAGAAATCACCACAATGCATCGAGCAGATAACGATTAGGAAAACTCTTTTTTTCGATGCACTGAAAAGGAAGCAGACATTGGTTTGATGTTTCTTATGTTTTATGAAGTAAAATACTCAAGTTTCTTCACACCTAGACAGAAGCTAACTACACACAAGAAGATCAAGCAAATACAGGAAACTATACGGACGAACACAGTGTGCTGTTGTGTTTGAATTCATATTAATGTGCTACCTCTTTACACACAACGAAGGCTGAGCTAACCTGGTCAAAAAGAGAGGTTGTCTCAATGGAGGCCAAGAAACAATCACCAGTCACGCACAGAAATGCATGTGCTCAGGCACACTACCTTTCAGATACTTGTGGAATTTTTTATGTTGGTTGCCCGCTTGCGACAGCAGCCATCTTCTAACATACAGCCTTTTAAAAAAAAAAAAAAAAAAAAGAACAGATGTAACTCAGAAGCCTCCTCATTCAAACCTTTCTCCTAATGTTAGCATTAAAAAAAAAAAGTGGAGCCTGGGAAGGAAATTATTAGCCATTGTGTAGATATGTAGGATACAAGAACGGAAGGGCTTTGTCGTGGTTTAACCTCAGTCGGCAACTAAGCACCACGCAGCCGCTCGCTCACTCCCCCCACCCGGTGGGATGGGGGAGAGAATTGGAAAAGCACAAGTGAAAAAAACTCACGGGTTGAGATAAAAGCAGTTTAATAATTGAAATGAAATGATGATGATAATAATAATAATAATACACAAAGCGAGTGATGCACAGTACAATTGCTCACCACCCGCTGACCGATGCCCAGCCGGTCCCCGAGCAGCGGCCCCCCCGGCCAGCTTTCCCCAGTTCAGGTACTGCGCATGACATCCCATGGTATGGAACGTCCCTTTGGCCAGTTGGGGTCAGCTGTCCTGGCCGTGCCCCCTCCCAGCTCCTTGTGCCCCTCCAGCCTGCTCAGTCAGTAGAGCGTGGGGAGCTGAAAAGTCCTTGGCTAGTGTAAGCACTGCTCAGCAGCAACTAAAACATCGGTGTGTTATCAACATTGTTCTCATCCTAAATCCAAAGCACTGTACCAGCTACTAGGAAGGAAATTAACTCTGTCCCTGCCGAAACCAGGACAGGCTTGCAACCACAAGAGCTGCCAGTGCAAGGTTTGGGTTGTCGTAGTTTTAGATTTGCCCAGAGCCAATTCCCAGCTACCTTCCAAGCAGCGGATATTTTCTAATAGGACGGGCCTTCTTTCTTAAGTTAATTCAGTGACACAACTAAAATGAAACATGATCTATATTGAAGAACTCTCTCCATAGCTTTGATGGGAACATTAGGTACACATAATAATTAAATTACTGTTTCTATTTAATTGAATTGGCTCGGTTAGGACCGAGTTTTACACTAAGTGTAAAAACAAAGTAAAACAGCGTTTTGGAGTTTCAGTCCTTGAAAGCATTTGACACATCCTGTAGCTCCAGGTAGAGACCAAGTTAAATTATTATTGAATAATAATTATTTTGTTGCCTAAAAGTCAGACATTGGATCAGAAGTAAAGGTGACCCTCTGACTGCCATTTTCTGGTCTATTGAAATGCACCTTCACGAAGGAAGGTTTAATCTGGTCTAAGAAAATGTCAAAGCTTGACTACATGTCAAGATTTCATTACACTCTGAAACAGTGTCCTGTCCTGAAAAATACCTGCAAGTGGGAGCCATTTTTTAAATACATTTATTGATACTACGCTAAACAACAAAAATAGTAAAAAAACCGCAAACATAACGTGACTAAAATCCAGATTCTGACAGAAACTGAAATGACTCTTTCTGATCCCCTAGTTATTTCACATTCTGTGACAACCTCAATCTAATTTGCAATTCTTAAGTGTTAAGAACAGCATTTCAAAGTCAAATTTACCACTAAAGACCAGATACTTATGAGGTTGTTATCTAGTGAACTATAAATGAAAATAAAGCAACAGAAGTTGAAACCCAAGAAATAGCAAACTTAAATTTCCCAACCAGGAAAGCAATGAAAGCCAAAATAGGAACCCCTGGAAAAAAAATGCTACTGTCATGTTTTGCCAGCTAATACACAAACCCAAATAATTCCTAATAATAGACAAGTTGAAGGCCAATTCCCAGCAATCAGATGTGTAATCATATAACTGTTGCAGAACAAATATTATTTGTTTTACATTACTGTAATTATTATCAATATTACTTATGTTCTCCTCAGCAAATAATCTTTTCCTTAAGTGAAAATAGGGAAAAAAAGTGAGGAAAAATCCACAAAAATGGAAGAGAGACATGTACCACGTAGCCAGGATGCTCTTGTTCCATTGCTGAGATGCTCAGCCGCCTAAGCACTGCCTTCATCCCGTCACTTCAGCTCCTATGGAACAGGTACCAAATACAAAGACAACGGAAGCAAGTACCATCACTTGCCACCTCCGAGGCGCTGAAACTCAACCGCCCTTTTCCTCTTGGAGGTGCCACCCTTCCAATAAGAGCGGCTGGACGCTTGTGGGGCTGAAGCGGGTTGAACTGTGGCCGCTCAAGAGGTCAGATGACGAATAACCGCACCTACGTACACACGCGCTCTATTTAACCACACAGCTGGTGCACCTGTCTCAAGACTGATACTATAGCATCTTTTGTTCTTAAACTAGTCCTTAAACCTCAAAACCCCACCTGTACTGCAAAGCTAGGCACGTGTTCCTCATTTGTAGATGCAACACAACATTACTCATGGGCATCCACCTTCAGGGAAATAAATATCTTGTGGCTTTACCTGAATTTTGAAGAGATTTGGTCTTTAAACTAAAAAAGTGACACACACCCAGCAAGCCTCATCTATCAAAAGGATCCTTTGACGAGCAAAGCTTCACTGAACTGTATGCAGCGATAAGCATGACTTTAAACTGTGCCTCAGTGCATCTGCTTGATAAACCGATTTCAGGAAAGGAAGGAGACAAGAAAATAAAAAAAAAGGTGTTCTGAAGCTGTGCAAAAGCAACCCACCTGTGGGAAACAACTCCAAGCGAGAACCACACATCCAGGAGTGTTCATTTGGGTTCCAGTGGCACTGGAGTCCGCTCTTTGCTAGCGTGAAGCAGAAGCCAGGACCGTGCGCGCGGGCACTTGTATAGACAACTTTTAAACAGGTTAAGTTTACTTAAATTAATAAGTTAAAATAAATTGATACCATACAGATTTAAAACCGCTTTGTGTCAATTTTATAAAGAGGAATAAGTTACCATGAGATAACAAGTTATAATTACAAGTATTAGACCAGTAACTACGCCCTTCTCATGGCCTGTGGTAAGCAAATTAAAACAACTAAATACCTACGCGTGCACGCCCGTGGGCAGGTACCGCAGATCGGTAACTGCCCTTACTCACATCACAGCCCTTTCAGAATACGGGCCGCAAGATTGTAAGCCCAGGCAAAAAAAGCAAGCGTGGCCCTGAGCGGGCAAAAGAACTCGCGCCGTAAGCGTGTTCACAATCTCACCTACGCCACATAAAAAGCCGGGGCAGGTTGGACGCGATGCTTAGCCCAGTTCCTGCTCTGCACAGAAGCTTTCATGCTTAGAGACTCGTTTAGGTAACATGACATCAAGGCGGATGCAGAGAGTTTGTTGGGTTGGTTTTTTTTTTTTTTTTAAAAGGATGAAGGCAAACTGGACAAAAAGTTGTCAGGAAATAATGAATGGCCGCTTGCGTGTTTCTCACGGCACGGTCTGAGTTACTGTAGGTACTCACATATCCGAGCTCAGCAGCCAGCCAGCTTCAGCAGCCCCAGCAATCTCTACCATCGTGTAACAGTTTTCTAGCTTTTAACGTCAAGCTCCTTAAGCTATATCGAGATGCATCCCATTTGTCTCTCTAAGTCTGAAGAGACTATTTTGCACTATTTATAAATACGATGCAGTTGGGGACCCGCTCTCCTCCATAGCACGCTTATTGTTAGCTAGCCGGATTTATTTCTCCGACAACTCTGACTTCACACTCTTTATCCTCACAAACTGCAGCTGTTCAGCAGGTTCAGACAAAACGAATTTGCTACCGGCGTAGCTTCTAAGTCAGCCACGCCAAAAGAGGGGAAGAAGAAGAAACTAGTATATAATTATATACCTGCTTCCTCCTACGGATCTCAGAATCTGTGAAGCTTCCAGGCTGCTTCTCTTCCTATCTAATTCTCCTAGCTAAAAGTACCCGTTAGGAACACCGTCAAGTTTCCTCTGTTCCCTCTCTACCGTGAATTTTTCTACAGGATTAATATGCCTTTCAGCTATAATTTAAATTGCACGTTACATCCAGCATTTTAAAAAGGACAGGTTTTTACTCGTAGTATGCCAAGGTAGCTGAGATTTTCTATTGCCCTCTGCCTGAATAGAGTTCCTCATGGAGCAGGAGGAGCTAAAAGTCAGTGTTTGGGCCATATAGTAAGTCATAAATGCTGACAGGATAAACATTCAGGGGCATGCTTTCCAGAGACCACCAAGCAGAAATCTTCGGAACAAATCCATTCACTCGAAGTAGTCAATACTACTTCTACAGTTGCTTCTATTCCCTATCAAAATGTTCAAAGGTTTAAATCAGTCTCAAATTCTGCGATTCACAATGCAATACACAAATACTGCCTGCTTCAGTTCGCGAGCCGCGAGCTTTTAAGCTAATCGAAGTCAGACTGAGCTACTCTGTGCCAGAGAAACGGCTTACGTCTTAGTTTTCAAAACGATGAAAAGCTATCGTTCGTTTTCCTACGGAAGACATTTGCCTTGTATTATTTAAACAGGGCTTTGCATTCAGGAATTCAGAAGAGGAACTGACACTGCCTTTTGGCACTGCTTCCTTAAAACGCTGTATAATCAAATGCCATCTCTAATGCAAGATCCCTAGTGCAACGTATTACTGCATCGCAAGTGTGTGGTGGAAAGAGGTATGAGCAGAAGGTGGCAATAGAGCATCAAATCAAAATCTGTATACATTTTACTCACGATTAGGTGCTTGCTGTCTCCACAAAACACACGCATACACACGGGTCGTACACCTCCACTGAAAACACAACATGATTTAGGCACGATTTCTTACGGCTACGTTACCTTTGTGTAAAAGCAGACGCAAGAAAAGCGCCTTTCTCCTTGGGCGGCTGACATAATTACAAGACTTTCCTAACCACTTCAGCATGCTGCCTACATGGTTCCCTGCATCTATCAGAAAAATACTGAAAACAGGTTTTTTGTGCAGTTTGTCAACAGAAAAATTTATTATAAGCCTACGTACCCCCAGCTGAAAAGCCGAATTTTAAGCACCTATCTTACAGCTAGAGTTGAAAAGTGTTGTTACACTTTATACAATAATATTCCCCTTCGTTTCTAAAAAGTCATTTCTTGAGCACTGCTGGAGAGAGTATGGAAAACTTCACTTTCCTCTTTCCGAGATTAAAAATGTTTTGGTTTAACACGTAACTGTTAACCAGGTAACCACACAGAAATTAAGCTCATCTGAAATTTGTAGTCGAGCTTGAAAACATCAGCCCGTCAGTACCCAAAACTGTCATTTCATACTGCTTCATAGAGAGTCTTCTCCAATACGTAAGGATTGCCTTAAATTCCCTTTTTGTGTCCTGATGTCCAGCCTTTAATCAAAGGCAGAAAATAACAGTAATAAATAATAATTATTGTTGTTATTATTATTATTCTTTTGGAAAGGAGGGAGGACGTCGCCTCCGCAACCCAGCAGGCTGAGAGCTGGGTGGGCAGGCGGCCCCTCGGCCAGGCACAGAGGTGACGGCCACGCCAGGGGACGGACCGACGGACCGACCCCACCCGGCACCCCCCGAGCGGGTGGGGGCCGCGCCCCGGCGGGGCAGCAGGGAGGCAGGACCTCCCTCTTTCGGCCAAAGGGACGCGAGGCAAGTAGAGCCACCACGCACTGCCTGAAGAAATGATGATTTGAAGGCAACTAGGATTATTTTTTTTTCCCCACCACGGTTCTGACGTAGACAAATACAACGGGATAAAACAATGGGGGGCGGGATCATTTTTACCGGTATCTCACATGCAACATTTCAAAGATGCAAGATGTTACACTGCGAGCGAAGATAAGCCTTTTTTTAAACGCTGATCTTCAGGCACTGCAGAAAACAGTTTTTCTAACGTTTCACAACATTTGACGTTGTTATTTTGAAGCTCTGCATCTGTTTTCCGGTTTCAAACCTCTCAAAATAAAGATTCTTCTTAACATAAATAGGGCAATTAAACAGAAATCTTCCTGAAGTGGCCCCGAGCCGATGCCCTGCTTTCGCCGGCCAGAGCCCCGGGGGAAAGCACGTGCCCAGCACGCTGCCCGCAGCTGAGCAGCTCCAGCCCTTCAGGGTTTTAAATGACTCAAAGCCTTCCCCGATAACCCACGCAAAATTAAACCCCACAGAACCATGCTTACTAGCAATTACTTAGGTTTAAGCACTAGTGTTACAGGCACTGCTGAAACCCAAGCAGCGCGTCTCAGTTACACGCTTACTACGTGCCAACCCGGCAATATCACTGAAGACGAGGAGGGCACGTGAACGCAGCCCGGTTAAAAAGGGGCAGCGGCTGAACTTGTACCTCACCAGCAAACGGAGGGGAACTGAGAAGCAAAGCCTGAGTGAAGTTCTCCCCGGCTCAGTTACCAGCGACCGCAGCTGGGGACTGGCAGGTCCCGACCCTTGGGATCAGTCACCTGAGGCTGGAAACTGATACGCAGCGGGCAGCAACAATCTCTTCCTTCGTGTCTGTACAGCGATTATAACGCGCCAAGTAAACATTTCGGGCAACAACTCTAATGGCCTGCGAGTGTAGCGGCACCCCAGCGCTGCCAGGTGGAGATCGGTGTGAATACCGAGCTATAAATAAGTTCGCAGACTTTGGTCGCTGCTCATCCACCACAAAAAGGATCCCAGGAGCACGTCCATTGCTAGACATGTCATTTTGTCCATGTCACTGTAAAAGATGAGATTTAAGAAAACAAAGCCAAGCAAAGGGCAATAGTCGAAGTATCTAACATCCTAGAAAGCCTCCCAGACTTAAAGACAGCGTTAGCAAGCGTTATTGAAGTGGCAAAGAGAACAAGATCCTCAATTAAGATTTCAAATGAATAAATATCTAAGTGCATCGGTGTCTAGCTGCCTAATGTACCTGGAACCAACCTTTAAAACAGTATTTTAATATTGATGCACATTTTATAAGTTAACCATTTAAACGCCACGATAAGCCATGCAGAACAAGCATCGGAAGGAAAGTTAACATACGTAAAAGCCGTCATTAGGCATTCACACGCGCACACGTTCTGCTAAAATATCAAAGAAGTATCTCTTTGCAGCTCTAACTTCAGCTTGCTCAAACATTAAGCCAAGAACACCCATCCGGACGGGCGCAGGTGGCCATCCAGGGAGGCAGTCTGAGGACAGCGGCCTCCTGCCCGCCCCGGCCACCCGCGCTGACACCCCGGGACCCCGGCAGCGGGCACGCCGCGCGCTCGTCTCCCTCAATTTCCAGTTAAGCTGTTACTGCTGAGCACTCAAATACGTGAAAGGACATTTTTAAGGCATCCCCAGAGACTGTTTTCCCCCCAATGGCACTATCCTCACCACTTAAGTCACTGTTACCCCATTGCAGTCTTCTGCCCGATTATACTTAATTTATTAGCACACCAATTTTCTGATAAAGGGGGGGAGGTTGGAGGCAGCTGCTGTAAATCAATATAGCTCAATGAATTTGGTCCAAAGCACGTATATTCAGCTTTTTATCCTAGAATCGTTCTATACATTCCTCCTTTGTGAATGAACCTAGTTTTCCAATTTTCCAATCAACCTATAAAATACCTTAGTCTTTTCCTTTTTTTTTTCCCTCCTCATGAAATAAAGAGCTACAATCCTCATTAAAAAAAAAAATCAAATCCATATGCATCAGGAAGTTGTCACAAGTTATTCGCATGGTATTATTCATATCAATAGACAGGCAATTTCAAGACCATGTTCTTCTGATACAGCTGAAAACCTCTTCCAAACAGCGCACGCTTCTTCCATTGAGATTAAGGAGTTTTAAAAAGGAAAAAAAAAAAATAATCATGGGACAATGATCCCCTCGCCAGCAAATAATAAAATTAGTAGTAGACACTGTCTGAACAAAACGGTCCGGTTTGCTTAAATATTCGTAACTTATTATTACTGAGCAAAATGAAGCAACTAAAACGTAAAACAGGAAACAAACGATTAACTGTTGGATATTCTTTAAAAAAAATAAAGGGTAAGCTACATAGCATAGCAACCAACGCTTACTAATCTCTCCATTACCAGTGTTTTTAAATAACTCAGCTCCACTGCTATCACAGCTACAGCTTCCTGACTGGTTAACAGATAAAGAACGTTATTCAGAAGCTATTTCTTGCCCTGGCTTGTTGTCTGGCTTCGTGACAGCATTACACGGCCCCAGCTCGCCGACAGGCTGGCAGGGGACCATCGTTCCCGTTTAACCTTCGTGCCAGAACCCTGGCCTTTATCGGAGAAATGTTGCACTTCAGTCCCATATAAATAACTCGGCTTCCCCTTGAAACATGGACCTGGACACAGTTGGGTCATTAACTGCATTTGCTACACGCTGTAATTGCCATGATACGGGGGGAGTCCAGTTTAAGGGAAGTGACGAATAAGATACATTTTGTTCTTTGGTGGTTGGGAACTATAAAGCAGATGAAACAGCACAAACTAATTCAAACAAAATGAGAGTAAGAAAGGTATGAAAGACATTTCCTTTTAAAAAGAAAAGAATTAATAACTCCTAAACGTTATTTTTCTTAATTCTCCGTGTCCATATCTCTTCAGTAAGTTAAAATTGACTTACATGCCGTGAAAAGACTGTCACACACCCAAAAATAAGCTTTGTAATCACCAACCACCACCCCCAAAACCTTGGAAAATCATCGTTTTCAAGCTGATTTTATACCAATGACGTAACCAAAAAAATAAACTGACATATGTGTTAGGAGAGAGCAGCTCATCTTTGAGAGCACATCCCCAAGATTGGTAGCACGAGTTTTAAAGGAACAGTAATGGGAGAACTGTCAAAACATTTATACTCCATACACGCGTGAAAGCGAATGAAACTCCATTTTAGCGGAGCGCGTACTTTCACATCGACGTGGCACTTACGTAAATGCATGGACTTGTATTTTACTCTATCTACAGCCCTTGAAAGGTACCGTCACGTAGGACTCAAATTCAATTCCTGTTACTACACAGATGCCTTTTGGCAGTATTTATTTTACTAGTAAAAATTTATTGGTAACACTTTGATGTGCCAAACTATTTAAACAAGAGCCTTTTTTCCTACCAGCGCTAGCATCCAGTTGTTTTGCTGGGTGAGATTATGACTGCGCAGGGTGTATGAACAGCGGCGTTCGAGCAACTCCTAGCGCTGCTAGAGCACTGCCAAGGAGATCTAGAAAATACCAGATGTCATACACAGGTTAAGAGCTGTATTACCGCACTCGCGCCGCTACTGTTGAGGACACGCTGCAGCCCAGAAGGCCAGACGCCGGCATAAGGGATGGTGCTTCGCTTCCTTCTAAAATCGCCGCGACGTCAGCGCATCACTTCAGCTCTCGGCATTTTCATCATTTCGCCCACTTGCAACTAAAGCAGAAATCGTTTAAAGAAGAGCAGAACGTCATCTTAAAAGTTCCCGACTAGGAACTAGACAGGCTAGACTAAATTCTTACGCTAACCGATGTTACTGCTGTGCTGCAGAGAGCAATGTTTGCCGATTGTCTAACAATTTGCAGTGTAAGGGCAAGTTGCTTGTTACTACACCGCACTTAAACACTTTCAGTGCTTGGAGTCTATCTCAGGCTGACAGTCTAGCCATATAAAAAAAAATTGTGTGTGCAGAACAGATTGTTTTAAGAAAATTCTTACCACCATTTTCGCTTAAAACCTCTGGAATATTCATGCTTTGGAGCACAGACTTAAAAATCTGGCTGCCACGTCAGGGATAAGCTTTCTGCCATCCCCACGAAAATCCATCCAAAACTGAACAAGTCACAAGCCTCTAAAAACGCAGCTTACATTTAACGGTACCGTGTCTTTCCTGCGTATAGGGCTTTTCATCACGAGTTCTCGACACTCCGAGACGAGCACTTGGCTATCATTTTGCCACTTCTTTAAACAGAACTTTACAAGGTGAATAATCCTTTTCCGTAAGGTTCGGTTTGCATTCGGCATCGCCTGCCCCCTTCCGTCCCTGCTGACTTTTGAACCGTGCTTGTGCTATCGCTCCGTGTTGCCCCTTGCAAGCGGGGCAAGTGCTTCAGAGCAGAAGGAAGATGCTCTCTCCCAATACTCCTGCCACGTGCTACACATCAAGGGAGAGGACAGACCACCCTGCATGTGAAGGGGCGAAGAGAAGGACGGGAAGAACACACAGAGAAAGTGCAAGGAGCAGGACAGGGCAGAAAGCAAGAAGAAGAAATAGTTGCATACGCTTACAGATGCTACCAGACCTTCCCCTACAACCCAAATGGGCGTACGGTTCCTGCCCTATCCCCCCAGTGCCGCAGGCTCACAGGCTCAGGGGGAATTGTCCCGGCGCTCCCGGCTGTACTGTTGGCGCGGATGGAAGAAAGCTGTGCTATACTGCTGAGGAGTCCTACCTTGCCGGGGACCTACCCAAAGGGAATCGGTTTGGCTCCACGGGATGAGGCTCTGCTCCCCACTTCTGATGCATTTTCTAAGTTTCTACACTTTAACAAAGTTATTTTAAAATAGTATCAGGAAGCTACAAAAAAAAAAAAAAAAAAAAGAAAAAATCCTTTTCAGTGATTGACATGAAAGACAGGATCAACACATAATGCCAAAAATAAGAAAATAAAGTACATTAATTGCTTGTGCTACAGAATCAACAGATGCTTTTTCACAAAACTCCTGCATCATTCAGCACACAAAATGGATGGAGCTCCCTCGGTAAGAGCTTGCTATTTTATCTTCGCTTTTCCAACCCAGCTGCGACTACGAAGTTACTCATTTCCTGATTGCTTCCTTTTGAAAGCTAATATTTTATAAAGCAAGCCGTACGTAGGAGAGAAAGAGAACTGTCAAGACAAACAGTCAGCTCCTGCAGAGACTCAAATGCCTCGTCATTTGAATAAGGATTTCTGTCTTCACCACGTGGTATTCTTTTCCAGCGTTCTGGTTTTGTTCTTGATCGTATGCCCGTACCTCAGGACAATACTTCTGCTGTAGCAATAACTACCCACATTCTTCAACATCACCGTTTTCCTTTGTACGCCTTGTATTTCCCCCCCCTGAATTTAAGAACACATCCTATATTCCAGGACAGCAGGCTTCCTATTTCCCACCCCAGCGACTGGAACAGAGGTGGTGGCAGGAATTGCCCTTCGTTTAGCAAGACGGAAGGGGTTTACCTCCGCTCGAGGAGGGACAAGTTGGTGAAAAAGAAAACCACTGAGGGTTGTTAAACACACAGAGACAATATCCAGCTCAGGAAACCCCCTGAGCCGAAAACAGCTGGAGGCTGGGAGATTATTCGGGGGAAGCATCAGATATGCTTGCCCTGCTCTTGCTCTTCCCCACGCACCAGGCTGTGGCTATTGTTGAGGAGAAAACACCGAAAAACACAGACCCTCAGGCCTGATCTTGAAATGCAGCTTTTACGGACGGCAAACATGGTTAGGATCTGAACGCCCAGAGAGAGTTTATCTCATTGCGTGCTTTCAGACCGTCTGAAGAATAAGGCAAGCAACAGTTCATCGAGTAACGGTGTATTTACAGCTCCAAGGCTATCACCTACCACTGAATTGATTTTAAAAAACATCAGTTGACAAAACAGAAAGAGGAATGAGAACAAAGTAGCTTGTTTTGTAAATTTTTGGCCACATCAAGAGGTCGTAATCTCCGGACAGACCAACTCCTGTTGTAGAGTTAGGAGAAGATACGGAGCGAACGGCAGGTCCCAGCTCACCCTCCTAACAGGGAGGTACAGCTAGCGCTGTCACATACTCCGATGTTAACCTTTTCCTAAACGGGAGGATCATTTCTTCCTCCTCCTCTGAAAACACCGTCTGTGCATCTCCTGGATGGTACTGGCCTTCCTTGGACGCTTTCTGCTATTCTGTTCCCGATACCTTCCGGGACGGGTGTCCAAAGTCAAACATTATTTCTAGAGGATCCTACATCAGACTTTCGTTTCAATATTTGTCCACTTCTTTACACAAGGCAAAAATCCAGGTTTTCCACCTGCTACTCCATTTTAAAGTTTCGGAAGACTAAGGGCTGAGTCCAAAAAACATTAATTGCTGTCCTTGGAGAGTTACTGAATGGGGACCCCAGCAGCTTCTTCCGCTGCACGCCACCTCGCACTCGCCCGCAAGCAATTTCTCCCGTCAGAAGGCGCAGCTGCAGGTTCTCAGCAACTCCATAGCCACCCACCTAAGCTTTGCATCGCTCGCAAAAGGCACTGCTCGGTTTCTTTTTTTATTTCCGCTGTTCGCATTCACTTAAAAACCTCTTCTGTAACAAACGGTAAACAGAGTCCTTAGCAAGTACCCAGTTTCCATCTAAAAAAATGGCTGTTTATGTCTAAGTGCTAAAGAAAAGAGCTAAAACGTAGCAGGAAGCGTCTATCGCCTACTGCTGTGCCGGAGTTTATCCAAGTGCTTGGGGTTTTTAACTCAGCTACATCAGCTGGCTGCCCTCTGAGAATTGGGAGAGTCATTAACATTTGCTAATACCAAATCATGAATATGAACACTCTATACCCATTCACATGCGCATATATATACATATATACGTAGACACACACGCTTCCATATTTTTTTTTTTTAATTAGAAATGTTTGGGAAAAATACTAATTGCACAGCTTTGATATTTAGAATACACAACAACTTCCTCCCTATCAGTTTTATGACCTTTTTAGTTACTATAATTACCGTTACAGCAGACCGTAATTTGTTCTCATGGCTACAAATTAATGAGACAAATTGCTGTGACATTACAGTCTGAGCAAAACAAGAGCAGACAAGGAGGCAGCCCAGCTTTCAGCAGCTTCTTCAGCTAAAAGGCTCCGCGTACACAAAGGAAATAAAAATTACCACCTTCTACCTTCGCGTCGCCACCTCTGCAGCGATGCAGGTCTCTGAACCACAGATGTTACAGCCGCAGGCAAGAACTACAGAGCAGGTTCGCAGTCACTTCAAAATATATGCACTAAGTGTCAGCCCTTTTCCCCCCTCCCCCTCCCCAGGTAAATCTGGAGAAGGGCTTTTGTGAGGGAGGAAACAGATTGCTTATGCAACGGTTCATTAAAGCTTTGCATTCCTAACCCGAGGTATACACTGGGGGCAATTATTTTGTTATCTCAGCTTGCTCCCTTTTAGTAGATGAAAAGTTTGGGGTATTACAGGTTTTTTTAAATTATTATTTCATGCCATTGTAAAGTAGTCTAGGGAAGCCAACGATTTATAAAAACAGGGATATTAACTACCTGCCACTGATACTTTATGAAGGAAAAAAGCCTACCCTATCCACTACAGCGAAAAGTGATGAGACTGACCTAGATCACCCTCAAACGCGTCAATGGAAACCTTTCTACCGTTAACACTTAGGTCTAACACAAACCTCAATTCCAATTCACTTTGCACGGACTCTTGAAATACAGCCAGTGAAACAATAACCTTCAGAGAGAAGAGAACATGCGTGAAGCACTCGGATTGACAGAACATTAGGTGTGCATTTTTAAGTGGCACTTAAAGACTGAAGAGTGAAATCTCTGCAGTATACAAATATGCTTTGTATACTAAAGATAGGCACAAGCTTCAGAGGATGACTTGCGACACCCCCAAATCTTTGGTGGCGTTTGAAACCCTGACAAAGTTGTATACCTTGGCCCCGTCTTCAGCCTCTACCTCTGCCAGAAATAGCACTGGAACATGGATGGAGAAAAGCAGAAGCAACGATATTCTGCATTTACATTTCATTTAAGATTGTTACTACCTACATTCCAGCTTTTACTCCCAGCCAACAGTTAATATACCGGGCAGAAGACGTAGCATTGCCTCCTAGAAGGTTTTGTCTAGCTGGAGGGGAGACCGCTTGGAGACAAGAACAGCCTAAAATGGTTGAACTGCAACTTCCAAAAGACACCAGGGATTATCCTTGCTCGATTTACCGGGCTTACCTGTTCAGTGCTACGGGTATATAAACATTTGTAACGCTGCGGGATCAGCATTATGATACGATCGCAGGGGCGGTTGTCACGGTAGCTCGCTGCTGCTGTTTAAACATAAGGGAAACGCGGAATGCCAAAAAGCTACTGGTATCCAATTAATTTGTCAGGAGCATTTGGAGAAAGTTTAGTTTCCCGTTCTTCTTCACCTCTTAACGCAAAGTCTCAACTAAAACTGCCCATTTAAAAAAAAAAAAGCAACATCCCCTGGCATACATGAAAGGATTTGCAAACTGGGGGGGGAGAGGAAGAAAAAAAAGTCAACCAATAACCACCTGAAACATTAAAACAAGGAGAATATCTTTAAAAGTAGCTCTGAAAAGCGGAGACCTCTGTTTTCAACTCTTCTGGCACAATAAGGAAACGGCAAAAACTGCATGAGAACAAAGTGTTTTCTCTATGTATGTCTATAAACAGAACGTAAGAAGTTTGGCTGGTAAGAACTACCCATTCTCTCACTGGAAAAACAACGTCCTTTTGACTGCCACGCTTGTAGTAAAAGAAAATAAGGTTTTGGCAGAAAGGGTAAGACAGATCAAAAAAAAAAAAAGGCAGCCAACCTGTTGCTCTTTGCAGTTAATGCTTCACACGTCAAGTTTTACTTTATGTCTGGAAAAGGAGCCATGGAAAGGCTTAGGACCATATCGGACACTTCCTCAGGATTTATACCTTGGGCTCTCTTTTTAAATAAAGCGAAGTCACTTTGGGAGATCTTGGCCTGTCTGATGTGGCTTCTTCTTTGTATTTTTATGCCCAGGGAAAAAGAAAAGAAAAAAAGCACCAAACAAATCAGAAGAGAACAAGCCACAGAAGGGCCATATACAATCTGCTTCTTAAACAGTGACTACCTCAAGCAAGAGATGCTTTCCGCACCCATTTTTCTTCCCAGCTACTAAACTGAAAGCTGTTTTCAAGCGTGGCTACACAACATCTTAAAACAGCTTATACTCATTCACAGTGCATCATTCAGCCCTTGGCCAACATATCCTGTGTGAACCTCATGAGGTTCAACAAGGCCAAGTGCAAGGTCCTGCACCTGGGTCGGGGCAACCCCCGGTATCAATACAGGCTGGGGGATGAAGGGATTGAGAGCAGCCCTGCCAAGAAGGACTTGGGGGTACTGGTGGATGAAAAGCTGGACACGAGCCAGCAATGGGCGCTCGCAGCCCAGAAGGCCAATCGTATCCTGGGCTGCATCCAAAGCAGCGTGGCCAGCAGGTCGAGGGAGGGGATTCTGCCCCTCTCCTCTGCTCTGGTGAGACCCCACCTGGAGTCCTGCGTCCAGCTCTGGAGCCCTCAGCACAAGAAAGACACGGACCTGTTGGAGCGGGTCCAGAGGAGGGCCGCGAAAATGATCAGGGGGATGGAACACCTCTCCTGTGAAGAAAGGCTGAGAGAGTTGGGGTTGTTCAGCCTGGAGAGGAGAAGGCTCCGGGGAGACCTTAGTGCAGCCTTTCAGTATTTAAAGGGGGATTATAAAAGAGATGGCAACAAACTTTTTAGCAGGGCCTGTTGCGACAGGCCGAGGGGGAATGGCTTTAAACTAAAGGGGGGTAGATTTAGACTAGATCTAAGGAAGAAATGTTTTACGTTGAGGGTGGTGAAGCACTGGCACGGGTTGCCCAGAGAGGTGGTGGGTGCCCCATCCCTGGAAACATTCCAGGTCAGGTTGGACGGGGCTCTGAGCAACCTGATCTAGTGGAAGATGCCCCTGCCCACGGCAGGGGGGTTGGACTAGATGGCCTTGAGAGGTCCCTTCCAACCCAAACCGTTCTAGGATTCTATGATCCAGCTTCCCACTCCTTCTGGTGGCAGTCTAGGTTCAAACCTAGTGCTGGACACTTGAATTATCCTGTGTGCGTTATGGCCCATTAGCTTCCATTTCTGACGGAGCGGTCCCTCTTCAGTTTTATTCAGCTTAGCTGGTAATTGCCCCAGCATCTGAAAGCATTCCATGTAAAAATCAATAGCGAGAGGGAAATACTTTTAAGTCTTCATAGAGACTCTGGAAATTCTCCCATTTTGTAGTCACAGAGCCCAAGGAGACCAGAAGAAAATAACCGTGACTTCTTCGTGCTCATTTTGGTTACAATAAAAATGCTTTTCCTTACATTTTGTAACACAGGCCACATCATGATGGATTGAATTAATCATGAAGAAAATGAGCCTCTCGCATACCTACAAAGAAATACAAGGAGGCAAAAAGCAGTGCAACCTCACCATACACGGTTTCATTCTCGTTTTGAAGGAACAGTCTGAAGTCGAAGGGTAATTTATTCATTATGCCCATTCAAACTTTCACGTCCCCTGAAGCTGCCAACAAAAGTGCCATTTCATGTGAAATGCTATGCTGGTTTTTTCAGCTGTAGATATCTGTTCCTTAGAAAATTCAAACAGGCAGATAATAGTCACAACTTAAAATCACTGTATATCTAGACGGAATTTAAAGATAAGCATTTTGTACCCTTTTTAAACACAGCACAAAAATAAATATTAAGCTACAGCAACGCAACTGGAAGGAAAGGAGGAGTACAGCTAGAACTATGACTTTTCACAGAATCATAGAATCACAGAATGGTTTGGGTTGGAAAGGACATTCAAAGATCACCTCGTCCAACCCCCCCCCCGCCGTGGGCAGGGACATCATGTTTTGTGACATACAAGCATTTCAGACACAGGCCTCAGAAGATGCAATTTAACTTTTAATGTACGCTAACAAACAAAGAAGACATCCTGAAGTGCTGCATCCACTTTTTAAGGAGGAAAAAATTAAAAAAAAAAAAAAAAATAAAGGTAAGGTGCAGAAGTAAGATCCTTCTGTCACTTCTAAAAGTTCCCTTGCTCACTGTAAAAATCTTAATACACGCATACACGTCCTCCGCTTCCAGCCTTTTTCACTAACATGACAATGGATTTATCTAAAGGAAAATACCACCAACAGAGCATGAGACGCACTCAAATAGCTAAGTTCTCAGAATCAGCGTGGATTAGAGGTCATCTCAGGCTCAAAAATATTTGATAAGAGGATCAATTGTTCACACTGTGGAAACAACAAGTTTCCTTTCCTCAGACAACTTCTTTACCTACGTATCACCATTACTTGATAGAATACCAGTCCTGGTAAGCAACCGAGTGGTGTAAAACAAAGACCTTCACTACTTGTTGAAGTAAAGAAGAAAAGTAGTGTCGCATTTGTTACTGAGCACCTATGAATCAAACCTTCCAATGTATACAAATAAAAATACGGAAGCGTCCCACTATAGATTCATCAACACAGTTCTCCAGGTGAAACCAGGCTGTAGAGCACGGCCAGTTCTCAACTTTCCAAAACAACGTGTAGGATCCAATTCGGTATTCATTTCAGTAAACCAAATCTCTCCCAGTGCTTGTAAGTCTAGTTATCAGGAGTAACCAACGAGTCAGTTTTAAACTAATTGGGCATTACACGCAGCTCCTTCCAAACTCCTCTAGAGTCAGGCAGACATATATCGGGAAACAAGATTACATCCTCCGTTGGCTCCAGTTCCAAAACTTGACTCCTCTCCATTGACGTTAGTTGGATTTAGCATGGAGGATTACCCTCTTAGTTCTACAGAAACCAAATCGAACAAGCATGGGGGTTTGGCCCAAAAACTGACACCGTGTTGCTTACAGTTATCAATACTGACTACTGTTGTATGAACCTAATATTCCTTAGTACTCCTTGCATTAAACAGAAAAGTAAATTGCCAAGCACCTCGAGACTTCAGTGATTCTTACAAGCACCAAACCACTCTTTAAAAGTTTACTGGCATGAATACGCCCAGTATACTGTCAAGCTACAGAATTTGCCAGATGTTTCAAAAAACAAGACGACACAGCAAACACAGCTGTACCTTGTGTCTTTAGGAATCCAGGACAGATCCTTCAGCAGATAAATTCCAGACAGGAACTTTGCACTACTGCTGACCCATCAAATCTGTATCCATATATTGCAGCGAACTGCACGGAGGGTTTTCCTTCCTTGCTAGGTTTGTCCCGCTCAGATTTTAATACCCTTTTTTCCAGTAGATGAAGAGATTATAGTGTTAGCGCGGAACAGAAATCACAGTGACTGAATAGCTTAGCATGTAGAAATTGCACACTATCATGTAGAGTGCATTAGTTCATGAAGGAATACATACGTTCATAAAAGAAGCCTAACAAGAAAAAAAAATAGGGCAGGGACAATAGAGAGCGTTTTAATGGAAAGAGAGTAAATAATGTCTTTTATATTTGTCTTGTAAGTCATTCATCAGGGAAACTCCTACTGCCTAGCTGTGGATCTGGAAGAAGTTAAAACCAATAAAGGTAAATCCTGTTCAGTAATTCACCTCCTCTCCAGAGTCACTGCTTAGCTCTATGAATATTATTTGCAAATGCAAACCATTATAGTGCAGCACTCTTCAACGGATTTGTATTTAAAAAAAAAAATATAAACCAGTTCATCTTTGTCATGAAGATAGCGTCATTCGATTCAACCCCCACATAGGGACAGCGAGCAGAGTTCGAGAAAACTCCCTGCCCACAGCTACTTCCCACTACTGAATGGCGCAGCGTGCGTTACCTTGACCTGCTAGCGAAGCACCACAAACACTTTACCTGCACGCTCAATAGCGTCACTGCAAACCAGAGAGGTAGAAGGACCAACACAGGTTGGCATTTGGTTGATTGGCATGGGTTACGTAGATTAAAAAGTTGAGAATGGCGTCCAGTTTCTCATTAGATGCTGATGTCACTCAAGGATAGCATGAACACCAAACACGAGCTTGCTCATTTTTACTTCTTTCAATCATTCAGTGAACAAAAGAAGGTTTAATCAACTGGTTTGTTGTTGGTTTTTTTAATTAAAAAAAAAAAAAAAGAGGCAAATATTCATTAAATATGTACTCAAATGAATTATTCGTGCATTCCTTTTCAGTCTAAAGTGAAATACCTTTTGCAACATGCTGGCCATTTAAATGTCAATTCTTCATGTCCCCTTCAGTTACTTACCTAAAAAGAAAAAAAAAGAAGGAAAAATACATTAATTTTCCATGGTCTTGAGCCTCTCATGAATACATACCTTACTCTCCACTGCTCCCCTGTAAGTTTTCAGTAGTTTTAAATTAGGTAAGACTATTAGGGTAATGCATTTTGGTTATATTATTAATTTATATGACACGTTTCCACTTCTGCTTCAGCTAAGCATTCAGTAACTGGATTTAAGAATTTTTTTCTTACTATTGCTTTTCTCCTCCCCAGTAAATGATTTCTAAATACAAGCTACTTGATGCCATCAATAATTTGATTTCCACATTCTGTGTATTTACCCTGGGAAAAAAGCCATAATTGCAGTCGCAGTAATAGCAATATAAAACATTCAAGAAAAGCACCCCAACATGGTCTTCAGTACAGAAATTTGCGCAACTTCTTAACAGCTACTGGCAAAAAACACACCCACATTTTGAGCAGACAGAGCACAGGACAGCAAACCACGAGACTCGAGTTGACAGACTAGTTCTATGAACTCAGGTAGAGCTTTCCCACCAATCTCCATAGGATCCGTGTTGTAACCACTGAGTTTCTTTTCAGTTCTGTCATTAGCCTGGCATGGCTTTGGAGATTAAACGATGGCATATAACAGTAGGTACCGCTGCCTGTCTGAGGAACTAGTTACTAGTTACCAATGAGAAAGTAGAAGAAAGCTTGCTGTCACCGATACTTGCCTCTTCACTCATTCATGACTCAATTTCACCCTCCTTACGGGCCCTCCCTTTTCCTCTCGAGCCATCAAAACCATTTCAGAACTTGGTGCTCTTTTCTTGCTTTTACCACGCTTCATTTTAGAAAGGAATAGTTATATTAAAGGCTTTTCCCTTCCAAACTTCAAATTCCTAACGATAACCATGTCAACAACCAGAAGCAGCCAACATTTGTAATTCTTAAGTGATTAAGTTGAGGCGATCACAAGGGATTGGAATTGTACTTCATGTTTGCCCAAATGACAATACTCAATAAATCCATCCTGCAGTCCTGTCATTCTCTACGCTGTACAGAAAGTTTTGGTTACGTACAACATTAACTACTGTCCTAAAGCACTTTTAGAAGTGACTGCAAATTAAAGCACAAGCTTCTGTGACAAAATAGATGGCTTTCGAGAAGTACTTGGCAAACACCAGCAAGCAATATATAACGACGGCGACAAAGAGAGACGGACCGGCGCACGCTATTTGCCAAGCAGGAGCCCCACTAGGCTCCTGCCTCCAACAAGTCAAAACGCTGAGCTGGTTTGCAAGCTCATAAACCTGGGCTTGGTATAAAGAGGCTTGAATGTCTTCATTTTAGGTTTTTGTTTGCTTCCTTGGCTTTACGAGGATCACGTCTTTCAGGCTTTTTGCTTAAGGGAAGAGGACTAAAAACGTAGCTGAAAACCAAAGCCTGAAACAGTGATGTAAGCTGTAAGTAAGAGCTGTAATGGTTTGATCTATTGTTAGATGAAATCCCAGCAGAGCAATGGCTATTGGCACTACTAAATTCAAGTTTCATCTGGAAGACACTGGGGCAACAGTACATATAAGCCCCCAAAACCAGTAACAGAACCACACCCTTCAGTCAGGAGCAGCGAGAGCAGCATATGCATGACAAGCTCACGGTTCTCTTCCAGACAAACACGGTTTTCTGTGCCATTATACACTGCATTATGTTTTCAACCAGCCCTGAAAAAAACCAGGTAGGCATGAGTTCAGAACCTCCTAGAGGTCCCGTCCTCCCTTTCTCACCCAGGAGCGCTTGCCCAGAGGCCGAGCACCCGGATGGGAAAAACCTCCGGCGCAGCCTGGAACCGGCCCACGGGTGCCCAGCACGACTACGCGGGCAGAAGCAGCATCTTAGCGCAAATCTGGGTGACGGCACCCGTTCTTCTCCATAACCCGTACAAGGAGACCGGGCAACAACCACAGGGGTCCGCATCTGCAAATCTCAAATGAATCTCAACTCGTATTTCTCCCCTCCGCACATCACCCGTTGCTCTTCTATGACTGAACTGCATTTATTATTACTTCTTGTCTATACTCAAACTGAAAATAATTTTAAAAGTTTACAATACACCCTATAAAAGGTATGATTGTCTTAGATGATCCTTAAACTACCCACAATCTAGCCTTACAAGCACCGGTTCTGAAAAGAAAAATATTTCATATTGCATCCGTACCACCACTTTTGACATATGCTGGCTTCTCAGACGTGTTCTTAACCAATACCACAAGCTGAAAGTTATAAGAAACGTAGGTGAAACCCATAACAACTAAATAGCTTTCATATCTGACCAAAAACTCATCTTCATTTCTTTAAATCATAACCCCATCCTGTCCAGCATTAAGCTTGCCCAAGCTTTCTGAAAAATTTCAGATGGAAATTTCACTTTTTCGCATAATGTGCTCACACTGAACAGAGCATACAGGCTCAACATTAATTCTGCCTGTGCTCAACTAACTTTATTTTAGACTGAATTTTAAATCACTGCCAAATCCAGACATCTACCGCACAAGTTCTGCTGCTTCCACCTCCTGTCAGCCTACTCTGACGCCTCTGAACGAACACTTTTTCTTTTCCTGGCAGAAGTCATATTTATCATCCTCTTTCAAAGCAGAAAATTTTGATCCTCTAGTCCATATGCGTGCACATGTTTAGTCTTTTCCAAGAGAAATGTAACTGCCAGCTACAATTCATACTTCTCCGGGGTATAAGCCCATTTTAGAATTTATAACGCTACTGTGCTCAACTACAAGATGTACTTAGCTGGATTTAACATGTACTACTATATACTTTTGTCCTTAAAATGACAGCTCAATGTATTATTGCCATCTGACTAGAACTGTCTGATGCAATGTGCTGGTTTTTAGGTTTGGTTCATTTCCCCCCCCCTTTCCCCTTTAAGAGGAAGCATAGTTCTCAAGGTTAGCGAGAAAACAAATTAATCCTGTTCATCGCAGGCACTCTTATTGCTAGTTTTCCTACAGTTGTTTGCAATGATTACCCACATACCCATTCCGCAGGTAATTCTGAGTCATATACAAAAACTTGAGTGACTTTTTTTTGCAGCACCTTCTTTGCAGTTTAACAAGTTGGGAGGGCCCCGTACAAAAAGTACATAATCAACTTCGAGTACTACAGCTAAAGCTTATTGCTGTGGAAAAATATCTTTGTCCTTTGCCATTTGGCAAGTGTTACACTGATTCAAGTGCCTGGGGCTTATACCAGAAGAGCTGAAATCAAGACAAGCGCCCCTTGTTGTGTATTAAGAGTAATCATCAAGAATGCACATACTTGAGCTGTCCTTTGCCCATTCTAGCTGCAGATCAGAAGCATTCCACTCAAATGAGGTGTGCATTTCCCTTTTATCAGTGAAAAAGTAGTTAGGCAGGAAACCGTGATCAGACAGACTCCAAATGAGGTCACTCATACGCTGATAATGAATCCCATACCATTTCTTTCACGTAACGCCCTTCATTTTGCACCTTCGCAACCCAAGGCATCTGAGGCTGTACTGATTCAGGAATGGTTTAGTGCAGATACGGGACGTAAGCTGTTAGACTTCGTTTGGCATCTCAACCGCTTCCTTCAGGGAACGCCAAGCCAAGGTCAAGCTGAAGGCACGCTTGCTTGAGGGCAGGTGTTGCTCGCTGCTCCTAGATTCTTCTACCTCAGCTATTACCAGGTTTTGCAATTGTCGCTACTTTTAGTTGACAACAATAGCTAAAGAGCTTGACTTGTGAAAATAACCCAATTCTGTGCACTTACGCACACGATTAAATGGGACATAGACACGGCTTGAACCTCGACTTGTTCAAGAAAGCAGTTAAGCACACACTTGACCAACAAACTTCTGAAAATTTGTTCTGTGCATTACCCCGCGGAAGAACCACCTCTCAGTAACGTAGCCAGTGCCAAAGCGTGCAGTAGGTCTCCACAGATTTGTTTCAGTAACACTTCAAGTCTTGAAGAGTACCTTCCTTCCCCCACAACAACAACCACCCCCCAACAACAACAAAAAGACCACCAAAAAAACCCAGAAAGATTTCTTTGGTCATGGTAGCATTCTGTATCTAAACCAGCCAAATATAGATTCTATACTTAGATTAGGCTGTAGGCTCAAGGTTGGGGGGCACTATGTTGAAGATCCTGTACGGAATCAGGTAAAAGAAGCATCTGAGCTCATGATGCCAACACACCGTGCAAGAATCCTTCCCGATCACCAAGCTCTGAGTTCTTCTGGACAGGCGTCTCAGTTTCTTCTGTGGAGCTGCTCCACTTTGTATAGTTAAATATTTATTGGGTTGTGGGGAAAGAGGATGCATAACGTGTCATAAAGCAGTGAAGAAATCGGAGTACTTGAGGAGCCACTAAAAGCTACATTACTGTTTCCTTCGGCATTTGAAGTCAATCTAGCAGTGCTGGTAAAAGATGTTCAAATGACTAATCTGCAAGTTGGGCTCCACCATTTGTATGAAGAGCTGATTGTGTCTTTTCACGCTCCCTCCTCCCCCTTTCTCCATAGCATACCGGCATATTACAAAACAACAGGACTGTCAGAAATGCTACCGTACCCAATAAGCACGGCTTTCTTCTTCTCCAAGAGAAATACGACCTCCACTGTAGAGAAAGAAATAAGGACCACGTTAGGAGCAGGTGTCATAATACCACCTTTATCCATATGACTCTAAGCCGCACCTTCCTCCAATTTTAGAGAAGGATAAACATGCAATAGTTATTATGAATCAGGGAGGAAATCAGTATAACAGCTTAAACACTGAGCTCCTTGTGAAATAGAATTAGCGCTAATGGATGAGGCTGTCTCTTGTCTGTCTAACAATTAGAAGTGATCCTCCAAAAACTCTGACCGGAATTGTATTAACTAGCAATTACAGACATAAAGAGCTATGAGACTGACATCATATTTTTTCCTACTACTGCAGGGGACTTGAAATGAAAATAGTTTAGTCCCAATCTGTATACTGCCATCCGCTCTGTGAAACATTGACAAATCTCCTTCCTTCAGGATCTGTGTCCACCAAATTAGATTAAGTAAGAAGCTGCCTTACTTTCGAAGTACTCGTTCCAAGAGTCAGCAGTGGCTGGTGAAGTCCTACTGTCTTACGTTGATCCCCCTCTTCATTATTTGGTGGACGGGGGATGAGCCAAAGCAGTTGAGTTCTTTGGTTTCCGTGCCCGTTCTCGTTATGCCAGGTTCTTGCATCTGCTTAGAGCACCTTATGCAAGAAGCAAACGCTGTGGTTTGGTTTCGTTTTTAAATTACAACGTGATTAAAAACCACGTTCTTCCAACGTAGTAACTTTTATCTTTCACCGTAACGTATCTTGCATTTAGAAATCTTATTTTGAACTAATCTTTTAAGAAATTCGGTGTTGCGTTTCGCTCCATCTTTTCTGCAAGGATTTATCCGTCTTCCCTTACTTTTGTTCCTTGATACCTTTACTTGTTTATCCTGACACCTGCAACTCACTGAGGAAGTAGCCTGAGAAAAGCTGTATTAAATCCAATGTCACATTCCCCCAGCACTAAACATACCACACTTAGCACAACCGTAACGCCCACGTCAGCATTCCTATGCGGAAAGAGAGTAAACGGAAGAAGATCCTTACCACTATTATCTGCCTGAATAATTTTGTTTCTCATATATAAAGGAGGTAAAAATTGTTTTACCTTGGAAAACAAAGCTCTATAGCTTTGTGTGGGTGCTTGAAAGAGAGGGAAAGAAACAGCACTGTCTTCTCCACAGGGTTAGGGGTTTCAGGTTTGGGGGGGTTTTTCAGATTCACAGGAGACTTTCCATGTTAAAAAAAAAAAGAAAAATGTGCGTGAAGGTTCCCAAATCATTTTGGAAATAGTCTCCAGCTACTGGATATCACCTGGAGTATCTGCATCTCTCTAGGTACGCTTCTATAAGGAGGCTCTCTGTGGTTAAACCCCTAACTTTCTACATATGGCCACTGGGACAAAGAGAGGACGGATGACAGGGAGAAGCCGGCCATCGGCCTAGTAGCATTTTCCTGCTTTTGGAGATGTGAGTGTCATGATCTAGGCAAAAAGAAAGCCTGGAAAAGGAAACTTAGGATGGAGGTATCCAGGCAAGAGAGTGAAGATGGCACAGAAGCAGCTTTACGGGGGTGGGAGGCGTAAGAAGAGATCGAGAAAACCCAAGAATGAAGTGTTCTGAGGAACTGTTAAGGATGTGCAAGCAATCACTACGTGAGATAACACGCTTATTAGCACACCAATACATGGAATTCCTTTGCACATATTTCTCTCCAAAGCTGCATGGAAAACTAATAGTCAGCACAGGAGAGGAGGAGGGAGAGACAAGGAGGGAGAGAGGAGGCCAGCGGGAACGGGCAGGATGGGCAGGGTGTGCGAGAGGCTACAGAGGACGTTGCAGAGGGCCCAGGAGTTCACACATCCCACGCGTTGACTGCGCTCAGACGTCACTGCCCTGTCCCCTCCAGCTCGGTCAGTCTCACTCTTGCCCTTTCCACACAGGAAAGGCACCAAAAAGTGCGTATCAAACCAGAAATTGAAGCCTCAGATCTCCTGGTCTCTCTTTGGAGTTTTCAGCTTTTGAGACACGATAACAGGCAAGCTTTGGGAGAAAACGATATTAAAAGAAAAATAATTATGCTGTGCAGAAAGGGGTTTTTTTCCCCCACCGACAGGAGCAATCCTGGTCTACTGACTTCTGAAAGACAGCGCAGCTTCATATGAACTCAAGCTTGGAACAGAGACGTGGTTTTAACACCTTTAGACCAAGTTCCATCACAGCACTCTTAGTCCATAGAGTCAAAGTCTGTACTGCTGCTTTAATCTTCGATTTTTAGATAGCTGCACGGATTGTCAGGAAAGGCAAGAAGCCAGAAAGAAGCCGCAGGCCTATACTCGTGACAGCAGCACCAACAATTACGCATCAGGAAGCTGTGCAAATCCTGTCAAATCACTAAGATCACGTCAAGCAAAACTTGGAGCAGCTACAGGAACAACAAACTCGCTCCGTGCATCTTACTTCAACTCCAGTGAGGCGCATTTGACTCACTCCAAAGAGCCGTTACACAGAGCAAGTCGCAAGCCAAAACAGCAGCCTACGAGAAGACAGAGTAATCTTAAATTATATATAGCATTCTGATACTGAATGGATGGTCCCTGGAGGACTTCGGGGGGGGGCTTTTCTTATAGCTATCAGATGCATAGGAGTAGGGGGTGCATTAGCTGTCAGAACCTTCACTTCGTATTTTCCAAACAAAAACATAGCCAGCGGGATTTAGCGTAGTGTTTGCTCAGTTCTTCACCCACTCGTAGTGGTTAAAAATCCACACCTGGTTACCATTTCTAACATATAAAGTTCAATATTAAACCCTACGGCGTAGTAAGCACTGAATACAAATCTGAATTTGTATCCTTGACACCACTGTGCGCTCCCTAAAATGTTAGAAGTGCCGCATTAAAAGAAATTTACCTATTTTTCTGCTCAAGCACTTTCAAACCAACTGCCTCGGCATCCTCCTCTTCAAGAGCTCTACAGCCAGCTTCTTTTTTGCTGTAGCAAACAGTTTGAGCACCCTGGCAGGGCACCGAGTGACCGGGGTCACAGAGGAGGAGAACAAACGCTGCCTTTGTGCGGGCAGAGTCCTTGGAAGGCAGCGAGAGCTTGGCTCACGGATACAATACCGTCAGGGACAGCGTCAGTCGCACAATATGCCCGATATTCAAAGCACCGACCGCGTGAACGCCTTCACTTCGACACAGGCTTTCAGAGTCCAAAGCTCTTCTCAATCTTTTCAGTTTAAAGAAAATCCTCAGACAGAAAAACGCTCTCGTGTCTAACTGGAGCTTTAACGTTACAGAGCCCAATTCTGCAAACTCTTTGAAGCCATCCGTACTGTTTATAACAATAGCAACCGCGTCAAAAAAGTAGTTTACTCTCTCTCCTCCTCCTAAACCTAAGCATCACCAAAGATAGTTTAATAGGTTTTAAATAGTTTAAATCCACCGCGTACTTATAGCTGTCTACCTTAGAGAATGACTAAGTTTTGTATTAACAGCAAATTAACGGACTTGCAAATTCCAGTTAGATCTTGAGGGTGGGGTGGCATCCCAATATACTTGTTTTCTATATATACTTTTTAATATATATACACTATATATATATAAAGCTATAATGCAGTATTTTATATTTGGCTTCATTTACTGTGATTACATCGATCTTCTTAAAAGCACTAAAGTGCAAGAGTAATATCGGGATCCTGGATCCAAGGTACCTACTGCAGTAAATTTAGGCATTGGTAGCAAAGTAATCTATTTAATCCTTTTGGGAAAGGGAGATAGGCTATTTCTGCTCCTCCAACATAAAAAAAGAACAAGCAAGAGAGAAGAGCTCCCGACATCTTACTTTCCAGAGCAGCTCTCTGCATTCTCCCGCCGTGCCATCTTTTTGCAACTGACATATGAAAACCCATTTGAAATTTCTGCTCCTCACATAGAACGGTACTTAATTAATTCCAATTTCGCTTAATGAAATCTATACGTTGAGCAAAAGAGATTTCATGGGAAAACCTAAAAACCATTTACTAAGTGCTATACTGATGTCAGCCATTGTGAGGTGTCTGTTTTCATGCCACTTTTATTTTGACGCAAGTCGCTGCAGTGTAATAGCAGTACTGTTGCACGACGCAGTTCCACCTCAGCTTAACCTTTCAGTAGCGAAGGAAATATTACCCGTTGACTTTAGCTGACAATCATTTGCTTGCTACCAGGTACTTTTGAAACATCTCGCCTCCGGAGTTCTCTTTTGGAGGTGGACAAAACATTCTGAATCATTTCTTATTTCCTCCTGCCCCAGGACAAATTATTTCACAGGCCTCAAGGAGAAGATCGTTGGGCAAGATATCCTCATGTCACCCCTACCGTCATCATCTTTCGGGGGTTTTGTTTGTTTGTTTGTTTGAGTTTGGGGGTTTTTCTAATGCAATAGACAAGACTTGCTATAGTTGATCCTATTTCTACGAACATTGCAGCAGAAGCTTTATTTAAGGATCCCATCGTGCCCAACACAGACACAGCAAACGACCATCTCCGCTCCGAAAGATTGGAATCCAGGACTGATTCTAGACTGGAACAGGACAACGAGAGCAAAGTACAAGGAAACGAGAAGGCAGCGCTCGACATCGTAACAAATGGACAGGGCTGAACACACGGTATCATAAAACGTACTCGCCGAGAAGGACGCTCTATAGAAACCATGGTAAAACACCATCAGAAGAATGCTGGCCAGAAAAGAAATGGCTTTGCGCATATCTGCATACGAGGAAAGCAGAAGGCAAACACTTGTAAGCTTCTGTTTGAAGGGCAATGAATGTTCTAAGTTCATGTTATGATCTGATCAGAGAGAGAATTAAGCAGTTTGTTAGCAAAAAATGGGTGTCGTTTTGAAGTGGGGAGGGAAGCAGCTCTGGAGAACTCTGAAAGTGATACCTGTTATATTCCATGTTAGAGGAAAAAAACGGAGTGAGTAGACGTTAAAACAAGAGAGAGTAAAGTTAGCCTCATGTTAACACTTAGACAAAATTAGCCTTTTGGTGTAGTAGAAAGTCAAGACAACCACTGCAGTCATCACCGCGATAAAAACTTGAACAAGAGTTGTGAGGACGATCAAGAAGGGCAGATGCCAAAAATGCCCCGCCAGAAAAATCCAGAGCATTCAGGTTCTACTCGCGCAATCTAAGTCCAGACTGACACTAGAAGAGGCATAGCTATAGAGACACATGCCCACCCCCAATGCAAGATGTGCTTAAGTTACAGGCATAAATCACAGGCATAACGGAGTGGGGTTTTTCCCCCCCGTAATAGGAAAAAAAAACAACCAAACAACAAAAACCAAGAGTGGAGGCATTAAAGAGGAAAGGAAGGAGTGAAAGCTCTGCTGTAGTCGTGTCAATATGACAATCCAAATACAGACAAGGTGTCTAGAAGCGGCTAGGATGGATGCTAATTTGGACTAGAGACCCAGCGTTGTAAATACCTCAGTGTCTTCTACACCTTTTGGGTCTCCACATTACGCAATACTCAGTTCTGAAAGATGACTACATAAAACTGGCAGCTATTCCTCAGACCATTACGTCTTTTTCCTTTGAAATATTACAACCCCAAACCTGCCATTTTCTCTCCAGCAACGGCATATATATGAGAGAGAGAGAGAGAGAGAGAGAGAGAGAGAGAGAGAGATCTCATTCATCGCTACATCAAAGCTAATAACTATTGGAACGTGAAGCCAAACGAGGATCTCCGCAAAGCTACCCAGTCACGGAAGATGGGGCAGTACCAATGCGCAGCAGTGAAAACCCGCATTCTGCCTTCCTCTCCTGCTTAAGCCCGGATCCAACGCGCCGACTTGCATCCCTGACCGAGAAGCAGCAGCTGGCCTAAGGCCAGCTTCGGCCCCTGAGCACTCACGTCAGAAAACAAATCCCCACGCAGAGGGGATGCTCCGAAAGTCGCTCTGTATCTTCAGCAGCAGCGAGCGCAACGGTGGGGTTTTTTTTTTCCCCCGCCTATAATACATTGTGCGGAATTTGGCCTGTAACATTGAACAAAGGAAAGAGAAAGAATAGAGGGAACAATCGATGAATCTGACATTCCTCGTGTCTCTGAGTAGGGGCAGAGACTACAGATGCTCATTAATGGCTAGTAATTAGATAACTGTCCACCATAAATACACACCACTGCTTCCGCTCAGAGCACAGAGAGAGTAATGCCGAGAACATCTGAAAAAACTCTTGGCAGGAATGACTAATTCACTTCCAAACTATTGATAAATTAGTTTATAGCATTAATGCATTTTGACACATTTTCTGAGACACCTCACTGGCTTTCTTGCTATGTGACCCAAAAAGATTTTCTTACGGGCTCTCTCAGGACCGGTGTCCTCTGATGGCCGGGCTCATGGTATCACAAGGGACTCCGGAGCCCCAGGGCGACAGCGCGGCTTACCGTGACATTCACTGGGTGCCAAGCAGCTTCGGACTTCAATGCACGGTGTAGGAAACTAAGCTGAAGGACACGCAGCTGGGGCCCCTACTTGCGAGATGAAATTATCTCAGCAGTCATTTCTGTTTGGCTTCCTTCCTATTTTTTATGCTACATGCTGAAGAGGCTTTAGCTAGCAGTCTTTGATTTAATTAAAATTAAGACGCTGATCTAATTTTTGAAAAAGGAAGCAGAACATAAACGTAGCTTGGGAAAAAAAAATAATATTCTACCTTGCAAGTTACTGCCTGCTCTATGATGAGAGATTTTTGGGGAGCAGGGAGGGACGACACCTCATGAAGCAAAGGGGGCAATGGCAGGTATTACTATTTTAGTTCAGTTATGTGATTCCCCCAAAGCTGGTAGCTCTGGCAATTCCTGAACAGCTGTAATATAAAATAAACTCACAGGTCACAAAGCTCTCTAGCTGAGGAAGAGAGAACGCCAGTCATTAAGATAGGTCCTTACTATATTAAGGACCAAAAAGGACTTTAGCGCTCTTTAGCCGGCAGGCATAGGCATTTCACTCCTCCCGCTAGTCACTAAGCCATCAGCATATTGTAAAAATACAGCCGTGAGGATGGCTCCACGCAACACAGTTTGAGGAGTAAGCCACTTAACGACCCTCAGGTCAACATTTCCTTCTTCAGTAGGAAAAGCCTAGTGAAGGAGTTTCCTTACAGCCTGGGGAGGTGCAAAGGGCAAGTGCCACAGGGCAGAAACAGACGTTACAATTATTATTGTTTTTAATCATCATCATCACCACAGTCACTTTTTTTTTCCAATATCTTTTGATTCATTATTTTTATCACGTAAGTTAGAAGAAACAAAGGGTCCCTGAAGGATGCTAATAACTCTTATTTCCTTCAATAATGAGAAGGGAAGAAAAAAAAACAGGAGTAAGAAATTCAGATTAAAACTTGCAGCACCCCTTTCATTTTGTACTCCTCCTAGAGCATAAAAATGATGAAATCTTTTCTTAAGACAGAGGTGAGGAGGAAGAATGAGGGCAAAGGGGAAGGAATGAGTGAGCAGCAATAACACACCTCCCTCGTTTTCCCCAAAAAAAGAGTTTCAGGGGAAAAAAAAACAAAACAAAACACACCAAACCTCGAAACCATCTGTTAGAACAAAAGTGGAACAACCTGCTTGAGCAAAGGCCGCGTGTTTCCCCCTTACATTTGGCCTTCTGGAAAGAGGAGCCATCATTCACCCTCAGCCAGCCTGCCTATTAGCTGTCATATTTAAAGGCACAGCGCGCCTGCCGCACTCTGCCTGCCTCCCCCGCTTCGGGCACATCTGCAGCGGGCGCAAGCTCGGCTCCGCAAGCCCTGCCAGCTTCATTAGGTTACCCCATGCCTTCAGCAACGCCGATTCTATCAGCTCGCACGTTGTGCCCGTGGGTCCGAACTGCCCGGCGTCCGGCCAGCCTGGGAAGCGGAGCGAGCGGGCAGGTCTGCCTGTGAACGGCCAGGGAGACGCGCCCGCGGGCTGGTCGTACAAAGCGGTTCTGCGCAGCAATTGACACAGAGAATTTCTGGGCCTGTATCTGGAAGGCCAAATTCAGAGCGATGGCCGTAATTCAGGGATGGCGCTGCTCCCCGCTGCCTTCCAGGTAGGGAATCTCTCAAACTGAAATGTGGTGGAAAACACGCACGGGGAAGTATTTTCTGTTTGACTCGGCTTTAGAACAGAACCTTCTGTTAGAAGTTCATCTGTTTGGACTTGGCTCGTGTTTAATTTAAAAAGCGATTGAATTCATAACCTCCGAGAAGAACAGCCCCAAAAGGAAACGTCAGCATGCACTACGCCACGCGTGGGACTTTGTGCATGAAGGGTAAGATGCCCAACTGCATCTCATCTGGTTTGGGATTAAGCATCAATTCGGCATAGCGTTGAGGCTGACCTATCATATTCCAGAATAAAGAGTTGAAAACAAGCTCTAATTCGAAAGCTACCTATTTCTTATGCAAGTCATTTAAGAAAAACAAAAAGCTAGTATTTGCTCCTTTCTTAACCTATTCAAAGAAAACAAGGAATAGAGTGGAGAACACACACGCGCACAGAAATGTAACTCGGAAACATCCCGATTTGTCCCACGTCCCGTAATAAACAAACTTTCTCTACTTCTTTCTTCAGCACGGGGGTGGGGTGGGGAAAATAAGAACACGGAGAACCTGGAAAGGTTTGGTCCAGAGTTCTGGAACAGTAAGAAACATTCCCAGAGACCTTTGATTTGACAGCAGTACCACTGACTACCGCAGCAGAACTTCAGAAGCGTGTGACGATGTGTGACTAAGCACTAGTGACACTGGAGAAATAAATATTTTGCTTTAGCCAGAGAAGTATATCTGCTTTAATAAGTCTATTAGCTTAAAGACACGTGTGTGCATTTGCACAAAAAAAAAAACCACTCAATAACCAGGGTCACGCCAAATACCCAGGTATCACTTTTGACCCCATTTCACTCTCATTATCTTCATTTCTGAAGCACAGCCGCCACTCTGCAGCCAAATAGCTTTCTCCACAGCTCCTCGACACAGCTTTTTTTTAACTTTTTTTCGCAAAAAAGTTATGTCAAAAGCTATATTTGTAAGCAAATTAAGATTTCAAAACCTCCTATCTTGAAAATGATACAGTACCGTGTCATTTTGCAATTTCTAGGCTTTCTTGAGAGCAAAAGTCAGCATTTTGCCACATTAAGAATTGCTGACAGATGTTCCCCCCTCCGTTGTTAAACAAGTCTTGATAAAAATACACTCGAGTCTTAATAGAACTGGATGCACCCTAAGTAGGTTTTCCATCTGATCTGCTGTGCGCCTCGTAGGCCTTTTTGTCTGCTTGTTCTAGCACAATGCGCGTTTGGTACAGTGACAGCTGACAACTGTTTCTCCTGTTTGCAAAAGCTTTACCATTCAGCTTGAACCAAAAGCATTTGTCATGTTGCGTGGCAGTGAAGTAGATTTAATCAGATGAGGCCACTAGCGTTGTCAGTGCCAGGCCGAAAGAGTTTGGTAGAACAAAAGCCGGATTTATCTCTCTGGGAGTCTGGGCAGGGAGGAGCAGTGTATCTTTGTGAACGCACGAGGGGGAATTTCAAGAGGAGAAGAAAACGAACGCAAGAGAAAATTTTCATTACCGTGGAGCCGGAAAATAACTGTTCTTAAGCGACCAGCAGGATGCTCCTGCCAGCTGACAGCACCATTGTCAGAATTTTGACAACATAAATGAACCTCCATGTCCCTCTTTCAGATGTTACTAAAACGGAGGAGAATACCTTCTGTGCTCTACTGCTACGTGTTTATATTTCCAGAATAATAAGCATCACCTGATATCTGGTCACATTCAGCAATAAAGCTGCAAAAAATCAAATCAGAATGGATGGGAGTCCCCAGACTGCAGAGACGATCCTCCAAAGTATTCTATTAGGACTTCAAGTTCCTTAGAAGTCATAACAAAACATGTTTTACCTCTTCCAGCTAACGTGTCAGAGACCACACAAAAAACACCACTGAAAGAGAGGATGTCTTCATCATTTTGCATAGCCCCCAGGGTAATATTTCTTACTCTTTGTACCCTTTTGGATGATAGAGTCATTCCAGAGGCTTCACGCAAGTAACTTCAGTTCAAAAGAAAAATAAACAAACCCACAGACATGCCAAAAAAAAAAAAAAAATCAAGTCAGAGGTTTGCAGCACTTCAAACCCCCCGATAGCGAGTGAAAAAACCCACAGCTCCAACTTAGGAGCTTTGCTGATTTACATCAGCCTCACACGGTCTCATCATGAGGTCCCACCTCGCTAAGAGGATGCCGGTGCGAGAAGAAGGAGCCCCACGACGAAGATGATTTAGCAAGTCAAATAGTGGTTCTGACCCACTACGAATTGGGATGGGGGAAAGGACCAGAAACACCAACTTCTCTTAAAATTAGACCGGTGAGACACAACGTGAAAAACAAGGCACCCGAATTAGAGGATCTTCTCACGTGAAGATTATCGCATCTTCTCACGTGAAGAGTCAGAGTTTTACATCCACATCAGAGAGAGAACAGGAAACCAAGCGGGTTTAGTTAAGCAAGAGTGGCCACCAACAGCGTTGCCTCGATGCACCGACACTCTCTCGCACCATTTTAAAGCGACAGTTTAAATCTCCCCGAGGTTTAATTAACTGGCTGCCCAAGGTCAGAGAAAGAGGCGCCTGGATTTTGTTTAGAGTGTGCTGGTATAGCTGGTTCTTTGGCACCACGCAGCCCAGTTTTTGGCATTGCTATATTGAAAGCTGCCTACAGTACGTTCAGGAATTGGAGTTCAGCCCTGCGTGAAGTGTTTCAACATTCGCTCCAACTGTGCGAAAGGAATTTCCCATTTGCTTTTTTCTGCTAATTAGAGAACCACTGGAACAAAGCACGGCCTTCAAAAGGTGCAGCGCGTCCTCGAGCTCTGCTAAGTCAGGGAGAGGTACAGAATATTTTGACCCGCTCAGAAGATAACCCGTACCGCCGATAATCAGGTTGCAAGCAGGACAGTATTTATTAAAAGTTAGGTAACATTTACAACCTTTTTCTAAACTTGACAATCCACAGGCACCAATACCCATCTAGACTTAATCTAGTCCTTAATCCAGGAGATAAAACAGTTAACGGGAGCCGACGAACGTGCAGTTTATTAGGGACTTCTCTCGCTTTTGTAGATACCTGCCTTGACTGGCAGACATTTCACGTGGACGCATCTTCAGGCACACAGAGGCAGCACGCAATACCCAAAGCAACTCCTCCGAAGTGACTTGCAGAAAGCACGTATTTAAAAGCCTGTTACAAAGCCTCGATACAGCATTTGAGTGTTTGGAACCTCGCTGCACCTGCAGACCGTTCAGCTTCTGAACCCAGGCCCACCGAAACGGTGCTCACATTTATAACGCAACGGGCTCAGCAACTTTTACAGGTTTATTCTTGATTTCAAACTGGAGAAACTGGATTTGAGAAGAAGTGTCAGAACCACTTCAGAAATGCCTCGCCATTTAATTTATCCTGAACAGCCAGAAAGCCACCTGAAACCTGATTTTTTTTTTTTTTTTTTAATTAACTTAGAAAATGTGGAAATCAGATGTCTGCATTCTTGCGTGACGCCATAACCCTGGTATGCTTTATTTGCATCCAAGGAAAAACACTTGCCGTGCTTCTGGTTGTGCAGTGCCACGTGTCTCTCTGCTTTCAGCTGCGCGGCAGGTGAGGCAGGAGATCAGTAGCAGAGCCCCGAGGGTCTGATCCCCTGGCCACTAACATCAGCAGCGGAGGATTTTCTGCCGTCTTTTGTTGCCTGCTGAAGCAGGTGAAACCTTTCACCGCTGTTCAGTAAGCACTCTCCTGTCGATAGAGGCATCCCCTCCTGCATCACCGTTTCTGGCTGCACTGTTTTAACTAAGCAGCATTCTACAGTGATCAGCAGAGAACACAAACCACTACATTTATTGAGGATACTCGGCAAATTATGATAATCGTAACACAATTTCAATGCCTTCAGATTGAAAAACAACCTAATTTCCCATTTAATTGATTTTTACACTTGCAGTAACAACTTTATGCTCAGAAATTACCCACTGCAAGGAAGCCTTAAAACATAGTTTCTTGGTTGTTTTGCACTGATGTCCTGTAAGTATGCTAAAATGTTACGCTGTATTTGAATATTAAGACCATTTATTGTATGTGCATTTCAAAGTGCAGAAAACTAATAACCGGTAAAAAAAAATTAACGGGGCCAATGTTTACGTAACAAATACAGAATATGAAGACACGCCACTTTAGCTGGTATTAGCTTTCACGGCTTGGTTTGCTGAACTGGTATTTGAACAGGAGACTTTGCTGCTGCTGCAGTATAAGCCAGTTCGTTTGTAAGCCTCTACTTCTTTTCAGCTTGATAAAAATTTATAAAGCTCTTACATTATTAATCAACTTCTATGCTTCTGAAAGTGAGCTTTTCTCTAAAAAGACAATAGCAGCCAGCCTAGCAGGGAGAAAAACTGAAGCTGAATTTCTTCCAGATGTTACATATCATCAGTAAATTGGCATCAACACCAAAAAATGCAGCAGCAGGCTCACCTCTAAACACCTTACGGGCCAACACATGAATTGAGGCACGGCACGGGAGAAGCAATGAGAGCAGGAATAACATCGGTAAGGTAACAACTACTACAACCACATCTCTCCTTGGCACACGAGGTGCATTTTCTTTTCCTTCCATCAGTAATTGAAATATCTGCAAGCAGGTCAGGTTTTATAGGCTCGACACCGGAATTCCAGAAGCCTCTTCAGAAGGGCAGCCAAAATCCTGGGGCCGGCCCCTGGGGAATCTCAGGGGAAAGCAGCGTGAAGGGTGAAGTGTGAAGCAAAGATGGCAACCAAGGAGCGAAGAAGGCCAGCTAGGAAGAAGGCTATCGGGTCAAAAAAGCCAAGAAGGGATAAAGCTGGCAATGTTTTATTTCCCCCAAGAAACGAAAGCCAGGAGCAATCCCGCCAAAGCCACCAGCTGCACCAAACCACAGTGACAAGAGAACCGTGTGCTCTCCTCGCGAGCCGGGCATGCGCACCTCCAGACGGGCTTGTGTCAAGTCCTCTCCCACCCAAAAACACACCATTTACTTCACACTTGGGAAAAAAAAAAATCTTACGACTACCCATGCAGAATAAATCTTAATGAATCTCCTCTTAAGCTAACATTAACGCTGCAGACAAAAATATAACTGACGACACATGATTTCAGAAGAGATTTTAAAAAATGAGAAGGGAGACTATTGCTCTAAAACTCATTTCCCATTTCCCCAATATTTATTCTTCAGTTCCCTTTATGTATTTTTTCAGCACTGTGGAAAAAACTGGGACTTTAGAATACAGCTGCTTTCCTCAGCATTTCAGAAATTAAAACTTCTGAGCTGTATTGGCACGGAAATCCGCCCAAATAATCAAATCTCTTCTTGATCCAGTCAAAAGAAACACAAGAGTGACTGTTCATCTGTCTTCTCAGACACATCCTTCTTTAAATGCCTGAATTATTTTCTTAATCACAATATTAATTTTCATTTAAAGAAACTTAATTTCTCTTTGTTTACTAACTCCTGCTACCCAGGAAGGAAACAACAGCTTACGGGAGTTTGGTTCAAAAGCCCTGAGCGTTGCCCTCATTCTGATCCCCAAAAAAACGGCGACTGATTCCACAAGCAGTAAAAGCAGCACTGCCTGCTTCTGAAAAAATCTTACTGAACGCATGCAAAGACCGCACGTATTTTTACGCCCTTCTCAGGGACACAAGCTACCAAAATATGAGAGCTTGATTTCTGAAAGGCTGCAAGAGTCTATCAGGTTACACCGGCCATGCACTACTGTCAAAATAACGTCAAATTCCTTTTCCAGTACGTAGGGGGTTTGCACCTTCAGTAGGCTTCCCTGCATATATAGTCACGTATCTCAGCTTGCCATGCAAATCCATCGTGCAAAGAAATCATCTTTTCCCACTTGAAGTAACAGTTATTCGTATTGCAAGTAGGAGGGAATGGTGGGCTCTCACAAAGAAGGATGCGCAGTCAGCTTTCGAAAGGGTATTTTGTAGTTACGTACTATGTAAATAGGTAGTTACTTAAAACAATAAACACACCTACATCTCACAAACATCTCTTTTCGATAACCTCCTCTGTCAACAAAGGAAAACCCTCACCTCACTCATCGGACAATGGCTTTACTTTTCATCTGAAAGTAACTTTCTTAAACGGTGTTCTGTGTTCATTGAGAAGAAACTTCCATTAGAATTGGTCAAGAATTTTCCCACAAAAGAGTTGGGAAATTCAGATCGGTTGAAACTCGCAGAACTTCATCTCATTCTTCCGTTTTGATGAACTAATATATTCCTGACTGACTCGGGAACGGTTGCATGCATTCAAGACAACTACAGAGAAAGAGGCAACTTGGTAGATTAAACAGTTACTTAATTGTTAGTGCAGAAGATTAACTTCTCCCTTTATTTTGCTACCCTGGAATGTCTCCAGGGTCTCTTCCACATTGCTCTTCAACACCGGGTTGAAAGACATACGGTTTTTGGGTCACAAAAAAGAGTCATTCCTTATCCAGATCTATCCCTCAATCCCACCCATCAACCCTTAGTAGATACAGATACACATTTCTCCCTGTATTTCACTAGTGTTTGGGGAGGGTGGGGAGGTTTTACTCCTTTTATTTAATCCGTGTAAAAGAGTAAACAGAGTTTGAAATTCATCAGGCACGTGGTCCTTAATGGTTTTGTTTTAATATTCCAGGTCTGAAACTGAACTCAAAATGCTCCAAAAATAAATTCAAAATTCAGGAGAGTTGTGTTCTACTATGTTACCGCAGGACAAAAGTTTGTCCTAGCAGCATCCAGGATGGAAGCTGTCTCTTTCTACATCAGTATTTTCACCTCTGAAAGTCCTCACTGATGATGGGACAAGGGGACAAAGCTCATGTGCTTTTTTTTTTAGCTCTACCAGTTTCATCTAGTAAAAGATGTGCCTCTCGCCACATCCTCCTCCTCTTTTGTCTTTCAGCCTTTACAACCCCCGTAGCAGTACTTGGCTGTGCGGGCGTTCTGGTACCCAACGCCGCTCTCCTGAAGTCTCTTTTTGTTCTTCCACGTGATACCTTCGTGCACCTGAACTTCACTGAGGATACGCAGGCACCTCTGCCCTGACAAGGAACCTTTCCAGGCCATTCGGGACCCTTCTACTTCAAGATATTTCTTAAAAAGATACTTAGGAGCCATTGCAGGCCCTGGAGCACTAATACGATATAACGCAAAACATCAGTTAAAAAAAAAGCTAACACCTGCACTCTGAATATTTCAAAGCATCTCTTGATGCAGGTGACACAGAAACAGGACACAAAGGCCCTGTGAATGGCTCAGGCACAAACCACGTTCTAACACGCAAGTGAAATTCAAACGTGATCGGCAGTCTTAGGCTGTCCAAGAGCAAATCGAGAAGTAAGATATCGCCTAGATATAAACCAGCCCAGGCGGCTTGCAGTCTTATCTGTAGCTTTCCACTGTCAAGTAAGTATATTAGCAGAAAAACCTGCCCCCAAGCTTTCCACCTATTCGGAAGGTTCCTTAATCGCCTCTCCCCATGACTCCAAAGGCAAAAGGCTTTAGTCGTCTACACTGCCGAGGCACATATAGCCACTGGACCACAGGTTCTTAAATAAAAGCAGACTGTTCTCTCCCCAGCCCACCCCCCCCAAAACCGCCCTGACCAGAAAAGGATGACAAAGCTATTTTCCAGCAGCTGTAAGACTTTCATAGAATCATTAAGGTTGGAAAAGACCTCTAAGATCATCGAGTCCAACCGTCAACCCAACACCACCATGTCCACTAAACCATGTCCCTAACCGCCACATCTACATGTCTTTTAAATACCTCCAGGGATGGGGACTCAACCACTCCCCTGGGCAGCCTGTTCCAATGTTTCACCACTCTTTCAGTGAAGAAATTTTTCCTAATATTCAATCTAAACCTCCCCTGGCGCAACTTGAGGCCATTTCCTCTCGTCCTATCGCTGGTTACTTGGGAGAAGAGACCGACCCCCACCTCGCTACAACCTCCTTTCAGGGCGTTGTAGAGAGCCATGAGGTCTCCCCTGAGCCTCAACATTTGGTTGACCCTCCCTCCTCCACCAAAGGACAGAGCTGCCCCCTGGCATCCCTGCATTCTGCCCAAATACCGGTCTTCATTCAAAAGGAGACTCCTGGTATTATGAACATCGGTTAACACACCAGAGACCTCAGTCGCGGACCCAAAAGGAGTTTCCATTCTATCCAAGGAGATACGCAACTCTGCGTCTTCCACATCTTAAACTAGCGCCCTAATCCCAGGTTACAGAAATTGAGGGGTTAATAAGAAGTCACCACGTTTTTCTGCGTTTTTTCACCAAAATTAAACCAAAAATCAGATCCAAATTTGACAGATATTAGTACAACTCTTCTATTAACTATAATGGTTTAGTCCTTACAACGTTTTAATTATTTTTTACTCTTTAAAATGCATGAAAACATGACATTTAAATATTTATTGACATTTTTAGATGAATATTTAATGCTGGTTTTAAATAATACGCTAATTTTTCATAACGTTTCTGTTGTTAAGTACAAAATGGCAATTCTCCACTCTCAGGTATGCCCTCAGTACAAGGAAAAGGAATTTTTAATCTTGTACAAAGCAGATTATAAACATTGACTACTGCAGAGAAATAAATATATTAAGGATGAGTTTTTTCAAAGCTACTGAAGCGATCACGGAGCCCACACAGCTCCCATTTAAATTAATAGAAATTGCATGTCTGAATCTTTTAAGCAGTTTTGAATACTTCATTATTCTATAAAAGATTTTGCCAGTTTAAGAGTAGTAAGTTTAGAGTAATAAATTGGTAACAAATTATCTCTGATGTACAACGGAAAGACTTCTCAAAGCAGAAGTGAGCATTTTACGATGCTTCAGTTGTCCTTCATTTTCTACCCACAAGAAAAAAAAACCCTCCCCATATAGTATGATCACTTTTGCAACACAGCTCTAAAAAAAAAAATACGAGCACAATAAAATTCAAACACAACTGTCTCATTTCTGCATAAGCTATAAACACTTAACTACTTGTTTTCCCTTTCTACTTACCATCTTTCGTCTGCAAAACAGAAGATGGCCAACCTAGATAAAGCAAATTCAAGGCAAATTTCTGAACTGCACATTTGGTCTAATCAGTTCCGACAGCAATATCTTTTTCAGCCCTCTCCACCTCTCCCCCCCCCCGCTTTTTTTTTTTAAAAAAAAAGGTCTTTTAAAGCTGCTAGAGATGCACCAGAGTAATAGCAGTGCCGTCATTCAGACTGGTTTAAGGAGGTTGGGTCCATAAACAGCTAAGACCATAAGGTAAGGCACGTGCAAGTTCCTTCCCTGATGTTAAAACAATTTGTGCAGCCAGTATTGCTTGTTTACATACAAACAGCCCTGCATCTAAAAAAAAAAATCCACCTGTTCAAATATTTAATTTAAAACAATCTTTCATATTGCCATAGATGGTTCTAAATATTTATATTTTTTTTTTAGCAGACAGCTATCTAGAGCCAAACAGAGAACAGACACTTTAAAAACAAACAAAAAAAATGTTAAACGAAAAAAGTTATTAGAAGTCCAACGCATTTTTAGTTAAAAAAAAATTCTTTGGTCTACATTTCTGAAACGTCGAGGTTATCATTTAACCAGCGGTTACTTTCCCATGGAAAGAACTAAAGTTCTTTTATTTCACAAGGCCTAAATATATGCCATGTTAGTATAATTGCCACTGCACAGTACTTAAAAAGCCACATTTGAAGACTTCACATGATATCCATCCCAACAGTCAACTAGAAGGCCTAAAACAGCCCGAAAAGGCCAGTTAAACTCGTAACGGCAGCTTAGCACGTTTAGAAACTAAACGATTAACATTCAAAACACCTTGCAAGTATCACCCCTTCCCACAAAACTTCCTGAGTCAGCATACTCACATTATCAGTCTCTTACAAACAGGAGGGGCTCACTAGGATTGCTTCCTTTTATTCGATTTGAGTTCCATTCTTGACATTCCGGCTGCCTGTCGGTCACGGTTTAAAGCGGAACGCGTCAACCTAGCTTAAAGCTAGTAAACTGCCGCAGAGACTGCGGAATCGAGCGGTTTGATGAAGCGAGCACGACCGTCTTCACCGGCTTGGAAACTGTAGCGTCAAACCATCTCCACCTCCTTCAGGGCTTCCCCTGGGCGCACCTTGTGGATCGGTAGCACGAGCTCTGCACCGAGTTGTAGAGCTTCCAGACGTCAGCGGTCCCTACGCTAATTCTCACTGAAGCGAGGAAATATGTAAACAGTAGCTAAAATACTTGAGCTGACGCAGAATACAGATGGCTTCCATTTTCTTTGCTCTCAGGAGAGGCTAAAGCTTCTCCTATATTTAAGGATGTTCTCATATTTTGTAGTCATAGAATGGTTCAAAAAGCAAGTAACAAGCACCCAAGTACGGGGTGGGGAAAATAAGCATAGAAAACAATTAATTTTTCAGAAAATGAAGAGTGTGGGTAAAAAAGAGAGCTTGCATATTCTGTGCTACAGTGGTCATTACCAACATGCCCGTTAGAATTAAATTCACACGGACGTGAAATACCAGGATACAGATAAACAATAGGACTATGCTGTGAAATCCTAAGAAGTTACTGTTATTTGCAAAGTAATTCAATCAGCAAAAGCAAATTCCGTTTATCACACATAACGTCCAACACTGCGTTGCCGTGTTTTGCTTTTCGTTTTTCTAACTAATAGCAACTAAAGTAAAAGAAAACAAAAAACATTTTACAATTTCACACTCGCCTTCTACCGGGTGCTGCTAGCGTTAGACACTAATTACGTGGAATGATCAAATACAGACAGCAATTTAATCTGAACACTGGATTCAGTTTTTACAGAAGTAATTTTAAATTTTCAGCAGAAACAATTTAAAGTCATTTTCAAATAGGTCTTTACTCTTTTCCCCAAAGACCTGAGTTGTAATATTTTTCCCAGTTCTTTGAGGTTTCATTTTAGAGTTCTCTGCCGAAGCGACCACAACCCTACGATCAAAAACACATCTTGAATAGTTATGCCCCAAATAGTTTGCAGCGTATCAATTTAACAACTTAGACGGCAGAGGTCAGGTATTTCACAATAACTTTAAATTCTGCATATCCTTCTCATACGTCAAGAAGTATTTCACGAAATAGAGGCTTCCATGCAGTCCCTGCTAGTCATAAACCAGCTGAGATGAGCTTCACTTCACTGCATTTAGAAGCCATCCCAACATCCACATCAAATGCTCAGGGTAGGCAGGGATAAGAATGAAGATGAGCTGAGGTGACAAAGAAAAGACAGCGCATCAATTCCTGCGTTATCACCCGGCCCACGAGGAGATCTCGGAAGAGGGACCGATACCACTACATCATTCCATATTAGTTATCTTTCTCTCCTTCGTCTCCTCAAAACGGAAGAGTTGCCACAATAATGTTTGGGGGTTTTTTAATACAGGTGAATTTTTGATAAATATTCAGTAACTTTGTGCACAGTACCAATTACTGTTTGGATACATCTCACAGATGGCACACTGCAGATATAATACCGCAGCGATTTCCAGAAACTAGGTCGTATGAGAGCAGTAGACACAAACGTTTCTGTTTGTGTAAGAGAAAGGTGATTTCGGATCCATTTGGTAAGATACCCTTCACGGCAACAAAAAGGGCAAACTACGTACATAAAGTCTGCTAGCAGACTTTACAAACAGGACATAAGGAAAAAAAAAAAACAAGAGGAGAATAAAGCGCTACCTTTGCTTCTTGCTGCTCCATATATACACACACACAAAATATTTTTATATATAAACGTGCGTACATACACACACACATATATATAAATATATTTCTCCTTCTTGAGAAATAAGTGGAGACAGTGTAGTTTAACTCCTTACGGGGTAACAGCAAATACGGTCCCAAGCGCTTGCCTTCGCCACCAAGCTTAGGTTAGTGTTGAGTTAACAGCAAAAAGTCAAAACAAGATAAAAATAAACCCAAGTGTTGAAACCTTGAAAGTTATCACAGGACAGGTTTGTCACCCATTCGCTCTCTCTGCTTACCACCCTACTAGTAGGGAAAGAACACGAGGCACTTATGATCTAGCCGGTTTACAAATATGTAATTCTTCAAGTTAGTTTTAACATGTTTCTATGTCACCTTTTTTCCCCCCTGTAGGATTTTATAATCAAATTGTCCAAACGTGTTTTTCCCCTCATTCCTGCTGTGAAAAAAGCCCTTTGAAAACAAAACGAAACCCCAGCTTTAGCCAACCGGGCAAACGGTGAAACGACCTATATGCTGCCAGAGACTATTAACTACGTGGTAAGAAAAAGAAGAGTCTTTGATGGATACATGTCGTGTAGCCTGTAAAACTTGCAGCCATTCTTTCTTCCTCTTAGGCTGCGGCAATTAAGACTCAAAGCATAGGACACCGAGACGAGATGTTCTCAGCCGCAGGAGAAGTATGACGAGCAGAGGACCGACCAGATGCTAAAACCCTTTAGACAGCAACTACGCACAGACATAATCAAGTTTTGCTTCCATAAAATAAAGGGAGGTCAAGAGAATCGTGGCTGAGAGATTTTTCCCTGCCCTTCATCGAGACCAGAGCATCCTGGACTTCAAAAGCTTCCTTCTGAATCCAGACAGCTAGTGAAAATGGTAGATTTTCAAGGAAACGCATTCAGTCTAAAGTGTTCTGACCACCATTAGAGCGGACAGTTGCTGCAGTCACTAACCTGTAACGCACTGGAAGCTTCGCCACCCGTTTCGCCCTTCTTCCTCTTCCTTTAGACCGAAGGGCCTCGGGCGTACAGCGTCTCTTCGCTGTTTTATCCTCTTTTTTTTTTTATAGCCAATATAATAGCTTGTGTTAATCGGCAATGCAAGCCATTTTAGTCAAGATTGTTGAGCAGCGGTTTCAGTAACCTGACTGCGGTCATTTCATCTGCAGCCATTCAGCCACCGCTCAGCTACAGGTTAAAAATTTGTAGAGATTAAGCAAGTATAAGATGCACCCACCACTCCGTAAATTCATACGGATTAAGTGAGGAAAAGACCCAACACATCAAATGTGTTGATTGGGGTTTCTTCCCCCCTTTGATTAGGGAAGAACCCAAAAGAAATCATAAGATCAAACCCTTGGACCCTAAGATCTTTTCAGAGAACCACCGCCAAAGAGCATACACAGCTCTTAGAAACTGGCAATTAACAATAGCGCGTAACAGAACGATCGTCTAAAAACCAGCAAAACTAGGCAGAGGTGATGAAGGATCACCCATGGAATTTCTTAAGGATCGCATCCTTAAAAGCTAAAATCCAGCTCGTATCAGCGAGCCTGTGTGTATGTTGCACTTTAAGCGCGTGCTTCCCTGCATCAGGTCTAACCGAACGTCAGTGGTAAATTTGAAGTGGAATTTTAAGCAGTAAGCCCACTTCACCTGGCCCCCAGTAAAGGTCACACACTTGGGGCACTAAACACCAACCCAACAGAAAAAAAAAAGACCCCACAAACTGTAGATTAAGTTTGTGAAGTTAAATATACTCGAAAACGTTTGTATTTGCTACTCAACGACCGTTCTCTTGGAATGACAAAAAAAAGGCAAGGGACAGGAGGCGCATCTTGGAAGTCATTCCTGCATTGCACACACTTCACTGCTGGACACCCCTCAGCCCCCGGTACCCGAAGCATACTTAGCGCTTTGTGCTGGGGGTTATTTAAGAGGGGAATCACCCATCATACTCCCTCAAAGTACAGAGCCGTATAGAAATCACAGTAGGAGAGACAGGATATTTTCCTATCCCTTGGGACAAAAGGAGACATCTCCTGCAGTGGCTACGCTCTGCCGCAGGAATTCCAGTAGCTGCAGCTCTACTTTAGTAGTGAGTCATTTCAAAGACTAGAAATAGAAACCTTTTTCTTTTAAGTGCTTGTACACCATTACCTGATATTATCACGGAACGCTAACGGCTGAACACTGCTCACCTCCCAGAAAAAAAACAAAACCTACTGTTTTTCAAAATTCAACCAATAGTTGGTTCCATAGTACCTGATAATTTTGTTTCATCAGCGTATGCACTCCATCTATTGCCTTACAATCAATCGTTCAAAATCCATTTTAATGGGGGGGGGGGGGGGGAGGGGGGGGGAGACACAGCTGAAATGCTTTATCTTCCTAAACAATGTGTAGCCAAGAACCTAATGCGTCAACTGTAGGAAGCCGACAGCGTGCGAAGGCCTGGGAGCGGCGAGCGCTCAGGGCAATGAAAGAACAAAGGAGGGAGCCAGTGAAGATGACTTACTGAGACAAGTCTCACCAGTGCAAGAAGCGCTTTGATTAATGGGTTTAATTGTATTTATAAAAATTTCTGCTGTCTCTCCGAATCAAAGCAGCACTTCCATAAAAGCTGGAGGAGTATCCTGGAAGGCATCCTAACTGACATCTTCCTTTCCAGGCAGGCGACCTACAAGCGGTCCCTGCAGCACGGACTTCAGCGGTTCCATTCAGCACCCTTCGCTCCCGCAGGTGACAGCGAGGAAGCACGCAGAACACCCAGCGGCAGCCGTGCTTCACGCAGCAAGGGGAATTTCAGCACGGATACGCGAGAGGCAGCAGCTGGCCGCGGAGCGCCGAGCTCCGTCCCGTAGGATCGGTTGTACCTTTCTGTCTTTCCGATCGTCAGATCGGAAGCACGAAGCAAACCACCGTATGAAATCAGCCCAGCTGTTCCGCAGGTCAGAGCACAGACGTATAAATAAGTGCAGGCAATGAAGATTTTAAGTCGCCGCCACTATTCAAAAAGACCGAGCAATGAAAAGAGCCCATAATGCCACGGTTACTGCAGCTCAAATCATAACACTGATTTCCCTTGCCTACAAAAACCCAACTCTTGAATCAAGTCATCCTTTTGAAAATTGATAAATACTTATTCCTAGTAGTCACCAACTTTCTGTTCAAGAAATAAACAGAAATAGGAGCTCTTACAAGTAGGTGCTTCCTGTTTAATATCAAAACCATCCTGAAAACTACATTTTCTGTATAAGGCACAATAGGCAAAATGCCTTTGCAGCTCATTTTGTGGTTTCCCTCTGGGTAGATTATAACGGTAAGCCATAACTGATTTATTTTTAAGTCATCTGCATGTGTTCAAGTCTCACCACTGCCCTACGCCTTTTCCCAGAAAATCCAAGAAGAAACAGCGTTAAGTTCTCTCTGCAGAACTTCAAATAGCAGATGGTAAAATACTTAGCGGAGATGTTTCTTATGCAAGTTAAAAAAAAACCCATACCGCCATCAACGAAGCTCAAGAACTGGAACAGGACTGGTACAACCTCAAACCTGTGCTGAGCCGCAAAATGAAAGTCACACTAGAGCTCAGCTATTTTTAGCAGCGTGTGTTGAATCAGCGTACCATAGGTCAAGAGAAAACCTAAGGGATCATCATCTTACGCTTTTCTTAACACATGAAAAATGGCTTTAGATTCAGAATAGTCATCTTGATAACCAAGGGTTTCAGGACTTCTGAATTTTTGTAGAAAATGTTCAAAATTAAGTGCCTTTTCTTTTTTTTTTTTTTTTTTTTTTTTAAGAGATACATTCCTTGTTTTAAAAAATTCTCTCCCCCTTACTTCCCAAAACAAATTTTCAGAGTGAGCCAAGAGACCGTGAATCAAGTTTTCTATTTTACATATATATGTACATGTGCACATATACATTTTTTAAATATATATATGTAAATGTACATATTTCCAAAACTTACTTGATTCTTCTCTCCAAAGCACATCGTAAAGTTGGGAAAAAGTGTAAAGTGAAAGCTTTTTGGGGGGGGGGGGGGGAGGGGGGGCAGGCAGAGGATGGAGATGTTCCAAAATAAGTCGAAATGAAATTTTAGAAACAACGTGAGGAAGCATTTTCAGGCCACTAGTTTAATGAGAGAAGACTTCTGCAACCTAAAACAAAACAAACGATAGACGCGTCCCTAAAACTGAACCTATGGGCCCAGACGAAGGTCAATGAAATGGCACGGGAAGGCAGTCAAGTGACAAGCCTCAGCTTCTAGTTTCGCCGCAAAGGTTGAAGGTGGGATGGAGAAGAGATGTCAGGGGGGTGGGGAAGGCAAAAGATCGTCTCTGGAAGCGGAACAGGTGCCAAAATGGCACAGCTAGCCAAGGCAAAGCATCGAGCTCCAAATACACAAGCTACTGATGCTCTTTCAAACAGAACCCATCAAAAACTAAACCCATTCCGGATGAGAGCGTTAGCAGACGTGGCTGAGAGGGGACACGGTTCAGGCCCGTCAGGAGGGGAAGACACCAACGAGCCAGCAGCACCGCGGGAGGCTGGAACGGCTGGGCGCCCCGCCGCGCTCCCTGGGGCTGGAACCGTACTTCAAGAGCGCGACGCAGTCACGCAGACGGTACCGCGTCCATCCCGCCTCCCGCTCAAAACACCCAGCACGCCTTAATGCTCCGAGCGTGAGGTTTCCCTCTGCAGCAGCCGCACAGCCAACACCGCCGAGCTTTGTGACACAGGTGGGAATACACCCTGAAAAGCAATGGGTAAAAAAAAAAAAGCAACAGAATCACGTTTACAACACGGGTGTGCGTTCTGTATGACCGTAAAACCCTAGCACCCTTTATAAGACGACGTTAGATATAAGATACCAAGAAAAAAATATCTTAAACAGTCTACAACTAATTGCTGTGCATCGTGATCCATTTAGGAGGCCTAACTTTTAATTAAAAGTTGCTGCACAGAGTTTAAGAACTTTCTGCTCTGTGTAATTAACCAGCCTCGATAAAGTCGTTCTATGGAAACGCAAATATTTCGCTTCCAAGCAGACAGATGTCCCACAGATCTACGCTATCTTGTCAGTTTATTCTCCGAGAGAAGGGCTGAGGTTATGAAGCTTAAAAATGTAACTTTATATATACGTATTAATTTGAATATCAGAGTTTATATCGTTCAAGATAACCCAACTCCTTCCACTTGGTCGAGCGCTCCAAATGCATGGGCCTGAACTACTTTCAGGAGTTAAATCTTCCAAAACTTAAATGCCTAAATAATTTTAGATTACAATAGCAGCAGTCACAGGAGGAGAAGTTCGCATGCCATTATCCCCAATGCATAGGAATTATGTATTTAAGTCCTCGTCAGAGTCTGCGTTCTCTCGTCACTGTTAAGACACAACAAAATTCAAGGTCACGTTTAACAACCGGAATGGTCTGCGAATACGAGTTCATAATTAACCATGAACAAAGGCTCTTCTCACAGTTGCCCCAAATCAATATTCAGGATTTACCGCCAAAATTAAGACTTGGCCCCTTTAGCTGTGCATGCTTACACGCCAGTATATTATAGTACAGAGCACCTTTGTAGGATAGCTTTACAAAGCACGTATTATCTAGTTATGTGTGGGGCACACGCTCTTAGAATCATAGAATCATAGAATCATTGAGGTTGGAAAAGACCTCTAAGATCATCGAGTCCAACCGTCAACCCAACACCACCATGTCCACTAAACCATGTCCCTAAGCGCCTCATCTACACGTCTTTTAAATACCTCCAGGGATGGGGACTCCACCACTTCCCTGGGCAGCCTCTTCAAACGTTTCGTTTGATATTGTATTGATACGGTCCCCTCATAAACGGTCGTAACGCATTAATCTTCACAGCGCCCTGTGAAAAGGAAGGAAGCATCACCGACCCTGTTTTACCAAAACATTTAATGACTCGCCCCAGGTCACACAGGCGACCTGCGGCGATGCAGGGAATGGCTCCCGGGATCTCAGCAATCCCGTCTCAATATTCCGGCCACGCCGCCATCCGTCCTCAGCCGTACTTAATACGGCTAAATTACTGATGGCAACAGACAGCAGAATCCGACTTTCGGATGAGTTGATTTGTACAATCAGTCAATCTATAACTTTTGTCTCACTCAGACACTCAGATAGATGGGCTGTATGCCCAGCACGTTATAATAACCCTGAAAAGCTTTCGGCTCAGACTGCCAACACATTAGCATTAACTTAAATCTGCTGCTTTGTTTACTATATGAGATATCTGCTCCTGCTCTACGCCTAAGCGATACCAATTAAAAAGACCCAAATACAAAGCTCACAGAACAGTTGACAGCACGAGACTAAAGCCACCCACTAACACAGAATTTAGTAAACTAGCCGGTATTTATTCCTCCAAAGCATTATGGTCCGACAGTCACCTTTTTCTTTTCCAGTCATGGACTTGCCATGATCTACATTCAGAACCTTCACAAAAAAAAGCGATTCAGAAAGCGTTAGAAACTGGGTCCGCTCCCGCTGCTTCTGAAATGGATTAAGGCGACTCCAGTCTTGCATCCATATGACTACGGATTACAGCCAAGCCACCCCTGATTTAAGCTGCCGGAGAGCAAGACAGGAAAATCACCGAAAATTCTGCTCTTTTGGCTGTTTAAACCCATTACGGAGTTTGGGTCCACGCGGCCATACAGGTACTAGAGTAAATGACTCGGTGGGAGAGGAGGCCATTCAGTAACAAGAGGCTTTTCTTATTTCTCTGGAGTTACAAATGTAGCAGGCCTAGGAGGGGTCTAATTACACTCAGAACACCCGAGCAGCATCAGAAGTGGTAATTTATTGACCGTATCAGCGTAGCTTAACGCGCAGACTGAAAAGCCGAGCCAAGGATCGTATCCGGACCTGAATAATCTGAATTACCCACGGCTTGCTAGGGCAAGCAGATAGCTGCAAGCCAATGAAGCAATCTGACAAAACCATACGCAAGATGTATCATAAAACCATACCTGGCTTTCACTGGTTTTTAGCAAAAGAAGAGACGGGTAAGATGATTTTTTTTTTTTTCATTTTTATTTTTAAATGCTTAGAAACAAGTTCAGGAATCGTTACCAAGACACACTGCTGGAATCCAGAGACACTAATTACCCAGATGGGCAGCTAGGGAGCCGATCCAAAAGAAAAAAAAAAAAATCTCTATCCAGGTCGATGGAGTGCTTCTTATCACCCGTAGCGGCCTTCAGATCAAGCCCTAGAATTCAGTGCTGACTTGACTAGTACTGGCTTATCCTTTAAACTCCAGTGATAATTACCATCAGGTGCCAACCCTTGCGTGGCTCTTGCCCTTTTGAAAGCACATGGATGTGGAAATAAGCATGATGTACGATGCAAAGAGACGCAGTAGCGTAGAACACAGCGTGAGAAAAGAGGTTGTTAAAACGTGTTTTCTTGCTTTTCTACACTAACCAACTCTTTCGCCTCATGCTACCAAAAAAAAAAAAGTGGAGGTTTCGGAGCAAGAAGTGCAACATGGACTCATGAACACGTTTTCCAGCAGCTACTACTTGCTACTTTGCTTCCAGTAACACCTCCACAAAGATCAAGCCCATTTTGGAGAAAAATGAGAGGAGGAAACTGCAAAAGGAGTGCTTCACGGGCACCACCCCGTATCAAGCCACTCATGGCAGTTTAAGCATGTTCTTCGAATGTGTTTTCCCTCTTCAACACTCCACCATAAAGAAAAACAGAGTAAAATACATCAGCTGGCTAGTTAGACATAACCGAGACTAAATTAGGCAAGGTGAATTTACATCACCGGTAATTCCCTTTTCCCCACCGCCACACGAAGAGATGGGAAACTAGAAGCAAAAGCGAAGGTTAAAACAATCTGTATTTCGAACAGCTGACACGCCCGAGGGCCTTCAACGCTCCGTCCTCGGCTTCCGCACTGTCAGAATCCGTACGCTGCTGCCAGCGAAGCCCTAAGCCCGCACACGGGTTGGTAAAGCACCTCACACCAGCAGCCTCCACGTTCGGCCGGTCAGCATCGCCAACGCTAACTAGCGTTGCTCGATCGTGTTGTGAGGGAAATTAAATAGGAGGCAAGGGACTTCACATGCTTGTCTACTATTCAGGCTCCTCGAGGAGAAAGAAAGGAAAGGAAGAAAACACCTCGGGAACTGAGGACGTTTTGCTTCCCTCGAGCCCCCGTTCGTTTAAACGGAAGAATCAGAAACCCCGACAATCTCCTCTAGCAACCCCCTCCCAGCACATTGAGCGGAAAGAAAAAAATGTCATGGACGACTCTTTACAGAGGATACGGGAATTATTGACGAATCTCGCTCTGCATCTTCCCAGTCATCGCAACGCGATCGTTCTCCCCCAGGGACTGCAGAAAAGGCAGAGTTCGGCACAGCGGGGGCAAGCCCCCTTCCACGCAGCTCTGCCAAAGATGCAGCAAGAGCACCTGCACCTGCCGTCCCGAGGCCGCCCCGGGATGTCACGCAGAAAAATAAATCTCACCGCATCGAGCGATTCGAACGGGGGCTTTGCCATCCGACGCCCCCCGCCTGCCTGCCGCACGGCTTGGCCAGAAGGCAGGCTTCCCGTTTCTACTGGAAAAACAGAAAGTTCCGATTATCCCTCCCTGACGCTTATTTCAAGGGTTTCTTACCCGGGGCAAGTTCTGGGGTTGCCATCGACAAATACCAAGGCGGGGGGGGGGGGGGGGGGGGGGAGAACCCCACCCAAGCCACGGCCAACAACCAGAACACCCCTACAGCGGCTCCAGACGGAGAGGGGACCCCGGGTAACTTACGCGCTGGTGCGTTTCCTTCCTCAGCGCCGCGGTTGGGGAAAAAAAAACCCCACCAAGCCTCCCCCTTCCGAAAGCCGACGAGCCCGGGCTGCCGCAAGCCGCGGCCGCAGCCCGCCCGCCTCCCGCCGCTCCCCGCAAGCGACAGCGCCGCGCAGGGAAGCCCTCCCTCCCTCTTCCCCTCCCTCCTTCTTCCCCTCCCTCCTCCTCCTCCTCCCCTCCCTCTTCCCCTCCCTCCCCCGGTATGGCAAAGCCACCTCACGCCACGATCCGAAACACGAGCACGCAGGACGGCACCCGAGCCACCCCCCTCCACCCCCCCCCGGCTACTCGCCGCCGGGCCCCCGCGGGGCGCGGGCTCCCCGCCCGCGCTGTGACACCAGTGGAAGCGGCCCCGGTCCCGTCCCCCCCACCCCCGCTTTAAGCCGTGCCCGCAGCGGGGCGCTGCGGCTGAGCCACTGCCCCCCTGGGCGAGGCGAACACGCGGGGGGGGGGGGGGGGGGGGGGGGCTCCTCGACGCGCCGGTGCGACCCCCGGCCCCCGTTCGCGGGGGGCGGGCGGGCGGGCGATCCCCCCTACCCCGCCAGGCTCGGCTTTCGAGTTGCTGAGCTCCCACCGGGGGAGGAGAGAGGGGAACCACACCGATGGGGTGGGGGGGAACCCAACAAACCGGCGCCCGGCTACCACGGACACACGCAGCTGCTTTTTATCCCCCCCATCAACCGGGAAGGGGGAAAACCTCGACTTCAGAAAACGTCGTTTGAGAGAGGGGCTGGCGAGTTACAAAAAACGCTACGAACGGCAGCAGGGCCAGAGCCGGGAGGGGGGGGAAGAAGAGGGAAACCGAGAAAAGCAGCTGCTCCGAAACAGTTTTGCTGAGCCGGCTGGGAGGCCAGCGGCCAAACCATGCCAGGTTTGTTTAAAAAGACATCTTTGTTTAAAAAGCATCTTTGCTGCTGCATTGCAACACGCTTCTGCGACGACAGCTCTGCTAGAATAACAATGCTCGGGGTGCAAAGCTGGAGTAAGAAAGTAAGCCTAAGCCAGTACTTCAAGTAGCATCCGAAAGCAAAACCCTGGGAAGAGAAAGGCTGGGAGAACTAGGGACAGAAGGAAAGGCACGTCACGGGACAGGGCTGACGGAACGCGAGCGGCGTGTCACCACCGCCGGTGAAACACAAAGACCCAACAGCTCCACATCGTATTTCTCCACACGGTAATTCCAGCGGTCTGCCGAGCAGCCTTCAGCTGCGCTGACTGTGGAAAGCACAGAACACAGGGGTACTCGGGTAAGGCTACCTGGAGGGGTTGGTTTGGTTTCTGGAAAGGTAACTACCACAAGATTGAAAGGGAGCTTAAGCTTATAAAGCATCGAAAAGATCACTTGATATAAAAGTCTCATTAAAGTGGCATTTTATTTTTCCCCCTCCGTGCCTTGCTGCCTATTACTTTGTTTTCCCCTTCCCCAAATGAACTTGAAGAGCTTTCAGGAACAAGTTTAATACAGGAAAGCAGAAGCTAATTTGATCACAAGGATTTAGGTCAACTTCAGCTCAAGACCTAACCCGGTCTCCTTTAAGTAAATGGCTGGTTTCCCTACCGGTTTTAACGGAGGGCCACGTTCTCATAACCGCACATACAGCAATCAACAGGATTTTTCAAATAAATTTGCTGCTCTAGCTGATCCTTCCTATCACAAGCACAAATGCAAGTCTCCTTTCTGAGCACAAAATAAATGGGCAGAGCATTGCTGCGGCGGCGGACGGCAGATCAGCGAGGTAACGGTCGCTGCGAAACAGGAGGAAGTATTCTAGGTCAGCAACGCCGGGATTTATTTTCTAACGGGGTTTCAGAAAATACCGTCATTTACGATGTGGTTCAAAGATGACAGGTAACACCTCTCATTCTTCTAATACAGCATCACTTCAGCAGAGAACGGACGAAGTTTAGCTCTGTTAAAATTTTAGGGCTTCCCCAGTGTAAGAATAGGATCTAACGGCGAAGGGTACTAGGTGTTTTCCCTAGCTGTGCAGTTTTCTAACTACAAAAAAAAGCTCTACGTGAAGCATACAGAATCTTGTAGCGCAAGCATACGGATCTTGAAGCCTGAATTGTTTCAGCCACATAAGGTTTGATAATTTTAGTAAGAAAATATTAACCCACACATCAAGAAGTAACAGAAGATGGGCGTGGAGGTGCTATTAAAACCACAAGAGTGGAGCAAGGGTTAGAGAGAACAGTAAGCAGGAAGAAATGCAAAAATAGACAAACTATTCTGTGATGCTGTACACATTAGCTCCGGTCAGCGCTATCTGGAACCGATTCTGAGAAAGCTTTAACAGTTCTCAGTACTCAACCTCATTTACAGTTTTAATGGGAGAAGATATTTATGTTGGATTTTTTTTTTTTTAAAACAGATGTCTTTCTGTACTTCTCCCCCCCCCCCCCCCCCACATTAATTGTGCTATGCTTCCACACCACTGACATAAAATGACTAAAGCGACCTACAACTTCATTCTCAGACCAAAGCAAGTGGCAGTATTCTTCGTGCAGCCTGATGAGGCAGGGTATTTTTGAATCCTGCAGCACAAAACATGCACCAATACAAAGGAAGCCAGGAATGAGTTGGGGTTGTTCAGCCTGGAGAAGAGAAGGCTCCAGGGAGACCTTATTGCAGCCTTTCAGTACTTAAAGGGGGCTTATAAAAAAGATGGCGGCAAACTTTTTAGCAGGGCCTGTTGCGACAGGCCAAGGGGGAATGGCTTTAAACTAAAGGGGGGTAGATTTAGACTAGATGTAAGGAAGAAATGCTTTACAGTGAGGGCAGTGAAGCACTGGCCCAGGTTGCCCAGAGAGGTGGTGGGTGCCCCATCCCTGGAAACATTCAAGGTCAGGTTGGACGGGGCTCTGAGCAACCTGATCTAGTTGAAGATGTCCCTGCCCATGGCAGGGGGGTTGGACTAGATGGCCTTGAGAGGTCCCTTCCAACCCAAACCGTTCTAGGATTCTATGAATAAAGCAAGCTAGGAAATTGCTGCATTGAAATATGTGGCATAAAACATTCATTTGTTTTTTCCCCTATTCCTCCTCCCTTCATTTTCCAGACACATCTAAGCTGTTTCATTCATAGCAAATGAAATCGATAATGCTTTTAGCTCCGAGCACATAAAGAGTTCGGCATAATGCTGCACCCCTTTCAAATCTAACTCCTTCCGGAGTGAAGCAGGACCAAATCCCAAGGGCAAAAGAAGTGCTGGAGCAGGCCCAGCATAGCCAGGTAGGGTTTTTTCCTAAATAAATACATGTACACATGCATACACTGGGGCTCTGAAAAGGATGGGGAAAGCAACAACGTTTTAACTGCTTCTTAGTGCACTGCGTTGGGTGTCGAAGCAGCTTGAGAGCAGGAGACTCTTCTCTCTTGGAGGGGAGGGCGGGGAGCAAGCCACCGCACTAATTAAAGCTGTTCTTCCACGCTTCGTTTTCTGACATTTGAGCAGTCCAGTCTCCCTCAGTCGCAGTTCCCTTGCCACGGGCAGAACGGAGCATGCCATTGAGCTCAAGCCAGAGGCTGTGCTTTTGAGGCTGATAACCTGTGACTCAGCTCAGGAACAAATTAAAAAAACCAAACAAGAAACCCAAACCGACAGGTTACTACCCAAAGATGCGCTTCGAGGAGGACACTCGTATCCACTGAACTTTAGAATGTCTTTTCCATCGTGGAGTTTAAGTCTTTCTTACATTACAACATAACTAACAAAAAAATAAGTGGCCAAAACAACCTGTCACCAACCGGCAGAACGAGGAGCAGTTTTCTCCTGCTAGAGATGGCTTCGAGGGTTTCACCGTAACACAAGAGTTTTCTTCGGCATAGTAACAGGCCACTAAAGCAAAGCAAAATATTTCTCACCAGCACTAACCCCTTCAGAAATAAGCTAACAGAGGCCAACTCCGAGAAGAGCCCTTCATGTGCTATCTCCTAAACCACTAAACGAGGGACAATTTTCACCTTCCTGGCAGAGCAAGCCACAGACCGGGAGAAGCACTTGCCAAATGCACATTAGCCCACGTCTACGTAACAGCTTTGAATCACTGCAGATCAGAGCCTTCGGTATTTCAAAGGCTAGTTGGTTGGTTCAGGGGTTGTGTTTGTTTGGGTTTTTTAAGTTCCATTCTTCGTGACAGTTACTTCAGGAAGACAATGGCAACAGCAAGCCCAGAGGTCCCTCTCGAAAGGAACTGCTGCTAGAGGGATCGATCAGAAGTTTGAGGTGAGCAGCAGATCCCTATTCTTAGCAGGGGAGTCTTCACCTGTAGACAGATCAAGATGACATCTACCCGCCCATTTAGGTCGTGGCCCACTCAAAAAAAAAAAAAAAAAAAGAAGTATTATCTGTTTCCTGGCGCCAATTCTGTCCCAACCTCACCTATCCATCACTAACCCCAAACCAAACCCCACAGAGTCACTGTCACCAGGTAAGGGGAAAAGCAAAGAAAAAGCACGGCACTTACGTCCCTGACTTCCTCTTCCAAAACCTGGTGGTTTTGAAGGGAGGCACACCAGCAGACACAACATGGCCAAACTAACGAGCGAAGGATGCTAGGTACTTGCTTTTTGGTTGAAAGGGTAACCTGAAAGAATCCTTCTATACTCTTTCCATTTTTTCTTCACCGTTGTTTGCCTTCCCTTTCCTCCCCCTCAAGGCCCGACAAGGTAAGAGAATCTAATTTCATTTACAGTGAAGGCAAAAGGCAGTTCTCTGGTATTTGTTCATTTCCAACATTATGTCTTTCTAATTCCATTTCTGTGCGTCTCTGCTTAGTGTTTGGGATGTAATGGAAGGAGGTGGTTCCTACAGTTCAGCCACCAGCATGAGCCAACCTTAAGATTTTCCAGAGCTCACGACAGGAACAAGCAGCTTTCAAACAAACCTAACGATTCCCCGGGGAGCCAGAACCGCAGCAGGTAGCCACCGTCAGCACGCCCAGAGATGACTACATCGTAATCCTCACAGACACACAGATCCACACAGACTCCATCTACTCTATGATACCCAGCAAAACTTAGATTCTGATTTTTTTTTTCCCCCCAAGAAAAGCCGTAGTCTGTTATCACATCAATTCATCCTACAGACTGTGGAAATCAGAGCTACAGTACTCTACCTCCGAGACAACAGAATTTGCTATAAATCAGAAAGTTGGAAAAATCACATTTCTGCTAATTGAGCACAAATTTTCCTCAGGCTTTCACCTACCCCAAAGGGCTGCTTACTATTTTAGGGGATTAAACTCGCTGCAGAAGCCTTTGGAGTGCGCCAAGTGCTATTTGCCCTCACAGATAAACCTTAGCAAAACCCAACTGCCAGAATTTATTGAGAATACTTTTTCCACCGCACCTAAAGGATGGTTGGGAGAAAGTGTTTTGAGGAAAAGGAGCAGGTCCTGAAGCCAAAGAGCAAGACGCTGGCAGGAGGTGGTGAGAGCCGGAGGGGGGCGGGCGGAATTTTACATCATCTTTATTTCCATTTGAAAAAAGTTGTCAGTGTTGAAATACACCCCCTCAGCCTACAGATTTATCTGTACTTTTAAACACAAGCTTCTTGTTAAACAAGAAGAATTTAAAAAAAAAAAAACAAACAAACAACCAAAACCCAAACAAACGTCCTCAGCACATTATATATTTTCAGGGAACCGTCCTTGCTGTGTGATACGAAGGCAAATTCGTTTCCTGTCAGCCTGACTCAGGCTAATGGGCTTTCAAGCTGCAGTTTTTCCACTCCTCTTAATGACTTGTTGCAATGGAGATGAGTGCTCCGCATACAGCAATGCCATCTTCTGGCACAGTTCCTGTGAGAAAGGGAACTTGCTGAATACCGCTAAAAGAAAGCTCCTGTTTTGGGAAAACAGAAACTCAGACTCCACAATAAATCTCGGATTTTCCCCTCTCCATTGCACGTACCGTTGGGCTCTAATTGTTCAAGGGACTGAAGCGAAGCAGTGAGAACGCACACAGTGCGCTGTAGGAGCGAACTCGCTCAAATGTCTCTCAAAGGCGCACCAATTACGTCACCGAGAGCAAAGGTTTACGCCAACGCGAAGGTAGAGCACTGTGGCTGAAGACATGGACGTGTTCAAAGCTCGTCAACCCGGGAACCTGGCAGGAAGGGTGAGTAGTCAAACAGAGCCAACTTTGCATACCCCTGGGAATATGCTTTCTGTATCAGCAAAGATTTCACGCATCCCATTTATCTTACTTCTGTATTCCCAGCCAGAAAAATCTATATTAAGCAACAGCAAAGATTGAAAACGTGCTATTTACATTAAGGAAATAAACAAGGGCTCGCAATTGTAGAATCATAGAATCATTAAGGTTGGAAAAGACCTCTAAGATCATCGAGTCCAACCATCGACCCAATTCAGAACTTACTCACCATTGCAACTTTCTCCCAAACGATCTCTGTTTGTCATTTGGAGGTATAGTAGGACGGGCTTAAGATAAAGATTTCCCACTAAATCTGATACCTATGCTTGCTTTTTTCCCAAAAAAAATTTGCAAGGTTCATGCTACAGTATGTACCGAGAGTACCGATTTCAAAGACTGAACGAGAAAGTCAGATCTTAAGTAGTCCTACTCTGAAATAATACTTGAGGAGAAGCAACATTGCGGAGTCCTTATTTACCGTGTCATTTGATACCAAAAGACCTCCCTGGGAATCAGAGGTGCTGCAGAGATGCTAGCCTCGCAACCTCAGCCCCAACAGCCCATGCCCTGCTTCTTCTCAGATACCACTACCACCAGTAAGACAACGACCGGTGGGCAGATTACAGTCGATTCCTTTCTCTCTCTCCGAGATTTTCGTTCTGCAAGTCATCCAGAGATTTTCGTTCTGCAAGTCATCCAGAGATCTCGGGGGGGGGGGACCAAAAAAAAAACCACACAACTTTGCAACACCCATAAAAACAGTTTCATTTGCTCTCCACCAATGAAAAATAATTCGAGGAAATCTTTTTGTGAATGAAATCAGCCACTCTGATTCTCATGTATTTGTTCAATAGGAAAGTACCACCTCTGCATAGTTATTTTATGAGAGAACGGCGTATTTCAAACGTCTGCGCTTTCACATATGAGAAAGGTATTTCGGGCTGTAATTCGTAAAACTGTTGGACAAAGCTGGCAGTGTTCTGCTTTCATTTCCAATTTCTTTGATGTCTTCCATTGTCTTGCCTCTGCTTCTTTCCCACTCTCTACCAGTTTTGTTTTCCTCTTCTCTCTCCCCCCCGTGTTTCTTTCAATTCCCATAAAAAAAAGGGCCTTCCCCAACTTCCCCATACAAAAGTTACCTTCGCTCGCTTTTGCTACTGCTCTAAATTAAATGCAGTTTTTACAGACGGCTCCCTCTGCAAAGAGTATAGCCTTCATCAATGCTGGTAAGTAACCTCTTAAACACACACAGTTGTACAAAAAGAAGCCAGAAAACATTTATTTTAGGAAAAAAGTTTACCAGTTACTTTTTATTTTAAAGAAGAATTTCATAGGTTTTGGACTTGTGTAAGATGTGGGACAAATAAATACCAGCAGAACTGTTCACAAAGCACTTCGGGTCCTAGATTTCTATCTTATGTTGGTGAACAAGTTAACGGGCTGTCCCATCAGAAGTCTCACTTCGGAGGTCACCGACAATCAGATGCTTTCTACATCGCGAAGTCCCCGTCCCTCACAAAGTCCCCGTCCCTCCTTGCGGCAGCGCCAGCGAGAGAGAAGGCAGCCGGAGAATTCGGGTGCTTTTACAGGCACAGCAAAACAGTCACCTGCCTGACCACGATACCAGCACGGCAAAAGGTGCTACTTCCCAAACAGCAGGAGTAGATTCTTTCCGCAAAACGTAAGCACGCTGACATCTTCTCAATCCCTAATCTTTCAGCCGGGGCTTCCTGTGCCGATGCTCACAAAAAAAAAAAAATCCAGGTTTGTTTTAACGTCAGCTGGAAAGAACAACCATTTCGACAAACCGGGCTGCCTGAACGCATCGGCGCCGTGGCCTGGCATGACTGGCAGGGCTGTGCCCCAACAGAAAGCACCTCACAATCTACACTGCTAAAGCATTAAAAGGAAACGAGAGGAAGAAGCGCACAGTTTTGCGGCCACCAGAATTGCTCTAGGAGCTGCCCGAGTTACTTGAATTACATTGAAGTTGCAACACGAGTTCATCTCTCCAGTCGAAGAGAATCCGTACGGGAAAAACGCTGTCTGAAGTGAATTCTTACATGTCTAATAAAGAGAAAACCCCAAGTAAACTGTTTCCCACAGTAAGTGTGTCTAGAGACTCTTGTTCCCACAGATTCCCATTAGACCAAGGTCAAGACTTACAGATATGCTCCGCTCCCTCAGCGATTCTTACTAGTTGATAATAATTCCCTTTCAGAAATGTTACATTTAATCTTGCACAATATCGAACATTTCAAGATGAACGTGCTTTGATCAGACTCTCTGCTCATATTCTGGCTGAAAGAGGGGAAGCGCGTATGGAGGCACGGCCTACAGTTCCAGAGCACTTTTCAAAAGTCATTTTGATTTATCTGATAAGCCATTTCAGAGCCAGCCTATAAAAAACAGCCAGACAGGCACTTCCAAGAAAACGAGATTATTACTGGAAGTATCTTCAGTTAAATAAAGCGTGTCCTCCGGACACATTTACATTAACAGCCACTAACACTGTCCTAACGTATGTGGTAAATAGAACAAATAGACAGCCACAGTCACTCAAAACATGACGCTGGATAGCTGACACGATCAGGGTTGGGTTTAAGGCCCATCCAGCCAAGCATTTCATTTGTTTCCTCCTCTGTGGGGGAGAGGAGTCATTCAGAATAATATCGCTTGGGACTCAGCGCCCAAATTCTCAATCGCTGTCTAATTTAATTATTTTTTTTTTTTAAGAGCACCTGAACGTTCGATTTTTGTAACCGTCGAGCGATACAGCAGATGGCACAGTTACGTCTAGCAAATACACAACAGCTGGAGAATAAGCAATGCTCCAGCAGGGCGGCCGGTCTGAAAGCGGTGCTACTGACTTTTTGGAAGCTGCAGATTTAGTTGTCCCTTAGTTTTATTACGAAACTATAAATTACGAGTTTAAAACTACTCCTGTATCGCAGTTATTTAGGCATTAATGCATACGACACCAGGACAAAAAGCTCAATTTTTTTTTTTTTAATCTTACACTTCCATCTCACGAGTGGCACGTGAAAGTTAACCGCGCTTCCAACGCAACCGTGCCTGCAAAGAGTTGGTAATACTGCAGGGCAGCTTCCAGAGGTGAGAGGGATACGAACTGGCGCGCTTGGGAAACTGCACAGCCAAGATGCGGACGTTTGAAAGCAAAAGCTATATTCTTACCTCAGCTCTAGCAATTTTTCTCAGTGCGACAAAACAGCAGACTACCTGGCAAGTTTTTGCCGAGAGATGCGAAATGAAGATCCGGTCTCCAATAGCTGTAAATTCAACCTCTCATACGATTAAGAAAGAACCAGCGATGAAGAACGTGCCGCTAATTTCAAGATCTCATTACCTGAGCGGTCTTCTCATACAGGTTTCATAGATTCAACCTTTGCTGGCTCTGGCAAAGCTACAGTAAATGAAGACTTCTCTTCCCATAGGGATACCCAATATATGAAAGAGCTTAGGAAATACAGAACAAATCAAATTAAAAAGCACTCAGGGCCAAACGTAATAATTCTGCAGATCAGTAGCTGAACACGGTGGGTTCTTCCCTATTGAGTTCCCTCTTCAGAGACTGCCCCACTACATGAACAAGGTCATCTTACACACGTGCCTAGAGGGCTCTTCACGCAACGGGGCTGTTGAACCCTAGTCCTTCTTTTGCAAGGGCCGTTAAAAACCCGAGGAAAGCACAGAAGACAGTCAGCGATACACAAACACATTTACACACAGGACATCTGAAACATGTACACCGTTCAAATATTTGGCTAGTCGAGCTGTATGACTTTTCCTCTCAAGTTCATGCATCTGCGTAAACACAGCCATTTCCCATGTCAGCCGGTGTCCAAATTCCTCATGAGTAATCCCAATAATGTAAGTTTGGAATCAGAAGTGAAGTGTTTGTCTCGTCAAATCATGTACACCAGTAACCAGTTTTCAGCAGTGTTTTTGTCTGGCAACACAGTCAAACAGTGGGTTCTGGTAGCAACACCAAGCATTTTGTTTGCGGGTTTTGGGGGGTTTTTTTGGGTTTGGGTTGGTTTTTTTTTTTAAATAGTTTTTTTTCCTGTATTCAGGGTAACGCTTAATTGGTCTTCCATCACTGCAATTTTAAAATGAAGTGAACCAAAACCATGCAACTCTGTGGAGCTTGCATTTGGGGTAGCAGATGACGCAGCTGCTGCTCTCCACCACGTTACAGAGCTGGTTTTGACACCTAGCTCACTGTTCTCTTTGGAGCAGCAGCTTGACACCAGCTGAGCGGATCAGCTGTCACGTAAAACAGGATTACTGAGTGTTCCTTCTTCAAGGAGGCGAGACTAGAGTTTTCATCAGGCAGGGAATCATGATTGATTGTCAAAAAATTGAAACGCACTTAAAATACTTTTTTTTTTTTTAAATTGACATAGATGCTTATCTGCCCTTTAAAAAGTTACATTAGCCGTATCCTCTGTTGTGGGCGATACAGGCAAATAAAAAGCTTAACACATTCAACCTGCCTAAACAAAGACAAAAAGTTAACCTCGCCTGCAATCCGCAACATTCCCTTTAGGCTTAGAAAAGAGAAGATTCCCATCTTCCCCGATTCCTCCTTTCCAAGTGCTCTAGTCACCACCGTAAAATTTTCACATCAGTTTTCCGCCCTCACAGCGGAGGGGAAAAAGCCTTCAGTCTAATGACCGGTTTCGTAGAAGTAACATACATCTAGATGCAAGACTGCTTTCGCTTTTGGCAGAATATAATCCTCAGAGACATCTAATTACAATCAAAGGCTTGTATCCCTCCTGACATTTGCACAGGTTTCCCATCTACAGGAGGTGTATAGAACTGACACAAGACGCCCTGTGCAAACCATTATCCGGTACCTACATGTTGGAAGAGAAGTATTTCTCCGAATGCATACCGATTTCTGTACGCATATTTACGTTCTTCTAAATTTGATACTTAAATCGCATAAAAATTATTATTTTAATTATACATTAAAAGGGCTTGGAGTGAAATATATAGTCATGAACGTAATTAAAAAAGCAATAGAAAAAAATCACCTTTTATAGTTATTCCGTGGCTTCCACTGAATCTTAAGTATGAGAAAAGTCAATGGCTCAGCTCTCATAACTTGTGTTACCATGGTAAGTGTTCTGCCATACATAATGGCATCTTCCTACAAACAGGGACCAAAAATATATCTTTGTGTCATCTCTAAATGAGAAGATTTAATTCTTCACTCCTGTATCAAAGCGCGGTTCTGAAGACACATCTATCTTTGTAATTGCATTTAGGTCAGGATTATTTTGCGGCAACTATGGTCATTATGACAACTACATATATTAAGAGTGTAAGACAAAGATTCAAGAAAATAACCCATTTACAGTAAGAAATTTTTATCCTCTTGGATTTCACAATACTTCAATACTTTACTTTCCCTGCGCCAATCCTTTCAACTTTGAATAATATGAAAAAAGTCTCTTCAGAATGTACCTCAAGCCAGTATTTGCTAATTTTTTTCTTCCAGATAAGTGTATCATCGTGTGCTACTCCAGCCACTTCACTAGAAAAAAATAAGTCTAGAGGGTTCATTGCAATTTCTTCCTTAAGTATAAAGTCTTTGGTTTCATATGCTTCCTATTAGATCTTTAAAAAAAATATATATATTACCAAAGCAAGAGAATAGACATCAAGTAAACCTTCATTTATCTTTCAACAAAAAGCATCATGCCCTTTTGAATAAGGCCAGATATAGCCTTTTCTACAATAGTGTATATTCTACAGCCGAGCCATTGTTTTAAGTAGCCAGCTTCAGAACATTTATTATTACGAAATCATTTCTCTTGGGAATCGTTTAACAGAGACACTACGTATTCTGCAACAATGAGCCACTCCGTGCACTTACCAATTAATTCTTCATGTTGTACCTACAAGCCTTAGAAATTCCATTTGAAATCCAGGTGAATTAAAATTCAAGATGAGTATCGATGTACTATTACCTCTCCAACCTCTTACATAGATTCAGTTTACATCAAGAAGTGTTTTGCAACATAAGCTTACATCACTTATTCTAAATAGTCACCGGCAGCGTACTCCACAAGTAGAACATAAATAAAAAGGATTAATAACATGTTTTTCATGCAGACCTGAAATGTGCTGCCCTTAAGCGAATGCTGGTTTTGTGACTTTTGCAGAAGCAACACAGACTAATAAGGGATTTTAAGCTGTCGCTAAAACTAAGGTGACCAGCTTCCTCAATTCCTCTTTAAACAGCAGCAGGACTGAGTAGATAATTGGTTTATGTTCTGGGGTTTGTCTGTCATAGCAATAGTACTGTAGGAACCCAGAGAGTTGACGTGGGGCTTGTTTTTACAGTACAAGGCATTTCTAGTATTTCAAATTGATAGATCGTTAGTGCCAGAGTCATCAGGACATTCTATTATTACACTCAAAAAAAAATGCGCGATGCTGCGGCTCAGCAATTTTTATGACTGAAATGAATCTCTACATTAACGCTACAAAACCTTGGTGAAAAGAAAAAAAGAAAAAAAAACACAGATACAATACACCCATACTTCCAGGCAAAACTGTTATGGGGAGGTGGTGTGTCTGCTGTATTATTGCTACGTGTTGGTGGTGCACCAGTAAAGCTCAACGTCAAAAGCTGCCGCGGGCACTAGTCAAATTAGAGCTCAACAGGCCAACAGAAGGAGCAGAGGTTGGCTATCTCCTCGACTTCCAAATGCCCCAGAGGACAGATCCTCCAAGAAGTTTAAATAATTTTACACTAGCCAAACTTAAAGAGGCAAGCCAACGGCCTTTCACAAATGTGGAATCTAACTCCAGGTAAAGGTCTAGGTTGAGATGCAGCCCCCCAAAGTGGGCACAATAACAAGCAGGCTGGCAGGCGCAGAGAAAACCGAACTACGTTCGGTTGCAGTGAACGCTGTATCAGGTCACGTTACGTATAACCAGAGCTTTCCACCACCGCACTTGTAGGTGCAAAGGTTTGCACCTCGCCTCTATATCGTATTATGAGTAGCCTTTCAGGCAACCTGCTATTTCTTAAAGTAACATTACAAAGGAGACCCCAGTTTCATCAAGCGCAGCCAACAATGTAAAACCTTGACGGGGACTTCTTATGCTTTGGCATCCATTGGTACGTCTGGCTGTCACCTGAAAAGACGACTAGAAAGCTGCAGAGCCAAGCCCGGCCAGCGAGGGGGCCTTCGCTGCCTGAGCCGCGGAGCCCTGAACAGCTCACGGGGGAATATGGCACTACACAAGGCTCTGGGCTGTCCGGTGGAACGTGTCAACTCATGCCTTGCTGGATGCATGTGCTACCACAAACAGATAAGCCAAAGTGTCCGGAGACATTGTCAGAAGCACATAGAAAGGGTCAGGCCCCCTCCGCCCCACAAAGGATTCCCCAGCCTTCCAAGCGCAGCGCTCTTACAGAGTCCTCAGGAAGATGCTAAGAGCAAGGTCAAACCGCTTGAGAACTTAAGGCCTTGAACCTTAACCTCAAGGGAGCTGCTGTAGCAGAGTTTGGACACAGGTGCCAAGACCAGGAGCAAATAACTTATCTGCCAGGAGCAGTATTAGTCTGGGCGGTAAGAGGTTATCACTCATTAGCCCATGCTGAATAAGTCATTTCATAACATAAAGTTAGAGTATCAATCGATTTTCTACAGTGCCTGCCCATAGACTTACCAATTCTTAAGAACGCATCCAAAATGTGTCAGACAAAATGCTTCTACATAGATTTTGTACACATTCGCTTTACTAAATATAGATTCTCGTCTTCGAGCTGAACAAACTGAAGGGGAACTAGCGGCCACTGGAGCCAACAGGAGTTTTACGGAGGCACTTTTACTTCTAAATACTTATACCCAACTCTTCTTGCTCATTACTTGCTCCGACCTACCCAACCGTCATTATGAGAACCATAAGGCTTCCCCCCTTAAGTGCCACAGAAACTTAAGGTTCTCTGTTGTTCTTATCCCCTATTTTTTTTTTAATGAATAAATAATTTTCTCCAATTGCATCCTTAGCACTTCATCATTACCACTGAAGAATTACTGGAAATCAAAGTTTCTTGTTTTGTTTTTGGTTGTTCCAGCAAGCGATCCATTGTGATGATTAATATAAAGCAAAGGTTTGCTGAACATAAATTTTCCCCTTCAACGGTGAGATGACACACATAACAGCTTAGTATTCCTGAAATGCAAATGAGGCGAGCGCTCAAGTAGCAGGAATCCGTGGGCTCTAAAGACCTTCCTAAGATCATATGGCTGTTTGCAAACAGGTACACAAGAACTTTCGATCTGGCAACTCCGACGGGCTATTCTGAAACCTTCTGCCTTGGAATTGCACTTTGCTTGTGCAAGGTTTTGACCCAGCAGGGGAAGAGTCTATTACCCATCGCTTCCAGCACACTACAGTCCTCGGAAACAGCCTGAGTAAAGCTCTCGGTCAAGTCTGGAGAAGGTTGTGCTGACACACACTCATTTGGGGGAGGGGGGGGATGGTGGTGGTGTAAAAATAGGACTGCAATGGCATCTTCGCACCAATTATCATCACTGGAAAATCATGTGTGCTCCCAGTCCCTGATAAGGGACCCAAGTTAGAAAAATTCTAACCGGGAAGAGGGGTGTCAGCCCTATTTTCTGGTTTCCACGTATACCCCAACCTTGCCCATACCAAAGAGTCCTTAAATTGCTTGGAGCATCCACCTTGTCAAATACCAGCCGGCCAGGAGACAGCAGAGAACACGTACCAAGACAACAACGAACCCAGCAACGATTCAAGATAGAGCACTTCCAGTAGAAATCTCCGACTGCTACAGAAGTAGTTCTCAGAAATGGTCTCATTAAAGGGCAGGTTCAGATAAGACAAGCTATTTGTAGGAAATCTAAGACTAAATTATTAGTGATGCGACCTGGATGTAAAAAAAAAAAAAATCTCAAAGTTTACAGCGTTACAAGAGATGCACACGCAGCACGCGACGCCCCCGTCTGCTATCCCGGGCCAACCAACAGGCTTTGGCTTCTGTGCCCTGACCAGCTGCTGCTCTCGGCAAGAGCCAAAACGCCGTCTTGAATCGAGGCCAGGATATTAGCATCCAGCCTGAGCAAGTTCAAGTTCCCAGAAAGCTCTTGCGCAGTCACGAGAGAGTTCTGCTCGTGACAGAGTCCTGCCCCTTCCCCTGCCAGCTCCCGCGCCGCCCACACGTACATGCACAGTACGCATCAGAGGGAACCGCGGCCTCAGTCATCCGCCGCCGCTGGAACGAAACACGCATTCCTGAGCAGCAGCAGCAGCTGAGGGTCACAGATCATTCCACAGCAGGAGGAGGAGGAGGAGGAGGAGGGAAAGCTAGATTTTAGGAAGATGAAATAATAAACAAAAACGTCCCGGAGGGTTTGTGTGGCTGCAGCACACTAAAATAGCGTACAAAGGGTACTTCAGAAGAGTTCTGGTCACGTGCTCTAACAGCCAGTTACTAGCCTAGATCATGTACAAAACGCCCTACTTCAGAAATAACTGCAAAGTTTGTTTTCTCCTCTTGGAGCTGCGTATGTGGGGAGTGCATTTGGGGGGGGGGGGGGGAGAGGGGGCATTTGTGTTGTTTTGCTTTAAACCAAAGATTTTGGGCGCATGCCATTTCTAATGGTGCATAGGAGTCGTAAGATGGGAACCGCCCTCAGTTTGCTATCTTCTGAATATACAGATATAGGTAGGTAAGTAATCTAGGATGACTTTTTTTTTTTTCCTTTAAGGAAAAGAACTACGCCATGTCGAAAAAATTGCAGAAGATGATGAATTAAGTCTGGAGACCCTCAATCTTTGCAGAGGTAAGCCTGTGAAACAGCGCTTAACCGTTAGACCTAACATAAACGGTAACGGAATTTACAGCATTGTTTCACTAGCTTGAATCCAACCAGTTTGAACGCTTGAAAATACATTCCCGTCCATCGGATGTTCGGAAACATCCCATGAGATGAAAGTTCTCTAACAGGACATACAACTTACGTCAAGACCTCTCACGCCTCTTTGCAAGACTGCCAGGGCTTCAGGTCACTCACCATTTCTTCGCGTGAATCTGTGTCTCACGTACACACCCCACACGCAGTCGCGCCGCTCACGGCAGTCGCGCCGCTCACGGCAGTCGCGTGAGTGTTCACGTGTGTGTTCAACTCGCCTTGCAGAGAGCAATCGCTAGAAGGACCAAATGCTTCTCCAGTTTAGTCCGTTGTGAAATACACCTACCATTTCTATTTCATTCATGATCTTTAACACATTTGGAATAAGCAACAGCGGATGTAATGCCTGATGCAAGGACTTCAGCGAAACTAACTGGATGCCTAAAGAAGTACAAATATTAAGAGCAATGAAGAACAGGACGACAGTTTTGCCGTTACCGGCTTGGACCTTAGCACTAGCAGCTCAGCACACAGCAACCAGTCACTTCCACGGAAGGAGATGTGTGAGCTCCGCAAGAGGACAGCGGCCCCTTGGCCGTCCTCTTCTTCCTACCCCAGATACGTCATCTTAAGACACCCAGATTATCTTAATCAATAAAGCAACTCATAGATAAAGCACAAATTAAGAAGGAGACGCATTTCATAAAGCCTCTTAGCAGTTTTCAGCAAGCACAACTTTAATGCCAAGGACAGCACCTAACTTGTGGAAACTCACCTTGGTTATCAACAGTTAAAAGACCGTTGAAAGAGAACCCCCGAAAGGGACAGGTCAGCACCTTCATCTCCTGTAGCTGTCATTTTATATACACCAGTAGAACTGAATATGAAGAGTTAACAAGGCAAACACTTTTCCGAAGTGTTTCGCAGGGGTGGGATGGGGTGTCAATGAATGAATCCTTGTTGCATAAACAAAGATTCCTTTAACATAGGAAGTCTCAAGGAACTGCCCCATTACATACTGTACTCTTAATACTCTATAGGAGCAATCAAGTTCTGCAGATAAATCAAAATACTTCAAGACTAGACAGCCAAAGCAAAAAAAACCCCAAACTGTACAAACAGAGACAACAAATAATTGCACCGTAAGTACCGCGCAGTCCCACAGCTCAACGCAGCCCATTTTTCTTCCTGTTGGGAATCTCACATGTGATGTACAGCTCAACCAGAGCTTTAACTTGATTAGATCTAAAAATGCAGAGCGGTTGCACGTGATCGATACCAGCAGTTATGGCACAGAACGAGGGGGAAAAAAACCAGCTAGAAATATTATTCTAGGATATTATTAGACAACTTAGAGAAAGCACGTATTTAAATGGTATCCCCCAAAGTGACTTCCGCAAACGCTTCAGCTCTCAGGGTTGTGATTTGGTATTCCGAGGCAGGGGGAGAGCGAAGCGCGGCTCTGACACGACTGCCGTAATCCCATTAGCGCAGCTGCCATATTACTGCTGCCGTCCGTCCATCCAGGGTTTAGCAGCCCCTAGCCTAGTTTGTTCAGCCAATCATCAGAAGAACATCAGGACGTCAAGCACTTAATCATAATACATTGAAATTTTGATCAGAAGAGAAGTAATTTTTGCTAATTGAAAGATTTTTCACCTCAATGCATTCTCAGGTCTGAAGATGCGCAGCACTGCACTTCTAACCCATTTTCTGTACAGTACCACCCCGACACTCTTAGCGAGGAAGGCCCAGCTTTCAGCTCTAAAGCTTTCCGACAGAAGATTTGTCAGATTGTTTCAGCCGGCCGCCCGCTCGCGTTGCTCTAAGAAAATCTGTGCATCAGCAACGGATTCTGAACACAGCTTGTTTTCCCCACCCAAGTTCATAAACCTCCGCAGGGTAACGACAGCAACTTCTAGCTCCCCCCCCCCATCCCTTTTACTTAAACATTTCTATTTTTTGAAAAACGTAAAGAAAGAGTACAGAATACGGCTATATCTTGAAGTCTACCTCCTGCTAGATACGACAGTTGTTTCCAAGTTCCCAGCTCACTCACCACCCCGGTAAGGCCAACCGGGCACTTCAGAAAGAAGGATAAGAGAGGAAGAAAGGACAGCCATCAGAACAGAACCCACCGCGTTTAGTCAAGTATTTTCCCCACTCCGTTAGTCAGTTCGTTATTGACAGTTAACTAGGAGACTTCTAAAGCCCATTTACTGTTTGCAAACGTCGAAGAGGTCTCTCTCGACACAAACACGCACCAGCGGGAGGAGAGGAGGCCCAGCGAAGTTCTCTGATCACCAGCAAAGCGTATTTACCCCTCAAGGAGCGTATTCTCAGTGACCGCAGCTCGAGACTGACGCCTGAGCGTAAGCTCCGGTGCCAAAATTACTTCTCCGCTGCTGTAACACCAGCCTTTTCACTTATCACATCACGCTCAGCGATATATTACAGTGTAGCGTGATAACGACACGGTACGCCGACCCAGTCGGGCGGAGCTGTTCCAGTTCCTCGGAGGAAGACGGCCCGAAGAGGCTCACCTAGCCCGGCCATCGCCGCGGCGCTCACCGAGGCACCGATACCAGCGGCTCCACACAGCCCTCACCGGGACACGGGCGGCTGCGGGGAGTACCTGCCTCAGGGTTTCCGAGGCAACGTCACCCAGCAAGTCACCTTAATATCAAGCCCAAAATCCCGTACGAAGAAAACCTCACAAGAAATACCTCATCATAAAACCGAGATACAGACACAGCACCTTCACCGTGGCCGTTTCGGCGTTTCACAAAGATCCAACAACCTCGGGAGGCAACAAAGCTACAGGCGTTAAGAGCAACAAGTTGTGTTTCCACGACACATACGTAGCGATCAGTATGCAGCACCGAAAGGCTCACGAAGTTTGCGATGCGGTTTTGGGGGGGATTTTTTGTTTGTTCGTTTCCAGGCTTTTTTTACTTACTGACTGGTAAGAAGCACTATTCCTCCAGTATTTAACAGCCAAGTTAAGAAGCAAATCCTCCTGGACACGGGGCATGCTATTTCCAGAGCAGGCTGCGGTACCTGTTCCCACTCCCATCCCAGCGCACCCCGATCAGAGGAAGCGGCCGCGGCCTCGCCGCAGGGCGGGCGGCCCCACAAAACAGCAGGCAGCCCCACAGCCTAGAAGGTTCCATGCTCCCCCCCCTGCCCCTGAGCCCAGCCAGCCCCTGGGGCATCCCCAACGCCTGCCCGAAGAAAAACTTAACACCAACAGCCAAGAGTCAGCCTTCGGTAACACTGTCGTGGGCAAGTCTTGTAAGGGAGGGAACACCTCAGGAAAAAAAAAAAACAACAAAACAAAATAAACCAAACAATAAAAAAACCCTGCCGAAACTACAGAGAACACCCCCAAAAAACCCCAAACAAACAAACAAACCCCCAAGTCTCTCCCAAACACTCTCTCTTTTCATAGGATATATACATATAAATTAGGAGGCACGCAGAGAAACTTCATACCAACCACAGAGCATCGGAAACAGAAATACAGTAGATCTAACACCGACACAGAAACCGGTAACAAGTTACAATCCTTAGTTCAACCCCTGCTTCTCAAGCACTTATATTAAAAATAAAACAAACCACTACCTCCGCGATCGCCCTCAGAGCAGCCAGCCGGGAGCAGCCTCTCCCCTCAGCAGCCAGGAAGGCGGCAGCCCCTGCTGAAGCAAGAAGCTTTCTGCCGCTTCTGGTACCTTCCACCCGACAGCTGGGTGAGGTGCCAGGGCGAGTTACGGGACCTTTGTGTGATGGGCCCGCTTCCCAATTAGCCCCAGCTGGGCGGTAATTGCCGCTTAAGCAGGCTCCTGGGCTGGAGGAGGCTGTCACACAGCCATCCCCCCAGCTCTGCTGGCAGCTGTGAGGGGGGGGTCAGGCCAGGCCGGCCGAAAGGTCATGAAAAACTGAGGAGACGAAGGAAATCCTTTCCCCGGGCTTTTAGAAGGGACACGATGCCCCTCACAGTCCGTTATCCTCCCGCACGGTCACTAGCTAGTTTCCCTCTGCACCTCTGAAGACCCAAGCCGGCTGCACGCACGCACCTGCAAGCCAGAGAGAACGATCTTTATTTTCAATATATCGGTTTTCGGTGGAGCAGAGTGAGGCTCGGCGGTCCCCGAGGGCTGCCCGCCCGCCCACAGCCGGCCCTCCCTGAGCCCATCACCCTCCAGGGACGCCTTCCCCCCAAAAAAACCCCCCTCTCCGTCTGCGTTCCGGCAGCACCCCGGTTGGATTTCAATGGGTTTGCCTTCCAGGTAGCTCAGCGGCAGACGGTCTCCTGCTGGGTTTATTTTTGGGGGTGGCCCAGCCCCGGCAGGCCGAGGAAGCGCTGTCCCTTTGGTAGATATAAAATCACCAACTTCTGCTTTTATACACTCGGGGAGTAAGTCACCGTATTTGAACGACACCTTGCCTGTTTTCCTTCCCACCTGGTTTAGGTACTCCGACATCAGGCATACATCAGGGCACCTGACAGCATTTGCTAAATTAGCTTAGCCTGGGAACAGGTTTAATGCCCACTGACAGACAATGCTCTGCGACTCCCTTTACTTTTTCCCTTCCTTTTTTTTGCTTTTCCACGCTCTTTTCTACAAACCAAGAAAAGACCCGATTGGAACATGAATGGGTTTAGAAACTTTCAGCCTCCCCCTCCGCAGCAGGCTAAAAACCCTACCTCGAGCTAAAGTGGTTTTCGTGGCAGCGGTAAACCTTCGCACGCGTTTTCTGCATCCATCGGGACAATTCACCGTAGTTCCCGCATTTTAGAATCTCACGTGCGATCGAAAGGGTCTGCGAATTTCCAAGATTTCAGGGCGCTCCTTTGACCAAATGCAACCAACCCACGGTCACGGGGGCTCGCGGGCGCTACGTTTCAGTTACTGCAGGTCACGGAAAGGGGACCGAAAACCCAGGACTGGCTGTAATTTTGCATATACCACATTTTTATTAGGGGGAATTTTTGCTACTTTTTTAAAAAGCTCCAGCGCCTCCGTTGCGTGCCTCGAGATTGTTTAGAGTATTCGGGTGACTGAAACACAAATACTGAGCTGAGCTGTTAAGCAGCGGACTAACCTTCCAGCTGAGGTTGCATTTGCTTTTAGAAAGTACCCCTTTTAGGCTTTCTCTACACCAAACGTCAGCTTTACACAGCACCAGCAATCGGTTCGGTTGTTCCGCCCAGCCATCCTCCCCGGTACGTGCTCCGCGTGCGATCCATCGCAACGCACCTCTTCCTACCGCGATCATTTGTGATTCCCTCGCTGAATGCTGCAGAAAGCAAGCATTTTAAAAGAGCTCGCCTCCCGTGTCTATACACTCTTCTCCGCCGGGGACGAGATAATCTTCGTGCAGTCCAGCCCCACGCCAAGGCCCAGCCCCCAGGAGAACTTTGCCGGGGTAAGGACCTGGAGCCGGAGCTGCACCTTTAATCTCTGCTGGCAAACCCCCTTCGCCTTTGGCTGGGAAGCAAGCCCTCCAAAATTACCGTTTCCCTTTTCTTGATTACGGGCCTAAAAATAATTGGCAGCGTGGCAGAAGTATGTTTGTTATCCTACAGTGCGTTATCATCTATTGTGATTCGGTTTCTAATTATACGATCACGTAAGCGGGTTTTTTTTCCAGAGCCCAATTCCGTGTAAAGGACAGACACAGAAGGGGACAGAGTTAAGATTGCACAGTCCTTAATTCTATTAGTTTGTAACTACCGAATGCTTGATTTTGCAACCTAAATAACACCGTAGCATAGTAATTTTTATATATAATCTAGAGACATGTAGTCATTTACGCACTAACTGTAATTACTTTTTCCTACAGTAGCCTACATCTATTATGCAACAGGTTCACTATGCATTACGTTTCATCATTTCACATCAGTGCGAAGACATTTTCGAGGACCCTTGTCCCTTTGATACGGCATACGTGGTTCACTGAAATAGGAAAGTTCGTTTTGATAGATGTTCTCTTTACTCGGCGCTGTGACGCCTAAGCACTACGCCGATTTTCAAGTCGTTCTACTCTTGAACAAATTACTTCTAATCCTTCACAGTAGCGGAAGGTAAAATTAAAAATAAGCTCGAATCAAATTAAAGTTCGAAGAAACCTCGAAAACGGGGAATTCAAAGCAATCTGATTTTTGAAATTATGCCACTAGAATCCATGCCAGCAAAGAGGTGAAGGCAAACGACACGCTGCCCAAAGCGAAGCTACTGCGAGGGTGGGCTGGGAGGGGCATCAGCCTAAACCACCCGGGGAAGAGAAGCTTCAAATATCCTCAAATCCCACCGACCCTCGGTAGGGGACAAAGAGCATCCTGCGGTAGGAAAAGCCTGGGGAACGGGATAAAGAGCGGCAGGCTAGGAAAGGCAGCACCAAAGCACACCAGTAGTATATGAACAGGCAGTAGTACGAGCGGGCCAGAAGATGACCTCTAACGCCGCAGTGGCGTACAAGTTTTTAGGAGGGTTTGTTTTCTCCCCCTTTTACAGGAGAAAAGCGGAAAAGGGTAAGAGACAAAATCCAGTAGAGTTACGGGGGGAAACTCGGAAAGGAAAGGAAAAGGGAAAGGGAAAGGGAAAGGGAAGGGAAAGGGAAAGGGAAAGGGAAAGGGAAAGGGAAAGGGAAAGGGAAAGGGAAAGGGAAAGGGAAAGGGAAAGGGAAAGGGAAAGGGAAAGGGAAAGGGAAAGGGAAAGGGAAAGGGAAAGGGAAAGGGAAAGGGAAAGGGAAAGGGAAAGGGAAAGGGAAAGGGAAAGGGAAAGGGTTCCTGCCGTCCCACACACCAATTGAAGTGTTCCCTGCAACAGATATTTGTCAAGCCCTAGGTGGAGACCTCATGCCGATTAGACCACATCTGTTAGGAGTTTGTGTCATCTGACAGGCTGAAAAACCGGGTAATTTGAGCACAGCGATGAATCGCTATTGCACCCAAGAGTCACGGTCGGCGCAATGTGTACGAGGCCAAACATGCTTCTTAGTTCCAGCGATCTCAACTGCTCGTGGTGACTTTGGCTCTCCTGGTAAGGAGGTATCGCGTAAAGCTGAAGGTCTCATATTCCACTCTCTGAAGCACTCAGGTGCTCTCGTGGACTGGCAATACAGGACAATTTTACCACGGACACGTCCCCGGAGAAACAGAACGACAGGAGCTCTGTTCTGCATCTTCCCACGCCCACACCAGCACCCTTCTTCCGATCGCCATGGTGGGTGTCCCCTCTCCAGTTTCGGTTCTCACTCCAAGCCGTGAGTCTGGCACCCCAGAATCCTTCACGTCCTTTTGGACATGCTTGGATTTCCAAATACGTCCAACCATATTTCGGGGGGGGAAAAAAAAAAAAAGAGCTTGAAGAGGAAAAGGAGGACTTGCAGTTCCAGGCATCATTTTACAGACAGGTCTTTTACCAACAGAGAATTGTACGGAATAAAGGCATTTCAGGGGGACCAATAATGGCACGCCATCAGGAAAATTACCGTGTGACTGCCGTACGTTGCTCAATGATACGCGACTTTGACGGAGATCAGTTAAATCACAGTAAAAGACGCTCCTGCACGCTTTCTTTTCCTATCAGATAATGGGTTAAGACGACCGATTCGTTCATGCACGCTCAGAGGCGCGGCAGGACAGCAGTACCTAAGTGCCGTGGCAGATAACACTGAGCGGGACACTTGCAACAGGAGAATCGGTTCTCAGACAAGGACCTCGGGACAGTCCGAGGGTTAGTGACGTAGCACTGCTTTGACTTTCGAGTGCAGCGAAGTCGCTAGATATAATTCAGCCCTCCGAAGCATCTACAACGTCAGTGAGAGGATATTCCGTCTCTCCTAGTAAAGGTGTTCTTTAGATTCTTCGCTAAATCATAAAACTGGTATTGTCTAATACAGCATTCACAAGTTTTAGTATTGCCGGCCTGTTTCTATTTAACCAGACATACACTCAGCTCAAGTCCAAAGCACGAAACGACCTTAATTTTATGTTGCCCCGTAAACATCACAATTATCACTCTACGTTTTTCCTGCTAATGGGTTAGGCAGCTTGCAATTTCAATGGATTAAACGTATTTCCTAGGGAACAGTTAGTAAGAGGGGGGTTTATCCCCGTTTCCTTTATTTTACCGACAGAAACACACTCACATAAAATCTCAACGCCAAATATAAACAGGATTCCTCTTTGACATCTTTTGGTTGTTCAAAGGGCCAGAACTGAACCCTAGTGCGATCTCTATCCTGCTGTACCTTCAGTCATTTCTTTCGTACGCTGAACAACTCCTAACCCGTCAGTCAGGTCCTAATACAGTTAACCTGAACCTGTTCCTCTGAAGCCAACTTGATTTTACAGCGTGGAGGGTCATCAGAAAGGGCAACGCCCCTCGCCGACACGCTTGCGGTGCCTCAGGAGGGCAGTCCGGGGTAGTAGACCCTGCTGCACACGTGGAGCTCGAGCATCCTAGCTTCCGCAGAGGCTGGAAGAAGGGACCAGCCGAACGGGCAACGGGAGACCCGCAGACGGGTTCATTTAATCACGGATCTGTGTCACAACATCAACCCGGCACCCCGGTCTTTCCCTTCGATACTATTTTTGTTGCTTTGTTTCTTCCACAGATGAAGTGTTCTGATGCAAGATGCTTTGGTTTGCAAATTTTATTAATACAGCTGTACTTTTTAATGCGAGGATAAGCGTTGAAATTTTCTTTTGACAAGAGGAGTACAGCCTTGACAACTAGAAGGAAAAAAAGTGGAAATAACTCATGTGACTACTCATGAGAGAAACAACATCCATCCTATTCCAAACACGGCCGTCTCCAACGGTGTAATTTACAATAGCTTGGCTTTTTGTTCGGGACATTCTTAAGCTTTACGTAACAAATTTCACCGGTAGCTGACTGCAGCACTCGACTCGGCAAGGCGTACTTTAAGCACAATGTCAATGGTACAACTGGGGTGTTTAAGGTAAAACACAGTTCGTGCTAAAACAGGTTCGCAGCTCACAGAGGCAAACGATGGCCTCAGTTCTGCAACCGCCCCCAAATACATATTTAACATAAAGGACAGATGCACAGATCTCTTAAATGAACCGAAAGGCATAGCAAAAACTCCACAAATACAGCTTCAGTTCTAACAGCGTCTTCAGTGGCTTCCGCCGTCGAGCTGAAAGGCGGGACTAGCCCGCCGGACCTCCGAGAGGCCCCAGCGTAGTGGGAATTTAGCACGTTGCCGATTTCAGCTTCCATTAAGGGCTATCGTGGTTAAGCGCGTTGCGATAACAAACCAGTCAGTACAATGGTTTCACGCGGCTGCGTTCGCTTCCCTTTTGTTTTGTACTCTCCCCAGCCTACTCTCCTTTCCCTCCTACGGATGCAAGGGATGCTTGGTAAAGCGGGAGGCTGGCAGTGATTTATAGAGCAATTGATTGACTTTAGCCACCGCTGCGTTCTTTACCTTGGTCTTGAGCGGCTCTGTGCATTTATTCACGGACTTTTAAACTCCTGTGATGGTCACCCGGTAAGCTGTACGTACGCTATCTTACCAAAGAGCAGCAAAAATTCAAATAAATACTAGACTCTACCACAGCCGTAGCTCAGAAACGTGTCTGATGAGCCATTTCTTTCTAAACGCAATTAAAAAGAATTCTAAATAGAGTGGACAAAGTGCACAGGGAGACAGTAAAACAACTGTAGTAGCCAATTTTTTTCACGGGCGATTTCCGCGTGCTAATTCAGGCCATTACATTGTCGTTTCATTCTCATGTAAAATGAATAACCCCGCGAGAAGTCAATTCAGAATGCTCCGCAGAACGCAGCGGTCTGGACGTGCCGGATCCTTCCCCAGCGGTGCACTCCGGCGCGGGGCGGGGGCTGCTCCGCTTTGCCCCTGGCTGCCCTATGACTTTCTCAATAAGGCAAACGGTCCCCGCATTTGGAACCGCCGAGCCGAAAGCAGCCCCTTGGGTCTAGCAGGGCTTCCCGTCCCTTCGCCTCCATCGGCGGCTCGTGGCAACCGCTGGTTATTAAGCACCATTAACGGTGATAAATGCAAATAAGCGGCAGCCTCCCGTTTCCCGCGCTGCTGAGGAGCGAGCTGAAGGTTTGGAAGAAGCAGAAGGGAGCTGTCACTGAGGGTCTCGGTCGCTGCTTGGAAGGATGCCGCCTACCTGGTTCCAGGAGTAAGTTATATGCAAACAAGAGCCAGGTTTCATGAGGATCCCCGGTGCCCGGGGTCTTCGTGGCCAGGCCTTGCCTTTACTACCTAGAACTTCTTCCCCCCCCCCCCCCCCCACCCCAATGCTCTTCATCTGTCCTGCTGGTACTGCCGACTGCGCCTCGTACGGATTGCCAATAAACCGGAGAGATCCCTGCTCATTTTTCTCCCTCCTAAAACCAAACTTAGCTACTAAAATCAGACATTTTTTTTCCTTCCCGTTTCCAAGCGGGGAAGGGAACGGCAAGTGCCAAAATACGTGGGGGTGAGGGAGGCGGCTGTTCTTGTGGCGCTTCCAGCCGGGGTCAGAAGCAAACCCACACAAAGGCCTTTTGGCTTAAGTTACCCAGCCCAAACTTCCAGCGGGTACGGGGGCTGACAAGCTTAGATACTCCTCCAAACTTTGAGATGCCTGTCCCGACTGCAGGCCCCTGAGATTTCCTCGTCAAGGGTACCGCCGGCTTCTCAGTGAAAATGAAAAAAACAAACAAACAAAAAAGGAGCAGGATGGGATTTATATTTGGATTTATGTTTGAGTACACACATGCGACGCTAATCTGATTACTCGCCGGGAATCCTCCTTTGCAACAGCTTTTTCTTTATTAATCTTACCGCAGGAACATCACAGCCTTAGCAGGAAAGAGCAAATTGAACGCAGCGGCCCCGCGTCCCGCCATTTCCGCCTCTCCCGTTTTCAGGGGACGCGAAGGGCTGGTGGCGTGAACCCCCCCGGGGACCCCAGCAGCTCGGCCGTGCCGCTCCTCGGCCGCGCCGACCCAGCCAGGTAGAGAGAACGTCAAACAGCCCCCGCGATCAACTTCACCGTTCCAAATGTAAATTAATGCAGCAGCCGCCGCAAGCCAGAGCTCTCTTCTTGCGAGGGGACAGGTGCAAGCGGAAAAGCGTCGCATACAGCAAGAGCGGGAGCGGCCGCTTGAAAACTGCTGCAGTACGTTAACCGAGGTTTTATTCGTGCCTTTCGGTGCGCCCTGCTACAGCGGCGATGCGCCGCAATCCGTACGGCGGTGCACCACCGTCGCTCGCAACCCCGCGAAGCGACACGCGCGCGTGTGCGCACACCCGTTCCTCTGTGCGTGTGACAGCACGGGCACACCTGCGCGGGTGCGCTGCCTGGAGGAATTTCGGGGGGGGGGGGGCTTTTTTTGTTATTTCACGGGTGGGGTGGTTTTTTTATTGAATGACGAGCAGAGAATAGAAAAGCGCCCACCCACCCACTCACCCACCCACCCACCCATCACTGCCGATGTACTTTCGGGCCCCTCCGGTGCCCATATTTCGCCCCCCCCCCCCCCCGCCCAGCGGGGCTCCGTCTCCCCCCTCCCCGCGGGCGGGAGGGGAAGCCTGCCGGTCAACCCCCCCCCCCTCCCCGCCCCGCAGCAGCCCCGCTGGCTGCCGGCCACCGAGTCCCGCCTGGCCCCGGCGAGAGCCGTTGCCCCTCGCCCCCCCGCACCTGCCGCCCGCCCAGGCGCGGCCCCACGCGGGGAGCGGACACGCGTGTCGCCGCCGCCGCGGCGCGCACCCACCTGGCGAAGGCGCGGCGGGCCGGCGGGGGGCGAGGGCCCGCCTCCCGGCGCGGGGGGCGCGGGGGAAGCCATCTTCTAGCCCCGCGGCTCCTTCCCGCCGGCGCCCGCCTCTCCTCAGCCCCGCGGCCGGCGGCGCCCCGCGGCCGCCACCATGCCGGGGCCCGCGGCCCGGCACCCGCCCCGGCCGCGGGGGACGAGCAGGGGGGGGGTGGTGGTGGTGGTGGGTGACCTTCCCGGGACGACCGGCGGCGGTGCCGGTGCCCGGGCTCCGCTGCAGCGCGGCCGCACGCCCGGCCCCTGCGCGGGTGGGTGTGCGAGCGTGTGCGGGGGGAGCCGGTGCGGGGCAGCGCGGCGGGGTGCCCGCAGGCGGCGGCGGCGGCGGCCGGGCTCCCGATGAGATCATGGACAGCTCCGCGGCTGCCGGCGAGCGGGCGGCGCCGGCTGGGGGGGGGGGGGGGGGGATTGGGGAGGGGGGAGGAAGGATCCGCCTCGTCCTCGCACACCCAGCCCCCTCACACACCCCCGGGCACGCAGGCACACCCCGCCTGGCATAGCCCCCGGGCACGCACCACACACCCCCACCCCACCCCACCGCACACGCTCCTTCACATCTCTGCCCGCAACCCTCCCGCACCCCCCCCTAAACACACCCACCCACCCCCATGGCACACGCTCCTTCACATCTGCCCGCAACCCTCCCGCACCCACTCCACACGCACCCCACCCCCCCCACAGCCAGCCCAGGGGTGCAGGGGCAGCCACAGCCCCGGCATCCCCCGGCAGCGGGCTGCACCCCCTCTAGGGGCTTTGCTTTAAATGACGACATCTCGTTGGACCTTCCCGTTCAGCCTGAAGTTTCAAAATACGGGAATAAAACCGTGGCTCGGGGTTCTAGAAAAATGGGGATAGTTTCCGGTGCATTTATCATCGTCCTCCGCTCTCTTGATTGCGCAGAAATGCACGCAGGGTTGTAAACTGCTGAACGCCTTTTGGCCGTTATCTGGGTGGAACATGAAGGGGGAAGAATTATTCACCACTGCTTCCATTCAGTATTTTAAGGCCACGAAGGAACCTATAACGAGAGAGTCTGATCTCCAGCCTAAGACAGGAATTTCTGGGGATGCAGTTCCCGTCGGTGACTCCTATTGCAAACCCCAAACAGCTGGTGGAGCTACGACAGACACGTCAGAAAGACCATTTGAAATCCTGGAGTTGAAATGAACCCATTAAATCCCTGGGCAAGTGGTTCCCAGGGTTAATTAGACTCACTTATCTCCCGGCTTTAGCCACGGGAGCTTGCTGCCCCCCTGCCTGCCCGGCCGAGGAAACCTTCGCTCGCTTGCATTTAACTATGGCGCCACGTCAGACATCCTCACCAAAAATACCCGCCTAGTCGTACAGCGATCTGCCTGCTAGCATCTTAAACAAAGCGATCCCTTTATTCAGCAGAGAGGAAATTCCCTGCTTCACTCAAGTTGCTTTCCAAAAATAGTTTTCTTCTTTAATACAAGGTGTAAGAAAACCCTTAACCAAAAGCATTCCTCTACAGAACGCGGGCTCCCTCCCTGCCCCAGGCCGGAGAGCCTGCTCCAGCTTGTGTAATCTTATCAGCCCTCCCGCTTCCCAGTGCTACCAGCTAAAATCCATCTTTGGAAGCACGGGCTCAAAAATCGCCATCATTTCTATTGCATCAGGGAGATGCTAAATTTACTCCTACCGGCTAATTAATTTGAAAGCGACTTAGCCTTGTTTGCACCAGGATTTAGCCAATACCTTTAGCCCCACCTCCAGCTTCATGTCCCTGCAGCCTTTCCTTGCCCACACTTTGGCAGCGGGGTGCTCAGCCGGATCCAGCTGCAGGCTGATGTTTTTCGGAGGGCTGTTTGCCAGCTGCCCCGAGGGAACCTCCCGGCCCCGCTGGAGGAGCGGGCGCTGGTGCCAGCCCGGGGCCAGGGGTGGGAGCCCGGGGTGGAGGGAGAATAAAGCCTCCCTTTAAACGGCAACTCGTTTCAGGTTATTGTCACAGCTTGCTAGGGGCGAAGGGGTTGCAGGGACGAGGAGGCAGAACGCAGCCCCTCCGTGTCAGAACCACAAAGAAAGAAAGGGATGTCTTCCAGCCAGCTGGGAGAGCTGGCACTCACTCCACGTGTGTTTCTCCCCTAATCAGCGTATTACATTTATTTCACTCATTCTTGATTTTTACCTAGCTCATAGGCTGTGCCGTAATCTTCACTTAAGCATTACCTAGCACCTAACCAAGGCCGAAAGAGGCTTTGTGTTTCACAGCAGACCAGAAACCGTTCACACAGCTTTGAAAGGAGGAGCGCAGCTTTTTCTAAGACATGGCCTGTCTTTTACTCAACAAGAGACACCGGCTGCCTGACGGGGAAAGCCGTTATTTCTCATTTGCGGACCGGCGCAGGTGCAGATGATGTTTTTACAAACCCAAACAAAAAAAAAAAAAAAAAAAAGAGGTCAGACTTCGAGGAGCATAAAACTCGAGCCAAAACACACCTGCAAGGTACGCCTTTCTGTTCGCTACAAGCACTTTCATCCTGCTTACCTGTGTTTTTTCCATTACCACTCTCCCTCTCCTAGTATTTCCAGAAGCGAGTCCTGCCCACGTCACCTCCGTCACGCAAGGGCGCGTCTCCTCCTCGGATCCCGACGGGGCGCCCCGTGCTGCAACGCCTTGCGTGCGTCAAACGGCTTTATTCCTGGGAACTACCAGCACACTTCCAGCCTGCTGCAGGCTGGCACCGCAGCCGAGGAGCTCAGGAACTCCAGGGCCGGGGATAGACTGGATGGATCCGGCAGATAAGGAGGGCTGAGAAGCAATACTAACTGGTAGTAGGTGGTGGGAAGCGGGTACTTAGTCCATGAGAAGGGTGGAGCGGAGGGAATTAGTGGAAAACCAAGACAGGGGAGAGGGCAGCCGTGCTCTGGCCATGACTAAGTTTCAGTTTGAAGTTGGCGGTATTTAAAGGTGCTGTTGGAGGGTGGCTCCAAGGGAACCTTGTGACCCTGTTCCCGTCTTAGATGGCACCAATGATCCTGTTCACATTCCGGGCTAGTTTTCCCTCCTGTGTTCTTGTGAGTCCATTTTACCACTTACCTCCAAAATAATGAAGCTTTTTTTCTCCTTTCCTACCTCCCAAGCCTTTGCCGGGTGGAGGACTTCCCTCACCTCTGCGCTCGGGTACAGCCCATTCCCGGTGTGGAGCTGCTGGGGGGGCGGGTGGGGGACAGTCAAGGACATAGTAAAATTCCCAGCGGGTCCTAGGAAGTTAATCTAGCACAGAGAAGCTCCCAATGGTTTTGATTGCGGAAAACCCTCTCCTGACCCCAAATCATCCAGAGAGGTTCAACCTCGGGCACGGGGACAGCCCAGAAGAGCCCCAAGGCACCCTGTCCTTATTTTGTTTCTGTGGTTGCAGCAAACTTCTCGGTCAGAGGCAAAAAAGAGAGCAAGCTCTGGTAGGCAGTTAGTGCCTCCTGGCTGCAAGGAGGGGAGGAGGAAACCAGCCCTGCGTCCTGCTGGTGACCAGGGCAAGGCCCCAACGTACAGGGTGAAACAATACAGATTGGTAAAGAACGATCCAATTTTCTCAGTTCCTCTGTTGTCTTTCCGACGGCGACAGCGCTTTGGGCATGGTTTCCCAGCCAGCCTGTGCCCTGCTCGAAGAGGAGGACTGATACTGATGCACGTAGTGATTCAGCGCTGCTCGGCTTGGAATAACTGAGGAGGGCACGAAAGGACGACATTCATCTACGTCAATTAAAGCTCTTTGGGGACCTTGCTTCAGCAGAGGATCATGTGTGCTGGGGACCTGCCTCTCTGCAGTCCCACCTTCTGCGCCACGTGCCCTGCTCCGCAGGACGTGCTCAGTGCGCGCTGTCCTTCGCCTAACGCTCCTTTGCAAAGCATCCTCCAGCTGGAAGGACATACAACCCCCCATCATCTCCGCCGGACCCGACGCATAGCCCAGGAGCTGTAGCCCAAACAGGTCAGGTGCACGGTACACACATGTGAGATGCTAACACCAGCCAAGAAAAAAAAAAAAAAAAAAAACATTGAAACTAGATCTCACTCTTCTTAACTTCACTGGAGCACAGCCCGCTTTTTCGCTGCTGGTCCGGCCTCATGTTTCCATGTCAGAGGTACAAAAACGGGCCAAAAGTGAGAGGGAGGTGTCTGGTGGAAAAACAGCGGTCGGCTGGTGTGCGACAGCTGCCACAGATTCGGCTCTGAATGGCCTCAGCAGGGACAGACAATCCTCTCTCCTGTCCCCACCGAGGCTGCTCGAATGCCATGTTTCCAAGCCCTGGTACTTGGCTTAGGCTTCAGCCGGAGGTCTGTGCCAGCGGGAGCTGGGGATGCTGCTGGAAGAGGAGCATGAACAGAAGCGGAGGGGAAAACATCTGACTGAAAATGAGATGCAGTGCAGAATGGTTGTGATTTTCAGGACCGCCTAAGGGTCTTGGATGACCGATTGCTATGTAATTGGGCATTATAATTTTCTAGGCATCTTTGAAAACCTCTGCCAAGACTTACAAACCATTAATTTTCACGACCAGCTTTGGGGAGCAGCCTGTTCTATCCCAACACACGGTACAAGCTTCACCTTAATGAAGAAAACCTCTTTTCTGCTCCAAGCATTGAGTTTCCGTGACTAGGACACCTCTATTTCTAAGCTGCCCTTGTGTCCTCGGTTATATTCTCTCTATACTTTTGATACTCACTCTAGTATTGTTCCATTTCGTATTGATATCTGCAGGTCCTGGATTAAATTGCATTCCTGTGCACAGCCTGCTAACAGACCTCCAGCCTTATTTCCACCATTTAATGTACCCTCCGCCGTCCCTGGGAGTTCGAGTCCCCCGCCAGCACGGCTTTGCCCTTTTGCCTGCTTTTTCACGTGGGCAGTGATTTTACACTCCAGTTCTTTTTGGATGAACAGCCTGTAAAATTCATACGACCAATTTTCTTGCTGAAATATTTCTGGTATTGGGCCACAAGCACTCTACTGTTATCCCCTGAACGGCCTCCACTCCTCAAAGCTCAGGGTTTCTCGAGGGATGTTATTCCCGGGCCTAAAAAACAGGGGCCAGGTTACCCAGCCCTTCCGACTTTGTACCTGACGGGAGGACCCCGAGGTCCTCCTCGTCGCCTGCCAAAGCAGTTCAGGGGTTCAGTGCTCCGGTATCGCAACGGTTAGCAGAGAATTAACGGCTGGACAACGGATAAATGAGCTTGACCCCATCCTTGCCAGTCTCTGTGTGAGGGGAGTGATGCTGTGTTACATATACAGATCATCTACTTTGACACCCGTGTCAGATGAAGACAAAATTCGCAGAGCGCTGCGGCAAGCAGCATGGCTGCTCTTTCTTGTTATGCCCTCCGTTGCCTTTTGTTTTTTAAACAACGCTACACCGCCAGCAAAATCCCTCTGGATAAGAGCCCTCCTCTTGTTATTTTAATTTGCTAAACGTGACTGGCAAAAGGCTGAGCTGGATTCTCAGGTAGCATCATCTGTATCGCTCCCTTCAGTTAAAAAACAAAACACAAAAACACCAAACCATCAATCCATACTTTCTAAAGCTGCGCCCGTGAGACAGCCTGCAAGATATTTTGTGGCAGCTGATGCCCCGCAGCCCGTGCTACAGCTTTGCAGCGCAGCCACGCAACGCGATGCACCGCCTCGTAAAAAAATCATCTTGTGTGGCACGTTCGAGAAGAGCGCTGCCTGCAGACAGGTCTGCAGACAAAGCAGGGGCACCATGGAAACTGCTCGAGAACAAAGGCGCCGCAGAAAGGGTAGAAACGGCAAGCTGTGCCGCGACCTGCGAGGCATGCCCAAAGCACTTCTCTCGGCCTTGCGTTCACCTCCCAAAGCCGCAGCCCCCCCCCCCGCCGATGCCGAACTGAACCGGCACCTGCCCAGGGATTTCAGCGGGGTCAGGGTTTCGCTTCCTCGCCTCCGATAAAGAAAACGAATCGGGAATGGGGAGGAGCAGATACTGATTTTGCACAGAATTGCGTTTTCTATCTCCAAGGTGATGATGTAAAGTAGGGCAGCCCATGGGAAATACAGAGAAAGAGCGTTTACTCTTTAGTAAGTGTCACTGAGGACTGAAGAGCCTACCAGAAGGGATAATAAAATAGGAGTTAAAAGAAGGACTTTGCACGCTACAGGCTCAGGGGCTGTTTCAGGGACATTTCAGTACCTGCTTATCCTTCCCCCCCCCCCTCTTCCCTGGGTACCGAGTGCTGGTGCTGCTGGAGACGGGGTGCCGAGCTAAAAGAAACCTCAGTCCCAGTGGGTATATGGCTGCTCTGACTTGTTCTTCCTTTTAACATCCGCCGTTAGCCAAATCTTGATCTAATTTGTTTTAAGACAATCGTATGGAGGGATACAGCTCGTTCCAGCTAGCGGAGGCCATACTGTACCTTTTTCATCTAGTGGTCGTGGCGGAGCCTACAGGAGGGTTCAGACTGTACTGGCGGGAAGCTGACATGCCAAGTCCGACACACCTTGTCTCCTTTCGTTAGGGAGCAGCTGAAACGCGGTGCAACTCCAGCTTTCGGTCTAGAAATTTTGAAGAACAATTATATTTACTCGTAAGTGGGAGATGATGTGGTATTTCTAGAACTTGGGGGTTTTCCCCCCACGTTACATTTTGGTGCCCGTGATAAGTACCAGGAAACAACCCCTAGCAATTCCCACACTGCTTGTACTGATGTCAAGAAGCCACTGCGTGACATTGCCAGTTCTTTTTCCTCTCTGGTGGCTCTGAGTCTCAGTGACAGATGACTACATAACAGATGGGACCGTGGCAGAACCTCATCAGATGGACCCGACGGGCCTCAAGCTGCCCACGGTAATGCATAGATTTGTGTCACGTAATGCTGGGCTTTGTATTTTGATATTGAAAGGCACACGGCTTCAGTCTTTCATCTTGTCCTGTCCTAATGTCAGGATCTTTGTTTTGATTTGATATCACACAGAAGAGACACTTAAGAAGCTGCATCTATATTTCTGCGTCTCTGTCAGCTTTCTGTGGTAAGCTTCAAAATAGCAAGAGCGACTTCTCCGCTCCATGAAAAGGCTTTTTGAATCACCATATTTACAATCAGACCAAAAAACTCGAATTTTGACCGAAACGATTATTTAGTCTCGCTAGATTTTTGTCATGTGTGCTTCTTTCTTTGCTATTTTCCCCCACGTAGAATTATTTAATAGCCATATTACTTCGGAAATATCTGTTTGTATTTGGCCATAGCAATGCATTTGACACCTCCATTCAGTCCGAGAGGTCCCTGCAAACTCTTGTGCGAGCAGCTACAGCAGGGCGGCGTCATTGCAAAATAACGTCTTTACTTTCTGACTAAATTACTCCTTGCCTTTTCCACAGCAGACATGGGATGTTTCCAAGAGATACTGCAGTCAACACAGCTGAGTCAGCTTGCTGAGGCCAAGAATATTATTCAGCTTCTCCGTGACCGGTGGCCGCGCGTGCAGCCCCCCGCAGAAGGGCCTGTCCTGACCGGTGCGAGGAGCAGGCAGCAGCTCCCAGCACTCAGCACCTCGCAGCCACAGATCCCAGGTCACTCTCCTTCAGGATGTTCACACCTCTTTTGCAAGGTAGATCTAGAAGAATATCAGAAACAACACGGAGGTACAGCACCACAAGGAATACATTCGCTGGGTATTAGCTACCGGGCTTTTTTGGTGGTATTACTATTCTATATGTGTAATTCTTATTTTTTGCATCACCACGTGTTGCCCGCTCTAGCTGCGCGGTGTCGCAGTGCTGCTTCGAGTCATCGCCCTAATCTGCAGGCGCTCCTTCACGTAGGAGGTCTCCCTTGGCGCTGGGACGCTGCCGAGGCCAGGAAAGCCTGTCCCAGCACTCCCCCGGGAGTCACACTTTCCCTACACTTCTCCAAGGCAATCACGGCAAGGGAGGAAGGGATTGCACTGCCTCTGCCAGGGGAAAGCAGAGCCTGTCTCACCAGCTCGCCCCGCTCCATCACGTCTGGCTCAGGAAACATCTTGGTATGCTAAGAGAGGTGAACGCCAAAAAACTTGAGAGCTGCTTTCGCTTTGGAAGCTGAGATGCTCGGCCAAACCATTGCTGGTGTCGGCCAAGTCGTCCAAGGGTCTGGCGGACCAGCCTCTCTCAGGAGGTTTCTGGTACGTCCAAGCTTTAGGCGCGATGCAAACCCCATGAGAACAGCTCCCCTGCGGTATGCTGTCACTTCTAATTCCCATCATGGCTAAAACCAGACAGCGCTTAGATACAGGGAAAAAAAAAAACCTGTTTTCAAAATTAACCCTTCAAACCTGGGTTGGGACCTCCCGGTAGCGTCCCCGGAACAGCTTCCGCCCTCCCGTCCGCAGCCAGCCGGTGGCTCCGATCCCCTCGTCCTTCCTGCTCCTGCCACTGCCAGGTTCAACCCCTGCGTGCTGCTGCCTGCAGCGTTCGGGTCTCCACCCGTACACAACGGAAGCACCAGCCTTTGCTTTCCTACCTCTTGCACTGAGATAGCAAAAGCCATTATATTTAGGAAACGTTTCAAGCCAGGTACTCCCGACTTTTTATTGTAAACTCTCTGCTTCTCAGTTTCGTTTTTGACACGGCTTGTTTGACTCCAACTCCATTCGGCCACAGGCAGCGCGACAGCAGCGCGCCCCTTCCCAAGCCCGTTTCATGCCTTTTCCAAAGAGGCAAAGCGGCGGATGAGAGCGCCATCACGATTTGCAACGGTGGCGATTGCCGATAGCAGAACAACAGTTTGATTAATGTCTGCCCACACAGCAGGACACGCTGTCTGCCATCCAGCAGCCTTCACATTGGGCTAGCAGAGAGAAATAATATTTTCCCCATCAGGCAAGCTGTCTTTTTCCAGCACGGGATGCCACTCTAACGTTGCAGAAACACTACCCTTCTCTCAGCTTTGCCTACCGCCAGCTTTCAAGCAGGAATACCTCCATTTCCTCACATAAATTGCCACCTCACATCCGAAGGCCAAGTTGTCGTCTCCATATACGATGTGACCGCCCTTCAGCATTAGCCAATACAGCTATACCTCCCTGTTGTGAAAGCTCCAGCCATTCCTTTCCGATACGAACTCCTCAGGAAGCTCCCTAAGGAAGGACTCTCTCTTCCGCATGCGCTGTTCGATGCCTACCAGCTGCCTGAATGTATTTGATCGTTCCTTAAAATCGTTGCTCTCGCACATCAAGGAGGCGAGTATACACAATTTAGGACAAAATAAACATGGAGTACCTGACCAACAAAGGAAGAAAGTACGAGTTAAAGAGAGCGGACCACATTCCACGTTGTCAGGTTTCCCTAAAGGAAAGAGTCCAACCCAACCGCAAGGAATGTGTCCCCAGCCACGGTAAAATACTTTGACAACAAATGGGATATAAAGTACAGCCCAGGAGTCGTAATCAGGGCATCTGAAACAGGGGGTGGTGCCAAACTCAGATTTAAAAACCACAAGACGCCTCTGGGTGTCTCTCCCTGCTGGAAGCTGCAGATGACCCATTCTGCCACTGCAGCTGTATCTATATATAGTTGCACAGAGAGATATATATGGCTATAGAATTATATATATAGATATAGCCCAAACCCAATTAGGCTGCACAGCTGCCTGTTTCGACACCCATATAACTTTAAATATTTTGCCCCCGATTCAGATTGTATTATTCTGTTTTTTCCATCAGCATAAGAGCGCAGCAACGGACCTGGCAGAGAGCAATAAGGTTTGAGACACGCTTGTGGTAAGGAGGTGATGAGAGCGTTAGAGGGAAAGGGGTTCACCTTTAATCCTGGCATCCAGGAAACCAGTAACAAAGAGAGAAGGAACAGGCATAAAAGTAGGACAGGAAAGGAAATAGAAGATTATGTGAACCAATAAGAAAAGGGAAATTATTTCCCTCTTGCTTAAAGTTTTCAAGAGACTCACTGTGTTTTTTCCACAGTTGTGATTTTTGGCCTAAGAGCAGTTCTGGTGTAAACGCAGACGTCGGGTGCCCGGCTGGGCGGCCACGGGCAGGGCAGGGAGTGGGATCAGGGCACGGACCCGAGCTGCCAGCCTGAGACCCTCGCCACCATCTCGAAGACCAACGCTTAGCGAAAAGCATAAAACACTGAGTAAATCCGCTCATCTCAATCATCCGGCTCTTCTAAGAGCAAAATAAACCGCTGTCAAGTGGAAAATCCAGGAGATGCGGTTGTTTGATACTCTCTCCATCAGTCTAGGCGCAGAGTTTAATCTACCTTTTCACATCTGACACGAGAGGTGAATCCAACACAGACCAGAAAACACCTCAGGGCTACTGCCGGGAGAAGATGGGGGAAAATTATTTGAGGATGAATTGTGGTGGCATAAATAATAAGCTGCTTTGCAGTGGATGTTTCAGTGCGAGTCAAGAAATTTCAGTGGATTCAAAATTCAGCTTTCAGTTTTGAGAGTGTTAAATGTCAGAATAAAAAAAAGAAAAAGATTTCTAATATCAAAGCAGCATTGTATGAAAGAGATAAATCATACCTGAAACTTTAGCCAAATTAATGGATAGATGTTTCTGTACCTGCCACAGCATAAGACACTAGAAGCAAGAAAGTCTACAGCTACAACATGGAGAATAACAAAGAAAAATGTAACATAAAAGGAGGCAGACGGAACTGGCTTCTGCCTTTTCATTAACCGTGACCTAACTTTGCTTTTGGAGCTGTACTCAAACGCGGGCTCCCGTTAACACTCTGCACTGACAGGGAGAAGAGGCGAAAGGACCGGCCCGTCCTCCGTGCTGACTGAATCACGTTGGTTTTACAGCAGCGGATGCCCCTGTAGCGAGCGCGCAGCACGGCTGAGCTCACCTCTGCCCGCCTCCACGCACAAGAACCTGTCTGCACTGAAAAAATGCCACATTTCCTTGAGGCTACGCCAGGTAAAAGCCACCGTGAAGACAGACTTTAGCTTATAATCGGTGAGAGAAAATTCCCACCTTGTAAGTCACCTTGCAGTAAGATTGAATTTATTTTCATACAAGAATAACTGATATATATTGCTTGCCATCAAGGAGGAAATTCAGGGCTTTTGGTTTTAGAATAAGGCTCTTCTTGGTGAGTGCGAAGTTCAGACTAGACAGCACAGCCCGTTTCTGAACCAAGGTTTTATTAGCCTGGCTTAAGTGAGCCAACAGGTCAAGTGCACTTTGCATTTGTGCACGTGGAAGAGGTCTTCTAGGCTAAGCCTTGCAAGAAGTCGTCTACTGAGGCACCAGATATGATGGGCAAGAACTGAGGGAGCGGCTGTATTCCCAAAATACTCACCAAACAAATACTACACAAAACGCTAGGAAAGAAAAAGCCATTTTTCATCACAAAACCGCATTTCAGTGTGTAGCAGGCAAGGGAAAGGAAAGGAAAGCAAGCAGAAATACCAGCCACGGTGGGAAAAAACCCAAACCAAATGAGAAAATTGCATAAAGCACGAAAGCAAAAAGGTATTCAACCATGTCCGCTCCATACATTATTCAGAGGGTGGGAGAACCGGAACACGCTCCCTCTGCAGAGACAAGGAGTCGGGGAGCTTCCTACTTTTAGATTCATTATGCTCTTTTGCTTTCGGCGACAAGGGAGAAAGCGTGTAACCCGCATCCCACATATCACGATGTGTGCTCCCACCACCAGTTAGCAGAGATCTCTCTGTTGATGAAACTTCTGCGTTTATCTGGTCTGTTACCGACTGTGAAGAGTAATTCAGTGCCAAACTACCCAAATTTCTCTGTGGACAGCTCTGCTGATTGAGGCAAGGGGGGTATTCAACCCAGATGCAAGTAGTTTTAGCTACCCTCCGAGTAGTATTTTCCCAGCTTGATGACCATCTCTCCTGAACGTACTAGAAAAGCATCTTTCTGGTCCATCACAGGCAGATGAGAGCCAAGGCTCGTGGCTGGTGCCCTGGGACCCTGCGTCCCAGCACCTCGCAGGCTCCCTGGGTACCTGGGAACATAGGGGACTTTGTTTCCCCCCCAAATTACGTATATAGCTTCACCTGTGTGATCAGCCGGTGCGTAAGGCATAGCAAAACCCACTGGATGCAAAGCTGCCCTAAGCTTTGCGTTGCACCCGCAGAGCACGACAGCGTGTAGCAGCTTTGCCCTCTGCTGGCCAGAGCCTCCGTGGGGTCCCCGGGGAGGCCCCACAGCCCGGCCCCAGGAAGGAGCCCCCCCCCCCCGGGGCTGCCACCCCCGTCCCCGGCCTTCCCCAGGCCGGCAAAGCAAGGACTGGATACAGCAAGAGACTCGGTGAGTCGTCAGCTAGCGGGGAGCGGCGCCTCACTGGGAATGGCCGTACCTGAAAGTCTGGAGAAAGAGTAGAATAAGAAGCTCTAAATTTGATGGAGCCCCAACCCCTGCCCCCTGCTCTGCCCCAGCCCTGCAAAAGGTGACAGAGAAATGGGGTAGGTTAAATGACCTTAAGTAAAAATCACACCATACTGGAAGGCTTTTCCCCATCAGACTCGTCACACTCCTCACTTCATGCCAGGTCCCTTCTTTTGCACAAATCATTAGGATTCAACACTGTAATTAGACGTTCGGAAACGGCGTTACTGGCAGCCAGCTACCGCCGAGGGGTACATGGGGCCAGGGCCCTGCGACACAGGTTGGAAACAGAAACCCCGCTGCAGAAACACAGGCAGCCCTTCTGCCTACGTAGCCATCGTCGGCTTTCAAGTGCCAGGGCTGGTTTGTCCCTTCCCTTTACCTTACTCCCACTTCTTTTCACCCTCGGGTGTTTGGTTCCACTCAAAATTGCCGTAAGGCAATAAAACCGCAGCAGTGATGAGCGAGTGTTTATCTAGCTCAAAACAAGTCGCCTTGGCAACGGCAAGCAAAGCTCTCCCATATTCTCCTGCCTTCATTTTCTCCTGGTTTTGCAGCGATTGCTGCGACTCAGATAACAGCTACGCATGCTAAGTATGCCATCAACACCGGTTCAAGCAAATGGAGGCATAAACAGGAGAGCTGACGTGGCTCTGCTGTTGAACTGACAAGAACCTGCGGCTTGCCAAGTACCCCGGAGAATTGCCTGGCCTCTCGGCACTGGCGGCTCCCGGGTTCAAAGGATTCGCCCACCGCTGTAACAGCGACCGCTCGCTTTGAAGGCGAGTCCAGGAGCCGCCAGCTTTGCAGTTCTCTATCACTTACAGCTCCGTTACAGAGCGACCCTTTGAGGATGAAGACGCAATCAGATGATCTGTGTGGTTGGTTTGATTACACGCTCAACCGGTATCCGAACATCAATGATTTGGGACACGGCGACTTTCTGCAAAGCCCAAGTGCTGCACTACGCAGCGAGTGCTCGTTTGCAGCACTTCTGGTTAACGCCTGGCAACGTATGCCCAGCGTGGGTAATTCAGCCAGGCACTTAAGGTGTGCTTACACATGATGTCTTCCTCAGCGATGAAGTCAGCTGAAAGTTTCCTACTGTTACTTGTCCAAATCCCTGGAGTCACATACTTTACAGCAGGCTCCCACGGACTGCTGCACAGCAGGACCTGCGGGCTCAGGGGCAGGCACGAGCGGCCCCCGGTGAAAGACAGGACAAACTCTGTTTGCCAGTCTGGCAGCCAGCGTTGCTGCCAAAGAGACAGACTGATAATCCCGTCTTCACAACACAACGCAAAGCAGCTAGAAACCCTTTTTTTTTTTCCTTCGTAAAATTAATCAAGTATGTTCTCCCAGCCATTTCTCTAACACACTGACAAAACACTTAACGGCATATTTAAAAAGTAAAGGTAAAAAACATGACAGCTGTGCACTTGCATTTATAATAAATGCTCTTCAATACTTGCAGGACCAAACTTCTAAGCTGCTATGAGAGAAGGAACTGCATTCAGAATATAAGGCTTTAATACCATACCATTGGTAGGAATATAGCTAGTTCACACCCAGAACATCCCAGGTAAGCAAGCCATATTCCCCCGTTACAGAGCCACAACCGACACGAAGAAAGCGTATTGAATGCTGGGAAGAATATTCCACTTTTGGTAGAGCGCAACTTCCTTAACACCATCCACAGAAACTTAATCACTTGTAGGTAAGATAACCGTATTACTTCCCCACTCAGGCACATTTCAAAGTCACCCAAGCATACCTTATCTAATTATTTTTTGCAGCATTATTCCCATGATTTAATCCCGTCTGAGATCATTAGACACTATGGTACCGTAAGTAAGCACTTACGACGCTGACCTGTGTTCTAGGGGACCTGGGCAGGCAAGTGCCTTTGTCATCTATCAGAGGATAATTTTCTAACTTGATTTAGAGCCTCTCTACAGAAAGATAATGTACTTACCTGCTAGCTTTCAAGGACTGCCTTAAAGTCTGATTTAAACTAGGATACACAGTACATCTCAGGGAAAAAAAAAAAAACCATGTACAGAACGCCAGTATTAGCTGTGTAAGATAAAACAGGTAGAACAGGCAATGTTAAATCAGACTCGGTCAGATGGTAAAACAGTGAAAGAATTAGAGCTAACAAAGAGAAGGGCACAGTCTTTGGGAATACAGCATGTCAACAGAGGAGGCAGATCAAGATTTAGGAAGTTCTCCCACTGCAGACACCCACGCCCCAGACAAGAGCACTTCAGCATCTCACAATAACTCAAGTCTCCTGTGGGAACTGGAATTCAGTGCAAATTCGCTACAGGATTTCTCTTTTTTCCCCCCAGACCTTTTGCTTGCTCCAGGTGACAGTAAGATTGAGGACAGTCAAACAAGAAACTTGCAAATTAACACGAGGTGCAAAATCAAAGGTAAAGCAGCTTTTCTACGCTGCAGGGACAGGTCAGAAGGGCAACGGGGTACAAGCATCATGCCACGAGTGGGATACTGCACTGACTGCGGACCGCTGGCTACTGAAAACCCGCAGGTCCAGTAATCGTGGAGTTATCAGGCTGCCGCTTTTGAGCACGGGTGTTTTACTAAAACCCCGTTCTTCCTTCCAGCACTTTTATTGCACAAACACAGCTGGTGGGAAGCAGACAGTCAGAAAATGGAAGGACATGTATCTGAAGATGCGGGTAGCGCCAGTGTCCCTTAGAGACGTGCAGTGGCTCTGTGGCTGAGAGCAAAGAGGCCCTGCTGCTCTCTTTCCGCACCATTGCTCATTAAAACTCACTCTTTGTTGACATCACACCAACCACCGCACACCTCCATTCCCATCCTCCTCCTTCTCTCCTTCCTCGTGTCCCTCTTACTTCCGAGCTCTTTAGCTGTACAAAGCCCAACACAATGGAGCCCTGGTCCCGGTCAGCAAGTTGGCACCGCTAAGGTGACCGCAACAGCCCTTGCTAAAAAGACAACAATACTCACAAAGCCAGTCTCTAAGCTTGGAAATGTTGCATCAGAGGAGAAATCCAGGAAGCCTTCAGGGGGACAAGGTCATGGTCGACAAGATCAACAATCAAACATGACTGTTACTTTTACTTTTTCTTTTTTTTTTTTTTTTAAACACAGAGCTCTCTTGTTAATTGAAGACCCAAATTACAAATGTTCTGCTGGCACAAAAGGCCTCACATAGGTCAGTTACAGCCCTGCTGCTGCCATGCAGAGTCTGCAACTAATGGAAGAGAGGTAAAAATATGAGCGCTAAAAATAATTTCAGGTTCAGCCCTACGCTGGCTCACAAAGAGCAGAATCAATGCTGGTTTTTGCTCCAGGCAGATTTATGTGGAATAGTGTTCTTTCAAAACACTCAACAGTCAAGGGAGACAGAAAAAATCAGCAAAAGCCAATGAGCAGTCCAAGCTTATGAATTCCTATAATTTTACAGTATCATCCTGAATTTCTCACTAAAATGTGGTATTTCTTGGGGGGGGGGGGGGGGAGGGAAAAAAGTCACCATTGGAAGTTCCTAGGAGTGGATGGACCCAGAGAAAAACAGTAGAGCAGAAAATTTAATTGTAAACAAAAATGCAAACCACTGCAGGTACACGTGCCAGACTTTGCTAAAGGCACCCTCCATCGGTAAAGTCAAATACGAAGTACCTTTAGGGATGCAACTCTTGGGGTGGTAAAACTCAACAGATGGGACTCCTCTTCTTAGCATATGTTGATGGAGAGGGATAACGGCAGCAGATATTAACTGTCATGTGTACTTAAAGACAAAAAAATACATAAATCATTCTGGTATACTTAAGAATCCAAGCTTCTTTTGTAAAAACATATAGACCATACTCTCCATCCACGACTTGTGAAATAAGTGGCAAAAATTCTATTATCAACTTCTCCAGAAAGAACTAACCACCACCATTCCCTGCTGAAGCAGATTTCTGCACTAGTTTGAAAAAGGAGAAAAAGAAAACTGATGTTTAATTGTAAATACTTAACCTATATAATCTGGGAAGGAACAGAAGGTGACTTCTCTTGCTATGTGTTTAAGTCACAAATTATTAATAAAAGAGCAAAGCTCCAAAACTTACACTTTTGCAATTCTGCTCTGCTCTCCACAAAACATAAAAAAAGTCTGAATCATTTATGATCTGAATTATTTATAACATGGATGAATTTTGACAAGTGACTTTCAGCAGAAAATCCAAAACATTTTACCCAGAGTAGGCTGTAGGGTTTTTTTTCCCCCCTTCGCATCACAGAAAAGGGTGGGGGGGGAAAGCCTCCTGTCTTTCAGACAGGATGCCTAGAAGACATTCATTGATCAATTCTTTTCATAGCTAGGCATCTCAGTCCTCTCTACTGTCTCATCAAATATCCTACCCACCTAGTAGAACAGAGGAGTGGAAGATTATTTAATAATAAGAAAAACCTCCCGCAATGGACTAAACATCCGAATACTGCTGAAGTCCACCCAGCAGCGCCTGGTTAGTTCCTCGCCTTCCCCCCCTTCCCCTTCCCCCCCCCCCCCCCCCCCCCCCCCCCGCAGTCCCCTGGGAGGAATTGTCCTTACGCAATTTCCAAGAACCATTAGCAAGCTCTTCCCCTCCACCCCCGAAAGTTTGCCTCTTATCTTGCACTTTTTCCCTCTGTATATCTGCTATCTTTAGTTTGATCGCTCCTATACCTTCTCCATTGATTGGTGGTAATCCTCTCCCATTCAGTCACTCGCCGCCCGAGGAGAGGGATGCGTCCGCTGGTGGCTCAGATGCTAATCGGAGTCTTGTGGGAGTGAAAGATGGAGACTTACGCTGGTGGTACCTGAGCCTGCGGACAGGACAAGTAAATAGTTCCCATTGCTGCTGCATTAGGCTACATCGCAAGTAACACCACGTAAATGGTGCTCCGCAAACTTTCCTCCGCTCTTACTGTGCCGCTTCTCTACGCTACTCTCATCTTGGATAGTTTGATTACAGTTAATATGCTTTGGTATAATCTCCTGAAATCTCTTTTTTCCTTTTCCCCTCCTTTGCCTCCTGTTCTCCCGACTGCAAAGCCACCGTTGAGTATTATACCCACACTACTTGCAAGAATTCAGCAGAAATAATGCAGATTCTTTTCTTAGATAGCAAAAATATACCAGCGTCACACCAAACCTTGTTTTATTGTAACAGGTTTCATTAAAATACCTACACTGCTCAGGCAATTTGATAGCATAGGTTAACATTTTAAAATTCTATCTTACCAGCAAAATCTATAGCTGCAAAAACGCCTAGCGTCACTGACAGTTTCCCTCCAGAGATTCTGATGGTATTTTAGGAACGTACCTCTACGTTTCAAAATAACTTGCTCGTCCTTCTATTTATAAGGAAGTTTCACACTTTCATAAACCGACGTGTTAGTGTCTTAATTTGCCCTGCAATAAAATTCACTAAAACAATCTCACAAATAAACATGTGAATTTATCTTTACATTAATGGAGAGCTTTAACAGTACTTAGTCATACCTAAGTTCAACCTTTTATATCATTCCAATTTTATGCTTAGGTTGGTTTTTTTTTTTTTTTAATATTGCCAGCCTACAATGAAATACGTCAAAGCACGTTAAGATCACCATCTTAACTTGTGAACTACACAACTTTAACGCTTCGCTGTAAGTGAGAATTACTTCTGGAGCTAGAGTTACCAGAGGTAACAAACAAAAGTTTTCTTATTCCCCCGAAGATTCTTCTAAAAAAAAAAAGTCTAAATTCAGTTTAGTATGCACTTCATGCAAGTAAATTTTCTTCCAGACTTCTCAATGACAGATTTTCTGACAGTCCTAGCCACTTTAAAAAACATGGAAAATTACATAGCCATTCTACCATATTTTTGAACAGTCTGATGGACTAAACAGAGACCTAGAGAGGTTTATTTAGCATTAACCAGTTTTATTATTTATAGTGTGATAAAGCGGACTGAAGAATTAGAGATGCACAGCTGAAAATTTCTCAAGCATTTTATTTCATAACCTACTATATAAAACTTCAGCATACAAAAAAAGAACCCAAAAACAAAACCAGAAGTGAATTAAAGCAAGATCTCTTAATACGTCTCTTCCAGAACGCTTTACCTAAAGGCTCAGAAGCAGCAAACATTCAGCCTATTTAAAAATGGGATTCAGAACCATCTTCATACTCGCAATCTGCAGAATTGTGAATCAAACGGACCAGGTTTTGATGCCTTCTTAAAAACGGTTTAGTTGCTGTACGCAGTGGTGTTCGTGGGGTTTGGTTTTGGTTGTAGTTTGTTGTTGTTTTTTTTTTTTAAATACCTAGTTCACTTCCAAGATCACAATCAGTCTTGGTTAGTTATCTTCAGTGAAGCGAATATGTTTACTTGTTTGTTGAGTCTTTTCAAGTCTCATTCTTTCAGCTTTAGCAATCAACTGCGAACAGGAGAAATATTGTAGAAAAGATTAGAGGAAAATTATATTGTTATGATTTTATCTCACAATCATGACTATATTATTCACTGATTTACCAAACTTTGTAAGAAAAAGCTAGACTTTGAACAGCTGACCTAATCTGTACATCTGACCAAAAAAAGTTAAAGCAGCCCTGATATAATTTATTTCAGTATTGCCTCAGAACCATCAAAAATAGTAAGGCACCTCTTCAATCTCTGGAGAGCGCAGCATCTTTCATTCCTTCCCTTCTTCCTCCCGACGTGGTCGAAGAAAACAAAATTACAACTTCAAAAGTCCCAAAACACAGTCTCATACAGTAAGTTAAAAAAAACCCCTACCCTTTTATTGAATTCATGCTGTTACTGATGTAAGAAAAACAAGGTCAGACCATAAAAAGAAAGCCTTAGGAATATTGAGCCATTTTCTACACTCAGAAAAGAAACAAAACCACTGAACTCCAGGTGGGGGCCATCCTTCGGGCTGGGAAAACAGCACAATACATATCACAACCCTGCTGAGAATTAGTCTCAAGAAATAACAGTGCAGTTTGGAGGAACATTGATGCTAATAAGCCTTAACTCAAAACCCTGTCTGACCAGGGATTCGTTTCGTTTTCAGTTGCATTTTAGGAAGATTGCCTAAATTACTAGGGTACCCGGTTACGCTGCTCCCAGTACAGAGGTATGAGAAATGCTCTTGTGGAACATAACTAACATGCTAATTTTCAACTTCTGTATACCGTGTCTTCAGGCAGAAAACAAAACACTGAGAACAACGTTAAAAGCATACTTGTTTTTAAAGCATCCATACTAGAACATTGACAGATTTAACCACAGTACTGCAACACAGCCATACTAATACCCAAAAGCAAAGGCACTAGCTTTGTAACTGCGATGCCCCATTAAGATTCCTTAACCATAAGCGAGAGCTCATGAGGTAACTGTTACATGGATAAGATGGGAGGGGGAAAAAAAAAAAAAAAACAACCCCAAACCCACAAACCAAAATGCAACGAACAAGACAGGCTGCCTAACCTGAATAAAAAGTGGGAAAACAGGAAACTCCTGCAAATCTAGGCACATCTGTAACGCACCAGCATAAATCCACATTAACTTATCTGACGGACACTACTAAAACATATTCGCTGATGCTGAGGTAAAGGGACACTTGCCCACCAGCTAGAGAGTAAAGAGTTTGCTAGATTTGAGAAGTTTGACATATAAATCAAATTATTTACTATTTATCCATATGACTCTGGTCACAGCTATGGCCTGCAGACACTGCATCTTGTACACAGCATGGAAGCGCAACGTGTGCTGCTGCACTGATTACGGCTGCCAGGAATTACACTCTGCACTGATGTTGCATAGATGCATTGTTTGCTGTGCTGCAATATAATTACACTACCACAGTTTTACTGGTACGCCCCCCCCTGCGCCCCCCCAGCATTTAACTTGCTTGCAATCCTTAACGTGTTCTCAACAGTATCAGACCTTAAGTTCTGGTAGATGACTTTCTCAACCATTCTCCAGAAATAAAATTAATCTAGAGATGTAACTAAGAGTTACTTTTACTCTCTGGTATCTGAAAAATGGATTAAGAGTTGAACTCTATAAAGAGGCGAGGAGTACAGTGGCTCATTAATTCAATGTATGGGATGAAGAGTGACAAACACTGGAAGGAAAGCTCTAAGATGTGAACTGCCGGGTTCCTGTCAGTGAGTGTTTCTATACCAGCGCCTCAGAATTTGCAAGACGCCTCAAGGATTACCATTTTCAGCTAATCAATCCAGTACCAGCACCTATTTCTAAGCACACCACTACTCATGTCTCCAAACAGGTACCCAGCCCTTCCATAGATACCAGCTTCAGAAAACCAGGGAAAGGGGCCGATTCGTGCTCTGGAGCCGGACCTCTCCCCACCAGCCCACAGAGAGGGAACTGGGCAGTCTTGCAGGGACACAGCCCCTGAGCCCCAGGCATAATCAGAAGAGAATAGTGTGGGCTGTGCCCAGGCATTCCCACTATCCTCTTTTCCCATATATTCTGCAGATTATTCCGCCCTTCGCAAACACCCAATTCTCACTTCCTCCCCAAACGCCTTTCACTTCTTCCACCACTCCCACCCTCTTCAACTTCCCCCTTTCCTTCTGTGTAAGGGGGCGTACAAGGCATAAACTAGGTTCAGCAGCACCTCCTCCCCGAAGACAAGTACCCAAGTGGAAAGCTTGCAGGCACCTCAATCAGTCTAGACAGTTTAAGGCTACAGACTGATGAATTGCTTTAGGTCTGCATAAGCTGGCGCTGCCCTAAAGAAACAGTTCTGGCAAGAAGGTTTTGAATTTATATCACTAAATCACGAAGGTTGTTTCATCATGCAGTTGAACATCGGGCTAAAAAGAACACGGATTGGGAAAGGGCAGCCAAGGGGAGCACAGGGGAGACAACGAACCGCCAGGCCTGGGGGAAAAGCCTGACACTGAACACCTTTCTAAATCCAAAGGATGGCTGGGCATTAGTCACAAGTTCTGGGGAACCCTGGGATATCTAGTCTGTTTTGGACATTTAGTTTATTTTAAGAACTATGCCAGAGAAAGTAAAATCTCTACCACTTTTTTTTTTTTTTTTGGGGGGGGGGGGAGGGAAGAGGCATTACCCCAGAAACCCTCTGCTGAAGTGATCATTAACCCTTAACCTGGCATGCCACAGGACCCTTTGCAGGAAAGCCGAGTAAGCCTACACTCTTTAGAGCACATGGAAAAGAGGAATCTCAAAAGCATCTCTCTGCTCTGTTACTGTGTACTGCCTGCGATGTGATGCAGTCCATGCAACAATATGTATGTTCATTGTTACTATAAATACTCACACTGACATCACTGCAGCTATATAGCTTATAGGAATGTAACTTTTAAGCTTACATTTAAACACTAATTGAACGAAAGTATAAGATGCTGTCTTTATGATAAGTATAAAACAGCTAATAGGCAAATGCTCATCTTCAAAGAGAGATCTTGTAAGGGATTTAGAAACCTTGAACGGAATAGATCTTTACAAGAAGGATACACTAATGGCATATTCAGTTGTACATGTTTAATTATGAATCATTACATTACTTTTTTTTCCATCCTTGTATTGTGACCTTCAAAAGAAGTCAACTTGTGAGTATTTTGGAAGAATTTTCAGATAAAAGATGAAAATTAATATTAATGAACAGAGAAAGAAACACTTTTTCTAATTATCAGTCTGTATTTCTGGAATTCAGACTGTCAAAAAGTAACGAAAGGGTTAAGAGTTATTGACTACAGCGAGGCATTCTTTTCTTGATGTTTTGCTTAACAGTGTTAGCATTTAAATAGTATTCACTAAGCTTTGAAGTTAACACCTCCCAGTGTTGCAAGGTGATGGGTAAGGGGGAGGAGCAGGAGTTTGCATCCTTGCTGCTGCTATTGTTAGGCAGAACTGAGACAGTTTATATTTGCAAGCCTAGATGAGGTACATTACTGGCCAATTTACACCAGTTTGGTCAACAAATACCAATCTTCAAAAGAGGAAGAACAGAAACTTGAGAGCGGGGCACCTATAGTCCAAATTAAAGTCAAAGGTGCCACTGGCACCTTTTGTTTAAAAAAGTAAAAGTACATTTAAAAAAACTGAAAAAAACTGGCAGCGCTCAGTAAAAGGCTCCAAAGCTGTACAGTTTTCACATTCCCTTACTGCTCGTAGTAAAGAATGGCTAGAGCCAATGCCATTTTTATGCTTTTAAGAAAATTAAATCAGTCATTTGGGGAAATTCTTTATGCACACTTCTGTTTAAAAGAACTAGATTCATTTGTCTATGGGATCTCTGAAAGAACATTTAGACAAACAAGATAATACATGCAAAATATACCTTGTACAAGACAAGGTTTTGACCCGTACAATTGCTGTTCCTTTAGGTCAATGTAGTATTTCTTTTCAATTATATACAGAACAACTAGGAAATTTTTGGTATTGAGTGCATCACTGGAGCATCTAGGAAACACCACGTCTCCAAAGTCACCAGCAAATAATTAAGGTCAGATGATTTCGAAATTTTGCAAGCGACAGCATAAAGGTTCAGGTTAAAGCCAACTCAGAAACCTTATCTGCAACATGTGTGAAGTAAACCTAGCAATAAAATGTCTGTGAAATACTCTTTGGCTCCTCTCTGTCAGGTGAAGGATCTGACTGGCTTAATCAAGAACCTTTCATGCCCGGAAGGATCTTCTGGGGCAGGAGTGGAGACTGCAGCCTGCAAGTTCATTGCAACACTCCCTCAACACCGTGGCCGGACAGGCGCGCCAAGGTCAAGGCTGGAAGGCAATTTCACTAGATGTGAGGCAGTTTTGGTCTGGAAGCTGCTCAGCTATGGATGCTCGTAGCAGCATTCAGATTTGTCTGGATCAGAACATCGACACACTGGTGCATAGACTCTTGACTACACTAGGAACACACCAGCGTTCACCGCAGCACAGAACTGTGTGCTAAAAGAATTGTGTAAATAGTGAGAAAAAAAAAAAAGAGATTAATTCTGAAGAAAACCATTTTCTTTATCATACTAGAGAATGAAGACTAAAGCACTAGACTTTATCACACTAGAGCAAATCAAGATTACTTAGCTTTCTAATGAACTCATCCAGACAGGGTTTTAGAGGAAATCCAGCTTACAAGTTAACTTCATGCCTTTACTTATGGACTTAACTTTCTCCAATTGTCTCCATAAAGACAAGCCTTGCATTTAGCAATTGGACCAGGACAGCCACACGTTCTCTATTTTGTGGCTGTAAAACCCTGCTGCCAAGTCAGTAAAAAGTGATTTAACTGGATTAAATAGAGCGCCAAACGTTAAAGTACCAAAAAATGTAGACCTACACAGAAGCAGTCGTATTTTCAACCATGGCTGTACAGAAAAAAAATTTACTTGCAAATTACCTTCTCAGTACCCCGCTTCTTTTCTCGAGGCTGGTTAAGTTTAGCTTGTCTGTCCACTAAAATCTTCTGCCAGTAACGTTGTTCATGATCACCTTGGAAAACAAATTAACATTACAGTACATGAAAGAAGTATTCCATACAAATGGGTGCAGCGTTTTCAGCTGTGACGAGAAGGGATCTTTTCTAACTAAGGTAAACACATGTGAAAATATCTGTTAGGGACACCTGACGAGTATTTCCCCACAAGTCTGAAATTTCATAGTCAGGGAAGTCATACAGCATTGCAACATCTGGCCAACACACACCGAGGTGAACAAAGAAAAGAAAAACTCTGTCCAAAGAATCTTAAAGCCGACGCCTCTTGTTCTGTACGAGCTGGACAGGACCTGAATCCAGGTCCTATGCATTTTAGTAACTTTAGGACCGGATTGCCAAGGTATCCAACTAAGTTTTCCTGAGCAAGGAGTTTTACAAACTTAGCAAGAAGAACTCAGGGAACATGCAAACCCCACTCTCTACATGTAATTAGCAGAAGGAGCTTAGTTTTAGCTAAAGTTTCACCATAGCACTCGGGGGCACTTGGATTTACTGAGGTACTCAACCTCTGACTAATTATAAACAACTATCAAACAGAAAAAAAAATAATTACTGTAAGAATGACTGAGACTATTTCGTTTCATCAAAACCATTGTTCGAAGCAAACTCGGGGGACTTCCTGGGCAGTTAGGAATATTTGAACATGGGGGGCAATACAAGAGGAAATAATTTTGCAGCTTTTTTCAGCAGCTGTTTTGCAGTAAGAAGCCGTTTGCCACTGTTTCCTCTGGTCTGTTCTGTAACTATCATGATGGGAATTTTATGATGTAATGTTGTACGGTCTCATGGGAGAGCTTCAGTTACAGGGAAGTTTCCAAGTGATCTTAGAAAAGATTCCCACAGAAGTTATGGAATTAATAATTCTGAGAACCAATTTTGCATCCATTTTAACAGCATTATTTATACATTCAATCACAGTAACATATGAACATTACCATAGATGTTTACTATCTTGTCAGATGAAAAGCTGAAGACATTTAGTCAAAGTCAAGTCCTAAAAAGTAAAATATTACTGAGAAAGCTTTAGTCCCTGCAGTAGGGAGCATTAAAGATTCTTTCCTTATTCTTATTCTCTCTCACCCCATGCCACCAAGAAAAGCTGAAATCCTTACTGTGAGTCACTTTTGCGTTCTTCAGAAGCCCTTCCATTCTTATTTCAATGAACCAGTTTGAAAAAAAAAAATCTTAAGACTATGAATGGAACGCTCCTACAGTGTAGTACTTACTCCTAATCTACTACTACACTCTTTTATATAAGGATGCAAAAGCAGAGACAAATACACACAGAGCACGCAGCTTTAAGTGCCCTATTTCAAGTTGTTTCTGGATCTCTGGAACACAGAACACTCTGGAGACAAATCTATCTCCAAAAGACATTAGCAGCATTCAGCGAGTCTCAAATTTAATTAACTTTGATATTATGACGAAGGTTAATGCTTCCATTATAGCTCTTCCTTCCACAATCCTTAATTGATGTTTATGGGGGTTTACATCCCTGCACGCATGGAACTGGGCCCTATGTGAGGATCTGTGCAGGACTGTGGGAAAATATTTAAATACATAGATGAGAGAATCTCATCTGGATTGTTATACCTGTTTTTTTGCACATTTAGGATTTTTTAGTGCATGTCTAGAACTCAAAAGTTTTATGAATACAGTAACAAAGTTTGAGAGACTTCCCCCCTCCCCCCTTCTTCTACCCCTCACTTCCATAAAGAGGTTTCGCTACTCTTGGAAGACTAGTCCAATCTAATACGAGGTAAGAATTTAGAACAGCAGAGTAATTTCAGAAAAAAACAACACACAGTAGGATAAAGTTCCAAAGTAAGCCAGTGAAAAATTTAGTGTAAATACAGTTTAAAAAAGGCATTACTCTGGCATAAGTTATTCAACTTCCTAAAAAAAGAAAGATTAATTAGAAGGCAAGTGCTAAAACCACTGTGAGTATATCCATGCTATTAGATCCTTGTCCTGTTATTTCACACATAAGCTCAGTATTTTCAAAAAAAATCTTCATTTAAAATCCTTTTGCATCATCAGAATGTTGTAGTCATAAAGCTGAAATGTGAATTAAGCTCTATAGTCCATTGCCACTACAAGTGACGTAAATAAACCAATCTCAAAAGAACAGAATTAAGTTGATTAACAATTTTGCTTGCCTTTTTTTGCTCTGAACAGCGGCATAAAAACCCTTACTGTTTTACCAATTTCACTATGACAGCAATGAGAAGACTCACAGAAAAAAAAAAATGCAGTCTTTTCCCTGACCAAGATATCTAAATATATCCATAAAGCTACCAGGCGATACAATCCTTTTCACAGTACTTAAGTCTTCTCCTGTACTACCATTAAAAAAGCAAGTCTTACCAGTGAGAACTTCGAATTTCCAGTTGTTTTTGATCTGTATTTCTTTGTATGATTTCATGACAATCTGTGCATCCTCAGGAGTTTTAAAACGGACATGACATTCTGTGTCTCCCTCCAGCATGTCAACATAAGCAACATCAGCCAGCACTGCCAAAGCATCCTATCGAAGCATGTGAGAGAACACAGACCATAAACCAGACTTTACAAAAAAAAAAAAAATACAGAGAGAGTGACTTTTTGACCATTCAGTTTGTAGGTCACTGACATTTTCAAAAAGGTCACAAAGCAGAAGGCAATATCTGAACTTTTTCATTTAATCAACGAATCTCTTGTCAAATCGTTTTGAATTAGTGTATTTTCCTAAGGTTATAACTGAATTCTGATTTATGAGCCTACAACACCTATTTATCACTCATCCTGCCCGCCAAGAACAATTTAAAGCAGCAATTCCTGAAGACCTTTTTTTGCATAAGAAGAATTTTACTAATGGAGCGTCAGTAATTATCTATTTATTTCAATTCTGTATCTGTACGGACTTTTTTTAAAAAAGAAAAATCATTTGTGTACTATAACATTGACACATGTCAGTCCAACGGAAAAATATCTAACTTCATTCTACGCATGAAATACATAAACGCAAGCTCATTCATGGCAGATTATTCGAGAAATGAGTAGTAGTAAACCAACCCTTCTTATCTTTATGAAGTGACCTCTGCTTGAAAATTTTCACTAACAGCTGAAGGAAGAAGAGGCACACATGCTCTTTCAGATGAAGTACTTCACTTGTAATACCTGCTGTTAGGGAAATTAACTAAGACCACACATTCCTAGTCAATTTTGCTCACAGCAGGCAGCTCAAGTAAGATGCTTCTATTCAAGAATTACGCGCTGCTTTTAACCCTCCGCTACCAAGGACAGCCTTAAAACAAAACTTAAGTGCCAATACCGTGGAGATCATTTGAGAGCCGACCAAAGCTACCTTCCACTCTTAATTCTGGTATCCCATAGTCACGCTTACATGGAAAACTACAGCGACCCAGTTTACTGGACTTGGCAAATGTTATGATCTCTGAGAAGCAGCCTTATAGCAAAATATGCAAGTAGTGAAGTGAAAAATTAAAACCTCAAAGCAATGTTAAAACTACTCTGCAAAGACCTTTCCAGTGTGTGGAAGTAATTAAGCCTGCCACGCTATGAGAAATACAGATCAATTCTGGAAGTTTATTAAGGGGAAAAAAAGTCCCCAGCATATTGCTTTGTGGCAGTGTTTGCTCTAGCTATGACAGTCCAGGAACACAGGCAAAGCGAGGTTTTGTCGAAGAGTTACACCTTTCATAAAAGCAAGTAGTACGGCCAGAAAAATCCAGCAAGCATCGAGTACAGTTTGCAGCTTTCACTGCTGACCTGAAAAAGAGCTGGTGCACCCTGAAGATTATTGCTTCTTCCTACTACAGTTGTATTCTGCGATTATGTCTCCCTACAAACCTTGCCTTATTTCTTTGGTAACATTTTGTGAAATATTTTGCCTGCTTACTTATTATGAGAACCAAAGACACGATTAGTAACGGCAAAGGCCACACCAATCTTATTTTGTCCCCCTTTACTTTCATAAAGCACTAATTTTCCCTGAAACACTCCCCTAAAACCAAACCAAAAGAGTAACTAGAAATACCAAATTTGTTTTCAGCTACAGCGGGAACAGTAAGCTTACCTCCTGACCACGATATGTGAGGTTGTGACACAAACTTAACACAGTAAGGTGTATACTGCAGTCAAAGGGGCCCTCAAACCTTACAGTGACAAGGACTACATTCCCTCAGTGTCTCCAGCACTCAGACAACTGCCTACAAATATACCTAGGCAGATAAGACTGATTAAGTCGAAACCCTATCATCAGTTTGTTTTCAGTGAGAGAGACATCTCTCATCTGGCTTAGATTTATGCACATGCTATTCTTCACACTTGCAAGCAGCCAGTGACTTCAAATGGACTACTCAGTTATAAATACAGGTAGTTTGAAGTCATCTCAGAACTCGCATTTTGAACCATTCTCTCATTGTCCTGAGTGGTCTGAATATTTATTCCAACATGAGTTAAAGTTGTTCAAATTCTTTCCAGTCGTTATTCATCCGAAAGTGCAATTTGTGAAAGAAAATGTCCCGTGTCATATTCATGGAAAATTCAGTATGTGGAAAAAGCTTGTTACTTCCTTTGGAAAACTTCTAATACTTCAATTTCAAAAGGATGCAGCTTAATACCGCTATTTTCCTCAAAAGAAAAAAAAATTCTACTTAACACATGTTAACTGTGATATCATGACGTGAAACAAAATTTAAGGTATTCTAAACACTTTTTTTAAAATTGAGAAAAAAGAGCACTTGCCATGGGGGTGGGGGGGTGGGGCATGGAGAAAGAAATGGGTGAATGAATTACTGGACAAGTTCTACTGTCATCACTCTCACTGAACTGGAGTTTTTGCAATTGTGAATCTCTTCTTGAAAAAAAAGACAATTGTTTTCTCATGCAGAGAGCATTTTCTTGCCCCCAAATTCCTGTTAATGGTAAACCCCCCAATATACTATTGCCGATTTCTTGGTCTGAACTGTGCCAGAATGACTGGCACAAAGACAAATACAGAACACTGCACCCACTTGGTCTTCAACTTCTCTTTTTAAACTACTCATCCTCTAGAGCATTATTTATTTTCGTCATTATTTTCATTATAAACTTGACATTGCTTGAAGCACTCTAAAGGCTAATTTTTGCTTTGAAACATCCTCTTTGCCCTATTTTGCCATTGTAAAATCTGCCATTCACAGGTACTAGAGAAGAATCTGTACACAGCTACTGGCCAAACAAATAAAAAAAAAAATCAGTAAGACTTGTTTAAATGGTATTCCATATTCAAACATTTGGGGGGCACTGTAAGAGGAAAGGCTAACAGCTACCCTGAGGTTACAAAGGCATTACCTTGATCTGCTTCCTGCCCGGCAGGGGCTCGGTGCTAATGATCTTCACAATTACTCCACTCACGAACTGGGGCCCCATTGTGTTAGCCTTGGCAGGAGGGGCAGAATCTTCACTGGTGGCTGGTCAATTTGAAAAGGGGGGGAAAAAAGAAAAAGAAAAAAGTTTTACATGTATTAGTTTGACAAACTAAAGATGCTAGGAAAGCATATAAGCACCGTGATGTGCACAAGAAATGAAACAAGGGGCATCAAATATTGCTACTGCAGATCAAGGTGGTTTTTTTTTTTTTAATGTAGGATCAAGACTGTTCGCAAGGTAAAGTCAATGCGAGTAAAACAAAAAAAAGAAAGGAAAAAGAAAATAGCTCCAAGTGTCTTAGAGAAGTTTTTATAGCCTACAGCGTCTCCTTATAAGAATAGTTTATATTCTATTGATTACAGTTAATAGTTGAACCCTCAGTTCTAGAGTGATTAAAAATAAGCAGACAGGCATTGAAATGTCAGTACTGAAGTCAGTGAAGTACAGAGGAACCAGAGCAAAGAAGAGCAATTCTATCTATGAAAAATGTAGAAATTTAACTAAGAGGACATAATTACAAAGTTACTTTTAACCATAAAGGTGATAAAACCCAATCGCAAGCCATTTTTTGAATGCCTTCCTTCAAGAAATTGTTTTGTAAATCTCTGCAGGTATAGTTAAGCCTAAGCAAATCAGGCCCAAGTTACGTCACTGAAAAAAGCTGATTCTTGATTTACCTCTCTGAGGCTTTTACAGTTACCTAAAAAAGATCCTTAAGCCTAAGAAGTGCTACTGGAATATGCTGAAATCACTTGTTTAGTCTTTACTGATGCAATTCCTTAGTCCAAAATCTACCTATATGAGGGAGGTTTGCTTTAAGTTATCTTTGGCATTCAGAGAAAGCACCAGCATTATAGAAAATAAAACGATTTTGCAGTGTTTCTGGAGGACCAGTGGCTTATGTTTGTGTACTAGAATCATGAAGAAAACAAGACAGAAAACATCACAAGCAGGATTACATTTGTCATTTTCAGACTGAGGCTTTTTCTGTGCACAAGATTCCGTTTCCATCTCTCCCACAGGCTCAGGTTTGATTTGAGACATTGTTTTCTTTAAGGAGGCCATACTGGCTTTTTGAAGGGCCAAGTATTCTTGCTTCAAATCCATCCATTCGGTCCTATAAGCGGCAACACAGGCAGAGGATGTCAGTTGTAGACAAGAAAATAAGGTTTAGAAACTCAACCATAACTTAAGACAAAACAGTTTGCAAATAGCTTAAGCTGAACTTGGTGAGCAGCGCAGACCATTAGAGATCTCCCTGCACTTAGGTTAAATTAAGCCTTGCCAATATTTGCATTTTTATTATTTTGCTTTAACTTTTACTATGCCAGGCAAGTTCTAACAAGATCAACCTACCATTCAAATAGAGTGACTCCCAAATTTGTTTTACATATTCAGAAAACTTATAGAACAGCTCGGTAAACTGTTTTCTACTGGAACTACACAGAGCATAGGCACTAAATTCAGAGTTAATTCAGAGACGGTGAGCTCTGAATTCACTGAATTAGTTCAGTGAACCCGCTCCTCTGTTACTATATTAAGAATCAGTCATTTATTTTCTAGAAAAATCATTGATGGAAAATCAACAACTGGTTAAACTCACCAAAAACCTACCGAGATAAGAACATTCCTTACTATTCAAATGCATTTTGGTTAAAAAATACCACCACATGGAAGCAATTTATATATTTACATACATTTAACATGGAGATGTTTCTGCAAACAGCTAGAGCTTTGCTCCACAGAAACACAATGCCTATAGTGCCACTGTGAGAACGACTCATTGTTACCCTAATCTGTGCTATCAAACAAGCTGATAGAGGATTTTTAAAGAGGAGGATATCTTGTGGTAATGGTTTTAGCTGTTAACATTGACAACTGTATACTTCAAAAAAGCATCCAGACTCACCCAGGATCATACATTCTCAGCAGAGCAAAGACATTAAAATAACAAAAGACCCACGTAATGATTCTTGGAGATAAAAAGGCAACACCATTCCATAGCAAGGTATGGTATAAATACAAGCTCAAGGAGGTACTTCTTGTTAACTTGACTCGAAGGGAGAGAAGACCGCGGGGAACGAGGCAAGTATTTGCAATGCTTATGCTCTTTTAAAACTTTTTTTTACCCCCTTCGCTATAGTTAACTAAAATTTAAAACTTTCTCTGTATTTCATGCAATCGTCTCGGGCTCGATGGAAGAGGACAAGCATCATCGATAAACTACTGGTTTTTGTGGACCCCTTTTACTTTAACATGGAGGTGCTTTCTGTGATTTTAAAAAAGTAAGTGCTTCCATGTTTTAGTAGAGGTGAATCCTGATCGCAATACTGAAATACCATCCAGGATTTTTTTTGTCTACACTTCACAGTCGCAAGATTTTCAGATCCAGGAGAAGAAAAAGGAAGAATTTTGGCTGTACGCAGATGAAGGCATGCTTCTCCAACAAGAGCTAAAGGCATAAGTGTTATTGAACAAGAGAATTTTTCAGTGGCCTGTACGTTTAAAAACTTTGAAGCAATTTTTGAATTTTAAAGGACTCCCTTCGCTTTAACATGGAGGTACCTGCTGCCTAAAAAAAGTAAGTGCTTCCATGTTTCAGTGGCGGTGGATCCTAATGTACTTGAATGCATTTCTAGAAATTGGATACAGCTCAAAGAAGCCTACTTAGAGTAATACATGTATGTATGTTTTTTATTACTATTGCATTATCAGAACTCTGTATATACCATGCTTTTTTTTTTTTTAGTTTGGTCTTTTCCACTTAAGGACCCCCACAACTTAAATGTGGATGTACTTGCTTTGTTCCTGAATAGTAAGTGCTTCCATGTTTTAGTGATGGCGAATCCTTTTTTTCTCTCAAAGCTTCCCTCTTGTCAGGAAATATATCGAAACAGATACCGGAACAAAAGACATATTTGCACTGCACCTGTGGCCTCCGTGTTAAACAGAAAGCACAATTTTGCACCACGGTATAGCACAAGATAGCAAGGACCCCCTCTACTTTAACATGGAGGTACTTGCTGGATGCCTAAAAAGTAAGTGCTTCCATGTTTTAGTTGTGGTGTCTCCTGAGAGCCCAACAGTTAGAAGCATGAATATTTTTGTGTAACTTCTGGAATGGCATGACTATTAGCTACTGAGGAACCAGGTGTAAATTGGTGATTTGCAGTTACTGTAATATGCGGAACTATTTAGGCAGAACCCGAGTCAGACTTGAAAACTCTGGTATTTGAACCTTTTCAGCTACAGGCTAATACTGTTGCTAATATGCAACTCTGTTGTATAAAAATTGGAATTGCACTTTAGCAATGGTGATGGACTGTCAGACATACAGAGATTTAAGCAGTCTGAATTAAAATATTCCAAAGGTTGGAAACAGGGTGAAATCATTGTATATGAGGCTTTTAAGCAATAAAAATTCAATGCAAATAAATAAAAACTCATCATGCAAAACTTGTAAAAGTTTCCTCTAACTGACAAAATTCATACAACTACATACTCCAGGAAAACACTTTTTTTAAAACACAACGTTCCAAATGCCCGAGCTTTGGAGAAAGGCAAAAAGTTGGCTAGCTAAAAAAATAGCTACTATTAAGCTAAAAGGCCATCACTACTCCTTTTGCAGTTACAACTACAACAAAAAAGAAACTAAATGCAAATTGTACTGCCAAGAGAGACCCAGTGCAGGCTGAGATGAAACAGCAAAGTGTATATAAACAAACCTATGAATTTATTACATAAACTTGTGAACAAACAAGGAGGCTGAGCCCGCCCATCCTGTGCCTAATCCAGGACTGGACATGGTTCATAAATCAAATGGAACAAGCTGGGATTGTTAGCCTTGGTCACTGGGAGCAGCTTTCCTTTTCGGGTAAGAGTCCCGTCCCCTTTAAGACACCAGGTTTTTAAGAAGCCAGCCCACCGCTACACCACTACCCAGTACTGCTGAGAAAAATTCCATTAGCTCAGTGAAACCATGGAAAATGGAACGCTCTCATGCCACAAAAAGGCTATGAAGCAACTAGACAATATAAAATACCTCCCCATCCTCCAGGTACCGTAAGTCACACAGTTATGTTTCATAACCTACTTGGAGAGTACTCTGAGTGGAATGACTTCTTCACCCATTTTGTGTCTTTCTTTGTGTTTTTTCTTGTGTTTCCTTTTAGATTTTGAAAGGGATGTGTCTTTTTTATCTTTGTCATCTTCTGCAGAAATGTCTACATTAAAAAGTCCAAAAGAAAAATGTCTGATAGATGCATAAAGATACAGCTATTATATAATGCAGCCTGAACGAGTATTTCCATAAAATAGCATAGTATTACTTATTTTTATCAAGAATGGTTTAATGAACACTGGTTCTTGATTCCTTTCACAAAAATGACAGCCTACTACCTATTTCTAGTCCACTTTCTCAACTACCTGAGTTTAGCCCCTAATCATGGATTCTTGTCAACCCAAATGTGATTTAAATGAAGCTTTTAATCCCGTCTATTGCTTTTTTTTCTTATCTCATGTAAGAAACCGGGATCATCAACTTTTTCTTTTGTATTTTAATCTTATCTAGATTCTTGTACTGTCGCCATTTGCCTAGGCTGACTGTTTAATCCATACTTTACTTCAGTGAAGTTCTATTAACTTTGTGAACTGTTTTTACTTCTGATGAGATTTACCTGCTTCGGTGTTGAAAGTTCTTTCCTATTCTCCATGAAACTTATCTCCTTGGAATGACTCATTACCAGGTTTAAATTTAACCGCAGGGAACACCACATATTCCTAAACTGACCTTGTTATGCCTCCACCGTATCAACCGTTTTTCACCCATTGACCCAAGCAGAACAACCTTTTACCAGTTAAGTTTTCAGTCTTTCAAAGACAGAAATTCAGTGTCTGAATCTTTCATCAGCACTTGAAAGGATTAAAGATTATTGAGTAAAACAAGTAATAAACCTACTAGCCTCCAAAAGTCAGTTCGCTAATGCATTTGCATTGCACAGATTACACTTGTTACATGTCTTGTTGCTCACAAGCCACGTTCTTTGCAACCCCCCTTTCCTCACTTGCTTGTTACCCTCTAGCATATCAAGATGCCATTTACTTAACTTCGGCCACTACAAATACGATTTCAATTGCAAAGAATGGGGTTTCTTTAACTCAAGCTTTTCTCCTTCTCTAGGCTTTTCCCTCATTACTAAGCCTACCATTTGTCATCTGAAAGAGATACATCTGCCATTTGATTTCATTCATGCATCTAAATCATGAAAATACTAAAAAGAGATACAACAAAATTTACCGTTGGAATCTTTCGGGGCTTCTGCTGTATTTTCTTTAACAGGACAAACTTCATCCTTTTGAACAGTTTTCTTGACTTTTGGAGTTGATGACTCACCATCTCCAGAGCTGGTTCTTTTTCTCTTCCCCGGCCTGCTTTCCCAAGGTACCTCTGAGCTTTCGGTTCTGTCCCATTTTCTTTTCTCTCTCTTTGAGGGCTGCCTGTGAGTCTCAGTTCCCTCCATTTCTGAACACTCCGATGAAGTCCTATGTCTTTTTGACTTGGGTACTTGCTCTGTTGTAGTGTTCGCGTTTGATTCCTTTGTCTCTACAGCTGCCTGTACATTGCTCTCTTTCTTGATTTTGGATTTCTTTTTTTTCTTCTTTTTCTTCTCTTCTGTATTAAAAATACAATATTTAAAACTGCCAATGATTAAAAACTAGATAAGATATCTGACCTAAGTAAACAATCACGATACTGCATGTCATGATAATCTGGGATGTTCAATGAAATGCCTGTCTCCGCCATCTCTAACTACAGGAGAGGTGCAATACATTGTCCCAAAGTTCTTCCTAGGCATTTTAAGCACAAGAGGAAAAAAAAAAAACAAGCCCACAGATAAGACTCAGTCTCACAAAGTGAGAAAGACCTCTGGGTCACAAGGGTGGTTTGACTACAGGATTCCTGAAGTACTCAGTCTCAAATTAAAAAGAAAGGAGCTAGACTTCTTTGCTTCTCCTTCACAAATGCCCATTTTGTTATGTCATCCCTTACTTGTCTGTGAGAAGAGATACCTTCCTTGTCTTTGTTGTTTTGCCAAGAAAATAAAAGAATACTGCCGATTTGTATTCTGAGAATAAAAGGAAATACTCAGCCCAATGAATATACCACACTACTTATGTAATGAACAACTATTTGCCTACTAAATTAAAGAATCTCAACTTGACCAATCTGGAAAAAAAACGTTTTATTTTCAATGCTGTCTACTTGCTTCAAAGTTATAATAGGCGGGATGCAGTATGAAGCAGTAGAGAGTATCTTAAGTGGGTTTAAAGCATGGTTTAAAAAGTATGGGTTTTCTTTGATTTTTTTTTTCTGTTGTCCTAATAGTTACTGGTGCAACAAAGAATTAGTGATAACAGTGAGGAATATAACATGATTCATCATTATGCTTATGAAAAAGATGGGAGATGTCTGAAGTCTGGGAAATTGTATCACGTCATCAGAAACGAGGAAAAAAGTTTCAGTGATCAAAGTTGCAACGTAATCCTGTGATGCTGATTTGTAAGTTAGAGTAGATTGTATTTTTTGGCAACATGCTCGACTGCATTCAGGATTCTTTTCTCAGCTGTATCCTCCAGGTTTTTAGCAGTAATTATGAATCATGTAAAGTGGAATTGGAAATATGCTGTAAAAGTTCATTCCGCTATAGACTGCTCTGCTCCACTGTATTCATAGCTCTCTCACAGAAAGTTTCAGCAGAGAGAAGAATACTACAAGGTTTGCTCTGAAATGCATCAGCTGATCACAAGCTCATCTGAACGGCACTAACGTTCAAGTATAATTTTGCTCTTATGGTCTGTATCTTTCCCTTCAACGCTAAATATTTTTAAAACAATCTGTGTCAAGTTTGTCTTTTGTTAATGCTAAATGCTTAGATAATGATTTATTGTGCAGACTGAAAGCTGCTCTGCCAGCCTAACCATGACTAATGGTGGTAGCTGGCAGCAGAGGAAAAAAGAAATTAAGTTCTTCATCAAGCAGGAAAACAAAGAGGCAGAGATTTACTATACTATATTTTAGTTTCACGCTTTCATTCGTAAGCCTACATCGGCCAACAAACAGACAGCAACGTGCATTTTTATAAACTTTTAAGGAACATGAGATTAGATTGCAGTAACACAGCAGTTCAAAATTCTCTCTTCTGAAGTTGAGGCACAAACCAATTTGTTTCTTGATCCCAATAACTTAATAACACTTACCTACTACACTGCTGTTACTTGTATTCAGTGCAGGAACAGGCTTATTCTTTACTGTTTTGGGAAAAATCCCAGGTTTCCGTGGTGCTTCTTCTGGTGGATTATTCAAAAACTTAAAAAGAAAATTAAAATCCACAAACCATTACTAAAAATCGTATTTTCTTTTTTAAAGAATCTCCATCCACATTAAAACCAGCAGTCCTATATTGATTCAAGAAAGATGTAGCCCCTCGTGACTCCACAGGTATACACTGTTCTTTCAGTACTTTCAGTGGTGTGGTGGTTTTTGTGGGTTTTCTGTTGTTGTTGTTGGGGTTTGCTTTTTAAGTGCACAGCTTGCTTGATTTCACATTATTAGTGTGGTATCTTTATGCATCTGATATTATGATTATTATGATATTAAAACATAAATGTTTTTGAACTTTCAAATCACATTTCAATACAGAAAATTAGGTATGATCATGCTCGTCTGATGAAATTTAATAGGCGTTGTACTGTTACACAGAGATCTCTATTTCCGTAAAAGATGCCAAGAGCGGCCAACCAACTTACTCCAAAAAATACCCACTGTGCTTCTGCTAAGTCTCCAGGTTATTAACAGAATTACACTTCTAAAGAATTGTGGAATTGATTGGAGGTCTGGGGGTAGGAGACAGGAACATAACTCCTGCTAAGTTAAGTTTTTAAATTATGAAATTTTAGGAATTTCTGTAAGGTTCAGTAGGTGAACTAGTAAAGACTACACCACCCGTCTCACAAAGTGACAATCAGAAAGAACGTTAACAGACCAGAGGCACCACTACTCACCTCAATAGCTTTCTCTGCTTGCTCCTTAGTTTCAAATTCAACGAAAGCAAATCCCTTTGGATCGCCACTAGTTTTATACCGGGGTATACTGACGTAAACTACATTACCACACTTCCCAAACACCCGCTCAATCCAACTGTGATTGACATTTTTGGGAAGCAGCTCCTAATTAAAAAAAAAAAAAAAAAGATATTTTCTCACTACAGTATTACTATTTATCAGATGGTTTACTACATCTTCTAATTAAAAACTTGTCACAACAAAATATATTTAAATTTGATGTGACAACGTTGAGAAACTTTTTTTTATTTCAGCAAGTATTCTCGTCGAAAGGTCATAGTATTCAGGTAGTAAAAACAGTGATCTGAAAATGGATCTCTAATCATTCATATACCTATAACAAATACATTAGATATTTAATTTAGATGTTTATCTTCTTCCTGTGACAGACACCAAGACCTCACCTGCAGCTGCATCTTTGCAACACGGAATATCTTTGTAAATTTAAGACCTTCAAGCAAACCTAGTTCTGCATTGTCTCAAACTATCCACTGCAAAGTACAAGGATTTTTATTTTTTTTATTGTCGGTAATCCAGGTATCACAGAAAGAATGCTTGTAGGTCAGTAAAGAGTCACTACGCAAACTGATAAATTCCTGCCCGTAGCTGACATTTTAAAGCTTAGCAGTGAGCACTTACGGCCTACTTGATCGGATGCAGCAGAAACTTTTAGCCAGCTTCTTGGATGATAAAACTGTCTGATTTTTATTTCTATAAACTCCTTAATACAGAAATACATTTTAGCAGCTTGCAGACATCACGTCTCAGTCCCTAAACATTTCCCTTCAGCAATCAAAGAGAAATCCTGTCACATATCAATTTCTAAATGGACCCAACTGAACACTTCAAAACTCTACTCTCCAATTCATGCCTAAACAACAATGGAGAGTCAGCAATACTTCATTTTTTTTCATGGCAAGTTACTGCACTAAAAGGTTTTCCTTGTAGGAAAACATTATTTATCACATTCAGGTAGAAAACTATTTTTGCATGAACTCTGCCTGCCTGAGAAAAACGTTTCATTATGGTTTGGTATAAAGTTGAAAAAACAGTTACTTGAAGCTTTAAAAATACCATGGGATGAGTACAAACTAATACTGTATGTCAAAGTGTAATTTATGTTAAAGCATATAAAAAAGTCACTAACCATAAGTATTTCAGAACAATTAAATGAAAACTTGCCCTAAATTAAATGAGATTGTAAAAAACATAAAGTAATGAAGTTACTATTCCTTCAAGAAACATCTTTCAGTCTCAATTCTCAGGTCAGAAACCAAGCTTTGACTTCTTGCATAAATACAGAAAACATACTACTGCTGGAGACAATCCTTCACAGTGGAGGCTTTAACTGTAACCTTCGTTTTAATCCAACATAATCTTTCTTTCACCTACTCCAGAATGAAACAAAACTTACCAACACTTCTACTCCCCCCCATTGCTATATATCTGTCATCTAACATGGCTTAATATTTCCATAATCGCAGTATAAAGAGCAGATACCTCACACACTAGTCTTTAAAAGGAAAAAAACCCCACCCTTTTTGGTAGCAATAAAAGAAGAAAACGGGTTGCTACATATTCTCTAAATAAGATCTCTATGAATTCAGTAACTTGCAAAACACACCAGTTACCTATTTTCGTCTTACAGAAAAGCTTAAAATTAAAAACCGTTTAGCTATGTATTTAAGCTACGTATAGTCTATGTAGCTCATGAAATTTAGCATATCTTTTCCAAAAATGACATAGACAAAGTATTTGAGAAGTTCTAAGCAGTCCCTGCAATCATGTTTGGGAAATACTATGACTGGCACCTGTTCTGGGCTTTTGTTAAAGAACACGATGATCAGAGTAATCCAGCTTCTCTTTATCTGGATGGGCTGGCATTTTGGGCATGAGTATTATGTCTCTTCATCACAGAAAGCTTGGTGCCTGCTTGAAATTACCAGTTCAGCTGCTAACAACTACAGCTATATACCTAAATTGACATTAGTCATGAAAAGCTTTCTTTAGAGATAAAGGGAACTCCACACTGGCTTCAATTCTATTTAAAAAAAATGCATAGGATTTTGCATGGACAGTTCAACCATCAGATCCCTTTCCATGCTACCACTTCAGTGGATAAACAATACGGTAATAGCTGTTCCACTCTGACACATCTGAAATATCATGTTGAGATGCAGAGTTTTTCCAGCAGCACAAGCTATTTTCATTTAAATTAATGAATCATTTCAGTATCAAGGTAGCCACAGGATAGTGTGCTATTAGGAGGATTTTTTTTTTTTTTATAAAACAAGCCCCCTAAACATAAGACTAGCTCATTTAGGTACATTCTGCCTTTAAAAGAATGATGTTTGTGTGTTACAAAACCAAAGGCACTTGCAGTAACAGATTTTGTCAACAGATTGTACTTTATAAAGTACCCCTGATTATCTTGCCAACTCAGCCAGATCCTGTTTGATAAAACTAATAAGGTTATTATTCTAAAGCTTTGACTACATTAATGTAATTTGTAAATATCTCTTGGTATCAGTGTTGCTCCTCTAACGGCATTAACTAGAAAAGCTCAGTGAAAGCAGTAACAGCTAAATGAAAGTGCACCTTTTCTTACCAGCAGGTGAAGCAGCTCTTTGCTCAGCATTTAAAATGATTTAAGGTGCTACAAGATATCGGTGTAGCAAACTAATCCCCTTCTTGCCATGGCCACTGCCAGTGCTCACCTGCCTTCGCTTGATTTATTTCCCTTACGTACACTGCACGATCAACAGTAGCCAGCCACTCACCCAGTCCCTCCCTGTGTTAACAAGAATATTGACGCACAGATACATTTCTGATACAAAAAAATATTTACTGCGTTAAACATGTACGTTAACCCCGCTCTATGGGCCTTAGCATTACAAGTTCAGTACATCTATAGCGCATTTCCCTCCCTCACACTGTCCTTTTCTTTTGGAGAAAACAAAAAGACAAACAAATTCTATTAGCTTTTATACTTTAGGTAAATGTTTCCTGTACTAAATCCATGATGTTCTCAAAGAAAATCTACCTTCTAATTCCGGTAAAACTACGTGGCTGCTTTATGTTGGTTTTGTTGCTCTTCATACAGTAAATAATACCATGCAATTAAGATTGTCGTAGACAACGCAGAGTAGGTTTTGCACTCTTAAAGAATTAACAGCAAGAAAGCTCGGAAGAGTCTCCACAGTTAGAAATAAAGCCCCCTGCCAGACACGAGGCATATACAAGTACAACCTTACCACATAGACTGTGCGACTATCCACATCCTTTGGTTGCTCACCCAGCGGTTGGCGTCTTCTGATTCTAGTTCCTTCTAAATCCAACTAAAAGTAACAAGGAATGAACAAGCATTTTCCATAAGATTATTGCCTACTTCAGTACCACTATCGTTATTACTCCAGCATCAGCAGAGTGAATATTAAGTACCTCTACAACAGATGAACTTTTAACTGCTCGAGCTATCAATTTTCCATCAGTAGTCAATTTTTTCATTTTGTTGAAAGAAACAAGAAGCGATATGTCAACATCTAGGGATAAAAAAAAAGGTAGAAATGATGAAATCAGGGTAATCTAGAAAGCATTAGTTACGTGTTCTAATCTGACATTAAGACTCCGCTAGTATTTTTGTAAAACAATCTGCAAGTCATAAGCGCAGTACGTAACCATGCTGCCAAGGATCTACAGAAAATTGTTACCGTCAAAATTAAAGTTTCAAGTAAACCTATATTTAATTTTCTTTTGTGCTAGCCTTTATCAAAGGAATTTTGTTCTCTTACCTCCCCACTGATAACTATTGTCTTGGAAAAGAAAGGAAGAAAACCCCCTTTCTGATGTAGTTTTACAATACAAAAACAATTTGCATTGAAAACATGCCTCTCCAAGTACTCAATTAAGTGTTTAACCCAGTCTTCCCAACACAAAAGAGCCCCTGCTTGCACTTCAGTTGCAATGAGTCACGCTGCTAAAACCTTGACAGAAAATTATGTAGCATTAGTCTTAATAAAAAAGACATCCAAGCTTTAATATCTCTAGAAAACGTAGGGTAAGTTTTTTTCCCTCTGAAGGCCCTTTTTTTAAAACTGGCTTGAAGTTCAACATAATTGAGGACTATACCAAGCAGTTTGAAGGCTACTCTTTCCACACAATGGAACTGGACTAATGATTTGCACTTCAAATAAATATGGACTCCTTAAGAAAACAAAAAAGTAAACACTTCTGGAAACTGCTATTTTTTTGTTCTGATGAAAAAGGACCACCTCTTTTTACAGACATACCGCACTTCTAGTCCATCTGGCATAACACAGTTAATTGAACAATTATACTGATGGACTGTATTTACCACATATGTACTGCTTTTTAAAGCAAAAGCATACTAGTCACTGCAGCTAACGTGTAAATTCATTTCCTCAGAAGCTGGCAAATAGTTGCAGAACCAAGCTCAATTTCCTACTCTGAAGTCAAATCAACCATGTCAAAAATTGTCTAAAGGAAAGAGATCCACGGTAGCCCTACATGCAAATACACAACTTCTCACCTATCAAACTTGTGCAGAATACACAAAGTATCTATATGTAACCACAAATCCAAGTGACATTTTAATTTCTGCATATATCTACCCTACAAGTCAAGTCCTGTACCTCCAAGGGCAAAATACGCCCCTTGTTTGTTTGCTTATTCTTAAAATTATACAAAGTTAAAAAAAGAAAATCAGGTCTCCCAAACAGTCATTTCTACCCTGGCAGATGCCTCCAGCTTATGGCTGGTAGGAAAGGAAAGGAAAAGAGAAACGCTAAATACAATTTCTAAAAACTAGTACCAAGCTCTGCCTCCCGAGCTGCTAATGCAGCGTGAAACTACTGTCTTCCCCAGGAGGAGACATGCACCTCAAAATAACTTGTAACTGTCACCAGCAATACAGTGAAGAAGAAAGTTAAACACATCTGTGTCCTGAAATATACCGAATATACACTTACACCCATCTCTGGACTTTTCTATTTGTTCTCGGAGAAATCTATCTTTGTGGAGATTAACATCGCCAAACCAGAAATCCACTTGTTTCGCTATATCTGCCAGCACCTGTTTAACCCTTGACCTCTTCTTTTTCTCTCTCTCCTTTTTCTGTTCAGTGCTTTCTTCTTCCATGGCTTTGTCTCTTGCAGTTTCAGTCTCCATTCCTGTCATTCTGTCAACTGAAAGTTAAATATAACCTTTGAGAAAAATCAAAATATTCTTATTTCAAGGAATAAGCATTCTTGTTTTATCTTACATTAAAAACTTCATGCGTCCCCTGTGAGACTATGCACCATGCATTATATGTAGCGTAGAAAAAAACCAAAGCATACAGAAGATGAGGAAAATTAGGTCACACAATAATTGTGCGGTGAAGACTAAGCTGGAACTCATGTCTTGTGGCACCTAGTACTGCCCTTTAGCCACGGAGATTCACTGGAGGCAAGCTGGTACCAAACTGCAGGCTTTTCATTTAAAATTTGTACTATTGTGTTAATTCAGAATGCCTTGTGAACAGTCTGCCCTCCCCAGTAGATTTCTAACAGCAGCTTTTGAATTTCAGCAGCAGTCATGGGATTCACAGTTCCAATTGCTTTTGCAAATTAAAAGTCAAGCAGCGCTATTAAATATATATATATATATGTGAATCCTTTAAAGCACTTGTGCAGGTCACAAAGTGTGTTTTAGTAACACGTAACTTCCCTGTTACCCAAAAAGCAAGCTACTTGCTAAGGAGAGCCTACAAAATCTAAATCTAAAAAGCAGACAATTTCCCTCCCTATAAACACATTTTCTTAGACTTGAATGGAAGTAATTTGTCCTCCACTCCCCGTATCTCCCAGTACAAACCATTAGAAAGAACACACAAAAACCCCAGAGCACTATACACTTCAGAAATTACCCTTTTATGTAGAAGGCAAAGCAGGAAAAAAAAAAACTGGATTATACAGAAGACTTCTGAAAAGGCTTGCCAACGGACCGTGCACAGCAGGCATATATTGTAAATCCAGCGGTTGCAAACAGGTTACACTGACACACGTAGAGCAGCTGAAGAGCTCGCTGCAAAAATTTATGGTACAACCTCCAAATGACAAGCATCTATTAATCCTTATAAATAAATACAACGTAAAGATACGCTTAGATGCCTAGTTGATATTCATGGCAGGTCTAGTAACAGTAAAGTCTGTTTTTAAGAATTGTCTTTGTTATGTCAAAAATGCAAACCACTCACTCTCAATTGCCAAGGCCCTACCAAAGAGCAGTAATTCAAAATCTTCCAATCCTGCCTTTGAATATGTTCTAACACATTCTTACTTGCAAGTCCGCGTGGCAATCACTATGTGCTACGCTTAGAGAGCCATTTTTCCTTTCTTTGGTTAGGGCTCTTTCATCAACTGTCACTGATTTTAATGGCAAACCAAGTTCTGTCAGAACCTCAGGATCGGGGCCCTAGAAATTAGGGACTAACCAGAGGGAAGTGACTTGAGTGTACAGATTTACCTTGAAAAATGTAAAACCTTTTTAATGCACCAATTCATCTTTTTTGTTGACATTTCAAGTCGCTGTAGCTAGTCAATCCTCCTTGAAAACTGCCAGTCACCACAGTGCTTCATTTTACATGAGCAAAGCAATACTGCCAAAAGCAGACAGCTTTTTGAAAATGAAATTAACACAAAAATTAAAGTAATTAATGTAGCTATCACCATATGAAAGACTTCTCAGCTCTCTGCCAAGGCAACATAGAAGGAAACGTTGAGTACAGTCATCAGAGAGGAAGCCCACCTCTACAACAGGATGACAAAAATGGAAATGGTCTTCAAATTATTGTGCAAATCAGGCTTCCTTAGCCGGATATCAGTTTCTCTCCCTGCTGTGAGCTGACCACTCAAGATAGTGAAAGGTCAACAATTACCTTGACAAGATAAGCCAGGTGAAACTCCCAACTGAAGCAGAAGTCCAAGCTCCATTCAAGCCCTTCAGCAAGATATTTATATTAATAATCAGCAGAACAATATACTACTTAGCTAAGGGCTGTAGCGAGTTGCACCATTAAAGGTAAAACATCTTTATGGAATACTTTTAGTGGCTGAACAGTATTAAATGACCACACTGACATACAACGAATGTGGCTTATGTCCAGCAAAGCTTTATTTTAAGAAGCCATCTACGCGTTTCATGCATTTTGAGTCACTCAGCCTTGGGACTTCCTTCCCAGGAGAGAGATTCTCATTCAAGCCTAAAGGAAAACAGCTGCACGACGTATTCTGGGCTTCCCCCCCACACCCCTCACTTGGCACTACTTGCTTTAGAAATGAAGCTTTGAGAAAATTACTTTGGCAGAGCCTGGAAATACACAGTCAGAGCAAATGTCAGCTATGATTCTATAATTAGAATCTGTGTACAATCTTAAATTTAGTAGCGAAATACTCGACCTGAGACAACACTAGATTAAAACTCAGGATTTAAGAAAATACTGTTTATAAGTAAGCATGTCAATAACTCATAGCACTGGCTTTTTTTGTTGGTATTCTCTTCATTCGCAATTCCTCTTGCAAACCTCAACGCACCAATGAAAGCTGCAACGCCAAGGTGTAAGACAGTCTGTATTTTTGACTCGTCAACTCTTACACTGCCAGCCTCACAACTGTTCTGATAAACAACTGAAATCGGAGGAAAGCAAAAGCAGGGTCAAAACTTCACTCTGCTAAAGCAAAACAGCTGCCATCTCTTAGCTTTCCTCAAATGAAATAAAACCACAGTGCCTCTATGTGCGAGAGTGAAACCAGGAAAAGGAGGGACAATTAAGCGGGGGGCGGGAACTCTAAGAAAGCAAAGATAATGTAAATCAAAATAATAAAGGGTCACACAAATCTATAGTACCTTATCTATACTCTTTAAAAGGCAAACATTAAACATGTTGGTGCTAACCTGTACACAGCCAAGTTCCAAACCCAACCTCTATTGTTATAAGGATCTAGAAAAACATAATCAAATTTAACTGTAGTCCAGGGTCTGGAAGAAACAGGGTTCCAGTTATAAAATATCCTTTATTCTTTTATATTAAGCATTGATGCAAATGCTTGCTTGCTTTGAGCATTTTAAACAGCAAAATGGGGCAAGGGGGGTGGGAGGAGGAGAAAAAAATAATTCAAAATACTTTTTATACTATGAAAATGTTTCCATATAGTTAGTGGCAACACTTCCTCTTCTGGACATTTACTCCAAAATAAATGCAAGTATTCAGCAAAACTGAAACTACTTTCAAAGACGCATTCTGCAACCCACCTTGGGCATTCTTACTCTTATATACACCCAGGCAGAGCTGCAGCAGTTTAAGTTCCTATCCTACCTTGTAACTTCACTCTACGGAAAGCGAGCTAAGCAAGGACAGAAGTTAATACGTGGGGACCAGCACAATTTTCTTAACCTCAAAACAGAGAACATCCTGCTTTTCCCCCATTTTAAGCAATGAAACCAATACATCATTTTAAACCTACATTTAAGGCATTCAAGAGATGTCACAAACCAGGTGCGCTCACAAACAGAAAAGGCTTTGCTTCCACATGACAGCAATGGGTGTTAAGGCCGTTTCCAGGCACAGGCAGACCCCACTGTGTCAGTCCTGCCACGGTTACCCCTCTCCTCCGTCATCACAAGAGGCGGAAAGTGGGTTTTCAATAAAACACAGGCCCACAGCACAAGACTATGATTAGATGGATTCAGCTGTATGAACCAACAGTTCACCGACAGCAAAAGGGCAGCCCGGCTCTCTCATCTTACTCACTACACAGTCCTCCCTCAGAGAATCTCATCCTCCAGTAAGCCAGTTCAACACTGCGACCCTAGAAGTAAGTTGCTATTTTCTGGTCCTTCCCTGCTGGATGAGTGGGTTAAACCAACTCAGTAAGGAGCTGAACAAGCAGCAGAGCTGATGAAGGGAAGCAGCAGGAATAAACACGTGGGAGCAGGACAGAGGTGGGTACAAAAGCAAGACATTCTGCTGCCCTATCAGCAGCTGCACAGACTGGCCCAGAAGCACCGCACAACTGTAGGAGATCCTCATCTTCTTTACCCTTCAAAGAAAGGGGAAACACACAACGTGAAAGAGATTTTTCTAGCCCCGACTTAATCTTTGCCAGCGTAGCAACTGGCTAAATCCCGGTTCCCGAGAAGGCCGACCGCCGTACATTTGCCAGTTGCACAGGTACTGACCGCTGCAGGCTTCAGCACTGCTGCTGCGATTGCTTATAGATCTTGTATGCATAAAAAAAAGTAAAGCAAGCCCAAAGTCAGCCACTCCCCATATCCCCCCCTCAACACGGGACCCTTTCCTCCAACACGAGGTGTCAGGTCTCGACCACGCGTGAAGGCACCCCAGCCAGCACCGCGACCTGTGCTTCACCTGAAGGCGAAGTCACCAGTCGGGCTCGAAGGGCTGTGGCAGCAGAGACCCAGGAAGACGTTGAGGGATAGGGGCGGTTGGAAAGCCTCAGGAAGAGGCCACACGCGTCGGGAGAAGCGGGCACCGGGAGGGAAGGACGCCCAGGAGCCGGGCACGGGGGGCAGAGGACCGCTGCAGGCGAGGCCAGAGCACGGTTAAGGGCGGACAAGCGGCGGTACCCGCGGGCGACACGCAGGGAGCGACGCTGCCCTGACAAGGCGGCTCCCGCCCGCCCGCCCGTCCTGCGCCTGAGGGGCCCGACCAACCGCCCGGCACGCGCAGCCCCCTCAGCCCAACGGACACCGCCTCCCCTGGCCGCACGAGGCGCGAACGGCGCATGCGCCCGCCGACGGCGGGGAGGGGGGGGGGGCGTGTGTGTGGGGTGTGTGCGGCGGCAGCAGCGCCCCCTGCCTGCGCCGCCGCCACCGGCTGCCCCCCGCCGCGCACCACTGACCTGCCGCCGCGCCCGCAGGGGCTCGCTAGGCGACGTCACCGCAGGGACACCGGGCCGCGCCGTCCGCGCCCGCCTCTCGCAGCGGGCCCTGCCCCCTCCGCGGTCCCCTCGCCGGTGCCGCCGCCGTCAGTCCCGGCGCGACGCGCGGCTCCCGCAGGGAGAAAAGCCCCGCGGCGCCGCCCACGCATGCGCAGGGCAGGGGCGGGCGCGCCTCGCTCGGCGCACGTGATTTCCTCCTCGCGTCGGGGTGGTGTGACGTCACGGGGGCTGCGGCGGGAAGTTTCGAACGCGGGGAGGGAGCGAGGCGGCGGCGGTGGCGGCGGCCGCCGTGATCCTGCGCGTCCGCCCGGGACGGGTGGGTAGGGCCGGGGGCCGGGGGCCGGCTGGCGGCGGCGGCGGGCGTCCCCGAGGGACGAGCTTCTGCGGGGGCTGGGGGGGGGGAAGCCCGCCCTGCCGCGGGGATGCGCTCGGCGTAGCTCAGCGGAGCCCCCTGGGAAGCGGCGGCGGCCTGGGATGAAAGACGGCCGCGCTGAAGGGAAACGCTTGTGGCCGATGAGGTAAAAAGGGCTCAGCGGGCCTGTCTCGGCGGCGTGGAGAGAGCGGATTTAGCGGGTCTGTGTGAACGCGCGCTAGCAGCGTTCCCCTTCACCCCCGTTCCCACGGCGTTCCCCGTTGAACTACGGCAAGCGTTGACGCTCGGAACAGCTGAAGGAGTCGTTCTGTGTCCTTCCAGGGTGCGTTCCCAAGGTTTCGCACCTCACTAAACACCCGGGGGCTGCCAGGAGGGTGGCAGCCGTAAGAAAGGGCGTGGATCTCTCCCTCCTTAATACGGTTGGTTTTTTTTTTCGCTAATCCGCAGTATCAGCCTCGCCGACATCTTCCCCTGTCTCTTGCGATCCTTCTCGTCGCAGTGCTGCTGAGGGATCGCGCCGAGCTCGCAAGTGCAGCCCTCCAAACACGGACGCAAATCGCGGGTACCGGTCGTCGTAAGCCGGTACGTACAGCAGTAAGTCACGGCTTCTGGCGATGAGCTGCTTTGATCGTGATTTGTGCCCGGTTTCATCATCAAAGGCTATTTTAAAAGTCCCTGTGATCTGCCTTGAAATATGTAAAGAGGCTTGACTTCACGGGTAGCTGGTTTTGAGAGTCAGTTAACGTGAATTAAGCATGCATGACCGAGTCCAGAGTCAATAAACTTGCGACAAAACTATTCTGTTAGTAGCTTCTATGGTTTTTGGGGTTTTTTTTTTTTCTGCAAGTAAACGTGTTTAGGGTAATTTGTTAATTCTGAATAGCAGTATGATCACTGGAGTGTTCAGAGTTGCCAGCCGTTCATTTAAACGAATGAATTTCCCTGAAAGTTAGAAAATACATTGGCATCTCTAAAAAAGCTATTTTTTACCGGTAGTCTTTCTGTTAGATTATTTTCGAGGTTTCCCTTTAAAATGCCCACATCAGTGAGACCCCACTGTTTTGACGTTGTCTTGCACTTAGCTCTCTTCTTTTGAGGGGGAAAAAAAACCCGTCAACTGGCATCTATTTTTTCGTCGCTACATTTCCTTCACAACTCTGGTAGATTCTGAACGTTTCCCTGTCTCCCAGGCTGTATGAAGATGTGAATATTTGTGAAATAAGCTCTTGGATGACTGTTTTGCCAAAGCAATGGCTTCTCAAGAATTTACTGTAAGTGATTTTTAACACTGTGTACCGCTAAGTAGAAATAAACTAAAAGGCGCTGTAGCTGCTGTATTATTTCAACATTTCTTACTTATTATTATTTCCACATTTTACACATTTAAAACAGGTATTATACACTCACCAAAAAACGAAAAAATCAAAAACGTGGCAAGATGGAATGCTGAGGATTAGAGCTGGCGGAAATAAGGTGAACAACTCAGATTTAATACCGTTGGATTGAATATCATCTGCTACTGCTGGACTGTCGGTGGCGAGCTAGTTGATCTGTGAAATAGAATTAGTTATTTAGAATTCTGTTTTTTCATTGCAGGCTATCTTGTTTGATGATAAAGGACAATGTTTGGAGAGTATTTTTATAAAATCTCAGGTATATTTTGTTTGGATTTGTTTGTATTGATTTAAAAAAAATATCTATTTTTATGCTTATGATTGTGGTTGCTGTTTCAGGAAGCATTTCAAACCCTTGTTTGGTAATGAAGGTAGTACTTATTGTGGATATGAAAGTCTGCTGCAATGCAAATAATCAAAAGCGAAAACAGCTTCTATTTATTGATAATAAATAGAATAAATAATAAAGAATAAATAAATAAATATTGTTTTTCCAGAACCGATGTAGAGGATTGACAGAATTTTATTCCTTTTGGGTTAAAGCAGTGTATTACAGTGATGTATTAAATAAGCATAATCTGAAGCAAACTGCTAATGCTTTCTAGTAGATGTATATTTTAATCCAAGTATTTATATGGCAGCTGGGTGTAAATTTCTGAAATTTTTACATAAAAGCATTTAGCAGACTCGTTTCTTTTATAGCACTATTATGTACACGCTGCTGCTTTCTCTTTTCCAGGTGAATGCTGGAGATAATTTAGAAAGTGAACGGTACTTGATCACAGTCGAAGCAGTGAAAGTGAATGAAAAAACTTTTGACGATCAGCCAGGGAAAGCAGAAACTCCAGCGGTGGATAGAAATGGTGTAAAACCCGGTGTTCTGCCTCCAAGACATCTGTCTGTTGGCTTGAAAAGGAAGTTTACAGTATGTCTTTGTTTCAAAACTTATGTCTGATGTTAACATGCATTTTAAAACACAAAGGGCACATCTTTTAGTGAGTAGTAAGTATATAGATAATGTCTTCCTGGTTTTTTGGAACTGTAAGCCAGAACACGTTACCGGTATAGCTACTTTTTTCCAGAGTTTACTAAATCTGCTCGGTGTACTATTGCTAAGGCTGCAGTGGAAATCGCAAGGGCTTGAGACTATTTCTATACACCTGTGGAATCGTCATGTGCTACTTGATCAGAATGTATTTTACGGAGCATGCCCTATTTTCAACATTTGATTACAAAATGTGAAGTTGTTTTCTGAGTAGAATTAATTTAAAATGTCTCCTAGGGTTTCCAAGGGCCACGCCAAGTTGAAAAGAAAATATCAGCAATGGAAGATGGAGAAAAACCAACAGCGTTGCCTTCATCTAAGCAGTGTCAGGGTACTTTTCCATCCAAGTTTTATGTTACCTCTCCATTATTTTCTACGATTTGCAAGAAGGATGCAGAAACAAATCTATCCGCAGACGTTCATGAAGATGCGTGTGCGGATAAGGATAGAGGACGCATGTCTCTCTCCTCACTGCTTTCAGCTCCGTTTCTTGACAGATGGGAGGAGACAGAGAAGCAAAACTCTGATCAGTCCATTGCGAAGCAAGAATCTCCTCCAATTACTGGGCACGCCGAATCTAGTAGTCAGACAGCCGGTCATGGGACGGTGTCACACAGCATCAGGAGCACAGCTCAGATAATAGCTCTTTTGAAGTCTAAACCAACACAAGGATGCAGAGAGCAAACAACGTCTGAAGTCACAGAATGTCTTTCTCGGTTTCAGGCATCAGAAAATGCAGGTAGTTTATATAACAAAAAAAGCACAATCCTACCTGCTTTTTCAGGCAACCCTGCCAAAACACTCATTCAAAATACTCGGCACCTGCCTTTTATGAAGGGAACTGGGAATGATAAAAAGGAATGGAATCCTGAAATGCTTCTAAATTCAGCTGAACAACCTTGTGACGAAGAAGTCACGGGACAGAGACATGACAAAAAGGCAAATAATTTAAGCCAAGATTTACGAGATTCCTGCAATACAAATAGTTCCTTCCTACCCGAACCCACCATGAGTAGAATGAGTGACAGTCAGTTTGTCCCATCCTCAGGTGACGTTCCGTGTTCAGCAAGTCCAATCACCTTTGGAAAAAATCTCTCCAGATACAGGGAGCATTCAGTGACCAACAGCCTTAAGGAGAATTCATCTGTGAGGTTGCAAAGCGAGCTTCCGCCAAGACAAAATTCAGAAAGACTGCCTAGTGACCTGGAGCTCTCTGTGGACGTAACATTGACCGAAACTGGAATCGTAAAGGAGGAATTAAGTACGCCTGGCAAAGACTGTGATCCAGATGAACAGGTGATGGAGGTTAACTTTAATCTAATGGAGGCTTTTGATTTTAATGACACAGACAATGAAGACCTGTGTGAAAGAGATGTGAGTAAGGTCACTGAAGGAGACATGCTGTCACAAAGTCCGGATTGCTTAAAGGGAGAAGATGTAGCACAAAACAGTGCGCTGAGACTTCGTTCTTGCTGTGAAGTGACACACAGTAGAAAAGAAGTAGTCAAGTGCTCAACATTTGACGGAGAGAATGATGGAAATCACGGCACTGAGGGTATACCATCTCAGCTTTGCGACAACAATGTCGGCGATACGGGGAGAATTGCAGAAGACTCTGCAAACCAGACCAGAATTGAAGTGGAACTTTTGGGTGATGGACACAACGTAAAAGAGATTGATGAAAGTCAATTAAGTACCGAAGCCACAAACAGTAACAAGGATCTTGATGGCTGTGCAGCGCGTGCCGTTAATGGCATGTCATGGATAAAATACAAGCGCTCTGATCTTTTGCCTGGCGACACAAATGTTGATGAATGTTACCCCAAAACCAGTATGTTTCAGAACACTGAAAGTATTTCAAGTATTTCTACCAGCAGAATAGTTTCTGCAATGGACAAAAGGACCGAAGAAGATGTTATACAGCTTGGATGCATGAAATCCCCAGATGTTGATTTAGAGCGCTGCTGGGGTACTAAGAGTGATGACATTACACCAGGTAGTCCTTTGCTGGCTTTGTCACGAAAATCAGATCCTAGCTATGGCTCATTCCAGTATATTGCCAAAGACCATCAAAAGGTATTTGGCGTTTCACATAAGGAAGATACTCTCATTTCCAGAAGTTCTCTCTATCCTTTAGGAAAAAGCCATTCATCTCCAGAGGAAACGGCAATAGGTGAAACGGAGTTTGAAAATGTAGGGAGCATAAATGCCTTTCATGAAGCCTGCAAAGGTGAAAGAATAGGAATGGATTGCCTGAAATGCACGGCAATGGCTGAAAATTCATCAGATCTTCCTGATTTGGTAAACAGTATCGCTCTTCTAAGAGCTTTGACTCAACATAGCACAGCATTAGAAAGCTTACAAAAGATGGAGGAAAATAATAGCATATTATATGAAGCAGAGACTTCTAAAGAGATATTTGAACCCCTTGTGAAAGACGAAGGTTAGGTCACCTTCTGAGTTAAAGTGAATTCTGTATGACTGTACCTATTTGACTGCTGTACTCTTATCTCTCCTGCTAGACAATTCATATTCAGAAACCATACTTTTGGAGTGGTGTGTTACAAAGGTTCCCTCATGCAATTTTTAGTATTTAAAGCAACAATGTGGGCTCCAAGTCTGCGTCTTTGTTCGCTTTAGTTCAGTGAAATCCTAACTGTGCAATTATTTGCATGGGTAAGGTTTGCAAGCCCGGTAAATATTCAGGGGTTTTCATGTAAAAAGAATACTGTAACTGCCACTTACTATGCTTTTCCATCTCTTGTAGCTATAAAACAGTTTACAGAAGTGCCTTACTCGGAAAGAATACAGGCATCTTCCTGTTCATACTTTGATTCTTCTGGCCTTATGGTAACCAGTTTTTGACTACGTATATCTATCTGTACAAGCTAAATTCATTTTCCACCAGGCTTCTTGAATAAAATTCTTGGTTTATGAAACTGTAGAGGTTGAGCTAGAAATTGCTTAGAGGCATCGACTAAGCAGCTGGTAGTAAACAGAAGATGTCGTCTTGCAGACCCTATTGCCAATAAATGTTCAGGAGGCCTAATGTATGCCAAGAAACTTAATGCAAATTGTAATATTTAGTTATGTTTAATATCACATTAGTATGTCTGGTGCTTCTCCTTCCCTACCCCATCTTCTTTTACCATCTATTTTTTCTTTTCTTTCACTATCTTTTTGAACACGTGGCTTTCCTAGGAATTTTAGCACTTGGGTTGAAATGTACTGGCAAATCTGTTTGTGCTTGATGCTCCACATTGGGTTTTTGGGGTTGTTTTTTTTTTTTATCCAATGCTATTAATAGTTTTTTTCTTCCAATCCGTCCAAAGTGAAAGAAAGATTTTAGATTAAATTGTTCTCTTTTTCCTGTCCCATTTGAAAAGGAAATATAGTTTCTTATCCTATCATGGATTATTCTGGCTTCCAAATAAAAAGGCAGTAATTTAAAATATAAATACAAGAGATTTCTTAGCTTAACTTTTCACTTTAAACAGTTATTAAATTGTTAGACTAATTAGCTTTTGATACTTTCATATGCGGCCCAACTGTGTGGACAATTTCTTACAGAAAACAGAGGCAGGTATTCTACCAGTAGCGGCGGCCCAAAGAGACCCTAGGACATCTGACTGCCAACCAAAGGTACAATTTCTGTGGAACTGAAGCAGAATGAAGAGTGTTTCTTAAATTTCAATTCAATGGTTTACTATTTGCAATATATTACAGTAAGTCCTAATAAATATTTAACCAGTCTCATAATGGGCTTCTCACCGCTTTTTAGTACACTTGTCTGTGGGAAGTTTTCCGCTGAGAGTTTTAAACTCAAATTTTACAATACAGAAAGAAGACTAAACATACTACATCAGTATATGGATTTGCTGTTGACAGAGATTTGTGCAAAAACTTTATTGCTGCTGAGTTGCAGGAGTGCAAGAGAAAGAGAGAGAAAAGCATAGATTATTTTTTTTCTCTTCTGCAGCTTCCAACAGATTATTTTTGTATGTATGAAAAGTACCTTTATTGACTGTAGATAGTTCCAGAACAGTACTTCTTTTCAGTTAATGATAATTCCAATATATCGCGTAGCCTGTTGCGTTTCAAGGGCACCAAGTAAAGGGATCGGCAGCTAGTGAGATAATGTTGAGAGCTCCCTGCTCACAGCTAGGATGGCAGCAGTACCCAGATAACATGGAGTTTGCAGCTGAGAGTTTTTTGTCACCCCTGTTTTCAAGCAACGATGTCCTTTCTGATTTCAGACAGGTAAAACAATTTTTTCAAAATTATTCTTACTAACCTTAGTGCAAGAACGTATCCTGTAAATGTAGGATAAAAGAGAGTTCATTTTTGGAACACTACAATCATATCAAAGTCACTTAGAACGGAACGTAGCGCTTTGAGGTTAAAACCTTGCAGTTAGACAATTACTGTTACTCACCTTTATGTGAGTATGCATTTGCAAGATGTAACTTGTTTTTTTTCCTCTGATCAGTTTCACTTTGAAAAATGTACATGGTCATAATGTGGGATATTGAACAGATTTCTTCTGGAGAAAAGTGGCAGAGGGCTTTTATAACGATTGTTTCCTGGTGTTGGCAGTATAATATTCACCTCAGCTGGATTTGAAATTCGGTATATAATTGTTAAGGAGTTCCAAAGCAAGGGTTAAAACTTCCTCTCTTGGATTATCATTCTGTTCCTCCTGGATGCAAAGAAACATGGCACGCAACGTTAAATAAAATATTTTTTTCTAATGCGGTATGTATTTCAGTGTTTAAAATAATGGAAGAGAATTGCTATTTCATTTTTCACTTCCAGAATGGGCTAGAGATACTGAAGAATTCCATCTAGAAATAAGATTTAGAAATAAGATATTTAGAAATAAGATTCACATAAAGATAATATTTATATAGAGGATAAACAGTTTAATTTCTAACAAGTTTTTGCTTCTACTTTTTTGGTAAAGTCTCCAGGTTCAAGAAGTCTTCATGAGGATGATATCAACTTTATCAAAGAGAATTTTCCAAAGAAGTCTAACACTATTAAAGAGTCAAGAATAGATCAGTCCCGTAAGTGAAAGTTAAAGTAGAATGGCAGCACTCGGCCTCAGAACAGTTATTCTGCTTGACTTCTGTCCTTCGCCTGTTTTTCCTAGCGTCGGCATTGCATGTGTCTTCTGAAGTTCCACCATGGACAACGTCAGGTGCACCTTCACATTCTGATCTGAGACAAACGCAGTGGACTTCATGGGAACCTGACAAGGTGTGAACTGACTGTCTCTTCTAGATCTCTTTGGCTTCATTTCTTGTGTGTGCATAGTAGCAATTTCTTATTTTTGAAACTGTTTTATCTCAACTCTGAGAGAGATTTCAATTGTTTAGAATGAGAGAGACAATAGTGACAAAAGCGCTATAATCAAGTTTTTTTTCCAGTCATTCACTTGACATGTTAATTCTTCATCTGTAGATGATTTCATCAGTAGAACTGACTTCCTCACTTGATCCGGACTCTACAATTTCTCCAGCTTCACGAAGTGAGGAAACTATTGGAGACATCCCGGAGCCCCTGATACACAGGATCTTGCCAAGTGAACCAGAACTTTCAGATTTTTTTTTCAGTAAGAAATTATAGTTTCTAATTGCACTTTACAATATTTTTGCGATAAAATCTTTGAGGATTTTTGGAGCACAGCGAGTTGCACTACAAAAGACAGTTACCCTGGGCGCTGAAATACACTGAGATATGTCTGGGTAACTACAGAGTTTGATTTGTGTTTGTCACACGTTTTTCATAGCAGGGGGGTGTTAATTTTTTTTTTTAAGCACGATTTTAAACAGTGTTTTCCAAATCAGCTGAATTAGCCTTGAATTCCATGCTTCCCCCCTAGCCCCCCAATTATATTCTCCTGAAAGAGACTTCAGAAGAGTGATTTAATGTTATAAAGAAAAATCGGCTTCTAGTTTGGGGATGTGGGGAAAGGCTGTAAGCTAAGCTTCTAATTCATACTAATGTTTTCATTTATTTACCTGCTTTTAGTTTTCTTCCATATTCAGCTGTCCTCTGACCCGCTTCCAGTTGACACCTATCAATGACTGTCATTTGTTATTGATAGTGAATTTAGTCAAAAGGATGCTTGTGGTGCTAGAAGCCTATTTATCTACATTGGTTAATATTAATTTACGCAGTTTTATGGGTGATCTTTTTGGAAAAAGGAGCAAATGTTAAGCTGTTTGTTCTCCAGCTGGTAGCTGTCACTGACGTACCAAGAATATCAGATTAATGACCTCCAAAACACAATAATGTTTAAATAATTTCTACCAAACGTTTTCTTTTATACGAGTAGAGCGCCTGCAGAAATGTGTTCCGAATACAGCGATTTAAGTATTAAAAGAATCACAGTTGAAATCACTCATGTCAGAGGGAAATGTAGTGTGATACTGCACAGGCACGATACAAAGAGCTTGCCAGTTAGAAGACAGGACGTAAAAGGAAGAGCTCAGAATTCTTTCCTTATCTTAGTTTTTTGTACATCTGAAGTTAATGTGCCACCCGTAAGTGCTACAAGTTGCTTGTAAGATGTATTTGCCCTACAGCACGGGAGAGATCCAGCTATCCAGAGGAATGCAACCTCTCAAGATTCAAACCTGCAGTTAAAACACGAACTCCATTTGTCACTCTTCCTGCCACTGAGAAGATTCCTGACGCAGTTTATCCAACTGACAGCGAGGAGGTCCAGCAATCTTTCGGCTCTTCAGTAGTCAATTTATGCAACAAGTCAGCGGTATTTCCTATTAGTGCTTTTGGCCCTGAGGACAGAAATTATGAAACCTCTGTGTTTGGAGAGTATACGGAAGACAGACAAAGGGAATCTGTACAGCCAGTGTTCCCTAATGTGACTTCACAATATAGACAAAGCAAGTGGCTAAAATACCAAAACAGCGCTCAGTGTGACTTGATAACTCAAAACAGCGACGACAGGGACATGACTGATGACATCTGTGCTGAGAACGCCCTTGGAATGCCGCTGGGTGACACAGGAGAGAGCAGTGCTGTGAATAAAAGTGCTCCCGGCTCTGCACCTCTACTGACAGCAAAGAGCGCGCTTGGTAAATGCTGTGCAAATACCAGCAACCAAGATTTGATTTCAGAGAGGAAGTTACTTTCTCTGCACTTAAGTCAGACACCTTTGACTGAAGCAACACAAAAGGTGTTAAGTCATCTGAGCTGCCACACTGTAAGAGGAGACAGCCAGGTGTGTAACTGTTCAAGCAAATACAGTTATAAGTGACAGAAACACATTTTTCTGGACAAAGTAACTGCATTTATCTGATTTCCTGCAAGATATTATCAGTATGATTGGATGAGATGTTTCTGCATACGTAGAAACGTAGACAAAAGAGTCTCAGCTACGGAACAGCAGCTGCTAATGTATTTTCTCTAAGTGCTGTGACGAATCCTTTGTAAAGGTAATTCCTTGGCGCACACAGTGCCAGATTTAGATTTTTAATCTGAATGTTGATGGCAGGAAGATGAAATAAAAGCTGTTGGGCTGTTTTGTCATCTATAATTGGTAAGAACGTGTTTTCAGTAAGTGTTTTTCTTAATTGTGAAATCAGCATCGTTTTAACGAACAGCCATATCTTGCTTCAAAACATAGTCTCTGATTTTAAAATATTTTAAATTTCTTCAGTTTTAATTGTGGAAAAGTAAGTTATGGCATTGAATAAGCACCTAAAAAATTAGCACAGCTCTTTATGACCAGTAGACCGTCTTAAACAAATGGAGTAAATTGGAAGAAATCCTCAAACCAACCACAAGTCAGGTTTTAAAAGTTGTCAAATGGCTGTGTTTGAGAGTTAGTGAAAATGTTAGATTTTTCCCTTTTTTTGACGCAAACTTAGTATGCTGTGTTTTCTAGTTCTTTAAAACTGTTTGTACAGTAAAATATTCATGTGAAATAGAGGTGTGGAAATAACTAGTATATTTCGTATACACACTGGTGTATACACATTGTGTGTGTTTATATAGATATATAAAAAAAATTATCCATATATATTGGATTTCAAAAAGCTTATGAAGAGGGTTACCAATATGATGCCCACTGCAGTGTAGATAGCTGGAAGAAGCTCCTCAGGACTAGCTGGGATGGCAGGCACAGGAATAGCTTGTGGTATGCACGCTTTCCCCAAAGCTCTCTAGTCTGGTTCTTCCTTCCCTAGCCTTGTACTACCGTTGCTATAGTTTCATCTGATGGATTTATTTCTGTGCAGAAAGGGTGTTAAAAATGGGGTTTGTGTGCTCCTTCCCCATGTCTAGGGCTGAAAACATGATTCTGACTTTCAAAGGCTTTAGAGTAAATTGTGTAATTATTACCTGCGTTATTATAAATGCAGGCTCTTTGTCAAGGGGCAAATTTTAACTTCATGGTACATCCTAAATGGCAGTCCAAGCTCTATGCTGCAGCTCCAGCTATACTTAATTTTACTCCTGTTGGCAGTCCTATTGAACACGTGCTCCTGTACTTGCAGTTAACGAAGCCTGCAAACATTTGTGGTGAAGGGGATTTGTATTTTGCTTTTAGAAAACCGATTCTTCATTGACAGTCTGCACGTTGAAACTTCTGGTTGCAGAATGAGGCCCTGATTTTTTTCTGTTTAGTTGTACTTACTAATGAGAGCACAATATATAAAAGCAAAAAAGGAAAAAGAGGAGAAAAATGGATAGGTTTTGGCATATCTGTACAGTAGCCATTTATCAATATTTGTCTCAATCAGGGTTTTGCAAGTTTTAATGGTTTGTTTTTCTGTTTTTTAGGACATAACGATTTCTGAGTTGTCTTTTCCTAATGTGGATAAAGTAAAATATGCTAATCTTCCTAAAAGAAAGATGTCCATACCAACTGTGTTTCAGTCTCACGTTCACTACAAACAGATTTTTAAAGCTGCTCTGATAGGTACGTCCAACACCACGCTATGTAAAATGCTGTCTTTTTTAAACAGTGTATTTCTGAAACTTCACAAAGCAGGATGAGAGGGAGAGAGGTCGTCAACATCATCTGTTGGAACAACTGTGTGCATTTGCTTTTGGATATATATACTGAAAATGTTCAGTCTATACCCAAAATTGCAAAGACAAACCAGAAGACCAGTACGCTTCTGTTCAACTCCGTAATCTTGTGCCTCTTTACCAGTCTTTAGATTCCTATCTAAGCTTCCCCGCCCAGTTACTTAGTGTTTGGATCGTTTGGAGTCATATACTTAAATGTGATTTGAATGCAAGGAAGGCAGTTAGAACAAATTAATTGCATGTGAAATATGTGAATTTTGCAGGTCACGTGGTTTCTTTTAGGACTCTCATTAAATATTTTGATTTAGATTTGGGATTGAAAGTTTCACATGCAAATGTATTTGTTTGAATGTTGTGTACTTGTGTAACCATTTTAAGGCTGTACTAATTATGCCTCTATTCTCCTTTCTATGTCAAGAGCAATTAAACATAGTGCTATTTGAGTTGTCACAAAGATTACACAGTGCTCTTTCAAAAGTGGATGTATCATTTTACACTTCATTGAAAGATGGGCAAAGTAAGAGCAAAGAAAGCTGCGTTCCACTCTGCAATCACATGCATCCTGCTAAGCTTGTTACGGTTAAAAAAGAAGGTCAAAACAAGGTGCTGTTTATTCCTTGTTTGTTTACAGTTTGGGGTATTTGGCATATAGACCGTATTGTGTGAACAATTACAGGGCAATTCTGTATGATTTACAATTGCAGGTTAAAGGGATGTGTTCTAGAGATGGCTTTTAAGATCAGCTGTAGTAGCCACTAGTGTCCAGAATTGATGATTTCTCTGTACAGAAACAGCTTTACATATGTAGAGAGAAAGACCTGAATTTCTAATTTTCTAGGTTATATGGGATTTCTGTAAGGTATGATTACACACGCTGGCTCCAGAAGCTGAGAGTTCTGGGAACACACTTGTGTTTTTCAGCCAAACGTAGTGAAAAGACAGGTGTCTATCCGATTGTTTCTATAGCAGGGAGTACCGGTCCGTTGCTTTACATTTTTTGTTGCTTGTTTGTTTTAACGTGCTAATGGTATTTTTTTGTTCCCCTCCTGCCTCCCTTCCTAGGGTCGTTTGTTCTATACCTGTGATGCCCCAAAGGCTGAGCAGTGTTCGTTTTTCAAGTGGATAGAAGATGTGAACCCCGCACGGATAAAATCCACACCTAGCGTAGTGCTTCACGATATCAAAAGTATTGGGACATACCTCAGAAGTCAAAAGATTTCCCTCTATGAGGGATGCCAGCTTTTGGTGAGGTATTCTGAAACGCTATGCGCTTTTCACGAGTGCTATGTGAATTGCAGGATTTATAAAAATTCCAGTAGCTCTGGATTTCAGCAGCATTTAACGGACACTTTCACTAACTGTGTTTAAAGAGGCTACAGTTCCATGTAGAAACGTAAAAGCAAAATTAGCAAAGGAATAATATTCACAGCAATGGCATTTCAGGTCGGCACTCTTTTCAGCAAGAATCAAAACTGCTTACCAGCAACTTGATCAACTGCTTAATGAAATCCCTTATGATAGTTGCATTTGAATTACTATCCGTTTAATCTTTCGTAAGAGAATTTGATTTATTCTCTTAGCGATTCTAATTCTAATGTTAGTAGTTGTATCGAAGGCTATTCTGTGCTGCTTAACTGTAGGGGAAATGATTTAATTATGGTTGAATATGAGAGAAGTACTTTGCAATCAAGATAAACCTATTTAAAACTTGGTAATGTAAGATGATGAACAACCACCAAGATCCAAACTATTCTATGATTCTATGATCTGCGCTGTATAATTTGGTCCAATCTGTGGAGCGTTCTTATTTTTGGTGGTGAATCCAAAATGTGCCAATTTTTTACATACTTCTTCCTAAAATTACAATTTAACAGGAAAGCCTTTGAAATTCAAACACAGCGGTGTAGTAAGTTCAAGAAACTTATGAATACACCTGCCAGATTCGATGGCGATTCCAAAACCAAATTATACCTCAGACTAAGCAGAAAGGAGCATTATTCTCTGTATAGCAAAGGTAAGAAAATCTTAAGCATCAGAATAATTGTCCGTGTCATGTTGTGCCTTTTTAGAGTTTTAATTTGTAATCTAAAGAGAAAAACTGAATCCTATTTTTAAACTCCTGACAGCCCTGATAATTCAATTCTCATTCTAGAAGGGCAACGAAGTATCTCATTAATTCATCTTTTCTTGTAAATGTTCAACTACCTTACAAAAATATAAATTCCATGTCCTTGGGTTTGGAGTGTATTAAATCTGTGAATCGTGACGTTTCAGGAAAGCCCAGTATTCAAATAGATGGTATTTAAGGAAAACGTGATTCGTTTTTTCAGTGAAAAATCCGTGTTTCAGTAGTTGTTGCGTATCTCTTCTAAATTATTGAAATGTCACAAAGTCGGAGAGCTTTCAGTGATTTGATCCAGATAGTTCATTTCACTTCAAGAATTTTTGAATTGATACCCATATCTTCATAGTTCGTTCACTTTGCTGTGGAAAATGATACAAAGGAAATTAGGCAGAAACAAACGTGTCTGTCTGCGCACACTTCATGTACAGACCGAAATGTTCTAACAAATCAGGGTTTTGTAACTTGAAATTCTGAAGCTCTGCATGGGCAAAACTTTTACTTGTGTATGATAATTTTTGATCACTTTTGTTACAGGCAAATACGTATGCACCATTATTGCTCCCAACTTTGAAATCTCCCTTGCCGTGCTCTGCAATATATGGTATAGGAATAGCGCAGTGAGCTTTAGCCTCATCAGGTGTGCCAAATAAAACAGAAGACTTGCAGGCTCCAGTATGTGTTGGTTTTGAAAGGGAAGGGAAAGCGTACGTTTATTTCAGTACTTGCTCTTCTTTGGCGAAAGCGTGGTTAACTAGATTTGTCGTATACTGCAGTGATTTGTTCCAAATACTCTCAAAACTGGTAATACTTCAGATTTGTCAGAAGTCAAACGCTGCTAAGTGCACCATCAGACAGTAAGTACTAGAAGAATTGCAAATTATTTATCCAGTCTTTTAGAACTGAACTAACACTTTTTTAGGATGTTCGAATACCCCCTATTTCGAACATTAGGATGTTCGAATACCTACACCGTAACTTTCACGTTAGCGGTGGTTTAATTTGCAGCGTAGTAAATGCTGAGCTACTTTGTCCAGCTTCATTTCCTTTTAAAAGACAGCAGTAGAAGCAGCTTATGAGAATTCTGTATTTTTTTGACAGATGATATTTGGGTTGTTTCGAAGACTCTGACCTTTGATCCCCTTGACACTTTCATTGCAAGTAGTGCTTTCTTTGGACCATCCTCCAACAACGAAGTAGAATTACTACCACTGAAAGGCTACTGTCCCTCAAACTGGCGATCAAATAGTGAGTTCTACAGCAAATAATTCAGAATTGTGGGAAACAACTATCGAGGGAAAAATCTGGCCAGCAATGAAGGATGAGATTAGAATTTCTCCAATCTAATACATGATTTTATTCACAGTGGGTTTTTTTCCTTGTATCTTTGAATATGTAATTTGAATACAGTACTTGATGCAATTAAACCTGCGAAGTAGCTGGTAAGAAATTCTAAACGGGTGATGAAGAAATGAGGACAACATACATAATGTAGTAAATAATATAATATAGAGTGCAAATTGACTGTCCTGTAGCTAACAGGAATACATTCTTACTGTCCTTGAAAAACAAACAGAAACCCCCAACAACTCACTATGGGAAATTTGTATTTATATAAAAAGCCATGTATTAAATCTGTGATTTGGCTGTCCCGACGCTCCTTTCTGTGCCTTTGTTGCTACAGTCTAGAATGACTAAAAAAATCGGAGTTTCAAAATTCAGAAAGAACAAATCTGTCTAGTTTTAGTTATTTTCATCATTGTATTTTAAAAAGAAAATATTACTAAACCTAGCACTGACGGCTTTTAGTGAACTGCTGACCTTTTTATTCTTTAGCAAGCTGTTCCCAACTAAGTTGCAGCCATCCTTCCTTTTTGGCTTTAACATTTTTGTTTGGGGTATTTTTGTAATATTTGTCATCGGTGTTTTGGAAACAGTAAGGTTAGTGGGCCTTAAGTGCAGAGAGAAACAGTGTGGGTCTGCTACAGACGTCACAGAAAAATGACAAATGTGCTGCCAAACATGATGCAAAAGTCTCTTATTTTTGCTGTTGAACTGAGCTGAAGTTTTGGTTTCGTTTTGGGTTTTTTGTAAAAGAAAGATAAAGAATGCATTATGTAGTCATTCTGGAGCTAGTAATATTATACCTCTGCTTACTTTCTTTTAATGCAGTATGAAAATTGTGTGCTTGATCGCAAAAGGCTTTATTCGTAGCACTTAACCTTAAGCAGGTAAACTGAGTGTTTTAAGTTAACAAATTAGTCTTTTTAGGCTTTCTACGTAATCACTAGGGAGAGAGTTCCAGCAAAGCACAATTCAGTGAGCCCACATTAAACTCCTGGTCTGAATTACATTCAGAAGACTAAAAAACACAGAGGAAAAAAAAATACAATGGCACACAAGTCCTTTGTGGGCACACATGCTATCAAAATCATGGGCTTCAAATGCAATTGGAGGTTTGGTTTTGTTTGTTCCCCGAGTGTGAATTGCAGGACTGGATCTCTCGAGCAGTCAGGGTCTGGAAGAGTTAATACATCGCTTTTCAGTCTTAATGCTGTTGAATCGTGGCATTTTATTTTTTTTCTTGGGAAATTTTTGGTCCTAACTTTCTTTGTGATCATAAATACAGATTATTTCATAATTCTGTAACCATTACAAAACTAAAACCCTAAGTTGTATGAAAATAAAGCTTTAAGTAATGTTTAGTTGGTGGCAGTGATAAACAACACCAAAATAGAGGTATGTGGGTTACTAAACATATTAGAAACCCGTTACTTAGGCAATCCCTGAGCCCCAGAACCTTAGGAAACTGGCAATGAATTCAGAAAAATATAACTGAATACCCGTTCTGTGCTTAGACTCTCCCCTAGGCGCCCACTTTTGTACACTTTGGAAGTAGGCTAGATGGAACTTGAGTCTGGCCCACTGGAGGTGTTCTTCTGTTCCCGTCTTGCCTTTTTGAAGAAAACATCTGCTTAGCCATTGTGATACAGACGGTTTACTTAGAAAATTCACCTCCTAAATTCCAAAGCCTTCTAAATATCTTGAGTGTTTCTAAAATGAGTAAGGATTTTTATCTAAGCTTCCTTCCCAGAAGGTTGCTAATGTTGGGATCACAAATCCTTCCAAATAACGCACCTTGGGAAGAAGGGCTAATAGGTCTCTCCTTATCTATAATATTCAGTCAGACGTGGTAACTGGGGTAACTTGTTTTTTGTTACAGGAGGCTGATTACTCTTTTGGCATTCTGTAATTCATTTATCTAGCTGATTTGAAACTTTGGCTAATTTCACTTTTTCCCAATTTTATTTTTCTGTGGCCTTTTCAGTGTTTGTTCATGCCTTGCTGGTTTGTAATGCTAGCGGTGAGCTTACATCTTTAAGAAATCTGGAGGAGCACTTCAATCCATCTACGTTACCACTAATACCGTATCTACTCAAAACGTAAGTTACTGTTTCAGTGATGCTGTGAACATACAATACGGCAATAGGTACAGAAAAAAACCCAACAAAAATACCGTTGAATTTGCCCTATTAAAAAGTGGATGAGGAAAACTAAAATCGGAAAAACGGTGCAAGGAATGAACTGTTCACAATGCGATTTTCATTTACGTACATCGGTTGCTTAACTCTAATTCGATTGTAAGGGTTTTTTTCTTAAAACTTACCTGCAGCCCACGTTTTACAACCTAGAGATTAATGACCGTTAGACCGACAGTACAGTCACTGACTGACCTGTGTTAAGTTAATGTATATGCTTCACAGGGGTTCAGTGGAACTGTTTTTCCTTCCCAATTTTTAGAGTCACTTGACACAAAACCTAAAAATAAAATATTTTCTTGGAGAATCGGAGCAATATAGGGATGTTTCCAAGACTGCTTACGATTCACTGTATAAAGGAAGTAATTAAATGAATCCCTGCTACCTCTGACTACGTTCTCTGCCACTCTGTCAGTCCCCCGGCCTTGGAGTAAGTCAGATTGAAAGCGTTAACCTACAGCAAGAATGATAAAACCCAAAAGCCTGTTTCCTATGATCCAGCTGTCACCCAGGGAGGTAATAAGGGGCAGGAATATACAGCCCAGGTGTATGTCAGGAGGCAGGGGGCAGCAACTTTTAATTATGTCAGCTGTTAATCGTAAAGCCTCAGCATTTCAATGTCAGGTGAGTAAGAATATCAGAACCATGAGATACAAATTACACATATGCAGTATTATACCGCAGCTTTTGACCATTGTATTTTTCTTAGGAATTTCGATTCTGAAAATGCTACCAATAGAGTCAACAAAAGAAAATTTATTCCACCTGCCATCAGCCTGAAACGCGCAATGATGTATGGGCCTGTCAGCACTGAAGTGGCAATGGGACTAGCTAAAAAGATGATCCAAACGTTCTCGTTGAACCCAGATCAAGCTACATCACTGATTCAAATAGCTCAGATGATGACCTCATGTGAAAACAGCAAACCCGTGGAAGAACATCAGACCTTCCCTATCACAATCATACGTGGTATATAGCAAATAACTGTGAAATTTGCTGCTATCTTTATCTTTGCAAAAATGCTAATTAATATGTAATGCCAGCGTTCGTGAAATATCCCTGAATTCTCTCAGTGATGAAACAGTAGACTTGTTTTCTTAATCATATATTTACAACTCCAGGGAGATTCTTATGTCTAGGTGTCCTGGTTTCAGCAGGTAACACTAACTAACTAAACACGGTTTCAACACTAGGTAAATGTTGACTTATTTTAAATGTAGCACAGAAGATGAGCTTGAATAAACTGCCTCTGTGTACAGAATATCCTTTTAAACTCTTTTGTAACGCTGCTGTCCTCATGTACTTCATGCATTTCCTGAAAATTCGTTTCTTGGATGAGGCCCCTCTGATAATGACCTTGACATTATAACATCCATTCTATCAGCACAGAGCTTTTGATCCTTAAATTTGCATTCTGCCTTTTGCAGGATTTTACGTAAGTATGGGGTTCTTTCCTAGCAAGATCTATACACAAAATCAGAGTTCTTAGCGTCTTCTGCTTATTTCTTTTCATATTAAAACCACTTTTTGTCATGTATCAGCTTTGCTAAATTATCATATAAAATTTTTTCTACTACACTTTATTACTTGCTGTTTTATACTTCCTTCTATCTTTGTTGTATCCCTTTTCAACACGTACAAAAAAGCTAGTAACATCTTAGTCAAAGGGGTTTTTTCTTTTAAGTTAGTATTGAAAAGCAGTTACCATAAACGTAAGTTTTCAGATCCTGTCGAAGTAAATACGTTGACAATAATGACACTCTTAGTACAGCTACCACTAGACTTAAATTGCCTGAGCTTTTGTTAGGCTGTCGGGCATATTAATCTAGTTAAAATTATTAGTCATTCCAAAATAATCACTTCTCAAATTCCTTATTCTGTACCTGAGGACACGGTACGAGGGACGTGCATGCAGATACTTGTATTTGTAGTATTTTAATGTATTGATGAGACTCCTTAGCAAGTAATGCATGTATTCAGCCAGAAAATTTAGGAAAAATACCTTAGCATCCCCTTTTCTGTAGTTTTTTGTAAACTTATTGCAGGCAGTAAATGCGAAGTGTAAGGCAACCGGTTGCCCCTGGATGCTTAGAGCTGCTGAAGCAAGCACGGGGAATGTTTTTACAGGAATCACAGCATAGTATTGCATAAGATAAGTTATAACAATTGATTAAAGCTGTACTTCCTAGAAAATTTTCACTTGTAACTTTGGCTTTTTCTTCCAAAATACCAGGTGTGTTTGGAGCTGGAAAGAGCTATCTGCTGTCTGTTGTGATCTTGTTCCTAGTACGGCTCTTCGAAAGCAGTGAAGCTACGGAGGGTCCAAGGCCAGTTCCATGGAAACTTCTGATTGCTTCTTCCACTAATGTTGCCGTTGACAGGATACTGCTGGGGTAGGTTACAGAGATTTTCACAGACTACTGTTCCAAAGCCAATAACGCACTCGTATCGTAAAGATAATTGTGTTGATATTTCCAGTATAACACTCGAAAAAGATTGCATTCTTTGCCTAGAAAGTGTCACACGCGGGTTTTAATTTTACCCTTGCTCCTTTGCACAGCGTGCATATGCTAAAAGACCGTAAGGCTAGCTGCGTGAATTTACACGAGACTAATATTGGGCTCTACTCTCATCAAATTTACTATTAAAATCCATCATGACAGAAAGTAGCATTGCTCAGGAATCTTTCGGGAGTAGCAGTAGGGGCAGGGGAAGGAGGCATGGAGAGAGAGGGAGAGGCAGACTTCGGAAGCTTCAGCATGAAGCTAACATGAAATAAAACTCATGGTTTGGGAGGATAAAGGAAGGAAAGGAAAGTAGAAATGGAAGACTATTTCTGAGAGGAGAATCATAAAGGCATTAAGCATCTTTGAGACAAATCACGATGAGGTAATTTACTTCGATGTACTTGAATTGTGGCCCGAGTTACTTCATCTGGTTAATCGCAGAAGTTTGTGTTCTTCAGCGTTCTGATGTGTCTGTTGGCCTTTTCAGAACCACTTCTAAATTTTTTCAAAACTTCCTTTTACATTTCTGTAACGCGTATCATCTCTTTTTCTTTGAAGTCTACTTGATCTTGGATTTGAGGACTTTATCAGAGTGGGAAGTATTAGGAAAATCACCAAAGCAATTCTTCCCCATAGGTAAGAATCTTAATCTTTGAGGCATCTGAAGCGGTTCTAAGATTCATGATAGTATGCATGCTGTAAAAGTACTATTTTGAAGTCATTCAAAATGTGATTGTCATATGCCTGTCTCAGGGTTTTCCCCCCCCGGCACGGTGGAGAAATTTTACCTTGATTTGGGAATGTCGCTTGTTGCTGAATAGAGTTAATGCTTTTAAATGGGAAGTAGTAGAGGAGAAGAAAATAATGGCAGTTACAGATTTGGGAGTTTACACAAGGGGAAAAGCAAAACGGACAGACTTGAAATAGATGTGGACTGCTGTCGTGATAAGAACTAGGAGGAATTAATCATAAATTTAATGTTTGGAGAATTAATGGTAACAACTCACCAATTCTGTACTACTTACCCAAGTTATCTTTGCTGTAGCATTCTGGCGTTTGTCCTTTAACTACTTAAAAGTAAGCAATCTACGTAGTACTTTCAACACAATTTGAGAGAACAAAGTAAAGTTCAAGATGAATAAAGACTAAATTTCCACTCCTTGGCGTCAGCAGCATACCAAGTGGTATGAGAATGAAAAACTTCTCCTCAGTTCTACTCCACTCTGACATCAGCTGTGTACTTGGGGAAGTCACTTAGTACACGTGTGTCTGTTAGACTGGTATAATACCCGTTTTCAATCTCAGCTGGATTCGGGATAGGTTAGTACATTGTTGTAAAGTACTGTTATGTATAAAGTATGATTATTTTTCTATATTGGGTGTTCACCAAACACTGAAAGCACTGTTCTTTTCAATCATTGTAATGCATGTTATAAAATCTTTTTGAAGTTTACATGCCGGCTCAGGAAATGAAAATGAGCAGTTAAAAGAGCTGCTTGCGCTCATGAAAGAAGACTTAACTCCAGCTGAAAAAATATATGTAAGGAAGAGTATTGAGCAACATAAACTGGGGACCAATAAAACTATACTGCAACAGGTACAGCCAAAGTGACGGGATGGGAAAGTGGGGATTCGCTGTGTCTTATCCACAAGGCCCAGCAAATGGAAACCGGGAATCCCCTCTCACACCTGCCAACCTCCTAGTTTTGGAAAATAAAATGAACGTTAGGACTAGGACAGGTTTGATTCCACAGGTACAGCTTAGTGTTTTACCTGTGTATGACTTCTCCGAGTTGAACTTGCAGTTCCTGTTTAGTGATACATTGTGCGACAGAACCCCTCTTTGAACTTTACTGCAGTCTAATTCAATATTACCAATCTAGTTCATAAGGTGGGGGGAGAAAAAATTTTGAGCACAGCTAGTCTGCACCGTCACCTTGACACTAGAATTTATATAGTCATATATAAATATCACCTTTAGGTGAAAGGTAGGGACTGAGCTAAATCTGTCCTAGAGTTGAGTGTCAACCACCAAGAAGATTTCAAATATATTTTAAGTAACTTTTCAGCAAAGTATTACCTTTTAAGATTACTACTTACTGTAGAAAAATCTTCTCAATTTCTGGTCTTTCCAGTTATTTGCCTTTTCTCCTCAGTCCTAGACTCAAAAAATCCCAGCTTGTTGTAGAGCAATTGTAACAAAGCAGATCTGAGCAATCTGGGTTTTGCGCTTATTCCTAGCGGTCGTTGCTGGCACTTCTGCTGCTGGGGCTCAGAAGGTTTGGGAGGATTGTGTAATCTGAATTCTCTCTGTACCAGACCAAGTCTGGTCTTAAAATACATGAATCCGTGAATGATTCTAACGTATAAACACCCCAAGCGTAAGAAATGGTAACCTTGGATCCATCTCCGTGAATACACAGTGCCTTTTACTGGAAGTTAGAATATAACTTTTTGAGACCCAGCGAGTATGACACAGCATGCAGGAGAACTGCTAAAAATTCATTTAGCCAAAGCTATAGTTACGTACTGCACAGAGATGAACTATTAAATGAGCTTCACTTTTTGTCTACCCGTTTTCCCCTCGCTAATAACAAAGGTAAAAGTGGTTGGAGTGACCTGTGCTGCCTGCCCGTTCCCTTGTCTGAACAGTCTTAAGTTTCCTGTCGTGATGCTGGACGAGTGCAGTCAGATGACTGAACCTGCTTCTCTCCTTCCCATCGCCAGGTACAGCCTTCCTTTTGTCTTCCAGCAGAGAAATAACTTTCAGTTAGCAGTGACGCAACCTCAAATAATGGCCAAACTTGCACGTCTTTTTAAGAACGTGAACTCCGAGGTCTCGCCTTAGAAAGCAAGAAGAGTAATTTTAAATTGGGGCCTGGTCTTAGGTGCCTTCCTTGAGTTTACCATGTTATTTTAACTGTGGAAAGAGGGCGATGGAGAAGGGAGCCTGATGGAAAGCAGTCTGTGATATATAAACACAGCACACGCTTTCGTTATCAATAGTTTGACATCCTTTTTAGAACTTTTTTTTCTTATTTATTAACATTCTTATTTAGGTTTCAGTGCGAAAAGCTAGTCCTTGTTGGAGACCCTAAGCAATTACCGCCAACTATTCAAGGGTCCGAGAGCGCTCATGAAAAGGGATTGGAGCAGACTCTCTTTGACCGGCTTTGCGCAATGGTACGTACTACTAACCACATCCTTAGAAAAGGTGGAGGGGGAAATTGTAGGTCCACTGAAGAGTTCCGGTTTAGATGTCAGAGGATCAGTGTTTCAGCCTGTTTTTTAATTAAGCCGATTCCATTCTAGCGCATTTCTCTGTAAATGTTATTTTCAGAGCGCACGGAAATTTGTCAGCGTGCAAATGTAAAACAAGAACGGATTGAAAAACAGCGACGGATTCTGCCTTCCCATCTTTTTGTGCAGTTTTCAATCCAGGCAGAAGAATCGGGGGCTACAGTTGTTCTAACTTTCGTTAAAGTGAATGTATGAAGGTTAAGCCAGCTTACTGCGGGAATTGTTTCCGCTTATTTCTTGTTTGACCTAGCTGGCATTGCAAAATATTTAGTAATTCTTTTTCCTAGTCACGCTTTCTGTACCGTAATTCTTTAGGGACATAAAACAATACTTCTTCGGACACAGTACCGATGTCACCCCGCTATTAGTGCCATAGCCAACGAGCTCTTCTATGAAGGACATCTGATAGATGGTGTTTCCGAGAAAGACAGAAGTCCTTTATTGGATTGGCTTCCAACACTATGTTTTTATAGTGTTAACGGGGTAGAGCAAGTAAGTTTTTAAACATTTCTTGTATAAAAAGTCAATATTGCAGTGTTTCCTCCATTCTGCTTCTTTTTGCACTCTGCCGTTTGTGAGAGCTAAACTGGAAATCTTCTTCCCTCTCTCCAGATTGAAAGAGACAACAGCTTTTATAACATGGCAGAAGTTCATTTTACAGTCAAGCTCATCCAGTCTCTGATTGCAAGTGGAATAGAAGGATCTGCAATTGGTGTGATTACTCTCTATAAATCACAGATGTGTAAGGTTTGTATCATCAATTAAACAGTTTTCTTGAATGTATTTGTTTATTCTAAACATAGGCTCTACTTCAACTAGGAAGAGTCAACTAGAAGTGAGAAACAAATGCTGGATAGGTAAACTAGAGTTTACCATAATCTCTCTTATTTAAAAAAAAAAAAAAATCTGTATTTTTTCCTCTAAAATTAGTCAAAATCTTTCAATTCAAACATATGATTAAAAAAAAAAAAATCTCTCCAGTAGTTTTCCTTCCACACGCACACTCGGAAAACCGGCAAATTAAATAGTACGTAATTTTCATAAATCGGTTAGGGCCCGTTCCAAACGGGTACGTGCGACAAGGAGAGGTGACAGAGGCATCCGCTTAGCGAGGCTGGAGTCGTACCTCACCCAGTCACCCAAGGCACGACATGACCCGGGCTGCTGCGATCAGTTAAGCGAAAGCACCGCTTGCCACCCTGAATGCACCAGTGTTTCGTCAAATACAGGTTCGTTGCGTAGCGTTCGCCTGTGATTAGCTGAGGTTTTACTGTCGCTGCACTCTCTGGTTTCTTAGTTCGCATCTTGTGTAGGCTCAGCCCCGTTGAGCGTGTTTGCTCAAGACAAGCGATTGAAGGGTGAGCAGCCTGACTCATCACCATCCACGTTCGTTTGTCTGCAGATTCAGAATTTGCTTAGCGGCGTACGCTCGGAGGCTTTTGAAACGAAAGCTGTCCAGGTGTCCACTGTAGACGCATTCCAAGGAGCCGAGAAGGAGATCGCTGTTTTGTCGTGTGTAAGAACAAGACAGGTTGGGTTCATAGACTCAGCAAAGAGAATGAACGTTGCGCTAACGAGAGCAAAGAGGCATTTGTTGATTGTTGGAAATCTGGCCTGTTTAAGTAGGAACAGACTGTGGGGAAGAGTAATTCATCACTGCAAAGGTAATTATTTTCTTTTCCTGTATTTTTGAAACCATGCGGCTCATCTTCTTGAATTAAACTCTGTATAATACACTTCGTATATTATAGTGTAGAGGTACTATACATACTATATAATATATAAAGTATATAGTATGCCTACTACATAAACCAGTATATTTATTACATATAAAATCACTGCAAGAATAGGAACCGCAAGAGTAATTATTTCGTTTACCTGCTTGGTTGAGATCAAAGAAAGCATCTCGTTAATGGCTGCACTCCGAAGAAGAACCATTTTCACAGTAGAAATACGACAGCCGTTTGACAGGCTTGGGGAAACGGACGTTCGCATCGCCGCAGACGAATCACACGATGGATGCTGTGAAGGGAGATGTAATTATCCTGTTTATTGCCGCTTTTAGGATGGGAAAATGGATTACAACATGGAAGCCAGTGTGAGCAGCAGCTAAACGACATTCTGAAGCGTTATTTGGAGAAACGGAAGGAAGAGGAACAGAGTAAGAAAAAGGAAAACTAAACTGAGCGCCTGTTTTATGAAGAAAATATGAACTGCGTGTCTATAAAAATTATCAGAACGATCGCAAATCTAATATTTATATCTAAGGCAGGGAATTTTTCTTTGTATCTCAGTGATACTTCTGTTTTGACCCCTTGTTTGTACGACTAAAAATGAATAAAGTGACTTTATCTGCTTGATAACTGAAATCCTTTTATGCTTACAAGTACCTAATTGTATTATTAGCGTTTCATCATTCTTCAGATTAGATGTACGCGTAACACCGTATCTTAGGACAATTCTGTCATCTTGCGTCTTTACAAATCGGTCACATCTAGGAAGGAGCATGGCTATAACCATTAAAAAGCGAGAAGATACTGGATTTTAGACAGGTGATGGTTTTGATCCTAGACGGGAGTTGTTCCCTAGGGCTTCGTTGGTACCTACCTTGACAAAAAAAATGTAGTTTATGCCTGGGCCGTGCAAGTGTATTCTTCCGGCCATAAATCAGCGCCTTCTTGCTGTTTGCCGGAGAGGCCGCGGTTCGTGCGGAACTTGCCTTCTCCCCAGCGTGGCATTTACCCTTCCTTACGAGCCGTAACCCAGCGTTCCTGTCCCGGAGAAGTCGCACCTCACACTGGACAGCAAGTCCCCCCAACCCGTACGAAAATCGTCACCTGTAGGAACAGGAGCATTGCGTCTGTCAGCTTCCTTGCATTAATTTCGTAGCTACTCTCTGCAGTGGCTAACAGATGTGTAAAAAAACCACAACCCCTGTGTTTGGAAACAAAGGCAAAACGTGTTGTTTAGTATCCGCCTGAAACCCTATCTGCTTTCTCAGCTGTCAGTCGAAGGCAGCTTTTTCAGGCTGTTGCCCAGGTGCTTTGGCAAAGGCTGCCTTTGAGAAACAGGGCCTGTTGCTTTATGCTCGTATTTTGTTAGATCGACCATAAAAAAAAAAAAAGAAAGCCAACCCTATCCTGGGCTGCACCGCAAGCAGTGCGGCCGGCAGCAGGGCCAGGGAGGTGATTCTGCCCCTCTATTCCGCTCTGCTGAGACCCCCGCCCCGGAGTACGGTGTCCAGCCCTGGGGTCCTCAGCACGGGACAGATGCGGAGCTGTTGGAGCGGGTCCAGAAGAGGGCCACGAAAATGATCAGGGGGATGGAACCCCTCTGCTATGAGGAAAGGCTGAGGGAGTTGGGGTTGTTCAGCCTGGCGAAGAGAAGGCTCCGGGGAGACCTTATTGCAGCCTTTCGGTACTTAAAGGGGGCTGATAAAAAAGATGGGGACAATCTTTTTAGCAGGGCCTGTTGTGACAGGACAAGGGGGAATGGCTTTAAACTAAAGGGGGGTAGATTCAGACTAGATATAAGGAAGAAATGTTTTACGCTGAGGGTGGTGAAGCCCTGGCCCAGGTTGCCCAGAGAGGTGGTGGGTGCCCCATCCCTGGAAACATTCCAGGTCAGGTTGGACGGGGCTCTGAGCGACCTGGTCCGGTGGAAGATGTCCCTGCTGACAGGTGACAAACGCGTGGAGAACCGTCAGGTTTAAGGCGGACAGGCGACCCCCTCACCCGCTCGGGGCACGGCGCGGCCTGGCCGGCTTCCCCCCGCCCCGCCGCCGCCGCCGCCAGGTGGCGCCGCCCGCCCGGCGGAGCCAGCGGAGGGACCGCGGCCCCGGGGAGGTCCCGCGGCCCGGAGAGGGACGCCGGCTCCGGGGAGGGACCCCGGCCGCGGGAGGGACCCCGGCCCCGCGGAGGGACCTCGGCCCCGGGGAGGGACCCCGGCCCCGGGGAGGGACGGCGGCCCGCGGAGGGACCCCGGCGGGGGCAGCCCGCGGCTCTCCGCCGCAGCACCGCTCCTCGCTGTGGAGAACGACGGGGGCGCGGGAGCGGAGAGGCGAAGCGGGAAAAAAGAAGGAGCAGCGGCGGGTTGAATAGCGGCCTTCAAATTACTGCTGACGCCTCTGTTACAGCTCCCTAAAATCTCAATCAACAACCCATTAGAACTCAACGGGAGTAAAACTAAATCCTCGTTTAAGTGTATTTATCCGCTCTCTTTTCTCTCTTTCAAATGCTAAATCCATTTCAGCATATGCCCCTTCTTTCTCTCGCCTTTCTCTAAAGACCGGCAGCCCATACTACTCTTGTAAATATGAAAGATGCTAATCATATGACATATCACGTCTCAGTCGGAGCCTGGAATAAAGCCTTGAGATTTGGGATCATTGCCTCCAGACAACAGCTTCATCAGCCGGAAAGTTGGTTTTTTTCTCCTTTCCTTCAACTCTCAATCCCTTCTTTGTCTGGGGGAAAATGCAGCCAACTCGAGCCACCCCGGCCATATGGTTCACTCTGTGTTTTCTTAGTTGAATCCTGAATTGTTTGTGACTTGCGAAGGGTTTTTTTGGTGGGTTGTTGTTGTTTTTTTTTTTTTTTTTAATTTGGAAGCGTGTATAAAGACATAGAAGAGGCTGCCTGTACCGGGGCGGCTTTGCAGGGTTACTACATGTTCTTCACGTGTTCGTTTCACACACCCCTTCTGCAGCCACCTCACCGCTACCGCCCTGCCCAAGAGCCACAAGATAAAGCCCCGGACACGCTTTTTACCACCACCGCAACCGATTCCGGGGTTCTTGTTATTCTTCCTTTTGGTGGATGGAAACGCCTTCTTAAAACACGATTTGTTTGTACTCATCCGCAGCCCGGTTCGAATTTGTGGCGTCTGTGGAACAGAGTTATCTGCTTACTAGCGAATCCCTTCTGGAACTGCCTCGGCTAAGAGACGCCCCGAAGTATTTTGAGTAAGGAAGAGTGGCTTTTAAGACCTGTATAAATTAGGAGCTGAATGAGTTCGGTGCGCTCGAGTTTGGATAGCCCCCCGTTTGATAGCAGCCTGCCAAATTTTCTTTCTCTCTTTTCCTTACACAAACCCCCAAAAAGGCCCTTTCACCAAATCATTAAATTCTACAGAGGTGGTCAAGCTAGTCCTGCTTTTCAGGCGTTCGAGAAAGAAAAGGGTCCTTGAAGTTTAGAAGATGCCCAAGGAAAACTCATTGAATGACATCAAAAGAATGAGTTTCCATAGCTGTTGAAGCACGAGAGCCGTGTAGCTGCACAAAGGCGGGTTGGGGCAGTGGGACTGTCCCACTGCTCTATCCCAGCACAATTGGGTCACTGAAATAGGGAATTAATTACCATTGGAGAGTGGGCAGCCCATTCACCACTGGCTGAGTTTTATTAAACGCCAATATAAATAACAAAACAACTCTTGTGGCTGCACTATTCCTACACGCCAAAGGAAGGATTATGTCGGGGATTAACATCTTAAAGTCTATGAGACTTTCTGACTCAAGGCTCGGAGCTGGTAATCGTATTTGTCTCCTGGTTCAGCGATTAGTGCTCTCCCTCGCGCACCTTCGCCTGGATGGCCAATGTCCCTTTTTGCAGGCACTGGGTTTTTCACACAATCGGCTGTTCTTTTCCCCACATCTATAGAAAAGAATAAGAAAACTGAAGCGTGTTCACGCGATCCTCAAGCTTCTTCTCTTCTTCATGGGAAAGGAAGGCACCGGCGGCCTTTTTTCACAAGGGGGGGGGGGGGGAGGCAAACCCTCTTGGGGGGGGCCCAGGCGGGGCTCGGGACGGCAAAATCGCTCCGCAGGCCTGCACCTGCCATGCAAATCTGCCGGGAACAATCGGCCCCCGGCGAGGGGCTCGTCCGCCCCGGGGGGGGACGGGACGACGGGGGACCAGGGAAGGATGCCAGGGCAGCGGTCTGAGGGGGGGACCCCTCCCCGCCTTGATCGCAAAGCGAACCCCAAACTTGCTAGTGCGGCTTGGGAGTCGGGGGGGCTGGTCCCCGTCCCATCCCTCCCTGCAGCACTTTTCGCTGCAGCGTGCACGGGGCGGGGGGGTCGGGGAGGACCCGGCGCGGGGAGGGGGGACACCGCAGCAGCCTCTGATTTCTCCCCTCCACAGAGCATCCCGGTGCCCTGCTGGGTGGGGATGTATTCTGACCCCCAGTTTAAGAGCAGAACCATCCCACTCGCGGGGTTTGTGGGTGCTGCCATAAGGCTGGGCACCCCAGGATTTGGGGTTGCAGGAGGTACCCTGGTGTCCCCCAAACCCTCAGGAGACCCACAGGGGGGGTCCTCAGGCCCGGCGGGTGTGAGGGAGGCAGAGCCGGGAGGGGTCAGGCCATCCTGTCCCTGCAGCTTTGTGTCCCCCCTCCTTTCCCCAGGGAGGGGTGGGGGGGTGGCATTGCACCCCCGTTCACCTGGGGCAGGCAAGCCATTAATGCTGGCTCACAACTTGTGAGGTCGAAGTGTGGACAGGCTGTATCCAAAGGTCTCTCAGCAACACAGACCCTAAACTTTTAGGGCTATTGGGTCGCCTCAGAGTTCAATCTTCTTACAGCAAACAAAGCCTTTCTGAAGGTCTCCCCCTCTCCCGCACACAAGCTCAGTGTCCTTTATTTCTGGGCTGTGTGATAAGCTTAAATCATTGTGCTCCCATTTCTTGATCGTCGCCTACTTCGGGCTTTTGTTCCCGTAAAGTAGGATTGAGTCTGGCAAAGGGGCTGAAGTTGAACAGTTTGACCCTTGGAGGACAGTTCAGGCGGTGGGCAGCAGCAGCAGCAGCAGCAGCAGCAGCAGCAGCGCTCCCTCGCCCCCCCTGCCACCCCCTCTCCCCGCCGCTCTCGACCCCACCGCTCTCGGCGGAGCAGCTCGGCCCTCGCTCTGCCGGGGCCGGTCGCAGACCACACAAGCGTCTCTTGGACCTGCCGCGCCGGGAGGGTTGCGAGGACTCGGTAGCCGACTCATCCTCGGTCACCTTGTGCTCAACCCTGCGGAGAAAACGGCTGCATCGGGGGGGGGGGGGGGGGGGGGATGGACGGATGCATGGACGATGGACGGACACGCTGGCGGCAGGAATCAGGCCGAACCCCGAAAAAACACCCCGATGGGTTACACGCCCCGGGTCTGGCAAAAGCTGGGCTTGCGCCCTCCTGCCACCCCCCCCCCCAGCACCGCAGCCGCCTTCCCCGCCGCTTCACCGCCCCCGCCTAACCTCTCCATCGCTTTCACATCGGCGATGGAAGGACAGAAATCTGGGTAAACGGGGTGGGGGCAGAGGGACGGGCTGGCCCAGTCACAGGTGACTCTGCTCCGCACTTCAAGGTGCCGAAAAAGAAAGAAGGTCCCTTTGCGCCGCTCTCGCGGGATGCCAAGGGGACGTAAGGATTTCCCACTTTTCAAAAGGAGGCGAGGGGAGCGTTAAAATCTCTTGGTAGAGCCACAGTCATTTTCTAATAGATCGGCTAAATCATCGTGAGCGGGGTAGTCACTGATCTTAGGGGAGCCCGTACCCAGACGCGGCCCTCGGCTGCGGAACAGCAGAGGGGAGGACGCGGAGCCGGACTGGGAAAGGCAACGCTCGAGTCCACCGAACACCGTTTGAGGCAGCCGCCCGGCCGCCATCGCTCTCACGGGGCGCGAGACGGGGGCCACGAACTCAGCGGGCAGCAAGAGCGAGGGACCGAATCGCGGGCGCGTTTGCGGTCCGCTCGGCGAGGTGCTCGCTGAGGTTTTAGCTCTTTCGTCTATTTTGGGCTTTTTCCCCCCCGTTGCAAATAAAATTCTGTTTCAAAGCCCGACTCCCCCGGGAGTGCCTCGGTGACGGGGAGGACACCGCGCTACGGTTTTCGTTTTGTACGTCCTCACCGTCATTCCTCCCCCGTGGGTCTGTCAGGCAGAGCGAGCCTGCTGACCCTGGGGGCATGTCGCCAGGCCTAGCTATTCACTGGGGCTTTCTGCCCCAGAGGGTGGTCTGGAAGAGGGGGGGGGGCGGTGATGGGGAGGCCGGGGGGGGGAGGCTTTCCCGGTGGATTGACAAGTTGTGGGGTGGGTTGTTGGGGTTTTTTTAAAGTCTTCCTGAGCCCGTGTTGTGCCCCAGAGTTGTATTCGACAGCACCGAGGGAGGACTGCGGCCCGTGCGCCGGGACTGCGGCTTTCCTGACTGCCAAACCGCAGACGTCCGAGGCGCACGGCTTCTCCCTCCTCGGGCTCGCTCCGCTCCTTGCAAAACCTGCTGAAAACGGGAGGGAAGCGGCAAGGCCAGCCCGGGCGCCGGCGGACTGGCCGCGCTTCAGCACCGGGCCTCGGGGAGCGGATGCATCCCCCGGGGCACGCTGCCTCCAGGGGAGCCCGGTATCACGGCTCGCGGCCGCCAACGGCGGCTTCTCCCCCCCCACACACACACACACACGCACCCCCCCCTCCCCGCCCCACGTCGGGTATTAATTGTGTGCCCTTACCAACGCTCCTCTCCCGTGCGCCGCTCTGCCCCCCCCCCCCCCGCCGCCCCGTCCCCCTCGGGGGTCTCCCTCCAGCACCCACCTCCGCCTTCCCCCGGGGCTGCAAACCGCGGCAAAGACGGCTTCCCGGCGGAACGCGAGCCCTCCCCGGGGACGGCACGGGGGGGGGGGGGGGACGGACACGGGGGGGACACGACAGTGTCCCCTTCTCCCCGTGAGGCGACACCCCAACCCCCCCCCCCCGCCCCCGCCTCGCAGCCGCCGCCGCCCCTTCACGAGCGGCTGAAAGGGAGCCGGCTCCGGCGCGCGTGGCGCGCGGGGCGCCCTGATTGGCCAGCTGCGCCTCGCGACCCCCCCCCCCCCCCCCGCCCAGCCTCCCCTTCATTAATAAATTAGCGGCACGCTCCAGCCGAGCGCGAGGCACCAATGGCGCGGCGGCGGCCCCGGGGGGGGGGGGAAGGGGACGGGGGGGGACGGGGGGGGGGCGGCGGCGCCCTGAAAAGAAAAGCGGGAGGGGCGGGCGGGGCGGCGGGGGCCCCGGGGGTAGGTTTGATTGTTCCCCGCGGGGTATATAAGGGGTGTTAAGGAGGGTCGTGTGCCAGACACGCAGCCGCCGGGCCCCGGGCCGCTCACGCCGCCGTCGCCGCCGCCCCGGGGCGCGTGCCAGCGCCGCGCCCCCCCTCCCCCCCTCCCCCGCCCCCCTTCGCCCCGCGCTCCCCTCCCCCTTCTCCCCCCCACCCACCCCCCGCCCTCCTCCGTCGCCGCTCGCCCCGTCGAACCGTTAAACCGCCGGCCGGCCGTCGGCCCGGCTCGGCCGTGAGGCGAGGGGAGCGCGGCCGTCCCGTCGCGTCCCCGTCCCGTCCCCGTCCCGTCGCGTCCCGCCGCCCCGCAGGATGCTGGTGAAGGCGGAGGGCCTGGCGCCGCCGGCCGAGGACGAGCTGCTGCTGCTGGGCCTGGCCTCGCCCGCCCCCTCGCCCTCGCTGCCGTCCAGCGCCGAGGAGGAGGAGGAGGAGGAAGAGGAGGAGGAGGAGGAGGAGGAGGAGCAGCGGCTGCGGGCCGCCTCGCCGGCGCGGCCCGTCGAAGCGCCGGGCGCCCGGGGGCTGCGGCGGCCGGAGGGGAAGCGGCGGCCGGGGCGGTCCCGCGGCGCCCCGCGGACGGCTCGGACGGCGGAGACGGCGCAGCGCATCAAGCGGAGCCGGCGGCTGAAGGCCAACAACCGGGAGCGCAACCGCATGCACAACCTGAACGCGGCGCTGGACGCCCTCCGCGACGTGCTGCCCACCTTCCCCGAGGACGCCAAGCTCACCAAGATCGAGACGCTCCGCTTCGCCCACAACTACATCTGGGCGCTCACCGAGACCCTGCGGCTGGCCGGGGCGGCGCGGCTGGGCCCCGAGGCGGCGGCGGCGGCGGGAGGTGGCACCGCCGAGGGCAGCCCCTCGCCCGCCTCCTCCTGGAGCGGCGGCGCCGCCAGCCCCGCGCCCTCCGCCTCCCCCTACGCCTGCACTTTATCGCCCGCCAGCCCCGCCGGCTCCGCCTCGGACGCCGAGCACTGGCCGCCCCCGCCGGGTCGCTTCGCCCCGCCGCCGCCGCCCCAGCTCCAGCCCCCGCCGCCGCCGCCGCCGCCGCCTCAGCCCCGCCGCTGCCTTTAGCCCGGCCCGGCGATCCCGGGGCTCCCCCGCCCCGGAGTGGGGTGGGGGGGCGGCATCTGCCCGCTTCCCAGGGCGGGCTGTGGGAATTGTCACCTGCCAAACCAAACTTTCTCTCTCTTTCTCTCTCCGACGTGCACTTTGTCCGGTTGCCCAGATCTATCGCCGGGGCTTTTGTGTGTGTGTGTGTGTGTGTGTGTGTGTGTGTGTGTGTGTGTCCCCGTGTGTCCCCGCAACCCGCCGCCTCCCTCCTCTTCCCCGCTCCCCCTTCTGCCATCTGTCCCTTATGATTTATTGGGGGGGGGAGGGGGGGGAGGGGAGGGGGAGGGGGGGGAGAAAGGAGAGGAAAAACAAAAAAATTAAATTGTTTTGTTAGGGGTCCAGGTTAGAAGTCATTGTATAATTTGTAGGCTTTGTGAGGGCTGAATGCAAGCGTGGAAATTTAGGCTGAACTCTCTATCAAAAGAAAAAAAAAAAACCGTAGAGGAAAGGGGAGGGGGGGGGGAAATGGGGAGGGAGGACCTCCTCATGCATTATTTATTTCGACCTTTAGGGGACGAGGAACTCCCCCCTTCTTTCAGGAGATTAAAAATAAATCAACAGACTGAAAACCTAAACAGACACGGAACATTACAGCGATCAGCCACACACGTGTTCACATTTATTTATTATAAAGAAAGATTTCATGGAAGATATGTATTTTTTTGTATAATTTACAGAGTCTATTCTAGTATGTATTTACAGCTGAAGAGCAAAGGGATGGTTCTTGTGATAAAATATAAATAAAAATCTCTAATTTTCGTAACTTCTTCTGCTTTACGTGCCATCTGCCGGGAATTACGGGACTGGGGGGCCAGCGCCTGTCCTCGCCTCCGGCGAAACCGGGGTCCGGCGGGAGCTGCCTGCGCTCGGGGGGCCTTAGGGTGACGAACGCCGCTTACGCCGGCTGGGCGGGCAACGAGCTGCTTCTCGGGGCAGAACCGCAGCGGAGCGCGGGTGGGACGGGTGTGCCTGCGGCGTTCCCGGACGCCGGAGCTGCTGTAGCCTCCGGCAGGCCGACGGGCGTTTTCATTCCGAAAATTTCCTTCCGCTTCTTAAAAGAAACCACCCCCCCCCCCCCTTTTTTTTCTGCGGAATGAGAACAAGACTAAACTCTTGGGGATGTCAGCTTAGCCCCGGGGTGAGGCCGGGGGGGGGCCGCCACTCTTTGGGTGAAAAGCTGCCCGGGGAGAAGTGGATCCAGAACAAGAAAAACCTCGTATTTTTCCAGCCGAGTAAAGCCCCAGGCCGGTTCCAGAGGGGACAGGCCCCCTCAGAAACACGCGCACGACTCGGCCTCCGCCTCTTCACGGCGTTTCGTTTCTGTTCTTGGGTTCCTCGTGCAGCTGATGACGCTGCGAAGGAAAACCGCATTAAGCACAGTGTGTGTGTGTGTGTGTACACATATATATATATAAAAGCTCGGTGGAAGTATACCGATCATTTACATTTGCCTCTCGGTACAGAAGATGCCGCCCAGCAAACGCGTGATGGATGGATAAACCGCTTATCGCGCTTCTTCAGGCTGACGGCTCCTGGATTTCGCAGAGGAGGCCGTAGGAAATAAACGTTAGTGAGAAAAAAAGCGACGCGGGGGTTTAAAGATGAAGAATTTCCCTTCTCTGTCTCTCTGAGGGACGGATGAAACCCAAGTCACAGGCAAGTCCGGGGGGGGGGGTTCGGGTCAATGGCTCAGAGCACCCCTCGGCCCTCCCAGGGGACCGTGGACGGCGCGGGTACCAACAGCACGCGGCCGGGGATGTCACCGCGGAGGGGGGATGCTGGAGGCCGCCGAGGCCCTTCAATCATCGCCCCCGTGCGCCCGGGAGCACTTTGTGACTTCTGGGTACAAACACCTGGAAATCATTAAAAACCAGCGGAGGCGCCTGAATACAGTCATTTAATTAAATAAAATGCGCGGCACATGAATCCCGCCCGGTGCCCCCCGGATCCTGGGAGCGTGAAACCCGGCCCTCGGTGCGACGTCCCCGAAAGGGGAGAGGGGGGGGAAGAGGGGAGAAAAAAAAACCAACCCCAAACGTGTGAAAAGAGAATTAGTGAAATTAGGTTAGGCCAATAAAACGTGCGGGGGTTCGCTCCCCCCCCCCCCCCCCCCTCAGCCCCGCAGCCTCGGGCGAGCAGCGCTATCTAGCCTGATCTATTGTTTCCCCCCCTGGCAGGGGGGTTATTGTGTGATAAATAATTCCTTAAAAAAAAAGTGGGCGCATTTGCATAATCACTGCTTTGATGTGGCCAGCAAGATGAAGCTGTGTCCCCCCAAATCTGCCATGGGCCAGAAGGAACAAAACAAGAGGGAGCCTTTCAATCCGCTGGCAGTGTGTGGGGCAGCCCGTCGGGAGCGGGGTTTTTTTTTTCACTCTCGCTCTCTTTTAACGACCCCTTTTAATGATTAAACTCCAGGAATGCCGAAAAGAAGGCTAGCGCCTCGCTCGCCCTCTCCATCTTTTCTGGTCGGGTCTCATTGTCCTTCCCGGTTTCTCTCCCGCTTTTAAGAGGCGCTGGAGTAGGTGCCTTGGGCTCTTCAAAAGGCCGGGATGGATGGGATGCGCTCCTGCTCTCTCGAGGGCGAGCCACGCAGGAGCGAGAGGGATGTCTCTGGTGGCTCAGCAGCGGGATGCTCCCTCCCAACAGTCCTCGGGGAGGGATGCTGCTTCTTGCCAGGTTCGTCATCCTGGAGGTATTTCCTTCCGCCCCAGGTACCGACCCTGTTAGCGGGAGCATCCCCCGTCCCGCTGGGGCTACGGCAACGGGAACCACCGTGGGAAAAAGCACAGGCAGCGCCGGAGGGTGGCAGGGGCGGGGTGGGAGAGGGTTTTTCTGCGGGGTTCGGGGTGGGAGCCACGCAAGCCAAAGCTTCCCTGGTCCCCGGGGAAGGGCTGCCGGCACGGCTGGGCTGGGCTGGTGATGCCCTCGAAGGAGACGGGCCCGAGCGGGGGAAGGCAGGGAGGGGGAGGCGGGAGAGCGCTGGCAAAGGATGAGCCGGAGAGGCTGGATTTGTTACCTAACCCACCCACCCGCATCCCGATTTTTCTTCTGAACGCGGCCGAAAGAGTTAATTTCCCTCCTTCATCCCTCTAAACTTCAGTTTCTTTCCCTCTTTCCTTTTTTTTTTCTTTTATTTCCCTCTTTTCTCTCAGAAGACTGATTTTTGGAGGTGATGGGAGGTCCCAGCCCCGACCGGAGCTGCGACTCCCCAGAGCATCGGGAAATCAGCCCGCGGTTCCAGAAACAATTACAGCGAGCCTGGAAGTGGACGAGGGGACGCAGGGTGGGAAAACACCTCTTCGGACGAAGTGGAAAACCTGGGGGTGGTTTCCACGGCGGCACCTTGCCATAATAACGTGTGTTTATGATCCTTCCGCGTATTGTATTTTGGCATAAAGGCTTCTCCGCGCCGTCAGAGCTGGAGGGGCAGCTCTATGGCCCCCGAGGGGGTTTACAGCCCTCCTTGGCATAAGAATGGCGCCAAGAAGCCAAACTAGTGCCGGCGTGACAGCAGCCGCACCCCAAGGGCTTGCGCTTGCTTGCTTTCATGTCAGACATAAATCTCTCAACCTATCGCCGCAATTAAAAAGAGCGTTCCCGACACAGCCCTCGTCTGGCTGGCGGATTTGCAGCGCGGCTTTTCGCCCTCCCTCCCAGGCAAACACCTACGAGCCAAGGCAGAGAGCTGGCCTTTCGGGCTCGGGCACCCGGGTGCTGAGCCCCTGGGTGCTCACCGAGATTCAAAAGGAAAGCGGAAGACCTGGGAGGACTGTAAAGTCAACTTGGGCGGCTTTCCGGGCGAATCTGAAGTCCTTTAGGATTCAGCATGAAGGGTCTGGCTAAAAAAACGAATTTCTTAAAGCCTTGTTTGGGTGCCTCAGGTTGGGGTTCAGGGTCCACCGCTCCCCGGGTTTTATTGAGTAAATGATTTTATTGTCACAGTGATACTTGCGTTTCGTGACGGTGAAAAAGTAATGCCATCACGCTGGGAAACAGCTCGGTGAGGGTTCACCTGCTACGGGGCATCCCGTGGGGCACTCTAACGGCTTCGTTATTGAAATGTATGTGACAGTATGTAACTAAGCACACACGGGCTGGTTTTTTAACACTGGATACGTTAGTTATTGCATAATGTTTCCATTGAAAGGACCGATCATCTGGGATATTAAACAGATTTTCTTATTTTCTTATTTCCGTAAGAAAATAGGTCTGCAACGTAAAGAAATGTAATGAGAGCCCACCCCAAAATATTCGTAAAACCGATTTTTGTACACGAAAGGGCCTATGTTTCTCTGCAGATGAAGGGCAAGATCCCACGCGATCTTTGTGTTGCTACCTCCTCTCTTGGGACAGGCGTTCCGCTGGCGGTCTCCAGCCTGGCAGTGCTCTGTCCCCTCTCTGCCCTTCAACTCCCTCCCCAAACCTCCCGTTTCCATTGCCGAAAAGGCAAGTTTTGCCTTTCACCATTTCGGGCCGGAGACGGTCGGCGGGGCACGCTTTCCCACAGCCTCGCCTCAGGCCCTGGCTTTCCCCACGGGCTGGGTTGGCGGGGGTTTTTTTTTTGCTTTTCACTACTTTCTCCTCGGGGACTCGGCCTTTCGCTGGTTTGCTTTGCTGGCTTTTTACGTAGCGGGGCTGGTCCTCAAATTTCGGGCTCATACTCCTCAGATTGGAATTTCATAGTCTCTTCTCCCTGAATTGATTTGATGCCGTTAAATACACCGAGAGCTTTTGAGCTGATCGCTCCAAAAAAAAAAAAAAAAAAAAAAAATCACCTTTTCGTTTTTATGATGTTTAAGAAGTATTTGAGAGCAGCTGCTGGGGGAAAGTCCGTCACCCACCAGCTCAGTTCCCATCGCCCCCGAGCTCCTCCAGCCTCCGAGGGTCCCCTTGCCCACGCTTGCCCCCTCCGGTTTGGTCTTTATCATCTGCAGGTCCCATGTCCGCAGCCACCTCGCAGAGCCCCGACCCACACGGGGGGGGGAACAAGAAGGAGGGGAGGGGGGTTTTCCACACCCGCGAGAGGGGGTTTTGGTACCTGGGGGGGCTTGGGGAGCTGGCAGCGGGGCTACACATCGGGGAGGGGGACCTGCACCCCGGGGGCACGAGCCACGAGCGTGCAGCTGCTGCTCCCGCCGTGGGGCGAGGGGAGGTCCCGGGGGGGGCCAGGAGCCCCCCAGGGAGGGGGATGCCGGCCGTCCTGCCCGGGGGGGCTGCAGGTGGCCGGGGGACGTCTGGTTTTGTGCCCGGCTTACTCTGCCTGCAATGCTCTCACGGGACAAGGCACGGCGCGTGTCTTCCAGGCACCGGAGGACATGGGTGGCAGGAGAAGCGATGCGAGTTAGGGGGTGGCGGAGAGGGGCACGGCCTTGGTGGGTGTATGGGGGGGGGTGGTGGTGGTGCCGGGAAGGGCCCGGGGGGTGGGAGTGAGCCTGGCCTTGCCGAAAGGGCCGCGCATCGGCAGGGGGATGCCGGTGCTCCCGGCATTGCCGGCAGGAGCACATCCGAATCTCACACAGTCACAACCTCAGCCCTGAGGGGCTCGGCGGCCGTGGGAGCCTGGCAAAGCGCTCTTCCCAGTTTGATTTAGGGAAAGGACCAGAACCAGATCCCAGGTCCCAGCCCTCGTAGGCAATGAGAGCTCTTGGACCCCCCAGCTTTGCAGCCAGGTCCCTGGACCCCCCCAGCTTTGCAGTAGAAATCGGGGTGTTGCTTTGCCTGGCAGCAGTAAAGCCCTTGCGATTTGCTGGGCCCCCCCCGCCGCAGGCTTGTCCCGCAAGCTGCTCTCTGCCCTGGGGGGGACACACATCTTGAGCATTCACTGGGGATGTCAACAGGCCGTCTGTTTCCCTCGGCCGAAGTAATCAGATAAACTCAGCGTGAAGGAATAAAAGTGAGCCAGGAGCAAGGCTAACGGTGACACGAAGCTAAGCCGGTGTTTTTCAAGGCAGGCTAGAAAGCTTAGTGGGAGAGCCCGCCTCGGCAGCAAGCAGCTCGGGCAGCTGCGCCCCACATCCAGGCTGGTCGGTGGTGGAAAGGGGCTGCTTCGCCTCAGCCTCTCGCATCGGCAGGGAAACCAAGGAGCACGAGCTGCCCGAGCGGTAGCACGGGGAGCTGTGAGCACGGGGTTTGCTCTTGCAGGCCCGTGTTTGGGATAAGGCACGCGTCCCGGCGAGTATAAAATGGTAATTCGTGATCTTGGGAATCTCCAGGTTGCACGGAGGGTTAAGAGCCACCAGAGACCTTGCGGGGCTCTGCAGAGGCGTCGGGATGGGGGGGCGGTGTGTGGCAATTTATCCCTTGGAGGGGGGCGAATCGTACACACCAAGTCCTGTGAGGGCTTGGACTTCACAACATTTCGCCTTTGTTATGTGTGGATTTGGCCCGTGCAGCCCCGACTCCCATACCGTACGGGCAAAAAAAAGTCTCAAGCACCCATCTTTTATATGGTAATCGTAACGCTGCAGCCCACTTGCACGAACAGAAATCCTGGTGGGATTTTTTTTTTTTAACCTGGTGTAGGCTGTTGTCTTGCTACGGGGCCAAATCTTGCATCTTAAAGTCTAAGACAGACTCTTTTGCTCCGACAAGCTAACCGATACCTTCAGCTTAAGGATATATCCTGCCTTCAGCCTAAGATGCCACAACGTTTGTGCAGGTCCAGCAAACTTGCGGCAACCTTCTCATCCCCGCGACTTCTTGTACCAAATTCAGATTTCTGACTCAACGGAGGCAGCGATCTCAACGGAGGCAGCGATCTTGCAATGCTAAGATTTCAAACAGAGCCTTTAAAAATTGATTGGAGAAAAACAATTTCTTCGGACCGCTGAATGAGGGAACGTGCCTGTGACGGAGGGCTGCTCGGCGTTTCGCAGCGGCCGGCAGCGTGCAGGGAGGGAATACGGACGGTGCTGGGACACACCGCCGTCCCCTTTCCCTCGCCTCCCCTCCCCCTCCTTTTATTAAAAAGAAGAGAGACCGGACCAAAGCTGATGGCATATTTACCTTCATGAGTTTTAAAAAAAGTTAATTACTGCTTGGAGCAAGTTGGTATGGCTGTCCTGAGCTGTCTTTTATTAGTAGTCGCCTTCATTAATTTCCCTCGCTGGATTTGCTGCTAATAGCTGCTCGGTCCTGGGCAGCACAAAGCAGCATCTGTGCCATTGAGCAGAAAAGCGGGAGTCAGGCAAAGGGGGGCATTGGGGGGGGGGGGGGGGGGGGGGAGGCGACGCCGTTTGCAAATCAACCTCTATTAACGTGATGGCCTGCTCGGAGGGGACGGCAACCCCGGTAGCCGGCACGGCAGTTTGGGCTTCGCTCGGCTGTTACCGAGGGAGGAAAGGCACCCGCTGCCAGCCGGGGTTACCCTGCCCTTCGTCGGCCAGGCTGCCCGGGCACCCCTGGGTGCTGGCTACGCTGCCCTTCCACCCCCTTGATGGGGAGGGGAAGCGGGACGCTGGCCCTGCCTCTACGGGACCCGTGCCCCGTCCTGCCTTGGTGCTGCGGGTGCTGCGGCACAGGCTGCTTCGAGCGGAGGCGTTAAGCAGTACCTAGCAACAACCGAATTATTAACAACTTGGCATCTTTTGATGAAAGATACACTCCCGTTTTAAAAACAGCTTGGCAGAGATGTTTTCTGATTAAAGAACGGGATTAAGTTCTGTTTGGAGGGTCGCCGTGGGCAGGCTGGGGGGGTGCTGGAGGAGCGCGAGCCGGGGCAGTGGGCGGCTGCGGAGGCCGACAGCCCCATCTGCTCCCGCTCTGCAGAGGGACACGGGAGACGATTTCATCCAAGTGGAAAAAAGGAGGGTGGCGTGTGCCGTTCCCGGGAGAGGGGCGAGAGCAGCACGCTGCCGCCGCAGGGCCGTCCCCAGGCTGCTGGCTTCCCTGCAGGGCTGGGGAAGGCAAAGCCGGCTGCCGGTGCAGGGACTTCCCTCCAAGGCAGCAGGTGACAGTGGCAGTTACCAGTCGATATTTCGCCGCGAATATCCCCGTTCCGGTTATTTCAAGGGAGCAGCGGTTACAACAGTACGTCACACCACCTGTAAATAGCGTGCTTTTCCCAACACGCGTGCAACGCCTAGAGATGCAGCTGCGTGTGCTTGGTTTCCCTTCCCCCGGGGGCTCCCCCAGCATCGGCGGGGTCCCCCCCATGGCTCTGCCGGCCCGAGGGCAGGATGGGCTGGGAAAACTCCCGTGCCGGGTGCCAGTCCCACGCCTGGAAGAGCAATCCCACCCCTGCTACCAAGCCATACAGTGGGAAGGAGATCGCCGAGGAGGCTGGTGCTGCTGTGTTCAGCACTAGCGCGGAATTCTGCCAAGCAGAAGAGATTTGGCAGCGCAGGCTGCCTTTCTGAGCTTGCTCACGTGAAGCTTTCCCCTCAGTACCCATGAATAGCTCTTTCTGGTAAAGGACCGATGCCTAAATCCAGCAGCTGGGCTCTCGGGGCAGCTGATGCCGGGTTTATGGCAGCGGGGACGTGCTGCCTCACGTGCAGGGGCTGCCTCACAGCTGGAGGGGTCACCCCGCGCCCGCTCTCCGCTGGCCTTAATGGCCCAGGATGCTGCCGACCCGGAGGGAGAGGGACGGAGGCAAGCCTGGCTCAGCCTCGTATTGTCGGAACAACCGGGGGTCTCCCTTTGACACTGCATCTTTTGTAAGAGAAGTTCCCCAAAGCGCTGCGTTACTGATGTCAGGTATGGGCAAAAGAGTGAGAAAATCATTCTGCCTGTGGTTAATAGGCTTTGGTTGCATCAACTTGTTCCCTCTCGGTATCAAATTTACTAACTTTTATGCACGAGTACATGACACACAGCAAACGAGACCTCTGCCTTTCACCCGGATACCTGCAGAAAGGTAAGTGGGAAAAACCTCTTTAACCAAACACCTTCCCTGAAGGACAGGAAAGTGTGTCCTCACCTTGTCAAGAGCGGGACGTTTTTGTGCCTGACTTACTGCAGCGCTTCCGCTGGGGGTAAACTCCAAGTCCTCGAGCTGGCTGCTTTAGCCGAGAGGAGGAAATGTTCCTTCAGGCTTTATGTCCCTACGGTTAATGAGAATATTTCACTGTATCAGCACAGCAGAGTTTCGCTCATTTTGTAGAGACCATTAAGACTGGCTCTTAATGCTCATACCGAGCTCTTACGTTGGACTTTGGAGTGTGTTATCACTGATCAAGCCCAAAAAGCACCCTTGGTAGCAAGTTACTTAATATAAACCGCTGAATTTCTAAAAAAAAAAAAAAAAAAAAAAAAAAGAAAAAAGTATTCCCAAAGTCTCAGTTCGTTCAAATGACTTTCTTCTGAAAGCAGAGGAAATAGCAGAACGGCAGGTTTTTTGGTCAGCAGCTCCAAGATGAAACTTCCAGCCAAAATAGTAAATGCTCCATCATCAGCCTGAGTCAACTGTTTATTTCCCCCAATAATCACTTATTTGTACCACAAATATGAACCAATAATTTAAGCTCTGTGCGTTTCGGGCCATGTACGTGTCTAAGTTCTTCAGGCGATGAGGTTATAGAGCACGTTAATCCAGGATTTCCAGTATCCAAGCCCTGGATGAAGACAGAGTGCCTGCATTTGTGAAGGACCGATACCTCCGAATTTGTGCCCAAGCCTGTAAAGAGTAAGACCAGTAGAAGCTACGCAGTTAAATACGATGATGACTGTTTTAACAGGGAACTGGACAAGCCGATACTTGATACTAACTTTTAACTGTGAGCAGCCATAACTTTGGCCGAGATGGTAAAACGTATCCTACAAAGCAACAGAAGAAATCAGCTGCTAAATGCAAATATTAGGAAGAAATCAAAATACTACAATTTCCCACAGATCGATTTGCTCAGGAGCATACCTAAATAGGTATTTTTTTTCTTTCTTTGAACCAGAGGCATAAGCTGGAAAAGGCATTACTTTTCAGGGGTCTCAAAACTGCATGTGCCGTTACAGCAGACGTTGCAGGGCCGGCTGTTGGCGGCGTATTAGGACACTTTGTTCCGCAGAGATTGTCCGCGAGGTTTTGTTTTGCCTTTAATTGTCTCTATAGAGAAGGGAAAGCCTCTGCAGAGAGGCTTTAACACAGCATCTCTGCTGCCTATTAATTCCCGAGATCTTGCTAACTAGCTTTGTTTCCTCTTCAGAGCTCGGCGCTCTCCTTTGCCGGAGCACGAAGCTATGTATGCACAGCGTTTGTCACTTGGTTAAAGCCAGCGTTTCCCTACTGCTGCGGACAAGGCTGTCCTTTATTGGCTGCAGAACAAGATAACGGACTTAATCTTCCCAGTAACACGTGAGTTTTCATGTATCACTTTAATCTGCGAAACACTGGGGCCGAGTGTACCGTCACATGCCGATTTTACTTTTCTATGAGCGAGTGACTCCCCGGCTCAATGATGGATTGTTTGCTCGCTTTTAACAACAGTCAAGATGGTGAATGCCCCGGGGTGATAGACAGTGTGCAATGGGAACGGCAGCAAATCTGATGGCCCAGTTCAAGTTCACCTGACAAAGCTGAAGCAGTCTGCAAGCAGCATTCGAGAAAGGATTATTCACACTAGCATTATATTTTTGAATGCATTTTTCTTCCTGCGCAGCTGCCCAGCTCCCCAACACTGAAGGTTTATGCACCATAATAAAGAGATTTAATTTTTTTTTTCTTCTCTGGCTTCTCCCTCTTTACACCTAGTTCTAATCGGTCAGCGCATCTTTCCAAACAACTCGGCACAAACATCACCTAGAAAACAATAGCATTGCTAAAAAACGGGAACAAAAGCCTAAAAATCTCTGCTGGCTGCAGAAACAAAAGCGGATGGTTTTGTTAAAGCTAACTCTCCGTTGGGGACCCATCTTTTTGTGGAAGTTTGATGCTGTGTTCCCTTTCTCATCAGGAAAATCTCCCCAAAGAAACGATCCCAGCCTCTGAGCTCGGGGGCAGTGGGACGTCAGGGGCTTTGGAGGGGAAGAGGAGAATTTGAAACGAAGGCAGCTTTTCACCGCTCATGGAGCGGGAAAGCTACCTACCGTTTTTCAAGTTAAGAACCCCGTAATACACGTGGGAGTGCACACGCGTATGCGTGCGCGCACACGTATTCTGGAGGTGCTGGCACGGTCTTGGAAGAGTAAAATCTAGGTCTCATCGTAGTTTCTTTCGGCTGGAGAGGCAGCAACAAATGTTAGCTCCAGTCCTCTGTGCTATTCCAGTCGTATGTGGCACTGTTAAGGGGAATACGTGTAACTGTTGCTTCAACTTTCCCAGAAGTAGGTTCTTCTGCCTGCCGGTTAGGCTAGTAACACCAGGGAAGATGTGCTGGAAGAATGTAAGATCACTTTCCTTCTCCTGTGGAACAGAAAAGCAGCTGCAACCTGTAGGTGCAAAGATATGCCCTCCGCTTTTAATGAAAATCTGCATCTCTGACAGAGGCTGAAACAAGCATCTTCCTGTAAGCCCATGCAGGTTAATCACCCATTGGAAACGAAGGTTGAAGCCCACTCACCCTGGCCAGGTAACTCATTAAAAGCCTGTCCGCAGCAGATGTCAAACGGACAGCGGAATTTTTTAGGACAAAATGCATTAGTCAGCATATTTGATTTGAAAATGCGTCTTTCATCATAGTCTGAATTTGGGTAATATTGCCAATAGTTTTAGGGTTTTTTATTTCAACCAGCCACTCCAGTTGGCTTAATTCAGCATTGAAGGGGCGCAGCATTTCGTGTGAGGAGCTCCCATCCCCTCCTTTTTATGGCTGTTTTCTCTACAGCGTATGTATACGTTATCTGACCATGCCAGCAGGTTTGACTCTTCTCAGCTAACCAGCCCGTGCAGGAAAAAAAAATAAGATTTCAGCTGTTCAGCTAGAATTCACGAAGTTGGGAGGGCATTGCTTTCCTCTATGTGCTTCTGAAATCTGCTGTGACAGAGTAACTCTGTCTGCTGGGTCTCTTGGAGGTAGGCGAGTGGTTATCAGTACGTGAATCGCTGTAGGTGTCGAAGGAGGTCACGCGAATGAATTGCAAGCTTTAGTTTTAAAAAAAACCCAACCCAACAAAACAACAACAACAACAACAACAAACCCTCACAAAAGATTGTTTCATAAAAAGTAAAAGGCTGCAGCTGCCTCTAACCCAGGCAGGCACTACTGAAGCATGTGGCCAGCATACACGCCGCGGGCTGTTCAGTCCTGGTGTTAAAAATCAGGAGCTCTCCAAGTATGCTCGGTAACAACCACAAACAATAACAAAACTCCTGCTAAAATGTTGGTGTTGAAGGACTAAGTTGCAGCTGTTTGCATGTGTGATAGCAAAGCGTGTTCCCAGCGCAGGCAGAGTTGTCAGGAAACCCCCCCACCGTGTAGGTACAAATTTAGTCTTCGGCTGTTTGAGTGGAGTGGGGTGGGAGGATCAGGGTCTCGGTGTGGGCTGTGGGTAGGGGCAGCGTGTAAATATATCACTTAAATATTATCGGACATCTGTTTTACTTACATAAATGTATTTTCTGGGATGTGCCAGAAAAGCAGCCGGCTGGAAGCTCTGCAGGCCGTGCCTCCACCAGCACTGAGGCACAACCCATCGGACGCGTCGTCCTTGCTACTGGCAGCAAACTGCAAGTCTCCTGTCTGCTTCTGTCGGCGACTCGGCTGAGAAAGGCACCGCTCCCTCCTGAACACCTTGCACCTCGCAGCTCCGTGAGGTTGGGTGACAGAGGCTCGAAGGGAGGGGGTGTTTTGCCTGCCTAGTTGGAACCAAAATTGGCACTGAGGCTGCTTACTCTGTGCTTATTAGATGCTGGACTTCCCCCCAGAACCGCTCCCTTGTACAAGCGGCTACACTCATGTCCAGTGAGATTATTTGTGGGAATTAGTTATGGTATTAGTCACCAAATCGGTGGTGCTCACAGTTCCATTACAGGCAGAAGAGATGTGCTGTCCTTAACTGAGAACTGTTCTTCTCTTGGGAAAGTCTTCCGAGAGTTTGTTAAATGTAGCAGTCCTAAATTATTCATGCAAAGCATCTCTTGGTTCAAGAACACTATTTTTTCCTTGCAGAGCAGCAGAGTTTTATTGGCTGTTACAGTTAAAACCGTATTTCCACCTGTTTAGATGTTGTGTGGTCACATATGCACATACACATGCACACCTCTGAAAGAAACTTTGTTATTTTTGAAGCAAACCAAAACAGTACCATTTGTTCCCTGAAGCATTGATACAAGTTTTTGAAAATTTTACAGATGGTCGAAGTACAAGTCTCTGCTTCTGTCTCACTCCATCTCATACTCCGTTTCCAAAGAGCAGATGGTGCCTATTGCCCTTACTGGGTCTGAATGGATTAGAAGTTTATACAGTCTTGTAGCACACCTCTAGCTGAATTTGGGAGGCTGTTTTCTTACTCTCCTTATGTTCTTAATTCTTACAGATGGCTCTAACAACATGAGGTTCAGAGGGTACACAAGACGGTATCATGGTATTACCAGCCTGGATGCAAAGGCCAGAACTCGCCAAACTCGTGCAGGTAATGACTGACCCAACTCACATGGGTATCGTCTCAGTGACGCTGTTCTCACAAAGACAGTATGCTCCTAAAGGTGTGTAGGATAAAATACTCTCCAGCTTATGGGTCATTCTTTGTGTGACTGTCTCGTGCGAGTCTACATTGGCAGCTCTACTGAGGGTCTTGTTAAAGAAAGGCAGCGACAGATTTCATTGCACTCCACGTGTTGATTATTAAAGAAGTAATAAATTCCTTTCTTCCCGAAGTTGGAGCGTGAAACATCTTTGCTATTAAGAGAATGAATCTGGGGGTCTGTGAGGTAGATGAGGCCTTTCCCGTTACCTGTCACCCAACCTGTGGAAGAAAGGATACATCTTGGTATCGAACATCACAGCCTTTGTATTATTTGTACTCAGGACTGTCTGCTTGGCACAGCCCACACTCTGTTAACGTCACTTCAGCGATTCCCAGTTTGCACCCATGTCAGCAAAAGCAGAACGCCAAGAGGTACATAATGAATATTTAATTAAATTAATATCCCAAAGAGACTTGTGTGCTACAGGTTGAGTCTGAAAGGTTTTATCCTTGGCTCTTAACCAAAGAGCTCAATTCTCCATTAGCTGAATAGGGGACCTTTTTTTAGGCTTGCCAATTTTAGGAAGGAAGAAGCGTGACAAAACCCACTGCCTCTTTTAGCGGTTCTCCTTTAGATGGTTCCACAAGACACATCCTTGCAGACTGGCTTTAGTCTAATTGGATGCAGATCACTCCATGGCATGAAGCTGTGGCGCACTTGGGAGCATGCGGCTTACGCGCTCTTGCTGTGATGCAGTGGAGAACAAAAGCACTGCTCAAGGCAAAAACATACCTGCACACACCTCCCTCACTTTACGTCATTTAAAGGCAGTACGTCCTTTATATAGCATATTCTGCAACATGAGAGAACACGCAAGAAATGAAGTTGACTGTGATAACAAACCTTGCAGATCAACAACAACGTCTGTTCCATTGGAGAACTCATAGGAGAAATGGCCGTAGGCCAGACCGTACTCCGTGGCTTTGTACTCATTCTTCACTACCTTCGTGTTATTGGACAGCTTCACAAACTCCCCAAGGATGTAGGGCTCCACGCTCACACATCCTTTTATAGTTCTGTCTTCCAGTATCTGAAAAGAGAGTGTTAACAACAGTCACGCAAGCAGAGATATGAAAACAAGGATGCTAAAGCTCCTCTAACTGAAGTCTTGTTTTTCCTCCTAGAACTTGCCATCGTAAGACGGATGGAAAGAGTCTTCATATTAACCCACTGCTGATTCAAAACACAGGCTGTTTAGATGAGGAGCTCACATTTAACTAGAACAAAGGGTGGTACAAGATCCAACACGCGGTCAGCCTGACAGGGCAAACTCCGCGAGCAATGAATTCTAGAAGTATCTAGTTTGTCCAGCAAATAGGAAACTTCTTTCAGGAGACTATGTCTAAAGAATAAGATAGAAAGCTGAAAAGATTTGGGTAAACCTGCACCTGGTCCTTCTTCAGTGTGTAAATAACCAGTGGGAGGGTTTTGGGTTTTTTTTTAGTCATTTCTACGTTCAGAGACTTGTAAGTACTGATGCCAGACTCTCATTAGGCCTTATTAGGGAGTGGCATAGAGCCAGATCTAGGGCCAGAATGGCTAAGAGAAACAGTAATATGCATAGCATGCTATCATATACCTACTCATAATGAAATGGCGAGTTCAGCGCTGCACTGTGGAGGGTAGCTCTCCATTTGAAACACAAGTCAAATGTGTTTGCTTGTATTTGAAACTTGTATTTGAAACACAAGTCAAATGGAAAATTAAGCATAAGAATAAAGAAAATAAGAAATAAATTTAAAAAAAAAGAAGTAATAAAAGAAGAATAAAGCAAAGATCCTTTACTTTCCCACTGGGGGCTGGATGCCAGCTTTAACCTCTGTGCCGGGTCACCCAGATGTGGCTCCTGCCTCTAACCATCAGGCTGGGTGGTGGCACAGCAGGGCCATTTGTCTCACGGCTTTGCATGCTGTCCTCGCAACCACCGTGCAGCAGAAAGAGGGCAGAAGCAAGACCTGTCCTGGCTACAGTTACCTGAAACACATCAGGCCAGTATGATCCGTGCGTTAAGAGTTGAGGGCATGTCTAATGCAGCCTCCTCAAACTCCACGTGTTCAGAACCGAGTAGGCAAACAAGCATCTCCCACAACCAAAAGCGGCTGTTGCTTTGGTTGAGTGCTGGGTATTTTAGCAGCTGGTTTTTGTTGTTTAAAGAGACTAACCCCAAAGTGCTTTTTCTTGAAACTTTTACCTTCAGGCTCCTTGTTTTTTCAACCCACTTGAGAGAGAGTAATTCTCGTGACTTTGCTGCCCCTTCTTCCCAGGCTCTCTCAGATAACTCCATACCTTGGCCAGCTCTCAGCAGCCCATCTCTGAGGCTGGACCATTGGGATGGAGAGACAGAAATGCTCCTCAGTGAGAGATGACCAATGGATCCGTGGCCTCACTGAAGCTCATGGCCCTGCCAATTCCACCAGCCTTTCTTCACCCGTCCACGTATGCTCAGCTGCAGAGAAGGCAACACGCATTCCCTTCTCATGACTGAGTACGGCCCGCACAGGTGGAGAGATACTGGTTGTGCCATCAGGGACAAGCGGAAAAGGAGCAGGCTTTTCCTGTAGGGCATGGATCAGTGGTGAGGTTGTATCATCAAGTTAATTGAACTGTGGTTTAAAGGTGTCCTAAGTCTATGCTAAGGGGCTGTTATTGAGGAAAAGAGCTTTTGTGATAGCCATTTGAAGGATGACTGAGCTGCCAGTGTGATACAGCCATGAAAAATGCAGGTCTCGCTAAGGGTAAGGATTCCTGTTGCCTCTGCAAAAGAGGTGGAGGGGTCTCAGGTGAACACTGTACAATTTTGATCATCAATATTTAAATTCAAAGTAGAACAGGCTCAGGGCTTCACGGATGAACAGGGGAAGAGACACCTGTATCTTGAGGTGACACTAAAACGAGCTTGGCTTCCCTAGCCTAGAGAACAGAGGCTATGAGGGGATGTTATTGCTGCTCCTTCCTTAAAACTAGCCCTCCAAGAAGTTGCAAGAAAGACAATAAATACAAATTGACTAATTTTAGGTTAGAAAATTAGCAGAAATTTTCCACACACCAAGAGAGCAGCTCTAGAATGATTTCTTATTGGAAGCAATGAAGGTTAAAACACAAAACACAACACGGCTGCTTTTAAGATAGGGCTTAATGAGTACAAAAAGGGATTATGCAGTGTTGTTGCCTGTGATATCAGGGTACTGGACCTGATGAGTCACGAGGAGGTCCTTTCCAGTCCTGTGTTCCTGAAATTCAGCATCATGCAGAAAAGGCCTCAAAGCTGTCCTGCAGCAAATCAACTTGTCTGCAAGAACCTCACTTGCTGGGTTCTAGTGAGGTTTAGACATTTTTGTGGTGCTCAAAATGGGTCCCTTTGCTGTTCAGATTTCATGACTACCCCTGAAAACAGATGTTCATATACTGTTAGATGATATAAAAGGCTGGGTAACTCCTGGGCTTCATTTACAAGGGAATTTCTGACTTCTAGAGGACACAGCATCTTTTCTGCCAGTTCACCCATGAACCTGTAGCTCTGCAGGTAAGTGTCTTCTGTCCCAAAATGAGCAAATGCAGCTACCAGGTAAGATCACATGAATGACAGTGTGTCATCTAGAGGTGGCTTAACTGCTAGTATTTTAAAATCAAAATTGACTTAAGACACTCTTCCCACCAATTCCTTTGTATTGCTTAGAAGACAGTTCTTACCAGGAGTACTGCAGATGGGATATAAAAGATTTGGGTAGGGACCTTCTGCTCGTACAGCCTTTTGTTGAATTCCGTCACATAGTACTGGGCAGTCATTTGCCGTTCCACGTCACTGAAATGATGAAGAAGTCCTTTTTCTTCTTTATATTCTTTCCCAACATACCTAAACAAAAAGAGAAGTGTTTGGCGTAGCCAGATTTGCAGCAGACTGCACTTGGGAAGCCCTACTTGTGAGACAGAAACATCACCACAAAGCAGAGCTTGGCTGTTCAGAGGCAAAGCCAGCTGTTGGTGATGCATTTAAAATGGCAGCAGTTAAAGTTGTGGGCTTTTTCTTTTATAGCTCTTACCGGCATAAAAGGCTGTACTGATCAATCAAATCCTAGGATGGGGGTTTCATAACACTAGAATGTTTAAAGTCAACTCTTCTTGACTCTGAAGGGAGACCCGACTTAAAATGCTGTTCTTAACCCATAATAATTCATAAGCTACTTCTAATAACAATCCAAAATCTGCAGTTAGCGGGTAGCAGAGCTCTCCTGGAGCAGAGGCCTTTATGAAGCAAATAGGTGATTTTAATCCTGCTTTCAGAGCAGATGCATCCATTGCATGAACCTGCTGCTAAACTTGAAGAAAAGCAACTGAAACACCTTTCTGCCTACAGGTATTGTGAGATAGACAGGTACAGATATAGATAGCTATATTGCTAATTCTCCAATGCAAAGCTAGAGGTCAAATAAAAAGCAAGCAACATTTAAGCTCCCATGAGATTATCCCAGCACAGACAAAGGTGAAGTCAGGCCTAAGAGTTGTCATGAGCAAATGGACACTGACATGGCCGTTAGAAGACAACAGTGAAGTAGCTTTTTCTTCCCAGAAATTAAAAAGCAGAGAGTTACATGGGGTGATGGGAAAGATTGCCAAAATGCCCAAGAGATTTGGGAAAGCCATAAAACATTCTTGCTACAGAAAATCAGTCAAAATCTAACCAAATGTAAACTAGGTTGAAACAGACTAAAGAAACAATCTTCTCCCACTGTGACTACGATTTCTGTAGTCGTCCAAGTAAAAACTTGTACTGTCTTCTGAAAATACTCGATAAAAGCTACCGTCTAACAAGGCACTGGACTAGCTGAATCATAGGTATAAGACTAATCTTACCAGACAGTTTTCATTCATATTTACACAGAAGTAGCATTGATAAACATTTTGTTTCAGAAATTGGTTTGGTCAATACCTTCCCAGGCTTTCTTCTTGGTGCAGGAAGTGTATCCAAAATGCACTTCTCTGTTTGCCTTCCTTTGCCACGTTCAGGTAGTCCCCAATGAATACAGCCGTTTCTTGGCCTCTCCAGAGGCCCGATTTCTTTGAGTATTTTAAAAGGAGAGCAGCTACAAAAAGAAAACACCACGAGTAGAATGGACAATTCCACAGGACTGCTCTAAGCCTGTGCTGAGGGATGAAATAACCAGCACCCAGGAGAGAAGATATCCAGGCTCCTCTGAAAGCAAAGTACGGGGCTACAACATATGTGCTAAGAGGTATCTAGGTGCAGAGTTGGATATTTTACATTAAGGACAAAAAATTGCTAAGCAGGCTTGAGACATGCAAGATGGGATGAGCCCTAAGTGGGTTTTACTTAATGAGCTCAATGAGGCAGCCTATAGTGGCGTGGCTCCTAGCTTCTGTATTTCTTAGTATATTGATCAAGTGTCTGCATATTAAGGTATGGCTGTTATTTCTGATTAATGTAATAACCATGATCTTAAATACACAGTTTGCAGGGATGAAATGTGGAATCTAAATGGGCGACAAAACCAGAGACTACTCCAGTAATGGGGTAGAAAGGGCTTGATGAACTGGCACAGGGAGGTCAAGCAGCCTAAATTATCTCTTGCATGAAGGGACTGAAGCATGGAGATGGAGCCCATTTCCATGAAGCTGTGACTGATGTGCAGATGGGTAAGAAGGACTAGGAGAAAATGGTTCAAGGGAGTGTTCTTCCACCGCTAAAATTCTTATACAAAAACTCATAAAACAATAAAAAATTAAGTCCTAATAAATGATGACTAAAACATTGTGTTAAAAAGCCTGAGTCAAGACTGTTCTCTGCGGGAGTACCTGTTGCTGTGTGAAAATGCCCATCGCTGTGTGGAAACTTACAGTATGCTTTACGAAGCTGTTTAGACTTAAAAATTCCAGTAGGCATCAGTCTCTGGACAAGCCAATTATGTTCTACCCCTGCCAGAAGCTGCATGTAATCACTGTCCCTCAGAAATCGAGCGTCAAGGATTTCTTCCTTCGTTCTCCCAGGCATGAAGATAAAACCACTTGCCCTTGGGTTCAGAAATGGACCTTCAGGGGAACTCTTGGGCATCTGTGCTGGTTTGTACCATGAACTCAGAGATGAACTGGATTGTCTCTTGCTGCTCACCATGTCCTGAGACCTTTCTTCATCTTCTTCAGTAGTGGCACAGCCAAACTGCTCCGTTATGGATACCTTTCCCCCCGAGGGCAAAGCTGTTGGTGCACTGGGAGTTGATTGATGCTCTGGAACAGATGCCGTAGGATAATTGTTTACTAAGTCTCCAATACTGATGAAGTCAAATTCAGTGTCATCTATTGTTTCTGCTTGGGTGTCAACTTCAGGCACTTCGAGAGATCTGTTCCCCACCACGTCAGATTTCCTCAGCCAGTCACGCACAGAGGAGTCGCTGGCCATTTTCGGCTCGATGCTCACTGATAGTACAGAAGCAACCCCATTCGTGGGGGGACGTGCGTCAAACGAGGGATCCCCTGTGCCATCTGCAGTTTCTCCTTCTGGGTGGACCCACGCAAAACGGCTCTGGGACCGGGACGCGGGGCCGCTGCCGCCCTCCCTGCCGCTGTCCTTGGTCCTGCAGGCCAGCTCCAGGCGGGAGGAGGACTTCTCCTCCTCCTCCTCTGGCCTGGTAGGAACAGAAGAAGGGGTGGAGAGGGAAGGAACTGCCTTGTTCACCTCCCCTGCTTTCTCTTCTGAAGAGCTCTTTCCACGGTGTCTTCCCTCCCGCAGCTCTTCTCCGCAAAGAGACGCCTTCTCTACCAGCCTCCCAGCTAGGGGCGCATCTCCCCCTAAGGAAGGCTGAGGAGATCCCCAACAGCTATGTAGAGGCTCTCGAGGAGAAGGATGCCAGGCTCTGGGAGGCAATGAGCGCAAGTACGCAGCTTGACCGTTTTCATCAGATTCTGTTGTGCAACATTGCTCTTCCGCTGAGCCCTTTTCCTGCTGCTGCCCTTCCCTGGGAGACTCTCTGCTGCTATTACAATTCAGTGCCTCCCAGCTGGAAGAGTAACTTGATTTTGACAGCTTGCACCAAGAGCTCTCTGAAGTAGTGGTTTGACTCCTGTTTTGCCATCTGCTGAAAACACTGTTTTCATGATTTATTTCTATTTCTAATGGCTCAATCTCTTCATCGAAGGAAATTTTTATCACATCAGAACCGATGTATTTATTTTTTCGGCCACTGAGTCTCTCCGAGTTACCTCCTGCTGTCGGTGAATCCAGCATTTTCGCAGCGCCTTTCCTCTGGTACGCTATTTCTTCAGTAGCACACACAGTGTCTATGTTTTTGGTTTCTGTTCTTAAGGTTGTGATACAAGCTCCCACTTGGGTTTCTCCCGGTGCGGTTTTATGAATCTTGCAAGTATTTTCAAACACTTCACACACTGACAGATGATGCTGAGAATGCTTGGCCAGGATTTTCTCAAAGTTGACTTCCCGTGGCAGGATAGGGTTTTCCACTGTGCCTTTGTAACTGTCTGGAACGTAAGACCTGGCATCAGAATTAGGGAAGCTTTCCACTTGCAGGCGATTCTTCACGGATGTGATCAGAGACATGATCTCTTTGGCAAGCATTCCTTTCTCTTCCTCTTCTGTAAACGAAGAGCTGTACGAATGCAGTTTTCCCATGGCTTCTTTACATAGTTGGCTCACCTCACGGAGTTTCTCACTCTCCCCATAGAGCCATCGATGCACTGTTGTGAGGCAGAAAGCCGCTTTCATAAAACTATGGAGCTCCTGCTTGCTGGTGACGGGACTCTCATTGTTCTTGGTGAGGAGGCCGATCTCAAAGGATTCTTTGGCTTCGGAGAGGTAGAACTTTCTCTTTTCTGGGGGACAGTCCTTGGAGTGACTATAGGACAGCAAACACACCCCACGGATGTTCTGGGAGGGGATGAAAGAGGAATGAAGGATTTAAAAACCTGGACTTCTGTCAGAGATAAATAAAGGGAGGAAAAAATATGCTTATTTCCCTTATACAATTTGAACCAAACATCGGCTCTAACTGCCGGCTGCTGTGTTTCCTGGAGGAAATAATCTTGCTCTTTTTCCTTTGAAATACAGCTGTAGTTATAGGAGAAGCAGCATTCCCAGATAGGCTTGAAAGCCCGTCCTCACTCTGTGGACAGATACTGCTTTCCGCTCATCTGCTTAGCTTCTGATTGGAGTTCAGAGCAACATATAGCATCATACCCACAACACAGACACAATACCCTGTGTGATGCAATGTTTGAAAGCCAGATTAGAGCCAAATTTAACAGCCTGGACTCTCCTCTTATACAAATAACACTTTCAGAATGAAGACTAATACTTACCACGGCTGTGAGGACAAACAGCGGGGTGTACTGGCTGTAGGCTGCCGCTAGTTTGCAGGCCTCAGCAGCTGATAATAAGCGATGACTGAACTCTCGGAGAAGGCTCTAGTGAAATCAAAAAAACAAGAGGGAAAACCTCATCTCAAAGGCTTTCTTTTCGAAGAGGTGGGTCTACCTGGTAAGCAACCCTGTTAGATTGAAGCAAGGCAACTTGGGATTTGTTTCTTGTCTGTTGTAGGTTCCCTGAGCTCTCTGAGACCTTTGAGTCTTGATAGAGCGGGACATCTATCTTAAACAACAACAGCCAGGTCTGTTTCTGCAGGAGCCTTTTTGCTCAGATTTACCATCGATGTGTCACTTTTTGACCCTATAAATATTCTATATATTACACAGACACAGACATACACACTCTGTAAATACTCTTAATGTTTTCTTTTTCCTGAGGCAAGGCATTCTTCCGTCTAGGTGCTAATGAACTTTTTCACAGGGAGCAATGGAAGTTTCTTCAGCCCTCTCAGCACAGGAGAGGAACTGGAGGAAGAACAAAGTGTGGGTGAATTTGGGACAACAACATAGAGTCCATCTGAAGAATCTACACACACAAATACCAAACCAAGTCTTACCAGGTCAATCTCAGCATTCGTTTTAAAACGTATGTAATCCTTCTCATTCATGGAAGCAAAGATGTCTGCCATAATACCCAAGGAAGTAGCAATTCCCTGAAAGAGAAATGGAAAGTTATCATAGGGTTTTCCCCCTTGTATTTTGAATTTTACTGCTCACAATAAAGCAGGTTCTGTGTAGAACATACCAGAAAAAAAACCACAACAAAACAAGATCCAAAGAGAAGCACTGCTAAGAAATTCAGAGACGTCATCTTGGTAGGTTTTTATTAATTTCAGTTTGCAGGAAGTGTAGCCTGGTGGATACGTATGAGTTCCCATGAGTGGCAGCTATCCCTATTATCACTAGCTCTAGGTTTCAACTTAAGTAGCATTGCATTTTCCTTAGCACTGCATTTTCCCAAGGTGCTGTTTGTGATAATGAAAGTGAAGTCTCGTGATATCGCCAAAAGCTGCATTAAGCCTTTGGCTAATCACATCTGGAAAAAGACTCAATCTGTTTTACCGTTGTTTTTCAGAAAAGACCACAGAAAGCCAAAAATAATATTTAGGAACTGGCCAGTTGATCCCAGTCTTTCTAAAAAATCCAGGGTGAAGATGTTTAGAGAGGTGACAGAAGTAATAAATACTCATCACGCATAGCCTAAGAAAACAAGCATCTTTTTTAACACACTTTCCTAGCTTATTGCACTGTTTAAAAATCAAATAAACAGAGTTGGACAAAAGTCTTGGTGTTGATACAATTGGGGTTTTTTTGGTAATTTGTAATTGGTTCTACAGAATCAATTAAAAAATAAGACATGAACATGTAACATATAGATCTATGAACTCATTGTCTCCCTCTGGAAGATTTGATCTATATGTGCTAGCTAAGGGTCTGCCCAGCTAAATAGTTAAGAACGCCATGAAGTACCTGGATGCTTTCCGCAAAATTCACTACACATCTTTGCTCCCATAGAAATGTTCTGAGCTTGAGGTCAAGCTTTAAGGTATGGCAGAGGAGAGGTGACGAGGTCTGGTTTTGTGGTGTATCTTATGCTGGGGTACAATTACAAAACTTCTTAAAGCATCACCCTAGGACTTGCAAGACTTAGGTTCACATTCCTGTTTAGCTACGGACACGTGGTGTGACTGTTGCTTCATCTACAGTGGGAAGATGGGTGCGGCCAAGCCTCACAAAGGTTTAAAGACAGATACGGTAGCTGTTGCAAGGTGTTCAGATACGGCAGTGCTGGGTAACATCCATCACCCACAACAGATAGTGTAGTGCAGCTCAGCAAATAGACATGCTTGGTTACTCGGGAAAAAAAAAATTAGCCTTAGTCCTAATAAATAAATAAAATCTACGGCTGCATTCTGGGATTAGTCTGTCCTTTTCAGGGGCACCTGTGACATCCTAGGTGACGGTTCACTTCAGATGATTCTGCTTAATGAAAACTATTACTTTCATTCCCTGCAGGAAAAAAGGTGTCCGTAAGTCTGTGTATGCATGCGGAAACAATGTGCAATACAGACTTCGGCTAGAATATTTGTCCTGCATGTTAACCTTGTCTGAGGTGCGTAATTGAAACATTATTGCTAGAAGACTTTTCTGAAGTAAACAAAAGCTAATCTGGAGTGATTATTAGACTGGCAAGAATATCCAGAGTGAAAAGGAAATACTACCTTTTTATCTGGTTGAGGAAGTTTGAAATATCCCACAATTGAAGCCCAAATCAACTCTGCTGCCTCATACCACATCCCTGAAAGAAATCAGAAAAATAGTCACTAAGCAGATTACTGCTACAGATGGCTTTCAATAGTTTATTTTACACCTCCTTGAGTCAGGAGCCCTCAAAACAGTATAAAACCATACCATGGCATTTTTTGCTTTGGTGACACTGAACATTTATTAGTTTCCTTTAGCTTTTGGATGTGCACAAACACACATTTTATGCTCATAAAAGACTTCAGCTCAACAGTCATGGAAGATGAAAGGTCACATCAAAAGCATAAAATTCAGGCTGTTGGCCTCAAGTACCAAGCCCTGAATACAGAAGCCCATCATGCTGAAAACAAGGGGTTTTCTTGTCTTGAGAGAGGAAATTGCTGTGACGTACCTGTGATAAACTACTGCATGCCTTTGGGAACAGCAAATTTGGGAAAAGCGTTAGCAAACATGGAGTAGTACAGGGAAAAAGGGAACAACGTTTCGGAATGCTCCTCGATCTCTGGTAAGATTAGTAATAAAGTGATAATTTCTAAAATGCGTTTGCTTGGTACGTGGCTCTAGGTCCTTGCTGCAAAGAGATGGGTGTACAACTCATCTTCTGTGGCTGTTACGGGCATCAGGTTCTACACAAGCTAAAACTTGGACGTATGCCAAATGTACCATTTTAAAGCTTGACTGCAAAGACAAAAAAAATAGGGGAAAACCTTGAGCAGACGTTTATAGAAAAAAGCCTTACCAAGCTTTTGCAGAATCTGTCCTCTGATTTGTAAGCAGACTGACTGAACGAGAATCCTATCGCTTTCCTTAGCGTATCGCCAGGTACCTGCAGAAAGAGTGGAAAAACTCAGTAGAGAATGACAAACGTTGCTGCCATTTTAAGCCTCTGAGGGTAACCTAAATCCCAGTAAATTGCCAGGATTCTCCCCGCTGAATTCAGCTGGTTTGAGTCAGGACTTACAGTCAGAGAGATGACAAAGTGACAGCGCATTAAGGAATGTAAGTAGACAGCTATATGGGCATGTAGCTTGAGTGACAGCTATTTAGAGCATAAAAACAATCTAAAAAGTGAAAGGTACCTCTCTTCTCTGAAGTAATAAAAAGTCATTGTATATAAACATTGTACAGAGTTCCACTAAAAAACAGTCAAAAGGATTAATATGGGATATCTTTGTTGTCACCAGTATATACAGCAGAGCCAAATACCTTTAACCATTAGCAAAACACATTTCCTTTTCGGATATCAGTATCTCATGAAGATTAAAACGAAAGTTTTCATGTTAACACAGTATGATTAGTTACACAAAGTCTTTCATTATCAAATCTATATTGGATTTCAGAATAGAATATGAAATAAAATCACTAAGCTTTCCTAAGTAATGTGAACATTTCACTGCAATTCTCAGCATGAAGTATCTGTTCAACAACACATCTTCAGTGTTAAACAAACAAGTATTATCATTGAATATTATGAAAATAATCTTAAAAGAAAAGCATAATCCCAAGGGAGATGAAATGCAGTGTTTTGCATAGCCAGTTCTATTTTAATAGTGATAGCTAGTATTTTGTTTAAAGCCCTCTTGCATGAAGGCCCTTCTTGTAGGAGAATCTCAGTTTCACATGAAAAACAAACCAACAAAACCCAGAACAGGCTTCTTAAATTTTCTAAGTTTCACGGTTGTAGAGAAACCTGAACGTATTGACTAAATAAACCCTGAAGGCTAAGAAAATGGAGAACAGTTATAAAACCCTAAAATATATTGACTCAAAAGCATAACTAAATAATAATTATGGATGTCTGTCAAAATTAATGAATTCTTACCATCAGAAATACTACACATCCCTCCAGATCTGAAACAAGCCACATGACCAGCAGTACAGTCATTTGACAGAAAGAAAAAAAAAAAGTAATTGCTACAAACATCATCAAAATGATGTAAGGAGTCATTACTGAGGTCAGATTGGCTGTATTTGAAACTTGTGTGACTGTTAAAATGAGCATCAAAAATCCCACCAAAATAGCAACTATGAAATTGGAAAAGGAATATATACGTACCTGTTGCTCCATTGTCATTAATAAGGCTGCTTAGGATATATTCTGCTTTTAAAAGTTTACCTGATTAAAAATAAAAAAAAAAAGATAGAAAATGAATATAAAAATGTATCGCGTGGCATGAAGTGAACAAAAATATTCATCAGTGAAAGCCCCTGCAAATTGTACTCTTCTTCCCAGCACTGTCAGTGTGTTGACACCTAGACTAAACTTTCCAATGAAGTATGCGCTGCAGATGCCACCTCCTGCTCAGGAATCTCTTTGACGCAGGCTATTTCACATATACAACAAACATTGCAGAAAACGCTGATGAGGCAACTGTTTCTAGCCAGACATTTGCTTCAGAAAACCTCATCGAGAAGCTGTATGATATTTAACCTGATACACCCTGATATCACCTGCACATAGATTTGTTGCTCTCAATAGTCATAAATGCACATGCGCTACATTCTATAATATGTGGTTGCACAGTGAGATGAAATTACGTGTGTATCTGTTTTACTTAACACAATATACATTCCTGGAAGAGTGCTTAATCTTAAGATGTGAGAAAGTCTTCCTCGAGTCAAGCTCTGGTATTTCTGTTGAATGTCTGTGCACGCTGTCTACGTTCTACAGTGCGCCTTCAGTGAACCGACCGCAAGGAGAAAACAACAGATACTTCTCCTTTACGGGGGAGGCTAAGGCTGCGCGTTGGTTTTAGAGTAAACCCAAGCCCCGCGGTGTAGGCAGATGGCTCCAGGCACTCATTTCTCGCTCTGCTCCTTCCCATGCCTTGGGCTGCTGCAGGATTCAGAGCAGGGGAGGTAGCAACAAGATCGGGGCAGGCACTGAGCTGCTGGCCACCCCACCGGTTGGGATTCCCTGCTCTTATTTCTCTTCCAGAAGCAAGCAGTCCAGTCTGCTTCCTTCAGCAACAGAGCTGCCGGTTTCTGTCCCAAGGAAACACGGGTTTTGGAAACCCATTTTGGTCTCACTAGGGAGTTCACCAGGAGGGGAAGCTCTGCAGATGCACCTCAAAGCCAGCTGACTTAACGTCCCACCACAGAAAGCGTAGCCGCAGGCTATGCTGCCTCCCTGTCGCAGGCTTGATGGGCTGCAGGAGACGCCTTAAGGTCTAATTTGATCAGCTTGATTCATGTTGAACCTTGCTTTCTGTCCCAATTGTCCAGCTGAATTCAAGAAGGCTGCTCCAGCCAGTGAAGCAGTGTAAGTGTTGGCTGAACTAGCTCATCAACTGGAGTGTGCCAGTACCCAGGCACCATGGCAATGGCAGCACAAGAAGTCCACAGCCACAAATAAAAATGGCTGTGCAGAGAACTCATAGTTCTCTTTTCTGCAAGTAAAATATTCCTCAATTGGGTTTTTCAGAGCAGGGTTGTCTGGCTTTGTTTTCTTCTCCCCAACGGGACAGTGGGAAGATACATTAAACATCCTTCAGGTGTTGCCCACGTTACAGGAATGATGGAATTTTTTTTTTAAAATCAGTTTATCCTCGCGGGGTTGTAAGCTGCATTGTTTGCATAGTCAAGTGGTCCCACTCTGAAAAAAAAAAGCAGCTGGGACAGTGCAGAGAAAATGCCGGGATTCTAATTTACTTTTTAAAGACCCTTGGTCAGAAGTATAGCAATTCAGATATCCCTGTTTGAAACCAGCAGGGAAGATTTGTTAAGGAACAAAAGCTCCAATTAGTATTTTCCACACCCTTTCACAATTTTCTCTCCTGCTTTTGGCTCTGAAACCCTTTATACCAGCCCCTTTGTGCTAGTGAGAGGAGCTGGGAGGGCTCAAGGGGGCTGGGAGTGGGCTGTGCGTTTGAAAAGATGGCACCGGGGCCGTAAGCATGTCATCCTCAGCAAGGGACAAAGTGTCTCCTTCAAAGTCAAGTAGTTCCTAATTGGGCTTGAGCTGAGAAAACGGAGCGGTACCTGTGTTGACGGAGAGGCGAGCCTGGCGGATGAGGACCTGAGGACCGATTGGCGTGGTGGGCTGCAGCCTGTGCAGACCCTTGGCAATCTGAAGAAGTTTGCTGGAGGCATCAATCCAATAGAGGAACCGGTCAATCAGGAACACAATGGCAGTTGCCGTCACGCAGTCCTTGACCATGATGGAGGCTTTCAAATAAACCTGAAAAGAACACCAGTGCCATAGGGCAGCCTGGGAGAAACCTCGCAAAGGCTCAGTGAACCGTCCACAGAAAATATTCAGCTTTAGTAACCCTCTGCCTCACGGTGCTGCCTACGTACCGTTTCAGAACAGATGGGATATCCTTAGCTATTTGCTCTAAGGTGGCTACACAGTTTTACAGCAAGTGAAGTACTGAACATTACGAGAAGCAAAAATTCACTAGCAATTAAAAGGCTGTCTCAAAATTTCTACTCACCTTATAATCTTTATGTTCCTAGGCGTTTATAGAATGGAGAAAGTCTTTGTGGCAGTGATCAGATAGGATTTATTATAACCGATAATTATGACTATTCCTGATCATGTTTTCATTTTTAAGATAGGAAGGTTCCAGCTGTTTATTTTGTTTGAGCAGTAGATATAAGTCCTAATTTTTTTTTGATCTTTCTAATTGTTGTTTAGTATTTGGAACCACATAATTTGGTGGTCTGTTAACGAATTTAAATCACGCCCAACAGATTACTAGCAGTAATAACAATTAATTCAAAAGGAGGACATGAGTCTGGAAAGACTGGAAATGGTCACGATAGCCATTGTCCCAGATGGAGCTCAAGCCATCCACTCCTTTGTACACCAGAAACAAGCAAACAGGCCAGGAGTCCAATGTTTTTGCCCTGCAGGTCATCTTTAATGACTACTAAGTCTGTATGAACTCTCTTGGACTCCCACAGCGGTTGAGCCATCACACTGACACGAGGAATCAGCTGGAGCTCCTGAGATAGCATGCTGTTAAGAGGACAGGAGGCCAGCAAAGACAGCCATGAGGAGGCACACAGCCTCATCGCGGTTGCGGAAGTCCACATGGACCTGGGGACATCTACCGAAAACCGACCCCTTCCCACGGTGGGCAGGGGTTGGTACTCCTGCCCGGTGGAGCAAGGAGGTGCTCCACACACTGACATCCAGGAGGTTCCCTTTTTGCAGGTTGGGGATAGGGAAGATGGCATCCAGTCATTGTTTCACTGGAACATCTGCCTGAAATACAGCCATCGGCCGTAAGGAAAGACCCATCTCTTCAGCTGTGGAGCCTCGTGGGTGCCCTGACCTGTCTGGTCTTCATGGCTACCAGCCGTTCAGCAGCCTCACGTTGCCTACGGAGAGCCCGGCTTCCTGCTGCCCAGCCTGGCTCCAAAACCTGGGAGCTGGCAATGGTCGAATACTGCTTTGCAGTCAGTCACAAGAGGAAAGAAAAAACAGAAAACACCTTAAACCATACAAAGCCTCCTCAGAAAAAGGACGCGTTTCTCATCTCACACATGTCAGCGGGTAACTCCACTCATGACAGAGTAAAAGCAACACAAGGGAGGGATGATCAGGCCCCACGGCACCATCAGAGGATGAGAGACTGCCAAGAAAACTTTGTCCAAATCCCCACTAAAACATCAAGTCTGACAGCTATCTCCCATTTTCGTCTTAGCACGAGCCTACTTCCCTTGCCTTCCTTGTGTAAACGCACAGGCAGAGCCAGAGAGACAGCAATGTCCACGAACCGCTTCAGACACCGCTCAGGCTTCTTGGACTTCTCCCCAGCCTCATTCCTATTCTCTTTGCTTTTACCTCAGAGTCCCACAATCTGACAACAAGACTTGTTCTTGATTTTGAGCAGCATAACCACCGTCTGAGGTGTACAGGAGAAAGCCCATGTCAAACCGTTTGGAGAAAAGCCTAGAGCATAACGCACGAAGGCCGGCTTGCAGCACCGATCCGTTGCAAGCATTTGCTAGCTTGTTTGCACTCCAGCGAGGGGGATTTGTACAAATTTCCTTTTTTTCCCTGAGCCCGAGTTGGATTTTCTAAAAGGATGGCACTTGAAAAGGATTCCTGGAGCCGGGCACGCACAGCTCCGCTTGTGCCGGCCAACAATGGAGGAATCCCCCTCTCCAAGCACCTGTAAACTGACACTGCAAACCAGCCATTCGAAATGCTCATCAACAGGCCATATATTTAAGCACAGAGCATCGCCTAATCTATTTTTTTTTCCTCCCCTTCTCCCTTTAATAGATTGGAGCACAAAAGCCTGAGAGAGGGTGACCTACCAAACAAAAGGGCCTTTGAGTTCCTAGGAAAAGTAGACTTGGAGGAGGATGGAAGGAATCCAAGTGGCCCTATTATTTCCACTTGCACTAATTAGACATTTTTCTGTCAGCTATTGAGCACTGCTGAGAGGCCAAACTCACTGAATTCATTTCTAAAGTGTTTACAGAAGTTTGCATCTGTTTGTGTCTCTTCAGGAGGAAAATAAGCACTTCAATAGCATTGTGGAAAATCTAAACGAAGCATCCTATTCTGAAGGGCTTGGCAGTCTTGCAGCTGCATAATTTAACTCTCCGCTCAATGCCGAAACCTCTTGTGTCCCTCTCCAAACCCAAATGGACACAAAATGTAGAAAAGTCAAGCCAGGGAGAGAAACTCGGCTATTTTTTTTTAAAAGGCAGGGCTGCATGCTGTGTGGCACACAGAAACACGGTTCGATGTCAATCTTTGCAATTACGTCCCCCCTGTTCCGAGCAGTACACCGAGAAATTAATACCCGCTCCTTTCATTCCCTGCCAACTCGTGTGGCTGGAAAATTCCTCAGCACCTACAGCTAATGCACCGGCGTGCCGGGCACGCACCCAAACCACGCACAAAGACCCTCCCCATGCCACTCTGAAATGAAGCGGGGGAGCGGCTCCCCGTGACCCAGCCCAGACCCAGGGAAACCCTATTGCCTTCCAAGATGTCACAGCCTACCCCAACACAATCAGAAACTCAGCGCCGCCCGCCGCAGCCGGAGACTTTGTTCTGCGTAGCGGGCTAGCGCCCTAAACAGATTTACTCACTTTCTTTATCGCTTTAAAGCCGGTGTAGGTGCATCTACACAGAGAGAGAGAGAGAGAGAAAGAGCGAGGTACGTGCCCACTTTGTTTTCACATCTGTGTCCATGATGTGAAATGCGTATGTCTAATTGAGTTTATGACACAAAGGGAACCTCGCGGCTGGGAAGTGGAATCAGGTGGTGAGAGAATTAAATTTGCACCAGATTTCTATACATGGACCATTGGGGAAAATGCAAAACAGCCTTTAGTGAAGGGTTTTTTTCCTTAATGGCGATGAGTGGGAGGGTGTGCTGTTTGCATGGTTTCCTGCATTAGTGGGTTAGCTCCTCCTCACGCCGGGGCTGAAGTTTGGGTCCCAGCTTTGGGTTCAAAGCCACGACGCCTCCTTTGCATTGACAATAGGGGCCGCTCCCAAGAGAGGGGAGAAGCTCAGAACCGGGGCCATCTGGCACTAGAACTGGCAGGAAAGCGTCAAAGGGAAATTATTGGTGCATAGTGAATGAGGACGAGGAGGAGGGGAAGAAAATAGGGGAAAATCTTTATGTGGCAGCTGAGGTAAGAGGAATTACAAGCCCACATAAATGAAATATTTAATCCACTCTCTCTGCCCTCTTTATAAAGTGAGGATCCCGGAGGCAACCCCCCCACCCCAAGCCTGTGGGCTCGGGAGGGTCCCCTTTGGAAAAACGCCTCGGCAAGCGGCGAGGTTAGAAAGCAGGGGCAGGAATCATTTAATTTTCAGAGTGTCCCTGCAGTTTTGCAGATGCTCTGCATTTCTGTGTTTGCTTATGTCCATTCGTCTCAGACTGTTTCAGTCTTTGTTTCATTTGTAACTGCAGTTGAGGTTTAAAATCTTAAAAAAACCCCAAAAATATAAGAGCAGTCAACAAAGAATTTCTAATTCTGTGCACAGGGCAGGAGTTTCAGTGGCATGTACTTCCAGGTGCTTCCAGTTTTCTCCCAAGAGCTGTTCCTAGTTAGCACTTCACTGAACCCTAACAAATTGCCCGGTTTTCTTTCCCCCTACGTTCATCCCCTGTCAGATTAAACACAGAGTCACAACACCAATGGATTTGGCTGAAGTCTTTCACCCTTTTACCCCACGCGCTGTTAGCAAAGCCTGTCTTTCCAAGAGACCAAAGCTGCTGTCACCACACGGGACTTCTCTATCAATCTCTGCCTTTCAGCTGGCAATCAAAGCCCACTCGACAAATAACAAGGAATTAAGCCTCCTACCACCTCTGTGATGGGCAGAAGAAAGCATGTCCGCGAGGTGCAGATGGATACGCTTGAAACACGGGACAGTCAAGTCACACAGCAAATAGCTGCAGACTGAGGAATAAGAAGCTCCTGGACACTTTCCTCTCTGCTCAGAGCAGCGGAGGACCCCGTTTAATGGCTTGAGCTTCTGAAGCTGTTAATTAGCTCAAGTTATTCATCCTGAAGGCAATGGAGAGTTGGGTGTTTATTCAATGGGAGCAGCATTAGGTCCATTATTAGCAGCTCAAAACACCACAGAATGGGTCAGTTTTTTACAACCGACCACATCTTGCTTCACCAACTGAGAAAGTACTAGAGCGAGAATAACCCCCGAGCCCCTCTTTTCTGCAGTTTAACTTGCCACTGATTTCATTTCACTGCTGTTGGGATGTTCCACGTGCTGCTCTCGGCTTCGACCCTCTAACTGAGGGCCATTGCTGCTTGCAGGAAGCAGAGCTCCAGCAGACCGGTGCCTGGAGAGTCCCGCTGGCAGGACCAGCTCCGTCCCTTGCAGGACGGAGAGGGCCTCCCGCAGCCCATCAACGCAAAGCAGAGAGGGCACCATCCCTGATCAAGCTGCTGTTGGCATGTAGCTCTCAGCACTGGGTTGCGGTAATGAAGGGAGTGCACCTACCCGTGGGGGCAAGCGGGAGAACCATCTGTGTGATGAATTTGAGCAGTCTCAGCAGGGAGGAAAGCAGCAGGAGGCTCTGGGTGCTGAACAGTGGCATTTTGGGGCAAGGACAGAAGCAGAACCCTTTAAAGTGCCGAGGAAGCTCCTCGAGGGGGAGTTCCTGGGGGCCTCACGTATCTGACAAGGCAGCAGGGATTTGGGGGACCGCAGCCATCTGCAGGAGTGCCTGTTCTTAATTATTACCAAGGATAGGTGCAACAATCATTTCGTGGTCCTGATCTGTCCTGCTGTGCTCAAGCTCTAGACTATTTATAAACTATTGCGGCAATCCCCTGTGGTACGTTAAAATACTGTGTTGAAGGGGATATTTTAATACTTAAAAATAGCTAAGTGCCAGTGCCAGAACCCGCCCGAGAGGGCGGCATCAAGACCATTATAATCAGCCAAAAATCCAAGAGTCTCTTTCCTAAATCTGCGTCCTCAAAACATCAATCCATTTGAGAAGTAGTTTAATTTGGAAGGAAAGCACAACATAGCAATCTCAGTAATACAACATTTAAAGCCTTTTCCAGGGAGGAAATACTCCATGAAGCTGCATCTGAGAAGGGGAAATCCTACCCATGAGCAAAGTGAACTGACAGCCCTACAGGTAGCCAGGATCAGACTTCCCATTTTTTTATTTGGGGTTCTAAATTCATAAATTCTGCTGTAGTTTTCCCACATAGGCAGCGGAAGACCGAGTGCTTTGCAGCGTTGCGCGCTGGCGGCGTCAGGGCGGTCAGCCTGGAGAGCTGAAGCTCTCCTGCCTGCACCTGATCTCTGATACTTCTCATTTACAAAGCGTCAGGGATTGCACAGCGTAAGGGAGGCTGGGGTGCCACGGATTCCCTCTCCGGCTGAATTCAGCCCACAGCCACAGCTCTCCCTTACATCACTCTCCGTTTCACTGGGATCACCCAAGAAGAGCTCTTATGAGGCAGGTAGCAAAAGGTCAGCCTGAACAACCGAGATCCCAGGGCTATGATTTAGGGCTTTAATTCTCCTGTTACCACATCAACAGTTAGAAGGAGGAGAAAACTAAATCCTCAGCCCCCTCTTTAGTTCTTTTTCAAAGGCTCCCAGCTCTTAAGTGCCACACACACACCTAAGGGTAGTTAGGGCATGTCCCTCAGAATGGTTTCCCTAATGGCAATCCATCAGCACGTAATTAGCCAAGGCCCAGGCAAGGGCTGTGGGGCCTTATTTTCCACTCTTTTCAATATTCCCATTAACTCCCATGAGATTCTGTGCCAGCAGGGCCAGGATCCGCGCTCCCCCATCCACGGCAGGGAGCACGGGGTCAGCCTGCACAGCTCCCTGCAGCGGGTACAGAGGGACCTGCAGGAGCCCTGCTCCTGGGGGCTTTTCCTTTTGTATTCGCACCGTACCTATCCCAGCAGATCCTGGTCCATGGCTCAATGCCTGAGCCTGGATGCAGGAACTAGTGATGCGTACGATAAAAATGAAGTAAAGCCCCACATCATTACAATGGGTTTGCAAACGGGCTCCGATCTTGCAAAAAAATAATTAAAATATTAATGTGGCACGAATCATCCCACAAGAGAACTACTTGTGTGCATAGAGTTGTCCTTCAATGAAACCCACAACAGGGTTTGTGGGATCAAAGCATGCGTGTACATGGGCATGTTGCCCTCTATTGGCTGGTCACCGAGCATAAGGCTATTTCCATCCCTTGGGATAGCCAAGATTTGCAGGAAGGGTAACCTTCCTGGCAGCCTCCCTTTCGGATCTGCAGCCCCGGTCCGAACCCCACAGCGCGTGCGTTATTTAGGGAGAAAAAGTAATCCCTCCTTATTTATACTCGCCAGCAAGGATGCTGTTACAGTTCTGATTTTGCTTTGATTTGTTAAAAACAAAAATCCCAGTGCTTCCCAGTTTTTGCTTTGGACACATGTTGGTTGGTTATCACCCTTCAAGTCTTAGCGCAGAGTCCCACCAAAGGGGCGTTCAGGCTGAGTCGGGGGCTGCAGGATGGGCTTGGTTTGCTAGCCGATGGCAGCCGACCGGGAGGCTCTATTAAAACTTGCGAGGAAAACATGGAAAACGGTATGCTGAGCTTGTTGAACCGGGGTGGCCTTTATATTGGTCGGTGAATCCCCGGCGGGGAGGCGGGGGGGGGGGGGGGGGACACACCAAATCAAAAAACCCCACCTTCTATAAGATGCAAAGATTTTGTAAAACCAGAAGTGCTGGTTTGCCTCAAGGATTACAGTAAATCTGTTGCCTTAAAATCCCTAGGGAGGTTTAGTAATTTCACATGGAGAGAGAGGGGGGGGGAAAAATGATAAGTTTACGTACATTGCCAAAATCTGCCCTGAGCCCTGCTCCGGCAGCAGCGTGGTTCCCATTGAACCGAGGCTGAAGCGGGAGAGCGCTGAGGAAAGCCTGGCTTGCCACTACCCCCTGCCCCCCCCCCAGCTGGTTTTGCCATGCCTTCCTACTGCTTCGGCCAGCGTGCAGAAGTAATGAGCATCCCACAGCAAAGGCGAAGAAGAGCACTTTAAAAGGCTGCAGGTGCAGGTGGCTTTGCTTTCTTGATGTGTCAAACTAGCGTGCAGCCGCCAGCAACGGGTATCCCACTTTTTAAAGTGCAACACTAAGGCAAACCCTTGAAGCCAAAACCTAATCCGCTTACTCACTGTGCTGGTCTCATGGAGCTTTTCAGCCTACTCACAGAGTAAAACATCCTCATGGTGAGCCCTGGTAGCCAGCTCTGCCTCCTCGTAACACCACCAGTGTGTTATGGTAATGAAGTGCCTTTCATTCATGGATCTCAAAGCACTTTCTAAATGTAATGAATTACGGTTTATGAGCTTATTCTAAGCATGGCAAATTAAAATAAACAGAGATGAAAAATTTTAAAGGTTTTTCTGAACAATAAATCGACAAAGACTTATTTTTTTTTCCTCCAGGGAATTAGATTATCCTTCTGTCCCTCATGCCAAAAAAAAAAAAAAAAAAAAAGAAAAAAGTTGCTCAGACTTTTATCTTTCCTCATCACACTGTAATCACTTCTCTTCAGCCTCATTTCCCCCCAGCTTTTTATTCAAAGAACTGAAGCAGCCTTTGCTCTGCCTTGAAATTTTATTTAAAAAAAAAAAAGGGGGGGGGGGAAAGGAATGGATGAAGGGGAAAAAAATCCCTTTTCCTGACTAATACTAATAATACAGGTCAAAATGTCAGTCTATCTACAATTAAATGGAAAACAAAAAAGGTTTTCCCTTTTTCCCATGGTACAATGGCACTGGAATATAAATTACCGATGAAGATGAAATAATACTTCAAAGCACATGGGGAAAGGCAGCACAACGTTTACAAAGTATTTTCAACCGCAGGATGAAACATTGAAGACAACGGTAACCAATGGACTTCAGGGGGTGTCGGTGAATAGTCTAAAACTAGCATGCGGTAGGATTTTAGGTCCCTATAGTCTATGACCCCATGATATGCTTTGTTTAACAAGGGCAGCTGCAGTTATCAACAGATGTTTCAGCAATAAATAATTGGTATCATCTCAGAAAAGATCCATCTACCTGGGGAGAGGGCATAATGCTGCAAACACTGCTCCACTATTACAGCCACATTAATCTCCCATCTAGCCAGGTCTCTCAGGGAGTTTACTGCAGGTGTTTATCCTGGGAGAGAGCAGACAAACGCTCCAAAGTTAGAGCGCTGCGCGGGGATTGTAAAGGAGGTCAACCTCTGCCATAAATTTCTGTCTAAGGCCACACACACCAAAGAGAAAAAGAAAATAAATACCCAAGAAGCAGCCGCTCCCCGCCCCCCCCTCCGCAAGCAAATTCAGGATCCCTGCGACGTGGGATGCTGGCGAGGGGATGCTGGGGCTGACGCCTCCCAGCCCTGCAGTTGGCTTTTCTGAGCTTCTCATTGCTCAGTGCTATTCAAAGCAATCGTCGTCCTCGAACAAAACTTGCCGGCCTTCCTTGGGCAGGGCTCTCTCCGAAGCAGGTGAAATCTCCTGGCCACCTCGGAGTTAACAGCAGTTTCGCAGCTGGGATTTCAGCAGGGCCAGACCTCCCTGCCCCAAACCCCAGATTTTCAGGCCGGACTGCCCCTTCCCACGAGGAATGGGACTGTGCTGGCTTCAGACATGCACCACAGTAAGAAAAAAAAAAACCCAAACCCTCACAAAACTCATCTTTACTTTATGTCCGTCCTGCCAAAGGGATATTCATTAGCCTAGATATTACATTTACCAGTGAAAAGGGAGTCCTCTATTTGCTACAAGTCATGTCTGACATGACTCCAAGAAAATGAGAAAAGCGAAAAGCAATCCACATTTCTTGCCGCTTTCTAATCTTTAAGCTCAAACTCATCACCTTACAGGGTGGGATCCCAAGCACCTTTTGGGTCCTGCAACTCCTTATGCAGCCAAGTATCGTTTACTCACAGGAGAAGTCACATTAAATTGTTGCCTTTCCTGCCTAGGTTTTGGCCAGCTTTGGTCCTCAAAGGGATCCTGTCAAATAATTTTCTTGAAAAAAGAAAAGCAGGTGACGAATTGTGCAAACCCTACTAAAGTGAGTAATCCTCATTGCCTCCTAGCAGTGCTGAATTACAAGGCACAGCATTCTTGTCAAATTCGTAGGGTTTTTAAAACTTTATGTAAACATTGGGCATTTTCTTACAATGCCAGTTCTTCAGGGAAGAGGTAAACATTACCTTAGTGGAAACAGAAACAGAACTGCCGTGTGAAACCAGAGGAACAGACAAAGCAAGGGCCCAAACTAGTGTGGGCTGAGCATGAAAGTGAGCAGAAACAGCATAAATGCAGTCAAAGTCATCGTTGCATGTTTCAGTGAACGAGGTGGTTGTTCTGCAAGGTGCTCAATGCATAAACAATCTCTATATACCTCTGGGATCACTTCTAGACAGGGCAGAGCCAGTGCCCTCTGCTCCGCAATGTCTTTGTCGTTATTATCTAGGCACTTTTTTCCTTGCACAGTGACAGCCGAACGCCTGGACACACTCAAAACTTTACCACTTGAATCCATTTTATCTTCCCTGCACTGGGAGAGCCCATAAAACTGCAGGTACCAGCAAGGCCTCAAACCAACAGCCTTGCGTGGTGTTGCACAGCCATCCGCCGCGAGCTACATAGCCAACCGACCAGAAGCCTAACCCCGAGGCAGAGCTCCCACTGATCTCACAACCTTGGCTTGGTTGCAGTGGCAGCAGAGGGCAGGACTTTCCTTCCCTTGGAAGATGCAGTGGTGACATGGAGACGAACTGTCTCACGAGGAGGAGGAAACGGTGATTCACACATGTTGCTTCATAGCAACTCTAATGAAAAAAATGGGAAACTATATGGAGCTTCTGGGACCCTCTCTTGTCTGAGGACCGAAACAAATAAAAGTCACGTATCTACTTTGGCCCTTTGGCCTTTGTGAGCAGCCCCATCCCAACACAGACTCGCTCACCTCTGCTTGCCAAGCAGTTCCTCACCAGCTGCTGCCACCGTGCAGAAAAACAAGCCCTTGAACCCACAGGTGATAGTACCTACCAGGGCTCTGCGTACCCTCAAGCACCTCAGTGGGACATTTTACGCAACAGGTGTGTTGAGCGTCATACCAGTAAATCGAGGAGCCTCGTGCTGATCATATCTTGCAGGTTTGTTTTGTCTTCTGGGCCGAGGTCTTGTTTGTATTGCCACTTCTCCGGCACAAAGGGCCACTTCATTTCCTTTGCCTCCTCCAGAAGGGTCCTCAAGTCCTCAGGAAGCAAAGCTGAAAAGGTCAAAGAGCAGGTAAAGATATTGCAGCGGGTTCAGCCGCAACACTTACGACAGAGCACCTACCCTGCAAAAAGCATACCTCCCCTCCCTCTCCGACCTTTTCCCAGTTGCTACCAGCTCTTAGCTCTTACCACCAGCCTCATCGGGAGGGAAGGCAAGCTCGCCTGTCATCCGTTACCCTTGGCTGCTCTGCCCTCCAGGTAAATGGGAGCCATCAGCCATTAAAAAGGCTTTTAGCAGGAAGTCACACCGGCTGGTGGCTGGCTGGGCGTGAAGAGCTGCTCCAAGAGAGACAGGAGGAAACCTGTTCCCCCGTGTGAGGAGGGGACTCCTGGCAGAGCAAACGGGGCCAACAGCGCAGAAGACCTGTCCCCCTTCCTCAGGGCTTGCTGGTGACAGTGGCAGAGCCAGCTTGAAAAGCCACATCCAAACTGGGAGATAAACCCGGACCATATAATGCAATTAGACAAAAATCTAAAGGGATATAATGAATAACAAGCATACGCTCTTGAGAATAATTATTTCACTGATGATTCAGTAAAAAAAAAAAGTTGTTGGCCTGAGTTACTTAACCTGCTCTCAAAGCAGTAGCCGTAGACTACAGGACACCCTTTCCCTCAGCACAAGAGAGCTCACTGCTGTAGCGAGACAAAATGGTTTAAGCCACATGCCTGGGAACCGCTGTTAACATGGCAGTGCCCACGGACGCGTGGCAGATACCAGCTGAAGCCTCGCTATGGGATTCCCTGTTTGAAGCTGATGCATCTTCTTTGAAGCCGGCTTAGCCAAGTAATTCACACTAGCTGAGGAGCTGGCCTGAGCTTCTGCATTTCTCTTGCATTTGCAACAGAAGTTAAAAAGAAGTTAAGAGGAGAAGGTGCCCGTGGTCCAGGCGTGCTCCCACCCAGGCACGGCCACCCCGGAGCCGCATGGAAACCCCAGTCCTCACACCTTTCACCCGAGGGTTTCCAAACCCTACCCAAAGCACAGCTTCCCTCCCAGCTGGAAAGGCCAAGCACAAAGGAGTCAAAAAACAGATTTTTTTTTTTTTTTTGACGAGGGCGAAGTACTCCCACCTCCCATGCCCGGCCCCTGATCCTCCAGCGACGCAAGGCAAGAGCGCAGTTTGGCCCATGCCCATGCCCTGCTCCCTCCCCGGGCTGGCCCTTCGCTTCCCGTATAACCATCGGCTTCGGTTGGATCTCCAACCTGACCCGACTAAGGATGCAACTGCTCGTTGGAGCACACAGCTAGAGATCTGGGCTTGGATTTGCCCCTTCCTTTCAGCTGCAGCCCATGTTTTAATTTTCCTTGAAACGGGGGTGAAGCTGCAGCCTGAGCGTGCTGTGCTGTGCTAACCACTCGGCCGGGCAGACTCTCTGGCCAATAAAAGTGGATTAACAAGGATTATTGACCAGATGGGGTTAATGGTGATCATCAGCTGCAGACCTAGCCCCTTCTGGCCATTAATCCCCAGAAAAAACCCTGCTCAGAGACCATCATTGCTTTAACGAGGCAATGCAATAAATGTATTACTACGTATTTTTTAATCAGTTCTTTACGGATGACTGTAGAAAATGCACTACATAAAAAGTCCATTTCCTGCTTATATTACAGTGCATTCACCGGTCCGTTTTTCCTAAGAAAAAGTGGCAAGTCAGATATTTAGGGCCCTTTTTCCAAAAGTCACCTTTAAAAAGATATCCCTTTTTCCAACCCACGTTTTCTCACTTGTTGCTGCAGCTCTGGACACGCTCTCCGTTACACATCGCAGCTTCGCGCGCAGCCACGTTTCCCTGCCCTTCTGAAGTGGTGTCTGGAGGGGCTCAGCCCTCCACGCCGTGGCAAGGTGGCCAAGCGGCAGAGCTGGAGGGGAGAGGAGGTCGTGATTCCACCCACACACCTCTCACTGCAAGATCAGCGCGGGAGCAGGGATACCCATCTCATCACAAGGAATGCAAAACGACGGAGAGAGGGTTTTATCCCCCCGTGTAGAAGGACCGAGCTTCCCAAAATCTTTTCCAAAGGAAGATGGGGGGGGGGGGGCCTGAAGGCACTTACAGCAAGCACATGTTTCCCCATATGATCCCATAGGACTGACGTTTTGGGGAGGGATCTAGAGAAAGAGAAATAGGATGCTTACACAGACAGCCTTTCTGTCTCCTTCTCTACCTTCTTCTTCTGTCTTTCCCACACAAACTCACGCTTACTTAACACTAAAACAGGAAAAAAATAATAGTGTCAGCAACTATGAAAATAAACGTTGGGATAACATGGACGTTGGTGTTCTCTCTAAAGCATAAAGGTATTACTGCTGTCCTCTTGTTCCTGTTTTCCATATTATCCTTAATTAAACCTTAATCCCCCTCCTACTTGACGCACTAAAGAACAAAGAACATGGCCAAATTCTTTAATATTGAGCTTTGATTTTTAAAGAGGCATCCTCAGCAGTCACTACTGCCGAGCTGGTTAGAAAAGGAAACCAGGGTAATATTTTCAGAAGGATTTGGCAATCTAGGAGCCTTCAGTCATCTTTGGGGTTGGACATTCGTGTAAGCCTAGCAGGATACCGCTTCGAGCCTCGCTGTGACGTCTAGTTGTCACCGCATGGAAATAAACACAATTAGCGTGTTAATGACAATAAAATGACGTTGTATCGCAAGAACATCCACTAGAACCACACCAACCAGTTGGGGAGCTCGTGTGAACAGTCCTGCAGCTTTCAGCTAAAATCCAACTCCCAGGACAAGAGTTTACTCTTGTAACAGATAGCTGTTCTCACTGCTGGCAACATAAATTCATTAATTAACCGAGGTTGCACCAGCACAGAAGTTGATTGGAATGATTTCTAGCCTAAAAAGAAATAAAAAAGCAATCCAGACCCATCTAACACCCATTCTGCCCCCTCAACTAGAGCGAGATAAGGATGCGCTCCTCTCCCCTCTCCCCCCCATTTATATATATTTGGCTTTCAGTTCCTCCTGCGCCTGGTCTGAGAAAGCCGGGGCAAACAAAGGCAGCCCCGGGAGGAGAGGGGGGCGAAGAAACCCCCTCCGCCTCTGCGCTGGGAGGGTCCCCCCGCAGCCGAGAGCCTGCCTTCCCCAGGCAGAGAGCTCCAGCAGTTATTAATGTTGCTGTCACCGCCCCACTGCTGGGTATTTTTCTTTCAGCTGATGGGAACACGGTCCTCGGAAAAGCCTGAGCATCACTTCTGGCTCTGATCGCCCATTTCCTGAAGCAGTTTACCTGAAGGACCATGTCTAATCGAGTGATTATAAGGGCACTGATTTACCTTATCTGGAACTAAACTGATTATTTCTCATACTTTGTGGTATTTAACAGGAGAAAAGGAGGGAGGAGGATGAGGGAAAAAAGCGCTACCTGATTAGGAGTTCAAGAGCCTATTCTAAGGAGCCATAATAAAACTTAAAAGAATTTGTGATGAGGAAACAAAGTACCCTTTGTTGAAAACAAAAAAAGAAGAGAAAAATCTTCCAGTATCCATAACAGAAACCTATACGCCACCATCCACCGCAAACAGACTTAGGTGCTTCAGAAAAAGGCAGCTGACCTCCCAGCAAGAACAAGGATGGTCGGAAAAACATATTCTCAACGGCTCCGCGCTCCGAGACAAACAAAGGATTTTAAAGATCAAATTAACGTTATGGCTGAGTCATTCATGCAAAGCAAAACTAAACATTATTAACACTGAACTGGAAAATGGACAGTACTGCAGATGTGTCATGCAAAGGAAAACCTGCACATAAATAGATTTTGGGGGTTTTTTTGCTAATGCCTTTGTTTCCCCCCCCAGAAATTCCACCTTCATCCTGTACTATATTCTTCCGTACTTGCTGAAGTTGTTTATCTGTGTGGCAGAAAGGAGTACGTAACCTCCCTACCCTGCATCGAAAAGGTGTAATTCAAACAAGTTCAGCAATTCAAACGTGGCTTTTATTTCATGAATAAAAAAGCTGTGGCAATGAAGTTATGTAGCCCTCTGAAAGTCTGAACCTAGAGAAAACCGAACCGAGTGTATTACATCCTTTCATGATTGACAGGAACTGGACTTCCACTGGAATTAAGAAATAAGAATTTTTTTTTTTTTTTTTACAAACCACTCTCAAAGGACCACGGCAATACCAAAATAAATGCTGGTTTCCAGCAGGTAATGCCAGCATTAAAACAAATGAAGAACCCTTCTATTGCAGCTCTCGCTAAATACTGCTTCCTTTCCCGGTTATTTATTCCAGCCATTAGCCGGCATGGATTTTCCTTTCAAGAGGGATATTGCAAGTTTTTTTCCTTTGGACACCACTTATAGAGGTCACACACATTTTACAAAATAAAGATTCAGGCAATGAGCTCTTTAATATATTAGGAGAAGCTGACAAACAGAAAAGGCCCTCCCCCAGTTCCTATGAAAGGAGAGGAAATCTGTGCCCTTATTCAGAAGTTGCATCCTTTTTTTTTTCTTTCTTTTTTTCTTAATAACTGAAATTTATGTGCATCAGCAAACTTTTGGGCATTGTTCTTCCCAAACTAAACTGTTCCTTACAGCCTCATGTTTACTGAAGCCTAAAATTAGAACTGACAGCAATTCACTGCAACAAAGTGGACTTCTTTCCCTGCCTGCCTGTAGCCCGCGTCCCATTCATGGCCTCGAAATCCAGGCATCTCTTGACACTCATCTGCCAGGAGAAGAAAAATAGGGCAGGGCTGAGGACCGGCGGCTGCTGCCGTGGTCCTGCCGCCTCTCCTGGGGACCTCACCTTGGCACCGCCGGTATTCTCGCTCGTCTTCCTCGCCCGTGTCAGCCTTTGCCGACAGGAGCGCGTCCAGAGCTCGCTTGCACTCCTGCAACAGCATGGCCACGGCGTTTTGATTATTCATGAAGGCTGATCCCACTCGGCTGTGAATTGGGTGTCCCCGGGTGCACGGTGATCAATTACTTAAGAGAAGACACGGATTCTAAATGAAAAGGATCCCTTCAAGGCTGAGGTACCTGGCGAACAAAGGAGGGGGAAAATGATTAACTAAAGTATCATCAATTATCTGAAAGGCTCAAGCAGGGAGAAATAATAGGGGAAATACATGAAAATACATGACAGCCTCGGAGGACTTTATTAGAGCAGTGTGCGAAATTACTGCAGGGTCTCGGTGACAAACTGCGAGGCGAACATCTCCGAGGTGCCAGGGAGAAAGGACGGGCTCTTCAATGGAGCCGTGAAACCCCAAGCAGGGAAGTGACTAGCCAGGCTGTGCCGAAGCCCTTTGCACCTGGGAGGCTCAGGCTGTCGCACACTGTTAGCTGGGATTGAATGGCAGAGCTGTGCGTGCTCTGAACTCACAGAGGATGCTGTGTGCATTTACCAGACCACGAGGGCCGTCTCTTTTACCCTGGGGCACAGGAGCACACTGCTCTCTCACCTCCTCTCACGCTAGCCCTGCTCCTGCCACATAACACGGCATCGTACCACAGTTTGGCTGAGGCAGTGGAGCAAAAACGGTCTTTGAAGGAGCCCGCCAGAATGAAAAGTCTTTTTGCTGGTGGAGCTCACCTAGCACAAAACCTCAGGCCCGCAGGACGAGCGCTGGAGTTGATCGCAGCTTCACCAGCTCTGTGACAGACAGAAAAGACTGGGGCTTTCGACCACCTTATCAAACACACACCAGGCTTGTTTTTGTCACAGACGGGTCTCCCGCAATCAGACCAGCTCTCAGGAGCCTTTCCAAACCTGATGACCCCTCCTTCCCATCTCCCGCACCGACGCCGTCCCTCTGCCTCCCCAGGCTGCCCACCTCGTGCCCCCACCCTCAGGAAGCGCTCCTGGCACCGGCACTGCCCGGGTGCTGCTGAGCATCCTTCGGGGCAGGGGCCAGGGGCACCCACGAGCACCCATAGCTCAGGGCTGAGGAGATCAGCTGGTAGCAGACAGGCACAGGCTTTGGGTACGCTGTAGAGCAACTCACGCGTGATGTGCAAGGTACCAACGCCAAATCCTTCCCAGTCACTGCAGTAGTTTTGGGGGAAGTCCCTAGTAGCAGAGGTCTGCCAGCCTCTGCTTGGACTACTTCTATCCAAGGCCGGCTCTCTGTACATTCACCCGGCTGTCTGGCCTGCCGTAACCTTTCCACTGCAAGTCCTTCAGGTGCTTATGACATTGCCAATGGCGATGCAGAAAAAAACCCACCATTTCCATCCCAGCTATCCGGCTCAGCATCTGCCAAAACAGTCGAGCAGCTTTCAAAAATGAAGCACGAAAGATATACTTTGGGTTTTTTTCCCACCAGTTTGGTGATGGTCTCACTTAGAAAACTGCTCCCACAGTTGGAAGCAATGTAGTCAGAAACAGCCTCTGTGAAAACATTTCTAAAATGGGGAAAACAGTAAGGCTATGAGGGAGGAAGGGGAGTGAAAAGGAACACGCGTACAGGCACAGTTTGCTCTGCTGACTAGAAATGATTTACATGTTAGCAGCTAAATTTCCAGACAGTTTTTTCTCCTTTCTGTTGCAGCTCTGGGATCGCTGGATCCCGGAGCTGGTGGCAGATAGCCTGCGTTCTCAACGGCACCAAGTAAGAACAAGCTGCCAGATTGAAAAGCGGAGGGCAAAAGAGATGCACTCATGCGAAAGCAGAGAGGATCAGAGAGCCTGCCGTGGAAGGGCAGGTGGAGCAGGGCAAAAGATGGGATTCATCAGCAAAGAGCCTGGAGGCAGGAGCTAGTCAGTGCGGCTGTGACTGACTCTGCAGACAAATGTCAGAGAAAGAAGAAATTTAAAAAGTAGACATAAAAGGGAGACTGAGGACAGGAGCACAGGCATGTAAGAGCAACTGGAGAGCAGGGTGGACAAGGAAAAGATCAGCTAGATGCAGAGCCATGGATAAAAACTTAGGCAAGACTAACACAGTTAAATGCTCAACATTTCCTAGCATCTGAGGCTTGGCTTTGTGATTGCAGTGGTGTTTTGTTGGTGTCAATTCTTTCTGTGCAAACCACAAGTGGAGCACCTCGACCGGGCTTCCTTCTACTCCAGCTGTGCTCCGGAGCATGGCACGAGAAGGTCCTGGCACAGTATACAACCAGCTGCAAAAGCAGACTGTAGTCTTCACATTCTGGAGGGTACAAAACATCCTCTGGTAAGAATTAGAATCACAGAATAGAATCATAGAGTATCTCGAGGTGGAAGGGACCTCTAAGGATCATCCAGTCCAACTCCCTATGTAGGGAGTCTCAAGGGCACAGTGTCGGACTGAGATACAGAGGAGCTAGCTTCAGTTCTTAGGTCTGCTGCTGATGTCCTGGTGATGTCAAGTCACATATGCTGTGCCTCATTTCTCCTTCCACCGTCACATACATGAGAGAGGAACAGAGATGCCAGCTGAGATCCGGCCTGTTTGCTGGGCCACCCAACGGACTGCTAGAAACCTCGGGTGCTGTGAAGTCAAGTTTGTCAGTGTCTGCGAGATGTCTACTGTATGAACGAATAAAAAGCCCCTATAGTGAAAAAGTGCTCTGAGGAACAGCACAGGTTTCACTGCTGTGTTTGTGACTCTCAGGCAATCAACTCTGTGCTCAGAAAGCTGTTAAAAAAGAGCCTGTCCTTTCTCCCTGGCACCTCGGAGATGCTTGCCTCCATCAGGAAAAACAATCAAATAAAATATACAATACAGGTCAGAGTTCTTATAATGAGAGCAGGTTAACGTCTGCACTCAGGTTCAGTTCCCATCCCTCCAACAAAACATCGAGGTGGGACTTCTGGCATTTTTCCTCCCCTTCATAGCTCGGCCCAAGCTGATATTTCTACCTTCCTTTTCTCCAATCGCTTTGGATTGTAGAGGATTTAGAGGTGTTTTCAGAAAACAGGTGCACAGGCAGGTATCAACACAGTCCAAGAATACAACTCCTAAGCACGGCAAAGTTAAAAGAAAGCCAAAATTGCAGAATTTGTAGCTGAAGGCCTCTCCTCGTGTTTCTCTCCCTGTCCTGGTAGAGGACATTAAGAAACAAAGTAGAAGGAAAACCCAGAAAGGGTTCTCCATCTTTTTAAGCTCCAAGTAAGAGCGAGCAGGGCCACCCCACGCAGGGCACCGTCCTGCAGGGTTTGAGCCAGGTGAGCATAGCTGGGTGCTGGCAATGGGGTGCTGGGATCGCCCCCCACATGGCAAAGGGATGGATCAGGCACAGGGCCCATTTAGGGGCTCCCGTCAGGAGCAAAAGGAGACGGGGCCAGAGACAGGGCTGGAGACACAGCTACAGCGAGGTCCAAAGTCCAGCCAGGAGACGGGGGCTGAACTACCTGTCACCGACAAAGATCGTTCTAAAAAAAAGGCCACCACACTGATGGGATTTGCTCACAGCACAAGGTCCGAGGCCACATCCTAGTTCACAAAGGTCCCCTCTCCCCAGGCACCTCCAGGTCAGCAAGGACAGACATCTGAACCTGGTGATGACACCCAGAAAGCAGACTCTCGGGAAAAGCAGAGTCCTCTCCTCCTACCCTGCCAGGTCTAGAAAAGCTGATCCAGTTGCTGGGTATCCATCGGGGAAAAGAAAAGCAGCCCCCTCTGCTATAATCACAGCAACACACCTATGCTAGTGTTGCTTGCTCTGTTAACTGCACTGACATCTGCTAATTGATTTATCTGATTACCCAGCCCTGCGGGAATGAGTGTGCGGCTGTCCCATGAGTACCTCCCAGGTTGGGATGAAGCATCCCTGCCATCTGGCCCTGACTCCATTCCTTTGTGTAATTGATTTCTCAAAAATCTCGTTTTCTAGGGAGTCCTCTCTAGTAACCACCGAGCACATATACACGTATCTCAGATCCACTGCGAACATCAGTCCGAGTGAGCGGAGGAGACTGCTTCAAGAGCATGCAGAAGCACGTCGGAGAAAGCCTGCATTCGACTGCCACCTCGCAGCCCTGGTAAACGTATGTTCATAAACACAAATTTCTATGAAGACGCACTAAAGCGAACAAGTGCTGGGATACTTGCCTTTACAAAAAATAACATAGCATTAAGAGCATCCAAGGGAGCTTGCAGACGTGCTCCAACTTATCTATCGATGTTGCAGTCCAGAGCCCAAAATTAGTCTTTTAAACCCAGCTCGTGGAAAGGCTGGAGGCCTGCAGTGCTGCAGCCTGGAAGATCACATTGGGTCTTTACTGTAAGCAGGAGGGCCCCGTGGCTTTGTGAGCCACACAGGCTGCGAGTCTCACAAAGAACTGATGGGGCTTAGCGGGGAAGCTTAAATTAGTGCAGAAGTACAGCACTTGGCTTCCTAGGATTGTAAAGATTTAACTCACCGGGAAACTGCCAGATCTATAACAGTGATATATGAATGTCAGCAGGTGAGAAATTTTTCTTCAAGTACATTTTTCCAAAGAACTGAATAAACAGCAAGGACACTTAGAGTAATAAATAATGATTTACAACAGCAGTGACAACAAAGTGCTGGAACCATACAGAAAAGTGCAATAAACTGTACATTAGTACTCAGAAGGAAGATAGCCTTTTGAGACCCATCACTAGGGACAATGACTCGCATCATAAAATCAGCTTAAAATGCACCGAAGAGCTTTAAACTATAGCAGCATCCTTTACGCAGATGCCACTTTGTAAGTTGTGTTTTGTGACAGCTGTAGCATTGAATGACAGCTGGGACGTGAAAATAACCAAGCACGCAGCTTACGGACCTGGGGCAAATACAGGACCTGAGACTAAAGCCGAAGAGCAGAACAAGCAAAAACTTCTAGAGGCCTTTAGAACCCTCTCAGTGCTTACTAATTAGCTTTCTTAAAGTACCGTTAAATCCTAACAAACAGTACTTTAAGGAGACTACAGTTTTGAAGTGATAAAAATTGCAGCTTGATATGCTGCAAAACTGTCTAGACAAAAATGCTTTCTAAGGACGCACTAACAAATGCTGTAGCTACCGCTTTCAAAACACATAATAAAAACAATTTTGCATCAGACTGAGGACTTAAGCATTTTTTGATGACAGGAAAGCTCCTTTACTCCAGCTTTGGGCACAGAGTGTTTTTAAATGGTTGATGTAATTGTTAGACGCTTTAAAACAGAAATGATGAAAAAAAAATCTGTGCCATTTCTGGTTGGAGCCTGGATTAAAATAACTTCTTGCACCAAATACGATGAAAAAAAAATTGCAAAGGTCTCGGGATGAGAAAGTATATTTCTGTGGCTGCCCTCTAATTGGAGCTGGGGTTCAGAACAAGAAGGCAGGAGGAATTGGGTGGGCTACAGTGAAATGATCTCTTTAATAAGAAATGGGCCATACTGTGACATTTCGGAGCCCTTGGGCTAGAAGACCGAAAGATCTGTCAAGAGAAAGGAATTTTAAGTTCTACTGTGGATAGGAGGAAGCCTGGGAGTCAATCTAGCTAGTTTAAGACCGCAATTAGCTTTGGAGGCTTTAAGAAAAAGAAGATGTAATTGCCGCATTCAAACTTCAAATACGGCAAGCATAACAAGCATTGGTTTCTCAGACAACATCATTTGGGAAATTTTCCACAGCATTATGGTCCTGAAACACAAATTAGAGGTCGCCAGACCTTTTCTCTCCGAAAATATATTCTCCTAATTTTCATCTTATTCAGGCTACCCTCCAGTTCCAGGGAGACTAATGAAGAGGAAGCAAAGACCTGATGAGTTCCATGTGGAGACTACATTTATGGATTAATCCCAACAGGGAGCAAATAAACCTTATTCCCAGAGCTCTCGGTTGGGACTCGACACAATCAATCGAGGAATGGATAGTTATTTATGACTGAGGCTGTTTTGACTTTCAAATAAACATTTTAATTATTTTAAGTGCTACACTGGAGCTTAGAATCTGAGCCCTGTTTTCATTTTGATGCCTTGCTCTCCTCCCTCCTAATCCCAAACCACGCCGGTCATTATGATACCGTGCAAATGATACTGATTTTCATGCCTATAACATTTGGAAATGTCTGCCAAGCTAAAATCCACCGGCCGGACAAACTAGAGAAAAGGTAGGAGGAAAAGGGAGGAGGATCCCTCCGAGCGGAGCCAGTATAAATGAAAGGAACACCCTCAAACTACGCTGGGCCTAAAGAAGCAGAGGTGCCCAACTCTGAAACCCCCTTGTAATCTTGTCGGCACACCCTGATCCACCTTTGTGTGCTACTTTTCTCTGCCTGCTCTTACAAGCAATTTTAATAACCAAAGTACTTAAGAGTGTTTCTTTTTTAACAGCTGTTTTTCAATTCAAGTATCTGCACCACTTGCACTTCTAGCTTTTCCCTCCGGTCTAATTCAACAGGCTTTCCCGTACACTTTAGCCATGCCAACACCACGGGGCGGGACAGCATTTTTCGTGCGTGCTGGGGTAGGAATCCTTACCTCTGACTCTATGAAATCCAGTCTCCTTGTTCTAATCAAGTAATTCACTGCCCAACACGAAGACTGCACACAGCAGCTCGTGGTGTACCGTGGCCTATCTAGACGTAGCTTCACTAAGGTTGATGAAGCTACACTAATTTTTGAGGGAGCTTTTTAAGCTGGTATAGTCTCTTGCTAAATAAGGAGGACGGGTGAAATCATGACACCGATGAGCTGCACCCCCTCCTGCAGCTGATCGAGTTATGGTCTCATCTTCCCTCCATATTATGATATTTTGTCTCCCCTTGCTTTCTGTAGGGAGACTGAAAAATCGTAGAAGACTCTCCCTAGAAGAGGGACTGAACATTGAGGCTGGTATTTTTTCCTTCAGCAGGTAACAGGGAGCATGCAGATCGCACGGCACCCTCCGCTGCTCTCCCTCCTGCGGATTTGCGCACAAGCCTTCTGGAGTCCTTCCCATTACATGTGTCAAAAACAACAGGCTCAACTTTATTTTCAGATTTGGCAGCTTGAGGGAAAAAAAAAAAACAGAAAAAGAAAACACGCTTACGAAAATTCAGCAAAGGTTTCACTGATTGAGTTAAATATCATCTTCCACTGAAAGCAAATTCCGTTTCCCGACTATTTCAATGCACACATGCTTGTGTTTTCCTAGAGCATTTACCTTTCTTCTCAGTGCGCAGAGGCTTTGCCACATGAAAGAGAAAAGATGGTTTAAAAAAAAAAAAAATCGATTTGCTAGGGGCTTTATTTATTTATTTATTTAGTTTACTTCTCTGGCTTAAAGATTAGATGTTTTCTTTCGGTAAAGCTGGATATACCAACTGGCATTGGCTGTATTAAAATAAGGAAGAACCTCAATCAAAAAGCCTCTCCTAAGGCAAGCTTTCTTGTTAATATGCACCAACATGAAAGGCTTTCTTTTCATCCTATACAACTACAGTGTGTGTAAATTGCAGGGGGCTCATTGGCATAAATCTTGGCTGTGACCTCTGAGGTAAACTGGATTTACATTACTTTCTGACAAGAATTAAATGAAGGCCTTGTGGATATATGAACAGCCTTCTAGACTGCAACAGATGGGCATGAATGTGCTCCCTAGGCAAACTATCAGTGACATCTGTGTCCTCCAAATTCTGGTGGTCTCAGCCAATTAGCAGGCAAAAGGGAAAAGAAAAAAAAAAAAGCCAGCCTCTGCACAGCTACCCCAGCCAGAGCTGAAGCAGCAGTGCTTCTGTTTAGATATGGGATCAAGAACAGCCTCCAGCAGCAAGGAGGTGGTTAGCCGGCTGGGTATAATACGGAGGTAATGTTACAGAAAAAGCTGAAGTAATTAGGTAGAACAGATATTAATATTAATACAGAACAAATCCCAGCCTCAGCTAAGCCTGCATAAGGCTAGTGTAATGGGCTACCGCGATGGATTTACACCGCTAGGGCAAAGAACAGAGTTTTGTCAGTCGTAAAAAGCAGAGGAGGGGTCAAAGCGGAGCCCGGTGCCTGGCACAGCTAAGGCAGGCATTGCAAAAGCCCAACTCTTGATCCATATTCAAACCTCCACCACATCCCGCTCTCCCTGCAGCAGCGCGAAGCAAGTAACCGAAGAGAAACTGCCCGTGCAGACCGGCACTTAGGAATCACAGGGTATCTCGAGCTGGAAAGGACCCATAAGGATCATCAAGTCCAACTCCGAGCGTGCCTCCTCAGGTGGATGGGGTCGGGCAAGCGACATACTCAACGGCCGCTGCACCTGCCTGCTCCAAAGCTGAGCTTAGCGCTTTGTAGAAGAGCATTTAAGTTGCAAACAGACCAGGAAAAGAGCTTTTCTGGTTTTCTTTGTTAGAATGAGGTTTGGGATTTCTTAGTGCAGCACAGACACAAAACGGAGCTTCAGGAAAGTTACTCCTATTAAAAAAAAAAAAAAAAAAAAAGGAGCTCCGGAGCTTGACTTGAAAGCTACCCTTAATCAGAGAAGGTCGTTTGCCAGCACTGTGGTAGGAGCAGTCAGGGTGTAGGGTCTCAGGGGGGTGGCAGGTGGGGGGGGTGTGCGTGTGTGATTACCCACAGAAAGCTGTAAAAGCCAAAACCACACGGCAAGTGCCCACCGCCTGGAGCTGGCAGAAGGGGGTACCGGGGAGTCAAAACTGATCACCGAACTACACAAACTCCAGTTTGCTAAACGCTCGCTGCCCAAGATCCATGTTTTCAGGCCGTTCAATTACACCGGAGGAGCGACCCGGACAAACACAAAATGTGCAATAAGCCATTCCTTATGAAACATATTCTCTGTCTCCCAGTTTTTAACCCAGCTCTACACCCAGCCGCGCACCCTTCCCATGGCAGGAGCAGGCGGGACCTCTGGCTAAAACCAGATCTGTGACGGAGCCGGCGCTGGGCGCCGAACAAAAGCACCTGTTGTTTTGCCCTGGTCATGACTTTTCAGAGAGGCCATGTGGGCACTTTCCCCTCACCATTGCTATCTCATGTACTACCAGGGGATGCAAAAAAGGGAATAATTGAGGGGCAGATCAATAAATTAAAAAGTTCTTTAAAAAAAAAAAAAAAAGACATAATGAATTTGGTACAGCACATATTTTTAGATCAAAGATGCCTTTGAAGTGACAAACCCTTAATCCATAAACTACTGAAGCACTTCCTTTCTCTCCCAAACTACTTGTTGTCAAATAAAATGGAAGTTAAGGAAATTATCTTTATCTGAAAATGGCCAAAAGAAGCCATCACCTAATGACAGCCTTGTCAAAATGACAATTGGGGAAATTGTTAGGAAGGGGAGGCCTGACGACTGGAGGAATAAACTTGCTGTTTGCTCTAATCTGGTCAGGCAGGCCCCACACAATTCCAGTCAGCTTGCTCTGTGAAACAGCTAAGTCTTTGTCAATGCGAGCAGGGGCTGGAAAGACTTCTCTTTCATGAATATGTATCACCACCCTCCACGTCTAGAGAAAAAAACCCTTCCAAACGGCAAAATAATAATAAAAAAACCCAACCTATCCACCACCATAAAAAATAAATCCCAGAATAACAAAATCCTAAGATATGGAGCTGTGCGGAGAGAAAAAACTACTAAGTAATGAAAGCGGACATTTTGGAAACGGAGCCAGGAGGATCTTCTTCCCAAAGGCTTTCTTTGGACTTTTATTCCCCAGCAGACTGGGATGAGGCACTTCAAGTCATCACTTTGTAAGCACACAAAAGTAAAATGGCCCATTGGGGTATATAATATCCATCACTGTATTTTATATCTAGCATTTGTCTGCATGTGCTGCGTGGGCATCAAACCCCAGGCCACAAATACACACCGCTGGGCTGGTAAGACAAAGTCTCACCTGAATGCCTGCTTACTTGTGTGAGGAAGAAAGCACCCAAAGCAGGTCTAAACGCTTCCATGGGCAAAGGTTTCAAGTCCAGGCACTGAGTCAGCTTCGTATCAGGGTAACAAATTGCCTGTGAAGCTTACAAATGCGCGACATCAAAAATAAAGATGATTTTAGGTTTAATAAACTATGTACAGCGCATTAATACAGTAAGAATGAGTTCCTTTACATGCAACAACACAACCGAGGCTTTCAGAAGCGGCCAGTGATTTCCCAGCGCTCCCACTAAAACAATTTTCTGAGAGATGTTCGTGACCTTCTGCAAGTAAAATCCTTTACAACATCTCAAGTCAGACAGTTTGAATTGCGGGTCCTCTTGAAGTTTGGGGGCTTTTTTTACATATATACAATATTAAACTTTAAGCATTCAAAACACTGGCATAAAACTGAACTAGGAGAGCCAAATCAAGCCTACCGGAATGCTAGTTGAGGCTGATGCACAGACAGAAAGTGCCTTAAAAAGACAAAACGGCTCAGAAACGCATGTCAGAAATATTGTCTCTCCGCAGGACTGACGCTGAAACTCTTGTAAGCCCAAACACGGTGTTTAAAGCAACAGAAGGGCAGACGGGGAGAGAACGCAGGATCGAACCAAGCCTATGCCTGTTGCAGAAAACCCAAATGAAGATATTTTAAGGTGTGGTGGATTTTGTCTCTATTGGAGAGCTATGACATCATTAAAGCATTCAATAGTGTTTGAAAAGTTACCTTCAAATGTTTGTTGTTATCTTTTTAACTTTGCTTGTAAAACTGCAAACTAGATCTTAATTTACTATAGACAGCTTGTGGTGATATTACAAACTTCAGTTTTTCTCCAAGTAACAAACAGAATATGAAAGTTTGACTTCCAGCAGAGATATCAAGACACAATGCTCAATTTTGAGGTTTACAATATTATGCAATGTTTGCTGTAGACATTTCCATTTCATTAGCATATTCTACTTTACATGAAATCCAGCAATGAATGCTGTCCCTGATCTAAGGCTAATCCTCTTTAAAGAGCTACAGGCTATATTACATGTGGCCACAGCCACGGTTATGCCATGGCTGAATCACTTTGAAGCCTACTGAACAGTGTTCCCTTGTGAGGCTATACACAGAGCCATAAACCAACGCTCCCCGTGCTGTGAAATCCTACTGTTTTCATCACCAAGAGTTTCTGTAAGGGACAGAGCCTCCCCAGTCCCAAGCAAGAGAGAAGAGAGACGCGGCTGCCTTCGCTACCTCTCAACGCCAATTTACAACCAGAGCCTATGTGCCTACAGTAACACAAATGCCTTGTTTCGAAACATCATCAGACAGCAACTGCTCCGAGGGAGGGTTACCAGAACAATAAAAGGTAAAGATGAACCAGGCACCTGCTTCCTTGGGCAAATCCTCTCTCTCACAGTCCAGCAAGGTTTCTGAAATACAGCAGGTTACAATGGCTCAATCTGAAAGGGCGACAGCCAACGTAAGCCGGAGCGAGACAAAGATGCCAAAGTGAGAATATTTATTGAAACGTGGTTCCCTCCCGTCTTCTCTTTCTGCCTCTATTCCACCTTAGATCCCTTTCTGTGGAAAGGCTCACATTTATTTCAGCAAGGTTCACATTTATTTCAGGCCTATTTTTTCATCATTTAGTTTTAGGATGCCAGCTAGAAAGCAAGAGCGATACCAAACTGATTCACTAGAAACTACAATTAAAGCCTACATCCGAGGAAAACGGATAGTGTTGCATTGTGCCATAAGCTCCACAACATAAAGACATCGCAGGTAGAGTAGTCTGGGACACGATCATATATCTATCTTTAAAGGAAGGGGGGGGGGGGGGGGGAAAGGGTCATGTACCTCCAAGGCAGGCTGCATCTCTCACAGCTGGGTGCCCTTAAACACTATAAACTGAGATAACGGAATAGAGTTTTTATTGCCACACAGCACAGAACGTGGAATCTTTAACACCTTAACATCTATACAAATTCAAAGGGGGGAAAAAAAAAGAAATGCTATATTCACTGGTCCTGCTATGTATCAGCAAAAGACAGTTTATTTTAGTGCTTATCTGTAACTCTTCAAAGTAACATTCTTTGTTCAGTCACTGCTTTTGAAGGGAGCTGGAAAGGTTGGCTCTCTTCAGTCTCCATTGTACACTTGAAATTATCTCCATCTAAATGGTGTCAAACCAGACAGAGCGAGCAGATTCAGTCTCTCTGGCAAAATCTTGGTCCCAGGGAAGGCAATGTTTAAGCTCCTTGCTATCAAAACAGTATCTCATCCAAAATGTTGATAAACCAACACATTTAGAATTGCTGCTACATACCTAGGAGACAAGACCACATTGTCCCTCGTGTGGCGAATGTAAAGAAGTACAGAGATGGTGCTTTGGAGGCTATTCCAAAGTGCGCTGAGGTCGTGAAGCTTCTGCTTTCAGCCAGACCATTTCACTGGAGTCTATATCAATTGTCACAGTTTTTAGACTCCAAAGGATTTGCTTCAGAGCAAGAGGAAACAGATTTTTTTAATGCAGCAAATAGATTTTATCATTGTTATAGAACCTTATCAATTCCCAATACAGTATTTAAAATACTTGCTACTAGCCGAACTAGGTATTGCGATGCCTTTGATTACTGCTGGTATCTGGCCACTTTGAGAAAGTGCAGCTTCCACAGTTTAGTTCTCTAGAAGAGGAAACAGCAAAGAGCAGAGAACATCAAACTGAAATGCAAGGGTTATGACCTAGGGAGAACATACTTACCTCTACTGTAATCTTTGTAGGAAACCTGGACTGTTGTTCCAGTTCTTGCAAAGAACGCCGTTGGTCTCTTAACGGTCACAGTTGATCAGTGAGATTATAAAGGTTGATCAACCCTCACTCGACGGTTGTAACACACCAGTTCAAGCCTTCCCTCGTTCACATCTTCAACGTGAGATTTGACGTGAGAGATGGAGCTTCCACTCCCTGACATGCCCTCTATCGCACAGAACTCAAGTCAAGGTGTCACACTGTGTGCTGGGCTACCCACAGCAACACAGACTTCTCTTAAGCAAGCCTTGATAAGGTCCAGTCTCATATAGCTTGTGAATCTGACAAGGTCAAAAACTGAGCTATCGTGAAGATATCATAGGTCATATGTAGGAAGTTCACAGGGTATCTGTGTGTGGGGGGAAAATCACACATGAATTGCATACTTCTTGGAAGCAATTACAGAAGGAAAAGCCTTATCTGTATGCCAAGTATTTTCTCTTCCTAGCTCGAGAGAAGTTCCACAAAGTAACAAATGTAGGGAGATGTATACGCCAGCTACAACTGTAGTGACGTACAACCAGGGCAGCAAAACTTCAACTGGTAAATCACCTCCACATACAAAGACGAGAGATGACCACCAAATACTGGAAGCTGGACTCACGGTTATGGGTAAACAAAGAGAACTCCGCGAGGGCTCACCAACAAAAAGCCCACAGCTTTCTAACTATTATTAAAAGACAGAGGGGAATCCTGCGAGCACAGTTACAATCAGCAGCTGTGCGCAGACTACTCATCCCCAACATGTTTCTAAGTTGTACAAATTATTTTTTCATTGTCAGCTCTACTGGAATTCATTCAGACACTCTTCTCTGAGAAACGTGATGCTCCGACACGCTTAAGACTCCAGGCTTTGTTCCAACTTCAAAAAAAAGACAACAGGGAAGAGCTGACAATTTTTCTTCTGTATCGGGGCTTAAAGATGATTTACTTTTAATTTTGAGCAAGAAGCAAGCACCTGCTCTATGGCATTGAACCTCCCTTACTCTTCTTTTTCCGACTCTTGTCTCATGATAGCTGGAATCAGAGGAGCTTCTCTCCCACCAAGCTGCACGAACCTTCCTCCAAAGACATAGCTGTCAATAAGAAGGGGCTCCAAGTCACAAGGAACACCTCCACCTCCTTCCACAGTGTCCCTGCTGTGCTTTCTTTTTCTAGCCCTGGATCTCTACCAGCTATTTATAGAGAGGGCAGCCGTCCTTTCAACAGAATAAGGAGGGAAATGTTGAGGACACACTACTGGGTCTTGCTGCGTGATGCCAACAGACAGATCAGTCTGTTCCACCTCCCAGTCTCTTCCTGGTGTTTGTTTCCTTGCTGCCCCATGACCGCGCGGTTTCACTTGTCTTGTAAGTCACTCCACAGGTGTCTAGTCCTGAGCAGCAAAAGCAGACTGGGGAGAAAGCGGAAATAAGGGCAGTGGGATGGATGAAAGGGAGAGAATCCAAATGGAGGGAAGAAAGGCCCCAGGGAAAAAACAAACCAAGGGTGGGGGGAGCGACAGAGGGGGTAGAAAAAACAATCAGGAGGATGGCGAGAGGGAAGAACAACGGACAGCAAGAGGAGCAGGAAGATGGAAGAGAATCTGAGATAGCAGACAGGCAAGAAAGAAACAAAGGGAAGAAGCCAGAGGGGTTCAGAAGGAGGACCAAGGGCAGACTGTGATGTAGAAAGAGAAAGAAAATGAGAACTTGAAGAGTGGCAGAAACAAAGTCCGTCTTGTAAGAAATAGTTCTCTTCAGTAGTCAAGGTGAGCTTCCTCATCAGTTTATTCAGGTCAGATGAGATGGGAAATGGAAGAGTTCTTTTTCCTGAGTAAGCAAGGAGCAAAGAAGTAAATAAAGACAGAGGGAACTGTGCTCTCTCTTCTTCCTTTGGAAGACCTCCTCTCTGTTTCATGGAGCGGAGCTGTTCTTAGCACTGGGATCTGGAAGTTCAGTGAACGCACCTCCTTCCCATGCATCTCTCCTCCCTCTCACACTGAGATCCAGCTGAATATCTTGCTTTATCTTTGGAATGCATGTGTCTTTGAGAAGGGCCTATTTCTTTTCTGTTTTAACATGAGGCACTTGGTTGCTGTACGGTAACAATAACTCATTGCAGAACCTAGCTATAGGTCATTGCGTACTCTGTTAATGCCTTTCCCAAACAAACTCTTGGAAGTTACCACTGCCATTATTACTATTAACTTAAAAGTACCACAACAGCTCTTGCAATATCAAAATGAAGTTTCTGACTTTAAAAAAAAAAAAAAGCCAAACCAGCCGCCCCCCCCCCCCCCCCCCCAAAACACCAAAAACCCCAAAACAAATGATGGCTCCCCATGTCTGGTCACACATTGCCACCTACTGGCTCCCGCCCCTGTACCCTCAACAGCGCTAAGGTGGTTTGGATCAAGAAACAGTCTGTGAAGCAGAGAGGAAGAGCAGCAGGAGGGCACGGGTTGGTATTTGAACCCTACACGAGCGTTACAGGTGTAGGCAGTGAATATTACTACACCCTAGCATCGCTTACGCACAAGCAAACACGTCCACCAGCCTGGATTTTATGGCTCTAAAGCAGCAATCAGCTCTCACCAGCTTCCTCCTCCGTGTCTCTGTACATCCCTGAAGGAGTGAAGGATGATTTCACGTCACCCCTGTACCACCCCAGGAGAGCAAGCCCCGAGACAGGGGAGGTACTATGGCAGCATGCCCCCTGCCACCCAGCACGCCCAGGCCCACGAGACAGGCCTGCCGCAGCAAGACAAGAGCGAGGCATTTAATGCCGGGGAAAGTCAGCAAACAGAGCGCACATCCCTCGGGAGCCGTGCCCGCGGGGCTGCACAAACCAGGGGAATACGGAGAGGGCTGGGGTGGCAACTCGCTCACCTCTTGCGCTCTTCGCAGGCTTTCTGCTAGCCTCACTACAGAGGCTGCACGTCACATCTTTCGCACGCATGACATCGAAACACGAGCGCATTGCTTATGTCCCCTTGTGGCGAGAGGCCAACCCTGCAGAAAAACGGCATCTCTACATATTTGTCTTAAAATCAAACCCCAGCGCATTCAAATCCACTGCAAGTATTTCTAATGCAAAGTTTGACATAAGACATCTCACCAGGTCACAGCATCTGCTTCGGTATTCACATGATGACACCACTGACAAGCTGTACCAGTGAGTGGGAAAGCCGGTAACCAAAAAAAGAGCCACCAGAAAACCACAGAAATCATACTGACACAATATTTACAAGTGCAGTCGCCCTTTACACCTGCATCCCGTCCTGTCACACAGCTGGCAAACCTAAGCACTACATCGGCAGTTTTGATAACCACATGTAAAATCTGGCCTTAGGAGGGAAGGACAGAACCATGGTGAAATCTCAGCACCACTGAAATCAGGCTAGACTTGCTGTTGATCCAACAGGATAAGGATACTTTCATTGTGTTAATTTAAACAGCAGAGAGAAATAGAAAGTTTCAGACTGGTCCAGACTACTGCTGGTCTCATATCTCGCCTCAAATGTCCACAGAACGGCTTTTACACAATAAGAGAGACAGCACTATAAAGGACATGATTCCCGAGTGTCCGAGAAACGTTATCACAGCGTTCCCAACTTGTGGCCGGCCAGGCAGACCATTAACAGCCACGCCAACTGCACCATGTGCCAGAGCACTCAAAAAAAACGCCAGGGATGTGCCGGTAATGTTTCTTACGGTGTGTTAAAGCATAGGGAGGAAGCTCCTGAAGGAAGGTTACATGTTGAGTCATTCAGAAAGAGTTAGCTGGAACAGATATCCAAAACCAGTCCTTCCACTCACTAACCCGGAATACACTTTCGGTAACTCTTCTGACCTACCATGAATATCCCAGAAAGAGAAAGGAACGTATTTGCCCTCACTGACTCTCAGATTTTCAAAGACGATCGTGACTGAAAGCAATGTAAGAGTTCCTAGTATTTTTCCATTTTCCAGATGTGCCTATTGAGGCTCTGGAGTCATCCGAAGCCTTACAAATCAGTTGTTAGAAAAACAACGCACCACCGCAGCCAAGCCAAAACCACCTCAGTCTTTCAGCCTACGCAGTACAAATACTTAATTAGCCCAAACGGCTAGTGTCGATAACGTGCCACCGATAATTACACAGAGAAGCCACACCGGGCATACGTAAGCAGGAAACATCCATTTAAAGTAACAAGCATGACTTTTCCTAGGCCTTCCTCGTCTCTAGGGAATGGCAAGGCAACGAATACAGGTGTCCGAAAACCAACCAGCTGGAAGGCAACTTGAAAGGAGAGCGTGGTTCTGCTCCACCTTTATTTTCATACCCCACGCTGTCTTCGTAATCCAGGGGAATGCTGTGTGCCACCAGCTTTGCGGTCCAGCGTGGGAAGGCTCAAATTTCCACCACCTCGATTATCCGTTGAATAACTCCAGGGACGCCAGAGTAGGTTCACGCTCCCGAAAGCAAAGCACATCTGGGGAGAATCACAGCCCCAGGGGAGGAAGGCGTTGTGCAGACAACACAAAACAGGACAGCAGCAAGAGCTACTAGGTTAACATTGGCATCCGCTCCCCTGGCCCAAGTCCCAGCGGCTTGCTCACCGCGCAGCGCAGCTCAGCCCTGCAAAGCTTTACACATTTACTTGCAGTTTCGCTTTTGACCAAAGACATTTCAATTAAAAAAAGAAGTTACTGTAATACAGGAATGAACTCTAGTAAACCATTATTGTAATACAGGAATGAACTCTAGTAAACCACATAACCATTTTAGCAGGAAGATCACCCAAAAAACCCACAAGCACAGAGCGCCTGATTTTTTTTTCTCATACGGGGCAAACCTGGAGTTGTTTTTCTGAAGCTGGCAGCATTTCAACTAGTTAGAAACTTACGGAAGAGAGGAGCAGTAAATCCAGTTCCTGTCCTCTCCTGTATGAAACCATGCAGAGCTACATTTAAATCATACACTAATAAGGAATATGTAGTTAATATGAGGTTACATAATCCTAGGAAAAAAGAAAGGGTACTCACATACCTCAATAGGTACAAGTATCAAAATAATCCTACCAGAAAAGCTCTCTCGCGGCCCGGGAAGCTGTCTGTTTCCGGAACCGAAGGGCTGACAGGAATTACAGCTATCAACAGATGCAATAAATACCAGGGTTGCACAACTCTGGCTTTTCCAGAAGACAGCCAAGTGCTTTTGTGCAAGCACACACGCCCAGCCCTGCCTGCTGCAGGAAAGGCATTCTGCTAAGGGAGAAGCTTAGAAGAATCTGTCTTCCTTCTCTGCTTTTCAACGTGACTTCTCGCAAAACACAGTCTAACCCCTTTTTTTCTGATGTAAGGGGAGAAGGACATACACAGCAAACTTCTTAGCCTGTGTACAAATAAAAGCTATTCTACAAGAACTACAAAGGAACTTATCAACCCACGAGTAATTTACCTGTTTGTTGAATAAATAAAAGGAACCCGCAAATGAAAAGCAGTTTATATGAACCAACACAGTATTTCACCGCCCGTGCCAAAGCAATCAATCCTACAGTACTTATCTAGGCACAACACCTTGCTAGTCACAACACTGTACAGGCACACATAAGGGAGAACACCGACTGTCTAGGATTCAGACCGAGATGAAACAGTTTTTTTCCTGCACTCTGCCTCTTGTTCTGTGCTTAGGAGTAATCTTAAGAAAAATGAAGCAGCTGAATGAGAGAGAATTGCTCATGTTTTCCTACCAGATGGCAGGGCTGCCTCAGGATTTCTAGTAAAATGGAAAGTTTTCAGCTCAGCTTAGATCAGCAGCCAAGGAAAGGTTAGTTTTTTCCTGAAGGCGGTGCAATGAAGCTGAACCACTGTTGCTTAAGGCAAATAAGCGAGTATTTTAAAATACTCGATTTAGGAACATCATCAGTCAACTGTTATGTTTATCACGTGCTGCTTACTAAAGTGTTTTACTCTTCAAAGTGTTAATTCGGGGGTGGGGGCCAAAACCGAAATGATTTTGTCTGAAACCTGAGCCTGCAAACCCTGGATCATCTCCTTGACATCGCTGCGACTACGGGTTTGAATAAGTTACGAGCGCGAGATTTTTAGATGCCCACATAAAACCCCAGACAGAGCCGAGGCTAATTTCCCCCCCCCCAGTTTATTCCCTATAATAAGAGGAGAGCTCGGTATGCTTTTCGGAAAAATAACATAGGTTCATCCTCCGGTCCCAAGGCAGCCCCAGAACTTCCCGCCCTTATCCCGGCCCGCTGCCCCCTCCTTCCCTCACAGCCAGCCCCCGCCCCGCTGGCGGGAGGGCCCCGCCGGCGGTCGAGCGGCTCGCGGCGCCGCGACCGTTGGCCGCTCCCCGCCTCCCCGCCCGACGACGCGCGGACTTACCGGGCGGTGAGGAACCGTCGGAGTCCGTAGCCCACCCCGCGCCGACCCTCCGGCAGGCGCCTGAGGCCCGCTCCCCGCAGGACGGAAGGCGGCCGGAGGCGGGGGGGAAGCGCTCCCGCCCGCCCGCCGACAGGTGAGGGGGAGGCCGGGCCGGACCCGAAGTGCGGGGAAAGGGGGCGTGCAGGGGGGGTGCGGGGGCGGATCCTCGGGTACGGGCAAAGGGGAGAGCGGGATTTCCTCAGTAAGCTCCGACGGAGGTGGCGGCTGAGGCGGCGAGAGCTTTCGGGAGCTGCCGCCCGCTCCGTGCGTTGTAGCGGCTGGCGGGGGCACAGAGCCCTGCTCCGGGAGCCGGGTGCGTCCACGGGTGGGCAAGAGCGTGGGCCTGTTCTCACGTAACGGCAGTTAGGCATCCTTGTCCTTCATGCTCTGCGTCATTCACCTCACTAAGAGGTGAGATCACAATTTGTTTGTCTCCGATTAAGGTACAGACCACAGCAGTGCAATGAGCAACCTTGCAGTCGCAGGGGGAATCTGGATTTATCTATGGGAAGTTTCCTTCTCCAGTTAAAGAGTTCCCTGAAATCTTTCTCCTGTCCAATACAATCTAGTAATTAGAAACTCCTTCAGTATTTACCTGAAAGTACGTTCAGTCCAACCTCATTAAACTTTTAATGCAGGACTCGGCCCACAAGCGGATCATGAATAGCTAGCAGGGTCTGTGGGAGCTGCTGGGATACAGGTGCAGCAAGTGCTGCCCAAGCAATCGGCAGCAGTTCTTCCCCTCCCCTAATTCATAAATGTAGCCATTTGTGAATAAAGACATTGTTTTGCATTGATCTGATACACAGTGGTATAGACTGCAGATTTCTCTAGATGTATTTCTTCGTAGTCCTGTGTTTTGCCCAGTCCTGATGCGTTTCAGAAACCAATTAAGGAAGATACTAACGGAAGCAGAACATGCCTTTAAGTGGGTATCAAATTCAGCCCAAGTCCCAAGACAGAAAACTGTCGCTGTAGGCCCATCCGCAAACTAAGTGAAATGACTTTGTTTTCCCCTTTAACCAAAGTTGACCTCATATAACATCTCACATCCTCTTTACTGGTGCAAAACAGCAAAGGGCAGAACTAAGCGTGGAAAGAGACAGTCCATCCTCCTGCTCACAGAGCCGCTTCCAGCTCAGCGGAGTTGAAGCATGCTAGTAGGAAGAGGGATGGATACCGATGCCGCTGCAGCTTATCTTACAGATGGCAAAGGAACAACCTGCCATCAGAGTGTCCGCCTGTACTTCTGTCAAAAGGGCAGATGATATTTCCTAGCTTGTTTTAAAGCGAGCTCTGACTGCTACTTGAAATTTTGTATTTCTCTAACCATCTAAACTAGGCAGGAGCACTGATGTAGCCTACTTCAGTAAGCAAGCCGAGGTGGCTAAACTACTGTGTCAGAACTGTTACTGTGTTCAAGGAACAAGAAGGAAGCGATTTTGAGGTTTCACACAGAAAGTGACACACTGACACACCACCATTCACTGTGTTTGGTGTTTATGTACAGTGGTATTAATTCAGCCTTAAAAAAAAAAACCCACAAGTCAGAATACCTAACTGCAGTGATGATTCACCTACCCATAAAAAACCAGATGAAATTATAAGCTGCTTTTCAGCATCATTCACTGAAGAGAGCTAATGAGAAAGCTCGGGATCTGTGTGTGAAATGTCAGGAACTTACTGCAATCCAGAAGGAGAAACATGACAAACATCTGCACTATATGATTCCAGTTAAATGGCTGCTCACATGTTTCTCAGGTCAGTAACTAAGAACTCATTCTCTGGTTCCTACTTTAAGTACCTAGCCTTTTCTTTCTTTAAACTAAGTTTCAGTGAAGGAAAATACTGGCCTTGCATGTATAGAGGACCAGATCACAGTGTCTCCTAAGGTGTCTCATGGATTTTTTTTTTTTGGATGCACTGCAGTCGCTCAGACTTTGGAACAGAATTTAGTTCATAAGCAAGCGTGTCTGTGCTGCATGTAAGAAGCTTAAGAAAAAAAAACCAAAAACCAAACAAACAGAAAACCCAAAAACCAAAACACAACAAAAGTTACTTGTTATTTTTAGTGCCTAGTTAAGTACTTCTGCAGCAGATAGCTGGGATTTTCCGATAGGCAACGGGGAAATACCCAGAGTTGGTGACAGTTCCTCCTTTAGGTCTCACTGATATTCCAGCTTTTTGCATTCATTTTACACACTCCCACATCAGTCACTTCCAAACACTGTATTTTGTTTCATACAAGAGGTAAATTCTGCCTAAAGAGCCAAAAGAGTGCTTTATACACATTTGAAATATTACTGCCTACAGTCAGACCGCATTTGTAAAAGTCATTTGTCTGTTAACTTCTCGTCAAAGGGCTGCACTGTAAAACAGAGCACACAGGCCCAGACGGTACTACTTAATGCTCCATTTTAAGTCCATAAAGTAAACCTTACTGTCCCTGCTAAGTGACATATTTCTTTCAAAGATAAATCTACCTGTGAGATCCCCACGAAGAACTAGTTGGCAGCGATCTACAGTCATGGGTGTTTTTCGGAGTTCTGAAGTGCTACGCAGCCGTTGCAACAGATGCGAGACCGACTGCTGGGAAGAGCTCAGCACAGAGCGATCCGTCACTTAGCTGTGGTCACCGAACGAGTCTTTGGCAAAGCGGTGGGAAAGGGTGGTTGTCATGGCCTGGGTCGGCTCAACTCCCACTTGGTCGTTCCAGTGGTTTCATTACATTTACCGTCAGCCGATTTGCTATAAGTTATATACAGTCACTATACAATAGTATATGAAGTATTTTAATGCCATGCTGAGGCCAGTTTTTTTGGTACTACAGTGATTTCATGCTGTGATTTTACTTCTTTCTTGTAGTTCTGAGTGCTCACTTCATGATGACCTCTTTTGAAAGAGCTGAAACTGAAGAAACAGTAACATGCCTCCACATGACCTTTTACCATCCTTGCCAAGACAACAAGATGATGTTTCGTTGCTTGAATTTCTGTAAGCGAGAACAGGTCAGGGCAGATGAAATGGCCAAGTTTGGCCGCGATTCTAACGTCTGCCGTTATAACTTAGTGGATACTCGTGTTTCTCGGATTCAGTTTTCATTGCAGTTTTACAGAAAACTGAACAGCTCACAATTTTGTTTTGAGATAAAGAACATGAGCAAGAAAACAAAACTGATTGTGGACCAAACAGAACTGGGTTACTTAAACAAAATCGACCTGCCCTGGAAGTGCATCATTTGTTTTGGGGACTACCAGATTTTAGCAGAGGTTCAAGAAGGGGAGTCTGTGGATTATTTCGAGACTCGTTTACACTTGGCTGAAGTGCCCATCTTGCAAGAAAGATGCCTGCCATCGCTGCAACCTATACCAGAGAATGGCATTTCTTCTTCCATGTTTCCTTCCCAAGGCAAGAGCCCCATAGAGATTGATGAAAATGAGTCATGCTAGCGGGGAGAAGGAGGCTGGATCAGATTTTGATCATCTGAAACCTGCGCAACTTCCGAAATCGAAGGCTGTCGTCTCAGTCCACTGTTCTTGATGGTTCTCATCGCTGCACATGTCTTCTTACTTGGTGCTTTCAGCACAGGCATACCAGAAGATACTTTGTTCAACAGAAACAGATTCCTGCCACTGTCTTCACCGGGGCATGCGTGCTCTCTGATCACCACTGTTTGCAACATAAACACGTGGAAGACAGAGGGCCACTCAAATCCATTGCAGCAGATTCAGTTCAAGAACCGTGACCAAAGGCCTTGAAGGTTTATTTAACAGGCATTAATACAGCGCATGCAGAACAGTGTTTTAGCCCCAGCACTGGTTAGCTAAGTAAGGACGTCATGTCTCGCTGCATTTTTTATACCTTGTGCTTTGCTTTTGACATGAAATTCCAAACAGTATTTTCAAGCCTAGGTTGTAACTTCCCAGATTTTGCAGCTTAGAAACACTTTGTCAGCATAGTCCTTTAAAGTTGATGTTTTTATTAACTTGACAGCAAGATTTTTCTTCTCTTTTTAAAATTAATTTTTGTGGTTTTTTTTTTCCCAAGTTAACTACTTTTGCTTGTGAATATAAATAAACATGCAGCGTCAGTGATCATGGTATGTAAAAATCCAGATAAATTTTGTAATAAAAGCATTTAGTTACCTAGTAAGGGTTTGCTGTCTTCTACAACTACAGTCTAAAAGCAGTTATGGTGAATAAAATTATTTCCAGGACAATCCAAGTAAGAGTTTTTTTCACTATCACTATTCTGGGCTTTCTAAAAGTGGCATTGCTCCAAGATAAAGAGTTGACTAAAATCCTTTCAGCAAGCTTTCTACCTCTACCCCCCACCCCAAGCTCTCGTACAATTTTGTTTTCATTTAAGTATTTCTCAGGTTATTTCAGTTTAGTTTTTCTTTGTTAGGGGCTCAGCTTTTCATTGGCACTCGTTTTTTGTCAAGTATTTTAGTTTGCTTGAAAGACACACTGGAAAGAACCAGAACAGAGCATACATAAGAGTTACCCATCTTACCATCCCTAAACATTAGCATGCATTTCAGCATTAATCATTACAAGAAAACTAGAATTATAACTGAGAGGAGGCAGCTGAATTACACGACATAACCTGAGATTAAGGCAAACAACCACAAGTGAAAGAAAGTCACGGGAGAAGCAATGAAGCTCAAACACAGGCCTAGGTAGGATTTCACTTGCCTATTCATCTCATCCTTGCCAAAAATACCTTGTTCCCATGTTTTCTACTCTTTGAACTAGGCTCTGGTACTTACTTAACTTTTACAGTCTTTGGCCTAGATGCGTAATTCAGCTGCCGTCTTGGCACAAACGCCTCTGTCACACACCCAGCCCCTCACCTCAACAAAACAAATCTGAGCAGGTATCGCCGTGTCACCAGACACGGTGCTACTGGTTGCACATCTCCAGTAGTTGTTGGCTGCTCGGCTTTTACATGCTTTTGACCCCGAGTCTTCCTACTCTTTTCTTAGACAGAGTGACCAATACCCGCAAACACAAGCTGTCTTGAAAAAGAGAGTAAGATGCAAATATAATCTGAAACAAGCTCTTACATATAAAAGCTTTTACATGAAATCAGCCTCTCATACAAAATGCATGGGATTTCTTACGTTCTCTCATTTGGCTCGTGTGTGAGGGAGGAGGGAGCATTAGTTGTGCATTCCCAGGAAACAGCTCTCTTCCTATTAGTGCTCTTAAATTATTATGGATGACATGCAAGTTGTTGTTTTGCACTGCTTTGGGCTTAAAAAAACAGATTGCTAACCAAGCAGTATTGTTATCCAATTTCTATTCACTGGCCCTATCAACCTAAGATATTAACCTATGGCACTGATCATATTAATTGCTTACACTTTCGGGGCTATTATCTAAAGAAAAAGTGACAGCCCCAAACTCAAGTTTTCAAGTGCAATATATGAACAGAAGCATCTACAAACAGTACTTATCTGAGAAAATCTTCCATCTGGTCTGCAGAGTTCAGCGCGCTGCGTCTCAGTAGATTTTGTATTCGCTCTGTACAGAGGGGCTCTATGGATATCCACAGACCTAGAGCAGAGCATTCCTTAGGCACATCTCCAGGAACCAGGAGAAAACCTTGGGAATGAAAAAAAAACAAACCAAAACAAATCACCAGCAATTTAATGGTTTCCAAACACTAATCATTTCTACAACTGTATTTACCCGGGGCAAGAATCAACCCCAAAATACACATTAAAAAATGAAACCTCTCCTAGGAGGATCCTGTCACTGCGTTGATTTGACCAGCAGAAGTTAGTGTGACTGAAGAAGAGTTGTTTCAGTATAGACATACCAGAACGTACTTTGTTCACCAGAAACAGATTCCGCTTCCACCTCCCCCCACCCCGAGGCTGCCATTAGTCATACACTGCTAACTCAATTGTGAGAAATACTACACACACAAAGGCAGCTAACATTATTTCCAAGTTTTTGCTTGGCTCAGCTGTCCTAGTATTCACCATCACGGAATACTAAAAGACAATGCTGAAACACCAATTTTATGCTTAACCAAGTAACTCCGAACAGTCTGCCCAAATAGTCACGTCAAATGATTTTATATTGGACAACGGCTCAACTTTAGCCTAGAAACGTTATGTATAACCAGTAGATGAACAACTTAGTAAAACACTTCCCCAAGATTAATAGTTTCCTATTAAAAACACTGTCTCTCCTATATACAGGCACGATCGGCTACGTGATTTCACATGGTGCGCTAGCTCAGACAGACATGAAGACAGGGAAGCTGCTTGCATTACACAAGGAAGGTTCTCTTACCTTTGAAGTACGAGGGTACAGCTGCTCGTTTCTGGTAGAAGAAGGGCTCCACGCTCCAAGTTCCTCAAGTCCTCTGTTATCGCAGCTTGTTAGAGCTTCCCTTCCAAAGCAACAGGTCTCAAGAAGGGATGCTATGGAATTCACTAGTTAAAGACACAGCTCGTTATTTATTAAAACCTTCCTTAGTTAGCCGACGCATAGGTAACTTCAGGTAACGTTTTAACAATTCATCTTCACACACTGCTTTCGCTATGTATGACATGGCAGCCACAAAACCAACAGATAAGACATTGCCAAACGTAAGACCGACTGAAAGTTTTAATGACTTCCAAATTTGTACAGGTATGCATTTTACAGTACTGTTGAATCGTTTCACATGAGCTGTTTATATCATCTTTCAATTTCTTACTTTTCCACAAACATCGACCATCATTTCTTAAGTCACTCCGTGTGGTGCACTGAACTCTGGAAAGCGGAATGCTATTAACCATGGCTACAGGACGTGCCTGTTGCAGTAAAAGCCTTCCGCTGGAGTCAGCTTCCTTTTTCCTAAGTGCTTGTTCATTCTACAAGCAAGACTATCAGCTAGTTTACTTCCTCAACGCATGGTCAGGACGAGTTAACCTCATGTTCACTGGTGAGGAAAAGTAGTGACCACTACAGGGTAAGTTACAGTTTCAGCAGGTAAAAAACGTGTTATTTACATGTTGAGAAAGTTGCCTTCCTTTCCGTAGGAATACAGTATACAAATAAATGTTCAGAAGTTAGACAGTAGTAGCTTATGCCAAACCAAAAATATACATTTGATGTGTACAAATTCTTAAAGCTTATTACAGGCATTGCAAATAGATAATTACATTAAAATATTTTCAGTGACATAGCTACAATTTAAATTAAGAAATGGAATGTTATCAACAAGATTTATCTGTTCATTAGCGTTGATATTTGTACATATTTAATCCAAGTGTGCAGTGTTTTTTTTCAAGTTATCATGAAGAGGACCACGCTGTAGTGACCCTAGTATTACATATAGGCTCATATGATCTAAAACAGTGACACAACTTTCACCGACAAATTCAGTTCTTACGATGCAGGTTTACTACTTAACACAGCATGTTGCTTTTACTCCACAAAGGTGAAGTTACACCCCGTCCCCCTTTTTTCAGGGGAAAAAACAAGACAGCTGCACAAAATAACAGTACAGTAGAATGGCTTTACTGAAACTTTGGGGAAAGCTTGAGATCTACAAGTGTTTTGCACGTTCTCTTCAGTGAGCTTCTTCTTTTCTTAATAACTTACATTAAATATCGGGGGAGACCACACAATACGCTACACCAGATTCGCAGTAACTGAACACCTCCTTGAATTTCAGTCCGTATTAGCAGTATTAACCATCCAGTTTACAGGCACAGGAAAGCTAGAGCACTTAAACACACTGTTTTGTAACTTGGAACTTTTTTTTTTCCTTTTTAAAATGCAGCTAGAAGAATTCAGCCTTTAGGTTCTCGTTCTTCACACCCCAGCAGCAGAGCAATCACCCCTCCCCCAGTTTGCTCAGAGAATGTTCCTTTTCAATAATTGTTCCAGTTGAGCTGAATTACAAGTTTTCCACAACTGAAGAATTTCCCTATGAGGGTGGTGAGGCACTGGCACAGGTCGCCCAGAGAAGTTATGGATGCCCCACCTCTGGAAGTGTTCAAGGCCAGGTTGGACGGGGCTCTGAGCAACCTGGTCTAGTGGAAGGTGTCCCTGCCCACGGCAGGGGGGTTGGAACTAGAGGATCTTTAAGGTCCCTTCCAACCCAAACCGTTCCATGAGTCTATTAATTTTAATGTAGTAACAGATGTTGGTCTGTTCGGGGGTGGGCGGGGAAATCAAGACTTTGGTCCTCCCAGTTCTCCACTAGATACCAGGTAAAGTTTCCGGTTTGACGCATAAAGAATTTTTATAGTTGTTTTTCTATCTAGCACACACTAAGTCTGGCATATTATACAAGACAATATCTTACCTAACCTGATGATTTATACTATGTTTATTGAGGTTAACTGTGCTTAGCATAAAGTAATAAAAAAATAAAATAAATGGAAAGAGGACAACGCAAGGCTAGGAAGACTATAAGCTAGACAGGGAAAAACTGCAATTTACCATGTGTGAACTTTGCTTTGAAGCCGGCTAAGTACACCCTCTAAATAGCTAAGAACAAGTCAAAAAGCACGTATTGGAAATAAACATTTTTTAAAATTATTTTTCTATATTCAAGTATTAGATAAATTATGTAAGACTGTTTCTGAGATGTGAGGCCAATGACGAATTTTAAAAACAAAATCAGTAGAAACATCATCCAGAAAAAAAGGCTAGTTAAAATATAGATATGTCAAGCTATGAAGCTTAAATTAGTGCAGATAATTTTATATTAAATCCAGATATCCAGAAATATACACAATAGAATCATCCCAGTTTTCATAAAAGTTTAGAAGGTAGATGATAAAATTGCACTTAATTCTGAATTAATTCAGATAGCAAGTCATTCCCATTCCTTGCTGATCAATTTGTAAGAAAAAGGGAACCATGTTATAAAAGAGCAAATTGGTTTTGTACATTCTATTTCACTTTTCATCTTATTTGGTCATAAACAAGGGCCACGCAGTTTCACTATCTGTCTTGACGATCAGATATCCTTACATCTGATGCAGACAAATCTAATACAGGATTTACAAATCCAGCATATTCTGAATTGCCATTATCATCCATTTCAGCACTAACAAAGTCATTCTCCCACTCCAATCCATTAGAATCGTCAGAGGCTGAAGCTGGATTACTTCCCGTCTTCTTGCTATTAAATTTCAGTGCCGCCCGGAGTATATCTTCTTCTGTTTTGGAGCGTTCTCTCATTGGAATCATTCTGTTCATGCCTGCGATTTAAGACATCTTTATGAGAAAGACGTAATTTTGAGGGAAGGACCTTTATGTTTGCATTAGAACACTGGAAGAAACAACGAGAATCCTCTAGAGATCCAGACTCCGGTATCTCCCAAGATACACTCCCAAGCATCACCATATTTTTCCTGGTGGTGGTGTTCACATTAAATCCATAGTTTGCAGTCAATTTGGGCCCAAATGAACACAACAGCCAGTGACGTTGTTTTACAGAAGACAGACAACATAGTGAAACAACTCACTAGCACTGTTTATTTCTCCTATATATGCAGCCCACTGCCCTACATTACGAGCATGTAAATACTAGAAGATTTTAGGTTCTGTGCCATTTCCAGAAAAGCTAAATGTCTGGGGAATCCTCTAATACTCCCACAACTTACTGACAAACAGATGAAACATCATCACGTGAAACATTTTAAACAGCTGCTAAAATTTAGATAGATACTGGGTGCATTTGTCTAGGAAAGGTCTTCAGTTTGTCTGAAAAGGTATATTTAATTTCACACAAAATAAGGCAAAACATTGGTCAGAAAACTGCACAAAGACATCAGAGATGCTATTTATTTTATCAGTAATTACAGACTTGCTCACGGTGTATCAAAACCCTCCCACACCACTGGAATGGAGAAAGGAGAGGATTTACGGTACTTTTCTTACTCACTGGACTCCTCATACATTCCTAAATAAACTCCCCTTTTAAATTTGGAGTAACTATCTAACTAATTAATTATAATTAAAAAGTTACATACTGCAAGTGAAACACACAACTCTTGGCGGGGGGAGAGAGCCACGGGGCCGGGAGGGGGGGAATATGAGAGGTAAATTTTTCCCTTCATCAGACTCAAATGATAGATTTTATGTTAAATGGTTCACGGGTCTTTCAAAACATAGCTATTTTCAACTCGATTATTCCTTTGGTACCAATGGCTCACTGAAGCTGTTCTCCATCTCAAGACACACTGCCGAAAATACCAATATAACATTAGTACTACAAGTTCCTTGTCTGTTATCTGTACATGACACCAAAGAATGAAAACAGAATCCACCATCTCAAAAACCTGTATTTGATCCAGGACAGTTACCGTTTCCATTCTCTCCTCACGCCCTTTGTCTTTCTGTATAATACTCTTTATAAACTACAACACTGCAGGGCACAAACTATGCATCTGCTGTGCTCAGACAGCTCCGATCCACAATCCCATTTCAGTACTACCATTACGTAGTGATTATCCGCTACCGTGAGGAGTAGATAATCATGCCTAGTTCAGGATCTAGGCATTCCCTGGTAAGAACCTCCTCATTTGGCAACCTTTCAGTCAAGCAATGTCATCTTTTGTTACTATTCTTAGTTGTTGTTTTTTAAAAGGCTAATAACCCTTTCAAAACACCGGTTCTTCTCTACTTTGTGTTCAGCCCCCGTGCAGCTTTGCCTACTAACAGTAAAAATCTGTGACTAGACCATAAATTAATATCCCAGATCACTAAACCCCCCCCACACGCTTACTTTTTTGGGGTTGTTCAGTCTCCCTAGTATATTTTGACAGCACACACACTAACTAAACCTCTTATCCCGAGCAAGCAGTCAACCCCTTCAGGGAGATGGTTTTAATACACTTCAGTTGGGCCAGACCTACCAAGAACGTGCTAAAAACTACTCGAAGTCCTTGCAATACTCACTAGTACTTCTTCCAAATGACCACATTCCTTCCTTGGCAGCCATGAAAACAAGTTATGTTCTGAAGCATAAGCAATCTCCCGTAGGTTCTCTTACCACCTCTCCCGCTCAAGATTTGAGGTTACTAGGGAGAAGAGATGTGCTGCCATCTCAGTGACCAACTCTTAAAAATTATTCCCCTTTGTAGAACACAGGCTAGTAGGAATCAGAAAAACGGAACTACGCAGTAATTTTGTTCTCTGTTGTTAGGCAGTTTTTGGCACTTCTCTGCACTTACTATTTAGTTACCTCAAAACCAGATGAATACTTACGGCTAAGTCAGTGTGACAGTGATAACAGAACAACGAAAAGCAAACATTGCAGATTGTTAACTCTATACACAGAATTAAATTTCCCAACAGCAAGGATAACACAAGCCCGCATGCAACAAGACCCTCAACCAGTCAAATGAACAAGATAATTTTGCGTGCAGGTATGCCTGGTAAAGACTGAATCTTGCTCTCATCTGGTTTTCAATAGTTATTTAGATAGATATTACATTAAACTAACATCTAAGAGTGGGAGGAAAACTCAATCTGTAAAAAAAAAAAAAAAAAAAAAAAAAAGGCAAAGAATGCAATTTTCCCATTTCTTAAGCACGGTGTAGACCCAGAACACTGTTTCTGCACTGGTGCTAATTAGTCTCAGTGTAAAACCCAGTGTACTTCAACATACATCATCCTGCCCTAGCTTCAGTTCTTCTAGAAAGCTAATAGCTCTTGCACACACTAGCTAAAAAAAGATGCTGAGTATTTCTGGGTAAATATGTGAAAGTTAAGTCTTTCAAAACAGGTTTCTGTACTAGACATTTTAGTGCTCTTGATAGTGCTAAACACTTAAACTACACACAGATTGTCAAAAAACAGTCTATTAAAGCAAAAAAAAAAAGTGCTATGAGTTGGCTAAAAGAAATCCTAGCTTATTTTTGGTGAGCTTTTTAAGAGTCAAGATCTCAAAATCTTGGATTAACTTTGAAACAAAGACAATAGCTTTTGCAGATTTACTAAAAAGAACAGAAAAGATCTAGAGCAAACAGCAGCAGCAATTAAGATAGTTGGGATACTCACCTGGAATGCAGACCTACGTCTCCAGTAGAGGTTACAATAAAAGTAATTAGGGTTTAAAGAAGCAATGCCTCCCGAAATACTTCAGTCAGAGACTCCTGACCAACTTCCAGATTTTGAAACAAAGAACAAGCTGTCCTTCTGCTTCTGGCTCACAAGAGGGCAGCATTTCTTTACCATTAGTTTTGTTGTGAGTTTACAAGTCAGTTCCACAAAATGCAGGAAAAGACATTTACTGAAGGATCCAAAGAAATTAATTTATCAGACAGATAACCACATTTATCAAAATAAGCAATTTTCTAGGTAAAAATAATTTACAGTTTGATCATTACCCACTGGACAGAAATTCCATCAGAATTTTTAAATCACCTTCCCTTTTGAAAACGACAAATTTACAATCAACATGGTTTAAACTGCCAGCATTTTTAACTTGTAAGTTCAGAAAGAAACTGAATGGCAGAATAAATACCTTCTTCGTCTTCCCACTCTAAATCTAACGAAGTGCTGTCATCATTTCCGCTCGTCGATTTTGTTTTGGTCATTAAGTCACAACTGCTCTCTGTGTTGGGCGTCAGCACTGTAGCATCAGATGAAAGTCCTATATAAAAAAAAAATATTTTTAATTTGTAAACATACTTGAATTTGAGGTTCAATATGCAAAACTAAACTTTCCAAGAAAGTTTTTGTTGTGCTTCGTGGCCTTTAAACCTCAGGAACATTTGAAAAAGCACTTCGCCCATCACTTCGAAGAGTATACAGTAGCTTTTTAATAGTCAACATCACTAAGATATTACAAGAGGACATTTAGCAGTACTGTCTAATTAGAACTATAGAGGAATTTAGTAAGCTAGACTTGTGTGAAGACTTGCAAAAAACTCAAAAAACAACACCACCACCCTCCCCCCCCCAAAAAAACCCCCACAAACTACAGGCAGTGTTTCCCAAGAATTAGCATCAGTCCTCCAACTTCTAAGTGACTATCACATACTGTCATCAAAACTTACGGATTTAAGTTTATAAAATTGTTCTCCTCTAAATTGTTAGTGGAATTTTTAAATGCAGGCAGCCAGATCCTCTCCTGCGCTTCATTAGAAAAAAATTAACCATTAGTATGATTCTAATTATTTTGCTAAGAGATGATTAAAAAAAGCTATACACACACATATTTGCATCTTTAACACACAGTTAGGTTTTACAAGAAAAGTTCACGGCATTGATGTTGCCTCCACAAAGATGATTGGAAAGCCTTAGTAAAATAAAATCCATGCACAGGACTTGTTTGCTTACAGCATTTGCTTTTGAGAACTAGAATGGCTGTAGCACAAGTTGTATACGCTGTGTTTTTCAAACACTTGAAGCGTCAGGGATTAGAGGGGAAGATAAGTTTCCATCAGATTTTTTTATACAGATGTATGTACAGATATTTTATACATGTGTGTGTGTATATAAAAATATAAATAAATTATGTTTATCTAGAAAAAGAAATAGCACTCTGTGCTCCTCAGTCACTTAATATTTAAAGACATGCATAAGAAAAGGAAGACTTACTACTACTTCGAAAAGCTTCATACTGGAATTTTGTATTTCTTAAGAAAGAATCAAGATCTTCCTCTGCCACAGAGCTGTAAGAACAAGGCATGTATTGTTTTTAGCTTTATAAACCTCTAAGAACACCGTAAGAGATGTTAATCCACATGCCCCCAGTTCTACGCTACAAAGCACATGCACCTTAAACTAAAATCTTTTGAGATGATCTACAAAATGCCTTTCCATTCCTACTCCTCACATCCTCTCCCAGTCTGAGCTTCTGCTCAATTTTTAGTAGTATTCAGTTTAAAATGAATTAACTTCTGTCACAGAACAACTCTTCCCCTCTCATCCTTTGTCACTTTAGATAATGCCTCCTTAATTTTCAACTCCTTTTTTAACTAATGAATTCAAATCCTGCTATTGTTTCCAAAATCTGGGTAGCTCCTACTCATTCCATAAAACCTCAGTTTTCACAGCTCCTTTTCTAACTGTACCTCCCTAACTGAAAATTCCTCCTATCCCCCTTCTCTTCCATTCAAAACAGGTGTTTGATTTTAGAGCTTTTTCTAAACTCAAATACCGTACCACAGTAAATTTCTTTAGGGGGTTCCCACCCCCCCCCAACACTGAACACAGAAGGTGGGAGTGAAGAGAAATAAATGAGTAATATTAATGAAGAAACAGGCAGACTATATAAACCATTCAATTCCCCACTTGGTTAGTGTGTATTTTTATTGGGCATTTCAAACAGGGTTCTGCATAATAAAAACATTTTTATATTAGCTGAGATTTTACATATAAACGCCTTTTTAATATAAAACACTGGGGGGGGTGTGTATTAGTAGCTGGGAGTAGGTCCAATTTTGTATGCATCAGTCGAATAACTACAGTGAAAACCAGAACGAATGCAATCTACCCTCTAATTTTGCAGATTAATGGTAACCCGTTTCCATTCAGTAACTATTCGGTTGAAGAACACTGCAGTGAATGAAAAAAACTCTGACTTAGAAATGCTGCGTGTGTAAAGTTTGGAAAACACGTGAAGTTGGTTTTTGTTGGGTTTTTTTTTTTTTTTTTTATAAGGGGGAGATGAGGAAACAGGAGTAAAAACAGTCATGGTTCTCGATTACCATTAATAAAATTTTGTATCTTACCTCTGATATTCTCCATTATTAACAGCATGCGCTCTCTGTGTTATCCTTTGCTGTCTACGTTGCTATCGAAAGAAGTAAATTATTGAAAAAGCTGAATGCAATCGCTCAGAGTAATCTACTCAATACACTAAGCATTCCCTTAACTGCGACATTAGAAGGAGCACTGTCCCGGTCCTTGGAGCAGTCTAAGTACAACTCAAGAAAAGACTGACTTTCATTCAAATAAAGATCAAATTTTATGATATGAAGGGACTGTTACATGCAAGTGGTATCGTTTTCAATCTCAGAAAACTCTCCATTTAAAAGAAGGTAGCTTTGTGAATAGAGCTCTCAACATTTTAACCTATTTCATGCACCCCCCCCCAAAAAAAAGCATCAATTTGTCTAGAAACATGTGAACACCACCTCATTCATGATTACATCTGTCCTCTTCTCTATTGTCTTCTCTTCTTAAGCCACGGTTTTTTTCAACGCACAACTAACACCTGGGTTACGTTTGATTTTTTTTGCTCTGTGCGCAAGAACAGTCAGCCTACCATTTAAAAAGAAACGTTTCCTACAGGTCCTTTTATCCCTGCACAAAGCAATACTGCCATCTCCTCTGGTTGTCTGTAACAGCATTAAGTGCTTCATTTATATTAATAATAGCTTTGTTGCCTTTCTGAGCCAAAAGTATTAATACCTCTACACTCTTAAGGTAGAAAGCTTTCACGGTATCGCCAGGCAAAAAACAGAAGGCAAAATGCATGACACAAGCCATAAATGCACTTATTTTGTAGTTACAAGAGGAACAACAGATGTCATGAAGTAGGGTTCTGCTTAAGTTTTAGGGTTTAAACAACTTAAGTTCTCTCAAGTTTCTTTTCTCTGCCTTGAAAAAATGAGAGCATAAAAACTGGGCACATCAGCTATGTGATTAAAGGTAAATCAGTTATGAAGCAGTAATTGTTCACTGATTATGACAAAGACTAAAATAAAAATGAACGAGCTAGTTTTAGAGACAAGTCTGTTGTATCCAGTTACTGTATTTTCTGGAAAAAAAATCTATTCTCAGCCTTAATGGATCTGTCCCTGCAAAAGATAAGCAGGGGTAAATAAACCAGAATTTTTTATGGCAACTTATACTTCATCTAAGAATTGCTCTTCGCTGGGTAAATAGTCTCGTGAGATAACTGCATTGGATCAGCTAGTATTTTTCAATCCCAAAACGACGATGGCTTTGTTTCTTGGCACACTTTCCACCTCGGGTATTTAAATAAGTATCAGAATAAGCAGATTGAAACCAGTAAGGAAATGGGAAGCGTAGCAGAAGTAGAAATATCACATAAAGGCGGTTATAGGTGAGACGACTTAAGTACGCAGGGAGAAAGAGACAGGAATTTGGCACCAACATAGTTAACAAGTCTGTAAAAATAAATTACTGACATATGCAACAATTTTCTTTCACGATTCATATACCCACATAATATCCAATTGAAATTATCTACCCATTTTGCCAGGTCACATACAAATATCCAGCACTGGAAGTTCCAGGATACATATATATTAAAATGCTCCTGACAATTTAGTAGGGCAACATGAGCAAGCCAAATTAGTTTTAAAGGGATGCCATACTTCCAGTGAAAAAGCCCTTTTCTCATTTAGAAGGCTTCTGCCCACAAACAGCAAAGAGATGAGTTACGTATTCAAAAATGGCTTCTACTTTATTTAGAAAGGTTAAATGCTTGATGCGTATCTATAAAAAAATACTTCCTCAGAAATCCTTATAATCCTTATGGGTTTTGGGGGGGGTGTTGTTTGTAAAGAGAGATAAGTGGTACTAATTTTATGCGAGGAAAAAATTAAAATCTCTATAATGCGTTCTATCTTAGGTCCTGACTAAAAGAGGTGCCTATTAAAAATACTGAAAGACAAGAAAAATAGCATTACTTGCACAGAACTTCTACAAAAACCAGTTAAAGCCATATAACGATCTACTTTCGCTGACTTTATATAGACCAAAAGCATAAAAAAAAAAAAAAAAAGAGGCAGGCAAAAAGAGGTCAGAAAGAATTAACCCTCCCATACCAAATGACAAGAGGATAGAAAGAGAAATGTGAAATGAGACCTATACTTAGCAACCTAAATATTAGATGAAAATTCAGTCATCACTATCAGTCTGGAAATAACAATTTTCAATTCACTCGCTTTTCAATATAGACAATACACTGGGGTTACACATCTCCCCTATACCTTTTGTAGATTTCAGACTTTTTCAATTAATCTAAATGTGAACTTTTGAAAATCTACTTCTAACTGAACACGTATCACATGCCTAGTGGACCGCTTCCTTGAACATGCTACAACTGCAGCCATACACATTATAGATGAACAGATAGCGAAAAGTGAAAATGTTCTTTTTAACATAAGCATTTCCGGCAACCTGAAATTTGTGTGAGAACACATACTTTAGTAGCTTATTAAGATGGCAAAAATAGTAAATGCACTGATAATATGTAACACTTGGAACTGCAACATGAAAACCATCAGTAATAAATGCTATGGGGATACAGAACAGCATCTGTTTTCAAAAACGCAGGAAAACATAACGTGGCTTTTGTTTTGCTTGACCAAGCTCCAAAAGCATGGACACCAGACATCTGAAAGTAGGCACAGATATATTAAATAAAGACTACTTGTTAAGTCATTGCTGGACTTTGGCTACTACACATACAAATCACAAAGTGATAGAACAACTCGGGTTGGAAGGGACCTCAGGAGGTCATCTGGTCCAACCTCCTGCTCAAAGCAGGGTCAACAGTAAGTTCAGATGACTTGGAAACACCTATCCCCATGTTAACACAAACCACAGAGATAAGGAACAATTAAGTGCACAAATATATAAAGTACATTTTACAAGTCTAAATGATGTCATAATATGTGCTCAATTTCAGGGTTTTTTACTAGAAAACCATTACAGATCACTTTACATTAAAGATCAGTAACTTCTATATAATGCAAGAAGTCTGTTAAGCTAATTATAGATTAAAAATCATACATCTCATTCAAAATCTATACTCTGCAACATAAGCCGTTACAAACAATTCTGATCATTTTCAGCTGTTCCAGTCAGCTGTACTTTCTAAATCGTGTATTTCTTTCTCTACTGGAATTTACAAGCCAAAGCAATTTCCTCATTACGTTTCCTGAGATGTAAAGGATATTAAGAAAGTCCGCATACATAGAAACAGAACAGAAGCTCTGATATATATTGGGGTCTTTTTCCCCTCACCTCCAAGAGCTTTTTCTGCTTTGCTGCCCTGGCTGCTTCACGTTGTGCAGCATATAAAGCCTCCTCTTCTATTCTTAACTTCTCCTCTTGTAAGGCTAACTGTATATGAACAAAATAGTAATGGTTAACAAAAGCAGAACCTATCTATCTTCCTATGAATAAAGCCATAAGTTCAATAAAACAAAAGAAGAGCTACCAGAAAATAAAAAAAAATAAAGTAAAATTGACTATAGCTAAAACATTTTTCTTCATTAACTGAATCTAACGGCTTCCCCCCCCCCAAACATCCCAAGAAATTTAGATAACTAAACATGACCCTACTGAATAAACATCATTACTAGTGAATTGCTGTAAATGCATGTTGCGTCTTATTATGAACTGCACCGTGAAAGATTTAAGTCTTTGCAGTTGCATGTTTCATTGGTACTTTATTAAAAATCATTCTCGATTTCTACGTTGTATTCCGCACCATATTCCATTAATTGCTGCAACACACTACAACAAAATGACAAATTATGGGGGTTTTTTTCCCCCCCTTAAGAGAAGCTCTGGAAAAAAGCGAGCACAAAAAAGTTGAATCAAGTATACTCCCCATTTTGCCTTTCGTAAAAAAAAAAGTTCAAATTTAACAGAGCTCGGTCAAGACAGCCAGCCTATTCAATTTTTCAGCTAAGAGGCCATTAAAAAAAAAAAGCTCTCTCTGATGCAAACTTAGTTGTGCAGCAATCTCTTTGCGTATCTTGTAGACTAAAAAATACCAAGTGATGAACAAAACCCAATTGTTTCGTTCATGCGAATGGAATCTCCTCGTGTTCATGGTTGATCTTAACTACTTTAAAAGAAAAACTACCCGTACCATACTAGTCGTCATAACTGCTTACCTCTGACTGAAGTTTCATATCAACAACTCTCTGCTTTTCAGCAATGGAATCGTAATGTCTGTCTTTCAAGTCAGCAATTTCTTCCTCAGTCAGAGGTCTAAAAGCACGGGAGAAACACAAAAAGACTCCATCTACTGTTTACGCATGACAACCCTAAGTTGCACTTAAACACATCCATACAGTCTTTCTTGACTTGTCCTTCAACGCAAATTCAACAAGCTGTGCTTTTGGCCTGCTCCTCCTGGGAACAGAGTTCCAAAGTTCCAGCTTACTCAAGACAATGCTGTCTCTCCTTACTCTTGCAAAGCATTTTTTGTATCTTTACAGAAAGCGTATTTTCAAAACATTGTTTGCTAACAGAACTGCTCGAATAGAATGGTTAATATCATCGTGGTGTAAATCTCACTTTTTTTCTTACTTGTTTTGGTCCCCTAATTGTAAATTGTTCCCCTTTCATCTGTTGCCTACTTTATGCCTACTTGTATGTATCTGACAAACAAGCGGAAAAGCATTATCATAATTCTAATGTTTGCTATATCGCTTCTTTAGGAACATTGACAGGGAACAACATTTCGGGAACTATCAAACTTAAATACTACAAAATGTCTAGAATTAGACAACCAAACCATACACTTTGGTGCCTTCATATGCTTCCTACAGAGCAGACCTTTAAGTTTCTACTGCTTACATAAATATTAACATGCTCACAAAAAAATTCACTGGAGTTGTAGCACTAACACCCGTGTAACTTTAAATGCAGACCCTGGGAACAAGAATAAAGATTCTCTTTGTAACATACTGTTTTAACTGCCTTGCACAGTTTTTGCATGATGCATTATCATCTGAACTGTTTTGACGTGGTTAAGCATTAAGGTTAGTTTGACATGCATTCTTTCCACGTATCAGACAACTAAAAAGACAGAAAGGGTTTTGACAGGAACTCTGAAAAATTTAATAGTCACAGTGGGAGAGCAGAGGGAAGAAGAGGTCCTGAATCTCTAAGTCTTACCTGTGACTGCTTCCTGGGCTTTCTCCCTGTTTTAAAAAAAAAAAAAAAAAAAAAAAAAATCTGAGTTTTTGAGAATCCATCAATCAATCAATTTTAAGATGGGAAAAAAACCAGCATGAAATCATACTTTCTCCCATATATTGGTTTTACAATTAGGGGGGAAAAAAATCCCCTGTTTTATTCTGGAATTTAAAAAAAAATAAAATCTTGTCATGCACTCAACTGAAGTGGCTCACTGAGTAAAACAAGTAAGTCTTTCCAACTGAAAACAAATATTCCGGTGGTGTATTTCAGGAACCAAACTATTAGTCTTCATGTTTTTAAATACAGGGCAGGGTGTTGAAAACGTGGTGTGTGTCCCACCCGTTATCAAGCTGTATTAAATTTTTAAGAGCAAAGTTTTAAGGACAACTTCTATTTTTCTGAAGTACTGTTCAGCCAGTTCACCCATAACTGTACAGACAGAGCACTCCCAAAACTTTCCTTACCAAAGCAACCCAGGTCCATTTATGTTCTCAGATAGAGAGCATGTGCTGAGTCTTATACAAGAGTTATACCAGGAGCAAATTCTCCTTCAAGTCTTCCCCTCCCTTCCCCCCCCCCCCCCTTTTATCTTTTCTTTTCGCCTTCCTAATGTCCACAGTGCTCTCTTACTGAAAGGGTTACCTCCCATACCCCCCCCACCAGTTTTCTCTTCTCTTAGGTCTTCATCTCTCCCAAGGTGTTAAGTATTCATTCCTATAGCAAGCAAAACTCAAAGTAAAAAAAAAACAAACCCACCTGCAATTTAAGTCTACAACATAGCATAAAGTGGGAAGAAGATACAGATCTTGGAACCATTTTTAAGGGTTGTACTAGCAGGTTTCACATTATGATCCAGGTACCTACCTCATCACTTTCCACTAGGTTCTCAAACTGCAGAGAGAAAAAGAAGTAAACCATCTTTACAATTCAATGTAACAAGTCACTAAACACATACAGCAAATATGATTACATATTTAATCTGTCTTGTAAAAACACTACTCCAATGATAACAGTGGGACTGCAATACCATTTATGAAAGCCCCTACTTTCAGAGAAAGCATTACTTTTAGAGTAGGACCTATCTTCTTGCCAATGTTTCTTTCCTTAAACATTACGTTCTCCTAAAAGGAGAAGAGTCAACATTAAAAAACATTCATGTAATTCGCTACAACTTACGTGAGGGCCCTGATAAAAATGAAATCTCATTAGCTTCTAAGATTGCTAATAATTCTGTGTATCCAAAGCATTATAATACAAGCAGTGGAAGGAATGGTATGGCTCTGACCAAAGCACCCATGCAATTTAAAAATCCAGAAGATAAGGGGTAGAGTGCACGTAACCTCCACCTCACGTGGCAACTGTGATGCTTATCAAAAAGTATTTGAAGATGTATTTAATTTACAGAAAATGTACAGTTACTTTCTACCCAGAATTCCCAAAAAAACAAGCAACAACAAGCCCCCTCCCAGCTTCTCACAAAAGAAACTAAAGGTCAATAAAGGCAATGTAACGCTTAATGATAGGAAGCCAAAAAAAGCCCAAACCGGGCAAGAATACACCAAGCATTCTAAGCTGCACAAACTCGTCCAGCAGAAGTTCAACTATCACATAAAAACAAAGCAAATGGAAATTCTCCGTACTATTTTCAGTATAGTAATCTTACATGTGATCAATACATCAAACATGGAGGCCAGTACCTACAGCAAGACTCCTTATTGACCTGTACACTGACTAATTGCTGTAAGCAGAATATGAAACACAATTTGGGAGGAAGACAGCACCTTCTTTTCCCTATCAGATTTCTGCTTCAGGAACACTCTCTCGCAAATGGAAGTTGTGCGCTAAAACGGATTTCCCCCACCATATACGTCTGCCCCGGCTCTTGAAAGCCAAAGCGGTGATTACAGTTATTAATGTTACTCTCAGTAATGGGGGCAACCTGAAAGGTCTAGGACTTTTAGACCATAAGGAACACTCAGGGAAAGTAAACCAGGTTATTCCGAGAATCTCAGCTTACACAAATTAACCTTACGCTACCCTTGGCAAAAAGGGGTGACATTCGGTGGCCGAGAAAGGACCTCTGTAGCGAACAAAGCGGACTACGAATGCAACTAACTATAAAGTAACTTCATCAGATTCTAGCTTTTTGTAGAATCATATTCATGATCCTGCCATCCAGAACTAAATATCCCGCACTTATACAAGCAGAAAAGAAAAATCACTCCCAACACAAGTGATGAGAGATGCAATAGGCAGACTTTAGAATGCTCTGGTGCTGAGTATCAGATCACAACAGATACTTCTCTTCTTTCCAAATGATAGATTGGAGTGACATGATGTATTAATGTTCTGAGGTGCTATAAGAACCACTATCTCGCCACCCAGTGCAGCATCGATTTGGTCTGGAATAACCCCGAGTATTTCAGTGTACATAAACTGCAAAAAGTGTTAAAGGCATTGCTAGAATTCAGCTTTTCCCTTTTTTTTTTTTTTTTAATCACTAGAAATGTAAGCACTCACCTCTATAGTGAAGTGTTCTCCTGTTGAACATGTTCTAAAATACTTGGATCTGGAAAAATAAGTCTACAGTTACACTACGGAATAGTCTTCGATTCACAGCAGAAGGAAAACGAGCCTGATAATTTTCAATAGCTTTTGAAACATGTGAAGTAAGTATAAAATAAACATAAAAATCTTCATGTATTCAACACATTTACTTGTTAACCTGTGCTCTGCATCGCTACCAAAGCGGAACAAGGCAAAAGCATGTAAACATCTTCTACAGAACTGGAGAAAAGACAAACACCCTCCGGTGAGAAGAAATTACTTATCGGGATCCTGGACTTGACATTTACAGACATTTAGCGTGTTCTGCAATACCTTTAATACATGTTTCTCAAAAAAACATTATTCCAGGCAATTTCCAAAAACACTGTTGCTCATCACAGCACTTAACTCTTTACTAGCGCAGCATCTTGTACAACATCAATGTTAAACAAGACATTTTATTTTGACAGCTTGGCACAGCTAGAAGGTTGAACCTCAGAGAAAAATGTCTACAGAGAGATCAAGACAATGCTTTTCAACTACAAAAATTTACGCACAGTCTGTAATTTTACACAGGGAATCAGTCTCCTCCTTGATTCTTTAACTATCTTAACACTGTCCTCTATAACAAACAATACAGTAATGTTACCCGACTACATTTTTTACCTAGTGAAAGAGGTTTGGCTGTCATCCAAAAGAACATTCAAACGTATACCGGTGCTTCAGTACAACATCCATTTCATCGAACTGTTTTAAAAACCAGAGTTTCCAGTTGCAAGTGCTGACTGATGTCAGGAGTAAACCCAGGGCCTCAGGCATTTCTATACTTGTACAGAAGATCGTTCTGTACTTGCAGCCAACACCTACTTCTACTATACTAAAAGCAACACACCAGCCGAAGCCCGAATTATTTTAATCATATCAAATTTCGTCTCCATCGTATTTTTCTTTGGAAGTCAGTCGGGGTACGTCTCCCCTGGCAACTTGTTGCACAACCCACTTCTTCCTTGTTGCAGTGTACCTCACAGTGTAGAGCTGCCACGAAAGAACTGTTCCCATCGACTCGTTGCTATGGAACCAGAGGCGAAAGGCCACTTTAATTCATGCACCACATCGCAAGTATAAACGGGATACGTGGCATGAACACTTAAAGTAATTTCACATTTTGGCGTGCAGGAGCCAATACCATTAAGAATCTAATTTAATAAAACTGCTACAGGAAATCGTTTCGGGACTATGTTGTTAACAAAAGTGTAATTCCAGTTTACAGCATCAGGCCCTACCTAAATTACGCTCCACTTTACAAACACATGAGCCGCAGTCAGATTAGCTGCAAGAATTGAACAGTGAACCTATGGAAAACTAAGACAATGCAGTGCAAGCCTACTAAATGTAATTACAGATAGCCCCACAGCAATGACACTTCAAGGAAGATCTACACTTTCTGCTACCTGCTGAACAGGGACTCGATAACAGAAGACCTAATTCCATGCCAGAGTTTGAACCCTTAAATCCCAGAGCAACTATGGAGGATTGAGGTCATTAGGGACAGAAATGGAAGACCATTCAACTTCACCCCCGTATGTAACAACTTCAACTGAAATAAAACAGTAACCTATTAAAATGCTTACAGCTTTTACTATTCTCCTTTAAGCTCTACTGTTTCATTATTTTTTAAAACAGACTTGAGAAATATTTAGGTTTGCTAGGTACTAGAGAAAACAGTTCAGCCAATAGGCCACAGGACCTGTAGGAGGCTGTAAAGCAATCTTCAAAGATCTAAAGCTATTATAAAGACTAACTTTTCGGCTCTCTGTACATATATATGCTTTATTCTCCTTTATGCAAAGTCACGTTATCATCATCTTCTATTTTTAAAAAACCCAACCAATTTACACAGATTAAGCGTGGAAAACAAGTCACTAAAAATTAACACTTAATCTATTAAAACCAGGGCATGAGTTAAAATTACTTTTCCACACTACTGACAAAAAGGATTGTGCCAAATTTGCTACATGATAACCCCTCCCAAACTAGCCAAACAAATAACAGAGACAAATAATATTTATTCTTCTCCCTCTTGACCCCCCCGCCTTCTTTTAAACACTCCTCTAGGAGTAAAGAAGAATACTTATGGTCGAATATAGTGACAAATTAGCTATGACCTGCCTTCTAATTATGGCTGCAGCTTGTAGTACTTTAAGCAAAACTATTTCAGCCAAATTGTAAGGACATTCCTTAAGAAAAAAAAAAAAAAAAACAAAACAAACACACACAAAAAACCACACCACAACAACAAATTACCAACTGAAAGTTTGTATTTTTACAGAAAGTTAAACTTCTACTACACTGAAGAAGGCTTTGGTATTTCATATCTCTCTACGCATGCTCAACATGAACTCTAAAATCATTGCAGCAATTCATACACAAATCTCCAAGATTTAAGCACAATTCTAAGCAAAGGCAACTTATAATCTTGCAGGATATCGAAACACTTGTTAAGAACCGTATACTTAATTATTTAATTCAGAGTTTATTTCTCACAGTTAAATCTTGGAGCATCTAAGAATAATGAAACACCAGTTTAGGGGGGGAATCTGAGTGATTAAAATAATCACAATTAACTTGATAAGCTACATTATTGCATTATGCTGTTCCAGAAGTAGCCAAATCTGCAGAATCTGGTAGCAACCTAACTTGCAAACTTACAAGATTTATGAGACACACCTTACAGTTTTGTTTTTAATACAATTCCCTGCTCCTCCCACCACACGGTGGAAGGAAAACACCTGAATTGCTCAACACTCCAATACTGTTCTGAAAACTACCAGCACACCCAGAAAATGAAGATGACTGAGACACGTGCCAGCTATCTGCAAGAGGTAGCACTGATGATCTTTTTTTCATAAACTGATCCCTGTATACAATATTCCAGGTTCAGGCTTCAAAAGTCAATCCAAACCCGTGCAGCCTCTTAAATTGGAAAAGTCTGTTTTCTGTACTATCATTTCATTTTTCTAAGACTTTCAGTACAGGCTATGGAAAAACGTACGTAACAGTTTAACATAACAACAGCACACAGCAAGATTTATTTCACCGGTAAGGACAGTCTGATATTGGACTAATAGAAGCAATACATGCACGTATGAGTATCTAAACCATCATGGCAGAAAAACTTCTCCTTTGAGGGTATGCTCATAAAAACTTCTACATGAATTCCCTGCCATTTAAGAGAATGGCATTTCTCATAATTCCGTGCCTCGGCATTCATATTTGCCATTCTAAAACCCAAGCAAGCAGTAAGCCAGTAGTTACATGAAAGGCACCGAAACACGATGAAGTCTGTCAAGTAAGCCGGTAACTTCAGCAACCGTCTGCTGAAAACCAGTTGGAGACTATGAGACCGTGTGGCAGGAAGCTAACAAACGATGCTTCATGAATCAAACACGCACCAAAACCAAGCATTAGAACAGACGACGCTGCAAACACCAATGAATACACAAAAGGGTAACAGAGTATTGCAAACATACAAGAAAAAAAGAATACAAGGGGGAAAAAACCAACACCAACAAAAATATATAGGCAATGGTCACTTTAGACCAGAGGGAAAGACAAAAGATAACCGTGTATCTAGAATTTGCTGTTATAGCCGAGACAATCTTGTGCCTTTTTGGACTCTGCCTCCTATCCAGTGCTCGTAAGTCAGTTAATAAGTCAGTTAAAAGTAGTCGGGGGGGAAATAAAAGACCAAAGAGATGCCACAACCAAAGCAATAACTTACAGGGTAAGTACACGTTGCCGGAGACTTACTGTCACTACCCCCGACTGCTAAAAAAAAAGGGGTGTTAGCCTATGAGCGGAGACTCAGCAAAAAACACATGTGAAGCAAGAACCTTTCAAGTATTCTGTTTTTCTCAGAGTATAGCACAAGAAACAGATACTTAAGTGCCCGCTGTCAAGGCATTTCAGATGTTCTCACACCCTCTGCTAGAGAGTACTAAGAATACAGGCGGGTACCCTCCACACACGCCTTCACCCATTTCTCTGAAAAGTATTCCTAAAAGATCTTCAGAAGCAGAACATCAGACTTGCCCTGCTAGAGCTGACGTGAAATAAGAGGCCGCGAGTGTGCAACATGTAAAATGCTCAGTATATCTGTCTAGAACGACTTCAATCGTAATACATCAGTGAAAAATAAGTGATAAATAGCTATCGAATACTGGTAACTATATGGAAGAAAACCAAGTTCTTGTACAGGGAACGTATCCTTCCCTGTTTGTACACTGTTCTTCCATGAACTGGTTGTTGCAGAACAAAACACGGATCACGCATTTACAAGATAAATAGTTTATTCGGACCGTTTCGCTCCTTATCTTCTATAATAGTCACCCTCTATCCCAACAGAGCCTCAGCCTCTGACTCACAGAGAACACAAGATCACATTCCAGAAAATATGGTGTTTTTCCATCTTTGCACAAACACAGTAGCCTGCACAGATTTTGGCAACCGACCTGAAAAAAAAAAAAAATCTTTCTAAGCTGCTGCTTCTGGAAAAACAACCCTGGAAGAGGGCTAAGGAGTAAAAATGTCCCCGCAGCCTAAGCCATCCCTGGAAGCGTTATTACCGTCAACCGTGCGAACTGCACCAAGGCCAGCGACCCTTCGACGGCACTTCACCAGCTCGAGCTGTCAAGGCAGACGCTAGGTACGCGTTTTCTCCTTCCTCACTCCCCTCTTCAATCTAGCCGCCCTGCTGCTGCGGGGAGGGGGCGAAGGGGGCAGCCTAAAACCCGGGTGTACCCCGACCCCGCGTGAGGTGGCAGGCGTCCACCTCACCTACTGACCCACCCCGCCTCCCTGCTGGGCCCACACCGGGCACGGCAACAGCTCCCCGGCCTTGTCACTCCCCCCCCCGGCTCCTACCCCAAAACAACCCACGTCCCGCTCGCTGTCAAAGCCCCCGCCGGGGGACGGGGACCGGCCGCCCCGAGGCCCGGCCGCCTCAGGGCCACCCAGCGCGGCCGCCCCTCCTCACCTCCCGCCGAGGAGGAGGTGGGGGGAGAAAGGCGGAGCCGGGCGGGCCCAGCACCTCCCCGCCCCGGGGAGGGGAAAGGGGTAGCCGCGCTGCCCGCTTACCCTCCGCCTCGCTGGAGCCGGCCGGCTTCCCTCCGGAAGAAGAGCCCGCAGCACCACTGCGCCCAGCAGTTCCCCATCGCATCCTGGGCAGCGGCGGCAACGGCTCCTCCTCCCTTCAGGCGGCTTCACACCGCCCCTGCCACCAAGGGCGGCGAGGGAGGGAGGAGGGCGGAGAGGAAGGACGGCCGCTAACCCTAAGAAACAAAGGGCCGGGCAGCGGGGGGAGGCTCCGCGCCGACAGCCTCATGGCCGCGGCCGCTGCGCAGAGGCGGTATGCCGCATGCCCCGAGCGCTGGCACCGCCCCCGGCGGCAGCGCCCCGCCCCTCCCCGGGCGCTGAGGAGAAGGCGGCGGCGGCGGCGGCGCCCGGCCGCTCGCCTAAAGCCGCCTAATGCAGCTGAAAGGAAAAGACCGTATCCCGCCAAACCCGGGAAGGCTCTTCTCCATAAGGGCCGTCGCCAAAGGTATTTATTTCCCTTCTAGGTGTCGCCTCGAGGGAAGAAACGTGACGGGAAGGTGAGGTGGAGGTGGTTGAGTTGTCTTCTGCGGGTGTAACCGAGGTAGGAAAGGTCCTGTGTGAAACCGAAGCGGGTGTTGAGGTTCTGTCAACTGGGAAAACAGGATGGGTAAAAAAAAAACCAAAAAGGCAGTTTACCACAAAACTGCCTTGGAAAGAAGGCAGTAACATCTCATGATCAACTGTATCGTCACCACCGCGTGCCACAGGAGTGATTTTATTTTTTTAATTTACTTTATTCCCCCGCCATTTTGTGCGATGAAGAGAAATAGGGTATATTGTGAAATCCCGTATCTCGGCATATGTTCACTACAGCTTGTATGCAAACAAAAATTCCTTAATTAAAAAAACCCAAACCCCACTGTTGTAATTTCAGCCCTAAAAGATCACTCGGGGCACCAGACTACTTCATCCTTAACTTCTCTAAGTCGTTGGATACTTCGTTATCAAAAATGTTAAGTAACTAGTTGTTTGTGTGACTCATCTAAAACCCAACATCTAAACGATAGGGGCCATCGTTATTTGTCTTACTGAGGTTTAACTACAAGATCTACGATGGATGATTCTGGCAGATACCACGATGTCTGAAAATTTCTGGCAAACAAAACAGAAAAACAAAATCAGAACTGACGCTGCGTTGACATTCTCTAGATGAACATTTCTGAGAGCTACAGCAAGACAAACACAATGTGGAAGGCACACAGCAAAGCCACATATTGTTTGGTATAAAAAGCTAAACAATATATAAAAGAAATGCCATTGCCCCACATTCAAAGGATCCAGAATCCATATTGACAGAAGTCATATCAGTTGCACTCGGCTCAGAATACTGAAAATGTCTAACTTATACTGTAGATACTTAGAAAACGAAACTATCCAGTTATTCATTGGTTTAGATACAGGGCTGTGTTCACTGTAAGACCACCAATTTAATTCTCAGAAAAAGAAAGCTCTTCTAGCTATTGACTTTAAAACTCTTCTGCCCCTTTCTCATTAACCTGGTGGGTGTCCTTTCCTGTGGTCATGGGAGATCAGAAGAGCTCACGGTAGCCTGCATTCAAAAGAAGAAAAATATTCCAGGGTTCCAAAGGCCGGTATGAAAAAGCATCGCCAGTAATCATACCGTTGAGGAGAGGAATCCAGTTCAAGGTCCCCGTTGGCTATAGGCATCACATAATGAGAGAAAAAAGGGTTTCTCTCAAGTTATCAAGGCTGAACTCGGTCAATGCCACTGAGATACCAACAGGCTGCCAAACATATCTGGAGCACGGGTACCATATGGTTTAGCAAGATGTCTCACTCGTTCTTCACCACCTTCAATCTCTCTGGCTTTAAATTATAGCACCACACATCATGATAAGTTAACAGTGACGTTTATATATATATATATAAAAAAAAGTCACATGTATATTTATATATATTTATATAATTTATATTTTATGATTTATAATTTTATATAAATTTATCATATAGATTATATAATATATACATTTATAAATAACATATAAAATATTATATATTATTTTAATTTTATATATATTTATATATAAAATATATGTATGACATTATATATATATATATATAAAAAAATAAAGATCACTCAAAAAACAAACCCCAAAGCAATCTATAGCCAAAAGAAATCGTTGTCATCTGTAAGGTAGTTGCTGATGGTAAAAACCAGCATTACTCACACAACAGCGAGGCGGCTGGAATCACTGATTAGTAGAGATCCCATTGACACTGGACGCTGTCCATAAGTGAGAAAGGCTGGTCCCCCATATTGTTTGCTACGATTAAACAAAATAAAATTGAAGAACCATCTGTACTGACAAAGTGAGTTGTTGAAGTCTGCTGTGCATGTGTGGTTGTGGTTTGTACCTTTCATTTAACGAAGCCAAAAGTGGTATCTCAGCAGTGGAAGAGTTAATTGGTTGCCAAGTTAGCTATCTACTAGCAGCGCTGAACAGATGCCGGGACCCAGAGAAGGCACTTGCTACAATAACGATGAGCAGTAGAAGGTGGGAGGAATGTAATAAATTAATGCCAATTGAGCTCCGATTTTTTTTCCTGGAAATGTGAGGTCAGCCTTGAAAGGTATATTACAGTGATCGCATATAGGAGGTGAGAATGAGGGTGAATGAGAAGTAAAAACAACCAGAAGTGAATTACAGAAGGTGACGCATATCGACGTGACTCAATAGAAATACGATAAAGGTTTCAGAAAGTATTATTGGAATATATGATACCTCCTGATGCTGTTTTCCAAGGAACTGGCATTTTGGCAAGGTTGCTACTCTCCCAGTGTTGCTCCTCTCCCAAAGACAAATGTTGCAGTAGTCAAACCTGACAGGTCTTTGTTCATAAATTTCTTCAGAGCAATTGGAGACCTTTACTTCTGCGGTGCCCTAGACTGTGCAATATCGGCCACCGAACTGAGGAGATAAATGTCTAGGAATTGATCGGTAAAAACAGAAGAGGGAAAGTGGCTCAGCCCTTGCATGATGGCCATGGGGTGTGACATTTTCCTAGCGACCTGACAGGCTAGGAGTTAGGCAGCTTTGCAGTCCTTTGAACAGACACAGCTGGTCTCTACTCCTTCCTCCCTGTTGCTTTCATCTTCCCACTCCCCCCCCCCCCCCCCCCCCCAAACTCTAACACAGCACCTTTGTTTCGGGAATATCCATGCAGAACGTCTTCGTTTCTGTAGTTTCAGTTTCTGATTGCTTTCTCCATCATGCATCCTGCCATGCCACTCATGTCCAGAGCAAGACAAGTCAATGTCAGCAAAAGACTCACCGTCACAGGTTGCTACATCGCTCGCCGTCTCCTTCGCTGGTGTACGGTGGAAAGAGCAAGAGTATGTTGGATTAAGTCTCAATCGGTAAACACACACACATGCTTCAAAACACACACACACGCTTCAACTTTGCTAGAAGAAGCCCCTACTGAAGGAAACAGGTTACCTTCACGCCTGGTGCCAAGTTGCACGTGGTATGTGCAGAAACTGCCACGTTTTTAAAATAAAATGCACAGCAAGGGCACTGATACAGACGTCTATTTTAAGGCAAATTATTCCACCTTTATCATTGCCACATTGCTAGCGACATAAGCTGCCTTGCAACAGCACACAGCTGCTCAGACACAGCATAGTCATTAGATGAATTCATACTGGTGTTTTATTTTGGCACTCTTCCCACTGCACATTTTCATGCCAAGGTAAGATTGCTTAGTCATTTGTTCTTTATGTGTCTTAATGGCTTTAAGAGAAGAACCTCAAGGGAGAAGGTTTTACAAGGCCTTTTTACTCATTATAGCCAAGTAGATTTCCAGCACGTCTTGGGCACTCGCTTTGGCTGGCTTTGTTAGGAAGGAGTCAGGCATCTCTTGTGCCATCAACTCACAGATTTGTTTCCCGGCTATTCCCGTCTTCCTGATCCCTTGGCCCAACGCTGAAGAGCAATCCTAGACTGCGGGGACGGGGATGCGGAGGTCTTCAAGGCAAAAGCAGAGGAGGAAATTTGAGGAGCAGCGGGCCTTGAGGAGCAGGAGGCTGTTGTAATTATGGTGGACAACGAGGTCATTGAAAAGGGGAATGCCCAGTACAACCAAAGGGCTTCCCAAAAGGACCTCTCAGCCCTATGGTGCAATCCTTCCCTTTTGTGCAGTCACTACTGAATACAAAATGTTTTCCTCTTCTTCTGATGAGAATCCGGTCTTAAACCTTTTAATTAATGAACATAATCACCCCTGTCTAATAGATACAGGGGCAACTTTTTTTAAACTTAAATCGGTAGACCTATTCATCCGGGCTTTCAATACCTTTTTTTGCGTTTACTTGGGGAAAGATACAGCTAACATAGACAAGGCTCCCTCAGGGCTCCGCTGGGTCCTCCACTAGCGTTCTAAAATTTTAGCAAAAGATTTGCAGCGTGTTGCGTTTAAGAAAACGGATCTGTTTTGATACAGTATGTTGATGATTTATTAATAGCCAAGGAACCTTGTATAGCTGACACCCGTACCTTACCGTTCGCCTTAGCTGAGAAGAGCCATCAAACTTCTCCACATCAGTTACTGTTTTTCTGTAAGAGAAGTGTAAAATACCTGGGTTACATTCTCCAGCGAGAGGAGTGGCGTTACTGCCTGGTCGGGTTTGACATCAGTCCCCCTCAGGGGGCTGGCACAAACACACAAGAGGTGGGCCCGGTAGCAAACAATAAACGAGTAAACCTCGCCGGCTCCCGCTGGCAGGGCCTCAGCCCGCACACGACTACCGGTAACGAGCCGCAGCCCCTCGCCGGGACAAGGCGCAAGCCGTACCTGAGGAGTCCCGCCTCCGGGACCGCCTTCCTCCCTGCCTCCCTCACGGCGGCCAGCCCGCTCTCCTCCTTCGGCTGCGGCGGGGCTGCCGACCGCTTACCGGTAGCGCCGGTTGCGGCCGCCCGCCTTCCCTCAGGGCCGCCCGCCCCGGGCGTGCGGTGCGGCTGGGCCTTACGGCGGGCCGTTGCCCTGGTGACGGTGCCTTCGGTCCGGGCCCGCCGCCGTCCGGCAAGCGGGGCGTGAGGCCCCCGGTCCCTTCAACCCACCCCGGCCGCGGCCTAGCGGAGCTTCCCCCGTTCCCCGGCCTCCCGCAGGGGGAAAGCTGCGGCCATGGAGAAGTACCAGGTGCTGGGCCTCGTGGGGGAAGGCAGCTACGGGGTGGTGACCAAGTGCAGGAACAAGGAGAGCGGGCAGATCGTCGCCGTCAAGAAGTTCCTGGAAAGCGAGGACGACGCGGTGGTGAGGAAGATCGCCGTGAGGGAAATCAAGCTGCTGAAGGTGAGCAGGGAGCCGCGGGGGCTGTGAGGGCAGCAGAGGGGAGCGGGCCTGCGTGTTCCAGCAAAGTCGGACCAAACCCCATGGCTTTTTGACGGCTTTGTGTTTAAATTCGTAGCTTCTCGTTCAGCTGGGAGACGTTCGTGTCACGGTACAGCGTCCGCCGCGAGCTGCTGCACCGAGGTGGTTAATACAGAGCGTGACCTTTTTATTTTGAAGCTGCCGCAGTTATTACTCTAGGAACCTGCCCTGCTGCGGGCAAGGGGAGCGATGCAGCTCAGCACGGGTGTTCCCTGGGGAGGGAGAGCGGCGGTGTGCGGGTCCGGCCTCCGCCGTGCTCGAGGCGCCGCTTCACGGCGTATTTTGAATCCTAGTCAGGTGTTTAAATACCTTCGTGAAGGCAAATGTCTCCTTCAAGCAGAATAGGAACCTCCGCGTCTGCGGTCTAAGTTTTTCCTGCGGTGAGGGTGCCAGTTGTTTAGAACGGTGGGTGTGGGTGAGGTCTACCTGTAGGGAGTTGATGGGTTCCTGGGAGGAAGCTGCCTCTTGAGACTCCTTACATAGTCCTTTAAGGAGTGGCGTTTATCCGGTGAAGTTGCAGGATAGGTGTAAATTTAAGCCATTGGGTCAGTTTCGAAAGGCAAACACAGTTGCTTCTGACCACGATTTACAAAGTGTAACTAACAAAGTCCGAACCAGAAGAGGCTTGATTGGGCCCTGTTTGTATTTCCACGAGCAGCCAAGCCGTAGTAGATTCGTTTAGCCTTTCAGTTGTAGCCTTGCAGAGCTGCTTTTCCTTTTGGCTGGGTGCTGTGCCGGATTTGCCTGCCTAAACCTGACTTGATTAGAAGTCTGTTGATGTGCCCTGTATTTAGCAGGGAAAGGTATGAGGAAGGGAGTCGCGACGTCTCTATTGCCTCCTGGTGGTAATTGTCTCCCCCTGTATTGCGTACCAAATTCGAGTACCTTGCTGCTGTCAATTTGCTGAGAATGGGAGAAATGCTGAACTTTTAAAACCTGCGGGTGAATGGTGACCTGAATGTGTGACGGTGAGCCTAACCAGACTGGGTACCGGTGTTACCTGATATGGAAAAATGCTTCTAGGAAAGTTTTGCTTCATTTTATTTTATTAATGGCACTTTCCTGCCAGGCTTGTACTGCCAGCGAGAGGCTGGAGGAGGACAGGGATCAAATTCCCTGAACCTTATCAATTAACGGCTAGCCCCTAGGCTGAAGCCAGCTGGCATAACTTCCTTTGCTGTTTGAGTGCATGATTTGCCTGGTATCAATTGTGGGTGCTTTATACTCACCTAAATGTCCAGTCGTACTTCAGCCTGTTGGCTTCTTATCGGCAGTGTTACGTGGTGTAGCCTCATTGTGTGGGTTGCTTTATTAAAGGTACTTCTCTTCATGGGCTGTAGATTGTCTGGGAAAATACCCAGGAGCTTGAGATAAACAGGGGTTTGTGCGTGTGCTCTTCAGTGTTTTGTCATATGGTCTTTCTGCTTCCTCTCTTGGCTTTGCTCTTCCCCTACAGAAGCTGTTGCAAGTTCCTAAACTCTTTCACTGCCAGGTTTTTCTGCTGTGTTCCTTCGTGAATAGGATGCCAAGGATGCAGGGCAGCATTCCGTGCCAGGACATACATCTGTTGTTCTGCTTGCCTTTTTTTTTTTTTTGACCATCTTCAGCCCCTGTGCTTGTCACCGTAACCTCTAGCAGTAATTGCAGCATTTTCCTTCCTCCCTTGTCTCACAGGTGGTGTGCACAGGAGAATGCTTGTCTCTGTGCATGGGCACATGTGGTAGTTTAAAGTGTTGGGACAGGGCTGACGTGTCTAGTGAAGAAATGAAGAAAAGTCTTATTACAGTTGGAGCGCATCTAGGCTTTTCCTCTGATGCGGGCTGTTCTGGAGGTGGGAATACGTGTGAGCCTGTCTCCTCTTGGCTGTCACAAGGGTCGCTTCGCAAGTCTGCCAGACTATAGTCCCTGTGCTGTGAAGGGAAAAAAAAGTGATCTCTGTTATCACTGCAAGAGCTATAGACCCTTAGAGTTAATAGAAATGTACGTGCTGGAGCTTGAGACGCAGCCAGCAGCTCCAAGCATTGTCCCCTCAAACTCTTTTAAAGCAGAACTGTCTGAGTCTGGATCGTACCTGATGGGTTGGCCAGGCTCGCTTAGTTACTGAGTCAAAGCACGTACTGCCTCCCAGGTGTGTTGGGAATTAACTTGTTTTCCTGGGTAAATGGGAACTTAGCAAGGGGAACATTTCCACAAATAGCTCAATAAATGTGGCCTCTCCCAGTGAAAATAAATACCTAGAGATTTAATCTTTCTGTAGTTTCTTCACCCGCATGCTCCCTGTGAACCTAATTCCCCTCCCACACCCCGTTCTGGAGTTTGGGCAGAAATTTAATCGTGGCTGAAAAGAGCAAAACCTCTTCAGGTCTCCTGTGCTGCGAAGAAATTATTCTTGAGAAAAGATCTTTTTTCTAATTGATCATCTTTTTTTAAATCTTCACTTTTCAGACCTTCTAAGAAATCTGGGTCTTTGACAGACCCAGGTGCAGGTTGGCTGGCACTCCCTCTGGACTGGCAGAGCATTTCCCCTACAAGTCCCCGTGCTCCGCCGTCTTTTTGCATCTTCCTTGGGCGCGATCTCTGGGCTATGGTGCTGCCTTCAGGCAGACTCCGATGGTATTTCCCTGGTAGGCTCCAAGCTAATAAATAACTGCGCATTGTAGCATGGTCTGTTTTGTTAAAGTGGTGTGTGATAAACCAGTGTTACAAATGTGTAACGAATTGGAGATGACAAAATAACTAGAGAATACAGCTGCTTTTTTTTCCTTTTCATTTAAGTTGCAGGTTTTTTTCTCTAAACTATCTTCAGCTTTCCCCTCTGCATAATATTGGGGGAAAAAAAATCTCTTGAAGTCCTTGACTGGTCAATTTTCACTCTGAATCCACTAGACACAGTTTAATAGAAGCTGTTTAATTGTTAACACTATTATAGGTAAGAATGCTGAACTTTTATCCATTCAATGTGCTTGTATTCTGGTACGTGTTAGTTAGTGTAAATGTTTATAAGCTGGCAGTGCCGACAGAAATGCTTTGGGTATGGAGGGAGCTTAAAAGAAAAGTCTTCTATCAGCCTTATTAGAAAAAAAATTAAGATACAGACAGGGAGTAGTTGGTGATGAACTGGCAGCTAGGTAGAACAGAGAGGTACTGCAGCTGCTTTTGTTTTTCTTTTAAATGGGGATGTAAGAGATTTTTTGAAAAGAGGACCTAGAGAAAGGAATGACAGAGAAGAAGAGTAAAACTTCCCGGAAACGTAGGAGAAAAGATATGAATCAGCTTTGGGTTGTTGGGAGAGGCAAAAAGTTTTCTTAAAACATCGAGAGCTGCCTTCAGCAATCCTTTGAATCCTGTCTGGAAGGGGTAGCTAGCGTTGTTCCTTGTGCCCTGCCCTGAGGGAGCAGGCAGGGTAGCACAGTGTTACTTGGTCACCTTGATGAGAGTGTCTCCTAAAGGAGTTTGAGTCACAGATACAGCCCAATGTTACGGGAACAAGCTGTGTTTATTGCTGCTTGAGCTGTTTGTAAGCAAAACCAGGGAACTAGCAAGGAGTCTCTGCAGCTCACCAGTCACAGTTAAATGCCCTGTTTTTCGCGCAGTGGTCGGAGACATACTTGGCAGCATGCTGAACTTTCCAGTACAAACCGTCCTGCTTCGTCTTTCCTGCTAGCTCGGGGACCTCTGGATTTTCCTTTGCCAGGGCAAGTCTTTGTGGGAGATGCTATTAGGTGCCTGCTGTCTCTCATGTGTTAACCACATGCTCCTCTGGAATTCTTTCTGACTTCCTCAAGATTTCTCTCATGTGGAACATAAGCTTGCTCTAAAGCTTCTCAAGATCAGGGCACGAGTTAATGCGACCTGTTATGTGAGGAGAGTATTGTGAGAAGCAGAACGCATGAGATTTTCCAACAACAGAACAGTGTATTTTGAGCATCCCCATTAAAAAGAAATATCCTTAGTCAGTGTTTTATTTATTTTTAGGTTACAAAAACAGGTGTCTGCATATATGAGGTGGTGGAAATCCTCCAGATAATGTTAAAAAAAAAAAAAAAAGGCAAAATAAAACCTATTCTAAAATATCAGTGAGCTGATTTTAAGAACAAATGAATGTGTGTGCCATGACAAGAAGAGCATTCCAGGGCAATGCACCAGCTGGGTTGCCGTTAAAAGTATCTGGTCGTAGTTTACCCATTATATGCTATCAAGCTCTTATAAAATATTTCCTGTTTTATAACAGCAACTCAGGCATGAGAATCTCGTGAACCTGCTGGAAGTCTGTAAAAAGAAGAAACGGTGGTACCTGGTGTTTGAATTTGTGGATCACACGGTGCTTGATGACCTTGAGGCGTTTCCAAACGGACTAGACTACAGCAGGGTTCGGAAATACTTATTTCAGATTATGAGAGGAATAGCGTTTTGTCACAGTCATAATGTAAGTATGCCCAAGAAGTTAGCTCTGCAGTTGACCTTGAATGAGTAGATACTGAAGCATATATTTTCGATATACGTTAAAACTTACAGAAATAAAGCTGTGGCTAAAAAGGAAGAGGCAGGGCGGAAGGGCCAGACTGAATTTCACATAAAATGTCAGAGCTTGATGTCAGCTAATCCAGCAGTCTGTCTCTGATTGAGTTGTGAGAGTGTTTCGAAGGAAGGGTCCAAAAGTCCATGGGGATTCAACACTTGGTGGCGCCTTATTGTAGGTTGGCTTATCTTGCAGAGGGAGATAGTCTCTCTTTCAAAAGTTTGATTCTGATAGTGTCTGTGTAAACATGTAGGCCTGCTTTTTCTCTTCAGTATTTTTAGGTTTTTGTTCTCAACTGATTTCTAACAGGTTTGCTAATTCAATCCTCGTTGTGTAACTATATATATGTAAACATACACGTGTTTATTTTTATGTTTGGGAAACTCTCTCTCTTACGAATCCTAAAATACTCTTCACATTTAGCTGCAGGACGTGCCCGTGGCCCTTGCAATACTTACAGCTTTTAAACTTGTTGTCAAGGCCAGATTTTCAAGCGTAATAAATTGTACCTGTTAAAATACCTATAGTAAATACACCTGCAGAACATATGCAGAGAGATACGTAAAATAAACGTTTCTGTGTGCAAAAATTAGAGGTTTTGTGTTTACCTGTGCACTTGGGTCGGCACTTGTTCATCGACTGTGTGCACGTAGCTGTATTTTACAGACTCCGTATGTTTCCCTTGCCTGCAAAAATGTAATCTTCTACCTGGATGTGAGAAAGCTACTATTTTTGGTGAGCCAGTCAATCGACTGTGTAGAAATGGGGAATCTATTTGCCTTGACTTGCTTTTCTCTGTGCAGATAATACATCGGGATATTAAGCCAGAGAACATACTAGTCTCCCAGTCGGGAGTTGTAAAACTATGTGACTTTGGATTTGCCCGTACCTTAGCAGCTTCTGGGGAAGCTTACACAGACTACGTGGCAACCCGATGGTACAGAGCTCCAGAGCTGCTGGTGGGAGATACCAAGTATGGCAAGTAAGACTGGCACGCGAGGCTGCAGAAGGGTTGTGGGCTTGTGGGGAGTATGGAGGAGAGTGCTCTGTTTTTTGGGAAGGCAGGGGACTATTGCTTGGCAAACAGGTTAAAGGGATGCTGTTCAGCATTCCCTGGTTATTCACTTGTAAAGGTTTAAGCCTTCCTCTTCTCTCTCGCGCTCTGCAGCTAACTACTGCCGGTGCTAGGCTTTCCTGGCTCAACAGGCAAGGAGAGCCCTCAGCATTCCCGGTCTGTTGTCTATAGGAGCTTTTCGGTTGCCAATGCCAGTATTGGAGGAGGCTATGATTAGACTTCCCTCCTGTGCAGTTGGAGTGATGGAGGGAAGACAGAAGAGTCCCTCTGAGCAATTCTAGATGGATGTTTCGGGAGGGAGGAGGTGGGATGAATGGGATTTTTCTTAAGGGGATCCCCAGTGCTGCAAAACCAGGTCAGAACTTAAACTGTGTTATTCACAGGTCTGTTAGTACAATTGTGCAGGTTTATGTATGTCCCTGTATTACTTAAACTTAATTTTCAGTAAATGTGCCTGAAGAGCGGATGCCTGCAGAAAGAGGAGCTGCTTACCTTTGTGCTCTCCAAACTGCAAGATTCTATTAATGTGTTGTGTTGTATTAGTATTTTTGAAGCATTGGGTTTTGGAACCTGATTTTACATCTGTCAGGCTTCTGCTAGCATTTGTCTGCTTCAAGAGCTGAATCCTTGCCATTCATCAGAGCACTTGTAAACTTGGAAAACAGCTGTCTTGCTGTTTAGGGGGCAAAGCTGCCCTGGGGGCTTGTGACCTGCTGAGGATGTGCTGTGCACTGGCCTGTCTCAGCCTTTAGATCAAAGAGACAAATGAAGCCGTGCTGAGCTGGGGTGTTGTGGGTTTTTTTTCAGGGCTGTGGACGTGTGGGCTATTGGCTCTCTGATAACAGAAATGCTTACAGGAGAGCCCCTCTTCCCTGGAGATTCAGACATTGACCAGCTCTACCATATCACCAAGTGCCTGGGTAAGAACAGCCTGTTGGGCTCCTGGTGCCTGCTCAGTAATGAAAGGGTCAAATACGTTTTGACGGGGGGAGGAGGGTGTGGGGAGAAAGGCTGTGGCGTGTGCTGAACTATTTCTGAGAGAGTGTACTCTTAGCGCCTTTTACAAAGGGGGAGCTAGGAGCTTGTGAGTACAGCATCAATTCATGGCACGCAGGTAGAAAGAGAACGACCCAGACTGTAGCCCTTACAGTAGTGCTGACCCAGTATTTCAGCCTCTCAAATGTTTCACGGGAATGTTCTGTATTTCTTCCACGTGGTTGCTTTGTTTGTGTGATTTCAGGTAATTTAATTCCAAGACACCAAGAGTTATTCTATAAAAATCCCCTCTTTGCTGGCATGAGATTGCCTGAAGTGAAGGAGGCCGAATCTCTGGACAAACGATATCCCAAGCTCTCTGCTGCAGTGCTAGATTTAGCCAAGGTAATTAACTGATCATTTACTACGAACGTTTCTCTGTTTACTTGTCCTTCGCCTTGGGAAGCTGAATACAGCCTACAGAAAGGGCTGGGGCTCTTAAACTGGCTTTCTCTCAACTACCCATGCAATGAACAACTGCTTGGGCTGGTAGCTTAGTGAGGACTGCAAGGATACGACAGCTACCGTCCTAGGTGACACGGGAGACGAAGCCAGTCATCTCCAGAGCCACAATGGTCACTGCATATCCTCCAGGGAGGATTTGTAGCATATAGTGCCCCAATGATTAAGTTTTCCAGGGAGATTTGAAAGGTGAAGAAGGGCTTGTGTGTCGAAAGCGTCCCCCGTACACCTCACTGCATCAGTTGATCTTTTGAAAGGTCTCCCAACAAGCTTTGCCCCTCATCTGCTACCTAAGTGGATGCTTTGTAGATAGTACACAGCCCCTTACTTCTTACTTGCTAGCAGAGCTGTGTGGATATAGTGTTTTCTGCCAACCCTCCCTCTACCCGCTGGTGGAGGCACTGCAAGCATGTAGGCTTGGATGGGATGGCATCCAAACGTGTCGCTTGCTCTTGGAGCTATGTGTCTGCTATGTGGGAGTTAGGAAGCCTACAACTTTGTTACAGATTCTGAAGAATCCTTCCAGGGAGTGATTTTGTGCTTTCACACAGTAGTCTGGAGCACCGATATGTTGGGTAACTAAAACAACTTAAAAACCACGTGGCTGTATTTGAAATGCTTAATGATCGAAACAGATTCTAAAGCCCTAGACAAACAAATGTAACTGAAAGCCAGGGAGGTTTACTGAGAGCGGAGCGATCTATTTGTATGGCAGGTATTCCCCATGCAGTGAGTCTCTGTGAGCGTTAGCGATGGGAATGGAAGCAGCCAGCAAACGTGAAACTTTTTTGGTAGTGATGTCTCTTGGGCTCATCTCAATATAACAGGGCCTAGAAGGGGGAGTTTTGCAGCTTTTTTTCCTTGACTTCACGCGGAAATGCTAGAGCCTTTGTTTCATTTCTAATGTATTTGCCTTCTAATGTTTACGTTGATTTGACAGAAGTGTTTGCAGATTGATCCAGAAAAAAGACCATCCTGTGCTGAACTCTTGCAGTGCGATTTCTTTAACAAGGATGGATTTGCTGAAAGGTAAACAGTTCATTTCTTGCTCAAAGCAGGCTAATATTAGAAGGAAGTTAAGCAGTTGCGCTTGAAGATTGCATGCTGGATTTGCAGAGCTGACAGCCGCTGAGTGTCTTGGGTTTTGTTTGGTTTTAGCCTTCCTGGAAATAGAACAGTTGAAAGGGAACGCATTGCAGCGGCATGTTTGCCTCATTACCTTGTCATGACATTAATTCATCAGTGTGCGCACCCAGTGTCACACCGTATTGGGTAGTATAGTCTTACACTGTATTCACTGTCTGCATCTACACCAGACTGGGATACAAACACCTTTATTGTTGTAATGGGAAAAGCGTGTGCTTGTAAGACTTTATTTATTTTCATGGATGCATCATATTTGGCTGGCTTCTCATTAGTTAAAAAGGCATGGTTTGTTTGATTACTTAAAAGGCTATAGGAGCCTGTGCTGAACACCAGCTGGTGATGATACTGAGATTAACAGAAGCCCTTTTTTTTTCTTTTTTTTTTTTTTCCTTCTCACATGGAATGTAGATTTGCTCAGGAGCTTAAATTAAAGATTCAGAAAGATGCCAGAGACCATCAATTACAAAAAAAATCAAAAATCAGCAAAAGGGACAAAGATGATGTTTTAGAAGAAAGAAAAATGCTTGGTGTCCAGGTTGGTCCATCTTTGTTTTCCAAACCTGTATTTTTTTTTTTCTTCGTGTTTTAAAATCACTATATAAGTATGTGCAGCAGTTTAAGTTCATAGCAAAAATATAAGCATAATTGTCCATTTCATTTTTTTAAAAAAAGACTAGCTAAGTGTCATGTGCCAGAGAAGCTCACCTTTGGAGGCCTCTGTTAGTCTAAACAGCGCTGAAGACCTTGTCGCCCGATTCAAAGGCAGTACGTTAGGCCTGTGGCCCCCCCTCCCCAGCTCTGACAGTCAGTGCAATACAGCCTGCAGGCTGCTGTGTAGAAGTGCTGTGCCTTTGATTCTAGCTGTTTGGCTGCTGCTAGGTTGCTCTAGCACTTGGCTCGGCGGTCTGCAAGTCGCTATTTGGCCGGTTCCTTGCAGGTAAACTACGTCGTGATGCAGTTACTGGCAAATACGGAGCTGAAGGGAGAATCAATTAGGAAGCATAACTCATGTTGAATCACGAAAACATGCTTGTATGCTGTTGTTTACCTGTGTTAAAGCCCCGTCTCCAAAATGACATATTTTGCTTTCAATCAGATACTAAGAGTGACTTGGAGGTGACATTGGGCTCAGTTCTTATTTCATTTCTTTGGAAGTGACACAGGATACGGCTGTCCTTCCTCCATCATTTCCGATCCCATTCTAAGGTGACTTATTTACAGAGGGTGCTGGAACCCTGACGAGTCTCCTCCTGTTTGATGAAATCGGAGGTTTTCTACTGAAAACAATTCCATCTCCATCAGATCCTTGCAGAATCATGCAGGTTTAGGCTTTTGACTTTTTTTTCCCGCATGCGCTGTTCTAAGCTACTTTTTAAACATGACCATAAGAGAAAGACGATGCTTATCTTCCCAAACAGGATTTCAGCATTGACCCGAAGAGCAGAGATGCAAAGCTATTAAAGGCAAAGCACTCTAAAGCTGATGCAGAGAAAGCAGACCGATCCTCCAACCTGAGCTCCCTCTACAACCCATTTAAAATAAGCCCTCAAACCAGCCTAAAAGATTCCGGCAGCAGCTTGGACTATGCCAAGAATGCAAGCATAGTTATCCCTCCCATCAACCAGAACCTTTCTCCCACTACGATTGGGATGGGGCCTGTGCCTGGGAACCTTAATTACAGGTACGGGAGCAGAGCTAGAAGAGCTTGTATCCATCGTCCCTGTTGCCTAGGAACTGTAGTGTCCTGAGAGAGGTGCAGGGTGATGATGTGGGAACGCGAGATGTGGGTTTGGGACAGGACACGGCTAGGAACAGCGCTTGGGTGGAGGATTGAACGTGGATAAGAAAGCCCGGCTTCACCTCGAGCAGCTGTGCGTGTCCACACAGGCACAGGGTCTCTGCGTTTCTGCGTTTGGCAAAGCACTACTGGACAGCAACGGTTTGCCAGCTGCTGTGACGCTGGCCTTTCTTTGACTCGCGGCTTGTCCTTTGGACCAAACTTCTCTGTTGACTGCGCTCACGAAGGATATTCTCCCCGTGAGCCTTCTTTCTAAGCATTTAATGACAGTGTTTCTGGGTCTCTTGCATTTGTTGTTTTCATATTCACCGTGTTACCCCAGTTAATACAAAGTTTGGGGCGTTTTTGATTACAGAGTTGATGAAAAGAGTAAAAAATACTTGAACCCATTTCTAAAGCAACGGAAGCATTCTCCAGCGGGCCATTACAGCGTAAGCTTGACATCGGTAAGTCGTCTCTTTCCCCCTTGGCAAAGCAAAAAGAAATTCTGAACTCAACTATGTGTTTTATTGTCAAGAATCCCATCTGTTGCAGCCTTCACCATAAATCCCTGCTAGAAATACTATTTTCTTTACCCCTCTTTTCCTACGAGTGTGTCGTCTGTTATCTTTTGCTAATGGTTATCTTATATGAAACATATTTTGTGTCAGAGGGCAATTTTAAATGAGGGGGGCGGTCCAGCACAGGATATCTGTGAGACGTCGAATATATCCATGGCCTCCTGCCTGGCCAGGAAAAGTAGACCATACGTGCTGCGCTACTGAAGCAGAATTTAGGTTTTGGATTTAACATGGTCAGGGCCTTATTTAGTCATGTCATAAATGCATTAAAAATTGATAATGAAAACAAGTGAAATGGAAATCTTTCCACTGCACTCACTACCTAGGCAATATTCTTTCCATGCCAGCAGGAATGTTTGCCTTTTTACAGATAACTAATCCGAGCCATTCTCCAAGTGTTTTATCTCCCTGAAAGCAGTCTCGCGTAGATGATTGGTTTTTTTTTTTTCTCTGGCTGTTCTGTTGTTTTTAATGTATAAATGACACTTGAGCAGAATGGATTCCTTCACACACATTAGAGTCTTTTCTTTTATTCTTGCGCAAGTTCCAACTACAGCGGAACATTGCTGTGTTGATGCATTTTTAAGCTTGAAAATAGCTTTTTTTTCCCCCTATATTTTCATGAGCTGGTATTTATGCCCTTGATTACAGGTTACTAATGAAAAAAACATCCTTCGGGCAAATAGGAAAAAATGGGAATTCTCCAAGACAGATGTGCGTTTGCCAGAACTAAATCATCTCCCTGAACTGAGAGGAGTGGAAGGTATGAGCTTTGATGTCCTCTAAATAAAACCTGGATCCTAAATAAGTGGCGGGAAGCAGCGTGCATTAGAGCAGTCAGCTCTTGCTTCCTTAACATGGTATGCATTGGTTGTGTTTTGCAGCGTGGCATCCCAGATTTCTGAAAAAGGAAAATAAAACCGTTTCAGAGTCCCGTGTCCCCTCCCTTGCCGCGATTGACCTCCATAACCCAAGCCTGGCCTCACAGCAGGTAACAAGGCAATAAAACGGTTTGTGCTGCTCTGTATTTGTTTGGTTTGTGACTTTGTGAACAGTGTGACCCACAAATTTCCAGGGTGACTCTTAACAGAAGCAGAACTTGCCTTGGTTTCTTAACTGTCTAAGTAGAAGGACGTGAGGCCTTATGCTGGGGGAAAAGAGAAGGGTCACGGATGAAACACGGGGCTCTATTTGTCTCTCTGAGGTTAGCTAAAAACTAGATTCTCACTGCTAAGACAGACAACCTGAATTGTTGCTCTTTCAGCTGGCTGGATCAAGGTGGAAGTAAGCCTGATTTACCAGAGTTGAAGAGAGACCAGGAGGGACACATGTTTTGAGGAGAACTGTTCTGCCTGTGTTAGGTGTTGAGGGGCTGAGCGCAGTAGGGAGGGAGAAAGCGTAGGAGCCAGGCATAGGGAGAAAAGGGGAAAACTTGCAACTCTCTCAAAGATTAGTTCCTCAGTAACATTGAAATGTTTGGGAGTTAAGTAACTCCATAGGCAGTCACTTTGGCTACCTTGCTTCCAGCTGAGGTTTGGCAGACCGTGTTGGGAGGGAGAGCATTTCTGAAGTCCGATTTGATCAAAGAACAGATGTGTTTTAAGTTGCACGTCGGCATTGCATATGTCCCTAGAAGGCAGTTTCTGATTGTTCTCTCTATTTATACTACACTTAGAAATTGACCTCTCCTGGGTTTTTTTTTTTCCTTCCCAATTTACAGCTGTCAGGGACCTTGATGCCCGATGCGTCAGAAGCCAGTTTCCCCAGAGTTGAGCACTAGCCTTATGGAGAAGGAGATCACACCTGCCTGTAAAAGGTAGGCTTCAATTTCTGCAGTGTAGCCTTCTGGTGGCTTTCAAATGGATAGTTTCATGAACACTTACCGAGTTGGGAGGTGCAATGGGGAAATCCTTTTACACTTCACATTCTCGATTAGGACTCCTAGCTAGGACAGACTTCTTACGCAGGCAGCACGCAGCCTGCTTTACAGATACTGAAGCTGGCTGCGGCAGGCAAATCGTTTTGCTGAGCTGAGGTGCTGGGCATTGGTGTTGGAAATTAAGCAGCTCATGAAGTTGGGGGTTGAGGAAGCTGATAGAGTAACAAAAAGGGGAAAGTGGCTGCCTTCACGTGAGGAGTGGAAAAAATGGGTTGTGTGTACAGCACTGTCAACTGCATCACAGAAAATGGACTTGCAAGAGGGAGAAAAGCGTTTTGGGGGGCCTGTCAAGCTTAACGTTAGGGAAAATTTTTAGTAACTGTGTCATGCAATCTAAATTTATTTAAGGTAGCTGTTAATACCTCAGTGCTCTCCAAGCATGAGATAGGAGTCTGGGAGAGAAGGAGGCTTAGGAAAAGTCCTGGCTGTGTGGTTGACTTGTAGTCTTAAGATTGAAGTACTAAGTGTGAACTCTGCCACGCTATTTGTACTTTCACTTAGCATTGTGACTTACCGTTCTAGATTGTTTTAAGCTGAGGCTTTTAAATGTGGTTTTAATAGTTTCTCATCTTGCCCATTGAAAGACATGCAGTTCTCTAAGTCATTTTGTCTGAAAAACAACCCTGTAGAAAAAATGGTATGGTTTTGTTTGTTGTTTTGCTTTTTTCTATTGGGGTATTGTTACCTCTTGCTGCTCAGCATCTTCCGGGGAGTCTGCTGTATGTGTTGGAGTGTCTCATCCTCTTGAAAATGAGAACTGCAGTGCTTAGCTGAGGGTTTTTACTCTCATGATCACTCCTCTTCCCTCACTGAGGCTGGGCAGAAGGACTGCACCTTCCGGAGGGAGCAGAAGTTGGGGAGAATAAAGAGGGAAGGAGACAAGGTGCTCCGAAAGGGTCTTCAGAGGCTGCGCTCCAAAATCTCACTGGCTCTATTGGAACTGCGTCCCCTGCATAGACGGGCTTTACTCAGTGCTCTGGGTACCCTGGTGCTGCCAGCCTGGACGCGATCCCATACCTGTCCCTCTGGGGATTCCTCCTGTGGCCCCAGGGACCACCAGGCACCGCAGCCTCCCTCCTCTCTTACTCGGTGTTTGTTACAGATAGCCGCGAGCGTGTCATGGCAATACTGTTAACATGCAGGTGCAACATGTGCATCTTAAGTTTTTTCTTTCGGGCTCTGGTGTTTCCTTTTTGAGGAGAGGGAGCAACTGCTGATTCTGAAATCTCTGCACAAATGCTGCACGTGCTTTTAATCTATATGAGAGTATTTGGCACTTAAATTCACGTGATGCGATGGCTTAATGCTACTAGGAAGAAAGAAGAAAAAACATTGGGAATGGGAAGCAATCCTGATAATAGAACTGGGGGAAAAAGAAAGCTTACTAAAGTTGTCTCATCGGTGAAGCACAGCGGTGTAAGTGCACAGCTTTAGCAAGGTAAGGACGTGTAATAAACCAAAATAAAGGAAGCATATCATCAGGGAGTACCTCTGCGGTTTTGTTAGCCTGTCCATAACATGGTTCTGCTTTTCTCCTCTCGATGCAGGTGGCTGAAGCAGTGGGAACAACCCACCTGAGTTTCCAAGTGCGAAAGCTGCAAGGTCTCTGCAGGAGAGAGGAAGATCCCTTCCTCTCTTGTTAGTGCAGCGGACTGCCGTGGGAAGCGGCTCAGGTCCAGTCCGAGGACAGAGCTCGCACTGCCATTGCTGCTGGATTCCTTGCCTGCAAAACCGCTCCTGAAATGTCGACTTTCTGGCCCAGGGCCAGGTCTTGTCTGAGGCTGCTCAGAAAAAAATACTGGTTACTGGTGTGTGACAAGGGCAGAAGCTAGTCTGGAGGATTTTGAAGGAAGCTGGGCTTTCTTTTGTCTAACTGCTGCCCTCTTGAGGGTTTGCTTTTTAAATGAGTAGTGAAGAGAGTAGGTAGCTGCTGAATTTGCCATGTTTTGGTGGGCTACCTGATCTCTATTGGAAAGCACCTTTGCCTTGACAAAAACGTCAGTGAAGAAAATGTCTGTGCAAGAAATACGACGTTTAAATGTGTAAATGTTCTCAGCTGTTCCTTTGAAACCCTTGCTAATGCTCAGCAGCATGTGTGACCCTGTGTTAGGTTCCTTTTCCTTCCATGCTTTCGTGTTCCCCCCACCCCGGCCCTGTCTTTGGGCAGTTGGCTTTCGGGTGTTTAACTGGGCCTGTTGTCTGGCCGCGCTGGGTGAATGTCTGGGTGCTGCTAATGGTGAAGGAAGAATATCAGTGTAAAATACTGAGCTGTGATGCAGGTGGCATGTAAAATGGCTTCTGTGAGCGCTCAGTAACTCACTTAAGTCATCAGTCCTTTAGGTCCCTTGGGGGGAATGGGACATGTAAGTGTAAAACTCGACAGTGGCTTGCGGGGAGAGAAAGGTGGCATCGCTTTTATCTTGGGACCGTTAAGAGACCATTTTTGCTTAACTGCCCTCGAGTTGGTTGTAGTCAGTTCTATGGTGTCCCTACATTGCTCACAACTCTTTTCCGGCAGCTCGAGGCTGCTGTCACAGCTCACAGCCCTGTACGGTGTAGTTAATTTTGGAACTTGTCTTTCCCCAAAACGTGGCCTTTCCCATCGATGTCTCATGGCGGAATACAGTATGAGTGTCATCGTATTTAGAGCTGTGTGGCTATGCTGTGTTTTGACGTGCGCATTACAATTTGTAAATAAAAGGATATTCAAATTTCTTGGTACTAGTGTGTGCTTACAAATGTGAGATGTGCTCACTTAGTCTTGCCTGGACTTGGTGTTACATCTGCTCATCTGTACTGGTGCCATTACCTGCATTGAAAAAGGGGACTTCTGAATCAGTTTTTATTTAACAGTTGACATGTTTCTCGCAACCGTTTACAAGCACAGGTTCTTACTGTCCCTCAGCAGCACCCGGACAGCACGTAGCTGGCTCATCCAGTGTTCCCTTTACCTTTCCAGCTCGGCTGGCCTACTGGCGATAGCACTGCGACGTTCCCATTGCCCTGCTTTTTCTTCGCCCCTAACCAGGAACTGCTCCAGGTATCCCAGTTGTACCCGTAGCACGTGTTCCCAGCTGGCCACAGCAGTCATTTAGCTAGCCGTGGGCAAATTCAACCAAGCTACTTGCCTAAAACTGACCTACTGAGAATTGACCAAGGCCGCAGGGGACGGAGCAGCACCCAGCCGGGGCCGCGTGCCTCTCCCAGCCCGAGCTCCAAGATGCTCAGCCTCGACACCCGCGGGCGGTGGGTCCTTGTCTCGGGAGCAGCAAACAACTCCTCCTGGAAAACACGCAGGGGCAACCTCCCTGCCGCCCACCTGCGGGTTGCTGTCCCCTATGCTGCATCCGCCGGCCAAGATATTTGGGTTTATGATTTGGGGAGCGGGGAGGGGTGGGGAAGGAAGGTTTTGGAGGGGGGGAAGGTTTAAGGTGACGAGCAGGGGAAAGAAATGTTTGAGGGAGAATGAAGGTTTAAGGGGGGGGGGACACCTAATTTGACAGCGCCGAGCGTCACTGTTACACACCGCTGTCGCTGCCTCCTGCTGCAAGGAGCCACCCCGGCTGGGCCCGGCCCTCAGGTACGGCTCGGGGACGGCAGCGCGGCGCCGGTGGAGGCGGCGGGGCGGAAGCGGAAGCGGCGGGGCGTGCCGGGCTGGGCGAGGCGGGGGCGGCATGGCGGCGGGTGGGGAGGAAGGCTGCGAGCACTACCGGCGCGGCTGCCTCCTGCGGGTGAGACGGCGGCGGCGGCGGCGGGGCGGGGGCAGGCGGCGGGTTTGCCGGCGGCGGGCTTGCCGGGGGCGGGCTTGCCGGGGGCGGGCGCTGAGGTGTGCCGTACCGTGCCGTTCGCAGGCGCCGTGCTGCGGGAAGCTGTACGCCTGCCGGCTGTGCCACGACGGCGCCGAGGAGCACCGGTTGGATCGCTTCCGCGTGGCCGAGGTGCAGTGCACCCGCTGCCGCCTCCTGCAGAAGGTGGGTCCGGAGGGGGGGGCCAGAGGGCGCCGCCATTTTGGGGGGGCGGCGCCGCCATGTTGCGTGTGGGTCCGGCGGCGCCCCTAACGGCCGTCTCCCCGGTTCCCCTCCCCGGTGCGGCGGCAGGCCCAGCAGCGCTGCGAGGGCTGCCAGAGCCTCTTCGGCGAGTACTACTGCGGTATCTGCCATCTCTTCGATCGCGACAAGAAGCAGTACCACTGCGCCGAGTGTGGCATCTGCAGGTGCGTGAGGGGCGGGCGGGCCGGCCCCTCGGCCCGGGCCCTGCCCCGCTCGGGTGGGGAACGGAGCGGGGCGGTACGGCAAGGAGGGAACCGGCCTTGGCCTGACGCTTTTCTCCTCAGGATTGGTCCAAAGGAGGATTTTTTCCACTGTTCAAAATGCAATTTATGCTTAAGCTTGAGTCTTCGAGGAAAGCACAAGGTAAGAATACGTCAGTTAACTCCGTATCTTAAAAAAACCCAAAAAACAAAAAAACACATTGAAAATGAAAACTGGTAGTGCCTCGGCTCCATCCAAGGCCGTACGGACAAGGGGAGTGACAGGTTCTCTTTCTCGGAGTGCACCTAACAGCAACACAGAGCGCTCCTGAGCTGGCTTCGCTAGCAGTTGAAGCTATAGGAAATAAACATTTTGGTCTCCTTCTTTTCTTTTAAAAGGAGCTGTCGATTGCAGATCTGACAAGCGTGTAAGTTTGAGCTCCTGTTCCTGCTGCAGTATAGGAAAAGCTAGGCTGCTTGCGGCTGCGGGAGTTCTGGGAGCCCTTTTCTTATGTATGCTTTCAAGCTGTTTGTTTTTTAATATGCTAAGCCAGCTGTTAATTCTCAGAAGTTCAAACCTAAATGCAAACAGTAACGTTTCATACATCTTTTTTACCATTCTAAGGCAATTTTAGAATTTAGAAAAATACAGATATCCATGCAGTAGGATAACTTTTTTTTTTGTCTTTGTAAAGTGTATTGAAAATGTCTCCAGGCAGGACTGTCCGATATGTTTGGAGGTGAGCTGCTGCTTTTCATCTCTTGGATTTGTGTGTGTGGCTGTATTTTTGACTGTGTTTGAATTAATTTTCTTGTCTTTTGTCCGATACTTGCTTCGAAACAGGATATTCACACATCTCGCGTTGGAGCTCATGTTCTGCCGTGTGGTCACCTTCTTCACAGGTAGAGCGTTGCAGATACTTGAGAAAGGGGAATAGGTGCTGCCTTGTGTGTGGCGTTTATTCAGCGGCACTACAGGCCTGGTTAGTCTGTATCAGCTACTTACAGCTGGTTTCTAAGGGAGCCACACGGTAGGGGTCAGTCTCCGTTTCATCAGGAAATACTTTCTTTAGAAGGGCTGTCTTCTTTCTGCAGTAAATTGTGGCGGAGGGACCTGTGTACTGTTCATTCTAAATTTTCTCATGCTGAATTTCCTTCTGTTACTACTTAAATTTCAAGAATCCTGTAGAGAAGGCCCTCCTTGGTGCAGAAAGCAGTTGCACAATGGTTTTAAGAGGTTGGTGACAGCTCATCAGTTAAGTTTTGGATTCTTTCCTTAAGACAGCCCCCCCCAAGACAATGGAGCGCTCTGTTGCGCTACAAAAACTGCTGGCTCTGTCGGGTTTTTGAAGCGATGTGATATATAGCATTGGGTGCCTTTGGAGGAATAATTACCACGTTTCCCTTCCATTTTCCCTTTCTGCTTCTGTCTTGTGTTACAGACGCAGCTTTTTGTTACTGTGTTGGCTCTGTTGTTTTTCCCCGTTGTCTCTGTGCGTTAAGTGAATGGCCTCTGTGTTTGACGTAGGTCTCCTCAGAATGAATCTTCCTTCAACTCCTGTCCATCTTAAACTTACCTTGTGATGCATCACACTCCATTTTTTCAGCAAACTTGAACCACACAATCCTTGGCTAGTGTTGACTCTGTTCCCTCGTGTTAGGTTAGAAGACCTTAGAATGGAATCAGATGTGCTTTGTCTCTGGATTTTTGCCCAAGTACCCGGTGGTTTTGATGGGAAGCTTTCTTCTCGCTTGGACTCAGGATATTTTTTAACTTCTGGTTTGGGGATAGCTGTGTGCCTTTTCCCTTTGTTCAGTCCAAATGTGTTACCAGTCGGTAATTGTATTCTTGTTATTGAACTTCTCATTGTGTTTTCTTTTCAGAACATGTTACGAGGACATGCTAAAGGAGTGAGTATTTCTAAACATCTCTTCTCTCAATATTGTTGTGGTCCAAAGAGATTACTCCAAGAGGCAACGATCACCATGCCAATCCTGTACCAAATAACTTAAAGCCAACTCCTAAAGGGATAAGGGGCTTTTAATTTTCAATTGTTTGCAAGAACTTCTTGATTTGTGGTGTTTCTCTTTGACTGGTATGATATGAAGCTTGTCCTTTTGGGTGGACTTGTTTCACAGCCCCACTCCATCTTCTGATTTAGACTTTTTTTTTCTTTCCTTTCTGCCAGAGGTTACAGGTGTCCTTTGTGCATGCACTCGGCTTTAGATATGACAAGGTACTGGCGTCAGCTGGATGACGAAGTAGCGCAGACTCCTATGCCCACAGAGTATCAGAACATGATGGTGGAGGTAAGAGATGAGACTTGCACCGATGTCTGTGTTCTTGGCAGATCTGTGCCTTTGCATTGCTGGCAGTAGAGGGCACTAGGGACTTGTCCTGGATCAGAAGTCAACCTGATGGTTAGGGAATGATGAAGAAATGTCGTGTGTAGGTTTACAGTATTCATCTACTGGGTTGATAAACACAAAAAAAAAAAGCACACCCACACCCCACCCACAGTCCAAAAAAAAAAAAAAGAAACCAACCCCAAAACCACAACCTCTTAGTGCTGTAGTATCACACAGCGGAGAAATGGCTCGGTCTCTGGGAGCATCTTGCTTTCTCCAGTAGTGTTAAGCGCCGTCATAGCGAAAAGCAGAAACAGTTGTGTTTTAACAGCTTGGAGCTTCATGTTCCAGACTAAACACGGTAGGTTTTCTGCAGAAATATTCAGCTGTTGATTTGTGCGAGGCTAGCACATAGAGATGTCTTCTGTTTTCTTTCTGTTTCTTTGTGTTAACTCGGAACTGTGAAACTGGTTGCTGTTTGCAGGTGACACTAAATTAAATGGCACCGGTCGTTGATGTTGTAGTTCCATCTGTTATGGTTTAGACAGCCTGTCCTACCAACTCTTGGGAGTCAGGATATTTGGAAAAAATCTCTTTACTGCCTGTTTTGAGAAGAACGCTCGCCTGCCTGTCTTGCACAGCAGACTGGCTAATGTTGCTAGCTGCTGTTAGTCTGCCCTCATTTTCACTTGAGGGTTTCCCTGCTCATTTCCTGCATCAAGAGAAGAAGCCAAAGCATGTCTGTCCCTGACTTACGCAAGGATTCACCTTGCCATACTAAACGTAAATTCTCTGTGATTACAGAGTGTGATCTGAGTAGTTACAAATGGAAATGTTAAATCAGCCCTGCTGTCTTCAAAAGGAAGATATTTTCTGCTTTGTCCCCTGATGGCAAACCAGTTCTGTGGTTGCTAGAAGCACGGTTGTAGTATATTGTTGAGTGTCCTGCTGATGCTAAAGCCTCTCTCTCTTTCTTTTCTGTGTGGGTAGATCCTTTGCAATGACTGCAATGCCCGGTCTACGGTGCAGTTCCATCTCCTAGGCATGAAGTGCAAAAACTGTGAATCGTACAATACTGCCCAAGATGGAAGATGCCGGCTGCCTTTGGAGGAGCAGTGACCAAGATACGCGCTGCATTCGGCTGGACGAGGAAGACTCTGCCATGGAAGAGACTATCTATTTAAAAAAAAAAAAAAACAAACCACCATTTGTCAGTAAAAATTTGTTCAAAGTTGTCACGGCACCAGTGAAATGGTTACAAGATTCAATTAACGCTGATGCGAAGGAGTTTTGCTAATTGTGCCCCCCTCCTTAGTACCCGGGGCACAGCGCGGTCAGGCCCTTCGGGGAATTCCCCGTCGAGCAGTGTGATGCCCACTGAAAGTTAGTTTCTAGAGAGAATGGCACCCTTTAAACGAGCCGTTCACTGTGTCGGAGAAGAGTCAGCCTAGAAGAATAACTAATGAGATGCAAAATGAGAAACGATAAGCAGCTGACACAGCAGAAGATGTTTTGGGGCAGCTGAAGGTTGTGAGAGTAACAGGAGGTGGAGGTACAGCTATTCTGGTTGCAGCTGTTGGGGAAAATTGGTAGCTTTGAGAGCGGCCTTTTTACATAAAGCTGACATCTGCAAAGTTTTAGGCGGGTACGTTTTGTTCCTTTTAAATGATGTGTTTGTTCTAGGGCCTCGGAGCCTTCGGCGCAAGTGGATGGAGAGGGTGAGCTTGCAGAAATTGCATCCCTTGGCTTGATGCGTTGACATGTACGCGCGTGCAGCGCCCGCACAGGACTCGCTTTGGAACAAGGCTGGCCTGCCCACGTACGTGCAACGAACGGCCTAAAAATCAAGCCGTGAGGCCCCCCTTCCCCGGGCGCCCATCTGACCTGCTGTCTCTCCACTCAGATTCCTTTGCCAGCTGCAGTCGCGTTTACACCCATTTCTTCCTCATTTTGCTCTATTCGCTTACAAAGGCCGAGGTGTCGTAGGGTTTTAGACACGTACGTAGCTTGATGTTTTGCTGGTGGAGTGCACTGAGTGAAGTACATGCCATTCTCTTGTCAGGAGTGACGTCGGGCCATCTAATCGGGCTGAGCCTGATCTGTTTGCTATACTAACAGCAGTTCATAGAGGCACTCGAGTAGTGCAGGGACCAATTTTCCGTGGTTTTGGGGTTTTTTTAAATGGTATCTGATTTCATGGGGGGAGAGGATGGAGGAGTGTTTTGTTTGTTTTTTTTTTTTTTAAAATCAAACCTCCCCACCCTTCATGTAATGTCCTGCCCAAGGTGTTCTGCAGTCTAAGTATTACAGGAAGTTCTTTGTTTCTGAGAATTTCAGAACATGCAAACAGTGTTCAATAATGAAATAAAATATCTAAAAAAAGGACCCAGGTACCCTTGGCCATACAGCTACTTGTTTTTAACTTGTTCTACTGTAAAACAGCAGCTTTTCTTAATCTGACGGCGCCCCTTTATGTATGAAATACTAGGACTCGGATGACAACGTTACTGTAGCTTGCCTTTACTGGAGAATCTTTTTTCTGAAGCACTTTTCTCACTGCTATAAATAAATGTAAAATAAGGTCTCTATTAAAACAAATTGTACTATGTGTGATGTGCTCTCCTTTTACACACGTACTGTCTGGCAGTTCCCGGCCGACTTTAAACTATGATTCAATGCTGAAAAAGGAGGGTTAGATGTCCGCGTGTGTGACCCCTGGGTCTCTATTATGACAGCAGTGGTCTCAACAGCCCCTCTGTTTCTGTATTTTTTTGGTACGGGGGGGGTGTCCCCTTGGCACGGGGCGGCGGGGGGGGACTGGTCCCAGTCTGGGCTCCCCGGTTCTGGAAGGGCTGGGATGAGCTGGAGCAAGGGCAGCGTGAGGCCGCTGGGCTGGGCAGGGGCCGGACCCGGGGGGCTCTCCCGGCCACCTACAGCGGTCCTCGGGGAGAGGATGGAGCCAGACCCCCTCGGAGGTGCCCAGCAGCAGGATCGGAGGAAACGCATTTTTGCCGTGCGGGTGGTCAGGCGCCGGATCAGGCCCAGGGGCTCCCTCCATCCCACGAGGTGGTCGAAACTCCAAAGGCAGCGTGCTGTGACAGGTGTTGTGGCTTAACTTTAGCAGGCAACTAAGCCCCACCCAGCCGCTCGCTCACTCCCCCCCGCTGGGATGGGGGAGAGAATGGGAAGGGTAAAAGTGAGAAAACTCGTGGGCTGAGATAAAGACAGTTTAATAGGCAAGGCAAAAGCCGTGCGTGCAAGCAAAGCAAAACAAGGAATTCCTTCACTGCTTCCCATGGGCAGGCAGGTGTTCAGCCATCTCCAGGAAAGCAGGGCTCCATCACGCGTAACGGTGACTTGGGAAGACAAACGCCATCGCTCTGAACGTCCCCCCCTTCCTCCTTCTTCCCCCAGCTTTATATACTGAGCATGACGTCCCATGGTATGGAATGTCCCTCTGGCCAGTTGGGGTCAGCTGTCCTGGCTGTGCCCCCTCCCAGCTTCTTGTGCACCTCCAGCCTTCTCAGTCGGTAGAGCATGGGAAGCTGAAAAGCCCTTGACTAGTGTAAGCACTGCTCAGCAACAACTAAAACATCGGTGTGTTATCAACATTATTCTCACCCTAAATCCAAACCACAGCACTGTACCAGCTACTAGGAAGGAAATTAACTCTATCCCTGCCGAAACCAGGACAATGGGACTGGCTCTGAGCAGCAGCTTGGACCTCACCTCGGCTGCAGCGTGACACCAGCTTTCGGTTACCCATGCTCTGCTTGTGTCCCGCCGCGGGGAGACTTAAATTTTTGCACGAATACTTAAATCTGACATAGCAGAGCCCCTCCTGCATCGCTGAACCTCTCCGGCAAGAGCAGGAGTGCCTCTGCCCAGGACAGCACCACGCCGCTTGTCCCCTTACTCCTTCACAGCGCTGTTTTATGGGCGAGCGGTGAGTTAACCGTGCCGCCGTGCTGGAGGGGAGGCCCCGTTAAAAGTGAAACCAGAGCGGCTTGTGACATCCCAGCAAGCTGCGCCAGGAGCAGAGCAGCTGCCAAAACTCAGTTTCTTCAGGTCCCAGCCCACGTCTCTGCTCTCCCACTCCAAACCTGCCCCCGCCATCCCGCCCCTTCCTAACTACGGTACAGGAGACATGGTCGGCCGTAGCTACCTGCACGGAAGAGCGGGCGCTTTGGGTTGAGGCTGGCTTTCTCCACCCTCCATGGCAATTTGGAGGAGTCCCATGGTGGGGAACCATGTGTGGGGCCAGGTGGGCTGCATCAGCTCCTCTGGAGCCCATAAATAGCCTCGGGGCGGTGCTGGGGGGAGTAGGGCATTTGGAGATGGAGCAGGTAAGGCTTCTTTCCTTGGTTGTGCTGCAGCACTTCCCTGCCTTTGAGGGGGTTGCTTCTAGGGAAAAGTGCTTCTTAGAGATGTTGAGGTTGGGGGGGATATGGGCTGTGCTGGGCACCAAGTGGTGGTTTCCCCTTGGGGGCTGCTGTTAAAATGATGGAAGCTGGGGGGACTGCGTTCTCTTCGGAAGTTGAAGTGCGGAAGGAGCATGGCTTTGCTTCTTGCTGTCTCCCCCATCCTTGCATGAGTGGGGTTTGGGGCTGGATGTCCTGGGGAGCGTCTCCATGAGGGGGTATGGCCTGGAGAAGGGGCTGGTTTGCTATGGGACTGTGAGTGCTTGCTGCCACGGGCCTATTGAGTGAGGTGTTCCCATGGTGCTGATACCTTTGCTTGACTTTAAGGTCCTGTAGATGGTGAGAAGGACTCTCCGCTCGCTTGTGGATGATGCTTTTGGTTTCTCCATTGAAGCTGCCAGCAAGGCTCCCTGCTGCTTTGGAGCGCCCTCCAAATGTGTGCCGTCACGTGGTGGCTTCACTACCCTCCCTGGACAGAGACCTGCTCCTAGGTAAGCCCTGAGGGCCAGTGGGGCTCATAGCAGCCTGCAGGAGTTCTCATCTCGGAGCTTTGTGGTCTTGTAGGGGGATGCCCAGCTCAGGCAACGGGGCCATGCAGAGCATTTTTTCTAATGGGGAAGAAGCAGCAGCCCTGGGTGTGCAGGGGAATTTGGGTGCCTGCTGCCAGCAGAGCTCATCCCACCACCATCACCTCCGCTGCTGCTGCACTGGCTTTTGCTCGGAGGCTGCTGCTGCCTGGGGCCGCAGGGCATGGCTGGGGGCACCTGGTCCCTGCTGCCCAAACAGCTCCAGCCCCCTGGTGACTGCCAGCGGCTTGGTATGGTGTTTTTGGCTGCCCAGAAGCAGGACAAAGAAGGTTCAGGTGATGCCATTTAGATGTTTTCAAGGTGCTCTTCTTGCTTGAGTGTTACTGCTTGAGAAGTGACTTCCCTCTGGCTTTAAAAGGACAGGCAGGGTTAAATGAACTGTAAATGGGATAAAAATGTGATGCCAAACGATGTTTTTGAGGTGAATCTGAGGAATGTTGTTTTTTCTGTATTACTGAAGCAGTTATAGTCCCTCTTCTCCCAAAGAGGAAGAAAAAAAAAATCCATTGACCACACTCTTACTTGACACCTGAGAAGCCCGCTGATGGCAAATGCTGGGTTAGGCACCGTTTCCATAGGCAGTGCTGGTAGCAGGGGCTGGGATTCGGGTGGTGGCTGGAGAAGCAGAGGTGGCATGGAGATGTGCTGAGGGCATACAGGAAAAGGAAAAACCATAAATTCCTTCTTCTATCAAAAAAGCCACTAGTGAATGGACGCTCAGAAGAAGGTTGGGGAGCTATGACTAGTCCTCGCGGGCTCCGAAACCGAGGCAGGTTGTCTCTGCAGATGAGTGTGGCAGCGTCCCCGGCTAGGTGATGAGTGCTCTGGGCTGATGGCAGAGGTGCCCCCACCTTCTGCTGCTCTGTAAGCAGGCGATAAAACACTTTTTTTTCTTGGGTTCCTCGCAAGCAAGTCTTGCATGACACAGGGTTGTCACAGGTACTGTCTGCGCTCCCTGTGCGGATGGGGCTCAAGGCTGGCTTCGTTGGCATCTGGTAGCTGCTGCCTTCAGAAGGTGGTGAGATGTTGAGCACACCTAAAGTGCTGCTGGAGGTGGAGGACGCGGGCAGTAACTTGCCTTTTACGTGTCTCTAAGGATTTGCGCTGGCGGGTGGAGAAATGGAGACTGGGAGGTCCACACCATCTCCTTGGGAAGGGCTGGGCTTGCCCACCCTGACTGGGTGCTGTGTCGCCACCCCGACGCCTGTGCCGGTGAGCCTTTGGGCAAGGATGCTGTTATCCCACCAGCTCCGATAGACCTCATGGTTCTTTCTGGCAGGCTTTCTCCTTCCGAGAGGAGCACTGTGGCCGTGAAAGCCTGAGCGCTGCCGGTGATGGTGGGCCATGCCGGACACGAACCTCTTCAGCCAGCAGACGCTGCTGGGGGCAGCTAGGAGCAGCAACCCAGCCTTAACTAAAAAAACAAAACCAGAGCAGGCAAATTCTCCCTGCGAGCAGCTGCTAGGGAGAAACAGATGCAGCAGCTTGTTCATTAGCTCAATGAAATATATATTTAAAGAGGTATGCTATTCCAGGGCTGCTGCTGAGGTCGTGGCTTTGCAAATGCAAGTGGGGACAACTGATGGAGGAGGGGATCGGCTAGGGCTGAAGGATATACGTACGGTGGGCATTGCTGCCGGGGAGCACAGGGGGACAACACGGGCTTGTGGCTTGCCAAGGTCGAGGCTGAATTTCTGTGCATCTTGCAGCTATCATTGAGCGCAAATTGTTTCCCGTTTGTGGTGTGGGTTTTTGGTTTGTTGTTTGGTTGTTTTTTTCCTGCAAAAGTACTGTCAGTTCGTTTAGCTGATAAATAATACCGTGGTGCAGCTGCGAAGCCAACTTTGGAAAACTCCATAGCGAAGTAGCCTTTCACTGCTAATTGTAAAACCGTACTGGTCAAGTCCATAACCAAGCAGATTTGATGCTAAATGGTAAGCTAATTTTATCCCAGCTGGAAATATTCCTATTTGGGTTCCAACCACAAGAGGAGGCTGAAAGAAAACCCTTAGTTGAGCTGAGCCTTGGAAGAGCAGCTCCCTCCCCAGCTGGACTTCTGCATTGGGTTGAGAAGGAAAATGATCTTGGGGGTGGGATCCAGCTGACTTTGACCTTTTGCTCTCCTGCTTTTGGTATTTGCCTCTGCAAAGTGAGGGGGGCAGCTGGGGAACCTGATGCCACCAGCTGAACCTCTGCATCACGCGTTTAGCTTGGCACCAAGCCCTTAACTCCCTCTGCCAGGGAAATAAATCGCATTGCGCAGCAGAAAAACAAATGGCTTTCCGAGGTGACAAAGATAAATGTAGGGGATAAAGACAGGCAAGGAGCTGCTATATGGGATGGAAGGTGCTGCACTGAGCTTTGCTGCCCTGTCCTGTGGAGATGCTGGATCACCGATGTGGACACGGTCCCCTTTTGGGGGGCGGGGGGGAAGTAGAGTCCTGTATAGCAGCACGTGAGCAGCGCTGTTGTGCAAAGTGGGCTTCATTCCCATGTCCCTGGGGTTCAGTCCCGTCCTCCCAGGGACTGGTGCATCTGGGGAGGCTGGTCCCCTGCATCCTGGCCCCTCTGCTTTGATGGAGCAGCAGGCTCTGCTCAGCCTCTGCAGGGGGGGGGATGCAGGGCAGGTCGTGGGGCAGTCAGACCCGTGATGGCTATAAGGGTGAGCTGGTGCTGCTTTCCGTCCTTGCTGTGGGCTGGCATCAAGGGGGGAGACGTGGTATTGACCTTGTGTGCTTCCCTGGGGCAGGCATGGTGCCACCCGTCTCCATCCTACCGTGTGCTGCCTGGGTTTGGATGCGCCCAAGCAGCCGAGCGCCGCTGGGAGCGGGAAGGATGCTTGGTTCAGGGGGATGGGGTGGTCCTGGGATGAAGGCAGCGTGGTGGCTCGGCAAGGGCTTGCCCACTGGCTAAGGGAGCTGTTGCTAAGCTGTCCTTAAGGCCGCAGGGCACTGCGGCGAGCTCCCGCACCACCTGCCACCTGAAATGGAGCCTTGCTTGCCGGCATAGGGCAAAACTAGGAGCAGATGGGATTATCGCTGCCTTGTGGGAAAAATGTAGTGTTTCAGCAGGCGCAAGGGCCGCAGGCACAAACAGGGTCAGCAGAGCTATTAATAAAGCCAGGGCCTGCTGAAGTATGCAAAACTTGTGCGAGGGACTCGTTAAGCCAACGAGCGGAGCAATGCGGGACCGGGGGGCTTGGCTGAGCCCTCCATCCCCATGGGAAGGTGCAGGGCAGCGGCTCAGGAGCAGTGGAGAAAGGGGATCCCCAATTTTGGGCTGGAAGGATGGGTTTAATGACTCTGGTGTGCTGGCAGAAAGCAGCTAAGTGTGGTCTGATGGCCTTGGGTCCAATAACATGATTTGGGGGGGAAGCAGGGGTACAGCATACTAAACCTCCTGTACAGCCTTCCCCTCTCATGGGCTCCTCCCAAGATGCCTGTGTGCCCGGGGGTGGGTGTGTGGGTGCAAGGCTGGAGCTGGAGGGGTGCTGGGGCGGTACCCCGGAGCTGGCGGATGCTCAGCTGGTGGCGGTGGCTGTGAAACTCAACCCTAAGCTCTAGTGAAGCAGCAGCAGCGTGTGTTTTCGATCTGCATCTCTGGGAGCGCTCGGGGAAAGGCAGGGAGCGCTCTGCCACTGGCCCCCGCCTCTTGGGTGGGAGAAGACCCTTCCCTGAAGCTGTGCAGGCTCCTCCTTGCTTGTGCACGATTAAAAACCCCTGTCCCGCAGCGGGAGAGCCCTGGTTTCCCCGGGGCCGAGGCTGATGTCTTGCCCCTGCCTGGCTGCAGAGAAACCATCTGTTTTTCCTTCCCTGACTGTGTTCCTTCTAGTCGGAAAAGGCTCGTCGTGTCGTGCTATTTATAACTCGGAGGGCTAGCAGAGCATCTGTCTCTCCAGCTCCAAGCAGGGCTGGATTAGCCTAGGGGTGCACCGGGACCTCCGTGCTGGAAACGGGGTGGTTTTCTTGCTTTTTCTCCTTGATGGTCCCAGCTGGAGTTGGGGGCAGGGGGAGTTTGCACGTGGGACTTGTAACTTCTCACTTGACACTGTCATGAAATAGTTGCTCTCTGACACTTGAACTGATTCCTGTATCTTTTGCAAGGAGCTGGCTCCGGTCTGGGTGGCGGAGGCTGGAGCAGAGCCTCAGGGGGACCTTGGGGTGCTGCCCCCCCCCCCCCTTTCCTCCTCTCACTCATCTCCTACAGCTTTTGAGGACAGGAGTCCCTCAGGGCTGATGGAGTTGCAAGTCCAGGTCCCTATAATACAGCTGCTGCCCGGCTGAGCAGATGGGATAGGGTGGGTGGACAAGTCTGGGTGCTCTGTGGGGGGGGAAAAAAGAAAACAACCACCCTCTCTAAACCTGTGAAATAATGGCAAAATAATGGATTATCTGAAGACTTGTGAGACATGGTTAGGCCTTAGGCACTTGTTTTTCTGGTTGTGCTTGCAAGTAGCTTTGTTGGCAAAATAAAGCAAGAAATCAAACACCTGGAGCTCCTTGCTGTTTGTGGCTGCTGGCAAGTGGCAGTGGCTTTTGGGAGAGGTGGAGGTGGCAGGATGGTGGGTGGGCTCCAGCATGCCCTTGGGAGGTTGCTCACCCAAGGGTGAAGTCCCACCAGAGGCTGATGGCTCTTGGTTGTCTCCCTTGACCCAGGCAGAGCTGCCGTTTGCTTGCTAAAGCTCAGACCTTCACCCTGCCCCGGGTGTTCTGGGGCAATGGGGAGCAGAAGACCTCCCCAGCTGGGTCTTAGCTTGTGTTGGGCACCTGAGGTGGCTCTTGGCTGATAACACTGACCTGGCTTCATCTCCACCTCAAGAGGCTTACAAAGATGGCTTGCAGCACGCTTTTCCCGGGGTGAGGGCCCTGTCTAGTCCAGCTTGGACTTTCCCTTCACCTTTGAGGTCCACGGGGAAGGTAGCTCCAGGCTGGCTGCTGTGGCCCTGATGGGATGGGAGACCCCTCCCAGGCTCTCGCTGGTGCTCTGGGTTGAGCTTCAAATCCTCTAGCACAAGGTATAGCGGGAGAGGGCGAAGGTGTTCTGCTGACAAGGTGTCCACTTTTCTTTCTGGGGTTGGAACATATATTTTTCTCTATTTAAACGTTGAACTGCAGCGTCACCTCTGCTCAACCAATCCAGAGGGGTAGTAAAAAAATAATAATAAAGGGCTAAAAATGAAAATGCACAAATCTTTCTGTAGCATCCAGGAAGATGAGTTGGATGGGCTGAAGGCCAAGTGGTTTTACTGGAGGTAGTTGTGAGCCACAAGAGCTGAAGGGAGAGGGTTTCCCTGAGCTGCCGGGTACTTGAGAAATGACCTTCGAATAGGAGTGGCATCTGAAGACGGCAGCAATCCAGCGGCGTGCGCTAAGCGGGCTCTGGATGCAAATTCAGTGACGTTCGGTCCTTGCGTTGCCAACTTCCCGGTGGGTTTTTTGGTGGGGAGTCACTTGTTGGAGGCCGGAGCTGTAGGAACGTGCGGTGCAAGGACGAGGTGATGCCTTCTGAGCTGCTGTGTGCTTGATGTGCCCTGCTGTCACGTGGAGGGTAATTACCTCATCTAATGAGCATTATTGCTCCTGGAAGCTGCAACCAAGAGCTATCTCCGCTAATAAGTCATTAATACTTACTCCATTAATTCCACCCGGAGTCTGAGAAGATGACACGTGGAAACATGTTGATGAGATATTAGCCTACTCGCTAATAAGCAAAACAAAAGCACAATTAGCGAGGCCAGATGGAGCCTGGAAATGGTGATGAAAGCAGCCTGCCGGCTCTCCGGTGAGGACGAGGCAGGAGACCTGGAAGAGGGATCGCGTCATCCCGCAGTGCTGCTGCCAGGCTCTGCTGCTGCCTGAAAGGCCGAGGGAATGGGATGTTCTGCAGGGAGCTATGTGAAGTATTTTTTTTTGTATATAAATAAAGTGTCTCTGAGATGAAATTGAGCCAAAGGGGGGAGGGGGGAAGCCTTTGGGGAAAAATGGGGGTTGGCTATTTTTGTAAATAAAACAAGCTTGGGGCAGAGAGTTTTCCTCATCTTTTTTTGAAAAAGAGAATTAAAAAAGAAAGTTTTTGGTTGTTTTTTTGTTTTTTTTTTTTTTTGACATGTCCTGGCTGGTGTTTCTTTTTCCCTTCTTCCCTGCCATAGCAGTGCGGGAGGACAGAAATCCCTGGTTAAGCGGGAGGGTCTGAGGGGGGAAGAGGAGAGGGGTGTTTGCAGCCGTCGCCTTGAACACAGGCCTCCTCCCTCTGAGGGCATCATCCCCCGTAAAAAAGTGCTTTTTCCACTTGGCTGGTGAAGCTTTTGGGGTTTGTTTTTTTTTTTTTTCCAGGCTGTCTTGCGCCTGGGCCCTTGCTGCCATACAGTGCTGTAGACATAAACACATGATCCATGTCGCAGGGTGGATGGGTTATGAATAAATGAAAAATAAAGGCTGGTGTATCGGTGGTGGGGTCACCCAGGAAAGCCCTTTGGTGCCGTCTCAGCACTGGCTCCCTCTGCCCCGTATCAGAGCTGCCCGCACAGCATCCTTCCTCCAGCAACCCCCCATCTCCTGGTACCCTTGAAGTCCCCAAATCCAGCGGGCAGCTGAATTTGGCTGCGTGTTTCTGGGCAGGCAGGCTGCGCTGGGGCTGGTGTCTGAGTTCAGTGGAGTGGCAGAGTGCCCTGCAGAGGCTTGGGGCGAGCTCTGGGCTTTACGGAGGGTTAGCTGAAATAACTCTCAGCTCTTTATTCTTCGCAAAGCGGTGTATTTAACACCCCTGCGGCGGCGCAGAGGGCCGACTCGCACCAGCCTTGCGTGGGCAGAGTCGGGGCATCTCTGCATCTCACTCACGGTCCCTGCCTCCGCCCCTGTAGCTTTTATCCGAGGCCGATGCCGGGTTTCACCCAGCAGTGCCTTGGAGCTTAACCGGGCGTATCCTGCAGCACCTGGCCTGGCAAGCCCTTCCCCAGCTGTTTTTGGCCCCAAGCTGGGAGCCTGGCTCAGCTTCGCTTACCCCTTCTATTTTAAGGAGGATGCTCCGAGTCGCGGGGGCGGCACGGCATCACGTATCCCAGCCTGCTGGTTTTGGCTCTGTTTCCAAACTGTGGGGAAGAATGTGATGTATTTATTTGTGATTTGCTGCTTGGAGCCGGCAGGTAACGGCCTCGCGCCTTCCTCCCTACCCGCCATCAAAAAATACAAGGAGTTTTGCAAGAAGCCCTTTTTCACCGCGGGGAAAATAAGGCTGAAGCTCGGGCACGGTGTAAATGTCTTGATAAGGGCTCCTGGGCGGCTGCGGGGGGAGACAGCGGGAGAGGCGCCCTGATGAGGCACCCTGCCCCAGGCCTGAGGCTCAGGCGATGGGCTGGGAGGCTTGAGCCGTGTCGGGAGGTGGGATGTCCATCCTTTCTTCTTTTACCTTACCTGGAGCAAAGGAAAAACACCGGGGATGGTTTCTGGTCCCAGGCTTTTGCGGGAAGCGAGGAATCTCTTCTGACCCCGAGATAGCCCCAAAAATACGCACAGCCTCTTCCTTGCGTTGTAGGCAAGAGATATTAATTCATTTTAAGCATCCAAGCGCAGAGTTGAGCCGGAAAGCGGACCCCACCTGCCAGCCTTGCGGACCCGCAGCTCGGCAGCGCTGGGGACGAGACGCCGCCTCCGATTTTCGCCGCTGATGCAGAGATGAAGTGTGAATTTGCATGTGAAATTAGCCCACGCTGATGAGGTCTGGTTTAATTTCTTGGCCAAGCCTTCCTCCTAGAAACTCACAGTGCCCTGCAGAAGGTGACACCCGATTTCTCTTCTCCTTTGTGAAAAAGGAATTTATTCCCCCAGGAATTATATTTTTTTTTTTAAGTGAAGATGATGGCTTTTCCTCTCCCTTTATTCCCTCACTTATTTTAGCAGCAGCGTTTGAGCAAAGTGAGTGATTTTTTTTAATAGTTTGGGGTGGTGGTTTTGTTTTTTTTTTTTTAATGCCTGCTCTCTGCTGTTGCTGGACAATATTGAGCTGTAGCTCAGGAGGGGTTTTAAAGCTGAGCAAAGTGGATGGACTCCCCGATGGGCGACTTCTTGCTGGCAGGGGCTCGGGAGAGCCTTTTCTGCGTGGTTTCGGGGAGGGCGAGTGCAGCACCGCGCCATCCAACTTCTTTCAAAAGAAAGGTGGGGGTTTTTTTACTTAGTTTGTGTTTTTTCTTAGCCAAGGTGGCCTAATTCGCTGCTTCTTGGCTGCCAAAAAGGTGAAAAGGGAGTTTTTCTCATCCCGAGCACCCTCGGAGCCTGTGCCGCCGCTGTGCTGCCTGCCTCGGCATCGCGTTCCCCTCCCTTCCCCTGCCTCCCTAAACACATCCCCTCTCCCCGGAGCCTAGTGGGAATAGCTGGCGGCTGGCAGGATGCTGACCAGGGAAGAGGGCGAGTGGGATACAGAGCAGTCCTACCATAAATCTCACCCCGTATACGCTCCCAGCCCCGACAGTTTCCCGGGCTGGCTGCAGTCTGAAGGTGCAGCGACCGTTCGCCGCTTTATTCTCAGTTTCTACCCGCTTTGAACTAAGAAAGGGCGAGGAAGAGCTCAGTATCCATAGCTTAGCAGGTAGGTTTGGCGCCAGCAAATCCTGCACTGAAGTCCCGCTGTTGAGCCGGGCTTCAGCCGCCCGATGAACGCCGGTGAACATAAAAAGGGAGGTGAAAGGATGGGCCGCCTCCCACCGCAGAGGCTAAAAAAGGCTAGGAAGGAAAAGGAAAACGCATAATGATCGCGTTTCCTTTTGGGAAAGGGAGCGGGAGGAGATGTCCTCGTTTCTCCTGACCTTTTCAGGTGGCTGTTATGGTGCCGGCCGCATTTATTACGCTCACTTGATTAAAATCAAGAGATGATGCATCTGTTGCGGGAAGCAATCATGCAAACACCCTGAGCTTTGATGTTCCCCGGGACGCTTCATTTAGCAGCCGGGGCAAACGGCAGAGCCTGTTTCCCAGCCTGCGCTGCCGACGCCGGTTAACCCGAAGCGAACCAACGCCTGCTTTTCAGATGAGATGGCAGCTCGAGCCTCTCCTGCCTCATCTGTTGGCATCCCATAGGGAACGGCGGTTGCAAATTGGTTGCCCTCCCTACACCAGCAAATGCCCTGCTGCTTCAGGGCTTCAGCTTTAGCACAGAGGTATCTCGGAGGATACCCTGATGAACCTCATGCCCTCCCCACGCAAGAAAACAGTCGGTAATTAAGAGCAGGGACGTAAAATGCTGCAAACTGGTGCATCTCTACCTGCGCAGGGGTGCTGCTGCCTTGCCCAAAACCCCTCCAGAAACTCAGTCGTGCCGCCGTCTTGCCGAGGGTCTGCGGGAAATGGCTGATCTACAACCCCTGGGGTGCTGGTGACCAGCTCCAGGGGCCTGCTAGGATGCCCCAAACCTTTTCAGCATCATTTAGTGCTGATTTATTTATCGAGGCCACATGGGCTGAGGGCTTTACTTTTCACAGCCAGGGGATTTAGCCAGAGGTAGAAGCAGCCAAGCCAGGGGATGTGGGCTGGAGTGAGCATCCCCTCCCCAAACCAGCCATGCCATCAGCTAGCCCCCGGCTTCACCCACTAGTAGCTGAGCACATAAACTGGGGATTAATAAAACACTTGGCTGTATTTTAGCGGCCAAGTTTTTCAAGGATTGAAAATAAAGCTGTGGAGCAAACACCCACGCGTGTGAAACGGGGCACCTCTTGGCCCAGGGGCGTGGGTGGTCAATGCACCTTCCCACGGACTCGTGGGCTGTGTTTGGGGGGAAAAAAAACACAGTTAAATGAAAAAAAAAAAAACCCAATGAGCTTCTGCGCAGAAGCACCTGCAGGAAAATAAAGGGAGCGGTGACAGAGCAGCACCGTAACTGCTTGTGGTCCCTGATGAGGCAAGGCGAAGGATTTCACAGCGGGGCAACGCAGGGAGGTGATTTCAGAGGAAGGAGCACGTGAAAGCACGGGAGACCCCTGCCCGCTGCTGGCTCTGGCTCAGCAGCCCCCGTGTCCCCCACCCAAGCCGTGGGGCAGCAGCGTTTCAAAGGATGCCACGGCGCTGGCTGAACCTCCATCCTCTCCCTTTACCTCCCCCCATCCCTTCCCCCTGGGGAATTCGGCTTCCCTTGCCTACAAACCAAGTGGCCGACGTGCCCCAGGACCCAGAGTTTCCTACGCAAAGGCCAAAATTCAGGTTTATTGTGGGTGCCGCACGCCCACCCTCCGGTCGCCTGTTGTCCTCTGGACCCACCAGAATCCTGCCCGCAGCAGTGGCTCAGCGCCCGGGCATCTCCTCGACAGCGGATGCTCTGCTGCAGAAGCGCTTATAAATTAAGGATTTTTATTTTTTTTTTTTTTTGCTTCGTCCCTGCTAGGAGTCGTCATAGAGAGGGTTGTTGTAGTTGCCCCAGGAGCCGTAGTCGTGGTCATCCAAAAGCCTGCCGTAGGAGGAGTGCCTGCCAGGAGAAAGCAAACCGCCCAGCGTTACCAGTTGCTTTAGTGGATTATTAGTCATTTTACCATGGGGCGAGAAAAAAATGCATGCAAGTCATCACTAGGTCAAGCTTTGGGACATTTTAGCAGGAAGCACCAGGACAGAAAATAAGCCCAGGCAGGATTTTGCCCCCGTTGAACCAGACTGGGACATGCCAGGGAATTAAAACGAGACCTTTGCTCATCTCAGTTGTTGGCAAAGCCTCATTACAGATGCTCGGTGCTGGGCCGTGCTGCTGTTTATTGTCTAAGTCACAGCAAGACCCGTGGCAGCAGCTTGCCCTAGGGATAATTACTGGTTATGACTACGCTGAACAGCGTCTCCGGCATTTGAGTGAGGCTGTTGTAAAATGAGGAAAAACAACTCTGCTTTTCAATATAGACGTGGTAGAAAATGCGGCCGTGCTGGGATTAGAGGCTGCACGTCGCCCCGCCAGGCTTGGGGACAGCATCTCCCCAGGGCTTTGCCCTTGAGCATCACCCTTGTGATGGCAAGAGGGGCTGCAGCCTCGGGGGGCAGGGGGGGGGGGAGGAGCACAGCTCGAGCACCCTGCCAGGCAGGCGCCCCAAAAACAGCCTTACCTGATCTTGAGGTACGCCGCCACCCCGAAAACCAGCAGCACCACCACGATGACCGTCAGAGTTATGGCCACGATGCTCCCTGCGGAGGGAGGGTCCATCAGAAAGGGCAGCAGTCAGGCCCCCCGCCCCGAATCCCAGCCCCATAGCACCCACCCCACACCCTGGCTGCTCCTGAAACACCCGAGCCAGCCGTCTCTGGTGGGGGGGGATATTCCCTCACTGCTTCCCAAACCTCCTGCGGAGGATGCTGGGCACCCCTGTATTTTTGCAACGACCCCCTTCCCATAAAGGCAGGGCAGGTGGATTTGGGATAAAACACAGCTGGGCTTCTCTTGAGAACTATGGACTTGCTCCTTGATGCTCCCCCCAGCACCAGGAAGCATTTAGTGCTGAGCCAAGGCTAGAAAACGCTCCGGATCCCTCCCTTTTCTGGCCTTATGAAGCGCTTTTAAGCTATCTGAGCTTGCAGAGGAGGACAGGTGAAAGCTAGCGTCAGCTTAGTGAGGTCTCCAGGAGGGAGAAGAAAAACCTACGTCTTCTTAACTGAGGCTGCACCCACCGTCCAGGCACTTGTTTCCTCTCATCCTTAAGTGTTTCAAGTCAAATTTGCACCTAGGGATTTTATTCACATCTCCGGGCACCTGAGGTTTGGTATCTACAACTCCTTGTCTCCACCGGTGGAGCAGATGACACAGGCTCCTCCAGGAAAGCTCAGCTTTTGCCGAATGGTGCTCTCAGAAAGTTGACCACCTCTTCCCTTCCCATACGGGGGGGCTCTGCCCCTCTTATCTAAGCACCTTGAGGTTGACGTTGTATCTATATATGCATACGGAGAGCGGTGGTGCTCACCTGCACTCAAAGCGTGCGGGACCTCTTCCATGGTGACTCCAGTGGAGAGGGTGGTTTTGCCGGTGGCCACGGCCTCGGCTGCAGTGGGGCTTGTCACAGTCACCGAGGGTGACGTCGGCTCCACAGCCAGGCTTGATGCCATGGCCAGCGTCCCCAGGGAAGGGACGCCCTTGGTCAGCGCCGGTGGCTGGGTGGTGCTGGGGCTCATGAGGACAGGCGCTGGGGACAAGACCGTCCCGGGGGATGAGTACAGGTCGCTGGTGGGGAGGGAGGAGGAGGAGGAGGAGGATGCAGGTATACCCGTGGGGCTGGGAGCTGCCCCCAAATCCATCGTGCCGCTTGCCAAGCTGGCAGTATTTGCTGTCCGAAGACCCGGGGCTGTCTCCAAGGTTGGTGGCACCGAGCTGGGGCTGGAGGCTACGGATGGGCTGTCTGTTATGGTGATGGTGGCCCCAGTGATGGAGCTCACGGTGACGGAGGCAGGAGCAGGGAACGGTGCCGCCGTGGGGGTGGCATTGTGGCCGTTCCCCTCCACCAGCCTGGAGGACGCCCCATCTCCGGCAGGTCCCGTGGTCGTGGGCAGCAAGGGCTGGCCAGGAGCTGGCCTGGGGACAACTGCATCCCTGGAGCCTGGCCCCGCTGGGGTCCCTTCCGAGGGGAAGGGAGGGCTGGCGGGGGTGAGGGGCAATGCTGTGGAGTCATCGCCCAGTCCTAGGAGTGAGAGAAAGAAGTATTAATAACGGGGAAATCCTTGGGGCAACCTGGGGTTTGGGTGAACACCAGAGGGTTTGGGAACGAAGCTGGAAATAAGTTTATTGTTTTTAAAATGCTGAGAGCCATCTAAAATAAAGAGATGGGAAATATCCCTGCGTAGCTAAAGGTGAGGTTTAAACCAGACCAGCTGCTCCAGCATGGGTCAGCACCATTTTTCCCCGAGGCTGGGATCCCCTCCATCCCCAACCGCCCCCCTTCATCTTCTCAACATCTCCTCCCAGCAGCCGGCAAATCAGCAGGGGAGCAAGCTCCTCCTCGGCAGCAACCACCACGCAGCTGGGAATGATAACACAAGACACCTCTTTCTCCTCTCCCCCCATTTCCTTGTGCATTCATTCGTCTCCATTTCTTAGCATGAAGATGAGTCATTTTTTCCTCTATCCCCACCAGCAGACTGCTGGGGCTTCCCCCCCCCCGCCCCCCTTTCTACTCTCCAGGGCTAAACTCAGCACCGGGCCAGCGCTAGCGGCTAGCTCTCTCGGCACGGCTGGGCCGAGGGAAGAGCGTGCCAACACTAAGTGACATCGGGAGGGATTGTTATTCCCATGCATTCGTTTATTTACACCCCCAAAGCATCCCAAGCCCAGCACTGGGAAGAGCAAGAACTTGCTCCGGCGCAAACAAGCCACAATGAACTAATTATTATATGAGTGCAGAGGACAAAAAAAAAAAAAACAGCAAAATGCTGACTTTGTGGGAATCCTGAAGCGAAACTCCCACCTCAGCTCCAGAGACAGGAGCTTGGTGCTTATCTGACTGAGAAACAACAGCAGTGAGAGCACCGACAACTATCATGGTAGCTCTTTGTGAGCAGGAGCTTGCAGATCATACACGGCTGGGCATTGCCGGTGGGCACATAAGGCTCTCCTCCCCAACACCATGCCACCCCCCAAGGAGACGTTGTCAACCACCACAGCCATATCTGCTGTCATCCCGTCCATCCCCCCCCCCCGAGTCAAACTGAAATGCCATGTCACCCATGCAGGTGACCCCCAAGGTAGCAAGAAAGGACCCAACCTGCACCAGAGATGTGTCTTACATGGAACAGAGCTGTTGCTGGCCCACCATGAGACTCTTATTGCACATAAAGCTGGGCCAAGGAACAGCAGCATGGGAAAGACCCAAATTTGGGAGCAGGGGCTGTGCAACGCAGGGTTCCTCCAGCAAAGCCCCTGACTGCTGAGCACCCAAGAGAGCCACGAGGCTCCCAGGGCACAGACAGCACCTCATGCTGAAGGAGAGATGGAAACACTTAACGCCTGAGTGTAGAAAGGGTAGGATGCAACACCAGTGAGCAGGGACTCACTAACCCATGTTTTTGGGTGTTTTCAGCCATGACTGCAAACAGAAGGCTGCAGGTGTCTAATACGGCTCCACTCAACCTGCACACCTTCACTGAAGGAGGACAGCCGAAGGGACATCCCAGCTAAGGGCCTCCAGCCCACTGCAGCAAGCGCTGGGTACGTAGCACACCTTTCACAAAGGCGTTTTCTGTCTAGAAACTGCAAACATATGCTTGGCCAGGGATTTAAAGCCAGCTCTGGGGCACAGCTTCTACTAGGCTGTAGAAGGCATTTAGGAGCACAAATCCCCGGCACACTTGACCCAAAATTTTTTTTCATGGCGCTGTGGATATCCCTGTGACAGACCCCCTTTCCCAAGCAGGAGCGTCTGGGAGGTGGGACTGAAGCCGTGGGTGCTCTTCTCCCAGGGACAGGCACTTGGAGATGCCTCTGAGCTTTCACCCTCCTCCGGCTCTCGGTCTGCTGAGGCACAAGGCTGACAGACCTTAGTATAAGGGAGAGGAGATAGATGACAAGCTAGAGTCTGGTTACCAAATAAACCACCTGGTTCAGCACCCGTGGTTTCCACACCCAGCCCAACCTCAGCAGCAGGGAAGCACCCAGCCATCCCACCTCCTCCTTTCCAGCTTTCCAAAGCATACGAGGCTCCTGCGAAGCTTCTGCTGTCAACAGGGCACTCTGATGTCTCCTCATCCCAAGACCTCTACATCTCAGGCTTCCTGGTTAATACCTGGGAGTTACTGGCATGTGAACTTGAGCTGCATTACTGTGATAATCCTGAGCTTAAAAGCCATTAGTTCAGATGAATGCACCGGTTTTCACAGCTTGGCTTCAAGATGAACAGCATCTCACCAGGACAAAGCCTGCCCACAGCGCTGGCTTCATCCAACAAACCTGACGGGTCCCCACTCATCCCATCTCATCCCCTCCTCCTGCAGAGGCTGGCGGCTCCCTTGCTCAGTTCAGGCACTGCAACACCATAAAACCAAACATCCTCCCAACCCAAACCATTCTATGATTCCCTGTGCCGCTCCATCCCCTTGCACAGCTTTCCACGCTGACGTGCCGCAGGCAGCAAATGCCGGGTCACCTACAGCACAGGCAGGTCCCATGCCAGTGTGGTGGGACCTGCAAAGCACCTGCAGCAACGTCTTTTAGGGACCAATACCATTTGGTACATCACTTTCAGTGGCCAGAAACAAGCTGCAAGAACCTGCCTCTCCAACATGTTGATATTGAGGTTCAAGTGGTTGATTTGTGCCCTTTTTGCTTTTACACTGGTACCACCCCCCCCCCCCCCTTGCCCTTTCTTGACCGGTTTGAAGCAGCCCCATATGGTCTTCTCAACAGGCTCACCTGGGGGGCAGGTGGCAGAGTACAAAGGAGGGAGGCTGCCAAAACTGCACCTCCTTTTTTCAAGGGAAAGAAAGGAGAAGGGCCATTTCTAGCAGGTACTGAACCTCCCACACCACAAGAGCTGAAGGTGCCATCAGCCACAACCCCGGGAGAGCACAGCCCACTGGTTTTTCATGGCCGAGGGTGGGACATGAAATCCCTGGCTGGATTGATGAGGGGCATTGAGCAACAGAGTCTTCCTCAAGGATTCAACACCATGCAGCCATCCTGGGCCTTAGGCAAGAGGAGGCACCGTCTTTGTCAGAGAACAGAGGGTCTGCTTTGGAGGTGCGTGGGTGGAAAGGCGTATCAGCCATACAAGTTAAAGGCATGAGTGAAGAAGCCAAGTACCCTGGCCCAGCGTGCCCTGCCCCAGCTCCACCAGCCTCCCCGCGCCCGCACTTCTGACCTCAGATAATTGGATTATTTCCCCACACGCACAAGCTACACCAACACCAAGTCAGCCTCCCCCCATCAGCAGTGATGCAAGGCATCATCACTGCAAGTGCTATTGCGACAGCAAACCCCTCAACCTCTGCAAAGCTGCCTGAAGGTGCCCAGCTGACACGACATTGCATTGCCTAGAGTATCTTGCAGCTCATGCATGCCCTGAGCAGAGCACTCATCCACTGTTTTAAGAGGTCTGCACTGAAGATGTCTAAGCCAGGGCAGAAATCAGGTGCCGTGTGGTAGCAGAAGGTGCTGGAAGTGCTGACAAACCCAGACCAAGCATCCCTTCGCCCTTGGTGTTCTTCAGATCAGGGTTCAACAGCCATCCGTATTTCTGTAAAATAACCCTTTCTCCATCACACCTTGGCACTTCAGGTGCGCGACTTCTCCAACAGGTAGCAGACAGCCTCTGCAGCCCACGGCACAACACATGGCTGTTACATCAAGCACAGCAGGACCTTCCCAAGGCCGATAGCACCTTGAAAGTTTATTACCTCTCTGTAAACATAGATGCTTCCAGTCTCTCTCAGACACAGGCAACTTGCCACCTCTCTGCAAAGCCACCCTTGCATCCCATGTTGCTTGTGCTTTGGGTCAGCAGAGCTCTCATGATCTGCTTGAACTTTGGAGGCAAACAGAGAGGGACCTCAAAAAGCTGGCAATACTGCTAGCCAGGATGAGTCAGGAAGTTTCCTATAATATCTAAGGGGTATAAATTCAGAGGGTGAGCCAAAACTGGATGAAGGAACAATCCTTGGCCACTGGCTGAACACTCCCAGCCAAGCAAGTCACAAGTCACAGGGACATTTCCCAGGAGAGCAAGCACAGCCGAAGGCAGCACGCTGCTCAGCTCAGCCCTGGTTTTCCTCATCTCCCCCTGCTCCTGTACGGTCATTGCCAGCCAAGCTTTGGTTTCCAGATCCATAGTGCTGCATTCATCCCTGCTAGCAAACCCTGCCTGTCCCAGCCCTCTGCTATCCTCTTTTCCCCTGAGCCATCACCTCCATCAGGTTGTCTGGGACCCAGCAACTGCCATGGGGTCCAGCTCTCGCCCGCAGCACATCACCCCCTCACGCACAGGCTGTACCCCCTTTGCACCACAGGATAAGGCCAGCCGGGATGCCAGAGGCAAGGCAGGCTGCTTCTGAACCAGGCTAGGATGAGGGGAACAAAAAGGACCTGGCTGAGGACCCCCTTGGCTGATAGCTCCACATGTCCTCATGCCACTGCACCCAGCTCATGGACAGCCTGCCCCGCAGGCGGGTGCTGCCTGTCCCCAGGGAGCCGGGCAGCCAGAAGAACACCCAGCTTGTCTGCAAGCCCAGTCCTCTACCAACACATCTGAAAAGGAAAACAAAAGCCAAGGTGGGGGTTTCCTTGTTTCTCCAACACCCCACGTGTAGGAGCTGCAGCTGCGAGCAGGAACCAGAGCAGCGCACTGGAATAAGAGACAAAAAACCCACTAGAAAACTTTTAGGACCACATGACTTCAAAGGCTAAAGAAAACCCTCAAACAGGGGTTGTCAGAGGAACTGAAGGATGTTAGCTACCAAAGGATGCCAAGCATAGTTTGGCCCTGAGGAATTTGCCCATTTAATTCACTTAAGGCAGTTGACCACCCCGCTGGAATCCAGCTCAGAGCAGAGACAGGCAGGGGACTGCCAGGACAAAGTAGCTGCCTAGTAGAACAGCAGTGTCACACTTTGCAGCCTCACAAGAGCTTTGAAAGGTCCTTTTTTTAGGTTGCCTTCCCTAGGAGTAGCAGAAATAGCCAAGAAAAGAAAAACCCAAATCCCTATAATTCAAACATCTTGCTCTTAGGGAATATTAACTCTAATCACCTGCCAACCCAAGGAATGAACCATCCACCTGATGGATTATCTCCCTCTCCCATTTGCATGCTGTTCTCCTGGCTTCTGCGAGCCACACAAAGGTGGAGGTGTCACCCTTGCAGAAGCTGAACGCTTCCTGCGCTCTGCTTGGGAAAACAGCTGCCTGACCTGGCAGCCTCTCCAGCGATGCATTTCTCAGGCACTCCAGAAGCAACTGCAGCAAGCTTTTAAATTGTTCTGTCAGCTGAAACACAGCATAAAAAACAAGTGAGCATCTCCAGCCCAAGTGAATGACATCAGATGGAGCGGCCATGCCACAGCAAACAAACATCCACTGATAAGGCAGAGATGGAGCTTTTAACAAGCTTCACTTCATGACTCACCACAACTGATGTAACTACCAGAAGGTCCGCATGACCTAACCCACACGCCTGCTCTCAGCCTGAATTGACTAAGGCAGCCATACCCCAGCTGCAGTAGGTGATGCTCCTCTGACAGCCAAAGCCCCAGGGATAATAAAAGTTTCTGTAATATTATTATTTTTCTCCCTCCCAGCAGCTTGTCCTGACTGTACTTACATGAAGAACCTAACCACCCTTTCTGAACAATAAACGTAGCAACAAAAGAAGAAGCCACCACAACAAGAAGGTCTGTTGGACATCCTCATCATACCATGCTCGTGCAGCAAGGTTGGGTACTGCTTCTCATACCAGCTCAGCAGCTGCTTCTGGGGCAGGCACTAACAAAAGCATATGACCAAGACCATACCTAAGGACCATACTATTTTTTAAAGTAAGAGTCCATAGTAGTCTCACTATATACCCACAAAACCTATCCAGGGCAGGCAAAAAGAGATGCTGATACAGCCCCATCCTCTGCTGAAGACTAGAGAAAAACATTAAGTTTGGGGTCAACAGAGGAAACAACTAGAAGCAGCAGAACATCAGCCTAAAACAAAAAAGAAGAGATTAGAAACAACCTACACACAGCAAAAGGCCAAGAGCCACCCAACACTATAGGTGTGTACTCCCACCACACAGTTGAGATAAGAAGTTGGGACCTGAGCCCGAGTTTAAATGGAGGTCCTGGCCCAATGGGCAGAGGGTGTGTGGGTGGGGGGTCCCAGGTGAGGTTCATCAGGGTGCTTAGGGGCTATTAGCACAGTTGGGGGCTCTGACATAAAAGCTGGTGGCTGGAGCTCTCTCCTTTCTGCATGGTATTGCTAAGAGTATAGGAAAAATGTTATGAATAATTAATTGTAAATAATAGCAGTGGTGAAGAAAAACACGTACACAGGAGTGAGTTCTTCTTTCAACTTTTTCAGAGAAGCACCTGGACTCTGAAAGCCAAGGTAAGTTGGTGTGGCTCACTCCGAGTGATGCATTTGATGGGTTGCAATCTTCTTTAACCTTCTGCAAGTCCTATATTATGCTGGTTGTCCCTAAGTAATGATGATAGAGTGTGCTGGTTTTAGCTGGGGTAAAGTTAACTTTCTTCACGGACACTAGTATGGGGCTGTGGTTTGGATTGGTGCTGGAAACAGCGTTGATAACACAGGGATGTTTTCGTTACTGCTGAGCAGTGCTGACACAGAGTCAAGGCCTTTTCTGCTCCTCACCCCACCCCACCAGCGAGCAGGCTGGGGGGGCACAAGAAGCTGGGAGGGGACACGGCCGGGACAGCTGACCCCAACTGACCCAAGGGATATCCCACACCATATGATGTCATGCTCAGCGTATAGACCTGGGGGAAGAAGGAGGAAGGGGGGGATGTTCGGAGTGATGGTGTTTGTTTTCCCAAGTCACCGTTATGTGTGACGGAGCCCTGCTTTCCTGGAGATGGCTGAACACCTGTCTGCTGGTAGGAAGTAGGGAATGAATTCCTTGCTTTGCTTGCGTGTGCGGCTTTTGCTTTACCTATTAAACTGCCTTTATCTCAACCCACGAGTTTTCTCACTTTTACCTTTCCCATTCTCTCCCCCATCCCACCAGGGGGGAGTGAGGGAGCGGCTGGGTGGGGCTTAGTTGCCAGCTGGGGTGAAACCAAGACAGTCCCTTCTGGTGCCCAATGTGGGGCTCGAAGGGTTCGAGATAACGACAGATTTGATTGGAATGTGCTCGATCAGATTTATAGCTGTTATTGTGGTTTAGCTACTAATCAGCAGGCTCCTGTGCTTGCCCTGGGCCTTGCTTGCCTCCCTGCATATTGCAGTCTAGGGCTCGTTAGCGGCTGCTTTTTGCTTTTGCTGCTTGCTGTGTGGGGGACTGCTGATCACCTTACTGTGCCGTGCCTGGGCACATTTTGGTAACAGCAACGGCGATGCGCCTGGGCTGGGGGATGGCCAGGGCATCGCTGCCGTTTCTGTGCCGCTGTACTGGACGGGCTGGAACTCCAGCGTGAGCTCCAGTCAAAGGCACTGTGACCTGTGGATGAGCCCACGCGGGAGCAGGACACCCCGAAGCGTCTGTGGCCGTGAATAAGTCCACACCACAGCAGGTACATCTCGAAGCGTCTGTGGCCGTGGTTATGTCTGTGCTGCGGCAGGTATACCTTCCTTTGAAGGGACTGTGGCCAAGGATAACTCCATGCTGCAGCAGGTACACCTCGAAGCATCTGTGGCTGTGCATGAGGTCATGCCGGAGCACCTCAAAGCATGTGGCCGTGGATAAGCCCACGACAGAGCAGGTACACCCCTGGAGGGACTGCAGCCATGGGTGTTGGAGCAGGTTTAGTTCTGAAGGGACTGTGGCTGTGGGTAAGGGCATGCTGGAGCAGGTATCTCTGAAGGCATTGTGGCCCATGGAGAAGGCCACGCTGGAACAGGTGCTCCTCAAAGCGACTGTGGCTGTGGATAAGTCTACGCTGCAGCAGGTATACCCCTGGAGAGACTGTGGCTCACAGATAAGGATCCACTTGGAGCAGGTACTCCCCGAAGGGACTGCAGTCTGTGGATAAGTCCAAGCCGGAGCAGGGGCAAGGGGAGGAGTTCACTGCAATGTTAAACCCGATGGTCTGGTGGTGGAGGTTGTAATGGAAATACCTTTAAATTACTGTAACCCATAATTTGAGTCGCATGTTCTAGGAATTACTATAGCAGGAACCACCTGAACCAGTGGAGGAAAAGCCTTACAAGAAGCAGTGCAAGTGCAGCAGCGACCCGGCCTGAGCTGGCTTTGGTGCCCAGCAACTCCACGCAACGCACCACCTCTCCTGTCCTGAGCGACCACCGTAAGAGATGGAGCCCAAAGTCATGGACTGAATGAACTCAATGGACATTTTGTGGACATTTCTGGACACTTTACAAGAGCGGTCCATAGACTAAGGGAATGACATCTGTGTATTACATCAAAGGATGGGCAGGAGGGTGGTGGTTAATGAGGATGTATTGGATAGTGCGGAACCTGAGCATGATGTAAATGGTATGGAATAAGGGGTGGAGAATGTGCTGGGTTTGGCTGGGATAGAGTTAATTTTCTTCCCAGTAGCTGGTACGGGGTCGTGTTTTGGATTGGTGCTGGAAACAGCGTTGATAACACAGGGATGTTTTTGTTACTGCTGAGCAGTGCTGACACACAGTCAAGGCCTTTTCTGCTCCTCACCCCACCCCACCAGCGAGCAGGTGGGGGGGCACAAGAAGCTGGGAGGGGACACGGCCGGGACAGCTGACCCCAACTGACCCAAGGGATATCCCACACCATATGGCGCCACGCTCAGCACATCAAGCTGGGGGAAGAAGAAGGAAGGGGGAGACATTCAGAGTGATGGCGTTTGTCTTCCCAAGTCACGGTTACGCGTGACAGAGCCCTGCTTTCCTGGAGATGGCTGAACACCTGCCTGCTGGTGGGAAGGAGGGAATGAATTCCTTGCTTTGCTTGCACGCACAGCTTTTGCTTTGCCTATTAAACTGCCTTTATCTCAACCCACGAGTTTTCTCACTTTTACCCTTCTGTTTCTTTCCCCCGGGTGGGAGTGAGCGAGCGGCGGTGTGGGGCTTAGTTGCTGGCTGGGGCTAAACCACGACATAAAGCAACCCTGACTCCTCTGGTCCTGCAGCATGTGTTGGTTTATTACCAGGCTAAGTGTTGCAGAGCAGTAAAACAATTTATGTTTAAGTATAGGGTGAGGACTTCCTGTTCATGACCTCGTTGGCTTGGCTTTGGTTTCTGTGGCTGGGGATTCCCATACCTTGCGCTGTTTTTCTGCAGTTCCCCTCCCCCTTGCTCATGCGCAGCTGTAACTTTTACTGTGCTATTGTTTCTTACCTATAAAACTGGTAGCATCTAGCTGTGGATGGCAAAAGGTCTCCTTGTGGTGGCTAAAACTAAATAAAACTGTTTTTTGCTTTGGGTTCAACTTGTTTTTCAAGCTGTTCAGCACTGGGCTGCCTCACCTTCTCAGTCACCATGTAATTTGGGCTTTGGTGGTGTTCATTTCTCTCCTCTCTGGTTGGAGGGCCCCATCTACAGTAAACAAGGGTCTGACTAAGCTCTGTACTGATAAGGGAGAAGGAAGAGGGAGGATGCGGTGGTTGTCTTGGGCTTTGAACTTGTGTCTCTGCCCTTCTAGGGCACTGTTGCAGAGCTCTGCCTTGTTATCCCCAAGAAATAAGGATGATGGGGTGGTCTGGGAGCAGCTGTGCAGGGTCTAAGCTCTGTCTCAGACCCAACAAGCCTTCCGTGCCATCCCAGAGGCATCACCCAGCTGGGTTGCTACTGGGAAATGGTAACTCTTGGGGACGTCTCTGGCTGCAGTTGAGCTTCAATGCACAAACCAGGGCCAACACGGTGTCTCTCCTGGTCTAGCAAAGCTCCAGCACCGCACGTGTGCGCTGGTGACCTATAATGCTAGCAGCAGCGGGAGCACCCCTGGGTGATGTGCTGCTGCTTTGCTGCCTGCTTGGCTCCTGCTGTGCCGCCTTTCTTTTCAACGCCAGGTTGTGTTGGTGATGGTATAAAGCCAGTTGTGAGAGGAGGAAGAAACTAAGTGAGAAAACCAGGGGCCAGAAACGTCAATGGGTAGAAAGCAAAGCTATCCAATAACTGCGTAAAGAAGCCAAGGCCATCAGATCAAATAAATCTGCAGTTGCTCTGATTTACTGGCAAGCCGAGCTGGCTTCCTGCATGATTAGGTTTCTTCTGCTGCACGGTCGTTAAGTGGTTTAGGTCTAATTGCTCCGAAGCCTGAAGCTTTCTGTAGTTAAGAGAAACAGCTACGCAATGGAAATCTATGGGCCGTCTCCACGTGTCCCTCACCACCCAGAGCCCCCAACCCTGGCGGCACCCTGTCCCAAGCACGCAGCTGGCCAGGGCACCCTGGGGATGTCCCTTGGCAGCCTTCCTTGAGGATGCAGCCCCCCAGGGGTTGCTGCTGAGCAAACCCATCAGTATCCACCTCCCTGGACGTAGGGGTTGTACCAGCATCTCTTGTAGGTGCATGGCCTGCCTTTTGCAAAAGGCAAGAGCAAAATCCAGGTGGCCAAACGCGTAAAGTTAGGGGCTTTGGGCAAGCTGGCAAGGAGGGGCTCCAAGTGGGGTATTCACGGGCTGGTGGGTTGTGGCCTGGCTCGGGAGAAGCAGCTGCTCTTCGCCAGGCTGTTGCATGGGAGGAAGGAGCTAACGTGGGGGCCTGGCTTGCTCTTGCACACTTTTCAGACCCTGAGGAAAGCTGTTGTAGGCAGATTGCTCTTGAGGAACCAGGCGGACAGCTTCACCGTCCTGCAGTCTCTGCTCTTCCCGACTAAAAACGATAATGCCAACTTTTAAAATAAAGATGGTTGCCTGCATGCTGCATGGCCCCTATGACCGGCTCCTTCCTTGCCTGGGGTGGGCGTCCAAGTCCTCCTCAGGCACCCATCTGCCCTAATGTCTGAACCCAGCAGCCAGGGCTGTTGGTTGCACAACAAACCCATCCTTTACAGCAGCTGCAGATTTGGGTGGCCACACCATTCTCCATGCAAAGAAAACATGATGTTCTCCCCCCCTCGGCCCCAAGCTAAGTGTTGCTTAATTATTCAGCTCGTGAAGCGCTTGATCTTGAAGTTGTAATGAAATTATAGCAGAGAAGAAGCTGAAGAGGAGTCTTTAGAGTTTTTTCTTCTTTTGAGTGTGACAAAGCAACCCGTGGCTACCGGTCAACCCGTGCAGCCGGAGGTGTCTGATGACCAGGGGTGGAAAGCCTCCGCGTTCCTGGAGAAGCCCTGGCTGGCAGGGCCCTGTGTCCCCCTTGGGGGGTGTTGGCAGGCTGTCACCTCGCACGGTGGCTTTAGCTAATTGCTGGGCCTAATGAGGCTGCTGGGCAGCGTGGGAACTTTTCCTCTTGGTGTGAGCTTTGCCCTCATTAAGAGCAGTTAGTTTACAACTCCAGCTCTTTCTAAAATGATTTTTGCTTGCTTCAAATAAAAAATAGCTTTGATATTGCACGTTATATTTTTCAAACGTGCAAATGCGTGTTACGCTGTGCTTATTTCTCTGGGATGTTCCACCACGGGAGGAGAAGCCATTTGTCAGCTCTTTGGGCTGGGAGGCTGGCAGAGGGACCTGCCTGCCCGCGCCGCGGGGCTGGGGCCCCCCTCACAATACGTTTTCCCAGGCGGGTGTCTTGGATATGGCTCTCGAGCTGGCCAGGCATGTTGCAAACAGCAGCTCTGCCCAAGTGACAACGCACCAGCTAAATAATTTTCCTAGCTAGCTGCTAATTACTGCTTCTAGGTGCAGCCTTCAACATGCATCAGCCCCGTCCCAGCCTTCCCCAGGAGGGGAAGCAATTGGGTTCAGCAGAGGAATTTTTGAGCATCCTCTGGTATTAGAGGCCGAAGCTGTTGCTTGCGCGTTTGGGCTGGGAGAGGGGATAATTAACTACCCATCTCCCCTGTCCTTCAGCTCACGTATGGGGGAGCGGGGCCAGGAGCACTCAAAGCTTCGTCTTCTCCACGGCAGCTCAAAGCAGCCTGTGGTGCCAGGCTCTGAGACCCCCAAAAAGCAGCTTTCCCTCCCCGGAGGCTCCTTGCAGAAGCACCCAAAGCTTTTAAAGCCGAAAGCTGCCTCTTGCAGGTACTTTAAAACGTCTCAGCTGCCGGCTGGGGAGCAGGGCGAATTGCTAAAGGGGAAAGTGGGCTCGGGGCCACGGTAACCGGGTGTTCGGACGGGGGCAGGCATCATGTCAGGAAAGCAAAGCGGGTTTGAATTTACATCCAGAGTAAGAAGTAATAATAGGATAAAAACCTCCTTGTGAGAGATGCTATTATTTCATTAGATGGCCAGGCGAAGCCCAGCCTTATTTTTCTCCTGCCCAGTGATGTCCTCTCTATCACTAAGTCCTGAAGAATGAGCTTGAGGCATATTTAAATCATGCTTTTTGTTTTCTCATGAGTGATAAATATATATTTTTTTAAGTATTATTTCTATGGAGAAAAAAAAGTCATAGAAAGCATCCGAAAGATTCGGGGCTTTCAGGGTGTTTGGGAGCAGCCCGGGGGCCACGGAACTGTACTCCAGGGAAATCTTTCCCGGCTCTTCTGCCAAGCCCCACCGGCGTTGGTGCTTTAGAGAGGGATGGTCGTGGGAACAGCTTTGGGTTTGGCCCGGGTGCTGGGAAAAACCCGCCTCCCAACCCCAAAGTGGCCGAGGGCTGAGTCCTAGCAGAGGCTGGCCGCTTTCGAGCAGCTCGCCAAGGCGGCAGCCGACTCAGGGCCAGGCAGAAGCCCGTGAAGGAGGCAAGCGGCATCCCCAGCATCCCTGCGGAGCAAAATGTAGGTTCATCCCCATCCCTCCCAGATGCGCTTGCTTGGAAAGTACAGAAACAAGAGCTTGTTGGCAAACTCCCCCTTGACAAGGAGAAGGATTTGGCCAGCTCTCCCTCCTCTCGCACTAGTGGGGTCGCTTAACAGGGGAAGATCTCCCACAAGCTGATGGGGTCCAGGATGACGGTTTGCTGCTCCTGCAGACCTGGCCTCCCCAGCTGCTGTTTTGGGGACATGGCTGCTTGGCTGCAGACTTTCGCAGGGAGCTCAAAACCTCGCCCAGCCTCGTCCCCTCGCGCTGCTCTACTGCACGCCGACAGCAATTTAATAATAACAGCTTTGCCCGATGTATTTTTCCTTGTGCGCGTCCCCGTCGCTCGGTTATGCAAGTGTGTTTTTCATGTTTCTGAGCAAGCAGCTCTTCGTGTTGTTTATTAAAAACCCAGCCTGGATGGAGGGATAACCTGCGCGTGCTGTCATTTGAAAGTGCTCGCTGTCGCACCAGCCAGGGACTGACCCATCTCCTCTGGCTGTCTTAGTGGGGGAAAGATGTCAAATGGGGTGTTTCTATGAAATGGGGATGTTGATATTGCTGGGGGGCAGGAGGAGGGAGATGCCTTTTGCCGGTCGGGGAAAGCGCCAGGTGCTGGGTGTGCAGGAACCTCTGCTCAAGGCCGGGGAGGGCGATAAAAGCTCCTTCAAAGCAAGGACCGTGCTGGGAAGGGGGACGCGAGGCTGGGGGGCGAGCTCCAGCCCCGGCAGGGGAGCTGCCCGCAAGGAGATGCTGGTGGTCCCCTGAAGTTGTCCTCCTGCGCCCCGGCTTCAGGCCAGCCAGGGACCCAGCTGGGGACCACTCTGCGGGGCAGGGGTCGAGGAAAAGAGGGGCGAAACGCCTCTCGCCCGGCCCCACTGGTGTCGGGGCGGCCGTGGGCATGGGGGGGCGTGAGTGGGACCAGTTGCGGGGGGGGGGGGGGGGTTGTTCTGCGGAGCCCTTCTCCGGGCATCCTGCCTCTGCCGGGAGGGAGCCGGGCTGTCCCCGGCAAGGGGGGGGCTGCCTTTCCCCCCCCCGTCTCCATCGCATCGCTCCCAGTCCGGCAGCGGGGGTCCCCGGTACCACCACCACCACCACCCCCCTCCGGTAACCCCCCCCCCCCCCCCCCCGCCCCAGCCCGGTGCGGCGGCGAGCCCTTACCTGCCGGGAGGAGGAGGAGGGCGAGGAGGAGGCGGCAGCAGCAGCCCATGGTGCCGGCGGCGCTGGCAGCCGCGGCGGGAGGGACGAACCGCCCGGCACCGCTGCCCGCCCGCCCGCCCGCCGCCGCCGCCGCCGCCCCGGTCCGGCCCCCGCCGCCGCCGCCGCCCCCCTCCAGCGCCGGACACACAGCGGCACCTGCCGGCACCGGGGACGGCGGCGGGGCTCCGGGATGGGGCACGGGGTGTAGGATGCAGAGCACCAGGCGCTGGGTACAGGGCATCAGCAGTGGGTATCGGGGAATGGCCGTAGGGCACCGGGCACCGGGGCAGTCCATACCGGGCACGGGCGCTGGCATCGGGTGGTGGCACCAGGCACCCTGCCCCGGGATGAGGCACTGGGCACCCAGCAGTGGTACTGGGTGCTGAGCACCGCGCCAGGACCCAGCCCCGAGCGCGGCACATGGTCAGCGGGCATCACGCGCCGGGCACCGGGCATGGGGTGCTCTTGCCCCAGCCGGTGGCATCGGGTGGGTGCTCGGGGTGCCCGGTGGCACTGCCCCTTGCCCCTCTCCTTCCTCAGGGCCACGCCGGCTCCTGCCTGAATATAACTTATGCCTGAATATAACTTATGCTTTTAAAGAAATAAATGCTGTGTGCTCCTTGCCAGGGCATCCCTCTTCCTTCGGGGGGACACGGGGCAGAGGCCCTCTCCTGCCATGGCTGGATGGGGTTGCCCCTGCCTGCCCCCCCCCCCCCCCCCCGCCACATCTGGGGGGTTCGGGTCCCGTGGCGGGGACACCCCGGGTACATTCATCAAGAGGAGCTAGGCCAGAGCAAGGCAGCCAGGGCCCTGCCTTTCCACGGCGTGAACAGCTCCCAAAATGCAGCTCCCAGTGCCCAAAGGACCCAGCCAGGAGGCACCTGCAGCGCCAGCAGGAGGCACGAGTGCCTTTTTTTTTTTACCTCTTTCCTTCTGGAAAGCGCTTTGCTGCAGATGAAATATTTTCAGGCTGAACTCATCCTCCCCGGGCTTTCGCATGTTCACTACAGAAAAGGATGTCATCGAACCCGGACCGCGGCCGAGCTATCTTTAACTGGGGTTACGCAGCCATCTATTCTGTTGCATTGTGTGGCGTTTTCTCGGGACGGATCCTGGCCCCGGGCCTAAAACAGCAGGACACAAAATCCGAGTCAGCTGGCGTTTCTGGAGCGGCCGGGACACTGGATGCCTTGCTGTACATCGGGCGGCATCGGCATCTCAGCTCTCTTTGAAACCTTTCCTCTGCTTGGGAGGAGGAAAAATAATGCTGTTACCGCTGCAGGAACTTGGCGCCGTGGGAACTGCGTGATAATTTCCCTGCCGCTGGTCTCCCATCCCTTTTTTGACTTTCTTTTGCAGAAGGTGCTGCATGTTTCCATGGGTAGGAGGAGGTTTCCAAGGAGAGGGCAGGGCTGGGCACAGCCGCCGCTCGCCACCGTGGCGTTGGGTGCAAACCCAGCGCCTGAGCTGGGTGCCAGGGTGCCAAGGGCTGGGCTGTGGGAGGCCTTGAAGGCCCCTGCCAGGCACGGTCCTCGGGCTCCAGCTGCCATCTGCTGGCCACCTCTGCCTGGCCACCTCTACCTGGTCACCTCTGCCTGATCTCATTGGCATGGTCACCTCTGTGTGGCCACCTCAGTAGGGCCACACCTGCCTGGTCACCTCTGCCTGATCACATCTGCTTGATCACTCCTGTCTGGTCTCATCAGCACGGCCACCTCTGCCTGGTCTCAACAGCATGGCCACCTCTGCTTAGCCACCTCCGCCTGGACTCATCAGCATGGTCACCTCAGCAGGGCCACCTCTGCCTGGTCACTTCTGCCTGGTCTCAACCGCCTGGCCACCTCTGCATGGCCACCTCTGCCTGTCCTCATTGGCAGGGCCACACCTGCCTGGTCACCGTGGCATGGCCAGCTCTTCCTGGCCACATCTGGGGGTGACATCTGCCTGGCCACACAGGTTCCTGGGCCTCCCCCAGGGAAAGTGTGACACTCATGGCGACGGTGAGAGCCAAGGACATACGGCCAGCGAGAGGTCCCTTTTTGGAGATACCTTCTGCCAGCCCTTCCCCGTTCCTACTCGAGAACTGAAAACATTGCCTCTGGTGTCATCTGCCTTGGGGCTCCAGCTCTTTTAAAATCTCTTTAAAATGCTTTTTCTCCCCAGTTTTTATCCAGATATGAGGGATACCGAAGGGAGACCGTTTTCTTTTGGTGGGCACAAGGATTTTTGCTGCCTGCTCCCTGCCTTTGCCCGCCCCACCGGGATGAAGCCGGCTCCTCTTGGGTTGCCCCGTGCCACATCCAGGTGCCAGCCGCTGGTTTCCCCAGTCTTGCCCAAGTCCCCGCTGTCCCCACCGGAGCTTTGCAACGTTTCTCTGGCGGTTTAGCACACCCTGCCTGCTTTCGGGGTGCCGGGGCTGGGCTCTTCCCCACCACCACCGGCTGGGAACCGGGGTGGCCGCGAGCCGAGGGGCCAGCCGTACCGGCGTGCCGGAGCTTGCGGCTGTGTTTTTTGGCTGGCCGGGGCCACGGGAGCTCGCTCACCCCCTGGCCGGCAGCCAAATGGCATGGCTGGGTGGCTGCCAGCACTTGCATTAATAGCTGCCAGCTTGCGGTTTGAGGTCACCCGTTCTTTCCAGTCTTTCATTCCCCCCCCCCCCCCCCGCCCCTTATTTCATGCCTGTAATGACACCGAGCAGGCAGCGGCCCCTCCACCCCTCCCTGCCTGCCCTCCTCTTTGCCGGGCGAAGCTCTTCTGCTTTCCTTGGGGCCAGGACAGCATCAGCTCATGGTAACGCATCCCTACTGAGCATCCCCAGATGCCAGGAGGGGACGTACCGGCACCCTGGGGGACACCTTCACCCCCCGCGGGGCTCTCCTTCTCCTCGGGACAATCCTCGGGGGGGCCAGAAACATCCTCCCAGCCACCCCAAGGCAAAATAAAAAAACACCCCAAGGCCAGCGTGCAGGAGGCTTGTGCCAAGGCACAGCCCCTTGCAAAATAATTTGTAGCTGCCGTCATTCCCTGCCAAGGGCTTTGGGAGGGTGTTGTATTAGCAGCTCGCTATGAATAAATCTCCCTTTTCATAACACGCTGGCCAGGGATAAATAGCTTTGGGGAGGTGAGGCTGGGCCCCGGCCGCACGCCCTCCGTCCCTCTGGGGAGGGGAACACCCGGAGCCCCGCTCGGAAACCGGGATGGTGGGATTGGGGACGGGGTGGGTGGGGGGGGGGGTGTCCCTCTCGCTCCCGGAATCCCCAGGGATGGCAGGGCGAGGCATCTGCTCGACGCCTCCTGCGCTCGCTGCTCCTGGCGGGACGGGCAGGCGGGGGCCAGGCGTGGCTGATGCGTGGGTGGGACACGCGTGGGGGGGGGGGGGGCTAGGCTGGGGGGCACCCCCAGCCCGCCAAGGGATGCCTCCGGCGGGGTAGAAGCCGGGCAGCAGGAGGAGGGGGAGGAGGAGGAGGAGGAGGAGGAGGAGGAGGACGGCGGTGCTGGCAGCGGCCGCCCCCGTCCCGCCGCGGCCCGCCCCGCCGCAGCCGCCGGGCACCGGGCAGGAGGAGGCGGCGGCGGCGCGCATGGAGGCGGCGGCGGCGGTCCCGGCCCCGGGCGGCGGCCCCGGTACACTGCTGTTCTGCCTGGCCCTCGCCTCCGGTAAGCACGGGGCACCCGAGGCGGCGCGGCTCGGCACGGGCGTCCCCCCGCCCCGCCACGGTCCCGGTCCCGGTCCCGGTCTGCCCCTGCCCGGCTGGATGCACTCCGGGGCCGGCCGAGTGCTCCCCCCAGTCCCGGCCCGGTGCCCCCCGCCCCTGCCCGGCGCCACCTCTCGTCCCGGCCCCGTCCTCTCTCTGTTCCAGCCCGGGCCGGTCCCGGTGCTGCCCCTGTCCCGTCCCGCTGCTTCCCGGTCCCACGCTGGTGGTCCTCCACCTGCCTCCCGGTTCCATCCCGCTGCTCCCCTGGTCCCGTCCCGCTGATCCCCTGTATCCCCCCCATCCCACCCCATCCCGATGCTGCCCCTGTCCCATCCCAGTGCTCGCCGTGCCCACCCTGGTGTTTCTCCAGTCCCACCCCAGTGACTCCCTGTGTCCCCCGGACGATCCCGTCCCAGTCCTTCCCCCATGCCCAGCCTGGTGTTTACCCAGTCCTGTCCCTGTGCTCCCCCATGCATCCCTGCACCCATCCCAATGCTCCCCCCATGTGCCTCCAGTTCCCATCCTGGTGCTCCCCACCATCCCATCCCAGTGCTCCGCCATGCCCGGTGCCGGCTTGGCTCCGAATCCCTGAATCCCTTGGGACCAGCATGGGGTCGGCGTGTCCTGGCTGGATCCTGGAGCGGAGCTGGGAATGCTTTTACCACCTGTTGATGGGACACTGCTCACGGATGCCTGAATACCTGTGTGTCGCCGTCCTTGGCAGGGATGGGGGATGCCAGGGAGGTGGGGGGGACGGGGGACGACCAGTACCTATTCAGCAGGTGCATGAGTGTCCCCGTGTTAGTTCCTACGTGTGTGGGAAGCGGGCAAAGCAGGCGGCTGCCTGCTCAGGGCTGACAGGAGATAACCGCAGGTAGGGCTGAACATCAGCCGGGCTTGGCGATACCCGCCCCGGCAGAGTGCGCCAGCCCCGGGGGTTTCGGGGGAGCCTTCCCCTCCGCCAGGAGCAGTTTGGGTTTGGCCCTTTGGCAGGGCTGGTGACAGCGCTCGGCAAAACCTGTCAAACCTGTGCTGGCAGGAGGAAATCAAGGGTGGCCGACCTGTTTTAGGGCTGGGGTGACCATCAGACCAGGCAATTCCCTGGGCGGTTGCTCTCCTGCAATTTGGGCTTTCCCAGGGGAGTGAGGGGGGTGTTACGGCCAAATAATCCGGTGTTTGGGATGCTTTCCTGGGTTATCTCCAGCTGCTCGGGAAAGGATGCAGCCTTAGATAGCAGAGCCAGGCTCTCCGTGCATAAAAGAGATGAGGTTGCTTTGTGCCCACAGCTCCTGGGTGCTGAGATCTGGGGGTCGGGGGGGGGGCACCTCCCCCCCCAAGCTGGCGGTGCCACCAGGGCAGTCCTCGCCAAGGGGCTGCCAGCCCAGAGGATGCCGAAGCCCTGCATCTGGTTGCAATAAGGGTGGGGATCTCGTCTTGGTGGGGATCTTTCCATGCCGAGCTGCGAACTCGGTCACCGGGGGTGAAGTCAGCCTCCCGCCCTGCGCTGCTGTGTGCCCGCGCCGCCCGCAGCTGGTTCCCAGGGGGGTGCAGCTGCCCCGTGGCTCATCCTCTGGCTCCCGCCGGGCAGCTCCCACCCCGCTGCCTGGGCTGGACGGGGTGGTGGGATCTGTCCCCTCCCTGCCGGGCTCTTTCGGCTGGGGAGGGGATGCTCACTGGTGGGGAAGCCCCAGTGGAGGCTCAGCCCTGGCCTCGTTGCAGCTCTGTTACCCAAAGCACGTCGTTAGCACGCCAGTGGCTATATATAGCCAGGAGGGACACGTGTGCTGAGACCGTCTCTGCTGTGGGACGGGGGGGACACCGGAGGCTTGGCGGGGCAGCCCCCCCCCAGCTGCTGCCAGGGTGCCGAAGGGCCGGATGGGGAAACGGGTACTGGGGGATGAGGCTGCCCGGGCTCGGCTGCCCAAACTTCCCCCTTTCCGGGAGGCCTCGACGTGGCCGAGCTGCAAAGTGCACCCACTCAGGCTGGAAACATGCCCTGCCTCGGTGTGCCACCCCCGTGGGAGCCACCCAGCACCCTACCACATCAGGGAGGACCTGTCCCCGCTCCCCTGGGTGCCACCGCAGAGGGGTGAATCCCTGGGGAGGGCCGGGCTGGGAGCAGGGCCGTGCTGAGTCAGTGCTGGTATGCCAGCAATCCGGTTACCGCTGCCATGACGTGCCAGTGCTGAGCCGGCCCTCGGCTTCGTCCCGTGCCACGGCGAGCATGGTTGCCCCCTTCCCAGCTCGGTTCGTGCCAGGCATCCCATGCCCCGGTGCAGCAGCGAGTGATGTTGCAATGGGGATTTAGAACTTGCACACTGGAAGCAACTGGGCTTTGGTGGGTGCTGAATCGCAGTGCCGCTGTCTCCTCGCTCCCACGGCCGGTGCATTTTTCAGCGGCCCTGAAACCCAGGCTCTTCAAAAAGGGCAGTGCAGCGAGCCAGACCTCCCTGGGGATCCCTCCCTGCATCCTCCCCGGGCAAAGGGGCTGCTGGCTGCCTGCAGGCAGGGCTGTGCCCCCCAAAACCCGCCCCGCTGGCTCCTGGACCCCCGTGCTGGGGCGTTGGTGGGTGGAGGAGGCAGGCGGGGACCGACTTTCCCTTCTCCTCGCCCCTGGGGAAAAGCTGATGCTGTCAGGGAAGGGGGGCCGTGGGCGCAGCTGCGGAGCCCTCTGCCAGTCCCCTCCCTGCGGCAAGGGCCGGGAGAGCGGCTGTGGCGGGGTGGCGGCGGCGATGCCGGGGTTCTGGCCGGGCTCCCCCTCTGAGCCGCCTCCGCTGTGTTTCAGGCTTGGCGTTTTTCAGTTGCGTGGGCGCCGACGCCAACGTCACTGACAGCCACGGCACGGAGGGGCTCGCCTGCGGCATGGCTGAGAACTGCACAGGTAAGGTGGCGGTGCTCGGGGGAGCCGGCAGCGTTGGACGGGAGCTGGGCGGTGCGGGGGAGAGGGCCGGGATGGAGGACGGGCAGGGTGTTTTGTCTAGCGTAGCCGTGTGGCATCCACCGAGCTGGGAAGCGGCCAGGACCGGCACGCCATGGCCAAGGACAACAGGTGCCGGCGGCTCTTTGCAGCTGGCCGGGCTCGGACCTGCCGTGGCGGTGGACCAGCTCCGGGATGCTGCCGCCTCCGGGCAGAACCGTAACGCCCGGGGGGGGCGGGGATTTCTTTGTCCTTGTCACCCCCAGGGAATGTGACGCAGCTGAGGCGGCAGGGTCACTTCTCCAGGTGCCCAGAGGAGTACAAGCACTACTGCATCAGAGGGAGATGCCGCTTCCTCGTGGCCGAGAAGGCACCGGCCTGCGTGTAAGCCGCCGCCGGCGCGGACGCGGTGGCACGGGGTGGGGAGGACGGACACGTCCTCGTGTGTCTCGACTCGTGTGTCACTGACTCGACACGAGCGAGCGGGAGGAGGGAGGCAGGGGCACCGCGGCGGTTTTTTGGACACCCCCCACACACACCTTCTGCCTCCCCTGTGCCGCGGGGCAGGTGCGAGCGAGGCTACACGGGGGCTCGCTGCGAGAGGGTGGACATCTTCTACCTGCGAGGTGACCGGGGCCAGATCGTGATCATCTCCTTGATCGCCGCCATCGTCACCCTCATCGTCCTCATCGTCTGCGCCTGCCTTTGCAGTCAGTACGTTGGGGGACAGGGCGAGGGGCGGGAAGGGAAGGGGCAGCCCTGGATTGGGAGCGAATCCTGCCCACCTCCGCCGGCTTGGGGCAGGTTGAATTTGGGCTGCCCTGTTCAGGTGGGACACGGCCTCTGAGGGTGCCGGGAGGTGCACGGGGCATCGCTTCGGGGCTGGAAACCACGTGCGATCCCATGCAGAGCTTCTGCAAGGTGAAAGCAGAGGGAGGAGGAGGAGCAGCATTGCTGCCATGCCTCATTCTGCCTTTTTTTTTTTTCCCGGTTTTAATTATTACCGCCCCCCCCCCCCTCAAGCCACTGTCGGAAGCAGCGTAGGAAGAGAAAGGCAGAAGAGATGGAGACGTTAAACAAGAATTTGCCTTCCAAAAGCGAGGACGTGCTGGAGACGGGCATTGCGTGAAGGTGCGTGGGGCTGGGGGCTGGGGGGGGGGGGGTGGTGGCCGAGCCCGGGGTGACGGGAGATCCCCCCCTTCGTTGGGGGCGGCCGCTGAGGCCGAAGACCTCCCCTGTCTCCACAGGAGCTCCAGGTACCTGCGGGCGGGTCCCGGACGGCGGCACCGGCTGGCTCGATGGGCGAGGGCTAAACCTTACGACGGCTTGAATAAAGGGGTGACGGAAAGGTGTCCACGTGTCGCCACGGTCCTTACGGGACCCTCTTGCCATCACCCCCCACCAGCGGGGTGGGGTGGGGGTGTGGGGGTGGGGGGGGTGTGTCAGGCCCAGCCGTGCCGCTGCGCTCCCCAAATCGCCCCCCCCTCCCCGACCCACCCCCCACCCCCCCCCCGCAGCGACATTTTCCCGCCATTTCGCCAGCCTCCCAGATGCGGGGGCCCGGCCTTTCCCCCGCCGGCACAGCCCCCAGCCCCGGCCAGGCCAACGGGGCACGGGAAGATCTCACCGGTGCCGGTAGCGGGGGGCTGCGGTGCCGCCCCGAGGCCGACAGGGGGCGCTGCGCCGTGCCGTGCCTCCCCCGCCGCCGCCCACCCCCACCCCCACCCCCGTCCGCCAGGGGGCGCCGCCGTGCGGGGCAGGTGCGCGGAGGCCCCCGAGGCTTTAAAACCCCCTCGCGGCCGCCAGGGGGCGCCGCCGCCGCCGCCGCCGCGGGAAGGGCGGCGGCGGCGGCGGCGGGAGCGGGGTTCCGGCTCCCGGGGGGCCCTGCCGGGCTCGGGGCCCGTCTGCGGGCGGCCCGGGGGCCGTGCTGGGGCTGCTTCCCCCTCCACGGCTGCTCCCGGTGCCGCCGCCGCGTCTCCCCGTCCGGGGCCGAGCGAACACCGGCGCTTCCGGGTGTGCTCCGGGACGGGGCTGCGCGGAGGGTGTCTCTGTGCCGGGCACCGGCTGGGGCCGCGCCGGGCCCGGGCGTGCCGTCTCCCCGGGGCTCCTCCGGGGAGGCTCCGGTCGCGGCTCTCACGGTACCGGCGCGGGGCGGCCGCAGCCGGCGGGCGGGAACCGGGAGCGACGCCGTCTCCCGCCTGCCCCGGGCGGCCTCGGGGTCCCGGGCCGGAGCCGGGCGAGGGCAACGGGGGAAACCGGGGGAAAATGGGGCAGAACCGGGGCCGTTGTCTCCTTTCTCCCCCCGCTGGCGGGCTCCGGTGCGGGAGCGGGGGCGCCGGCCGCTGCCCGTTAGGTGCTGCCCGAAGCTCAGGTCCGCGCCCTGCCTGCAGGCAGCTGCCGGGGGGCCGGTGCGGGCCCTGCCTCTCCCCGCAGGCAACGGGTGCTGCCCCCGTCCCCTCCCGGGGCCGGACCCCCCCGGCTCCGGGCTGGCGGCTCTTGCCGGGACCCACGGGGGACCCTGGGCAGGCGCGGGCTGGCTGCGGGCCCCCGGGTTCCCCAGCGGCAGGAGCCGCCTGCCCTGCCCTGCCCGCGCCGGCACCCACGGGTGAGTGGTCTGTTTCCCTCTCCCCCGGTGCGGGATCCCCCGTGGGTGCCCGGCTGGGGCCCGGTGGCTTTCCCAGCGGGTTTCGGCACCGACCCTCTGGGGTTCCCTCTCGGGGGGCAGCAGCTGCAGCTCGGCCTGTGGGGCTGGGGGTCCCCGGCAGCTCCCGGTTTCCACCACAGGATCAGCCCCCGCTCGAACCGTGACCCGGAGACCGGCCATGGGGGCTCCGCACGCCACGTCTCCCACCCAGCATCTGGGGGAGACGGGGACCCGGCGGGGCTGGGGGGTCTCCCGGCCAGTGACCCCTCCCGCCGCCGGGCTCCCTCCTCCCGGTGCAGGCACCGGCTGGTTTCTTCTCTCCAGCTCTTTTCCGGAGCGGCTGCCGGCAGGACAGACCCCTCCGGCCTGGCGCTGGCTCTGCCGGAGCCGGGGAGAGCTGGGAGCGGTGAGTGTGGGAGCTGCTGCTGGGGGGAACCGGTTTCCAGTGGGCTTCAGCCCTTCAGCCCTGCCCGGCATCATCCTCGTGGGCAGATGCCCGAGGGCCAGAGCCGGCAGCGCCAGGTGTGGGCCCTGTGTGAAGCCCTGCTTTGACTGAAAACCTTCTTTTTCAGCTCAAAACGTGCTGCGGTGGGAGCAGAAGCGGCTCCAGGGATCTACGCTGGCTCCTGCAGCCCCATCGGTGAGACGGTGAAGCCGGCCTGGCCAGGCACAGGGAGCGATGGCCGTCCCAGTGCCGCCGGTCCCTCGGGGGGTGCTGGTGGCCCAGGCGATGCCTCGTGGCTGTGCCGACGTGTGGGGAAGGCTCATCCCGGTGCCTGGGCGAGGAGCGTGGCCCCGAGGCAGCGAGCGCCGGGGGACACCGGCGGGGAGGACGTGCCGGTAAGGTGAGTGCCCCGAGGCGGCGGCTGAGCAGAGATGTGCGGTGGGACCGGGGCGCTCGGCTCCCCGGGCCGGCTGTGCCGGCGGGGCCTGGGGGATCTCCAGTGCCACAGGAGGGGCCGGGTCCCTGCAGGGTCCCGGGGGACAGAGGGGCAGGCTGGGGTCCTGTCCCCGGCTGTGGGAGTGGGGTGCTGGGGGCTGCCGTGCCCCGGGGGCGCCAGGACCGAGCGGGCGCGAGGGAGCCAGGCCTGGCCGGAGCCTGGGGAGCGGTTTTGTGCTCGGGGCATGCTGGCTTTGCCCCTGGTCGTGCCGGCGGGGTGGCCGAGGGATGGGGAGGGTGGGTGCCATCCCCCGGCAGGGCTCCCCCCGGGGCCTTTGCGGGGAAGGAGGGGTCCTGGCACCGGTGGGGCAGTGCTGGTGGGTCGCTGTGGGTGCTGGTGCATGTCCCTCGGGGCCGGGGCCTGTTTGCCTGCCTGGGGGGTTCCCCCTGCGGCCAGTGGCTGTTTGTGGGTGCGGAGGGGGCCCTGGGGGGCCCCACAGTTCCCGTCCCCGCAGCCCACCCCAAGCTGGGGCCGGGCAGGTCAGTGCCGTGTGTTTGGGGAGGTGGGAGTGGGCGCTGCTGGGGTTCGGCCCAGACCCCGCTGGCACTGGTGCGGTGCCGGCCTTGGCCCGTCTGGGGCTGCTGGTTGTCGGTCTGGGCCGCTGCTGCTGCTGCCGCTGCTGCGCGGGGAGAGGGGGTTTTCAGCCAGATCCTGGCTCTCGCCTGCTCTCCCGGGGATAAATGAGATGTTTCTGGTGTCTCGTCCCCATCTCTCTCTCCTGTCGTGGGTGCGCGGCACGGGGGAGCCGCTGTCAAAAGCACCGGCGAGGGGCCGGGCAGAGCTGCCCGTGCCCGGGAGGCAGCAGGGTTTGCCCGGGCAGCATCTCCAGGGCTCTTTGGGCCGTGCCATGCGGTGCCGCCGGGAGCTCCGACTGTCCCACATCTCCCTGTGCAGGGACGGACGGACGGACAGAGGAGCCCCAGCCACGCCAGGAGCCCCATGGGGTGCGGAGCCCCAGGAAGAAGCCGGGCTGCCTACGCCGAGGCCGACGCTGCCGCCTGCCCTGCGCGTGGCCCCGCTCCTGGCTGGGGACGGCCCTGCCTGCGCCCGCCCGGAGACGCTGCGGGGCCTGCGCGGATCCAGGTCAGTTGTTTGGGCCCCCATTTGTTTTGGGTCCAGCTTGTTTGTTCGGGCTCCTGTTTGTTTCTGGTCCTGCTCGTTCCAGCCCCAGCTCAGTTTTGGTTCCTGTACCAGTTTTTCTGCTCTGGTTTCAGGTCCAGCTCATGGACGGCTCCAGCTCAGTTTTGGCTCCAGTTCGTGGATGGTTCCAGCTCCTTGATGGCTCCAGCCCAGTTTTGGCTCCAGTTCGTGGATGGTTCCAGCTCCTCCTGGCTTCCAGTTCGTTTCAGCACCAGCTTGTTCTGGCTCCGGTTGCTCTGCGGCTCCAGCTCATTCATTCCAGCTTGTGCTTGTTGAAACGATCTTGGCTTTTGGCAAGGTCGTAAATCAATCACTGTCATAACTTGGATATGAATATTAAATGTCATAACTGTACACACGTTGACTAACGAGTTGGTGTTTATTGTTCACGCACCCTCCCGGGGGTTGTACACCCCCGGAATGAAGACCTGGACGGGCGAAGAGGGTGGGGAAAGCGCCGTTTCCCCCAGAGACTATCTCAGACGTTTAATTCGGCCTGGTGCATGCCGGCCTCCCTAACTGCGGGGACCAACGCGACCGGACCCCCACCTCCGGTGGGGGTCCACGCACCCTGCCCACCTGCCTCCCGCACCCACCCGGCCTGCCCCCCTCCCACCCCAATGCCCTCCTGCCCACACCCACCCACCCTGCCCCCCTCCCACCTGCAGCCCAGCACCCTCCCACCTCCCACCCCCCTGCAGCCGTGGCCCACCCAGCCCCCGTGTCAGGCCCCCCAACCAGGCCCCCGTTTCCCAGCCCAAACACCCAGGACTTGGGTCCTGCTCCAGCCCCGGCAGCCCCTTCCCCAGACCCAGAAACGCCGGACCGGGGCTCCGGCCTCGGGCCTGGGAAAGGCCCGGACCGGTCTGTGCCGCCGAGCCCCGGCCCGAGGTTGTGATTCCCCGAAAACACCCGGCCGAGCCCCGCACCCCCCCTGCCCCGCCTGCGGGGTCGGACGGGCCCGGGAGCCCCGGCGCTGCCGGGCGGTGCTTGGGAACTGGCCGGGGGGACCCGCGGGGCGGGCACGGCCCCGGGCGGCTCGGGCGAGGACGGGGGGCGCCGGGCTCCGGCCCTCCGGGCTTTATTCCCCGGCGCCCCGAGCCCCAACGGCTCCTCCGCGGAACCACCGGCACTTGACCACCCGCTCCGGACACAACCCCCGCGAGGCCGCGGCCCCGCTCGGCCGCGGCCCCTTCCCCGCTTCCCGTTCCCAGCCGCGGCTCCGGTCCCGGGCCGAGCCTCCCAGGCCGAGCGTCCCGGGCCGAGCCCCCCGCGCCTCACCTGGCCCCGCCGGGGGAGCCCGGCCCGGCCCGGCCGCTGCCGCCCCGGGGCCGCGGGCGCCGCCGCCGGGGGGGAACGAGAAAATGAGGCAGACGGCGGCCGCCGGGGCTCAAATCTCCTCGGCCCCGCCCCGCGCAGGCGCCCCGGGGCACCGCCCACTCGCCCCGCCCTCGCACCTGTGCCAGGACACGCCCCGCGCAGGCGCCCTCGGCCAACGCCCACTCGCACCTGTGCCGGGCCACGCCCCGAGGCTCCGCCCACTCGCCCCGCCCCTGCGCCCGGCACGCCCCGCGCAGGCGCGATGAGGCCCCGCCCCTCCGCGCCCCGCCCCGCGCACGCACCTCCTCTTCCGCCGCCAGAACCGCCCCGGCCCCGAGCGCGGCGGACGCCGGTAGCGGGACGCGGGGACGGAGCCCCGGCCCGGGGGCCTCTCCCGGGGCCGTGCGGAGCGGGGGGCGGTGAGGCTGGGCTGGAGTCGCGTTTGGGGCTGGGGCTGGGGCTGTGGACGGGACCGGGGCCCGGTCTCGCGGGCGCGCGGAGCCGACGGGCGAGCCGCAGCCGGCGTCCGCCTCTCCCCGGGCGGGTTGCGGGTCCCGGGGCTCTGTCCCGCTCTGTCCCGCCCCGCGGAGCCGGAGGACCGCGGCAGCGCCGGGGCCAGGCCCGCTCTCTGCCGAGCCCCCGGCCTCGCCGTCCCCGTCCCGGCGCCGCGGGCAGGAGGAGCCACGCTCCGGGCCCGGGCCCGAGCCGGGAGCTGCCCCGGCCGGGAGCGGGGACCGGCGGCCCAAGTCCCGCGTTCGCTGCCCGCTCCTGCCTGCGTCTCCGGGCACCGTCCCGGCCGGGGCTCTGCCGACCGGGCGCCGGCGGCTCCGCGCCGACCCTGAATAAAGGCTGGAAGCCGCCGGCGGCGCCGGGGCTGCCCCGGCACCGTCCGACCGGGTCCCGCACCGGGGTCCCCAGCCCGTGAGCACCGACCGGGGAACGGCCCGGGGAGGGGAAGGGGCGTCTCGGCTCCCAGAGCGCCTTGTGCCCCCGGGCCCTGCCCGCCCCAGGAGCGGCCGGGGGGCTCCAGGGCCGAGCCCGGACCCGCGGGGCTGGGGCTCTGCTGCCGGGCCCCGGGCCAGCAGCGGGGCCGGGGCCCTTTCCCAAGCCCCGACGTTGGCCGGATGAGCCTCATTCGACCCCAAAAACCGCAGCGGCTGAGCCTGCGCCTCGGAGCCCAGCGCGGCGGGGCTCAGCCTCCCTCTGCAAACCCGAAAACCGCCCCGACCAGCCTGGGTCCGGCCCCAGCACCCCCGGGCCGGGGCCCTGGTTTCCAAGCACGAAAACACACGGCTCGACTTGGTCTCTGTTTCCGAGCCCCGAAACGCGGGAGTTTGGGTCTCGCTTCTCACGACCTTGAACTGCCCCCGTGAGCCCGGTTTCACGCTCCCGCGACGCAGGACTCGGTCCCTCTTCCACAGCCCCAAAACCGGCCGAATGGGAGGGGGCCCAAGCCCCGACGACCCAGGGCTTGGGGTCTGAGCCCTCCCCCCCAGAACGCAGCACTTAGTTTCCGAGCCCTAAACCTGGCCAAATGAGCCCGGCTCCAAAAACGCAGGGCTTCTAGTCTCCGTTTCCCGGTCTCGATGAGCCCGGTTTCACGCTCCCCCAACGCAGGACTTGGTCTCTCTTTCACAGCCCCAAAACCGGCCGAATGGGACCGGTTCTGAGCCCTCCCCCGCCCCAAAACGCAGCACTTTCAGTCTCAATTTCCGAGCCCTAAACCTGGCCAAATGAGCCCGGCTCCAAAAACGCAGGGCTTAGTCTCCGTTTCTCAGCCCGAAAAAATGCACGACTGACTGCTTAGGCTGGGCTTCGGGGCCCGAAAAGTGGCCAAACGAGCCTGGTACCGAGCCCCCCAAACCCAGGACTTGGGCTCCGTTTCCCGAGCACTAACACGCGGGACTTAGTCTCTGGTTTTGAGCCCCAAAACGCAGGACTCGGTCCCCGTGTTCAAGCGGTGACGGGGCCCAGCTCGGCCTCACCCCAGGGTGCCCCTCTCTCACCCCCGAGCCCCATGACTTGCCCTCACTTTCCCCGAAGTCGAGTGAGCCGGGGTTTTGCCCCCCCGAGCCTGTGTCCAAGCCCGGAAAACACAGGGCTCGGTTTCGAGCCCCGCGAGCCCGGTTTCGTGTCCTGAGAACGCTCAATCTCTGTTTCCGAGCCCCGAAAACGCAGGGCTGACCGAGTCCCCACCTTCAAGCCCCCAAACCCACCCCTCCAGCTCGTTTTCGAGGCCGAAAGAACCAAGGACCGGGTCTCCCTTTTCGAGCCCCGCAAACGTGGGGCTTCGGGGGTTTTAGCCCGCGTGCCCGGGTCTGACCACACGGCTCGGCTCCCGTCCCTGAGCCCCCGGCCCCGCCGGGCTTTGAGCTGCGAAACCCCTTGGCTCTGCCTCTGCCCCCCCAAACCCCGGGAGTTACTGCCCCTTCGGCGCCCCCCGAGCTCCATCTCACCGGCCCGGGTCCTGCTGCGTGAAAACCCACGACTGGGCCCGGCCCTGAGCCCCGGACCAACCCCCGGTACCCGGTCTGAGCCCCGGGACAGGCCCCGAGCCGGCTGGCACGTCTCCCCACACCCACCACTGCGGCTGTGCCGCCGAGCCCCGGCCCGAGGTTGTGATTCCCCGGAACACCCGGCCGAGCCCCGCACCCCCCCTGCCCCGCCTGCGGGGTCGGACGGGCCCGGGAGCCCCGGCGCTGTCGGGCGGTGCTTGGGAACTGGCCGGGGGGACCCGCGGGGCGGGCACGGCCCCGGGCGGCTCGGGCGAGGACGGGGGGCGCCGGGCTCCGGCCCTCCGGGCTTTATTCCCCGGCGCCCCGAGCCCCGACGGCTCCTCCGCGGAGCCACCGCCAGCGCGGCCGCTCTTCCTCGTCCCGTCCCCGCGGCGACTGCCCCACCGGGGCCGCCCCTCGCCGGGGTCCCGCGGCTCCGGCCCGCAGCAGCCCCGCTCGCCCACACGGCCCGGCCCGGACGCCGCCCCCGCGGCCGCGCCGCCCCTCCCCGGCCTTGTTCCCGCCCGGGCCTCTCCAGCCGATCCCCCCCCTCCTCACCTGGGGCGGGCGGGCGGACACCGCCCCTCCGCCGCCCCGCGGCTCCGAGCGCCCGGGGCTCCCGCCGCGGGGCCGGCCCGGGCCCCCCCGCCCGCGGGGCCGCCGCTGCACCGCGGGGCCGCAGCCCCCGCCCGGGGACCCGGCCCGGCCCGGCGCCGCCCGCGCCCTGGAACTGAGGGAGAGGGCGGGAGGGGAAGACGGCGGCCGCCAGGGGCCAAAGCTGCCTGGGCCCCGCCCCGCGCAGGCGCTCTGGGTCCCCGCCCCGCCCGGGGGCGGGGGCTCCGCGGGGGCGGGCCCCGCGGGCAGGGAGGGGCGAGGTTAGCGGGCGTGGCGTGGCCAGGGGGCGTGGCGGGCCATCGGCCGCGGGGTCCCAGCGCCCGCCCGCGCCCCGGGCACCACCGAGGACGCTGCGGGCGAACCCCGGCTGCCTTTGAGTAGCGGGGGGGGGGGGACGGGGACGGGGACGGGAAGAGCCGCCCACGGGGGAACCCCCGCGTCCAGGGGGGAGCGCAAGGCCGAGGTGCACGGTCCCGACCCCCGCGGCCTCCCGCCCCGCCGCTCGGCCCGGCGCAGGCGCACTCCGCCCGGCACCGCGCAGGCGCCGCCGGCGGCAGCGCTGTCATGGCGGAGAAGGTGCAGAAGAGGTGAGCCCCGGGACACCCCCCCCCACCCCGCCCCCCCCACTCCCCCTCACCGAGACGCGGCGGGGCCGCCTTGCCGCCGCTTCTCCCTCCCCTCCCGGCATCTCCGCCCGCTCCCCTCCGCGGTTCCCCCCCGCTCCCCCCAGCGGTTCCCCTCACAGACCCCCGTCCGTTCCCGCAGCGTGAAGATCGCGCCGGGGGCCGTGGTGTGCGTGGAGAGCGAGATCCGCGGGGACGTGACCATCGGTAAGGACACACACACACACCCCCCCCGACACCCCCCCGCCCCCGCGCCCCGCCCGTCGCCGGGGGTGCTGTTGTGGGCGCCGCCGGCGGCCGTGGGGTGACGCCGGGCCGTCCCTCGGCAGGGCCCAGGACGGTGGTCCACCCCAAGGCCAGGATCATCGCCGAAGCGGGGCCGATCGTCATCGGGGAAGGCAACCTGATCGAGGAGCAGGCGCTCATCATAAACGGGTCAGTCAGAAGGCGGACGGCGCGCCCGGGGCTCTCCAAGGGGGGGGGGGGGGGGGGGTATGGGGGGGGGGGGTGTCGTTCCCCAGCCCGGCGTCTCATTTCAGGGGAGCCAGCGCCGCTGTGCCTCCCAGCACGGCTTTGCTGTGAACGGTGTCCCTCAGAGCCGGGCCGGACGGGGAGAGGGTTTGTTTGGGACCCTGCGGTGGTGTTCCCGGGATGGGTTTTGCAAGAAGGGTCGGTGTTTTCTGAGATCTCTCACCGCGGAGCCCCGTCTCAGCCTCCTCAAGCCGGAGCTTGTGCTTAGAGCTCTTTACGGAGCAGGGCGTTAGCTTAAAAACTCTGGGGAGGTAGAATCCAAAAAAACCCCGAAACCCAAGCTTTTGTGCTTTTGAGTGTGCGTGTGGCGGTATGGCTAGGGAAGAAGTCCTCCCTCTGCGAATCCTTCTCCATCCGACGGAGGAGAAGGATCCCAATCCTGAGGATGAGAGACCCTGTGCAAGAGCGAGCGGTCTCAAAACCCTGACGGTCCGGCTGGATTGGATGGGATATACGCGGCTTCAGCCTCTCGCAAAATTGAGCCGCCAAACAGGGCGGTATCTTTGTGATCTCAAAACTCGAAATACATTCTTCCGTCTTGCAGGTATCCAGAAAATATTACGCCAGAAACTGAAGAGGCGGAGCCCAAACCGATGGTCATTGGCACCAACAACGTTTTTGAAGTTGGGTGTTGTATCCTTGCTGCGCGGTGAGGCAGACCGTCCGATGCGCTGCGCTTTCGGGCCGGTACAAGGGGAAGCATGTGTGGGCTCTGTCGGGGTTTAACCAGCTCAGGGCTATTGAAGGTGCAGGGTGCTGGTTTGACAATGGCGTCGGGGTTTAGCTTTTCAACTAAAAGCAAAACATTTTACGGTTTTCTTGAACACGGACCCGTAGATTCCCAGGCAATGAAGGTGGGAGATAACAACGTCATCGAATCCAAAGGTAAGTCTCAGCTTATCTCCTTGGCCCTTGTGAGATTTTGCTCTTGTAGACGCTGGGGACCGCGGAGGATTACATGGTGGTGTCTTGCTGGAGCTGAGGCCAAACGGCAGCTTGCCACAAAGCTGTGATTTTCACACAGAACTCACGTGTGTTACTGCCTTGGTGGGAGCTGGGCTGGGCCTGGCTCTGGCTCCGGGCGCTGAGCAGCTGGTGATCTTGATGTCTGGCGGTGCAGGGTTTAACCGCGGCGCGGGCACGACTCTCACAGGGGTTCCTCTCTCCCTCTGGCAGCATTTGTCGGCAGGAACGTGATCCTGACGAGCGGCTGCATCATCGGGGCCTGCTGTAACATCAACACCTACGAGGTGATCCCCGAAAACACCGTCATCTACGGGGCCGACTGCCTCCGCCGCGTCCAGACCGAGCGGCCGCAGGTGGGTGTGACACACAGGTGACGCGCCGTCACCCTCCCGTCCTCCGCAGGCTGCCCTCGCGGTGGCGGCGGGGCTGCTGCCTGACCTCCCCTGCCTCTCTTTCCAGCCCCAGACGCTGCAGCTGGATTTCCTGATGAAGATCTTGCCAAACTACCACCACCTAAAGAAGACCATGAAGGCCACGTCCACGCCTGTCAAGAGCTGAGCGCCTTCCGCCGCCGGTGGCTGACCGGGGCTTTCGCCTGGTCCTGTGAAACACTACACGGCCCCGGGAAGCAGCCGGTCTCCGCGTCCCTCGTTCCATCTTTAAAACAAACAAACAAACAAACAGATGATGTCTTGCTTATTTGTGTTACTTATTTATATTCCACCGAGCGTCTCGGACCGGCTTTGGATCTGTCGTCTCTCTCGCGCTAACTCTATTGTACGTGCTTTGTTTCGGGAATAAAATGACGCCTGCTCTTCTGTCGAGGGGGGACTGCGGTCCTTTTCTGGGTCAGGGAACGCCGCAGGGCCGCTGTACCCTGATCGTACCAGCACTGACATCGCCGCCTTCCCCTCGCCTCGGGGCGGGTGTCCCTGCGGCCGTCCCTCGGGGACGGCCCGGGTGCCGCCTCCCCGCTCCGGCTCCTTCCCCGGCCCGCCGGCAGAGGGAGACGGGCCCACGCCTGGGGAGAGCCGGGCTCTTCGGGAGGGAAGGGCGTCCCGGCTCCGCACCCCCGAATCCATGCGGATCGTGGGGTGGGAAAGGCTCCGGGGGCCGGTGCCGCCCTCTCTCCCTGACCCCCGAAAGCTGCCTCCTGCTCGGCTTCCCTCCCAGAGGGTCCAGAGCGGAGCCGAAGCTCCTCCGCACGTCGGCCGTTCTTCTGGGGAGCTTCAGACGTCTCCACCACGCTTCCCAGCCGGCCCCCGAGATTCCCCGGGGATGCTGTTCACAACTTCCCCTTCTACCCTTGTACGACACAGCCCAACGTTTTGTCTCGGCGCAGAAGGAAATCCATGTTGGAGCAGAAATTCCTGTAGGGAGAGAGAGAGAGAGAGAGAGAGGAGGGAGCATCAGCAACCGCCCGCAGAGGAACCCCAAGTACCAGCTGGGCTGCAGGACGTGGCTTTTTGATTTGGGACCAGGGGTTTCGGGTGGGACAGGCCAAGGCACAAAAGCAGTGGGGCGCCCACCGGAGCCGATCGGATTTTTCTCCCTGAGTTCAGCTGCAGGGATACCAAAAATAAAAACCCCAAATTTTTCGGCTTTGTGATTCCAACCCGGGGTCCGGCGCTGCTGGGAAACTGCAGCTCTTCCCCAAAGCCAAGTCCAAATAAGGGCTGCAAATACTGTCCCGGCGGCCGCCGCCGCCTCTCCAGCCCACCCGAGGAGCCCCAGCCAAAGCTTTTTGTGGAGATGCCCATGGAGGGGGGAAAACAATGGGAGATGAAACACGTCTCCCCTCTCCAACTTCTCCTCCTGCCGAAAAATAAGGCAATCTTTTGCTGGGAATTCGCCCCAAAAGCAAGAGGCTCCAGCAGATTTGGATAACTAGATCGGCCTCCGCACTTTAAATTCCCTCTCGGGGCCACCTGCCCTCGTAGCCAGACGCTTCCCGCTCCCCTACATCCAGCTGGCACAGCACGTTTCCATCTCCCTCCCGGCACGAGAGGTTCTGCTCTGTAAATCACCGCTGCGGGGGGGCTGGAAACCCTCCGCCCTAAGTCGGTGGCAGGGCTGAGTCTGTCCGGGCAGCCGGCAGGACATGCGGGGCAGCTGCCTGCAGATCTGTTTTGGCCGCTGAGTCATGGAAAGGCGAGCCGTGACCTTAAACGCTCATTCGGTACAAGCCCTCTGCCATCGGCAGGATGTCCTCAGCGTCACCTCCGGTCCCCGCGTATTGTGTGCGGGCAGCATCTGCTCTGGATGCGGCCGCTGGTCAAACGCTTTTCACCCCAAGGGTCTCCGTCACGCTGCTCCGGAGCCGAGCGCAGCCCTGCGGGACCACAGCCCCATCCGTGGGGACGTGGCAGGGCCGGGGTCAACCCAAAAACAAGATATAAAATCAAACGAGCAGGGTGCAAGGCCCAGCACAGGCTCACCTAAAGCCCAGCCAGCCTAAGCAGGGAGCGGGGTGGGAGCCTAAATGCAGCCCCGGGGCCAGGTGGGGAGGGGACGTGGGCGGCGGAGACCCCAGGTGGGGCTGGTTGGGGCGATGAGCCCCCACCGGCCCTGGGGTCCTGCTGGGGGTGAGGGCAGAGGGGTGGGCTGGGCTGTCACGCCATGGCGGGGACTCCTGCTCTAATGTCACCTCCCTCCCACCGCGGCCAGCCCCCCGTGCCCCGCTCCCTGTCCCACAGCCAGCCCTGCCCCTGCATCCCCCCTCCTGTGCCCTGTGTCCCCAGCACTGTCCCCTCCTCTGCCCCACAGCCCTGCTGCAGCCATGTCCCTGGGACTGTGTCCTGTGTCCCCAGCCTTGTGTCCCCTGTCCCCGGGACTGTGTCCATCTCCCCAGCCTTGTGTCTTGTGTCCCCAGTCTTGTGTCCCATGTCCCTGGGACTGTGTCCCGTGTCCCCAGCCCTGTGTCCTGTGTCCCCAGCCTTGTGTCCTATATCCCCAACCCCATGTCCAGTGTCCCCGTCCTGGGTCCCATGTCCCCAGCCCTGTGTCCCATGTCCCCAGCCCTGTGTCCTGTATCCCCAACCCTGTGTCCAGTGTCCCCAGCCCTGTGTCTTGTGTCCCCAGCCTGTGTCCTGTATCCCCAACCCTGTGTCCAGTGTCCCCAGCCTGTGTCCAGTGTCCCCAGACCTGTGTCCCATGTCCTCAGCCTTGTGTCCTGTGTCCCCAGCCTGTCCTGTGTCCCCAACCCTGTGTCCAGTGTCCCCAGCCCTGTGTCCTGTGTCCCCAGCCTTGTGTCCTGTATCCCTAACCCTGTGTCCAGTGTCCCCAGCCCTGTGTCCTGTGTCCCCAGCCTTGTGTCCTGTATCCCCAACCCTGTGTCCAGTGTCCCCAGCCCTGTGTCCTGTGTCCCCAGCCTTGTGTCCTGTATCCCCAACCCTGTGTCCAGTGTCCCCAGCCCTGTGTCCTGTGTCCCCAGCCTTGTGTCCTGTATCCCCAACCCTGTGTCCAGTGTCCCCAGCCCTGTGTCCTAGACTGTGTCCCATGTCGCCAGCCTTCTGTCCCGTGTCCCCAGCCCTGCGTCACGCGTCCCATCTCCCGTATCCCGCGCCCGTGGCCCTGTGGCCCATGTCCCCAGCCTTGCCCTCTCCCCCCACCCCGCGCCCCTCCATCACCCCCGCGCCCCCCGTCCCCCCTCCCGCCCCCTCCGCCCCCGGCCCTCCCCCGGCCCCGGCCCCCGCCCCGGCCCTCCCCCGGCCCCCGCCGCCCCGCCCCGGCCCCCCCCGCGGACCGCCGGCGGCCAGCCTTCAGCACCGCCCGCCCCGGACGCGGCTGCCGCCGGCGGGACGAGGAGCCTGGCCGGACGCACCATGAGCAGCCTCCCCGCCGACCGGGAGGGCGGCCCCGCCGACACCGGCCTGCCCGAGGAGGAGGTAGCGGGGGCGGGGGGGCATACCTCGCCGCGGGGGGTGGGTGGGTGGGTGGGTGGGTGTGTGGGGTGTCGGGGATTTGGGGTGGGGGGGTGTCCGGCATCCCCCTCCCCACCCACGATCCCCGGGGGCTGCGCTCCGCGGGTGCCCACGCACCCCACGCGAGAGGTGGGTCCGCGCCGCGGAGGGGTGGGGGTCCCGTCGGCTTCCCCGGCCCCGGGTCCCCGGGGCTGCTGGGGGGGGGCGGGACGAACGGCCGGCAGCGCATCCCCCCCCCCCGCGCTCCCGGGGACACCCCCCCACCCAGCGGGGCCACCGGCATCCCCCCGGGTCTCCCCGCAAACACGCCTCCGCCTCCCCGGGGAAGACCTGCAGGCGCAGCGCAGGGGAGCCCCACTCAAGACATGCAGCTCCCGGGGGTGGGGTGGGGGGCCAAAACAGCCTCACCCCCGGGGCCGGTGCTCGGCGCTGCCCGGGTGGCTTGTGGGGTGACGGTGGCAGTGGGTACCACTTCGCGTCTCTCTTCCAGTGGGTCTCCCCCCCGAAATGTACGAAACACTCTCGTCCCCACGGGAGACAAACCCCACGCCCCGCCACGGGGACGAGAGCGGGTTTTCTCTGTCGCAACCGCCAAGTTCCTGGTTTTGCCCGTGACCTTGAGATGGGAATTTGGACTTTGGGAGGGTGAGAGTGGGCAGACAGGATCTTCTCCTCGACTTTCACCCGCTGGGCTGCTCCGGCACCTCCCCACCGGCTTTTCGGTGGGGTCTCTGGTTGATAGATAACGCCGGGACGCACTGCGGATCTGCTCACCTGCTGTCGCCTACCTTGATTTTTTTATTCCAGAGGTGCTTCCAGCCTGAAACTTCCCAAAGTTTCCCAAAGCGCTCCGATAATGGGGGATTTTTCCGCTGGGTGCAGGGCAGACGATGCTGCCGGGTCCTTGCGGGTGATGCGGCGATGTGGCTCGGACGGGCACGGCAGTGGGAGACGTCCACGGAGGCCCGTTGCCTTTCCCAACGGCGTGGCGTGTGCCGCGCCGGCGAAGGGCAGCCCTCGCTGGATCCCGGGGGCGAGGGGACGGCCATCGCGCCGCTGGCCCTTGGGGACCCCCTGACCTTGCGATGCAGCCCTGCCCGGGGGGGGGGGATGCTGGACATGAGGAGTCCCTGGAGGGGACGGCTGCGAGGTGCCAGGGTCACCCGCCGTGCTGGGGACGTGTTAGGAGGGCAATGGCCGCTCATGCTTGCAAGCCGGGCTCCTCCGGTGCCAGGCAGGTATTTTCCCTGCATGAGTTTTTCCCAGCCCTGGCTGGAAGAGCCGGTGCTGTCGAGTATTTGCTTAAGCGAAGGGGAAGGGGGTTGCTCAGCTACTGTGCCCTGCAAACCTCCCACCTCCCTGGGGATTGCCTTCCAGCCTCGTGTCCCGGCCCCCCCCCCCCCCCCCCCCAAAAAAAAAGAGGGAGAAGCAGCACCCGTCCCGGGGAGGTCGATCAGGGCACTGCGAGGTGGGACAAGCCACCGCTTCGGCCCCGCTCCTCCTGCCTCCTCCCCGGGCTGGCAGGAGTCCCGCTGCCTGCTCCTGGCACCCCAGGGCGGCCTCCCCATCCCTCTCGCCTCCCCCCCTAGGAGGGACCCCCCCCAGGGTAGGGGAGCTGTGGGGGTTTCCTCACAGAGGAGCCTGGGGGCGGGGGGGGGGCAGAGCAATTTGGAAAGGAGGTCACGTCACTCCGGCCGGGCGAGAACGGCATGTAGAAGGTTCGACGGAGGCCTTATTTGGTAGCGGAGCAGCTCCGGAGAGCCAGGCTCGTGGCCCTCGTCCCCATCCCATGCCAGATCTGTCATCCCGGAGGACCGGGGCGTGGGGAGGGGACCCCAGGGACAGTTTCTGGGGGGAAGGTGCCCAGTGGATGGATAAGGTTTGCCCCCGTGGCCCCTGTGTTGCATCCCCCCCCGCATGCTCCTGCTTCCTTTCCTCCTCGAAGCTCCGGGTCTGGAGGCTTTGGGAACAAGCCCTGGGCTGGACATGGCCGTGCGTGACCCCCGCCTGTGCCCGCCGCTCCTCCGCTCTGTTGCAATCCCTCATCTGCTCCCTTGGCTTCTCGCTGCCTTTTCCTCCGCCGCTTCCTCGTTCCAGCCCCGGCAGCTCCGGACTCGCTTTTCCCCAAGGGCTGCTCCTCTCCTCCCATCCTCTGCCAGACGTTTGGCTGCCGGTCCGGAGAAACGGCTACGGGTGGCGGAGCCGGAGGCTGAACCCGGTCCTCCCGCATCCCAGGGGCGGAGGAGCCAGCATCCCTCGGCCTCAGCCTTGTTTATGTTGGGGAGTTTTGCGGGTTGATGGCGTGCGTACACACAGCCCGGGAATCTAAACCCAGCCGAGGAGGACGCTCCATTAGCGGAGAGAGTATTTACGCAAGGACTAATCCCCGCGGGGCTGGAATGCACCCCGCCGCGGGGGAGGCAGCACCCCGCTTTGCCGGGGCGGGGGGTGGGGGGGAAAGCTCTGCTTGCCCTGTTTTACGGCTTGATCGCAGCCCCGTGCCGTCGCCTTCCTGCTCCCACCGGGGTCCGGCTGCCCGGCGGTGCCTCCCCAGCGGCGGGCAGTCAAGCGGCTAATCGGCTGGTAGAGAATTAAAGCGAGCCCCCGCTGAAAGGTGGCGGACGGGGAGCTGGGGTTGAAGGAGGCGATTAAATGCCTCGTGAATGAATCACCCGGTCGCCTTCCGCCTCTCCCCTCTGGCCCCCGGCCTGTTAACGTTTACCGGGGGGGTGGTTTGTGCAGGGGCAGGGGAGCGTGACCGTGCCAGCGGGGCACCCGGCATCCCCCGGGGCACCCGGCATCTGATGGGGGTCCAAGGCAGGCAAGGAGGCAAATGCCTCCCTGGTGCCTGCTTACCATCGGGAGGCAAACCTGGCTTGTGGCTTCATGTGAGGAAGAGGAGGAGGAGGGCTGCCGGCGCTTCGCCATGGACCTCTCCATGCTGGGGCCTTCCTTGCGCCATGGTCTGAAGACCCCAGCCACCTCTTGGCCCAGGTCCCCACCTCTCCTTGCGTGTCCCCAGCCCTGACCGTCTCAGCAACCCCCACCCCAGACCCTCTCCAGCGTCCCTTAAACCGGCCCCAGACGGGACGTGGTGTTTCGGGGATAGCAGAAGGTGATGGTGGGACGCAGAGGTGAGAGGGACGGACCAGAAGTGGGATGGAGATGGCTTCCTGGGGAGAGGAGAGTAGCAGAGGCTAGGAGAGGACTTTCTGCAGGGACAATAAAAGCTAGGAGGGGACAAACCAGCAGCGAGGTGGCAGAGGTTGGATCCAGTGGCCCTGGCAAATCTGGGAGCTGTGGGGCGCAGCGGCAGGAGCAGAGGACTGTGGAAAGGGGACTTTGTGCGCTCTTCGTGCGGTCCCATAGCTGTCACCCCTGCTGAAGTAAATCACCTGCGAGGTCCTGCACCCGTGGCCAGCGGCTTCCCGGAGCAAACATCGGCACTTCTGACCTGGAAGAAACCTTTGGTTTCACCCCACATTGTAACAAGAAGGAGAGATGGAGAAATGCTCCACCAGGAAGAAACTCTGAAAAAATGTCTGCGCAGCAGAATTGAAACGAAACGGTTCGGGCTGTCCTAAACCGGGGGTGTTTGGGCTGCGGGAATCCCACTGCCATGCTCGAGCGCCCTCCGCTAATCCTCGCCCGGGAGCTGTAGGTCTGGCCCCGTCCCACAAGACACTTGGGAGCACGCGTCTCGCCCGATCCGCCTCCGAGAAGGGGTCATTTTTCCCTATGGAAGAGCATATACCTGCCTGCCGGCCGGGGATTTCTCTGATGAGGATTTTCCCCCCCCCCCCCGCTGCGTCAAGGGCAGGATTTTGCCCTGGGAGCATTTTTGGTAGAGGATGGAGGCTGAGCCCCTGGGATCTCTCGGCACAGGAAAGCCTGGAGCAGCTCCCTGCGGCCTGAAGCTCCTCTTCCATTTAAGGGCAGGAGTAATATTTCCGCCTAAAATCTTTCCCTTGGCAGAAGGATATCCGTCCAGCCCGCTGGGAATTATCCCCGAAGACATTCCCTTTCCCTGCCGGTCCCACCTCGTTTTAACGCAGCCCAAACCCTCCCACCTGCTTGTTACCCAGCCCAGCGAAAGGATCCTGTTTACGTAGGACCTACTCAAACATCCCTTCGACTGGGTGCGGCAGGCCCCCCCCGGCACCCTTTTGCGGGGTGCAGATGGGGGAGCACCCATGACCTCGTATCTCCTCCCTTCCCCCTGGCCCCCAAACATCCTTTTGGGGCTGGAAACCAGCTGGGGGATCCTTCGGAGACCTCCCTCTCCCGCTCGCCGCTGTATAATTTTACGGTTTAAAACTTGGCCGACCCGCGTTTGAACTTTCAAAGAAAACAAGTCATTACCGAAGAGAAGCCCTTCCTTCGCGAGGCTGAGTTTCGGAGGGTTTTTCAGGGTCTTTTATCTCTCCCATCTCTCTGCCACGCAGCTATGGGGCTAAATGATCTGGCGAGCCGGGCTCGTAGGGGTTTGGATTTCAGGGACGCGGCAAATTGGCAGCGGGTTCTCCCTCGGAGCCGTCCCTGACGCCTCTGGTGTTTCACGCGGCTCCCCGGGGAGAGGAGAGGCGGGAAGCCAGCGTGCCGGGGAGGACCGGAGGCTCGAGGGATGATGGCGACGGGGTGGGGGACGGACGACCGTGCAGGGATGCTCAGCCTCCTCGGGAGGCAAACCCAGCTGGGAGGGTGGATGTGTCCGGCGAGCCGATTCCCTGGATAGCAGCCACGCTCAGGCGGACCTGTCTGAAGAGGAATATTTTTTTTCCCTAGGAAAGGATAAATTTGCCTTCTTTACATTGAATTTCATGGACACAAGGGGAGCTCCTCCGGATGAATCCCTCCCCAGCCCCTGCCGGGAGAAATTCGGGCAGCGTCTCCATCGGGAGACGGTGCAGCACTGAACGCCTCGGGATGCTCCGTCACCCTCTGATCTCAGAAGACAGGCAGAAAGCTGACAGGGGTCCCCCAAGGCGCCTTGCGGGGGGGGCTTCCAGCCCACCGTGGATGGTCCCAGTAGAGGGGACAGGCTACCGGGCTGTGCCTAACCGCAGCCCTGGCTCAGGAAGGGGTGAGGACGTGCCCGTGCTGATCCCATCCAGCCTGGAGCTCTCAGCATCCCTCCGGGCAAGGCCCTGAGCATCCTTTCCCGGCCAGAGCAGGGCTTGCTTTCCAAGAGGAGTCAAGCGCCCGGATGACTGTACTTTCATGCCTGGCTTGTTTTCTGGCAGCCCCCCCCCCCCCCACCCCGTGCACCCAGCAACGGGTACCAGCGGCGATGGGTATCACCGGGGCTGTTGACACAAGGGCTATATGCAGACGGCCCCGAGTACCTTTTGTTATTTAATAGATACAGGTCAGCCAGAGGTTTTGTTACACAAAGCAGGAATGTTTGCTGCTCCCAGGCTGAGAGATGGGGTAGATAGCTTATCTGCAAGAGAAAGAAGAAATGTCAGCAGAAGAATAGGCCTGGGCTGGCTGTTGCCGGCCGTTTCGCATGTCTCTGTCCCAGGGAATGGGGCGGGCAGGGTGCCTGGCGGAAAAATGAAATAAATTAAAAATCAAGGTTTTCCCCTCCTCCAGCCCAAATCTGGCAGCTTGGCAACCGGGGTGGGTGACCTTGGTCTAGCCCCTCCGGAGCGGCTCTCACAAGGCATTTGGGTGCCTTAAAAAATAAGCTACAGCCGTCAAATCCTCCAGATTACCTCTAGGTAAGATGCTACGGGAGCAGCAGGAGCGGGGCTGGCTCGCAAGCAAGCCCGGCGCCGAGGGGGACGGCAAGGCAGGGACCCCGCCGACATGGGCAGCGTCCCCGGCTGCCCCAGCAAGAGCAGAGCTGGTGGGTGATGGCAGCCAGGGTCAGACCCACCCACGGGGACGCAGCGGGGCTGAGACCCAAGCCGGCAGCTCCCCCCACTCAGTGAGGTCTGAGCCTAAATACAGCCCCCGGGGCCGTGGGCAGGGTGCGTGGGTGTGTGTGTGGGGGGGGTGTCAGGTGGGGCCGGTTGGGGCCATCGTCAGCCCCAGGCTCCCGCGGGCCCCTGGCCATCGGTCACCAAAGTGTTTGGATGAGATTTTTGGGGATGAGGAGCGAGGGACCGGCAGCGGATCCAGCTGTCGCTCTCCTGCCCCACACCGCTCCCCCAGTTACGAGCTGGTTGTAAAGCAAAACCATCCCGGCCCGGGTCTGGCCCGGGCGGGGTTTGCCCGTCCCCGAGGAGCCCCATATCCCCCCTTGGGGTCGGTGGAAGGAGGGTTTCTGTGAGCCACCCCGGCTTTGAGGATGCTGCACCACGGCAAACATTAGATCCACCCAAAAAGAGTTAAAACCCCTTAAAAGGTGACTTATAAATCAGGGACAGGCTGCTTAAAACCAGCCCCCTCCAAAACAGGGCCATTCCTTCAGGAGGAAGAGTTGGGGTTTGCTTCTCCCGGTCCTTAATGAGCTGCTGCAATTAAACAGAGACAATAGGCATTGTCTGCAGAGTAAGGGCTCTGCTGGGGATGCCAGGAGAGACCCTGTCTGCCAGACCCAGACCCCGGGGTAGGAAGGCGCTGGGATGCTGCCAGCCTTTTCGACCCGGAGAGCACTCGGTGCGGTGAGGACGGGTCTCGGTTACCTTTCCGTGGTGTTTCAGCAGCTTGCTCTGCGGTCACCCGAAGGATGGGGACGCCCCTCCCAAAAACGCCGCATCCCCCAAGTGCGGCTTAAGGCTTTCGGCTGCCCACGAGGTTCCCCTCGGGCTGGCACCGTCCCTCTGGCATGCCACCACCTAAGGCTGCGGGAGGTGTGGGGTATCCCCAAGTTAGGGATGAGGGAGGGTCCCCAGGAACCTCCTTTCTTCTTTTCTAGGTGAGGACGCTCTTCGTCAGCGGGTTGCCTCTGGACATCAAGCCCCGGGAACTTTACCTGCTCTTCAGGCCCTTTAAGGTACCAGATTGGGGAGGGGAGAGGCAGGGCTGGAAGCGCGGGGCTGGCCCCCTGCCCCATCCCCATGGCCCCACCAACCTTGGTGGGCTCTGGGAGCCCGGTGGTTTTCCCCCCAAAAAAGTCTAATTCGGTCATTTTAGCCACAGAAAGAAGTTTCTGCGCCTTTTTCCCCCAATAAACCATAGGAAAATGGCATCGGGTGCTTTGATTGCACCGGGGTTTTAATTGCACGTTGACTTGCACCGCATTTAGCAGCAGAAGAGCGTTGGCTGCAAACCTCTCCAGTCTCTTCACCCTGCCAGACCTGCAGCTCAGAGACGGGCTTTTTTCAAACGCGAAGGATAGTATTATCAGGCATCCAGCATCCCTACAAAAATCCAGTGGCAGCGAGTCCCCGCGCCAGTGCTGAGCCTTGGCAAGCTCCCCCCTGTGCCCGCCCGATGCCCCCCCCCCAGCCGTAGGGCTGCCGGGTGATGGATGCGGGCGGTTTCCCTCTCCAAGGAGCAGCTGAATCGTGGGGATCTCCACCAAACACCTTTTTTTATTCTTTTCTTCCAGGGTTACGAAGGGTCTCTCATCAAACTCACCTCCAAGCAGGTAGGAGCCGCTCAAAACAGGGCAAGCATCCCACGCCATGCTCCCACCCTCCCCCGGCACCGCTGGTCCCCGGGACGGGGGGGGCGTGTGTGTGGGGGGGGGTCCCCTCTCCGCTCCCCGCCAGCCTGATTGATGGTGCCTCCTCTCCTTCCTCCGCAGCCCGTGGGCTTCGTCAGCTTCGACAGCCGCTCCGAGGCGGAGGCGGCGAAGAACGCGCTGAACGTGAGTGCGCCCGGCCGCTCCATTTTTTTCGGGATCTTTCTCCCCTCACTTCTCCGTCCCCGGATAGTCTCCAAATTGTTCTGTCCCGGGGAGGTGCATCTCCCGTGCCGGCTGGCCCCACCGCATCCCCATCCCTCCAGCCGATCCCCATCGGCTGCTTCTCATCTGCACCCTCCCTCCCGGGGGGCGGGGGGGGGAGCTGCACCCCTCTCGCCTTTCCCAGGGCCGTCCGGGAGGGTTTGAACCCTAAGGATTAAAGCCTTAGATAGGAGTCAGCGAGAGACGCCTTTCCCAGCCTCTCCTGTTTCTTCAGTAGGAAAAATCCCAGCTAAAGCTGCAAAAGAAAAAGCAAATTTCGCTTTCCTTTAGCAGCTCCCTCCTACCTCTGTGGAGTTAACCTCCCAAAAAACAGGCACGGGGAGAACCGCGTGGAGCCGGTTCTCCAGTTCCTCCCCGGGTTTTAGTTTGTTTTTTTTTCTTGCCTTCATTTTCAATGTAAAACTTTTTTTTTTGGCTCCGCTAATCCCTCTGGATAAGAGCTCGGCTGTGCGGGATGCTGACTGCCAAATATGGTGCCGACGCTAAAGATGCCGGAGGAATGCGAGCCGCCTCGGGCCCCGGCAAATTAGCTCATTTCAAGGCTGGAAGTTGGAAAAAAAAAAATAAATAATTGGGGAGTTATTTTTGCTGCGGGGCTGGCACGCGGCTGTGCTCGCCCACCCGCCGTGCCTCCTTCCCTCCCGCAGGGCATCCGCTTCGACCCCGAGATCCCCCAGACGCTGCGGCTGGAGTTCGCCAAGGCGAACACCAAGATGGCCAAGAGCAAGCTGGTGGGCACCCCCAACCCCAGCACGCCTCTCCCCACCGCCGTACCTCAGTTCATCGCTCGGGAGCCCTGTAAGTACCGGCCGTGGGTCTCCCAAGGGAGCCCCGCGCGGGGCCCCCCCTCCCCGCCTGCCACCACGGCAGTGCCAGCAGGTTTTGGGGTGGCAGGCGCCGGGAGTCGCCCCCGTCCTCATTTGCCTCGGGAAAACACCTTATTCGGGCAAATCGATGTCGCGCAGCGATCACGGGTGGATGTAGCGATGCCGGGCCCCCAGCGCGGGGTGCTGGAGGGAGCGGGGATGCCGTGGGGGACGGGGGTGGTGATGGGGAGCGCCAGGTCCAATTGGAAGCAGCAGCACCCACTTGCTGAAAGCGCGGTGGCACGTGCCGGCCGGTGGCCAGGGGTCCCCAAAGGCGGCTGCCGGCGCTGGAGAGGACCCAGGGGCAGGTGACAGCCGGCTCGGCACGGCGTGCGGGAGCGGGACCAGCCCGCGGCACCGCTTCACGGCGATTTCTGAGTCGCGTCTGGGGGTCTCGGCAGAGACCTCGGCGATGTCTTGCCGTGAGCGCGCCATACCCGTTTCCGCTACTGGAAGAGCATTTCTCGGGCGGACGCCGGTTCCTCGCCTCGTTGCTGCACGCGGGCATGAGCCGCACGCTCTCCTTTGCCAGACCCCCGGGGTAATTAAACCTCCCGGAGACGACAAGCCCAGCCTGGCCCCCCAGCGATGCACCCAGGCCCACGGCATCGCTCGCCGCCAGCCGAGCCCCGCTTTTTCCCAGCGGGCGAGTTCGGCGTTGGCTTTGCGGGTCGGCTCTCGCCGGCCGCACCGGCCCGCCACGCTTCTCCGGGGGACGCTGTGCTCCTGCTCCCACCTGCTTTGGGGGGAGAAGGAAGGACCGGCGGTGCTGTTGACCGGCGCGTGGCGTTGCGGGGGCCGCGGCCCGGCGGTCGCCGTTAACTCTCCTTCTTCTTTCTTGCAGATGAGCTCACAGTGCCTGCACTTTACCCCAGTAGCCCTGAAGTGTGGGGGCCGTACCCTCTGTACCCAGCGGAGTTAGCACCTGCTCTACCTCCTCCTGCTTTCACCTATCCCGCTTCGCTGCACGCCCAGGTAATTCAGACCCATCCGCCACCACTGCACTCACTCTCCCACCCGCCCCGGACCCCCTTCCCCTCGGTGCTCGCCGCACCAGTAACCTCTGCCCGGCTAACAGGCACTCCCCCCACCACCCTGAGATTTAGGGACGGCACCCAAACCGAGCTGAGCGCTGGCAGCACCGCCTGCCCCTCCCCAAACACCTCTCTCTGCCTTCCTACCTTTGCTCTCGCCCACGCCAGGGGCAGGCAGGGAGGGAGGGATGCTCGACGGGACTGTACCGTCCCCATCGCTCCCAGCACCGAACGACCCGTCTGGTTGCCCGCGCGGCGCAAGACGGGGGCTCCCGAGCCCCTGGCCGCCCCCTCGAGCATCGCTGGGATGCGGCTTGCCGGACGCGGGGGCGTGAAGCAAAGCGACTCTGACAGGGAGGAGAGGGCAAGCGAAGCGCAAATGGAGGACCCATCTTTTATTGACGAGGCGCTCTCTTGTCACAAGCGCTTTTCTGCCGGCTGCCACCGCTGGTGGCCCCCGACGGCAGCACGCGGCCGTTAAAAATTAAGCGCCCGCCCCGGGAGAGGAGCGGGGAAAAGAAGAGAAGAAGTGGAAATGGAGGCGGCGGAGGATTTCTTTGCCGTGCCGGCCTTCGGGACGTTTCCTGGAGTGGCATCACGGGGATGCCGGGAAGAGACCCCCTGCCCAGGCGGGGAACGGGCGGCTGCCTGCCGGCAGCCACGCCGGACATCGCTCCTGGCTTTCGCTCCTCGCCCCCGGCTCCGGCTTGGCGGTGAGCAGGAGGAAGCGAGCACACGGAAGCAGATTTGTTGGATAAGCCGCATCCGAAAGGCTTTTGGCCCCGGCTCGCCAGGATCGAGCCAGGATAGCCGGTTATCCGGAGCCGCCATCGCTGGGAGGCGGAGGCAGCCAGGGGCTGGTTTGAGCGGGAGGGCGAGGAAAAGCGCTCGGCCTACAAACCAGCTGCAGCCTTTGGATGAAACTCTGGCTTTTTGGGCCCTGCTGTTTATAGAAAAGCGGCGGTAAATATTATTGCAGCTACATACTTGCCTTGTCAAGTAACTGCTAACAGGCAGCACCTGCACTGCTCGGGAGGCCGGGGAAATGGCCGGCGAAGGAAACGGAGGCGTAAGGGGGGCTCCGAGGGCCCCCCGGGAAAACGCAGGCAGAGACCTGATGTTAGATGGTGCTAGAATAAATATCATCCGCCGTGGTTATAGAGCCAGCGTGGCGGGGAGGATGGTGGTGGCACCTTCCCCGTCGCCCCTGGGTGCTGCGGTGAAGCAGGCAGCGCTCCCCTGCTGGGGGCCACGGCCTGTCCCCATCCCTGTCCCCCCACACGGCTGCCGGCGTTGCGGGTTTGGTGGGAGACGTTGGAGAGGGGTGCCACCACCCAAACCGGAGCTGCTCGCTGGGGGGTGGCCTCCTCCGCTGTGTCCTGCAGAGAGCGGCAGGACGGGGAACCTCAGGACGGCGGCGCCGGCGCGGCATTATCCGGCAGAGCACCGAGTGCCCACGGGCGGGCAGCAAGAGCCGCCAGGTTTTGGCGTCGGGCAGGCAGCCGCAGCTCAGGGGGAAAGCAGTCGTTCCGGTGTGGGTGGGCGTTCCACCCCCCCCATCTCGTGCAGGCTTTGCAGGTGTTAAGAGGGGACGAGCCCACCTCCTGCTTGGCGAGACTGCAGTACTGTCGTCCCGGCTCGGTCCTGGCGCACGCAGCAATGCCGGGGGCCGCGCTCGGCCCCAGCCGGTGTTACTGTCCGAACTGGAGCTGGGATGGCCGCACCATTTGCGTTTCGACCCGCCTCCGCCCCGTGCCTGTGGAAGGCCGGGAAAGGGGAGCCCCGAGGCGGCCGGTTACTTGCCGGGGCGGGTGGCCACCACCCCTCTCACCCTGTGCCCCTCTTGTCTTTGCAGATGCGCTGGCTCCCTCCCTCCGAGGCTGGTTCTCAGGGCTGGAAGTCCCGTCAGTTCTGCTGAATGCCGGGTGAGTGCCGCCTTCCCGCTCCCGTCCTCCTGCGCCGGCGTGGTGGGCTGGGGGGCACCGCCACCGTTACCTTGAGCTCCCCCTGCGCACCTCTCAGGGTCTCCGGCAGCTTGGGGTGGGCATCCGGACCTTGCGCTCGCGCTGGCGAGGCCATTTTCCAGCAGGCACCGTAGGTCCAGGCGTCCTCCTTGCCCCCGCCGGGCTTGCCGTTGGGAAGGGGATGTCTCTGCCACCGTCCACCCTAATGCTTTCCCAAATAACCCCGGGCAGGATGGAAAGGCAGGTCCGTCGCTCGCCGGCCCCTGTTGTTGCAGCAGCGGAGGATGCGTGCCCGGGGGGTGTAACGATGGCGCGGTCCTGCAAATGAAGGTGGGAGCAGGGCCGCCCGGCTGAAGGCAACCTCCGCCTCCCAGTGCAACCCGAACATCTCGTTAAACCCTAATGAAAACTCTCCGGGCAGCGCGGGGCAGCGGGGCTGCCAAAACGAGAAGTGCGTCGTTACCGAGTGCCCGGCTGCCCGGCCGGAGGGAAGGGGGCTGGTTCGATTACGCCTGGGACCTCTTCGGTTGGGAAAAGCCCTGCGAGGGAGGTCAGGAAGATACGCTCTGCAAATAACTCGGCCTCTCGCGGATAAATAAACAGAGGGGATTCAAATGGGAGAGGGGATTCAAATGAGAGCAAAGAGGCTCGGATGATGCTGAGCATCGCTCGCCCCGTGATCCCAGCCTGCCCCGACCATCCCAGCTGCCGTCCCCCTGCGCTGCCGATCCCTGCCGGGAAGCCTCCTGTGCCACGTCCGCACCCACCTGCAGAGAAACCTCAGCGGATCCAACGAGGCGGCGAGGCCCCGGCGTCGGCTGCCTGCGCTCCCGTGCCACCGCTCTGCCCGTCCGCCCGGCACCCGCAGCCCTGCGCCGTGGCCAGAAGGCTCACTCACCTGGGGGCGGGGGGGCAGGAGGACTGGCCGTGGCTGCAGCCCACCCGAGACTTGGATCTGCAAAGCATTTACCGGCTATTTTAGGCCCAGCAGATAAAAATAGGGAGCGGCGAGGCTTTGGGAACCAGTGGTTCTTCCAAAATACGGAGCGTGCCAATGTTTCCAGCTAAAATGTAAGCGGAGTCTTATTTGGGAAGGGGAGATGAGTGAATCCCTGGGAACAGGTTTACCTGCTCGCGGCGACCCTGGTAGCCGCAACGGGCAGCGAGGATGGGCTCAGCCCGGACAGGAGGATCAGGGACCTCCCCGCCAGTCTCCTCCAGCTGGGAAGGGCTACGGCACAGCCCAGCGAAGGGGTTTGCTGCCGCCCCGGCTCTCCCGCCTGCATCCTCCTCGTATTTACCGCGTGGAGCCCATCCGGGCAGGGCTGAGCTGCAAACTGCCCCCTTGGGAAATGCCGACCCCAGCCACGGCAAAATAACCGCGCGGCACACCGACCTCAGCCCCTGGCTGCCAGCCGTCCCTGCCAGCGTCCCTAACCCTCCGCTGTGTCCTCTCACAGGTCTCAGGTGTGTGATGGTGGCCTACAGTCAGTCTTGTGGGTATTAATGGAGTCTTCCAAGGCGGCTACTGGGTTGGCGTGCTCTCCGCAAAACCACAGTGTGCTGGTAAGGCTGCAGCACGGCGGCCGGCTGCACGAGGGGGACACGGCCCCTTGGGCTTTGCTGCTTTGGGGAGGGGGTAGAGGGGTGAGGAAGCCGGCGGGACGTCCGCGAGGGGCAGCAAGACGGGCACGTCTCTGGGATGGAGCCCTGCAGGGTGGTGGTGCTGCTCCCGCTACGGCACGACACGACACCTCCAGCACCGAACCACGGCTCTGCCATTCCCCGCGTTTATCGTTGTTATCTGGGGCGAGAGTTTCGACAGCCGAGGAATGCCTCTCGGCTTTGATTACCCCCTGTAATCTCATCTCGCTGCCGTCCTCGCTTCCTGCCTTGGATCAACAGAGACTGAATTCCTCTTAAGTGCAAAACTCAGCTCAAACTTAACTCTCAGCTTCCCAGCTGGTACCTCCTTAGTTAAAACCCCAGGGGCTACAGCCCGCAGGAGGAGCAAACGGGAGACCAGCGGGGCCCTTCCCCTCCGCCCCGCCGACCGACCCCGGGGCGCCGACCGACCCCGGGGTGCCGACAGCCCCGTCTCTCCCCGCAGGCGTTTCCCACCTTGCCCTTTCCCTGTTAAACAACTGTCCCTGGAGCGCGGTCCCGGCCCGGGGTTGCTCTCCCTTTCTCACCCGGTTTCCAAAACAAGGCTCCCTCTGCCCCAGGCTGCGGCACGGGAGCTTCCCCACGAAGGGAGAGAGATGAACCACAGCCCCTTTTCTGCTTTGCCTCAGCCCAAGATCGTGGCTGCTTTTTTTTTTTTTTTTAACACCTCTCTCTCTTGTTACAGGCTTGAAAAAAAAAAAACCAAAACCTCACACAAGTTTGGATTCCTCCAAGACTTTCCCACAGCCTCTATCACACATCTGCTCTCCTAGAAGAAAAACGAAAAGCATACCTAGTAATAATATTTTCCTCTTTTACACTGTATATTTGTAAGAAAGAGTGTGTTACTTCTGAAAGCATGGTTTGACAGGCATTGCTGTAGTGTTTGAAAAGTCTTTTCAAACAGAACCATAGGAAAGCAGACTACAAAAAAAAGCAAAATGAGAGCAAGTATTTTTGTACCAAACCTCCTAAATAGGACAATCTTACACTGGGTCGGACCACAGGTTTTGTGCTTGACTTTTGAATGCGTGTAATTAAGAGTCTCTATCCTGCCCCCCTCCCCCCCGTCAGCTGCATGTCGAAGGCACGACGTTCACGTGCGTGCAGATGTCGAGACGCACGATTCGGGTTTGTAGGAGTTGTGCTCCCTCTGGCACGAGAGTTGTGCTCCGGCTGTGTCGGCACGACGTGTGCCAACACTTACAGTATTACCGTTTTCTTCCCAGTTGTACCAAATGACAACCAGGCAGGACAATCAGAAACTTTCTTATGGTGATTTTTTTTACCTTAGGGCTATGTTAATAGCTTGCTGTGCAAAGCTTCGGCATGGTACAACGGCTCGGATCAGGGATGGGCAGAGACAGCCCGCACATGTAGCAAGGTGACAATTTGCCTCCTCCTCCTGCCATGACTGCTTGAAGTTGTTACGGGCAACATAAACTGCTGTATGAGGAAAAAAAAAAAAACCAACCAAACAACCAACACACCCTCAGTTCGCCAGCTTACTCGAGGTCGGGTGCGAGTCCCGAGCGAGCCGAGGGGCTTAGACACGCGCCTACCGTTACGCCAAAGCGCTGGGCTGAACGGGGGTTTTAGCGTCAAGGTTATGCCGGTCCGGCGGCTCGCTGCGTAGCATTTCCATGTTTCCATGTGCAAAGACAAGAAGGGAGGCTGCTAACACCCTTGGGGCGGTATCTGTAACCTCTACAGAGATAGCGTACCAGCAAAGAGACCGCTTGACGTACTAGTCTCTCCTCCTCCTTGCTCCAGGAGGAACTGGGAAAAAGAAAGAGCAAAGCAAACCAAACCAAACCCTCAAACAGATTTCAGTTTCTTGCAAAAGGAGGCGCAAACCTTCTCCTTTCATTGCCCTTCCCCCTCACCCCATCCCTGCCGCAGAGTACACCGAGCTCAGCCGCTGCCCGGGCTTCGCCGTAGCCGGTTTTCCTAGCTGCACCGAAGACACAGGGTGCCCGTGGCCTTGTTAAACATCATAACCTTTTTCTTCCTCCTTCCTTTTATTCTGTGGGTGGGCCAAAATAAGACGGCTGAGATTTCGGCTGCCGGGGCGGGGTGAGATGGTGCGATGGGAAACTGTCCCGTTGGGGTCTTCTGTAAAAAGCGGGATTGATAAAGGCGACGTGAGAGGAAATCAATTCCCAGACAGACCTCTGAGCGGCTCTAAAAGGAACGATACCAGCGTTTCCAAGCGACGGACTAACTCTTTTAGCAAACTATTTCCTGTACTTTGTCTCGTGGAGAGGAGAGAAGCTTCCACATTGTCTACTCCGCTTTTGGAAATATGTTTAAAGGTACTTTTCTATTGTAATTTTTTAAAAATAAAACCAGTGATTATTATAAGTTACGTGCAGAGCGCTGTCGTGTGCTGTGTATCTGGTTAGGAACAGGGAGAAGGATCCCAAAACACAGCCTTCGGGGCCTCGGGGAACAGCAGCCTCTTTCCTCCCTCGGGGTGTTTGAAGGCAACTTTCCTGAGGGACGTGGCGATTTTTCAGGGCAGATACCGTCGTCCCGCCTGGCTCGCTTGGATCTCTAGGAAAGCTCGAAAATCCAGGCTGGAGGGATCAGCAGGCTTTAAAGAAATGACTCCAAGTTTACAAAGATGTTATCGGTTAGTTTTTAAAGCTACTAATCTTGGCACTGAGCACAGGAGCTAAGCTGCGATTTTCCATGAGCTCAGCCACAGCAGAGGCAAACGTAACCTAGAGACGAAGGGCCAGATTTTATTTTTTTTTTTTTAACACGCTGAGAATTTTGAAATAACTCGGTTCATAAGCCCAACCTAGAGATTCCTCCTCCTCCCTCCGCTCCGCCCCTGCCCCGATAAATGTGACCATCGTCCCCAGGAGCCTCGGCCAACAGGCCGGACTCCGAAAACAAAGTACCAGGAGCAAGCTCCAGCTTAGCAAACGCAGCCCGGAGAATGGTGTGTAAAGGACGTTATTAAGGCAGGCTACAAACTGTCGAGGGCGGAAGGAAAAGGCCTGGTGGCGTTACTTGAAACCTCCGGCTGGCAGGGATGAGCCAGGGAGTTAAGCCCTTAATGTTGGATGCTAATCCCCCCGCAGCCACCGCAAGTCACAGCTTTCTTTCCGACTCGCGTTCAGGGGAGAGGTTTGTTGGCAGGCCCAGGGTAGGAAGGGAAGAGAGCGACAAGCTGCGAGCGCAGCGCGAACACATTGCTCAGCCCAACTGCTATTCAGAGAGGCGGTAACTGGCCGACACCACTGTCCCAGGCACCGCTTTAGGGAGAGACACAGATGCTTTCGGGAGCGGATTCAACAGCAAACATCCTCCAGCTAAGAAAGCGATGAAACACGCACGCATCCTCCTGGACTTTGCCTGGGCACAGCATCTGCTCCGGGATCTGCCCTGTGAAAGGAAGCGGGGCCTTTTTGAAAATATTTAACCTCTTGAACCATTTTTTTTTTTTTTTTTTTTAATTTCCCCTGTAAGCCAAAACGTTTTCGGCTCCGTGCTGATCGGCGTTGCCCTCATCAGCGAGGGGCGGGAGCGGCAAGCTGCTCGCCCGGCTCCAGAGTCTCCTTTGCCTGTGGTGACCTTTCCCCACGCAGCCGGGGGAACATTCCTTCCCCGTGACCGTCGGGGCACTTACAGGAAGGCCCAAGCTGCTGGCTGACACCGGGAGATTGCAAAATGGGACCAGGGACTCCCAGGCCAGCGCTGGCATCTGATACCAGGGATAAGTCCCAGGGGGTAAGAACAGGCAGAGCTGGAAAAACCAAAATGAGAAAATTTCGCAGGCTCATTGTTTCCACTTTCCCAAGTCTTTCTCTCCCTATCCCCCTAACGCCGAGGCTAAGCTCGGGGAGGGGGGGAAGCGAGCAGCTCCTTCCTACGCATCCCTGCGCAGAGGTTTGCTGCACCGAGGCTGGCCGCTGACGGGCAGCTGGCTAGATATGACGGCGAAGGCAGGGAACAGGCCGGCAGGGTCTGCGGAGAAAAACACAGCGCTAACTCCCCGCATCGGGCGGACACAACCGAGCGGCGGCGGAAGACAGGAACAAGACGGGAGAAGGAGAGCTGTACCTCCCAGAGGATTGTACGGGGCGGGGGGGGGGCGGCAGGCAGCCTGTGCAGGCAGCAGCGAAGGCAGCCGGGCAGCAGCGGCAGGGACTAGGGGATGGTGCTGCGGGAATGGAGACGGGCCAGCCGAGGCAGGGAGAGCAAAGGGCAGACAGAGCCGGCGCCGAGGCCGGCCAGCAGCGCCCGCAGCCCAGATGGGGCAGGGAGGAGGAGCGAGCCCAGCACCCGCTCCTGCGGGCCTCCTCGGGAGAGCGGGGGAAGGAATAACAAGGCCGGGAGAGGAAAGATGAGATAGCACTGGGGTATGGCCAGGCAGCCTTAGAGGCCGAGACACAGGCTGGGAGGGAAGCCGGCAGCAAAGAGGTGGCTTTGTGAGGACAGCTGGGGCCAGGCCAAGGGTGCAGCGCTCACCGTGGATTTGCTCCCTGATTCTCGAAGCTTGGGGAAATTGAGAGGCGTCAGCCAGCAAGGGTCACGGCACTGCCTGAATGCTGCCAGGCAAGGCTGCTCCGTGCTCCCTGCCAGCAGGAAAAGGCTCCACGCGCCTGGGAAAGCACGCAGCTAGAGCATCGGCCACCCCAGCGCCCCGGGGAAGGACGGGGATAACTGCACTCAGGGGATTACACAGTGCACCTAAAAGCCTGAAGTTTGCCCCGGGGCCGTGCCTGCAGCACAGAGCCAGGGCAGCCATCCCCAGGCCAGGCATTGCCTGCAGCGGGGAGACATTTCATTACCCAGGGAGATGAGCAGGGTGCCGCAGATGTGTGCCCTGCAACTGCAGGCTGCCCGGAGAGCCAGGCTTCAGCCAACATTTAAACACCGTTATCTGCCTCGCTGCCACGCTCAGGCTAGAAACCAGGACGACAGTGGAGCTTAAAAAGCAAAGCTAAGAAACACCATTAGCAAATCCCTGCAATGCTGCTTCTAAAACACGGGGAAGTCAACCATTAGCAGAGTCTGGACTTCATCTCTGCAGTCTCCATAATTAATAACTAGCTCAGGAGGGAATAGAGAATACAACATAACTGATGGAGACAGGAGGAAATCACACAAGTACTTCAGGCCTTGGATGTAAGCCCAGAAGTGCAGGTATAGTCAAAAAATTAACTTAATGGAAGGACAACCTCCTGCCTTAACCATCCTTTTCCCCTGCTGTGCTTGCACTCTGCACAACCCACGAGGCTGGTGGAGTCCAACACGTGGGTCCCAACCACAGAAGCGCTGATGGGTTTTCGGAGTCATGGCTGTTTTTTTCTGGGCTGCTGGGAAACACAGAGGCCGCTGCACACACTGGCAAACCAAAGCAGCAGAAAGCAAGCCAGCGAGAAACAAGGAGAACTGCTCTTACAGCAAGCCGGGCGGCACCGAAGGAACCGGGGCTCGGACCCACAGGAGCGCGTGGGTAAAAGGGGCCGCAGGAGGTCTCTGATCCAACCTCCCTCTTGCAACAGGACTGCTGCCAATAAGAGATCTGGGCAGCCTGGTCTTGTCTGGGCGATGCTTGAAACCTCCATGGATGGACACGCCTCCCCACCAGCTTTTTTTTTTTTTTCCTAATGTCCAAGCCAAACTTCCCATGTTCCCCTATTATGTCACCTGCCATGGCTGCCAAAGAGTCTGACCGCATCATCTTCCTAACTGCCCTTCACATCGCTGTACCTGTAATTAGATATGCCCCCAGCTGCCTCTTCACAACACCGAGCTGTCCCAGCTCCCCACTCTCCTCCCAGGTCCTCTGCCCCCAGCCCTGAGCAGCCCGGGAGCCCCAACCAGACCCTCTCTAGCATCCCTGCATTCCTCTTGAATGCGGGGGGGGAGGCCCAAACTGGACACGGTTTCCAGGTGTGACCTCCCAAGTGCTGAGCAGAGAGCCAACAGCTTCCCTTGCTCCGCTGGCCCTTGCCGGAGTGGCGCAGGCTGCGTTTGCCTCATTCGGGAAGAGAGCAGCCACAGCTATGCAATACCCAGCACGACAGAGAAGCTGCCTTCCTGCCGAGAGCCCTGCCGTGTCCAGACAAGCCCTCTCTTCTGGGGAACTGCCATTCTTCCTTATCTGCTTTACGGGGATGTGTCCAGAGAGCCTGCGCAGGACTGACAAGACAGACACAGTTAGGAACGCACCCACAGAGCCAGAGCAACAGACCCGAGAAGCAGCGCAGAAGCAGACCCTCTCTCCCCTGGGAGGAGATCGAACTCCAAACCACCTGGCCTTCTGCATTACAATAAAATGCCGGCCCGGGGCTCCCGGCTGGTACGGCGCTGCCTTTTGCAAGCACCCCTAGAGCCAGGCTGGGCAGTGCTGTAGCAATGCCAGCTACCTGAGGCGACCGGGAATGCTGTTTTCAGGCTGAACCCTCTCTTGCTGACAACTCAGTGGCGGGCCTCGACAATCCAGCCGTGTCCCTGACTTTGCCAGCAGTAGAAAGCCAGTACCAGCAGATTGGGGGCCAAGCTCTCCTCTCCCTGACGGCTGTTAGCCTTGCCGGTCTTAACCAGTCAACAGTAAGCACTCAACCCTACTGGACATCCTCCCCCAGATGCAGTAGCTGCCAGAGGCCCCCGAGGCAGTAACACACAAAGGAATTTGGGCCTGGTACATTAGCAGCGACCGGAAAGCAAGCAACAAAGCTGGAAATAATGAGATGTCAGTACCATAGTTGCTTCTAGTCATCTGCAAATGCAGCCCCTCCTCGTCAGCAGGTACCGGGAGCCCAGCTCTCCCTGGTGGCCCTGCACCGCCTGCCCGTGCTCATCGGAAGTGACAGCCCTCGCTGGCTACATCCACGTGCAGGGTCTTTATACCATTTGTCAGAGCTCCCTTGCCTCTCTCTCCTCTGCTCTCTAAAAGCCTTGAATGATCATGATGAATTATAGATTAGCTCTGGTACACACCGCCTTATGTCAGTTTTCTCATTCAACCATACAAAATCCTGCTGTTTTCCATCCCCTTCCAGAATGATCATCGTAACGGAGGAGGACGTGGAACAACTCTTCAGTTAGAGCAACTTTTAGGAGAGAAGCCAGTAGAGCTCCATGTTTAGAGGTGTGACACCCCATGGCTATTCAACTTGTACCTTAAAAAAAAACAGTGCTTTTATTTTGGGGGTGAGGAGGAGCAGACGAAATAAAAGGTCCGGTTCACGTATATAGACACAAAGAAGTCCTCATGAGCTCCTCCTGAAGGGCCACTGCAGCCCCCCATCCCCACGGGCAGGTATGCTGACATCGCTACCGGATGCCCTACGAGGATACCTTTTCAGAAGCAAATCCTAGACCAGCAACGCCCGGCTAGAGAGGAAGAGCTATCAGCGATGCGACCCGGCTTACCCCACCGGCTCCCTCCTCCTCCAGTTTCATCACGGCAGAATCGGCACACCTCCCTCCCAACAAGATGAACTAGTGTAGCATCGAGGGGGAAACAAAGGACGGAGTGCATGTCTCTGGCTGCTTGCAGATCTCAAAAGAGCTGCGTTCTCTTGGGAATAGCTCCAGCGACTGCTGCAGATACTGTCCTCGCAGCCACAGGCTCAAGATGCAATCGTGCAAGCGAAAGGATGATGTAGACAGCCAAGATATATCTCAGAGAGCTCCCATCATTGAGAAAGAGCGTCCTCCTTTTCCCCAGGGCCCTGTCCGTATGTCTATCAGCATCACGGGGGGGTGGGAGCTGAATGCCTCTCTGCTCCTGGCTGATATGGCAGGGGAAGAGGAGAAGGATGCTGCATCAGAAGAACTGCTCATCGGTGCCTGCATTCCTCCACTGCCCCAGAGGGTTAGAAAGGCTCAAATGACAGCCCTGCTGGGATCGACACACCGAATTCCTGGAGCTGAGGGAACAACGTCCTTGCTGGACAGGACACGCGTCACCCGAGGAGCCTCGGAGAGTGGAAAAGGCAAGTCCTCACCTGGCAGGGACAGGTAAAGACCGTGCTGAGATGGGTTTGCCGAAGAGCCTTCCTGAAACGCGCGAGACGAAGGTGCCTGCCATGGACTAGACGATCATTGTAGGTCCCTTCCAACTGAAATATTCTGTTCTATGTTCTATCTTTGTCAAGGGCAGCCCGAGTCCCCTTATCTTCCTGGCTAGCAGCAGACGCTTCCAGGGAAGGAAGAGAAAAATGGAGTAACAGGCCCCCAGGAGAGAGCATGATTCCTCTCAGCAGCCCTTCGCACTGCCAGACTGAAGGAAGAAGGATTTTGCCAAAGAAAGCGAGCTGAGGACATGATGGTTTTGGCCGCTGGGAGAACCACCTTGCCAGACACAGAATACATGAGAACACCCTGGAGGAAGAGGAAGTAGGTTTAAGTCTTTAACAGCTGCGAACTCTTACGCCAAACTTCAGTGAAAAGCCTGATTTGGACGTTACGCTGGGAGGAGACTGAAGTGGTACTAAAATGCTTTCAGCAAACAGACTCCCGTTGATACAGTCTGAGACGTTTTCGAGTTGCACCATTTGATTTTTAAGGTGTCTTGGAAAAAAACCCGTAAGGACCGCTGGGAGCATCTTCGACAGAGAAACAAAACCCAACTTCTGAAAGCCACACAAAAGAGAGGAGCTCATGCTTATTTTCTGAACTTTTCTTCGCGACTGCTTGTCTGTATTCGATGCCACCTCTAACGGGCCAATGCGAGCTTCCCTTCAGCTATTTTTGAGACTGTACCCTAGCAAGTTGTAAAACTTATTTATGCCCTCTCTGCTAGTACAGCAGAGGAGAAGACTTCCTCCAGTGAGACAAAGCATCTAATCCAGTCTTTCCAACTGAACATCAACGGCACCGTTTTGTTCCTTTGAACGCTGGCGCCTGACAATGCCAGCACAGCACACAGAGCTGGTAGTCAATCTTCCTTTCCTGCTCTCCTATTTTTTGACCTAACGTTTTTAATCTTTGAAAGTAGCTGGAGGCGTTTTCTTTAGACTCCCCCTATTATCTTAATCACTTGAGCAGAGAAACAGAACAGGTAGCCTACCTTACAGTCTGCTTTGCAAGCTTTGGTTCATAGAGAAAGGGTAATGCCATGTAAGATGACTGGGAAGTTACCCCATAAAAACCCCCAAAGGTATGAAAGGCAGCTCAGAGCTCACTAAGAGCTCTGCTTTTGTCCGAGCACCACCACCAAAAAAATCACTGCTCAAAAATGCAGCAGATGGAAGGGAACCTTTTTTTTTTTTTTTTTTTTTTGAGTGAAGGTGACGGAAGAGAGGTGAGCAGTTTTGCAAGTGTGCCGCAGGTGCTTCAAAGCAGAGCTGTAACGGAAAACTAAAAAGCTCCAAGAGGAATTGCTTGTGCTGACCTGGAAGATATAGGAAAGAAAAACAGTTTCAAAACCAGCTGGAGCAGCATGCTTTTTTATATACGGATATAAAAAGCATGGGGAAAAAAAAAAATAGAAGAAACCTCCTACCGGCATTTAGCAACTCTTTAAACAGGGCTGACATGTGCAGTGCTGGAAGTATTGTCTGTTTCTCAAAAGAGCAGTCTTTAAAATCAGGAGGATAAATGTTACACTTACGGAAGTGTATTTCTCCTCCTGCGCTTCCCCAAGCAGACATAACTTGTTCAGTGCGACAGCAACAAAGCCTTATTCTTCATCTGTTCATGTGTCCAGATCCAACAGCCTCTGCTTCAACCCCCAATATATCAAGCAAAACAACAGCTCACGTGCACGCAGCAGCAATCTACTGTCGGTGGGATATCGCAGTCACCTACTTTATCTTTGATCCTAGCCCTGGAAGAGCAGAGAAACAGCTCCTCTCCCGCAGTGCCACGAAAACAATATCAGCATTGATTGACTCTGGTTCGGTACATAAAAATAAGTTATCAGGAGGACATAATTTGGCCACGTTCCACTTTAGTCTGTACTGCACAGAACATCAGGCATCTACAGGGAGCTTTCATTTAAGGTGGTTCCTCCCCCCTCCCCAACCAAGAATGATAAAAAGATGACAGTGTTAGCCCAGAACAATAAGTCATTGAGAAGATAAAAATACAGCAAAGATTCCTTTACCTCCCTGAAAAGGAAAACGCAACAAGCACGAAAGATGCCGATTCTCTCATTCTTTAAGGAAGCAACACTGGAAACCAGCACTGGAAGTTTATTACTTTAAAAAAAAAAAAATTGCTTCAGTATTACACTGTCACTTTATTTCCCTCCTGTCCATAGAGCAGAGCTGTGCAACACGCGTGCATCCACTACAGTGACGAGAAATCGCCGAGGGCGATTTCTGATTAGCATTAGGAAGCTACAGCTGCATGGCCATCCTGCAGCCTGCTGGGAGTTCGGGAGAGGGGTTTTTTCTGAGTTTGAGCCTCAGATATCACTGACATTCAGTAAAGATCAGTCCCAGGGCAAGGAAGAAGCACACAAATCGTGGGTGTATTTGACTGTGACAGAAACTTGCCTGCAGTGATTTTAGGAAAAGGTTTTTCCGGAATAGGTAAAACAAATGCTGTTTTCAATTCTACTAGAAACCCCCTTGTAAATAATTCCAGGTAAATACCCATTAAGCAATGTAAAAGCAGAGTTAAGCACTGAACAGGAACTCCTGCATTACATGCTGAGCACCATTTATCACTATGCCAAGAGGCAACCAGTGAGAACCTCTTACTTAAAGACACATTTCCCATTAGCTAATTAAATTAAACTCTAAATTTAGTAGTTCATACTTGCTCTTAAACTGACCTGTTTCATCTCGGCAGTTGCTGGGATGGGGGAAACACATCACATTACTATATACAGTCAGTCTTTCTGCGAGCAGACACTGAGCCCGAGTGGCAAAAAGCCTGTATAAAATTGCATGTTTGCTCCAGAATTCAACCGGTCACTGTTTGCCAGGAACGACATCAGAGTAATCTTTTAATACTCCAGCCAAGTGGTCATTGTGAGTCTTAAATCGACGTTTCTTCTGAGAAGCGGGTTTCTTCCTCCTCTGAATAGGAGCCTACAAGAAGAAATAAACAGGAGTCAAAAGATCTGCCCTCCAGCTGCGACATCTGACCTGATGTGTGACGCTGTGCTCGTCATCGCTTCTGCAAAGAGCAGCCCTGCTTGAACCAGGGGCGGGGAAGGTGCTTGCTCGTTTTTGCAAGAAGCAACAGCATTCAATTCAAATCCAGGCAGGGGGATGACCCTGGGGACAGAGCAGAGCCTCCGTATCCCACGCACAGTAGTAAAGCTGGCGTTTATAAGTGAAGTTTCCAAACGCTTCCGCGCAGCTAAAGAAGCAGGTACGTGCCCCATCATTCTATCCACAATTACGTGCTCAAAGACACATTTAGCATATAAGAACTCCATGAGGAGTGCCTACATGACCACAGGCATTAAAGCATCTAGTGTAGCGACTAGCAGAAGCCAAGAGCAAGTCCTGCGTGGAAGGGCTCTCATGAAAGGACAGTTTGAAGCCAAGTGCGGAAGAGAAAAGACATGGTATATCACGTACAAATAAATATTAAAAAAAAAAAAAAAAAATGTTTGAAGCCAGGAAGAAAGCATCTTTGGAGAGCTTGCAGCCATTTCGGCCTCCCAGTAGAACACGAGCATATTGCACCCAGTTTGGAGAACCGTGCGTGTGTGGTGGGAGGCACGTTACACGGTTCCCATCGGGATTTCAAAGCTATTTAGCAGAAAAGAAAAAGTTAAAACCCCCCCACCCTTCTCCCAAAAAAGTAACTATTCTTCTACTCCTAATGTACTGTACAGCTTCGAGCAGAAGCTTCCACTTTAGAGCTGACAGGGATTTCTGGCATTTGCCCTCTACTTGATGCTGCTTGGATTACACTGGCTCAAACAAGTTATAAAAACACTGGCTGTTGGCTACAGCGTTGTTTTTTGCAACTTCTCAAAATTGGTCACACTTCCCCGAGCTACACAAAGCAGCTGTGCATAGGCTCACCAACATGTTTTGGAATTAACGCTGCGGGGTCAGGAAGGGGGAATCTCCTAGAAAGATCTGTAATTTGTATCTCTTACTATTTTCTTTGGTCCGGTTTCTTGCATGGAAGAAATACCCTGTCGTTTCAGATACTCTTCAATTTTCTCCTCATCCATAGAATCCACGGGAATGCTCCTCCACAGCTTCTGAAATTCTGAAACACCAAACAAACCCTCGTTTTATATCCCAATGAACAAACCCCGGGCTAAGCCCCCGCACAAAGGGAAAGAAACAGATTTGATTTCAAACGCTGAAGTATTCTGGCATGTCAGTCTGTGACTGTACAGATGCAGCGGTCACCGCCAGCAGGCACCCTATTAGCACAGCCTTTACGCGCTCCAAATGCCGGATGCACTTCCAAAGAAAACCAACAAAAAACCCGAACCCCAACCAACAGAACAACAACAACAACAAAACACCCCCAACACTTAATGGAAAAAGATGAGCTGATTCTCGTCCGCGCTAACTGCACTCCAGCATCAGGAGCACCCACAGGCAACATGTGCTTTTAATGCTAATTTGCTACCGAGTCTTTTTTTGCCGAGCATCTCTATAGCTGCGTAGACTGTCAACGTGTTTTATAAGCCTCAGTTCAAAAGATCTTGGTGAAGGGTAATAACTAACCATAAATGGCAACTTCATTTACACATCTTCAGCTGCCATTGTCTTGGGAGACTTGTCATCTCATGGTCCGATTTACTGAAGATTCAAGACATTTGCTTCAGTGGGTTCAAGCTCGTTTATCACTGTAATATAATACATACCGTGCTGTACAGATAATAAATTACTAAAATTCCTCTGGTGTTAAAAAGAAGAGAGATACCTTAAAAGCCACAGCGGCAGGAAAAAAGACAGAGACAGTAAGTCTTAATTAGAGCAGCTGCCATCTGCCTGCACACTTTCTGCCTCATGTAAAGTTTCACAGAGCCTCTGGAATGCCTTCTCCAGGCAGCGGCTGGTACAATCCTACCTCCCTTCATTCCCCAGGCAGTTAAGTTAGATATATCCTGTCAGCAGGTTTGGCTAACAAACTATAAATAAAACACGAGGCACACATAGCAACGCAAGACTAAATTTTTCCCTTTATTTCCAGATAAATTTAGTATACAGTTGTCAAAACAACCACAACTTCTGCATGCTTAAGAAGCTGTCCTATGCAGCAGGCAATGAAACGCTCCAGTGACGGTCTGCCACAGATACAACGGCTCTAGACACGCTGCAACAAAATGGCACTGTACAAAAGGCCTACGGAACAGACTTGGTTCCTGGCACTTGGACCAATTCCCTTCCTAATGCATCTTGTTTTCCTATGAAAGTACATGCTTTAAGTCTCAGGTCTTTCTTTTCTTCCCATTGCCAACTGTAAGGGGCTGTTCAAGCTTTCCAGGAAACAAAAGAAAGGAATTTTCCCAGTGAAGAACAACAATGTTCATTTTTGGTAATGCAGTGTTTTTTTAAGAGAACTAAATTCCTGTCAAAACACCACTTTTGGTTACATGGAGATAACGCTCAGCTTGTTTCTCATACAGCACAGCGGGATCATCGAGACTGCAGTTTTCAGATAACTTAACGCAAGGACTGACGCTGTAGTCAAGACATTCTCTGTCTGCTCATCCATTTTGAGTGTGATTCCGGGCTTTCGGCATAGCTTGCGGTGCCTGCTATCACAGATCATCTCTCACCTAATCCTGTTGCGGCAGGTGGAGAAGGTTGTGTTATGATCAAAGCTGAACATGCAAGAGAGAGATTTCTCAGCGATGAGCACTCAGATTAAGTCTTAGCAGCAGAAGCCTGCGCAAGGGTCCTATTGCATCCTCCGGACTGAGCAGAACATGCTCTTTCAAGCTACTGCCTTTCCGTTCATGCCCCCCCTCCCTGTCCTGAGCACCCAAGCTGGACTCAGCCGGACACCGAGACACGGTGGTGCTTGGAAAGATGAATCAGACAACGGGTGTGCAAATGCAGTATCGCACTTGGCGATTAACCGCGTTTCAAATCATGTGTTTCTGCAGTTCACTCATGAAGTGACAAGGCCGCACATAAACGCATGACTATTAAACAGATCCCGGTTAGAGACACTTCAACGCTGTGTTGTGCTATACTGCCTTTGGCTCTGCACAGACGACTCCTGTGGGAGCTGACGAGATGCAGGTCAGTCCTCCCAAGATGCACGACAGGCACGCGTGCACGAGGCGATAGCGGATGAGAGACGTGACAACTCTGAACTTTTACATGACAGTGTCCTTTTATTTATAATGTTCTGCTACAGACACAGAAGATGTGTCTCCTTATTAGAGTTCATGATATATGGACAAATATGCCCCGGTGGAGAAAAAAAAAAAAGGCTGAGGATAGGTGCTTAAGGTTAAACTGGTGTACATTCTTCTGGGGAACAGAAGTGAAAAATTAAACACTAGAAAATAAATGGTCAGCTCTTCAAGGATCAACATGCGCAGAAGTGCAGATCACAGTTAATATCTAACCTCAGCATTTTGCATTTCTTGTAATGCGACGGTTATACCATCATTACAGCTTCACATTCACCTTTTAAACTTGGCCAAGAAATACAAATGTAACAGTCACCAAGAATCAAAACCGCAAAGCTAAAATGGACTTTACCTACAGATAATTTAATCCGCTAATTGGCCCCACTAGAGTCAGTGCAGCATTCTGCAACTCCATTTAAAAATTCCTTCATAAATCAGGCTGCTTTCAGCGCTATTGCTTTGATTGCAGTAACTGCAAAAGAACCTTCTTCCCGTGCTGAAGCGCCACGTAGGGCATTAAAATACCTGATTGCCTAGGAAAGGGGGGAGTCCCAACAACACGGTCTCCCCCCGCGGAAATACTCCGTGTTAAAGGATTGGTTCAGAACTAAAAGCACAGGATAAAAGTGGAGAAGCATACAGAGCTGCCACCCTTCAGACGGCTGCGCATGCTAGCTGTTTGCATTTAGGGTGCCATCTAAAGGGAAAAGGAGATACATCTATCATCTCATCACAAAACCCATTCGGTGTAACACCAGACACTGAGCTAAATGCAAGAAGTGAAGAAAGAGAGCAGCTGTCTGGCTGGCAGCGAACCATTTCCACATTACCTGTCAGATTTATTCAGAAGTCTCCAAGGACAATGCCCCTATCAGCTAGTGAAAGTTTAGACCTTGGGAATACGCCATCTGAATTATTGTGACATCCTCTCTGAAATACAAGAGCCTACGGGAAAAGCTACAGCTCTCAAGAAACAACCCTCCGCATTCGTAGCTGGGGTATTTCTGCACCTCAAAATTCATACCCTTGACCCAAGACAGAAAGAGATTTCTCCAATTTCTCTGAGGAGAATCTGAAATACTGTCACCCTAGCCTTTGCTGTGCGGCTCCAAGCAAAGCGGGTCACCGCTTGTTAAAAGCAGTAGTTCACGAGAGGAGCTAGGGAGGAGGAAATGGCGACGACCCCATTACCGTGCTCCACCACCTCTGGAGCAGTGTCCACGCTTACGGTTGGCCAGGCAGGAGGATGCGGCAGACTGGCCCGTCTCTGGGGAGGGGACAAGGCAGAAAGGAAAATGCTGTGATGAGCTGACGCGTCTGAAGAGCGGACAACAGCGACAGAAGGCACTTCCTAGAGACGGTTTCAATACACTGGATCCATTTTTTACAATGTCTTTCTTTTCTCTGTGGACAGGGCACGGGGAGTTCGGTACTGGTGTGAGGAGCGGGAAGGGGATTGTCGGAGCAGCAAGTTCACCACATGCTGGCCTGCTTCAGGCAGGCGTGGAGAACAGGCTCAGATGCACGCATTCCTGCAGCGCATGAAACCATTACGATTACAGAGCACATTCAGTCTTCCTCCTCCATGTCCTGTCAACCGCTAGGTGTTCTTTACACCATCAGAGCACGGCGAAGGTGAGACTCTTCTATCAGAGCCGCTAAACTATTTGATAGATCAGCCAGAACAAGCGTATAATAGCTATGGAAGGAAAAAAACCTGTCCAGCAGTCAAGACAGTAAGGCTTCACCTGACTGCAGCAGGCTGCATTCAGACAAGCTGACAATTTCTCCTACCGCTTAGGCTGCTATGACAAGACGGAGCCCAGAAAAAATCCCCTGGGGAGAAATCTCCAAAGAGTTTCCAGCCAAAGCAACGCAGGTGCTGTGAACTCTCAAGGAGACATGCGTGTTTGCAGCGGAGCTTTTAAGTCCTGATGCCAATGCAGATCTTCCCCAGAAGAGGCAGAAAGTTGTGATCCCGGTACCGGAGGCAGGTGCTCGGTGACTTGCCTGGACTATGAACAAATCCTATATGCAATACCTTGCAATTTGATCACTGAAATATTTTAACTGAGAAGCTTGACAGAATCAACACTACTCACAGGCTGCTCCCTTCCTCCTCCAGATAGCTAACTTCTGGTCTTTCAAGTAATGAGAGGAGGGAATGAGACCATGAGCTGACTGAAGGGCCAGTTTAGATATTTGCTAACATCTCCAGCATCATGATGTCTGCATGCACAGACTAAAAGCAATGAGCTTCGACCGGCAGTAACCAACACACAGCAAAGCAGAGGGCAGCATAACAAAGATTTTGCAAACGCCTTCTCTCTCCGAAATACCCAAGGGGTAAGGATGCACAGTTACCTCAACTTTACTGCATCCCGAGGTGCCTCATACACGAAAACAATTTGCGCTGACGTTCCTCGAGTGATTATACTCTAACACGCTCCCTTTCTGTAAACGCTTACATTTGGGGAACAAAGTCATGGGTAAATGGCTGCATGGTGGCTTCAGCGCAGCTCATCCTCCTGCACTTCTGACTGCCTCACCTCCTCTTGCAAAAAGGTTGAGATGGCTTCTGGAGATAAACTGCTATATCACACTGGTAATAAAATCTGCCAGAGATGAAAAACAGCTTAAAAATCTTCACTGAGCTGAGCCAAAATCTGAGCGCAGGACAAGAACAGACAATAACGGGGCAGAAGGGAGGAAACAACTGAGTAGCGGGGAAGATGGAGTCCTCCTTTGTAACAGTCCCAGGGAGCACAGTACTAGATTTATACCAGAAGGAAAAGGTGCTTGATATTAAGTCTGTGCTGCCCCTGGACCATCTTGGAATTCAAAGCCAGAGCCATATGTCATCACTGATCCCAAGCAATTTTTATACTGTTAAATTTAAGAGGCTTTGGCCATTCTTTAAATTTCTTCAAAGGTGCTTCGGAAGAATATTAAAACCACGTATAATTAAGTATCCAAAGTTTTAGGCATTAAAATACTTCCTATATTGCATTCAGATGTGAAAGATACCATCTCTAACAGTTAAGCAATCAGACTGGCCTTTCAGCATTCAGCCGGCACGGGGTGAAAGCTTGGTTCACATGCAAAGTGCTTAGCCCCAGCACAAAAAGGCAGTGCTTTACTTGGCTGAAGCACCTGAAATCTAGCCCGGCTTTTATAAACGCTTTCAGCTACACACTACTGACAGAAGATTAATTAGACAGGAAGTCAAGAAGGAACACATGCAATCTGAACCTTCCTTGGCTAATCACATAAAAGGAAGAACAAAAGCCATTCCTTACTGCAAATACCTTCTCCGGTACCCTTGAGATCACGCTATATAGCAGCACCACTGCTGCAGTACATTGGGATTTATTTTCAAAAGGGGAGAAAGAAAAGCTTGTTCAGCCATCAAAACAACTGTAGCAAGGGCAGAGGTAGACACTGCCAGAAAGCAGTTCCTCCCACGACTTTAGACAGCAAGCTCCACATTGCCCCGGCAGCTCCTCTTTCTCTACTGACTACTGATGGAGCTCAGACAGCGATGGGAAAGGACGCCTGACTTTCAGAGGATATTAATCCCGGCCAACATATGTTCGAAACTGGAGAGTGTCATACGGCAGAATCATGCACTGAGGAGCGCAGAGCCCTTATTTCTAAGGATAAACACTAAACTAGAAACATATTTTGAACTGTCATCAGCTGCTAGATCAAAGAGTCTGACAACACTTCAAGGCTTATTCTGCAGTGTTCCAAAAACTTTGTTTTAACGTTGCTGGAGATAATGAGCTTTATCCATAAAGATAATGGAGATAATGAAATAGGACTGCTAACGCAGAAACGTGTCGTAACTCCTCCTGTACGCAGACAATTCTGCCAACGACTCCCTAAGAGACATGCTTCTGGTGCTGTGGAAAGAATCGTAAAGCAAAACTGCTCGGGAAGGATGAATTGTCTTCATCACAGGATAACACGGTTGGAAAAAGGACCCGTTCCAGCTGCAGTAAGTAAGTGAACCCACTCAGGGATGTTGAGAGTTGGGGCATACGCAGGCAGATCACAAAATTCACAGAAGAGAAAGCATTCTCGCCCCCTCTCAGAACAAAGCATCATCATCCGCATGAAAAGAAAAACCAAAACCAGCAGGAACAGAACAAAAAAAACCAAAATCACTTTCTGATCAGATGGGAACATGCTGCCACCTGCGGATGAAAGAAAGCAAAGCCACCTTGAACTACAAACACACTGCACGCCGGCAATCCCTTCATTGCAGACACTGCAGGCTTAAATGCCTGCCTTCATCGGGAGATTGAGCCAAACGGCTTAAACGTTTTGTTTCAAGGGGTTTTTTTAAGCTTTTCCCCCTTTCCATAGCAACAGCCTGCATTGCTTGCTCCTAAACACAGATCAGTGCTGGGCGTGCTAAAATATCGTGTATTGTATATGAACAGCCTTGGATTTATACTGGCTGCCTGATGAAAAGTTGGCAGATGTCTCTTGCTGCATCTTAATAAAATGGGCTCTTTTATTAAATTTCACAGTTAATCCTGGAGTTATTACTAACTAAGAGCAACAGGGTAGAGATCTCCCTCTGATAACTCTTTTAGGATGGTTGGGTGCCAGTTATCTGGAAAAAACTGCACAAGAAATGATCAGGAATCGTGACTGTAATACAACCAGTAGCTGCTGAAAACTTAAAAGCTTTGTCTTAACAGTTACTGCAGCAGCACTGATTTCTAAATGTTTTGGCCATGTTCGGATCCCTAAAAGCTGTGGGCCGATGGACTGAAGAGACACTATCTGAACAGGATGACAGTGCTAACGGTAAACTCATGGGCATTTGGGAGGTTAGAAATTCCCCAGTGAATGCAGACTAAAGGCTTATAATTCTGCATTTCACATATAGTTCTGACTGCCACTATCAAGAAGCGACAGAAATTATGGTTTAAAAAGAGATTCACTTCAATATTTTGAAACCGTTTTTATATTTTTAAATGCTGCAGATGTCACATCTACTTAATTATCTTTGTGGAAGAAAGCTATTATTACTGAGAGTACAAGTGTGGTACATAACAAATAAGTTAATGATACACATTTCCAGTTGCTTAATTCTATTGAAAATAAAGAGTCTCTCTGAGCTAGTCAAAGGGGGGAAAAAAAAGGAAAAAAAAGAAAAAAAAAAAAGGGCTTTATCCTTTGTCCTATGGTCCTGCAAGTACAGCAGTCCAATTTTCTATCAAAACTCTTCCCTTTTTTTTACCATAATGTGACATTATATGATAAGATGGCTTTACGTGGCATGTTACAAGAACAACGTTAACAACAGGAAGTGTTCAGTGTCGTTGAGTCATTTAAAATAAGATCTTTTGACACAGATTGCCTTCTTTCTGTACTTACAGGCATCTGATGTTGGCATAAACGTCATTATTGGAACACACCCCAATTTATGTACAGAAATTAATTACACAAACAGGCACATCGCACCAGAGGATTTTACCACTATTTGTTAGACAGAAAACACATGCTGAACTTCTGAAGTCCCAAATCCACTCCAGCTCTAGGCAGCAGCGCTACCCCACACCCGCGCTCTCCTCCCAGTTGTAAACTACCCCTTCTCAGGACTTTTGCTCACATCTCCTCCCCTGTTTGCTTCCTCCTTCTGTTCCATTTGTGGCTTCTCGTCGCGTTCACCGATAAAAGGCATGTGATTAAAAAACTGGAAAAAAACCCCAGCAAACTTGAACCCAGAAGCCATTCTTTTAGGTTTTTTTGGCTGCCCTTTACACAGCAAAATGTTGGATGCCATTTTAGTCGCAGTCAGGTGACGTGTAGTCTCTTCTGTGCTGCTACACTTGAAGAGTATTGCTGGATTCCTGGTGCCACGCTCCAGTGTATCCATTATAAAACAGAGGATATTACCCCTGAACTCACTCGCTAGTCTTGTTAGCCTCGTGTTCATATAAACCGTTCTCCTGACATCTGGATATACCTAATATTTCATTACCACCTTAAAAGACTGCTATACCTGAAGACTGCTTATACATATAGGTGCTTAAGATGAATTCAAATCAACTATCATGGGAACATACGTAAAGAAACGCCTACCTTCATCCACAGTAAACTGACAGCTCTTGTCATTGTAGAAAAGAATTTTCTTCTTATCAGGGCGATTAACAAAGATGATCTGGTCCCCTAAAGCCTCGAAAACAAATGCAAAAGAACAACTCAAAATCACTTCGTTTCCAAGAATCAGGATTCCAACTTGAACAACAGACCCAGACCTTGTGCTACAAAAAGCAGAGCAAACTAGAGAAGCAGCAAAGTAACCGGCAATGAGAAGCATCCAAAGCGGACGCTGACGGTAAGTACACTAATAAATCAAAGATGAGGTACGCAGGATGGAGATCAAGGTATAAAAGCAGAACTAAATGCCTACAGTTGGAATGTGGGAGATCGAGAGTCTTGTGTGAGAACGAGCTTTGACAGCTGTGCTGAGACATCAGGCCAAATCCGAAAGTAAGGGATGAAATACAGAAAAAGCTACAATATTAGATCTTCTGAAATAGCTTTTGAGTTATCAAAAGAACAGAAACAACTCACGAGAAAACTCCCTCTCAGCCTCTACCTCCCCATTGAGAAGCGAACCGGAACGGGTTCGCTGAATCGCTGACACGTGCTACTCACCTTTATAGCCTTCTGTGCATTGGGTAGCCCTTCCTCAATATCTTCTAAAAGGATTCCTCCCAGCCCTCGCTGGTCATGCTTGTCCAAGAGCCTGAGCAGAGCCTTTTTATCTTTCAAGTTGTACTTGGGTTTGAAAGCATACTTCCCATCTACAACTTCTATTTTCGGATTGTTGACTAGAGCCTGTAATAGGGACACAAATTTTAAACCTTGAAAAAGAGCACACACGCTAGTACTTTTTTCCTAGTGTGCTTTTGAGCAGCTAGAGCACATCAGCCTCATGTTACAGCTGCCAGTTTGGAGGTTTGAGTTTGAAACGGATTTTAAATCCTTGGATCCTAGGTCCACCAGCCTAGGCATAATTTGCCACAACATAAAGCGCAAAGCACCAAAGGAGGCTTAACATCATTCCCTTAATGCCTTTGGGCTCGAAGCTCCATGAAGCCTCTTACGGCAGAAAGCCGCACGCGTTCCTTTTTGAGAAAGGATTGAAAATAAAAAGAAGAGGGAATGCAAAAAAGCGTGCTTTGGCTGAATATAAAGTGCAAACGCACAACTCGGCATATCAAGCCCGGGTCATACGGATGTTACAAATGTGAAAGGCGGCATTAACCTGGGATGAACAACACAGGAGTCAGTCTTCCCCAACTGCTGTCAATTGGCACCAGCAGCTGTAGAAGAAATTGAGAAGAGCAGACCTCCTGCACAGTAGGATTTTACTTATGGTGCCAGCTTCAGAGTGAAGCCGACCAGAAGCTCACGGACAATCGAAATGATTTAAGATATGCTCCAAATCAGTTTTGCTGTGCAGCCAGTACCACAATGGAAGTTCACCTGTAACAGAGGGCAACTCTACTTAGTTTCTTCTGCAGATGCCAGCCTGACCCTGAAAGGAGAAAGAGAAGAGACACAGAAAGAAGAAAGGAGGGAGAAAACACCTGTAACAGAGAAGGTAACTAACTCTGGCGCCGCAGGGTATTTGTTCACCTTTTCTCATCCAGTAACAATTCAGTGATAATTTTATATGCACTTCTCGGGAGGAGCTTTTTCATTCCATCTTGATAGTCTGGTTCATTATGGAAACAACCTGGAGCTACCTTTTGAAAGACTTCAGCAAAGTCAAGCTTCCATCACAACCAACACTGCCAGATGGGAGGTTTCCGTACCCCAGAATATTAGTGCTGGTAGCAAAGGAACGCCACAGGCTGTATTAGTTAAAACCATCCTAGTTTTACTATGCTGAGATTTTTTTTTTCCCCGTGTCTCAACAGCCTTTACTACTCTGTCGCGAGGATTTTAAATACGATCTGAGCAAAACCAGGCACGCCAATCAAGTATAAATACCGAATACGTTATTTTGCTGATTTATTAATCTTGAAATTCCATGAACACATTCAGATCAATTAAGCAAGAAGATGAATATGGTGGCAAGTTACAGTGAATCTGTAAGAACAAAACCTAGCATCTAGAGTGAGACTAATGAACTCCAGCAGTGGAATTTGCAGATCTATTACCCCCACAATTTCAGACATAAATTTCACATCAGAATTCTTCATTTCAGTAAGCAGCAAAGAACTGTAAGCCTATGAATTTTGTGCCATACTCCTCTGTTTTAGTTAATTTAACATCCTCGATATTGGAAGAGCTCTCCGCTCAAATTTTTTTTTAAAAGAAAGTCCTTAAGAAAAACAGCTTGTTTCTATAAAATTAGTAATGAATAAATTCACTTGACATAAAATATACTCTCTGTGTAACAATTCTAACAGGTCCTTTAAAAATGTCAGAATAGCTTTCATTTCACAGTTACCTCAACAGCAGGAGGTACAAGACAGACAGACATGTGAATCAATGTAGTTTCTTAAAGGGGGGATTATATATTTATAGAGCTTGTAAATAAACAAACATGTATAATTCAGGTTTATCATAATCCTTTATCTAGAATTAAAATCTAAACACGTTTTCTTTACCTCGCTCATTAACCATTGTTTCTGTTTGAGTCCAATATCTAAATGCTGTGTTTCATCCAAAATCTCTTCTAGGGTTAATGGATGCGTATCACCACGCTGGTGCCGAGTCTGGAAAAGTAAGTAGGATCTATTAGAGTTCTGTACTTATTTTATTCAGCAACTCAACTATCATAAAGTAACTAAAATCGGTATAATGTGATGACAAAACAACTTTTGCAAAACCAGGATAGACACAGAGCGTATGAGTTTCAATTTAGGGTTTTTGAGAATATGAAGAAAAAAAATTAGTACCAGCTGAGATTGACGACAAAGTCATCTGTCAAGCACCAAATTACACATTATTTTGATAAATAGCTCATGAATCCTAAAAGCTGACAGCATCTTGCAATTCCTATTTCTACGGCAAATAAAAACCATTATCCTGGTTTTAAAGTGAGCTGGAATAATTAGGATTTCAGTAACGGAACGATATGCTGACCGTTTGCTGACAGCATTTTGAATTTAACAAGCAGTTTCTTGAGATTCTCACTCTTGCAGTATTATAGAGTTTGAAATATTTGGCATCTTTCAGCTGCCACAGAAGAATACATAACTAAAGCATTTAAAAACATTATAATTTTACATCAAAACACCGTACCTTCATATAATTCACTATTTTAGCAAGGACTCCAAACTTGTAGCCAGAGCCTCCTGAAAGGGCTTTCAAGTTAAATGATCCATTGCTGTGATCTACAAAAGGAGAAAATAAACAATTAAATGATGCTTTCAACAACACCCTGTTGGGTGTGCACTCCATCTCTTTCTCACTCGACTTCCACAAGCTTTCAGAACTACAACTATGAACAGAAATGCGCGTTGCAGGAGCGGTCACCCTCAGAGGACTCTCTGCTAGCACACGTGTTGATCCAGACCCGCAGAGCTACCTGTCGACAGACACGGCTCTGGAACACGTCTGAGCAGGGCTCCATAAATATAAAATTATTGGGACCGGACCTTTAAGAAAACAGCAAGCAACTGCAGCATTACTACCATAAGAGTACGTGTTTAATTCTGTGGCTTAACATATCATAATAATTTACGCTACATTAATTCACGCTGAAATAATGCACCGCGTTTGTGCCCAACGATTAGCTCTACTGATAGCTTCGTGCTGCTGAGATAGGAGCAGAAAGTTGCACTTATTCCCAAAAGGTATTCAATAGTTACACACCAGGTAAAGGAAGGCTGTGCTCGTTGCGCTGGGCTTTTTTTTTTTTTTTTTTAAAGTAGCTCTAGTGGAGAATTTATTAAAAAAACCCCATAAATTCAAAACAATTCAACTTGACGTGTTGCACCGCTGGAACAACAATTCAGAACCCGCTCTGTTGTCAAGTCTGGTTCTGTCCTAATGTATCGTGAGGTTTGCTACTGTGTAAAGCTTGTTTCAAAAATTATTGCAAGGTTGTTAATGACTGTTTTATTAACTTCAGCTATTAGCACAGCACATTAAACAGAAATATCCACAAACCACCATCTAAAGCCACAGGCCCATTACCAGCATAACGTTGCTCAAACTTAATGGTAACAGCTTTTCAGAATTTCAGCTACTCCAGAAAAAGAACATTTCCTCTTCGTCACCACAGGAATTTTTTAATCCACTGGTGATTTCTAATCACATGTGACAGGACAGTAGGTATCTCAGAGATACTGAGCTCCTATTATTTCTGCGGAAAAAATCAGTTGAGGGAGAGAAAAGAACAATTAAAGTTAGTGCGTTAACTGAGGGAGAGGTCGCAGCGGGTGCTGAGCAGAGCTGCTAAGCAAAGCCTTTGCTCTGCTGGGCAGCTGGAGGATATGGATGAGAGTGGTGATAAGGAGGAGCGGAAGGGCTCAGGGGGTTGCGGTGGCGAAAAAAAGAAAGAAAAAAGAAAAAAAAGATCACCATCTTCTAGAAAACGCACCGAAGGTGTTTGACAAAGACCCATCGCCTCCACCGAGTAAGAGGCAGGCTTAGAGAAAGTCTGCTACGTTCACCGTGTTTAAATTTAGACGCCCTTGCCAAGTTCTTCACAGGAAACTCCGAATTAAGTTTCCAAAGTCACTATGCTTCAGGTGACTTGTTTTCACGTCTGTCCCGCTGCATCTCAACCTACTTCTAAGCTGATCTGTAAGTCAGTCACTATAAAAGGCAACTACAAAGTGGGAATTTTGGATGTAGTCAAATTTCAAACAAATCCACTTCCGATCATTATTGGGAAGACTTCACGGAAACTGCTGCTAGCATAGTAAAAAAAAAATAACGCCGAAGGAACAAACGTCGTATTTAAAACTCGGCAACTGGTAATCGTGAAGCTATTACATGACATCGTATTAGAGGCTTTACAGAGCACAACAATTCTAAAATTAACGCAGAAGAATCAGTTTAACTCCAGCTACAGAAGAACATTTTATTCTAGTTACTAAATTAAGATGGAAAAAGGGAGAAAAACAAAAGCCAGCTCCCCCTGAAAATACAGCCTTATAGGGATTTTCTCCTACAGGGTCCCCTTTTATCATTAAAAATTAATGTCTACGCAGGATGTTTTATAAATAAAAAAATCATACGTATAACGAGAGGTCTAAAGTGAGCAAAATAAATTCAGAGGTACAACAAATAGTTAAGACGACTTATCATGTATTTGTTCTGTCGACTGAATCAAGCAGATTATCTCGTTTAATCTGCCTGGCTACAGGCTGCTACAGTTCACGACAAGTAAATCTAACCGCACGGCAAAGCTGGAAATCTGCAGATATTAACACTTCAAACGTCACAGTTTGACCGGCTGCTTCCCAGCGCACAGCAAAAGGGGGTCACGGCCGCCGTCGCGCTCCCAGCGCGCTCCTCCGCTAACAAGCTCATCACGCAGACAGAGCATCCCAAAAATGAGAGCGGGAAGGGGTTTGTTTCTTATTCAAGACGGTAAGAGTCAAATTTATGAATGATTTACTCCTGGGGTTGAGGGCTTGATGCAAATGAGCATAAAGGAAGTTGTCAGCAGCATCATGCTCTGGCCAATGGTAGGAAAGCTCCATCTTAGCTGTGCCATAGGCTGCATTAAAAAAAGGGACCAGAACAGCGCTCTTTCAGCATCCTTTCAGACAAGAGGTAGGTGTGTATCATTTTATAACATTGTCTTAGGTTTATCTTGATTACTGAAAGAAAATATGCCTGTAACCTACAAGCCTGTAAAAAGCTTCTTAGGATCAGAATGATTTTTCTCTAGGTTTAGCAGGATTTTATTCCGCTGAACGCAGAAGAGCTTGTCTTGCACTATCAGATAAGCACTTTCACCATCTGTGTACTAATGGAAAATTGATGACCACTCCATCTTACAGAGAAGCTAATACACCAAGCCAAGATTCAGTAAACAAAATGGATTTCATCCTTACTGGGGAGGTAGCTTGTTTCCTGCAGCCTCACGGTCCTTGTAATCGATTCTATATGTTTTTACAGAAATGACAGTGAAAGGATTTTCCTTAAAACAAAGACAGCTAAACCTGAAATTTAAGAAATGTATCCCCCAAGCGGGTATTCCGTAAACCGTATCAATTAAGCTGCCTAAAAGAGATCTATGTTCGTGGATATGCTAGAAACCTGTTCTAGAAATTTGGTACGTAAGGGCAGGAAGAAAATCCCGTTGCATATTATTATCCTTGTAAATGTTGGAGCAGCGATCAATACAATACAAACAGACAGGTTAGAATCCATCTGAGATTTGCAAATGCTATTACCCCGAGATGTCTATTCAGTGGTTTCTTAAACAGGACTTCCTCAGTACTGCATTGAAATGATTTTTTGCCAGTCATTTCCCTCTGCTCCGTGAATATGATTTCAAATAGAGCTGCTCCTCTGCAGCGTCTAAAGACGATGATACTTTTAAATTAAAACCTAATACAGGTATTACAGAAGCCAATTCATTAAATATTTAACTCACCGCATTTTGGATACATACAATAGCTGAATTGCATTGAAATCAGACTGGCTTACACTATGAATTTAAATTGTGCCATTACAAAATAAGTAAAACTGCATGAAACCAGACCATTTTTGACAGCTTTCAAAGATGCTAACCTTATTAGCGCTGTGTTAATCCTAAAGGCTCGGCAACGGCTACTTCAGTCTTGTATTGTAATAATTACAGCAACGAGTAGCCGATATTTATCTGCCTCGCCTCACTGAAATCTGAGGAGATTATCATCATCCTCGAAAAGCACAAACCACCTCCGGCACGGGCATTAAGTTCCACCTCCCTGCGTAAAGATGAGCTTCTCTACGCTGTGCAAACCGCTGCCCTAATGGTGGCTGGCTGTGGAGTGGGAAGGGGCCGGCTGCTGCACTGCGCCGGCAGCCGAGCGGCAGGGACTCCTGCCTGGGGAGCCATGCCGTGCCGAAGATGCTCCCCTCCTCTCGGGAACAGAGCTACCGCCTCGGCAGAGAGCTGTGCCGCCAAAGGGTCCCGGCTACGCGATGTAAACATGCCCAGCCTCCCCATCGGCCCCAAATCTTGATCTCTTTTGACTAATCTTGATCGCAATGACTAAAATAATAAATTTCCTATCAGCAGAAACAATTAATTTTCATGCCTGGTGTTTACAGAGTGAGCAAACTTACGTGTAACAGATTCCGGCAAAATCCTCGGTCTTAGAAAACTGTTTAAGAAGTTCGAAACAAAACTCCTCTCCTTTCCCGAGGATATTCTCTTGCCATTTAAAATACACATTTAAATCCTGCTTGTTTTAATTACCCCTCAAAGGGGACTCCAAATCCTTTTATTCAGCCCTCTCTCTCTCTCTCAGATTTTCAAGTAAGTCTTCAGACCACCCCTTCAAAAACCCTCCTGACTTTTAGCCCCATGAAACGGGTGTGCCGAGTTTCCTTCCCAGACTGTGACCAAACCAAGCCACGCTCTCAAAGCCAGGACCCAACTCAACTCAGGAGTATTTTTAGCTCAGATTTGCTCTGTAAACTTTTGTTTAAGGAAAAAAAAACCCCAAACAACAGTTTAATTAATCCTATCCATCTCAGTCATACTTTGTGTATTCAATTACAAATCTGTGTATTCAGTTACAGATTTAACAGAGGAAACAGGAAGTTACTGCAACCGCTCCAATAAATGTCTGTATCAAACGCTAATGCCGGGTATCTTCCCAACAACAAAGCTGTTCCGTTTCAATTTAAATCCATTAAAGACAGAAGGATAAAGAACAAAATATATACTATTTGAACAATAAAAATAAGACATTAATCGCAAGCTGGTTTGGCTGCATCATCCTGGCTTCCATAATACCCTTTTTTTAATAATGCCACAAAAAGAATGACAGGTGCTTAGGCTGCTTTAAGTAATCTGTTTTAGTAGACACCATTACACTTTGCCTTTGTCACTTCCCATTTATGCAGGCATTTTGTCGTTTTCACTGTCTCGACAGGCTGATTGCAGAATTATTTCTGGGATACGCAAGGTTCATTAAAGCATTACCTGTGAGCACAGTTTAACGAACAAAACATCAGCGTCGCCCCTTCGTTCTGCAGTTTTGATTACTGAACGAAATTAAACTAAATGTGGGTAGCCAGGACCATTTTGTAATGAACATAGCTAGGTTTTCACTTTTTGCTTTCGTGTTCAAAGCAAAAAATCTTTCACTGAGGGATGGAAATAAGACCGCAGGTTTCTACAGAGTTATCATCTCGTCTCTGTCTTCCCCTTCCATAACCCCACGTTTTCTGGGACACCCCAGCAGACAAAAGCACATTTTCCAAGCTGCCCCTTAGCCGGCACGCGCTCACAGACAGGCTTACGTGCGAGGCACAGGCTGGCCCGTCAGTGCTGCTCACCACCGTGTTTCACCTAAAAACGCCTTGCTATTTCCTCAAGGGAATATGGAGATCTGAATCCATCTCCTCCTCCCACACCCAGTTTTAAATTGCCTGAAGGATTCAAAGGTTATTACGGCGTCCTATGGTACGCTACAACAGGTAACCAGGAGTTACTGTGGCTCCTTGGACATTTTTTATTACATTAGGCTATATACCAAAAGTACCGTAAGTTCCCTCAGTTCTGGGAGGCAAAGCCAGGGAAGAAGGACACCGAGGGGAAAAGAGACGCGTAACCGTGAAGATGTTCTTGCCAAACACCCCATCTGCCTACTTATCCATAATTCACGTAGAAATTCAGAGACAGACAAAACCGCTTTTTTGTTCTAGATATACCACAGAAATTTCTGAGGCACGGCCTACTTGCACACTTTCGAGCAACGGCCTTTCCAAAACAGCACATCTCGACAGCAATACCATTCGCGCCAAAGGCAGATCCGCTGAAGCCAACTTCTTGTTTTCTCTCCCCCACGCCACAAAGCAGTCTTTTCTTCTGCTGGCTACAAACAGACAGTATTGGACAAAAGACGACATTCCTTTCCTAAGAGTTAAGCAGGGAATGCGGTTGAAAATAAGAAATCAGAACTCCTCGGAAAGGGCTGGGTTTTCCTTCTTACCTATCCTAATGGCCACGGCACCACAAACGGGCCGAGATTTCCAAATGCGCTCAGTGCCGTTCGGGCAGCCGAACCAAGCAGTTGGATTTCTCGAGCACAAACTTCTACTCAACAGCAGGAACAGCAGGGGAATGAACACGTCAGGAGATCTGGCCTTCTGAAGTCAAGAGAGTTTTGCCGGGTTGATGAGTCTGTGCTAATAGACAATTCTAAAATAATGAGTTTTAAAGAACCAGGATTGTTATTTTGTACTAGAAGCACCACCAAAAGTTCAGTTCCATTCTTTGGAAACATCCTCCAACATAGTTACAATTTATACATTTTTTTTTAAAGAGTGATTTCTTTCTTTCTCCCCAGTAGGAGGAAAAAAAACCAAACAAGCAAACAAACTCCAATGACATTAACATGCCGTAAGTTCTTCTAATCACTCGGGTATGGGAGGGCCCTACACAGATCTCCTGTTTTTCTAAGAATGCCAAAAGAGGGCTGAGGGCTTTCACACCATGCGAGTACCAACCTCAAGTCTAACGATGGACAGGTCGTTGAAACCGCTGTATACCTTGAAAATTACCTTTGTAACCTTTTTGTCTTTGCACATACTTGAAATAAAGAAGCAAAGCTCTCTCATTCCAGAATAACTTACGCTACATGATGCATGCACGGACCAGTCACCAGTGAAATAAACGTTCCAGACAAATCACAAAGTTGTACATTTGGAGTTTGATACTTTTGTGAGCAAATACGAGTATGCAAAACCCCATGTTCGTAGGAGGTGTGAGCACTTGGTCTGAGCCTAAGTTCTTACAGTTTGGGATAAAAATCACAGCATGTTCTTCATCAACAGAGTCCTCAACAGCTTTGTTTTTCTGTTTCAGCCCCCAAATCCGTGACAGCGAACACGCTAAGACGACTCTTCAAGAATGGCAACCCTCAACACCACTCACTGGAATGAGACTACATCCATTTCCCAGTATCTGGGCTTTCAAGTGCAAAAAATTTACCCTTTCCATGATAACTGGAACACTGCCTGCTTTATTATTCTGATCATATTCATCTTTACTGTAGCTTCTCTGGTGGTGTTGGCTTTCCTCTATGAACTGCTAGACTGTTGCTGCTGTGTGAAAAATAAAACTGTGAAAGACTTGGAGAATGAACCCAATCCTGTCAGAGCAATGATGAACAGCTTCAGAAAGCATGAAACAGAGGTGGTGTAGGAAGGACTGAGCATCAGCACTTGAAGAACATTTAACACCTTGAACGAAGCCTCTTGTACTTCTGAATGAGCAAGTCACGTGCGTTTTTTCTTTTGGACTGAAATATAACAGCAACAGTTATCATATTATCTCTGGATGTGAACTTGAGTAATTGGCAAAGGCTTTCCGAGTGCTTAGCAGAAGCAATGTCGCAATGTTACGGGGGAAGAAAAGAGTTTTGTTTCTAAATGAACTTTTGTTGTTTATATTGAGTTACTAGCATAGATCTTTGTCTACCTGAACGAAAAAATGTTGCCTAAAATGCAGAAAACTATGTTGCTTAACTGGAGAAAACGTTCATAAAAACGCTCAACAATCCGATCGTACATAGCGCAAAGACACGGCAGCGTGCTCCCACTGAGGTCAACCACACAGAGACAGGAAAGACATACAAGGGGTGAGAAAAAAGATACGAGATAGAAGGGTGGACCGGCGAGAGATCCCACGAGACAGGAGAGGCTCGTGTGAATTCTTGCCTTCGGCAGCTCTTCTTATTACGGGTTTCTCGCTTGTAGGAGAGGGGGGTGGGAGGAAGAGTAAGCCAACGTGAAATGTATCCCTAAAATGGTCTTTTCTAACCTCCTGTGGTACAATTTGACCCTTTCTCCCTCCCCTTCTCCAGTTCCAGAGAACTGCTCTCCCCTTACTTCGTATTCAACCTGTTTAACAACTTCTGGGTGTCGAGACGTGACTAATGCACTACCTTAAGAGTATCTGACTATTTCCACAAAAGCATACTGTAGCGTACTACGGTCTAGAAGAAACAGGGACATTTTTCTGCCCCAAGGCTGCTGCCTCTATGGTAACCGCAACGCTACAGGGAGTCAGACGTGCTGGATGTATCATCCCTATCTTAACTTTTCAAAGCTGAACCGGAACTGACCGAGTTCTTGCCGAGGAACACAAGCAGACGGGTCGCAGACCTCCCACACCGACGACAGTAATTTCGCCCAGCCCGCACGCAGCTTTCAGGTGTCGACATGCTTCACAAAGGAGGCCACACCAGGATACGCCTTGCGCTAGAGACGGCAGGATGGGTGCACAGCGAGAAGTGACTTCATTTTGCACAAGAGAATCTCAGCTTGCTTCATCAGCCTGCCGATGCATCCCAGAGAGTTCACACTCACGCCTTTCTCACAAACTGGCCGCGTCACACTCAGACCTCTAGCTCACCAGGTTATCTTTCTTCTGCAGCTGCGTTGCGTCTATAGTTTTTAAAACCATACAAGTTTTGCAGTTACCAATTACAACTGCAATAACGGCGTCCGACAGCGTGGCCATCAGTAATGCCCGGTAAGTCTTTCACGCTCCTGAACCCACAGAGAAGCAGGCCAGTGAGAAACGTCCCAGACCAAAGCTACGCGTAGGACAAGATATTTAACTATATAAAACCCAAATAATATTCCTGTTGTTAGGGCAACAGGTAATGGCCAAATGGACAAGTAAGCTACAACGCTGATCTCGCAGCCTATCCATGTCAGAAATACCTTTGTGCTACGGCCGGTACCTATAATTACCTCCTCTTTTTTTTTTTAATACATAAACTCCCTCTATCAGGTTCAGTATGCCTAAGATCCAGAAGATCCGGATGCAATGAAAGACTTGCCGATTTGACTCGTGTGCTCTTCCTGATTGGCGAGACGGAGCCACAAGATACCCAGGCCACTACTAACCAGCACAGCTAGTCCAGTGATTCACCTGGAGAAGCAATCTCCCTTCTGCAATCGCAAAATGACACAACTACCGCTGCGACCGTTCATCTCAGATATACTTGTTACGGTGAAGATTCGCCAGTACCAGGTCCCACGTGCAGAGAATGCTTTTAGCTAAAAATCAAACTGTAAGCACAATTAACGGAAGCTGACGCCCCAGGTACAAGACAACTTCGGATTCACACCAAGACATACGATGAAGATAACGTTAGTGATGATAACGCGTTCCGCTGTCAGGGACACCAGGTAGATGCCTCGTTACCTTCTGCTGTATTTGACAGCGTCAGCCCTGAAAGACCGGCGTCCTGCTCAAGAGAGGCAAGAGCAGCCATCGGACGCGCTGAATTAATCAACATGCCTCATTCCTGAAAGCAAACACTCCGAACGGCAACAGGACTGCTGGCCACTTGCCGTGTCCCTGCAAAACACTGATCATGGCTGCACAGAAGAAGGCAGCGTACAGGTAGTAACACGGCTAGCCTCTGCTACGCTGGCTTCGCGTTCTTATGCCTTCCTGAGAAGCACACGCAATGAAAAATCTTGGGACTCGTTCCAGCTACTTATTTCGCAGATCTAGAAAGGGGGCTGGGTGTCTGCACGAGGAACAGAAGACAAAGATCCCCCCTTGCACAGCCCCAGAGCCTCAGGACGATTCTTTCCCACATGTAAACTAAGTTGTGAAACAGCTCCCAGAGATTTTAGCTCTTGATTACTGTTGGCTAAGACCATCAAGACAAAGGTCTCAAGATAAAGACTGAGACTTAGCCACAACTTACTATTCGTTAATAAAAAGAAATAAACAGATATGACCTATTTTGTTTATTTTCCAGTTACTATTCTGAACTGAGTAAACAAAACAGTTTTGAATTTTTTCAAATAACTTGTTTGAATAATGAATTCAAATAACTATAGTAATAACCATTCTCACTGGAAAGCTTACAACAAATCTTCACACGCAGGCCACATTTAGCTATGCAGTCCTTTGAAAATTAGCATGATCTCAATGCCCCTCCTCCCCAAAAAAGTGACAAGGGCAGGTTCTCTGAGTCATAGAATCACAGAACGAGGGAGTACCTGCAGGCGCTACACACCCAGAGACTATCAACGCCAGCACGTAATCACCGTGGCATTATTTATCGTCTTTGTGGTCACTACACAACAAAACTAGGACTGATCATCTTAATTTTCATTTCTTCGGGGTGGTGGGACAGGGATTCTTCAACATCAGGTTTTTACTCTACCTCCCCAAGACCCACGTCTCACACAGGCGTACGCTGACAGGCACCTAAAAATCCAGCGGTTCAAATAAAAAGCGGGTTTTGAGGCAAAGGACTTTGACTCTGCAGCATCACGGGGCAACTTGTGCTGCTTGTGGCTGCTTAAAACCCGTTCAGTCGCTCGCCAGCCTGAACACTTGTTCTGAGCCAATTCCTAAGAACGAGAGGGAGAAAGTTGGTCCGCTCGCTCTCCATTATTTTTCTTCCGTCCTTGCTGCTTCTGCCGTAGTTAGTAAATACTCTCCAAGGGAAAATGAAAGGTGGCTGAACTCATTCTGCATAAAAATGTTACAGAATCCCTGAAATGTTTCTGGTACTGTCTGGAACGAAGCCAGCAGTGTAAAAGATAAAGCGTACTTCCTCACAGCTACACATTCCTATTTGTGTAAGCTAATCATTTGACAGCTGCAAAAGCACTTAAAGAAATACCCAGCCCACAAAACCACAGAAAAGAAATTACACTTTCTTTATCCGCTCTGCCGCTTGGCCGCATATCTACTCAAATCCTCCAGATCAGACTCACATTTGAGCCGTCCGCCCTCCTCCTGCCTCCCCATCCCTCTTTCCCAGCAAACCGCTCTCACTCAGGATATGCAGTTTAGGATATTCCACATAGAATTTTATTTTACTGGGAGAGGAGAGTGTGGCAAAGGGACCGATAGAAACCTGGCCTCCCTTGATTTATTTTAAAACGTCTGGCTGATAACTTTATTTGGTGCCCTGAGAAGCTGGAGATACATAAGCAAGCTCCTTACTCTTCCCCTCAGACAGAAGATGCTCCAGTCCTCCCATCGTCCTTGACGTTTTTCTCTGTTGTTTTTAGCTCTATTGTTTCTTTCGTAGTTTAGAAGAGAGCCACACGTGGTATTCAAAATACGAGCATGCAATGAGTTTGCACAACAGGGTATTTTGTGTTTCAGTAACTCCTGACGTTTGATTTGACCTTTAGAGTGCATCGGAGAACGGTCAGTGCTTTCAGAGAACTGAAAAGGCCCCCCAGATTATGCGTCTCGCACAGCGAAAGCGAGCACAGAGCATGCCACTGTGTGCACACAAATCCTCGCCCTGCTGCTCCAGGTGCTGCACTTTTAATTTGCTCCCACTGTTCTGGCGCTGCTTTATTAACTGCTTATTTGATATCGAGAGACGCGTTATCAGCGCCACCATCGCAGGGAAACGACGAAACTCCTGACCAAAGCAGACAGAAACCTACGGAAGCCCTGGTGTTCACAAACAAAAATTAGCTCCCAAGTAAAACAAGAACGACCGTTAATCCCAATATGCTAGCCAGACAAGATGGAAGTTGCAAAATCCACCTCGTGGATGCACAGCCTACGACTTACAGTCAACAAAATTAAGTTTTAGGCGCTCTCTTGCCAGAAAGACAGAGGAGAGAAAAAGAACGAGACCACCGTTACCGCTTGTGCTGTGGGTGCAACAAGCACCGAAATCCACAAATCAAAGCCCGGCTTCGTTCGAAATACTATTTTGGCAGTAGCGATTCCTCCAATTGAGCAACAGCAAGCAAGTCACAGGATGAGGCCTGACATGTATACACGGTAGCAGAAGTGTTTTTTCCCATTGCGCAAGCGGATTTCTTAACAAAAAGTGACAATCTGAGAGAAAGAATGACAACAGCCACCAGCAAAATTCACAGATAGATGGATTCATACTAATAAACCGTAGCTTAGAGGCTGACGGTGGAAAATACCGAACAGCTGTTGAACAGGAGACTTTCACCAACCTGTGTTTTGCTTTGAGCTTGACGAGCCACCTTGTTCTACCTTTGCTTTCTTCTTTTTCGAAGAGGAGGAGTCAGAAGATGGCGCTGGACGTTTTTCTACTGCCGGTGTGGAGAGGGCACGCTTTTTGAATAGCTCTCGCTCTCTCAATAAGCTGGGATCCATAATTCTGTCACGAGAGGCAGGAGGGAAAAGGCAAGAAACAGGTATTAGAGCCAGTAAGATATTTAAGAGCGGAGAGATCTGTTCGTGAAGTTGTTTATTTCTCCTTTGCATCCCTCTCTTCCTGCGCACGGACTTTAAGCAAGTGACGCGTCTGGGGATTTAAAGGGTCGGAACACAACCTTAACCCCAAAGAGGCATCGGAAAGTGGAGAAGGGGCTTTCGGAACCCGCCCTCAACCCCACATCCATTCGGAGAGGCGCCGGGAAGCCAGCTGGCGGGACACCCGGGTTCAGCGCCCGCCGAGACCAAGCGCCTGTCTCAAAGGCACCCCCACCTCAACGGGGAACTTTAAAGCCACCCGCGCGAAGGGAAACTTCGGCAGCAAGGCGACCGACCGACCGGCCGGCCGGCCGGGAGCGAGCCCGAGGGTGCCCGCCCCTCGCCGCCCCGTTTACCGACGTCCGCGGCCGAGCGGGACAGGGCGAAGGGCCGACTGGCGGGCAGGGGCCTGGGGAAGCCGCCCCCCCCCCCCACCCCACCCCTTCCCTCCCTCCCTCCCTCCCTCCCCGGCGCCTGTCCCACACCGGGCGGGCGGGCTCGGGCCCGGCCACCCCCCCCCCCCCCCCGCGCCTCACGGGCCCGGCCGCCCCCCCGCCCCCGCTCACCCGCCCGCCGGAGCGCGAGGCGCAGGCCGAGCACCGCCGCTCCCCGCCTATTGGGCCATGCCGCCTTCCCGGCAGCCCCCGCGCCGCGCCCCGCCCCGGAAGCGGGCTCGCCGTTGCCGTGGCGACGCGCCGGTCGTCCGGCCGGCCTTAACCCTTGTGCAACACGGAGAGGCGGGGACGCGGGTTATTTATTAACAACAACAAATTTCACACAGTGAAAAAGCGTAAGCGCCGTGCTGGGGGGGAGCCGCTCGAGCCTGACGCAAGGAAGATGAGAGAAGAGGGAGGCGCAGGCAGGACGAGGGAAGCAGGGGTAGGGAAACAAGCCCTGGGAAGCAGTACTCTGAACATGAGATGAGCATTAGATTAGGAGGCCAGATAGAAAAAAGAAATCTTCCTTTCTGTATTCAACTAAAAATCCCTTTTGTGGTCTCTGCTTTGGATTTCTTCGTCTGGGTTTGAACTGTCATGGCCGCGGTTCCAAACCATTCCGGCACCTTCCTCTTGAAAGGGGGATGCGAGCTCTGGAAGAAGAAAACCAAGATGTGGTAAAAAGCAAGCACTGACAGCGGTATAGCTCTACCCCAAAAACAGTCACCCTCACCAAGAGATGGGAACTGTCTACCTGTTTAGCAGAACGCTTATGTCTCCCTTAAACGCAACACCTTTTTTACATAATTGAGGAACTTAACAAAAAAAATCAAGCTAGAGCACGGAGAAGAACCAAAGATGGGAAACATTTGGCTGGAAACAACAGAGGTGTGCCAGCATGCAAATGTTAGGCTGACCTTCACCCATGACCTTTAGAAAAACACAAACCAAAGCAACCCCAACTGTCAAGACAAGAAGTGAAAGAACTGCAGCTCGCCCGTGTGACCTGTGGAAAAAAAAAAAAACACAGCCCCAGGCAGGGGATGGAAGTGGATGCCCCAAGCTGGCGGATACAGCAGCAGTACCTGCTACCTTCCCCGCTTGCTACTGGAGAAAAAGGGACTGAAACCCACAGCCAATTGTGCAAGGCACCTTTTCTTCCCTCCCTCTCCTCACAAAGGTCACGAGCTCTGCAGGACTCACGTAGGGGTCATGTCCCCCAGGGAGAGTCTGAACATACGGCGCTCTCCATGACTGCTGGGTGCATCTCTTGCACTGTGGTGGGAAGAGATGCTAGGGCAGCGTAAAGCCATGAATTCCTCTAAGAGCGTGTAGTGAGGAGATGAATGGGTTTCTGGTCATCCTTCAGCCACCGGTTTTTACGTAATGGAAGACCAATCGCTATCGAGACGTTCATCTCAAGACGAACAAGACTGCTGGCGAGCCGCCCTTGGGAAAGACATCAGGAGGACCCATCTACAGCCAGAAGAGAGGTTGCTCCAGTGCGTACATCGAGAGGTGTGCGCACAACACCAGGACTCGCAGCCCAAGCTTGGGTGAAGCAGGAAGGGTGCAGAGACCATTACACTGGTCGTGCTTTGTTCCTGTGTTGCAACAAAGGGGCTTTATGTGGAACTGATGTTCTGGGAGTTCGCTGAAGCTATCACCAGCAATCGAAAAGATAACATTACAGTGCGTTTAGCGTTTCAAATAAGACAGCTGCTGTGCTATTTAGGAGTTACACCTACCTAACACTGACCAGACCATGAATAATGATTTCTCTGCATGATGTTTTGCACTCATATCAATATCCAGCTTCAAACTGAAGCGAGTTGTACAGCAAGTAGTGCTGGCCAGAGCCACACGAGCTCCCTTTAGAAAAAACACTAGATGTACGCTCATACAACTTGCATTTATATAAACACCAGTGCAACAATCCTTAATGGGATCAGCGTACAATCTCACACAACCCTATACCTGAAAGAGGAAAGGGAGCCAAACGTCCTCTTCAAGTGGTGGAAGCATCTGCCACTAGATGGCTGACAAGATGTACTGGGGAAGAAAATTTCTGTAGCAGGCTGATGCTGTGAGAGAGGTACATCCAGGCACAGCAAGGACAACTACAGCAGCATGCTGTCACTATACCAAGGATATTAACACGGGAAGTCGGCTGGCAATCCAGGCCAAGGTTTTAGGCACAGTAAAGAACCCAGACAGAAGCTGGGGTTTTGGTTTGTTCGAGATCGACACCCCAATCATCAGGTCCGGGCTCTGCTCCTGGCGGTCTCACCTTCAGCTGAGAGTCAGCAAACAGTTCCTCCTCATCGGGATTGAGGGCAGGCTGATTCCAGGAGGCCAGGGTGATGGGCTTGAGGCGGCCTGCTGCCCCTCTGCTGCCCGGCTGGCTGTAATCCACGCTCTGTACAGCCTTTCCATAGGACAGTAAGGAAGCAGGCTGTTAGATGTATCGCAACATTAAAGCTTAAGTCTGCACAAACCAGATTCAATGCAAAGGCTGCGTTTCAGAGGGGTTTTTTTGGAAGTAAATGAGTTTGTAATTATAAACAGAGTTCCAACACCTCTGCTTAATGAGATGACTAGCTATTTCTTATCCATTTCGCCACAAAAAAATTTGAGCAAGTACATCCATTTCAAACACAAGGGAAGCGGAACTTGTACTTGGGCACTTTTTTTGTAGTGGAGAAGAGCACTTCCTTCATCCCCGTGGCCCTGAGAACTTGCAATACTTGCTTCTGACTCACAAATGCTGTGTTTTCTAATGTGTTTTTACAGCAAAGGTGTCAGTTAAAAGTGGCATAGGGGGCACAGAGGCATTAACTTCTAATTTCTATACAATGCCTGCTGGTCATAGGTTGCAACAGCCCAGCTGAGATTTTTGGATCAACTACGCATCTCGGTGTTACTGAGAGCATCGCTAACGGCAAGTCTACAGCACCCTTTATTACAGTAAGCACATCTGTTTACCGAAGCCGAAGGCACCCCTCGCAGATGGGTTTTCTCTGCTCCTTCCTTCAATGTCGGGTTGATCAAATTACCCTGTAGAAGCAGCAGTAATGTAAGGTTGTTAAAATCCAAGAACATTCATTAGCAGATTTAAAAGCTGTTTGCCACAGCGAATTATTAGAACCAGGATATCTTCTGAAGGAGAAGTAAATAAAGACTGTTTGGATTAGCAGTCTACTCATTTGCGTAATATTAATTTGATTTCTAATAGCACATCATTCCTGTTATTAGCTCCAGCAGCTAACAGGAGCAGGAAAAAGTGTAATTAGAGCTCACGCAATCAGACTGCCAGGAGGTCAACTTCAGGAAAAAGAAGGCTCAGACACAGACGTCGTAAAAACAAAACAGCACTCCGGGATGCAAGAAACAATCCATTTGGCAAAATGGCAAGGCTTGAAAAACGGTTTGAGCCAGAGTTCAAGAAATCAACCCCAAACCCTGTAAGGAACAGACATGAAATCCTAGCGCAGGCAGCAGAAGGATTTAGAGTTTATAATTTCTTTTTGCCATTCCCACCAGGAGCCACTCAGTGCAGGGCGGCCTTTTGTACAAGGTACTTAACTGGGGCTTGGGAGACGCCGAGAGGCCAGCCGAGGGCTCAGAAGACTAGCCTGGCCTTCCTCCAAGAGCCACAAAGAGCTCCTTATTTCCTGAGATTTCTCCCCAGTGAGTCAGACTTACGGCATGACACTTTTCTCGTTATCACAGCTACGCCCAGCAGTTTCAAGCAACAGAGGAACCCATGAAAGACTGCGAGACATATCTGGCAGGCATCGCCTCTGGCTTTTTCCCACTCCCAACTTTTCTGCTATCTTAGGGCTTTCTGCTCTATTCCCACATCAGGTTGGTGATCAGCTACCAATGCACAGAAGCAAGGCAAGGGCAGAACACTGGACTTTGTGGCTATGAAGGATCCAGCTTGCCAAAGGTTTTCATACTGGGGAGAACTTGGAATTTCAGCTTTTTCCTCCACTGCCCCGGCTAGTGTAAACCTGGGATTTTACAGGGGACGTAAATAATTTTGCATCCACGTCCCAAAGGGCTGGACAACAGCAGAAAGTGTTCTTCCATCCTCTCTGAGGCCATTATTAAGCTGCAGTTGTGACGGTCTACAGTGGTGGACCATCACATGCCTGATCTTCCTGGGCTGCATGTCCAGGACTTACTACATTAGAGATGAGCCAACAAGTCCCACATGGGAACAGATTAACTCAGGCGACAAGTTTAACAGGTCGCAGCTAGGCTGTACAGGGGCAGCCTTCTTCCTAGGTCAATACTCGGCAAGGGGAAGCCTCTGATTCCGCTCTGAGCATTGCTCTCAGAGGAGAGGGAGGCAGGCTTACTCAAAGCTGCAGGAAAGGTGGATTGTGAAGATGAGACACTAAGCACTACTGGAAACAGCAACAACATAAAAGGGCTTTTAGTCCGCTCCTACAAAGAGAAAACTTTCTTTTCACAAAACCAGTTTTAGACCCTCTTTTACTAACCTTGGTTTTACTCCACAAGGCATCTTCCCGGCTTGCTTCATCTGCTCCTGTTTTTTCCTGCTGCCCTTCTGACCACACCAACATCCTTTTGACGCCTGAGCCATGCTGAGACTTATTTCTATCCTCTTTCTCCAATAACGCAATAGTCATCCTGATGAGATACAGTTCAATATTTGCAGGAACAAGTTTTCGAATAGCTTGAATTTTGGTGGTGTCTTGGAAAAAATATGAACACAATATTAATTGTTTTTTAATCCTCTTGCCCCTTATTCAGTTTTCTTACGTTGTAAAAACACATCAGTTGTCCCTCATTAAACCACAGGATAGATTAAGACTTGGAAAAGACAAGAAATAAGACATATGGGTTTGACTCGTAAGAAAACAGATCATGAGCTCATGGGATAAATCCCCACCTCATTCACGCTCACACAAACCTACTGTCCTCAAATATAGTCTAAAAACATCAGAATCGCCTGCCTCTAACTTGCATGTCCGATCAACCATTTTCTCTTGAGAGGAAGGCTATACTAGCTCAGGCTGAAAAGCCTCTCTGCTTTCTTAAATATAGCGCCGTGCCAGTTCTCCATTCCAGCGTGGCACTAAATTTAAGGAAGCTATCTTAGAGTCTGGTTGAGCCTGTAACTGCTGCTGAAAAGACACGTTAATCCACAATAGGACAAGAGTAACGAAGCTAGCAAGTCAGCAAACTCTGCCAACCTAAGAAATTAAACTACTAGGGCAAGACTGAACTTTAAGTCGCCCAGTCGCAGAACCACAAGTCAGTACACGGTTGTCTCCAGCCTCTGAACTAGCCCATGGCACCACATGACAGTGTTAAGAGGAAGAAGAACTGCTTCTCCTGCATTTCTCGGCCTCCTCATCATAAACGAGGATCTCGCAGAGGAGTTGCACTGGGGAAATTGTACAGCTCTTATTCGACGTATTTTCTGTAGATGCCAGTACTTACAGGAAGACTGTCAGGCCGATGTTTTCTCCAAAAATACTTGAGTAAATACAGAGTCCAGAATGATGCCTGAATCTTTTCAACAGCCATACAACTGAGTAAAAGGATTTGTGAAGGGCTTTTTCGCTTTTCAATAATCACAATTGCCTTATTTTACAGCATAACCTTGAAAGGAAAGCAATGATCCTGGCATTGCCATGCTCTGCCTTTCCACAGCCACAGGCCTTCCAGAAATGATGGGTTCTACCTAAAGAAGCAGCTGAGCTGTCAGTTTGTCATTCCCTTCGTCTGTATGCCACTGTCATGAGAAGCTTCAGGTAAGGGCCGCGATGCTCACCCAAGTCAATGGGAGGATTACGGATAACGTCAGAAATGATCTGTTGAACGTCAGGAGTCAAACCTGCTCGCTCCAGGTTGACAGGGTAGCCAGCTTTCATCGCCTGGAACAGGTGAGCGCCAACCTCAGAAAGAGGCAGAGATCTGCTCTCGCTTATAATCCTCTAGGGAAACAAAGGCAGAAAGAATTGAGACGGCAGAAGTGTCTGAAATACAAACTGAAAGCTCAAAACCTGGCAACCTCCCATTCCCAAAAAAGCTATCAGGGGATACTGGCACATAGCAGTGCAACGAAGCTCCCCAAAACAGCTTTGTTACTCCTAATATTTACCTCATTTCCCTTCCAGCTTGTAAAGAGCATTTTTCTCTTGAGGCTACTACTTCTCAGCTTGAACGCAACATCGCAGCTTGAACTTACTTCAGAGGAAGACAGGTTCTACAGAGGAAGGGTGCTGTGCAGCCACCTCAAAGGCTCACTACAGCCTGCTTATAGCTCACATCCCTCATGTCACAACACTCACTACCACCCCCTTTCCGCCCTGCGGCAGCTGAATCCCAGCAATTTCTACCACAAAGGAAACGGACGTTCTCGCCTCAGTTAAGTCAGTGCATCAACCCAGCTCCTACTTCACGGGATTTCTGTGTCAAAGCTTCAGATGTCTCCCGCAAAGTAGCTGTGATGCACCCGACCTTCCAGTGGCCCGTTGGATTCATAACATCTATGCAGAACACGGATAACCGTGCCAAAACAAATTCCTCCTCATTTTCACACCTGTTAAATGAATTCTTCTCAAACATTTGCCTTGAAGAAAAAACATCTCAAACTTTATCTACCTAAACTTGTACTTCTCAAGAAGAGATTTCAAACTGGTTACTTCTCTTCCTCGGAAGAACAGGTTTCAAGCTTCTATTGATTTCTCCCCGGATGATACACATGGCACACATATAATCATCAGGATTAGTGGCTACAGAGCATCAAGTTACCCATTAATAACTGTACAACTCTTTCTGGTTAATTAGTCCTTAGGTACACTTTTAAGTTAGGGACCATCTGACAAGGTTTACCCATACTCTTGGGAGGGGCAAAGCAAAACTCAAAGCAACTTCGTTTCCTACTGTAGAATTAAAAAGCAATAAATAAAGCTACATCAGAGCAGGTCACGAAGCTCATCTTCACAGGGCACATGGCGTGATGCCAGTTTAGCCACATGCCCTGTAGCATTTCGACAACTTAGATGCGACGGGTAACTTGTCGCCAACTTTCGTTCCTAACAGGAAACACAGCTTGCCAAAATCTGAACTAGAAAGCCACGATAACACTTCGCACTTAGACTTCAGTTTTGCATTGAATCCTTCCATGAGCTTTGTTTCTTGACATGCAAGTCTTACACATGGATATAGCATAGGTAAAGGAATAGGGATTTGCTACCTAAACCAAGAACAGAGTTAGTGAAGTTTATCCCAGCGGTTATTAACCTTAAAGATACACCTATATACGGCCCCATGCTTGTGTCCTTTGCAGCAGGCTATGGATCAGTAAGTTTTTCCTGTACGCCCTTACGACTGTGAAAAGAGAGAAAAAAAAATACAGAAACAGGCAGAACTAACACCTGCAATAGAAAAGCACGCTGCCTAACCGTACTTGAACAGGCCAACGTAGTAACAGCAACATTTCTGCCTGATGCCCTGCCAATCTGTGCGGGCACTGTAACAGCAGGGAGCCGTAACTTATCTCGCTGTATCCCACCTCACAGCGAGCCCAGTTTTTCATACTTTTACCGGTCCATACTGATAAGTTAGATGAGCTACCATTTGTCAGGGAAGATACTGCCTCAGTGTTTTAAAGCAACCCCGCCACAGCATTGGGCAGGGGGTTTAAGAGAACTTGCAAATCCCCCTCCTCTAGACAAAACATCCCCACCGTTAGTTTTCAAAAAGGAAGTGACCTCCACAGGGAAAAAGCTTACCACAGAGAGATTTCTCTCTTGGAACAGGACATAAGTGATACGCTCTGAGCAAGAGAGGGCTCTAGTACGCTTCCAGGGAGATGCTTCTTTCTGATCTTTAGATCCAGATGTGGGGAATGTGTCCGTCTAAATGAGATGAAGAGGATTTATAAGACTTATATCCCAGTAACAACCAATGGATCACCCTCCCATTATCTGAAGTTACCTCAAGGAGTAACATAAATGGAGTCATTCATGTCTATAGAGGTTGGTTTTGACCCCCAAGTCCGTGCTCCAAAGAAAAACAAAGCAAAGAGGGAATCCAGACGGACACCCACATACTCCCCTCTTAATAAAACAAGCATGGGATTGTCCAAGGGACTTGCAAAAAAAACCCAACCAGAAACACAGTGTCCAGGTCAACACAACCTCTTAGGTGTTGCTCATTACATGCAAAACTATTCCATCAGAACAAACTGCGGTATTCAGTCTGCTGCTTAGTACGGGAAACACCTCCATTTGTTTTTATCTTTTGCTCAACACAGATTTCTTGGGGGGAAAAAAAAAAAACCCAGAACACTTTTAGTCCCCATTCCTAGATTGTAATAGCTGTCTGTGAAGCAGTAAGACCACTCCACAGAGTCTTCTCAAGCATTACAGAGAAGTCGTATTGCTGCTCTACCTGCTTTCTAGACTAGATAAATCCATTTAATTTCTATGTAAATCTACAGTTAAGATCCCCAAAGCAAAACTGCTTCATAGCTCCTCTAATCTTCTGCTCCATGGCCCCTCCCTAGTGGTGTCTCTCACCATAGTGACTGGCGAGGAGCCACTCTACAGAAAGTCTCAGACAGAAGAAAATCAGCTGTGAGAAGAGAACCAACAGGAGTATTTCCAACAGCTGGAAGTCTAACCTCTTCTGCCAGTCTCCTAAGGAGAAACTTAAAGGAAGCAAAGCCCTGCCCTCCAAGTCTACCAAGTCAATAGGCCATCGTGAAGGAACATTCACGATACCTTTGGCCTCCAGCCCCAAATCACAAGAACTAGCCGCAAGCTCTCCATACGGCACCTACTGGGGACACAGCCTGGCCAGACGGGTGACCTTTATAAGGATGCCCTTGACTTTCAAGATGACCACACCAACCTGAAACGTCAGCCAGGTCCCAACGTCACTGCCAAGTAGCACATTCAGATTTGGGAGGCCTATTTGTACGCAAGGCTGGCAAGTTTCACTGCCATGCCTGGATGGAATAGCTGTGACGAGGACAAACTATGAAGGAGACATCCGACAGCTGCAGACCAAATTACGCCTTTAAGACTCTTGCAAAGTAGCAGACACTTTAATAAATCGTACCTGCAAACCATTCACTTGGCAGAAGTCCTTTATTTCAGCCAGGAGAGGGACCAACACGGTGGATTTTGCTTCAGATACACCATCAATTTTCTTCAGATTCTCAACATTGGTAGGCCTGGTTTAGGATGAATAATAAAAGCCATGGAAGTGTCCTACGCCAATGCTTTGAAACATCAAGTGTCTGTGAATGACACGCGCTTGGCCTACAGATCTATTGGTCAAAACTTGAAAATGTTATTACTGTACCCTCATCATCTCCGCCACTAATTAAGTTCACTGTTCGCGCTTCTGAAGCATGAAGCTCGACCACAGCAAAAACTTCAAGTTTGCTGCTTAATACTTTGGAGGATCAGTTTACCACATCCATCTTTATTTGCTTTTACCTCCCAAGAGCATGTAAGCCCAGAGCTCTTCCATGAAATAACAACATAGGCATTCCAGAAAGTAGTTTTGTCTAATGCCTTTTAGTACCTGGGGAAGGCACTTCAGATGCATTACCAACCGAGCTGCCCCACAATACCCTCTCATACAATGAGAAAAAAACCGAAGAATTTGTTCCCCTCCTTTCAGTAGTTGAGAGCCACACTAAATTGTGCTTAATCTTTTACACTATAGAGCTACCCATGCAAGGTAAGGGACAAGTCCTGACCAGCAGCTGACCCTTAGCAGGATAAGGGCATACTAAAAGGATCAAAACACATCAGATAGAAGCAGATATAGAAAGGTAAGGATTAGTAGAAAACATACACCCTCCTACTCTGACCGGTCAACCTAACAGGAGGTTTGGATACAGAGACAGGCAAAGTTGTCATTTGTTTGTTTTTTCCTAGTAACTAGAATGAAGAAGCAAGTCTCATGTCAGTAACTGTTTAACTTACACCAGTTAGTGGTCTACAAGGGTATTAGAGCAAATGAAGATCCTCAGGAAAAGAGCTGCTCCTCTACCAATGAGGCATACTCTCCCAACGGAAGCAGAAAGGGGATTTGTGGCTTGGGTTGCAGCCTTCTCAGTTTGTACAACATGTATGCGTGCTGGCTTTACCTTATTCGGGCCATCTCCACCAGGATCTTATTGGTCGCCAAGACAGCTGGAGGAATTACCTTCTCATTAGCTACCTTCTGTCTAGCAGTCAGCAGCTTGCCATACAGAGCAGTCTGTGAAGAAGAGAGCCAAATTCTCATGAAGCACCTCTACATCTCTCATGTAGGTGTAATTAATATGAGAGGAAAAGTTGTAACTTCCCTCATCTTTCCTCTCATATACAAAAACCCTGCAATCCATTAATCCGTCTTAACATATCTAAACCCTCTTCTAGGACTTCTATTCAAAACATCTTTGTAATATTAAGAACTGCCCAAGCCAGCTGCTCCAATACAGGATGACTGTGGTTGACTGCAATTCACAGATATCCTCCCTCTTCCAAAGCAAACCCCACCTTACCTCTAGTTCTTTTTCTCGGGATGAAACAACAGGTTCTGTGGGCTTCAGAGGAGAAGATTTCACCGGCGAGCGCTCTGCAACACTACCAAAAAAAAAAAAAGGTAGTGTGAAACAAGCCTTGTGTTAGATCAATTCATTCAGGAACTTTGCACAAGGCTGTGAGAGAGCAGCAGCCCAACTTATTTTGCCTGCTCTGTGACAGCACCATCAGACCGTGGTCTGGCACCTCGCGCTAGCGCTGCACTCATACGGGACTTGAGCTGGTTGGGGCAGAATCAGCAGTATCCCTAATGTAACAGAACTCCTCTGTGTCTGGTCCTGTAACTTAAAAACAGCCTCTTACTGTACAAAGCTCAAGCAGATGAAATTGCACTTTTGTGAAAAGAGAAAAAAACAAAACCACAAGCACACCAATATCCCTGTGAACAGCCGTATTCCCGTATTGTCAACAAAAGCGCGTTCTTAGAAGCATTTGTCCATTCATGACATCATTCTGACAGCATCCCATGAGAAACACCTTACATTTTGCCCCATGGCAGGTATCATTAATCCTGGCCAAAAAAAGCTAGTGACTTCAAAAGCAGTGACAAGGACACAGCTGCTGTGCTGTAAGCAGAGTTAGCTGATGTTACCACTAGGCACGTCTGCCTAGAGAGCAGCACCGCAGCTACCAGTCCGCGGGCTCGTGTACTTAGGGACATTCACCCCTAATTAGACTGCTATGATAATACTGCAATATCTGTTAGCAGACAAGCTGGACTAAGAGCGTCCTTTCCCAAGCAAAGTGTGAAATAACGCTTCTTTTGGACTGCAGCTGCCCCTAAAATGATTTTTCTTCACACGGCTACAGTGGCAGTTATTCAGCTTAAGTGACATAACCTATTTTCCTGTCGTCTGCCAGCATCAGGCTGCTTGCCTGAAGGAGGAATCGAACTGCTCAGAAACGCAAGGTGGGTTTAATTTGAAGCACCACACAAGCCAGGAAAATAAATTACTTGGTCTGCTTTTTGCAACAGCTTGTTTTATTTCTTTTGACCTGAGGGAGCCTCAACGTGATCTCAGTCTTCTCCAGACTCGTGTGGAAAGGCAGAAACCTACACGCTCACTTACGGCCCCTGCACAAGGCATGGCTTCAGTTCTGCCAGCTTTAAAAGCGAGTCACAACTTGACCACTTTTTTGCCTGAATTATATTTGCAAACTGTTTGAAAAAGCCTATTCCCCATTTCTTTGTTTTTAGATCATCACAAGTTAAAATGTATTACCGTTTCAACCATCACATAGAAGACAGACTAAAAAAACATGGGCCCAGTAAAAGTATCCAATATAAACCTGCTATCGCTCCATTTTTATCAATACTTGCTATTTCTTTTGCTTGGATTTGAAGTAATACCAGTGAGACAGTTTACACTTCAGCAATTCATAAAGCTTGCTTGGCCTGGGACACTACAAATATACACAACTTGTCAAATTCAGCAAAGCCTGTTAAGTGTTGTCATAGTTCAACGTTTTGAAATATAATGCAATGTACAGCAAGTTTTAAGCACGCGACTTTTTTTAATATATTAAACATTTTTACCACCACTTCACATAGGAAAATGCTGGTTTTAAAGGATCATCCTACGAACAGTATCCCTATTAACACAGTCAAAATTAGGTAATTCTGCTTTAAAATACTGTACCTGTTAAGCATGTTATTGCTTCGTGAAGGAGTTGTACATTTTCTTTCATGTGAAAACATATCATACAGAGACATCTATAAAAAACAGAACAAGACAGACAAATGCTGATTTTCGTCTTTCCATTGAAGTTGCTGTTAGCAGCAGCTTACTCATTTGTGACACCACGATACACTCGCAAGGTTTTATTTTTATTTTATGTTTTTTAATACCAACAAGGACGGACCTGCCTGACTGGTGACCGCGTTGCTCCTTTTGCGCCTGGGGAGGACTGCGTTGAGAGCACAGGTAAACGTCTACTGCTGTAATAAAACGAATTATATCTTAATCAAATCAGACCAAGTCATTTGTACAGTGACACTGCCATTTAAAGAAAATCGACATTTTACTAAGCAAACTTATTTGAACTTGGTACAGGGCTATCTTTGGCAAATCAAAAGTTCTTATTGATTTTTATTATTAGAATCACCATTCTTTGTGAAAAAACACCGAGGACCTCAAAGCCTGTTAATACCAAAACTTTAACAAGGGACAAGAATCTTGCCTTATGGAAGAAAGATTTTGGTGACAGAAAAGGTGACAGCACTTGAAAAAGATTCAATTTTAAAGATCGCATTACTGGAGAAAACAAACGAGTACCAACTTTCTGGTTTGCACTAAGCATACAGCTTTTGCCGTTGCTTACTGTTTCATAATAAGCATTTTTTTTTCCTTCTAGAAGACCTGTAGACAGTAGCTGAAAGAGCCACAACAGTAGAATATTAGAAAGCAAAAGAAAATTGGTACTTGGTCATTCCCCGATTTACACATTTTTTTTAGCAACACTAAGACAATCTAGACACCAGAACAGGCTCCTAAGGCCAGCACTGAAGAGCCTTGTTCTAATATTATTTCTTGTCACAGCGATGCCTCTGCAACCTCCAGTTCATTATCTTACACTTCAAAAGGGTTGGTCAGAAGTAGCGTTTGTGAAAACCAACACGATACTATTTATTAAATATAATCAGAAGCAAAAGATTACAAGCCAAACCTCGCATGCTATTTTTTTGGAGCTGTATACTCCGATGGCAAATACCTCACCACCACCACTGAAAAAACTCCCCACTTGTGCAGACATACTCACCAAGACCTTGAAATAGTCAAAGAATTTCACAAAGAGAAATACACGAACACAAACTATTACACATCCGTGTTGAATCAATTCTTGTTACAATAAAGGCTTCTCCGTTTCATTCCCAGCTTAAATTTTATGAAGAAGTAGGTCAAGTGCATAACTGGGAAAACAAGTTGATAGCTGCTCTATTTAAAGTCTCATGATTTAACTCATCAGCATTAGAAAGAACATAAATCTTGATGGATTTTCCTCTACCACTTCTTGTCTTTAGCTGATTACTTTCTCCATGAGGATGCATTGCCACAACATGCTTCCAGGCTACCCGGAATCATTGGTGAAGACACACGCTTTCTAACTAGTTTTGGTAGTTTCTCTGAACTACGTTTCCGCACTAACCTTCCCAGTTACATGACTGTCCGATTAGCTGCACTGAAGACCTCAGTGATGAGGCACTGCCAGATTTAGGCTGCGAGCCACGCTCTCTCGAGAGGACTAGACGACGTGTCACCTTTTGTACCAGCAGTCAATAGAGGTGTCTATCCAGGCAGTCCCACTGACTTTTTTTTTTGTATTATGATACTGCCTAAGGGAAAACTTTGGCTAGAAAAATCAAGTGCAGAAGTCTCCTGCCCAACCTAGCCATCTCCAGAAGCAGGCTTCAGAAACGGACCTGATGTTAAATTAATAAAAAAGTGCTCAAGAGAACGCATGTACTATAATTACCCTCTAGGAGGTCTCTGCAGATTAAGGTCTTCGCTGGACTGTAATAGAAGACTTGGACTTGAGGCAGATCCAGCTTTTAACAGCCAATTCCTACCCTGTAAGAAATAAATCACACGGTTTAGCTATAGATTACTCAGAGAAGCTTTCGATGGGTAGTTTCACACCAAAAAGTACCTTTTGGGTAAGCACGCATGTGGCTGCAAACTTGCTATGCCCGTAGACCTCTCTGAGGAATCCTTCCATCATCAACTGTTGGCAGAGCGATTTCCACCAGTTCTCCGGCCAGTCTTTTCCACTACCAAAGAGAGGGTGTCTTCGGTATCTGTCTGGCAAGCGTTGAGAACTCTAAAATGATTAAAAGAATTGGTCAGACTTCTCCAGTCGTTGTGGAAGAGAGTTTCCAATATAACCAGTAAACCAAAAACCCCAGATGCGAGGAGCATGCCCTCAAGAACATTCCTCCACAGAAGAACTTTACAGAAAAGTCACAAGCCAAAATATTTCATTGAAGTTGACATGACACGCATTACAATAACCACACCTACAGCACCTCAACGATAAGAGCATAAACCATGCCTATTGCCTCGTTCATGTCACCTGAAGAGCAGTTTCACCTCTACTAACCTAATCCACGTCTCTGCTTTCTGCCAAGGCTGGGACAAGATCATGACTTTTGTAGTAAGACCCCAGACAAACCTACTCTTAGATCACAGAACCGTTAAAACATATCCCTGTGTATACGGAGGAGGTTACAGCAATGACCCAGCCATCCACAGCAGCAAAGAAAGTCATCTAGTGCAGTTTGTATTCAACCGGTTCAAGTCAACCTGGCCTTCATTGCAAAGTGGGGTTTGTTTGTTTGTTTTTTTAAAAAGTTGCTGTTTTACTCATCTCTTACCAGTGGTTCAGACTCTAAAAAAGCTGATAGCTCCTGTCTGATGGGTTCTCATCCCCCCTGAGCTCAGGGCCCAAATGGATGGCAAGGGGCTAAAGCCCCTTTCACAAGAAGAGCAACTCTTGGCACAAGCCTGAAAAGTTGAGAACTTTCCTGAAACAGGAACGTAACAGGGGATCAAGCATCAGTAGGTAAAAGCATCTCAGACGGAAAGAAGTTTCAGTTTATTGCCATAATATGAAATCAACAGGAAGGAAGGCTTCAGACCCTATTATCTGTAAGACTTGCTGAATCTCTCTCCACTGGAGAAACTACATGGTCAAACAAGTAGTTTTTTCTTTTATCTATACGTGTACGTATATATACACCAATCATATCCCCCAGAGAGTGTACGTGTGTAAATACATATCTGTGATGCTGATTAGGTAAGGACATCCCATGGGAGGGCGTGGTAGGAAAAAAGCAGGGGGCACGACTAACAATTACCATCTCTGACAACAGGACACACAGTGGGGTAGAGGCTCACCTCTTGCCATTTCTAGGGCTTGGTTGTTAACACAGGTTTTCCAGATTCCTGTTAGCACTTCTACCAGAATCCCTTCATGCTAGGCACTACGCAAACACAGAGCATCTATACCCAAGAATGCAGTTTTCCTCATAAAGGAAAATAAAGCAGGTTGACGTAGAAAAGAGGAAGCCAAGTGAAAGAAATCCAGGACAGGCAGTGGTCAGCGCACAGTGGCCTGCTGGGCTCCGTACCACCTCCAGGGATCACAGTAAGGAGCAATTTGGAGAATTTTAGATGGTCAAGGAGCTGCTCTCCTGCATGCACAGCGAGAGGAGCACCAGGCAGAGGGGCTTGTTTCAGACCTTTAGCAGCAGGGGATGGAAGCTGGAGCAGCCAGCTGCAGACAAGAGGGACTCAGCTTGCTGCTGGATGGGACCAGGGCACAGAGCCCTGACGGTGAACACAAGCGAGTCACCTATTCAGCAGGCAAAGAGAAAGCACCGAGTCCCATGTCCTCTCTTCCAGAGAGCCCTCGTTGGACTTTTAACAGGCATTATTTAAAAGCATGATTACATTCCCAAGCTTTCAGTTATGCCAGTTACATTAATTACTCCAATGGCAGCATGTTTGACTTGGAAAACAAACTCAACAATGAAAATATCTATAAAAGGAATAAGATGCAAAACAGTAAACTTGTCCGTGTTTGGGCTAAGCATCATCAGTTAAGCTAGGCATAGGACTGATCAACAGAAGCCAAAATAGCAATTTCAGCTTCGTACAAATTATTAAATGCTAGAGGTACTACTAAAAGCCACTCACAACCACTTTCTGAGACTACTAATAATGATGAAATAATTGCTGAAATAGCTACAGATTCCCCTGTTTGCTGATAAAAGGAGACCTTAAGAGTTACATATTCTTCTTGGTTTAGCAGGGTTAGTATAATATTTCTGTCAAGGCAGCTCTAATTCAGTTTCCCAGAGGAGACTGTTCCCTTCCGTGGTCTGAGTCAGCTTTCAAACATGAAGCGAAGCACGGTCTCCCTTGTGGTCCACCCAAAGCCTGTTGGAGGCCACCTGGACTTAGCGAAAAGACAGCACCAACTTCAAAAGTGCTGTTCTCCATAAACTATACACAAGCTTTTAAAGCAACATACCAGTCAGCCTCAGACTGATATAGCATGTAAACTTAAGGTGATATTGATCATTTCATACATTTGTTCTAGAGTATACATTGATGCAATGAATAAATACTTGTTAAAGTTATGTTAGCCCAGAAAACGTTATTCTTGTAGGCAGTAAAAGGTTATTCCTTATTTGCAGTGCAAATTTGGCATCATCTTCACTTCTTCCAGTAGTGTCTAATAAATTAACAATCAAGACTACGTTAAAATCTGTAACAGTATTTTCCCCTTAGACACACTTGTGTGACAATTAGCAACTGAACTTTCTTATTAAAAGGAAAAAAAGAGGGACATCATTCACCCAGTTTTATCAAGTACTACAGGTGATTCCTCCCCCCCCCAGGTTGTAAACATAAAAAGTGATTCTGTTCTTACTCTCATATTTTATTTCAGGTGAGTTTCCTCTTGCCCAGTATTTAAAAAAAATCATTAAGTGAAAGAACGTAGAAATCCTTTGTATTCATGCTAGTATCCTACTTCCCGTCTCGCTACTCCAAGTCAGCCAGCAGTACAAAGCTAGAACGCAAGCCACCATTTGCTTTATTCGAACGTAAAGCAACTGATTACCAAGCAGAATGAAGAATAAACATCTCTGAATTTTCATTCTGAAAAGGCTATTCCTTTCAGGATAATGGAAATCATGAATCTTCATGAAAAACACACTTAACTGTCTCTACGAAAACATCAAACTCGCCATAAAGAAAACAAAAGCTCGAGCCTTAGAGGAAGAGCTTTAGAACCTCTGCCAATACTTGGGCTGGCATTCGTGTGTTTAACAGACTATTGTCAATAACCAACTCAAAACAACCCACAAGTAACAGGACAGCTCCGCACAAGGCAAATAACAGGTACTATTTCTAAGCGGAACTCTTGGGCCAGAGAAGGCTGAACGTTGCACTGTTAAGAAAAACAGAACTAAGATGGCAAGAGCTTGGAGGCAGAAACTGTTCATTTGCTGTACGTGCACAAAATTAAGTACAGCATGCTTTCTCTGAGAAAAAGGTACTCAATACACATCTATAAGTATGTGTATCAATGTATTGTTTGGTATATCGATAAGGAGGGACACTGTAACAGTCCCTCCGCTCTCAGAACACATACAAGGATTTTTACTATCACTTACAGACCCTCGGAGAAACAAAATGGGAACTCTAGTTCCAAACTTCTCTTCCAGGGCACCCACTGCAGACAGCAGCTGATACGCTTGCTTCCCAAAGTCCTGTAAACCACATTCTGCGTCACTGGACACTGCGAAACAAGAGGCTCTGAAACGCACAAAGAAAACCAAGTTTAACACACATACAAATCAAGTCCCTTCCCCTTCTTTCAAATATTGTCTATCAAGTGATAACTAAATAAAATACACACTTCAAGTTACATTAATATAAACAAACATGTTCAAGCGCAAAGAACTCGAACTGAAAAAGACGTGAGACCAAGCAAAAGTCAGGATCGCTTGTGGTGAAGACAGCTGCCCAACCCCACAATAAGCCATTCTTCATGGTACTTGCTGTGACAGAACAACATTGTCTCAGCAATCTTCTGAATTTAGTATTTGAATATTTGGACTGTTTTACACATACAAGACATTTCTTTAATTGCACCTAGTATCAAAGAGGTTTTTGTCTGGTTTGTTTTTTTTTTTTCCCCAATAACACAAAGGGAAAAAACCAGAAGGGAAGAGCAACCCCATTAAAGATTTTCTAGGGTTTGTTAACGCATTTATTACTGTCTCGAAGAACCTATCGAAAAATTAGTGGTACAAATCACTTCTAAGGAGAAGAAAAAGGACAGTCATCTTTTTCAAGTGATTTCAGTTCTGCAACACAAATTCACTACGTGGCTCTTTACTGGCACAGCAAGGTGACTGCAAAGATAGAAATTATCATCTCTCAAATTTTCTTCTTGGTTAGTTTCAGTAGAGGCCAGGCAAAGATTTCTTAATCCTTGAGCATAAAGGAAGTGTTGCTGAATTGATAACAGTTTTCCAGAAAGCAACACAACATAACATCTTGTCTCTGATCAGGAAGCATCACGCTACCAGCAAGAACAAGGAATCCTTTATTATAGCTTCAGGGAAAGCGTGTACGTGCACACAGGAGAAACTGAGGAAGGTGTTTCTCCTCATACTTGTGTGACTACCGGCCCCCGGCTTCTCTTCAGCACATCTATGAGATTATTAGCAGTGCTATAAAGAACGTATGTCATCACACACTGACAGAACAGCTCCCTTAACACTGGCAATTTAACCTTAGACACATGGTGTAATGCTCCACTTGCAAGTGTTTTCTTTTGGGATTAATTACCTAACAGGACTTAAACTACTGAACAAAAGTGTATTCACAGACTAAGAGTGTTGCTTTAAACCCTTTTAGGAACTGTGACCACACTTCGTTTACAGGCTTTCCCACAGCCTAACTTAGGGCTTATAAGCAGCCTCATGGCTTGCTCAACTATTTAGGAGAAGGTCAGAGACAGTTGTTCAAAGATAAACTTCAGGCTGAACATCTGCAAGATCAGCTGCACCAAAAGTCAGTTCTTTTAGATGATTTGCCTTCTAAGTCATCCTGAGAGAACGTAACCTCTTGTATCAGTCTTCAGGGAAGAAAGCTTACCCGGACCTGCAATTATCACAGCATTCTTCTGTGCCCATGATGCCAAAGGATACCTTTCGGAGTTGTTTGTCTTCAAAGTGAGACAGGATGATTCTACCCAAAAGGAACATAGGGAATTCAATAAAAGAGGAAGAATTTACACGTTAAATTTATTGCAGAAAAGAGTTGAAATCAGCATCATTAATTAATTCAGTGGGGAGCCAATTATTTGGCCTTGATTCTTCTAAAGAAACTTTTTTTTTAAAAAAGGTAAATAAGTAAGTATATATTTGCTGAATGCCGCATTTTTTGACACTGCTTTTTAATATGAAACACGTTTACAGCACACATTGTGAGTATAAGACGCCTTCTGGTTACAACCTCCAGTTGTGACCGAGTCGCAATGGCTCTTCCCAAAGCTGACTGAAATGACAGAGCATTAAATAGATGCCAGTACTCACTTCCTCCTGCAGCTATTTGACACAAGGTACTTCTCTATTTTTGCCAACATCTTCAGTTTGTACAACCGGAACTTTTCATTGCGTATCTCGTTTAGAAGATGTCTGTCAGTCAAAAGGAAAAGTGAAGAGCCTTAAATGCTGACCGCTAGTCCCCTGTCCCACACCAAAAATCAGACTGTCAGACAACCGTCTTGGTCAAATTCACCGGAAACGGCTAGAAAAAAAATCCTACTGAAACTAGACCCGAACTGCCTGCCTGTTTCTCCACAATCTCGATCCTTATCGCATGGGGCACGCTCAGAAGAACGCCTCATTCACATTCCTCTACATACGACAATTATACTGAACAGGGCAGAAGGAGAGACAGAGAGCTCCTTCCAACCCCACAAGCTACTATGCTTCAGACATCCATGTCAGAAGGCACAGAGCAGGGAACCAAAGGCAAAGGGCATTGAGAGAGGGCAATTTCCCTCAGTCTCTAGTTTTTCCAGACAAACTCTGGCAAGTTCTCATCAATGCCACCGCCAGATGACAAAACATGCTAAGATAGCATCGCTCTTCTAAGAAATTTGGGGGCGGCATGTTAGGATACACCTACCTGTTGCCTAATTTAATATCCTTTATAGTACTCACTGGAAGCATCCAGCTGAGAAAATAGCATGAGAGTGCTTGATGGGTGTATGGAGCACTCACTCTGCCCATGCTCTGAGCTGCTGCATGAGCCAAACCTGGGCTACCATCTGCACCACCCTCACTGTGCCACATGGAAAACAAGCCAATACTGCAGGTGTTGGGCACCACAGTAACACAGCTATACCATTCCAGCTCAAAGTTGAGCTAAGCAAGTTTCTGCCCGCCTGCAGAAAAAGAAAAGAGAGCAGGGAAGTATACGGTTTCACAGACTCCGGCAGCCTGCTGACACAAGTTCAAATGACTGAGTTCAGACATTTCTCTGATCCTATACCAGCTACAGACAAAGTTAACAGGAGAACTCTACAATCGGGATTCCCCCACCCACAAGAAAAAAAAAAGTATGTATTTATCCATTTAGACATCTAAATACTGGAGAGAAAAAGAGTAATTGTACAGCATCAGCACTCTTAAGGGGTGATGATGGGTCTAAACCCAGGTCAGATGGGTCTAAAAACAAGTCTTGTAAGTCACCTGACAAGCGATCAGGTTTTATCACTGCCTGCCTTGCAAAGCATCTTCAGAAAGCAGAACTGGAACAAGGACAAACTCATTAACATTAGGGCACTTGTGGATTATCTTCTAGAAAAAAGTATGGCGTACTTAGTACCGTGCGTATGCAGGGAAGGACTTGGAACCATTCCAAAAATAAGTCACATTTTCAACCCAACCCACCCTGCCCCTCTTTCTTTTGGTATGTTTTGGCTATCTGTGTCAAAGCAGTTGTCTTGAGTCATTTACCTGTTAAAATTCAAGTCTGCCTCAGTCCACAAGACGTGACAAGAAGCGGGAAGCCCATCGCGACCAGCTCTCCCAATTTCTTGGTAATAGGATTCCATTTCCTTAGGGGCACCGTAATGAATCACCATCCGGATATCTGCTTTATTGATGCCCATTCCGAATGCCACCGTAGCCACAACACACTGCAAAACAGGAGCCACGTGCTGAATATTTTTGAAATGAGCATCAAGAATATGCCTGGATTAGTCCTCACACACTTCGTGACAACTTTTTGCTACGGACTCAAAATTCAGCCTAAATTACAATGGCTTCAAAACCGCACTCAACTTCCACAGTACTGCTGTTAAGTGATTTCGGTCAGAGCACGAGCATAGGATTAAACATGAGGGTGATGATGTGTTGCGGCAAATGCTCGAGTGTTTTCAAGCAGTTATTCTCAAACAGAAGGCACAAAACCTATTGCAAAGAGGAACACAAGAAGTCCCAGAATAACTCTTCGCCTGCTTAGCTGCAGAAGGAAGTAAGCGGCTCACAGAACTTGTGATGATATTGTTCCAGATACCGCTATTTTCCTCAGATGCTATAAATTTTTAAGACACTTTCTAAAGGAATTTGAAACATAAGCCAGGAATCCTATTACTGTCAGCATAGACCAGCAACTTCTTTGCCCAGAACTGGAGACGCAGTAAATGGGAAACAGATGCTGATATTCCCAAATTCTTTCTCTACCAGAAACTCTGCAATTGTAAATAGGACGAAGTGGACTTAGTTTCCTACGTACCTGAATTTCATCCCTCATGAACTGATGATGGATCTCTCTCCTTTGTTTGATTTCCATACCAGCGTGGTAGGCACCGCAGGCCACATGGAGTTTAATCAGTTCAGACATAACCCGTTCGGTGGCCTTTCTTGAATGGCAGTAGATGATAGTGGGGCCTTCAAACTCATACGCAGAACTGCTATAAATAATAGCAACATGTAAAGACACAGAACAGAAGCGGCCACCCTTCCACAAAGTCCGACTGAACCTATTTGAAAAGGCAACGTAGCTTTTCCGGCAGTTCACCTTCTTGGGGATTTAGAAATTGAAACAGATTTTTAACTGGTCCACTCGTACACAAATGGTCTGTCCTTTGGAAAAATGGACTTGGAAGCTATTTGGCGCTCATTAAGTTTATTTTGCAAAGCACGGAAGATTTTGGTCTCTGTAGAAGCAGCAGGATAAGGCCTCCCAATTTCTTCCAAGTCATCAGGAAATCTGCTTTTACAGCTGTCACTTGAAAGGTCTCTATTTACATAACAAGGTACAAATGAGCAATGAGGAATTCACTTATATTGCTGTAGAGGCACACATTGTAGCTTGCGACAAGGAAAAGAACAGGGCCAGAAGGTGTACACCACCGGCTCCGCTAACAGAAAAGGACTGCAATTCTTCTGCTCAGATTAGCTTTATTAAAAAAATAATCTTACCACAGATTTATAACGGACTCACACACACTGTGTACAATACTGTTTGGAAAGTTACCCACCAGCCAATCCATTGTAATTGTTCAAATGGCTACAGTGTCATCAGGTCCTCCCAGGATCAAGTGATCCTGACGATCCTTAAGATAACAACATGCAAACAGCGGGAGTCCATCGCTGCTTGTCTCAAAAGCCTTTTATCAAATTGGTGGGGGGGGCGTGGGGAGGGCAACGACACGGGACACAACACAAAGTAACTAGCACGATACCAGAGCCAAGCTATGGAGAAAGGCCAGGGTCCTCCTCACCAAATCAGTTGAAGACTGCTACCAATTCTTAGTACACACTACCAAAACTCCAAAATACCAAAGTATATTTGAGTGATCAATGAAAAACGGCTTAAAACCTTACCTTCCTTTCCTAGTAAGGAACTGCTTCAAATCCCTAAGGATATTTCCGCTTTGTTGTCCAACTTCTAAGTACAGGTTAGGTCTGTCAAAACTAGTACACGTGACCTGGGGATTCTTCAAGTTCAGACAATTCACTATGTCTTCTCTGATCGATGGACTTGCGGTTGCAGTTAAAGCAACAATGGGAACCTGCAATGAACAGTAGAAGAAAAAGTCCGAGACATCCGATTGATTTTTTTCTCTTAACCAATAACAACATGAGTCAAAACTGACATGGCACGTATACAGGCACTTTAATCTGTTTATGATCACTGGATCAGCTCAGCTATTTGAAAAATATAGTTCATGTTTAGCTTCCTAGAGCTTTGGTCTACACTGTTCAGGAGAGTAGACAGGGACAGAACACTGTTGAAGTATAGAGTTTTATTCTGAAAGCCTGTTTTCTTTAGTTACACCTCCAACCGGTCTGTAATACTTCTCTGATGTGGTTAGCTAAATTTAGGGAACATAAGACAAAACTTCCCAGAAAAGCATGTAAAGTTCAGGTCTAAATTTTTGAGCTTGTAGAATAAATGCTTGAGGAGTGTCTAGAAGTCACAGTTGCATGCTCTTACAAGCCACTCAGCCAGCCAGTTTGAAAATAAAATCCCTCAATATTAAACCAGAAGCTTAGGGACATTGTCTTCCACAGCATAGGGATCCAACAAAGTAATTTAGCGTTCAGAAGTTCCTGGTAGTCCAGGTTCAGAATATCCTTCCTTTAAGCATTTGGAAAAACCCACAAAGCTCAGTCACTGACAGAAACTGCACAACCTCCAAAACAGCATGGTAAGTACACCCGAAGAGCAACATCAAGAGACTGATATTGCAAACTAAAATGAGGTAGTACCCTTCTCATATTAGAAATCAAACATAACAAAACCTGACCGATGGCAGAGCCTTCTTTAATGAGCCTAAACTTCTAAAGGAATTTCTGAAGTCGTGGCCCCACTCGGAAATGCAATGAGCTTCATCGACAGCTATGACGGCAATACCTGGTGGGCACAAAACCACAGCATGGACACATTAACATAACAAACCAACCAACACGGGAAGTGACAACACACAAACACCCCATTCTGCTCAATTTCAAGCTTTCCTGCGAAGGCACCAGCAGTCTGCTCAAATTTTTGTTTCCAGGACGCCTTCTGCTGTACCGACTCCCCAAGCCCATTTTTTTAATGGTCTCTTTCGTAAAGAGGCCCAAGAGCTTTTACAGACTCCCCCACCACCATCTCTGCTTCCTGCTCCAAATCTCCAACATCCCTCACAATGGGTCAAAATCTTGAGCTACCTCTGACAGGACCTTTTCCCACCCACCCCTTTTCCAGGCTTTCTTACTGAGAGTCACAAATGGTGCTTACAGATGTCATTAGTTTTATTTTCTGGATTGTAAAACAAAACCCGAGTGTCTCAGGTCTGCACCGAACAGGTAAGTTAAAGTCCAGAAAAAATATGAGAGAAGAGGGGTTAGAGACGGCCCTGGAAAATAACCTTACATTTTCTGAAACGGAAAAAACCCTCGACTGGAGTACAGATATCCCATTCTAATCTGCATGTTCCAAGCACCCTGGTGTCAGAGAGGCCAAACATCCAGTTCCTCAGGACTCCAGAAATTCAGATGGCTCATCTTCTCCCTAGATAGTCCTCCCTGCCTACAGCACTAGAAACTCAGTTCCTTCATAAAAAAAAATTATTGGAGTTTACATGCCTTGAATTTATCCTACTGTGACAGATGCATCAGCTGCATCATCTTTGACAAAAAGATAATTTTTAATATGCGCTATGGTGTTTCAAAACACAATTTCATTGTTACATTCTGAGAAAGATCACAGAGATCAGAATACTTAAAAGGCTAAAATATTTAGTGATATACATTTCACTTTCTGCAATTTAAAGATCGGTGTTTAGCGCCTCCGTTCCCAGTAAGTCGTCTGACATTCCCATGCCAAGACCACGCTAAAGACACTACTCACATATGATCTTTTTTTAATGTATGACAGCATCTTCTGACAGCATTTATTGGCAGTCACTACGCTAGCCTCTGAGCTCACTAGTGGTAAGAAACCGGTGAAAAACGTTCAAGCATTAGAAAAAGTTTAAAGGTGATTATGGATTTAAGCTGCCTGCCAGCTCATCCACAACCTTACCCCCAACTTACCAATAGTTTGGTCAAGACTCTGAAGTAACTTCAAGTTCATCGAACAAAACTCTGGAGTCATATATACGACTCTGTACTGACCCCTGAAACATCAAGAAAATACACTGTCACAGAAGGAAAAACCCCAGACAGCTCAACCAAATGAAACAAAACCGTGATTGTCTAGAAGACGTAAATGAGAACAAGTACAGACATCTGGATAGGGAACACGAGCAAGGAAGTGAAGACCATAGAAAGCGTTCCAGAACAGTAGGAAAGCAAGGCAGTACACAGCATTACGGGAAAAGGAAAAACAGCAAACAGATTTACTAGCCTTTAGAATAAGAAGGGACCGTTGTGATGACTTGGGTGACAAATATAGATCTAACACCTGTGTAAAATCAAGTATAAATCACCACATAAAGCTGAGTCAACAGGCCCCATCTCCACAGCCAGAGGGCACAAGAGGGTGGCTAGAGCCTCCCGCGTACTCAGCCTGGGTGAACGCAAGCAGTATCACCCACTGCCAGGTCCCAGGCCTGAGCCAAAATCAAGAGTTTCAGCGATGACAGATCAGGGGGACATCCTACCTCTCAAATACACCTACGTCAGAACCTGCAGTCCCAGAAAGCTTGTCTAAGACTTACGCTTTGATGCATTCATTGATGTTTTTCGACTGAGCCGAACCAAGCAAGCAAGCTGGAACACCTGACATTCTGCAGAAATAAAAAGCACGGTCATGAACAGCTTTACTCTCAAAGCTTTCTGCCTCAGCTTTCAGCCTATGCCAGCACTTCATAACGCAAGTTCAAGCTGCGAGGTCAGAGACTACTTTCTTCCAAGGATCTTTGTGGGGAAAAGCCTTTTGAAAAAGCGAGAGCGGTCAGTGGCTATTCCTGCCACCCAAATGCTCTTCCACCTCCCCTCCAGCTGTCCCACACGCTTGATTAGTGCAATAAGGAATCAGAGAAATTAAGACCATTTTCCTTGCACAAGAGCTAAGTTTACTAATAAAACATCCAAAAGAAGAAAACACGGTACGTATATTTTCTTTAGCTATCATCTCATGCAGTTCACCACATTTGGATGTAAGCCTTATGAGCATGTGATTTTTTTGCCTCGCCTTTCAATCTTTTGTGAGCTACTGGTGCTGCATCTGTTTATTTTCAATCAGGTGGCTGCTTTTTAATGACAGATTCCATAATTACGCTTACCACCTCAGCCACTTCCTATTTGAGCTCTTTCAGGACCCCGCAACCCCTGCCCTCTTAACTTGGTGATCTGCCGCAATTTATTACTGCCGCAATTTATTACAGCCTTTTGTTTCGATAGCTTCTCCCCCCTCGCTCCTCTGTTACAGTCCTTGGCAGAACTGCACCCAGACTGACAGACAAATTACTGAATTGCATTAGGTTGTAGAAATTCCATCTCCTCAGCCTTCAAAATGAGAAAGTAGTGAATAAACCCTTTCCGCTGAGGAAAACAATATAAAAGCCAAAGCAGCAGCTGAATACATACAGACACCCTGCTGATTAATACTTAGTCTAGGAGCTGGCTATAGAGGCAGCTTAGGCTGTCCAGCCATTCATCTGCACACAGTCACGATGTGCAGCAGAAAATACCACGCGTAATTGAAGTTCCTTACTTCAAAAAATCTTCATATCCTCTCTTTCACAAAAGACCTGTTCTTTCTGAGTTGGACAAGGCAGCAATGAACTAGACAACTCAGCACGACTCCCACAACTTAAATGAAAGTGTCAGAAGTGAATAGAAGTGAGTAACAGAGCAAGTACACGTAGAGAAAGCATTATCAGGTATTAAAAAACAAAGATTTATCTTGACGACACCTATAACTGCTCATGTAAGAGCGATTCAGTGTCACCCATAGTTCCCCCATCACACCTTTTAAGAAGCGAAGAGGCCAGGTGTTAGGAGACCAACTACACCGTCCGTCTAAAAAGTCTGTGCCGTAACTTTGATCCCAACGGCCCACAGCTTCCTGCTGTACGTTGTTCAGATGTTACTTCTCAGACCCAAAGGAAGCCCGTTGTTCAGATGTTACTTCTCAGACCCAAAGGAAGCCCTACCAAACTTGGCATAACTCTCACAGGCTGAAACAGCCTGTGAAGCTCCTCCATCAGTTCTGTCTGCACAAAAAGGGCCTGTGAATCCAGAAACACCTGAGAAGGATCTACCTTCAGGAACCACCCACCAGCATAGATCCTTCGCAAATTCAGCCTACAGTTCACACAATTGGCAAATCCAGTGATCTTAAGACTATTTACACAGTTTGCATGTGTTCCTCGAGAAACGTATGTTTTACAGCTGACACACAAACAGCTTGCTGTACAAAGCTGCAACCTTAAACACCAAGGAATGCCACAAGCAGAACCCGTGAGTTTCCACAGGCAATACAGCAGCAGCTTGTTACTACGGCTTTACTTACGTCAGCTGCAGCACCTGGTCCTCCATCAAGGAGATAAGAGGACAGATGACAATTCCTACATATCCAGTGTAAACAGGAGGAAACTGGTAGCACAAGCTTTTTCCATAGCCTTAAAGAAAAAAAGGCAGAAGTGAAACATCATGCTTTCTATGCAGCTGTAACATACACCTATATGAGACAATTCTAACACCTTGTTGAGCCCTAAAAAGAAGTGGTGATGTTTGTTCTGCTAGTAGAGGAACAAAGATGCGAGATAAATATGGTCAGCATCCATTCGATACCCCTCTCTACACCAAGGTCAGTGACTAAGGCTAGGACAGAAAAACAAGTAGCCAGCATAGCTGGCTCAGATTTACGCAGTCTTAATCAGGGTACTCTGCTCAGATTTACGCAGTCTTAATCAGGGCACTCTGCTCGCATGAGCCACATGGACAGTCTCCAAGTTTGAGTCCTACTCTCCCCAAAAAGGAAAAGATTTTTCACTGCTTCTTGGGATGTGAAGTTAACTTACCGGTTGCCATGACAACAAGATTATCTCTTCTGTCTTCTAAAAGCGAATTGATCACTTTCCACTGGACCCTTTAAATTAAACAAAGGGGAACATTTTATTTTTGCCACTACACATAACACGTAAATTTTGTGAAACTGCATATTCAAGTGAATTTCATGTTAAAGAAACCCTTCCGGCTGCCTTACAGAGCGTTGTCTTTGCACGCTGCAACCCCTCAAACACTCCAGCTACTGCAGGTAGTCCCACCAGTGCTACAGTGGGGATCTCTAACAGGACTAAGGCAAGCAACATTTGATGCAGTCATTCACAGAAGATGACAAAACAAACCGCATCTCCCATACATTAATAACCGATCCACAAACACTGTGAAAACTACAGTTACCTTCAACACAAGAGATTCTAAACAGGACCTTGATTTTGCCAAACAATTTTCACCCTCTTGCGGTCTCGCAAGCGTACATAACTGTGGTCAATTAAAAAAAATCCCCCCACCCCCGTTTCCAAAAGCTGACCAAATATTTTGAGTAAAACAGCTCCCCCCCCCCCGCCAAGTGTTGCTCTTAAGCTGTGTCTTGCACAGAAAGCATTCCACCACCAGTCATCCAGGAAGATTTCATCCCGCTCCCGTTGAACTTAAGAACTGTAACAGCAATGCTCGAGTACATAAGCACATGCTGCACTGAGATTACACCACAGTAGATAGACAGAAGCCGGTCCCTCCTTAATTAGAGCCACATAACAAAGGATAACCAGGCTAAGGAAGTTTATCATACAGGGAACAACACCTGTGCAGTTTGTTGCTCGCTGTTTAAAACATCTGAACCAGACCTGATACAATAAAGCTTCCATCACAGGAGATACGCCGTCAGAAGAGTCAAGAAACTCATCCCCTACTGTGAGAGTACAGTATGGTAGTTAACACCCCCTAAGATTGATTTTGACGTCTTGTTGTGGCAAAGGCTGCTTTTCTTCTCCTAAAGATTTTGCACAGGTCCTAGTTTGGTATTGTTTTTTTTAAAGTAAGTAGTAATAAAAAAAATCATCCGAGTTGAAAGAAGGGAAAGAAGATGAACCCTAGAGCGTACATTTTAACAGATAATATACTCACGGTTTAAAAGAAGAATGCCCAAAATATGTCTTCAGACATGTGATGTGGCTTTCATTAGGTACTGGCAGCAATGGATCTTTAGTGGGAGAGAGCAGAAAAAAAAAAAACAACTCATCTGTGATTAAATTTAAAAAAAAAAAAAAAGAAGCACTGTCTTGACCAACAAGAGTCTGCTCATGATTAGTGATGCCCAGGGCCTAGGATTTGCGTAACTCTGGTGAAAAGAGAGACAAACTCTGAAGATATTTACGGGCTAGAATAAAGGATTAAAAAAGCAAACAGGCTCCTCAGAGACCCTGCATGAGGAGGAGAACATATGGCTTGATTAATGAAATAAAGCAAAAGGTTTTGTAACGCAGAGCTGTGTTATTTGCAACATGTTCAGACGAGGTACTAGAGATGTTTTACCAGGCATGCGTTTAAAGACCCTACTGAAACTACACTAATCGGTACCAAACACTGCAAGCCGCTAACAAAGCCATGGTCCAAAAACGACATCCAAGAGGATCCTGACCTTGCTACGAACACTGAAGAAACATATTCAAGATCTCTGTTGAAATTTATAATTAACATTCAGCAGTAGAAAGCATGACATTTCCACCTAGTTTTTGTCTGTTGGGCAAGCATGCATTCTTGTAACAGCCTGTCTGCTATTGTTTGGAGAGATGAACTGAACAAACAAACAAACAACTCATCCATCTCCATCCAGCAGCCCACGTTCTGCTTGGAAGAAGCAAGCCGTTTTGTCTTGGCTGATGCTGTTACTTCGAGTGACAAGGTCCACAGTCTACCTTACACAACCAGAGAAGGAAGCTTTCACACAGTGACCATCCAAACAAGCCAAGGTGTATTTCACCTCACATTTCAGCCTCTTTTCCCCCATTTGATTTGTCTCCACAAGGCCAGCTCCAAGCATTAAGTCAAGATCACCCCCCAGCCAGAATTTCCTAAGAATTCTACCACAAAGCAGCAGTGGTGGGACAACAGAACAAAAGCATATAGCGGAGGTGCCATCTTCCCCTCTGCTGTGTTCTGAATAGGTCCCCTCAATTCTGCATGAACTCCACATCCCCAGATCAGTTTTACTCCCATTAAGCATACAGAATGTCTACTGATCATGGCAGGAGTTAACGATGTTTTGCCAAGGACACCTTTAAATTTTCATCTTGACACACAGACAAGTACTCCTTTCGAAACCCAGATGAGCTTTAACTGTCTGCTTTAAGAAACCAAGCACAAAATGTTGCTGTGCTTCCACATCTGCTCCTACAGACAGTGAGGGGTTTTTTTTATTTAGTTGTGCCCTACAATTTAAAAACATACCCAAACATTCTTCCTCTTCTTCCTCAATGCCTTCATCTTCTTCACCATCTGGTGCAACGTTCAATTCTGTGTCAGGAGTTTCCCTGGCTTTATCGGACTCTCTTTCAGTTAAAACTCCTTTGGAATCGTCTACATCTTCTAAAGACTGAGCAATCAGGAGAAAAAGTTATTTCAGAGCATGAAAGGGTAGATACAATGCATGTCTGAGGCAATACGGTATAGGGACACGAGTTTTAATCTCCTTATGGTGTATCTTTGTGCTGTGTGCCAATACATCTAAGGAAAGCACAGTGGTCAAAGTACTTCATCAGTAGCGTGCAGATTCAAAGAGCCATTTCCCGGGTACCGTTACAAGGGCTTTTGTTTCTTCTTCGCAAAAAGGTCTCTGAAATTTTCAAGGCACTAAAATCTGTTCTTTTATAGAACCAACAGTTGGGGGTTTGGGGTTTTTTTTTTTACTTGCAACTAGATGAAGGCACAAGTTTCACTGCAAAGTGACTTAGGAGGCTAGTCACAGAACAAACAGAAAGGATGGGGATCCCAATGTCATGTTACACTCCTTGTTTCCAAAACGTGGTACTCCGAGGAACACTAACTAAACCCCTTCCACTCAGGTTAGCTTTTTTGACCAAAACTGCATTTAGAGAAGATGACATGCAGCACTGAGAACCAACCGCAAGAGACCTGGTCCCTCCCTAGAAGAAAATTCAACTTTTTCCCCCCCCAGACCTTTGAGTCTTGCTTCCTACTTAGCTGTAAGCAGCACACTTAACCTTCACATGTGTACAAGCACACGAACGCTTGCGACTGCTGTGGTGGAAGCGTTCAGTCGCTTGACTTGAAATACATACAGCACTCTCTGGGGGATCAGGAAAAAAGCCAGGGTAAACAAAAATAAGACTCAACATCTGAATCTTCTTTTCAGGAAGTTAAGAGTTACACCAGTAAAAAACACTTTAAAAGAGGCCTGCAAAGCCTGGCTACAAAGCAATTTCACCTACAGCCCAGGCTAGCAGCACTTGCAGCACACAAACCGCTCCGTCAGCTCAACCCCTCGGACAAGGGTTTGAATGCATGACACTTGCAGCAGATCAGTTTATGAATGATTTTCTACACAAATGCACTAAGTGGGCGGATCAAGTCCAAGGAAGGAATTTCCTAGTCCAATTTCCTAGGAAGGAAATTAACTCTATCCCTGCCGAAACCAGGACACTGGTATAGTAAAGATGCAGTAGGAGGCAAGCGATATTGAAGTCTAACACTAGTGAATTCAATTATTTCGGTATCCACACATTCGTCTGTCTTCTGTCCACCTTCTGTAAGCAATTACATCATCATTACAAAAAACATTGAAAACCGAAACCCCGAGGCACTCACTTTAAGCATCTCCATTTCCAGTTCTTCATCGCTTTCGATGACACAGGAAATATTTTGTTCGTTGTCTGTGGAGCATGCCTCCTAAAAAGAAATTATTTTCTTCTTATCAGCAGTTATTTCTATTTTACCCACAACCTTTCAACCTTCTGTACATACTATAAACCATTTCTCTGTACGCTGTTACTCCTTACCAAAATTAACTAAGCTCAACATTCAGCTCTAAAGACTGCCCATTAAAAAAATATCCTGAAAGAAATATTAGAACATAACAAGGCCCTGTAGTAAGAGACAAAAACAGTAGTATCACCAGCTGTGTGAAACCCTTGGAACGTAAGGAAATTATAATCTGATTCGAGGCACCAATCCACATCCAGCAGTCACTAGAAGGACTGCTATTTACAGATCCCTTAGAAAAGAGATCTTCTCTATATTCATAACCAACTTGGAGATGCTCGAGTGCAGAATTTGTCCCCACGCTGCAAGAAATTCTTAGATAACGTATTAGCAATTAAAAGAGGAAAAACTAATCAGGCTATTGAGAACTTTTGTATTCAGCACTAATCCTTCCAATCACGTGACTGAGGAGCGGCTCAGTGCTTGACTACCTCCAGAAATATTTTCCAGACTCTGAGCCCTTCTTCCAGCCCACCTTAATATTCTCTCAGGAACAGAACTTTTTAAAATTGTGGGGGACATTAAGGATGAGATCACTTCCTCTGCTCAGTGTCCATGATTAACGAGGGCTTTTCTCATTACCTCAGGCGCAGCTTCGTTGACCAATTCTTCTGCAGCCTGACGTTCCAAGATCTGAAGTTCTTGCTCAGTAATGTCTAGTGACATGAACTCATCTCTGTCTGCTTCGTCCTTAGAGCTGGCTGCTGCAGCCCCGTCTTCCACAACGGTGTTACCTCTCTCTGCCTCTTCTTCATTACCGTCTCCCTCCCAGAAGCCAGCTAGTGTAGCATCAGGGGAGATGCTGAAGTCGCCTTCAAACTGTTTAGCAGATTCAGGCATTTCAATTTTTTGTGCTTCAACGTTTGCTGACTCCGCTTCAAGATTCTTTGGAGCTGCACCACAGCTCCTCTCCAGTACAGAAGGGGAACCTGAACCAAACAGCGTGCTTCTTAAGGCATTTACATTCTCTGATATGTCAGCTACTATTTCTGCCGCCCTAGAAGGTAAAACAAGAAAGTTAAACCGAAATGATAAAGGCAGTTACTACATACATCTTAGCCACAAGCAGAACTGAGGATTCTAAAGTAGTCTGTTTCTCCAGATAGAGTTTGTCCAAAACTTCACATATAAAGACTCATCGCTCATACGCAGTTGGCATTCCACTTCTGTGAGAGGAAAATAAAATTTCTTTACGCTGAAGAAAACCTATAAAGACTCTCTGAAAACACAGTTTGTGGTATTGCCCCCACGCTTCTATCAAGTCTCCAGACTTCTAGTAGCTAGTCATGTGAAAGTCCTGAGTATTTATGAAAGAAGGTCTTGTTGTACATTTCAGCAAGAAGAAACAGATTCAGCAAAGTTCAGTGTCAAACCCAGTGCAATTAGACGAGTGAAAACCTATGTTCCTATGTATAAAGACAGTATTTTCCCCATCAAGTGTACTGTGCTTTCTTCTCTTGGACAAGGATGCACAGATAACAGACTGCGATTAACATACCTGTATTTTGTTGCATGGGACCTCAGGGATCAAGAACAAAATATTGACCTTACAGGTAAAGTAGAGACAGGCTGGCAAAAAAAAAAAAAATCTAACCTCTGCAAATTTTCAAGTTGTCCAGAAGACTCAGGGATGCAAGAAGCCAGGTCCGTTATCTCTTCAGCTAGTGAAGTCAAGCGCTCCTTCACACCCTCTGACAGCATCTTATCTATAAAGAAGTGCCGTCAGAGATATTTCACAATAATTGAGGTCTAACACCTATACGCAAGCAAGTTCCATTCAAGTAACTGCATTTCTGCAAGATCTACAGCTGGTAAGACGGCCTATTCCAGTGCTTAAAAATCAAGTACAGGGAATCAGGCCAAGCTTCTATGTCCTTCAGCATTGCATCTCTTCCAGTGGCCCGTTACACATGCTCAGGGAAAAAGGATACAGAACAGGACCGAAACAAAGTGATCTTTCCCCAGTATACCCTCCAGCTTCCAGAAAAGAGCTGCTAACACAGATAGGCTGACTAAACCAAAGCCAAAAAAATCGCACCTCATGTTAAGGGGATAGTACTGCCACTTCTGTCTTTGATAGAAAAGTAAAATTCAGCTAGTACAAAAAGGAAACAAGCTTTCCCCCGCCTCTTTCTCAACCATAAGCTACATGCACTACTTAACTTTCCTTAGGTAGCACAGAACTGAACAAAAACTAAGACTTCAGAATCACTTTTCTAATGAAGTACATAACGCTAAGCTGTTCTAAGGAAATTTGGGTCCTATTTATACACTTCAAGACAAGCATTACTTCAAAACATGTATTTTTTGTGGTCTTATTTCTTCTTAAACTAGATTTTTGTCCCTGCATCAGCAGAATTGAAATTAACTCACTGAAGTGTTTCCATAAACAAACTGGGACGACTGCAGGAATTCTTACCATCTCTGTATACAGCAGAAACAAAGAACATGCCAAGACCGCATTCCTACATCACTACTGAAAATAGTTACACAGTACGGTAACCCAGGTCACCTAAGAGCCTTTACAGTCTGCTCTCGCTGGAAGCGATCTCTAATCGCCAAGAAGCCAGACGATCCTGACACAAAGATACTATGAAAAAAACCTGTTGGGAAATAGAATGTTCAGTTGTACATTGAATAAAGCCCTTATGCTTGAATATATCATTTACCTCTTCTTACACAAAAGAATTTCCCGTCACTGTTACTCAAATTTTTCAGTTTTTGATAAATGATGAAGCCAGCCTGCAAAAGAAAGGGAAAAAAATTAGTACTCGGTACTCCGCAGAGAAACAACATCTTAGAGACTAAACAAAAAAAAAAACAGAATTAGCTTAGCAAACCATGACATGAATACATTGTGAACATCAAATTCTGAGTTGCTGGCCCATGCCGTACACCGGTCAGTGGTCTGCCTTACTGCATTGTTCATCACAACCAGGTTACGTTTTACAGAACGCTTCACGAAAGGCAAAGTCCCCACTTGGGGTCCACACTGTAGCGGATACTCTTATATAGATCCCGGCCCGGTTATCTTATAAAGTTAGCTGCAAATAGAGAGCTCCAAGTACTCTGCTCCCAGTCTCACCATCTGCTCCACCTCATTCCGATTTTACGTCCTGCTCCAAGAGAATAGCTATCAACCTACTAAGATCGCTTCTGTGTGCTTAGTATTTCCCCTGATATGAATAATAAGTTCTAACAGGAAAACGCAGCCTAAAGCCAGGAATGTGCTAATTAGGCTACACATGTTAACCAAAGTATCTTAAAGAGGAAAAGAGAGAAACAAGTTACTCCCTCGTGTTTTCCTGTGAGGCTCCAAAAGGCAGGCCAGGTGAACAGAGCACAGCGGGAAAGAGACACGGCCTGGAAAAAGCTGGCTATAGCAACTGCACCCGGCACCAAAAACAGAGCTCCTTTCCTTACCGGTTTGGGTCTTAACAGGTGCTAAACCCTCCACGGTTTAACATTTAACTAAACTAGAAAATACGCAGTGTTTCCCGAGTCAGAACGGAAAACGGAGGCCACTGTCCCACTTCCCTTCCTCCAACCTCATGGCAAAATAAAAGCCCGAGGAGATTTTATTTCGCTGCCATAAAGAACAATTTTGTCCTAGGAAGCAGGCAGCACCCAGCAGCACATGGCTAAATTCCTTCACAGAACCGCAGGAAAAACTACGCTCTGTTCAAAATGGTGAAAAGCAGGGACTTCTACAGAGCTACAAAAATTCATATGCAGCTAAATTACTCTTCCTGGTAATCCATACTGTGGTTGTGCTGCATTTAGCCACTGGAGAAGGTTCTATTTCTTCAAAGTTGCTTATTAATTTTATCCCACATATTATATTTAGCAGGATTTTGGTTCATAAGCAGCTCAAGAAAGATGACCAAAAACCCCAGTAGAAAACACATCCAGAAGTGCTAACAAGCAACAGTGAATACCTGCAGACAAAGGGACCAAGAACTAATTACCCACTCTTCACTTCCATAAGCGATTTTTGTACTTAAATACACATCAGCCATCTTACACCTACACGGGATAATCACACTGCAACAGTTTAGGCTTACTCCATACAGACAGATGTAAATTCACCTGACTGCTCCATCAAAACTCACTTCCCGGAGGTGACAACTTGAAGCGAGTCCAAATGGACAGACACTCCTCAGGCATACTTGTTGGTGCCCGTGTTACTTGGCACGTTCAGAGCACAGCACAGTGCTCCTCCCCCAGGAGCTCTGCTTCGTGAATAGACTTGACTAAAAAGGCAAGTCTTGCGACACCATGAAACATTAAGAGGCAAGGACCTCACGGGAGGCTCGAGGCTGCCGTGGAATGAGGTTTCTTTCTTTCTTCCGTCTACATTCAATTTTCTACGTGAAGTGGTCACCACAATATCCTCTTCCAGTCATCTCGGCAACAAGACAGGTTACCGAGTCGGGTACAAGCAGTACCATCTTCAACAGAGAAGATATTATGAAGCTCTGGATGAACACTGAGGTTTACAAACCTAAAGACAGACAAGGAATTGGACAGCAACCTACTTGGTGGCGTTTCCACCTTTAAGCATCCCATATCCACAGCGGACCTCAGAGTCTCCCTACGTTCATTACGTTCTGTAGCAGAAAGGCATTAAAACCAGCAGCTAACAGCCCATTAGAGGAGGAATTTATTGATACGGGTGGAATGGAGATCTCTTCTTGTACGTACATAGGCATCTGTGGCTGCATACAGTTTTTGCTCCTCGTTGAGTGGAAACTCTTCCCAGTTACTACAGCGGACAGACTTATCCTTCAAAAGCTGCTTGCCAAAAAGGTGTTTTACCAGACCATTTAGACTCCATATCTCCTTACACTTCAGCTGGGGAAAGAAAAAAAGGACTTGGTGAAAGGAGAAAGCAATTGGACCTGGCAGAACGCATTCCTATAAGTGGCAAAGCGTACTTAATCCCTCATTAGAAGCAGAGCTCTGGGTTAGTCAGAAAAAAAGTTTCTCAAAGCAGTAGTGTTCTCCAGGCCTAATTCTGCTCTCGTCATACAAAGAGCTAGTTTGGCGATTCGAAAGCCGTACTTCCCTGCCCCGAAACTGTACTGTTAGGGACATACCTACATCGTCAAGCTGAAAGACGGCATTAGGGCCAGCTGAGTCCACCCAACGTGAGGTGGTATTATCACACTACCAAAAATAGGAAGTCTGTACAGTGTAGTCTCTGGGTTGATAAAATAAAAGCCATAGACTTAAACAGCAACCCCTCTCTGCTCCAGGATTTTTCTATTATTTGCCTTTCTAATTAGAGAAACTCAATATCTAACACCAGACATTTATCTGATATAAACACAGGAATATTAAAGTCTGCCTCTAAGTGTTTCGTCATCTTCTGCAAGTCCGCAACCAAGCGCAAGCCAAAGAGCGCAGTTACAGACCACGCTAACCACTATTCAGCATGCTGGGAAGCCGTTCATCAGAAGTCTCTAGAAGTCACCCCACCACACTGCCGGTTTCAATTGCTTTTGTAACAGTATTTGCCAATCACAGTTGCTACATGCTATTGTCTTAATAGCCAGTTTGGGAAACTTTCCTTCAGACCCCAAGGATCCAGGACTCGCTGGCACAGCCGCCTGCTATTCCAGCTTGCGGGCACTTGCAAAACATGCAGAACTGGCGAGCCTAACAGCGGCAGTGCAGCATTAGCTCATCCCCTTAAATCCGGGGGGAATAGAACCTACCAACTGTTCATTTTAGGTTCCCCCAGCCCTCCCCCTCGTGTTGTGCCATTATATATAACTCTATTCTTCGTTTTATCAAGCTTCGCTTTCAAGTTTCTTTTTGGTTTGTTTTCTCTTTAGCAGAAAACTTTAAAGCTGCTATCGGAGATCACATTGCTCATCTTCGTAACAAATTATCCTGGAGTCAGATGCCGGGATAAAAAAAAAAAAGGAGGGGTTAACGGAGGAAACTCCAAGTCTGAAAAGAAACAGCTCCTCCTATTGCTTGAGCAAAACACTTTAATTTGTACAACTGCCCACCCACTAGGAACTGAAACTTCAAGGTGGCTCATATAGAGAGCACTGCCCCAAATGCCGATGATACATCACGTTCCCCTCTCCCCCGCTGTGATTACACAGGGTACATAAAGCGCAGAACAGAGAAAGGTGTAAGTAGGATTATTTCTGGACATAAATCTCTGTCCTCCACCAGGAAATTACAATTGTTGCTATTAGCCTACCAAACAAAAAAATGCAGAAAGAACAAGAAGTGCATGGAGAGACCGAGTACAGGTAAGGAAAAGCCTTGCGTGTACAGAAAGACAGAAAAGCTTTAAGGGACACGCCAGAAATAAGAACAGCAGGATGATTTGGAAGGTAATGAACCTTTTTCCCCCTAATAAGACACCACAGATCTCCCTACGTCCAATGATATCTAACCAAAACCCAACTAAAGTGAAATTCAGGGTGCGCCAAATGCAACGCTACTTCTAGACAATGGGTCATCGGGGGCTGGAAACAGCACCCAGATGAGAGCAGAGGCAACGTCAGCTTTGGAGTCATGGAAACAAAGGTATTTCTGCGGCTCCAGATCACGTGGCAAACACCTCCGCGTGGAGGACTTCAAAAGGAAGACCTTGATGCTTCCTTCCAGCACCAAGCAAGCCATGGCAGGAGGGCTGCCTCCTTTCAAACAGGCATCAGTCCTTCACTGCCGCCGCACCTTATTTTAAAGGTTCAGCCGCTGCTGGGACAAGTACGCCATAGCCAGTGGAATCCTGACTGGCACCATCTGGCAATTTCCATCACTAAGTAGTAAAGAAAAATGCATCTGCAGCTGAATTAAAAAGCCGTACCTTGTAAATGCAAAACGTGAACCGACCTGAAAGGGGACAAATGTTCATTAAGAACTGGCTCACTGAAAGACAGTACTCAGTTCTGCAGAGCTTCCTGAGAGTTCTTATTAAACTTTTTTTAATTAAGTTACAATACATCTCTGCTGTATTCTACAGAATACATTTGCTATCAGAATTGAACTCCTGTGAAGACAAGGAAGCCTCCTTTTGTATAGCAAAACAACAAGATTCCCTCCCACAACAAAAAGGTTGTAAGTTTACTTTCTCATTAGCAATGTCAGTCAGCTCCACAAAGCTCTTCAGTTTGATTTCAAAGTCACTCATCAGCTTCCATTGATCTCCCTCAATTCCTACGCCAACCTTTTTAATTGTTTCATCTTCGAGCAGTCTTTTGAGTCCCTTGGGAAAACCTAAAATAGATTAAGCCCAAACGTGAGAAACAAAATACTGGAAGATGCCCGAAAGTCTAATGGAAGTGACAAAGTCCTAGCACAAAGGCCATGTGCAAAAACCTGCACTTTTAGAGGAAAAGCCCCCAAAGTCGCTGTTTATGTGACCATTTGTACTCTGGAATGACCGGAAACACCAACTGATTGTAATGTACCATCTGCAGACAAGCAGGAATGAAATATTTGAAACACACAAATTCATTCTGGATCTGAAAACAAATCAAATAAAATTAAACAACCTTATTTCCTTTGTCTTACCGATCGTTAAATCACGTAACAAAAAGGCAACCTCTAACTGGAAAAAATATTTTAATTCTCAGAATTGGATGCTCACAAAACCAAACACAGTATTATTTTACTATTTTCCACATTATTCCTTCCCAGTTTTTGCTATTTCACATTCCCAGGAAACAGTTTAAACCGTAAGCACGGGGAATCACCAAGAAAACAAATTCTGTGGAGGCATACTCAGTGCTAACGCTGGGCTGGTCCAACAATAGCATTTGGAAAACAGAATTCACCAACGTGATCCTCTGCCAAGCCCAGACAAGTCAGTCTTGTAAGTAAGAAAACAAAATATTCAAGGATGTACTCAGATGCTAAGTATTATATTTTGATTTATCCCAAACTGATGGCACAGCAATCCTGGATCAAAGGGTATTTTCAAGTTTACAGGACTGCACAGAAGCATGCAGCTTTCATACCTGGTTTTCTACAGAAAGGAACAGCCTCAGACACTTCATACTTGAACGAAAGCAGCCTTTTTCTCCCCTCCGTGTTTGTTCCCATTTAAAATTCAGAGCACCTTATTTAAATACATACCTTCAGGAACCCACAGCTGGATACCCTGAAGCAGTCTCAAGTGTAATTCTAGTACCTACAAACACGCAGTATTGCACAAACGCACAGTACTTAGTATCCGGCTTGGTTGTCCTTTCAAATTTCACCTTTTCACTACCGTAATACATATTTCTATACTTCAACAATCACTTTGCATCACTGATTTTATTTTTACACAGCTATCTCCGCACTTTCACGGCTACCACTGACACGCTGTACAGACACTTTTGCAACTATAGCCACCATCAGCCGTGTTGCGGACGGTGAAGTTGCAGGTCCAATCCAAAGCATTAGAAAATTACTGTTAAAAACCCACTAAACTGTAGTAGCCTGGTGCTGTAAGATGCAGACAAAGTACAACACTGCCAAAGCACCTCAGCCATAACACAATACGGAAAATCCTCTGTAGAGGAGATAAATACAGTTGAGCTGAATTAAAGCCTGCAACATCTGCAGCTGACTTACTGAACAAGTGATTTCCACCTAAGAATATCATCACAAAAGCCTTCAAGGACAGGAACTTCCCAGTAGAGGACTTGTGCTCCATTTCTTCCACCTCATTTCTAGAAAAGCGACTGTATGAACTAAAAAGGTCTAAGTTAAAGACTAGACAGGGGCTACAATCTGAGAAACAGGCCACATTTTCTTAGAAGTCTGTAAGGAAAAAAAAAAGACTAAGAAATGGAAAATTACCAAGAATCTTCCTAATATATGTAATTCTTGTCCTTTATATGCAGTCCAAGAACTCTCTACTCTCTTCCTCCTGCAGAAGGAAGCATTTTTTTTCTTGCAACAAAAAGTGGTAAGTCTTACCCAACTGGCTAATTTTGCCAACATCTACATTTCTGTAGATCAAATGTGTTCTGCACAGTAAGCAGAAATTGGCTGCGATTCCCGCAAAAAGGCTGACGTATCACTCGGTTCAAAGTACATCTCCCATTGGCAAGAAGAGAAATTTTAGAGAACGATTCAGGAGGAAACACCGTATTCTGCTATAACACACAGTAGCCCATGTGCAACCGTACTCAGCGCCAACACGCCAACATCTTCGCTTTTAGAATCAAAAGCATTTCAGCTCTTTATGACTCTTCTTCCCTTAGCTTCCTTTCCTCAAATCTTTTTCTTTTGTGCACTTGTACCTTTCTGCCTCCCAGATTGAATAGCCTCCAGCAATTAAATTTTCCACCCCATTTGCTATAAATGACATAGGATTGAACACCAACATTAAAATTATCGGTATTATACCTCAGCATGCACACCCCCGGGAAATCAGAGACATCTCACAGGCATAGTTTCCATCTAACATTCGAACCAAAGGTTATAAAACTGCAGCCTCCTTCCCTCATTCCTATTTTCCCCATTTGGATGCTTTTATTCACATCCATAACGAATTCAGACTCTGTTGAGCATACCCCCTTCTCTCCCCACAGCTGCATCACACCAGGCATCCAGTATTCTTTCTGAAAACCAACGTCACAAAATGCAGGAATTAGGAACAAACAGCACGACGGCCATCATTTTTGACGGTTTTTGTTACTGAAGCTAAATTAAAAGGAAACACAGCCTGCTAAATTTAGGTTTGTTGTTTATTTTGGCACTAAACAGAAAGGTTATTATACAAGCAGGGAAATAAATTTTCAAAACGGAATTAAAATATTCTTTCCCAGAGAGAAAATAATCCTCAAGTAAGGCTCTTTTGCCCTGTTCAGAACCTAAAACACTGTATGCCAGCACACAGGGCAAGACTTGGGCTAAGATCCCCTTGATACACATAGACAATACTCAAAGAATAAATCCCTTTATTATAGGCGGGAAAGGGGAAAAGAAGGATGGATTTCTACTATCCAGCGTAGTGTGAAATATCGGCTATTGATCAAGGCTTAAGTTCAAACTTAATCACAAGAAACAGAGGACAACTCATGCCCTCAATAATAAGAGAGGAAGTACAGTACCTGACATTGAAGAGATGTGAAACAAATAACACTTCTCCTCAGTGACACATATCTGGATTACAGCTATTTTCGCCATTTTTCCTTTAGCATACGATGGTGGCCATTCAATATCAAATCCGACAGCAGCCCCATCTGATAAGCTCTGCCTGAAAAGAAATGGGATATTCTTCACATTTAGCTGTTCTCCTACCAGTTTTTTAAGTATCAGGCTTAAGTCATCTTACATAAAGATCATCAAGAGAATCGCAGCCAGCGCATCTTTCCTTTCACATGTACACGACACAGAAATCATTTAAAAATCAAGACAACAAGGAGGTGAAATTCCTGCTGGTCCCAAAAGCTACACGAAACCCTTCAAACCTTAGCAGATCTTACCGCGTGCAAACAGTAGTACAGCAAACCTCAGGCAACAGCCAAACACAAGAGGTGATGGAATAGATTATATCCCCTTGAAAGCTTGTTTTTTTACCCATCCCACTGCACTGAAAGTTTTGTATAGAATTTTTTCCCCAGTAATATGAGCTGTGCTACGCAAAAAGGGGGGGGGGAGAATCATCTGTTCACATCGTGAATTTACTACCTTTTCTTCAAACATACAGTCCCCAGTTATGAATTAATACATATGCTGGATTTCTTACAGGTCACACTTCCCCGTGAAGTCACTCAAGCTCATGGAATTATCCATACTGCAAGAGGCAAAGAACCTGCGTTAGAGCGTTTGCTGCTTCTGCTTAAAGGGACCGCAAGGTTCAGCGATGGCATCTCCCATAAAAAGGCCAAATGGGAAACTGCATCGCACAGCGGAGAGGTATTTTTAAACCACCACACGCTGTAGACAAACCAGGGATCTCTCTCAAGGATAATGCACCATCATGGGAAATCGGTTCAGTTTGTGCTTGCAACCAGTAAGACACATTTGCCACACATAACAAGACAGCCAACACCACCAGATGTTTTCTCTGGCTGAACTGTTGACCTCTGGACACATCAAATGCACAATCAGCCAGGAGGAGACAGAGAGAAGAGCCAAGTCCTCTTCAGAAAGGAAAAAGCACTCAAAGGAAAAAACGGAGTAAGAGCTATTACCTAATATCTTCCGAGAGGAGAGAACAGTCACTGGCTTCGTAGCTGTAAAGAACAGATCCGCAGAACTCAAGGAACGGCAGCTCGTCTTCCAAAACGCTCCTCTGAACGGTCGACTTCTGTCAAACAAGATTTGGAAGAGGCTCGGTTACCGGCCACACCTCACCTTGCCACAGAGACACATCAGCACTGCAACCGCTGCACGCGACTTCAATGCCGTATCCCAGCAAGGCTGGCACCGGTGGTTACTGAAGCCTTGCAGCAGAACCGCGCTCCACACGCAGGGCCAGAATCACTTGTCAACTAACAACAGGGTGACACACCTACTCCCCCCTTTAAACATTCAGGTTCATGCCCCAATTTCTCTGCTTAACTCCGAGCACTCTGACTGAAATCGTGCAGGCTGAGTTTTCACCTCAATTTAGTTTAGTTGGATTCCTCCCGCCAAACAGATTTAGCGGCTTTCCAAGAAAAAGGTCAGGGAAAACATCCATTTTTGACAGTATCAAAAACCCCTCAATACTACTTCGAATGCTGTAGCACTTGCACGCCTCAAACGTGAGGGGAAAAAATATTTAGAAAACGGACAGACAGCTAAGTCATTTTTCGAGTCATTCAAACCTGGTCAGGCTGAAATCCCCTGACCCATCTCTATTTCGGTACAGCTGTATGCAACAGCTCAGTTACCCCATTTCCTTGCTCCTACATTTCGGCTAGCCCACTTCACTTAACCCCACCAGATATAACGTGTGAGGAACTTGACAAAGGTCTAAGTAAACTCCGCGGATTTAAAACTATGTGCAATATTTGAAAGGACCAATATCCTCCATCAGCTGATGAATACTGGTTTACAAATCGAAGCTTTAAGCACACAAGGGAAGGTGAAATGCAGCACTCCAGCTGGCATCTTTTCCCCCCCTTTCAGAAGCGTATTTACTAAAAGTTATTGACTGATAAACTTACTTGAACTGCAAAACTTCTGATAACATTGACCTGCCTCAGAAACCTTCAGGTTGGTTAAAAACATGCAAAAGTAAGCTACGATGCCAGTAATGGCAAATATGGTTAAATATCACCCAATAACCCCCGAAGAACAAAACAGTCTTGTCAATCCAATGAGGCCACAATACACAAAACAGGTTTTAATACAGTTTCAGAAACATTAAGTTGCCTGGAAGGGGGAGATTCTGAAACAAAGAAAGATAGTGCTGATTTTTTACTTGCACAACAGAACTTTTCCTCCAGTTAATGGAGGGTCAAAGTTTAATCAAAACCCTTCCTCAAAGCGCTTGCTGAGGCAGGGTGCCACAGTACACAGGCTGCGCCGCAGCAAATGAAAGTCATGTTGGTTTTAACTGACATTTTTTAATATCCATGCTACTAATTTTTTTACTCCCACTTTGTGGAAGGAAAACTGCTGAACTGAATCTTCTGCTTTTTTCCCATTAATTAGTTTTCTAATTGCCAAAGCAGTTTCAGATGTTACAGGGAGGTCCCTTCTAGTGGGAAATTTTATACTGAAACTGCTCACATATGCAGAAAAAGCCATCCAAGGACACATTAACATTCTTAGGACACCAGAAATTGACATAATCTTGATGATCACTTAACTCTTCTGATACCTCTGAGCTGCAAAACCTTCTGAAATACTGAACATGTGCAAATGCAGAAAGCCAGAAGACCTTAGTCATGGAATCATTTAGGTTGGAAGAGACCTTTAAGATCATGGAGTTCAACCATTAACCTAGCGCTGCCAAGCCCACCACTAAACCATGTCCCTAAGCACCACATCTACACCTCTTTTAAATACCTCCAGGGATGGGGACTCCACCACTTCCCTGGGCAGCCTGTTTCAATGCTTGACAACCCTTTTGGGGAAGAAGTTTTTCCTAATATCCAATCTAAACCTCCCCTGGCACAACTTGAGGCCATTTCCTCTCGTCCTATCGCTTGTTACTTGGGAGAAGAGACCGACCCCACCTCGCTACAACCTCCTTTCAGGGAGTTGTAGAGAGCGATGAGGTCTCCCCTCAGCCTCCTTTTCTCCAGACCAAACAACCCCAGTTCCCTCAGCCGCTCCTCATCAGACTTGTTCTCCAGACCCCTCACCAGCCTCGTTGCCCTTCTCTGGACACGCTCCAGCACCTCGACGTCCTTCTCGTAGTGAGGGGCCCAAAACTGAACACAGTATTCGAGGTGCGGCCTCACCAGTGCTGAGTACAGAGGAACAATCACTTCCCTACTCCTGCTGGCCACACTATTTCTGATACAGGCCAGGATGCTACTGGCCTTACCAGAACAGACTCCCCTGCCAGACTACAACTCGAGGTCATTGCGTTTTGAGCTCTCAAACTACACAGATGAAAAATCCCTAGTCCTTGCTGGTGTACAGCCCGCAATACTGGGTGAGCAACGCATCAAAAGCTGCCTTATACTTGGGTGGTTTTACCACTGAAATTCGAGATTGTCAGGAAGAAATTTCTACAGAGGTAACAGCAACAACCTTTGGTCAATACGCGGTATTTTCATTTAAAAAAAAAAAGAGACTTTAACAAGCTAATTCAACCAGTAGTAACACAAGAGCACCTGAATTTAATTACAGATCATAGGACAAGAGAGCAGTAAACATTCACAAATCTCAGAGGCACAGGTCTAACTAAAAGCATGTGGTCCGATGTCGTTTTATTACGCAGCCTGCAACTAAGTTTCCCCCATGTGACGACATACCTTTTTATCACCCAAAACTCCTTCTTGGCTTTGTGTAAGCATCCACTGCGGATATTTGTTCTGCAGACTAGTATTTAACAAATCCGTTTTAGTCATTTCTTCCACATTTCTGTTACTTTTACATTAAAAAAAGAACAAAAAATAGAACCATCAGTAGTTTGTATAGAGACAAGGTGTTACTATCACCAGGCCAGAACAAGGTTACCCAAGATCACTACCTTGAACTTAAAATGCTTTGTGCACGAGTACGGGCATTTACAGAGTTGCCCACATTAAACGGCAGAAGAGCTTTAGGCATTATATTCTTGTTCACATGTCAGTAAGAAAAACAAGAAAAAAAACCAGGAAAACGTCTTAAAGTCCTTCTGGGATATTAAGTTCCGTCTAGTTTTATGAAGATCAGTGACTCAGAACGGAAGAGTACACCTACTGCCATCTCTGGTCAACGTAGCCCTCATTAATTAGACAAATCTATCTGGTGTTTTAGGTAACAGCACAGGAACCAGCCACCTAGCTTAAAAGCAGTCAGCTGCATTTGCTGATAAACGAAGTCAGAAAAATTCAAAGTCGAAATCAAAACAAGAACTACCAGACTCACACAACCGTTGCCCCAAGGCCTGCACGGGACCTCGGGGCTGCGAGCCCACGACCGAGGTAAGGAAAACCACGCAGAAATTCTAGGGCAAACTACAGCCGAACAAGGGACGCGCTGCTAAGCTCTCTGGTGCAGACCGGGTGATGGCCGAGGTTACTTATGAATTTGCCAGCCCCGGATTCAAACAAGATGAGCTCACCAAGCAGAGGCAGCCTGTTCCCAGGGCATCAGGAAGCAGGGCGCATCCCCTGGAAGGGGAAGGCACTCCACAGAGAAGTCGGAAGAGATTTAAGTTAGGAAGACACGCTGTCCAAAACAGCGGGAGACTTTCAGCCCTGATGACTGGGGTTTTCTTTCAGGGAAGTGGACCAGGATTTCCTCGTCCCGAGCAAACGATGACTTAACAGAGCTGTTCCAGCTTCTCCCTGGACTGCTTCTAGCGGGATTTAGAAATCCTCCTGGAGACAGAGCAAAACAATTCACAAAGAATAAATTTCTCACCCTGCTTCTTCCCGCTAGTCCCCAGGTGCTCGATACACATTAACACCAAAATCAGGCCACTGCTGTCTTAATAAGTTCCAGCTGCGCTTCCTCACCAACAAGGAAGTACAAATCCTAGGCAAATCATGCTGTTTCAGTTCTTCAGTACCCAAAAAAGCCTTTTGATTTTTTTTTAATTGGTTATCTAGGCCGGGCAGAATTTTTTCCCTTGGTTACCCGTCAACTTCTGCAGTGGCATAACCAACCACCACCTCAAAGACAACTCCGAAAAGCATTTCAATGCTACAACAGTCACAAAACAGCCGCCAGCAAGATGCCTCAGTTAGAGCCGCTCCGTTCCTGGCAGCTGCAATTGCTGGAGACAAGGGAAAGGAGCAGAGAGGCTAGAAACACATAAAGGCCGCCCTGCGGCACCCACATCGCCACCCGCCACCCCACAGCTCCGGCAACACGTTTTCCGAACGCCAGCCAAGAGTTCAAGAGCGCCTCGGGTAACCACGCCACGCGAACAGGCGCTGCTCGCCCCGGCGTCACCCACCTTGCCAGCGTTAAAGCAAGAGCCCGAGTTTGCGAGCGCTGAGCGCGGCGGCGCGGGCAGCCCGCCGACCGGCGGCGACGAGACCCGCTCCGCCTTAGCGCGGGTGTGTCCCCCCCCCCCCCCGCTTCGGGACAACCGGCAGCAGGCGCGGAGCCGCAGCGAAGCCTTCGCGCCAGGGGGCCAAAACGCCTCACTTCTTCGCGGGAAAGCTGCAGCCTCGCCGCCCCTCACCTCCGGGCGGCCACGGAGCGAGCACCCCGAGCCCCCCCGCGCAGCGGGAACCCCCTCAGGGGGAGCAGCTTCACCCCGGGAGGCCACCCCGCCTTCACCCCCGCCTCCCGGGACGGCAGAGGCGGGAAGGTCCCGGCGCGCACCCTTCCCGGCCCCCAGCCGCCGGCCTCGGCGGTGCCCGCGGCAGGCCGGGACCGGCAGCGGGACGCTGCCGTTCTACCCCCCGCGCCGTCGCTCCGGCCTCCTCCCGGGCCCCACCGTGCGCCGAGTACAGACGTCGGGGCCGGAGAGACCTCGGTCCCCCTCGAGGTCTCCCGCTCCGGTACGGGCCCAGCGCCGCCGCTCACCGAGCGCCAAACTCCGCGCCCGCGGGGGCTCACGCATTTGGCGTCACGGCGCGTCGCGTGCTTAATACGTCACCGAGCCAGCCGGCTCCGGCCACCACCCCCCCCCCCGCGCCCCCCGGCGGGCCGGCCGTCTCCCCGAGCGGCGGCGGCGGGAGGTTACCCGAGGTGACGCGCATGCGCGGTGGGGCGGTGGCCCGGCGGCCGCGGGGCATTGTGGGCAGTGTAGTCCCGGGGCCGGGCGGGCCGCGCACCCTCCGGCGAGCCGGCGGCGCCCACCGCGCTGCCGCCGCCGCCGCCGCCGCCGCCGTCCTCGGCCGGGCGGGGCCGGGCCGGGCCGGCGGGGCGGGGCGGGGCGGGGCGGGGCGGAACGGGCAGCGGGGGTGCGCCAGCCCGTGGCTCTGCGCGGCGGGGGGGGCGGCGGGGCCGCCAGCTGCGGGCGGTGGCGGCGGCGGCTGAAGGGCAACGGCGGCGATGGGCGCTGTGGGGTGAGTGACCGGCCGGGGCGCAGTGCTGGGGGGAGCCGGGGGGCAGCGATGGGGCAGGAGATGCGGTCTGGGGGGCACTTGGGGGGGCAATACTGGGGCACTGGGGGCACTGGGGGGCAGTATTGGGGCACTGGGGGGCAGGGGGTCAGCACTGGGGCACTGGGGGGGCAGTGCTGGGGGGCAGGGGGGCAGTGCCGGTGGCACTGGGGGGGCAGGAGGTGAAGCTCTGGGGGCACCGGGGCAGGAGGTGCAGTGCTGGGGGCACTGGGGGAGCAGTGCCGGGGCACTGGGGGGGTAGTACGGGGGCAGTGGGGGGGCAGGAAGGCACTACTGGGGGGGCAGGGGGGCAGTACTGGGGGCACTGGGGGGGTAGGAGGTGAAGCTCTGGGGGCACTGGGGCAGGAGATGCAGTGATGAGGGCACTGGGAGGGCAGCGGTGGGGCACTGAGGGGGCAGGGGGGCAGTGCTGGGGGGGGGGGCCCTGGGGGCAGAGATTGCAGCTCTGGGGGGCAGTGGAGGAAGGGGGGGCAGTGCTGGGGAGTACCCCAGTGCCCCCCCAGTGCCCTGGGGCGGAAGGGCAGAGGTGGGTGATGGAGGGGAAACACAGCAGCATGGGGGAGGACCCTGGGGCAAGCCCCAAACCACCCCCCCCGGGGTTCCCGCTCCCCGCTGCAGGGGAGCGGAGGCTGGGACAGCTGGAGGGGTCTGTAGTGCCGGAGGGACGGGGCTGTGGGGCAGGCTGCCACGCTTGGGCCGGGGCGGGGGGGGGGGCGCGCACGGAGAGGTCTGCAGGGCAGGGAGGGCTGTTGGCGGGGGGACAGACAGCGAGGGCACCGGGGCCGGCGTGCCGCTGGAAGGAGGGCTCCCTTGTCTGGGAGGACGTCGGCCAGCCGGCGGGAGCCGGAGCAGGGGAGGGGAAGAGCACCCGGGATCCTTTTGCTGCGATGCTGCGTGCCGTGGCAGCGGAGGGATGCAGGCGTCTTTGTAGGGAGAGCAGCGCCGAACAGAGACGCCGCCGAGAATCCGAGCAGGCCCTTGATGCTGATGTTGTCATCTGTGTCTCTGTTATGTATTATTTCCAGCTGATTGGTAAAGATGGAAAGAGGGAGAGGAGGAGGAGGAGGAGGAGGAGGAGGAAGGAACCTGGGAGGCTCTGGCCTGCAGAGGAGCATTTATTCCCAGTCCCAGCAGCAGTACCATTACCCGGCCTCCTCCCAGGGGGGCTGCATGGAGATCCAGGAGCTGGCCTCCAAGAGGGTGGACATCCAGAAAAAACGATTTTATCTGGATGTGAAACAGAGCTCCCGAGGCCGCTTCCTGAAGATCGCCGAGGTCTGGATAGGAAGAGGCAGGCAGGACAATATCAGGAAAAGCAAGCTGACCCTCTCCTTGTCCGTGGCCGCCGAGCTGAAGGACTGCCTGGGGGACTTCATCGAGCACTACGCCCACCTGGGCCTGAAAGGCGGCCACGGTCACCGGCACGAGCACAGCAATGGCAAAGAGCAGCATCCCCGGAGGCGACAGCAGCACCCGCCGCCTTCGCCTCCGGTGTCTGTCGGCTCCGAAGAGCACCCTCACAGCGTCCTCAAAACGGAGTACATCGAGAGGGACAACAGAAAGTATTACCTGGACCTGAAGGAGAATCAGCGGGGGCGCTTCTTGCGGATTAGGCAAACCATGAGCAGGGGACCTGGCATGATGGGTTATTTTGGCCACAGCTTGGGACAGGAGCAGACGATCGTCCTTCCAGCGCAAGGGATGATTGAGTTCAGGGATGCTTTGGTCCAGCTGATCGAAGAATACGGCGAGGGGGACATAGAGGATCGCCGGGGGGGAGGCGATGAGCCCCCGGAGCTCCCCGAGGGCACCTCCTTCCGAGTGGACAACAAGCGCTTCTACTTCGACGTGGGATCCAACAGGTACGGCATTTTCCTGAAGGTAAGTGAGGTGAGGCCGCCCTACCGTAACACCATCACGGTTCCATACAAAGCATGGACACGGTTTGGGGAAAATTTTATCAAGTACGAAGAAGAGATGAGGAGAATTTACCACAGCCATAAAGAAAAAAGAATGGATGCCAGAGGGGACAGTGGTGAAGAGCAAGAGGGTCTCGAATAGAGTGCATTGGACTGGCCGTCTGGCAAAATAAACAAAACAAAACAAGCAGAAATTGGTGAGAGGGACTGACCTATAGTAATTCCAAGTCGCCCCGTTTTTTTGTAAAGTCCTTTTCCGGTAGTTCTCGCTAACTCCAGTCCGTAATGTTACAGGAGTCTGGTTATCACGTTAAATTACGCTCAAAACATCTCCGTATGTCTTATGAAAGTACCAACCTCCCGATCCCGTATGAGTCAGCTGCTTCGAGTGTTGAAGACTATGGAAGTACGCGTATCAGCACAAAAAAAAATCCGTCACTCTGACCTTTAAATAGTCTAGGTAAGGCTTGTGTTGCACTTCAACGTGATACAAAAAAAAATCTCAAACCTTGTGCTGAAATGTATCGGTTTCTGCTTATGATGGGTTTTCCGGGACTGAATTCTGCCTGCGCTCGGTCAGAAGGCTGAGCAGCGTCAGCCATAGGGCACTTACGACAAAATTCGACTTCATGTGAATCGCTGCTATGCGTATGAGGAAAAGTAGAGGTTTTAAAATTGGCATCTGCTGGTTCTTGAGTTTGAAACGATATTCTGTGTGGGTAAAACCTCGATAACCGGTCAGACCTTTACAACGTGCTGGGGAAGAGCGGAAAATCTGTTAATTCGTTTCGTAGTTTTGTGCTGACTGAATAACCCGAATATCCCAGGATAGCGAAGCTCTACTCGAGTGCTAAGCCTTCTGAATTAACGGCAATGAATAATAACCCGCTCCTCATCTACGTGTTCTGCCCATGCGAGGCTGGTGATTTTTTTATTTTTAATGCATTTCTCCAAAATTTCAAAAGGTATTTTTGTATTAGGGGTGTTAAGGGTTCCAGCAGGCGGCTGCGGAGCGGGTATTCGGGGGTGGAGGGACCGCCGCAACTGGGGCTCCCGGCTTCTCTCCCAAACGTGAGATTAATGCGGTCGTGATGTTACCCGTGCGAGGAAAACACCCGGGCGTTTTTCTCCTCCCGCTGCGAGAAGGACCTTTGGGGGGTTTGGTGCACCATTGGATTCGTATAAAAAGGCGTCTCTCTCACACTTACCCGTAGCGCGTTTCGGAAGCCGTGGTTAACGCCGTGTCGGGTTTTCTGTCGTGTTGATTTTACAGGTGGTGTTGTTAGGAGACGATACCGTGCCCTGCCATCACCCCCTTCCCACCCGCTCAGCGCTGGGGCTGTCATCGAGCAGTTCGATTCCTGATGGCCCACCACCGGGTTTCAGCGTCGTCCCGCTAAAGCCTCTGTAACATAAATTTTACATCTCACGATACAAACTCTCTGCCTGGAGGGAAAATGTGTACAATTACCTGGTTTAGGAGGTTGGCGAAAGATTTCGGAAGTTCTTTGTCATTTCTTAAAACGTGAATACTTATAACGTAAGGGGCTTCTCCAGCCTTTGGACGACCTGCTCCTCCCCCTCTGAAACCAGCAGGAGTTTGGTTGAGCTCCAGGTACTTCCAATAACGTGTTGCCCACCTCTAAGATTTTTTTTTAAGTAGGCGTTCCTGTGTCTAATCCGATACTTATAATCGTTTGACTCGGTTTTTTACAGAGTGGCCTAGTGTGCACGTGGACCAGCTCTTTTCCCGTGCAACCATTACATGTTGGGTGGTTTTTTTTTTTAATCCGTTGAGAAACGTATTTATCTCCGACCAGACCCTTCATCGCTCTTAAGTCTGGACCCACCTGCACGCTGCATGGCCACGCTCGATCCGAATGCTATTACCTGTTAACGTCATTAACGAGAAAAGCTGGGGAGGCAGGGGTGGGAACCAAGAGGGTAATCTGGACTTTAGTTTGGGTACTAAAACTAGTCGATCTGTTTTAACTTTAAAAAAAAAAAAAAAGAAAAAAGAAAAAAGAAAAAAAATAAAAGCTTGCACCAAAGTCACCAAAGAACCTTTAGGAAAATGTTACGGTTGTGACAAGAAGTAAGAAAGTTAATTTCACTGTTTTAGGTGATTCCCCCTTTAGGTAAAACCACACATAGCAGTTACAGCAACCAAGCCTCTGGCTTCGTGTCAAAAACTCCCGTCCGTTTCTGCACAGATCGCTCTTTCAGGTACTTTTTCAACTCTCGGAGAGATGTTCTCGCTCCGCCACTTGAACAGCTAGCGGACCGTGATGAATCAGCTGGGGGTTAAACGGGGTGCTGGTTCATCGTCGCTCTTAGGGCTTTGGTCCCGATGGTTTTAACAGGTCAATTATAAAAAAAAAAAAAAACCAAACCCAACATTAAAGTAACTCTACATCCTATTATTGGTGTGAAACCAGAATTTAGTGAATGAGTCCTTGATGCGTGCGTTAGCGTATCGCTGACTGCTGCTGCCCGTCACAGTGCCTGGAGTAAAAAAATTAACTTATCTTCCCACAAACCGGAGCTATGAATGTACAAACTTTTTACACTCTCCTTCCCGTTCCTACGTGGCGTTCCTCCCCTACGAGCTTGACATCTCCCCGTCCCAGCCTACCTTTGCCTCAAGGGATCGTAAAAGCTCCTGCGTTGGAATTAGCCCGAGCGGCCGCGTGTGTTGTCAGGGATCGTGCCCCCCCCGTGTTCCTGTAGCGTTGGTGAGGAAAATTCTTGCGACGGGCAAAGCGATTGGAAGGGGATATTTTCTTCACCGTTTTAAAAGGAAGAAAGATGCGAAATGGCTTTCCTTATCGCTGCCCATTTTTTAAAAAAAACCCTTTATCTTTTGTTAATAAATTGGCCTTCCGATGGCATTAGTTTGTTGTGAATATCAGCCAGGAATTCAGCGTCTGCTGGCTACCGGGTCGGGCTGGCTTCTGGCACGCAGATCCACTAATGCATTTACTCCCCCCGGCGCGGGATGCACCTTAGTATCCGAAACTGGATCGGGATCTTCCACGTTCACAGCCGATCGCCCATGGGTAAACCACTAGCCACGGGTTCCCACCGCAATGGAAAGCACCGACGTTTGCAGATCTTGTCGTTGGAGGGTAGTACAGACTCACTCGAAATGTAGCAATGCAAGACTTTAACGGTGAGACTTGGAAACGGGTTCCTTGTTATTTTGGGCAGCGTGTCTTCAGCTTCCGAGAGCGGCGATAACGCGGGCTGCTCGCGCGCAGAAGGGCCCGTCGAGACGCTCGGGAGCGCCGAATCCCTAATGCATTTTAAGTGTTCGTTCCTGATGCCCTGAAACTGCCATGTCCCTTAAACTTGAGAAAACACAAGCTTATTTGCACTAGAAAGAACGGCCAAAAACAATCCTTAGGAGGACAGGGTGAAGAGCGCCAGTCTGAACCTCTTTTTCTCATGAGAGAATTTCCTATTCAAGCCCTCACCTCTGTTTCAAAATCGAATGGTCCCGGCAGAAAGTCTGTCAGTTCAATAATTAAATCGTAATGCACTTTATATTGTGTAAATAATACTAGGAGCACATTTCTGCTCCCGCTCTGGTAAGGGGATGCTTCGGTAACGTAGTCCAATGCTGAAAGAAGCCGTCTCCTGCATGCACGTGTCTGTTAGAGACCTGTCGTACTCGCTTGGTCCAGCTCCGCTCCTGTGTTAGAGGACAGGCGCTATATTGAGGATCCTCTCAAACCACCAAGAGTGGGATGATTTTTTTTTTTATTATTTTTTTTTCTTAAGTTGCGATTTGCAGAGCTGCTGAGCATCCTCAGCTCCGCCGTCGCTGCGGCTCCTCGCTCCTTCTCCAAATCGGGCCCCCGACGTTGCCGCCCAGGCTTAAAACCGAGCTTTTCACGTATCGTCTTGACAAAGCCGCGTCCAGCAGCTCCCTCGTACTTGGCTTTCCCCGCCGCTGGCGCAGAAGCTGGGGCGGTCCCTAAAAAGCGTATCCCGGGCGGAGGGGGCTGCGGGGGCTTCCCCTGCCTTGCAGCCGGGAGGGGGTTGTGTTGCGTCCAGCCCATCGAGCCGGTTTTCTCGGTAAAGTACAGAGGCGGGGGCGTGCTAACGAAGGGTCGGGAAGCGTTTTGCGCTGGTGCGGTGAGGGTGACCCGCCGGGCGCTCCGGAGGGGATGGCAAAACCCGCCGTCGCGGGTTCGACACGTCAAGTCCGGGTGACGGACTTTGCCCAGCACGAAGCTGCAGCGCGGTTATTGGTTATCCGCTCGTCGTCGTCGTAAGTGTTTCTTATCTGTATCCGATATATACACATTCATATTCACGTATAGGCATTAATATATTTATGTGAGTATATTGTAGCCCGTAGTAGCTCGTAGCGAAATAATCTTATTTATCTGAAGTACGCAGTCTAAAGAGGGGGCAGTTTTCTCCTACTACCGGCCTGGATAAACGCGTTATTTCACCGAGAGCTGGTTGCGTGCTGTTTGTCGCGTCTCTTGTAAGATTCCTGCTTTTAAGCGCGCCCATCCCTTAGGTTTTCAGCACGGCTGCAAGGGAAAACGTAGTCAAAAGAAGGCAGAACTCTTCCTTGGAGGCGTCGTTGAGGTGAGGTGAGAGCTGTAAGGAAGAGGCAGCTGCGGGTACTGCCGGCCACATCGTGTTTCAATGCCATTTTACAACCCCTGGCTCTGCAAATCTCTACGACCATGTTCATCAAATCCCAAGTAGAAGTCTTAAAAACCCGTCCTTTGTACAAAAAAAAAAAAAAGCAGTTACCAAAATAAATGTCAGCACACTTTTTTTCTGCTAAAGACGTCGTAGTCTAATGATCGCGTCATTTTTTTTTTCCCCCTATGGCCTATTGAAGTGACCTAAACTCACAGGGAAGGGAGCTGGTAGTGGTTAGGAAGCCTACTGCTCGCTTGGCTTGCAGCCCTTTTATCCAAGCGTAGTAATTTTTGTAGCAAAACAAGGTTTGTTATTGTGTATTTTTATTGGGCAGATTTTGCACCAGGTCGAAAGTTAATTAATAAGCAGTTTTAGTTCCATGGCATTCCTACTTTTGCTGTACATACAATATATATATACAATTTATAAAATAATTCTTAAAGAAAAGTATACCTTCCGTTTAATTTTCTATGCTGCTTCCTCCAAAATTAAAATGCCCTTTGTTTTTAATTACTTAACGTGTTGTGATGTCTGAAATTCACCTTTCCCCTCCTACCCCTCCATGCCTTTCAAGTAAAGGTTGTATTCGAAATACCGACTTTATCCAAGCAAGAGGGGAAATAAAGGCTACACTTGACGTGTCGTAAGCTACGGGCATAAACCCGAGCGAGGCTGTCGCCCCACAGCCTTTGCCAAAACAAATCGTCCCTCCGGCGTTGATCCTGCCGGCGTGAACGCTGGCACGGGGGAGCAAAGCTTCTCCAGCGTGCCCGAGATTTCCCGAAGGATCGGGAGAGCGTGATACGTCCCCGTAGACGCCTGGCAGGCTGGGACCGTGGACGTTGTCCCCTTGGTTGGGCGTGTGGGCGGTGGCTTGAGGTGGCAGCGGGTTTAAGCCGTCCTCCTCGTACCTGCGGACGATGCCACGTGCACAAGTCGTTTCCCGGCTGTAGGGCATACTCCCCGATGGGCGGTGGGTCTATCATCTTTACATTATTAACGCTAGCGGGGTGATGCCTTCTGTTGACCCCCCCCCCCCCCCCTTTCATTTTCATTTGGGGGTCATCAAAATTTCACTGCATCGATGCAAAAACAAGCAAATTTGAGCATCTGGAGGAACAAGGTTTACCCGTTGGGCTTTTTTCTCCTCTGCAGAAGTGAAACCTGGGGTTCGTGTGAAGGGCCTCGGTTCCCCTCTGCGTCCTACACGCTTGCAGTTCGTTATCGCTTAGCCCGTCGGTGCTGCGAGATCATGGCTGCGGACGTTTTGGTGTGATCCGGTCTTGCCTAAAAATGGCTGAATTCTGTCACGACCACGGGAGAAAAAGCCCCGGCACCAGGGGACAAGGTGCTTCTGGACTCGGGCGTTTTGGGAAAAGCTAAAGCCAGGTCTTTCGCCTCTCTGTTTCTCCAAAATCTGCAGAAGCTTTCATGGGCTGACACTGATTTTTCTTCCTAATATTTTGTCACGCCGGTGTTCCGTTCCCCACCTGTACCTCCATAAAGGCAACGGTATTTTACAGCATCGAGGTAAAATAAAATATCAGGAACTCCTGATAGATGACATGGATTAAAAATTGGTTTTCCAGAAATGTCAAAGCGTAAATTGAGGTTTTAGAAGCCGGACGTCTTTTTGGCGTTTCTGTGATGGATGTAATCAGAGCGTTCCTTCCGCACGCCGAGGCATCATGCGAAACGTCAACCCGCGGCCTCGGGGCCCTCTTGGGTACATTAACTTCTAGAAAGGTGCACGCTGGCTGTACCGTCTGGCCTTTTCATGCTTGTTGGACGTGTTTTGTGTTTGTACTGTAGCCAGAGGTACCGGCCTAACCTCGAGGTGCCTGGCCGCCACCCCAATAAAACCACCATTAATGGTTTGCTAATTCATCTTCCTAATCGATAGGCTACCTCGAAACGCTTGGAGTGGCGCATGGAAATTGCTAACCCTGTACAGAGTAGCCGCCGTAAATAAAAAAAGACGTGCTCCAGTTTTTAGGCGTTTCAGACCCATCCTACGTACCGGTGTTCAGCAGGGGAGGATAACGGCTCCTGCCTTGGAGTTGTTGGCTGGAAACGCAGCCGGTCAGATGGGTTTCTTAACCGCGGTGGGGGAAATCCGTCCCGCAGGCAGAAGTTTGCGTCTGGCTCTTTCTCCATCTTGATGGTTTGCCACGCAGAGATTAATGGGAGGAAAGGATCGCCCTCCGTGTCGGTTGCTGGAAGACAGCTAAAGCTGAGGCTCTCTGCCCAGCCCCACTAAGCACAGCGCTGACGTAACACCTGTGAATTTATGTGTGACACACAAATTAACGTAGAGAGAAGGGAGAGAGGAATGTTAGAAATACATAGATATGCATATACATATTAAAAATAGTAATTTTTTTCCTGTTTCCAATAGGTCCTTCCCTTCTGAGACGTTAAAATGTTAGCTGTCGTCTTTTCTGTTTTCCGTATCAGAGATGTTCAACGTGCAATACGAGCAGGGAGATACGTTTCACGAGCAATATCAACGTACTATACTATTAACATTAAATCTTTACACTACAAATCGTGTGCAATAGAATCTGCATTTCAAAACAGCAGCGAGCATGTGGGATAAAAGACACGGGTTAACCTCAGGCTCTTACAAGTATTCCCATCTGGTCGTTGTTCTGAGCGCATGTTGTTGGCACGGTGCGGAGGGAGAGGGGGAGTAAGAGCAGAGCTAAGCGCTTCCCACCGCGGCAGAGGAACGAAGAGGCAGGAGGGGGCGGAGGGAAGCGAGGACAAGATTCGTGCTCCAGGGAATCGCAGAGCACGACGATGGTTTTCTCTGCGGTAGGAGGAATAGGTGGCAGCGTCAGCGCTGGAGTCCCGCAGAGCCGGGGAAGGAGGCAGAGAGCCTGGATCCTACCGCTCCTCTCGGGGACCGGGGTGGGTCTCTTTGGCTGGGTCTCCTTCCCCTTTGGGGCACATCCATCCGGCAGTAACACGCTCTGCGAGCGTCGGGTCTCGCCGACACACCCGTCGGGGCCAAGCGGGTCCGACGGATGGAGTTACTGCTTTTGCAGCTTGCTTTTTAAGACTCAAGCGGCTTGGCTCTTCCTGTGCTGGGGGGCTGGCCCAGGAATACCTGCAGAAGCTTAGGGGAGCACGCAAGTGTTGGTGGCCTGTAAGGTTTGCTCGTGCCATCCCAATTTATGGATGCTCGCGTGTGCTTCTCACCGGAGGCTTGCTCCGCACGCTGCTCTGACTGCCTCCTGCTCCGGGAACTAGCCGGGGCTGTGTGAGGGAGGGTTATGTTATCGGTGGGGCAGCTGCTCTTTTCCATTGCAGGAGAAAGGTGTTGGTGAAGGCTGGAGGGGATCAGGGGGAAAGAAAGCAGCTTTCAAGAAACAAACTCCGCGCCCGTCTTTGCAAAGGGGTTTGTGTCATTTTTAACAAGACTCTTTGCGGATGGTCACCACTTGTATCGCCTTTGTTTTCCTGGGCGCCGGCGTTGGTGCTCTGAGGTCTGATGTACAGGAGCAGTCGGTGTTAACAGCTGCTGAAAGCTGTGCTTTGAACGAGTGAAGCGCTGTAATAATTGCCAGGACTCTGGAAAAGCTGTCCGTATCTCAAGCTGGGCCTCCCAATAATGGAGGCTGGATCACTTCGGCTTTATTCTGCCTGTGCCTATGCTCCCCACCGATAAAACGGGGTGAATGATACCTCCCTACCTCAAAGGGGCGTGATAAAGACGAGTTCATTTGGCGTTAGAGTTTTTGGGCTGATCTGATACCGATCAATACTGATGATCTCCGAAAGCGAAACAAGAAGAAATTCGGTGTGAAAGGGACCGAGTAGATAGGTATGCAGTGTTTGGCAGGTATGCGTAGGTAAGGCTTGGATTGCATACAGGACGATGAATGAGAGAAAACCCCTATGTGCTAGAGGAGGAGGGCAAGTTGTAAGAGATTGTGTAATGAAGCTCTCTATGCATATGTCCAAAGCAGTCGGAATTAAGGTTACTCAGACAATCCCTAGTTCTGGCACTTCCTGACCTTCGATTGCTCGGTTTTCCAACCCTTTTTCTCTCCGCTCTTTGGTGTGAAGCCATGTCGGCCTACTGTTCAATAACACCGGGTTGTTCGATAGATTTGGGGTTTCAATCCTGAACGGAGCCTCACGAGCCTTGCAAGAGCTCCTCCACCTCCGCCTTCCCTTCCAAGAAGGAGGAAAGACCAAAGAAGTCAAAGGGCGAGGAGGACGAGAGGACGTCGTAGGAGATGTATGACAGTAGGGCTGGCAGGGACCTCTGGAGAGCATCAGACGTGGTCCCCCGTTCGGAGGCGGGAGTAGCTAAACCCAACCCGTTCCTCACACGGGTTTTCAGCCGGGCTGCTGCTCAGTAGTCTGTGGGAGGTGACGAAGGAGTAACCTACCTGACTCGGAACTTAAATTTGCAAGTACGAGGGTGCCTCTAACGGTACGTTTCAGGGTCCACGCAGCTAAAAGCATCTATATTTTTCCCGTGTTTGAACAACCTGGAAAAAATCTGCTCTTTTAAATCCCCAGTGGCGGATATTCCCGGCCTCCCTCCCCGAGCTGTTTCAGAGGTTCACCCTGCTCACCCTCAGCTACCTCTGCTGTCCAGCCCGCGTGTCCCCTGCTTCCGTCTAATTCTATCGCTTTTTGCCTTACAGGCCATGCTCTCGAGAGGAGTTACAGAAACGGTTTGTTCCCTTCCTTGCTGCAGCTCTTTTACATAATTAAAGACTGTTGTCAGGTCTCTTCTGCATCCTTTTCTAAGCAAATACAAAGCCTTCCACCGAGGGTGATTTTTAGCCCTCGTCACGCTCTTGTTGCTTTCTGATGAGTCCGTCTTTTTCTGGAATCCAGAATTGCAGAACCCGAAATCGGGAGAGGTTTTTTCGCTGCGATCTTACCAGCTTCAAGCGGAAGGCTCGCAAACGATACAGGGTTTTGTACACCCAGTACGCTGGGTTTTTGCAACAGCCTACTTGCTGCCCCCGGACCAGTTTGTAACTCTGCGTTCTCCCAGGACCTCTTTGGTTGAGCCGCTACCAAGGCAGTCATTTCTCACTCTCTGTACTGTAGTGCTTGCCCTTCTTTAACAGGTTTAGAAAATCCGGACTATTAAAATACCAGAGCACACGTTTGCCACAAAGCTGTGCAATAGAAATCTTTTCTGCAGGTGGTGGGGCAGCAGAACACCGTCTGTCATTCATGCCTGCTTATTTCTGAGTCAGACATAGAAAAAATAGCCCATCAACAGCCATGCTCCTAAACATTAAATATCCTCCTAAATACTAAATGTTACGACGCTCTCCCCGTCTTCACGATAGACGCAGTAACTCTAGCACTAACAAGATACCTGTTTAAATACAACTGTAAAGAATGCGTCTAGTGACGATATAAGCTCCCTGTGCCGATTTGTTTGGAAATAAAGGCTTTCCCTGGTGTTCCCAGCTCTCCAAGGATTGCCACAGAAAAGTGTCTTTTCATCATGCAATAATGTGAATAGTCGCCGAAATATTTACGTGAGCTCTGCTAGCTTTAACTAAGTTTTTGTCTCAGTCGGCCCTCCTCTCTGCTCATTCTGCCTCTCCCGTTTCCTCTCCTGCCGTCGTCATTCGTGCTCGTGCTCCGTCTTTCCCTCCTCTAATGCCTGCGGGCTTTCTGATATTCTGCAGCGTTAGTTCGGCGTTGCCGTTCCTCCTCTCTTACAAACTGGGATCTCAAAGCAAAACCGGCCAGCGCTTGAATTTCAGCTTTTTCGTGGTCTTTCCAGCGGTAGATCACTCCGCAGAGGAAGAGCTCGTTCTGCTTTGAACGGAGTCAGAGCACCAGGTCATTATCGGGACCTGGAAAAAAACCCAAAAATCCCCAAGTGAGCAAGACACTCGGCGCGGGCATTCGGTCCCAGGCGGCTCTGTCTTCCACGGGGGTGTCCCTCCTTCCTCCAGATAAGTTTTAAGCCCCTCTATTGATTTCCTGGGTGGGGAGGCTACACCTTACCGCCGCTCAGAAAGCCTTTCAGCTACCTTGTCTTAACGTGGTTGTGTCGCCATCTCCTTCCCGGCTGCGCTGCGAGCAGCGCCCACCCAGCCATGCCGGATGAAGAACCATGCCTGAAGAACCCTGGTTTTTTGGGGTTTTTTTTTTCCGACTCCCAGAAGCTTCGGCCGCGCTGAACGTTAATTGGATTTTCCTTAGTAACATTTTTCTTGCGAGGAGATCTGACAGTTTTGTGTAGGTATAACTATAGAGCAGTTCCTCCTGTTCCATGCAGGTTCTCACACTGCTCTCTAATCACTCCACACGTATATCCGAGCCCCTTCCAGAAATGCATTTAAGCGTATGACTAACATCTGTCAAGCAGCAGCTGCTCGCTCTTCCCTCCTCTTCCTAGGGGAAAGGCTGAACGTGCCAATGCAGTCCCGGTATTTTTAACGTAAATTAATTATCCCCGCTGTTCTGCGTTAACGCTGTAAAGGGTGAGCTGAAGCACGTCGTGTGCTGGCAGCAGCAGACCCCGACGGCTTCGCAGCACGGGAGCAAACCAGAGGGCTCGCGGGGGGCGAAGCCCGGCGTTTGGATCGCTCCCGCCGCTCCCCGCGGTGGCTGGTGTTCAACAGGAGTTGTTTCGTCTCTGGAATTTCCCCTTCGGCCGTCGCCGCTGCGCAAATTGTCATTTTTGCTTTGAGCGTAGCGTGGAGGAGTTTGCTCTGCTGCTGCGTGGTTGGGAATTGCCTGATGTAGAAAGACCGTCTCTCCTCCGGGAAGCTCGCAGGGGGAATCTGAGGGCAGAGACAGCAGGTAGGTTCAGGCAGAGGAGAGGTGACGGAGCGGTACTCTGGATTAAATGAAACTCGGCGCGCAGTCAACAGATGTATTTCTGTTTGGGATGCATTCGCAGTAGCTGCTTTTTTGTTTCCTTCCAGATCTTTGAACGCTCCCAAGATCTTTCTAGCGCTGATCAGAACAGATATTTGCAAGGGAACTTGCCGTCCTGCCTCCGAGGACGGCCTCTTTGCCGAGACGCCGGTGAACTCTGAAAGGTGTTTGAAAACTGTAGCATTGTGCCGGTGCCACTTTTAAAAGAGTTTTTCCCAGCCAGGCGTCGCGGCGGGGACGAGCAGAGGCCGTTGACGGCCAAGAACAGAGGGCAAGCCTTTGATTCAGTTCTTTGCGGTAGCATTTATCCTAGATCCTATAACTCAGTTAACGCATGCCGAGCGCTTTTCTTCTCTCTTTGCCTTTCGTGGCGGGTGCAGGATTAGGCTGGTGTGCCTGTGCCTAGTAGTTAGCCCTCCAGTCTGGGAGGGGTTTTGGGGCAGGCTGCTGTGTTTCTCTGAGCTCCGATGCTCTTGCAAATTCACAACGGTAAATACCAGGGGAAGAACTAAACCCAAGGGCCAGCGCTAAAACTTTGTTTGACTAAACCATTTAAGTGTTTCTAGCTTCCAAATGATCTCTGGCAAGGGGATTTTGTCAACTGGTGTTAATTTAACACGTTCCACCCCAATCATCAAAAATTATTTTACTTTCAAGTCCTTTGAAGCTGTAGCGTGTCTCCTGTTGATGTGATCACTTTCCTTTCTCTCTGACAAGAGAGAACAAAAAGGTTTTGTTGGACCCTTCCCGAAGGTTGCGTGCACATCACTGTAGTTAGTGGTGAAGTTTTTTAATTTAAGCATTTTTAATAATTTCCCCCATCCTGGTAAAATTAGGGAAAGAGTTTTCTGGCTCAAACGCTTACGTACAAAGGTGAGAATAGGCACCATGTTCCACGAGGTGAACCAAACCTCATGCCCCTTATCTCAGAGCGTGTCCTTTAAACTGGCGTTTTATTTCTTGCTCCGCCTGGTTGCCAAACGTCAAGGTCACCAAAGCAGCATGGGTAGCAACCCCTGAAGATGTTTATATGGCTCAATGTATAGGGACATTTTCCTCTCGCTTTGTGTGCAGGGCCCGGTCCTGGTTGTGCTGTTCCTTTTCCCAGTGTGACCACTAAGGGTATTTATCAGACCGGTTCATGTCTCGTGGGCGACCTGGCTTGAGAGCGCTAAATGGGGTTTTTCCTCAGAAGTTCACCACCTTTTTTTAAGCCCTTGCTTATGAACCTCTCTGGAAATGTTGTGCAAAGCCCAAATGTGCCTCGGTTCCCTCCGTCCCCGTGCGTTTGCTAACTGCTGCAGCCGATGTAGGACGAAAAGACGCGGAGCTGGTTGTATTTTTCCCAGGCAGTCATTTTCCTCTGTGTCTCTTTTGGTATGCTTCGGCCTTAACCGTGCCAGGGACCAAAGGCATCCTGTTCTGCAGCTCCCATCTGCTCCTGCAGCCCTTGCATGGACGGCGGGGCTTTGAGAGATGTTAACTCGAGGTTGAGGCAGGTTCTTCTGGGGCTTGGGGTGATGTTGCAGCAAGGGAGTAGTTATTTAACCGTACAGCCGTACTCTGTGATCGTTCTCGTGTCGAGTAGGGTTGCACGAACCGGTTACCTGGGGCAGATTTGATCATGCGCTTATCGTAGGCTAGCTGCTTCTTCCGAACAGCTAGCGTGCAACATCTCGCTTGTAGACAACCTATGACGGCTTCCCCAGGGACGAGCTTTACTGTGTCTGCTACAAGTATTGCTCTGAGCTTAGGCTCTTGCCTCTCGTCACAGCTCGATGCTGTGCCTGGATCCTGTGTTATGTGTAACCTTAATTTGGTTCCTTTGAACGCAGAAGTAGGCTGCAGTCTGGAAGTACGCGTCTTGAGCTAAACGTTGCCAGGATTTCATCCTCCCCGCGATATTTAAATTGGTTGCAGAATAATTAGAGTCGCTTTTTTCTGCGTGCGTAACAGCAGGGCGCTTCCACATCAGTTCGGGAATCGACCCAAGGGTTTGATGTGGGTTAGTAAATCCAGGTGCGTGGGATGAGCGTACCCACAGCGAAGTAGGTACGAAGATGTTGAGATTAAGAGCTGTGCCTCTGCCCAGTCTCCCGTCTACTCTCTTACAGTCCTGCGCTGGCTCCGGTTGCTGCAGTGGGTGACAATTCAGGGAGCCACCAGGACCAGGGACCACCAGAGCCTGCACGTGGGACCTGGGTCAAAGTGGCAACAGAGGCCTGAGCTAGGCAAGGGACCGCTGCCCACGTGTATTGTACATCGCAGTGTAACTACACAGGGAAGGCGTAAACAGCTTTATCCTGGATACCACAGGAGCCCAACTATTTTAGCCTTCCTTTTCTGCCTCGTGGGACTTTTAACTCCTGCCTGGTGCTCGAGTAAGGCAGCCGCTCTGGAGAGCGTACGGACGTTTCTGTCCTGGGATCGGCGTGTGCCAGCGCGCAGTCCGCACGTAAGCTTGCTGCATCCCAGCCCCTGCGCTCGGTAACAGCATTTTCTGCTTACACCAGCACAGTCATCCCTCAGCGCTGTCAGGGGTGACCGTTCGAGTTAACAAGTGATAAGTCCCTTCCAGCTGTCTTATTAAAAAAAAAGAAGAAAAAAAAAAAAGAAGAGGAGGGAGGTGCTGGAGTCACCTGCTGAACATTCTCACAGATGCTGCCAGCTTTTAACTGTGGGTTATCTTGGTGAAGGCATATTACAGAGGCTTTTCTTTTAAAAACAGCTTAAAACTCTCAGTTTGTTTGGCAGTGCGTGTTTTGTGCGGGTACGTGTGCATCCGCAAGAAAACCCACAATCCAGAGCGTAAGGCAGAGGTGGTGCCCACTTACTCCTCCCTGCAGCAGCAAACTGCAGTTTGACCTATTGCTTTTCTCACCTCTTTTCTGCTCTTAGGAGACACCCTCTAAAGTAGGGATAACCTCCCTAAACGTGCTTATCCCTTTTTAGACAACCCACAGCCTCACAAGGTTTCAACAGCAGCCCACGGTTTCTGAAAGCTTCTTGCCATTTCCGAGGCGATCCAAGAACGGGAGGGGACTGCAATTCCAAACCTGGCAAAGATGCAGTCGCTTTTGCTGCCTGACCTATAAAGGAGAAGATGCCACCCCCAAAGTATTTCTGCAAGCCCCCCAAAAGAGGAACGGAAAGTTAGAGCAAGCTCTTGAGACATGAGCCAAGAGGTACGAGTGAAGACTGAGCCACGGCGTGGACTTTGCAGGCTGTTTCGGAGAGCATGGCGGCTCTCTGGGGTGGACTGGTCTACCACCCCCGTTGTTTGTCTCCAGACCTCCTCCTGAGATAGGCTCTGAAGTGCCCTCTGCAGAGAGATGCAGCCTTCTCAGCCCCTCTGGGCCACAGGAGGAGAAAGAGCAAGCACCCGCTGGAAGATCCTCTTAACTTCCTCACCTTCTCAGGCTCTCCACAAAGTGGAGTTCATCCTCCTCCGTACTGCAGCCCCTGAGCTGTAGCAGTAAGCCCTAGAGCTGCTCTCTCCGGTGGTTCAAAACCTATGCCGACCTCTTCCGCTCAGCGAGGCTGAAGATGCCGTGCAAAAGAGAACAAGCGAGAGGCTAAGACACGGGTATTTTTCACTTGCCTCAGCCTAAACACCAGCCTCCTCCAGGCTTTCAGTCTTCCAAGAGCTTCCCACCTTTCTAGCCAAGCAGTTTGTTTTCTAGAAGAAGAAAAATCAGTAGTTTTGTGCTAGCAATAGCTGGAGTCCTCTTTTACTAGTGAAGGTCCTTCTTTGAATTTTGTATGAATGCAGAAACTAATGTGAAATAAGAGTTGTAATATCAGGAAAGGGGAGGCCAGAACAGGGCGTTCCCCTGGATAGGGTCTGATGCAATTTGAAGCTGCTTGTAGAAGGTTGGCTGGAAGGTAAACTAATTTGGGCTAAAAAAGCTGGTGCTGCTAAACTATGTTAGTGATTCTTTAGTAGATGGTCCAAAATAGCTTTTTCCTGACCTCTGACCTCTAGGAAAGATAACCGTATTTTTGATCTTAGATGGAAGGTGCAATTCGTGCCGGAAGAAACTTATGTTCTTTAGAAACCGTCTCAGGATGGCATTTACTGTCAAAACCGTTGCACGGAAACTTAAAGAAAACAAACCAAAAATCACACATCTGAATCACCACCAGGCGAGCGTTTGCAGAGCGTTGTCGCTGGGCTAGCCAACCACGCTGAATTCGGGTTATATACGAGGTGTAATCCACCTTTCTGCCTTCATGGCGACGCAAAATTTCCGATAAACGCCTGTGTGCCGCAAGAAGGGGTTGTGATTAGACGAGCAGGGAGCTCCTGTATTTGCAGCATCCTGCTTTGCACCTGGGCTCGATCCGTTGACGGGAGAGGTGTCGTCCCCCCCAAGCGAAAGCGGTCCCCTCCCATCTTCCCGTGTTGCGGCAGTGTTGCGGCACCCCTGCAAGGTGGTAGATGCTGAGGCGGGTGTTGAGTTGGAGGGGTGCGTTTCGAGGGCAGTACTTGGTCACCAGCTGTTGTCTAGGATGCTGTGGCTTTTTGTACAGCAGAAAAAAAATGATTTCTGGTTGAATTTCAAGTTAGGGGACTGTTTTCTGCCAAGCTACGCGCCCCCCCCCCCCGCCCCCCGCCGTTTCAACTGTACGTTTTTCTTTCCGCTGGTCCTGTTCCGCACCGCTCAACAGCTGCTGCATTTAATCCCAGAAGCTGTAGCTGGTAGCAAGCAAAGTGATCTCCATATAACCTCTATCTTACTCGTAAGTGTGCATTATGAAGCTTAACCGATGGTAATAAGATGTTTTGCTTTCAACATGCGGTCCCCGTGGTCCAATGTTCCCGTCTTCAGGCACCGTCATTACAGCAGGGTGATGTACTGGAGTTATTCTGCCGCCCCCCAGGACCACGTCTCGTAATGCTGGACGCGGGCATCACTGATGACTAGCAACGCGTGTGGATACCCAGCGAGGAGAGATGGAGAACACCGAGCAGAGCCCTTTCCACGGTAGCGAGGTGGTGGTGGTGGCATCCCAAGGCAGAAGCAGCGGCTGTGGTCGCGAGGTCCCCGTGAATAAATTTGTCACGTACGCGTTGCTCCCCTGGAGACGTTTGCTCTTTGACGAAGACTGTATCTTGATGGTCAAGGGGAAACTGCCGCCACGGGAGGACTTGCCGAGGCGCTTGGTGTCTTGCTTGGCTGTGACCCAAAGGTGCGGGTTGACGTCTCCGTGAGGTTGTCTCGCAGCGCGGTCTTGTGTTAGAGCCTCTTCAGGGACTACGGTGGTACGTGGGGGAACAGAAGCAGATTGCATGCCTGCTACTTGGGTTTTTTTCCATCCCTTTCACAACTGCTCTGCAGGTTCGTGGTTTTATACATTGGTTTTTTCTTTCCTGCATACAAAAAAGGGCGTTTTTACGTCATCCTGCACGATGGATGTTTTTGTGCAGGGGGGGGGAAGAAGATGCTTCTCGTCCACGTTTAAGTAACCATACAACACGCAGAAAGTCTGCATTTGGAATTTCATTTTGGTTTACGCATCATTGGTGCTTTTATTGCAAGCACCTTTTCACATATAAATAATTTAAAGGTCGTATGATTTTCCTTCTCTGAACCGAAAGCATGACTTTCAAAGCAGGGATCTCCAAGCGACATTTCTGTGGTACGGTGGGTTGCATTAGCCCCGCAGCTGGTACTTGTTGAACAGGACGCGGTTTCCCATACTTGAAGTTTATAGCGTTTAGTTTCAAAGCAGAATTGCCCGGGCAGAGCACCCCCAGAACGGTAGCAGTACGTATCTGAATATATAGCTTTTTCAGGCAACGATGACACAGCCTTTTTCTGGAGATTGCCATATTGTAAATAAGCTGCTTCTTGAGCAGCGTGGCTAGGACTACAAAAGATGGGTGATTATTTCTTCCCGGAATCGGTCTTCCGCTGCAGGGTCTGCTTTTTGTTGCGATAATTAGCATGGAATTAAAAACGGCCCCGCATTTTCAGTTCGCATTACGCCTCTGATACCGAGCGATCTGGGACCGCGTTTTACTCGGCAATAGGCTGTGTCTGGGAATCACTTTATTCCCCGCTGAAAATCAGCATTTAATTGTGGCGCGCAGATATCTGCGGGCTTCGACGCAGCAAAAGCCTCCGCCTCCAAAACTAAAACGTTGCTTCTAATAAACTTTCAAATGAGTTGTTTTTTGGAGACTGGAAAAGTTGCCAAGAATATTTAGATGAAAATCTAGCCCGCCGGCTGAAGCAGGATCTTACAAATGCCTTTAAAATCCAGAGCTCGGGCTGAAGGTGAGGTCACGAGCTAGCGCGCAGCCTTTCCTCCCAGAAAACCTGTAACGGCTTTTCTTTTTAAAGATTTAACGGGGTTGCCAGTCCAGGTGGAGGCAAAATTGCAAGGAGTCTCAGACGTGGCCAACGGTGTGTCCTTAGGACAAGCTAAAGCAGCAAAAATACAACGCGATGTGAAAACTTCCTCGTGAGAGCGGTGCAGGAAATTGCTGTGCAGTTCGACGCAGTGTCCTAGCATTAGCTTTATTATCCGCTTCCAAATCATCTGCCAAAAATCCTTACGATGGGAAGGCAGGAAAGAACATGTTATGAAAAGATCTTGAAAATGAGCAATTCTGGTACGGGAGTTTTCAGGCTGGTAAGTTTTCCGTACGTACAAAGTTTGGGTTTGGTCTCAACGTTGAGGTCAACGGTACTTAAACCAAATGTTACCCCAGCGCCTACCTATAGGAAACGGTGATATATGCCAGCCTTGCAAGATCAGGCTTGAATACGGTCCTGCAGGGTCCTGCTTTGCCCAGCATAAGGCTCAACGATTGCTTTTAATCCCGCAAGGCTCCACCGTCGTTTACGATAAAGCCGTTGGTGTGCGAGCTGGCGCACTTCTCCCCCGTAGCGCTGGCTCTCCTTCGCTGATGGACTTGTTCCTCGCTGGGTGGCAGGGTCGCGGCCACGTACACGCGCTTGTCTTACTTTCCCCAGACCTCGCTGGTTTTGGCAACGAGATAACGTCATTTCAGCAGTTTTCTCACCTGGGTTGTGGATTGAGACAGTCGGCGTTTCCCCACCGTACGCCTGCCGAAATCGCAAGCCCGCCTCGCTGCGGGGCGCCGCCGATCTCGCGCCGCCCTTCTCCAGCTCCCACGTCTTTTCCAGGCTCCTTCCTCTACCAGTTGTATGTCTGCACAGGTGGATCTACATCCGTAGCCCCTGGACGCGCGACCTTGCTTTTTGCTCGTTTAAATACAGCTCTTTGTGGCGGCAGTGGAAATAAGTGACCTGGGTTTGTAACTCTTTTTTTTTTTTTCCCCTGGGGTATCGGTGTTACCTGCTTCTGAAAAACCATCTCCCTAGTGCTTCCTCTCTGATCAGGAAAACGTCTGCAGCTGTACCTGAAGCATACCCAACATGCCCGGCCAACTCCAGCAAGCCAACACTTTTGTTTTAAAAAGAGCTTTCTCCATAAAAAAGATTTGTGCCCGGCTCAGACGCGCCAGATGCCGGACAGCCAGCTGTTGCCCTGTGCAACACCTGGGAGAGTTGACGGCGATGCACGCGGGGCCTGGGGAGCCACTTACGCTATTCGGTGACCTTTTTTTGGGGTGCCTGCTGAAACAGAGTGAGAATTGAAGGTCTGGTTTCCTCTTTTTCATTTGCCACTTTTCGTTTCGGGAGAAAACGCCCTGTTTTCGCAAGCACCGAGCTCCCGAGGTAAGGGGACGGAAGGGCGCTGCTGGAGTGTGTCCCAGCCTGCAAGGAGCCGCTTCCAGCCCAGGGTGAAGGCTGGGGCCGACGCAGACCTTAGCGGGGAGGTTTCCAGCACCCTGTTTCCAGCGAGCGGGGTCGTAGCTTTTCCAGCACGAGTGTAAAGGTAGGGTTGGGCTTGCGGCTCGACGCGAGGGAACAAAAAAGCAGATGTCAACAGCTGGAATAGGCGATGGGGTAGTCAGTGGGAAGCGCGTGTTTAAAGGGAGAAAGGGGAAGTGCCTGACATCCGTCAGGATGAATCCTCCTTTTCCAGCCTCTTTCCAGGAGCGTGCTGATCCAAAGTCCTTCTCCGGAGCGTTTTCCTTCATGAAAATGAGGACGGGACGTTAGGAATGTCAGTGTTTACTAGACCGCCTTCGTTGTCTTGTTCGTGCATTAATTGTCCTTTGACTGGTAGGGTGGTTAAGAGAAAAAAGCCAGCTTAATGCATAGTCAGAAAGCTAAAAAAAAAAAAAAAGCAAACCACAAATAAATAGGTAAATAGGCTAACTGTAAGATAGCGTGTAAAAGGAGGCAGTCTGCAGCGCGACTCCTCTGTAAAGTGCATGATAAGCATCGGCGAAGCTTGTTGCAGACACTGGGCAGGCTTTCCAGGGTTGCTTTTGCTAGACTTTGAGTATCATAGTTGCAAAGACTCGTAAATGTTCCGAGAGACTCTTGGTTTTGGGGTGGGTTTTTTGTTTGGGGTTTTTTTTTTCGTAAGCTGTGACCACTTGCTTCCTGAATGGGTTTGTAGCGATGGAGTTAATGGAGCTGTTCTTTATCGTAACCTAAAAGGTGTCAGTCATTTGCTCGTATGTGTTCACAAGCTGAGCCGTAAGCGTTATGCATCTCTCCGCAATGGTGTGATTTGAAGCACTTTTGGTGTGGCATGTGCAGTTGCAGTGCTGTCTGTTTTTAATTTCACCCCTAGCTATCCCCCCCCCCCGTTCTACCCGTGTTTCGGACACTGAACCAAACCGACTTTGAAACTAGCACTTTAAGTACTAGTAGTCACTTTGCTTCTGACTATATTGAGCACTGCACTTTTGTAAGTAATATTAGCACTGAGTTTTGAACTGTTTATTTTCCCCAGTCTATTTAGCCTCTTAGGCGCAGCGTTAATTACTTAGGGGCCATCAGAAGATAATTTCGAGGTGTATGTGACCACTGTCTGGTGCCTGACTTCCATTACGTATCTGTTAGCGATTTTATAAATTAGGGAGTTAAACCCATCCAAGCTTATTTTACACCACAGAACGAACATCAAAATCACCGACGTCCAGGCAGACGTGGTTGTTGTAAACTTTGAGGTCATCCAGAGACCCAAGCGCATGGCTTTTAAAAACACCAAAGATATGGGAGAAGTCTCAAAAGGGATCGGGATGGTGCAAGATTGTCTAATTTACACTTGGAATTGAGCGGACCGCAGGACGCAAAGCAGACCCGGAGTGAGAAGGGTGGGGCAGACGCTCTTGTTTTCGGTACGAGACCCCGGTCTGCGTTAGCAAGGTGAGTCCAAGGGACAGCGAAGTTAAAACCTTAGTCTTGAGATGCTGGTGTCAATAAAGACTGCGCTCAAGCCATTGCAATAAAAGCCATCATTGTGCCTGTACTGAAAGTGCTGTTGAGGTTGATTGTGGGCTTAAACTACACAAGGTATTTTTAAGTAAAAAGACTTAGAGATGATTTAGAAGATGGAGCATAATAACCGTGAGGTTTGCTGTTGAGTTTGAAAAGCGGTGTTAGGAGTGGATCAGGTCTCCTGTTAGGAGGCAATTCAGATGCGCGTCGCTATTCTTCTTAAATTCCTGCGGTATTTCAGTACGGATGGTCGGGGACCAAAGCTCCCATGCCAGCAAGAAATCAGTAGGTTAGAGTTTGTCGTAAACATAGTCAAAAATCTCTAGGATTTGAAATGGGACGGTGGTCGCTGGGATGCAGAATAGTCCGGGTTTTGATGTCCCAAACCGTCCACTCTCGACCAGCTGATGGTGTTTTGCTTCTTTAAAAGCCCTCGTGGGTTTTCCGTAGCAGCAAATAAATCACGGTGGTCACGAGAGTGCTGCGTTTCCTTCACGCTGGGGTACCCGCACATGGCACTCCCGCTCATCCTCGTTGACGAGCCGATAGTCGATCCAAGCCCTCCTCTGGCGATACTCCTTGATGGGAGTTTCTCCCCGGTGACGGATAAACCTGATGGATATCCACTTGATGGATAAGCGCCGCCGTTACAGCGTGATCAGTTTGAATGCAGAGAAGTGAATTAGGTCTTCTCCTTCACTGCTGGCAAGCGGACATGATGGAAATAACCTCCAGCAACGAAAAAAAGTAGGTGTATTGGGTTTGCTTGTTGCAGCGGATTAAGTATTTTTCCCGACCAACGCCAGTTTGGGTGGCTGGTTTTGCTTGGGTTCAATTCAATCTTCCTTCTTCAGTAGACCTTCGTGGGGTTGGGTGTTCAGTGGGAATTGAAGGTGGTTAAAAAACCACAAACCTTGAGCAATATTAAGCTCTCATATCCTCTATCGTTGGATTTAAAAATGGCAATGTAAATAGAATCCAGGTTTTTGGTTTTTTTTTTTCTTTCTCCCCCCAGCCAAATTAACCCTGCAAATCTAGCGTTAAAGAAATAGCGCCTGGCGATGTTGCTGCTATATCTGAGCCCCTCAAAATGATAGCGGCCGAGGGGACAGCCTCTTCCGAAAGTACCTCGGTGACTCAGAGCCTACATCCCGCTCGCTGTCACGAGGATATAGGCGAACCCTTTGGAAAATTCACACACAACCCCCCCCCCAGCGAGCTCACCGGTCTCCTTGAGTCCTTGGAAATTAAGCTCGCGAGAAAGGATGACGTGGAACAGGTCTTTTTTTCCCATTATTTTCCCCCGCAGGTGTAGTTTTTTGCCCCTTGGAGTTGGCATCTCATCCTTCGGGAAGGTAAAAGTAAGTGTTTTCTCCTGCACGGCGCACGTGAGGCCCGAATGCAAAGCCTAGCACAGCACCTCTCGCTTTGGAAGGACTTTTCAGGCGGAAAAAAAGCTCTTGTAGGGATTTCTAGTTGTTTGGGTTTTCAGATAGCTCATGGGACGTGCATTGTAACGGCACACAGGCGACGTTTTACCGGCCTTTTCTTTTTCTCCAAGAGAGACTTTTTGATTTGCTTCGATAGTTTAGAGTTGGTTTCCCTGAAAGTCTTTTTGGACCCATGCAAATGCCCTTGAAATGAGTCAAGTTTATCAAAACAAATTGTGCATTGCAGGAAGCAGTCTCAAAATGCGCACACCCCCATGCACCTATCCACGTGGACGTGCATGTGCGTGTGTGTGTATACATATAGATAGATATATTACTTCCCCAACTGTTCCTTTTTTTGGGGGGTTGGTTTGCTTTTTGGGCTTGTTTCCCCCCACCCCTCAGGATATTAACCAAAAGGTGTTTTAAAGTCATGGCATGAAAACTCCTAAATGTAAATCTGAGTACCTTGTGATGCTGATTAACAGGTTTTTCTGAAACTTTATGTGATGCTTAATATTTTCCTTAGGAAGTTTTGTTTAATGTAAGATCATTGTTCTGGAGGATGTTGGTCCTACTGGCATTAAACTAATGGAAATAAAATGCATGTGTTACAAGTGTAGAAACGGTGAAGAATTAAGTGTGAACTTACTGTACGATACTGATTCTGTTTTCAAACAATCTGTTTTGCTGTTCAATAGTTGACATATGGAAATGCCAATGTACTGTAATTTAGCACTTTTCCAATGGACCCTGTTCTCACTACACCCGAGGGAAGAAGTGGGTTTGGCTTTGGGGCCGTCTGGACTCGACCTCCGGACCCTTTCTGCGTGTTTTGGCACCAGAATTGGCCAGGGGGAGACTCAAATTCGAGGTTTTCTCATCGGTTCGGTGGCTGGCGCGGGGCAGAAGGGGCGGCGGCTCTCCATTTCCCTGGCCAAACCAGGACAATTTGGGTGAAGACCTTGCTGCGGGTGGATGGACTGGCGGCATCCCCCCCGGGAGCCAGGCTGGGGACGGGCTGTCTGAGCTGGGGCGGGACGGGGGAGCGTCTGAAAAGCAGCCGAAGCAATCCGCAGACCCTGAAATTAAAAGGCAGAAGGGTTAAACTACCAGCCGCCTGCCTCCGGCCCCGAAGCCTCCTTTCCTAGTGTTAACAGGGTGCAAAGTGTTACTTGTCATGTACTGTACTGAAAGGGTTAATTGATCCGTGACTGTATTGTACTGTATGAAAACTCATGAATTGCCTTGTATTGTTTCCAATGGACTGTACCTTGTCCCCCCCCACCGCCCGTTCCCCGACCCCGTCCCCGGGTTTTCCGAATGACGCATGTTATCAGTTAGGTCCTCCAAACTCTCTGGTGCTAACTCTTCCGTATCCGATGGTGCTTCTGGGGATGCTAACTGACGACATGCCGATCCAGAGCTTGAAGTTCACGGCGTCTTTCTTGTCTGTTTGTATGAAGTCGACACACACACACACCCCCCCACACACACCCCCCCACGGGAAAAAAAAAAAAAAAATGATAAACTTGAATTTGTTTCAAAGCATCATTGACAATCTAATGTTTTCTATGTCTGCTTTTATTTGGGATGGCTTTTCTAGAAAGCAGCGCGCCAGCACCTTGGCGCCGGGAGGGGATTTCGTCCCGTTCACGCTGCGGCAGCTCCCCTGGCATCCGAGGTGAGCTGCTCCCTCGCTGGCTTTCCAGGCTCGGCCGCGGGAGGTCGATCCATCAGGAGCCAGCGAGGAAGAGGAGGTGCAGGTGCCTTCAAAGACGCCCGACCCTAAAAAGCAGCCGGCATCCCCGTGACCGTACGTAGGTGGTAGGTGGGCGCCGAGGGTCTCGGAGGGGATGAACCCGCCCCTTGCTCTGTGGCAAGAATTGGCTTTTTATGAGAACGGAGGCAGAAAATTGGAGTCAAGGGGAGCCGGGGCTCCCAAAGGCACCTCCATCTCCTCCCGGCATCGCTCATCTCCGCTGGCAGAGGAGCCGCCTCCCGAGCCTGAGGTTTTGCAGGCGACACACACCTCGGACGGCCTGAACAGACCCATCCCCTCCCACCCCGCCCCCCGACGCGAGCTGCTTTTTGGACAAAATAAAGTCTGACTATATTTTATATCGATTTGAAAACAAAGTCTGATATTTACCCCCGTTCTCAACTGAATTTGCATATTGTTGTTTGCCACGATATTTGTTCCGTCTTAAAATAAATTTGCTTACTTGTGTAGTCTTAACTGTCTGCTCTGATTCTTATGGCCGGATTTATCGCCACTGCAAGGTGCCTGCACGGCGGCTCTCCTCTGGGCGCTCCCCAGGAAGGCGAGAAGGAAATCTGTCTGCCCGGCAGGGGAAATCATTTCAGCCGAGACTCAGACTATAAATGTTTCTCTCTCGGTTATCTCGCGTTCATCTCCCCGGGGCTTTTCAATTTGACGTCCTTTTTTTTTCCAGTCTTTCATCATCAGACCCTTCTGCCCAGTAAGTGCGCGACAGAGGAACGGCCGTGCTTCAGCCCGCTTAATTTAAGAGCTTAAATTGTTGCTAACGCGTTTCTTGAGGGTAAGTCATTTCCGACGGCAATGTTTTGCATTTGGGAGCGAAGGGATTTACGGCGAGGGGCTCGCTGGAAGCAACGAGCGGCCGAAAGCTGCGGGCATCGGCATCTAACACCGGTTCGGTCTTGCAGCACGTTGCGTTAGCGGGAAGTTGGCATCAGTCGCTGGAGACGTCGCGGCGGAAGGCAGTGCCCTCAAAAGGCTGGAAAACCGATTTGCACGTGCGTTTTCCAGGGACGTAATCAAATCAGCCAGCGGGTTCAATGAAAGGAATAAGCAAATACTCCAGATTTGCGGGCATTTGGAAACAAAACCTGTTGCAACACTTTAAGGTTTTGAGGGTTTTTGCTCCCCCTGCAAAAGAAGCTATTTTCGGATTAAAAATGTTGCGGGCTGCTGCAGGAGGGCATTTTATATTCCCTTAAAGACATCATCCGTATCTAAGGGGAACATTTCAGGGGAGTCCGTGCGCGGGCTTGGGCTGTCGCCTTTCCTTCCCATCGGAAACTGTCCCTGCGCATCTGTTACGGCCACGGAGTCCGTTTTCAGTGATTTATCCCCCTCTCCAGGCACCGTCCCCCCTCTCTTTGCCTTTTTCCTCCCCTCTGACCTCTCCCCAGCTTTTTTTCCCAGTTTATCAAAGTTTTGTAGATGTTTCCTGCTGCTCCTCGCAGTACGAGCAGCGCTGCCTATGGTGATGGACGCCGGCACGGGAAGGAGGGAGCAGAGATGAATCCCGTGGGGAGAAGCTGGGAACAAGAAGCCCAGCTTTGCGGAGGGTGCTGTCAGGTACGTCTGCCTTCCATCCTCAGCGAAAATGAGGTGTCTGCACCCCGAAACGCTCCCTTGTCGCCTTTTAGCCTCAAATCGGGGGGGGTGGCGGGCTCTGCTCGGTCCCCGGGAGCGCTGAGCGTCAGTGCATCGCCCCAAATCATGCAGACTTGCTTCCCCAGCTGATTTTTGGTGGCTGCACCCTTCCCCGGGGCAGCTCTGCTGGCACTGCCTCTCCCACGGCCGTGCCACTGCTGTCACGAAAGCACCGGGGCTCAGCGGCGGGCGCTGCGGAAGAGGCGCGGGGTGACAGGGGGGTGCGGGTGATGGGGCCTGAGACAGTGCTGTGATGGGGGGGGGGACACACACGACACACAGGGGAGACCGGGGTGCCCCATCGTGGCATGTGAGGGGCCCAAGGGTGCCCGCGCAGCATGGGGTGAGGGTGCAGGGTGTGGGGTGCCCTACCGTGGGGTGCACGGGGCCCCGGTGTGTGTGTGCGACGCGAGGCAGGGGGGTGGTTGGGGGCATGTGGGCCAGGGTGCCCTGCTCTGGGGCGCAAGGAGCCCCCGGTCGCACCTGTGAGGCCCCTGGGGCGCGTGGGGGGCTTGGGGTGAGGGTGCACGTGCGACGTGAGGTGGGGTGTCGGGGGGGGGGGGAGGGGGCCTTCAGGAGAAAAGGGGCAGTGCGGGGGGGCTGCGCACGGGTGCACGCCGGGGCAGGCAGGTCCGCATCCTCGCGCCCCCGGGCACCCCGGTGCTCCCCTGCACCCTTTCGGGGGGGGGGGGGGCAGGTGCCCTTTGGGGGCCACCCGAGACCCATCCGGCGACCCCTCCACCCGTAGAGACGGGGACGGTGCCACCAGGAGCTGTTATTTGCCAGGGTGGAATAACTCCCTGCAAGAGAAGTTGCAGCAGGGGAAATTTGGATGGGCCCAAATGGGCAAAAAAAAAAAAGGGGGGGGTGTGAAATTCAAGTAGCTCCTTTTTTCTTCGTGGGTTTTATTCCCCCAAGCGCGGACGGCTACTAGAAGCCGTGCGGTGACTCCAAGGACGTGTCCCGGTTTGTGCACCCTCAGCTGCTGGCAGAAGAAAGGACTTTTCCCGATCTATTTATTTTTTCACTGTGGGGGGGTTTTTTCCCTCTCTAAAATGCAGGCGTACCGTTAGGAATGCACCGCTCTTTGGGTAAGTGGTGGGTAAGCCCAGGCAATGCCCTCCAGAGGCGGCGCTGGCAGTAAGTAAGTATTTCTGATTTGGGTTCCCTCGCGTTTTGTATCACACCCTAAAAGACCAAGTTTCAGTGGAAAAAAATCGCAAAAATAAGCAAGCAAGGGTACCCAATGGGCGGTTTAATGTTACAGAGCCAGCATTTATTTATCTTCTCGTGGCGTTTTACGCCGATTTCACCAGCATTGCCTTTTCAGAAGGTTTTAGCGCAGAAATAGTTAGATTTTAGAGAAGGTGGTGGAAAATCCGCTTGCTAAACGCTGGAAAGCGCCGGGGGCTGGGGGCTGTCGCCCGGGGAGGGAGGGAGGGGATCTCCGGGCAAACGAGTCCACAAAAAGAGAGAAAGCCAACCCGGCACCCCGAGCAAATCCCCTGTTTCTGGACGGGGAGGTGGGAGCCTGGTGCCCCCCAAAAATCAGAGGCCAGAGCCGCCGGCCGCCCCGGCTCCTAGCGGAGATGCTCTCCGCAAAGGCAGCCTTCACCAAGACTTGTGCATCCGCGGCCCCGAGGGCGTCGTTCTTTGACCTTGAGCATGTATTTTTTTGAGGCGGCCAAAAGCCTTGTTGGGAAAGACAGAAGGGTGTCTTCAGGAAAGGCTGCTGAGGAGGGAAAAGAGCCGGCTTCTCTTCGAACTCGACCAGGAGGCCCTGTCCAAACCCAGCGAGATCTGTCAGCTTAAAACTGGAAAACCCCGTAACAGGATGGATAAGAAACGCCAAGCCCCGGCGTCGGGTTGTTATGAAAGTCACGCCCAAGAAAATCCCCGTTTCACATCCCGGTATTTGCTGCCTGGGAGAAATGCTGGAAGAAGCCCGCCCTGCGGATCGCAGGAAGCTGCAGACGCTCACGGCGAGGTGTAGGGAGCATTCTGAGACCCTCAAAAAGTATTTTCAGATTTTGCAGGGGGAAGGTGTGAGCACCCTTTTGATCGCCGACGAGAACGCGCTGGGCGCGGTGAAGGAAGGCAGCCTTAGTACCGCCATCGTACAGCCCGAAGCTGTTGAGACCCACGTTGAGGTAGTCGCGATGTGTGAAAAGGTTCGCTTCCTAAAGAATTCAATAGCAAAAAAAAAGTAGGGGGAGAAGGATTTCGGAGCTTATTGTGGTTTGATTTATCGCTTCTTCCCGAGTTACTTCACTGCCAAGAGCAAACGGCTTCCTTCTCACTACTTGAAAGATCATTCGAGAGAGACCTTGGGAAGAACAGTTGCGTTGGCCATCTCCGGTAGCCAGCTAGACCGCAACCGCAACCGGTTTATGGGATTGCTTGGACGTTTAAAGTCGGCCGCCAGGATAGATTTGAGGAAAATGGCTCGTATCGTGAGAACGATGAAGACCACTGAGCACATGAAGTTTGTCTGTGCCAGGGACGGGCACTCGGTCCTCTCGCTGCCCGTCCACCAAATGCTGAGGAACTGGAGGAAAATTTGCCGCTGCGAAGTAAGGGGGACCGTGGCGGCTGACCTGCCTGGCGGCTGAGGAGGCATCGGTGAGCCTCAGACCTCGGCGTGCAACCTCAAACTCCTCTCTCACCCGCTGGGGAGCAGAGGTGCACGCCGTCTTCTGCACAGATAAAGCTTTACACGCTTCAACTGTTGCAGCAAAGCCACGTCCAGGGCAAGCTGTGCATCCTGACCCCCGTTTCTTAACCACGGCCTTCCTCTCAGTCCGCCCTGCGACCCCAGAGGACATGACCAGCAGCGATGACAGCGTGATCCGGAGGGGACCCCGCAGGTACGCTTCAAATTTACAACACCCCCTCGGTTTTTGCACGGCGGAGGATGTGCTGCGGGGCGCCCGCAGCACGCCCGGGCGGGTTTTCTCTCCGCCAGGCTCGCAGCCAACATCCAGATCGCAGCCTAGCACCACAGCCAACATCCAGATCGCAGCCTAGCGCCACAGCCAACATCCAGATCGCAGCCTAGCGCCACAGCCAACATCCAGATCGCAGCCTAGCGCCGCAGGCTTCTGCCTTCCATTGATTTTCTCTTGGCGAGGCTTTTCAATTTTCCCTGCCGGGGAGTCTGCTGAACATCCCCCGTTGCTGCCTGGCGAGCAATTCGGCAAGCTCCCTCCCTGCCACACCTTTGCAGGGAAATCCGCGCCTCTTCCCGAGAGCTCGCCCTTCCGAGAAACGACGTCGGGGTGATCCGAGGACGGTCCTGGTTCAGGCTGCCACAGCCGTAGGTGCGAGGTTTTGCTGGTCCTTCGCCGACGCCCAGGAGAGGACCCGTCATCTCGGGATCGATACCGAAGAAACCTCTTTAGTTCCTGATAAGGAGCCAAGAGGAATGTACCTCTTCAAGCTTTCCATTTAGGCTTTTCCTGTTAAACATTTTAGTGGTGGTAAGGAATCAGTAAATAGAAACTTATCCCCAAAGTGTGTGCGTACGTGGATATATATACGTATGTCTCCGTACACAGGGATAGAAAGGGGTTGGCAAGTAGTTACCGGATAGTTGTTTCCAATCTAAAACTTAGGATAATAATCAACTTACTAGTTAGCCAGTACATAACCAACCAGCTTAACGAGCTTGCTAACAGCTAGCCAATGCTGTTCTCTGATTTCGCTGCGAGCCCCGGGGTACGTGGTATTTCTCCAGCAGGAGTGATGCGAGACTCCCATGTTAACGCACGGCCTTCTTTCTGATTTTGTTTCCTCGCATTAAATAATGAGGAAACCTTAAAAATTTGAAAGACATAAATAAAAGCCGCTCAGCATTTGTTTTAACGCTGCATCATAACCTCCCGAGACCCGGGACGCACTTTTTCTGGTCATTTTGGACAAGCCAGGGGACGATTTTTACGGCGGGTGTCGGTCTCCTTTACACTCTTGAAGGCAGACGGCGCGTGCTGCCCTTGGGAAGCTCTCGGGTGGAAAGATTTATTGTCCGCTGCCACGCTGGAGGTTTCGCCTTATCCCGGGGCCGTTAAGTTCTCCGCTGCAGTGCCACGAACGCGGGCGATTCGGTTAAAAATAACCTGCTGGAAACAAACGAGCAAATAAAACATCCAGGTGTATGCAAACGGCTCCTGGCAGGCGTCTTTTCTGGGTACTGAAATGGCAAACGATGGGCAATCTTTAAGAGCAGCTACAAAATTGTATTTCATATATACATATATATTGCTCCCTTTTATTTTGCGAAATGTATTTTTAGCTGGAAAGTTCGCTTCAGGGATGCGATGTTTTGAACCCTGTAATTTTCTCCTTCACCTCAGGGTGAAGTCCGCAAGTCCACCTGCTTTACCCAGCGGGGATTAAGGAAACCGTGACCGGCTTTGGCGTTCCCGGTAGAAGAACACCCGCACAGCCTGAGTACATCCTCGGCGATTCTCAGCTTTTCCATCTGACATGAAAACAAACACCGCAAGGGACTTCACTTATCTTATTCTGCTAAAAATCCCGGAAAAGTTTCCCACCAGTGATCTCCTAAAATCCCGGTCCTCGCTGCCTGGGCCAGGCGCTTGGAACTCGAGCGTACCCAGCACGCCAGACCTTAGCGATATAATAACCAGAGTTACTACATCGTTGTCACTATACATTACTGTTACATTCTGGTATAGAGGAGACAGTAAAGCAAGTCAAAACTTGCAGAAGATCAAATAAAGAGCCGGCTATGCTGCAGTAGACAGAAATGTTCACAGGTCAGTCGCAATTTAGAGCTGGACCGCAAGCTGAATCGAGTACCAGACTGTAAGCAAGTATGTTAATTTTTATTGTTAACGTTTATGTTAATTAATAACGTGCTGCGTTCGGTATGCACTGTCCTCCCTGGGTAGCCCACCTCGCTGCAAGCTCTCCCTTGACCAGGTCGTGCAGCGGCGATCGTCGGGGCCAGCCGCAGCCTTGGAGGAAGCACGGCCTCCGCCGATCCCTGCCACGTCCGGCACGGCGGCGGCGGCGGCCAGCTGCAGAGAGTGCAGCTGGCATCTTAAAAGTCCCGGCAGAAGGGAAAAACAAAACAAACAAACAAACAAAAAATTTCCCCCAAAATGCTGCCACGGCTTTGAAGTCAGATCAGCGCCCTCGCGCAAATCGGCGGATCGTTGAAAGCCCCAGGCTCGGATAAAAACCTGAATTTGAATTGGGCAGCGAAGCGCGGAAGCCGTCCCAGCCAGCTTCAACCCAGGGGGTGCCTCCCTCCGCCCCGTCAGTCGTCAAGTTTTCCTTGTCAGAGCCGGGGGTGCCGGTGCAGGAGACCACAAACCACCCTGGCAGCGCCCCAGTTCCTCGTTTCAGGATTTCAGTGGGACCGAGTCACGCACATGCTTCGCGTTGGCCCCTTCACAGGGTGAAAGTTGCACCTGCTTTCCGTGATTTACTTCCATTTGTACGGTAAGGTGTTTCGGTCACTTTGGGTGGAACAGAGGCACCGTCTCCCGTCACGCAGCAGCAGCGAGACGCCGCGTATCGTAACTACGCGTGCACGTAAATCCAAATGGAAACGAAAGCGGCCTCCCGAGTCACAGGTAGCGTAGAAAGGATACGCAGAGACGGGGTCGGTGTCTGTCCTGACAGCGAGCTCACCTTTTCCCCCACGCACATCTCCGGGCCCGTCTCTGCCGGGTGGCTCCGGCCTCCCCGGGAGCCTGTCCCCGGCAGACCCGTCACGACATCGGTTCCCCCACGCTGTCAGGAGCCGGGCTCTACCGCAAGCCAAGCCTGCCCGGGCTGGCTGCACGCCCGACCTCCCCCCGCCTCGTCACGTTAAACCCCAAACGCGGTGACGGGGGGGGGGGGGCGGCCCGCGGTTCGGCCCGCTCCCCCTCAGGCCCCTGCCGCCACCCGAGGGGGACGGGGACGGGGCCCGGCCTCCGCCTCGCCTCCCTCCTACCCCGCTTCACCCCCACCCGCCGCGGGGAGGGGGGTGGTGTGTGGGATCCGCCACCGGCGGGTCGGGGGGGGGGGTGAAGGGAGCGGGGGCGGCGCGGCCGGCGGCGGCGGCGGTGGCCGCCTCACGGGAGGCGGCTGCCGTTAACGGCGAGGGGCGGGGCCCTGGCGGGGAGGCGGGGCCCTGGCGGGGAGGCGGGGCCCTGGCGGGGAGGCGGGGCTCGCGCGTGCGCCGCGGCGGCTGGGAAGTGCGCGCGGGCCACGCGGGGTGGGTGTGGCCGGAAGTGCGCAGGATCGGGCAGGGGGGTGGGGGGGGCCGCCATTACGCGTAGCGGAGCAGGCCTCGCGTCCCGGTTGTTGCGCCGCCACCGTTAAGCGGGCCCGGGCCTCGCGGGCCCCGAGCGCGGCGGGGCCCTGCCCGGCCCCCGGCCCGGCCCCACGCGGCGGACAGCGCCGCCGCCGCCGCCATGGAGGAGAAAGGTTTCGCCAAGGAGCTGGACCAGTGGATCGAGCAGCTGAACGAGTGCCGGCAGCTGAGCGAGAGCCAGGTCCGCAGCCTCTGCGAGAAGGTGAGCGCGGAGCCCGGGGGGCCGCGCTGGGCTTGGGGGCCCGGCTTCGCCTCCCCTCTAGGGCCCGGTGCCGGTAGGAGGTGACTCGCCGGCCGGCAGCGCTGCGGGCCGGGGTGGCTTGGCCGCGGGGGTTGGGGCGGGCGATGCCTCGGCCCCGCTGCTGGGGAGCTGCGGGCAGAGCGCGGCGAAAACGGCGGTCGGGGGCGTGCGGGGTGCTGTGACGGGGAAAGGGGCTTGCTTCTCCTCGCTGTCCTGGCTGTGAGAGCGTGATGCCGCCCGTAGAACATCCCGCGGCCGGGAGTCCTCTCGCACGCGGTGGCGGTATATTTCTGGCGTCAAAAATGCCGCGGCTATAGGATTCCCCCCCCCCCCCCCCCCCCCATAACTGCCCTCAATAGCATGGTTTTTACCTTTTGGGTTCATCTAAGCTGCGGAGGAGGCTCGGGGGCGGCGTGTGCGGGGAGGAATGGCTTCTGTCTCTCGGGGGCCTCACGTTGCACTTCTCCCTTCCGTCTCGTAACGCGTAGTAGCCACATGCTGAAGAATCAAGCCTAAATCAACGAGGACATCTTCTGACATCTGATGCGCAACGTAGGAAAGCAGAGGGAGATAAGAGATAAGCTGTAGTGCCGACCTAAACAGAGGCTTACGGGCTGCTGAGGGAGACTAAAATAGAATGAGAAGTGGTTGGATAAAGGACACCGTCTGCTATTTCGGACTGTGGTTTGGACAGTCCTTTGGCAAATTCCTGTTTGGACTTGTTTAGTGTAGGGCCTTTGTCAAGAGCCTTCCCCCCCCCCCCCCCCATCAGGAGACGGATCTTTAGACTTGGGTTGGATTTTGAGAAGTTAAATATCTCTGTGTGAACACTCCCTCAGTACTGCAATCTGTGGCACTAAGTTAGGATTTTCTTTGCACTTGGCAAGATGTGACAGTTAAAGAATTCAAGTGATAACAAATGTCGTAACAAAAGATAATTCCTTCTATTTGCTTCTTATCTCAGTGACCAGCAGAGGCCCTTGCTGCACATCAGGTGGTCCAGAGAAGCTCTCAGCTTCCTTTCCTGGATGGACTGATAATTATCAGGCGCAGAGGGTAGAGTAGTTAGTTCGGCGTTCCCTTTAGTGTCATATTGCTGATGGTGAACTTGGCGTTGTCACGTTATTACCTGTGTGTCTCGCTCAGTTCTCTCAGAAGTGCAGCATGTTTTCTGATGCCTGTTCATGGCAACACATTTTGGCTGGTGACTAAACATCTCAGTGCCAACTTCAGAAGACGCGGCTGTTTCCTTCTGTCGGATCCTCGGTAGGCTACCGCGGTGATGAGATCTGAACAGTAGAGAGGGTCTGCGCCGCAACCTCACAACGTGCCAGGGGTGCTCATCGGAAAGGTAGGAGCTGTTTGTTTGAATGTCACGGGCAGAGACTAGGCAGAGCTCCAGGCTCTGGCTTCCTGGTAAATGCTTTCACCAGTGGTCCTGACATCTAGCTAGCCCCCACCCAGTCTCTGTTTTCTTTCCGCCTCTTTTTTTTTTTTTTTTTTAATCCCATGCTGGGGCTGTCTGTTTGTTTTATGACTCTTGCTCCAGAGCGCCGTCAGTTCCGAGGGAGTGTTGCGAGAAGGGCTGCTGCTGCAGCAGGGAGCGACAGCAGTGGCTTGAAGAGTAGATACATCTTCAAGAGTGAGTAAGAGCTCCTTGTGGCTGTGCTGTCTCCCGCGTGAGGCCCAGCTAATAAGCCGGAAAGAATTTATTAGCGTGATCTGTGCCCTGCTCCAAGCATTGCTGGTTGGGAACTGCTGTTCTAACCAGCAAGCTGTTACAGAAAACGGTTTCCCTTCTTCTCCAGCTGTGTTGTTAATTAAGGAGCTGTGGCTGCTGTGTTTTGAGAAGCTGGAGGACAATGCCAGCAGATTGTGGCTGTACGTCAGGGCTCGCACAGTAAATAGGGAGAGCGGCAGCTCAGCGCACCGCGTTGCAGCTGGAGGTGGAGAGGGTGTTTGTCATCCAGATGACAGGTAGGAACCCTGAACCTGTGGTGCACGGCGTGAAACGAATGTCATCTATCACAGCACCTCGTTCTTCAAGGGTGCTGGTAATTGATCAAAACGACTTGGGTATGAATAAATACTCTGTGATGCTCTTACTTGGCTTATTCTTAAGTTTTTGGGGACTGGTTGTATCACCCAGCTGGTAGTGGAAGGGAGCTTACAAAAACTTTTGGGTGTGCAGGATTGCTTTTGGTGTGAAGCAGCCCTGCCGGAAAGCTGGTTTAGTTTGTTTCCTTGAGATAATATTTGAAGAAACCCTTACCAACCTTGTCTTGCTGCCTAGCGCTCCCTTTTCTGTGGCTAATTTCTAAGAGGCCAAGCACAATAGTACCTCCTGACTCAGGTTTAAATTTGTGGAAGAGTTCGGTAGTTAACAAAGAAAGGCTTAAATCCAAATGAGGTGAAAAAAAAACCCAAAGAAGCAAATCCCGGACTTGCCTGTGTGGGTCATTATTGCTTTTAATTGCTGGCGTAATGGATGGTAATGAGGGAAAGGCTGGACATCGCTAGGGTTGATGAGGGTATGCCACATTATTCTGCGGTCTGAAAGTTCTTGAAACTTGCACCTGTAAAAATCACATTCTGTCTTCACCTGCCCAGTTACGACATCATTTTGGCAGCTGATCAGTCTTGTATTCTTCATGCAGTTAATCAAGATGTCATCTCAAGACAACGTGAGAGCACTTGTTTCCCGTTCTGCTGGTCTTTAAAATGAAATCTAGCCAAAATCATGCAGGCATTTAAAGGATAATAGAAGGACAAACAATTATGATCCCTGCTGGAGCTTGTAGACACGAGAAATCTTCCAGCGTGTTGGGGAAATGTGCGTCGGATGTCTTGCATCTCCTACTACTACGCTTAACATCATGGTCTTAGACTCTCTTTATGGCCGAAGGTTGTTAAAGCCTTTTTCCACTCGCATTAAATAGGCAGTGAAAATCTATAGAGTTCTGCCTTGGATTATGTCTGCGCTTCATCGGAGGTGCCATGGCAGCTTTCTGTGCCGGTGCTAGCTTTCGAATTGTTAACTTGGGTACTGATAGCAGGGCAGTGCTGGCTGGATCGAACTGCCTTTGAACTTGCACAGGTTGTAACCTGTATTTTGGACAGCTAAAGGCAGGCTAAAAGGTCAAGAATTTGGTTTCATTTAATAGGAAGCGCTCCCAAGTTTGGACACGGAAATCTCTGCGTACTTGTGTTTTTAAGGTCAGGTCAGCAAACGAATTCTGGTGCAGGTGAGGGAGTTGAGAGCCATCCTACTTAATCCCAGGGAAAAGGGTTTTACACCAAGGTAATAAAATGAGATATGAAAGAAGGCAAGTAAAAGGCTGTCTCTTAAATTAAACACAGGCAAGCAACCATCCATAACAGTCTCTCTTTGTAGCTTCTTTTTTATATCTTTGTTCTTTGGATGTGTAAGAAGGGTTACAGTCTCATTGCTGTGAGCAGCTTGAGAGCTTTGTGTTGTGAAGTGGTGGGAGGAGAAGGATTCTAATCGCTAATGAGGACTTGCATTTCTTGTACAGTTATTGAATGGTAATTGTAAACTGATTCTTCAAACCAAGCAGCAGGAGCCAGTTGATGCTGTAGGGAATATTGCTGTTACTGGCACGTACCTATGATGCTTCTGCCCCCCGAGATCATTTCCCCTAAGAATAATCTTAGGAGAATGAGTTAGCAAGCTCTTCTGCACTAATTGGTGAAATTAGTACGAGTGATGGAGCCAAGTAGCATCCTGGACGCTGTTCAAACCATGAAATTCCGAGCGTTGTGTTGAGTCGCGGCCAGGAATGTTTCATCTCTCCAGCGATGACAGTCATCCCAGGGTATGCTGGCCCAGGTACCTCTAGGAGCACGTGTGTGCCTTGACAGTCCCTGTCGCGCTTGAGGCTCCAGGGTGTCCTCTGCGGCCTCGTTGCTGAAGGGCAGGACAGCTCCGTCCCTCCGGCTTCCATCTCATTTGGGGAGAATCTAGCTGGTTCTTGTTCAGGCCAAGCTCCTTGAGATTTTAATAGCCTCGGCACACTTGTTGACGTAGTAGTTTGGTCTGTCGCAGCTGATGGAATGACCGTTCAGTTGATCAGAAACTCCATGGCTGGCTTCTCTGATTGCTGAAGTAAGAGCCTCTACGGGTCAAACTGAGCTCGTGGTGCAGTAAATGAATCTTCCAGGAGGAGCCGAGTTTCTGTGCTCTCTAAGGATCTTGTATGCTAAGCAGGTGCTTGGGGTCTTTGGTTTTCTCTAGAGAAAGCACAGCGCTGAAAAGCTGCCTCCTGGTTGGATCGTAATCCCCTCACCCGTGGAATTGGCCTACACAGTTATCGTAGACAAATCTGAACAGCCTAATAGTTGATGTGGATTTGATTGTTAAGCCTCTCTCAGAGGGATCGGTCTCCTGGTGATCCCGACGGTAGTCTCAGAGCCCGTGTAGCATCTCGGGTTTCGGAGCAGCACGTTAATGGGTTGTGTTCAAGCCCTGAGACCGCTCGGTTTCCTCTTGCGAGGACAACACAGTAAATTACTGGGACGTGCATTCTCCGGCCTCTCTCCACGCGGATTGAGGACTGGACAGCAGACCAGCTTGTGTTCCAGTCTACAAAGATGATCCACAGAATATAAAACTGGGAAAGAGAGGGGAGTTGAGATGATGAGCAAGCGCACAGCCAACAAACAGTCTACTCTTCAAAGTAATATTGAGCACAGACATGGTGACTATTGTGCTTAATGGAGGTTTATTTAATAAAAATACCTAAAAGCTGCTTCTTTTTATTCTGACCTGGATATGGTTTTCATCCAAAACAACTGGGACACACGCTTAGGAAGCTGATTAACATTAGTCACCATTTTCTAAAACCAAGGTAGCTAAAATATGACTTGAAGTAATAGTTATTTAATAGTCGTCTTAAGCAAATTATGATAATGCAGGGCAGCTTACTTGCATCAGAGTTTTTCATCCTTGTTTTGTAATGGTGCTTCTGTTATTTGAAGTCATTTGACTTTAGTGTTACCTCTGCACGGTGAAACATGCAAGCAGAGTGCGCTAGTTGCCGCTTTTCTGGGATGTTTTTAATGATGCTTAAGATTTTAAAGGTCTTGTTCTGCATTAGGAAGTCACATGAGGGCAAACCTCTGTGGCCAGCCGAGCTTAGCTCCCGACCCTGACTTGAACCAGCTTTGCAGCGTTAAAACAACAGACTTAATCTATTCACGTGCATGTATGTTTGTCTACATAGTAAGCTAAAATAGACTACGCAGTAACAGCTGGTAGGCAGCTTAAGAAGCTGCTGCTCTTCAGCTCTAGCTCGTCCTTTCTAATGAGGGGAAACTTCTAGATTCTCCTACTACCAAAATTTCAGGACTCAGGCTGGCCCACCTGCCTAGGATGCATGTAACGTGAGTATGTTTGCCCTATTACTGCGCAAAAGCAGCTCTTCTCTGTTGCCTGTGCTGTGTTCTCAGGATGGGTGCATGGGTTTTCTGGGCAGATCAGAGAGGTGGAGGGCGATGATGTGGTTGAGACACTGGTAAGTATGTACGGTATCTGTACAGCGTCCTGCATCTTTTCCCCGGGGCCTTGAAGTGAGTGTATTCCTTTTTATGCATCTGGGAAGGGAGCAGTATGCGTGATATGAAAAGGCAGAAAATACCTCGCGCCTTTCGTGGTTAAGTTAGCTCCGGCTTACAAAGAAACCCTGTCTCTTGCTTTGTGCAAGTCAACACGCTGAGCAGCTGTTTTGTGTCCGTGTTTTATATTTGTCTCTCTCAGAGGGCAGAAGCTCTCAAAAGGTTCTATAGGTGCTTTTAAAGATACTTGAGCAGAATTTGAGTACTACTGTTGCACTCAAAGACGCAACACGTTCAGCAGTTTCCAGTCAGTTTAGAGCTGCAAGGAAGACCCCGCGTCATCGAGCCCACGTGCAGGACGTGTCTTTGAGGATCAGGGTCACGTCCCTCGGGTTACGTTCCGTGCAAGGGGCAAGCTGGATGCTGTCCAAGCCCTTGACTGCTTGGGTTCTAGTTATTCTTTCCCAATACGCGCTTTCCCTAAAAGAGGCGAGGCAACTAACGTTTGAATGTGAACCCAGGGGTCCTCCGGGAGCCCACTGAGGGTGTGCTGGGTAAGCAGCTTCTTCCTGGTAGCAGCAGGTGGGAGCTACATCATCCTGAGCGAAGGGACTTGGCGATGAATAGCCGAATCGTCGCCTGCTGGTGACTGTTCAGCACTGGTGATCCTTCATCCCTTTTGTCCAAATGGGACCGAGCCCGTCTGTGGGTGTTCTCTGTGCCTCACATGTGCCTGGAGCGCTGATCTGCATCAGTTGATGAGCTGGAGGCAACAAAACAAACATGATACTTGATAACGATAATAAGGTAATGCAGATAGGCCACATTACATGGCTGTAATTAGCAGAGGAACTGCTGGGTGTAGAGGAAGAGATGACTAAATCCAGGGGTGCCATCCCTCCATCTGTGGTCATTTTGTTGCCAGCTGGGTACGGCCAGGGAAGCTGGTTGTGGCTCCATATGTTTAAATTGCCTCTGACTTTGCTTTTCCAGTTGTATGTGATCCGCCTTTAGAAGTTGTTAAACTGTTGTGCTTGGAAGAGGATTGGAAATCTGGCAGGGCAAAAAGTGCCCTGGGCGAGAGAAGCGCCTCTTGCATATGCAGTGATGTTCTGTGCCAGGTTAGTAAAGTGAAGCTTAGGAATAGTTGTTTTCCTCAGCAGCTTAAGCAAGAAGAAGTCTGCCCCTCTGCAAGGTAAATGAATTTGTTAGTTCCCGCGTGTTCTGGGAATGTGCAGAGAAGGTTCCCTTTCCTGACACATGGCTCCAGTCGTCTCGTACTCGCCCCTATGCAATCCGCAAGTGCGGCACCTCTGGAGAGCTGGGGCAGCCCCGTCAACCCCCGGCCCTGGCGCTCGCCTTGGTTATTGTTTGGCAGAGTAACACAGCTCAGCTCATCTGGTGCCGTCGTGGTCGCCCGGCGTTTCTGCCAGATGAGCCGCTTTGTCGTGTGCAGCCTTTCTTAGCATAATCTCCGCTCAGCGATCGCACGGTGAGCTGGCTTTGTTGATACGGAACAAACACGCTGTTTGCAGTGCTGTTTCCGTGGTGCGGACCCGCTGCTGCGAAATCCTGGTCTTGGGAGAGCACGTGAGGTTTACGGGTGTCCGACGGCGGGGGGAAGCCTGAGGGATCCCGGAGGAGGAAGGCAGTGAGGAGCAGCTGTCAGTGCTGGCAGAAGAGTTGTTCCAGCCTGCTGCTGTGTTGCCAGCGAAGGTGGCAAAGCGAGTCGTTCCACATGGCTGCGTGGGTTTGAGAGCAATCCGTTGGCAACTGAGATGGTACTCAGACTAAAATGTGGCAGGAGGGAGTCTGTGTGTAAGCGCATCGTTGCAAGTCGGATGACTTCTATCAGAAGTCTAGGAGGTCATAGTTTTCCTACTATTGTGAGTGTCAAATAATAATCTAGCTTTATGTGTGCTTTTGCAAATCAAGCTGTTGAAAAAAAACGGCATAGTTGCCTGAGTGGCATGCACTATCTCCTCTGGTATTTCTACCCTTACAGCAGACGGCAAGAGTATTGACTAATCTCTGTTCATACGAGTTCCGTGCTGAACGCTTGCTGGCAGGACATGGGATGGCCTGCAATACTGAGGGGACAGCTGTGGTTCTTGAGGTAAAAGTTTCTAGGTATTGTGAAACTGAATAGCACTTGGCTTTGGCAGTCAGAGTGCTGAGCGCTGCCATAGTTCGCATAGCTGAGATGAACAGACCTGAGCTGCTTTGAACACGTAGATGGAGAAATCTGTCAAAATCTGTATGTGGAAAAAAAAAAACCAACCCAAAAAAACCCCAAACACAAAACCAAACCATCAGTCGTGCTTAAGAAGATAACGTCTGCCCATGATGCTAATGAAGCTTACTGGGATAGTGCTTGGTCTTGTCTGCACTTGAGAAATTTTTGGAAGAAGCACAGGATTCACGGGTGAACCCCAGCGGTGGTGGAAGTCGTATATCCAGGGCAAGTTTTGGAGTTCACACTGCTTCATTTCAGGGGAGGCTGGCAATTAACTTGTTTAGTTACTTTGAATTTGTTTGTCAGTGCTTGTGGTACAATAAGATCTTACTGACCTGGCCTCGCAGTAGCAAACCTGCTTGTCTTTGTCCACAGGAATTTGTGAAATGCACTTTGCCTTTGCTTACCCGACAGACTGTTTTTCCAGTGGTCAGCTTGAGCTGCTGGAGTGAAATCGGGTTTCCAGTGCGAATGCAGTGGGATAACATCTGCACCTGCTTATGGAGGAGCTTCCTAACGTTTTGTCCTGAATGTGTTTTTCTTGCTAGGCTAAAGAAATTCTTACGAAAGAATCGAATGTGCAAGAGGTACGTTGCCCCGTCACCGTCTGTGGGGATGTCCACGGTCAATTCCACGACCTTATGGAACTCTTTAGAATTGGCGGGAAATCGCCAGACACAAATTACCTGTTCATGGGAGACTACGTGGACAGAGGCTATTACTCGGTGGAAACGGTGACTCTTCTAGTAGCGTTGAAGGTACGGTTTGACAGCTTTTCTACAGCAGCCTTGGGCAAAACCCCGCTTTCGGGGAGTTTTGAAGAAATTGCCTCTCCCATTGACGCCACTGTTGGCTTGAGCTAGACGGATGTAAATTGAAATGCGTTAATGGACACGTGCTGTTCTGTAACCGAGCTGAATGCTTGACCGCTGTTTGAAATACTCTGTTTCTTTCCGTATTGATGGTACGATTCTTGTGTTAAAGAAGAGTTTTCTTTGTCAATAGGTGCGTTACCCAGAACGCATTACAATACTGAGGGGCAATCACGAAAGCAGACAAATTACACAAGTGTATGGCTTTTATGACGAATGTCTGCGAAAGTATGGCAACGCCAACGTCTGGAAGTATTTCACAGACCTGTTTGATTATCTTCCGCTTACAGCTCTAGTAGATGGCCAGGTAAGCCTTGAATGAGGAAAACGCTCCATTTCGTAGAGTTACGCGGACTGCGTTGTCTGACCTCTACATGATGAGTCTCAAACAAGCTCCCTTAACTCGTGATCCGAATTTTTTTAAAGCCCATGTACTTACTGTAGGTTTGGGGAAGAATTTAGTGAGGTGTTAATACAAGTTGATGGTGCGGGAAGGCTTTCGGTTCTGCTGCCGAAGGAATGGCAGGGTATTGCATGTATGGTTCATTTTAAATGACTGCTCAACAAGTGGGGATCCCCTCGTGATACATCAGATGCGAGCTGAGTTGTGGCCGTGAGGGAAGATGTTCTTAAAACGGAAGGCGTGGTCTCTTTGCTGTTGCTCTGATCTCTGTACGCAAGGTGCAGCCTTTTAATTTTGTTTCCTTCTGCGGGAATTAAATTTGGTTGCTCTGCTGCGAGGGTGAGATGGCTGTAATTGTCCAAGAATGATAACAGAGCTAAAACTAGCTACTTCTGAGATCAGTCTTCCCATAACGACATGCACTGAACGGATTGCTCTTTTTTTTCCGGAACAGATATTCTGTCTCCACGGTGGCCTCTCTCCATCCATAGATACACTGGATCATATCAGGGCTCTGGACCGCCTGCAGGAAGTTCCACACGAGGTAACAGGAAAGGAAATGCATCATAAACTTAGATATCTGTTGGTGGAAAATGCAAATGTAGCCTCACATTGAAATCCATTTAAACAGTGGGACACGCGGTTACACAGCAGATTATTGCCTTTCTAAGAGCTAGAGCAGATGAACGTGCATTTGGGCAAAACACACACAAGTCAATATGCTTTGATTACAGCAATTTACAAAAGGAGAGCTATGGGGGTTTTCACAGCTGTTTTTCACAGAATCACGGGATTTTTTGACTGTCACGCTGACTCAAAGAATAGTATTTGGCAGGGGAAGGTGTTTACTACCTTCAGCCTCATCACAGACTTGCTTGTGAACACACAACCACCACGTGAAGCCATGTTGTGTCACCATCCTTCCTCCCCAGCCAGTCCTTTCTTCTGCGGTGTTTCGCCTTGTTCATCGTTTTCTGGGGGCCCGAGATCAGGACTGAAGGGACCACCTTCTGAGCTCCCAGGGTGGCAAATGGCTCTTCTGTGTTGGCGTGGTTGGGGCTTACAAATGTTCCCTGATTAAAATGAACTGCTTGTCCTACAATGTCTTTGGTATAACAGCAAGAACAATGCAGCAAGGTCTGCCCAAGCTTTCCAAAAACCTGAAATAAGCTGTGTAAGTTACTCCAAGAATCGGGGGGGGGGGGGGGGGAGGACTACGTGGTGGGACATCTACCTGTAGTTCGGTGTAATGATTGTATTGTTGCTCTGGGGTTTTCCCAGTCCGCTGCTGCGTATCTGTGTGCTGAAATCTAGCTGTCCTGAGGACCTCCGCGTGTAGTCAGTGTGATCCCTACCGCAGAGCTCAGATTGAGGGGTGGAAAACAGCAGCAGGCTTGGATAAATTCTAGAGTGTCTTTACTACCCCTTAGTAGCTCAGCAAGAAAAGCCGCTGAGCTTCATTTGTGACTATTAGATGATGTACACCAGGATATTTTTGAATATGTCAAGTCCAACAGTAGACTGTTTAGGAGAGGAAATTAAATGATTAATTCCCTGCCAGAAGGGCTGCTGAAGGCTTAACACCAATCTCTGGAACAGTTAGTTCATAGCCTCCTACAGGTCGTTTCCCTTTCTTTAATTTATTGCAACTTGGCTGGCACCAGTGAACCCATTATGTATCCTTGGACGCGCATACCTTCTCACGTGGCCTTTTCTATTATACCGTGAGAGTCAGGAGTAAGGCTGTGGATCTGCTCTCCGTGTCTTCGTATCTCTGGCTAGTTGAAGTGAAACGGTAAACGGTGTGCGTGGAAGAGGAGGTGGGAACAGTTCTCTGGTTACATCGACTCCTTTCTCAGTCAGCTGTGTACGTATTCATTTCTTTGGGAAGGATGCTGGCTGATGCAGTGAGTAACTAGCCGATATTATGTGTGTTAAATAAACTCATGTGCCTTGCGCAGAGGACGGCATGCTGGCAGTCTTTTTACTGTAAATAAAATGTATTTTAAAAGTGGCTTTTTATGACGAGTTTGCTAGCGATCTAATGAAGAGCAAACGCTTCATCTTTTTCAAGGGTCCTATGTGCGATCTGTTATGGTCGGATCCGGATGATCGTGGCGGCTGGGGTATATCTCCACGTGGTGCTGGCTACACGTTTGGGCAAGATATTTCTGAAACATTTAACCATGCCAATGGTCTCACACTGGTCTCCCGTGCTCACCAACTTGTCATGGAGGTAGGGCAAGCACTCTGCTAGATGGGGCTTACAAAACGTAGGTGTGAGTTCTTGTCTTCTCTGTGAAACCTTCCGCTGATGGGTTTGCTGACACCTAAATGTTAAGCAGGTAAACACCAAAGAGGGACTTCAGTCATATGAAAACAAGAAGCAACATAAAATGATGTGCTTTGACCTGCGATGTAAATAAGGGGATGTTCTGCCCTTCCCCACCCCACCCCCCCAAGTAAATTGCCAAAGGGACCCTGTCACACCCCATTTGTGGAAGTAATAATCTCCTTACATGCTGACCGCTCTACTTAGACTGCTGCTGCATTAAACAGGCTGTCCTGTAATACTCGGCAGTCAAACGTGACGGGGGTTAAGCCGTAATTTTGGCTGTTGATAGGCTCTTCTTGTGTGTCGTGCTGGAAAAACGCCAGGTGGGTCAATGGAGCAGATGCGTTTTTAAAATCCAGTTCAAGTAGGTCCCTTAAGTAGTACTGTGTGTCAGAAGTCGCTTGCATCCAGCCGGCAAATCCTCGTTTGTGGTGGATGAAAGCCGAAGGCATGCCTAAAAATCTTGAGGTTTCTCGTGGTACAATCCATAATTTGAGTACAAAATGGATAAACACACGGGTGAGGAATGGCCGATCTCTCTGTAGTGTGGGTTGAAGCTGTTTTTGTAGGCAACTAGCAACTCTACCGCTTGTTCTTGCGGTAGAAGCGCTACTTTTAAAATGAAACGAAGTCAGTTGGAAACGCTTATGAGAAGCCTACAGTTTCACAAATGCCTTGGATGGTTTCAGACCTTTAGAGGAACTTCAGACGGGCTGAGGTTTGAGGTTTAACAGAGACCTTTTTTTTTTTCCTCTCTTTTTCCGGCAGGGTTATAATTGGTGCCACGACCGAAATGTGGTCACCATTTTCAGTGCGCCCAATTACTGTTACCGTTGTGGGAACCAGGCTGCTATCATGGAACTAGATGACACTTTAAAATATTCCTTGTGAGTAACCCGGCTCGGGCTGTTCTCTCTTCATAACCCTTCTGTGTTGTGAGGAATGTCTGATCCTTTCCAAAGGGGTTCTTTTGTGAAAAGCCAGTTCAAACCGCTCTGGAATTAACGTCGTGTGCTCTACCTGAAAGAAAATCTAAAAATAAGTAGTGAGTTAAGCTCTTAAGAGCTTCTCTCGGGTACTGCATTATCTCCTCTTCCTGGCTCTCTGGAGAGTTGTAGCTTCTGCATTTTCTGAATCCCTCTATTGCCCAAGCTTGGTGCAGAGAGTAAAGACAGATCGATTTATGTATTGTTATTTTTGGTAGCAGTGGGCTTTGTAAAGATGGGTGAGAGTGTCCGAATTCTGCATTCAGCTGAGCTCGAGTGAAAGTAGCGATGGGCTGCTGAAGTGCTGCCTGCTGGGTGGTGGTCACTCCGTGAGCAGCATTTCGGCCAGCTGATGAGTTTTAACTCCCACGGATGCTTATTTTGGGACCTGGAACGTTTCATGTGGAAGTAGCTGGGATGAATGAAGCAATAGCAGCAGGAGAGCAAGTCTGGTGTTTATTGCGGCATTGGGAAATACCTTGTGGAGGAGGGAAAATGATCCCTTTTTCTTTCCTGCAGCCTCCAGTTTGACCCAGCGCCTCGTCGTGGAGAGCCTCATGTTACCCGTCGTACCCCAGACTACTTCCTATAAACCTCTCCTAACCTTTGTAGAAGGAAGTACACCTGGCATTTTAAAGAGCAACAATATTTACACGTTTCTGTAAGAAATCGGGGTTCGTCTCAACTTAAAATCCCCATCATGGACCAAAATGTGCCATACAGAGGACGAAGAGCGTGGAGCACAACTTGAGACTGAATTCCTTACAACACTATATATATCTCCTATACCCATCAGCCCGACAGTCGGTTTGCCTGCTGTATTTGTAGTCGTTGTTTTTCTTCTGGACTGTTCAGAGAGGAAAAAGTAACTCGAATAACACTTCCATCTCCTTTGATGCTTCTTTGTAAATTTTTAGTTCTAGTGTTTAACTGGCATGAATTAGAGGTTATTTTCGAGGGAAATGCGCGCTAACTTCTTCCCCCCCACCACTCTTTTTTTTATTTTACTGAACGACCGACTTAACTGGAGAAAGGAAGCAATTCCTGCTTGGGAGTACGTTGTCATAACACGGATAAAAGCGTTCCCTTTTGAGCTCGATTCCTGTTCCGTGTTGATCCTGCCTTTTTTTTCTTTTCTTTTCTCCCCCCCCCCCCCCCCCCGGTTGTTTGTTTTCGCCCGTTACCCTTTCCCCCCCCCCCTCCCCTCTGTATATTTGTCCTGCAAGTGCTCGCCATCCTCCTCGCTGTACCGAAACCAATAAACTTCCCCTTGTCAGCCCCAACCCCCGTGGTGCTGTGCCGGGGCGGGCGGGGAGGGGGGCGGCTCCGGGCCGGGGCGGAGCGGCGGGGCCTTACCCAACCCTCAGCCATGGCGGCGGCCGCTTACGAGCTGCTGGTGCTGGGCGGCGGGTCCGGGGGGCTGGCGGGGGCCCGCCGGGCGGCGGAGCTGGGCGCCCGGGTAGCGCTGGTGGAGCCGCGTCGCTTCGGCGGTACCTGCGTGAGTCCCGGGAGAGGCCGGGGGTGGGAGGACGGGGACGGGGACACCCCCCCCCCCCCTTACCCGGGGAGGGACGGGCTTCACCCCGGGTTCCCCCGGGAGGCAGGAGTCGCCATCCCGGCCGCGGAGCGTCGGGCGAGGACCGGCCTCGTCAACGCCGAGCTGCGTGGAAGCGGGACGGGTCCGATCCACACACACCCCCCCCCCCCCCGTCCCCTGGCAGGGCGCTGGCTCTTTTCGGCTGTTTTCAGGCCGATAAAGGGATGCTGACGAGTCCCGGCTCCGCGCAGCCCAACTGCTAACTGGGTTACCGCCGAAAGGCTGCAAAGCAGAACTAGCGGGCACGGCGAGCCGGCAAGGAGCAGAAAAAACAAACCTTGTTCCTCAAACAAGCCAGGGACAGGCACTAGTTTTATGCTCGAAGTGGGTTCCCCTGAAAGAGTGGCCGTACTGGGACCAGAAGGGCAGGACAGGGAGGGCAAACGCCCTTCTCCTAGCAAACCTCTTTTAAATTACCGAGGGGAAAAAAAAAAAACCCAACCGTCTATTTGAAGACCGCGCACCTTCCGTATTCTCCTTCAAGGAAGTGAAGGAAAACGGGCACACCACGAGACCTTGAGGCACCGAAGGCGGTTACAGCCCTCTTTTGCCAGAAACCCATAATCCTGCCTTTATTTTCCCGGGCAGCGAGCTTGGGATTGGGTACCGGCCCGACGTGGGATGCTCTCCAGGGCGTCGCCTTTGAAAAACTAAGCCTTAACGCTGAGACTCCCTCTTATTTCCCCCTAGGTCAATGTTGGGTGCGTGCCAAAGAAGGTAAGTGGGCTTTCGCCGCCGGCTCCAGCGGTGCCTTGGCCGTGGGTTGGGTCTGGTGTGGGTGCCCGCCGAATTGCGGGGAGGTGCTGGCGTGGGGAGGAAGGAGCGGGAGGAGCGTATTGAGCCATCGAGATGCCGGGAAGCGCTCCGACCCGTCTCCCGTGGGAGGCTCCGGGCAGAGGTGAGGCATGGGGAAGTGTGGCAGGAGTTTTCCCCAAATCAAACCGGTCGTCCCGAGCCGACTTGCGGTTTGTGCGGGCAGGTGATGTGGAATGCGGCGGTCCACGCGGAGTTTGTCCACGATCACGCCGACTACGGCTTCGAAACGCCCGGCGTCAAGTTCAACTGGAGGTAAGTATGGAAAGAGCCGGTTGGAAGCGAGGGTTTCCCGGCGCGTGTCCTGCGGGGAGCAGCCGCAGGTCAGCGCTGCGGCCCCGTGGCTCGTTGTCCACCCCGAAGGGGTCCCTGCCCACTTGGAGGCTTCCCGTGGATGGATGCTGAGCTGGTTACACGGCCGGGATTCCCGCTGTATTTTGGAAAGGCAAACCGCCCGCGGGAAGAGATTCCGGAAAAGAGGGGTGCGGGGAAGGCAGGCACAAAAACCTTGCGTCGGTGGGGAAGGCTGCTGCCTGCTGGGTAACTCGGGGCCATTTTATTTTGTGGCGTGGGTGCCACGTACCGAAGGGATTGAACTGTTTTTCACTGAGCTCTGTAGCTTCGTTGGCTCACGGTGACGATAAGCCCCCCCGCTCTGTTCCAGAACGATTAAAGAGAAACGCGACGCTTACGTGAGGCGCCTGAACGAGATCTATGAGAATAACGTAAAGAAGGTGAGCACGCGTTTATCCCGCGAGCTGAGCAGGGAAGCGGGCTCCGCTGGATTTTTGGCCGCTTTTCCAGCCTTAACGGGTGTCCTCTTCTCTAACTGTACAAGCTCTGGCTCCGTTAGCTGGCTCGCACACCTCCTCCTGCTGTTAACCACTTAAGCGTTACTCCCCTAAGGCTCACATCGACATCATTCGGGGCTATGGCAAGTTCACCGCCGACCCCGAGCCTACCGTCGAAGTGGATGGGAAAAAGTACACGGCTCCTCACATCCTTATAGCCACGGGCGGGCACCCGGCCGTCCCTCCCGACAGCGAAATTCCCGGTGAGCCTGACGGAATTCCCCGGGCTGCCTGGAGAGAGGTCTGCCAAAGCAAAGCAGGCTTTGGGAGGCGGAGGCGGGAAGGAGGGGCTGGCGAGGGGTGCGAAAGGGGCTCTGCTTTGCAGGTGCCAGCCTGGGGATGACCAGCGACGGCTTCTTTGAGCTGGAGGAGCTGCCCAGGTAAAGCGGGGCTCACTCTCCCGGCTGCCGCCGGCGGAGGCCCGACGCGCCTGCACATGGCATCGGCGTTTCTCCGCAGGCGCAGCGTTATTGTCGGCGCCGGCTACATCGCGGTGGAAATCGCGGGGATCCTTTCCACGCTGGGCTCCAAGTCATCCCTGCTGATCCGCCAAGACAAGGTAGTGCCGCCGGCTGTCCCCAGCCGCGCTTCCTACCCGGCAGCTGCGTCCCAGTCTGCCGGGGGTTTCTGGTCATCAGCTGCCGTGAGCTGGTAAAGGAGGGTCCGAGTTGGCCCAGGCTCAGGAGGGTGGAAATGGCGATGCGGAGGACGGTGGCGTCAGGCTGTTGGGTGTAAGGAGGGGCTGGGTGGGGCAGACGGGGCGAGAAGAAGAACGTAGGTGTGCTGCCAGGAGGATTTCGGCAGCACCGACCCGCACGCCCGGCATTTCTGCAGCTGTGCGTGCCGCCGCACCCGTTTCCTTGAGCTTTATTTCAAGTCACAACTTGAAAAAAGAAAAACAAAAAAGGAAAAACGAGCAGAGGAGAACTTTGTCATTAACCAGAAGCGCCCCAAACCTCTCTGGGCTTGGATGGGGCATGGGCGCAGGGAAATGCCGGTGGAGGGGGCTGCCAGGCGGTGCCTTCCCCTGCAGACCCTCGTCTGATGACGCTGGCGGGTCCCTGCCCAGGTCCTGAGGACCTTCGACTCCATGATCAGCTCAAACTGCACCCAGGAGCTGGAGAACACCGGGGTGGATGTCTGGAAGCACACGCAGGTACAGAGCAGCCCCGCAGCTTGTCCCATCCCTCCTGGAGAGGCAGGGCCAGGGGGAAAGCCGGCGTTTTGGGCGCCGCTTGATGGGCCGTGGCTTTGGCGGCATCCCTGGTTCTGCGGTGCGGCCGCCGTCGCCTGTTGCGAGGCAAAAGCCGTCGGCACCTTCTCCCCCTGAGGCTCCTGTTGTTCCCCGCAGGTCAAGACGGTCACCAAGTCCCCCCGGGGGCTGCTGGATGTGACGGTGTCCTCCTCGGTGCCTGGCCGCAAGCCAACGGAGGGAGTGATCCGGGACGTTGACTGCCTGCTGTGGGCCGTGGGGCGGGAGCCCAACACCGAGGAGCTGTGCCTGGACCAAGTGGTGAGATGGCAGCACGTCCCTTCCGCGCTGGTGCGAGGATGCCCGCGGGTCTCCGGGTGTCCCACGGGTCTCTGGGGGTCCCATAGGTTTCAAGGGGTCCAACAGGTCTCTGGGGGTCCCACAGGTCTCTAGGGTTTCCACGGGTCTCCAGGGGTCCCACAGGTCTCCGGGGGTCCCATGGACCTCCGGAGCCTGCCGCAGGATGGTGTTCCCACCGTGCCCCGCCCCCCGCGGGGAACACGGTGGCCACTGGCAGGGGTCCCCTGTGGGCATCGCTTGTCCCATCCCTCCCGGGGTGGTTGCTGTTTCCCGTGGCAGGGGGTGCAGGTAGACGCCAAGGGCCATGTGGTGGTGGACGAGTACCAGAACACCACCAGGAGAGGGGTCTATGCCGTCGGGGATGTCTGCGGGAGAGCCCTCCTCACCCCAGGTACCGTGGCTGTGCCCCCCGCCCCAGCCCCTCAGTGCCGCGCTGTGCCGCAGCTCAGGCTCCCCGTCCCTCCCCGCAGTGGCCATCGCGGCCGGCAGAAAGCTGGCCCACAGGCTCTTCGAGGGCAAGCAGGACTCCCGGCTGGATTACCGTGACATCCCCACCGTCGTCTTCAGCCACCCGCCCATCGGCACCGTGGGCCTCACCGAAGGTGGGGACGGACAGGGCGCGGGGGGCGCGAAGAGGCTGGGGACATTGTGGCTCAGAGCTGCTGGTTTGATGCTTGAGGAAACGATCGGATCTCTGGCAAGCCGTCCGAGCCTTGCAAAATGTGCTTTGAGTCCCTCTTTATAAATGCCTCGTGTATACGGGGCATCCCCTTGACCTACGTGCCGTGTCTTCTGCTGCAGACGAAGCCGTGGCCACGCACGGGAGGGAGAACGTGAAGATCTACAGCACGTCCTTCATGCCCTTGTACCACGCTGTCACCCAGAGGAAGGTTAAGTGCGTCATGAAGCTGGTGTGTGCTGGCAAGGAGGAGAAGGTGGGTGGAGGGGACCAGGGGGGACAGCTGGGCGCTGCAGGGGGGTGGCGGGGACCACGGCTGGCTGTCCTCTTGTCCCCGCGTGGTCGGCTCTGACCTGCTCAGACCGGGTCTTGGGCTGGGATCCAGCTCCCCCAGCGCCAAGCCCGGTGTTCAGCCTGGATTTTGCCGGTGCTGGGTCCCATCCGGCCTCTTGCTTCTTCCCCGAAGGTGGTGGGATTGCACATGCAAGGGCTGGGCTGCGACGAAATGCTGCAGGGCTTTGCCGTGGCCATCAAAATGGGGGCTACCAAGGCCGACCTGGACAACACCGTCGCCATTCACCCCACTTCTGCCGAAGAGCTGGTGACACTGCGCTGAGGCGGTGGGCACGGGCAGCCCCGGGGACAGCAGCTGCAGCTGGGGAAAATGTTTTACATGTCTTAAAAAATGCCTTAACGTCAGGCGGTTGCCTGGAGAGCGTGTCTGTAAAATCAGGATGGAGTGGAAAATAAATAAAGTGATGCTGGGATGTCTCTGCCTTTCGCTTTATGGTGCCTGTCTCCCGCCGTGCCCAACCGCAGAGGGTGGTGGCACGGTCCCTCGGCGCGGTTTGGGGGAAGGCTGCCAGTGGCCGGGCTCCCCCTATACCGTCCCCGGCACCAGGGCTGTGCGGGGAGCAGCAGAGCGGGGCAGGTGGGTGCTTGGGGTACTCGTGGGTGCTGGAGTATGCCGGGTGGGCTCTCTCCTCCGCCGCGGGCTCACGGAGGGGTGCATCGGCATCGCCGTTGGACGTGGATGCATCGGCCATCACTGTTGGATGTGTGATCACAGGGGGAGCTGCTGGCCTGACCCTGCTGCATCTCAGGGGCTTCCAGATCCCCTCCGCTGCCCCATCGCTCTCCGCTCTTCGTGGCTGCGGCTCTCGAGCTCTCAAAGCTTGAGGCAGCTTGAAGCGGCCGAGGGCAAAGCTGGCCAGGAGAGGTGGGGCACAGCGCTGGCGCTGGCTGAGGAACTGCTGGCTTCTGCTTTGCTTTAGCTAGAAATAAATAGTTTGCATGAAATCAAAGTATCTCCGAGGTCGAAGACTCCCTTGAAACCTAAGGAGGAGGTGAGCGGCCAAAGGAAGGGGATGCTGGTGTTCAGCCCGGGCGTGCGGCTCCAGGCTTTGCTGGGGTGTCTCCATCCCAGCTGGCAAAACCGTAGCAGGCAGGAAAACCCTGCCCAGCCCTCCTAACCCCATCAGCACATATTTAAAGAGTACATTGGACTCCTAGGGGCCCCAGGACAAGCAAAAGCCCAAATATTACTGGTATCCTCAGTTATCTATGTTATGATTTGCAAGGCTTATTGCTAACTGAAGCACAAAAGATTTCCTCTGGGCTTGCCACGGACGATCCTCAGGCACATTAGAGGAGTCACCTGGAGTTAATTCGAAGTGAATTGCTCCATTTGAATCACGGTGACTCTACCCTCTCAGTCAATATGCTGTAATGGCATTTTGTCAGTATCTTTCTTCCTTTTAAATGACAAGTTTGGTCACTTTATTTTAAGGCATATTTTAGAGTGTTTGCGAGATTCGTCCTGTACTTCAGAGCCAGAGAAATTACCAAAGCGTCTAAAAAAAGAAAGGCAGGGACACACAGGCACAGGCAGGGGCCGAGTGTCCGCAGAAGCCTCCTTTTTGGAGGAAATTGGGGAAAAAAAACAGAGGGAAGCAGAGCCCCGGGCATCCCCGTGAGACCACGTCCCCTGGGGTCCCCGGTGGGGGGAACCGAAGAGGGGATCGGGATCGGGACCAGGGTGGGACGGGTGACAGGAGGGGGGGACACTGGGGGTGGCCTGGGGGCTCTGGCCCGCTCCCGCTCCGACCTTGTGCTGTCCGAGCTCCGGGGCTGCCGGCCTGAGAGCTGGAAGGGGCCGAAACCGCCGCCCCGCGACCCGAGAGGAGCTGGGGAGAGCGGCCCCCCCCCCCGGCCCGGCGCAGCCCGGACAGGGATGCTCTGGAGCGGGGAGCCCCGAGGGGCAGATGCCCGGCCCGCCCTGCCCTCGGGGACCCCGCTCCCTTCTCGGGGAGACCCAGAAGCCCCGGGCGGGCCGGAGTCCGGTGAGCCGGGTTTAGCGGGGGGGCGGACGGGGGCCGAGCCCCGGGTCTCCTCCCGCCCCCGGGTGGGTCTCCGACCCGGGCACGGTGAGCCCCTAGGGGCTGGGGCGTGGGTGGGTGCCCGCCGCGCTACGTCCGCACCGAGGGTCTCCCACCGTCGCCCTCACCCGGGGCCGCCTGCGCGGGGCGGAGCGAGCGGCCGGGTCGGTGCCCCGACCGCAGCCGGTGTTCGCCCGCAGCGTCCTCGGTGGTGCCCGGGGCGCGGGCGGGCGCTGGGACCCCGCGGCCGATGGCCCGCCACGCCCCCTGGCCACGCCACGCCCGCTAACCTCGCCCCTCCCTGCCCGCGGGGCCCGCCCCCGCGGAGCCCCCGCCCCCGGGCGGGGCGGGGACCCAGAGCGCCTGCGCGGGGCGGGGCCCAGGCAGCTTTGGCCCCTGGCGGCCGCCGTCTTCCCCTCCCGCCCTCTCCCTCAGTTCCAGGGCGCGGGCGGCGCCGGGCCGGGCCGGGTCCCCGGGCGGGGGCTGCGGCCCCGCGGTGCAGCGGCGGCCCCGCGGGCGGGGAGGGCCCGGGCCGGCCCCGCGGCGGGAGCCCCGGGCGCTCGGAGCCGCGGGGCGGCGGAGGGGCGGTGTCCGCCCGCCCGCCCCAGGTGAGGAGGGGGGGGATCGGCTGCAGAGGCCCGGGCGGGAACAAGGCCGGGGAGGGGCGGCGCGGCCGCGGGGGCGGTGTCCGGGCCGGGCCGTGTGGGCGAGCGGGGCTGCTGCGGGCCGGAGCCGCGGGACCCCGGCGAGGGGCGGCCCCGGTGGGGCAGTCGCCGCGGGGACGGGACGAGGAAGAGCGGCCGCGCTGGCGGTGGCTCCGCGGAGGAGCCGTCGGGGCTCGGGGCGCCGGGGAATAAAGCCCGGAGGGCCGGAGCCCGGCGCCCCCCGTCCTCGCCCGAGCCGCCCGGGGCCGTGCCCGCCCCGCGGGTCCCCCCGGCCAGTTCCCAAGCACCGCCCGACAGCGCCGGGGCTCCCGGGCCCGTCCGACCCCGCAGGCGGGGCAGGGGGGGTGCGGGGCTCGGCCGGGTGTTCCGGGGACCCACAACCTCGGGCCGGGGCTCGGCGGCACAGCCGCAGTGGTGGGTGTGGGGAGACGTGCCAGCCGGCTCGGGGCCTGTCCCGGGGCTCAGACCGGGTACCGGGGGTTGGTCCGGGGCTCAGGGCCGGGCCCAGTCGTGGGTTTTCACGCAGCAGGACCCGGGCCGGTGAGATGGAGCTCGGGGGGCGCCGAAGGGGCAGTAACTCCCGGGGTTTGGGGGGGCAGAGGCAGAGCCAAGGGGTTTCGCAGCTCAAAGCCCGGCGGGGCCGGGGGCTCAGGGACGGGAGCCGAGCCGTGTGGTCAGACCCGGGCACGCGGGCTAAAACCCCCGAAGCCCCACGTTTGCGGGGCTCGAAAAGGGAGACCCGGTCCTTGGTTCTTTCGGCCTCGAAAACGAGCTGGAGGGGTGGGTTTGGGGGCTTGAAGGTGGGGACTCGGTCAGCCCTGCGTTTTCGGGGCTCGGAAACAGAGATTGAGCGTTCTCAGGACACGAAACCGGGCTCGCGGGGCTCGAAACCGAGCCCTGTGTTTTCCGGGCTTGGACACAGGCTCGGGGGGGCAAAACCCCGGCTCACTCGACTTCGGGGAAAGTGAGGGCAAGTCATGGGGCTCGGGGGTGAGAGAGGGGCACCCTGGGGTGAGGCCGAGCTGGGCCCCGTCACCGCTTGAACACGGGGACCGAGTCCTGCGTTTTGGGGCTCAAAACCAGAGACTAAGTCCCGCGTGTTAGTGCTCGGGAAACGGAGCCCAAGTCCTGGGTTTGGGGGGCTCGGTACCAGGCTCGTTTGGCCACTTTTCGGGCCCCGAAGCCCAGCCTAAGCAGTCAGTCGTGCATTTTTTCGGGCTGAGAAACGGAGACTAAGCCCTGCGTTTTTGGAGCCGGGCTCATTTGGCCAGGTTTAGGGCTCGGAAATTGAGACTGAAAGTGCTGCGTTTTGGGGCGGGGGAGGGCTCAGAACCGGTCCCATTCGGCCGGTTTTGGGGCTGTGAAAGAGAGACCAAGTCCTGCGTTGGGGGAGCGTGAAACCGGGCTCATCGAGACCGGGAAAGGGAGACTAGAAGCCCTGCGTTTTTGGAGCCGGGCTCATTTGGCCAGGTTTAGGGCTCGGAAACTAAGTGCTGCGTTCTGGGGGGGAGGGCTCAGACCCCAAGCCCTGGGTCGTCGGGGCTTGGGCCCCCTCCCATTCGGCCGGTTTTGGGGCTGTGGAAGAGGGACCGAGTCCTGCGTCGCGGGAGCGTGAAACCGGGCTCACGGGGGCAGTTCAAGGTCGTGAGAAGCGAGACCCAAACTCCCGCGTTTCGGGGCTCGGAAACAGAGACCAAGTCGAGCCGTGTGTTTTCGTGCTTGGAAACCAGGGCCCCGGCCCGGGGGTGCTGGGGCCGGACCCAGGCTGGTCGGGGCGGTTTTCGGGTTTGCAGAGGGAGGCTGAGCCCCGCCGCGTTGGGCTCCGAGGCGCAGGCTCAGCGCTGCGGTTTTTGGGGTCGAAATGAGGCTCATCCGGCCAACGTCGGGGCTTGGGAAAGGGCCCCGGCCCCGCTGCTGGCCGGGGGCCCGGCAACAGAGCCCCAGCCCCGCGGGTCCGGGCTCGGCCCTGGAGCCCCCCGGCCGCTCCTGGGGCGGGCAGGGCCCGGGGGCACAAGGCGCTCTGGGAGCCGAGACGCCCCTTCCCCTCCCCGGGCCGTTCCCCGGTCGGTGCTCACGGGCTGGGGACCCCGGTGCGGGACCCGGTCAGACGGTGCCGGGGCAGCCCCGGCGCCGCCGGCGGCTTCCAGCCTTTATTCGGTGTCGGCGCGGAGCCGCCGGCGCCCGGTGAGCGACCCCGGCCCCGGCAGAGCCCCGGCCGGGACGGTGCCCGGAGACGCAGGCAGGAGCGGGCAGCGAACGCGGGACTTCGGCCACCGGTCCCGACCGGGGCAGCTCCCGGCTGGGGCCCGGGCCCGGAGCGCGGCTCCTCCTGCCCGCGGCGCCGGGACGGCGAGGCCGGGGGCTCGGCAGAGAGCGGGCCCGGCCCCGGCGCTGCCGCGGTCCTCCGGCTCCGCGGGGCGGGACAGAGCCCCGGGACCCGCAACCCGCCCGGGGAGAGGCGGACGCCGGTCGAGGCTCCCCCGCCGGCTCCGCGCGCCCGCGAGACCGGGCCCGGGTCCCGTCCCCAGCCCCAGCCCCAAACGCGACCCCAGCCCAGCCTCACCGCCCCCCGCTCCGCACGGCCCCGGGAGAGGCCCCCGGGCCGGGGCTCCGTCCCCGCGTCCCGCTACCGGCGTCCGCCGCGCTCGGGGCCGGGGCGGTTCTGGCGGCGGAAGAGGAGGCGCGTGCGCGGGGCGGGGCGCGGAGGGGCGGGGCCTCATCGCGCCTGCGCGGGGCGTGCCGGGCGCAGGGGCGGGGCGAGTGGGCGGAGCCTCGGGGCGTGGCCCGGCACAGGTGCGAGGGGGCGTTGGCCGAGGGCGCCTGCGCGGGGCGTGTCCTGGCACAGGTGCGAGGGCGGGGCGAGTGGGCGGTGCCCCGGGGCGCCTGCGCGGGGCGGGGCCGAGGAGATTTGAGCCCCGGCGGCCGCCGTCTGCCTCATTTTGTCGTTCCCCCCCGGCGGCGGCGCCCGCGGCCCCGGGGCGGCAGCGGCCGGGCCGGGCCGGGCTCCCCCGGCGGGGCCAGGTGAGGCGCGGGGGGCTCGGCCCGGGACGCTCGGCCCGGGAGGCTCGGCCCGGGAGCGGAGCCGCGGCTGGGAACGGGAAGCGGGGAAGGGGCTGCGGCCGAGCGGGGCCGCGGCCCGGGGGGGGTGTCCGGGCCGGGGTAGGTGGTCAAGTGCCGGTGCGCGGGCGGCCGCGCTGGCGGTGGCTCCGCGGAGGAGCCGGCGGGGCTCGGGGCGCCGGGGAATAAAGCCCGGAGGGCCGGAGCCCGGCGCCCCCCGTCCTCGCCCGAGCCGCCCGGGGCCGTGCCCGCCCCGCGGGTCCCCCCGACCAGTTCCCAAGCACCGCCCGACAGCGCCGGGGCTCCCGGGCCCGTCCGACCCCGCAGGCGGGGCAGGGGGGGTGCGGGGCTCGGCCGGGTGTTCCGGGGAATCACAACCTCGGGCCGGGGCTCGGCGGCACAGAGCGGTCCGGGCCTTTCCCAGGCCGGAGCCCCGAGCCCCGGTCCGGCGTTTCTGGGTCTGGGGAAGGGGCTGCCGGGGCTGGAGCAGGGCCCGAGTCCTGGGTGTTTGGGCTGGGAAACGGGGACCTGGCTGGGGGGGGCTGACATGGGGCTGGGTGGCAGGAGGGTGTTGGGGTGCGGGTGGGAGGGCGCTGGGGTGCAGGTGGGAGGGGGGCAGGGTGGGTACGAGCGGGCGGGAGGGCATTGGGGTGGGAGGGGGGCAGGCCGGGTGGGTGGGTGTGGGTGGGAGGGCATTGGGGTGGGAGGGGGGCAGGCCGGGTGGGTGCGGGAGGCGGGTGGGCAGGGTGCGTGGACCCCCACCGGAGGTGGGGGTCCGGTCGCGTTGGTCCCCGCAGTTAGGGAGGCCGGCATGCACCAGGCCGAATTAAACGTCTGAGATAGTCTCTGGGGGAAACGGCGCTTTCCCCACCCTCTTCGCCCGTCCAGGTCTTCATTCCGGGGGTGTACAACCCCCGGGAGGGTGCGTGAACAATAAACACCAACTCGTTAGTCAACGTGTGTACAGTTATGACATTTAATATTCATATCCAAGTTATGACAGTGATTGATTTACGACCTTGCCAAAAGCCAAGATCGTTTCAACAAGCACAAGCTGGAACGAATGAGCTGGAGCCGCAGAGCAACCGGAGCCAGAACAAGCTGGTGCTGAAACGAACTGGAAGCCAGGAGGAGCTGGAACCATCCACGAACTGGAGCCAAAACTGAGCTGGAGCCATCGAGGAGCTGGAACCATCCACGAACTGGAGCCAAAACTGAGCTGGAGCCGTCCATGAGCTGGACCTGAAACCAGAGCAGAAAAACTGGTACAGGAACCAAAACTGAGCTGGGGCTGGAACAAGCAGGACCAGAAACAAACAGGAGCCCGAACAAACAAACGGGACCCGCAAATTGAGCTGGACCCAAAACAAACGGGGGCCCAAACAACTGACCTGGATCCGCGCAGGCCCCGCAGCATCTCCGGGCGGGTGCTGGCAGGGCCGTCCCCAGCCAGGAGCGGGGCCACGCGCAGGGCAGGCGGCAGCGTTGGCCTCGGCGTAGGCAGCCCGGCTTCTTCCTGGGGCTCCGCACCCCATGGGGCTCCTGGCGTGGCTGGGGCTCCTCTGTCCGTCCGTCCGTCACTGCACAGGGAGAGATGTGGGACAGTCGGAGCTCCCGGCGGCACCGCATGGCACGGCCCAAAGAGCCCCGGAGATGCTGCCCGGGCAAACCCTGCTGCCTCCCGGGCACGGGCAGCTCTGCCCGGCCCCTCGCCGGTGCTTTTGACAGCGGCTCCCCCGTGCCGCGCACCCACGACAGGAGAGAGAGATGGGGACGAGACACCAGAAACGTCTCATTTATCCTCGGGAGAGTGGGCGAGAGCCAGGATCTGGCTGAAAACCCCCTCTCCCCGCGCAGCAGCGGCAGCAGCAGCAGCGGCCCAGACCGACAACCAGCAGCCCCAGACGGGCCAAGGCCGGCACCGCACCAGTGCCAGCGGGGTCTGGGCCGGACCCCAGCAGCGCCCACTCCCACCTCCCCAAACACACGGCACTGACCTGCCCGGCCCCAGCTTGGGGTGGGCTGCGGGGACGGGAACTGTGGGGCCCCCCAGGGCCCCCTCCACACCCACAAACAGCCACTGGCCGCAGGGGGAACCCCCCCAGGCAGGCAAACAGGCCCCAGCCCCAAGGGACACACACCAGCACCCACAGCGACCCACCAGCACTGCCCCACCGGTGCCAGGAACCCTTCCGGGGGATGGCACCCACCCTCCCCATCCCTCGGCCGCCCCGCCGGCAGGACCAGGGGCAAAGCCAGCATGCCCCGAGCACAAAACCGCTCCCCAGGCTCCGGCCAGGCCCGGCTCCCTCGCGCCCGCTCGGTCCTGGCGCCCCCGGGGCACGGCAGCCCCCAGCACCCCACTCCCACAGCCGGGGACAGGACCCCAGCCTGCCCCTCTGTCCCCCGGGACCCTGCAGGGACCCGGCCCCTCCTGCGGCACTGGAGATCCCCCAGGCCCCGCCGGCACAGCCGGCCCGGGGAGCCGAGCGCCCCGGTCCCACCGCACATCTCTGCTCAGCCGCCGCCTCGGGGCACTCACCTTACCAGGCACGTCCTCCCCGCCGGCGTCCCCCGGTGCTTGCTGCCTCGGGGCCGCGCTCCTCGCCCAGGCACCGGGATGAGCCTTCCCCACGCGTCGGCACAGTCACGAGGCATCGCCTGGGCCACCAACACCCCGAGGGACCGGCGGCACTGGGACGGCCATCGCTCCCTGTGCCTGGCCAGGCCGGCTTCACCATCTCACTGATGGGGCTGCAGGAGCCAGCGTAGATCCCTGGAGCCGCTTCTGCTCCCACTGCAGCACGTTTTGAGCTGAAAAAGAAGGTTTTCAGTCAAAGCAGGGCTTCACACAGGGCCCAGAGCCAGCCCCAGGCCCTGCCATGGCAGCGCCTGACGCTGCTGGCTCCGGCCCTCGGGCATCTGCCCACGAGGATGATGCCGGGCAGGGCTGAAGGGCTGAAGCCCACTGGAAACCGGTTCCCCCCAGCAGCAGCTCCCACACTCACCGCTCCCAGCTCTCCCCGGCTCCGGCAGAGCCAGCGCCAGGCCGGAGGGGTCTGTCCTGCCGGCAGCCGCTCCGAAAAAGAGCTGGAGAGAAGAAACCAGCCGGTGCCTGCACCGGGAGGAGGGAGCCCAGCGGCGGGAGGGGTCACCGGGAGACCCCCAGCCCCGCCGGGTCCCCGTCTCCCCCAGGTGCCGGGTGGGAGACGCGGCATGCGGAGCCCCCACGGCCTGTCGCCAGGACACGGTTCGAGCGGGGGCTGATCCCGTGGTGGAAACCGGGAGCTGCCGGGGACCCCCAGCCCCACAGGCCGAGCTGCAGCTGCTGCCCCCCGAGAGGGGACCCCAGAGGGTCGGTGCCGAAACCCGCTGGGAAAGCCACCGGGCCCCAGCCGGGCACCCACGGGGGATCCCGCACCGGGGGAGAGGGAAACAGACCACTCACCCGTGGGTGCCGGCGCGGGCAGGGCAGGGCAGGCGGCTCCTGCCGCTGGGGAACCCGGGGGCCCGCAGCCAGCCCGCGCCTGCCCAGGGTCCCCCGTGGGTCCCGGCAAGAGCCGCCAGCCCGGAGCCGGGGGGGTCCGGCCCCGGGAGGGGACGGGGGCAGCACCCGCTGCCTGCGGGGAGAGGCAGGGCCCGCACCGGCCCCCCGGCAGCTGCCTGCAGGCAGGGCGCGGACCTGAGCTTCGGGCAGCACCTAACGGGCAGCGGCCGGCGCCCCCGCTCCCACACCGGAGCCCGCCAGCGGGGGGAGAAAGGAGGCAACGGCCCCGGTTCTGCCCCATTTTCCCCCGGTTTCCCCCGTTGCCCTCGCCCGGCTCCGGCCCGGGACCCCGAGGCCGCCCGGGGCAGGCGGGAGACGGCGTCGCTCCCGGTTCCCGCCCGCCGGCTGCGGCCGCCCCGCGCCGGTACCGTGAGAGCCGCGACCGGAGCCTCCCCGGAGGAGCCCCGGGGAGACGGCACGCCCGGGCCCGGCACGGCCCCGGCCCCGGCCCGGAGCACGCCCAGAGGCGCTGGTGTACCTCTCGGCCCCGGGCAGGGAGACGCGGCGGCGGCACCGGGAGCGGCACCGGGAGCAGCCGCGGCGCGGGCGGGGCCCGGGCGTGGCGGAGAAACGGCCCCGAGCCCGGGCGGGACCCGCCGGCCGGAGACCCGGGACCCGGACCGCGCTCCCGACGCCGCCGGTCCCGCGACGGCGGCGCCCCCTGGCGGCCGCGAGGGGGTTTTGAAGCCTCGGGGGCCTCCGCGCACCTGCCGCCGCGGCGGCACGTGACTGCGGGGGCGGGGGCGGGGCTTGATTCGGGGCGTGACCGGGAAGGAACGCGTGGGCGGGAGGCGGGGCCGCCGCCCGCCTGCGCGGGGCGTTGCCCTCAGAGGTTTGTCCCTTCCCGGCCGCCGTCTTCCTCCATTTTTATTTCCGCCGTTGGCGCCGCCGCCGGCCCTGAGGTAGCGGTGGTCGGTCCCGGCCCCGCTCCACCGGCGGGGCCAGGTGAGGCGCGGGGGGCTCGGCCCGCGGGAGCCTTAGGGCCCCGCTGGGGCTGGGGGCGGCGGAGCCGCGGGAGCCGGACCCGCGGTTGGGGGCCGTGAGGTCGGGGCTGTGGCCGAGCAGCGGCCGGGGGCGGCAGCGGCGAAGGGGCCGCGGCCCCGGGGGGGGGTGTCCGGGCCGGGGTAGGTGGTCAAGTGCCGGTGCCCGGGCGGCCGCGCTGGCGGTGGCTCCGCGGAGGAGCCGTCGGGGCTCGGGGCGCCGGGGAATAAAGCCCGGAGGGCCGGAGCCCGGCGCCCCCCGTCCTCGCCCGAGCCGCCCGGGGCCGTGCCCGCCCCGCGGGTCCCCCCGGCCAGTTCCCAAGCACCGCCCGACAGCGCCGGGGCTCCCGGGCCCGTCCGACCCCGCAGGCGGGGCAGGGGGGGTGCGGGGCTCGGCCGGGTGTTCCGGGGAATCACAACCTCGGGCCGGGGCTCGGCGGCACAGAGCGGTCCGGGCCTTTCCCAGGCCGGAGCCCCGAGCCCCGGTCCGGCGTTTCTGGGTCTGGGGAAGGGGCTGCCGGGGCTGGAGCAGGGCCCGAGTCCTGGGTGTTTGGGCTGGGAAACGGGGGCCTGGTCGGCTGGTTGGGGGGGGGGCAGACCCGGGTGCTGGGTGGTGGGAGGGTGTTGGGGTGAGGGCAGGAGGGTGTTGGGGTGCGGGTGGGAGGGGGGCAGGGTGGGTGTGGGCAGGAGGGCATTGGGGTGGGAGGGGGGCAGGCCGGGTGGGTGCGGGAGGCGGGTGGGCAGGGTGCGTGGACCCCCACCAGAGGTGGGGGTCTGGTCGCGTTGGTCCCCGCAGTTAGGGAGGCCGGCATGCACCAGGCCGAATTAAACGTCTGAGATAGTCTCTGGGGGAAACGGCGCTTTTCAGACCCCCAACCCCGTCTTCGAGTCCGACCCTGTTCAATGTTCCTACAATGCCCAGAACAGTTATTATCTAATTAGCCAACATGTATTAAGTAATTAGTTAAGAATTATTTAGTATTAAAAGTATGATATTAATACTGAGGTTATGACAGTGAATGCTTTACAACCTGTCACGTGCCCAGAGTGCATTAAGGAGCAGAAGGTGTCATCGGTTCGCGCTGGACCTGCAGCAAGCTTCGACGTCTTCGGTTTCTAACCTTTTTTCAATGTTTATACAACACTTTCAGTATTTCTAAGCTAAATATTCCCAGCATATTCAGCATTAAATTTTCCTATTCATATTCGAGGAGCGGGAATGATTTACAACCTCATGAAAGGCTCTTTTCAGTGCTGAAAGACAAGCAGTCACAGAACCATAGAATCCTAGAACGGTTTGGGTTGGAAGGGACCTCTCAAGGCCATCTAGTCCAACCCCCCTGCTGTGGGCAGGGACATCTTCAACTAGAGCAGGTTGCTCAGAGCCCCGTCCAGCCTGACCTGGAACGGTTCCAGGGATGGGGCACCCACCACCTCTCTGGGCAACCTGGGCCAGTGCTTCACCACCCTCAGCGTAAAACACTTCTTCCTTAGATCTAGTCTGAATCTACCCCCCTTTAGTTTAAAGCCATTCCCCCTTGGCCTGTCGCAACAGGCCCTGCTAAAAAGTTTGCCGCCAAGTAAATGCATCAAAAAGCGAAAAAACCCAACAGAACAATCCAGAGAGCTCCGTAGCTCCAATAAACTGTGGTTTCACCGTGGGTTCCCCATCTTTTATCTCCTCGGGAGGACCAAGACCAGTTAGTTTAAAACGCAGAACTCGCATCGCTTTCAGTAGGAATAGATTATTTGGACCTGTTGGACCTCAGAGACGTTTCTTTTTCTTCTTTTTTTTAGTAAAAAGAGACCATGCCGAAGGAGAACGTATGTATTTACAAAACAAAGAAAGAAAGGTAACTCTAGATCTCTAGGTAAGAGGGAGAGAGGGGATTTTTTTCCAATACTTTTGATCTCTTTGCTCATCACATTTTCTTAAGCAGCCCGTTAGGTTACAGGAAAGAACAGTAGTATGTTAACGGAGCTATCAATCACTTGCAATTTACTTCCTGTACTTGTAATTCATCTTTAATCACTCAAAATACAGTAAATCCTGAAAATACGCATTCCTACTACTTTCCGAAGCCTGCCAGCAGACGGGCAAGGTTCTTCGGCTACCAAAGCTCAAACTTTTCAAATAATAAATTACAACTCCCAAGCACAGCTCAAGCTCAGTTGTCATTCGATCTGTAAGCGGCCACGTCTGCTATTCGAGGGCTTTCAGACAGATCGCTGGCGGAAAACGTTCCCCGTGCTCCGGTCGGGGGACGCAACTGTGGGCTCTGCAGGCAAACCTCGTTTCCTACAAAGTCATTGCGAGCAATACCCGTCTGCGGCATCGAAGCCTGCGAGAGCAGCCTGCGACTTGTGACGTTCGTTCGACGGTTGTACGACGCTTTGACTGTTTAACTCATTAACCCACGTCTGTAAACAGAGTATTTACTTTTCATGCAGCACCGAGGTGTGACGCTGCTGTTCAGGACCCGCCGAAAGCCGCGTCTGCTGTAAGGAACGGGGGCCGTGAAGAGCTGGAGGACAAAGGTCCTTCCTAGAGCTGACCCACGAGCACCCGCCGCCCGCTCGGCGGTGATGCAGCGTTTTCCGCGTTTGATAATTAGTCGATGCCAGTCGCTGCCTCCTCAGTCCCTCCCCGTGAGGCAGCGATGTTCACCCCCCAAGCGCTGGCAGGGACGGATCGAGGCGGGCACCCCCCCGGCTCCGCGCGGGCAGCCGCCCCAGGCAGGGGGCACACGGTGGCCCAGGGGGGCTTCGGCCCAGCGGCGGGTCCCCGCTCCCCTTCTGCCGGCTCCCCTCGGTGCCGCTCCCTGGGCAGGGGTGCGCGTACCCCTCCCTCGCCCGCGGGGTGGGACGGGGCTGCCCGGTTGGGACCCGGGGTCGCGGGGAGGTGCGGGGGGGGGCACAGCAAGGGAGCCACGGCAAGGCCGGCACAGCCCCTCCAGGCACTCAGGGCGGGGGGAAGGAGGAACCGTTCCCCGGGCCGCGGCCCCCCGGCCCTGGGGGAAGGAGCCCCGCGGGGGGGGACCCCCAGCCGCAGCAGTGTCCCGGAGCTGCCCGGGGGGGGCCCAGGCCGCGCTCCGGCCGTAGCCCCGAGCGCCCCGCCGGTACCTGCCGCCCCGCCCCGCCCCGCCCCGCCCGGCGGCGCCCCCTGGTGGACGCGGAGCGACACAGCGGGGCACGGCACACCCCCCCCACCCCGCCTCCGCGCCCGGGATGGCGCCCTCTGGCGGACGCAGAGCGGCACTGCTGAACGCGGCGCCATCTGGTGGACGTGGGGCGGCACCGCAGCCCCCGGTACCGGCACCGGGACCGGCGACGCCGGGCCCTCGCGCTAAGCGTTGCAGGGCCGGCGCGGGCAGCACAGCGGGTGTCGCCCACGCTGGCAGCCCAGGAGGAGGTGAGGAGGTGCGGAGCCCCGCGCCTCGCCCCCCCCCCCCCCTCCCCAAGCCAGCACCGCCCCAAAATGAACCCCCCAACCCCCAGGTACTGAGCACCGGGCTTGGCCTTTGGTTTGCGGTAGGGTTTAGCCTCATTTTAAGCACCAAACCAAGGCCGATCGCCTCGGGTATTAAACAAGGCGGTGGTGTTTTTCTCGCTTTATTCCCCGGCGAGGCGGGGAACCGACCCCGAGCCCCGCGGGCCGGGAGCAGAGGGTCCCTGCTGCTCTCCCCCGGCTGATGCAGAGCCACCCCTCCATGCTGGGGGGGGGGGGACAGCGTCCCCACGATGCCCCGCCACAGGCCTGGGCCCCCTCCCTGCGCCGAGGGAGGTGCTGGGCTCCCCGGGCCGCCCTCAGGGAAGCGGCAGAGCTGGAGGAGCACGGCGCGGGCACGGATGGAGAACTCTGCACTGCCTGCCCGGCCTGGCTCCAGCGGTGCTGTGCAAGGAGGCAGCTCAGCCGGGAGCAGAGGTGAGCTAGAGCCACTCTCCTCCTTCTCACAAGAGTATAAAAATACCAGCATAACTTTTCTTAGCTTTTTTTCTTTTTTTGAGTTTTGGGTTTGTTTTTTTTTTTTTTACCATTTATAAAAGGCTTTTACCAAACCAAAGTGTGCGCTCCATTAGACTTCTGTTCCGTCGTGCAAATTGCTGTGGGCTTTGACTTCCAAGTTCACCTGCTTCACCTTCCTGCCTTTCCCCTCGCAGACGCCCCCGGTTTCCCTCAATATATTAATGTTCCTCACGGTGCAGTACCGGCTGTCCAGAGCCTTCTCCGCGCCCCTGGGCAGCTCCACCTTGGTGTTCAGGGGATGCTCCTCCGGGGCGGCTCTGGCAGCCTCCCGCTTCCTCCGCAGCTTTCGACACTTCCTGGCGAGGAGGCAAACTCCCGAAAGCACCAGCAGCAGCAGGGCGATGGCAGCGAAGGCGCTCCCCAGGGAAGCGCCCGTTTGAGATAAGGAGGCTGCGACGGCGGCTTCCTCCCTCTCCAAGATCAGCGACTTCATGTTGGTGCCGTTCTTGATCTGGTCGCCCTCGTTGTCGTAGATTAAGGAGTCATCCAGCATCAGCCTCCCGTCGCTATCGACCAAGTCCCTGCGGCCGCGTTTCCAGCGGCGAGTGAGGGATCGCTGAACGCGAGGCCCTGCCATGCTCTCTGGGCCAATTACGTAGATGACTTGGAGGTACCACTGGTGTCCAGCTTCCACCTTTAAGAAAGGGAAGACATGCACACAGGAAATTTTAATTACGGCCTTCAGATCAAGCGATTCTGTTAAGTGAAGGTAGAGCTGGTTGCATTTTTCATCCCATTTCTTGACTCGTGCAAACACCAACAAAGAAGCTCAGCGTGTTTTTATGAGCGCCTGCAGTAGTATTTATCACCAAGTGAGGTGTTTGGTCTTGTTGGCAACTGCAATAAGTAATTCGGGAACATTATTAATAGGTTTTTAAAGAGCTTCTTTCCTGAGTGCTTTGGAAAAAAGGGAAAATCTTAATCACCAGAATAAATTCCTCATCTCCACTTTCTGTGCTGGAGTTTGCTTCTTAAATGGCTCCGCTGTTAACTTACGGCACAATCCTAGCAACGGCAAGAAGCCCCTTCAGCAACCAGAGGTCACCGAGTTACAAAGAGGGCCTCTCTGGGGAGGGACAAAAAAGCCCAGAAATCAGGATATAAAATTCTGCCCTCGATGGAGAGCTTCCTCCGTGTCCCTCCTGTTTCTGCCACGATCTGCTCGGCTCCTCCGAGTCTCACACTCGCCAGCCCCTGCGCACAGAGAGGAACCGCAACCCTGTAATTGGGAAGGGGTGCGGAGAGCTCCGAGCTGCCTTCGGAGGAAGGGACAGCACGGTTTACGTGCTCCGCTGCTGAACCGAGACTCTGATTTCTCACCTCGCATTAATACCCAGGCAAACCAAGGAGAGGCCTGCCACAGGACGGTCTGCAAACTGATCGTGTGTACGTGAGGCCACCTCGCTTCACGGAGGCCATCTTGGGGGTGGGTGCGGAGGCAGCGCGTCCCACCACGCCATCGGAAAAGTTGGCTGAGGGTTGCCGTTGAACTGCAGAAGGCTGCAAGGCCTACCCTAGCATGAGTTTGGTTTCTCTAGGCAGCGTCAGGCCCAGAGCCTACAATTCACAAAGTATTTGGGACGCCCTGGACAGAGAAGTTAAGTTTTGGGCTACCGGTATCGCTTGGTACGTACCTTGTAGAGAGCATCCACCTTGAGAGTAAATCCATCGACTCCGGGCATGCTGCTTACTGAATGAAACTCGGACAGTTCGGAAGCGAAGTGGGCATCGAAAGGCACATCGTGGAAATACTTATCCGTCACTTCTGGTTGGTTTCGGTCCTGGAAATCGGAGAGGCGTTATGAAGAGGACTGCAGGCTGTCATCTTTCCAAAGGGAAAGCCAGAAGCCAGGTCACTAAATAACACCTGCGTACCGCTGCAGAAATGGAATCCAAATGCCCAGTCTCCACACCTACGTGTGGGCACGGACACTTCTTTTAAACGCATAGCTTACTGCACAGAAAATGTTTATGACCTGTATGATTTGTAGACACTTCGTACTGTTTTAGCACTGACTGTGTCAATATTCGGTTTGTAGAGCTGAAGATTAGGAGAAGAGTTTAACCAGCCTGCTCAAATATGCATGCCAAACTAACACACACCACTAACATTACCCTCGTCCTGCGAGTGGTAACGGGGCTGCTGGCGAGGACGCTGGCAAATGTTAACTATGAAGCATGTAGTAAGAGCTGAATGTGTCTTGGCAGCTCATCGTAGATTTATACAAGAAGAATTTCTGTGCAACTGGTAAATAAATCTCCCCTTATACGCCGCCAGTCCCGTCAATTCCAAGCCATAGTATAAGCAGAGATCAAGGGAAATTTTAAGAGTTTGGTACATCGCTTCTTTTCCTTTCTAATTTGTGGTTTGTTTCTTTTTTTTAGACTAAGAAATACTCATGGATAAAGACTGAGGAAAAACTGATCTTGTCTTCATGGTTTGCACCTGTCTGCCCAGTACTGCAAAAAATCCACCACATTTCACTTCTCATCCCTTTGTAGTCAGAATCTGTTCGTAGTTGGGGAAAAACCCAAACAGAAAGCAGAAGCAGAGGGCAGTTTTGCAAGCGTTTCAGACCCCTCACAGACGAGGGAAGCGTTTAGCACAGGCACCACGCTTTATTCTGGCTCTGGTTTTCCATGCACAAAGGTGCAGGTGGCTGGGAGGGTGGCAGGGTCTGCCTGGAGACTCTGCAGGATCTGGCGGGGTTTGAGGGTGCCCAGGGGAAGTCAGACAGAAAAACAACAGTGCTACGTCATCTGGGACAGTCAGGCCACTGAGAACAGGCGGACTGAAACAGCTAATACGAGCTAAACATCAAGATGTGCAGCCCCTCCCGACAAGTAGGAAGGCTATTTAGTTCCCCGGTCTGTTAGGTCAGCAGGAGGCCGAGAGACCAGACTTCTCTGAACACGATCACACACAATACTCAACATCGCCGTTTTGTCCACAGCAGAAAACTTACCAAAAGGAGAAATCGGTGTTTCAGGTGCTTGTTGGGTTGAATACAGCCATACTGGGGCCCCTCGTTATAGACGGTGCCCGTTGGGTCAAAGAAAGGCACGTAGCCATCCTTGCCCGTACACAGATAGACTTTTTCCAGCTGCAGTTTGTAAGCAGCATTTAGGTTCTGTTCGGGGTTCCAGAGCACGCGGCCGTACAGGATTTGCCCTGAGGAGGTTGGGAGAAAAACGGTCAGGTTACATTCTCCGACTCAACAAGAGAACCACTGCTAGAGCCAAATGCACCAAACTACACATGGCTCTGGGTTTTGCAGGGTTTTGATTTGCGTGTGCAGACGACAGAATACCGTGCCAGAGCACGTTCTTGTCTTGTCTTCTGGTCATGCCGTTACAGGGCTGCAGCATGCTCAAAATGCCATTTGTTGCTGGGAAAGAGGCAAAGCCAAATCTGGGCTTCACCCTTCTCTTTCAGAGGAATGGACGTTGTGAAGACAGAAACATTAGGTACAAGCAGAACAGTAAAGAAAAAGAAAATAAATCCTACCCTTTGAAAAAGCCCCCTTGTAATCCATTTCTGCCAGAGACATTTCGGATTTGGTGGGGTCCATCAGAAACACCTTCTCGTTGTTACAGAGCTGAAACTCCGTGTTTAGGGAGTAGACGACAGGAACTGGACGGTTTGTCTGCTGGAAGGCAATCGGGATCAAAAATCTAAAATTGGGACAGGAAAGGAAAAAGGAGAGGTTTAGTTTGGACGCATCTGACGTTACACGCTGGTGACCTACACAGCCTGCTTCACCCTTCTTCCCTCCTGCTTTACTATCTATAGTCTAGCAGCCCGTACTACGGTGGTGTTCAACCCCAGGCGACTTGTTGCCCCTCACCCAACCCCAGTTTTCCAGCAGCGGTGCAGGGCTCTGCACGACCAGCTGAAGCCTCCTCCCAGCAGGTTTGATTTTCTTTCTGTCCGGGGAAAACCGAAGGCTACGCGGGCTTCTGCAGCCCCGAGGCTGAAAACCGCTGGCCGAGATGTACGACAGCCCGGGACGGCCCCTGTTCTGGGAGTCCGCAGTCTCGCTAGGCGTGACAGAGGAAAGGCAGGCACACGGATGAAGGCAACTTTTTTTAAGAAAGTTCTTTTTTTAAAGAAAGCAAAGACACCTGCCTTGTGCTCAGGAGTAACAGACCCTGCCGTGCTACAGACCGTCCGGAGGACCCCGACCCACCAGCCCAGCCCAGCAATCTTTCACCGCCCTGAGTGGGAATGGTCTCGGGCGCAGGGGGACTCCTGAGCCAAAGGAGAGGTTCCTCCCCTCCCCTTTTCCCTTCCCGCTGCTGTTGTAGCGTGTCCCACGCCTGCTGGGACCACACAAACAACCCAAACGGGCTGAAACTGTCCTGCTGCCGTGACGGTGGGGGGCTCCTTACCGCTCAGGAGCGTGAGCCGTGCAGGGCAGGGGCTTGTCTCCAGGCTCTACCCACGGCTGCGTGGGCTGCACAGTACAGGGGACTAAGAAGATCGTGTACTCTCCAGAGTAGTCCTTCCTGGGAACAGACAGGAGACACTGCGGTCACCGAACGAGACTCCAAGCTGTTCACCCAGCTGACGTGTTTAACTAACATCCACCATTTTCTAATTAGTGTAAGCAGGCAAGACAGAGTTCATAGCAGGACCTCTCCCTCGCCCCAGAAATGTCCATCTACTCCAGCAGTCGCAGGAGGGACAAATTTCACCTGCGGTGTTTAATCTGACCCTCTGTGCAAGGAGCACAGACTGTAAGAATAAACAGTCACAGACAGAACTAATAATGAAAAGGAATTTTTAAAAAAAGTGAACCAAGTATTTCTAGATCTTAATATACCTGCCTCCACCAAGCATAGCACTACTGATTAAGTCAGTCGTGGACGCGACATCCTGCTTTTAACTTGCAGACTGCAAAACAACCTTGAATACATTGTCATCTCCGGTATTTAGCTACCCACTGGCTTAATTGCTAGAAAAACGCATTTACAAGGAGATGAACTGATTTTTCCCTCTACTAACACAATCAGTAGAGGAGCATTTTCAGCCTTGACAGCGGCTCCCTGCGTGCTCTAGCTCTGAGCCCTTGAACAAGGCTGGCTCCTGACCGCTCCACACTATCGCTGTGGCTGCTGAAAGGGCAACAGGGATTGCTCTCTCAGGCCTGGATTTGAAACTGCCCCGCCGCTGCTGTTAACTACCTGCACGTTCGTTGCTTAAGAAGAACATTGTGCTGTGGGAAGCTGCCGAAGGTGGCCGAACCCGCAGTCCTCACCTGTTATAGGAGCTGGTTGCTCTCCAGAGCTGGTAGGGAGAGTCGAAAGTCTGCGCGCTCCACAGCAGCTGCAGGTCAAATTCGATCCCTCCCAGGTGGTCTGGAGTCATTAAAAAAGACTTGACATCTGGCAGGCTGTGGTGCTCCATTACAAAAAGCCCTGGGGTGAGGACAAGGAGGTGACAGATAAGGCGGAGTACGGGGAGACCCCACGCTGCACACCTCAGCGCAGAGGGACGCCTCATGGGAAGAGGGACTTGTTCTGCTACCTGTGTTTTCAGAACAGATCTGTATTTGTACGTTGGTTTCTTCCTCTATCATATCAGGACTAATGCTCTCACCTCGGAACTTGGCCTGTGTCTTGAACTCGATAACCAGCCGGCCATCCTCGCGGATGTAGATCCTGATTATCTGCAGCCGGGCTGAGAGAACGCTGTCCGTCTGAATCCCTGCACAGTGCAGCAAGAACAAAGTCACTGGGGAGGCCACACAGCACAGTCGGTCCTCAGGTGGGCTCTGTCAGCCCCTCGTAGCTCCAGAAGCATTTGAGAGACCTCCAAAAAGGCACGGTTTAACTGGGATCATCCTCCAGTGAGTCGGCTATACACTTCCTCCGTTATTCACATGTGCCGCCTAAGTCTCACTCAAGCATAAAGGAAGTAAATATACTGAGTTCCCCCCTATGATTAGCCTGTGAATGTAACTTATTTTACATAGTAAGTTGTAGATGATTGTTTCTGGGTAGTCCTGGCCTTGATTCTGAGTGGCCCTCCATGAACAAAGCTCTGCGAGTCCCTCCTCTACAATACTTTGTGTCACCGCTGGCAGAATAAAATCCAAGGTGAAGGCACTGTCTGCTCCTCGTAGCCCTTTGAGCAGCAATACTGCTCAAGGCTGCAGGCAGGGGTTCACAGCACACACAGGCTCCAAATAGTGTGGGAAAGGAAAATGAACAAGCTGGAAATAGAAGACTTGCCCGCACAGGATAAACCACACATACGTGCACGGATGCTAGGTCTTGGATGTAACCACCAGCAGAGGATACGAACGACGTAGGGCTCGCCGCTGGGAGTACTGCTGTTTTAACAAACAAGGGGATATTATGGGAAAAAGTCCATCCGTGAGAGCCAGGAGGCTGAGGAACATGACTGCAGCTCCCACACGAGAAATGACTCCAAATATCCCACAGGGAGCAACCTCTGCCTGGCTGTGGAGGCTCTGATGAAGAGAGCGCTCTTTTCCTGCAGCACTTTCTAGGGCTCAGTGACAACTGTTCCCATTAGCAGAGAGAGGCTGGGGGGGAAATGACAGGCCCCTCGCTAAGCTTACACAAACGCAGGCATACTGGACTCAGCCTGCATGCCTTTTACTTCGGTGAGTGCTACCCGCGCTCAGGACTGCGGTGGCAGTGCAGAAACTAAGAAAAAGGAAAAAAACCCAAGAACAAACCAATTTTCCCGTACCCCTTCAAATGCCTCGGACCTACCCGTCCTCCAGAGAACAGTATCGTAGAAAAAGGAGAACTCCATCTCTGTGTGATGCTCAAGAGAAGCCCAACCTCTCGGCGCCGTCACGTAAATATAGGACACGTAGAGTGGGACGTGGACTGTTAAGAAGGACTGAGCAGAGTCCCGCACCTGCCAATAAAACCCCAAAAAGGTGGTTATGCGCCTTCCAAAGGAGAGACACTGGCCCAGACTTGCAGCACCCACTGCATTCGCGTTCTGCTCTGCAAATGGGGGAAAAAAGCCTGAGTACCTGCAACACAAGACTCCTTTTTAGTTCTGGACTATGGATGTCCTAAACACAGGGAGGATAATGTGGGGACGAAGCATTTCTAAAGCAATATAACGTCGTTGCTCCATGAAGACTGAGCATTATTGGCAAACAGTTAGCTGATTTGCAAAAAAGTTATTGCTGGACCGCCATTTGAAAAACAATAATGAACTGCTGGAAAAAAGTATGCAAGCACAGACTGCTCCTCACATACCACAAAACTCCTACAATTAAGTCAGAGATGACTGTCTGAACTTTCTTTACGTTCACGTGTAGGTACTTTAGACAAACCTGCATTTTAAATAAGGGTAAGTGCTAAAGCACACTGGTGTCGTGGTACAAAAGGAGCTGTGGTCACAACTTCACCTCAAAAGCCCCTCAGTTTCCAATTCCGTGAATTAAAAATAAGCAATTCTGCTTGCTCAGGACTGGCCCTAAGAGTATCTGAAATAACCACAGGTCTCCGGCTAGATATACACCATTTATTATCTGCGGAGCGCAGCTGTACTCTGCAAGCCCCTGAGAGAGCTCAGAGAGACATTCCAGACTGGTTGGTGCCAGTCTCCACGTACTAAATTATGCAGTTGTTCAGCTCAAGTAGCTTCTCTGGATTTGTGCAAATAATTGGAGCTATAGAAGGAAAGTTAACAAAGTATTCCAGGCTGGCAGGAATTAAAAGAGATTACGTTGGCTGTAACATTCTGACTGGAATTTAATACAAGAATCTAACGTAGATGAGATACTCACTGGAGTGAGATGTACATCCATAATCCATCCATGAGAGGGCAGTGAGACACATCTAGTAGAGAAAGCTGCTATTTTATAGAAGAATGTTTCTGGCTTTTGGTCTGCCAGTCGGTTAATTAAGAAATTACTTAAAAATTCCCATGACCTCGCTCCACTGAGGAGTACGAACTGATGTGCCTCTGCTCTGTTCTTTGCTCATTTATATTGCCTAAGAACACAGTCAAAATTGTAAAAGAATACAGCACAGGTGGGAATGTTTTGTATTTCCAGTACATCCTTATAGTTAAAAAAAATATTTCACTGGCGCTCTGAAGATTAAGAGAATAAAACCTATGTTACCCCAACCAAAATCATAGAATCATAGAATCCTAGAACGGTTTGGGTTGGAAGGGACCTCTAAAGGCCATCTAGTCCAACCCCCCTGCCGTGGGCAGGGACACCTTCAACTAGAGCAGGTTGCTCAGAGCCCCGTCCTGACCTGGAATGTTTCCAGGGATGGGGCACCCACCACCTCTCTGGGCAACCTGGGCCAGTGCTTCACCACCCTCAGCGTAAAACATTTCTTCCTTACATCTAGTCTGAATCTACCCCCCTTTAGTTTAAAGCCATTCCCCCTTGGCCTGTCGCAACAGGCCCTGCTAAAATAAACTAATTAAATGCGTTTCACAAAGCACCGTTCTTTTCTTGGTAAAAGGGGGGGAAAAAAACCATGCTCCAGTTGTACAGAGCAGAGCAGCAAACATACCTAGCAAATATTCATGAACACAAAGTGGAGCTTTGCCTAAGAATTGAGAAAGATCTGGATTACGTGGAAGAGTTTTGGGTATGGCAACTCACCTGGAAGTCAGCGGTGACAGAGCCTCCGCAGACATCAATTAATTCAGTCATGTCGTAATAAGCATCAAAAGTCCAAATGCAGCTCTTCAGGTTGAGGTGCTTATAGAGCTGGATCGTCTTCGGCTCTCTCACTGTGGGGTCAAACTGGTAAGGGCGGTCATAGCCAGGACCGAGAATGATGCTGTCGTAGGTCACTTCATCCAGAAACCCTGCCTCTGGGATTAAGAGACATCAGGACACGGATGACTCCAGATTTTAAAGGGCTTGAAGACAAGTATTGAGGTCCCGTTTTCACCCTCAAATCGTGTCAGTGACTTCTATTATATTAGGGACTTAAGGGGCTCCTCTCCCTTCATTATCCTAGAGGTCAAACTGAATATACACAGGTCTTCACAGGGGAAAATGTTATAGGAATGGGGTAAGAATCCTAAAAACCGAACTTATGAACCTACTAATGAAAGGTGGAAGTTAAACTTTAGAAAGTTAAAACTTTAAGAAATGCAGGACAGCTTGAGTATGAAATGAACAGGATGAAGTACAACAACCCCCTGCCCACCATGGAACGAGCGTGGACCCCATCACCCTCGGTGTTACAGACACAAACTGCCTTTTTTCTTCGGCTCTGGCATTTACTTCAGCAGTGAATTTGCTTTTACTGCTTCTTGTTGCCACGCTAGAGACCTCAGTGACGCAGACGCAGTGATCCACTTCCTGTGGATCCCTCTCTAACCGCATGGGTATCACAAGACAGATTTGAAAGGCAGAAAATCACCACCAGAAAATCACTACAGCCTCCTCAAAGAGAGCAATGCTGCTTAACCCCGTTATCTTTTAAACATTCCCATACACCGCATCTCATCTTCAAGGGGGCAACTCTGTCCACTGCTGTTAGTACAGGAAGATTCATTATTACTTACATAATGTCAAGAGAGTCCAGAGGAAGACAAAGCCTTCTTCTCTGCATTTCTTTACTGGCTTCTCCCTACCCCCAAGTTCAGAAAGCAAAAGTTGGCTTTAAAAATTACCTGAGATGCCTCTGAGGTCTCTGACGGTGACCAGGTTTGAGCAGACATGCTGGTGCCTGTAGATAGACTCGGAGAGAAGGAAATGCAGGTTGTGCAGCGGCAGGGTGGAGATGAGGGGCAGCATACCATCCTGATGCGGGATCTGCACCGAGATGTGGATTCTGGAACAAATAGTGGATGAGCCAGCAGAATAAAGCAGCCCTGGCAGGCACAAGAGCCTCACGCATTACCCCACGCCCCACAGCAGCACAGCACAGACAAGGTGAGCCTGCTAGCAGCAGCCTGGTATTTAGTTTCAGCTAGATTTCCCCATCTACACATCTGCTCCTTAAGCTGTCCCACCAACTCCAATTCCCTGAGGGGGAAGGGCACCCCCTCAGCAGAGCAGGGTGCGAGGAAGAGAGTGGGAGCGCTACGCTGAGCACCCTATGCTGTTCAAGAGGGCACACTGCATGGAGGGATGTGGTTTCAGGCACACGTTCCCAAGCCAGCTCTGTAACTCTGGGGGGCCCGGTGAAGGACTGCGCTCTCCCCTTCTCCAGGCTCATACCTGTTGGGATGCTCCTTGTGCTTGACATCCAGGTACTTCAGAGTGGCAATGAATGACTGTGCCTGGAAACCTCGGGCCGTCCCTGCGACCACAGGAGTGTGACAAATGGCACTGTCTGTGCCTATGGTAACCATGTTGCTCCTCAGGGGGGTCCCCACATGGCCAGCCTTGTCCACAGCCTTGGCCACACAGCGCACGTGGAACCGTCGGCTGAAGTAAATGCTGTCCAGCACCTGCAGGGAACGAGGAGGGAGAAACATGCATGTGGGTCAAACGTGCCAGCGTTGCAACATCTGACCGTGTAGCAAAATCACTTTGTCCTGGTGTTTTGAGGCAGCGTGGAGGTGAGGCACATGAAATGCAAACTAGGAACATGCGCGTGCCATGTTCTGCTTGGCCGCTTGGGCATGCAGGTGTGACTGGCCTCTCGTTACCGACGCTGCAGCAGATGCTCGAGTATGTGGGGTGCTTTACGGTTTCCTAACTCTGCCCACATACTGAAGGGAGGGGAAGAGGGAGCCTGAGCTGTTATGATCTGCCAGGCTCCATCTGTCTCCTGCCATCAGGGATTTACTGAAGAGTCTGAGTGCTCACAGCTACTTCCCACATCAACAGAAGTGGTGCTTTTAGCAGGCTCAGCGAAGAGCAGTGCTAAATTTTCTGAAGCCAAAAGAAAAAAAAATAATCCCCAAAGAAGCACCCATATGTCTTATGCCAGTTCCCAAATCCAAGGAGATTTTAGGTTTTAATCTCTGTGTAACTGAAGTGTGTGCTACCCACTAAAAATGGCTCAGACTCATGCACGAGTAGGCATGGTCTAGAAACACACCCGGATGCCTGAGAGGAGCTGAGACATCACAGTTGGGAGCGCCTGGGAAAAACCCTCAGACGAAAACAGTAATTCTGTTTGTGGGGCAGGACGTGAACAGTCCAGGGACAGAGAGATCTCAGGCCGCACAAGGAGCAATGCAGCAAAACGAGCCCCTGAAGGAACAGCGGTTCTTAACTTGAGCTATGCTCTTCCTGCAACTTGAGCAGGACGGAAGGAAAGCAGACAATCCCACAGCCAAACCCTGGTAACACAGGTCACATCAGCGTGCTGAGCTCTTATTCAGGCACAGCCACTTTTTCGAGTGCGTGACTTTTCAGCTGCAGGAACGTGACCAAATTTCACACGTGAGTGATCGCACAGTACACAGGCTGACGGAGCTGCCCCAAGCCCTCGCTGACTTACGCCATGCAGCTTACTCTTGCTGTGTTACAACTTCGCCATGCCGGTACCCAGCCACCTACCTTATGGTTGACGCTAGTGAACGGTGTGTTGTCAGTGATGGTTTCAAAAGGCGACCTGGCTCCATTCCCATCCGTGGGGGTTGCTACTTCCCAGCTGAACTGTATCGAAGACTGGTTGATGCCAGCCTCGCTGCAGCGTTCCTTCATGACCGCGTACTTGGGGAAGTGAGGGTCACAAGGAGTGACACAGATGAGCGGATAGCCTGGGGAAGGGGATTTCTTAGCACCGTCCTTGGTCACTTCTTCCACACGGTCATAATCAGCCAGGGTGACGACCTGTATGGATGCAAGACGGCAGCATTCGCCTGGGGCTGAGGGGAGGGGCACAAAAGGCAATCCTTCCCACACACTCCAAGCCTGCTACATCATTGCAGCTTTTCATTTTATTCCAGAAACTCCACTGGGGTTTTCAGTCTGTACTTGAAGGGTACTAAATCATATCCATTGCAATGGGCAGCTTACCATGGGAGGTGCTGGTAGAATCAGGCTCCCTGCTGCCTCCTGATCCAAAATAGTCACTATTGCAGTGCTGATATCTCCAAGAACAGATTCCACCGGATCATCTGGACCCAGCACCAGAGAAAAGGACTCGTGCCACTCCCGGTCTTCATTGGACATGATCTCCACCTTAAATATGATGTGGTTCACACCTGTGAGAGGAAATGCAAGAGAAACAGAGAGAACTCGATTCATCATCAGGTATTGCTCTGAAGTTCTCATAAAAAACTGCACAGCTGGTCCAGGCTATGACCACTGAAACATTATGATAAAATACGCATTATAAACTTTATTTCCACTCATTGCTACTAATAATTCAGCCCCGTCCGCACAGGAGTCTACTCTATACATAAAATTCCAGCTATGACAACTGATCCAATTGATCAGGTGTTAGATTTACTAGCAGATGCCATCTGAGGATTAATAATGCCTGTCTTGTATTAGCTGTCTGTAGTAAAAATCTATGATCCAAAGTACATCCCCACCCCTGCTGTGAACACCTCTGCTCTCTCACACCAGTATGCAGAACTGTTTGGTGAGGGCTTCTCGGTCCAGCAGCATGGTCTGAGCTGTTGCACGGATCCTGGACTATCTCTGCTGAGCCTTACATCCTCTGAAGACCACTTTACTCTTGCCTGCCAGATGCTAGTGCTTCTTCCTCTGTTCTGATCACCCGTCGTTCAACAGTTCAGCCTTTTTGCATAACAAATACAGCCACAGCAGAGTGGAAGGCTGCAGCCCAGAAGAGTCATACTTTAGAAAAGACCACATAGTAAGTGGTCTATGTAGTATATTTAAAATACATTACCAAAAAACCGAAACAAACCAAAAAACCCCCCCAAACAAACCAAACCCCAGATCCTTCTCATCCAGCGGGGCACTGTGAAGGGATGAAATGTTGTACACAAGAGAAAACATGGCAAGACTTGGGATGGCCTTCCCATTTCTTCAAGTGACATTAATTCCAGTCTCAACCATCTTTCTGTCTCCTTAGGCATTTACAGTTTGCTCAGTAAAGAGCTCACCACCTCTGGGCTTTCATTCCCTCCTCCTTTACATTGCCCCCCTGCTTGGGCAGCAGCAGCTTGGCACTTTGCTTACCGATCGGAGAGGGCTGGTGCTCACACCACCAGTGTGTTTGAACTGAGAATGATTAGGCAGCCAGAAGGGGAGAGGGGAAAGGATATGTCTAATGCCAGGAAAGGGGAAAAGTCTTGCACCCCACCTGTAACACACTGAAGCGCTGGTGTTTCTTCCCACAAAGACTGTGATGAGCCCAAGATCAAACCCCAAATCAAATCTAAACCCCAAAATCTAAGGGTGTATTATGCCTTCTTACAGCTTATGCAGTTCACTTCACCGGGAGCAGTTAGACCTGTGTTGTGTTGTAAACCTCATGTAAAAAGTGGCTTTTTCCAAGTCTCCTGAATATTTCCCTTCAATGCTCCTTTCTGATATACACAAAATGTCACTGGTCATGCCACCACCTCTAACCTTCCCTCCAAGGACCCTTTACCTGGGCTGAATTTGAGCATTCGACTCTTGGGATAGTAATCCACTCCGGCCTGAGCTGAGCCATCACGGGTGCTACAGCGGACTTTTGAGGTCCTGTTCTGATCCCCTCTCCGGACGACCTTGACATTTATAACAGCGACACCCTCCGGGCCAGGCGGCTCCCTTACTTGGTACGCAGCTTCTTCAAACTCAATGGTGGGTGCTAAAGAAACAGCAGTGAAGAAAAAGCCCCAGGTTTGCACACCAGCTGACTGTTTACAGATGAAGGGCACTCAGCAACTGGGGTGAGCTAAGCTCAGCTCCTTTTAGACTCTATCTACACATCTTCAGAGCACGTGGTTCCTCAAAGCAGGGGCCAAAAGTGCAGCTGTAAGGGTTGGATGCGAATTAGGGCAAGGGGTGGGGCAAAATCCAACACACCTATTGGGCTACAGAGGATGGCAAATGATTCTCCCATTCCCTGCCTCCCACTGAACCACACGCCCTCAAATCCATGCCACGTGATGGTGCTACAGCCCCCACTGGCAGTCACACCAGAGGGACCTGGCATCCCCCTTCTTCCCCACAGATCTCTCCAGGCTGTGACACTGCGGAGGGACGGCAACATCTCCCAGGGGAAGCACAGCAACTCCCTGCACAGCTGCAGGGGAATGGGAAACGGGACACATGGTGGGTTCAAGCCACTGTTGTTCAGTCCCTCCCTTAGGACCATTCCAGTGCACAAAGCCACCGCATCAGTGAGCTGCACACAGAGCTGTGACCATGTGACTGAAGGCATCCATGTGCACTAAATTAAACCGCAAACTGTTGATGAGACTGTGCTGACTACCTTGGAACTGCATCCTACAACAACTCCTACATCCTTCTTGAGTCTCATCGCTTACCATCTTCGTCATTGGTGACAGTTATGGTCGCCATGTCCATCTTTCCAATCCTAGCTCCACTCCAATGGTTTCCAAGTGGGCTACCAAGATAGACCTGAAACTGCTCTTCTGGTTCAAAGGCAGAGTCATCACTGATATAAACGCTGCAGTTCTTCACCTAAAGCCAAGTAAACAGGAGAAAACAGCAAACATCCATAAATCCCCTGAAGCCACTTAAAGGCCACACTGTACTTCACTATCTAGGGTTTAACGTCCGAGTACTGTCAATCCTGGAAGAAACACTTCTATTTTTAAGGCTGCTACTTCAGTGTGGACAAACCACACAGTTACATGATGAGACACAGCGGTGAAGACATCTACTTCCACAAACCGACAGCTCTCTGCTACAACAATCCTGAGTCCTACTGACACGGAGGATTTGCATTTCACGTTTTAAAGAGTTTTATCATGAAACAAACAACCCCTTCAGAGTCATGTCGTATTTCCAGGACCAGAAGAATTTGTGACTTCAAGCGTCTATGAAACCAGTTTGGACAGCCTCTGTCAGCTCCCTCTGACAAAGCAGAGTCGAGGAGGAGATCTGAACCTCTCCCATCAATGGTTCTTCATTCTCCCTATAAGCCAGGTTCAGCTCACCTTCTCCCCTTTCAAGAAAGTGATGCGAGACTCCTCTGCATTCCTCCTCTCTGCAAAGTCCTCCGTGACCTCTGCTGTCTGGCTCCGTGTGTAGCACCTGACAGAGGACTCATAGCTCAGGTCCCCAGTGCGGAAGATGGGGATGTGCAGAGTACCCTCCTTCTCCTTCACTGTGTATGCATCCTTGGTGAACTGCATGCTTGGTACTGTAGGAGGCAATAAAAAGAGTCAAGTGTTCAAGCTCCGCAGAGAGACAGGAGCTAATCGAGGCACATACACCCTAGGAGAACTGCTGCATGGAGTCTGACAGCCAGAGAATAAGACGGCAGCTTCACTGTGCCTCAAAACAGGATTTGGTTTCAAACAAACAAGTGACCGTTACTGCCTCTATAGAGCATGGGATCAGCAGACCCTGCAGTGCTTCGAAGAGAAGGTATCTCTCCTCATCACCTCTCAGTCACCTACTCCAACAGTTGATGAAACTTGTTCCTTCCCTAACATTTTGGCGCTGTTGCAATGCGCTGGAGAACAAGACAGGGCTGGCGGTAGAGGGGTGGTGTGTTTGCAAGGCATGTCAGGAAGGGGCTATACGAGGACTCAGTACTGAAATGGATGCTATGTCTCAAAGCATTACCCTACTGTGTGTGGACACAGAACAAATAGCTTGCAGCAAAGAGGGCAGACCTCGACAAAAAATACAAAGGCAGAAATTATTACAGACTACTACAAAGTTAGATTATAGAGTGTGTGCTTTCCTTAGGCAAGTAAACACGAGAGACGTTAAAACACAAGAGAAAGTAAACATGCAGTGAGACTTTCTCACGCAGTAAGGGGGACTTTGGCCCACAGAAAGCATGAAACAAGGACTGAGCTCTGAGCAGAGGAGTCAAAGCATGGCTGAAAGTGAGGGAACACTACAGGAAAATTCTTTCCGCACTCCCAAAGACTCCAACCTCTTGTGGACAGCGAAGCACGGAAAGAAATGAGGCAGCCAAATGGAATGGGAGGATCCCAGGAAAACAGGCTAAATCCAGCCTAGAAATAACCTAACTCAGACTAGCCTCCTGCTGCGTGGCAGTGTGAAGGAAGAGGCTAGGATGGACCAGATAGAGCTGCCGTGGATAACTTACCGTCTTGGAAGATGTCATTAATGGCCACGATCGCTTGGAATGGCTTTGTCAGCTCAGCTCCATGGGGTGAGCTGAGGTAAACAACAAATGTCTCCAGCCCTTCTATCACCGGGTACTGCGCATCGTCCAGGATTGTCAGAGTGCAGAACTAGAAGGAAAGCAGAAGTCCTGCTTTTAGAGACGCAAAGCTGTCATCCTTCCTGGCACTCACGTTTGGGTGTCTAATGTAAAGTCATTATGTCAGGCCTTTTCTGAATTCATTAATCAACGGAAACAATGTTCGAGACAAATCCGGCATATCATTTCAGAGAATAGGCAGCTATCTTTATCCTGGGAGAGGTGGCCTGACCGAATCTTCTCTGGCTGTAGTGCTGATCAGATGTGAATCTGTGCCTGGCAGATTCATTAACGATTCTCAAGTGGCCCCGAGAGGGTTTTTAAAGAAGGCGAATGGCAAATAAAGAGTATGCGCATAAACAAGAGACAAGTGTCACCAGACAGAGCAGACTCATCAGGAGTCAAAGTGGCTCCTCACCTCTTCTGTCTTGCCTGGCCTGAACTCTATTTTTCTGGAGCTGGGGACGTAATCAATTCCCGGGCTGGCAGATGGAGGGTCTGACGTCCGAGTGGCACACCACACCGAGATGGGGGTTGAGAGATCAGGTCCCTGTCGGAGGACTGGAATCTCAATGCTTCCTGCATCACCAGTTGCACATGAGAGAGAACCAAGATGAGAAAGCAGCCACATACCACAAAACCACCCCTTTCCCTTCAGCATGCCCTTCTCCCTTCACCACTGCTCCTGCACTCAGCACAGGCTATTGCACAGAACAACCCCCAACCTTCCCCGCAGGGGCAGAGGGAAGAACAGAAACCCTCTGCAGATCTTTTACAATTCTGCTGCTGTGCCCTAAATCGCTCCTCTGAAAGCATGCTTTCACGGCAAGCACCCCAATGTGGTGTGGAGCAGCCCTGGGGGAGCCCCCTGCTACTCTTCACCTGCAGCCTCACTGACGGTGAAAGTAGCATTCCCCAGGAACACTGTAGAGGCATCGTTGGGTCCACTGATGAAGACGTTGGCTGAAGCCCGGCTGCCAATGCGTGCATTATCTGAGGCATCGGCCAATACGATCTCAAACTCCTCTTCTTCTTCGTATTCACTGTCATCGATCAGCATGATGTCACATGTCGTCATGGTGACACCCGGACCAAAAACAACGCGGCTGTCATCCGCCATCCCCCGGGACTTGAAGTCGGAGCCGGATTCCAGCATATAAAGGCTGCTTCCCTTGGCTGATTTGGGGACAGTGTAGCAGACGGCAGACACAGTGCTGCTGGTATCCCCTAAGATGCAACAGAAAAAAACCATAGCTCTACGGAAATACTTTTACTCTATCTGGTGGAGACACCACACACTTAAATAATAAAGCAGCATTCAGAAAAGAGGGTGAGGAGTCAAAAAGAACACCATCCCTGCTCCTAAACTTGCATAAAAGCTGGCTTAGGTCTGACTTCCAGGCATACTCCAAATCTGCACTCTTGGTTACTATGATCAGGAAACGGGTGGCACTTGCCTATTAAAGAATATACAGGTCAGTGATGGGGTCTACATAAACACAGTATCTAGAACACAGAGAAGCAGCAAATAAATACAAGGGTTTGCTCCTGTTCATGCTGGGAGGAGAAATGAATCCAAAAGCCGGGAGCTTTAACTGGATCAGCGAATCTTACAGCAGAGCTGGGAAAGAGAGAGGAAAAAAAAAAAGGCACCTGCCCCGCATTGCTGCTTGTCATTTCAGTTGCGCCACAAAGCTACTTCCAAAAAATCAAAGAATCACCCCAAAATCATAGACAAGCGAACCCCAAGGAACACCACTTGTTTTGGGGGTCACTGTTATTTGCCTGCCAACAGGAAACAGTCGTTTGCCTGAGCCTGGCAAAGGTATATACTGCAAAGACTCCTCAGCAGCTTTGCAGTAATCCTAGTCTTGTGATAAAAGACTGCAGGATACAGGCACTAAACCGTTTCTATTATCTATAAAGTACAGAATTAAAATCCAAGCTCCAGGCAGCCACACATACTTCACAGTCTGTCCACAGGTGCTTGACTTCTCTCTGTCCCCAGTTTACTGTTGCCCACAGACTCCAAGGTTCTCCATCTCCCCTCTCTGCCGTGTGGGTTCAGACTCTGCACGTCCCACCCACAGCAGCGCCTGTGGAGCCGCGTTCCCTCCCGTGCCACAGAGCCCCAGAAAGTCATTCTGTCTGGCTCGACCCACCTTTCCTTTCAACAGGAGCAGAGAGAAAACCAGCGCTCTCGCTGACGTGGTATGTTTTCCTGTCAAACTGCAGGGTGGGCTCGTCCTCTGTGTCAGTGATGGTGACCGTGGCCCGGGTGATGTTCCCCAGCAGAGCATAAGCCGGCATGCTGAGCTCCACGGCAAAGGTCTCCATGCTCTCAAAGACGTTGTCATCGTTAATGGTGATGGTGCAGGCCTTGGTGTCCTCCCGCTCCTCAAACTGCACCTGGAAGGCAGCAAGCGGGCTGCTCTCTTTGGACTGGGGTCTGAACCTTTCTGTCCTTCCTGCTTTACCCTTGCCTGAGTCACATACCCGCTGCACGGGCGGCATCAGACACTGACCTTAACCAAGGATAAATGGCTAGTGGAGGTCAAAGGCAGCAGCAAATGCAGCGCGTAGGCCCCTACCCCTTCCGATCTCAGTCATGGTTTTAGCCCTTTGCATGATCAGGAGTGACATTCCTACTCAGGCAAGCCTGTAACATTTGTGGTCAGTCAGAACACTGCTGCAAAGTGTATCTGCCAACATAAAAAACTGAAGAAAAAAGAGACCCTCTTCTGAAAGCAAATAAAACACAAATTTTTAGAGAGGAAATAGTCTCCTTTGTGTTTTTATCAGTTCTTTCATCCAGGCTTGATGGCACGCACGGTCAGACCTTCCCTTTCCTGGTGTCCCCAACCTACCTGTCCCGCGTACTCCACGTAGTCCTGCTCTCCCGGCTGTGAACCAGAGCTGGAGGTGGCCGTTCCCTGCTCTGTGCGGCACAAGACAATCGCGTACTGGTTGAGGTTACCAATCCGCCTCACGGTGACGCTCACAGAGCCTGCGCTCTCTCTGACATTGTAGCTGGAAACGTATCAAGCAGATACAAATAACAGGCTGGGGGGCAAACCCTGTGTGTTTACGCTGATACTGAGCACCACAGACTCAGGCTGACTGTTGCCTCCACGGAATATCCGAGCAACACTAATAATCAGGGACTTGGGCAGATGGCAGCTATTCAGCAACCCTGCTCCATGGTTTAACCCAGCGGGCACTTCTCCTCACTGACATGCACATGAGTTCCCACTTCTGTATCAGCTGCTGTTGGCCCCCCTGCCCCCAAAATAACAGTGTTCATTCAACAGGAATGCCACGTGTGGTGCTACAGTGCAGAGCAGCGAGACCTCAGTCCTGACGGGGTGCCAGTGAAACCCAGGCAGGAATGATGGTAACTGCCCCACTATTTCATTTCCATGCTGTAGGTCCAATCACGTATTACAGAGCTCAACCTGTCTCACTCCAGGTAAGACCCCATCTGTCAGAAGAGTGCTGTAAACCCCGTGCCATTTACCTGGTGTAAGTAAAGCTGAGGAGTGACCACTGGACATGGAAGACGTTGCCACTGACCACATTGGGTTTGCTGTCCTTCACTAGGAACTGAAAGCTGTCCATGGTCTCCTGAACCTTCTCCTCATGCATCACATACCGAATGAGGCCCTGGTTCACGTCCTCTGCCAGGAGGAGACATCCGATGAGCCAACCCAGAAATTCAATGGCAGTTTCATAGACGAGCAGTGCAGAGACATGAATCCGCATGGCCGCAGGGATCGGGTTCTCCACACGCCCTTTATACTGCAGCAGCTTTTCTAACTTCCCTGGTCTTACCTGTGGTAGAAGCCAGCCTACAAGCTGTGATAAGACATTGCCTTGCCTAGTCTTTATCCATAATGGCTCATACTTAAAAATAAGGTAAATTTAAAGTACCTTTGATGAAATGCAAGAAATATGAATTTGCCTGGGCAGCACATATTTCACCTCTGTTCTATAAACTGGCATGTCCTAACAGGGCTCCTTCTCACTGCTGAGATGGTTTGGGCTCTCTGACCTGTGGTATAATACATGTTTCCCAAGCTTCAGCCCTAAAATAACGTAGGTCTCTTCCTTTTTTTTTTTTCTGAGCACAGGGGAGGCCAGGCATGGCTGGCAGGGCCTGATGAGAAGGGACAGGTAGAACTGCTGACTGCATTTGTACAGGACCTAATGCAGTGTGGTGCTAGGCTCTGCGAACTGCAGTAGCAGAAATGCTAAAAAAGGCTGCGCTGCGAGTTCACTCCCAGCCTGCCTGGGGGAGTCTGGAGGGAGCAGCAATCAGAAAGAGCACAGTGGCGTAGGAAGCAGTTACTCCCTCACCTCCCCTTCCTAATGGAGGGCCCCTCAGTCCTGCAGCAGTGAACTTTCCACACGTTATTGACTCTGCACTGCTGGCTAAACATCTACAGACCTTGTGATGATTAGATCTACATGCAATACCTACAACTCCTCTTTACTGTCCCAAGTCAAATCTCCAGCTCTAACAAGTCTGGAGAACCTGGGTGTGCTACAGGACACAGGTTGGCATCTGTAAGAAATTATAGGATTTCTGCAGTTCAAAGCAAAGTTCAATTCTTATTTTTCACACACTTTTGAGATTTGCCCCTTGTCTTCTCCCCTCCCACCTCTTCCCCCTCCCCGCCCCTACAATCTATCTTGACAAACTGAAGCAGCCGAAGGAAAAAGCAACAGCATACAGCCCAACTTCCATACCCTGCGTAAAGGTGGTCACAGTTGTCCCTGGTTTCAGCTTGTTCTCCACATAACCATTTCTGGGACCAGTTGTTATCTCATAGACCAGCTGTTTGTCATCTGTATCAGGATCTGTCGTCAGTAATTCCTTCTTAGTGATTAGATTGGTTGCCTGGATTAAAGCCAAACCAAGGGAGTAAAACTCTGGAGATCCAGCAGTACAAGTCTGATTGACCGTTCATCCAAAAAGCCCAGCCACCCCTCTGCCAAACGGTGCTCCGTGAGGGAAAAGCTAGGGGATGTAAAAGCACAGAGCGGCCTTGAACAGATGGATGCCCCACAAGGTGTTTGACAGCACAGGAAGGATTCAAATTCTGCCTCACATCTGGTTTGTTTAATAAAAAGACCATTGTGGCGCAAAGAAAAGCAAATTCAGAACAAGCTGCCCAGCCCTATCTAGCTGGGGCTAAAAGCTATGACAAATCTTTTGGTTTCACCTGGAGACCACTGCTCCATGAACTGTGCTGATGCTCAGGTGAGGCCTGCTTTGCCCAAAACATTTGCAAACAGCCTCAAGTTGAACGATTCACTCAGGACAGTTCATGCTGCTTTAGTGAGCCTGCACTAGTCCTCTTTCAAACGACCTCACACGGATGTGCCTCAGTTCCACCACATTTTGCTTTCCCTTTAAAAAGAAAACACCTTTAACAGCAGGAGAAAAAGAGAGAATTGAACTGCCTGAGGCTGCAGGAGTCCTTTTTCTGAAGTCAGGAATTTGAGCCGAGATAGCCACTTCTTAATACAATTTCTTACTACAGTGTCTTCCAACTCTTTTTCCTGGGAAGAACTGAAGTATTTCCAGTTAACCGAAGTATTTGCAGTTAACCGAAGTATTTGCAGTTAATGCTGGGTCCTCAAAAAACAAGCACGAGAGGGAGTTTCCTGGGGTTTTTTTTGTTTAGACTTCAGCAAAACAAAGGCATGTCACAGCAAGAAATCCCTATACCACATTTCTTTGAAAGCCATATATCTCTACCATGGCTGCTGCGGCACATAATCAAGACTTCTCTGCCATCAGCAAAGCTGAAAACATACCGCCCTGGGGAGGAGGGACAAGGGGCAGTACGTGTCTGCCCAGGAAGGCGGGCAGGAGCTGTACTGCACTGCACAGCTCGTGCAAGAGCCAAGAAGAGCCAGGCTTGGTGGTCCTGCTGATGTAAGGGAAGGAGGTGGTCCAGGAAGCAATTTTGTGCCCTGGTGCCACGCTGCCTGGTTTAGCTAATGGAGCTGCAGTGCAGGCATCCCTGCACACCTCTGCCTTTTCCAAGACACTTCGTGGGCACAGAGGGACACTTGTTCTCTATCACAAAAATAAAAATGCTGAAGGATCAGGAGGTTCTTCTGTGAAGCTCCTTCTCCTGGAACAGCCTGAGAAACAGTCTAAACTGAACTCAGGCAGGCAGTTACCTTGCCATCCATGTACTCCAGCCACTGTAAACCCAGGTTGGTGACGACCCTGGGTGTCCCATCATCCACAGAGAAAATGTCCACTTTGAAGCGCTGCGGTGCTGCTGTCACAACCTGACAAAAGTTCAGAGAGATGGCTGTTACTTTGGGAGTCAGAGCCTCATCCACCATATTACCAACTTTGCTCCCTTCAGCTCTGTTGGGATCAAGGTCCTGCAGTGAGTTTGCACACACAAAGGCTGGTACACCAGGGAAGAAACATATGGCATCACGTAACTGAGAATACTCAGCCCTTAGCTGCTGTCGCTCCACTGAAGATAAGTCTCCCCTTCTCTGAGAGGAAGCAGCTTTCTATTAGCTATAGAAGGTCTCCCTCACATCCCTTCTCCTCCCCTTACCTTCTTCCCCCCATCCTCCATAATGAAGAAGGGATTGGTCCCATCAGACACAGTGAAAGTGAAGCGATCCTTCAGCGAGTTGCTACCATCATGACTGTAGCTGATGCGGTTCTGGTAGATGTCGTCCATCGTGAAGGTGGTGGCTTGGTGGTAACGCTGTCCATTGCTGGTGCATTCAATCAGGCCATGCCGAGGGGGCTGCGTGACTGTGAACGTAATTGACTCAGCCTGTACCAAGGAGACAAGAGCGGCAAAGCTGATGACGTGACCCCAGGACCAGGACAGGCAGGTCCTTCCAGCTCGAGATACCTGGAGAGGGACTCTACGCCCAGACAGCTTTCCTAGCACAGTGTTTCCAACCAGGGGCTGAAACGCAGCGCTGCATGCTGAATTGATTCACCCTGAGCCCTGCCCTGTCTTTATCCCTCTCCCAAGGTGGCTATCTACAAAAGAACCCTAATCAGGGAGAGCCAGACTAGACACATCACACCAAACTACTGGTTCGGCTGGTCCGAGATGGCTCCCGCCTTCGTGACGACCCCTCGAACACAAGAGCAGTCCCCCATTCTGCAGCCATTCTAAGCAACGTGCCCCTTGTCAGTTCTGTCGGGGTAGAAGCAGCGATAACCTTTGGGGCAGGATCTTTGGCTCAGGGCAATAACAGGCAGCCAGGAGCTCTCTTGCTGCAGGGAAACTGCAGCACAGTGAGGTAGAGCGAACATGACACCGCTTAGCCTCCGGCCAGACCCAGGAGGAGGAAGAGGAAATGTCATTTTCATCTGTGCTAGGCATAAACTCAGTGTCACGGCTAGGCATAAGCTCAGTTCAAATCCACAGTGTTCAGAGAGAAGGTGGGACAGGGCAAGGATTAGCTCTGATCACAACTGCTAGATGTTTTCCATGCAGGTTTGTCGCTTATGTGTCTGAGAGACATCCCAGATGAAGCCATTTCTCAAGCCAGGGCTTTGCTTTGCTCAAACACTCATTCATCTATTTATATACAAACTCGGCCTCCCACAAGCTGTTTGTTTGATGTTGTGATCAGGCAGGGTATGATCACAGGAAGAGATGACACTCACTATAATCTCTCTCTTTGAACACAAGCCCATTTTGCTGATAGACCAGATGTCCAGCAGAACAGGGGAGGGAGGAGGCAAGGGGGAGTCCTGCCTTACCTCTGTGTCAGCATCTGTTGCTTTAAGCATAAACTCTGTGATGGTTTTTCTCACACCTTCCTGAACTGTCATCCCGAGGCTTTGCACTATGGGTAAGGAGTCATCCACAGGGTTTATGGTGATGTCAAACGTTTGGCTCACCTGGAACAGGAGGAAAAGCCTCTCTTGATGACTTCAGTCTACCAAGAGTGCAACTCCATTGAAACAGTAATGCTTTAAGGAGACCACAGTGATCCACTGCATTTGGGTCACTTCATTTTGGTCTCGTTTACTCACTAAACAAGAGCTTCTAAGCTCAGATCTTGTGAACATGACCTCTTCTATCCCTCCCCACTAATTTATTCTTCCTCTTTCTGTGATATTTATGGACACCCGCTTTTCCCTCCCTTTCTCCCTCCCTCCTTCTATTTTGTCCCTCTCCCTCTATATGTAGCTATGATTTTTCCCTTTCAGACAGTAGGACGGCGACATTTCTCAAGGGTCTAACTGTGCTTCTGAGTATGTTGCCAGTGCACTGGATCAAAGCTGAGCTCCAGGAGCAATCGGTAAGCAGATGAAAAGCAGACACTGAAATCTTGGTAAACCAGTCTCATGAGGCTACATCTCAGGCAGCTCCCCCTTCCCTTCACAAGTTCGCTCCCTTAACTGTGGTACGTAAGATCTCTCACAGCAGGGGAAGTAAGAGCCCCCACTGTTGCCAAACAACAAGCCCATGTGTGGCTTGTTTCATTTCCTTTGCTACGTGTAACTGTCTCTTGTAAGCACGCAAGAGGAAAACTGACTCCCATCACATCCTACAGAATCAATAGCCTGCTCAGACTCAGGCAAAAAAACGTGCTGGGACTTACCTCATTCGTTCCATCAGAAACAGTAAAGGTGAACGCATCCGTATGCTTTTCAATGTCACTGGTGTGGACATACTGGATGCTGCGAGCGGCCAAGTCTGCCTGGCTGAAAGAACTAATTCTTGTCCCTAGAAAAAGAACAAGAGGGGAAAATGTGCAATAGAAAGAGCAAAGCAGGGAAAAATGTAGGGAGCTGGACATATCTAGCCATAAGCACTCAGTCTTGGCTTGTTCTGCACCAGTTCAGGCTGTACCATGAACCTCAGCTGAGCCAGTGATTTAGCTGGCACCGAGCCTCCTAAAAACTCTGCTCAACAACTTTTAAATTAAGGTAGTGGCAGCCCTTCTGCAAAAAGAAGTATAGACTTCTTCCCAGACCCACAATTTTACAGTGGCACCTCACACTGCCAGGACACCCTGTTGGGGATGGGCCTCTCAGGGCAGAGAGCGAGAGAGAAGCTGTGAGAAAACCAGTAGATGTAACACTTTGATTTTCACTCCTGTGCAGGACCGATCTAAGCAGGGCATCACTGAGTATGGGCAAAAGGTTTCCTGGCCTCACAGCAGTTTTCAAAAATGCCTTCAAAGTCTCTGCTCTCTTTCCCCCTCCTTGTACCCCTGCATTTAGAACAGACTAAGCCCCATTTTCAACACTGACTTATACTGACATCTTTACAGGTCATTAGGTGTGACACAGGCACAGAAAGGTACCCAACAAGCGTTTTAAAAAGCACTTGAGCCTTTAACTCTCACCGCTGCATTTGACAGTTTTACTGCTCTTAACAAAAACAAAAACCCTGACAAAAAGTTTTTCACCAGTTTATCATGTTAAATGGCTACTGACAAGTATTGGCCACACTACAAATGATACCAGGATCTGATAGAAATAAATGAGCCAAAACTAGATGATTGGCCACGGTTTCCTCAGAGCTCATTAGCTTTAAAGGTTTGTGTTCTCTTTTAAACACTCCAGTACTCTTTCCTTAGGTTTAGGTCATTTAAATCATGAGGACAGCTCTTTCACAGTGTGTGACTCTGTATCTTTCTTAGTCCATCACAGACATGAAAAAGCACAGAAATCAGAATCATCACATTTTAAATAACAGGAGGAATAAAATTCTTAATCCAGCTCTTTCAAGTCTCCAAAGTACAAGATTCACCATTTAGTTTGCAATTTAGACAAAAATATTGCAAGTTTTTAATTTTCTCTCAGCAAGGGGTTTGCTTATTACAACTTTCATTCGTTATTCCTACCCTTTCAACGTGTTTGCGAGGGGACATCTTACACTGTGAGAAGATGAGGCAAACCACACACTAAAACTGAGCTGTACAGGGACTGTCTGCATCTTGAAAACACACATCAGGTATTTCCACTTTAATCTCATGTTAATGAGAAATCTAATTCTAAGAAGAAACATAATCTTAGATGAGTATAATCTAAATCAGAAGAGCATATTATATGACAGCATAGATTTAGACTCATTCAGTCAGAGAGGGGTAGGACACTCATACTGTCAATGGGCATGGAAGGCAACTCTAAAATTCAGATCACATTTGCAGGTCATTATTTTCTGAGTTTCACAGGACTGACCAATCCCCCCTCTCTGAACTACCAGAATTCATTATCCAGCATATCCATCCCACCACAACGTAGCTTCCATTTAAACTATCTCAGCGGTTAGTTCCCTTCCTCTCTCCAAAGCACAGCTGGGAAAAGAGGCTGGTGTTTAGGGATCAAGGGATGTACTGGCCAAGAGGGGGACTGAAAGCAAGTTGTCTGTTTGCCAAGGTGGGCTCTATTACCGTGGCCATTAGGGGATGGATTCTTTTGGGCGTTGTACTGTATGTGGCCACAGAAAAGGCTGAAGGTTTGCCTGTCACGCAGATGCAGCAATAGGTCCTGAAAGACGAGATTCACGCAGCGGCAAGCTGGACTGACCTGTGAAGTCCACCAGGCAAGGTTAGCATGGGGCATAAACTCACCCAGAAGCTGAATAAATCCTCATCTGTGGTTATGGGGCTGCCTTGCTTCCACTCACCCTATTCTCCAACTCTCTGGGCTAATGACCGTTTATTTGATTTCTAACAGGAAACATAATTCTGTGCTGCTGCCTCCAAGCACTTTTTTCCTCCAGTGAATCTTTAGGGCTCAAAATCCCTCCAGTGCTTTGCTGCTAGGAGTACCCAACCGAGTAAAATACCGCCCTGCTAACCTGGGGAGGCTGCATGCTCCAGGTGCCCCAGCTGTGGCTGCTTGGTGAGCTTGTACTGGAGCTGGGTCGGCTCGCTGTCCTGGTCAGTGGCAGAGAGCTGGAGGGTTGTGATCGTCTTCGCCGAATTCTCATCCAAGACCAGCCCTTTGTTAGCGATGATGGAGGGGGGAAATCTGTCCTCTGAAAGGGTTAAACACAAAGCCGAGTTAGGAGACAGTCGCCCTCCTTTCCTTGGTGTTATGCAAATCGGGTACTTGTGCTCAAGCAAAAGACAACACACACACAAACACCTCCCAGAGTGGTAATTCCAAAACAGGCACTCTGGGCATTGGCATTAATTGATGGCAGCATTATAACATCTTAAAGACAATCTAGACAGTATGAAGATATTAAGGGGAATTTTTCTACCTTTTTCAGTGAGTTTGTCAGAAGCCAAAGAACTAATCCTTACATCCACAAATGCTCCCCGTGCCCCAAACTTCAAAGGCCTTTGAATTAACAGCGAATAAAAACTGCATCTCAAGAATCACATCTTAATTTGCAGTACATGTGGGATGGGAATCTACGAAGGCCTCAGCTCTGCAGCAAAGAAAACATAACTTCAGCACTATCTTTTACCTAATACACTAATATAAAAAACCTGGTCCGTCAGTTTGTTGCCATCCGCATCGATCACATCAAAGGTGAAGGCGAAATTTCCACCAGGATCCCCTTTCTTGTGACTGTACACCACTTGCCCTGGAGAGAGGGACAGGAGAAAAGAGCTGGTTTATTACAGGCTGCATCATTTAATTCTTAGTTTGGAACCAGGCTGGCACTGTGAGCCGAGGGACTTGGGGCTTGACAGAGCTCCTGGATTTGGATTTCATTACTTTTTCTTGTTAATCTTTTTCTCTTGCTGAGAGAGACTTTTTAACACTTGCTTAATGATACATGTTTCTGCTCCAGCATAACAACCTTATCTTACTTCTTCCCCCCTCCCTTCCCTGCTTCAAGTCATCCTCCCCCTCTCAAAAAGATCACAGAATCACAGAATATCTCAAGTTGGAAGGGACCCATAAGGATCAGAGTCCAACTCCCTGCTCCTGGCCGGACTACCTAAAATGGCCACGTTACTTGCCGTGATTATCTAAAATCAAGCACTCTCACCTTTGTTTATATCAGCCTGGGTGAAACTTTTGACAGGTCCTTCGACAGAGATCTGGACTGGATTATCAATTTTGGTCAACTGCAGATGGCCGATGCTGGGATCCCTCTTCATGACAAATCTAATCGTTGTGTCTTCTGAATAAATAGCTTCTGCTTTCAAGTGCTGATCTGTGAGGTATGCTGCAGAGCCTGGACCAGAGAAAGAAAGTCCACAAACAGCTTCAGCCAATCCAGCTAAGCGACAGGTTTAGACTCGACCACATAGCAATACCAAGCAATACCATTCTCCTCCCTCTCCCCGTACCAACTGGGAGCTGCAGGCCCCTGTTGACAGCTAATGTGGGTGGCTGCTTCTTTGGCAGCTCTGTGAAGAACTCCAGCCTCCCTGTCTGCGTGTAGAGACCATCCGTGACGGAGAAGCCAAACTCGTCTGTTTGTGCTGCTGCACCGCTCTGAGTATAAACGATCAGCTCATCCAAAATGTCCTGGTAGGTGAAGGATGAGCCCATGGACAGCTCATGTCCATGCTCCGGGGGCTCTGCAGCAGTCTGCCTCCTGCGGAGATGACCTGACAAACAACAGATGGATGAAAATTATGGGGAGAAGACAGCCTGCTGGGGACTTTTTGCGTGCCAGCTCTCAGTGGGATGCACAGAGGTGGACATAGCCTTACTGGAAAAATTGAAGGAAGTTATCTGCTTAGTGCCAAAACTGGTACAATTTGGCGACATACATGAGATCTGAAAAAGGGTGCAGAGCCCTCACTAGTTTAACATGACACTAGCCTTCACTTGACACCCTGCCTTGCTTTATCACTGCAGAGAGATGCTAGTTGCTCAGCTCTTTGGAACTGAACCCCACAATAGGAAATGGGGTAACACAAAAGGGAACTTCCCAGGGAAATGCATGCAGTCTTCCTTTACCCTCTCCCACAAATAGCAAGGGACAACTCTCAAAGAACAGGTCTGTTCTGAAACACAATCCCTCTGTGGCTGCTGGTCCAAACACAGACTAAATACGCTTTATACAAATATGCCAGGCTCCTCTCTCACATCAGGGGCTAATACACACACACAGATATAAAGACACGCAGACACAGAGGCACAAAGACATACTCTCTCTCTCTCACCAGCCCCAGCTTGTCAGGACTTACCATGTTCAGGACTTTTGGTAACCATGATGACAAGCTCACTGTTCTGGGTGTCCAAGTCTTGCAGGTTGAGGGAGGCATTGGTAACGACCACACCAGAGCCCTCGTGCACTCTGACAGAGTCCAGCACCATCTTTGGGGGCTCATCGTTCTGCCGCTGCACAGATCCCAAAGGCACACAGTCAAAAAAGGGAAATGGCCAAGGGGAAAAGACCGCTGCCCACCCAAATGAAATACAAGCTACCAAATGACAGTACTGGTGCTGATATCCATTAATAGGCTACACCAGTCCCTCCAAATCTATCCAGCACCATGGCTGCTTCTAAGAGGGAGGAGACACCAGAGAAATAAGCCCTGGGGAAGAGGCTGCAATGCACAACTGTTCTCTGGCATCACAGGCAAATTATGTGCCTGTACTAGGGGAAGGAAACAGACAGGAGGAAGGAAGCTCCCTTTAATCCCCTTCCCACATATTACAAAGGAGTGAGCAAAGTTTGCACTTCAGAAGTCATGTGTCTATGTGAAAGGAGAGGGCTCTGACAGCCAGAGAGCACAGGCATACCTGAATTGTGATGTTAATGCTCTGCACCTCAGACTGGCTGAAGCCATCGCTCACGTAAAAGCTGAAAACATCACTTGTTGGCTCGATGCTTTCATGGACGCTCTGGAAGTAGTAAATGCTGTTCTCTAGAACATCTTGAAGGGAAAAGGATGCGTCTGCTGTCACAGCAGACTCACTCTGTGGGCCAAAACTCTCACCTGCAAACCAGAACACCACTAGTGAAAGGATGTTCAATTCACTGATAAACTAAAAATAAAAGCAGCAGGATTAGAAGAATGGCACATTGTGAAGGGTGCAAAAGGATGTTCATTCCTACAACATGGCTTCCACACATCTTTCGACCTTTGTAGAAAGCAACATCTGCTGCATTAGAATAGGCATTAGGGAAGCTGCAGTTTTATGCGTAGTACAAGCAATCCCACATCCCAGAATTACTTAGGCTTTCTTCAGAGAGGAGACAATGGCTAATGTGCCGTCTGGCCTCAACACAATCTCTACATCAAGCTTCATCTTGCAAAACTAAGGCTCACACCCAAGAAAATCACACCAAGCGGTTGCCTGTTCAAGGAGAGAGGCTCACCATTACCAAAATGGCACAAACTGGAGTTGATTCATAGGAGGGATGATGTGTAATGGTTAGCAACCTGTGCTCTCCAGAAGAAAGGCAATCACTGTTGTAACAAGCCACTATGCTGGCCAACCCACGGTGATATTTTACAAAGGCAAGTTATGATTTAAGTAAAATGATATATGCCCCTCCTGTTAGGACCACACACAGGATTAAGCAGACAAGTCTCCTGGATGAACGTCTTTGGACAATATGGTATAAATCCTACCTTTTCTTGATAATACAGTAAGATGAGAGAATGCTACCAGCCATGCTCTGCCACAGCTCTCACAGCCTTAAAGCTTGCTGGGACATTTAGAGGAATTTAGCAAAGTTTGTTCTGTGTAACAAGGACAGCCAAAATAAAGCATGATGAAAATACAACACATGGGCTTGAAAAGGCTCTTCACGCCCCAGTCTCACAACATAGACCAGTCTCCAACAAATGAGAATTAGGAGGAAACGCTCCTGAGAGAGTTTATCTCGTAACGCTGACCTTACGAGCTCTTTATGATCAACTGATGCCAACCAGCACTGCACTGAGGAACTGCGGTGAGACAGATTAGAAAGTGCTCCAGCATGGCAATTCCTGCATTCCCTTTCATCAGTCGGGAGGAAGAAGAGATAGCCAAGCCGTTTACCTGTCTTAGTGTTTTCAATGTAGCCAAACATAGGCAGAGTGATAACTGTGACCCTCAGGTCTTCCTTGGCAGCAGTATCGTAATCAGCAGCTAAGTGGTGATGAGCCAGCAGTGGGATCCTGCCCCCCTCATCCACCTGGAAAGCAAAAGCATATGACAAAACTACCGCCAATGCACACAACGCACAGCAACACACAAACTGTTACTGAACAAGTCTGCCTCTATGGAAGAGGTTTGCCCGGTCTCTGAAGTCCTGTCCCATCCTCCCCTAGATCTGTTAAGTATGACATCAGCTGGGAGGTGAGGTGGGATGGGAAGAACAAAGCCTGCCTGGCCCCCCAAGAGGAGCTTGTGAGTGCTTTATCAGGGCAAGAAGAGAACTGGCAGAGTCGTGCTGACCTCTTGGAAGGCGAGATCTGCATTTCTTGTTGAGGGGAGCCTTTAGAAGGCAAGGGAGGGGGAATGCAAAGCTGGAAAGGAGGGAGATGACTTCAAAAGGCTTTGATAAGGAGTCTGAAATGCTGTGTATCAGTCCAAAGCACCAGATGTTTTTGGACTTGTCTTCTGCTCATCTTTTACACACAAGCTGGTGAAATAGGGGACGAAATATTAAACAGGGATGTCAGACTTGTTCCACTGATATCAACAGGACATCCTAGGGAGAACCCAGCTAGAACAGACGTAAACAGATGAGGTTCAGGGATGCAGCCGTACTGTCAGCCTCCTCTGGCCTCCAAGTAGTTTGTTAACCCTTTGCACTCACAGGACTGCACATGCAACACCATATTTCTTCAGTGATTTCCCCTCAGTCCAGGAAAGCTGTTCAATTCCTCCCATCTAAGACATTCTTGTCACTGTTCCTAGTATGCTGGGTAGCCACTTACAGTGATATGGTCAGCAAAAGCAATGAGCGACGGCATTGTGTGGGCAGACGTGATAGTGACGGTGAACATCTGTCTGTCAAGCCGGTTGTTATCAGCATCAAAAACAGTGAAGTGGAAGATGTCCGTAACTGGCTGATTGCTGGTCTCAAACATGGTGGAGTAGCTGTGAAAGTCAGAACACAATCTGGGTCAGGGAGTCTCACTGACAGTCGGGCAAATAGATCTCATCCCTGCATTTAGAGGTGAACGCACACCTCTTGAAAGAGGCGGTATTTCAGTTCCCAACCCTCCTTCACGTTCATTCCCTGAGTTCATTTAAATCACCATTTCAGGTGTTGCCTACCTAAAGTATCACCATGACATTGCGGACACAGAAAAAATTCCCATAAGTTGAAGCTACTCCAACTACTGGCGTTTCAGACATGCATAAACACCTAATTCCGCACACAGGAAATGCTCTCCTTTACAGTCTCACAGGATACAAGAGCTAAGAAAGGAAAAAATATCTTTGATACACTGTACTAACGGAACATAACAGCACAGAGATCCCTGCGGAAAGCCCACTGAGCTTTTAACTGGCATGGCTTGAAGGAGAATAGCTCTTTGATACCTGATCCTCTGGTTGTTGATGTCTTCCATGGTGAAATTATAAACCTTGGAAAGCTCTTCATCATGAGAGCCAGACATCCGTAAGAGGGTGCCATATGCAGGCAGAGATATTAACTGGATTCTTATCTCTGAGTCAGGAGAATTGTTGTCCTAAACATGAAAAAACAAACAAAATCAAAACAAGACAAGACAAGATTAGCTTTTGTTTCCCTCCACTGAAAACGGAAGGAGGAATAAAATGTTTTATAGGGAAATATATCAAGCTAGCTGGGTCAGACCCACAGAATATTAAATGAAGCGCTGTTGATGAGAAGAGAGCCAATTGGGTTGACATTCTCAGAATCTACCACAAAATGTATTTTCATTTTCTCTCAGCTCAGAGAGGTTGTCTTTGTGTCCTTGTATCGTATCAGTACAATCTCCCAGACATAAACGTGATGTTTTTGTTTCTTGAATTACTTTACACTTCTACTGGACTGGACCATTCGTGATATGCTTTTCCTGACTCCAGATAAAGTGAGCCAAAATTTAGCTGATAGCTGGCAGAGGGAGTAACTGTTGCCCACCAGTGTTTCAGACAGAGACACAGAGCTAAGTTCAGTTCTTAGTAAAACAAAGGTTACTGTGGAGCAATGCTGCAAAAGCCAGATTCACATTAAACTAAAAGCCGATTTTGGCGCTCTCTGACTACATTAAGTACAACCATCTCTGATATCACAACTCAGATGTCATCTTTTCTTCTAAAAGTTTTTGTTGGTTGCCTGAAAGATAAGACCCAAAGCAGAAATCATCATATCCTCAGCATATGAGTCAGGAATGAAATCCTCTTTTCCCTAACTGTTCTCTTTACTCAGATTAAACCTGAACAGCTCCCTTGTCAGCCTTCCTCCTCTCCTTAGGAGGAGAACAGGGCAGACCCCATACTTGTATCCAAACTGATCCCTTGGAAAAAAACATTCATCTGCCTTCTTATCCTACCTCACCCCCTGCAGTTCCCTAATCATCTCTCTGACAGCCACTACCTTAGATCTCTCCAGCCTCACATGTGCACTGCAATCTCTCCTTCCTCCTCCCTAAGGGGAGCGTATCTGGATACATGAAATCCACTGCTAGTGCATTTGCTGCTAAATATTCTGCAAGGAGTAAAACACCTTTCTTCTGAATTTCACCAGCAGGATAACTCTCGCACAGCACGCAACCCCTGGGACCAACTCCAAGCTACCAAGGAGTGCAGCATCTTGGGTTGCTTAAACCTCCCCCCTTCAAATATGTCCAGAAAAAGAACCAGGCAATTTTGGAAGGGGGGTGAGGGGGCTGAAATTTTCGAGGGATTATCACTTAGCAAATCCATGTGCTTTATCAGCCAGTCTGTTTGACACAAAAATCTGGGATTAACTCAGTTCTCACGTTTAGCACGGCAGTTCACCTCTGTTACAGTCAAACAGGGATAGCCTTAAAACCCTGTTGGATGAAAGAGTCTGTTATCTCCTTTTTGGCAGCAGTAGTCAGGACACAGTCAAAACTCGAGCTCTACCAAGAATCCACACTGACGGCAGAGAGGTGTGTGTGGCGAAGGGTCTGTGGGGCGGATAAGGAAAGGGAGGCTGGCAGCATTCACTGGGTTTAGAAATAGATGAAAGCTTACAATATAAGCGAGGTGCAATCGAGAGAGAGTCACAGAGCTTTTACTAGCCACGGTGATTGCCAACAAGCAGCCCGGGGCCAGCTGCGGACCGTTGTTATCCAGCAGGGACACTTCCACCCTCAGCACTGTGGTCACTGTGGTGACACCGTCGGTGACAGAGATTTCCATGCTGTCCTCTGCTGCCGATGAACCATCATGCACGTACTGCAGAGCATTTCGAGTGACGTCCTCGTAGGTGAAGGTGTCACCTTCCCAAAAAGAAAATGCGCAAGTCAGAAAGACTCTGTTCAGAGCACCAATCCGATTCAAATGACCTAAGGCCCCAATTTAGCAAAAGACTTAATCATGTACTAAACTGGCATTTAATACCATCCTTACAGGGATTTGAGTTATGAAGACATTTATTAAGGAGCTAGTATATATGCAGGGCAGAGGAAAAGCTGTAACCTTCACAGTTTCACAGACACAGCGACTCTTCGCTATTCTCCGGGAGTGCTCTGATCCTCCTTTCTTCCCAGCTGCTTTGTAAGCTCACACCTACCATAGCTAGATAAGGCTTCCCTCTCCACGTCTTCTGCTTGCACTACTCTCCTACAGATAATATTTGTTCATCTGATCACACACTGGAAACTGCTGCCACCAAAATCAACAGTAAAACTCCACAGGAGCTGTTGACTGCTGGATCACAACAGGTTTACATAGACTTCAGTAGAAACGTTCACCACGTTACTTCACTAAATTACTTCAGATATAACTTACCATGTAAAACAAAACATCCTTTTTGATTAGCAGCTGGTTGTAGTTATCACAATAGAGCGACCGTCAACTAGCTCACACATACTTGGTACAGGAAACGCATTGATTCAGCCAGGAACTAAACAACAAATGGGAAAATGTCTTTCATGCACTCCCTCCTGCAGTCACACGCTTCCAGGTAGAAAATTCACACGCTTGTGGATGCAGCCGTATCTGCCAGAGGCATCTGCCTCCTCCCGGTCAACTAAACCAGCTAGGCGGACAGGCACGCGATGACCCCTCTCCTGCGCTGAGGAAGACTTCTGCTCAACTCACCTGCTCTCATGCGCTCCTGCACGCCTGCGCTGTACTTGAGCACAATGCCATGATGGGGAGGTTTCACCAGCTCAAAGAAAAGACCCTCGGGAGCTGTATCCGTGTCGCTCACGGCTAACTGGATCCCTGTGCCGGTGAAAGAGAACACGGCTTCAGCATCCTCAGACACTACACTGGGAATATCCCTTAGGTTTTGTGATATGCTCTTGTGAATGGAGTCAAAAAACTGTAATTCAGTCAGTACGTGAAAAGTAAAATAATTCTGGAGCTGCCCTAGCCCAAGAGCTTGCTGGTTTCATGGAAATAATTAGTCCCCTGATGATGCTCAGATCAGAGGTTGTATCAGAGAACTTACTGCCAGTATGGCTCGCAAATGACAGCTATGCAAACCCTCAGCTTATGACAGAGATGTGCACGTGTTCACATAGCAGGGGGGTATCTACAAAAACCCCAGAGAACCTCCTGACACAAGCAGAAAGTGGCTTATCCTAAACAACCCAGTGTACCAGATCACACCACTAACCAATAGCAACCAATAACTCGGCAATTGCAGAGCAGCCTAAGAGGGAAAAAAGTAGAGGAGCAGCAGGTCCCTGATCCTGCTCTCCCCTACCTCAGGCAATGAACGGACCTGTCATATGCTGGAGGAATACCGCCATATCCCCAGGCACTTTTCTGAGGCACCACTGCACAGTTTTCTCAGTGGTTGCTGCTACACCTGCATAACCACAGCTCCTTAGCTAAATGGACAGAGGTGAGTGAGACCAAAACTATTCCCTGCTCCGTCCACGTGGCCTCCTGGCAATAAACACCGTGCCTCAGGCTGAGCTCCGCACCCCATCCCTTCCACCCTACTTACCGATGGTGGCTTTGCCCCCCTGGCTGACCTCCAGGAACGGAGCTGTGATCTGGAAGACTGGAGGCTGCTGCTCCGCAGAGAGCAAATGAATGACAAACACCATCTCCGGGGTTGTGTGTTCTCCATCAGACACTAGACACAGACAAAAACCACACCTGAGTGTAGGGATGTGTTTTCAGGGGCTCACCTGGGAAATTCACCTTTCTGTATGAAATCACCACCCCACATCGCTGACTTCCCTCCCACCTTGTCCATCTACACCTTTGCCTAGGGACATATGCACACAATTCACACCTGCCACTCCTGGCAAGACAAACATAACTTCTAAAAGTCTGTGTGTGTGCATGTGTACATACTATCTTCCATATATCTATCAGGGGCACTCATAAGTCAGAACATGGACTTCCCCTTGCTGGTGGATCACTTTGCATACCTGTGCTAGAAAGCACATGGAAAGGGAAAGATGTGTTAAACAAGCAAGCAGCTTAGCAGTAGCAATTTAATTGCAGAAATGTTTCCATGCTATATTAAAAAAAAAACCCAAACAGCATAAAATTCTGGTGTCCTTGTTCACATTGGGGGAAAACAGGAACGAATCAGGCTTTTAAGACAGATTCCAGGCAACTACTGGAAAAAGATGCCTCTACTGAGCTGCAGCTTAGCTTCTATAAAACACTGTTGGGACACAGATGAATTAATATTCCCCAGGCACCTGCATTTCCAGAAATTCCTACTGAGTGCCCATAGGTGTGCTTGCAGCAGAATAAAGGCCAAGGAGCAACAGGCAACGTGAAGGGCACAAGGATAAGAACTGCTTTGGCCAGGAAAGAGCAAACGGTTCACATACCTGTGAATCGGAAGTTCACTGACTCTGGGAGACCTGACAGGACAAACACAAGCACAGAGTAATTGTGGTCAGGACAGGAAAGCACATACTGATGTGGATTTGAAAAACTTTTGGAGAAAGCAAGCGCTGACATTCAACCAAACTGGAGTCTTTCCTCACCAAGGAAAGCACTCCTTCCTTGCCTTCGCTTCAGGTAATGAGAGATAACATGCTACCCCCTCCTGTAAACTGTGAAACTCCTCTTGATGTCAGTGGAGGGCATGGTGATGCACAGAACTGCATCTACCATGTACTGTCACTTCATCACACAATCCTGTGCATCAACTGGTCAAACACGCTTGAAGTTTGTCCTATTTTTGCCCCTCTACCTCCTGCTCCAGATTGTTACTCCTCTGATGGTAGAAATCTTCTAATATCCCGGCTAAACTGATTCAGTTCATACTTATCAATTCTAGTCTCAATCTCAAGGACCAAACCCCCAGTGCATCAAAGATCTCAAGCATGGGAGGGGAAACTGTTCCTAAACCACACAGCAGATCAGCAGTTTGCCCAACAGAGCATCCAGTACTAGCGTTGGCAATGCTAAATGCTGCAGTGAACTCTGCCACGTCCCCATAATTCACTAAATGTTGCTATACCAAACCACAGGGGAAAATCTTGTTGAAGTCACAAGAAATGGGTAAACTCTTGGTACACTCCTCCAAGACAGATTCCTACTTCCTTTGTATCGTTCAAGCCTCACGCCTTCGTGAGTATGGACATAACCATGAAGTCATTCCAGGACTGGAGGAAGACCAGCAGTCCAGCTACCTCTACCAGTCTGACATGGCACTACAAAGAACATTCAGTTCCTTACCCGCAAAGGAGAACGCAATGATCTCTCTCAAGTGAGGAGCTGCAGTCGGAGGACGATAAGCAATCTTGCCGTGGTTTATATCTGCTTGGGTGAAATACCTGACTGGGGAGAGAGGCCTGTCTCTATGCTCCACAATACCTACGGAGGCAGAGAGCTCAGTATTAACAGGAGGAATCCATTTTATTTTTAAAACAAGATACCAAAGGCCACAGCTTCTTTTTCTCTCCCCAGGTACTTCTTTTTACCTCGTCAGTGGTTCCTGAATGAGTCAGATGGCTGTAACTGCATCGAGGAGGGGTTCTTGGGACGTGAGAAATTAAACAGATTCCTCACTTAGTCATTTCTTCAAATACCTCTCACTAGAGAGGTGGAAAGCAGAAAGCCATGGGGTACAACATTCAATATATTCCAGACAATAGTAAGAAAACTGTCTGAGCTCTGCGGCTTACTCCTAAACTAGCCAAAGAATTCGGGTTAAGAAACAAGGTGTTTGAAAGCTAATGAAGGAGGCCGAAGAGATTAACAGACGCCTCCACAGAACGATACTCTGAGGGAAAAAATAGATGTGCTCAGAAAGCACAGCGATTAATTCAGCAGCAAGCTGCCATGTTCTGAACAGGTACACTTGCCTTGGCCAGGAAGGAGAGGGACAGTCACGTTGAACAGGATTTTCTCACTGGGAATCTCCGGGTCTACAAAGGAGAGGTGATGTGGCTCAATCACTGTCACACGGTCCTCCAGCACCTCAATAAACACATTAGACCATGAGCATTAAGGCCAGAGACATGGGAAAATTCACCCAAAAATGCACTGAAAGAGAATTTGCTTTGCTATAGTTAAATATAAGAGAGTTTTTGAATTTAAAGGCCTAGTTCTTAGACCTAAAACTGACAAGGGATGGATGGGCTGAACCTTTACCAAGTCTCTCAAACTTGTACAGAATAGGGACTATTTGGGAGGAGATTACAGAGGACAGTAAAGCTTGATAATGAGTAAAATTTGCTAGAGTCTTACGGGCCACCCAAACTCACTTCCAGCTCATCTGTAAACCAAACCAAATGTGTAACGCAGAAGCTGGGCACTATCATGCTCAACAGAAGAGAGCTCTATACAGGTCCACCTCTGTTAAGTCCTTTCTGGAGAATCAGAAGGGGCTTATAAACCTATGAAAAAGAGACAAACACCTCCTCCTTCATAAAACTATGAGCTTATCCCCACTTTCAGGCTGTCCAGGAAAGTGGCAGTGTTTTTAGTGCACTCTGTCCCCTGCAGATGCACAACCTCCATGCTCGCAGGTGGAGGAGTTTCTTTTTTGACCTACAGCAACTAAGAAGAGATAAAAGAAAACCTAATTTGATCAAAAACTCCCTGGATGAAGATATAATTCATTGCCTACATAGTTTTCTGGTACAGTCTGATGTGGCTGGACTGGATTTGCTTTTAAAAGAAATCCTGAAAATGACTCAGCCATTTCCATTGGAATACAGAGGAACCAAAGCTTTCCCTTTTGTTTTAAATCTGTGTAAAAATGTTCTGATCCTTCCATTACAAGATTATCATTAGCCAAAGGCAGGCAGCGTGTTACAGGAATTACGGTGCTGCATGAGCAGACTTAAGTGCACAAAAGCAGTTAACTTGCATGTGTTCACGAACCTTAATCCTGCGGAATTGACAGCTACGAGAAGTCACTGAATTAAATAGTTCAGCTGGGTATGAAAAGCATCCAGCTCATTTCATAATCATGAACAAAATATGTAGAGAACAAGCTAAATTAAGGCTACAGGCAATTAATTCATCTGCTTTGGAACATAAAACGATCAGGTTCAGAACAAATTACAGGTTTCCACCGGCCACATCAAGTGCAGCCCACTGAATCGTGCTGGTTACACATCTGTGAGGCCACGCCGTGAAACCTGTGTCCCATTCTGCTGGCCTTGGGTCACAGACTGGACACTGGCAAGGCGAGGTTTCCTGACAACAGCTGAGTACACCACAAATGCCACTGAACCCCCAGTTCATCTCTCTCCAGTGTTTTTCGCCCAAACACATCAGAGGAGAAACCACAGCCTATGAATGACTGTTGTGAAGCAGCAAATAAAACCTTGTCAGTCCTTCTTAGATGCGAAAGCGTCACGTATCTAACTGGAACCAAAAGCCACGAAGTTTATTTGTGTTATCAGCACTGCTATATACAGCTCTGTATAAAAAGGGCAGGCTTAAAATTAACAGTGGTGTCCCTTTCATACCGCCACTTTTGGAAGGGAAGGACCTCTATATGCTTACAAAATTCTCTCTCCTTCACAAACCCAATCTCAGTTTGCATTCGGCTAGAGAGAAGCTCAGGCTCCTTTTACCAATATGGGGGAAACAGGTAACTTGATTGAAGAAAAAACAGTACAGATGTTATGTCCAGTTCAGCCGCCAAAGAGTCACCAAACTTTCTCTGACCTTTCTCAGTTGGACACTCAAAGACAAGACTAGAGGTATGCGAAGACTTAACATTTTGTGCTTGCTCTTCAGCTGAGAAGCCAGTCTAATTCTAAAGGAGTTTGAAGATGGATGAACAGAACTCAATCACGCTGATGCAAAGAAGTGCAATTTTATGATTAGAAGATTTAAGGTTATGGTTGCTTCACAGTTGCCTCCAAGGCCTATTTGTCTCTCCCAAAGGTAGGACTTGCAGGTTGCGAGGCGCCCCTCAGTAAAACGTATTTTATGGCACCATTGAATTTTGCGGTCTGTAATTAGCTATAAAACCCAGCACTGCACGGCTCAGCCAGACATCTCTCCCATCAATTTTGTCAATAATGACAACAACAAAAAGTCAAGAGCAGAAAGATACATCGCTGGCTATTGCTCTAAGTAGCAGTCTGAGCATGTTTTATTATTGCCCGTGAAAGGTCACCACTATTTTAAACCCTGACAAGGCCGTTGTGTCATGGACTTTTCACTAATCCCTCTCCCACCGCTTCCTTTGGCCTTTCCTGGTCCCATGCCTGGCAGGCTGTGCTGGCTTAGAAGTCCTTCGCCTCCCCTTAGGAGGCTCCTCCCGGGGACCCATCGCCCCTGGGAGGTCTGCCACATCTGCTCTCCTGCACTGCACGGGCCTCTCAGTGTGCTTTTGTCTGTCAGGGAGCACTCAAGGGCACAGGATTTCTGTTTAATAACGCTGAGCATACTGCTGGCACCTCACATGCTCTAAATAAATCATCAGGAATGAATAACGCCAAAGATGAGTGCACACTACATTCAAGTCTGTAGACCCAGCTCTCCCTCTCCCTGCAGGCAGCTCCTGCCCGAAGGGTTGGTCTCAGCTCCGTTCATGTTTCTTGCAAGTCCTCATCTCTGCTTTCTCATCACAGCCTGCCCTGCCTCACTCAGCTCAGGACTGCTGCTCAGTGGATTATGATCCTGGTCCCCCTCTGAAAGTCCCACAGACCACAACAAAGCTATGAGGCCAAGGTGATGTCTAAATCAAACTCCCTGCCTCTAGGGTCCTGGCTCTCTGTGCGTCCCAACGGGTGACCTGGGTGCAGAGCCCTGAAGCTCTCCTCTAGCTCACGCACTCGGGATCCCACCCTACAGAATCAAAGAACAGGAGACAGCAAGAGAAGTAGAGGGGAAAGCTGGACTTCACCCACATATGTGATGGGGACGCATGGAGAAGACATGCACCAAAGTCAGAGAGCTCACAAAACCAGCTTTAAACTTCGAGGTCATCTTTTCAATTAACACAGTCAGGGAAAGAACTACATTAGAGAGACCACTCTTACCAAAATGGTCATGCCCAGAGTTGATGTTGCAAGAAAAGGTAATTCAGTTCCACGGATGCAGATATAATGGGCTTGTCTGAATGTTTTCCACATATATTATAGTCTGTGTTCCTGATGTCAGAATGATGGATGAAAACTTTCTAGTGTGGGTGGGCTGCAGTTCTGATAAATCAAGTTTACAGTGGAATTACTGGCAAGATCTATTTATTATAGTCTCTCTAACCCACAGTTTTTCACTCTTGCCATTCCTAATGGCTTCTCAGGAAAAGGTGTTTCCAAAATGCTAAGAATTCCATTAAAAAGATATTAAACGTATTTTTTTCTTTTCTCGCTCCCTCTCCCTTCCAGTCTATACAATCATCACTTGTAATACTGAGTTTTTCAACTTTTTATGTTTTTTTTTCTCCCCCCGCCCTTCACTCTTCTAACCTATCTTTTTTTTCCGTTTCTACTCCAGTTATGTATCTGGTGCATACACCCTGTTCCGCAGATTCAGTTCAATCTTTGAATCAAGCACAACAGCACGGACAATAGCAAGTACAGGAATCAACACGCAGTGGTTACTGCTCTATGCGAGGCTCCGGTCGCTGTGCACTGCTGCACGGAGAGTGGGAATACGGAAACCATCAGTCAGCGGTGTCGGTTCACACTTACAGCCATGTGCAAAGAGGAGCCGAGGGAAAGCTGAGGTGCTCTGGGTGACTGTGGGAGAACAGCAACGTTGAACACGTGGCTTTCCAAGCTGGTTTGTGGACTGGCAGAGCTGGCCACCTGGGAAGGAAAGATCACATGAATGGGTACCTGACAGAGGACACCACTGCCTTTCTAGACCAGTTTCATACCTTCCCTCTCCTCTCCTCCTGGTCTGGGAAGGCAAAGACACACCTTTCCAGCAGATACCAACCCAAAGCACACATGAATGGCAGTTGATGGGAACTAAGGCCTTTAAATAGTAACCAGTTTCTCCATTATTGCCTGTACAATCTAGAAATGGTTTACCTCTTTATTAACATTTAGAAAGATGTCTGTTTGTCAGTTCCCCACCTGCTATTCATTCCTGCTTCCCCCAGTCACTGCCATAGTTTTGCTGAATTTTACTCCAACTGTCTGTACAGCTTAGTGGAACTTTTCATCACAGGAACAGAAAAAATAATGGGGTTTTAAACCTGCCTCCCACCCTCAAAATGACCACCATTTGTGCTGACAAGGTGAAAATAACTGGTCTTTTCATTTGGCAGTGACTCCCTGTGATCCCAACATTTTCCAAGACGGGCTGCGCTTGCATTTCACAGAGACCCGTAAAAATTTTCCATACGCCACTATAACACCAAAGTTAAGTCAACGGTATCGAACTCATAATAGCAAACCTGCAGTAATGACATACAAAGCAAATAATATTACATTTGTAAAAATGCGAAGGATCAAAACCATCCCTTAGAGATAAGCCTGCAAATGTTCACAGCAATCCTGAGATAAGGCAAGCACCCAAAGAAATACAGCACCCTTCTTTGTTAGATTTGGTTACAGCTTTATCTTTCAGTAGGGATGAAAGTCCTCACTTGAATTCAATAGAGCACTTTGTGAGCGAGAACGGACTTCAGCACAAGCTTGATTTCAAGAAAATGCATGAAAATGCATAAAAATGCATGCTCTGCTGAAATGAATGAAATTATTTTAGCCATTTGCTGGACCTGTTCTGAGTTGCTGTCATCTGAACGGTAATTGCCAAAATACTGATGAAAACAACATGTCGGCCCTTTCTGAGGTGCCCCAACTCACAGTTCAAGACTCAGACAGATGTGTTATGGTGTCCTGATGTGACCCAGGCCATCGCGGCTTCCTTTCTCTGTAGGGCTCTCCATACCACTATTGCTACCGCTCCAAGATACTAAAACCAAACATTTAAGCCATGCAAAATACATAGTCTATAAGAGGAATGTAGCAATTAAGCTAAAGATTAGCTTGTTCAACATTGAGACTCACAAATTCCTCATTATCACTTACGCTAATTACTTTAGAAATTACCTTAATTGCCTCTCCGGTGCTACAGTAATAGCTTCTGACTTGTAAACCAGATGTAACAAATACTGCATGCAAGTGTTCACGTAGGCTTAGCATTATGGGAGGCTGTTAAACCTTCCAAGCAAACAGCAAGGACCTGTCTGAGGAATTGTATGGCCGTTAAACCTGTGGGGAGGTGGGATTTATTTTATATATACATCTGCTGGGAAGTATTTGTACCTTTTTGCCTGTTTGCAAGAAGTACTCTATAGCAAAAGTTAAATTATTAGCTTAGGGACTGCAGAAAGTAGGAGGGTCGCTTGGTTTTGGGGCTTGCAAAACAAACAATTTAAAAAAAGGCACTCGGAACACTTTGCACTTGCAGTAAATATTACAGGTTTTACGAGAGGGCAATGTATTTGCCGTGCAGTACCAAGGGGTCAAACCTCCTGTCCGAACTGCAAATGGGGCATCAAAACCGCCAGGATGTGAGCTGCAGTAACACACCTTGCACGGGGAAGTCCTTTCACAGAGGCCTGGGTCGCAGGGATGCCTTAGGAGAGTGTGGGCCAGAGGACCTCTGTATGGGTCTCCTCATGCAGATTTGGCACCCAGCTGGAGGATCTCTAGGACAGCCAAACATGTGGCTATCTGGACCCAGCTCCCCACTTTTCTCTTGTCCCCTGGGACCAGCCTCATCTCAAAGGGTGGGGAAAAGGAGGCAGCAGGTTACAAGAAGGGTGTGAGTTACCCTCTCTGTTACCTGCTCTGTTACCTCTTCTAAGGATTGCCAGGCAAAAAACATTTCCTGTTCCCATTTGTTCCCCAAAAGCAACCCCAAGCACATCAGTAGGGTGTCCCCAAGGGTCAATCCTACCCCACAGGCAAAAGGCCAGTGGAGAAGGGATCACTGTCACAGCAAGAATCAGTTTCTGGACACACTGTGTCACGCCGATGGGATGTTACAAGCCTGCTAGTTTCATCCTGTGGAAGTTATAAGTGCAGATCTGTTTGCCCTCTCACTCTGGGGACTCTTGATCTCAGAGAGCTTTCCTGCTTAGACAAGCTAGCAGGCACTAGGGCAACATCATTGCTTTTCTACGCAACCCTTTCCTCCCTGAGATGGAATTGTTCTACAGAAAATCAGGCCAGCTATTAGTTTAATAGCTTAAACGTTAGATGCTAATTGAAAGATAATTTCCTCCAGATTTGCAATATGGCCTGTGATTTGACATCCAGAAGGTTAATGCCGTTGCATGCGGCTCAACACTGTGGGTAGCTGGCTGGCTCCACTGCCACAGATTAAAACCTGGGGATCCACGTGCAGCAAAAGCTCTCTTGTGCATGAGTAAGAGTCTCCCACAAATACAATGATGGGTTGCCTCCACCCTGACACATAAGCACATGCATATTCATCTACAGGTGAGCAACATGCACCTATATACATGTAAGTTTGTACGTAAATACAAATATATATTTACACACATATTTGTGTGTGCATGCATGTATTCATGTATGTGTTTCTGTTAAAACTTTGGGTCACAAGATACAGGGAACGGCAGACTGAGTAATCTCAGAGAAAAATGCCAGCAGAACTGCTGTGTGACCCCACCGTGAATACGATGAGAAGTACCTGGAATTGGAAGGAGTCACTCTCTACTTCGGATCCAGAGTGCCTGTACCACACAATGCCTTCGTTGATGTCCTGCTGGGTAAAAGAGGTTGTAGGTGAGGCTGCTCTTCCATCAGGCAAAAGCTGCCACGAGTCTGCTGGGCCATCTGCCGGCATTGGGACCAGAAGTACCACTTCACCTGGGAAAAGCAAAGATGAACAGTCAGGGCACAACTTGTGAGAAAACAAGGAGGAATAGATGCCTTTTCACCACCTAATGAGCATCCAAGACAAATGTCCGCCCGGTCTTAGTTTTTTTTCCATCTAGTGTGACTAACAGAAATAGCAGTAGAGCTCCTAAAAACCACTAATGGACCTTGCAACACCCCACTGACACAGGGAAATTTTATCTCCTGTTTTGGCAAAGGGCAGATCAAGTGACTCGTGCAAGTACGCAGAAGAAATGCACGGTCAAGCAAAGAACAGGATCCGCAACTTTAAACTCCCAAAATGTCGTTCTGCCCACTGACCAGCCCATTTCAACTTTGAAATGTGCCCGTTTGATAAACTGAGCAAAAAAACAGATGCGAAGGACATGCCTCACTTTCTGGAGCTCCTGTGAAGGGACAAGGGAGAAGTGAGACACAATCAGGGTTAAAAAGCATTGCAGCAGACCATCCATCTTCCCCTCAAGGGTACAACTCAAGTATCAGTATACAGCATACTAATTTTTTCAAGGTCAGCCCTTTTCTAGCTCTTTTAGGTACTTATTATGCCAAAAAGTATACGCAACCGACTTTTCTGAACAGAAATCTTCAACTGAAAAAGAGCTCTTATACAGAGGTCCTTTACTACATCTGTTCCATAGGCTGTATAGAAAGTCTGTATGCCCTGGTTTGTAGCTCTTACTCCAAAGAGTATATAGCTTTTATATCTCTAACGTCCAGCCTATTTCTGATTTTCGTATTAGAAATAGATTCTCAGCTGGACTGAAACATCGCTGGCTTCACTGCAGATATGACAGAGAAGAGCCGGATGGGGGCACGTCCCACTGGTTATCAACTTTCCTCACAGACGCCTGCAAGGGTTGGATGTTGATGCAACTGCTAACGTTCAACAGACTTTAATCCAAAAACATCATTCTAGTAAAATTACTCAAAGAGCCAAGCGCTGCCCACCAAGAGAAGGGTATCAAAACTCTGGTCATCAATTTCACTAGTGTGAACATTTTTCCTAACCACACATCTAAACGAAATTAAAACCTGACAAAGAGCTATAGTATCAAAATAAATGGCATATTTTTCTATTTTACAGTGTAATTTACTTGTTTTGGAGTTCACATATAATCTGTGAAAAAATTACACATTTCCCCTATCTTTACTATTCTTGACTATATATAATTTAGCCGCTCTTTAAATAACTTGTTAGTTGTATATCGTGCTTTTCTACTAGTCTTTGAAAGTATCCCTTATGGCTACCAATTCAGAAGCCACATATATTATAAATCACTTCAACTCTCCTTACAGTATTAATCATTCTGTTATGCAAAATACCCATCATAAGCTCTCCCAGTTCATTTCCCAAAACCGCCCTCAAACAGTTGGAGTAATAAAAAAGAAATTCAGCAAGCTGAAATATCACACTTCCGTTTTATCATCAAACTCTATGCTAATATGCCCTTATCAGTGCCCTAATTACATCCCATTACGCTTTTGCTCATGGGAGTTCACCACCTTAATCTTTCCTGTGGTTTCTAAAGATGCTAATCACATACCCAAAGGAGTTAGGGCCCGCAAGTTGTTTATCCCTCCCAAAGTTAAGAGAAGAAACAATTAGAACATAAGGCTGCTTTAAGCAAGATGCATGTCTACGTGTCTTCTTACAAATTAATATTTAACGCGATCAGAAGGAACAACTCTGTGATGTTTACTTATTTAGCTTATGATTACCATTTCATCTGAAACATATTTTTTTTTTAAATAGAAAAGCACCTGTTGGTAGGTTACACACATGAAAGTACAACTTGTGCACACTCAGGCAATTTACTGAAATATATGGAGACTATATAGCTGCAATTTCCAGAGCTGTGTAGAGGATTCAGGCACTACAGTCTCATTCATTTTAAGAAGAGTGGACACTTGCATCACTTTTCATTGGCTTTAGAAATGTCATCCTCTAAGAATGTATGTCACACGGAGCGGCTTAGGGTATAACAATACCTACTCATATAGAAGTGAGTATTTTTTCCACGTAACAGAGCTGTGTTGAGGCATCCTGCGTGCTGGGAGGAGAGCCAGGGAAGGCATTGGTTCTATTTCTAGGGACAAAACAGGACGTACAGCATAAAGAGATCCTTAGAAAGATTCAACCGCTCTCTGGTGCCCAATTGCACAGAACCAAATCAAGCCCTGCAGAAGAAGGGGATCAGGACAGAGATCCTCCTTCCCTAATTATATCCTTTTTGTTTGGTTTCAGAGTCTTGAAATAAAGGGCAAGAAGCCTTCTTGGTCCGCACACTTGTGCTACAGAAAAGTAGTAGATAATTCTAAAGTGGTTTTCTTTCCTATCTAAAAATCAAATTATGTATTTTCTACAGGTATGAATATCTTTTCCATTACTCAAATACTAAGACAGGCAGATAAGCCCTCCTTGATTAAGGTCACATTTTCTACATTTCTCTGTCTTTCTTTTCCCTCCCTTTCTGTGAAATACTGTTTTAGATAAAATTTTGAAGTTCCTTGATTTCTACTGCTTATTCCTCACCTGCAGCTAAAAACCCATTTGTGTTACTGCAATTAATTACAGTAGAGATAATTATGGTGATACAAATACAGGATTGTAAATTTTGGTTAGGGTTAGGCAGCAGGAGACAAGCTCCTCAGGGAAAAATTCTTGTTTTCATGTAAACACTTATTAGAAATGAGAAGACAGTCCTTCATCTGCAGAAAACTAAAGGGGGAATACAAATTAATTACTTCTCTTCTAAATTGCAAAAATAACATAATCTATGTTTCCATTAGGTACCGGCAGCTGTTATGGACACCAGCCTATTATCTGTGCTGGTTTTGGCTGGGAAAGAGTTAATTTTCTTCACAGTAGCTGGTACGGGGTTGTGTTTTGGATTGGTGCTGGAAACAGCGTTGATAACACAGGGATGTTTTCGTTACTGCTGAGCAGTGCTGACACACAGTCAAGGCCTTTTCTGCTCCTCACCCCACCCCACCAGCGAGCAGGTGGGGGGGCACAAGAAGCTGGGAGGGGACACGGCCGGGACAGCTGACCCCAACTGACCCAAGGGATATCCCACACCATATGGCGCCACGCTCAGCGTATAAAGCTGGGGGAAGAAGAAGGAAGGGGGGGACGTTCAGAGTGATGGCGTTTGTCTTCCCAAGTCACCGTTACGCGTGATGGAGCCCTGCTTTCCTGGAGATGGCTGAACACCTGCCCGCTGGTGGGAAGGAGTGAATGAATTCCTTGCTTTTCTTCACTTGCGTGCACAGCTTTTGCCTTGCCTATTAAACTGTCTTTATCTCAACCCACAAGTTTTCTCACTTTTACTCTTCTGATTCTCTTCCCCATCCCACCGGGGGGGAGTGAGCGAGCGGCGGTGTGGGGCTTAGTTGCTGGCTGGGGTTAAACCACGACACTATCCTTACAGCACAAGGCAAAAAAACAGCACTGATGTTGCTAAAGGGATCCTCTAATTTTATCTGGCTCAGCAAATTAAAAGCAATTATATCATTTCATAGACGTGAAAAATATACTATTTAAAGACATGGTTCTAGTGAAGAAAATGGTGATGCTGAGCGGGAAAATAACATTTTTCTCTTCTGTCCATATTTCCTTTCCCTCCATGACGTCTTCTCTTTCCCATCCAGTTTCTCTCAGTCTTTATCTCAGCCACAAATCCCAGTACCTTCCACACTCCTCCTTGGTCTGGGTCCAGAAGATATTCTGTAAGCTGCAGTCCTACGCATGGGGTTGCTTGGGAAAGCCGTTGCTCTGAGAGATGAGATCAGAGCCTCTCAAAAGGAATTTGGAGACAAGAATTATATACGGATGCAAATGTCACCAATTTCTGTTTGAGTCAGTAACCCCTTCCATTAGTAGAAATTAAATCAAATGTCATGGAATTTAGGGAGTTCTCCAATTCTTCATGGCAAACTTTTGCTCAGCAGTTCCTAGAGGTAGATATTACTCTATGCTGCTCTTAAACCAGACGTTCATTGTAGAATATTATCGTTTGGCAGTGAGTAAGATTCTGCTCTCACAAAGCTGTAAATCCACCAGAATTTAACTACCACTAGAGAGACACAGTTGCAGAAGTTCAGATTACTAGGCAGGACAATAGTGCTTCATTACTTTGCACGCCCATTTGAACTGGAAAAAGATGAGGTTAGCAGCACTGATTCAGCAAGTATTATAAGGAAATATTCCCTCAAATGCTATTTGTTTGTACGCAAAACACCATGGAAGAATCACATTCCCATAGGTCTGTGAAGAACACCCTTCTCCCCAGAAGTAACCAAAACCTTGCACTTTTATTTAGCGGATGGACACTTTGGGGCATGTGGGGTGAAAAGCAACGCCCTACAGCTGTTTTTTGACAACAAAACTCCAAAGATATTTACCATGTCTTGGCTGGTCCTTGATGATGGTGTAGGTTATCTCCGAGTCACGGGCACCGGGTAGCTTGGCGTGCAGAATTGTCTTGGAGATCTGTAGCATGCCTCCCTGGGGCACCCAGACCAAGGAATTTGTCACCAGCTGAGGGCTTCTGTTATTCTGCGTGCAGGGGGACAGCAGAAAAAGGCTTAACTGAATGTCAGCAATGCTGCACTGACGGAAACAGATTTTCAAGTGAAAAGGATCAAGCAGAGTATTTTGGAATTTCTTATGCGTTCAATCCTGGTTGTCTGCTTCAAGAAATGGTTGTGCATCCTTCACCTATATCCCTCGGACCCAATTCTCACCCTGTAGAACTGACCTTGTCCTCCAACGTTTCTAATTTCCTAAACCTTCTCAGCTAACCTCAGTCTCCCTCCATAATTTTGTCTTCTACCACCATCCTCATTCTCACCCCGCTTGACTTCTGACATGTCTTGACACAATTTATCTCCACGGCACAGTGGAAAATTCACTACTATCAACATCTGAACAAAAGTATCCGGTCTACTACACTAGTTTGATTGGATCCATATTTTCTCTCACATCTCTTCATTTTATTTCTAAAAATACACACCTTTCAAGGGTACTTATAGAACAACAGCTTCTTACCCATTCAAAAGTATCTCTACGGCACCTCCACTATCTTTACACACATCTGTAACTGTTATCATCTCTCCATGAGCAAACCCAGGTTCAAGACCAACCTCCTGCTTTTCTACAAGATGGGAAAAAATGGAACTTAACGGTATGCAAATGCTAATGATGAATTTTGGCAGAAACATGAACTATGACAGTTTTCCATCCTTTGCTTCAACAGAAGCAGTTTAACATTCAGAAATTAGATATACAAATTTCACTTAGTAACTACTGCAACCAAAGCCACATCACTTTTTTTGCTAAGTTAGAACATACTTGTAGGAAGACTTTTAGATCAAATATCTTCTCTCCATGTGGGGACTTACACCCACGGTCAGGTCATCTCTTAACCACTTTTGTAAAACTGAAGTCTGCCTGAGCATCCATCAAAGTCTTTTGCTACTCGGTGGGTTTTCTAACCTTCAAATTATTCCTGCGGCTTTTTTTCCAAATGAATATTTATCCATTATTCATTCAAGCTTTTTGAAATGTGGATGTCAGGACTGGATGCAGTAATGGTTTCACTACCATTTTCATTTACTTCAGTAACAATGCTCTGGCATTCAAGGATTATATTAGCCCTTTTTGACTCTATAAATTACTTTGTTAGCTCATGCTCTTTTGGACAGGCCACCAAAATCTCTGTGACCTCTTCTGTGCCATGGTTCTTTCTTATAAGCCCAGTTACTGTAAATATGACTTCTCTTCTTGATTTCTGCAGATTCACCTTGAAACTGGCTGTGGTGAACTGCAGTCAAAATCCTGACTGCTCCATATAAGTGATCATCTTCCTCCTCATTTACTACTCCGCAAAATCATGTGTCACCCCAAAACTGATAAATGACTCATTACTATGTTCTTCTGAATCTGCAACAGAGACAGCAGAGAAAGCTAAAAAGATGTTTGTGAAAAAGAATCACATTAAAGGATGATTTCCCATCTCCATTTTGACACGTCTGCTGAGCAACTTTCACCCATTTAATTTGTACTACACTTATTTTGCACAGTGTAAATTTTTAAATGCTGCGTGATCTTAGACTGTGTCAGGTCAAGAGTTTCCTAGCACGATGGTTGCTTTATTTTTCTAAAGAACAGTGAAGAAGAAAACCAGACCCTGTGCCAGCCAAGAGAACCCTGACAATATATATGATAACTTTCCTCTGACCTTATCGATTCGATCACATCATGGCACATATAGGCCTAGCAAAGCACAAGTCTGGAACAGGAAACAAAGTAAAAAGGTCAGAAAGGTCCCTGGACTTATTCTGGGAGGAGAGAAAAGAGAGACTAGCCACACTTCAAAGAATGACAGGCAAAATGCACTGTTTAAAAAGAAAATATTTCCAAGTGAATGCTAATTAAACACAAGGTCGTGATTTTGCTATAAACATGGAACCCTTCGGCTCTTCGTAACTAATGATTGAATGTTACTTCACTGGCCACATTAAACCAGTCCGGCATTTTGCAATACCATTTCCACCTGGCTTTGATGCTGTGATCCTGCTTGTTAATAAGAACACATTTGTGAGACAGCTCCTTTTGCTTGGTAATCTTTTTAAAAATGTATTTAGCGACTTACCTTGTGTTCAGCAAAACAGCTAGAATCACTTTAGATTTTTTTTTTAACTGATACCTGAGCACACAGTTAGCAAACTGTGGAAATAAATTCACAGCACAGGAAGTGTTTTCAGGGAGCCCGGGGAGGCTAACATGCTCCCTGGTCCATGCTTCAGCTACCTCCTCCCAGGTAGGACAAGATGCAGTGACTTGCAAATATCTTGGAGACCTCCCTTAGCTGGATCTCCTCTAGAGGTCCAACACACCTCTAAAATAAACATCTTTTGTCTTTTTCCTGCATTCCCCCTAGCCCTTCAGAAAAGAAAGGCTTCCATATCCTGTCAGCAACGGGCAGATGACGTGTGGGTAGATCTGACCTTCTCTGACTTACAGTACATAGCCTACGATCATATTTTCTAGGGCATGGGCTCCTTATTCCCCATTGGAGCACCACTGGTGGTGCTCTGCCAAAAATGAAGCACCAGCAGGTCTCAAATTAACTTCACAGAGGCTGTAATTGTGAGAGAACGTCAACAAGAATATACAGCAGTGCAAATCATTATCAAGAGCTCTCAAAATAGAGGCCAGCTGTTCAGACTGCGGTAGGTCAAATGAAGTGCTTGGATGGGGGCAAGTACGGAAAAGCAGGCTGTGAGCAACCAAAGGGACTAAAAAAAGCACCTTGCAGAAAACAAGGCACACCTGTTGTGAAGAAACAAAACCCTCTAATTCATAATATTTGGAAGGTTATGTTGTCCTTCATTTATGTTTTCACACTTTCACCACAGTGCTCCTATGGATTAATGTCTGAGAATTATACTGTTCGAGCCCATTGAATAGGAATCCTAGAAATGTCCTTTCACACCAGGACTTAATATATAAAACCATCCAGCAGCACATTATAACAAGCTCCATGTACCCAGATAAGTAATGTGGTTAAAAAACCACACCTTGAACCCCCACGCCTCCAGCCAGGGTCCTACCAGGCTCTTTAGCAATCTTTGGATGTAAACCAAGGAAAAAAAAACAAGTGTCTTTGCGTGTGTGTCTCAACAGCACCTTTTCAGAAACAAACCCTGCATGCATTTCAGCTCCCAAGGCCACTCCACAAAGACAATAATTAGGATGAGGCAGGAGCTGGGTATCTGCCAGCTCTACCCTCATACTAAAAGCCGCTCCACTTTCACCTCTGTCACCACCTTCATTCTTCTCTGTAGCCAAGCGCTGCACAGAGACACTTGGAAAGATGAGAGACAAGGGAGCGCAAAATCATCTAATAAAAGAAACTATGCTCAGCAATTCACCCTCACTGGCATTTAGAAGAACCTGCTTAATCAATAGCAAAAAAAAAAAAAGCGTTACAAAGAGCAGAGTGGTGTCCAAGCATTTCTACAGTCCTTCTGATCTTATACAGGCTCCTTAGGGCCACGTAAGTGATCTGGGTAAAGAAACCACAGGCAGGGCTGCTCTTATTCCAGGAGTCTAATAACTCTGCACCAGCCTTTCATTCCCAGACTGATGTGTGAGTCATGTCACTAATTATCATTAATTACTACCGCAGCTTTAGGAGCACCCGCAGGGTCCAAATGGGATCAGTCCCTCCTTGTGCTAACTACACAGACGCATGTAGCGCTTGTAAACCTCACTTAAAATTTTCATGCCCAACTTGCTGTGAAAGGCATCTAATGCAGCAGAGAAGAGGACGAAAGAGGGATAACATCATCTCCTCCTAACTCCATTTCATGGAGTGGAAGCACTCAAAGATTGTGTCGTTCTCAGGTCCATACATAAAAAGACTGCTAACAGTGGACTTCTCTGACAGCTCTATTTTTCACTACTCTTTCAACGTTAACTAAGGGATAAGGAAATTCTCAGCTTTTTTTTCCTTCTGTTTTATTACAATACCACAATACCAGAACTGAAATACTTGCAAGCACTTCAGCAACTTTATTTTTTCCAAGGCTCCACCACACATACTGTATGTATTTCACGCCTTGTTTGGCTGGGGTTTGTTTCATAAACAAACGGAAAAGCACCACTGTTTCTAATTTTACTGCTGTAATGTCTATAAAATTTAATCTAAAGTGCCACTTCCTGTCCAAATACAGAAGAGACAACCAACCGTTACTTAATTATGAACAGCAATAAAAGCTAGAAACAAAAATTAAAGCACTTAATTTCTGAATTTAGGTATCTGTGCCCTGTCCTTAGGGAAGTTATCAAGTAGAAAGATGCATCAAGCAAAAGATTTCAGTGGAGCAACGCTGAGTGAGCAGGAGAGGTCCTGACCCTGGGAGACACCACCACCACCAAAGTCCCAGTGATACACCTTATTAGCCAAGCTGTTTAGATCATGTGTGGTCCTTTTGTGTCTCCCATAACGCTCCCGTCAGCGCAGTGACTGGTTTGCCTATCTCATCAGCCCTCTCTCTCTGCCATCCACTCATTCTCTAATTCATTGCCCTTACCAGCGCAAAACTCTCACCTGCAACTCCAGAAAATCTTTTTATCAAGTAACTATGGACTTTGAACTGTCAAAGCTGCACAATTTGAGCTGAACCATTCCTGTCGCAAACCAAAAATTCAGGTGACCTCCAAAACTCAATCAATCCACTACTTTCCCCTGCCTCTGACCACAGCCTGTTGGTAATGCAGGATTAGCGACACCTCAGGGACATAGTGATACTTCTCCAGACTTCTAATTTGCCTGCGAGAGTTGATGTCACAGCACATACCTTGGGAGCAATCTTAATGTGGAACAGGATGTTCTGGAAGTGATACCCATCATTCACTTGCAAAAGAACTGCATCATCCCGAGTGTCAGAGCCATCGTGAGCATAACGCAGCAGTCCTCCGGCAAGGTCATCCAGGCGGAATATGTGGACTGCAGAAGCTGAGTCTCCAGGAGGTTCGGTCAGCCGCCCGTGACGTGGAGGCTCTAAAACCGTCAGCACAACGTCCCGAGGATTGTCACTGTCTCTCACACCAAGCAACAGTTCTGTTATAGTTCCCATTTTCCCTCTGTGGACAAGGAGGGCCTCATTTCTGAACACATATGGGGCCTGAAACACAAAAGCAGCTCTTAGGTGTTTGCTAAACCTTAGCAATTTGATCATGATCAAAGTCTGGAATGAAAAATATGGGGTTAAGGAAATTAGCTCACTTCATTCCTAGAAACCTCCTATTTCTAAGCAGCAGAGAATCACTCTCCACACTTCCCCCCCAGCGGGCAGATCTAACAATATCTAGCAATTTAGACTGATTTAGTTACATTAAAAGAAGATTCTCATGCCACAGCAAGCTTAGGAAAGGAAAAAAACTTAGGACATATATATAGAAAGCAATTTAGTTATCAGCTAGAGCCTGTACTGCACAGGCTGTCTGTGCAGTACACAGCTGTCTGCACAGATAAGAGACAAGGGACACAGCTTTGCCTTATTACCATCCATGGAAATTCAAATGGAAATGCGGACCCCAACTATTTTGGAAGGTCTACATGTTACTTGCATGTCCGCAGGCCCAACTGGAACGCAGGCACCTCAGATGCTGAAGATTTATGTCTGTGAATAATCAGTTCAGGGTGGGTTGGGGATGGAGACACACCACATTCTCCCTGTGTATAACCTACCGTTTCGGGAACTTAAGACATCTTTCAGAGCACTGATGCTTGAGAATAAGACCCCACACAACCTGCGTGCCTAGGTTATCTGTTTAAAATCAGTTGCAGAGAGGGGAAAAAAAGGAAGCAAGGAAGAATGCGAGCAGAGGGAGAATAACCTACACAGGATACTAATAGCAGCGAGCCAAACTGAGACGCAGAAGCTTGAATTAATGCTTCTAAGTAGAAATGAGTCAATCAACTAACACTGAAGGATGTGCTTTTGGTTGTCTCGAACTGATAAAGTCCCTCTCAAAGACAGCAAAACTGGCTGTCGTCAGCATCTTTATTTATTTATTTTCAAAGACTCCACACAGTCTTATTCATCCTAGAACAAAGATCAGCTACACTCCACATTTCTGCTGGTTTAAGTTAGTTCCCTAGTTCTTCGTCGTCAAGAAAGTTTAAATCTGCAGCCTCTATTGATCCCGATAAACATCATTTGCCATCAGTAATACCTTGCCTCGGGAGGGGGGTGATCCCCCACAGACAAAGTCAAAGCCCTGGGAACATTCAGCAGAGAGCTAACTGCTGCCATCTCACCTGCGTACAACTTACCAGGGTAATTAAGGATCGGCAGGCAAAATTCCTATTATTATACCTCACTTATGTATTCTGGGGCAGTGACTGCAGCTCTTACTTAGGTGAATGTAAACAAGAGATTAGACTGAGCAAAGATTTCGGCACCAGCCGGAATCAATATATACGCAACAGGATCAAAATCCACAGTTTGTCTGACACTAAAGGACAAACCAGAACACTTCTAATTTCCAGAAGTTATGGAATGACTTAATAGGGAATACAATGATTAAAAGCAACAAAGTGCAATTAAAAAAAATTATAATTCCTAACCCTGAAGCTACCAACTCTCTAGGGCCCCAAACCGGGGAAAAAACCAAGCAGTGCAAAGTCTCAAGATTGTCAGAGAACCACAGAAATTACGCATCTCAGGAGGAGTTGTTTCCTATAAGGAACACTAGATACATTAAATTGAATTGAAGACCCCCTGCAGGCCCCCAGCATGGTACGTAGTGAGCAAGTCAGCAACTCACCATGTTTCTAAGCTGCTGGCTACACTCCTACTACACTCAGCATGAAGCACAGAATAGCACCAGCACCTTCAGACACAAACCATCCACCACTGCAATGATTAAAAGAAATTCATTTCTTAAATTACTCATTGTGAGGGTGGACGCTGAGTCAGGCTTCTAGGCAAGAAGGCGTCAGCACTAAAAGAGAAAGGACGATAGCCAGATTTCCAGTTAGTTTTGTCAAGCCATTTAATGCCCCTCTGAGCATGTAAATGGGCCTTAAGAGTAGCAGACGCTCATTTGCACTTTAAAGTCTCTTTACACTGCTACAACATGCTAAGTAGCCGCAACAACTTCAGTTCAAGCAAAGCTATCTGATTGAGCTTTCAACTAGGCAGTTCGACCATGGAAAAAGCTCAGTGCAAGCTGCAAAGCCTCCTTGGAAACCTGGACCCCGTTCAGGTGAGTCCATGGTGAACTTGCTGCCAGCACGACCAGCAGTAAGCAGGAAGCTGGGCCAGGCAGCTCCAGCACATCCACTGCCCTCGCAGCAGCATCAGAGGAACACTGGTAGCTTGAGTGGGAATCAAAGCCTGGCCGGAGGGATGCGATGATACGACCTGCTGATAGGCTGAGCTTGGCTAGACTGGGCTTGAACAACTCCTCCTTTCTGTAATGCTGTGTCCTCTCCCTTAACGTGTATCTTGCACATCTTTTCATACATTGCCTTTTAGAGACCCTACCCTTAGACAAGGAGTCACAAACGTACTGCCTGTATACCATCTCTTGGGTAAGGCCCCTCCACGATATCGTGCTACAGACTTTAAATAACAATAATATGAGAGACATGGATACTTGACAGTACCATCAACTTGCCCAGAAGTGGTGAGCAGTTTAAGAGACACACTTTAAATAGCTCATGCTGCTTTAACTCCCAACTGTCCCAGAACAGAGCATTTAAGTGAATGCTCTTGACTGTCAAAGCATCCCTACCATAGGGATCAATCATCGTTCAACTGCCCTGCAGTAAGAGACTGAACTAGACCACCCGCGGATCCAAAGAATAATTTAAACAGTAGGGACTCCTTAGCCCTCACTGATAATTGCTCTGTGATCGCACAGCTACAATTCCCCACACAAGCAAAATTACATGGGCCAGCTTCTTCACTCACTTACCCCAAGTCCAGTTCTTCCATATGACTCTTGGCTGCCTCTCAACTAAGTGAGAGTTGAGTCTAATTTGCCTGACCTGAACTCCAGCGCAAGTTCTGCCCAGCTCCTTTGTTATCACTGCAAGAAACCAGGGCTCCAAAATGGTACAAAATTTGTGGTTGTTTCCAAGCTTTGTTACATTACCTGTGTTGAAAATGCTTGAATGTTGACCACCTCAGGATGAGAGAAGAACCGTTGATCGCTGACCTTCAGGGAAAACTGTCCTTTCCTAAACAAGTCCCCAACAAGCCAAAATACAGGACAAAATAAATTAATGAAGTGCTCTTGCAGGACTCAATAATGATAAAAATATTATATATTCAGTAAAAATTACTAGCTTAGTGATGGAAACTTTAGCTCAAGTTTTTTCAATTATGTTTTTTTAGTATTTTTTTCTGAAGATTCACAACAGTCACAACATGTAATAAAATACTTTTAACTATGTAATAATATACCCTTATTTCCCTTTAACTGATGTTACCCACATAGGATGGCATCTCCAAGATAAAGTACTGATTCTAAATGTCAGCTATTCGTTGCTAAAGAAAAATGTCACTTATCTGGCTTCGGAACAGAAGCTCCCACTTCTCAGCAGTTTTGCTTCCTACTTACTTTTCAATAATGCCACCCAATAACCTTGAACATAAAGTAGCTATGTTTCTCAAGGCAAGATCCTGACATTTCATTGTGACTACCAAGCAGACAAAAAAAAAGCACGATACAGAAACACATGCCTTGAGTCTAGTGAACATGAGCTAACCCTTGGCATCAGAAGGACACCCTCAAAGTCTTACTGAAAACAATGGATCAAAGAACACCCTAATACACACAGGCAGAAATTTAGAACAATTCCACTGACATCAGTCTAGTCCCAAGGCTTTATGGTGATGTAAATCAAGTATGAAATTTGGCAGGATGACTGGCTTATTGCCTGGCAGCAGGAAAAATCTGCTTCCTTGCAACATGCTTGCAGTGTGAGCACTGCCAGCTACTAAACACCACTAATTATCCCAGGACACTAACAGAGCTCATATTGCAGGCAAAGAAGTAACGGCTGAATGCAGATTACGCCGCAGAGCATATTGGTGACATCATTTGAGCATCTTCCTGACAGTATCAAGAAATTCTAAGAACCAGACTAATATGCCAGTTTTAAACCCACAGCAGAGTATCCTAAAGATGAGACAGACTCCTGCACCCTCAAAGCACAACAGGTCTGGTAGCTGGATCACAGTGACCTCTTATATCATAAACAGAGAAGTTTTGCACCATCATTTATACTATGGTACAGTATAAGTACACTGGCAATTTATCTAACAGCAGTGAGAAGTGTGCTTCACTGTAAGAATGTTTCCAAGGAACAAGGAAATACCTGTTCTCCAGATACATCTTTTTTTTTTAAGGCAAGAGCTCTGAAAAAAGTTTCAACACAGTCACCTGGATTTCTCTTCGCTGTGCACAAAGCGGACTCTCTTCTCCCTCACATCCTTGCAGCTGAAGTGGTCGCCTTTGCTCAGCTGCACCTCTTTCCCATTCACCACCATCACTAGCCTGCCATTGGAGGGAGGGCTCTCGATATGGAACAAGAGCTGTCCTGTGTCACCATCCAGACCGCGCACACCCAGTAAGGAGAGGTCTAGGGGCTTTATCCCGCCAATTCCTACTGTGAGGGTACCGTTCACATGGAAGCTCGAGGGATGCTTGCTGGCTAAAAAGAAAGAAGGGAAAACTATTACTGAATGAATTACAGCCACGGGCTGTGTTAGCATCTTGCCTGTCACCACCATCTTTTGGATAACAGACCAGACCCTTATAATGCCCTGTTCGTTACTGACCTAGGTGGACAACCACCATCTCAAGAAGAACTGCAATCCATCCCAATCCCCACTATAATTCTGAGAGGCTTGGGCAATTCACTTCCCATCACAAAACTCAAAGCCAACATACACTGTCCTGCCCTGCAGATGGACTAGTAAATCTTCATTTAGAACAAAGAAAAGTAAGTACTACAGTTGATTTAGTAAGGGATTTTCCCCACGACATTTTTTCATTTGTTTTACATTGATGAAAACTGATACTGCGATTGGAAAGACGTGCCTCCATGCCTAACTAGGTAACTTCACTCAGAAAACCACGTACGTGCACATTTTATGAAACAAAAAAGTTGGAGAAAAATGGCTGCCAACTTTTAACAGTCAACACGAAACTGCACAGAACTGAATTCCAAAAATGCCACTGCATGAACACTACTTCTGGCCTTAAAATCTGCTGGAAGCCTGCCAGCTCGGTTGCTTTACCATGAGAGACACGTACCTTCTTCACACTCTCTGGTCCACGTATTGCCATAGAAACCCTGGCCACAGGCAGAAACACAAATCTTATTTTTCAGAAACATGGTGCTGTCACAGAGGTGGCACAGGCTGTCGCTGTCACACTCCAAGCATCCAGGAGGACAAGCTGAATCGGATGGAAAGCACAACCCCATTGAGACACTGCAAAAACAATGCAGCCACTGGTGCACAGAGCTGTCCCCAGGGGTCAGAACAGAAACACCACTGCTCTTTGTGTCTTACCTACCTGACAAAAATAATGAAAAAGAAGGGGCAAAGACTTGAGCTAAAAGGGTCGTTAAGAAGTTCCTTCCTCATTTGACCACTGTTTCCCATTGACTACAGAGAACCTGAGATAATCTTCTAAACGGAGGAAACGTGTTTTTAAGTAACTGTTATAGCAATTTGAAAAAAATACTGCAAATGCACATTCAAGTCCTACACAGCTTGTTAACCTACAAATACAACTGAAACCTTTCTAAAAACGTGGTTTTAATAGCTGTTTTTTATATACAGCGTGCACACACATACACACACATCAGCAGCCATCTACATTGAATCTCATTCCTCCTGAATTAGGCATGTCTAAATGCAGATATAGCCTGTTATCTGATTCTCAAGTTGACTGCATCACCTCAACAGCAAGTTTAACACAGCATCCAAGCGCTTCCTCTTCACCCCAGCCTTGGAGAGAAAAAGCAGCGTAGAGAACACGGACTCCCTCTCCACCACATCACCCTCACTTTGCTTACCTGTGCACTTCCGCTGTGCATGGTCTGCATAATATCGCTTCCCACATTTGTGAACACAGTAAGTGTCCAAGAGGAAAAACGGGGCTTCACAAAGGCTGCACTCATCTGGTTGGCGACACTGAAGGCAGTGTTGATCACATCCTAAAAGTCATACGTAAAAAGTTCAACTCAATACCGCTTTCAACTGCTTCCTGCACCGTGCTGTAACACCCCGCAGGAACCACAGCTCTATTGAGTGTGCGTGCTGGAGGGCAGCGAGAGATCTGAAGCTAGAGTGTGCCTTCTGAATGCAAGACGTGCACAAATTGGAGACAAGCAGGGAAACATGTTGGCAGCAGTGATTAGAAGTAACACCCAAGAAGAACTCACTCTGGCATGTGTCCGATTCCTTGTAGAAAGCTGCAGGGCACTGTTCCACACAAGCTCCTTCATGGAGAATGTAGCCCTCCATACACTGCAGGCAGTCGGTCCTCTGGGGACCTTTACAAGCATTACAGCTCCAGTCACACTCTGGAAGAAAAAAAAGTCAATGCAGGGCAGCCCATTCCAGGGTGCTCACCCTATACAAGTGCCTAGTACTTGGGGTCTACAAGCTATGGGAATATAAACTCTAGAAGCAAAGAGCACAGTAAAAACTGTTAAAGAGATACTAAAAAAAAAAAAGAAAGCATGATTTGTACTGACTTATTACAACTCAAGATATGTGGGGTTTTTTTTTCCCCTCTTGGACTTAACATGTTCTAACTATGTCAAAATTGAGGAGGCTTGGCTCTTGTTCAGCATTCAGACCTGCTAACACCGGCACAGTTTTGTTGCCCATAAAGCCTGACTTTATCCCATAACTAGCAATGCTCCTTTTCTGCCAACACCAAGTTTGTTGCTCATTAGCAATTATCCACCCCGCTTCATCAATCTCATGCTTTCAAATGACTCTGACCAAAAGAAAAAGAAATCATAGAATCATTGAGGTTGGAAAAGACCTCTAAGATCATCGAGTCCAACCGTCAACCCAACACCCCCATGCCCACTAAACCATGTCCCTAAGCGCCTCATCTACACGGCTTTTAAATACCTCCAGGGATGGGGACTCAACCACTTCCCTGGGCAGCCTGTTCCAATGTTTAACCACTCTTTCAGTAAAGAAATTTTTCCTCACGTCCAATCTAAACCTCCCCTGGCGCAACTTGAGGCCATTTCCTCTCGTCCTATTGCTTGTTACTTGGGAGAAGAGACCGACCCCCACCTCGCTACAACCTCCTTTCAGGGAGTTGTAGAGAGCGATGAGGTCTCCCCTCAGCCTCCTCTTCTGCAGGCTGAACAACCCCAGTTCCCTCAGCCGCTCCTCAGCAGACTTGTTCTCCAGACCCCTCACCAGCCTCGTTGCCCTTCTCTGGACACGCTCTAACACCTCAACGTCCTTCTTGTAGTGAGGGGCCCAAATCGTTGTCCCTCACAGTCCAAATGCCCCTCTGGAAAGTTCACTGGCTAGAAACACACTGGATCCAGCTGGGACGAGACCTGCCTTCACATGCCTTCGTACTATCTCCCCTCCAGTCTTCAGCAGAGTCCCAACCATGCACATGTGCCCAAGGACTACTCAGGCTGCCAACACTACTGTTTGTTTCTTGGTGGCACTTAAGAGGGTCCGTATCAGCAATTAATGACGGACACACTTGGCTGATGAGACAGACAAATGGGCAAGAGCAAGAGGGGGGAAAAAAGGACTCACTGAGGTGAGCCGAACTACGCCAGTCCATGCAGCATATCCAAGACAAAGCCAGGACAAGAGTCCTGCCTCATTCCAACACCCTAAACACCAGACAATGTCACCTCCCTGAAGAACGGCAACGTTAAGGGGACAGATGCTACTCGGTTAAGCTAGGTTCAGGTACTGAGAGAGCCAGCTAGAAATGAACACCTAACAACAAGTCATTTGTATTATATCCTGGTCTTAGTGGTGTTAGCTGCAATAAAGCCATCTTATCCTCGCTTATTTCCATTATGGAACACTCTCCTTGGGAGTTCTGGAAATCTTTCAAGTCCTGTGTCTTTTAAATCACTCCAAACTGTTGTTTCTGCAGTCATCCAGTGATGCAGTATTTAATAAGAAAGAGAGAAGCAGGTAAGTACACAAGGCCCTATAAGCACTCTAAAAAAGATTTAGCCTAGTAAGCTCACTCATTATTCAGCTGACCCATGACTAAATGAATTGCTGGACCTGACCCTTGAAAAGTTTGCTGGCTCACTTACTAAATCATTTACGAGAGAAGGATTTGCAATAATCTTGTTTCACTGAAAGGCTGAAGTATGTGACAGCACACTGCCGAAAAAGAGAAAAAACTGTAAAAGTGGTCTGTTACTGAACAAATCCCCCCCTCACACACACTTTTTAAAGCAGGCCACCTGCACAGATCCTGCTGCAACGTAACGGATTCTTAGCCAAGGCACTTGCAAATTTTTTTTTCTTTTTTCTTTAAACTAGCAATGTATTTTTCACCTCTGCAAGTCTTGCTGGAAAAATCCAGATAATACTGCTGAGCACAGCTCTCATACTGGCATTCTCCAAATAACAGGACCTTAGCTGGATCTCTGCATGACGTGCAGCCAGTGGCTGATTCACAGCTCAGGCACTGGCTGTTGCAAGCTGTGGAAAGACAAAGAAAGTAACTGTAATTACTGATGCACCAGCAAACTGTACAAATAAAAATGGTATTGTCTTGTAGCCTCGCTACTCCTCTTGTCCTCTTTGAGAGACACCTGTGGAGAATTCAGTGGTTTTTGCTTCTTACGTTCCTTTTCACAGCCTCCAAAATGTAAAAAGCCTCCTTCCATTTGGAATAGCCCGTTACGTCTCCTCACACTTTCTTACTCTCCTCTGGACAGGTCAGGGTAAAACACTGACCTTGAATTCAAATCCCCAAATAAGAGCTTTCCCCATCTCTGTTTTTCTTATTCTCTTTAAACAAGCTGCTTTTCATATGATTCCAGACTTAACTCGTAATGCACAAATTAGGAGACCATAATAGACTGCTGCAATCTAGCTAGCAAACCTCGGTGGGACCAATGGCCCATTTAATTTCACTTAATGTTTCCACCTTTTTATTTGCAGTGTGAAACTTTGGAGCTATAGGGAGCAAATAAAGATGCCAGGAAAAAATAATTCAGGGATTTACTGAATCAAAGGATCAAAGTCCAGGGGGTTCAGAATATTTCAACTCACCTCTTTGATGTCCAGGTCTAACCTTCTCAGGAGGCTGTACTAACAGCCAAGTGTACTCAGTGCTGATGTCAGAGCTCTTAGCTAATTCACAGCAGAAGAGTTAATAGCAATGTGCTATGAAAGACAAAGAATATTTCCTAGCGCTTTGCCTATGCACTGAAAACCTCGCTCTGACTCTGGTGAGACGAAACTTTACAAAAATAATATGCAGAAAACTCATGGAGGTTCTCATGTCTGCTTTACACAAACAACCGTAACTGCCCTGCTGGCCAGTACAATGATGGCGAATGCAAAAGGGACTGCTAAATTCCCGGCCAGCTACCCCTGAGCGTCGCTAAATCCATATGGAGTCAGAATCTTTGCCCAAGCTCAATTCTGTACTTATGATAAATGAGAAAAAAGCTCTGAAAACACAGCCCCAAGTGTTTAAACTAAAGAATAAAGCATAGCTGGCCATTTTTAATGGAAAAAACAAACAAAACATCTCATAGGGTTTAGCGCGACTACAGTTCAGGTGTTACTTGCGGTATCGTGTTGGTGATATGCTAATTGTGGAATGCTAATTTAGTGATATGCTAATTGTGGAAATCCACTTCAATTTGCTTTTAATTCAAGACAGAGTTTTATAATGACAAAACCTCAAAATACCAAAGTAAATGTGAAAATACCTATGTTGCTCTCACTGAAGCGGGAACCCAGTGCCCTTCAAACAAGCTAAAACTTGTTTCAGCTCATTAAAAAATGTCACAGAAGGTCTGCATTTAATTGAGGTACAAATGAATTACCTAAAGAATCTAGCAGCTGTCTTTAGGTGCTCTGGTGCCACTCTGATTTCACTTAACTTATGAATACTACATGGAAAAATTACTATTTGTAAGTGCTACAAAAAGCCAACTATTAAAAGTATGGTAAAACATTCCACATGAGGTGTAAATCTATAGAAATCAGGCTACCCACGGAGGCATGCCAGAACAGTAAGCGAAAACTGTATTTGAAAGCAATTCTGTCTGCTTGTTTTATCAGCATGACTCCATATCTGCATTTTTAAACCCATGAAGAACTTGTTAAGCTTTGCACTGTTCCTCGGCCAGTATGTCACCGAGTATAAAAATATCTCCCAGAGTCCATACATGCACTCAGCATCTCTCTGAACTTTATTCCAAACCCGAGTTCCTCAAAAGCACAAAGCGACTAAAATAAACATTTAAGAGAGACCAAATTTTCTCAGCCTAACAGCGAACCTCCGCTTAAACAATTTTCATTACCTCTAAGTGGTAGTTTTCCAGCAGCCTGGGACAGTTTATATCTACATGGCTTATCAGCAGTACTTCACTTGAAAAGGCACAAGTGACACTTGGAATGACAAAAATTCCAACGCATGGACACACTTTGCCTTGAGCCTCCTGCTACAAGGATTACATACACTTCTTTAAAAGCCATTTGCAATAAGGAGATTAGAGTAGTTGAATTTGCTTGCAAAAATCTATTTGCATTTGAGCTGCTGAACCAAATTCAGGAAGGGTACAGTCCTCAGGAACATTCCATTTCTACCACGATGTCCTGAGGGAGGAGCTATCAATAGGAAAGTTTTCATTAGAAAAGGGCATTTTAATTAGGAAGGGAGGTATTCTGGTGTAGTTAGCAAGAAGAGAATCCATAGTGCAGGAGAGAACAGTGAATATCTTGTAGAGCTTGCAGGAAACTAGCCAAGACAGGGAGAATCCCACGATTCCTTTTTTTATTCATCTTTTTTATTACATTTCTTTTTTCATTATTATTGAACAACCTTTTTTTCTGTCAACAGCAGAATGGTACAAAGTCTTCCACCTATTCCCTTGAACTTATGCAAGGTATCTTCATTTCCGCTGATAAGATGGAAATAATAGTTTCAGGAGAACCATATATTTCAACAAAAGGCAGGTAAAGCTGACAACCATATCAGCTTACTCCTATAGGACCTCATCAGTAAAGAAATTGGGTCTACATAGTATGACACTGATACCTATACTCAGTGCAGTGCAACAGAGTTATTTTATCATAAATCAGGATAATTTAAATCAGGGTAACACAGGACTTAACAAATCTGAGTGTTCAGGTTCACAGCAACCAAACCACTTAAGCGCTCACTCATTTTTAGGTGTGCGTATTATAGTGGGTCAATTCAAGCAGGGTTTTTTCATATTTTTTATGTCTCTGGGCCATATAATTTGGCATTCTGGAACATCAAGCCAAACAATTATGTGAAGAATAACCCAACTGATGTCAGGGCCAGAGTGAGCATAGAATAATAAAGGAAAAGAAAGGCCCTGAGAGATTCATAAGGGATAGCAGGAGCAGGATAAAATGTTACTGGACTTAACACCAGATCAATTGCATCGGATCATTAGGAGGTAAAAATATCACAGCTCAAGTCAGTCGGGGCTGTGCCTACAAAGCTGTACCTTGTTTCTACTGAGGTTTCACATGTGAAAAATGTGGCATAAATGCTACAGTCTTAATACAGCTTCCATGGCAGGTACTGGCAGAAAGTGCAGTGGGGAGGGGGTTTGCCTTAGTAAGAATTGATTAAAACTGGTCTAAGCTTGTCAAGTTTTCACAAAGCCCAGAATCCACCAGTACTTTTGGCCACTCCTCTACGTACCACCTAGACAACTTAACAAGGAAGCCTACACAAATTGTCCTGCAGTTTTTTTACTACGGGACCCAGTCTTCTGTCTTTGAAGTCGATAACAAATCTGCAACTGTGTTCAAATTTAAACCATGCTGTAGGCTCTGTTTCTAAGGCAGCTAATTACCTCTGTCAACTCACATCAAATTTTTAGGCACTTGAAATCTTTCTTTTCCTGACAAGAGGAACAATAAGTGAAGGAACAAGAAAAGACATGTCGGTGAATACACTGTGGAAAGGAGAGATGGCTTGGAGAGAGACACTCACGCCTGCAGGTCTGCCTGTCGTCCCTGTAGTATCCCGGGGAACAGACTGGCACACACGTGCTGGTGTGGGAGAGAACCAGGCTGGTGTTGCAGGAAGAGCAGGAAGAAGGACCCCCGCCGGTGCAGGTTTTACATGAGGGGTGACACCCTGTAGAGACATCAAGAACAAGTGTTTCTGTTCAAGGAAAAGCAGTTCTTCGAGCAAGTATCACAAGCTTCAGCAGAAGCACTCTCAGAGGCTGAGCATGGTGATATCGAGTACCAAAAGTTCCTACTAAGTCTAAGCCCTTACTGGTGCACAGCGCTCAGGACCAGAAACACAACCAACCCACCTTGTGACAGACGGATTAAATGGCTTTATTTGTGCTCTGTGTGCCATGCACACTAGCTCTCTCCCCTCCTCTCCTTTCTCTCTCTTTTTATCCATCCCTCTTCTCTTCAACCTTCCCTTCTCCTTTAAGAACAACCCTACGGGATCTGGCCAAGACCTGTCTATCAGAAAAGAGTAAAAAAAAGGGCAAGCAGGTATCAGTACCTCCCTCTCATGCTTTCTCTCAACTAGTTTCAGGTCAGATCCTCCCGAGCCTGATGCGCCTTCTCCATTTAGGAACCATCTAGTGCTTTTCTCACAGCTCCACACCTCCCTGAAGATTTACATCCATCCCTTCGGCAGGAGTTGCACAGCTGCTACCTATTCCAAGAAGCATCACTGACAGAGAACAGTCTCTCTCTATGCGCCCTCTCTCCATTTCCCTCATGACTCTGTAGGCCTCCATCATATTTCCTCCCTCCTAAGGTCTCCTGTTTTTCAGGTTGAAGCACTGTGGCCTACTCAGTTGCCCACTGTACAGAAGCCCTTCATTCCCCACATTGTCCTGCCGCCCTTCCCTTTTGCAATGAGCAGAACTGCTCACAGCACTCAGCTCCTTTAGACAGCGGCAGAATGAATTCTTCTATTCCTCTTTCCTTTTGTATTAGCACCTAACATTTCATTTGCTTTCTCAACGCTGCTGAACACTGAGATGCCATTTTCACAGGCTGATTGATCATTACTTCAAGATCACGGCAAGGATGCCGTCATTCTGTATGTGAGGTTAGAACCGGGTATCCCTGTGTGCATCATTACATCTGCCTATACCAAACTTCCATCCCTTGCTTTACTGCCCAGACACTCAGTCTTACAAGATCCTTCTGCGATTCTTCATAGCCAGCAATCCCACTGACTGCCTCCAGTAAGGAAGTACACTACTATCTTTTTCTTTCCCTGCATTTTTAAAGAGATATTTTTATGCCACCCCTCGTTTTCTTTCCCTGTTTCCTTTCCATCCCTTTGTCCCCCACTTCTTGTGCTTCTTAGTCTGACTGAAGAGATTTAAAACACCACAGTGGATGAGGCCAATGTATCCTATTAATTTCTCCAAAGGGGGTACATACTCACAACATTATTAGTCTGTTTTATTTCTTGATAGGCCTTTACCTAAAGATTGATGCCATCATTACACCTATCAGGCCAAATTAATCATGAGTGAAAGTGAGCAAAGAAATCAGAGAAGCGACTGCATTACGTTGTGCTGGATATCTTAAAAGCTAGCACAAAATGTAGTATGAGCTTTGACACAGTCTGAATAATGCAAAACTTCTTTTAAATGAAACCTTTATACCAAAGGGAAGAAATGTCATCCCTAGGCTTAAATTTCCAGGAAGGCAAAATATCTCTCTCAGGGGTCTTTCCAATGAAATGACACAGAGTATATTTCATACGTCTCTGAAATTTCCTTTGCCAAACCCAGGTAACACAGCTCCCAGAGTGCTTGAGAGAAGCTTTGAAACATTAACCATCAGTTGTTAGACTGGATTAGGAAATGCCACTTCCTGCAAAGGGAGCATCTGCATCTTAATTCTAATGTGCAGAATTTCTTGTCTTGATTTCTTCCTCTTAAAAGAAACTGCAATACCCTTTGCTCAGCGTAAGACGCATTGAGCTTTAACATGTTTCTGTCGGCCACATAACAAGAAAAGCAACGTACTTCCTTCTAAGAGTCCAAGAAATACAAAGCAGCTCAGACAATGATCGGAATATGAAACCACATCAACAACAAAAACTGGAGGAGATCCAGGGATAGGTGAAGGCACAGAAGGCTAGAGAATAAAATGCGCTATCAGTGCAGCTTCACCCACGCAGCTGGAGCGCTGCATCTATCATGCCAGCCTAAAAGGCTGAATGAAACTGGCTTTTTGTTTCAGAAGCTGCTACGAATGATCGCCTTTTGGACCATTACTGTAGCAAGACAAGTCTCAATGAGAGACCTTAGCTAGGATGATGTTCCATCTCAGGCTGCAAAACATCCTGAGAAGTTGCTACCAGCAAGAGTTCCGCCTTCTGTGAGCAAACGTTGCATGGCCCTTTGAAGCACGTATCCAGAAAATATTTTCAAGTGTCAGCATCCCAGAACTGTGCTGGTACCACACAAACTGGAGACTTGGTGATGGGCACATGAAAAGTCTCTGTTTGAAGTTATCCTTTATTGTGCTTAAGAAGCCCATCTCTTCCTAGGAGTGATCTCAGGGTAGCTACCCTACATAGAACATAGTGTACTGTCATCCTATTCTCTGTGCCACCATCTTTGAGGGATGGGGTTTACCAGAACGAGAAAAACTCACCTTCACCTCCTCCTCACAAGCATACTGCTGCCTGGTACTCATTACACTGTTTAATTGTATTGTAACAGTGGGTTAGGTCCCACTAACCTCAGCACGTGCTCAGGACAGTATAGTACTGTCTGCCTCAAAGAACTCACAGTCTGAAAGCAGACACAGGTTATGGACAGCAAGGAGAGAGTGCTCCCAGCCAGCTGGCAGAGTTATTAGCCAGGACACCCCCAGCTCCCACTGCAGTGTCCTGCCAGCTTGGACAAAGCTTCTCTACTAAATAGCAACCATTTCATGGAGCATCTCGCAAGGATCCAGGCGGTCCCTTGCAGCTACTTGAGGCATCTGTAAGGACTACTCACTTTTGCAGGCACCATTCTCCGCATAGTATCCCACCGGACAGTCAGGAACGCAGTGATCACCCAGGAGCAAGTGACGGGCGTTCTGGCACTTCAGACAGATGCTGCCGGTGTCCCGCAGGTTGGCCACACACTGACGGCACAAAGGGTGGCAGTCTAAAGGAAGCAGGGAATAACCGATACTGTGATCACAGATGGACAAAACAGAACTGCTAAGGGGAAACACACTGCTGAGAACTCAAGGAAGATATTAGGGATGTAACTTTCAGAACCCCTTCCTGCTATCTGGTGCACAAGGGCTGGGATCAGGTGCGAAACACTGCACTTCCAGATGTCTGCAAGAGAGATGACCAGAAATTACCGCATTCAAGGAGCGTTCCTTTCCTCCTGCCCTCATCCCCTTCTTGTGCTCTTCCTGAGCATCACAACGTTTTCACTTTTCCTCAGCAACCACATTCTCCGCATCTCTCCTGCCCCATTCAAGCACCCTCTTTCCCACCCTTAAGTGACCTCGGGAAAGCTTTGTACAAAGCCAGTTCAAAGCTCTTCGCTTTCCCCAAACCTTTCTCTGATTTTAGGTGCTTCTACCTAGAGGTTTATCTTTAATAAACTACGCTGGCAGCTGTAGGCATTCATCTCCCTCTGCTCCCACCATCAAAAAACGAAGAGCACAACCTGCACAGCCGTATGACCTTCTTCCATAGTTCTTACTGTTCAGATTTTCCCACACAAACGAGACATCCATACCCTGAAGAGGCCACTGCAGACTTCAAAGCCAAGCCAAGAGCAGCATTTAGAGTTGCATGAGTGCCTCAAAACCTTTTCCTTTTTTCATTTTCCCCCAGCAGCACATAAGCTTGTGTCTCCTGACCTCTGCCTGAACTTAGGCGCTTCAAAAGGTTTTACAACAAGCCTTTTGTATGCACAACAGTGCAGTGTAAGGCAACCTGGAAGCCAAATTAATCCTCGTTATGGTAATTCAGAAAATTATAAAGGAAATGACGACTGTCTTGAAAGAAATGTAATAATGAGGCTTGATTTCAGTACCTGGCCTCTTGTCAGATTTCTACTGAAGGTTCAACTTTCAGTCTTTTGTCTCTCGTGACAGCACTACTACAGATTGTCAGGCAATCTAATTTTACAAGCTGAAGACAGGCTCACATAGAAGTCCAGGGGAATTCTGCATGCATACCTGCAAGAACGTAATAGCGACTGGAGTCTAACCCTAGCCTGACTTCTCTTATACGATACACATAGATGATTCTTACCAAACACCGGTGGAAAAGCACAGATGCAGCTCAGAAATGAATGCAATTCTGACTGCATCCAGGGATTCAAGGTCCTTAAAGCAGCTGCCTCTTTCACCTCCCAACTTTACAGGGTATATATTATCTATCTGGTTTCTGCCCCACACTCCCAGCCTTGCAGATGGGAAATTAACAGCCAGAGGGGAGGTGAAGGTGAGCAAGAAGGAACATTATGCTTAAGATAGTGACCCTGTAGGTTCTCAATCCACCACTGTCAGGACAGTGAAAGAAAGAAAAGAAAAGCAGCACGTGAGGTGATGCTCCCAAACTCAGTGACAAACCTCAAAACAAACCTCCTTAGAGGGGTTACAGCTTACAGGGGTTATCGTACTGCAGCTTCTGACTGCACAGGAGAAGAACTCAATACCCAAGGCATCATCCCATAAATCTTCAGAGCCAAAGATCCCAGACCTGCGCTGACATCAGAGTGGAAAGACCTGCCATCTATCTGTAGCCTCACTGAAGCCAGAAAGGATCACACACAGCTCACCACAGAGAGCAAGGACTAAGATATCATCCAAAAGGCCCATATGTAATTTGTATGCACAGGGTTGGCGATGGGGTGAAGAGTTTTATGCACTTATATTCAATAAAATTAACGTAAATCCAATTAGTTTCTCATGCTTCCATGTTTACCTGGCAATATGTCTACTCCCCTTATTGTTAAAATAATACTCCTCCAGTTTAATCTCTTGCTGGAGCCACTGGTCTCTCATAGAGTTTGGCTAGATGCAATAAGGGACCAAACCCAGCAATAGTTTTTCAGAGACCGAGAATAAAAGAGACACCCGTGTGCGGTCAATAGGTTGCATAAACAGGGCATAAAAATGAGACAGAGAAAACTAAGGGTGCCCAAATAACCAGTACCTACTGTAAATAACTAGACTCTCCCAAACTAGTGTTTAAAAAGCTAAGTACCTACAAAACTAGGTGCTGTTGCAGTACAGTTTTCTCTTTACAGCCTCTGTTTGCTCCTATGTATTGAAAGAGTTCTTTTTCTCAGCTACTGTTTTAGGATAAATCAGCCCCGTCACTCTCTTGTTCCTTTGCAAGCCTGGAGATCAAAGAGCACACACCACCAAATAAAAAACGGGAACTGACGCTCATGGTGAGTTTGAGGGACATTGGGGATCTCGTGAGAGTAAAGGAAGAACTGGAGTGCTTTGTTTTGGAAAAGATTATTTAAATTTTTCACGGCAGGCTCCCTTTGAAGCAAGGACTAACAGAAGCGGAGTGTTTTCTTTATGCTTCTCAATAATACCGCACAGCCGTATTTGTTTCCTGCTTCTGCCTTCTCCCTGTCAATCGTCACTCCAGCTCAGCTAGCGGGCAAGTTACTGCCTGTGGGCTTTGGACTTTTGGAGGCTTCACGTCCCATGTTTGTTGCAGGTCAGTACAACACAGTTACTTAGACTTCTTCCAGTAGCCAAACCGGATTCTTCAGGGCAGCATGTCACCACCTCGCTCACAGTCCCAAAGCCTCCCTACTCATCTTTTTGAGACTACTGACTTGCCTCCCACTGTCCAAACAAAACTTCTTCCTGCAACCCTTTCAGCTGGCTCTAATTTCCTCCTTGTCAATTCACGCCTATGCAAAAAAAAAAACCAACCCTTACCTAGCACTGATCTTCCTATAAAGCAACTTTCATTATAAAGTATAATATAATTACTTAGATTTCCATTTCCAGAGTTACTTTACTTCCACACCCTCTTTAGCTTTCTCTTAGCAAGCAAAGGAAACAAAGAAAACAGTGCCCTTCCCATATGGAAAGTATTATATACCGTTCCCCTGCCTGTCAAGATAGAGAAGGCTGTTTGGGGAGACAAAATTATCCCTAAAATGTTTGTGAATGCTCATAAAGGAAACCAGAGGCATTTCTGCCTCTCAGTTCCACCATTTGCTAAGCAATCAACCACTTGTATTGTTTAAATACGCCTCCCCTCTTAAGGGCTCTTTAGAAAAAAATTTCCTGATGTAAGTTTCGTACTATACTCTAAGGTAAGGTATGAGGTTTACAACAGAGTACTACTTTAAATCAGTACTTAAAACACCATGCAATTTACAGGCATGTCAGCATGCAAACGTCCTCTAGCACCTTACAGTAAATCCAGAAAGAAAATCAGTATGGTTGATTCAGAAGGACACCTAGCACTGACAAGGATTTTTGATTTGGTTTGGTTGTTGGAAAGGGATTTTTTTCCTCTCCTTTAAGAAGACTTAAAAGGGAATTTGTCACACAAACAAGCGAGGTGAACTCCTGGTGAAGCGCAACCATGTTTGCAGGGATCTGCCCGCATCTTCTGAAAAGGGTGGGAGCTTCTCTAGGCAGCGTAAGGTGGGAAATCCAGCTGGATGGTGACTAGCACAAATGAGCCCAGATCAAAGTAGGGGAATGATCTTCCATTTTCCTCCTCTGGCAGCTCAGCTGTTAATTTCTGTAGGAGGTTACACGCCAGTGACTAAGTGGAGCAAAGCCCCCAGTTTCCCTCTTGCTCTGCTCAGAGAAACTCCAGCTCGTTGTGATGGTATCAATGACTCTCTAAGAGTACAGCAACAGCTCATTAACTTCACAAGGAGCTGAATGTATTTCATGTTGTCAGAGTGTCCCTTCTGGAATTTTAAGAGCAAGGCAGAAAGGCTTGTTACAGGTATCCTCCTGAGTGAGCTCTTCTGGTTTATCTTTGAACATTTTCGCAACTGCACACAGCCTAAGAAAGCAAGGGCCTGAGCAGCTGAACATGGGGATGGGGAGTTCCCTTTCGAGGAAGATGCAGTTGGAAGTTACGATAGGACCTTGGGGGATACTGTATCCGTGGGTGTTTTGATTTTCATTTCACGCCAGCTGCCCTTGCTACTAATTCTGGTAGGTAATCCTTTGCATCCTTTTAAGCCTCAGCCGAGCATCCAGTAGAGCTCAGTCTGTGAACTGCTTTCTTTGGCTGCTGCACAGTCCCTCTGCATTTTTCTAATTACCCTTCCACCAAGTCAGGAAAAGATCAATGAGGAAGCCTCAAGACAGGCATATGATTTATTAAAATCAGGAAAGTAAGAGCAGGACAACAGTTTTAGCGGCAGTGCTATTTTTCAGACTGGTGACTGCAACGTTTCCTGAAGCTGAAGTTGTCTTGGATAAGAGGGAGTGTTTTCAAACTGGGAAAACAAAAAACACAGAAGACCTGAGACTCAACAGGAGACTGCTAAAGCCAAAACCACATTCCTGTCCATACACTTTAGCTATAAAATAAAACTCATAAATTGAGCATTCTCAAGGAAGACTGACACAAATTTACCGTGCCCAAATCAGAGCTTAGAAACTCATTGATCTTTCGAAATTTGAGGCCATTTTGTCTTTCTTCTGCTTACATTTGAAATGCTTATTTGATAAACTGCCGAAAACAACATACTTTTTTTTTCTATTAACAAGGCAAATGTTCCAATCCTCATTCAGGCAGCATGTACAACAACAACGTTAATTCACAGGCAATGGTTTCAAGTGACAGTTGGTTTTCTGCATCCTGTATGAAAGATTTTCCCCTGCAGGTCCATAAAGTATGACAGGTGGCTATAATGCACAGCAGTCCCTATGAGTCGTAACACAGTCCTGCCTGGAGGGTCGGGAATTAGAGATAAATGGGAAGATAACTGTAAAAAAAAATTACTTTGGGAAGCAAAGGAAGAAGCTTTGTTAGATTCTGATGCAAATCATATATTGTGCAAGTGTCAAGGGTTTTAATGTTCTCTTTTATGGGACAGCTGCTCTTTAACTGGTAATTAATAACTTGCAAGGGCAAACTTAGCATTTCAATCAGTGCTGAATGAGAAGAATCAGCGAAATTTAACAACCTGGATGTGGAGCTCTTTATCTCTAGCAGAACTGGCAACACACATCCTTTGCTTAAACATCAGACATAAATTTGGCACAAAGAGCAACACGCTTCAGACTGCAGATCCAAGACCAAAGCACAACTTTTTTTTAAAGGCAACAAATAACTATGTTCCTCTACAAGGATTTTCAAAACTTAAGTTAGACGAAGAAACATCAATGCATCCATGTGCATGACCACGTGAACATTACGGGTTCCTATGTTACAAGGAGTATCTGTACCGGCCTCCCGAAGGCAGGACTGACACAAGTGAGTCACACAGCAAGACTAAAGTCAGAGCTGGGAGGAGGAAAGGTATCTCCTTATGCTCTTACTATGTTGCACCTGGAAGGTCTTCTCTCCTGTTTTGGGGGCACAGATCCAAACTCTATGGACACTCAATGACGCCAGGCACTGTGAACCAAGCCTTGAAAACATGTTTCTACTTTGAGAAGACAAGTCTGGGAACAGTGGACCATGTTTATGACCTACAGGGCTTCGAAGTAAAGCTTGTTCATTTGCAAGGAAAGGATGCAGCACCAGACTGCAATTGCTTTGGAGCCCGGAAAGCCAGGCAAGGTTCTTAGCAGACGATTCATCACTGTCAGCGTAGCGCATCTGGAGGTCAAACCTTGCCCTCCACATTGCCTGAGTGAGCCCATTGTTTCCAATTTCTGCTCCTCACTATTGCCAGGCACTGTGACATCTACCTAATCACCTGGGATTTGGGGAGCACACTTACTGCTCCATGACGCCTCGCCAAACTTACAGGTAACAGCAGTCTAAAAGGGATAATTAAAGCACGCAGCACGCAGCAAGCAGCAGAGTAAACCCTCCTCAGAAAGAATTCTGGTTTATGATAAATGGTACTAAGTTCTTCCAATGAAATTTACAGCTGGAAGACCACATTTCCACAGGCTTTTTTTCATAGGAAGCATAATGCAAAGTAATGGGAAAATAATTGGAAGAAATAAAGTGCATACAGCTATGACGTGACAGGACATTAATAAGTATCGTCGTAGCCCCTGAAATTTTACAGGACAGAGACAGCTCTTTACACTGAAATGCTGAATTATTTCCATATTGTAATTACTTGACTGTATGAAACACCTTGATTCCCCAACCTGATTTCTTGTATACCTAAGGAGCTGTACAACACTTTTAGGATATTTTCCTACTCCTCAGATACTTTGTTTCCCTCCTCTCTTTGTCTCTGCAGACAAAACAATAACTGTTGTTTAAAAGGAAGATGAAGAAATGGTTCATAAAATTAATCTGTGGAGAGCAAAGAAACAAGTCTTTCATAAAAAAAACCCCAACACACATAGGTAAACAAAAAGAAGTCTCTGTGAAGGGGAATAATCTGTATTAAATTGAGAACAATAGCCTCTCAATGGATATATTTATTACATCTAATGTATTTTTCCCTTTTCTTAGGATTCCTTATCACATTTGGAACTGTTCAGCCTAGATTAAGCCTCACACACCATATCTTTTTTTGATAAAGAAAAAAATGGCTTGATAGAGCTCAGAAATTGTTGGAGCAGTTCCCAGGATATGTTTATACATGTCTGCGTCAGGGATTAAAAGCGATTTTTCTTTTTAAACAGATAAATGCAATCAGTGGCTTCTGATGATAGGCTTAAGTGCAGGCACCGAGCACCCACAAAGTGTAACCCTTATATAGAAATCCTGTTACCTCCCAAAAACGCACACAGCAATGCTAGCTGTGCCAAATTTTCTTTAGGGCCCCATAAACTGCTTCTCTGAATCACAAATGTTTCCTTAACTCACTTTATGGAAGCTCTGTGGAGGGCCTAAGCAGCTTTCCTGGCTCTGGGTCCCCCAGGCTTGGCTCTACAGTGACAGGCTGTATGCTATAAAGCCCAGTCTGGAGCAAGACACAGACAGGCACTTGGCTTGGCAAAGGCAAGCACATCGCCACTCAACAGAGCAGAGCTGCAGCCCATCCTGTTGTTAAGAGCATGCTCATTATGATATTAATAAGTATATAAATGCTCTGATGATTCCCAGACATACTGGTCCATACATGTGATCTCAAGTCTTCACACCAAACCGTGCAGCAGCAAGCCTGGCAAAGGAGAGCCTTGTCTCCCTCTCCCTACTACCTGCCTTGCACAATTTGCAATTGACTTCACCACAGCTCTAGTGAAGATACGTGTAGCAGGAGTGGCAAGCGGCTTTGCTATATACTATGCACACTGGAGAGTTTCCTCACGGTATTTTCATCTGTGTGACATTTTACTCATAACAGGCATTTTCATTTCTTCATGGTGTGTGCTCAAGTAGCTGGTTAATGCCACAGAAAGATCATCACACTGTATGACCCACACCATCTCCTCTTACTTACCCACACAATATCCCACCAGGTTCAGATACTGCTCTTCCTTGCAGCTAGTCCTGCACTTTCCACTAGCTAGAGTCGCATGGGGATGGCAGGTTAAGCACTCCAAATCAGAAGGGCCATGGCATGTCTTGCAGGATGGATGACAGGCTGGAGAAGAAAATCAACACTTGTTGTTATGCTCTTGGTATAGTCCACCTTACACTCTCCCCTCCCCAGAAAGCCAGCCCCTGTAATAATAATTTACTCCTACAAAACATGGACATAACACGATCTAATAGCATCAGTAACTGCAGAGGTGTGGTTTGGAAGGCTCTTACATCCTCATTTTTAATAAACAAGATGAGAAATGAGTTGTCAGTTTAAAAATGCGATTTGTTCTCTGCATTAATCAAGGTATAGATCTACACAAAATATAAAGAGATTGGCCCTTTTATTCCTCCGTCCAGCATATGCTTGTGCACATAAGAAAGAGAATGGGATGCACAGGGGAGATAAATTAGAAATCTTGTGATTGTATGAACATCATAGTTGCATGAGTTTGATATTCATGAGTGGAAAATCCAGGAATGATTTCTGCACAAAGCCCTCCCAAACTGAAACCTATAAAACCTGAATGCCATGCCAGCTCATTAGCTATTCTGTCTGCTAAAAGCTCAACAAAAAGATTGCAGACAATATGGTTAAGATTGCTCAAAAATATTTCCCTCAGACTGCTTTTGTATCCTTCCAGCTGTAAAGACAGATGCCATATTTCCATGATTTCCATGCTACAGATCTGAGGGAGACAGAAACACTAAGGCTAATGATCTGTAAAAAATTCTTAAAACCTACTTTTAAAGCTCTTCTATGAATAAAAGCACACAACTTCAAAAATCTCCCACCCCAGGACTCCCCCAGGCTACATATAATTGCTCGCTCCCCACATGGAAGCTGGGCGTTTCACAGCTGCCACAGCATAAGGCTCCAGTGTTTAAGACCTAACGCATCATGTCCCACCACCTTCTCAGCTTCTCAGAAATCATGCCCATGAATCCAGTGTTCAAAAGGAAGAATCAATTTTCTAGACACAGCTATATTAACTGAGCTTCGCTGTTCAAAAACTGCAGGAGATCTAAGCTGGCAGCATACAGAAAGATGCCACTTTCCTGACAGTGAAATTTTGTTTCTAAGACATTTACATAAGCCTGAAACTGCATAATGCAGCATTTGGCAGTTACCTCAGCTCTGAGGTGGCAGTACACAACCTCAAAATTGATGAATCTTTACAATGGCTTGCCAAATAAATGTATTTATAGAGTTGTTCCTTGGATGAATAAATTGAATATATAGAGCAATGGACTTTAGAAGAGGTTTCTCTCTCTAAACTTGAGGCCTCCCAGGGAAGCGACCAGTAAATTTCTCCTACTGCCAGAACAGATACATGGATGCCTGACCCAATGAATCTGTTATAAAACAACACACAACTTTCAGATGACCTTGAAGGGACTAATCTGATTTCAAGGCCTGCATTTCCTCACCCATTGTACTTAGCAGCTCATAATGAACGGCATACCCCAAAGGCCACCATTTTCTGCAAGTGGCAAACAGGATTTAATCGTTGCAGTCACTCAGAAGGTCAGTAGTCACAGTCATCTGCTTAGATGAGATCAAACAAGCTGAATGAAAGCCACTTGCTGACTGGTGGGCAAAGCTGACACACAAATAAATAATGTTGTCCCCACTACTGATCAGGCATATTCATAGATGTAATGGCTTTTCTCCTGTATCCGCAGAATTCCTTCCTTCTAAACCCAGCCCTATAGCCAGCAGTGGATTAAAAATAAAGCTAATTCATATGGACAATATGCTTTTCTAGCCTAACAAAAGCAGCCCCTGCTTCAGTGTTGTCCAATAAAGACCTCTTCTGCCACAGCGCGCCGACTAAGAACATCACCCAAGCCTACTGAAATGACACGCAAAGTATCTTCAGGGAAACAGTCCAGAGGAGCAAAACTGATTGTAATTTATGATTCAATGTGTACGCCTCTCTCCCATTAGGAAGAGATTCCATTTCCTGAAATCGGACTATCCTGTTCTCCCCTGAAAATACTTAAATAGCCTCATGTAAGTCTGACAGCATCTGTAACCACATTGAGAAATGCTTTACAAAACATGCATGCCATGAAATTCAGCAGTATAAGCTGCAGGTGCCTGCACTACGCACTCACAGTAGCAGTGATCTTCGTGGCTGAACAGCCCCTCTGGGCACTCAGAGAGGCATCTGCCTTCAAGCAGGACGTGGGAAGACAGACAAGCCATGCAGTCCTGGGAAGTGTTCCCCACACAGCCTGCACAGGAGGAGTGGCACTCTGCAGGGAAGGGAAAAACAAGAAGACAGAGAGAGCCAAATTAGTTCTAGCTTATCTTGGTTGTTACTGTCCTAGAGTACGGCTGGATTGCTTTATCCCCAGTGACAACAGGGAGGTATTTCATTTACAGGATTCTCTGCTTGTGAAAGGTAGAAAGAGCAGGAGTACAGAGGCTGTATAGCACATTTCTTGAAGATAAGGAGCAACCACAGATAGCTGCATATTTAATCTTTCTTTGCACCCACACAATTCATTACTGAAACGGAAAGCTCAGGTGCACAATGCCGTGTAATACCGTTCTTCTCCCTATAAGAGCTCTGGGGTTCTGCTAACTTACCAGATTCTGAAATCATCTTTCACTATCACTCTACAGTTACTCCGGGAAGGATTTTCCATCCACCATCACTGCATGGTTACGATCAGCCATTTTGGAGCAGTAAGAGCAAATATACGTAGAGGTGGGCTGGCCACCTGACTTTACAGCTAGTGAAGTGAACGCTCATTACAAGGACGATTCAGCAAGAATTAAAAGAGTGCAGTTAAAAAGTTAGACTTCTTCATCTTTACTGGTACTGACCCTAAAACAAGCCATCTTAAACTAAGTAATCCAATTAAATAAATATATAAACTCATTAGTTAAAAACCTAGTATTTATTAGAGCAGTGGCTCGAGGCCACAGGTTCCACTGTGTCAGTCTCCGTTGAACACAAAGGGAGACTTCCTGCCCTCTAGGGAGGCAAGACAGACACAGGGCTGGAGAGAAGAAATGAAATGAAGTAAGATGATTTATACAAATACACTTCACTGTCTGCCAGAGAGCCAGAGAGAGAAGTCAGGGATCCTCATCACAAATGCAATGTCTCCAGGACTATCTTTGGCTCAAGTGACTCAAACCGTATCAGAGAGAAATTTCTTACAGTTTTATCAGGGAAATCTCAAGCATTAGAAAAATATAGATAGAGATATTTCTGTGGTTTGGTGAGAAATTCACAACCGAACAGGTAAAACCTTCAGAACCAGCATTTTAACCTACCTATGAACGTGCTTCTGTTCTGCACAGATAATGTAGGCATGGTACACATCTGTTGTGGGTTTACTTTTTCAAAAAGGTGCATCTACAAACTTTGCGTGAGTATTTTACGGGGGTAGCTCAAAGTTTGAAATCTTGAATCTTCACACCCTTCTGCAATAAATCAAACTACAATTCTAATGCCATTACTAATACGGCAGAGCTAACAACATGAAGGGCTGTGCCGGCATTCTTGCCCAATGACATAATTCAGCGCTGCCACCGAACTCTGCTCAGGCCTGTTTGTACAGGTCTGTTCACCCATTTGAGGCAGTGGTATACGGATTTCTTCACTCAGTTTCTACACCATAACCTGGACTCAGCCAAGAAAACCCATTACTTGCCAAGGAACGGCCACTGTGTGGATTGGAGGCTCTACACTAATGCCTTCAGGAACCAGTACAAAGCACTGGACGCTTTATGGTCTGTGTAGGTCACTGTTAAAGACAGAATCATTCCATCAAAAAAAAAAAAAGCTACTTCCTTTTTAAGATCCCCTAAGGCAAAAAAATGAGCCTGTACAGACTCTTTCCATCAAGTTGAGATGAAGAGATAAAAATCAAAATAAATGGATTTTGAATTATGTCCACTTCTAGAAAATGTTTTTTGAGCAGGAAGAAACGGCCATCAGTAGTATTGTTGCTATTGTTACTACTATTACTTTACTTAAGTAAAGACATCTGTAGAGTCACTGTCTCTACGATCGGTCTTTCCACACAGGGAAATCATTGCCACTTCTGAAAGTATCATTTCTGCTTAGGCTTAGGGTGGGCTGTGTTGGCACAAGATGTTCGCAGTCAACCTCTCACCCTGCTTCTGTCCGCATTATTTTCAAGATACAACTGCTTGTTGTACAGATATCCACACCAGCTGCCACAAGCTCTGTACAGCCAGACAGACTGGCTTGCTGATCCACCCAGTAAACATTCTTTGCTGAAGTCCACAACAGTTTTCTCTCAAAGTGGTGCGAAACCACATATATCCCCAATGTACACCATGTTAGCCTCTTTTCCAAACTCTAGTCTTCATGGAAATGCTTCCTACTTGGTATTTCAGGAGCAGTGATGGCACGTGTGCTGCAGGGCATCTATCAGAAGAGCTTCCTCAAAAGAAATGACCGCTGTGGGATGTCTTGACCTGCTCCACGGGCTAATAAGGAGACAGCTCAGTCTTTTCTGAAAAGGATTTAAGGATTGATCCTGCTTCAAAATAAGTCAGTGGTAAAAATCACATACTCAACTTCAATGAAAAGAAAGCTAAGCTAGGCTGTGCAGACTTGAACACAGTCATTTTTAAAAAAAAGTACCTGAATCCTTCAGCCACAAATTATATGTAGGGTTTATTTTCCCTCAAAAGTACTAGTATACGCCGTTCTGAAAGTTACTGAGTTTAAACATTCATGACTGTCACAAGGCAAACACAGGACCTCAAAGCATGTAAGAATCAAACATCGTACAAGATCACCCTGAACACCGAAAATCCAGCGCAGCCCTGTGCTGAAGGCTTTGAACAGCTGTTCCCATCCTATACTCACGTTTGCAGACTCCTGTGCTATCCACGTAGAACCGGGCTTGGCAGCGAGAGAGGCAAAGGCCATGTACAGCTCCTTCCACGGGCTGGTGAGGCTGCAGTACGTCCTCTGGCGCCCTGCACTGCAGGCAATGAGAGGCCCCCGGGCCAACGCAGGTGCGGCAGGATGGGTGGCAACCTGTGCACAGGTCAAGAGAGCAGTCAGAGCCACAGCTCTGAGGACAGCTTTCTCAGAGAGATGGACAAGGCCCAACAACCGTGCAAACCTGGGCATCTGGTTGTGAACGTGAGATAGAAAGGGGAGAAAACAACCGGTTTGGGTCCTCTTGTTCATCCCTCTTTCCAGTTTTGTATTGCTGTAGACAGTCTGATACTCAAAGAGCTAGCAAAGAGCATACACTTGTAGTAACCAGACAAAGACTTGTAGTAACTCACAAGCTAAGAAATCTGTTCCATAAACAGATGGGGTGCTGTATTTTCTATAATGGGACAGGGATTTTAGAAAAATACTTTGACATCTTTCCCCCCACTCCCAAATAATGGCTCTTTTCTTGAATAAAGTTGATGAACAAATAATTTTGGGAAAAAACTGCAGTACTGTGCCACAGGCAGTTAATTTTCCTTTAATTTCTGGAACCGCAATGGTGAACACAATCTCACTAGGAGAGATAGCAAGAAGTGACAGTCTGAAGGGCTCATAAGAAGCATAAATACATCTTCTGAATTTTCAGGTTTTCCATTGCTGCAAAAATGATCTCAGTCTTAGCAAATCTACTAGGTGCGTGTAGAATTTCATCCACCTCTTAAGTGTCAAGAAAAACTTGGAAGCAACGTATGTTTATTTCAACAGCATAGAGAAAAAAAAAAAGTCCCCACTAAATCCTGCGGGTGTGAACGCAGAAAGTATTTGAGAAAATTTGCTTTTTCTCAAAGTAGAAAAAAATCAGCAGGCAAACACAGGAGTTACTCATTGACCAGTTCAGCACAGGATAAACGATCAGTATCGTAGGTGGGTACTCCTGAGCACAGCCCGACAAAAGCCAGTATAGACACACTGGTTTACAGCAGCTGGGGAACTTACTCCAAGTACATAGCTTACCCTTGCAGATGTCATGATCCTGGTAAAAACCCTCTCCACAGCCCAGCAGGCACTGGCCCCGGTGCAACGCCAGAGGAAAGGAACAGGAGGTGCAGTGAGTGGCCAGAGGTCCCTCACATGTGGAGCATGAATCATGACAAGCTGATAAAGAAACAGAGCACACAGAACTGAAATACCCCGTTTTTTCTCCTTGAGAGTGGTGTTGCTGACTACAGCCTCCTCCAGCCAACAATGAAAAACTCCCAGCTGGCATGATATTCAGCTATGTGAAATAATGAGAGCAGAAGTGCACGTGTATTAATAACTACTAACAGTAACAACTCACTCACACAGCGTTTTGAATATGTATCTCAGCGTGTATTAATCTGCTTCGCAAGGCAAAGAGGTTATTTAAAACAATCTATCACAAGTGAACCGAAGAAAACAAAAAAATCAAATTCCCTGTCCCCACTCGCACTTCTGTGCTCTTAACATTCCCTCCCCACAGGTAAACATCTGGGGAAAAGAAGACAACGTGCAGAGGGTGCCTTGAGAGCCTTAGAAAAGGTCATGCAAATACGCCTCTTACCTCTGCATCTTCCATTGCTACTTGGGAAATATCCGTCCGGGCACTCTGAAATGCACTTCCCATCATGTAACAACTTATCTGAAGCACAGGTCAAACATCTGGGTTGGTCTGAATAGCATGTTTCACAGAACTGGTCACAAGCTGCCAAAGAGGACAGCTCATTAATGAAATGCACTCAGTAAGCAAAGAGTAACAGAGCCATCGACCTGGCCACATGGATAAAATAAAGTAAGCCAAACCATGCCTTGTCCTTTCTTTGTCAGAAAGGCAGCTTTAAACATTCCTCTCCAGCCCAAGTAACCTTTCGCACTTCCCTGGAATAAGCAGTGACAGTCATGGAGGTGGACGTGTGAGTGCAGACAAGGTATTCACTGACCTGTATCCCGTCTAGGACTCTGAGTAAGTACAAATACCAGAAATGGGTCTACACCAGCACCCCCTCCACCCCTGACACAACCCCCTCTAGCTGATGTAGTATGTTTTTCCTGTTCACCAACAGTCTGTGAACAGAGAGCACCATTCTGAACAATTTCATGTATGAAAACCGTCTCATAAATCTTTACGTATCTTTGTACAACAAGCATCAGTTACCAGACTGTTCAGGAAGTAAAAGATGGAGGAAAAGTTGATCAAAAAAATTGTAATTTCCCCCCTCCCCCTTTTCTTCAAGTCAAAGTTTCAAGTGTGGAAACACTATTCTGGAACAGGCTGCCCAGGGAAGTGGTGGAGTCCCCATCCCTGGAGGTATTTAAAAGCCGTGTAGATGAGGCGCTTAGGGACATGGTTTAGTGGGCATGGGGGTGTTGGGTTGACGGTTGGACTCGATGATCTTAGAGGTCTTTTCCAACCTCAATGATTCTATGATTCTATGATTCTAAGTGTGAAAATGCATCTAAAATCAAGCATGATAATGTTTCTTATCAATTCCTGTGGTCTATATTCTCCCAGGCAGTCAGTTCTGAAGTTAACGGACCTGTTGTCTAAGAGCACTATGAAACTCTGGCTTCCCTAAGTCAGTAGCACTACTGCTGCTGTATATTCAGAAGGGCCAAGCATTTTACTTAACCAATCTTTGTTTCTTTCCACCAGTCAGACAGCCTCCCTTTAAAACAGCTTCAGCTCTCCAGTTCGGTATCAAAATGCATGGTTTTGGTAGAAGATGAAAGGCCTGAATCCTGGAGGTTGCGAGGAACAGCTATGCAGTTTTGAGAAATCACTGGCAACAAAAATCAAAATTACGGCCGAGCTGCATCCAAGTTAAATTTCCTTTTGAGCTTAATGATTTTCAGCTACAGATGTAAGATTTCAAGCCTGCACACTTCAAAACACAGGTGAGTAAAATTTACTGGTATAGACGTCAACCAAACTGAAGGGGAACCTAGTCAAAGTGAAATTCATCCAGAAGTGGCCACAATAGCAACAATTTTGTCGACGTGCTCCAGGTTTTAAGGCCTCTCTAGCTAGCCGTGGCTCAGACAGACCTGCCTGAAGACAGACAACCCCTGCATCATTTCTACTGACTATGCTGGACAGTCCTTCAAAGCACCTGGATGGAGGTGGCTGCCAGCAGAAACCCAGACTTGACCTGAACGGTTGTGGCAAATTTTAGATTCTATTTATTTGAGATTTTTTTCCCTCTTCATGATCTGTCTGACTTAGGTCTTTTAACTCCCTCCAGCCATCTCTTCCCCTTTTCTCAGCAAACCTTCCCAGCTCCCAAGTCTCATCTGTTGTGCAGGTATTAGTTACTGTGATGTTGAATTATAATCAATTTACAGAAACCTGCTGGCAAAGGCCATTTTTCTTTCTGCAGACAAATGGATTTGTCAAGCCCTCAGAAACAACTCAGGCCTTCAAGCTATTCAGTGAGGGGAAAAACCTTGAACCTTTCAGCATCTGATTAGCTTAAATGAATTAATAATCTTACAAACAAACAGCAGCTTTCCTCATCCAGTATGTGTGCACAAGGTGCACCTGGCTTCTTAGACATGAATAAAATAACAGCTGCTGCATGGCTAAATGAAATATTGATTCCTTTTTTACAGAGCATTTCTCAAACTTCTTGCAATTGGAGAAGAAAACCGGTATTTACCGCTGCAGATTCCATCCTTTGTATAAAATCCCTGTCCACAGCTGGCCACGCAGAGCCCTGCTTTTAGCACGCGTGATGTGTCTTTGCAGGACAAACAATTGTTCTCAGCAGCACCCCAGCATGAGGAACAGGACTCGTGACAAGCTGCAGGAAAGAAAGGTGCAGGATTAACAAACAATCAACTTCCAATCATCTCTTTAAAATGAAGAGTTTGCAGTAATTCACTTTCTTGCAGTTTTGTTCCTTAAATTCACAGGCATTCACTGCTTCAGAAAGGGAAAAGAAAACAAAAAGCCACTGCTCTTCTTATGTTAGTATCCTTCATCCAAGCCATCTCATGGGTACAATTTACAGCTTCATTTTGTACGTGCAATATGACATGCAGTATACATCAGAGCAGTTTCTGTAGCTGTAATCAGACTAGGAGGAGTGTTGGTAACCCTGTTAAGTCCTGTTTGACCCGGTGCTAGGGGCTGTACAAGCACAAAGGGAAACGGGAAGAGATCCCATCACACGCTACTTAAAAAACAGGCCTGCGATCAGATCCTTGCAGCGACTACTGACGCTAACCCAGCTCCATGCACAAACACAGAATTAGACTGCAGGGCTGCAATCAAGGTCCTGCAAAATTAAAAACAAGACAGCCTACTTCCAGAAACAACTCCCTCTGCCCTTGCAGGACTCTGCACCGGCGCAGAGGGAACTGACTTCTGGCTGTTGGCCGATCTGGTCGGGCAGGGCAGAAATCCTCATGTGCTCAGACTGAGTAATTCCTGGGGAAAGGTGGGCAGTGGGTCCCAGGTCCAGTACAGCAGGCACTGCGTATCTTTTCCTTGACATTGCCAGCAGAAGAGAAGGGGCATTCCCTCACTGACTTGAGATACCAGCTACTTTTCTCTCTGGGTGAGCCACGTATCATGGTTGGGACGCAGTAATGTTTCAGATATTCCTGAAGTATATCACGTTCCTGCAATGCAGGCAGTGTAATTGCCCTCTCTGTGGCATCTGGGTACAGAACACATAGGCAGAACAGAGTGATCCTCAAGCATGATGATGTCTTGCAATTAAACTAATAACTGTATGGAGATCAATTTTGCCTCCCGAAACAGCTGTTGGAACGAACCACCTTATTCGAAAATGTACAAGTTCAGCTGTGGGGGAAATTCAGCCCACTGTGGTTACTGTTTATGAAATCTGTGACGCAGACTCATGTTAAATCCTGTGCTACCAGTGCTTGCAGGGACTGTGCAAATTACAGTTCTTTTAGCTATTAGATTTTTTTCTTGATTACACCCAAATATGTTCCAAAGATGTTCTTAAATTCATTATTACACAATAAGGCAGGTACATGCTTGTGCTCCCAGACCACAGCAAGTGGGAGAAAACAGAACTTTTTGACATTTGCCCTGTATCCACAAACACGTCTAAAGTTGCGCCCACCCACGAAAAACTCATCTGTGAGTAGTCTCAGTGTAACGCAGGAACCAGCGGACCCAGCAGCAGCTCATCCACTTAACTAAGAGCACATTTACACACAGAACAGTGACAAAAGCAAACACCTTCCTGCCAAAATAAACCCCCCAAGTGAGAGACAATTCATCCTCTCCCCAATAACAGGTGAAAGTGTTTGCAATCCAGGTAGCTGTAAGTAAGTTTACAGCAAACCAGCGATCACCACTACTCCCATGTCACTCCTGTTTTGCATGGTTTCTACGCTTCTTCTGTCTGCTTGAGGCCATAGATGCTCTTCGGTTTGTTAATTAATGAGATGGAGCACCTATGTTGGTGCTTATATATGAATCACACTGCACAGCATAAGATAAACACCCCATCTTAGTGGATCTCACTGCTCCCCAAGGCAGAGAAGTCTTGTCATCTCCATCTCATACGTAGGGAACTGAAATACAGAGATGTGATGTGACATGCATGGAGTTAGAAAAGGGAATTTTTAGGGGGCCAAGACATGGGACATTTGAGTTCATGCCCAGCACCTGGTCCTTTGACCTTCCGGATGTTCCTTCTCCGCATTTCTACCTTTATTTATTTCCCCTTTTCTCATCTTCTTCTATTGCCTTGTAACTAGCTGTTTGCTTTCCCCCTTCTCATCTACCTGCACCTTTTTTTTCCCCCCACTTTATTCCTGATCTCTCCAGAACACTGTGGCTCTTCTAGTTCCTGGACACTCCTATGTGAGGAGTGTTTCATAAGGATGCTGGGCCAAGTGCCGTCACCACTATCAAGCGCATCTAATTGTGGCTGAATCACAACACAATGAATACCAAACATCCCATCCCGAGGTAAAGACTGTGCACACTTTTCTGCTCCAGTCGATAATGTCCCTTGCTGATAAAAAGCTGCATCTCAGTCCAGCTTGGATGATTCTCACGGCACGTCTACACTCGAAAGTGAACTGCAGAGTATGAGTTCATGCTGTAAATGCCTAAGTACTGAAATGTCCTCACTTCACCTTCCAGCCGCAAGTGCTTTGCTCCTCTCTGAGCTCACTCTAACTTTCAACATCTTTTTGAAAGAGTGGGCACCAGGACTTGGATCCTCTAATTATAGACTTCCCACTGCACAGCTTGACCCCCTCGCTGTTAACCTGCCTCAATATGTTGACATATCTGAACATACCCAGTTATTTGCAAAGTTCTCAAGTCCTCTCCAGAGATGCTGCTCCTTTCCAAGAGACACTTTTCTCTCCTGGCAGCCTGGCCTCCAGACTCTGTTTTTAAACAGGCAGCCTTGCATACAGCTGTATTAAAAACACTCTTTTGATGAAAGCCAGGTCAGTTGGGCAAACATGCTATGGCTCCCACTGCGCACAGTTTGCTGCCTGCACTAGACCAAGTGCTCCCGAGCACGTCCTCACCTCAGTCTCTTCTCTCAAGCAGCTGCCTCAAGCTGTCCCTCTGTGTGGGTCAAAATAATGTCTTCACCTCCTGCCAGCACCACACATTTTGCTGGATGTAAGTCTACCATAAACAACACCCAGGTTGGAAAGGTCTTTGGCATGGCTGGACCCACATCCCAGGCCCTTCTCTGGAGATGGTGCCCAGCAGTATTGCCTCTCCGCCACAGTCTGCGCACGGCCGTTCTGCTGGGCTTTTGTCACCACCACTGTCCTTGCCCACAGCTAATTGCAGTGCGAACAACCCCCCTGCCAGCTCGCCCTCCCTTCTGGCTCTGGCTCTCTTAAGCCTTTCTACAGACACATGGCCGTAGGGCTAATAGAGCAGCAGACAGGCCAGCCCAGCCCACTCCCCCGTTCTCTGCTGCCAGAAGAAACTCACCACAAATGTTACTCTAAACAGAGCCCCCAAGAAAGGGAGTGAGACAAGAAGGAAGGGTGTTTCAGATAAACTGGGCTAAGAGCACACCCAGTGTCATACTTCTTGTGGGGAAACCTGTAATCTCTAGACTCAAGACAGGTAATGATACAAACCAGCACAGTCTGCAGGCTGGAGGAGTTTAAGATCTTACTTCACTCCCTCTCTCCAGTTCCCAGTTGGCTCTCAATGGTCCCTGGCAAAGATCCTGCAAATCCACTCCAGGGTACCACAGCAGCTTTCAAGTCCTCTAGTGAGGCAGCTGTTGTGTTAAAATTGCATGTCTTCCTACATGGGGGATGACTTCTGTGGTATCTCAGCTATGGAAAGGCTACAGTGAGGGAAGTAAAGATGAAGTACAACCTACCAGAGGTCATCAGACCTTCTAAGAACCTGCAGAGAATTTGGCAAACTGATATGAAACAGATCCTCTGAACTCCAAGCTACTAGACAGAGACCAGGCCCAAATGGCTTCTTTGAGACAGAAGGGGACAGAAAGGGAGGGGATCTAAGTGGCACAGTTTGGAAGAAAGGAAGGAAAGGAGAAAGAATGCAACGCTATTTTTAGCAAGACAGCCACAGTGAGCATTTGGAAGCAGTGCAAACGACTCAAAGTACAGGATCGGTAACAATTTCCTCAGGTGGGCCAACAAAATAAAATGCTTGCAGCAAGAGACTCAGCTCTGATGCGCTGCTCCAATCACCAGCTCTGCTATGCAAGCCCTCCCTGGGAACGGGCTCCAGAGACTCCTCTGACACAGCCATTTCTGCATGCGAGGTGGCAAGTGCCTCCAGGAGTTATCAGCTGCCAGTCTCCAGATGACAAACACGCACAGCCTGATTCATGCTCCTACAGATACAATCCTTCACTTCTCGCGCTTGCGGCGACAGGCACCAGGCAATTTATTTTCACATGTCTTGAGGACTTTTTTGTCACATGTCCAGCAGCTACTAAATCCCAGCCAATACCTCCGGCCTGTTTGCCACCAGATGGTACAACCGCAGCTGGAGTTGTAAGCAACGGACCTCCAACATGTAGGGCTTGAGTTCATGCGGATGGGACAGCAGCCCCAACCCACTCCCGTCCTGTGTTTATACACACTCATGCACACCCTGCCTGCAGAAGCTTTGGTTCTTTCAGCACTGGATCGCTGCCAGACTCAACAGCTGCTCCTCGCCCAAACAGCCAGTCACCGACTCCACTGAAAAACCAGGGGAAAAAATGGAAGCATTCAATGAGCCACTGTCAGCTAAAACATCTTTGCCTACAGCAACTAAGTGGCTGTGTGAAAATAAATCAACAGAAGTGACTGCATCACCAGGAAACTGTTTCCACCCTTCCTGGCTATTTTCAGTTCAGATTTGTAGGGGCCGTTTTGCATTGCCTCCTCCCTTCAGTGTGGATACTGGACTTACATGCAAGACCCTGCAGCTTAACTGCTGCTGCTGAAGGGAAGATGTTCAAAAGAATATTGTTGACCTTCCAGTTGCAATAGGGTGTGCAATTACTCTGCCTCAGCTGACACGATGGTATTCATTAAGCTGCAGCAACATGTCTTTCCAGAAAATCAATGTTAAACTGACGAAACTCCCAGGGTCTCGCTTCTTGGTTAAAGCAAGAGCACTCCAGTAGCTCCTGAGCCAACGAGTCTTTTTCTCTGCTCTGTTACTCAGGAGTTGCAGGGGTGTAATGTAGGAGTCACACAGAAGTGACACAAGCCCAGGCTTTTAGAAGATGAGAGGTCCTGCAAAGTGATGTTTCTGTTCTTTCACGATTGACCAGAAGTCAGAGAATCAATTAAAGATCCACTCACCAAACTGACTCTTATCTGCATCAGTGCAGGTATAACGTTCCCAGGTTTGACGACAGCAGGAGGGCTAACGCAAATGGCATCCCAGCAAGAACACAGTAAGAAGTCACTGCTTGGCTTTGGGAAAGCACAGAGAGGTTCAACCGCTTTGCGCCGCATGGTGCCATTAACCACCCCTAACCTGCCCTCCTCACCGTGAGCTGGGCAAGCTCAGCTTAGTCATGTTCAGTCATTTATTCTCAAGGTAAGCCTCCGCAGCTGGGATACAGCAGAGGAAACCAACAGGTCGTGAATAAAAATCCAAGTGCTTTGCTACAGAGCGAGCTGGGTCTGTTAGCATCAAGTTACATATTTCAACATTCGCATTTTGGGAGATCAAAGCAGAAACACTTGAGTTCCACCTAGGCTTTTGAATAATCTTGAAAACATAAATAAATAAGTTAGAAAAATGCAGTGAAAGCACTGAACACTGCGAGTCCTTCAAGCCCTTCTGTTCTACCAGGCAGACATCTTTTATTTTTGCTTCCCTTTGCTTTGCCTTTGACGGGGGGTTTCTTAACTGTTTCCACAGCCTATTTCTGACAGGGAAGACTTCATCTACCACTCTGCTCTAAGCCTGATACAAACTGATCCACGATCTTTAAATACACTGCTACATAACTGAACCTTTCACCTTCTATTCTCAACTTTACTTTCTCCTCATGGTTTTAATACTTTACAGAAGCAGGTGGAGGGACGGGGGCAGGAAACAACCCTGGTGTAAGATTAAAATAGGGCAGAGAGCAAACAACTGTATTCCGAAATTCAAAACAGATTCAAAATAGATTCAATCAGGCCAGATGTTATAAAACACGAACAAAAGGAAAGATTGTGTTTTGTTACAACGCAGACAACAATGTTTCAACAACAGGATGGAGTAAGAAACCTGGTCTTATAGGTCTTTTTCAACTCCAGAGCGAATTCCACAAGAGGGAGTTTACTGGAACTATAGCAATTAACACAGTCTAGTTCATCCTTTTTGTGATTTTGGAACATGTTTATTGCAGATGTTAAAACCATTATGAGAAAAATATTTCTGAGCAGTCTAAGGCTCGTCTGGACAATCAGATTAGAGATTCGTAAAAATAAAAAGGATACAAAGAAAGGGTGAATGGCAATGAATTAGGGACCGTATCTGAAATTTAAGACTTTCTCCACTGGTTTGACTTTATGCAGAAAATGCAGCCAGGCAGAACTAAAGCAAATTGGTTTAATTCCCTTGAGGAAACAGAACAAATTTTCCCAGCAACTTTCAGCTACAAGCATGCGTGACTGCAAATTTGGATGGAATGTACAATCAGTAATCTACAAACCAGTAATAAAATGAAACATTAGCTTTTACCTACCGCTTCAGCAGTACACGGGCACTGCCAATTAAAACACTAGGAGCAGGTGGAAAGGAAATGGTAAAATAAAACCAAATGAAGTAGAAGATTATTTGATACTTAAGTCTATAAATTCATTTGGACCGGGTCTCTCTTTTCTATTTATACATGCACAGTGGGGCCCTAGTCTATAGTCACTGCTGGAGGACAGAGGTTTTTCAGACTTTCAAAACTTGAAACAAATGGTCAGCTCTTCAAGGCAAACCACTTCAGAAAAGGAAGCTGGACTTAGAATCTAAAGTGCTTTCCCCTGAAATCTGCCAAAAGCCCTAAGCTTGTATTTAAGCAGGAGGGCTAGTTCCAAAGAAATTAAGGCGATGGCTCAAGAAGTTAAGCATGTGCTCCACCCCTTTGCTGAATTAGAGCTGCAGAAGTAATTAGAAGCCTTCTAAAAAGGCCAACATCAAGAAGAGAAAAGTGTTAACTTTAGAGATAACAATTAAACTGTCACGATGAAAAAGCAGTTGCCTTGCAGTTTGGGAAAAGCACAAATATTTCAAAGGAGCAGGGGAAGCTCATAAAAGCACTACCATACTTCCATCAACGAGAAAACTGTAACTTCACAATCTTATTCTCAGTCTTTCCAATCACTAACATATAGGATTTAGACACATCTCAGTGTTTTATAGAATTACTAATTTACTTTGTAAATATGCTTCCTGAGAACAGTTAGTCCAATCAACTTTCAGGAAGAGCGCACCATGTGAAACAAATGAATGGCAAAACAAAGCAAAAAAAAAGTTCCAAAAAGTATTTTCTGCGCACTTTTCCGAGTTCTATCAATCCCCCATCCCTCCAAGCAATTTTCTACGCACCTCAAAGTACTGTCTCCTGAAAGGTCTGGCATTAGCAGCTGCAGTTAGTCTGCACTGAACTCAAAGAAAACCTCCACGGATCAGATTGCCAGGTGTGGCTCAAGGTATTATATCCTTAGTAAAATTAGTGCATACATCCTGCTCTGTACCCTTAACACCACAAAACCCAGTCACATTTCCAAAAGAAAATTCTGAATTGAAAGAGGACAGTGGTGAAAAAACGCAGTGTTCAAAAGCAGAGAGTTTTGGACCAACAGAACTGATCCGCTGAGAAATTTTAACGACTATTTCCCCAACCAGTAATCAATTTTACACTGTATGACTTAGTTCCTCTGTTCACTCCTTCCTTTACTCTAGGGTGAACATTAACACCTATGTCAACAGCAGACCCCTCAACAGAGAGTATATCTGATAGCTCGGGTACAGCTGTTGGCTGCTGTTTTGCTATCACGAAGTATTGCAGTCTTTTTCGCTTTGAGTTACCTGTGCAGAGGAGCTGATCCCGAAAGTATTCCTTCCCACACGAAGTCACACACTGCCCATTCTTCATTAGCAGGGATGTCTGGCACGAGGAGCACTCAAATCCATTGGTACAGGCTAAGCATGTTTCATTGCAGGCTTCCAAGAGAAAGAATAGAGAAGAAAGATTTATTAATCCCAAATGTCTTGATGCAGCAAGACTCCCCTGCTCTGATAAAGGGAGACAATTTTGCCTCATTTTGGCAGAAGAGTTTGAGAATTTGCATCTTTCAGGGGCTTCCACCTGAAACCTCCTGAAGTTTTAAGCCCATGGTTACTACTCAATATGTGCCTGAATGTTTTTCCAAACAAAGCCTGGCAATCTCTTTATAATAAGCCTGTGGGATCCTACAAACAAAAGCACAGCAAGCCACGGAGAAGACAGTCATCTGACGGGGTATAAGCCCTCGCAGAAATTACCTAAGCAAGTCCCCCCATCCTGGTAGAAGCCCAATTCACACGTCTGCACACAGCGCCCATTCTGCAGCTGCCTCCTTGTGTCTCGGCAGGCGTTACAGTGATCAAAGGACTGAGAGCAGGTCAAACAGTCTGGGTGGCACTCAACTGGCACAAAGAAAAGACACAAAGGTAAAAGCCGTCAGCAGTCTTTTCAATCGGGAAGGCACAAAACAATGCATACTCCAAAATCAAAGTGAAATTTACTACGTATTTCTGTTGGTGGTTCAAGGTGTGTTAGTTTTGGAGTGGTTTTTTTTCCAAGATTGCATGAAAGGTGCTAAATATTATATTGCTGTATTCTAGTATGTGAGAAGTTATTGCACAGACTCAGATTTTCTAGACTACTGATAAAAAGGATATTCATTGTCCACATGGTTTCTCAGCAGTAAAAATCATAAGTCATCAGGAATTAATGGTCCGAAACAACCTGAATTTCAGTTTCCTTCAGTCAAACCCTGCAATAAGTCAAGACTGGGTCCATACCAGGTCAGAGTACAGGTGGCAGACCACTCCCCCTCCAGTCAAAAGCGCTATGTCACAGCACCATAGCAATCATTTCCTGACCACAGGTATTTTCTCAAACAGCATGGCTGCTCTCTCTGCAGAGGCCAAGAGAAGGACTACTTTCGCTTCACTACTGAGCTACTTTTGCTTGCTGGAAGAAAAGCTGTCTGTTCCTCCCTGACAAGTCAGCAAAAAGGATCCCAATGCTGCAAACTCTCCTTCTTTTACTCTGAATAACCTGCAAGTTCCCAGGGAGAGGTACCTAAGGAAAGAATCAGGAATCAAGAGCTACAGAAGACATACAGTTGAAGATAACAATGAATCCACAGTGATAAACAGGAGGTATGAATAGGAGGCTCTGTCTCTATCCATTTCTTTCCAATAACTTTCCACAGGTATATGCAGCCCTATCCTTCCAGAGTGGCAACGAACTGACTACATGGAGAGGTACAGAATGGACAATTTTTCTCTAGGTACAAAAAAATCCCCTCTGCTCCAACCTGAATGTTCTCAGTGAGAGGGCATATTTGCTGGTTTTCACATAAATACAGCTATGCTTAGGGCTAGATGCTTTACACTGGCTGAGAATGAATGGGTTCTCTCTGCCTGCTTCCCCCAAGCACATCTGTGAGAAGCAGCAATAAATTTTTACTGGCTTTAACTAAGCAGATGTGTTAGGGACTGATGCTCTGGGTTCACAGATTGAACTGCTGCAGGCTGGATTTTGCATTTGTTTCTCACTCCGTCCAACGCAACACAGAAAAAGACAGAGGGAAAACAGCAGGCTTCAGTAAATGAAATTTCCATTTACCTTTTAGGACACAAAAATGCAAGTTTGGCTCTGTATGCCCAATACCATGACTTCAAAGCCTGTATTTCCAGAATGCTTCCATTACGGAAGCTAAACGAAGAGGCCAGATTTTCAAGGGTAACCAGTACACAGTGGCACTTCTTGATAAGCAGGAGAACAGATGGGTGCTGAAAGCACTTTATAATCTGTCCCCTTCTTAGGAGCCTGTGCAGATGCTGTTCCCTTTCGAAAATGCAGGACAATTTTATCCGAACTGTCCAAAACCCATTTTCCTCACTTTTCCATTTGTAGTGCTTTGCATTTTTATTAGCATGCAGTAAATAAAAAGCTTTAAAACATTAATATGGCAAACGTGCCAAGGCACTCCTGCAAATGACAGCATAATTAAACTGTGAAGCTATTTTCATTTTACTGAGATAAAACATTAACTGGAGCACTCTGATAAAACCAAAGTTATATGAATGCAACAAGAAGAGCTACCAACATGAAAAATTAGCAAACCACAGCCACAGCCTACCAACTATGAAATGTAAATCAAGGAGAATGACAATATCCTGGAGAAAAATTAATTTATATGCACAATTAACATATAAGCTAAGGCTATCCTAATCTTTCTAAACAGTTACGAACTGGCAGCCATTCAGCCCCAGGTGACCTTGTGGCATAACAGTGTAAGCAGGTTCTTTCTTCCTTCTGCTCCCAAGAAATAATCAGGAGCTCCAACACCCATGTAGGATTCAGAAAGGAGCAGTCCCCGGCCTTATAAAACTCATGTTGAAGAAAAAAGAAAAAGACAAAACGTTTCCAAAACACCAAACCCAAGGAGAAACTCTCTTGCCAGAAGAAAGCCATCATTTAAACCAGGGGAAGTCAGTGGGAGCCTTCGGATGGAGCCCTAAACCTCTCTAAGAACTCTAATTAAATTATATGGAAACCAGTTAATTAGCAACTGCAAACCGAAGACAAGTTAAATTTCAACACGGTATCCGACAGGTAATGGGGGAGTGAGGGCCACAGGGATGCCAGAACAGCCCCCATGCTAGAAGTGTATGTGACGCACACGCTCCCACCCAACACGAGTGAGGGGAAGAAACGACTGACCCTGGGTCTGTACCTGGCTCGCAGCGCGGGCAGCAGTCACCCTTCACCTCCACAGCCAGGCTGCCCAGCGGGCAGGGCGGGCAGGAGCGCTGGAAGCAGGTCACCTCTGCGTCCCGGCATTCGCATTCTCTGCACGGCCCTTCTTCCCATTTCTCTCCGTTCTGCACAAGAAACATCGAACAGGCCAGCATCAGTAGGGAAGGAGAGCCTTTGCACAAAGTGTTTTTGCCATGCATGGAAATCTCTGGGTAAACTGCAAGGCTACATCAGTGCTAGTAGTAAATTAAACATCTCTGGGACTGTTTCAGCACTGAGGCCTGCCGACACGGGACTGCGTGCCTCTGTACCATTAACCCTCTTGCCCTCTTTGCCTTTCCAGAATAAGGCGGCCTGCAAAGCGCCTACTGGGAAGAGGCCTTGGCCCGTGAACACCTGAACAGGTTCCCTCTCAGCACTCCCTCCAAAGCAGGGTGTTTTTCAGTTAGCAGTAAGTCCTTTCTACTTCTTCACCTCCCTTCGCTTTCTCAGACTCAAAGCATTTCCTCCTGCCTCCATATTTTGCTGCCTCACTTGTCCACTTGTTTTTCACAGCTTGGTAACAAGTGCTTGAATCTGCTCTGTATCTGAACAGATAGATACCCGTAATCTGTCCTCTGTCTGAATCTATGTCTTTGCATAATGACCTTTTTGTCACACTTTAAATCTCTTTCTAACCTTAACAGCATTTTACTTCCTCTCCTCCTCTCTTCTATTGCCTTGTTTTCCATCACCAAGGACTGGCTGAAACACTACAGAGGTGAAGAGGTATCACCGGCTTTCTTCAAAACTACCCATCGCACCTGACAGCTGTCTACTTTTACTAGTTGATGGAGGGGAGAGATCTTGCACCCACTGTTCCCCTCCTGCGATCCGCATCCCTTGGTCTGCTCAAAAGGCCACCGAAGCTGCCCCCAGCGGCTGAGGCTCTGCTGGCACCACGTGAGGTAATCAAAAGGCAGAAAAGAGGGAGCAAGCATTTTAAATGCCCGTGAAGCTTTTGTGCCAGTTCCTCTCTTAAAAGAGATAAAGCACAAACTGGAATAAACCTGACACCTTAATATGTTTTACCTCACTTGGGTCAGAGAGAGAGATCTGAGGAAAGAAAGGGAAGTATTCGCATTAAAAAAACCCAAAACAGTATTAAACTTCAAATTTCTCACATCTGTTGGCAAACAGCAGCTATTACCTCCAGTCCTCATCTGTCAGAGCAATGAAAAGTCCATTACTGGTATATTTAAACCGAGATACTTAATGTTTCCTTTCTATTTAACTTCAGAAGGAAAGTTCCTTGAAAATATTCATAAAATAATGGACTCCTGTTGCAGTAAAAATGATAATCAGTGGGAAACATAGGCAGAAAGCTATACATTGCCCCAGCTATGTAGCCTCTACTTTATAGGATTAAAGTCAGGCATCTTTAACTCCATTAGACGTGCAGGAAACCTATGACTATGTATATTCAATATTAAAGGGAAATGATTGATTATACCGCACAAAGGAAAGCAAGGCAAACTTAAACTCTGCAGCAGATGCACACATTATCAACAAGTGCGTTCTGTAAATTGTAAAAGCAATCTGCAGATAATATTAATGGATTATTTTTCTGCTACACTTGCAAATAATATTCTTCGAAGAACTGGAGAGGGAGAGCCAATTACTCCAAACCTTTATGAGCAGAACTCACTATTACGTGCTCCAAAGTACCAGGATACTCACAGCTTTGGTATGTTCTTTGTAAACACAGTAACTATTACTTAAAATACATTCAGGACAGCACTTCCCATCTAAGTGAATTAATTCTTCACCCTGTGAAGAGAAAGGTTGCAGCAATTCAAACGGAATCAACACCACCAAAAATACTGTGGAATGCAGAGGCAGAACAGCTCTTGCCCTGGAATGCAATCTTCAATATCTAATTTCACCTTATCTTCTCTCTATCCTACCTCATCTCTGTAGGTACAGTTTGAAAAATGTGCTTGGTGAATACTGCAGTTGCAGAACAAACCTCAGAGAAGGCCAAGGAATTCAGCGATAAGGCCATTACTTCATCCCTAAATCCCGCAGAGGAAGACCCCCCAATATAATCCACTGCAAATACAGAGAATAGGAATGCCATATTTTTATTAAGAATCACTAGGATTTTCCTTGACCACTGTCAAGATTTCAATGCATAGAAGCTTAGCTTCATTTTGAATGTTCGACTTTTTTTCCCCAAGAGAATTTCAAAGCACATGCTCTATTTATCCCAGATGGGAAAAGCCTGTTCTTTGTTACAACTGTACAACTCCACAGAATCCACTTAAATAACTTCGGTTTGAAGATAAGAGTTTAGCAGCAGGAGAAGGGAATAAAGTGCCCTAATCCGTCACGACTTTTCGCGCCCAAGTGGAAGCTGAGTATTTAGAAAAGAGGGACACTGTCCTAGGGAACTAGGACACAGCTCAAAAGAAACAGCTTCAATTTCTTGACCTGATTCTCACGTGTTGTAAGCACAGGCAAGGTAATACATACTAGTCAGAAAACAGACATATGTATACAAACCCACTACAATTAAAAAGTTACAAATTAATGACTAAATTAGATTCGGTGCCGATCTGCACTGAGCGCTTCTTTAATCTATGCCCGTTAAATGTCAGTGTTAATAGCCATCCCAAATCTCAGGGGGCATAATCTTCCTAACTTTGCAATCAGGCTGATTACTTACTTGCGACAAACAGAGAACTCATGACAGTTCATTAAATGTTTGCGAGGGGCTCACATACCCAATGAAACCACACAGCTCACACTGGTTTCCATTTCAGCGTGTTGCTGCTTTCTTCTGATGGCTCACAAAATTCAGCTGAGCGTCAAGTTTACCAAACAGCTTTGCTGATTTACACCAACCGGGCATCTGTTCCAGCAGTCGCTCCAGGATATTTTTCACTGTGCCACATTGGCACGCTCACCAATTTGTGTATGTGAATTACTTTAGACATAGATAGGGCGATAACAGCACCGGTCACTGTTAGTTTCACCAAGGTAGAACTAAGCCAGGCCACACTCTGACAACCCCCATCCATTTCTGAGAACGGGTAAGAGAGGAGAAACCGTATGGTTCTTAGTCATCGAGGACCACACACAGCCTAAATCTCTCTCTGCTGGTTCTATACATTTTTGCTTTTAAATCACTACTTCAAAATGCCATTGGCAGTGGTTGGATCTCATGTCACTGCTATGTACTGTAAACTCCCGCATCCCCATCCCTGCCCACATCCCCACCCACATACATAAACACACACTATAGGAAAACTGAGAACAACTAGCCATGGAACATGGCTCGCCCAGCTGAAAAAAATGCAACCACGCTGTTCTGCCAAGACTCAGAAAAGGGAGAGGCTATGTGAGATAACTTGTGGCTTTGCTGAAGAGAGATTCATCATATTTCCAGGTTAAGAACATTGAAAGGCAATGATGGGCTGGGAGGCAGAAAAAGAGAAAAAAATGGTTTATGCAATCTCTCTCACATGCGTACACACCTACATCCACATGCAACATCCGCAACTCTCAACACCCTAGCTCCATTTCTTCTAAATATCAGAAAGACTTCTGCAGCTCGCCAGCTGTATGGTAGTCACGCAGCACCCTGCAAGCTCTATCTTATTGATCCTGTAGTTTCTAGGGCTGCTAGCAGAAATACTCCATCGCCAGCCTACTCAAGTAGGCTGCAGCATCCCCTGCTAGCACCCATGACCTGTCCTCCTCTGAACATTGTCATGAGTGTGCTTGCTTAGCTGGGGTGCTGGCAAGTGCTCTAGCAGGATTATTTGATGCTCTGACCATTTGAGTGGTTTTGGTTGAGTGCATCCACTTCAACATCCACAGCTAGCCCAGCCTGCCACAAAACTTCTATTCCTAGCTCATCAGTAACCTGCTGAAAATGGCTTTTTGAAGATTAGGTCAGAATCACCACAGACACTTTATTTGGCAGTTGCTGGACAGGTTTGTTTGAAAGGGTTTATAAGCTAAACTTCTACCCTACCCTCACGTAATGCTACTATATACTACGTCGAGCAGTCTAGGATTTGCAGTTCATATCTGTGGCCTCATTACACTTTAAATAGGATGATGTGACCAGAAAATTAATACTGCTTTAATGAAGAGATGAATCCAAATGCTCCTAGCTTCAAATCAGCTCTGATTTATTGATGCAGGTGCCTAAAAAACAGACCTGCAACTCAAAAAGAAAAAAACAAAGGAAAAAGAAAATATTTCATTTGCTTTTTCAGTAAGTATTTTCTTGTACTATTAAGATAAACTATGACTGAACATGACTTGAGGAAGCTAGTTTATCTTAAGGGAAGCCACGCAGAATAATAAATCCTTGGGCAAATATCTTTTTTCAAGTGGGACCATATTGTCTACAACAAAGGACACTGCCTTCCTCCTCCTGACCTCCTAGCAACCATGTTTCGTTCAATTCAAAATTGCAGCGGTTCATACTCTGACAAATAATACCACTTTTTTAGATGTCCAGGCTTTTAGATGGGTGGTTACCTTTGAGAGCCTGAGTTTGAAAAATTGCTGTGAGAGTGATAAAGCTGCACACTTTTGAACCTCCCCCCCCCCACACCCCTTTTAAACCTTACATGTTAACATCTCCAGCTATTGTTCTGTAAAATATCCCTGGCTTTTCTGAATAATGGATTCTTTGTCAGTACGCAAGATATGAGCATGAATATTAAATAATTCTCCCTACTGAGCCATGACAGCACGCCATCATCATTAGTGTAAATGATCCAATTTACAGCCATAAGCACACAGGAAGCTGACTGAAACAGATGCAAGTGCACAAGATTTTATGACAGTCACAACCTTCCACCCAGCAAAATCTCTCTATGCAGTTTAAGGTCGGATGATCATCAGCAATACTACACCAGCGACAAGAATTTGGGTCCCACATTCAATGCATTTTTGCTATTTAAAGGGCACAAACTCAGATGAACAAGCATACACTTTTATTCCCAGATTCATCCTCTCTGATGATCGTCATTTGGGACTCCATGTGTGGATTCTCGCTTTTTTGAACACTCATTAAAACAATCTAATCCAGTGAATCCATTATGTCCGGATTTTGGCTGGACTTCAGACACAACACAAGGGTGCTGCTACTCGAGACTTAGCACACAGGCAGAGTCGCCAGAAAAGCATTGCCACTGAGAGAGAAAACTCAGAAGGCTACAATTCCTTCCCTTCCCTTCATTGACACTGTGCAGTAGTAGGTATAAAGCAGGTATTAGCCCACCAATTAAAACAGATGCAGTGACAAACAACACAGAAGTTTTATACCACTGCAAAAATGCAATTCAAAACATATCTCTGTGTGGGTGTGGGTGTGGGTGTGTGTGATGTGTGTGAAGCATTCAACCATATCTAATGCATTTTGCACATCCACTATAGAGCAAATATAACATAACCTGGGGGCGTGTTGAGTTTTGGAGTAAACAGCACCGGGAATAAAATACCCTACCAGCTACACGTCCATGCCAAGAATGGCATGGAAAAAACGGAGAAAAGTGGAACACCGACTTCCATATCCAACTACCCTACTGAAGTCCACTGTAGCATACAGAACGAAGATAAAGCTTTTAACTATCTCTGACCTGTACATCTCTCCCCACGTTCAGCTCCTGGTAAAGCCGGTGGTCACTGAAACCTCTGGGTGTCTGACCCTCCATTATAGCAGGCAGACAACAGTGTGGGAGGGAATCCAAGTTAAATTAGTCACTGATTCACACTGGCTTGCTTCACAATGCAAGCCCACTGAGCAGCCAACCTCGCATGGAAAATCCGAAGTTTACTCTCCTTTCCTGTGAAGTGTTTTCAAGGTAATTGCACAAAACAAGCCCCGAAAGGCAGGTTCTTTGAGTGTCTCAAGATGTCAGTCGAGAAAAAAAAAGAAGGGGGGAAAAAAAATCACAAGACTTGAGAGATACATCTTGAAAGAAAGAAACCTTTCTTACCTTGGCACACTCCACTCTGGCACACTCTGCTTCCTGGCAAGTGACTTGCCCTTCATCACACACGCAGAAGTCACAGCCAGTACTATTCCACATCTCACTGTGGTACCTGATAGTGCCATCATACAAGCAGTTTCCCTTGGAAGACACACACTCCTCACAGCACTTCCCAGGACGCTGCACTTTGTTCTCCCCCTACAAAACATCAGCAACCATTGAGCAGGACTGCTTGAACCCGTTGGCATGGGCCCAGTGATACGTGCAGCCAGGGTATCAGAAGTGAATGATTTTTAACTACCTTCTCACAGGTAATAGAGTCACAGGTCTCTCTCAGACACCTGACTTCTCCTCTGTGACACGCACATGCAGTGCAGGTATTTTTTTTCCACTGTTCGCCATGCTGTTCAAAAAGAACACGTTCACAATTGTTAAACACTCTTCGTAAATAACCAAATTCTTTCCAGAAATCTGTGCTGCTTATGGAATATGATGGCTCCTTCTGTATGTCTGTATCCGATAAACTTTTCTTAAAAAATGCTTATCTCTACATGATGAGCAAACAGGAAGAAGACGTACGAGGTCTAGATGACACTGCGGTGTGTATTTCTCATTAATTGCAAGCCAGTGACATTGGTGAGGCCTTAACTACTATTATTAGCAAAACATAATCATTAACAGAAAATCCCACATACATATATTCGTTAAATAATGCATTAAATTAATTCCAGATGATACAATGAAAGCTATAAATACTTTGACCTTCACCAGTGCTTTCTGCTTTCCTCCTTCAAAAAAGTGTGGAAAGAAAGTGCCTAATCTGCTTCACCTTGCAAACTTCCTTTCTGCTTGCCAGCAAATTCTTATCTAGTCCTAATTTCTTTCAACTCTTTTGGCTTTCCAGGAAGAAAAAAAGCAACCGTTGTACAAAGCTATCAGTGCTGGCAGAAAGTCAGATGTCACGGAGAAGGGAAAGAAAGATGTGCCAGAACTTGTGAACAACTGCCTTTTGGCATGGCTCATCAACGCTTACCTGGTACACTCTTCCTGACACCGAGCAGGGCTTTGGAACGCATTCTGGGCAGCATTTTCCAGGAGACATAACCATAACTTCATCCTAAATAGAAAGCAGGAGAGACAAGTAAAATAAGAGCATGAACAGTTAACATAGGGCTCAGCATCACCGCCTGGAATTCCAGGCATTTAGCATCTGTGTGATAACCCACAGTCACTCAAGGCTTCATTTTGGCTCCAATATCTGGGGGCAGTCTTCACAGCATGAGATCAGTGTAGAAAGCGAGAAAGATATTTCCTTCATCTCATTTTCTGGGCTTCTTTGGATGGCAATTGAGGTCCAAATACATAGATAGGTATATAGATGCCAATAAAGACACACACACATGAGATAAAGTACATATATTCAGGTATACAGATATACAGAGAAAAAAAAGTATATATAAAGCTATGTAGAGAAGCACACTAAAGCATGAGATGGAGAAGAGATTTTTTTCCTGGTACTGCCACATTTTGAGGCTTTGAATGTGTGATTTATATTCGCCACCTCTCAGGCACTTGCACTGTTTTAGTTAAATCCATACAGCATAACTGTCTGTACAGGTGTTAAATTATGCTTAAAACTGGATTATCTTAATTTAAAATTTTCATGACTGATTTAAATCACATTGGAATAGGTTGGCACTTCACATCAATATAACAGTTCCTGCATGCCTCAACTCCATCCATCCAGAACGTGTCTGTAATTCCCCTGATACAATTTCACATACATCCAACGATTTGGAATAGTATTGTTCACCAGCACCTGCCTCCAGCCACATCAGGATGACCGGGAGACTGACTTGTGGACTGAAAGTAGTGTAGCAATGCCAAGCACTATTACCTCATCTGCTTTGTTAGTCAAATCGCTAGCTTTCCAAGAAAGAGTGGACGACTTCGTATCAAAGTTATCAACAATAGATTTCCTAGCAGAGTTAAAAGAACTCTGTCATGGATTTTGGTGGGATATGTGGTGGGACATTCAGGTGCACTCCTGCATGCAACAAGCATTTTTGAAGTTCCTCTCCCTCAGCAGCCAGGGAAGGGCACAGTTATCTGAAAGATGGAGGATGAGAGTTTGATACTGGGAGAATTTATGTATTTGCTTTTGACAGGGAGTGGAGAATGAAGAAAGTGACAGAGATAAAGGCACATGAGAGAAAACGTTAGGTATGATTGAGAGCAGAACAGGATCCTTGCACATCCTGCCAAGGTCCCTTCCATCGGGCACCTTGGTAGGAAATACCTGGAACACCATCAGAATTGGCTTCCTGCTGCATTAACTTGGATGCTCTCAGCCAATTATTCTCAGATACATCACAGCAACAACACAGTCATTTCTGTTTCCACAAATTGAATCCTAATGATTAGCTGATTAAACACTAGTGCAATCAGTCAGCAGGTAACATCAGTTCATTTGAGTGGGAAAGGAGGAATCTAAAGCAGGCATAAATTTGTTTTAATGCACAGTCCTTAGTCAACAAACACTGAGTATCTCAGGACAAAGCAAAACAGATTTAGCATGCACAGAAACAGGTGGGCTTTCCTTCTATCAAAAAAAAAAAAGTGTTAATTGTACAAACGTGGTCCAATAATAGAAAGCTGGGTAAGCATCAACAGGAGAAAAAGTTTATGACTACTGCTTTTGGTTTTTTCAGTGCTACAGGGAAGCGTGCTCAGCCAGAGCACACATTTCAAGTGAGCTTGTGGATTCATCGTTGGAGCGTGGTAATAGATTAAAAAATACTTGGGAAACAGCAGCTCCTAAAACATAAAGTCAGAAAGAGGGATTTCCAGGGAGCCAGTTCCTGCATTTCCTTAGCATGGCATGCTGTTGTAAAGGAGTACACCAAGGTGCCCAAGAAAACCGGTACAATGGGCCCAATGAAAAGAAATCCAAAGAGCATAGTCACACCCTTAGGCACTTCCAATATAATGAAGAGAATTCAAAAAATTGAGTCACTTGTACGGAGTGTGGAGTAGTGTGTATAGTTTGCTGCCTTTACTAACCCCTGTGTTAACACTGTATATAATCCTGTAGTGTTTTGGTTTGGTTGATCACTGCACAAGTGCTGAGAACTCATCACTTGTCCACAGCAAAGACCCTGGAGACAGAAATGTTCCAGTTCTCTCAATTGGACTAAAACCGTGAGTCACAACTTGAGCTTGCCTAACTTATCTTACTGTTTTTGTTGATTTCTAAACACAAGCACACGTAAGGAATAGTGCTCTGAGACTCTTCTTTCAGCTGAAGTTGTCTTGTATTTCTAAACTCTTTAAGTCAAAAGGGGAATTTCATCCGCATTTGACTACTTTCAACTGTATTTCTAGAGTTCTTGTAAAAAACAAAGTAAACAAGACCTGCAAACCAAACTTTTCAGCTGCAAACCCAACACTGAAATTTGTGAAGATAAACCCCCATTAAAAATCTTGTCTTTTCATTCCTTCCCTCACAGAAATAAAAAAATTTCCTGATCAACCCTACATAATTTTTTTTAGTATAAAACAAAAAGCAGTTGCTTTAGACAGTATTTGTGCTTGGTAAGAGTAAAATGGTGGGGAAAGAAGATATTAGGGAAGAGACAGACAGCACGTGTATACTGACAGATTTAACCGGCACTCCACATCATTTCCACACATCAAAACTCCCTTTTCCAAATCGCCCACTTGTCACACAGAAGATTTGCCTGCTAATTTGTACATCTGCATGAGAAATGGACCTTGCCAAGGGAAAGACAACAGTCATGTCCCCAGAAGGCCGATGGGTCCCGACCTGGCTGCACAGCAGAGGCTGGCAGGAAGCTGTGAAGCACTGCGTCGTGCCGTCCCCGCAGATGCATTTGGAGCACCGACCAAGGCGCCAGTCCTCACCATCCCGGAACAAGCGTCCATCAAAGGAGCAAGGCTCTAAGAGATATGAAAACAATGGGTAATTTTCTTTTCCAACGCCCTTTAATCCCTTTCCGTCACCCATAATTAAAACACAGATTTTGTGCATCTCAGAATTCAAAATTCTGGTTTGTCAAAGCAGGTAATGACAGTAACAATTCCACCAGTTTTCAAGGGCTTTAGATCTGTGAATTAAGAGCTCTGGATGCACTTCTCCCACTGGACTTCTATGAGAAAAGGTATCCAATCACTCAGGCATTTTTGGAACTTGCAGTTCGAGTCTGCAAGTGCCAAAGGTACCCTCAGTACACAGGAAATATCTGCATCTTTTTTTCCAGATTTTAATCTCCAAAATAAGGATATATTAGGCACATCTGCTCACTGCTTAAAGCTTAGCACTTCCTATTGGCCTGTGGATGAAGCCGTTAAAAATGTAAATATGGTAGCAGGACAGCAAGAGAATTAAGAGACACACTTGACGCCAGTGTCTTCCCAGCAGAACTGAACAAGAAAAGAAAAGCTTTCCAGATTTGGGACTAAAAGGAGATTTCCAGTCCGACCTACTGCTCGGATCAATGAAGCCAGACAGTGCCCCATTCACATGCAATACTCACCGCCACGGCCCACACATTTGGGACAGCAGGATCCCTGAGCAGTGTATTGCAGCTCTCCTCGTCCACAAGTGAGGGCTGGGCAGGCCGTGGGGGTGCAGTTCACCTTCCCATGGGCACAGGAGCACTGGACACATCCAGAGCTGGCCCACTGCGTGCCGTGCTGCAGTGTACAACACAACCAAAGGCACAGAAAACACATGCATGAATCCAGCTGCCAATGAGACCTGCAAATATATCTTCTGCCTTTTAAGCCCCCCTATGCTAGTATTAACTTTACTCTTTTGCAGGCCCAGTCAATCTTTGCACATTGTAGCCCTTACTCCTGGCTGCACTATTGGGGCAAAAAGTAAATTAATACCGGTAAAGTAGCAAACCTGGGGACCAGCCTAATTCTCCTCCCTGTTGCAGAGTGGCATCCAGCAACAACCCACTGCAAAAGACACAGGCTATTGGACACACCCCCTCTCCACTACAGTTTCTGTAGGGCAAAATTTAAATTTAGAGACATGTTTTCTTTAGCGGAATATTCAACATAGGCCCCAACACACACCTGACCACAGTGTGGTCAGGTGAACACTGCCTGCCCCACATACTTAACGCACTTCACTATGACTAAAATCTCATTAGATTTGCTTATTCATTAATGCAGAAACAAGTATCTCTACCCTGAGGCATGGTGAGGAAAAACTGGCCCCAAGAAGAAACATGTTGGTGTATTGCAACACACTCCAACAAACAGACAGTGTTAATTTTTACAAAACATGCAATATTGTTAGGCAGGGAGTAAAAAAGCTCTTGCCAGACAGAGGGTACAGATTTTCTTCGATGGAGCTACCGCTAGGGCCAGTGTTGCTAGCTAGATACTTGTAGAATGAAGGTCAAGTCATAAAGCATTATGAGTGGCTCACTGACAAAAGAGAAAACTTCTTCCAGCAGGAAATCTGTGCCAGCCATCAGGATGAGACTTTGCACTGACAAAAAAATCGTTTAATGACCACCTCACAGTGGAATTGGGGTGTGACATATGACTATGGGTACAAATATGCCTATAATTCCTGTGGGGATGCCTACTTATTCACCTGACTTGCCAAAGAGAGCCAAAAGACAAAAGCTGCAGCAAGAATAAAACACAGCAAAATGCAGCAACAGCAACAAGAAGAAATATAATGTAATATGATATAATATAGCATGACCCAAATCACAGGCACAAAGAAATATGAGAAGAGGATGGATGTGCTCTCTCTCCCATTCCAGTCTTTGTCTAGTTCATAACAGATTCATGCTGGTCATGCCTCACGCTGAAACAGAGTTACAACATCCATCTCAGGTGTAGAGTGTAAGGTCCAGATATTCAAATGTATCTGTGCATTTTAGTATACTTCTTAAGATTTGGACCTGACTTGTCTCCTGTCAAACAAAAAAGTCTGTAAGAGACCAGACGTAGGACTTGGTTTCACCGTTAAGCCATTTTTCTACGTTTGCCTATTGTTCGACATGATTCATTAACTACTATCCACGAATCTTTATTTTTTTTCTTATCTGTAGACAGGTATTCTTATTGTTTTGGCCTTTCAGCCCCTCTAGGTGAAACCACATCCTGGAACCTGCTTCTTGAATAATTCAGGATTACAAAATACATAACCCAGGTCACACAACAGCAATCAATCTCTACCAGCATAGATGGCTGCCGAGAGAAAAGCCTTCTTTCAGGGTAGCTAATATGTCAAGTTCAATGTGCTTTGCTCCCCTCCTAACATTACTATATTGCCTCAATCATCCACAGAAACAGCAAAGTGAATGAATGAGTGGGAAACTTTCTCCCCTTAAGCTAAGCAGGACACACTATTGCTCAGCGACTGCAAAACCCGCCGACCAAACTCCCATTATATTACATTATCTGATAGTGACAGAACGTAAGCCCGATGAACTATCCTTCTCCTGCACGTCAGCTAAGCATCCTTCACTGACGTGAACCAAACAGAGAGCTAAAAATTGGAAAGGACTGCCACTGCCGAGGAACACGACAGAGGACTCACGCTGTGGATCTGTCCTTCATGCTGGCAAAATCCTTCAGCTCGGGACGCGCACTCAGGGCAGCACTTGTTGGGTGCTATTTGGAGCACTTCTCCCTAAAAAGACACGAGAATCCAATAAGCAGTTCACATGAAACAGAGACTTTAACATGAAGGTAAAGACATGGGGCCTTGCTGGACTCAGTGCTCCCAGTTTAGAGAGGAAACATATTAAATGAAATACACAATGCTGCTACAGCAGATCCCTTTGTTGAGAGGTGGCAGATCAGTTTGCTGTATTTGACATTTTACCATCAAAACAACAGTAGCAGAATTTACGTCCCTAACAGTACAATTAGGAAGTCCCCAGCTGAACTGGTTTTCAAACCAGAACAAAGAATAGAAAGCACTTACTCAAGGAAAAAACCAAGATTACTCACTGAAGGACCTCTGAGGAACGTGGTATAGATGTAATTTTTTTAATAGATAGTTTTCTACATGTACAGGATGGATCTCAGTCTAACGTTTCACCACACCAGAAGCGCAGCTGGCAGGCAGAATGAATGTGCATCCACTAACTGTACTTCTTCGACTTAATAATCACCACCTTTTTTTTAGTAACGCTACTTTAAAATTAACTGAAAACTACTGACCACTTCCAACCACAGCATAGTCAGGTGATGCTACTACCACTTTGCTTCGCATGTTCCAGGAGCTTAGCAAGCTGACCACTTGCTACGTCCTGCTCAGCAGCAGGGAAAAAGATGATGCTGATGGAAGCAACTCATCAGACGGAGGGCAAAACGCATCAGTAAAGACATCAGCCAACACTGGGAAGGATCATGGACTCCCGTCATTGAAAACGTCTCCACGGACTCTCCAAAGCAATGCTTTCATGTTCCTCCCAGCTGCGTGTTAAACACCCCAGGCCTGGCACAGCACCCCACAGACAGGACAGCACTGGCTGCTGGAGGATCTTATTGTGCAAGGGTGTCTGTCACTGATGGCAACTGCACATGAAGGCCCCTGGCCACCACCTCAGCTACCACAGATCTCAGTATTTTCCTCCCACAGCTGGAGAGGGAGAAAACAGAAAACCAAAACCAGAGAAGAATATGTCAGGTTCGGGAAGTGAAATGTAGAAAAAACTTGTCCATGAGGTCACCTTCTTCAAAATATTGCAAAGGTGTTTCTCAGGAGACATACTCCATCCTTTCCACTCTGAAAGGGTACGGCCAACGTCTAAGGGATTCCTGCTCAGAAGGGAGTCATTGTTTGTTTTGTTATAATAAAAAATGAAGACACTGCGATGCCAAAAAATTGTCTTACCTTTCACCTCTTTATTTATATGGTAAAAGCGACCAGAATAATTTGAAATGTCACAAGTTTTCTTTCTCTGTTTTCTAAAAGAAACATTTTGACTTTTCAAACTGAAAAAAGTTTCTCACTTCAAGGTTTCCTTCAATGCCGTGTTTTTTAGGAGGTGGGAGACAAAATTAAATATTTCATTTAGCTTAAACCATTAAACCCTATTCAACTGTGATCCTGCTGTTGGAGAAACTGTTCTTGGCTGTTGGTTTGTTTTGGTTCGCACAACAGAAATAATGTTTGCTGATTTTCCACCTACTCAAAGCATTTGGTATGCACAGCAGCAGGTTTTACATACAAATGTTTAGAACACCAATGGGTACGCTTTTTGCAAAGGCTGCCTGGTTTTGTTTATGCCTTGTTGCTGTAAACAAGATCAGCAATATTAGCATAAATCTCATAATACGCAGATAAGAAATAAACCATGGAGAAGGATGGCGATTTCTGACCTCGTTCATCAGTGGTTTGTTTATGCTTGAAGGATGATTGGATTCCTTCCTTGATGATCCTTTTCAACATTTAAATGGCCAAACCTTTATGGAACACTTAAACTCTCTGTCTTGAAGATTACCCATGTCAAGGAGTCACACAGATTCATTTCACACTATAAATCTATTTCCCTTTATGAGCTTTAAAGTTGCCACCTTTTCATTTATCCCATTTTTTAAAATGAACAACAACATCTAGCCCACTCATTGTTAGGTGTGCCATGACGGCACTCTTTTTTTATTTCTCTCCTCTTCGCACAAAAATTCCTGATATTTCAGTCTTGCTTTAATCAATACACAGCGATAATAATGGGGAAACCCGGTACGAATCAAAATTATTACCTCATTAATGCTGTCGTATTGGAAAACATTTTAACCTGCTTCATAAAGCCATATAATTATATTGGCAGTGCCTCTTTAAAACACTAATTTTCGTTGTCATTCATGCGTACTACCCCAGTAATCCAGATGCTAATGCAAGACCAATTCCATGGCCAATTAGCTGTAACCATTAATGAAGGCTCAGAAAGATAAACAGGAGACAATGAAAGCTCAACAACCATCACAAGGCAGAAGAAACTGAAAGACAGACAATCTCAGCTCTGTTGTTGTTCATCAGAGTGGAAAGCATCCATCTGCACATTTGAGGGAGACCCAGCTCCGCGTTCAAATGAAGGGTGACTGGAAGCTGAGCTCATGCTGGGAGGTCCAAACCCAGTTCAGGGGCTTCCTTTGGGTACCAGACCGCCTTTGGAGCACAGGCAGCCTGCAAGCTGGTCCAACACCAAGCCTCTGGCTGTACTGTGGCAAAGGAGACAAAGGCCTCACACGCTGGGTTTTGCCTGTGTGTTTCTTGCACAGGCTTGCATCAATGAGAAGTGAAAGGGCACAGAGACTGTGCCTGACCCTGGGCAGTCACACACGCCCTGGGAGGCGAAACGGGATTTTCACTCCTTCCTCTTGCTTCCCCCAAATCCTGCTGTGAATCAGACCCTCGGGTTCAAAGGGAGCGGCAGGGAGACAGCTGAGCCCAGAGGGTTGATACGGCAGCTGTCACCACGGTGTACAAACATAAGCAAGCAGCTCACCTCTGCCAGTTCCTCCAGGGAAACACCTCATGCTGCATCCTCTTTCTGTGCCCCTCTTAGTACAAGAGGAGCTTTGCTTCCACAGGGACTGTAGGACCAATTACCCCAACTGCTCCCACCATTCCTTTACATGTAACACGGCGTGGCGGACCCAAACAAGCATTCCAGGGGTTTAAAGCAGGGGAAGGCTGGGAACTCACTCCCGAGTGACCTGACATTTCTCCCACCACACAGAACGGGTCAGCTGGCATTTGGACTGTTGCAGCCCCTTACCTTCTGAAAGTCACACCGAGGGTGTTTGCAGACAGTAGGTTCACAGGTGACAATATTGCTATGGCAACGGCAGTCTTGGCAAGAATCTGGCTTCCAAATTGTGTTATTCTGCAAATAAACGTAAAGTTTTAAATTAGACCTATACAGCACAAGGCGCGTGCTATTTTACGCAACAGCAAATGGCTCAAATAGCTCAACATAGACAGACTGGAAGAGTATAAAGTCTGCAACAGACCACTCCTCCCTCCCACACACTTAACAGGCATAACTTTGGTACTATTCGTTCAATAACTTCAAACACGCAGTTGAAAGACAAGGCAATGTGCGGCAAATAATCAACTCCAATGGCAAGATAATCGATAGGACATAACCTCCAATAACCTCAAGGTGATTATAGCATCTCTGGGAAACTTCTCTATAATCAAGTTCAGACTGTCCAAACTGTAGCTGCTGCTACGATCACAGCTTGTGCTGAGGCAGCTGAGCTAGCTTTGAGGCTTACACGCTCCTGGACAGAGAGCTGTGGCACCATACAGCACCCCGTGAGCTGATGGGGAATGCAGGTAAATACTGACATGCTTGAATGCAAATGAGCTGTTGAATATAACATCCAAAATCTTCAGTCTGCAGGATCACAGAAATAAAAAGTTCTCATGTCAAAACCAGGACGTAAACTGCGCTCATTACGTTAGGCTGTAAGATGGAAGGAAAGGTCTGAAGAGCCCAAGATGCAATTAAATTGATTTAGTCAAAAATGCTGAATGCATGGCCAGGTATGAACAGGCTCTACCTGGTCACATTTATTCCAAAACGTCACGAAGGGGACTCTGACTAAGCAGACAGTCCAACAAATCTGGAAATAGCCATCGCCACCACTCAATCAGTGCACCCAACTGGAACACCTGCAGCTAATTCGCAAGGGTTTTCACCACCCCTGCTTGACCCCTTTCCATTCCCTCCGCACTGAGGTCATGATCCCACGCCACCCCCATGCTTTCATAAGGCAGCTCAGGCCCTCATCCAGTTGCTTGGACACTTGCCAGACTTCTCCTTCTCTCCCGCCAGTTTCTCCAAGGTCTGAGCAGCTACTTGGGACTCATTATTTTCGGTAGGATGCTTGGAAAACAAAGCCTTCCTTCTCTTTACTCCCGAACATCGACTTCCAGCCATCTGGACATCAAACAGCATCAGCAGCATCCCGGAGAAGCAGCTGAGTCTGCCTGCCACACTTCTCCCTCTGCCTGCCACCCCCTTTCCTATGAAAATGTCTTGCCTGCACTCAGCTCCTCTGCAGTGTCCCTTTACCCATGCCAAGTATCCTTTCTCTGGCAGCTTAGAAAAGCAACCAGTAACTACGTACTGAGATAATCTGAAGGATACAATTGCTACGTTCGTATTTATTTATCTGTTTTTAAAAGCCTTCAGTTAAATCCACCAAAAGAAAAAGGAAAGAGGAAGATCAGTTTCTCATCTGAAAAACTCTTTTCCGTCAGACAACCACTGTGCGTATACTAGTCTAAATTTACGGCATACAGGAAATTTTCCTGTGTAGTACAGACAGCTGCTATCCAAACCATTAAGCCTCATTTTTAATTGATTTGAAAGAAGACCAGATTTTGCTACTCATTTACATGATGTAGTGATTTACTCCAGTAAGTCAATTTACTCACAGTGTAAAGTACGACTTAGGCAAATGAAGATATGAAAGGATGATTAACAGTTTGCTACTAAGAACACATTTAGGGCTAACTACTAAAACTGTTAAGCATAATGATAAAACACTCAAATGTGCCTTAAAGGCCCATTTGACTGCTTAATGAGAGCAAAAAAGTCTTGAAAAATCTGTCCACTTGCTCAGACACTTACACAGAAGCTGCTGGGTGCTGCGCTCTTCTGAAAACTTAATGTGATGTACTACAAGCCAGCCTGCGCAAGCCATGGGGAGAGGCGATTCATAGGTGTCTGACAAGGTTTCACCACGCCTACGTGACTGAAAGAGGGCACTGGTAGAGGTTCTCTCTTCTTTGACCCGTCCTGCATCCAGGGCTGACCGTCAAGTAGAAAAGGCTGGCTGCCTCCCCTCTGAAACTGTGCTCTTTGTCAAAACAAAATGGCTTACCCTGTGACGCCGGATCAAGAGTGCAAACCTGCAAACAGTGGGATAACCAGAAATACTGCTAACAAATCCTTGTGTCTCTTCACTGCTTTACAAAAGCATTTTGTTCATATCAAACTCTGCTCTTCTCTCATGGCAAAGTACACGCACAGGCAATGAGCACTCTGGCAGCATCAGAAATTTAGGGAGATTCTCTGTTAATGTCATGATGGTGGCAACACTAACCTTAGTAACAGCAAGAGATGGCAGAAAGTGTACAGCCCTTGGGGCAAGATATCAACAAGACAAAGAGAGATGGTATTTTCCGCTCTGGTAATACAGCTGGTTCTCCTCTCGCATACACACGGCTGCAGCTGTAGAGCAGAAACCTTGACTTCATCTCTGCCAGCAGATTTATGGTACAGTTACAGAATAAATTCAGGTTAAGTTATGTGTGCGTCAAGCTTTAGCTAACGCACATGCCATAGTTAACTCATTCTGCTCTCTTTAACAAAGCTTTATCATACTCAGATCCACCCTAAGACTCCTAAAACCATGATAATACCCAAAACTCCTAACATTTTTCCACTGGCAAAAAGTGACATTTAATCTGTTTGACGAAACCATTTGATATATCTATTGATTTATTCCTTCGCTTGTTTTTTTCCACCTGGAAGGAGAATCCCAAAACAGTGGGTGAAAAAGGAGAAAATCTGTGCGAGAACGATGTCAATGCCGAAAAGCAGTCTGCATTTTAAAACTGGCAGCTCACTGCAGGGTGAGGCTGCTGTCTCATAAGCCAGCCACGGGGTAAAGCACTGGGTACAGGGAGCGGAAAGGGAGAGAGCAGATTTAGTGCCTCATTGCTTGGCTCTCCTAAACCCTCACCCTGTGGCCTCTCTCCTTTATTTAAAAAAAAGAAGTATTTCCATGGTGGAATATTGGCCAAAGGACATGGCAAGGGATCAGCACAGAGCTACCCTTACTCACATTCTGAGACTTAAATGCTCAAGTTTCTGATAAGAAAACCCTCTCTTTGGCCTTCTCCCTCCCCTATTTTCTATTACAGTCTAAGCAAGCTGCCTCCTATCTGCGGGCTCAAATCAGCTTTTTCTAAATCCACCCAGTAGACACCTGGAAGCATCTGCACACATCAGTGATTTCCATTTGCCAGGTATCAGATCAAAACCGGCACATCTCTGCAGAGGTTTTAAGACTTCAGAATCTAGTTAATAGTCAGGAGACTACTGCCTGATTTTTCGGATACGAGAGTCTTCCATGCAGTTCACGGGTCTTGGTGTTCAGCTCTTTTGACAGTTCAACATTTAGCTTAAGATTCCCGGCTGTGGAGCAACAGACCTAAACTGAAATTTGAAAAGTTTGACGACAATTAAGTTTACTGACTTCTCTACAGAAAGGTGGAGTTTTTATTCTCTGTAATGCTACCAAATGTCTGAATGTTACAGTCACAGTAAATTGAGCAAAATGTAATGCTCTGGCTATCAGCAATTTCAAGCGCAAGGCCATTTAATTCCTTTGAGATGGGAGAGAAAAGCAGCACATGTACTTCATACACATGGTGGAAATCCATAAAAGAACAAGGAGGTTACTGCAACAATTACTTTTGGTGGTTCTCCTGGGTGCTGACTATTTTAGGATCACATTTCAAACTAATTTTAATGTGTTCCCTGTTTACATGGAAGCGTGTAGCTAACAGCTGCTAATACAGAAAAGCATAAAAAGATTTATTGGTACGTATGTAGAGCTCTTACGACCTGGAGAACGCAGACTGCTAGTATTTTCATTTTTCTTTTTGGCTTTTTCATTTCAAACATGACTATTGCTAAGGCAACCAAACATGGGCCAACAGCTTAAGAACGTTCTTCCCAGTTTTGCCCTTAGCTAACTGTGAGACCTTGGTCCGCCCAAGCTAGGGTGACATGGTCAGAAGTGACAGAGAAGCCCCAGTATTGTAAGAAAGGCTCTTAAGTCACTCTGCTGATAGGAACTGAGATACTAATCACCCCGCTGCAAAATGAGGATCCCACCTACCTGTCCTGCACGCTGTAAGGCTTCGTTACTGTTCATCCAGCACTTACAAAGACACTTTAAAGCTCCCAGGTATTACTGTTTAAAACATAAAGCAAGACTTTTCACTAGACACTTAAAGAACTGCTGTAAATCCACCTTACATCTTCTCCAAGGCACTGTACCTCAGCGGAGAAATTATCTGCTACAATTTAAGCACTGAATTCTTATCCTGTTAAGAGTGTACTTTCATCAACGACAATTTAAGGGGCTTTTTCCTTACAAGTACTAATATAATTAACAGTATAAATAATGAAATACTGTGCACGGAGCACTTTGAAGACAGAAAGCACTCCTTAATTGCCAAGTAGTGCCATTGTAATTTATTAATTCTTTGGATTTCCCTACATCAAAAGAAGAAATGATACCTAATTCAACTGAATTTTAAAACACCATGCTGCAAGAAGAGATATCTACATTACTTGGTCGGTTTGCGGAACAGAGGCCAACAAGAAAGATATGCTCAGAAACCTTTAGAGCTTGCAGGCACCCAGACACAAGACAAAATAAAATAAAACCCAAGACACAGGAGCACAGCGCAAGCACGTACTGGGTTTGGAGAATACTGATGAGGATTTAGAAAAAGGCAGGAGAGAGAGCAAAAGAACTGCACATTGAGAAAAGGCTAAGAAGAAAATGAGGCAAGAAAGCAACCAGCGGTAAAAGCAAAGGAGGGCTGAAGCAAAGAATAAGCTAAAGAGACAAAGAGCAGACACAGCGCGGAAGCGGGAGCCCAGAGCAGCTGTGAGCACTCGTGGTTTGCTGTTGCCACACTGTCATATTAACCGGAGCACAGAAAGACCTAAATCTCTTTGACCGTGGCTTTTTCAACTGGCTATCATAACTTCATACGGCTGCTGCACCTGTTCTTCCTCTACCTCGGCAAAAAAAAAAAAAGCCCAACAAATCAAAAATAATCGGAGTCTGCTATTAATACGCAAAAAGCTTCAGTAATTTGATCAGATGCCGCTTAACATGGGATATCATCACACTAGATAACAATCCGTGCTCTATTCTGGTGCAGTGACTGTGGAAATAAGAAGCCTACAACAGTTGGTTTGTGTCCTCCCCACAGCCGCCTTTCCATTTCTTACAGCTTCATGAAAATATTCAGTCAATCCATAAAATGTCACTGGATGCTGGACCGTCCTCTGTAGCACGCCAGACTTGTAAAGCCCGTCATCTGGTTGGCGGTATTGCTGCAATTACTAAGCAGGGCAAAAACAGCAGTCTACAGCCGAAGCCTTAATATTAGCCAGGAATCAAGCTTGAAATTTTTACCGTCATGTCAAGAACAAGGTGGTTGTTATTGCTTATCATGTACCCTACTAATTACCTTTCCTGCTTTTACGAGAAACCAGTAAAACTCATGCCATTAACTTTCAAAGGGGCTGCTCTGTCCCCAGGGCCGCCAGATGCATGCGAGAGTGGCACTCTCGCTTTGGGGAGCGGGGAGGACACACCACGGGGAGAAGGGCTGCCGCTCCGCTGGGAGCGATGCACCAACAGAGCACCCAGCCCGAGCGCTCCCCGACATGAGCGCCGGGTTGGATTTACTTCACAAGTCGTCCTCCGCCGGAGACAACTGAGGAAAGGCAGGTATCGCGTGTCCCGGAGGAGGAATACCAGGCTGCTTTGTTGAAATCGTAGGCTGAGCCCAGAGCAATTACGCTTTTGGTAACAATTACCAGCATCACCCACCAGCTGCCAAGTGAGGAGACTTGGCAGCTCAGTAACACTGCTTTCATTTATCATTTCCGCTCCACAATCAGTTGACAGCACCAGGCAATTGGCAGAATAAACCCAAACATAAGGGAAGCTGAGAGCGCGCTACGTGGTCTGTGGGGATATCCATTAGTGGAGCAATGAAGAGATGAAAGTAATTCAGAGACACATAAAGGATTCCTGGTGTCCATTCGGGTTTAGACTTTATATTTTATCTTTTGCAACAGGGAGCTGTGGCTGCCACCAAGTATGTTTTCAAACCTGATATGTGTTCACATATAATAAAAACCCCTCAAAAATGGGCTTTTAATGGGCTTATTCCAGCATGCCCACAAGCAGAACAACATAGGAACGGCTCGATCTCTGAAACCAAATAGAAATTCAGCTCATCTCAGTGGAAACAGTTTTAGCCCTACACTTCCAGGAGAGAACAGAGCAGCCAAGGCAGAGCGTACGGCTTGATTAACAACACATTAACACGCTGTTTCAGGAATGGGGAACTGTTTTTCCATCTATAAAAGGACGTGGTGAACAACTAATAGTAAAAACAATTACTAGAAGGGAAGGGGTTGCAATTTTAACACCACTGCACGCAGTGAGAGCAAAGATGCATCTCACCCAGGAGCTTGCTTTTGACAACAGCCAAAATCAGACAGCTGAGAATACAAATACAGAAAATGATACTTCTTCCAAAAACACCACCCACGCAGCTTACAGTTCAGTGACTTTCCAAGTCAGAAGCCATGTTTCCGCATTTAGTAATTCTCATGGCTTTCTCCTCTGTGAATTTGTCCAGTCTTCCCTTGAACTCACGTAAACTGTAAGCACTGACATCTTACAGCAAGGTTTTAGCGCTTTATCACACACGGAGCGGAAAAAAACCATCTCCCTTGTGGAAAACTAAAGCCTGCACCGTGCTGTTATGAAAAAGGCACAAAAACGGGGGTCTGGAGAATAAATGGTACGGTAACACACACTGGATCCTTGCAGAGAACAGGGATTTTCCCCGGTCGGCAGCTTAGGGTAGGAGGGGAGCAAAAAAAGAGAAGAAAGAGAAAAACCTAGAAGACCTACACTCAATTCCTGTTTCTGCAGATGACTACTGCGATCTCAGGCAAGATGTTTCAGTGCTTGCACTGCCCTTCCTGTCCTGCGTCTGCCCGGACTGCAAATTTACTGGCATTGGGACCAGCCCTTCTTACACCCTTCTCCAGCATCTGGCATCGTGTGCTCTGATCTTAAGGCCTGAAAAGCAGCTGATGCCACGGTGGCTCAACTGAGCCAGCCAAGAAATGGCAGTGCTGCTGATCCACGCCTGATCCCGCTGATGCCATCGGGCCATGAACAAACCTCTCGCGCACATGCCTTGGCTGCAATAAGCTTGGAAAGGGCACACAGGGGAGATGATCATTAAACAAGAAAGTGGTTTTTTCCTTCCACTTTCTTTTGCTGCCAAATTGTGTGTTAAGTTTGATGAACCGCACACACCAGCAATTCTCCTTAGCATCCAGAAAAACATTTGCGTTTCTCCTGCTGTTTTTTTTCCCCTTTACTCAAACAGTTCCTAACCTGCCACCTGGCAAATTTCAAACGTCCTCCCCAAAAATGACTTCTGAACGGACATCAAACCCAGAGTGTTTGATTGAATGGCTGCTGAAAAGAAGGGAGGTAAGGGATTGATTTAACCTAAACTTGATCACGGCTTTAATTACAGCATTTATTACCATATAATGGCTATCTCTGGAGCAGCAGGAGTCAGAGTCTCCACTGTGCGACGCTCCAGTGTATATGCAAAGCAGGCAGGTGTACCTAAGAGTCCAAGAGCACCAAGGAGGCCTCCTCAAAATGGTGCTGTTTATTTGGGAATTGAACCTGAGAAAGCTGCCAGGACTTTAGCAGTCAACATCAAACACTGAAGGCTGCAGAACTGAAGGCAACCGCTGTCAGCTAGAGTGCACAGAACCACAGCCTGAAAAAAAATAATCACAGATTTGAAATTGGCCATTAAACTGACTTAATCCAGTGCATATATTACAAAGGATTCCCTGCAGAGCACAGCCTGCCTATACCCTCTAGGAAACACTGCTGGCCTTTTGAGCTTTTTTTTTAACATTTTCAAGAGGAGGAAGGAATATCCTCGGTAGTCCCAACACAGATATGTCAAATGATGAAGTAATATTGCCAGCAGGTTGTATAATTTCAAATTCATCCTGTCGTGCTGCTGAAATGCAGGCTATGTTGGGCCAAATGCTTTCATGTTAACTGTATCTAACCAGGGCAGAATGAACAAGACAAGCTAAGCCTTTTATCCCATTTCTAACAAAAAAACATCAGGGCATGAAAATCACTGCAACTCAGCCAGCTGATTCAGCAAAGAAAGAAAATTTCCTTCAGTAAAAGCCATTTGCAACAGGCCCTCGGAAGTACTGTACCGGGTGAAATGTAACTCTATTTCTACTTCTTGAAGGCAATAATACACTCTAGAGCAATTTTGCAAGCCACTTTAGCAAATATATAGGTATCTCCAATTCCAAGCTAGATATTTAGGAGGTAGCCTTTCAAAGTGCAAAGCAAGGAATCATGTGCCTCGAATCCTACTATTGTTACTGTGGATCCAAGCACAGTAATCTCTCATACAGCTCCCAGAAAATACAGCCCTTTACGTCCCCATCTTCAATCTCAGCTCCCTGTGCAGTAGATTAATAAACTGGTTCTCTCCTTCCTTCAAAGGGGGAAGGGAACCCCTGCAAAAGTCCTGCAGAGTAATTAATCTTTGTGAACAAAGACTTCATTACTGAACAAAAATGATTAGGAAAGGCCTGTAGAAAAAGGGATTTCGCAGGCTGTCTTAATGTCCTCTAGTATTGTTTCAAGAGCCTCTGGTTCACCGGTAGCTGTCAAGATTTAACAAGGTGGTAATTTTATGACCAAACAAATTGAAATTAATGGCAGCAAAAGGTATGTAACAGCTTAGTATTTTACTTGAATACACGGGCTCCGTGTTGCCTTCTGTTACAAATGATTAAATTAATTGACTTTGGCACATAGAAATTACAGGCTTGAAAACAAAATTAGGCTTAAAATATCCTGAAAAGGGCAAAGATGATATATGCATTTGTGTGCTTCTTTTAAGGAAAGAGGTCTCTGTGACCGTTTTTGATAGGTTAGATGTAATAAAAGACAGTTTTTTAAACGCTTCATACCATCCATCTTTTGCCTTATTTCCTCTCTATTTTATAACAAACTTTCTGTAAAGCAGTGTTTAGCATTCCTCCTCCCCATGTGTTAATCAGGTAACACAAAGAGGCTTTTCTTCCTGTCTGCGCCCCAAAAGGGGGGACTATCTTGAGGAACTCACCTTTGATGAACCAAAATACAGTAATAACTGGATTCACAATAGCAACAGATAGCGTGTGTAAAGAACACACACAGCACTCTATTAAATACGACTGCCCAGCTCCTGAAGGACAGGTGGAAAAAGTTCATTTGCAGAAGTGATTGGCACAGACGCATGAACACAATCAGCGTGTCTGGCAAGAAAGGGGGAATTTCAATCAGTCGGTTCAACAACAGTATTTGCATTGAAGGGTAGTGTCGGTAGAAGGCTGCAGCAGCAGGTATAGCAGCAGAACAGATCTCAAGGCCCTGGCAAATGGAGAAGTACAGTTTTCCCAAAAGGTCAGTCTAAGCATCCTACAGTGAAAGAAGTCCCTCTATTAAGCGATTAGAAGGAAAGGGAACAGATGCTGGAAGGAAATATCGGGGTGGATGGGGGTACTACCTTGTGACAGGTTGGTATCACACCTGAAAAACAGCAACTCCTACAGCAGTACATTTTTTTCTTATTACCATTTGACTTAGGGATTACATCTGTCCAGTCATTATCTGCATTATCAGCACATTTGACTGTCTGGACAGTGTGCAGAAAAACGTAACACGCAACCATTTCACCTTGAAATATGCCAGAACTGGCTTTCTTTCCTGGCTGACTTAAAAAACAAACGACAACAGAAAACCCAGGTAGTGACAAATATTTTAAAAACCAAAACCTCCCACTGTAATTTCAGATTGTAACTCCCAGCCAGATTACTGCTGGACGAGTAGGGAAGACACAAAGAAAGACTCTCCTGTGCTCATCCCTCCATCTGTGTACACCACAATGAAAGTAATAATCTCCTCTAGCACACTCACTACCTAAAGAAAAAATTACATGTGCCTATAATTGTAGTTTTAACTGTTTCCAAGACATGCACTGGGACGGCGATTGATTATCAGGACAGATCAAGAGTGACAGCATGGGAGGAAGGAGAGTAGAAGCAGTTGAGTTAAGTAACGTGGTCCTTACTGTTCACTGGGTCACACATGCTCTAAAAATGATGATTTTTTTTACGGTGACAACAAAGTGTACCCCACGCAAAACAAGCTGAGGAGAGTTACAGATAATTCTCTCTTGCTCTGTGAAAGAAGGCACTCCTCGGGTATAAGGCTACGCTGTCTGTTTTGTTGTCTTCATTGCCTCCACACACATCTCCGTTAACAGGAGTTTCTGCTACTGAACTGTATAAGATGAGATCAGGCCCTGCTCAGGGAACTGTTTAATGCATGTTTTTATTCTCTCTAGATTCTTTCCCTCCTCTTCATTGATTATTCGGTTTTTATGAACTTTTCTTTCTTTATTGCCCCATTAAATAACAAGAGCACAGGCTTGCACGCACAGCTAGCTGGAGCTAGAAAGATGACCACCACCTGGTACGCTGCCTTGCTCAGTGACAGCCTGACTAATGAGCAAGATGTCACTTGTCCTGAGAAAAGCCACCGCCAAGCATCCACAATGAGGTCTTTCATTGAAGCTAATACTAAACAAAAGCAAAATCCCTCGTTTTGATGGAGGGCATATTCAGCAGCAGAGTGCACAACGGCATCGCTCTACAACAGTACATGACAGGCTCAGAAGTCAATGAGAAACAGCTGAAAACAGGAAACAGTGAAGGCAGAAAAAGGGGGATGGGGACAAATACATCCTTGAAGAACCAAGGGCAATTGCTCCTGTAAGCAACCGGTCACCAATTGCGACAGGGATTCTTAGAAAGAAACATGCAAACCTTGCTGTGATGCAGGGAAGCTTCGCTGCACTTTCACCCTGAAATGATGATTTCTCAACAGGACAAGAACCACCTTTCCATACCTCAGCTGGGCACTCAGCACCGCTGTACTCCAGCCCAACAGACTACTGGCGGCAAGCCCAGATTTGTTCTTCATTAAGGTTATGAACCCATCCACATCCAATGCCAAGTATCCTTTTTTTAACAACAAACCTGTAAGCTATGCAATGCCAAAATCGCCATCCATCAGTATTTTCCCTAAAATAAATCAAGAGAGACTGACTCACAGTACTGAAAACACTGACAAGATAGGCCAGATCTGGTCTACACCCTCAACTGCAGGTTGGCACCAGGTAGTTAGCATCAGAAAACGCAACAAAGGTTCAAGAGGAGCGAGCAGGTTGAGGGAGCAGAGGCAAAAACTGCTGGAGAACACGTGCGGAGGAGCAGTCTTTGCCAGCGGGTGCAGCGGGGGGCAAGAAATAACTACAGGGCTGGAAAGGGTGGTCAGATGAATCATGAGCCATTGCTTTTCGGGGAGGTAGGGGTAAGAAACAGTTGCGTAAGGCATTTAAACTCCCTCTTGTGAGACAGATAAGAGAAAAGCACAAAACAGGGCACGGTCGGTCTCAACAGAAGTACCGTTGTGTTAATTAGCATGATTGGCCATCAGCCAGAAATAAATCATATTATCCATTGATAAGTGGCAGCATTTGGCAGGAAATAAACTGCAGACGTCTTCGGGCTCGTGCTGGAACAGTTCATTTTGCTTTCATTATTCAGAAGCGCTGCATAAAAGGTCATGGCAAAAAAAAATATTTATTTAAAATTAAAGACCTATAATCCCACCTAAAGTATATTTATTTTTTCAATGCATGAGAATGTGTAACACCATGCTTCTATGAACTGCTCTTCCAATATAATGCCAGGGAGATGTCAGGAGTTGCTCTGAAAATAAATACAATCCATACTTTGCACATCTCCAATTTGCCCCCTTGACTACAGTTTTTCTCTACAGAAAACCAATTTTACAAAACTTGACTGTCCAGAATAGAAGCAAGCTAAGGGACAAAGTTTACCGTAACGTCTACAGCTCACGCACGTGAATTTTTCTCTCTCACCCCCTTCTCAGTACTTAACATCTTGGTCAGAATAAATCTGTGGTAAAAGCTTGGGAACAATTTCTATGGCAAGCCCATAATGGTGACTGGAGCAGTAAGGGTAAGAAAGAGCACATGCATAAGCATTTATTTAGACTCTTGAAAACAGACCAGGTGGTCCTTAAATCTCTCCAATGCTCATGGTTTAAAAAAGGGACAGTTTTATATCAAAGCACTGTATTCCTTCACCGTAGTGCTGTCTTAATCGACAAGAGCTGCTCTATGAAATATTTAGCAGAGGCAAAACATATGCATCCCTTAAGTTCAGGCTGAAGAAGAAAATGCATCTTCCCTCCATCCTCAGGCATGCAAGAATGGGCTGAGTATTATCGAAAACAACACCTAACAATTTGCTTTTGTTAACCATTTTAATTCTGTTTCCTTAATAAGCTTAAATGAATGCTTGCTAATGTGTTTTTCAAAGCACATCTCTTGGGTATATAAAGCCTCAGGCATCAATGTCCACACACATTCAGAGACCGGAGACTAACAGAGAGCTTTCACCACATCACGCTCGGTGCTGCCATGGATATTTGCCAGTCTGAAGATTGCTCGCTGACAGGGTGTGAGCTAATTCTTGTCGTGCTACTTCACGCTTGGCTAGAAATAATTGCTGCCTCATTACAAATTTAATAATGACACTGTGATATGGTATAACTCTTCTTTGCAATTTTCCTCTCTTCCATTTTTTCTTTTTTTTTCTTCTTAAAGAAGATATGAAACAGATTAACTGTTACAGAGGCCAGGTATTTTTAATTAATTTTTTCCCTCGAAGAAGGAAATCCCATTTTTCAAGATTTCGCTCAGTTACATTTTACAGGCCTTAGGAAACACCTCCACAACGCTTTTAACTCCAGGTTCCTGCAGGATCCTGATAAGGTTTTTAGTTTTCCTTCATCTGCATCTACTTTGAGAAAGTCTGGGAAAAATCCCACGCTTGATGTCTGTCTATACCCTGAATGATTCACAGCTTCCCTGAAGAATGAAGAGATTTAGGAAAAGTGACACAAGAAACCCTCTTTAGGGAACTGTCCTCTCTACCGAATGGGTTAGGAATGAAAATCACAGCATGGACAGTGCATTTCCCATTCCTCTCTCACCTATCCACCTGCTCACAGGGAGGAGTAGAGTCCGGAGTCGCAATGAAGACAGCTGTAGGGAGAGCGGGGCATTAAATCTACCTTGCACCTCTACCACAGCCAACCATAGGCCGTGAGGGGGTCACAAAGCAGAACAGCTATCACGCTCATCCTTTTCTCGGTGCAGGGAAAGATACGATCCTGCAGGTAAACACACACACTGCCAAAACCGACAAAGCTGCTGAGAAAAGGTTATGGTGGGTAGATGCTTTCAAGACTCACGACAAAACTGGGCTTATCCACTTGCTGCACAGATGACTGCCCCAGCATTTTGTTTACCTTGCCATTACTCAGACACTCAGAATAAGAAATCTGGAAGTATCAGCCCAATACACATTAAAAAAACCTATCTGCATTTTTTTGTGTCTCTCCTTCGAGTTCAGGCCAGTTTCTTCCTGATCCAAGTTTCTGCTAACTGATTAGCGCAGAGCAGCCAAGCAGTAACGCTATAACAGGGCGTGCATCGTCTGTTCCTAGGCACACTGTCAAGCAACTGTCAGGAGGCAAAAACTACTGTCCTCACCAAACAGGCGAAATGGCTTGGCTGGCTGATGGGTGCAATGTGGTCTGGAAAAGAGTAAGTTTTTAAGAAGGCTTAGTCGTCCAACATCATCAGCTGCAAATGAAATACAGAGAACCAAATCAAACCAGAGGTCAGCCCAACTCAGAGAGAGCGAACAGCACCAGATGGTCCAAAGGTAGAGCACAAGCAACCCTGCAGCAAGTAGACATCTGCCTCTCACAACGGCCCACTTGGGTGTCTAGTAGCCCAAGATGGCATTAAACCCACAGGTATGAGATTTCACAGCCCTTAAGAAGTTTGATCAGCACTAGCTGCAGTAGCTCACGAGCCACATAAAATATCTGACCCCCTTCTGGAATCCCAGCACATGGTCAGCTTCAAAGACTTCCTACAGCAATGACTTCTATCCAGCGGTGAGAGATACACACCGGGTGAACGCGGCACTATTCCTTTGTAATCTGAGCACACATTGTTTTCTGGAGGCTCTTAAGTACTCTCTGAATAAAGCGTACCTTGAAAAACACTCTGGGTTTAACTGTTGTCCTGGCCAGTCGGAGCTACAGTGGGAGGGAGGAGAAGTTCCCCAGTCACACAGCTGTAAGTCTTGAGAGATTATTTCACACTCTTATTTCCCCACCTTCATCTTGCCCGATTCACACTGTGCCATAAATGCAGCTAATGTAATCGGCAGCCTGGAAGCTTCCTAGAGCTATAGGAATCCCACAAAAGGTATGCATGTGACCTATCTGACTGCGTGGATGAACTCAGTTATAAGGAAGAAGACCTCCAAAGGAAAAGTAGGTTAATCCTTTGCTGCACAAAACCTATTTCTAAGAACACCGCAGCGAAGCACAAAGGAACATTCCCAGAACTACAAGATCTGACAAGTACTTTCAGCAACTTGAATCACAAGCTTTGCTTCAGTGTAACCATCTCTCCCGAAGACCTTGGTGACAGGAGTTCCTACCACTAAGCCCTTGGTGCTTCCAATACTTTCACGCGTCTGTCTACGTGTTACTTGCCATGCTTTTCAAATCAGCAGCATGTAAATAAAGCACAACCTGACAATAAAAAAGGGTAGGGGATTTAGAAAAATATTCTATTGTATTTTTCCTTCCTCTTCTTCCCCCTTTTTTCCCCCAGCGAAGAAATAAAACTGAACTGGGAGATGCAAGACTACTGAATTCACTTTCTTTTCTGTAGGATATTTACCTGTGGCCACCTGATAATCTGGAAGGGGAGAAATAAAACCTCAACACACAAATAAATGTTGATTTAAACTCAAAGACACCACAGATTCACAAGCCTGTTAGACTGAATGATGTTAAACCAAAACATACTCCAAGTTTCACTAAGGTGCTCTGTAAAGACAGCGTAACAAATTACAGTTGAGAATGCAAGGAATTTGAGAAGGAAAGAAACTTATAATCAACCATCTCCACTATCATGAGACACCTGGAAGCATCTGCCATGGACTGTAATTAAGACAGGTGACATGCTGCAGAGACGATGCAGGGCATGTGCAAATGCAACGTTCTTCAAGTACGCAAGTACTGTGAAAAGAATAGATGATACAACTCCAGGGAGGAATCCACATTATATTAATGATGATAGGGTTAGCTCGAGCAATAACTCTATTTTACTGCCAACACCAGAGACAAGCAAGAAGGCAAAATACCCTCTCCAGCACTGCTCTTCCACTCCTCTGCACTGCAACACTTTCAAGAGGTCTACACACAACAGCATGATGGATTTTCCAAACACCTGCATTCGTCATTTGACTTGACCTCCATAGGCCACGTTCTTCCCTGCAACTTTAGTTAGTTTTATTTAAAAAAGAAAAAAGGAAAGTGATGCGGGTCACCGGACTGAAGCTCGCAGCCAGGCTTACTCCTTTCCTGCCTGCAGGGAAACAACCGTGACTCCCCGGTTCAGTACTGCCTGGATGCGGCACAGCTCTTGGACTGCACCAACACAAATCAGATGCTTCCCATCTTACCTCAGCACCAGAGCCAGTCCACCCCACCGTCCAGTTGGAGAAGGAGACAGCTACGGTGGTATCAGCTGTCCTCATAAGCAGTGGGCCGTTCTCATGTCCAAGTCGCATTCTCCAGATGGCCATTTTTCGTCTGAACCCAAGAAACTTTGCTTCTCGTGAGCTGCCCAGAGTAAATGAAGTAACAGTGGAAAGCACATCCCAGATCACAGCCTTGAACTTATACCTAATGCTTCCTACTCAGCGCCATGAGAAATGTTGTTTAAGGCTCTGGGAAGAAACTGCCATAATATACAGTCACGGTGAGACAGCCTGTTTTTCAGTGGCTTGGGAACATTAGGTATTTCAGTGCTCTCTTCTGTACTGCAGTAAATATTGCACCTTAAATCCACCTGATAGGTGTTTAAAGTCCTGCTATTAGTTTTACTTTCAAGTTCTGGGACTTGAAGTACAGGTTTATGGATTTATTCCGCAAGCTGAGAAAGCCTGAAAGAAGCTATCGTAAACGTAGCCCTCACCAATTACCGGGCAACAGCCTAAACAAGGCAGCGTCCCTGACATCATTCCTTTGCCAAAGAGTTCAAGCAATCTCCTCTGTCTAGCTAAAAAACCTAAAGATCACCATGTAATAACCTAGAGTCAGATTTACATTAAGTTTCTGTGCCTCCATACAAGTTTAGAATCAGCTGTGATGACACAGCACAGTTTGGCGTTAGTGGTACAAAAGGCTGTAACATACCCATCTGGCAGTGTTGACTCACCAGTTTCATTTTATGATTGTCTCATATCTGTAGGAATATATGACCGTCCTCACACAAGCACTGAAATGTTAAACAGAGCTAGTGCAGTGACAGACGAGTGGGAAGCCGTTGCATTATCACCTTCCGGGACAAACGTGTTAAAATAGCAGCTAGACCAAATGGGAATTGCACGTGTGAAGCCTGAACGCAGCCATCTAGCATCCTCCCCTTGAAAACACGCACCAGGCAGCTTCAGATTGAGAAGAGACTCCTAAAAACACAGAGGGTTACCGAAAGCAAACCCGTGACTCTTCTCAACACAGCGCGCTAAAAATTCTTCAGCTTCCCCCCACCTTCAAACGGGCATCAGTCTTTTTGAAGCCTACAAAGCGTGGCCTGTAGCTGAGGGAGGATGCCTGCATGCAGTACCACTTCTTTCGGCCGATGAAAGATGGTTGATGAAAGCCTCAAGAAAGCCAGGGCTCACCCTGCAAAAGCAGATTGCTCAAGAGAAATCCCCAATTCCCCATCCCATACCAACACCCACCGGGCTGAGACATGAAGACAGCCAAGACACACTGTACTTGGAAACAGGGATCTACGGAGGGATAAAAAATTGCTTCTTATCCCATTATTAATCTGCAGAGCTTTCCCATCCCCTGAAGAGGAACAGAGAGATAAGAATTTCGGAGCCTAGCTCAGAGTGTACTTGGCTTGAAAGCAAGCCAACACACAGATTTTTTTACTACTTACCTGTATGATTAATCTGGGTACCGCTCCCACGTCTGCAGACACAGTATACCAAGACTAGAGTGCCCATGAGCTACGCGCACAAGTCGTATCGCGTCCACCCCACCCCTCCCCACCCCACAATTTGCACTGTGAAAATGAGAGTTTTATAAAATAAAAGACTCTTCTCTCTAGGAAGAGGATTAGCTACCCCAGCATAACTTTTGTAGCAGAGTCATCCATACATTATTACAGCTGCATTTACACATTGGGTCTGCAAGCATAATGAATATATGTCATCCAGGATGCCGGGAAAGGATGGGGTTTTACTCATGTTGCCACGCTAAAGTGAACATATCTGGCTCCAAGAGCAGAAAGAAAGAAAACCTGGGGCAGAAGGACAGCAGACAGGCCCCCAGGCTCCCTGCTGGCTCTCCAAGCCATGGCCAGGGTAAAGAAAATGGACTGGCCCTTACAGTAATCTCCTCCAGCTACGTCACCTGCTAGGAATCATCAGCACACGGTTCCCACCACACAGGAGGGCATAAGGACAGATCACACAGACTAGCCAAAAATCAGAGCCTGTTAAGAATGTTAATCCAGCCTTGCACTGTGACCCCAATAAGCCCTGCTACGCACACTCAAGGAACTGAACTGAAATTCAGTTGCCTGGCAAGGTGCTGGTTTGGAAAAAGGCAAAGTATCTTCAGAAAGTCGATAATGTCAGAAGTTATTTCAAATGCTTTGAATATGGGGGAGGGAAGCATGTTCCGCATCTTCCTGTAACGTCCTTCTTTCCTGTCATTTCTCCTTTCTTCTCCCTGCTGTTTTTCCATTTCTTATTGCCATCGTGCATTAAATTCTTAATATTCAGGCCATTTTACTTCATCTACCCTTTCCCACTTGCCCCTGCACTCACATGTTGTTGGTCGGCTCTGCTACTTTCTGTAACTTTCCAAAACTTCACCATTGTGACAAAAGGAAAATTCAAATTGTGCCATCTTGGTGCCGTCTCATTATTCAAATGTCTTCAAAATTTTCATACTACAAAGTCTCTGAATCCTTTAATTTTTAAGTTTTTAAACTTTCCCAGAACGTAAAAACACTCTGAAAGGAGATGACATTTTAGTGCTGATTTGAAATACCTCTGAGGAAAAACACAGTGAAGTATTCCAGCGAACCACCTTGTCTCATGAAAACATTTGTTTCCAAAACCTAACTGTTGAAAGGAAGATCATTTTGGACAGTGTTGTATGCAACTTTGTTAACACCTAACAATAACACAGTGGCAAAACCCTCAGTTCCTAGATTGAAATCATTCCACAATTTTGGTGCAGCCAATTATTCATTCAAATAACACAAGAAAAAAACGCAAGCAGCCTGAAGGTAACCACTGCTACCACACTACCTGTCAAAGCTGGCAGCCAGGGACTCTTTCTTGATGGACCAGAATGTAAGGCAGACCCAAGTCTGTCAGTTTTCCCGACCCAAAACCCAAGGGCTGCAAGTAGTCATTGCTTTCAAATGAAGAGTCACAGCAGCCAGTGTAACACTAGAAGAAAATCTAAAGCTCAAACACGCTTAGGGTCAAAAAATAATATTATCTTTTCTCTCCAAAATGTCTCCCGTGGATGCTGTGCCCTAATTTTTAGCTGGTCACACGTCCCATCCCAAGAGCTGAGATTTTGATTTCAGCAATGCCAATGTAATGTAAAACAACTTTAATATTTCAGATGGATGTGTCTGGCAAGTCCCTTCCTTCCAGATGTCATTTAAATTTTACAGAGAGACATAAGAAAAGTGATTTATGCAAGATGGAAGTCCCAGGAGGAGCAGCCTGTCACACACAATACTCATACTTCGTCCACTGCTCCAGTGTAACGGCAAATTGCACAAATTCAAAGGAAGGAGACAGCAGGGAACCATACCTCTTAGGAAACTGGCAGAAAAGCACAGCTTTCCGCTTCTGTTTCAGCAAGCTGGTAATGAACGATGGTCATTCCTGCTTGGTGGCCTTCAGAAAATGAGCTGGTAGTGTCAGCTTTACTCCTACACGGTCACGTGTCTAAAGTACATCTAGAAATAAGCGTCCCCTTAAATGACAATTTCAGCAAAATAGACAAAACCAAATGAAATCTTAAGAGGATGAACTGATCTTTGATCCCCACAAAGCGCTTCCATCAGAACAGACAGGAGCAGCCAAAACTACTCTATCTATGGAAGTTTTGGCTGCAATATGCCCCTTGTTAGCATTTTTTTTAAACAAAAGTATTACGCATCAATGATTTACTAGCGTACTGTTGCACACCTTGCTTGATCTCTCCAAAATCTCCAAACTCTGTCTCTAGGAGCCAGGTATATTTGCTGCAACTCAAGAAGAACACTGGCTGTTCAGTACACCGAAGCAAAAGCAGGGTACCACTCTGAAACGCATCAAAGTGATAATAGATAGGAGGTAATTTGTAATAGTGAGCAAAACCACCTTCCTCATAAGGGGATCTCCATTACGCCAGTTCAGAAAAAAACCCTTGCGCAAGACTGTAAAGAGGAACTAGAGAAGGTGCTCCACAGTAAATTCTTTAAAAGGGATAGGGTAATGGCAGACAGCTGCCCTTCTGAAGGCCATTTTAGCATCTGTCAATGAGCAATCCAGAAATAAAGCCGTCATTCCTCACTTCTTAAATACTGGAGTCCAACAAAGTCAGCAGAAATGCACCCTTTAGTCCACTGTTAGTCACTTCTTCTTCTCTCAGCAAACAATTATTCCTGCTGGTGTTCATCCGGTCAAGCTCTCCTCCCTCTACCTCCAGCTAATGAATCAAAAACATAAGCTGCACTTAACAAAACCCACGTTTGACCCTGCATCAAAGCTGTACTTTGCCCTGCTTTGATTCTCCCACAGATAAACAAAATAAAAAAAAGTCTCGGGTCTACAATCATCTCATTTCATCCTAACCCCCAGGCAAACTGAACTTCAGTCCTGCTAAGGATGGGGGCACCAGAAATGCCCTTGTATAAACATTTGGTTTGTCTCAATTACCTGATCAGCATTTTACAGACACACGAGCAAGTACAGGCTTCCTCTCTTCTTCTTTTTCTCTTGTTCCCTCTTCATATCTGGTTAAATTCAGGACAACTAATCCTTCAATTACAAGCAGAGTTAAAGCACAGTTGCAGGGAAAATGGTGTGTGAAGTGTCTGTTTACATCTCCAGCGTCTGAGGGAACCATTTTCATCCATCCAATTGCCACAGGGCTTTGTATCATATGGTCAGGCCATTAGGATTTAATTCCTTTACATGATATCTACAAGTCAGTTACTTGCAGGAACTTGCAATTAAATGCATCACATCAACCACAGTTGTATGAGTTGTAACATTCACTATCATACTTGTTTGTCAGTGCTGAAACAGGCACTCATAATTTCATTTGAGTTAAGTGCTCAGCAATTTATGCTGAAGAAGGGCACAGGTCGGTTAGATTTGAGGCTGGTCAAACAGTGCAGATGTGATCAATAAGACTCTTTGCAACACCATCTCCTACTGACTGAAGACTACTGAACAATTACCGCCAACCTCTCCCCACAAGAGTTTTCTATGCCGCCTGCAAAGTCCCCAAAATAACCCAGCTCCCCTTCTCCCGACAAATCCCATGGTTATGGCTGAGGAGTTATCTAAAGCAGGCCTTCAGTGAAGTGGCTTGCTCTGTAGCCAGTGCTTTATTCTAAGTCAAGTGGCAATTCCCGGGACTCTGAGGCTGCTTTCCTCTCCATTCGTGTGCAGCAGATATGGCTTGTTACCTCCCATCATGCAGAGCTGTGAAAAAATAAGAGCCAACAGTAATTTCACTGTTGCCCAAAGCCACAAAATGTGTTCCAATGGCTAACCAGATCCATCAAACCCTTCCAGTTATTCAGCCCCGTAGAGCACACATACAGTACCCACCTCCTTTAAGTTCACACTCCCAGCACGAGCGCTAGTGTCAAAACGTCATCAGAAACAACCCTTTTTTAATTGCTTTTCATTTAAATGTTTCCCCTAATTAGAGACATTTTGAAGCTTCCCATAGTCAAAGGCAGGCGAGAGGGATGCAAATTAAGACGAGGTTTACCCAGAAGGCCAGAAAACCTAGTTTAGTCGTCTTAAAGCAAGAAAAAAAGAACTGACTCCAAGGTACCAAACCGTCCTGACAAGAGACTTTTTGAAAACCCTCGCAAAGAATCCATGTTTTACAGTTTTCCAGGTGCAGTGAGGTGGGGAGCATTTTGTCCTGCCTAGGATCTCAATTTCAGGCGGGAATTTTGCCAGCACCTGCCTCCCTACCAATACATAAAAGTCTGCCCAGTCGCACTCTACCCTTCTCTGTGTCTATGAAACGACGATCTACATTCCCTGCTGCCCTCTCACCTTTCAAACTTCAGCAGGATTTTTCAGACAGACAGGAAAACAAAGACGGGTGCTCGCAAATAATGTTGCATTCCCTGCATATTCTCCGCGATCAAATTGTAAGGGGAGACCTTAAGTCCGACAGCAGGCTTCCCTCTGGCAAGGACTCAGAGGATGTTTTCAACAGACAGAACCGCTGAACGCTGATGAAGTCAAAGGTACGGTCTTTACAGACCTGTTTCTGGTAGGATTATAGACTTGAAGGTTCTTTGGCACTCATCCATTTGAAAAGCATCATGCAAGAATATGACGCTTTTACAACTAGGAGATTTTGGTACTATGCAGTATCTGCCTGTGCATGGTACCCACAGCTATTCTGTGGAAGAAACTGTCCCAAAACAAGACTATCTGCAGGAAAATATGAAGTGGAAACACCAGATATAGATGCAGAGACATCCAAGTCACAGCTGGTTGTCAAGCATAACCTCTGCTAACATCTATCTCTTGCTACAGAACCCTCTCCTCTCACACAAATTCATTTTCCCGACAAAGGGGAGACAAAAATAAGTAAGGGGGGAACCTCTTCTCCTGCTGAAATCTAACCCTGCACATTCCAGCCGGCATCAGCTCCCATCCCACTTGTAACAGCCTATTCTCATCTTACACTGCCACTTCAGCAGCACGGCTTCTAAAATGGAAGCTGAATTGGATATTTGGGTTTGGAGCCTGCATGCGCACAGTCTCGCTTCTCCACTGAGAATCCAAAGGAACTCCAGGGAGAAACACAGTTCCCAGGAGTGCATCACAACAGGACCATCTGCTCTAAAAAGACTTGAAAAATAAAAAAAAAACCCCACAAATGCAAAATAAGGCATTTAACAGACACCTCAAGAAGAAACAAATTAAAAATGTATTTTTAAAATTCCCATGTAAAAGGTACATCACACAAAGCACATGTATGGTCTGCTAACAAAACAACAAGCTGGGGAACAGAGATGAATGACAACAAAGGTAGAGTTTATTATTACCAACTGCTAATGCCTAGATGGTCTTTCAGTGTGAGCTTTGCCAAAGAAAAAGGTCTACAGCAGGACCCAAATAAACAAAAAGGATGTCCAATGGGCAGAATGAATCGAAGTCTCCTAGAGTTTACGCAGCTTATCCCTAGAGATGATGGTCGTGAAATACAGAAGCTCTCTCGGATGTTTTCTTGCTTTATGCCCAGTAGTAGCTATAAAGGAGGCAAAGGTTTCTGAATCTTACCCATATCCAGGAGTAGTCTCAAAACGCAAGACAGCACAATTTGATTCAATGCAAAAGGATTATCCCGATTTCAGTAAGTCTGACCTATTCTTCAGTCACCTAAAATAAACGTTTCCTTTATGACAAAAAGAAGAACATTAGATTTTGCACTTCACAATCAGGAAGACCCATGCTTTTAGCTAGGTTTTCTTTTAATGCTAACAGGGTTATCTTTCACAGGGAAATGCGGTAAGTCAGGCTTGAAAAAGATAAGGCAAGCTATCCCTAGATGCCCCACTGAAATCAGCTATGCATGGCACTCTGCCCTTTTTGGTACGTTTGCCCGGATGGGAGAGCTTTACCTGTGATCCCATTCACGGCTCTTAATAAGAGCAGGCTGCAGTCTGACCCAGACGGTGATTTATGTCTCAGCTTTCCATTGAGGAGATGCCAATATTTGTAAGCTGACCCTACACCCTTTTATTCTGTCATCTGTTAATTGCGCTAGACATTTTACACACAAAGTACCTTCGCAAAGCGCAAACAACAAGCAGAATTTATTAGATATGATGGCTCTGCACAAAGAGGAATCTCCAAAAATCACTTAGCGCTGTTCCTGTTTCCCAATCAGAGAATCAGTTCTCAACATACAACAAATGGTCCGCTCGTATTTCACAAGACACCGCTATTTTCCACTTTGAGGAGAAAGACCAAATTTAGCAACTGGCAAAAAACTGAGGTCTACGCAAGATTTTTCTATTACCACAAATAGCCCTGAGATGAGGCAGTTGATATGAGAACAAAAAGACAGAATAAGCTCTGCAATTCTTGTGAATAATTAACTTCAGTACAAGAAAATGCTCTTCTTGGAAAATACCTTTCCTGAGCAAGCACGATTTGCTATGATACAGATAACTCTAAGTAACAGGAAGGAAAAGGTGTTAAATAGATGAACATACACCTAAGATTTCTCCAGGAATGTTCCTTTTCAGGGTATCTGCAGGAAAGTATTTACTGGGCTTGACACAGACCTCGCACGCAAAAAAAATTCCTTGGCAAACGGGAACGCACCAGTGTTACGACACGATGCACTCACTCTGCGATGGCCAGCCTAAGCAAGATCAGCTCTGGTCAGAACGAGTCCTTCATCTTGCAGACTTACAAGTTCCTTACCTTAATGAATGAGGTATGCTAAGATGAATAGGGATAATGATACAAGTTGGACCTTTGCTGCATTTAGCACAAGTTAATGTAATTCTACACAATAATGTGGTAGGTACAATCATTCCTTTGCATATCGTTAAAAAGTCTGCATTATGCCCATTTATGTAAGCACAGCTAATATAAAAATCTCCTCTTGGCCTATGTTCACAATTCCTAACGGCAGGAAGTTTAAAAACAGGAAAAAAGGCCAAATGCACAGCTAGTGGCTGGATCAGGTAGGAGACAAGGTGCTATGAGTCCTGAATACCAAATAAGCCTGTTACAGGTCATGTCTTTTGATTTCAGTTTGACAGATATGAAACGTTGCACTTTTTTTTTGTCAATTGTTACAGCTACTAAACGCGCAAATGTTTTCAGCCACCAAAGTGAACAGCCTTCTTCTCCAGCAGCCACAGATACAGAAAGAAATTTCGCAAGTCACAAAATAAATTATGTAACAGGGCTGAGATGCGAGCACAGTTTCAGAAAATGCATGCTGGATGCAAAATTGGCTGAGCTGACACTGGACGGGAGGCGAACCGAACACTTCCAGGCTCACTGAACACCACTTAGCAGCTATACAATGATTATGAATAGGGCTGGTACTTTTAGTGATGGCGTTTAGCAAGCAGGTCAGTCACAAAGCCCCACGTACCACGCGTCAGCGCTCCCTGCGATAAAACAGCTTCATCCAACTGGGGTTATCCAGCCATGCAACAGACCAAGAAAGAAGCAGGATTTCAGCCTAGGTTCCCCATTGCCCGACCACTAACATTTGCCTAAATAATTCTGGTATTCCCCATCCATTCCCACCAGAGTTCCTACCAGTGTCTAAACTAGCTTTTAATTCCTATTTCCCCCTAATCCTTATAGTCCTTTTCTCATTTTAGGTATAAAGCACACAAAAAAGAAATGCAGGCGATGACATGTTTGCACATACCGATCTATCAGAGTCTTTCCTCTCTGTCGTAGTGGACTTCTAAACTGTCAGAATTGGACCATTCCTTCCTGTTGTTTTATCACTCCACTTTTCATCAGCTCAGTTTTTTACATGTCTGTTTCCTAAAACTCCTAAAACAAAACTTAAAACTACACATAACTCAATCGAGCCTGGAGAGCAATTTAGTTGCCCGCATGCATATAAAATGCTATGGTTTTTCCTCACAATGGCCTTAAATATGTTTTAATTGACTTCAGCTTTGCAATTACATCTCTGGTACCTGCCAGTACGCTCAAGGAAAAAGCAGCCAAGAACAGATGCATTTTATAATCCCCAAATTTGTAAATAAAATGTGGAAAGTCAGATTTCTCGTCTTTTTCCTATGGATTCACATCCACAGTTTGTACAAGAATTTCTCCCTGTTCAAGAACCGTTCTGAGTTTTACAGACCTACAGAGAGCGCCCATGTAGCGCTTGTCCATCCCCCTGCCCATTTCAGGTCAATGCAGGCCTCACTCCAGCAGTTTAGCTACGCGTTGGACCCAGAGCAGAAGGCAGCAGCAACAAGATGCAACGTGAACTGCAGACTGTAACAGAAAAGAATTAGCAAAGCCATTTTTAACATCCCCCGTGCCAACAGAGCCCTGCTTGGGGACCCGTATTTCTTGGGCAATCATGCTTCATGCTACTGCAATACAAAGGGTGATTTCTTTGCTGAAGCTTCATCAAACAACACACCATCCCTGTAGTGAACAGAAAGCCGAATTTCTTCAAAAAAAATGGAATAAAGACCTTTCCATCGTTACAGCCTCTGTAGAAACAGCTTAGAATTTGAAAGCAGTGCTGTTGGTTAAACCACCTAATACTCAGACCATGCAGAAACAAAAGCCACAGTTTAAAAAGTATTTACCCTGAAAATTACCCTGAAAACTTTCTATCTCCTGTAATTTGTGATTTTAGGACCATTTAAAATTATATTTCTCACATAAAACAGCCTCTGCCCCTGATGCTTATGTTAGTCAAGTACTAGCTAGTGGTTATAGGGAAGAGACAATATTTCAAACCATTATTATCTCCTGCACTTGCAAACAAGGATTTTATTGTTTGCTAACCTCAGAAACGTACCGTTTTATGTCAGCTTTAGAAGAAGTAATGATTACAAAGGGACAATCTCCGCCAGGCAAGAGCCTTGTTTAAGAGCAATCTGTCCTACGGTCGCGCCAAGAGACCACGCGCTAATACTGCAGAACACCACAGGGCCATGTGCTATAAAAACAACTAGAAGGCTTTGCAAACCTACGAAACAGCAAAAGAGCCAGGAGAAAGGTAAAATCCCTCATCCCTTTGGGAGAAGAGCCACGAAACGGTTTATTGTTTCATGCACGCATGCACAGAAACGACACAGCCATAAAAAGTCTGAGGGGAAAAGTTCAAGGAAATAGGCGTGAAGGCTGCAGAACGGACCAGAAGTTAGAAGCGACAGGTTTTCAGCTCCATCACGGACTGCAAAGTGGCTTTGGGCAAATGGTTTAGCATCTCAGCAGGTCATCTGTAAAACGGGATGAACGCCACCTTTCTACCATGATGGCAAACTGAATACAGACCACAGGGGTAAATGATTTTATAGGAAGGGCAAACGTGCACTGCCTTCCGATCTGCAAAAATGCATCACGTGTCTGCCTATCTAATCCAACAGAAAGTTCTTACTGTGAAGTTTGAATACACAAAACCCGTCCCGAAACAGGGTCTGCAGACAATAGTATGTGTCACAACAGTAGGCCATGGGGAAAAAAGTGATAAAAACCTGAAAAAAAACCCAAAACCATCTTCACTTGGACTAAAGCTCAGGACCATTCAAAGTTGTTTGCAATTTGGCTGGGTTTGGACTTGCATGATTTTATTATTTTTGGTACTCAAGCTGATTGGCCGCTTGCCTAACTCACGGTCTTAGGAAAGCCATGTCCCTCCCTGCCGAAAAACGAGCTGACAGAGATCCCATTGATACTCCACTCATCAGCTTTGTTAAAACTACTCAAGTTTAATCATACACAGGGCACAAAACACACGCGGACTTCCTGGGCCATACCCGAGGAGAAGAGAGCAAGGGAGGGAAGGAACAGGCAGCGTTTGGTTGTTGTCTTGTGTTTCCTAGTGAAAGAAAGATGCATAACCAGCTACAAAGCATTTTTAGAATAGGACTGAGGATTCCCTTTAGTGGAATAGCTTTGAGAGGAAAAGAAAAAGGAATTTTGCAGTATTTTATGACAAATTATAAAAATTCCAACACTTCCCCCAAGTGTTTGACCCGCCAAACACGGAGACTACATCATGTTATCTGATGAGGCCCAAAGGCCAAAATATCTCTTCAGCTGCATCTCAACCATGCGGAACCAGAACCAATTCCTATGAGCACTTACCTACAGGCTAGTGCAGGGTCAGCCTTCTAGACCTGGGTTCCTTAAAGAAGACTTTAAAGACAAAAATGCATTAAAAAAACCAAACCAACTGCCTTTATGCCAATATGAAAGCTGAAATAATTTCGTTGCCTGAAATTTACCTTTCTTTAAATGGTACAACTTTTTTTACTTGCTTCCTACATCGAAAAGAAACACTAGGCAAGACTTGTTTCTCTTTTAAGCCCTCCCAAATTACAAGGGAAAGATTACATTTTTAAAAGTCAACGTTTTCCAAAACAGGTGAGTGAAGTCAAGCTCCCAAGCCTAAATTTATGCATCAAAATGTTCAGTGTTATTCTCCAAAAATACTGTATTCAGCTGACCCTTCGCAAGTCAAGGGGAGCCACCGTACAGCTAAAATAGCAGAGAAAAGAATCAAAACGCAATCAGGATCCCTAAATCCACAGCCTAGCTTTAGCCTCCTGATCTTGAAAGAGCTACACAAGTCACCATTAAAGCAACTGTCCCTAGGCAAGGATTTGGGAGAGGATGGAGAGACGGTAGGGTTATTTTGAGGGAAAATAAAAAAAAAATACTCCCTTGGGTATTAGATATACTGCAGTTTCTTTAAGGACAAGCTACTATCCGCTTTATTCTTCAACCAGGCAAAGGGACACAGCTCTGAGTGTATATAGTCAGAAATGCCTAATACAACATCAACTCGTCAATTCCAAACAAACAACCGAATTAAACAAGCACACAAACTTTTCGCACTGGCCACCAAGACATGGCATATTAAAAGCAGAAGTGCTTCAAAGTAGAAGCTTAGCTTTTCCTCCTCGGTTAATTCTCCCTGTCTGGAAAGTAAAAGCTCTGTTAATTTAATTGGCCTTTCAGTTCCTCACTACTGCAGTAACTGAGTGGCTAAGGGTGACATTACGAGTTACAGATGAACTTATCCCACTGTGGCCTCTATCGTGAACTTTCTCCCCTTGACCCGTCTTCCTTCGTGCCCTGCTTCCCAGCACCAGCGTTGCCATTCACAGGACCCTCTGCTGAGCAGATTCAACTTGCTAAATCAGCAGAGAATTATTCATTTTTCCCTGATTCAGGCTTCTGCCTCTGAGGGAGGCAGGGAAAAATGTGACCACCCCTTTCTGCAGCAGCACACGGTTACCTATGATTCGGTGCAATATTAAATGACACCCTCACATTACCGGTGACAGCTGGCACATGGTGAACTTGCATTTGTTGGGCTTCTCTTTAAATTAGAAAATATCACTTATGATATCAACATACAGAAATGCTTAACTTTTAGATTAAAACATGAACTTGCAGCCAAAGTTCGAAGCAAAGCCTCCTGTAAACCCTGCACCATAATCAACCATAGCAGCAACAACGAAGTTGATCTTCTGTGCTTTTTCCTCTCAGAATTCCACAAGCAAGCAAGAATTGATCAAACACATGTGGTTGCAGAATATCAGGAAGGATTTAGCGTATCAGATAAAACAGGGCTTGCTGACTAAGAGGAACTAAGCAGACATTAGCAGAAAGTTATTAATTCAGGCTACCAGATAAGAAGTTTAAAAGCTTGTGGTTTAAAATTCTACCATTAAAGCGTAAGAGGTAGAAGAAATTGCTTCAGCGGATTTAGACACTGAAGATTTTTTTAAACTTCCTACAGAGTATTTTCCTTTTCCACCCTCGTCATCCTATTCCATTTCTCATAGATTACAGCACTGCTACCGAGTTTGTTTAATGAAGTTTACACAACATTATATGTACTTGATTTAGCTGTCACAGCTACCATCTGTAATTAATCCTCCCAGGAGCTAGAACGCTGCACAGCTTATTACTGCAAGCTGTGTTTCTAATGTGGTACAAGCTTATAACCTCCATAATTCTGATCTCGCATCAGTTTTATGCCATCGTAACTTCTCTGCATTCATTTGGCCAGTCACACCAGCCAGTGGAGAACATGACCCACAGGAAAAGATTGTAAACGAGCTGGATGTTACCGGTAATGGCAGGCAGGAAGGACTCCTTTCCCTCTTTCCTTTTCTTTTTCTTTCCCTTCCCTTTTCCCAGAGCAAGGAATAAAGCAGCACACAAATAATTCGACCATCCATGTTTGCAGACCATTTCTGTATATTCTGCACACGGCTTCTTCAGCAAGAGTTACGTGCAATCAAGACGCAGCCTTTAAAGCTGGAACAGGTGTGGGTTTTACCTTCTACTAACTTACGCACAGGAGTATTAGGGAAGTAAAGAGACAAAATTACGGCACTTCAGCCTCCCCTTCAGTGTGACATTAAAAAGTAGGTGAGATGAATACTACACCTTCTTCATGACTCTGCCTGTGCGCTACTGTACTTTCACAGATTTCATACCGAAATGGAGCTTGCCTGTTTTTTAACGCAAGGAGGCCTGTGCTAGTGGACTTTGCTGAATAAATGAACTCCTGATTCTGGTCCAAATTTAAGCATAGCATAACTTTAAGGGAAAAAAGCCAACCATGATTTAAAGACTTCTAGTGATACAGAATAATTCATAGCACACCTCAGGAAATTGTTTCAACGATTCCCTATCTTCGCAGTAAAAACCCACCTAATTCATAAGCTGAATTTATCTAGCTTTCATTTTCTGGCTACTCCATCTTCCTATGGACAGAAGAGTTTATTTCTGTTCCCTCTGTAGCCTTCTACAAATTACCCCTTAATCTTCCCCTTGAGGAATGAGTCAGGCTGAGCTCAAGTCTTTTGTTATGAGGAATCATGCCTCTCCTCCAGCTCCCCTCCATCCTTGTGCCTGAGCGTAGCCATCCTGCCGTGCCTCCTAAAATACCTATGAGGCAGGCCTCTTCCAAGTTACCAACAAAATGTTCAAAGCTCACAAGTTCAACAGCTAAGCTCCGCGGGGCTCACTAGGCAGATGAACTGAACGGTTCAGGCAAGGGAACAGTTCTTTTAGACCATCCCACTAGATTTTAATCTGTCCATCAGAAACCATGCTGATTTTATGTCAGCCTGGTTTCTTAAACAGGTCATCCAAAGCCACCTTAAACAGGAAAGCACACAAAATTTGCTTTTCTCAAATCTGCCCCCTCCTATATCTTACAGCCAAATTTATCAAGGCCACGTTCATAGACACTTTTCTTTAGCGGCACACTTGAACTCCTTAAACAATAAAAGAAATGAAAATGAAAGTGTCCCTGAAGTGTGTTACATTCTTTCACTGGGGAACAAATAAAGGAAAAAAGCTGGAGGAGTTTGTTCTTTGAGAAAAGGGAAGCGTGACCAGGTAGGAAACAGGTCAAATGCTGAATGCCTGAACACCTCGAACATTTCTCCTCCAATTCATCTCTGCCTGCAGCCAGTTCTTTGGCAACAGAAACAAAAATGTGCAACTGGCCCTGGCCTGTGGTGCAAGATAAGAAGAAATGAACGCTTTTGTGGTAGGTTCCCAAGATAAACTATTATGCATGCCCAAAGGAGTCATGCGCAAACATGTTTATTGACTCCACACAATAAATCGCTGATTTCCAAAGCTTTGCATTTCTAGTTCACAAATTTGTTTGAGACAAACAACGAGGAGCAACCCCTAAGCTTTTGAACCTCTCCATGGTTTGTTCGCTTGAACAAACGAGATTTCCTCTCCTTGGGGCTGGCAAATGATCCCACACCAGATAAATGCTTAATGTGAATGACACGTGAAGGGTCAGAGACAAGCTGCTTTCATTTACACAGTCATTTCTAAACAGAGGAGCAGGCCTCCCTCTACACCCATTTGAAAGGGACAGTTATTGCCCTCTGAAACCACTGCAAGATGCTGAAACGCTGACAAACATCTGAGTAAGGGGCTTTGCCAGATCAATATCTTGGTCTTTCCTGTCACAGAGGGAGGGACAGGAGCAAAAATAAGATTCAAAGGGGAAAAAACCCCATGTTTCCCGGTCTGAAGAAACTAAGACAGAGGTAAAAAGAAACGCGCAAGAAGACTTCAGCTCTGATAAAACTTTCAAAGTGAGAATAACAAAATTAAGCATCTCTGCTCACAACGATGCCCTCAGCAACTTTTACTAATTACTTTTACGTGTGTTACAGAGTTTGGGAGACACAAACGGGCTCAGGGTCCCCTCAGCCTAAGTGCCAGTCCACACGATCGCCGCAGAGGTAACCTAAAGCTGAGAGAAAGAAGGCCCGTTCAGCTGGGAGAGGAGCAGGGACTTTGCTCAGCTACTGGGGAGGGCGTCAGTGGCAGAGCCAAGGTGACAGCAGAAGTGTTTGCTTCTCTCCAAAGCACCTTCATCTACAGCCCCAGCAAAGGTGACATGTTTACTAGAACTGGTCTAAATACTGAACTGAAAGCTTTCAAATAAAAAACATCTTGAACACAAACAAAAACCTTAATGCACAACCTCTTTTGTTTGGACTGATAAGTTCTGTAGGGTTTGTTTTTGTTTTTTTTAACATTATTCCAAGGAACTACCCAAAATACTGCGTTTACCAACAATCACCTTTCAGATTTTGTGCACACAAAATAAGCTCAGCAAAACATCTGGCAGAAAACAAATCTCCAGTAAACCTAAGGGCACAATAATATAATCAACCACCTTTTTGATCAGCTTCCAAGTTGTTTTTTTAAAGGGTACACACACCTTTCTCAAAAACCTGGCACATGATGCACATACCTGCTTTTAACACTTCAAAGGTTGAGGGCGCTTACCCCTACGCAAGTCAGCTGTTGTGGATATCCCTGAGTCCTGGCTTTTGTTCACAGCAGACCTACCCAGTTGGGAGCCACACCGGGAGCCTGGAGGACGAGAAACCTTTCGGTCCCCTTCGCATCTGCAGAATGGGGTTCAGGACCTAAGTAACACACAGGCCTCGGGTTCACCTTCTGCACAGAGGGCAATTTCATCCACGAGGTGCTTCAGAACAGTTTTATGCAGTCAAAACACTCTCCAGAACCACCAAATAAAAGCTGGATTAGGTACAGCACCTACACATTTGGTCTTCCAGATGTTCAGGGCCCCCTGCTAACCATTTGATGGATTCCGGACACGACAGTAGTTTTTGCAAAAGACATCCTGTCAAGAAGCTTACCCGAAGCTGAGTATTGCGTCTCCTTCCCTCCGACAGGGCTTATCTCAGAATTAATTCTGCTCTGCAACGAAGGGTTCTGGGAAAAAAAATCAGCTTTGGTGCTTTTGAATTCCCAGGTGTGCTAGCACCTTCCAACAACAACCACACTGCACAGTTTTGGTTGGCAGGCAATTCAGTTTAATAGTGGTTTTTTCAATCATGTAATGGATGTTTGAAAGACAACTGCAAATCAGCTTACTGAAATGGCATTTCAGCATCGATGCACAGAAAATACCCGTGACTCTGCAAATGAACGCCTCCAAACACAGGTACCCTCTTAGAGGAATTCAGAACAAGTACTACTACAATGCCCTTTTGTTGATCTATCTTCTCCTACAGGACTAAAACTCTGGCCTCCACTGAGTGTGTAAAGTCCACACGTAACAGCAGAGATGCTTCTTCCTTCCCTAAGTCTATAATAAAATCTGATAAAATTGCAAACAGGCTCCCATAAGCGTAGCTCTTTAAAAGTACTGTGCAAAAAAGGACGATGCCTGCAGGAACTTTTATTTATTCATATACATGCTCGTATTAAAAAGCCAGGGAAAACACTAGGAAAAAGAGAATGGCAAAAGGGAAGGATCCCAGGAACTTTCCTATAAAAAAACCTTGTCACTGACAAATTTTTACTTTCTCGTCTGTTAAGAATAGCAAAAACCTCCAGCACACCAGTTACGCTGCAGTGCTTTCATTTCAAGGTCACCACACGGACAACGTAGTCAATAAACTAGCTATTGGAACACAAGGAGGCCAAAAGCTCATTAGAAAATCCTCTGGAAGTCTATATAAAATGATGATTAAGGGAAAGGAGAAATGAAGGGGAGGGGAGACAGAAATGCAGTTTTCTTTGGATTCCTAAAACACTGTCTTCCAATTCCTTTGGACACATGGGGATCATCACCTTCCTAGCGACCAAACTGACTGTGCAAAGAAAAAAATAAACCACAATAAAAGGCCTCATTTGACTTCTCAGCAGTCACAGCAACTGCCTTGCCAGGAAACAGAGACACGAACACAAAGCAGAGCCAGGAGCTGTTCCCAGGGAAGCCAGAGGCAAAGCACAGATGGATTTCCAACATTCGAAGTGCCTGGGAAGGCAAGGATAATCATGTTTGATTAGAGTAAGAGTAACCCCACTGAAACTACTGCAGAAGCATGCGCAGTGCACAAAATATAGCCCTTTCTGTCAAATACACACAGTCACAAGAACCCCAGCAGGACACGGACTGTACCCACGTCGAGGACACCGGAGTGGGTGAAGGGAGGGCCTATCAAACCACCCAACACCTTTGCTTCAAGGGCTCCCCTACTCCAGCCTGGACTATAGCCTCTGGATGCCAGAGCACGCTGCCCAGCACGCACCATCAGCTCCAGGGTTAATGCAGAGTAGGGAGTAATGCAGATCTCAACACGCACCAGTAGCTCACGGATGATACTAAAAAAGGCAGAGGGGTAACACCAAAAGCATCTCTCGAGGGAGTCCAGCCCACAACTCTCCATCTACACACAATCCCCAACACCCCTAATCTAACACAAGTGTCAGTGTTGCTGCATCTGGCTTAACCTCAAGCTTTCAGACACCCTGAATGCTGCGCAATGCCTACAAAAGCCCAGAGGATGCGAGCTTTACGCTTTGCTCATTAGTCTATTAAAACCCACAGAACAATCGTTTTTCTATTTGGAAGCTGGCACAATGAAGCATTACCCCAAGAGAGGGACTTCTTCATGACACACAGAAGAAACACAGCACAGACTGGTTTAAGAAAATAACGAGTTGGCCCAAACCTACCAGTCAAGCTTTAGAGCTGATATCTTCATATGCACAGAGACAGCAAACAGCACAGAGAGGGAAGGGACAAATTAATGAATAACTTCTCTCATCCCTCCCACCAGCTACACACTAGGGCAGATCTCACAAACTGGTCAGTCTGGTAGCCTCCAAGTAAGGTTGTATCCTGCAAGCATACTTGTAATTGATTTGGGGAAAAACCCCACAAAAAAAACCCCAAGAATCCTATACAGCTATCACCACCCCTCACTTCAAACCGGCCCACAGAAATGGTTAATAAGCACAAGAGTAACACAGGGAACTTCCATTCCCAACAGGGGTAGCAGAGGGTTAGGGTGTCTGAAGATGGCCAAGTGAAGGGAATCTCAAGTCCACCATCAGCACACCTGCTTTAACACATTCCCCAAAGCCAGGTTCCTCTACAACCACTTACTCGTATCCAATGCTAAAACATTTCTTTAGATGCGTATGTGTGAGTTTGGCTCAAAGGAACCAAAACTTCACATGTAGGGCCAAGATGAGGTAAGAACAAGAGACAGAGCAGCGGTTGGGCTTACTGCAAATCCCTTGCAAGTAAAGTTAAAAGGTAAACCCATGCTCTCTTTGGAAAACACCAACTGGTAAACCATGTTGCAGCCTTGCTTCATGTATCACATAAGCTCAGTGGCTTGAAGGCTGACTGCCAGCATTAGAGTCAAATGCTCAGCTGGTAAAATGCCCAGCTCCACTGACATCAAAGCAGCTAAAGCCATTTACAGTAGCCGAGGACCCAGCCCTCTAAAGCTGAAGAGTACGGGAATGTGGGCTCCCCAAATAGAAATATACTGATCACATTTCCATAAGCGACTCTGGCCTCACCTCCAGTTTCTCTGCAACACTGCAAACTGGCAAGTCTACAATCATCATCTAAACCGCTCTGGCATCACTTTCCAGAGACTGAAAGATTAAGAAAGAGATCAACTCTCCATGCCAGCACGGGGTGGATATTTCTCGGCTTTCTGACCTGCCCCACAATCCTTGTACAACCCCGCTCTGTCACTCCAGACAGATGCCGCTATCAACACCATCTCAGGGAGGTTTCCAAAAATGAATGTCAACAAATCATAGCTTTCTTGCTTCTACACCATCTTGCAGTCGAGGGGCACGGTAAGCCTACAACAAAAATAATCCACTTCCATACTGCTGGGAGAGTGAATACCAGAAAGCATCCCCTGCACACAATGCTACAAAGTTGTTTGACACCCAAACCTGCACCAGAAGAGTTATATATCCTTACAGGGATTACACAAATTAGATCCTTACAAATTACACCCTTACAAGGTAGCACTACCCCACCACAGGCTTCCTGCCACAGGTGTAGCAACATTAGGAAAGGTCTGTTCTCCCTTGGATGTCCTCCTCTCCCTAGTCTGTGATGCAGTCCCAGCATCGGTCACTCCAACGGCCATCAAAAACAGCTGACCTACAACACGAGTATTTGGGAACTCCCGATCAGGGACAACGGGAAAGGCCACGTTCCCGGTGAACCAGCCACCACTCAACTCAGGGGTTTCCCTGGGAGGAAGCAAGTTCTGCAATGTGAAGTCAGCATCTGCATCAACCCGTTGGTAGCTGCGGCAGGAGAGGGAAGGGGCATAACGTAGCCGGGCGGGAACAAAATCCTTACCCAACTCTCACCTTAGTACAGGGACCTTAGATGGTTTTAACCTAAATCCAAGTAAGTCACTGTATTCCTACACAAACCTGCTATCCTCTCCTATAATCCTGTCACACATTTGGACTGAGGTGCTGAATTCAGTCCACTTGCGGATTTCCTTGCACAGACTAGTCTGGAACGCCACAGAAACTAGACGACTCCAGAACAGAAAGAAAACTTTCTTTAGAAAAATTAAAGCTCCCAGATGCATTCTTTATTACGTTACAGTCAAACAAGAGGTTATAAGCAGAGCTCCCTGGAACTAAGCGTAAGCTGAAACGTGTCTCTGTTTTTACAGCTCTCATAGCTAACTTATGCGGTTTCCATCACAGAAAAGCACAGCGGTGACACTTATGGCACTCTAATTATATTAAATATCTAAAGCCTTTAAAATATTGGTGTAACCATCTGAAGGGGGAAAGGCTCAGTTACCAAGGTTATTTTTTCCTATTTCATCTAACTGAGAATAACCGTTAAGAGGTTGTTCTACAAGATGTGATGGATTTAACCAGATGCCCTCATCATTTCTACTGCGGTGCTTGAAAAAATAGCTTCTATAAATACACTAAAAAGCCAATGAATTACAGAAGCATGAAATGACTTCAGTAAGGTTAAAAACATGCTGGCATCATACAGAACGCACTGAAAATATTAAGTATAGAAACCTCATTGCAGCTCTTACATTGACAGCACTACTGCTGATTTTAACAAGGAGGTTACTTATTGAAGCTGCCATATGAGAAATTATCATCTCCTCAGTCTGAACATGTGGATTTATCAGCTATTTGTAGAGGCTAAAGAAGGCATCTGCGTAAACAGGACGCTGAGTAGAAGATATGACCTTGAAGATCAGATCAGCCCCTTTGCTGGTACCTGCAAAACAAAATACATATTCACACGCAAGACTAAGAGGAGGGAAACGATCATATATTAACAAACTGCTGCGCTAGACTTCAATATTAGAGAAGGGTCTAATAAGCCACACTTCACCTATCAAAGAATTGTTAAGCTTCTAAGTTGAAACAAGCCAAACAACAGATAGGCTGAGTCCACTTTCTAAATCAGAGCTGCCTGCATCTTGCATATTCTTAACAAAGCCACATGCTCAAAAGCATCAAGCACTGCTCGCTGATACCCTGCTGATCAGCAGTGGAAGCCCAGCAAAAATATTCTGCTTAGAAAGCATCGTTCCCAATTTATTTCCGATACTAATACTTCCTATTTTTATTAGGGAAATCAACATCACAATAATAATTTAAAAAAGCTGATGAGAGGGCCTCATACTACATATCAATGCTTCTGACAGCCTGGACAAGCACGTACAGCACGACACACCAGGTACCCACATCCAGCTATCACTAGACAGAAATGCCTTGCCAAGTGGATAACTGGACAACACACAGGATGCTAATCACAGCAGGAAAAGCAGCTTAACTGCACAGCCCACTCCTAGGATGCAAAATATCATGGATGACACCTTTTCCTAGGGATTTCAAGAGGCTTGCCTCTAATATCACAGATATTTCTCTGCCTGAAGCAAGGAGGAAAACTGACACTCTTACATCTTGCGAGCTTAGATCTTCCCCCACAAAAAAGATATTTACGCATTGCAGTAAGGGCAGGTCAGAGGAGATGGAAGTATCTGTGGTAACTCCACCATGCTCCTCTCCAACGCGTGAGGAGATCCAGAGGTCTCACCACTCTTCTACAGCCAGCAAATCCTTCTGAAACTCACCGGAAAGGATCCCGTGACTTTATGGGGCCAGACTGCTGCTAAAATGACTAAGAGAAACCCTGTGTTGCACAATACCAAAGCAGGACAGACACAGAGTTGTTGAGCCCTATCATCTTCCAAAAGAAACAGTAGGATCAGCGTTGTCTTAATTAAGTCTGCTCAGAAGAATCAAAGTATTAATGGACCAGACAGAAAAAAAAACAACATTACAGAGGTAAATGATTTTAAACTCAGTTCTACTTTTTACCATGTCAGTGTGTCTCAGCTATCCTGTGTCATCACAGATACGCCCTCATCCTGCCTTGTCAATCACGCATCACATACATAGGATCGCTCACTGGATTACACTCAAGCATCCAAAAACCTCTTAGGAAGTAAAATTACAGCATTTAAAAAAAAACCCAGCAAAACACTACACTGCAGTCATGCCCAAACTTCTGCAGTTGCAAGACAGATAGCCGTGTTAGATAACAGGGCTTATGGCCACATTCATTTATGGCTACAAACATAGGCTCTTGACAGGAAACCTCCACATTATGTTACGCACCACAGTGTCACCTTCAACTTGCCCAATATTAACAGGACTACGATGACAGCATTCTGCTTAAACCAGAAAAGGTACAGACCTGTGCCAGGACACGGCATTCAAGCACAGAACATGCCGATGATGAAACATAGCATCGACATAGAAGACAAAGGTCTGCAGCTGTCCAACATAGCGCACTTGCACTTTCCCTCGTATAGGAAATGGGATTGCCTTCCCATTTAAAAACCTGTCAAAGCAAAACACAGCTCCTCATGCTACAGCACGGTTTAACCGTGCTTCCAGCACAATGCCCTACTATTCCTTTCAATGCTTTGCCTGTAATTTCTAGCAGAAAAGCCAAGATGTTCCTGATAATGTTTACATTCTCAAAAGAAAGTCTGTAATGTAAGATTCCTCACTAAGTCAGTCTGACAGCCCTGAGTTTTCCCTAACGCAAACATAGTCCATTTGTGATGACAAATGAGTCACACGCACTGAATACACATACAAAGTGCTCATGGGCAGAGGGAGCACGTTATGGACTATTTAAGTCTCTCTCGCCCTGTAACACTGCATCTCAGTTTCTCTCTGGTCTGTTACCAAGCTTTGTCCATAATAAGCACATAAAGAGATTTTACTTTATTTGCCAAGGTAACGCAAAGTTAAATTCTGGGACAAATTCTGCTCAATTTACATTTGACTGTATCTCAATTAGTTCCATTTTATTTAATACGATATCTCCGGATGTCTTTGAAAGAAACATATTAGACTTGGTTTTGTCCTAAGTTTTTCATTAAATTTTAAACGGATTTTCATTAAGTTTATTGTTTCATTCTGGGAATCTTTGTTTTAAATAAAACATGGAAGAGAGACTTAAAAATTGCTCCTTAGGTCACTCAACGGAAGCACATAATTCACTTTTGTTTTGGAAGGTTTCCCAACAACAATAGATTGAGGCACTTTTAGGCTCCCTTTCCGTGAGCGCGATGATCCCACAGTTTCACTGAGAAATTGAGATAGAAAGGAGTAGATGCAATTTTTTAAGTGCGTCCAATTTAAAATCAAACCTAGGTTTTCAAAATGGAACACTTCTAAAATTCTGATTCTTTAAAACAACAACAAAAAAATCCACTGGAATAAAAATGTAGCAAGTTGCCTTTACTCTGTAATATTGAGAATTTAACTGTAAATTAACTCCTTAAATACTCAAGAAAATCGGGCTTTTTACATATACAGAAGAATCTATAAAACTGCAGAAAATGTGGGAAAGAAATTGCTAACAAGTTTGCTCATGTTTTCACCTGAAACCGTTCTACCAGGCTCAATGCATAGAAGGATTTACTGCACCCACTAACTCAGAACTGGCTATTAGTGTGTCAGTAATGACAACTCTGTCTAAATCAGCGTAGGTTTTCAAGTTCATAACTAAACAACCGACCCTGTATTTCCTCTGAAAATATGAATATCCATGAACCACAAAAGAACACTTGACTTAGACCATATTGGTCTCGTGCTGGCTAAGCACCCAAAAGTAATTATTCCCACGTGACTATGACCAAATCTATTAATGTAGGACAACAGATGAATTCCCAGGAAATGAAAAGGTTAAAATTTTCAGGGAGACTACATCCCCATTAGAAATAAGATTTCTAGTTTGATAACTGAGATAAATAAAAGGGTATGTATATAGCTGCAAGGTCCAAAATTTCTCATCTTTGTCACCTCGCTGCAAGACCCTAACTTTCAGCTCCCGTTGATGTCACTGAAAATTTATGCTCAGTATCAAACTTAAATTAAAATTTCCCAATTTTGAGCCTGCAAAAAGTTTAATTTTGATCTCCATAAAACACACAGGAAGCAGTTTATGAAGCTTCTTACTTTTTTTGAGTAATAAAATATCTGGCTTAAAATTCTTCAGATTAATACAGGAAGAAATCATGTTCAGGATTTATTATTTGGGGGAGGAGGGAGAGCATTTTTCCCCTCACTGATCCTCAGAAACACAGTTAAGGGTGTCTGAAAATGCCTAGGACTCTCCCTTAGCCGTAGTATTCCAGCTGGTAATATAAAGATACTTCTGATGCTGAGCTCACGGGGTTAGTTAGAGGATTCATTGCTGAATGATTCTGAAGTAGCTATAATGATTATGAAATCGAGTAAGCACCGAGTATTTTATCCTAATGGGCCTCCTTAATCTACGGCTCAACAATAAATCACAGCACTAGGAGAATTACAGTGGTCTTCCAATGGAAGTCTGTTGTATGTATTCCCAGTAGAAGCTATTTAATATGTATGGCAGAAATATAGACATCCTAGCATCATAAATTCAGAGCATCGCAGCATCACGTGCCTCCCTTTACAGCCACTTTCAAGGCTGACAGATCTGAGCAGTGATATAAAATCAATGCACCCATCTGGAAGAGCTTCATATTTGGGATTTTTTCCATCTATTGTATGTCTTCCTGAAAGCACCAAGGAGTATCATAGGCTCCTTGTGAAATTCAGCGGTTACAATAGCAACAACTGGAAAGCTAATGTCTACTGAAAAGGCTCAGAGAACGATTTATCCTGGACAACTTTGAATCAATCGATTTAACAAGCCTGTGCAGCAACTATAACAGTGAGGGGGTTTCATACTGGCATTTCTGATGGGGACATGAGTTATTCAAGTTAAAAAAAAGGGAAAAAGAAACACATGAAACCAACCTGGAAGATAAGAAATTCCACATGGGATCACTGTCCAGACAGAGTAGTCCAATTTTGCCTGAGGTTTGTGATTGATTAAAACATTAGTAATCTATTTCAAAAGACTGAACAGACATTCACCAGTTCCTCGTAACTTCTTCACCCAAGATGTTTTAAGGATGAAGAACAAGGTCTCGAACACATGGTGGGCTGGCAAATGTACAAGGGTAGCCTGGTACTAGTGTAGAGCAAAGCTGCCTCTCCAGTGAGCTCTCTGGCACGTAGGAGCAGACAGAACTCCCACAAATTCCCCTATCAGCAGCCTTTCTCCATAGCTTTTGCTATTTCTCCCAGCTGTCTCCCTGAAAGCACACCTAAAGGAACAGGACATAGGACAAACATTTCTAGGCTTTGCCAGTCCAAGTAGTTCTGCCTTGACCCCTGAACCGGAGAGCGCCAAGTCCTGCTTTTCAATACTAACAGCCCTTTTTTGCTGCCTACATGACTATTCAGTTACCCAGATACAAAGCTCAACCTTTATCTTTCTGTATCAACCTATACCTTTTATATATTCGGTGTCATTTTGTGTTACACAGATCCATCTAGACCAGGCTGTTTCATTTGTCCCGACTCATTTTCGGGTCAACTGATACCGTACCGCAATGAGACAGAACGCTGTTTATATGGGAAGGACAGAAGAAATTCAATCTGTACTAACAGTTTCTTTTCCATTTCTGAACAAAACCAGCTTGGTTTAGGTTTGGTTTTCTCTATAGAGGGAGAAAGTTTCTTGCCGATACGTACTAGTAGCTTCAATGTTTCTATCTAAAAATTAAGACTAGGATTTTCCTATACCCTTACTAGACGAAAGTGCCCAAATTCCAGTCAATGCCAACAAGCGTTGGGGATCCACTTTCCTCAGTTTATCTTACAAATTCAATCCAGAAGTTCTTTGATGGTCACCAAAAACGTACAGCAAAGTTCTATTCGTTCTTGGCAGTCATATCCAGGGCAAATTAGTTTTCAAACTACCAAAAAAATCCTAGCACAAAATTCCTTGCTAAGATGCTCAGTGTTATCCCAAAGAAAACTTTCACGGCTGCGATATAAACCTCTGATAACTAATATTACAACAGAAATTAAAAGCACTGACAGAATCCAGAGCCGCCGGAAAAAGATGCACTCTTACGATGCAAAGAAACCTCACGTTTATCTTCTAAGGCGCTCTGCAGCAAGCAACGTTAGGGTGGAATTTCAATTGCCCGCAGAAGTTAAGTAAGACACTTGCTCAGCTCCACCGAGCACTCAGGTGACAGGAGAAGAAGGAGATGTGACATCACTGTTATCGCATCAGAAGTCAGCCTTGTCTCCCACGGAAAGGGCGTTCAGGTTATTTTCCTCTTTGCGTCATTTCTCGTTTTACCTATTAGATCAAATGAAACAGTCAAAACCAAGTTTGCTTCTCCACTAGGAGATACCAGGTGGCAAAAAAACTGGGAAAACCGCATTGGTGTTTACAGTATCTTTTTCAGATTCGGTATCTGGCAGCCCTCCTCCAGGAGAAAACCAACATTAGAAGAAAACGACCCCAGTTCCCAGATCACAATAGCCTTCAATGGGGCTCGTCCACACCCCTACAGTGATACATAAAGAGAATCTACGTGTATTTAGGAAGTTGAAAGAACGTCTCAGACACGCATTAGGGCAATTGCTTGCTCCAGTGAGCCACAGCAAATAAAGAAAGCAAACATCTCAAGTTCTTTTGCTACAGTGATCCTTTCTCAAAGAACAGAAACTGCCAGACCAAACTCCTTTCTCCCTTCAGGGAGCGGTAAACCTCTCCCTACCATCTGCTGGGTGCAGGATGTACCTACGTGTCACCACAGCCTATGCTGCAGTCACAGTAATGCAACAATCCTGTACCCCCTATGCCAACGAGAAAGATGTATGCAAAGAAGCCGCTGCCTCACGGGCACCGGCAAGTGTGCGTGTGTGGGGTGGGTGCTAGCAAAAAAGCAAGACTGAAAACAGACTTGCTCTTATACCTCTAGCTGGAGATTACATCCCTCTCCCTCTTTCAGCTACAAGCAAGTGAGCTTACATCACCTTCAGTGGGCTCCTTTCATGACAGCGCACTTTTAAATTTCTTTCCAATACGCGATCTTTTTGTTTCTTTTCTAACACAAAATAGGAACCACAAATTCTCCTGACTTTTTTGCTCCAGCCTTCTGTCTTCATTTTCTCTCTCCTAAAGCAACTGCTGTACACATATATTCAGAGTGTAAACACCACTTCTGTAAAACGTTGTCTGGGGATAATTAAAACGATATTGACTTTCTTGATCAGTTCAAAGGCCTTTAAAAGTCACCTGATGAACATTAACGTTATGTTCCTGGAATATGATTACAGATTTTTGAGTAGCCCATAAAAACGGTAAGATGACCGTCTCCAGAACTGTGCCCCACCGGGTGATTTCTGCAGCTCTGAATTATTGTGCTGAAGAGAGGGAAAATCAGTTTTCAAGTGAGCTGTCATTTACGACTCGCGCAAGAAAGAAGAAAAGCAAGGGCTGATTGTTCAAAACTAAAGTCACGTTTGACACAGAAAGATACAATGAAATCCCTTCTGGAAAAGCAGGCTATGACTTCCAACCCGAGCACCCTCTTGCCTCTTTTGCTTGTGGCACGCAGATCTGCCACTGCCGGGCACGACTGAAAGCCCCTCAGAGATAAAGGGGCCAAATCTCACATACATGTATGTGCCCATCAACGTACCCCTACTAACCCTACTGAACAAAACTGCTTCTCACCTGAACTGCAGACATACTTCACTGTTCCACAAAGAGCAGCGTTGGCTTATGCTTTCGTAAGCACCAGCAGAATATAATAAACCTACAGATGTGATGAGTACCATTTTCCATTTCTGCTTTTTTCATATAACCCGCTACAGAGATAGCTATTTTATTTTCGCCCAACGTTTTCATCAGCTGTGGGACACTGCTCCCAACTCCAAAGCTGGCACTTGCACTCCCAAACCAGGAACAGAAAAGTTTTCAACACAAGGCCCAGGTTAGGCACACCCACCAGTATGACAATGGTTTGTTGCCAATTTCAGCCCAGTGAGAAACTACATTTGAGGCAGGTCCCCAGGTGATGTAAGCTGTCACCTTCCTATAGCATATTACTTTGCACTGTCCCTAGGTTTCAACTTTTAATGCATTATAGGCTTTTTCCACTGGCAAAACCCGATTTCTATCATTTCTCTTACCAATTAACTAGACATCACAACCTGTACTCTAAAAGGAAAACGCAAATGGGAAACCTGATCCAGCTTTTGATAGGGTTGAGGGGAGAGAAGGAATGAGGAAGTGACCTAGCAAAGGAAAAAGGAATTTTTCATGCTGGGAATTTAAAAAGGAAAAGTAAATGACAAATTACAAGACGTTATCTCCTAAACAAGGCTCTTCAAATGCATCCAGAAAGAGGGAAGGCACAAAGACTTGTAAAATTTATAAATGCTGGGTAATTGTTAAATTGTTGTCCTGGTGAGTGAATCCACGCAAAATCCAATGTCTCCTGCCAAGGCTCTTGCATATAGCTCCTATAACTGTGTTATTAAATGTTAATCATCTACTTAAGTCAGTGTTCGCGGATGAACAGCTACCATCCAGGAAGATCACTGAAATGGAAAACGTGGAACAGGGCAGCTCTTGTAAAGACCCTGATCTCCAAATAAGGCTGACGCCAGATCACCTCCCACGACACAGTGAAGATTAAAGCACGAGTCTTTCACCAGCCAGGACAGAGGATGGAGACGAAAGGCACCTGAAGCAGAATACGACAGCCAGCAGACACTCACACCTTCAAGGAAAAAAACCCAGAGGCTGCAGAAAGTCATTGTGGACAGCCCAGAGTCCCTGACTAAAGTTCAAAAAGCCCCACAACCCATAGAATTGTCTCTTTTAGTTTATTAATTTGTCCATATTTCTTTTGTGCTATCTAAAGTAAAGCTGAGTTGTTTCAAAATCTCTTTTTGCCACAAAGACCACATGTGCCGGAACGTTTAGAAAGAGCACCCCACAGGTTCAAACCCGGGGCCAAAGGCTGTTCTTAAACACGCACAGACAACTGAGGAGGACCATGACTTCACCGCTGGGCCCTGGACTGCTGGCATATGAGATCCCACTTACACAGAGGGAAAAAGAACAATTTCTGACCAGCAAGCGTACCATGAAAAAAGACAAGACACATCCAGCCGCACAGAGAGATGAAGAAGAGGGAACTGGATGATAAATTTAGGGCATTTGCAGCCCACTGCGGAGAGAGCTGTGAAATAACTATCTCAGCTAAGCATGGCAGATAAATCATCTCGGGGTACGCAAAGACACCAGCTTCGTGCCTCAGTTGCATCAAGTGAAATGTTAAGGCACAGTGTAGAAAATGTGGAAAAGTCTGCCTCACCACTGCTTCGGTATCTCATGGAAAGGGACATGGCTACTCCCAGAGAGCAGCGCCTGGAGAAACCAAGAGGGTGTCCTGCAGATGCAACTTGCTGCTCCCAGATGCAGGGGCTGCGGGGACCTAAACTCCTGCCCAGCTCCGAGCTCAGGGGGAATTGAAAGATGCTACGTCAGCAAGACCAACAATAGATTCAAGCTGTAGGAGAGAAGTGCCTGGCTGCAGGGACAGGGCCAGCCCAGCCACCCTCTGCCCCGTCTCTGTGTTCATCTCCTTTTGTATCCATCACAGAGCAATGTAGAGGCCGCTGTTGAACAAAGTTTGTGTTGTATGAATTTGTCTTTCATATTATGAACAGTCGTTCGGCTGCAACTTGTGTCAGTTGCTGCTTTCTTCCTTGAAACACAGATGTAGCAAGTAAGAAGAGCAGCATTTACCCACCGTTCATTTCTGACGTGTGAATACCCTCAAACAGCACTCCTGAAACGTGAAAACCAAACGTGAAAAGGCCACAGCTTATAGAGATGTCAAAGAGCTGTGGACCACAGTTGTAATTCACTACATCCTTAGGAGAATAATCTTCATCTTATATCTAAGCTTCTTGAACCTGGTATGAAATAGAGCCTACCCCCATTCCTCTATATTGTACTGTTATTTTCAAGCAACACAAAGAAGGAACACACATGCAGCACATACTTTATTCAAAAAAACGCTTTTGGCTTTATTTTTGATCTTCAGTTGATCTCCGCTTTCTGAAACCCACAAGCAGAACAGATTTCCTACATGAGAAGCATCTCATTACTATATTGATAAACCGTAACTGCACACCATTCATGTATTTTCCATTACCTTGCACTTCCATACACAGCTACACAAAGCAAGGATAAGTTGGATATTAAGGCCTACACACCGCATAAAACAATTATTCAGTGTTACGCACTTGCTCTAAACAGGCCGCACAACAGCACTGCGGAATCAGGCCCCCGCTGCACCAAATGCCCCCAGTCTTCCCATCACTACTCTTTGAAGTCCTGGGAGAGTCACGGCATCTAATTGTATCTGTTCAATAAATAAAAATCATCATATATACGATATTAGTCAACTCAAGTCTACAAGAATACATCACCCCGCAACAGCAGGAAAAAGCGACCTCGATCTTGCAAGCCTCCAACACAAATACCTCATTACCTCCCTACTACTCATGTCTATGTGGGAGACTGCAGAAGAGCGAATCAAGAGTGTGGACTGCAGGCTGCTCAAAGAGGAACACCCACAGCAAACTGGGTATCATCATCGTATTCTCCAAAACGTTCATTTGAACATTATACAGAAGGGAGATTCATGCTGCTGTAAACTCGCGTTTATAGCTACAGAGTGTCATATGCATGTTATAAACAGAAATTTATAGTTGTGGTCCCTGGTGGAGCTGAGGATGTAGCCCAGGCTAAGCAGTGGCATTTAAATCACATTGTTAAAAAAACAAAACCAAAAACATTTCGACCATTGTAAAAGTGAGCAAGCAAAACCTTCAACTGAAATCTTCAATTCTGATCTCATTTTTCAGTAGTAACTTGTTATCCTTCTAAAGAAATTAAAGTGAAGCTCATTTTCCATTGCTAATTTGAAATATTCCCCGACCACAAGTGCTCTGCACCTGCTAACATTTATTTTAAATAGTCACTAAATTTATTCAGAATAGAAGCTATCTAGAGTGGAAGATTTAAACTTTTTTGGGAAAAAAAAAGCATTTTCTATTTATTATATTTCCCCCTTCATTTCTGACGCAGAACAAGCTACAGATGGAAACAGAAATCCAATTTAAAAAGCGTAAGATCAGGCTGTCTTTAAACTTCTGGCAACAAAATGTACACATGTAACTGCAAGATGTTATCAAGTTTAGCAGAAGATTTCAAGGGATGCTTTTTTATTGAACAAGAACGTGTTATAGGCAGTCAGTCCCGTCAGATACTTCAGATGGTTTTATTGTCACAAACTTCAAACTCTTCGCATCAACATTTTCATGCACTTTTTTCTTCAGACACAGAACTTCGAACTAGCACTTTGTTTCTCCGCTCTGATCATACTTGCCACTGAAATGAGCTAAATAAGCCAAACGTAATTATGTAAAAAACATTTCTGAAGCTGAGCAAGCAGCTACCTCCGGCGTAACACAGCTCCATGCCTCCACCGTTTTATCTCCTTATCTTTTGCTGGTGTTCTCCCCTATCAGTCCAGCTCCTTGCAAGTGTTTATAAAAAATTACAGTTAATGCATATATTAAGTCAATGATCTGATTTATAACAGAGCTGATGGAAGTTGTATTTATACAATAGGTATCTGTCAACATGTGATTTTTTTATTATTATTATTACTTTGTGACCTCTACCATGACTGACTGCAGAGCAGAATTAAAAAGATGAAAAGCTGAACTATCTAAAGAACTACAACAATACTTTTTCTTTTCCCTTTTCTGGAAAAGGCATGTTGCTCTTTTAACTGACTGCTGAACCCAAAGTCTCTTCTTTTAAGATGTTTGAGTCAACTAAGCATTCCAATTAACCTGGATCCTTTTTCAGGCAGTTTCAAAATGAAAAAGGGAAGCAAAATTTTTGGTAGAAGCACAAGTACAGTACCATTTACTGTGGATTAAGTTAGGACTTCTTATTCTGTTCATAATTTTCATTCAAACTCCAAGATTGAAAACATATTTAATTTCAAAAAATGCTGCTTGGCTCGTTTGGTGCTTTACAATGTTAAAAAGCCCCATACGTGTCTCATGAAACTTCCAGAGGAATCTGCCAGTCCAGAAATTAATCCTTACATGCATTACCAGCAGCTGTTGCAACAGACAACGTCCATGTTTTAACACAGACAAAATAAAAGTTTACTGGAAATTGCTCAGCTGGACTTGTCCTTCCTTATTGCAGTGTCTACCAGACATGAAGTGTCATTTATCAAGTCACACTTTCCATTTAAACCACCTCCCACCTTAATTCACAGCCCCGTGCTTCCCCTCTCCTTCTCCCAGGGCTGAAAACTCTTCTTGGCGCAAGCCAGCTGGCAGAAAGATGCAGACATGGACTTGATCAATACCTCTCTCACACATTTACTTTCATTGTGGCATGAATGTCTCCTCATCCCCACCCACACTACCCTCCAACTAAGAAAAAAACAGTAATGTCTAGTTTCTTCTTTGCTAATTAGAGGAAGCGGCTGCGCTGGTTGTGTGGATCTGAAAATTCCCTCAAAGGTGAAGACAGAGGGAGGAACGCAAACCTCCTCAGCACAGTTGGAAATCAAACAAGAGATGTGTTTTTCCTCAGAAGAAACACATGAACACAACCTGACCCTTGATATACAAGCAGCTAAGTCCGGCAAGCAAGATGCAGAACTTTTGCAGCATTAACAATTCAAGTAACTCTGCAGTGCTTGCGTTCACTGAAGTGTTTGATTTACGCACCAAGGATTTTTCATAGAATCCTAAAACAGTCTGAGTTGGAAGGGACTGTTAAAGGTCATCTAGTCCCACCCCCCTCCAATGGGCAGGGACACCTTCCACTAGATCAGGTTGCTCAGAGCCCCGTCCAACCTGACCTGGAATGTTTCCAGGGATGGGGCATCCACAACCTCTCTGGGCAACCCGTGCCAGTGCTTCACCACCCTCAGCGTAAAAAAGTTCCTCCTTATATCTAGTCTGAATCTCCCCTCTTTTAGTTTAAAACCACTACCTCTTGTCCTGTTGCAACAGGCCCTGCTAAAAAGTTTGCCCCCATCTTTCTTATAGGCCCCCTTTGAGTATTGAAAGTCTGCAATAAGGTCTCCCCCGAGCCTTCTCTTCGCCAGGCTGAACAACCCCAACTCTCTCAGCCTTTCCTCATAGCAGAGGTGTGCCATCCCTCTGATCATTTTCGTGGCCCTCCTCTGGACCCACTCCAACAGGTCCATGTCTTTTTCAAGTGACTTCAAAGTTTGGGTTCGCAGAAGCAAGCAAGACAGCCAAATGCCATAAAGCAAGACTTAAAGCAAATAGCATTTCTACAATAAGCCAGTAACAGCTCACCTACAACTACTTGCACATGGGACACTGAGAAAAACCCTGAATAACAGGAGACACTGAAAGGAAACAGTGGTTCTAACCACAGTTTAAACCAAAAAAGTTTCTATTGATTTCTCTTGAAGGTTGTCACCAGGTCTATTAGTGCCACAGGCATACTGTGATGCTGCCACTCCAGGTGAGAGCCGTCAGGTGAGGTTGCAGTCTTTGGCCCGAAGCCTTCTTGTCATTCAGAAAAAGCTTTCTTTTCGGTGAGTAAATGGTTTATAAGCCAACACACCCAGAAGGCACAATCCTCCTCGGGAACAGATTCTATAGAGATGACATCCTTAGCTTGCACGTTTGTCCTGTCACTGAGATTTCTTCACCAAACATGTTCTTTTATGTGCAACTTTCCAAAGTCATATCCAAATGCTAAAACCACAAAATTATCCCCCAGTCTGCTTCTCTGCTCCCCTCTGGGCACATCGCAGCACCACTAGTGAGGAACTCCACAGAGAAATTTTGCCGTCACATCCATCTGTGCTCTCTTATGTCAGGGCCCCAGGCTTGTAAAACTCAGTTTAAGCCACGATGCAGCCGACAGCAGAGAAGACTAGCAAGGGGAGCTCAAGCCGGAGCTCCAACACTGCTGCACATGGCAGTGCACAGCCCAGCTCAGCTTCCCTTCAGCTGTGCTGCAATAGTTGTGAGCAGGCACATGCCTGGGCTGGGACACGGCCTCCCCTTACGCACTGGCTTTTCAGAGCACAGCCCAACTCACAAGGCCACTGTGGGGAGCACCTCGGGTACGGATGAAGTCACTCGGGTCTCCTCCTGTCATCCACATCCAACTCAGCCACACAAGGCAGATCAATCACGTACTGCTCTGGCACAACGCTAAGGGAAAGACTGCTAGAAAAATACCCAAATGAAATCCCTTCCCAATGCCATCTTAATAGTCCAATTTTGTCACGCCACAGCTTGAAGCTGTGCTCACATTTTCCTTTTCATTTAGCTGATAACACCACTACTCATCACACTCACTTACAAAACCTGGGGCCATCCCATATTACCCACCAGCTTCCTCCTCCTGGTACTATAATCAAGGTATTAAGGCTCCTTCTGCAGCTGCCGCAGGCACAAGAGGCTTCAGTATCTTCTGAAAAAAATAATTGTCCATTTGTTCCTCTTTGTTTCCCCTGCCCAGCTTCTTGCCTCTCACCTTGTCTACAGACTTAAAAGGAACAAGTCAATAAAATAACAGCAACATGAAAAAGCTCAAGTCCAAGACCAGCTACGCTTGGAGGCTGGGTAACGGTTTGGGGAACAGACCAAAGCTGTTCTTGGCTCTAGTAAAGGCGGCTTCATTCATGCTACCAAAGAGGCACACGAACCCAACTGAAAGGGACTGAACTTGTCACAGGAGTGCCATTTGTGTCCCATTCCATAGATTATTCTGTCCGTGTTAGCACAAGCATACCCGTTTTGGAAAAACAGATAGTGAGACACGCATGTAGCGGAACACAAACCCACCAGCTCAACGCACACACCCAAGGGATTTCCACACAGAGCTCCCAGCCAGGCCAGCTGCAAGCGCCAGCAGAACTACCCTGTACCGCTATCCTTCTGAGCACACCACCGACTCTGCAAAATATGCACCAGCCCTTGTTTACGGAGAGAGTCCAAAAAGGCCAGTGAACACAGCTCCTACCCGTCTTACCGGAAAAATTAAACGGCACGACACAGATTATGGGCAGAATAGGCTTTTACTTTTCCTCATGATCTGGGATAAAGGAAAAAAAAATTGTGTTCATCAAGACAACAGTGTGACAGATAGGAAATTTCAACTTGCACCTCCAGAATCCCAAACCGGTGATTCAATAAGATTCTCCTCCCCAGCTGCAATAAACACAACTGTACCAGCAAAGCCATGAGGCAATAGTTCCCAGTCTTCATTCGTCAGACAGCTGCATCAATGCTTTACAAGCACCAAGTTTAACAAACAGAGCAAGCGTCTCATGTATGCGTCTTCAGATTTCAAATTTTTTGAATACAGTGTTCATTCTGAAGCCAGGGAAACTGCAGGAAGCAAAACCATGGCAGTGGCCGGATTGCTGTGCTTGTCATCTTCCACTCCAAAACTGACATTTCTGGAGACAGCGGCCTTCTGCAAAGGTAACACGAGCTCTGCAGCTCCATCACAGCTACGTGCCATCAACCCACAAGCACTAACTGCCTCGAAATCACTCATGCGCTACCTCTAGTGTTTGATTTCTATCATGCTTAACCAAGTCAACTCCAGTACTACTGCCCGGAGCGGCACAAACCAGAGAATGAAACAAGTCCTATACAAGGTTCTTTTCCATCTGTAATTTCCATGGTCGCCTGTGCAGTTCCTGCTTTCTCAGAGAAAACAATCACCCAAAGAAACCCGTGAAGCAGCATTACAGAGGAAGATGCACCTAGCCCACAGGTTTGGTGCATTGCATGTGATATTTTCCCCACCTGAGTCAGAAACCATGTGGCTTTAGTACCTGTTCCGAGACTGCTAGCTGAAGCCACAGAGCCTGTCCTTTGATCTATATTCAATTCCAGAGAATAATCAAAAGTTGTTACATTAATGGCTATGAAATAAAAGAAATACCAAAATACTCATGGAAAAGCAAGCAAAGGCCTGTTCCTACAGCAAACGTCACTCAGACAGGAAAGCAGGCACACCTTCGGACATGACAATGAACAAGAGACAGGATGGGTCCTTGTTCCAAGAGTGACAAGCTTGAGTTGTTCAAGTTTTACTTGATTACAAATGCCTGCTGTACACCTGCATCAGTTTTGTCTGCTCCGAGTTTTATTGCAGAGCAATCCTCTTGTACAGCTCCTGAACACTACTACTACAGTTACAGAAGTTGTTTATTAATAAAAACACAATAACCTTACTAAACACAGAGACGAAGACAAAAATCAAGGATACCGGGAGTAAGTTCTTTAAATGGGAAGCATCTAACCTAGAATATCCCATAGTCTTTATGTACAAGTGCTACAGCAAGACATTATTGAGACCCGCACTAGCATTTCAAACACACAGTAGTAGTGAAATAAAGAACAGAGAAAAAAAACCCAGTAGAACACAAAAAAAACACAAAAGGCAAAAAAAAATTTGTGACTGACATGCCAGCAGTAATCAGTGACAGATGAACCCCCTAACCGGCTAATCCTTCAGCTCCGATACTGCCGTTACCGAGCTGCAATGCTCAGCAGAAAGTGACCTGCCATACAGTTCACTCAAGTTGGAATCTAGACAAACTTTCCAACTGCTGTTAAGACACTGATGCTCCACAGTGCATTATTAACAGGAGCAAAACACATTTAGCCTGCTTCAGCTTCCTCCCAAGCCACCCACTGAAAACATTCACCTCCAGCAATTCCCCCTACATTCCCTTCTTGGGGCAGAAAAACTTCCAAGCCCCCGAGTCCATGTTGGAAGGCCAAAGGAACCACCTGCCACCAGTTATTTCCAAGATACCCAGTGGTCACGTGTCACACACACAGAGCACATATCCAGCTTCACTGGAGAGCTCTAACAGAAATAAAACCCCGGGGCTCTCCCCGACAGCTGCTGCGTGCTGCCTCCCAGCCTGCGGTAGCAAATCCCTGAGCAAGCCCGCTGTGGGACTGGAGGCAGGCACAGAAGCACTCCAGAAATGTAAAGTTGCTCAGCCATTTCCTTTTAGCCCAGAGTACCAAAGCAAGGCAGAGAAGTGTTACAGAGCAAAAAATTGTTAAAAACTGTGATTCTTGTACAAAGTTATTCATGGATTATGTACATACAAAGAGGAAGACTATAAAAGAGAATGCTGTGGGTTTATAAAGAAGAGTCAGGGTACACAGTACTCACCATAATCAGCTGAGAGGAAAAGGTGTTAAATTTTTGTCATTAATACCTTATTAATTCAGGGGAAAAAACACAGAGCATACCCTGGCATTACAGTGACATTTTGCAAAACATAACCGCTATCCTGCCTAGGACCGCACATTTGTGATTCATACGGCTTCCAAGAATCTTGAAGTCTCACATCTTTTCACGCTCCGGACAAAGGAGCCCCAGTTAGAAGCAGGCAGAGCTGTGCTGAGAAGGAGAGTGGTTGGGTTCAAAGGCCCAGGGAGAATTTCTAACCTTTCCAAGGGCAACATTTATTTTGCTGTTGTTTCCCAGCAGGCTGAAGGCTCACAGCTCTGTGACCTGCCGCAAGATCAGCCATCCCAGTTGCAGGGGTGACAAAAATCAGGAACTAGAGTCAGGTTCAACAGCACCTTCTCAAACACTTCTCCAGCATAACACATTCAAGCTTACCTACCTCAAACAACAAGCCTTGGTAGACACAGGCACCTGCGGGACAGAAAAAGAAAAAAGAAAACATAAAACAGGTTAGAAGCGAGTAACACCAGCACGCTCTCCAGTGAACCTGCTATATAACGCTACGAGCAGTACTGAGCCGCCGCACACCTCTGGCCATGCACTTGCCAACGACAACACAAATGCAGTCTTGGTGCAGCAGGGCAACCTCTGGGTAAGCTTCAGACTGCAGCGTCAGGGACTCTGGCCAAGACGGACTCAAGAACTTGGAGAATGGCACAAACAAGGCAGAGGCTAAAGGGGAGACCTGCCAAAATAACGCAGCTGACCTTCAAGAAAGGGTTAGCACATGCCTCTGCAGCACCTCACCAGACCACTGATGAAGCATCACAGCACTGTAATTGCAAGAAGTTGCCCAGTCTTTCTCAGAGAGAAGTCAAGGACACAGACAACAATCAAAGAAAGCAGGAGAACGCAAGGCAGTAAAACAGGGGCAGACACTAACCTCACAAGGACCTGACTGCACCATCACCAATAATCACCCACTTTTGAACAGGGCTAGTACCATAACCCATTTCCACAATCACCTCACACTCTCTCAGACGGGTGACAAATTCAGACATTTGGTGCCACTCGTGCGAGGGGCATATGTTCTCTCCCTCCACTGTCACAAAAGCTGCCCCCGATAAGATGGGAATTCTCACAATACACACAAAAGATGAAGCTCAGAATTGTAACTTTGACTAATTGCCTGAGCTCTCACTGAAATAAAGGGAAGCCACAGCTATTCAAGGGCAAAATATAGCCCTTAAAAATGCAAGGTTACACGGCATTTAAATTGCACGCTGAAGAGCAGTCTCTTCTCTGTACTCCTATAAATCCTTTTACGCTTTACAGGAAAAACAAATAAAGCACATGAATATACACATAAAACCACAATCAAGTTGACAAGAGCCAGCGTGCATTCCTGCTCCTAAATCACTCCTCCGTGGGCAACAGGTCACATTTCACCTAATGACAGGCTGATGGGACTCCTCCCGTTTCAGTCTTCCTAGTCCTCACCACTGACACTGCCGGCTGAGAGAAAGGTTCTCCAAGCGAGTGACAGAGATACACACCCATTCAAGCATACTTTATATACTCTACTTCAATAAATCAAATAAGAGGTTAGAAAACAAAACCACGAATAAGTTGAATGACAGTTCTTTCATTGATATTCTGGGAAAGAGCCGTTCTCAAACGGCTACACATATCTGTCTACTGAAAATGTGACAAGAATGTGAAATCAAAAGCAACCCAAGAAACTCAAAGATTAAAAGAAAAAAGAACGCGGGAAGAGCTGCCTCAAGGGACCACCCAGAGAACTAAAAATTTCCTCGTCAAAGAGTGGTGTTTCCCATAAAATGCAGATTAGACAAATTTCTACAGAAAACCTTGGTGCTACACTGCTTCGAATCAAAAGCTCCTCCTTTGAGCCGGTTTTCAGCTCATCTACCAGAGGCTGCAGAGGCACCATCAGGAATTATTTTCCCTTGCCAAGAAGATGAGCCCCATCGTGTTTCTCTCAAATTCAGCAGATACCTTTCTACTCGTGTTGACAGTAAACAAATCGAGCCCTACCCATCACATGCACAGACTGAGCACCAAAGAGGACTAACATGCTGAAACACTGGGTTTCACTCTCACATCCGCGCAGTCCCCCACACGCCACCCCACGAACCATACGGTTAACCACTTCACATTTGGCCAGTGAGCTCTGCACGTTCATGGTGGTGCCAAGTTACTTGAATGCAAGTAAGACTCAGACTCAGCAATTACCAGTTCATTTATTTACTTGACTTTCAAAGCAATTTATGTTTACAGAAAAAAACCCAAACACTTGACCATACCCAGGCTTCATGTCACTGCATTGATTTTCAAATGCCAATTATCTTCCTGCCCCCCACATCTCTCTCCTCCCACACACTCTTCTTTTGGTAAGAGAGAATAATTTCAAGGTTCATCATCCAGCTGCACCTCAAAACTCAGGGCAAAACACAAGGTCACATACTGTTGGAAGGCACGTGGGGGAAAAAAAAAAACCGACACAAAAACTTAATACTAGTTAGTTAAGACCAGCACAACTCGACTGTTTTACTCCTAAAAAAGGGCTGGCTCCCCTTTCTTTTTTGCTGACTAACAGCTATAGTTCCTTAAAAGTATCAGTATAACAAAGTAACAATGGTTTGACACCCTAAAATGTGAAATAGGGTATCAGAGCCCCCACTGAGGATTTGAAAACCTTAAAGAGACAGGGGAAAACTATCAACAACAACAAAAAAATCACCATTTCCTACTTTTGCTTCAAAAGACTGTAATTACATCTAGGGCCCTTTGTGCCAGGCACTATAAACACATCATGAAGAAGCAGTCATGTGCCAAAGAGCTCATCACCTACAGGGCCAGAGCACAGAGTAAGGACCAAGGCAGTGGGGCGAGAGCAGCTGCCTCAGATAGTCCAGGCAGGCAACAGCAGGAATGAGACAGACCTTCAAAAATTTCGCTCTCAGCTCTACAGCCTACTGCCCCTGTAGAGACAGGCTCACCCCAGCCCAGGCGGGACTAGAACGCTAACACAGAAAGTCTGATTCTTCCTCTCCACTAAAGCAAAGGTACATTTTGCTCCCTCACAAGGGGGATACTAGGATAAAACCCATCTTTACAGGACTTGGAAAATCCTTAGTTACAAATACTAGCTATTTTCTATTCCCAATTTTGAGTGAGCCCAAGACATCGCACGATGCACGTTAAGGCACATAATAGCTCTTTGTTATAGCGTCCTGGCTTTGCATGCAACTCCAAGTCACCAGTGTGATTAACGACTGCTTGCAAAGCTCACCTGAAAGCGCCTCCTCAAATGATCATATTGCCTTCCACATACAGAAGGAGGTTGGGAAGAAACCCCCAAACATTTTGCCTTGCTATTTTTGTGTTGGGCATCTTGGATGCAGGAGGTTGGTAGGTAGTTTTCTGGTTTGGGGGCTTTCTGGGTTGGTTCTTCTTTTTTTTTTTTTTTTTTGGTAGAAGTTAAGCCTCTCAGAGTACTGCCTAAGAAGTTAATAACCGAAATTTATATCGAACAATTCCTCAACTCACACACACACAGCTATTTTTAACTACTGTTATTCACTAAGACAACTATATCAAATGGGAATCACAGTGTTACGGTGGGAGCAGTATTTGGGGAGTCTGCCACTTTGGAAACCAACAACCTGCAGTCACACAGTTAAAGGAAAAGCTGGAAAACAACCTAAGCACACAAGGGCGGCCACACTGCACTCTCAAACTTAAAACCATCAATAACTTCACTGTTTGACAGCATCGTAAGAGCATAACCTTGCACTTTTTACAAGTCTGTCCAGAACACTTTTTTAATGACAGAAGAAACCAGTGCTCGATACCTGCTAAGGCACTCTTGGAGCACTCTTACAGCAACATCCACACACACCCCAACTCACCCTAAAACAAAGAAAGGCGGATGACTGCTACCTACGCTCCACTTCCCCACAGCTCCTGTCACCGCTGCCCAGGCTGGCAGACTACAAGCGCACACCACAGCGCTTCCGAGTCCCGTGGGCAAGCGGCTTAGCCCTCACCACCGCCACGAACACCCGTGGAGAGCATGCCAGGACAGCTTGAGGGCTGGCTCTGCTCCGAGCCCTGCCGCTGACTGACCCAGCTCAGCCCACCTCACACGCGGCCACTGGATGAGTTTTGTGGGTTTGGATAACCAAAACCCACAAAAACCTTTTCGGGTAACCCCACCCTCAGCTTGGCAGGGGGTTTACCGCTGTCCCGGGCGGCCTCCTCCCCCTCCCGCCGTCAGGAAAAGGGGCCGAGAGTGAGGGAAAGCCCCGCAGTCCCAGCCCTACCGGCGGTACCCCCGGGCCACCCTCCCGCCTCTCCCCCCATCTCGTATGCTCGAAGCGGGACACGCTCCTCCATCCCCGGCACGTAACGCCCGCCAGCCCTCAGGCGCTTGTGGGCACCCCACCACCGCCACCGAGCGGGAAGAGCCGGGGGGCAGACGCGGGAGGGGCCGGGCACGGGCACGGCTTCGCCCCGGCCCCCCTCGCCCTGTCTGTGGAGAGGCCGCCAAAATGGCGGGGGGCGGACCCCCGCCCGGGACGGGGAGAAGGAAAAGGGAGGGAAAGATGCGCCAAATCCCCCAGGAGAGGGGGACTTCTCCTCAGCGGGGGAGCTCACCTTCCCCTCAGGGCACCAACCGTCCGCGGGACGGGGCCCGGCGACTCACCTGAAGCGGCGGCGGCGGCGGCTAGCGCCGCGCTGAGGAGGCACAGCGTCGCCCAGGCGGCGGCCGGGGCGCCCATGGCCCCGCCGCGCTGCCCCTCCGCCTCCGGCGGCTGCAGGGGAAGAGAGGGAGAGACGCCGCGTCGGGCGGGCGGCCGCGGGGAGAAAGGGGAAGGGGGGGTGGGGGTGGCCCCGCCGCCCCCTCGGCAGGTGCCGGGGCAGCGCCTCGGCCCCCGCCCCGCCGCCAAACTTTCCCCGCAGACAAAGCGGCGGCAGCGGCCCCGCACGAAATGCGCCGTAGCCCGCCCGCCCTCCGCCCCGCCCGGCCCCGCCTCGCCTCGGGCAGCGCTTTCCCCCTCCTCCCCCGGCACCTTTCACGGGGGGGGGGGGGGGGGGCGAAGCCGAGGGCCGGTGCCGGCAGCGCCCAGCCACAGCCGTGCCCCTCGGGTGGGTGCGAGAGGAGAGGAGAGGAGCCGAGCCTCTCCTCCTCCCCGGCTGCTACCTCGTGAAGGAGCAGCCCCCGGTCAATCTGCAACCTGTCCTGGGTGCAGCGGCTGTCGTTCGTCTTAAGATTAGGCAAAGCAAACGTGTTCGTGTTTGAAAGCATTGCAGGAATCGACCCGAAGAGCGTTTCACAGCACGGGGAGCTCTCGGGGGCTTTATCCCGCTCACAAATCGATGGGCTGGAATTGAGAAGTCATCAGGTCTGGGAGCATTGAAGCTTTTCATTAGTCATCTTTGGATCTCACTTTTGTTGGCAGGATAAAAAAAAGTATATATCAAAAGGGGTACAGTCTGTTTAGTAAACGGACTGTTTTCTTGTCACATTGAAAGAATCTTCTGATTTCTTTCTTCATTTTCAGTTCCTTTGCTCTTCACCCATTATATAGATTTCCTCTACAGAGAAAGACTCGGACATCAGCAATCACAAATCAAGCACTCAAACTAAGAAAAACTACCAAAGCACTCCACAAAGCCCGAGTTCGACTCTTCCCGTTACAAGATTTTCTTTCTTTAGGCACTGCCCCACACAAAGGGTACCCATGGCACTTGCCAGCTCCTGGCCAGTCCTTAAAAACTTACTATTTCACACCTCCAGCACTGCACATTCAACTGAAGACACTGGAGCCAACTTTTCCAAGTGCTTCCGCAGTATGAAAGCTGGGTTCCTTTAAGCCACAGGATAAAGAAAGCCAGCCAGAAGTTTTCAAGTCACAGCCATGGAATTGCTACATGCAAAACCCTAAAACTCAAACGAACTAGAGAAGTCATCCTAGTCTCACCAGTCTATGAACGAAATCCTTTTTTTTTTTCCCCCAGCTAATTTCAATGTACCTGCTCCATAGCAATATCCCAATTATCACGTAGCAGTCAGTCAGTTGTACAAGGCCGGACCGCCGCAGCCGCCTTCTCCCGCTGGCTTTAAACAAAGTCTGTCTGATTAAATGCAACTACGCCAGCTAAATGTAATAGTAATTCCTCACATTAATTCAATCTGTTCAATTTTGATTCACTTTCTAATGAACACTACCATCTTGAACTCCAAGTTGGAGGTCAAATTTTTTCAGGATTGTATGCCATTCATTACTGTACTGTAATTCCAGCAGCAAATGTGAGTAGTGAAATGTACAGCATGGCACTGATCCAGGATTCAAACAGCAATTTGCATGATGAGTTCTCGGTGCTTTACCGAGTTAATACTCATTACCTATTAGCAGGAGGTACTTCTTATAAAAATAGGAGCAGAGACACTTAATAACTACCACTGCACACACAAACACTAACCAAACAAATATTTCATGTGAATTTCAAATACAGTAGAAATGATGAAAGGAATAAATACACAGGCCCCAATTCCCTTCTAATTACTCAAGTGAAATTCAGGACAACTTGACCAAACTCCAAGAGCACTAGCAAGGGAAAACAGGTAGAAATAGCAGGAAGAGACAGGCACGTACAGGGTTCATTAACTCAATAGACGTGTGAAGTCCAAGAGATGCCCGTCATGTAGAGCCACTCATATCAGGTGCACGTTCAAATCAGCAGCAACTCAGCAGAACATTTCTGGTGGCTTCCTGTCCTCACTTTGTTAACTACTGGTAAAACCGAGGCAACCGAAGACAACGCTGCCGATACTTTCTTGCCATATAACCACCTTGCCAAAACACACAGCTCCTTTCAAATTGCCGCTACAAAGCCGTCTGGCTCTTAGCTTTGGATCATCTGAAGACATGCAGGAACACAGCCTCTGACATCTGAGTGTTTCAGGCAGTGCAGGAGAAAAGCTCCAAGAGACAGCATTATCTAGTAAGATAATGTATTTTTGATTGACACCACTCCACGTAACAGTTGGAACAGAAATTTAGCACCCGCTCACACTCTTGGTGAGATTGTGATTCTTACCGATGCATTAAGAGAAGCAAGATAAGTCCTTCCCTACTACGTAAGATAGAAAGAGAGACAGAAATAAGGCATTATTAAGGAATGGCAACTGTGCTTGGGAGGTCAGTTTCGTTAGTGTTCTCCTTTCACCTGTATTTTTCATTGCTGTGCTCAGTTGCATGTAGTCTATTTCCTTCTCCCTCCACCCTTTTCTTCAGGGGCAGGATGCACATACAGAGGGAAGCCACAAAGCAAATTGCTTACCTGCACAGTGTTTGACTATTTTATGTTGCTGTCCACCTTTCTGCTACAATTCACTATGCTTTTACAATTTGTTTCCCTTGTTCAGCTGCTGCTTCCCCCTCCCTATTTCTCCTACCTTCCTTTCCGCTGTTCAGAGCTTGACTCTCCTTCCCTCTTTCTTTTCTCCCCATCTCCTGAGTACCGACCTGCTCATCATTCCCATGCCACCATCTTGCTTTTGTCATTTCTCCAGCTTTCTTCCAACAGGTCCTGCTGCACAGTTCACAATTGCTGACACCCTACACAGCCATAAAACAACAAGGTTTTGCTTTCTGGGAGTGGACAACGAGCATACTGCCAGCGTCCAAGAATGCTGTTTTCCATGCTCAAACTGTCTTAACAAATGAAATCAGTTTTAGGAAGGTCAGACCTGCTACGCTTCCTCGCACTCCATGTGTTTTTTTTACTAGTCATATCTACATTCACACCCATTCATAGAATGGTTTAGGGTCTCTCTGCTACCAGAGTCATGTCACCCACCCCCCCCAGTAATACTCTCTATTCCAGCTCTCACCTATGCCCACCAGCTCCAACCCTCCTGCTGTGACGCGTTTCCCTCCATGCAACATCCTGCTGGGCCCTACTACTACACGCTACTAGCCCTAAAGCCCTTTAAGAAACCAAGGGATTTAAGAAGGCAGTTCAAAGTCAACCTCAAAGTCAACCAAGGCAGCTCCTTAAGGCGTGTGTTAATAGCCAGCAGGCAAGAAAACAAAGGTCCAAGCTGAGCAACAGAAGACAGGTGATCCTTGAGGGAATCCATTCCTACACAAAGCTATTTCAGACCATAAACACAAGTCCTGGTGCAACACAGGAGAAGAGCAAAGGTTGAAGTCAATTCCTTCCTGCCTCACCAACGTACCCACACAGAGAAGCAAAACACTTCTTGGTCAGAATTCACACCATTCTGGTCTCACCAGACGTGAAAAAGTAGATTATCTATCACGAGGAGATAACAGGTATTTCACCACTCTCTGTCAAGGCAGATGGTGTCACAAGTTTTCAATCATTTGACATGACCGTAGAAGTAACCTACATTAATATTAACACTGTTCCAAAGAAGCTGTTTGAGTCAAAAAGAACTCAAGATCCATAATTTACATAATTTTGGAAATTTCCCCATTCCACAATATCAATGAAGAGCTTATCCCTCTGGAAAAGAAAACATGCATTTAAAAGAAAACATTTCTCAAGTTTCACACCAAAGCCTCCCACACTGTTTCAGAAATTCAAAGTTTTGTAAAGTCTTGTCCTTCACATTTTTTTTTTTAAGCTCCTAATTCAATACAAATGCAGCATTTCTGTTTTGAGTCTATTTACAAGTTAACAGCAAACGAAATTACAGAATCAGCTTCAGACTGTCTGAAGAAATACGAGATCGTTCTAAGACTAAAAGCTCGAAGGGTGCATCTTGCAAAGCAATGACCCAACTGTCAACTGCAGCCGCATATCTTGGAACTAGCGGCACAGCAAGTCACTGAGGTTGTAGGAATAAACCATTTTTAACCATCCTTTTATCACATGTCTAGGCAGAGGTCAATTTTCTGCACATGGGTGTTCAGGATCTGTTTCTCAGTTTGGCATACAATCCCTGGTTTGAGTGATTCGAGCCAGACGTAACTTACGTTCATTGAAAGCTGGGCATGTGCTGGCACAGACTCACACAGAATAGCTGAAGAAACATGTTTCTGAAAAGGATCCGTCTCATTCCAGCTCTGCTGGCTGAGGTCTCTTCTCAGCATCTTTTGATTTTCTTGGAATTTAGCCCACGTGGCCCGTACTCAGAAATCTGTGGGTTAAGCCTTCCAAAGAAGATTGCAGCCTTCATATAGGAACTTGTCAGATAGAAGTAGACTCAGATGTAGTCCTATACTTATATCAAGGCAGCTGCTTTCTGGGACAATTAATTGTCTGCTTGTCAGGTGGGGTTTTTTTGTTTTGGTTTTTTTTTGTTTGTTTTGTTTTTTTTTTTTTAAATGAAGTGGATTTTTCTGTGCATTCCCCACTTCCAGAATCCCTGACACTTCACTTCTTACAGTTAAAAAAAATCTTCCAATTTTTACCTGATATCAATATGCACTCCTTCCTTTAAGGCTGCTAAATTATAAAAATAAAAGTTACATGACTCATTTCTGTACATATTAATTACATTTAATCACTTTGAACTTCTAACTTCTGGTCAAATTGGTCATTGCTCTTCTGTGGAAATATGTAAACAGGAGGCCAGAATCTACCCTCTGCACAGCTCTTCCTTCTTCTATTGTTAAGATTTCCAGCCTGTTCTGTGAGCAGAATTTTGCCACAGCTGAAATTTTTTTTTGGCATCTTGGGCTATTTCTGCTCGGTCTTCTTTAAGAATAAGCTGATCTGTTGAAGTCCAGAGAGTGAGATAACAAACTGACCTTCTTCAATGATTAACAGTGCAGCAGTATCGCTGCAGCACTTGCACTAACTAGAGCTTTTAGCATCTCTGGGAAGAAAAAAAAAAGTTGATGGCTTTCTCCATAGAGAAAACTGACGGTAAAGGAAGCAATAGCTACAGGTACAAACAATCCACGAACAACAAAATTACAGTGTACCTTCTTCCCTTCCCTGGAGTTTAAAAGTGCACAACAGATGCAAGTCTCCTAATCAATATTAAACAGCAAAACCAATTCATCTTTGGTAAGTGTTTTGCTGAATTCCAAGCAGCAAACCCTGTCAAAGTTGAATGAAAATCTCTACCGGTAGATGTTCCGCTTGGCAGAGAACAGTAATGCGCCAGAGGCTGCAACTGTGCCATAAGTAATTCACAGTTCTCATATGAAAAGTAAACAAATGCCGTATAAAGTGGCACAAGCTTTTTGGGAGACGACTTAACACTCGCTCCCTAACACGTCAAGACACTGTCATTGCCTAGAAGCTTGGCTTGACTTCAATGTGTTCGTGGTCATTTACAGATAGTATTGTATTACCCAGAAGGACAAAGGATTTATTTCTTTAATTTAAAAAAGAGAAAGGCTTTTTTCTAATATAAGTGTGAGATCAAGCACTGAATGGGTTTTATCCGGCCAAAGAGAAAACAACTTCCTTTCGTAATATTCTGATGCTGTGATAAGGCTAGATGAAATTCTCACTCACGCAGCATGAAGCCTGACACACCCTAGCCATCTTTGACTACTACGTATTGTATTTCAGTCAGTCTTTTGTCAGAGGTAAGCAAAACTGCTTTATTTACCAATACATGTATTTGGAGAGGACAGATGTTGTGTTTTTAACACGACGCCTTTAAGTTACTCTTCCAAGATTATTCACGGGACCGTCTCCCCACTTGGTCAATCTCCCTCAGAAACATTAAAACATACTTTTAAAATACGTAAGTGTCTGTAGCTCAATACACACACACACACACACGGATACAATGCCTGTCCTTGGTTTTAGTTCCAAGTTCTCCAGCTTGCTAGGTAGCCTTTACAACACCTTTTTTACAAAGGCTTTGGAAAGGAAATGACAATTTGAAAGCCACTCTGACACATTTTAAGAAGAGTCTGCATTTCAGAGTCTGGAAGCTCTACATCTAGTAGACATTTCACCCCTTCACATAATATCCAAGATGACAAATCACTACCAAAACAAAGGAAATTAAATCTTTTCCCAATGTCTCTGCACACAGACAAGGAATTAAGACACCACCTCTGCGGACTACATATAGTACTACAGATTTTGTTAATAAGCATTTTTAAAACACGGTGACATTAGTCCATTAATCATCTCTTTCAAGCCACTATTCATTGATAATGGTTGCTCGTAAGGATTTTGAAAAAACATTAAAACAAGTTTTCTTGATATACAAACAACTGGAGCTTTCCCTGCCATCTCATCTGCTCACAATCCTGTTGGAAAGCCCTTGTGAAGCAGAAGAGCGACCCTTCCCCAAACTGAGGGTCCAGCACAAAATTACTTCACTTCTCTTTATGCAGGGGTGCCTGCATTTCAGCTTGGTTTAGCCGATACAGATGTGCACCGACATGTGCTACGCAGCGCACACAGACCTGGTCTTTAGTTTTGGGGAAGCATACAATTGACCACACTCACGCGGCAGAGCTTTCCAGCAGAACTGCAGTCGAAGTACAAAGGCCACCAGGCGGCACACTGGTCGTAAACCCAGCAGGCGCTTTCCAGAAACCTCAGAAATAGTAAATGGCTTACTACTGCACGGCACATGTGTATACTTAGCTTCAACTAGGATGAAGTTCTTCTATCTCACTGTCCCAGTCCCCAAAATCCAACCCCCATCCCCAACAAACCTTGGGATCTGAAAGCAGGTTTGCTTGGGAAAGCCCTGTTACAGGAACCATGCTTACAATGGTTCAAAGTCCCTGAAATAAAGCTTTATTTTTCACAGGGTACCTCTAGCATAAGGTCACTGTCTACCTTGCCAACATGCCATCTTTTCTAAAAGCTTTGAATAGTAGTTAGCCTGTGTACAGGTCACTTCCAAATTTGCCTTCTCATAACCAATTTTACTAATGCTGGGAAATGAAATTTACCTGACTTGGTACAAGGGGCATCTTAAAGAAAAAAGTTTTGCTTTACTACTTTATTTCTGCCCCAGTCACTTTTCCTCCTACTGACTCCGAGTCTGTGCTGCTAGCAATGTAATCGCAGGACTCCTCCTGCTGGCAAGATGAAGCTTTCGGGAAAGAACACAGTATTTTTAGTCACTACTGTTTTTACTGAAAACATTTACACTGGTTTTTTTTTGTTTGTTTTTTTTTTAAGCCTTCTTGAGGCTGAGAGAACAGTCCCCCAAGTGTTTCTCCACTTGAACAATACGAAGGCCTTTACAACTCCAGTTGCAAATAAATACCATCAGCACAGGTTTCTAATATAAAGAAGCCCCCTAGAACAACATACAGGCTCACAAAAAGACCTGCTACCCCACTGAAGGTCACACCAAAGCTTCCGAGTGCCACAGCCCCTAACATACACCTGTCTAGCTCTGCCAGTGACCAAAACAATGTGTCATTGCATAGTCACCATCTGCAGTAATAGTTTATCTTAACCCAGCGTTTTCCAGTACCTGGCAAGTTGGGAAGACTGGGTTTTTCCCCTTGTTTTCCAAGTACTCTCGGAGCTGAAAAACTTGATGTTTAAACTAATAGGATTTGACTCCAAGAAATTTAGTAGTCTTCTGATTACTTTCACATTTTTCACAGGCAGTTTTCGCAGAAAGCCTGATCTTTGCTCTCAAAACCTTCACAAATGAGCACTTGCCTTTGCTAAACGGTAGAACACCACCCACTAGGGGTAAAGGTAACCCTAAAACCAAGCAGCTTGTATTGAAGGCCACTGATGAAAGACAGTACTAAACCTTCAAAGTCAATGACTGTACCCAAACCAAGTCTCCCATGAAGCCGCCTCCTCCTCTCAGGAGATGCCAATACAAATCCCTGATGGACCGATTCCCACGCTGCTTATCCTCATGCATAAAAAGCTTATTTTCTAAGAACAGTGATAGGAAGGACACCGTTCTCCTCCCAAACCAGCTTTCCGCTTGAATGGTATAGCACTCCCTCCCGCCAACATTAAAACTACTTGCACGTGCACTGAACACTAGCCCTGCAAGGTACAACCATCAGGAATTCACTCCGACAGCTCCCCCTTCATGTAGTTGTGGGATGAAGCCTCTAGTCACCTGCAAGCTGAGATACTGACAGAAATGACTATTTGTAAAAATAACCATGTTTAACCCTAACAGTATTTTTAGGCAGTCTTAACAGCTTTCTTTTGTTTCCCCTCCATCCCATTTAAGTCAAGGCAAGTTTTAACATACAGACAGGATTTAGGCTACAGTTTTAGCTTCACCCAAAGTTCGGAGGCTGACAACACCAACAGTACTGCAGAACGTGAATGTAATCATTCATAATGCCTGTCTCAGCGTTTAGAAACATCTTACCCCTAGTAGGCACAACTCCTTTTTTTAACAGACCTCATCAGTGACATCGTCTGGATGGGCTTTGTGCTTAGCCCAGGTCTTTCCAAGCAGTTTTGTATGCCTCAAATGAAGCCCTCAGCCCAACATCTTAGCCTAGCCTAACTTTCAGAGCAGAGGCAGACACAGCAGAACTTGGCAGCTCTGTCCCAGGGAAAATTAAAGTCGGTGTCTGCTATACCTCACAAGTTAAAATTCAGGAGGTGTACAAGGCTGATTTTACTTGACATTTCCAAGACTATGCTCAGCTACAGTACAGCAGAACAGCAACTGTGGGACTAGCACTAATTCTAACCCCTAGCACCCTGGAAAACCCCCAGTGGGTACAGAGAGACTAGCCATTCTTGCATCAGTTTCAAATGTGGCATTTGCGACATCCCTGTCCTGCGCTTCTAACTTCGCCTCCATGCCGTAATTTACAGCAAAAGCCCCGTGAACTCAGTTTGACCCATACAGATTCGAAGTTTTTTTTGGAGTGCAACTAATTCCCGTACAAGTCCCGGTTTAGGCTGAGTGTCAGCCCAAACCCTTCATTCCTCACAACCGCGTGCGTGCCTCAATGACAATTTTTTCCTTGTTTGGGCAAATGTTTCTGTATGCACTGACTGTGAATCCGAGTTCAGTGTCTGCTTCTGCTTAGTTAAACTAACAGCAGTTTCATATAAGACAATTTTCAAAGCAAACATACATCATCTGCATTACTAAATATATCGCAGCACTCCCTTTCTTCCACAAGGAACATGAGTGAACTTTTTCAATACTCCTAAGTAGTAGGGATTTCAAGCCCCATACATCAACTCCTGCTTTCTTACCATCAGTAAGAGCACACTTTTAGAGGCAAAGAGCCTGCGACCTCAAATGCCGTAACCCTATACTTCCCCAAGAAATATTTTTGGTTGAAATAAAGTTGCCAACCAAATTCAGCATAGCTTGGATTGTGCTGCTAAAAAGTAGACAGGAGAGAAATGCACTGAAAAAACAGAAAGCCCTTTGGGAGAGAACTAGGGCACCCCGATCGGCCTTCTTCACTTATGTGGTATATGGGAAGATGGTCTCGTCCTTCCAGCCACGCTCCAGAATACCTCCCCTTTCTTGCTGAGGGCCAAGCGTGCACAGCAAGGTATGGTTTGTTACTAACTGTTGTCTCCCCTTAACTCGTCAGCTGCTCTGCAGGAGCCAAGAGCGTGGGCTCTCATGCCCAAGTAAGTGCAAAGAGTTTGCCTAGAGTACCTTTCGCTACCGAGTAACTTACTTGAAATAAGTTTCCACTTACTGCAGGTAACGTCACACAAAAGCAGCTAGCGTGGACTGGTTAATGCCTTGCAACACATCCTTTCTCACTTCACCACGTATTTGGGTAACCAGGTCCTGAGTTAACTGCCCTTTTGCTTTTGATAGAAGATCTGCGCTCTATTTACCTACCAAAGGAGTATTAAGCACTCATTAAGAGAGACTCTGGTAAAAAGGGTGCCTCTTATTATACAGGACTTACAAGAACTTAACAGTCAGGACAGGTAACCTATTTATATACTGCTCTAACTAAACAAAAAGCGCTAAAGCATTACAACCCCACGCTTTGCAATGAGTACACCAGTATTAATTTCTAGAAGCCAGCAATGCCATTTTAGTTATGCTTACTGTAACAGTTAAACCGCTTTCTAAGGCATATTGACACAAGAACCACATGTGCAACAATTCCCACTCTGCATGTTTTGGGACTAAGCTTATTAGAAGGGGAATAATCTCATGTTGTCTTCCTCCCTTTCATCTCTCCTCTGCGTCAATCAAGCATTTCAGGATAAAAATGACAGCATGGTCAACAGCTTGTATAATGCTAGTTCAGTGTTAAACACAACAGGGACATTATTATTTTTATCAATTAGTAGCATAGTAACACGTGTTCAGAACTGCAGGATTACACCTGACCAAATGCAGCTGAAAATTCGCTAAGTTAATGAGCTACTTTTTTTGCTCACCTGACTTCTAGAGGTTCAGATTTACAGTATTCCCATAGTGTTCAAATTTTCAAAGTGTAGATTCTTGCAGGAATATTTATTACTCCACACTTTTATTCTTTGAAAGTACACTCAGCAGTCTGACAGCTTATGATTTAAGGTCACCCGTACATTTGTGCTTAAGCATCACTTTTTTTGGTATAAGCCACCCATCTTTAAAAGGGCAGGTCTACCTTTTTCCATAATGGATAGTAAAGTCTTTGAAATAAGCCAAGAAAAAAAAATAGAGAAGAGACCAAGAAGCCTATGCAAATGATACCACAAGCTTTGCTTTTCCACACCAAACAGATAACTTACCTTCACATTGTTCCTTTCGGGTCGCAAACAGCACATAACTATTATAATATCTTATAATATTCCTTGTATGTTTAACTCATTAGTAATAAAAACACTCTTTGCTTATACACAGGCACAAAATGTTATTTGCAGGGTGAAACAAGGTTCCTGTAAAAGAATATCCTACCTTTTGCTAAAATTTAGAGTGTTAATCAACCACTCGTGATCCATTTGAGATGGATGTAAGTTAAGAGCCAGGTCCTCAAAACGAAGCACACGCCCATGGCTTCATCTTCTCCGTTTATGCAAGCGTGCATCCTCAGCACAAACTCCAAGTAGAAAAAGGTTACAGCATAAGTCATGTACTTGCAGAGGATGCTGTACTTGAGCTAATGAAGCTTGACATATTGCAGATGAAGAGCTTATGCAACATGGTTTTTTTTTCAGTGGGAAAAAACATCTAGGTAAAACTTGCCAGAAGTAATCAAGCCTTTTGCTGCAGACTGATTAAGTTGCTACCCCATTCTATGTTGGCATAGACTAGACTTGCCAGTACACAACCATCAGTAATCAGTACAATCAATTACTTAAGGCACAGGTTGGAGGGGAAGACACCCACAAATTTGAAATACTTTAAAAAAAAACCCCAACCACAAACCACCACGCTGTTTCCTCTTGATTACCTACCCTCACCTATCTTCTGAAACTTGCCTGGTGCTCCAGACCAGAAATGAACAGACATCAGTATTAGGGAGCTAAAAAAGCTTTACTCCACAACTTCAACTTCTGCAGAAAAGAGGAAGGAGGAGAGAAAAAAAAAAGACATTAACCATTCTCAAGACACTAACAAATGACTACCATTGCACCAGCCTCCTCATCACCAATTCCTGATGTAGGAAGGTTTGGACCAAATGGGATGTTTAGGGCAGTTAACATCACTGAACACATTTGACAGTTTTTGCCAGTCACATCAGCTCTTCACTTTGAAACGCAACAGATATAATTTTCTTCTTTCTACTAGGCATAGGAACACAGCCCATAGTAAAAACAGGATTTAGATGGCTATTCAAGTGCACTGGCATTGCTTTTTCCACATACTACCTAGTCAGTCTACTGAAGTCAGTGTGAAGCCTTCCTTTACCCCTAGGAGAATTTTGAGCGAACTCCAAGCAAAGCACCCCACATAATCAAAAATATAGCAGTGTGGCCTAACAGTCACCTGCCAAGCACCCTGACTGACAGCAGCCAAAAGCTTCAGATGGGAGGAAGAATAATTTCTATGCAGATATGGCTAACCTCCTCAAAAAATGAGCCTCCCCCTCCAATAATAGGAACGATTTAAAGCCACAACCACCCACCACCCTTCCAGATTTGGATAAGCTCATCCCTTTTATAAACAGCCACTCCTTTTTGGAACCATCTTACATTTTAGGGTGCAGTTTTACTAACATATATTTAGTAACGAAGTCCAAAAAAAACCCCACCCAGAAACACTTTTCCTAACACCTCTACAAAAGGGAACAAGAATGCCACCTGCTGGAAACAACGTGGAAAAAAAATGGGAAACAAATTCTGCAGCGAAGCAAAAACCACCTATTTTTTAACAGCCAGTTAAAAGATGCGTGGATATTTATGCTGGTCTCCAGTTTATATTTAAATACTATGCTGGAGGAAAACAAGGTAAGCAAAATAAGAAGTCACAGCAATTGCCACAGACTGAATTAAGTCAGGCAGAACGGTAAGATTACATTACAAGCACGCTCAAGACTGACCGTTGCCAAAAAGGGTTGGTGTTCTGGTTTTACTCTGTTTGACCCACACCAACCAGCCCCAAAAAACAGAAAGCTAACCGTGCAAAAAATGGGACCATTGCCAGGTTGAGCCTTCTGACACGTTTAAGAGCTCAAACCCCAACACGAGTTCAACTCATTTACTGGGAATCTACCACTTACATCAAACTGTGCTATTGCTAAAGAGAGACACCTCCATTTCAATTAGAGAGTCTTCATTTTCAAGACTTTCTGCCAAATCCAAGTGGTATGCATAACTACTAAGAGTCCGAGGAACAAAGTTAAGCAGGTAGATAACCAAAGGTGACCCCCACAGCCCTTTCCCCCCACACACACACACTGGCAGAGGGGATGGGGAGCCTCCATCCAGCCGCTAGAAAAAATCAGTGTCTTCTAGCCAGGTCTAGAGAGCCTAGCACACCTCCAAGGTGACTAACCTAGACCACAGCCCCACAGCTCCTAGCTACTCACTGCTCCTGTCAGGTACGTGCTCTTCATCTCCAGACAGTAACACACTGAATCCACATAAGGCATCAGTCAGCATTTTTAGGCAAAAAAAACAAAAAAAATCATCTCATCAGGAAGCGTAGCACCGGAGTCTTCCTCTGACAGTCACCTGTATGGAAAAAGCCATCTGCTGCTCCTTGTTGTGAAACCACCCTCACTCCCCCAAACCCACCCACTTATCCCAAGTAGTTATCCACAAGCCCATCAAGAAGGACCTCTACAATAGAAAACAAACAAGAAAGTGACACTTAAACTTTGCAGCCTCACTCAGGTTTCACCCCAAAACATTTTAAGCATAATTCTTTCCAGGAGAGTGCAAACAAAGCAGTAACTGACCCAATTCTCCAAGGGGCATCGTATCACTTACACATAGAGGAAATAGCATTACTTGAAAGCTAAGGCGCACGATCACTCCTCCCACAGAATACATCCAGTTTTTCCCTTAAAAAACCTCACCTATTACAATTTGTCACAAAGACTAACCTGCATTCAGAGGCTCAAAGTAGCAGAGCAGTAATCCTCTGTATACCGCTCCCGTGTCTACATATGCAGACTGAATGAAAACAGAGTGAGATTCACAAGCATCATGCAGACATTACTCCCACCAACTCAAAAGGAACGCCATGTCTGACTTGGCAGAAAAATGGAATGGTAAATAAAAACTAGTTTCCTTCATCGGCGAGTTACACAGCAGCCTTCCACAAGTAAATGCATTAGTTGCTCTGCGGGGGACCGAGTCAAGACAACAAAAAGCACTGAACATTCTGCAATTTCAACAGGATTATGGATCTAAAATGTGATGGCCTTTTGACTGCAACTGTGGAAATCGGATGGCAATACTTCAGAAGTTACAGAAATAGTTTTACTGAAGTAAGAACTAGTACGTGCAAAGAAAAAACCACACAAACTAGGGAGCTTTCAGCTACCAACAAAAGGTATTTAAAGCGTCTTGGGTTTTTACAACAGACTCCTGTTTGTGACATTATTTCTTGTTACACAGAATTTACAAGTGAAATTCACAAGTTAGATTTGTTTTTTTCTTTTCATAAAGTATGATTTGAATTACACCAGTTGCTTTCCAGTCTTGATCGTCAGTTCTACAAGGAAAGACATCAGGTACTAACAGGTTCTTGGACATTTTTTTCTTCATTATCATCTGCATTTTCTTCTTCTTCTTCTTCTTCTTCTACTTTCTCCACCTGAGGTAGAAGTCCATCAAGGTTCAATAGCAAACCTTCACTGGTTGAAGATCTAATAACCAACTTCCGCACAAAAGGACCTAGAAAACAAACACCACCACCAATTCGGTCACTTGACCACTTTTCATGTCTCCAGGCTGATTTATCTTACTACTAATCCATACTGTGTCAAGCACATGACCAGAATCAGAATTATACACGTAGACACATCTCTTCAGTACGGAGAGTTTAACACCCACCCTCGCAGATTGGGTTCAAAATGCAGTTCACACTCTGGTGCCATAAAAGGTACTAACTTGATGGCTACCTTATTCCTTCAGTACCTCACCCAAACATTCATACATCACTAAGAGCACAAAAGAAACCATTCCTAATTCAGGATCCTACCATGAAATGCTGAGGGAACCTTTTGGCAAGATGGAAGATTAAATACATCTCCATTGTACCCTCAGAACATTTGCCTGGTGGTATTTTTAGTCTTGCATTAGATCAAGTGACTGGCAGAGGAATGCCGTTTTAGTGATAACTACGTAGCTGCACAGAGACATGCTATTACATATGGAAAGTCTGAAAGGAACTGAAGAACAAGTATCTATAACTAGTCGGTCTAAGCGATTGATAGCAAGCATATCTAGACTCCATCGTTGTAAAGATGTGTTAATTATCAAGTTTGCTTCCTATAAACGGCAAATATTTTTAATCAAGCCAGTAAGATACCCACCACAAGAATCAAGCTTGATACCGCAAAATCAGTAGAAATGCTACTAAGACCAGAAGAACTTACCCTTACTTACCTATGCTGGTGTAGTTCACATATAAACTCATTAGGGACAGAAATACCACCACTTTCTGCTTCTATTTACTTATATTTCAAGTCAACCAACCCCTTATACTTCTCATTTGGGCTGAAATGCTTCTAAAGGCATGTGTACCTGGCTTTTTGTGGTCTGTTCTCTGTACAGCAGTTACTATTAACAGCATCACCAGAAAAGATGCAAGATGATTCTTTTTGCAGACATTAAGCCAATATTAATACAAAAAGTTGTTTTCTGAGCTTAAACAAGGCTATTCTTCCATAAAATTATGTTCATAAATCACCATTTCCACTCCAGCTAAGCTGATGACATTTGTTTCAAGTTTATTCCATTGTGACAAAGAGCAGACAGCGTATTAGTTGTTCACATTCTTTGCTCACCACAGCGAGCAGAACCCACAGGAACAACACACAGAATTCACACCTTTACTCCTTTGCAACCTGATCCTTTTTGCTAAGGAATTAAAAAAAAAAGATAACAGCTTTTCCCTTGGAGCAGCAAATATTTTAAAATTCTCTTGGTAATGGGGGGGGGGGGGAAGAGGGTGGTATACCTTCAAACAGGGTAGCTAACCAGAGTAGATGTGAGCTGAACCATAGGTTTTAACTAAGGCAACTGCAGGTGGATTCCGGGTTCAGATTCTTTGCATTGAGCCACAACAGGGTCACATCAGTGGGGTAAAACCAACACACAGATGCTGAAGACCTCCATGTCTCATAAGGATTTCCTTGTATGGCTTTAATCTATTTAAGCATCAAGCCTGCAAACTTTGTTTTGTACAACATATTGCTCCTTTCCTCACACAGACACTTACGTAGTGCCACGGTGCAATTAGAGTTCCCACCAGTAAGAGCAGGTGCTATTCGTGCCCTTACAGGCTGTCAAGTTCTTAGGTCTTGATTTACCGAGTTGTCTAACAGCTCCCTCCTCCTGGCCCAAGGCAGACGAAGCAGCAAGGTCATTTAATGACAAGCCGGTAAAAGAACACTCATTGCTCAATTTTGTTTGCTGTAACTTCAACTACCACATTAGAAGAACAGCTGCTTACCATAAGTCAATGGCTTGAATGTGCAGATATCATGGATAACTGTTTTCAGATTGTCAACTATCTGCTCAGTAGGCATATCCAGCTGAAAAAGGATAATGCAGAATTAGCCATGGTAATACTTACAACCTAGATCAAAAAATCTGAAAGCACTGGGTATATATTTATTCTACATTTGGATAGATTTTGTTTCCCTCCATTCCCCATTAAGGAGTTACAAATCCCATTAACAGCCTTATCCAAATGACTTGGAGGAAAAAAAACAAAAGTAGTATTTTATACATGGTTATATGCTCATCATTATTCTCCATATTTCTACTCATGACCGTAAATTCCCATGGCTCTGTAACAACACGTAGCCTTAAAGAACGAAAAAGTCTTAAAAACCAACACACGTACAAGTGTTTTTGCAGAAATCATAGTAAGGTATTTGGGGAAAGAAATTTCAAGAAGTAGCTGCCAAAAACTGCAAAACAGACCAACTCAAAAAACACATGCATCTAAAATTGAAGGCATAAAGAATTTCAACAGAACCAAATGAATCATTTAGAAATTAAAGTTTCTTCTCCTTTTCTTTCCCATTTTAACATACTAGATGGAATTTCTACTTTTTACGTAAAGTACATGGAAGCATTGAGCTCTAAACATATACCAGTTCCATATGTACCCTTTTCACACACCCCGGATTCCATCCGCAGCATTTTTGACCTTCCAACAGAAACTGTGGACTGATGGCTCCTCGTTCTGCCCAATGTCCTCATCTAACAGAGCACTTAAGCACGCCTCACTTCAGACACATACGTGATCTTCACTGGACCAATCACAGATACTTGGAAGTGAACCAACACTGTTGCCAAAAAATTAATGCCTCCATCTTCCCTCATATACCAATCACCTTAAACCATGACTGCTATTCATATCATCTGGACTCTCTTCAAGAACGTGCAGCTCATGACCGAGAGACACACCAACCTGAACGCCCTCAGGTCAAAGCCAGGACTGACACCTCTCTCAGCTCCTGGAGAGCTTAGCGTGCATTTCTCAGACTTAATATTTGGCTGCTATAATGCCCTGCTATGCTTTATTTAATTTGCTATCTCGTCTCACCCACATCATCCACATATCTTTATCCGAAAGAAAAATCGAGGACCTTTTTCTAGAGGTTTCAGCTATAGAGTTAAAAAAATAGCGCTTATTCTCACAGAATTAACTCAGTTTCAGGGGAGCGTACAGGCATCACGAGGGTCTCCTCTTCCTCTCCGCCACCTCCCAATGTAGCAGGAGCAGATTTTATTATCATCTCACTTATCTGTAAATGTATGCATTACTTAGCAATAGAAATACTGTTATACTTGACTACTCTCCTCCCAGATCTGGACCATTAACCTCTTTTTGCTCTTCTGGCAGACTTACGATCCAAACACAGTTCCTCTGTTACACAGGCCAGAACATATTTGTCTTCATCATTGTTATGCTGATGGCAATGTGCTTAATCGTTCACAAATTAACAGACATAAAAATCTGTTTGTTAATGCTGAGCATTTCACTTCGCTGACAGACTCACCATGCTGTACCGAATTCAAAATAAAGGAATACTCAGAACCATTTAAATAAAACAATTAATTGGTAATAACTAATTAGAAGCTATACTTCAAATGAAGGTTCAAATAGCATTTGCTTCCAAATCTTATACTAAGTTCAGTTCTTAAGCGAACCTTCAATTGTACAATTTCAATGAGCTACTTGGCATTCATCATCCGTAACAAAGTCTAAAAGCATTCATAAGAGGAAGTTGCTTTAAACAAGTTACAACTTCTTATGAAGATTTAGAAGTACAACACATTATGAGACAAGACCCACCTCAAAATACAAAGACATTAGTTAATATTCTGTATTTGTTAAGACAGGAAAATAGGACAGAGTGACTTGCATTCAGTCAGACATGTTGTGGTTTAACCCAGCAGGCAGCTAAACACCACACAGCCATTCACTCACTCCCCCCCCACCCCCCCCAGTGGGATGGGGGAGAGAATCGGGGGAGAAAAAAAAAGTGAGATTTGCAGGTTGAGATAAACACAGTTTAATAGGACACAAAAGGAAAGGAAAATAAAATAATAATAATAATAATAATAATAATAATAATAATAGAATATACAAAATAAGTGATGTACAATTGCTCACCACCCGCCAAACGATGCCCAGCCAGTTCCCGAGCAGTGGTCACTCCACCCCCCCGGCTATCTCCCCCCTGTTCACATATGAGCATGACGTCATATGGTATGGAATAGCCCTTTGGCCAGTTTGGGTCAGCTGTCCTGGCTGTGCCCCCTCCCAGCTTCTTGTGTACCTGGCAGAGCATGGGAAGCTGCTAAGTCCTTCACTAGCGTAAGCACTACTTAGCAACAACTAAAACATCGGTGTGTTACCAACTTTGTTCTCGTACTAAATCCAAAACAGCACTGTACCAGCTACTAGGAAGAAAATTAACTCTATCCCAGCCGAAACCAGGACAGACAACACGACACATCCCAAGAGATCAGGTACCATAATTTCCTTGAGGTGCCGACAGCTCCATAACGAAGACAGGTAATGCTCAGAGGGTTCCAAGTACTTCAAAATAGCTTCCACATCCAAATAAATATTCCAGCTTCCAAGTAAGTATTCCGCAGTAAATCCTTGCGTACACACAGTCACTGTGTATCAGCGCTTAGATACGCAGGTTAATTCAAACCTTCGCCAAACCGACAAAAGTACTCTGGACCAGATCTTCAGGGCTGTGCAAGCGACTCTGTTCAGATCGATTGCTGTGCGAGCTAGTTATCCTTAAGTTCTGAGCCTTCCTGAAGAATAACCATGCCTGCAGAGGGAGCAACTATAAAACAATTTCTAGTCCACTTTGTATAAATACAACCTGACCACAAAGTACCTTAGAAAATTACAATATATACTACAATCAGAACACAGAAATGAATTATTACCTATCTTACTGTTTAACATTTCGGACATTTCTCTCTGGAGCAGCACAAGGTGCTGTAAAAAGCTTCAGGGAAGTTATTTGTTCTTTTTCTTTTTTATATAAGAAACGTATGTTACATTAGTCTTTAAAAGAGCCTCCCACTAACTCTGCTGCTTAGCGGGAAATTGCCTATTAATAATCAGCATTGCACAAGTTTCGCCAAAACAGATCATGTTTAAAACTTGATTCATGAAGCCTCAATGCTTCTCGTCTTCTAGGGGATCTTTTGAAGACTGCAACCCAACACACAGAAGAGCCACCCAGCTATTTGCTGGCTAAATATGCAAATGAAGAACAAAAAGATGCCCTGCTATTAAACCACTAGCTTTAACCACAGAACTGCTTTTCTTAACTGTATTTAGATAATTGTATCGAGAGCTCACTCAGAGCACTGAAACTGTACTGCAGACTTAACTAACCAGGCAGTTGGGATATAACACACGTGTAGGGAACGGCAGTCATGGCAGGGCAGAAACGCTTGGCAGAAGATGAGAAATGATTAACACTCTGCAAAGCAAGATTATAGCCACCTATTTAACTCAATGCTTTAAGAATCAGAGGGCAGGAAAATAAAGCTAGAAACTAGCCAGTAAGAAAACCCACAAGTAGACATGGCAAAGCTGTTCTACACGGTAGAAGCAGTATGGAGCACGCACATCGCATGGCATAAAGGAGGTTATGCAGTGAAAGGAACCCAGCACTTCAGACATTCAAGTTCAAGAGCACGAACAACCCCCCTCCAAAAAGAACGAGACAGCGAAGTCCTGCAGATAGAAAGGTTATGGAAAACGAGGCTAACTCATTTTCTACACCACAACAAGAAAAAAGAATAATCCTGTTCCTAGGTGCGGGGAGAGGTGTGATTTGAGACATGCATGATTACTACGTAAGATACTTAACAGTCTGGGAACCAGCAAATAAAAAGGCTTCAATAAAATGAAGTAAAAACCAGTACATATCATTTATACATCAAAAAAAGAAAGATCGACCAACAGAAAATTAATGGAATCAAAATAAAGCTAAGAGAAAGGTTTCTTGATGGGAATTTCCATCAATTCCTTCAGTTTATAACCTGTTTTACAACAGTTTCACTACCTAGGTTAAAAAAAAGCCACAAAGCTGACAGCTCTGAAATTCAGGTCATACATTGACTAACATATATACAACTGTACATGTCCACTGCAATCTGCAACTGACTTATCTAGCACACAAATCCAAAAAGTGACTTCTGCTACATACTACACAGAAATCAAAAGCCACACTAACGCAAACTAACCAAGAACGGCACTTCCATTGCTTATTACCCTCTCTAAACATAACTATCATTTGCCAGGACTGGTCCTCCAAAAAACAAACCCCAAAAAAACAAACCACTGAGTTGATAGCAGTCTGGACATATTACTGTTGCATCTGTTGAAATGGACATAGCATCTTAGCCAAAATTAGACAAGGCTATCACCTATAAAAAATACAACAACAAAAAGCTTCACGCAGCTTCAAATTAAGTGAAACAGGTAAAGTGAAATAACCTCTCCTTTTGTTCATGAGTGGCACTCATCCTCTATTTTTGCTATTCAAAGGAACCATACTTTACCATCTCAGCTGGTAACATTTAATATTTTAAAGCTATTTAATCAACTAAAATAACTTTAGGAGTAGTATGAAATCATATTTAAAGGTAAGTGAAGCTATTTTTAACAGGTATGGTACTCCCAAGTCAACAGGAAAACTCCACAGCAGACAAAAGTACGTAACTCCAACCGCACTTCTCATAAACATGGTTTGTGTAGAAGAAATATGAAATACCGATTCAATTCCAAATAAGTCAATCCAACCTCCCTTATTCCTGCGTCCAGTGAGAGTCCTGTAATACTCACCTGCATAACCATGTTTTTTAATCTACCCACTTCTGCCTGGAGGAGGGCAAAGACAGCCTTTGTTTGTTTTTTGCATGCACATCTAATGAAATAGGCACTTTTAATTAAGGCAACAGTCATTTTGAACCACATTTGAGAAACTGAGAAGAGGTAAAAGCTTGAGCCTCTATCTCACACACATGATCTGTTCTTCCGGCAAGCGGTATTAAGAATATATGCTATAACGTGTACTCCTAAAATAATGCCTAGTATAGCACAGCAGATCAGCCCACGCCCTATTCCCTACACCTGTTCTCTGCTCTTCCCTCCTGCTCCTTTTTGAAGTTGCCAGAACAAATACATGTTAGCACTGATCCACCCATGTTTCTTCTAGCCTTTTCTGCAACTGAGGGCTTCCCACATCAAGTCACGAGGACTTAAAACTCCTATAGTAAAGGCTGTAATAATCAGGAGATTAAGAGCTTTAGCATCTTCACTCAGAACTCAAGTACCAGCTTTTCTGAAGAGCTGTAGGACAAAGCAGTCATTAAAAACTATCCATTCCAAAACGGAACTGGAATTTTTATGGCTTTATCTCATGGCATTTAACAGACCTGGGCTGCCTGGTGACCATTCAACCTGAAAGCTAAAAAAGTTCTCAGAGCACCTTAATTGGTCTTACAGTTGTGGTATCAGGGGGGGGGGCAGGCAGAAATCTACTCCAAGTCCCCTACTACAGCTGTTGAGAGACAAACTAAGAATAGAAAACCCAGAGAGGCCCAGAATTTCAGGTTTGGCTCCCTCAACAGCAAGATCTAGAATTCCAACTATCCACAAAAAAAAAAATTTCTATTTCAGTCAAATACAAAACAAGAAATGAGTTCATGAAAACAGTTCATAGCTCTGTTTTCCACACAGGCAGCTTTTGTCTCCTCATGCTGTCTGTTAAGGAGATTAACCTTTTTCACCTATTCTTCCGTTTCGCGATGGCGAGACATTTCTTGAGCACAATAAACTGCCAAGCAATTACCAATGGTAATTTGACCAGCATCCCATAACAATATGCAACCTCTGCATCATTATAATATAACCACATTTCCCCTTAATTTCAACACAAAACACTTTACTCCGCTGAACTCCAAGAACTTGTGTTCAAATGCCTCTACACAAAATGTTAACTACACCTATTTTAAAAATCAGGTTTAGAGCTACTCCTAACAAGCTTTATTTTGCTTTGCAGCAGCACAATGCAACAACTCCACTTGGCCATTATTCTGGGACATCAAGCATCTTCCATTACACAGCGAGGGCAGGAACTCGCACCTCTGCTTTCAGGAACAAAAAGAAAGCCTCCGCACCAACAGGTAAGTGTTGACAAACATGGCAGAACAACATTTCTGCACCATTTGCAAAGGCATCCGGAGGACTGACAGTATCAGTAAGAGAAGAGCACTGAGGTATTTTGTGTTGCCTTGCTTTCATAGGCTTCTGCTCAGTTATGAACCTTCCTGAGATGGTCAGAATAAGGGAAAAAACAAGTTCAGCGTAGGAGACTACAACAACATGGACCGTGCAGACAGCATTTTCTCATCCTGGCACTCAAGGTAGATGCATTTCTGAGGTAGCAGCCCCATGCAGTCTGCAGGAAAGAAAAAAGAATGTAGGCATAGAAATACCCTTACTGAGGCTGTTGTAAAGGGTTATTTCCTATTCCTAGTTTAACTTGCTACAACTTTTTCCACATCCTTGGTCCCGTTTTGTTCTAAACTCAAGCTTTTTGCCAGTACAAGACTACTAGGAAGACATTATTCAGGTACAGTCCAGCATGTACCATCAGGAGCTACGCAACACCTTCAACTCCGAGATGCATCATTTAAGGCTGAATCTCTCTCTCATGCTGGACTTGTCAATAGTTGGAATCATTTAGAAACAGCATTGCAGACAGGCAAGCCTTGCCATGTGAGATCTAAAATAGAGAACCGCTCAAACAGGTAACAAAAGACACCTGTTACAACCTATGCTTTTTGCATTATTCCCTTCATCCCCCAATAAACATATTTCAACTCTCAAGGATTCGAAATGGCAAGAGTTAACAGCTCTTACTCAACCGTGGGATTCCCCCCTCCCTTTAAGGAGTTCAAAACTAAGGATCCATTAGTCTTTTCTTTTTTTTCTTTTTCAAGGGACACAGACACTTCGGGCCTTCAATCCCATTAACAGCCAAAGGAGGTAGATGCTACTTCTAGCGCAAACTGGCATTTCTGTCTCCTGCCTTAACTCTCATTTCCATGCACCCGTACTATCTGTGTAACAAGTTTGAGAGAACTCTGGTTCAGTACAAATCTCTCCATACTTCTAACCCTGTGAAAACAACAGTGCTCCTGTAAACATGTCCCTTCCCAGAAGATACATCCTCCCGAACAAACCTTAAAGTCTCGCCTCCTGAATCAATCTTACTCTTTTCCACAGAAACACCATTTCACCAGCAGCTCTTTGCACCGATAGGAAGATACGCTAGAAACTCCTTCCTGGTGTCACATTTGGACTCTGATTTTTCTGAAGACAACTCAACTTGGGAAAAAGAAAATTTTGCAATGATCAACAGCACCCTGTCTGGACTCAAAACTTAAGTCAAAACCCTCAAAAAAAAGTCTTTAGGCTGCCCTCTGTGGATAGCTTGATTCTGAAGGAGATATCCCGAGTGTCCTCATTTGTCTCCCTCCTGCTTTAAGCTCCATGTCTTAAAAGAACATTTTGCATTCTCAGTTTCACAACTTCAGATCTACTAATTAAACTTAACTGCTGCCAACTTCTGGGATTTTCAAAGACACCTCAATTACTACTAGGAAAACACCACTGAGGCTGCTGACTCACGTGGGAGTGCAGCGTTACATCAAGCCACTGGCCATAATTGAACTAACAGGCAGCGTGAAACAGGAGCACTAAAGGGAAAACATCTCTTTGAGAAACGCCAGCTTGGCAGACTCCCAGAAACATCTATGTTACTGTTTAGAATACAGCAATAGATCTTCATGCTTCTGGGTAATTCCTAAATTATTATTTTCTCACTGACAAGATTTAAATTTAAAAAGCTCTTGATTTAGTGGTGAGCAGATATGCATAACTACTCAAGGCTCTCCCAGAGCCTTGCCTGCACTCGATTTCCTTCCAGCGCCGCTGCGCAAACAGTGGGAAAACTAGGTCAGGTAAAGGATAGTAGCTGGAGAGGGTGGAGACATCTTGCACAAGCCATAATCACCGAGTCATCCCTCTGCACACAACTCAATACACAGCAGAGCGTGTCACACTGCGTGTGCAGTGTTAGAGTCACCTCTGCCACATGGCTGACATTAACTCCGCATGTATGAACTCTGTCTCTAAGTACACCCTCATCACTCTGTTTCTGATCCAATTCACAAGAACCTATTGTTTACTTGTACAGAGCGACATCTCTGGCTGCACCGGATCTTCTCAAGTGCCCTGAAACTGCAGGGCTGAGCTGCCTAGACACAGAAACTAAGGTCATCTGTAACACCAACACCTTACATCAGTAACAGGACGTGGTTTTAACTTCGGAAACTCTAGCCACAGCTGCAGGACGCTACACTAAGCGGAACCATCTGCAATTGCACTGAATACTGTCAAGACATCAGAATTCTCCATTCACCTTTATTAAAACCATGTTTTTTCTTCTTCACTATACAAGAAGAAACTTCACATTAAGTTGAATTTGCAGGTATTTTTTAGGCTGATCTACAGTAAAAGCGATGAAGGTTTAAGCAGTCCAAAGCAAGAATTAAAGAATACAGTCACAATACTTGAAACCAAGACTGATCTATGGATTCGAGGCGTTTCACACAGTCCATTAAACTTACAAACAGCTAAAGACACTTCCTGTCTGTATCAAAGCACAATATATAATACGCTTTAGCAGAATAGTCCCAAGAACCTCAGTACTGAGTATCATATAGACAAGCAAGCCCTTGAAATTCACATGCACAACTCGGAGCAGCTAGGCAGAACTAATAAACTTGCTTATCTCTACCACCACCAGACAAAGCCTCAGGGGTTAGGTATCTTGTATGCTTCCTTTCTGTACCAGTATCAGTTAAAAGAAAACTAAAAATCAGTCAGGATTACAAATAGACAAAACAGAACTAAAAACTAAAATCACAGTTCGGAACAGGGAATATAAATAAATACATGAAGGAAAACGTATTAAGGGCCTAAAAAAAAAGAAAAAAATACTCTTATATAACCCAATTTCTTCTATGACAGCAAAGCACAAATTAATTTTCTATTTCAGGTGTAATGCAAACAGTTGTTGCTTTTTGCTCAGGTCCAGAACTCAAGTTATCAAAATTAAATGAGTATTTAATTATTAGGTTAAAGCAAACACTTTTTGGTCCACCTGTGCATATTGACCACGGACTTACAACCCATAGTTTATTTACTTAAAAAAATCAAGTAAGTTTTATTTTACTCACAGAAGAGTGCTGGGGAAGGCAGGAGGAAAGGGAAGCCTATGTTAAGATGTCAACTCACAAGGAAATTACAAGGAATAGTACCTTCTTCATCCTATTTTGTTCATTATTACTATTCCTTGCCAATATAGCAGCAAATACAGATCCCATGCGTAGCATCAGGTATGCCTTGCTCTCAGTTTTAGCGGAGCCATCTTCTATGACCACCCATTAACAACATACAGGGCTCGCATGAGCTGAAGACGTCGCACAACAAGGAGTAAGAGTTCCATTTACTTCATAGGTCAGTTTAAGATCATGGTTAAAAATCTTGGGAACACACAGATAAAAACATGTTTTTCCCCCCTCTTTTAATGCTAACTTCAGTTCTGCTCAGTAGAGAAAACTTAAGAACTCTAAATACAACTTACTCTTGCTATTCTTGTCTTCATTATACCATCGTCTTCTACCACGTACTCAAGACCTTCTCTGAAGAGTTGCAGCATTTTGGGAATATCATGGCCCAGGGAATCTAATGTAAATAAAAAAAGCAAAAAAGTTGCCTGAGTAATGCTTATTAGCAGGGCTAAGAGAGAATTCCATCTTTTGATTAAGGCAGGTGAACTCCAATCGAAAATGCAGTTTCATGGACAAGACAATGATGTCCTCACGCATGCTATATAAATCACTTCTGTCTTGCCTCCTTCCTCATTCATCAGCAGACATGAACAGCTAATACAGTAGGAAACATAACAAAGGCTTCACTTCAAATCAAGAACCTGTTTATGTATACATAAAACAAAGCTTTATTACCTAATGTCATTAAAGCAGCCTGAAAGACCAAAATCTACTGAGTTAGGTTTAGAACAAGCCCCAAGTCTACAACTACGTAATAGCAAGGTTACGCACTACCTGGAACATGCTGGCCCAGGCCAGCCATTCCCACAAGTCAAGACAGCTGTTTCTTATCTCAGCTGCAAGGGCTCATTTGACAGATTTACACCATCACTCAATTGCTTCAAATACAAGCATTACTTCTCCCACACATCTTCTGATGACTCCAAGAGAAATCAGCCCTGAATAAGCTACAAACGAATTAAGTTCCTAATGGCATAATATAGCTTTCATTTGTTCCCAAAGTATCTGGAGTAACTCAGTTGGAATGTTTTGACCTGTTAATAGGTTTGTCTCAAATGTTTCAGAGCCTAAAAACCACTGCCTGCAGCTTGTAAAACATTAAGACAGCTAGGGCAGGGAAGTAAGAGACATGGTTCAAGAATCAGTGCTTCACACAGCTGGCACAGGCTCCATGTTTGAAAAACAGCCCTTTTTTTTTTTTTCATATTTGAAATAGACCTGACACACAGCTAAAATCAAGTAAGTCAGCAAGGGAGGACAAAAGTATTGAGGGACTGATGTTTGTTGTTGTGAAAACCTGACCTGAAGAGGAAATGTCTCAAGCTTTATGAAACAGGAGAGACCACACAGGTAAGGGAGCAGGCTGTACTATGGAAAAGCATAACTAACTCCGTTGTTGAGTAGTAATGAACAGGCAGAAGGAGCAGTAGCAGTCACCAAGCTGGGAACCAAACAATTGCACAACAGTTAGACAACGCAACTATCTCAGTGAATGTGGTTTTTTTCAAGTTGTTTCTGTTTTCCTAGGTAACTTCACAGTACTATTATGGTTCATCACGACTAACAAGCATAGGGGCAACGAGTAGGCAAACTTACCTTGATTCTAATCCTACATTTGCCTGTTGTGGGAGAAAAGCACAGTTCAGATTCCTAAAACTACTCTTACCTAAAACAAAACAAGTGGTTCAGTCACATACAGTCTAATACTCAATGTAATTATACATCCTCATCAAAAGAGTTTCAGTGTCACTTCTAGAGTTCAATCTTGTTCAGTACTTGAGATTTATAAGAAAGAATTGCTTCTTACTTCTTTTCGTGCTTGGGTATTTTCGTCTTAGTTTGTTCCTTAATGGTATTAGCTTAGGCATTATCGCAGGAACTGCTACGTAGAAGTCCACTTGGATTTCATCTTCCAAAATCTGCAACAAAAAAATTAAATATATTTAGAAATACAGTAAGTGACCTCAGTATGCAAGTTGACCTACAAGCATGTCTGAGCATAGAAACCCATCTCCCAATCTTTATATCGGCTGCTAACTTCAAGCTAGCATTTACTGGACATGAGGTTTCTTGTTCCCTCCACCTCAGTCACTGTTTAAGTTAGGATATTTACGTAAGTCTTAAAAAAAAACCCAAATACCCATTTGATTAATTCAACTCCTCCCACAACAGCAGCTCCATTCTCTCGAGCTATTTCAGCTTCTTGCTCATTCTGTTGAGAGAAAAAAAAAAACATTCAGTAACATCTGTACTACCAATTAGTCTATATCAAAAGCACTGGATAGGTGATTTACCTTGGACAACCGGGTATAAAACCAGGCTATTTACAGGTTAAGAAGGAAAGAATGGTTTAAGGCAATCCAAGACCAAAAATATCCAGTGCTGGTGATTTAATGTAGGAGCAGCAACTCCACTTCACTCCAGGTCCCAGTAAGAAGCAGTCAAGTCTTTAGTCAACTTCTACTGGAGAAGAAGGAGAAAAGCCCATCCCATTTGCTCAGCAGCTCTATCAAAAGTCCTTTCTCTCCCCGCTCCACCCCCTGGAAACTACAACGAACCATCCACTGGATGGAGCCAATCTCTTACTCTAAGCTTAAAGAAAAGCACAGAACACGCTACTAAAAACCACTGTAAAATAAGGCTAATCAACTTCTGAAAGCGCTATTAAACTTCAGCTTCAAAGAGCATTCAGAAGTTAACCTCATCTGTCCGCTGCAAGGTTTCGCTTTTAATAGTCTGAAATATGGAAAGGTACAAGGCATCAGTTTTGTAAAAACTTTGGCTCCAGCTTTTGATACAAGCAGATATTCGTGACTCAAAGCCAGAATCAACTTTTCCCTCGCAAGAATAAACCGAATAGCTCCACACTTCCATCCAAAAGCACTAGCAAGTGTTTCAGTCACTCAACCTGCTTCCCCGTGTACACCTTCACAAAGCAAAGGATCTTCTACCCCACATGAATTTGAGCAAAGAGAGAAGGTTGTAAGATGCAGCACCAAGGAACCTGGCATGCTCGGGTCTTTTGGCAGCCCTCCGTTCTGTAGGAGGATTCTCACCTTGTAGCTCAGGTAGACAGCCTTATACAAATTAAGCCCAAAGGGTCATCAACTAAATCTGTGACAGTTCTCTAGGATAATCTCATACAGATATATGTAGGTCTATTTGTTAGAATGATTAGCTGGCAAAGGACAGCAGCAGAGGCCGAAACTGACCTCATATCCATGCTACAACTGCTCTACACACCATTTCACAGCAGTGAACTCCTAGGAGTAGACAAAGGGTTTGGGGCAGAGAGCTGTTAAATTGTTTAGGGTTTTTGAGGAGAAGTTACTTTTCCCCCACCCAAAGGTATCCTGTTACAGCACAAGTTACTGTGAGTAACACCCGCTTCTAATCTGCACTGCCTACTAAGGCTTAAGACAGCAGCGTTGGACATGGCTGCTACACTAAACCATCTGCCTGTATTACAAAAAGCTGACAAAGGTTTTACTCCATAAACCATCTTTCATTATCTCTTACTTAGTCACATCTATGCAGGTGTAAGTTCCCTAAGTGCATTGCTAGAATAATTACACGCATGTGAACCTATCAAGATGAAGGAAATCCTATAAGATGCTTATAACACATTAAGACGCTGCTGAAGACAATTCCTAGACAGACTTAGGAGTTCTGTAAAGCGTTTGCAGAGTCTTCTCAATAAAAGGTATAGTAGTTGCATGGGAACTAGTTGTGTTGTAAGAGCATGCTGGATACATAGAACCTATCAAGGAAGTAATTCACGCTTACTCACCTCTGTGAAAACCAAGACCTTATTAGTTTCATCTGTAAAGCGATATGGAAGAAGAACAGTGCTTGCAAATGGATCCACTTTTTTCTAATAAGAAAAATATTCAGACAAACAAAAATAAAAGGAGACTTCATGACTTAAGGGCAAGTTACCAATCGCATGGAGTTGGTCCCCTAAACAGCGATCTTAGCCACCATTTCCTTGCACAGAGGCCATAACAAACAAGCATGATGCTTAAGTTTTGACTGCTTTTTTTAAGTCCTTTATATACTCAAATCTAAACTTGAGACATGAGTTAATTATGCTGCAGTTTGCCCAAAAGAAAGGGGCTGGGATCAGCAACTTCAGTGTAGGATTACTACCAGGCTCAGGTGCAGTCAGTAACAAACACTGAGGTGCTGTAGTTGCAGCTTATCCAAACGATGTTTCTGATACAACGGCCAATGCAAGCCATCAGCAAGGAATGTGTCTCTCACCAAGCCTTAAGAACACCACAGAGCCTCCAAAAGCAGGAGCAAGAGCCCTGCATTTCTTCAAGCATCAACTTATTTTCTAGCTCCAAGGGACCCCCGGTATACCAAAGAGATATTTAGTTACACATGCGAAGAAACGAACTCTAAAGTGGCCTAACTATTTTCTACTTATGGAGAAAGCAGAAGGAGTTTTAGGGAAAGACTAAACTGGGCTAAACACCTTCAAATCAAAAAGGTCACAGGCAAACAAGTAATAGCATACTTTCAAGGACCATTATTAAAAAAAAAAAGAAAAAGAAATCAAAACAAGGTCACGGACAGGGAAGGGCAGAAGCTTGCCTTAACACTTCTCCCTGTAACAATCATCCCAGATCAAAACACACACGTGATTTTGGTAACACACCTTTAAGTGGAAAGCCTGAACAGACATAAAGCTTAGTTTGATCATTTCTGTCCAGACATGAATTTTCGTCACATAATAGCCTGTTTTCAAAATCCTCAATGGTGCATCTTCACCTCAGGAGTATGAGGGATGTTTAATAATTATACACGTATAAAGGCACAAAGCCACCTGCAAAAGCACATATTATTCTGACAGAGAAGCTGCAAGAGGCAGCTGAGAAGACTGACAGCAGCATCTGCTCTGCACTCAAAACACAGCCTTCCCACATTAAAAAGAAGAAAGTATCAAAATCTGTATACACTTCCAACCTACCTTCTTCTGTAGTGCCATATCTAGGAACACGTTAATATAGACATATTGTTTGGGGTAAGTGAAGTCCAGTTCCTGAAATTTCTTCAGCATACCCACAGCCTCTTCCAAATCATAGGATGGCCGCTCATAATACCACGTCAAGTATACATCATCCACGGGCTTGCTCATCAGCAGCCGCCTCTTAGTTACTTGTTTCTTTTTTGTTTCCTCCTGCTTGGTCTTTTGTGAGCCTTTTTTTGCAGTTCTAAGACAAACAAAAAATATTGTTAGATCATCAGCTGAAGAGTTTGGCACATGTCCCGAGAGAAAAAAGTAGATACTGTCATGTGTCACTTATTAAGTAACCATCAGTTAACAAGAAAGGTTCTACGCAAAGATGAACAGCATCCTTAAATTCATCCCAGTTACTTGTCTCAGATAGTCAAGACAGAAATCAAAAGCTCTGAAGGCAATTAAGCTCCTCAAACAACATAGCCACATTCGTGCAGCATGGAACCAAGTTAATGACTCTCCTACTGTATCAAAACAAAACCAGTTTAAGATAACACACCAACTCGTCCAGGTCTTGCCTTCACGTGGGCTGGTCGCAGGCGCTGTGCCTGAGCTGCTACTAAAACCACCCCCACACCTTTCTGGTAATCAGAAGGAGCCACATCTGCAGGGTTGGTTTTCTTCTTCTTATAGTGGATCATGGCAGTCCCACCTTTTGAAAAAGGTTTCTCCTCCCTTTCCTGTATCATTTTGCATCCAGTTAACAAACACTAGCCCCAATCCTTGTTCTCCTACCTATACTCAAAGGCTCTCAAATCAAGGAAAAAAAAATTAAAGTAATAGCGGAAAGGAGTATCTAGCTATTACTATGGTGAAAGAGTACGCAACACTTCACAACACTTGGTGTACAGCACGCTTCACTGTTGTGTACACAGAGGTCATTTTTACTTCTCCCACTTACATCATACTATTAGACTTAAAGAGACAACCACAAAAAAAAAAAAAGCAACCTGAAGCAAGAAGAGGAACTGTTTGAAACCAATTCCATAAGCTCACCAGCTCTCATGCTGACAGTACTCCATAAGCTGTAATCCAGCCATACCCTCCAAAAGCACACATCAAAAACATCAAGTACATCTTTCCCCATAACTGTTACATTCATTATTACAAGAGTAACAGAAAACACTCCCTTCAAGTCCAGCTTAGATCTTCTCTCTCTCCAGGCTATTTCTCTAGGAGCTAGCAGCTTGCGGGATGCCACCCAGGCCAGCCCGGCTGTTAGAGCAACACTGCAGACACCGAAAACACCACACACTCGCCCCCTACCACCACCAGGACACCCGACGGCCAAGACAGCTGCTTCGGATGGAAGGAGACGCACTCACTTCGCTGCCGCAGCGTAGGACCGAGCGGGCGGCGCTCCGCTCACCAAGGCGGGGGCGACGGCGAGGCGCTGGTGGAGCCCGGGGAAGATGCACCCGCGACGCGGGGCCAGTACTGCGAGGGAAAACCAAACATCGCCTCAGACAGGCGCCCCGACCTCCCACACCTCCCCGGGGACCTCCCGCCAGGCGCTCCGCCACCACCGCCCGGGCAGGCCCCACCGCCCCTCAGGGTCGCCCGCTGCCCCACGTCGAAAGGAAAAGCCCCCGGCTGGAGATAGGGAGGAGCCGGCAGCCAACGCCCACGCTTTCCCGGCGGCGAGAGAAACGGCGAAGCCCCTTCACCTCTCCACAGGCAGCGGCCAGCGGGCGCCGCCATCTTGTAGAGCCACCGCGGTGCAGCGCGGAAAGCGTCCCCCGCGGCGGCGAAGAAATGTTCCAGCCGTGGCCGGAAACGCCGCGCGGTGTCCCCCGCATCGCCGTCCCCCCACCCGCCGCTGCCGGGACCCGCCGTTCCCGGGGTGCGCGGGTCCCCAATCCCGGCTTGTGACCGGTAGCCGGTGAGGGGGACATTGCCGGGGCCTGATTAAAAGCTTCCAGCCCGGTTCTTAACCGGAGGCGGCCTCGGTACAAAACCGGGGTAGTCCCCGCAGCCCTGCGAACAAAACTGAACACCCCCACCCCCGCCAAAAGGCGTTCAGGGGGCTGGGCCTGCGCCAGAGAGAGCCAACATGGCGGCGCCTCCTGCGGGCCGCGGGCAGGCGGAGCCGCTTCCCTCAGAAACCGGCACGTTTCCGCCTGAAACACACACCCGCGTGGGTTAACGTTGGCCGTTCCGCTCTTAACGTTTTCTGCTGTGAGTCCCAAGTAATTCAAGGAAGAGATTTTTCTGGCTGCCGTCACCCTTGTTCCCTTGCAAATGGGTTGGGAAAAGATCCGCCTGGCCTACAAACCTACTCGTGGCGCAGCACCCACCTAGAAGGGCTTTGTTTAACCGGGTCCTAAGCTGTTCAGATATATGTAATAAACTATAATCCTGTCTCTTGCTATATGCACGCTCGTTAAAGGGGGCTTGTTTATTCCACAGTGACGTGCTTTTGACTAGAAACGTCCCGACTCCTGCAGTTCCACCCCCCTCCCTGATCAGTCTGTGTCCAAGAATATTCTCTAAATTCAATCAAGTCCTTCCTGCTCGAAACTCTGGGCTCATCTTGTCTGTTGGTTTGTTCGGGAATACCGGTAACCCTGACTTACGATGACACTACGTGTTTTGTCGTGGTGCAAGACGATTCAAACGTTCCGCAGAAACGGCAGCGTTTGCCTCCATGGGGACCACGGGCGCCGCGAAGGCCCGGCAGCTGTCGGACGTTTACGTCTCCCCTGGCATTCCCCGATACGGCAGGGAGCCTCTTGAACTAGAACTGTTATTTTTAAATCAGGCGTACGTGCGCACGTAAAACGAGTCGTAACAAAACCGATAACGTGTTCGTCCAATGTAACTATACGCCTAGCGTCCCAGGAAGGGACCGAGATGGGAAGGTGTGAGGGTGACGGGAGGAAAAAAAAACCCTCCTCAGTTAAAAAGTCTCAGTGAGAAGTGAAAAAGCGTGAATTTAAAACACAGAGGCAGAGCGGGTTTGGGGGAAGGGGTTCTTTTCGGGTGGGCATTAGACCCGTATGTCTCTTACAGCGGTGGCAGATGTAATACAAGACTCACCCCGTGGCTCTGTTTAATATGCACCTGTGATCAGGTAACCACCTGCATCCTTTACGGTCTTCCTCCATGACTCCTCAATCCCCTTGTGAGCCTCCGACTTGTTAGACACAAGGTCGCCGCTGTGGATCATGGATTTTGGCCCTAGGAGGGAAATAAGGGCTCACGGTTAACGTGCACCCATTCCCGATTACTCACGCGCTCTGAAGCCCATTTCCTATCAAAACCCCTTGCTCTATCACAGAGGCTCCTTCTACACTTCCCGCTGAGCATAAATGAGCTTTTTCGGTCCAGCACGAGTCCAGGCAGCTGCAGTAGAAAGCAAGTTCGAATAAAAAGCTCTCTGGCCTGATCTCTGGTCCCACCCTGTGCCCCCCAGCCGCCTGCTGCTCCCTCAGACACCTCCCTGCACCTCTCCGACGCTTTTTGTTTCCCAGCACCATTTTCCCACCTGGACTGTCCCACAGGTCAGCGCGCAAAGACCTACATCCCCCCCCGCCCCTGGCTGCTGCTTTTATTTTATTTTTCAATCCACCTTTCCCTCACGGTAGGCCCACATTCCTCCTCATCGAACGTGGAAACGGCCACCAAAAGGATTTTGGTGTGTCTGAGAGAATTTGGTCTTTAATGCTGGAGTGACATTTACCTGCTCTTCCTTGCTTCAGCTGCCCAGAAGAGTATCCCGTCTCACATGGGTCCGTACAACCGAAATCTGGGTGCTGAAAAAGATTTCCCAGGAAAGAAGCTGCTGCCTGTGGAGAAACAAACGTGACTGACGCCGAAAAGGAGATGTCTGCACCCTCAAATCCCCCACTGAACACGGAGGTCTGCCCCTGCAGCCCCCTGGCTTCGCCGGCGGCCATTTCCCTCTCCTGCTCTCCCAACCCCGGGGGTGAGCGGCCCCCTACTCACCGCCTCGCCTCCATAATTTGGGGGACAACCAGCTCCCCAGAAGTCTCCCCCAAACCCGAGTCACGTCCCCTGGGGCGCCGCAGGCCGCTGGCCCTCCTGATGACAACCGCCTCCTCAGCTCCCGCTCTGGAGAGGGCTCCTGGCTGCCGCCAACAAAATCGTGAGGTAAAAATGGGGTGTCTTCCCGCCCTCGGGCGTTTCGGGGACCTGCCGGTGTCCCCCCGGGCCGGTGGCGTCCCCCCGGGCCGGTGGTGCGTCCTTCCCCGCCCCGGGCAGGTGTTGACACCGGCTGCGGGGGGTGACAGGGCCCGGCGTCTGCGAGGGCGTGAGCGGTGACACGGCCCCGCGTATGCCCGAGGTCCCCCCGCGACGGCCCCGGCACCGCCCGCCTCCCGCCGCCGCCTCCCGCCTCCCCGCGCCCGCCCCCGCCTCCGTCTCCTCCGCCCTCCGCGCCGCCCGAGCCCCGGCCCGCTCCTCCCTGCCGCCGCCGCCGCCGCCGCCCCGGCCGCCCCGGCCCCGCGGCTCCGTCCCCGGCCCGGCACCGCTCCCCGGCGGGCCGCCGCCTGCATGTCGTTGCTGCCCGCCGCCGCCGCCCCGCCGCCCTGCCGCCGCCGGCCCCGCCGCCCCGCCGCGCCGGATGCAGGTGAGCGCCGCGGCCCGACGGGGCCTGGCGGGGCGGGGGGGTGGGGAGCGGGCCCGCGCCGCCATGTCGGGCCCCGCCGCCGCCCCGCCAGCACCGGGGCCAGCACCCGGGGCGGCCGCCGCGGCCTGGGCCGCCTCGCAGGCGCCGCTCCGCGCCTTCACGGACACACGGATCCGTGTATACGGGGGGGTGGGGGAGAGGGTGCGCTACGGGCATATCCCCAGCGAGGGGCGGCCCGGAGGGGAACAGGGCCCCCGCCGAGGGGCAGGGGGGTGAGGAGGGAGCGGGGGTCCTGGCCCCGGGCCCGGCGGTGGGGGATCCCTGGAGCCTGGGCCGCGGCGGCGTTGGCAGCCGCCCCCCGAGCTGCTTTCGGGGATGCCAGGCTCACCCCGTAGCCCTGGCTGAGGGCGGTAGCAGCGGGGTGAACCCCGGCTGCGGGGCGAACCCCGGCCACGGGGCGAACCCAGACGTGGGGCGAACGCGAGCGCTCGGCCCCAATCCCCTTCGGGCCGGCCAGCATCCCGTGATGGGACCTTCGCCTGGCGTCGTGGGTGACCCGGCAGCGGGGTTGGCGAGGGTGTTTTTGGGGAGGAGCGGATCTCGCCGCTTTTTCCCGGTGGTCCGCAGCAGTCCCGTACGAGGAAGGTGGCAGGAATGTCACCTGCAATAAAAGCTGGGCTTCAAGCTCAGGCGGTGGTGCTTGCAAATAAAATAATGCACCTAAACACTGAGTTTTTGTAAGAGTTTGGGGCTTGCTTTTTAAACTTAAGTACTCTTCGTAAATATGGCGGAGGGCTCGGTTGCCTTCTGCCGTTTCGTGGCCACACCAAGTTTTATCTGACCTTCTGAAATCTTTAGACGGGTGGCCTTTATCAGGCCATTTTTGAAACTTCGAATAGGCTAAGTATTTGCTTTGGGGAGTTACAACTTCTCATGAGTCGGCCTGCTGATAAAAATTTTAGGTGGCCTTGTTTAAGGGCGGGGGGTTGCTACAATTAAATTCATATCTGTGCCATCCCCTCTCTGTGACGCTCTGCTGCTCAGCCAAGCAGAAACGCACTCCCCCGCAACCTAAAACTAACCTGGAGGGGAAAACACCTCATCCTGAAGTTGCTCACAGTTATACTTCTTGTGTGTGTAGACATGGCTGATAATGAAAGTGATGATAATGTGTCTATTTTTAGCCTCTGCCATTCCTTTGAGATGCTTTTGCCCCGGTGCTTTTTTTTTTTCCCCTAAAAAAAAAAAAGTACATTATTTCTAACAACAAAGTCTTCCCTGTGACACAACCCGAGGAATTCCTAGAAGCCGTATCCCAATTTGGAGGGCCAGAAAGCTCTGACGAAGGTGGAGCACGGCCTTTACAAACACAGCGCTGCCAGTGATTTTATTTCTACATTCTCCCTATCAAAATAGGAAGCGATGGTGAAATTTGTACTGCCAGATGTTGCTCTTCCGAAACGCAGCCCGCTTTAGGCACGGCCACGTGCTGGCGATACCTCACAAAAGATGAAGGCAGGCTTTACATCTGAGGCTTACTTCGCGCTGCGTGCAAGCGCCGCAGCCTGACCTGACTTCCTGTACGTAGCCCTTCTCCTTTCCACGGCCCTGCGCTTCGGGCGGCTTTATTCATTATTGAACGCAAGCGGGTTCGGAGGCACCGAAGCGCTTGCCTGTAGCTTTCTTTGCCCCCACGGAGCGTGGTGGGAGTTTATTTACAGCTTGAGTTTGTGATTTTGCTCCAGAGCAGATCGGCAGCGCGCGCTTCTGACATCTTGCTGCTCTGTGCTCTGGAATAACAATACGCATCACCGTACGCACGAACCGCAGTATCGTGTCAATTCATCTGAATAGAACTTATGTCTGAGCGTCAATTCGGGCATTAAATCTCCTTGCCCGCTGTCTTCAAAGAAGATTGAAGATGGCAAAAGCCCCCTTTCTGTTTGACTGTTTGGTTTAACTGAACGGTGGGAATTTTGCAGCGCTTTGCTGTCCGCTGAACAAATCCAGTTAAACACTTTCAGTTTTGTTCTTTTCTTACTATTAAAAGTGAGGGCGGTCTGCTCCGAGTGCTGAAGTACAGCAGAGTTTAATTTATTCCGTTTTATCTTTTCTTCCTACAGGGGCTCTTTCTAGTTTAGTTGGTGTATTTAATTGAAGGGTAAAGTACAATGTAAATGGCTGATAGGTATTGCCACATTCCTGAGCTAAGTTTAGGTTTCTTCTGTCCTTGGAAGCCGAGATCCTAACGTGTCAGCAGCACAGGAGTAAGACTACCCATCATCAGACTGTTAGAAAAACTTAGTTTGGCAGCAGCACGAAAAACACAAAACTTTGCAGATTAATTTTAGTCGCTGTTGAGTTTCCCACCAGGTCTATATGGCAAACTTCTGCTGGCACAGCTCTGTGTGTGAGCGCTGTGACGAAGTGTGACCCGTGACTGACATAGCTGTGCCAGCAGAAGTCCCAGCTGTAGAAGCAGTTATCTGCAAAAGTGCACTTTTACTGATATAGCTTGTTTTCATTTTTAAAGGGTGTTTTTCCCTATCCTGGTAGCAGTGCTGCTGCCGGTAAAGCACCGTGCTCCCAGGGATGTAGTGTAATCAGACACTCATGTCCCTGGCTTGGAAGGGACGACCGGTCAGGGTGTATTTTCTGTGTGTGGCTCTCCTCTTCCCATCCACGGTCTGTAGGAGCTCGGTCATGTTTGCAGTGGGAATTCTCTCGTGGAAGTAAGTGATGTTGCGGCTGCTACTTGTTTTGTTTCTGTCCAAAGGTGTATATAAAACTTGCATTTCATGTGATAAGATGGGATTATTTTTTTTTTCCATGTGGACTGTGGTTGTTTTTCATTAATACTCTTGTTTTTGCAAAGAGGCAGGCTTTTGACCAAGTTTGCCAAGCATGGTAATATTTAGCTTTCACACCAGTCTTAGAACAAATAAGCCAGAAAGCGATCCCAAGGCATGCGTGGACTCTGGTAGTAAAATGAAAAGGCACCATTGGAGAAAAATTAATTTCCACACTGGGTAAGTCTTTACTTAATTTAAATCTGAAACGCTGAGAAGAAAAACTTACATTTAGCTAGATCCCAGCAGCCGCTGTCTTTTTTATTCAGAGTCAATGTGCACAAATGGGGAGGTGTATTTCTTTTTTCTTATTAAAACCTTTCCGAGGCCATTCTGTTTTTAAGTGATAAAATTATGCGTCAGTAACATGCATAATTTTAGAACAAACTTTCTTTAACTGCAAAAAAAAAAATACCGCTTACATCAGCTTTAATCTCTTGGACACTTTTGAGTTACTTGGGTTTAAAGGGGGAGATAAATACGAATAAATGGTTTGGTTACTATTTATTGGAAAGAGCTTTTGGGGTGCCAAAAGGGCACTCGAGGCACTGGATGTAACCTCATTTGCACAATACTGAGAAAGCAAATGTAACAGTGGAGCTTAGTTGTTTGGGAGCATAAGATGGCATTTGAGAAAACTTTAAAAAATAAGTTAAAATATGTCTTAGGCATATTTCGATTCAGGAGGATTTGCTGTGGATTTACTACTTTAGAGCATTAAATGCTAAGCCTCTTGTAATTTTTTTTTTTTTTTTTTTTTTTTCCCAAAATTCTGTGGTTCTCTTGATGATAGCCTGTAATTGAGGCTTGGGTGCTCGTTACTTGCTTTCTTCAGTTCTACAGAGCGTTTCTCCTGTCTCGAGCAGACTTGCTAGGGCTGTAAAGATATAGATAGCTCTCCTCTGCGTTTGTGTACATCCCCTGTGCACCGCTGGTGGCTCAGGCTAGGGGAGCAAGCTGCCTTTAACGCTGCACTTACCTTGCTCAGGATGCCCAGCTCGCAGGTCTTCCATCGCTCTGGAAGGCTGTGTAGAAACTGTGACTAAATCCAAGAGCTGCGCATTCTCCTCCATTTATTGGGTTATCAGTTACTGTACGTGTCAAAACATGCAACAAGTTATTTTGATGGTGCAACTGTCCCAGCTGAGCTGATTGAACTTTGCTGGTGCCGGAAGGGGAAGCGCTGCTTTGCTCCCAGCCCTGCCACTCGTTGGACCTTGTGCTGAGCCAGTTTTGCTCGCTAACCTGACAATAAATAAACAAAATAGGAGATGAAGGAGATAAAGTTTTTTAGAAGTGTTGATTCTTAGATCGGCAGTGACAATGCCATGTAACTTTCCCTTTTGATTAATTCGTTGGGTTTCAGTGATTTGTGTGTACAGCTTCTCCATCTCACCTGTAAAGATAAAAGCAAAGACTTTCTTAGGATGTTTTTTTATCGGTATCTTTATCTGGCAACAATGTTTCTCAATTCTCTTGCTCTCCTTCCCCATCTTAAAAGGCTTGTGCATCACAGGTCTGTGTCAGCAAACTTCACACGTGTACCTCCTGCTGCAAGACCACTGCACCCGCCACCCCCCCACCCCCCCCCAAAAAAAGTCAAACAACTCAGAGGGGACAAAACAAAGTGATGTATCCTGCAGAAGATGGCAAAAAGACTTCATATGCATAGGATTTACTAGGTCCATTTGTGCCTCTTTCTGAAGAGTGCCTTGGAGTAAATCTCAAAGAGCGAGGTGCAGAGAGGCCCGTGTACGGCCTTTAGCTGAACACGCTGACTGGCTTTGTTTGAAGCTTGGTCAATTCACAAAAGGGCTACGCGACAGCTACCTGTAATGGCAAGGTACTGGATGCGACTCGATTTCTGTTATTTGGGAGAACGCTGCTCTGAGAGTTCTAAACAAGGAAAAAAAAATCCACCAGAAAAAAAAAAAACAACCAAACAACAAACTGAAATTACTCTGAATAAAAAAGAGCAACACTGGAAGAAAATCTCTCCAGAAAAGTTGCTCTGGAATCCTGTTTAGTAGAACAACCTTTGCAGCCGCTTGCGCATCTCCCTACAGAGGATCAAGAAGTGACTTAATAGTGTTCAGACACTACCAGAAAGCTTTCCTTCCAGGGTTTGAGAGGTGCTCATTGAAAATATGATTAAAGGTAGGCAGAAATGCCTTGTGTGATGTTCTACGAGAAACAAATTTTATCCCTTTTAAGGGGAGACATTAAACCAGCACTGATAAAAATGCTCCAAAATTAAGCAGCAGCAGCCACAAACAATTTTAGCTACAACTCATGTGCAGTCAGTGAACACAGAGATTTTTGAAGTCGGACAAAGTCAGCACCTAGGGCCAAGGAACAGAACCCCATTTAGCCACTGCATGTCATGCACACAAGTAATTTAACCAAAGCTTGTAACGTGTGTACACAAGGAACAGATAAGACTGTGTGTGTCCACCCTTACTTTGGCATTTCCTGATGTAAATGATTAATGGTGTTTTATGATTGCACGGCATTGTAGCTGTTGATGCTTAGCATTTAGCAAAATGGTTTATTGTCTTTCACATTCTGCTTGCATGTAAAGGAGCTTTATGTTTTCTCTGAGAAAGGTGCATAAAATGAGATTAAAAGGGCTGTAGGACTCTGTCTGCAGATTTCCTAGGATATGAAGTCTGTGGTATAGGTGCGTATTTTAAGTAAAGTTAACACTGCACTTACGTTGTCTGCAAGCAGATTTCACAGATTTACAACACAGTCCTGTTAGCAAAGGTGCTCGGACCATCTACGCTAGCAGCAGAGAAATTAAATACTTTCCCCTTTCGAAACTTCCACTTTGAGCGCAACAGTGAGAGTAGGGCCAGAGGAGAGAGGAAGAGGAGGGGTTTTCGCTCATTGCCTCACTGCCAAAAGCAAGTTGAGGCTTGCTTGCGACACTGACAGTTAAAAGTGGCAGTGTCAAAAATAGCGATCTCGGGATCAAAACAGCAGCACTGCTGTCTGGCTTCAATTCAAGTAGGTCCACGGGAACTCTTGGGCTATTTTACTTGTCCCACCAAAGCATCCGTCTTGCCGCTGCCCATGATCAGTACATGTTATTGAGGGAAAAGTCTAGGAATAAAGATGACGACCCTCAGAAGGGGGCATATACTTTCTGAGTCCATGGGGTGATGGATCTTCAGAAGGGTTTTTAGTTTTGGGATTCCCCCCTCGCCCGCCCCCCCCCCCCCCCCCCCCCCATTTGCAGCTTGAGGATTGGTAAATCTTTGACTGTTTACAGACACAAACCAACTAATCCTTCAGAGCACCCTGCCATCATCCCCACTGATGTGAATCAGGATTATTCGTTACCCTAAACTGAGCGTAAAGGCAAACCTGTTGTGCCCTCGGCTAGGAGCAGCAGGAATTTTTACGGCTGGGAAACTACCGGAGGCAGTGCTCCTCCGAAGAGCCCGTGGGCCTTTGCCCTTCCTGAGTTAGGCACCCGCCTGTGGTCTCTGGAAGCCTGTGTTGGAAAGGGGAATGCAAACCAAAGCTCCCAACTAAGGGTCATTTATCCTGTCCACCGGTCCTTACACAACTACTACTGCAAGTCAGAAGCTCTCCAGTCTCCTGCTTACAACCATCTGAAACTAAAAACCCAATTAAACTATCTTAAATGCTTTTTAAAGGCAAAAAATATTTGTGGGCTGAGGCAGCTCTGCAAGTTGCAGAAGAGATAGGAACGTTTAGCCTTGCGTTGCTGCAGAGGGAGTTTTTGTTGTCTGCTTTTGGGGCAGGCAAGGAGAAGGAAGGTCTACTCAGGAAAAGCAAGGGGGAAAGGGAATTGCCTTCTGCTTAGCAGTACACATGCCATGGCTCACGGCTACAGACAAAAGGGATACGTAGCCTTCACCTTACGGGGTCCCAGTGTCGAAAAGGGAGCTTTCCCAACATAAAAAATAGCTTTGGTTTTCTTCTTAAGACATTTTGACAACTCCAGAATCCTGCTTCAATGACAGATCATTTTGAAAAGGAGGTTTTTATGGGCTGCTAAGCAAGGTTTTGTGAATGCTAAGATGTATGCCTTTGGGGTAAATTTGAAACCCAGGAAACTTTTTTTTTCCATTTCTTCAAGCATCCACTACCAGCTGAAACAACCTTTTTTAGCGAGTTTCTTCTCTGAGTGAGGGACCTGAACCTCACATTGGGAGCAATAGTGCAAAGTGACCTCCTCTTCTTTTTGTCCTCTTTGCTTTGGTGTCAGGGTCCATCCAACATATTTTTTCAGTTCATCAGATTTCACAAGTATGAAGATAACTACAAAAAACATCCACTTTTGGTCGAGCTGTTAATAATAGTCAGGATTTGTAGACTGTGCTCAAGTTTGTTGTTTACCCTTTAGGGCAGCTGAATGAATTGATTGGGTATTTTTCCCCTCGCTTTTCAGGAATGCTTCCATCTGACTGAACATCTTTGTGCCTTCTAATCACAAATTAGTTTTGCTTTTTTTTCTTCCTAAGAGATCTATCTAAAGGCTCTCTCAGAAGATTCTGGCTTGGCTTTAAGTATGTCGAGAGAGAAGCATGTTGAGGAAGACTTCCTTCTGCAGATTTTTAGCTGTTCTTTTCCACGTGATACTTGTGGGAATATTGAGAAAGAGGGAGAGCAGGAAACTCACTTTGTATGCTTTGCCGGTTATTACCATCCTGGGTTTTGTAAACAGTGGAGCAGAAAGGTCCTGCAGGTTTTTAAGTTTTCAGCACTGTGGCCTGCAGCTGTTTTGCTCCTGGTGCTTAACGCTAAGATTTCATGGCCTAAAAAGGTATTTGAGAGCTGCCGATGGAAATGTCCCATTCAAGCACTCCGGATACATTTGTCTTACATGTGAGCTAAGGAGTTTGCTCTTGGGGGGGTGGGGGTGAATGTATACCTGAGACTTGCTTGCCGTACATACTTGTGTGAAGTCAGGAAGCTTCCCAAAGGCACAGGGGTGCATATCTCCCTCAAATAAGTGTCTTATCTTGAGTCAGCCTTGACACGTGGAGAATATCCTTTGCTCTTCTTATTGCTTCAGGCTGAGAGCTGGAGCAGAATTAAAACACTTGGAGGAAAGCGTAGAATTATCACCCCGTCATCCATGGGGAGAAACGCAGATAGGAACCGCTACCAGCGCTGTGAAACTGCCAGCGTTTCCTGGCCTTTCGGAAAGGGTTGGTTCACTCGCTTCTTGTCGGAGCACGTACCAGTATGCACTGCTCGACCCTTGCACACATGACACAGGCTGCTGCAAGACAAAGCTTCCTGCTGATACAGATAGAGAGCTTAAAACTGATTTGCAAGGGACCTAAAAGCAGAATAGTCGTCAGGAACTGTGCTCTCCAGGTAAAAGAAAACACTCTTCTTTGCATTTTCTTAGATTCATGGAACTTGCAGCTCCTGGCAGGAAAAGGCCGGCTGGGGCAGTGCTCAATGTGGTTCCAGAAAACCGGTTACTGCTTCCTCTGTACCTTAAAAATCATTTTATATTTATTCCGTTACATGAATTTACAACTGGCCCTGGAAGTGGGAGAGAGCTAGCACAGGATGAATTATCCATCCAGCATAAATTTCCACTTGTGAACGCCTTTCCTCTAATCCCTTTTTGTTTTGGAAAGTTAAGAAAGCAAAAGGAAGACGGGGCCAGACTACTTCTCACATACCAGAATATAGTCACAAGTGCCAGGAAGAGTCAGGTTCAGACTGTCAGATGGCCCTTGGCTCGCATTTTTTCCTCCAGCCAAATAACGTCTTACCATTGGGAGTAGTTCAATCTCCAGGCACATGTTTGTACCTGTGCAATGATCCTCTCCCTTCTCCTTCATCTGGAGCAAAAGATTGTGAAAGAGTGGAGTTCATCAGATAAATTAGGAATATTTTGAGTGGAAAGAAAGAAGCCTATATATGAAGTATTTGAGACCTGTGGATAGAATAGGAGGTTGTTTTCTTGTTGGGTTTTGGTTTTTTACAGTGCTAAGGTCTCTTTGAAATGTCTTGGATGACAAGGTTATATAGCCTTTTTGCAGACTTATGTAGCAAAGTTTGAGTGAGGCTATGACCTTAGTATATCTGTTTCATTCTTTGATGTATTTTTTAGTATATGGTTTGACTTGAAGACTGCACAGTGACTAGCCCTGTGATGAACTGCAAGATGTTTTTCTGCCTGCTATAATAACCCCTAGGTGCTGCCAAACAAAGCTCCCTGTGCATGTAAAGGTGGTACCGTTCAATTTTAAATTGATGGCCATTTATTTCATGGCAGCTGCAGGTATGGACAAAACAACCCTGAATGTGTATGTGGGGAGATGAGTATAACTCAGAAGTATTTTCTACCTGGAAAATTATGTGGTTTAAAACCTCAAGCTGTCAACAATGCTACAGCATTCCTGAATCCGTACCTGCCTCTTCCGCATACCCACTGTGGCTGTGCTCTTGCTTTAGGCTCTGTTTCTGTAAAGCAGCGGTGTGCGTGCAACCCAGCGGTGAGTGACACTTGGTAGGACCCGGGCTTCAGCCTGTATTTCTCTTCTTTAACTTCCTTTCAGAGATCATTATCTTCTTTGCAGGTTTATCCAGCACTTAAGTGTCGTGAGTACTTGGACCTCCTAGCACCTCAGTGCCTTGAAAGCGAGCGTTAGTGCCGCATCTCTTCCGACGGTGCCCGATAGCTTGCTTAACTCCGAATCCGCAGCGAAGGACCGTGACCAAAACTCAGCATGATGGGGAGGGAGGGGGAACCACGAGGAAGCCTTTGCAAACACAAACATTAGGGAACTCTTGAATTAACTTCTCACACGCTAGCATATTAAGGAATAACAGAAAACTGACCTGTTTGAGAAACTTGAGCAAAAATCTCCAAAGGCATTCCCTGGTTAGGTAATGCACACACTTGAGATGAAATCCCTTCAAGTGGCTGAACAGCAGAATCCGGCCAAGTTCAGCCTATCTTCTGGTAGAGGAACGAGTGCGATTCATGTCAGCTCTCGGCCGTGCCCCCTGCCAGCTAACATATACCTCAGGGTTTGTTCCCATATGGCCTACTTCCCTCTAATAAACTAAATATTACAGTGATCGTTCTGGGCAACAGAATTAGCCTTCTGCTAATTTCGGTTTGGAGAGCAGGATACCTCCTGCACTGGGTAGCGTCTTGACCCACTGGAGATCGCAGCTCTTGTGTGTCTTGTTGCAGTCAGATTTCATAGATGCTCATAGTTTAACCTCCAAATATCTGCATCTCACTTCTCTGTTAGAGGTAAGTTTCCTGGTCCCCGCAGAGATTGTCTTGGGCTACTGTTGCTGTAGTTTCTCATTTTCTACCTTGCTGGAATGTAGCTAGAAGAGTATATGTTACCCGTCAACATTGATTTTAAAACTAAATCTAGCATTTGGAAGTTCAAGTATGGTGTAAATGCACACGGGAAAGATTTGGATAATCAGATACAGAAGCACCTGAACTATCTTCTGATGTCCAAATAATACGCTTTTCTCAGGCTATCAGGCCAGCTTTTTTACTTCTTTGATTAAAGAAGTGAAGTGCATTTACATATGCCCTACCGAGAAAGGGGTTTATGCCCATAAACTGCTTTATTTTGAAGAGATCCCTTTTCTTTCTCTTCCTCTTCTGAGCATACAAGCCTAGCTACTTTGAGCACTAGTGCAGCATCCTGTAGCCTGTTTAAACTGGGCCGTAATATGAAAAGGCTGATCTATTGTGCCAGCAATTGCAAAACAGTTTCCGCTATTGGTGTGTACTTTTTCCTCTGGCCTTTTTTTCCTCCTCCTTTCTTTTAAAATCTTGAGCTTCGACTCTTCCAAATCTACCTGTAGTTGAACAGGGCAGGCCTTGTAACTTTAAAGCTATCTGAGTTAAGTTCTACAGTGGCAAATTTCCCTGTTGTTAATTATTGCTGCAAAGAACAGATTGTGAGCGATAAGCTGGCCGTTATCTTTCTATCATACAGGGAGACTAGCTGAAGTGCTGCTGGGCTTTGCTTATTTTGTTGAAGCGTCGGCAGCCTACCACTTAAAGGGTAAGATAACATCGTAGCTGCGGAAATAATCTCATTTGTTCTTTTCTCCTAGCACAAACTTTTCTTTGAAGGATGAAAGGTTATTGATGATTCAAATTGTCTTTTAAAGAAAGGAAGAAACGTTCATTGAGAAGACCGCTTCCAAGTTGCTGCAGTGATGTGCGTGAATTAATAATTCTGGTGTAGTTTTGCTCAAAAAACAGGTCGATAGCTGACTTCTCTCCAATTATTGATCCTGGGGAGTTGAATGAGACAAGGTGTTGGCTTGGGGCAACCTGAACAGGGTCTTTTATCATTTCTAAGCGAGTGCCTGAATGAGCTGAGGTGTCGCATTAGGCTTGTCAATAAAACAGCTCTTTCCCTAGAGGCTCGGAGGGATGCTCGCACACCACGACATTTAAGCTTACTCAGTTCTTGGCGTTGAGAGTTTTCTGTCTCCCTGGTCCTATCGCTGTCAAACCGGCTCTAGAAAAACCTCCTGCTTTAAGTTGCAGCCACGCACGGCTGCTTTTCTTCTGTGCTCACAGCCCAGGACAGTGTTTTGTCTTGATACTTGCTACTGATCCGGCACTGGCTGCTTCCTTCCCCAGACTCCCGGCGACTTCAGTTCTTAATCCTTTAAGCCACTCTGTCCTGTATCTCATTAGAAGGCCAGTGCTCTCCAGGGGATGGGGCGGCATTGCAAATGGGTCGTTTCTTTGAACTAGTGTGGGATACTTGTATAAATAAATGTTCTATTTAAACCATCCCTCTGGGGGCTTCTGATTAGATTTATTTACAGGCTGTCCGTTGAAACTCTTCTTGCCCTATAATAGACCTCTTGTATGCATTTCTGTTGATCAGAGCTTTGCTTTTGAGGAGCTACCTACCCTGTGCTTGCACATAAACTAGCCCCTAAGAGGTCCTTTGAAAGCGGTAAGTATAAAAGGCATCTGCAGACAAAGGCAGATGTTACACTATGACTCGATGCAGATATTCAAGAGTTGTCACATACACAACGAGAGGTAACAGACTATTTCAAACAGAGCAGAAACTGTTCTTTTGAAGTAAGGACTGAAATGTTCACTAAGTACAAAAATTATAAATAACTACGTAATGCTACGTATTATTTCCATGCAGTAAATAGTTCAACTGTTCTTCTAAGTGGGGGTGTGACATAGAGGAAAAGGAAGGGTGGAAACCTGGATGTTCTTGTGTTACCTGTGATTTAAGAAAAGACTCTATACTTCATTTAGAGGAGATGAGGGAACAGGGGGAAATAACTGGTGGGTGTATGTCAGTAGGACAATTAGCATTTCCATCAAGTGAGTGCCAGTTGGCTCTAGAATTAATCAAATACAGCTCGTTCCCTCCCTTCCCACTCCTCCCCTTGGCTTTTGCTGCTTTTTTTTTTCCCTTCCAGGGTTCGCTTCTATGACTTTTCTATGCTTCTCTGGGCTTTTACTGTCTTTGTTGAAGTGATAACGTGAAGCCCCCTGGGACCCCCCCACCACTGAATTTACTATCAGCTGCAGGTTCTTGGTTACCTCTTGCATTTCACTATTCCCACCCCCCCAACTTGAGTTTCCCTACGCTCGGGCTTGTGCCGTTTGTCAAGACAGGCAGAGGAGGCGAGAAGCCTTGCAGGATGTGGTTGCTGAACGTCGCTGCAGCCGGTTGTACATCTTGTTTTGCTTGCCTTACAGGGGCTTGACAGCACACGAGCAGCTCTGCGTGAGCTGAGCTGGTACCCTAACCAGTGTGCCGGGCATAGGCAATTCCTTACTGGAAAGGAAGAAAGCTGTGCACGTAAGGTACCAGTGACTGTGTTTTCAATCCCTGAAAACGGTCCCTTTGTACAACAGCCTCTAGCGGATCCCTGTCAACTGCTGCACCTCTCGCATGATGAAGAACTCGCTAACGAGCAAAGAGAGGATTTTCTGTGAAACGGAACATGCGAAACTTAAGTAGCCTCCTCTTGCTGAGCCTAATCTAAGTACCACGTGGAATAAAAACTAGAGCAAGGTTTAGACAAATTCTATTATATTGTTGCTGCGCTTCTTGTCGATACGTCCTTTTCAACACGCTTCTGGGTTCGCTAGCTGGACTGGGTGAATGCAAGTCCAAAATCCTTCATGCAGGTTCTCGCAGGGTTGCCACCACTCTGGTAAGGACTGCAACGCTTTGCAAATTGTCAACCAAGTTTATCAAGCAGTCGTGCGCTCTTCCCAACCCTGAGGTTACTCCATGAAGATGCCTCCTGCCTGTGCAACCTTGTTCCAAACCTGGTGGATGGCTGTGAGTTTCCCTTGACTATGGCAAAGATAACATCGCCAGGCAAGGGCAGCACCATAGTAAGAGTCTGTTCCCTTCTTCTCAGCGCAAACATGCCCCCTGACCAGTTATAGCTTAGAGGAACAGCTTTTCATCCTCTCAGCATCAGTATAGAGATCCCACTACTTAGGTCTTTCCACTTCTGCTTATTTTGCCTACATCAGCTGCAATATAAAGCCGTAGTCCTTGAAGGAGATCGGCCTTGTGATAGGTACAAGGAAGGACTATGAAAGTTACTTCTGAAGCTTATTTTGTTGAAATATTTTCTACATCTAATATTTATCTTGATTATGTAGAAGAGGTGGCAGTTTTATTAAAACGTTCATCTTGCAATATGCGTCAAGACTCCCTAAAAGTTTCCAGTTAAGGAATTTAAGTACTGAACCTAAGAGTAACAAAGATGTCTTACTAAAACAAGTTTGGTTTTTGATGCGTGACTGATGTGGTTCAAGAAAACCCCTGTATTACCTTGCATTTTAAATGCATTAGCAGATGAGAAGAGTACAAGCTGATGTAATTTTCTAACAGCATTACAGAAGTAAGGGCCTGTCTCTTTCCCACTTGGAGCCCAGATTATTAGGAAAAAAGCAAACTGGGCTGAGGCCCTGTCTACAGGTTACTGTAGAGGCAGAGTTACTGTTGCTGCAGACTTGAAAGGAGATAGAAGTAAATGACCTTTAACGCTCTAGATTTCCACAGTTCTCCTAACTATGTGGTTTTGGACTCTTTCTGCTAAAGAAGAGGTTGCTAGTGAGTAGAGAACAATAGTCCTACTGAGTTCATGCAGAGGAGCCCTCTGCACAGCAGAATCAGTGTGCCTCCTCATGAGAAACAATTCTCTTGGACAGATGTTATGAAAATAAATACATCTTTTTACAGTTTTATAAAACAAATTTTTTTTTCAGTTGTACTTGTGGACTTCATCGTTTGTTGCTAGCTCTATGGTGCTAAGCTTGAAACTGTAGTTGTTATTCCTTAGATTTAATATTCACTTCAAATTTCATCTTTTGCCTTGCGATTTATTTCCACTTACTGTTTAACTATCCTCCTGTTGGTAGGATACTTACTTGTGTCCAAGTAGTCTCTATTTCTGTACTTTGATTATACTTTCCTCGAAGATTGTTTGAAATCTCAGTATTGGGAAATGACAGTAACAAAATGCTTATTCACTTTCTAATAAAAAACCGTGATGACGCATTTATTTGTTTCGCTGATGATTTCTATTCCCAATCAGGTTACTTGGAATAAGAAACTGAAAAGAGGCAGTACCTTTGTTGGCAGACTCGCAGTGCTCGTTGAACCCTTGGTAGAGACAGGGTATGCAGAGGTGGTTGAACATGTTCCTGCAGGAAAGCACAATGAAGAAAATTCAGATCCAAGCAAAAGGCTATCAAAATTCCCCATGCATATTTTCTTGCTAGTAGATATACACTAGATACTGTATGTACTGATATACTAAGTAGTTTACCTTAGGCCAACACACCTATTCATATCATAGCATTAGCAGTTTTGTTTTAAATCCCCTTAACATACCCTTAACATACCTTATTTTCTTGACCTTCACCCACCACCCCCACAAAGTACTCTGAGTCAGTTTTTGTATTTGTGGGTGTTGGCTGTACTTCCCCTTCTCCGTCGGGAGGCTGAAATGGGGAGACTTTTGTCATACGCTCATATAAAAACAGAGCACGCTTTTTACAGACAAGTAGCCTTCCTCTCCCTCCCTTTGCAACCATTTAGTTCTGTTTACAAAATACATAGATAAAAATGGCTCTATTTTCCAGCTTGTAGTCCAACTTTCCAGTGTTAAATAACATGTGCCTGCATGTATACATGCGCATGCACACACTCTGGCCTCGTCAGCCAGCAGGATTTTTAATTCCTGGGAGGGATCACCGTATGGAAGTGGATGGACAGTAAGCTGTTACTGCACAGAGGAAGGAGGAATGATTCAGGGCCGTCTGCTGGATAGTTTTCAAAAAGCTTTGGCAGTTTGACTCATCTATATACAGAGACTGAAAAAAAAAAAAATCACAAAGAACATCACTCTGCTGGAGGCGAGGATTTTGACTTGTGCCAACACATCCATGAACATAGGGCTGAAGCGAGATGAAGTTGCAACTCTTCAATTTGCTTCCTCGTTAGAAACAGACAATTCATTTATGCATTGAGGTATGAAAGAACTTAAACAGAACAACACATTATAGTCACCGTAATTTAAGAAATGCATCTTCTAACCTCTCTGGGGAAGGGACTCGTCATTATTTTGCAGCAGCACATAGCTCTAAGGGACTTGTGACCTATCTGGCTTCAAAGTCCTCCTGCAACATAGATTCCAATTCTGGACAGCTTTGAGCAGGCTTTCTCTTTCTGCTGAACATACGTTAATCCTTCTGCTTGATGGGGAATATTTGCCTTTGGAAGAAGAGATTTGACTTTATTAAAAATGATAGTGATGCAGTTCATCTCTCATAGCGACCCTGAGATCGTAACTTCGGTGTGTTTGGATGTGCTGTGTAATGGAAGAGATTTTCTATGTTCACAGCTGCTGTTGATTTCCCCCACCCATACAAAAAAAAACCCCACTACTACTTAAAATATGTCTTAATCCTTAGCATAGTGTCCTTTTTTCCTCTTGTTGTGTTGATGCGATTTGTAGGGCTGCCTTCAGCTTCTCCCTAAGAAAAATCACAGTTTATATTTCATACTGCTACCTATATCCTCCCTATCTCATATTCTCCACACCCGTATAACTTGAGAAGGCCTTAGACAGTTAAGTACAGAAGAGCAGTGCTTTTTTCTGTTATTACCTGGTTGTCTGAAACCCCAAGTGTGCAGAAGCTCCTCTTGTTTGTTGCCCAAAAAACACGTCTTCAGAGTAAAAGCCTGTGACGCAGCCTGATAGCTCAAAACTTTCTTCTTTGACACCCTTCGCGCCTTCAGTGCTGTTACATGACTCCTTTTTTTGGCTTTAACTGATAGTCAGTGTGCCCCATGCACAAAAACCAGCAAATACAACAGCATAGAAGAACAAGAGTGCAAAAAAAGGCAGCCACAGACGCACCACTTGCAACACCTCCAAACCACATAACCTCCCGGTAGCCCTTTTTATATACAGCTGAGCTAGAGCTGCTTAAGTTCACCTGGGACCGTACTTCAGGTTTCAGCTGAGTAACCCTGCTGTGCCCGTCACCTCTAGGCTTTTGAGGATGGACTTGTAGCCAAAGAGTTAGTGCATAAGCATGACATTGTTAGGAGCCCCAGATTTCAAAGTTTGTTCAGAGCTTAAATATTGTTCTTACTAATGCACTGATGTTCTCATATTCAGGTTTTCTTTAATTTACACGATATCAGGGTCATACTATTTAAGTTTACATGGTTAGATTTGTAGTGGAGAGCAAGTTTTAGTAGCTTCAAAAGTTTTCCAAGGGAACTCTTTAGAAGAAAAGCCGGCAAGAATTTTTTTTGGTCCCATTTGAAAAGCAGAGAAACTGAGTGCACATATTCTGCTCGTGTCACACCTGTGTTAGCCGAATTTTAGCAAAGGCCTTGCTAGAACCCGCAGGGTGCGACTCTGCAACAGCTCAAGCTGACCTAAATCAGTGCTACTTCAGTTCCCACGTCCCCGGCTGGGTCTTCCTGCTTTGTTCCTTGTGACAGCACTCCGATTTTGGGGTTGACTGATTCAGGGAACTCGGTGTAGCTCCCTGAAGACCGAGCAAAAGTAGGTTGGGATTTTTGGATACTGGCTTAGTTCCAGGACAAGCAGAGGGGGAGATGGGAACGATAGGAGTTGGGAACCCAGGCAGAATTCATTTTTGCTTAAAAAAAATACACATGGCTTTCAAGTCTTGCTCAATGTTGCTGTTACGCAGAAGAAAAAAAAAATATATATTTGATTTAGGTTTGTTTTCCCTTTTCTGTAACTGTGGAAATTACACTGATGCTCACTACTGACTCACTACTATTTCAAAATAATATTAAAGTGACTAATATCTGAAAGATGTGCGTGTCGTTTGACTCGCAGTTCAGGGCTCATTTCATTGGAAGGCCTCTGACTGCCGCAAATTGCTTTAAATTGGCAGAGCACTTCTCATAATGAGCGATATTTCAACATAACATAATTGGGTTCCCTGCCAAGGAGGAAACGGTAATCCTGAAGCTTTTTGATGGTGTCACCCGGTCAGTGGTCATCTCTTGGCCTGCGGGCAGGTATGGATGAGCGTGGGGTGACTCAGATGGTCTAACCACCACGGTTTTAAAGGCTTCATCACCAGGCCCTGGGATATTTGTCCGACTTCTCCCCTGTTGGGAGGAGCGAAGCTGCTGGGGTCTGCAAGTGGGAACGGCAAGCCCCGCTCTGGTTTCCAGCGAGGCTGCTGAGCAGCTGGAGGAGACCACTGCCGCTTCAAGACTTTGAATCGACGTGCGTGTGACTGCAAGGACCCCTGGCTGGACTGAGCCTTCCTGAGCTGTTAGCCATCTGTGTCTGGCTTGCGATGAAACGTCGAGCAGAAATACAAATAATTTCCCGCTGGAAATGTACCTCGAGAACCCCATAGGAAGCGACCGTGGCCAAAGCTTTTGCCAGCAGTATGCAGGGCAGGGAGGAGTTTCAGTATGCAGAAACTAAAATTTGCATCTGCCTGGGTCTGATATTACTATAATATTATGCTGTAGAAAACAAGAATGCGAAGACCGGGTAAGCACAGCGTGTTTCACAGAGCACTCACCCAGATGCTGATGCTGAGTATTGGACAGCAAAGTTTGCAATGTCCTAGGTGCAGATGTGGTAGAAGTACAAATTGTTTTAAGATACGACAGAATAAAAAGCAAAATGAAGACCCATCCTGGGTCAGTTCAAATGTTTGATGATTAAGACTTAAAGATCCAAAAAACTCCCTTCTGCCATAAACCCTTAACCTTTTGTTGGTATTCTGCTTGATTTTCACCACCCAGTTTTTAGGTTTCCCCCCTTCTAATCTGCAGTATGCCTTGAGGATGAAATAAATATTGCCAGGTAATGAAATCTCATTTTCTGTTAAAGGATCATTGCAGGTAACTCTGTGACAGTGACGTGACAGCTTTACTTGCTGCAAAACTAGCTTGCTGCTTTTTGGCATGGACAGGCTCACTCCGTTTATGCCGTGTCTGAAATGCTAGGGCTGTGGTCTTGATTCGAGTGTATATCACATAAGATTCGTATGGAGTAGCATGCTAGATAATACACTTGGTGCTACTCGAGGCAATTAGGCTTTAATACAAAGTACGGTAGCGTTGCGATGTGCTTCCTCGCAGGCAGTGGGACTGGGACCGTGCTCTCCACAGCTGCCAGGGACTGCAAGCTCTCCCAATGCTTGGGTCTTGGCCCCCCGTCTCAGCGGCGATTCACGGCTCTGCTGGATGTCTCTGGTTGGCTCCAGGGATCTAGCAAAATCCAGGAAGAGTCGTGTCGAGACTCACTGGAATGTGGATTAGTTTCATACGTGTCTAAGGGCAAGGATGCCCGGGAGAAAAGGTGAAATAGGACTCTTGGGTCTCTCGTCAGGGGCTGTGAGGAATCTGTTCTTGCGGCCGGGGTTGCTCCCTGCTTCTGCACGTGAATGTATTTAACAGTGAAGATAAATCCAGCAAACCCCAAGCACCAGAGATGCAGCACTTCCGAAGCATAGCCTGTAACTCTGTGTTGGGAAGTACCGTTCCCGGTTTTGGGGTTCTGAAGCGAGGATCGAAGGATTTCAGGTCTAATCCCGTGTCCTTAAGTAATCTGTTTCATTCATCGCCTCGAACTGAATTGCTGCAGCTGAGCAGCGTGAGTGCAGAATCCTCTTACCCTGTAGCTTTCCTCGCTGTATGACTTCACCTGCAAATAGAAGTCAGCTATAATTGGATGTGGGGCTCACATCTGCCTTGTGCTTGCAACAGGGAGCCTTAATTCAGTGTGAATGGAATTTCCTTGGGCGTTCATCGGGGAAGGAAGAACCAGAGCTGTAACTGAGACCCTTCGCGGGGGACAGCCCTGACAACTCCTGCTCCTGTGCAATGCCGGAACACTGTTTTGGCTATCTATCTGCATCAGTTGGAAAAAACTGCAGTACTTTAAGCTTGTAAAGGGGGACGTGTGATCTTTGTTTAGTTGGACTAGCTGAAAAAAAAACCCTGAACTAGTTTCTTCAAATTCTTCATAGTTTTCTGTCTTGTCAGTTCAGCAAACCAAACGAGTTATAGTTGTTTTAAGACCTTGACAGCTATTGCAGCCAGTTGTGGTAGAGACGTATGTATGAGGGAAAAAACGCATCCTGTAGACCAGCTGCTCTGGTTTTGTATAAAATCAAGGTTTGTGTATTTTGTGTGTCTGGGGAGGAAAAGACCAGCGAACATGAAATTTAGCTAACCTTATGTTTTTAAACCAAACAACCCCTCTCCCCCCGCAGTCTTTCTCAGCACAACGGTCTGGGGAAGTATGGAGGGAAACTTCTCCCCGTCTCATCTGGAAAGTGTATGGTTTTTGAACGGGACATTGGAGCTCTCTTCTGACAAGAATCTGGAAAATGAGATCAGTTGAATTTGTGTGTGCGCAAGCTCACCCTTAAGACATGAGTGCATCTGATATTAAAGTTTTGGACTGGGCTGAAGCCCTGTATGCCTAAGAACAACTGATGAGAATTTTACCTGAGCTCGTTTTATGTCTCCTAGGCCATTAGGAGTAAAAAGGTCTTGACTGATAGTGAGCATGAAAAAGCACAAAACAGAAAAGCTAGATAGTTGATGGAAAAATTGAGCGGTTTCCCTTTCAGACTGCAATTTCAAGTCTTGTATAAGTGGAGTGCAGAAGTAGGACTTTGTATGTTGAAAATAATTGCTGTAAAAGCAAAGAGAAGGGCCTTCCTTTCAGTCGTTGGTTCCCTGGGAAAACTACGGGAGGGAGCAATCCGTGTGCTTTTCGCTGTGAATAGCGAAACACTGTCATCTTGTCTGCAGGTTCTGCACACAACAAATAACTCGGCAATGACGTAGGTTATGCTTCGGTCTGAGGGATAAACTAGGAAATCCAGAAAGTCTGCATCGGGGCAGCACAGGGTAACGCTGCGGATGACTGCAGAAGACCAGACTTTGTAGGAAGAAATGCCCTTTTCCGTTACGGGCCCATATTCTGCAAAGGTCTGAGCACCTGCTTAACTCCATGCGCTGGGAGCAGTTGGGCGGACGTCAGCATAATATTTATTGTACATAAACTCCAGGGCACGTGTTTTTGCAGAGTGTCACTGGGGAAGATAATCTCCTGGCGGGCTAGAAATGAAGAAGTGTTGTGGAGTGGCAGACAGTAATGGTTGTGATGGTCTTTCAGACTAACAGGGATGCCAAAGGAAAAATATGATCCTCCAGATCCTCGCCGAATTTACACCATCATGTCAGCAGAAGAGGTAGCCAACGGGAAGAAGTCGCACTGGGCTGAATTAGAGATCTCGGGTGAGTTGATTTGGTTTTGAATTTTGGTTCGGGGGAGTTGTTGGTGCCCCAGAATCGCACCAGACGCTTTCAGACAGGGGATGCTGTTGTGAAAACAGCTTTTCTGAGTTGGGGGAGGAGGAGTAACTGACTTACCAGATTGCCTTCGAGCTTGGCTGGCTCACATTCAGCCCAGTTGATTTAAAACACCAACTCAGATTGGACGCGAGTTCTTGGGTAGCACATCTGCTTCCCTAGAACTGTACCTCTGTCTCTATCCTTTTAACTGGGAGGGTTAGATAATTATTCAAAGTCTGCTCGTAGAGAAGATACACGAAGGTATCTTCTGCAAGCGTCACTGAGTGTTCCAGTGAAGTGGTAGGGTTTCCACGCTGGAAATCCCATATTCTGACCTTCCCCATAGTTTGTAGCTGATGGTTTGAGAGCGCAGACCTGACTGAAGAGGTGGTTCTTTGCTTTTCTTTTTTAGGTAGAGTGCGGAGCTTAAGTACGTCACTTTGGTCGCTGACGCACTTGACTGCTCTGCACCTCAATGACAATAATCTTACTCGCATTCCGCCTGATATTGCCAAGCTTCATAATCTGGTTTACCTGGATCTGTCATCCAACAAACTCAGAAGTTTACCAGCAGAACTAGGAAACATGGTATCTCTCAGGTGGGATAAATTATTCTGGTTAACTTTTCAAAAATCTGTATTCTGGGATTGGGACGGAGAATTTTATTTTACTTTCCATTCTTGTATTTAAAATAATTCTGAAAAATTCAAGATTGGTGCAAAGCTTCAGTTCTAATAATTACTTTTGGGTTCATTACCCTTCTTTTCTGATCTCTATAGATACATGTCTGTAAGCTATGTAGTCTTCTGCTCTGAAACATGCTTTGACACTTGGCAATTGCCTGCTGTTAAAATTCTCCCTGATTTAATTTTGTGTTTTGGGGGTTTTGTGGCTTTTCTTTTCCTAATGAAAGTATTCTGGTTGTGCTTTGAAATGGGAAGATTGGCACATCTTTCCGTAATACAAAAAAATTCAGGGTGAAAAGTGTCATCTTTGAAGATGAGCGGCATATAGCGCTTTACGAGTTTTCTTCTGAAGTGATACTCATCAAAAGTGTTCTTGCATTTGCTGCAGGGAATTGCTTTTAAATAACAATCTGTTACGGGTTTTGCCTTATGAACTTGGACGGCTCTTCCAGCTACAAACCCTAGGTTTGAAAGGTGAGTGAGTTCTTTACAGTTGAATATTCCTAGGAGTACTCTTGAATTACTGAGGGGGCTGGGCTCAAAAGCTTCGTGTATTACCTCAGCATTTTCTTACAGTTTATTTGAGATATTAAGCTTGTAGCAAAAATGACCAGCCAGTTTGGAAAACAATGCTCTTCTTTTTTAATGCTATTAAACTTCCTTACGAGCCTATTTCAAATCTGTAGATAGGTAAATAAGCCCTTTAACCTACGGTATTATTGATTGAGGTGAGTCGAAGGAAGAGAGTCTATGTGTGCTAGCTATTTCTTTAGCATCTGTTACTGTGGTATTCTACAGTTCCAAGTTAAGCAACCTAAATATCTTCTGAGTCAATTTGTCTGTTCTCATTATGGGAGATTTTCTTTGGTTGGAAAGCCTGAAGAAAGTCAGGCAGCTAATCACCCAGTTGTTGTTTTATGCTGTTGGCAGGCAATCCTTTATCACAAGATATTCTCAGCCTCTACCAGGATCCAGACGGAACTCGAAAGCTACTGAACTACATGCTTGACAATCTAGCAGGTGACAGCCCTACAAATCTGATTGCCAGAAGTGGTTTAAAAGCATGCATTTCTGACAGTATTTGCTGCTAAAACAAGAATCTGAACCACTGAAGGGAGAGTATTTTCTAAACTGCTTTTGCATTTTTGTCAAGTGGTTCTAGTCGTACACACACACACACACTTGCACACAGTGGAAGAGGATGACATATATTGTCTAAGCTTTTCCCATGTTACCATGTTACAGCCAGTTGTTCCCACTGTTCTGTTTGAAACCCTTCAATTACCAACAAAGTGCAAAGTCTTCCTTGCTGAAGCCATTTTGATACTTTCCGCTAGAAATTATAACCCAAATGCAGGCAGAATGTCAAATTTAGATCTGGAAATGCCAAAGTGATTAAGAATATCTAGTACCTGACTTAAATCCTGCTTCGTGGTTCCGTAACTGAGCTTTCCGTTTTGCCACTTGATGGCAAAGTCACACCATTGCAGGAATGATGGATACAGGATGAGGTTCTTGGAGAAGGCGAGTATACGGTGTCTGAACCACTACAGGATTTACCCCTCCTTCTTCAGCAGTATATTCAAGGTGCAGGAGTATTTCGGTGGTGCTTTGAGTTTTGAAAGCAAGAGACAAAAACAGTCGTGAATCTTAGAACTGACAAATTTGCTCTTACTATAGCTAGCCATTTAAATGATTTTTGCCTCCCCTGGAACGTAAAAAGACTTGGGGAGTTGGGGTTCCAAAGCACAGTTATGGAACATTACCGTTCAGTCATCATTTTGACTTAGAAATTGTAACTTACATATAAATGTAAACCCTGAATTAATCACGGTTTTAAATGTTTTTTAGTTCATCCAGAGCAGCTGCCTCCAAGGCCATGGATTACTTTAAAAGAACGAGACCAAATTCTGCCCTCAGGTAAATCTGTGGTTCTTTTCCCTATGTTCACACAACGATGCGCTGAAAAACTTTTCTTTGGCTTTATTTGCAGAGAAGTCTTCTGCCTTACGTGGATCAGATTGCAAAGAGCAATTTGCGTTCATTTGTACTAAAACAATAAACATACGGCTATGCTGTAAATATGATTTTTGTAATTTGAACGGGATGCCAGTCGTTTCTTTTCCATGTTAGGCTTTTTCATATCTGTTCCAGCCACCGACGCCCAAGCATAAGAGCTTTTTTTAAAGAGTTCATTTCCTGGAAATAATGAGAACTGTAAAATAACTGCGTACAAATGCCGTGTCCGTGCACAGGCTGACTGAAGTGAGACTTTGAGAAGTCCCTATCTGCAAGTAAACCCGTGGAGTGCCTGGTACTGAAGTTAGTTTAATGCCCTCTATTGTTGCTTTTGGTAAAGTGCAAGAGGCAGCATTTCTTCAGGCTGCCCAAATCCGGTGGCTCTTCTTCCCCTGCACAACCTGAATATAGCCCTCAAAAAGCATCCGTGAGCTTGTATAAAGAAGAAAAATGCTAACATTGTTATTGCAGAAGATCGGATTAATAACCAGCAAGAATAACGTGGCAGTCCTCTACGCTTTTTCTTTTTAGAAGCGTGAAGATGGCAGGTCTTCAAAACTTAACTCGGTTGTGTGTTAGGCAGGCTAATGCTGCAGTTAAGGTCACCTGTCACTTTTTTTATATTAAAGAACAACAAACCAGAAAAAAAAAAAGGAAGAAACGGGAAATGCCAAAAGTCCTATAAGCCACCACAACATTAAGTTCTGCATTTCTGTTTCAAATTCCCTTACAAATCAGTATCTCGGTGGAGTTTTACGGACTTTGGTTTTATTTTTTTAAATCAAGCTTCCTGAGCAGCGACAGAATTCAGAAGTCATTAGAAAGCATAGCGTTAGGCGAGTGAGCTGTGGAATATTTCATGTTAGAAACTGTAACAAGCCAATTGGTTGTTACTATAAAATTGAAACTGAACAGTGGAAATCTTCTTTGACTACGAGTATAAAAAAATACAGCTGTGGGGTAGCCTCACAGTAAAACCTCACTTCTTTCCCTGCAAATATGAGCAGTCTTTTCCCAGTGGCGTGGTGCTAGGACGTTGGATTTACCTATCTTTTTTAATCTGTGTAAACTCTAAGGGAGTTGAGAAGTGTGTGTGTGAAAGAAGTGTGCTTCGGGTTTAGTGATCTGATGAGCTGCATGCTGACTTCTCTCTTTTTTAAAAAAATGCGACCAAATAATGTATTAGGTGCTTGCTAATTTATGACTTCATTTCTCCTTCTCTTCCCTGCCCTCACCCAGACCTCTCTCTCCCCCTTAGACTTGATAGACACAGATACAACTTGATACAACTTAGAAACGTTGCACGGGTGCTAGGAAAATTGTACAAATGTTTTGGAATCAGACTGCCTAAAATTGAAGCGTTCTAAAGCAGCATTTCTCTCTGATGCTGTGGTGTCATGACATAGTAACAGCTTCTTTGGCAGCTTGGTTTTGCTTTTGCTTTAGAACTGTACAGGTCACTTAAGCCTGAAGTTGCTTTATCAAGGCACCTCATGCAATAGATACTGGGTTTTGACTGCATCACTGAAATGGCTGCTACTTTCCTTCTCCTTACCCCCAAATCCAGAGAGAGACTGTTCCTCATGGTTGCCGACCCCTAGATCTCCCCCATCCTCAAAGGCAACAAAGAATTGACTGCAAAATGGGATTGCATTGCTTTGTTACGCACAGGACGCCGCCTCGTTTTGGTAGTAATGCTGATTTTTTTTCAGGAAGAGTTTAGCCTTACATGGTAACTGCTGGCTCAGCAGGGCCTTTTTTTCTCCTGCTCATGAAACGCTCAGTGGAATAAGCCCACTGACTTGTGTTCAGTAGGCCCTCCAGAATAGACCGTGTAACATTCAGTATTTTGGCTTGGATAAGTTCAGCATTTGTAATCTTCAGAGGTTGATAACCTTTCCCTTTCTTTCTTTCCTTCCAGCTTCATTCACAGTTATGTGTTACAATGTGTTGTGTGATAAATATGCCACCCGGCAGCTCTATGGCTACTGCCCGTCTTGGGCACTCAACTGGGAGTACAGGAAAAAGGGAATCATGGAAGAAATCGTCAACTGTGATGCAGATATCATTAGTCTTCAGGTAATTGGAAAATAACTGTATTTTTCATCAGAAACAGAAAACCTCAACTTCCGCCTTTAGAATGAAATGCTCCCTTGAAAACACCATATTCGCCTGCTTGCTAACAAATTCTGGGGCTTACCAATACAAGCTGTGTGCACAGCTCCTTCTTTACGCATTGGCTTGTCTTTTATGAAATGAGACAAAGTAAGTGAGATAAAATTAGCTAAATTCGTAGGTAATTTGCATTGGAAGATCTGAGTCTTTTCCCCCTCGGATAAGCATCCTAAATATTGTCCCTCTGGGTGTACGGGGTTTACTGCAGAAGGGGAGACTGTAGAATGCTATAACCCCAAACGCCACTGTTCCTAGTCCATTCCTGCTTGGTACAGAAGTTAAAGTCTCAAAAATACTCTCATTGGCAAACAAGGGGACTCTCATGGTCAAAGTTAAATATCGATGGTCATTGGTACCTGTATCCTGTTAGAAATTTATTGCCGATGTTTAGAACAGTTGAACGCTTCTGCCTTTAAACTGATCTTTCATTTTTTAAGCAAGTTCTGGTAGGCAAAAATCTTGCACAAGAAGAGAGTAGTTACCTTGGCCTGAAAACCTCAAGAGATCAACCTCTGAAATCCTCTTGGAGACTGAAAGTTACTGCAAAGGAAATGTATTGTTACAGAACAGCGAGAGACCCTTGTGTGAAAGAGCTCTCCAGATTAAATATTAATTGCTGCTGGATATCTGTCGACCTATCAGAAGTTTTAACCTAGGACGGTATCCGCATTCAGATGTCAAAAATAGCAGATGTAATCTATTGCTATTCAAAATACACCTGTCATTTTCCCTTTTGGGGAGATTCCAGGATATCCAGGAATGCAAATCTGTTTCCAGCAGGCCATTAATCTAGGAAGTGACACGATGTGTGCCAACAGAAGCTTTTCGCTTTGGTGAGAGCTGCTGACTGCAAGCCAAGGCAGGCCCAAGTTGCCATACAGCGATAGGAAGGGTTTACTTGACTTTGTTAGCCTAAGGTATTTGTGTTCAATTCCAGGAAGTGGAAACAGAGCAATACTTCACCCTTTTTCTGCCAGCCTTGAAAGAACGAGGATACGATGGATTCTTTTCTCCAAAGTCACGTGCCAAAATCATGTCTGAGCAGGAGAAGAAGCATGTGGATGGCTGTGCAATATTCTTCAAAACTGAAAAGTAAGGGGCAGAAGCAGCTTTTTTAAAATACCTTAAAACCCGCTTGATTGAGGTCTGAAAGCTTTCCTCTCTCAGGATGCATGGTAACCAAAGTACTGTGCTATAAAACAAAAGATAAAAAGTTCACTACAAGGAATGATCCTCCCTTCCCTTTTGCTGCTCTTTTTGCAACAGAGTCTTTCTGTTCCTGTCACACTAGGAACAAAGATACCTCTTCAGAAACATGGAAGTTCCAGGAGAGCTAGTATGAGTAAAACCTTACGCGCTTCGTGTGCGCATTTTTGGCAAATCTAATAAATACTTCACCTTCTCTACAAACTTCTGCCTTGCTTGACAGAAGTTTCACCCCTCTAAGATTAATCTTTAAAGATCTATAAGCTGTGCTTCAGGCATTAAAAGAGGTATTACTGCCAAAGGATCACAGAATATTCTCTGCTTTTATGAACTGAAACGTTACATCATTGAATACCTGATCCAAAAAGTTCTGCTACACTAAAAGCATCAGACTATTGGGAAGGGAGGAGGGGTGCTGGCATTCACGCTTCTCATTTGTGTAAACTGCTCATGGATTGTACCACACCGAGTATCCCTCTGAGTATTCCCTCGGAACAGTTTTCAGTATTTAGAATGGAAGTTGCCAAAGCTTTAGCTCCCTTTCAGAGTTTTCATTGCTTCCAGAAACAAAAATATGCCTTTCAGATCATGTATAAAAACAACTTCACTGGTTTTGAATAGAGGAAGTCTGTGAAAACAAACAACTGATGTTTTTCAAACCTTCAAACCTTGATACTAACAAGGATATATACAGAACTGGTTATTATGCTGTGGCGCTCTCAGTTAAAAAACAGAAAAAATACTTTTTTTTTTGCTATTAATACTTCTTCTTTTTTAAATTTCTAAAAGGACAAAACCAAAAAAACCCCCTTTCAATAGGTAGCCTCCAGTTTGTCCTGAAGCAAGGTGTTTTCAGGCACCCTAAGGCTGGAAAGGAATGAAAAAACAATTTTGCAAAGCTAATGGTGTTAGCTAGTGGTTTGAAAGAAGCTGGTTTTTAATAATGCATTTGCCCAAAGTAAAAGGCAAGCCTTTAAATACTGTCTCATCTTAGTTTTTTGCCTACAACACTCCTGCGGAGGTGCGATAACCTCTGAGCGTTGCTCTGAACAGTCCTCTCGGAGTGCTACGCTGAAACAAGTAAACACTTCCTAAGCCCCAGGTATCTCGTCTCCCCCGAGGGTATCTCACTTGCCAGACCGAGAGCTCGATCCTGACTGGGGGAATATTTCTTAGAACTGTTTTTACTTTTGTAAAACGAGAGGACAAAAGAAATGGGCCTCACCCTGTCCTGCAGGCTCTCTCCTCGGACGTGGTAGACTGGAGTGCAGATAGAAACCATGTCTTTTCACGTAGCTATACGTCACACGTGTTCACAGGCGATTCTCTTTGTTTAATCAGATTTACGCTGGTGCAGAAGCATACAGTGGAGTTCAACCAGGTGGCAATGGCTAACTCTGAAGGTTCGGAAGCTATGTTAAACAGAGTGATGACGAAGGACAACATCGGAGTTGCCGTGGTGTTAGAGGTGCACAAGGAATTATTTGGAGCAAGTGAGTACGACCGTGGTTCTCTCATTGATTATTCAGTTCCACGTAAAGGCATGAGTTATTCTTTAGGTCGTACGGCTCTCTAGAATATTATTGCCATTGGCGGTGGTAACCAAGTACTTGCAGATGAACAAATGCTGTTCACTGTGCTAATTTGAGAAATGATAGCCCATCGGTGGCTAAGACAGGACACGGATGACATGATTTCCTGGTACGTTGCACTCGCAGCCAGATGCCCAGCATTTAGCTTTCTCCTTTCAAGCTTTTGTCCCTGCTTACTTATTCTGTTAAATTCTACTTGAAGAATTAAGCTTTTCCAAGGTCAGTGTGTTTACACGTGTATGCTCTTACCAATAGTTGTCGGTAATGTGCAACTTCTATTTTCAACTCTCTTTTTTCCCCCTTGATTGAATCCTTCTGTCCTCCCCCAGGGACTGTATGACAGTGCTAATGTATGATGTGGAAGAATGAGATTATCGGGTATCTTTTCATGCCACTTGATTGACTGACTGTCACATTTTCATTAAGTTTGATCAGATGCAGTAGACAATTTCAAGATACTTAAAATTGCCACCCTGCTCTGTCTGCGGTCTGGTGTTTTGATCGCTTGTTTCCAGTGTACCCTTCAAAGGAGGAGAATGTCTAAATCGCAGGACTGGAAGGAGCTGCCTGTGACTTTATGCCCCATCTTTCAGAGTACTGTTTCTCAAATAAATAGTAAAAACAGCTATAGTGTTTTGCAGCAGCCAGGTTCATACTGCATTCATTTAAGCAGATTGAGTTTTTTCCCAAGGGAACAATTTGCCGTACCGTGGCGGCTAAGAGTCAGGAAACTCCCTTGTGCCTTAAATATTGAATAGTGGTGCACGGTCAAGTGATGACCACTTGGGCAGTAGAGAAGGAAAGGAATTGTAACGGTATCAGATTATGCTGGCTATTTCTTTCCTATATTGGAGAGATTTAGTCACGTAATATTATGTAAATGCTGCTCATTTAGAAAGGAACAGTGGTTCAGGTAATGCCTTTTTTCCAGCAACGAAAGTACATCCGTCTGCTGGTGTGTCTGACTTGGAGTCCTTAGTAGCTAGACCCTGAATGTTAACGGGGGGGAATCTGCTATATTCACACAATCAGCCGTTCACTGATAAAAATGTATTTGTTTGTCTAGGTATGAAATCGCTTCATGTGGACAAACAGCTGCTTATTGTGGCCAATGCCCACATGCACTGGGACCCCGAATACTCAGATGTAAAACTCATTCAGACTATGATGTTTGTCTCGGAACTGAAAAATATCCTCGAGAAAGCCTCAAGCAGGCCCGGTAGCCCAACAGCAGATCCTAACTCTATCCCTCTGGTGCTGTGTGCGGATCTCAACTCGTTGCCTGATTCAGGTAAGACTGGTTTTGGCTTAATTTTTAACTTACCTTTTTAGAACGTTTGAATCCTCTTTTCCTCTGAGGGCGATGGGGCGGTTTGCACTTCCCTGGGTAGGTAACAGCTGCCTTTCGAAACGTGGCTGAATAGAATGCAAGTCCTCTGGTTGAGTAGACTGCTTTTCGTGATCAGTTGTACGCTCCAGAAAAGTTGGTTGCGCCTACAAAGATGTAGAAAAGCACAAATAGATCTTAAATAAATCGTTAAATAAATACCCATGCCTTGAGCAGCAATAATAAGTAGGAAAGACGTGAGTTCGCGATGGAACATGAAAACTTTCTAAGGAGACGGGTTTGCTTTAGTAATTATGACGTTCGATACTGTAATATCAGGTATACGTACGAAAGCTGCCTCTCTAGCACCCCGTCACGTGTACTACAGTACGGGTACTATAGGTTTACTGTAATCCTCAAAAAATGGTGTCAAAACCGCTGGAGAGCCTCAGCTGCCTTGGCTGCGTGTCAGAAAGGTGTATACGGCTCAGACGTGGACAAGACAGCTGCTGTGTAGATTTCCCCTTAGATGGAAAGCTCTTTTCTAATCTCATGGGCTGTCTTGTTGGTGTTTTGGTTTTTAACTCCGAGGCCGACACTCCCTGAATGTTGTATTTTAAAGCAACTCCCTGAATCCTTTCCTTTGCAAACAGGTGTAGTGGAATACTTAAGCAATGGCATAGTAGCTGACAACCACAAGGACTTCAAGGAGTTGCGTTATAACGAGTGTCTCATGAACTTCAGTGGCAATGGAAAAAACGGGGCTTCTGAAGGAAGAATTACGCATGGCTTCCAACTCAAGAGCGCCTATGAAAACAACTTGATGCCTTACACCAATTACACTTTTGATTTCAAAGTAAGCAGCGATTTTTCTGAAATGGCAGACATTGACCTGGTCTCCCCAGGATGCTGTCTTAATTTTCTGACTATTGGCTGTCTTTCTCTTTGTTCCTGTAAGTGCTTCATCACTGGTTCCTACGCTCGCTGGACACTTTCCTACCGCACACAAATCCTTGATTTGCCGGTGTTTTTAAGCTTCCGACCTGGCTCTGGCCAGTGACTTAATGAGAACGGATGCAGCGCTTTGAACGCAAAACGCCACACGCGTTTCTTACCCTAATTCCAGCGCTGTGCCTCTTCCTGTGAATTGCAGCCAGAAGCCAGTCGAGTTCAGGTTGCCGGAAGCGAGGTCTGTTCTCACTGTCGTGTTTCTCTTTCTCCCTAGGGTGTGATTGACTACATTTTCTATTCCAACACTCACATGAACGTGCTTGGTGTCCTGGGGCCTTTGGACCCTCAGTGGCTGGTTGACAACAACATCACTGGGTGTCCACACCCTCACATCCCTTCAGACCACTTCTCACTGTTAACACAACTCGAACTCCATCCTCCGCTCCTGCCTCTTGTCAACGGTGTGCACTTGCCTAACAGGAGGTAGTGGAGCCCTGCCCCTTTAGAGGGCAAGGACCTGTTGTTACGGACCTGTACAGTTGTAAATCAAAGTATATAGGAGTGAAGTATGGCCAACCTTAAGCTGCTTCTTCAAGCTCCTTTCCTTATGTGTTTGATATGAGATTTTGCACATTTTGGTGCATATTGGTATCATTTGGCACTAGGGCTGGAACCAAAGTATTATTCCCTTTCCAGGTTTTTAATTTAATGTTTGTTTTTTTTAAAAAAACTGGCAAGCTTTTTCTTTTCAGTAGGAAGCTGCACTTATAAACAGACAAATGAGATTAAAACTTGCTTATTAACATATTTCAAGATAATGCTTTTTTCCAGAACGTGGCGAAATGAGCCAACCTTTTAGGAGAAAGAAAAACAAAAATAGAAATGCTTGTTTTGTAGGAAGAATATTAGAAGTACTGTTTGTTTGAACCCAAAACGGAGGCTGAACTCTGCATCCGAAATAAATTTTGCACCTTAGCGAAGCACTTATTACCTGACTATAAATGATTAGCAGTGTGGCCCTGCCCCTTGTCTAACTAATATTAGAAAACCAAAGATGGCTTAATACCTGTGGTAAAATTTGAGGTCTAAATTCTCCTGATGCAATTTCATTTACAACGAAATTTCCAGCGAAGCTGCGTCTCACAAGACTTTGCAGGTGAGCGTTTAATGCTGTGTGTAGATCGCTTGCTCGGCAGATGCCATGGTGACTTTTTTTCGGAGCTCTGAAGAACTCGGTCCTTTCTGGGCGAGATACGCCCAGGTCTGGGCGTACCTCTGGGCGAGGTCCAAAGGACCTCTGTGAAACAGAGCTGCCCCTCTGCTTCGGCAAGCCAGGGCAACACGCTGTTCGGCAGCGCAGTTCGGGAGCAGGACTTAGAAATGGTAAGAAGTTGCACTTGAAGCGAGCCGTTGCAAGCGTTTGGGTTCCGGGTGAATAAAGAAGTTGCAAATCCGTCCTAGGTTCCTTTTTCCGAAGTTCGGTTGCGAAGATGGGAAACCTGGGATTAAATGCTTAAGCGTAGGGTCCAGGAAAAAGCCACTGGAAATGATCTTACTTCTGTCTCCGAAGGGCACGCGGCGTAGCCGTCGGCATGCTTTTTTCACTGGGGGAGTGAGCGGTAGCCGTAATCATTCCTTGGATTATTTTTCCTGACCCTAGTTGCCAAATAACCATCACACTTTTTTAATAGTCTTTCTTTTCTGTTGTCGGTCAGGGTTGAATTAAAACGCTGCTGGTTCATTCCCAACTGTTAATGCTCTTCGGATGTGTTGGAAATCTGGGGGTTTTGTTTTGTTTTTTTTTTCTTTTTACGCTCTAGGTGGCCAGTTCAAAACCTTGTGCCTCAAGAGGCATTAAACATAATGCAATTTTCTGAAAAATTGGTTGGCTGCTTCATGTTTAAAAAAAAAATGGCACAGTGATAGGAAAAGGTTGTGTCTGTGTTTTTAAGTTTTTCCTTATTCTGCTTTTTTGCTGCTATAAGATTTTCTTGAATTTATATTTTAAACTTTTCATGCACTTTACTGTTTCTAGTCTCAAAATGTGATATTTTTAATAAATGAAAAAATTTTCCATTATGTGAATGAAATTTTTAAACAGATTGATAGCCTGTATTTATGTCTCATTCGTATACTTAAAAAAGTCAAATTTAAATTGTGAAATTAGTTTTAAATACTAAGGAGCCATCTTCTGTCTTGCAAAACTGCTAAGTCAGGCTGTTCCTCTACTCTTTAAGTAAACATTTCCTTTGTCGTTTTATACATAGGAAATTATCCACAGGGAAATAAAATCAATTGGCCCTAGAGTAGACACTATTCCCTGACTCTTGTTGGGGGCCGGGGAGGAGGTGGTGTGGGACAGAACGCAAAAACCGGTTCAACGAAACGACATCTCCCTTTTAAAAGAAGTGCCTAAAAAATGGAGGCGTCATCTATTGTCTACTATAAATTGGAAGCGATCGTAGCTGGGTGAAATTCCTGTACGGCAACTGCTTTGTGCAGCACCAAAAAAAACCCCTTTCTAAAGACGGATTTTCCTCTAGGTGCAGGTATCTCTTTTTTAATATACCTCAGCGTTTGACACCTAGCCATCGCAGACAAATTGCGAAAGCGATTTGAGAGTATAGTACTGGAAAGTAGAATAGCATGAAAAACTTAATTTTGTGGACATTACCTTTCTGTAATCAGCTACTGTATCTTTTTTGGAGGGGGGGGTGCTCTGCTCTGGAGGTGTGCACTAACAAACCCTTCTCCTCCTTTTCCTACACGCATGTTAACTAGCAACATGAGCAATATTTCCTACCATACTTCACTCCCAATATTTTTTGAGATGTTTGTATAAAATGGAATTTAAAATTCACCTATGATTGTATATGAACTGCAGAGGAGCCCGTTTATTAATAAAAATAAAACCCAACAACAATCTTTTGTAATATCAGGGTGGGAGAGGATGGGGATGGAAAAAAAACAACCTGGCAAACATTGCGAACTGCTTTAAGTTTGACTTTCCTTTGGTTTCTAACCGATTGAAGTGTTCTGTTGCGGGAAGGTGTTTAATTGGATTTTCTCTGCTGCGAAACGCACTTCCAAACGTCCATTACGCTGTGCGATTTTTAAAAAAAAAAAAAGTTATTTTAACAGACGTTGCACAAAACCTCCGGATTTTAAAAAAAAAATGAGTCTGGTTTATGTTTCAGTCGATGCACATAACCGGGGACATGTTTACCCGCCTTTCACGTGTCTGGCTCCCTCCCTGTTTTCCTTCTGGTTTTTTCCCTTCCCGGCAGGAGCAGTAAGGGTGTTGCGCTTTTTTCCCAGCCGAGCAGAAACGCCGCTCCCCGCAGCCATTGTCTGCTCTAAGAAGAGCGGGAAGCAGGGAGCAGGCAGCCGTCAGCCTCGTGCGCAGGATGAGATCCCTTTCGGTAAACATGTGCATCATCCAGATGGCGACGCTAATTTTCTTTTGACCCAGATGGAAGCTGACGGTAGGGTGTTTTCTAGGGGAGAGGGAGTAATACGAAGCGAAATACCCCTAACCGTAAGCAGAGATGGATGGGAAACCATCAGTTCTCTCCATCGCTGACCCTCGGTTCCCAGCACGTCGCAGTGCCCTCGCAGCCGACGCCTGGGGAAAAAGCTCTAAGTCCTTTACTGCTCCTCGCTGCCTTGGTATGCTTTCAAAAATATGGTGCCTGGTGTCAACTTCTAAGCAACAGCACTGCCTAAAGCAAGCAGAGAAAAAAAAATCCAACACCCTTCTACAAGCAACTTTTTAAAATTCAATATGCTAAATCTCTTAGATACGGGGGTTTGTGTGTGTGTGTATATATATATATATATAAAAAAAGAGAGTTTTGTACAATGTAGCTGAATATTTTTGTTTCCTTATTTCGATGTAAGGAGCGTGACCATTTGCGTACCACACGCTGAAGTCAGGTATGGCACAATGGGGTCTGAGACCAGCTTTCCTTCCCATTTGCCTCGTTAAAAGCTTTTGTCGTCTCTTTCTAGAAATCGTTGAGAAAATACTTCATTTTATCAGTAAACTTTCTCTGTCTGTTGGAAGCGGCTCCTGTTTAGTCTGCAGACACATTCAGAGAAGGTCTCATTAGTCCCGAGTCCTCGCTGTTCTGTGTTTTGTAGACTAGAAAGCCAAAATCTTTGACTCTCGACCTTTTCAGAAGCACTTGCCACTGACCTAACACAGCTTTCAAAACCGTACCGTGATCTTCAGCGTTCGGGTAGCGCTGCGGATGGCTGACGGTCTCCCACCTTGCTGGCTTTGCTGCGGAGACTCCTAAATCCACGTTCACGCTCTTGAACCCCCGAGGCCTACTTCACAAAGATGCTGAGCATCTACAGCTCCCACTTAATCCCGAATACTGGGCTTTTGGAGACTGGCTTTCCGCACCCGGCTCGTGAGATGTCAGGTCCGAATCACGAGCGAGAATTTGAGACCTCAAAAGGTTCATATCACTTGTTTCTCCGGGGGTCGGTTTTGGTGAGGTGGCGGGGGGAGAAGCCGAAAGGGCTTGTTGAAATTCAGAGTTTCTCTGTTAATTCAGAAGACAGGTTGGGAAAACACTTTAAGGATTCCTAGACCGGGAGCACAGTATTCACGCCTTCTTGGTAGGGAGCAGGAGCCAGAAGTGGCTGCCGGTCCTTACTGTCTGAAGACCAGATTTAAACCCAGCAACACAGCAGCAGTTACTTCATTTCCACGAGGCATTTTCAGCTTCTAGCATCAAACCCTTCCTTCGGCATGAAACTTGGCATAACAGGGTGGACTGAAAGGTCTTTTAGTCCTATCCAAACCAAATTAATAGCCCACATTACAAACATCACACAAATGTGATACGCACCCTGGTACTGGTTTAAAAGGGAGTTTAATTGCAAATAGCAGTTGTCCTCTCCCCAGCGACCTCAGCTTTGTACGTAATTACGATTCCTCTGTTCTTGGCTTCTGCGCAGATATTTTTCTTGTAATGGTACCGGAGACCTAAGGCACGATTTAAACCTAAGGAAGGACCCTCTCCCTGCTGTACGGGCAGATGACTGATCCGAGCACGTCCTTCTCTGGCATGCTGGTACGCCAGGCAGCAGCAGGAGGCGGTTCACCTAAAATCAGGCTGTCAACGTAAAAGAGCAGCGGGTCGTTGTCCTACTCGGTCACCACAGAGGTGGGATGTTCTTCTGGGCGGTCTTCGCAGCCCACAGTGCCTGGTAGGAAGCGAAGCAGCATACGAGGCTCGCTGAAGTTCGTGTTGGCTTCAGAAGCGGTATGGTTCCGGCACCAAGCACGGGCGTTGAAAAACCTCGCCTGCCTGATTTCACGTGTCCCGAAAGGAGCTGAACTGCTTGGTCCTGGAGGGGTTTTATCCAGGGGGGCAGGGGACCTGATTTGTTAGAGACCGGAAAAGAAATGAGCCCTAGATGCAGAGAGGTCCAGGTTTTTCTGATAGACGCTACTATTAGCGGAGTCTCTCCATCTCATAGTGAGGAAAAGCATCTTGCGATAATGCAGCTCATGAGTTTTTTCTAAGATTACAGAAGTATAGTCACGTACCCTCCCTTTCTCACCCTTCAGTGTTCAAAGGCGACACACACACCAAGAGAACCTGGTGGAAACCGTTCATGTCTTAAGGCTCTATGCCAAGCATCGGCCAAGAACTCACTTTAAGATTAAAAACAATTTTAGAAGGAGATGATAAGGCTCTAGATCCAGGCACAGCTCTAAGGGATACGGTATCTTCTCCTGTGACCACTCTTTGCACTCACACCGACCGCGGCTTTGCTTTTCCTCCAGGAAACGAGAGCAGGAACAAAAACCAGAGCGGATGGGGCAGGCGCAGGCATTGCACGATAAGAAAAGGGACAAAATTAACACCTTTAAAGAACTCCCTCATCCTAAGAAAAAGGATTTGACTCTATAAAAGGTATTAAGAGACGATAAAGTTTGCTGGTTTGGCTATGTTCGAGGATGACGGACTTCAGGAGTGCAGTTTCTTGGAGTGTATCTGAAAATAAGCGTGAAGACAGGGAAATGCTCGGGTACTTTGGTACTTTAGGGTGTTTTGAGCAGCGTTGGTGGCAAAGCACGCCAAGTGATATGACTCTTTCTCTTTTTTCCCTCCCCCCCGCAATCATTCGGTGTGTTTAGCCTGCAAAATCTCTCACCATTTGAGTGGTGAAGGTTGGAGTGATCCTGGAACTTGGTCTTGTCCCTCTTTGTTCAACAGTTCCTACAATTTAGGCATTTACTGGTTTTGCATTTGTCTGTATTTGTCTTTGTTCCAAAGCAAAAAAAAAAAACCAAACCCAACCAGAAAAAAAAACCCCTCATGGTGGCTTTCTTTACAAGTGACATGTTACGTGACTTTGGCTTTGTTTTCCATTTTTAATTACCGCATCGTGTGTTTGCTTTCCGAGCAATTAAAGTGTTTGTGTGCACCACGTTAGCTAAATATGCCCTTAATTCATTAACTCACGGGCTGGACCGGAGCAGCGGTGATGGGGGCCCGGGCTCCCCCTCCCGCCCCGTTTCACGGTGGTTATTTTGGGAGGTCGGGGTTTTTTTTTGGTTGGATTTCTTGCTTGTGTGTTGTCTTCGCAACCGCAAGGTCCTGTCCCTGAAAAGGTGGAAGTGCACGTGGAGAGGGGGGAAGCTGCGGTGTCACTCCCGGGCATGCTTACGCTAAAATTTTAAGGGGGTTTACGTCTCGTTTTATGGAAACGGTAGCTTCGCTTTAAATCGAGGGGGCGCTGGGCTCTCGGATGGGGAAATTGCTGCTTGCGGAGGCCGGAGCCGCTGCTGGCCCCCCCGGGCCCCGGGTTTGCCTCGCCTGCCCTGGGGCAGCTCCGCAGCACCGTCACCCCCCGGGGGGGCCCTGGGAGGCCGCCTTCCCCACCAGCCCCGACACGGGGACGGGGTGGATCTCCCAGGCAAAAAGCTTTGCGAAGTTTGACACTGGCCCTAGGCACCACGCTTGCAAGAGCAGCAGCCTTCAACTGAGACCCGAGCAAAAAACCCGAGTACCTTGTTCATTCCATGTTTCCCACGAGCATAAATAGTAAGAAACCTTCTCTCGAAGCTGTCTCCTTCGCTTTTACGAAAGGATCCTTTTTTTCCCTCTGAAAGAACTCGTGTTTTGGAGAAAGTGCCACGCCACGGTGCAATTATCCCTGAAACTATACTTCGCAATGAAAAAACTCACCGAGAACGCGAATTCCCGTCGAGTGGGGACGGTGGGGACCCAGGCAGGGGGAAGACCTGCTCCCCCGCACAGACCCGGCCCGGACGAAATAACGGCGATGACTGAGCTAAGCAGCCCTGCCTTTCTTTAACCTGAGGGCAGCTCAGGAAAGGGAGGTCCTCAAAAACCTGAACTGTTACGGTTTAGTTCCCTTTTTAATTTTTTGTTTGTTTGTTTTTTAATTTAAACACGCACACACACACACCCCGCATCGTGGAGATGGGCTCACTGCTCACACGTGATGGACAGGGCTAAATATCTGCTTGTTTCTTCCCACCTGTGTACCTTTTATTTCCTTCTGTAGGCAATAAACAGCCCTTTTGCAACCACTCTGGTCCCCTGCTGTGGTTCCTGAGAAGCACGGGGTGGGAAGGAGGGGGACGTGGGGACCGGCCGGGTGTTTCACAGCTTGCCGCTGCCCTGGGACGCGCTTTTGGCATCCAGGGTGGTGGGGTGGGTGACACAAATTTGATTCCTACCCTTTCGGGGAGGTCCCCAGACCTCAGACACCTACTACCAGCATGGCCAAGCCAGATTTTTACACGGTGGTAATTTTGCGCAGGGTTGCAAGTCACACCTGCGTCGCCTCGGCCCATGCGGCCGAGGGACGTCCCTGTGCCGTGCCGAGGTCCCCGCAGGACGTGTGAGTCCCTCCCAGGAAAATGGGGGTCTACGGAGAGAGCCTCAGCCGGTCACTGGGAAATTTCCCAGTATCTCCCACTTCTCCTGTGCTTGCACAACTGGGAGCCGGCACCGTGGGGCTGCAGAGGTCAGACCACATCCAACTCCTGCCAGCGTCCCGTAGCACGACCCGCTCCTCCCCGGAGCTGTCAGAAAAAGGCACGAAAACTTGGGGCAGAGGAAAGGCGGCGCATTAGGAAGCACCCTGCCGCAAAGCGGCCGAGGGCTTCATGTTGCCACGGTCCGGTCTAACTCCCCCGCCCCAAAAATCCCATTTTTTTACACAAATCCGTGCAGAAAGAGCTGCCGCGGCCGAGGGGGGAAGCACGTTCATCCTTTTATTGATGGCGCCCACGACGGGCTGCCGTCGCGTGCAGGAACAGCGCAGGCACCCGAAATGGAGGGCGACGCCGGGCGCCCGAGAGGAAAGCCTTTTTTTTGGGAGGAGCGGGGGAAGGCTCCTGCCCCCTGCCAAAATCCCGGGAGCAGAGCAAGCACCGGCGTTGTGCCACGAAACCTGGCGTATCTCGGCGCGGAGGGGTTATATCACTGCTGTCCCCGCAGAGGAATAAATAACCACGGCTGGTTATTTATTATCGTATCCGGACAGAGGGAGAGATGGGGCGGGGGGTCTGCAAGGGGGCCGGCACCACCGCTCCGCTCCCCCAGCCCACCGCTCCGCTTCCCGCCGCGGCCGCGCCGCCGCTTCTTTTTTGGTGGCATTCCTGCAGATTTTTGGGGGAGGAAAGAAATGAAAATAAAGCAGTCAGGAGGAGGGGATCATCCTGCCGACACGTTTGGTATGTTGCTTGTTTTTCGGTCGCTGGGCGTTGCGTACCTCTGCGTCAGCTTGTAGATGAGCAGCTGGATCCAGGGCGCCTCGGGGGCCACGCACACCTTCTTGTTTTTCTTCAGGGTGAGACTGCAAGGCGACGAGACCCCCTCAGCCCCACGCACGCCTCTTCCCCAAAGTTTTTCTAACCGCACCGCCGTCGGCGGAGAAAACCCCTCTTGCTCCCCAGCACGGTTATGAGCACACCCCTACGACCCTTGCCGGGAGACAGATGAGGTTTTTTGGGCCTCGACCTCGGCTCCGTGAGCCACGCCAGCCGTAACTCCCATTAAAACGGGCAGCGGCGTCCCGTGCAACAGCCTCTGCCTTGCAAGAGTCACCGGGAGACTTGGGGGCTTCGGAGAGGGTGCAAGCGCCCGCGTATTTTTGCGCTGGTTACACGAGCAAGCAATCTGCAGGAATTGCTTCGCAGGCTTTCCACTTACATGATCTCCTTCCTCCTGCAGTGAATACCTGGCGGCGTAACGTCGATGGCAAGGATCAGCCCCAAGTTGATGACCTGGGCAGTCGATTTGATGCACTTGCACCTCATGTTGGTCAGCAGGCTCTCCAGCGACAGACCTGCGCCCGAGAGCAGCCCACAGCCAGGTCTCGGCCCCCCCATGGGGGAGGCAGACAGGGACACCCCCCCCCCCGCCCCGCCATCCTCGTGGCACCCTCCCCGTGCCACTGTCCCGTCCCCTCCCCGGCGCCCACGGGGCCGTTTGCAGGGACGGGCTTGTGTTAATGGGGTTTGCAGCAGCAAGCGGCGAGAGCAGCGAGCCTGACGCAATGCTAATCCCTCCCGGCACAGTCTCAAAGCTTTCTTTTCATGCATACGGAGGGGGTTTAGCTTCAGGGTTTGAAAACTTAACCAACGTTTTATGAATTAAACCCGTCGCCTGCCCACCAAGCACTCGAGTTTCACGGGGGTCTTGAAGAGAAGCAGCTTAAACCCATCAGGCAAATCCCCCTCGGTCCCAGGCATCCCCCTCCAGCTTAGCCACTGGGTTTAAAAGATAAACTCAAGCTCAAAGACAGGCAAGAGACAAATTTGAAAGCTTACAGGAGCCCATGCTCAGCCCCATCCGGGGCGCCCAGTGCCTCTGCCTAGGGATTTGGAGGGAGAGACGGACAGACGCCCCAAGGTCACTCACCGCCCCCCGGCACCGAGTTGTTCAGGAGCAGGGCCAGGGCCAGTGCCGCTGGCAGCAGACGCATCCTCGCCACCCACCCCGAGCCGCCGTGGGGGTTGCTTTATAGCCAGCCCCGCTGGGGATTTTGCAGGCTGGGAAGCGCTGGAGGTTGGAAAGGAGCTGCCCCACGCTTTGACTTCCCTGCCGTCGCTTCCCCCCGTCGCACGTGGCCCACGCCGCCTCCCCACCGAAAAAGGCAGAAACCACCGTGGCCACCTCCTAGAACCTCCTGCTTACCCCATGTTTCTTGGTGGAGAAACGCCGGTGACCCCCGCTCTGCTCCCCACCCGGCACGGACTTGCTCCCCCAAGCACCCCCAAGCCCCCCGGCGCACCAGGGGAAGGGATGCGAGTGACGGTGACCGAGGGCTGCCGCCTTTATTGGACCTGTTAGGTTGTGCCCGAAGGGGACACCCAGTGCATGGCCACGGGGTGGGAGGGTGGGGAAACGGGGACTGGCATTTTTAAAGGCTTAAATGCATAAAATGCAAAGGAAAAAAAGGGCTCAGGGCATCAGGCAGCAGCATGCTCCCCTCCGCACCGGGGTGAGGTGACAGCGGGGTGGCGGGGGGGGGTCCAGTTCTGGGCCTGGTACATCTGGCCGTCCCGCTGGTGACAGCTTCCTCAGTGGGGAGCCTCTTTCTTCCTCCTGCCAAAAGCAGAAGGGGGGAGAAACATGTGAAGACTGGTCCTCACGGGATGCCCCCGGTCCCGCCGGGAGCCCCTTTCACTCGGGGTGGACGGGGGCTTACAGGTTAGGGAGGTCCTGCAGGAGTTTCTTCACCCAAGGGACGTCAGGATCCACACAGACCCTCTCCAGGCTTTTTAACTTAATCCTAGAAAACACACGGCGTTTCAGCACCATCGCTTCCCCCTCCTCCAGTGGGGGGGCTCGAGCAGCCAAACCCCCCCCGGCGCTTCCCGTAAAGAAAGAGAGTGCGAAACTGAAAGAATTCAGGGAGGACGGGGGAGGACCAAAGGGCTCGTACCCCCCCCGGGAGCCACTTACATCACCTCGAGGCGCCGGCAGCTGCTCCCCACCGGCCGGACCTCGATGCTGCTGTATTTCCGCGGGGGGATGAAGGCCCTGGTGGTCTTGGCGCAGCGGCAGCTCAGATTGCCGTTGGCTTCCAGGAGAGCTGGAGGGGCACACGGCCGCGGCTCACGCATGGCCCGAAAACCCGCCGCCATCCCCAAAACCCTTTCCGGGCAATGCCGTCTTCCCCCCACGTCCCACCAGGATCACCGCACCCGCTTGCGAAAGAGCCTCGGCAGTATTTAAGCCCCGGAGTTGGCAGCGGGATGCTGCCTCTAAAAACCTCACCCCACACCCCCCCCCCCCCAGCATCCTCCAGCCCCACTCGTGGGGGCATGGGGAGCCTCACCTGCATCCCCGGGGCGGTGGGTCACCAGCAGCACCCCCAGCAGCAGGGCCGCCCGTGCAGCCATGCCAGCCCCATCCCCGGCCCCGGCAGCATCCCCCTATTTGAGCCAGAAAATAGGAGAAGTGAGGCGGCGCAGGCGGGAGGCCCCGGGGGCCCGTGGGGTTGGGGTGGTTTTTGCCCATCTCCGTTCCCTGCTGACAGCGCTCGCTGAGCTTGCAACGCCGCTGATAAAAAGAGGCTCGGGGCTTGTCCGGGGCCCGGGCTTCCTGAAACCGGCTCTGTTTTCCCTTTACCTACAAAGCTGGGTCTTGTAAAGATATCGGTTGTTTCCCCCAATGCTTGTTCTTAGCCCACGCAGCTGCACAAGCCTGGAGGTTTTTGGGGTGCTTTTCTTTTTTTTTTTTGCATGATCAAATATTACTCATTTCTACAGCCAGATTTCCCCCTGCAAGGTGCATCCCAGCCTGAGCTTTGGGGACATTCGCTTTTGCTCTTCCCCCCCCCCGTGGCTGATTATCCCAAAACTCTGCCGAGTGAGCTCGCCTCCATCCCCTATATTTTCTTATTGGCCTTTACTGCTTTCAAAAGCCTTACAGCTGCCGGCAAGCCCCAGCCCCACGACGAACGCCGGCGCTTGGATGTGGGGTGCATTGGCTGTATCACCCAGCTCCCCGCCGGCAACGCCTTGCCCTCAAATCAGCACCGAGACACGCAACAGGTTATGCCGGGAAGGAACTTTGCTTCCCGCCAGCTGTGCCGGGGCTGCCGGACCCTTGCTGGTGGTTCAGGGCTGGGACAGCCATCCCAGCTGCCGTCGCTGCCTTGGACAAACCTTTCCCCGCCCCTGTCTCATTCCTCCGCGTAAAAGGGGTTTTCATCGTGCCTGACACGTGCCTGGGCGCTGCCCCTGTTCCCCTACCTATAATAGAAATACCTCACCTGAGGTATATTCAAATGCACATTTTAATGCCTGCGGCATGTCTGTGAAAGAGCGTCAAGACAAGAGCACCAGATGCAAATGACGGTACATTCAGCTCCAGGAAGGCTACGGCGGTGGGGTTTATCAAAGCTCTGCCGGGTTTCTTCGAAGCTAGGAGATCCAGGGAAAATACAGCAGAAGAAAAAAACCTGAATTTTATTTGACTTGAGCTCTCAGGACAGGACACGCAACGCTGTGTTAAAAAAAACACCAGACACACACTCTGTCGATGAGTGCTTCGCACGGAAAGAGTCACAGAGTCGTTCTTACAGAGACGGGAGCAGCCCCTGACAGAGAAAGGCTTCACAGTCCACAGGCAAGTAAATAAACGAAGGGTTCCTATTCACGCTGATCCGAGGACCGAAAGCAGGTGGGAAAAACCCCCACGAACCTGCCACGGGGCTGGGGTCAGCAGCGAGCTGCCCTCCCTGCAGCGGCCGCCGCCGGGGCCGGACACGGGGCTTTCGGGAAGAGGGGGAAGCGAGGGCAAAGTGAGGAGCGGCCAGGTTTGCACGCCTGTGCATTATCTGCCAGCCCGTCGCGGGGCTCCGAGCGTCAACTTCCTTAGCAGGAAACTTATTTTTTCTTCCTGCGAAAAGCAGAAGGAGGAGAAACATGTGAACGCAGAGAAAAGCGGGTCCTGGGGGAGGAAGCTCCTGCCCCAACCGAAGGAAGTCGCTGACGTTTCCTCGGAGCAGGCGTCACCCGTGGGGACGTCTCCCGGCCACCCCTCTGCTCTGCCACGAACCCGGGCATGACAAAGGAGGGCGGCTTTCCCAGCCGAGCATCGACACGCTATTGCACTCGCAATGAGAAAACCCTGCTCCTGCCATTCCCCACCCCACCCCAAATATTTTTTTTTCGCCAAAACGTTTTCAGAGGCGCGGCGCCGTGCACGAGCCCGGGAGAGCACGACCCACGGATGGCAGCACCAGCGTGCTGAACGACCGAACGCTGCTTTGCACAGCGAGGTCTCGCCCCTCATCACCTTGGGAGCGGGTCCCTTGGCTCCCGGCAGCCCCCCCCCCCCAAAAGCCCCGGGTCCTGCAAGCGCTCCCCAGGACTCCGGATGAGATGGGATGCTGTCCAGGGCCACCTGAGCCAAAGGGTTTTTCATCAAAGCAACTTACGTGCTAGCAATACGCTTCAGCAGTTTCTTTACCCAAGGGGCGTCAGGATTCACGCACACCTTCCCTGAGGCTTTTAATTTAATTCTGAAACGCAAGGAGAGGTTATGAGCATTACCCTCCCCTCCAAAGGCAGGGATTCGAGCAGCCAGAGCTGACCTGCAAGGCTCAGCTTTCATTTACAGCGCCAGCAGATCACAGAAAGCCGCTAGCGACAGAGGGAAGCCACAGGACGGTCAGGAAAAAGCAAGATGCAACACGTTCCCGTGCGGAGCGGAGACCGTGCTTGAAGCCCAGAGGTGACTGCTCAAAGGCAATTTTTTCTGTAGATTTACAAACGTATCAGTGCCAAGCAGTTAAAGAACTCTTACACTTCTGCTTAACGCACCACTTTAGTCAGGACAGGAGGAACGAGGTAAAAGCTTGACCCAAGATGCTGCGGAGAAGCGGGGTGGTTGCAGAAGAAAAGGTGCAGGGCTGGCCCCGCTGCTCTGCAGGAGCCGGAGGAGAAAGCAGCTTTCTGCCCCACGAGCCCCCCGCAGCACTTACATGATCTCTGTACGTCTGCAGGTGCTTCCCACAGGTCTTATCTCAATGCTTTCGTATCTCTTTGGACTGAGGTAGTCCGAAGTTGTTTTTACACACCTACAGTTCAGGTTTCCGTTCACCTCCAGGATGGCTGAGAGAGAGAGAAGGTAGCAACTTACAGAGTCAAACAGCGTTATTTAGAGATGCAGCAACTCCGAATCTCTCACAGAGCCAAAGAAATTGTCCCTTTCCGTGCTTTCGCTGACAACACTTTAGGGACCACGGTAAGAAACTGTTATCTGTGCCTCTACCTCGGTACCCTGCTCTCACACAGCTCCTGAAAGCTGAACCGGGTCCTGGCAAAGGAGGACGGTCGCGCTCTTTCCTTGGCTACGAGAAAAATCCTGGGCTAAACAGCCAAGAGGAGTCCCTGTCTCCTCCGGTCCCTTTCGACACAGGACGCAGGTGATGCCCACCCATCGCGAGGACCACGGCAGGCTGGGAGCTGACAGCCCTGGGTATCTCTGCAAAGGCACCAGAAGCTCACCTGCGCGGGCTGAGTGGGACATCACCAGCAGCAGCAGCAGCCACAGCAGTACGGGGGCTCCTGTCCCCCTCCCAGCCGGCGATCGCATCCTTGCAGCAGGCTCAGCCCCTGAGACGGTCTGAGGAACCGGGTGAAAAAACACCTCTATTTATTTGGGAGGGTCACGCTCTGATACAAGCGACAAGATTCAAACTTCAGCAGTCACATCTGACCAGCGGACCGTGAAGAGAGGTGACGTAATTTCTCGGATGCTCCCCGCAGCCGGGTCAGAAGCTGAATTTACAATATTATTGATTAAAACCAGCCATTGGGACGAACGACATATTTGGATTCCCTACGTCATCTTCCCCACAGCCTGCTTCTGATTAGCTGGGTCTGTACAAACATCACCCTTCGTTCCCTTTAGCATTTACCCCTCAACCACAAAAAGAGCCCAGAATAAAATCAGAGCGCAAACCCCGGGTAAGCAGGGGTTTCTTAATGCACTCAGATATTTACATATTTCTTTCTTCGGGTTATAATTCCCCCACGCTCTTTTTGCTATCTCTTACATCAGCAAAAATGCCTAGCACTGTACCGTGGAAAATTAATAAAGATCTCTGCTATACGTTTCCACTCAGACCCTTCAAATCTAGCACTTTGCCGTACGAGTAAAACACCCAGGAAATGCAAGAGATGACTGGTACAGCAGCACCAGCAAAAAGCAAACCATGCCTGCATCTCTGCACAGATAAATGTGCTGACGTGCACGTTTATCAGCAGCGACGTCCTTGGTACCAGCAGCCGGGGAGTAGAAACAGAGGTGGATGCCAGAGAAGAGCAGGAGGAAAAGCAACGGGGCTGGGATGGACTCAGGGATTTGTGAGGGTGAGACCTGAGCTCTCCCCTCGCGGTGCTGGGACTGGAGGGAGAGGGGCTGCAGCCCCGCTCTTTCCCTCTACGCTATGTCAAGAGCGCCCTTCGGTAACACAGGGATCAAATCCCCATCTGGATGCACAACGAGCCACGGGGCGGCACCAGGGGTAGCTGCCGGGGTCTTCCTATTTGGCCCCATTTACCAGCCTGTTACAGCACTTAGGACCTGAAATAGTCTGGGCTGAGTTAGAGGTGTTCTGCCTGCCTGCCGTTTCAGGAAAAGCAGCTTTTATTACATTATCAGCTCAGAAGTGCAGTGTGCTATGCAATCGGTGAGCCAGTTCTCCATCATCCACGGCAGGGATAATCAAACAGTAGTGGGCAAACTACTGACACCAAAGTAGACGTGTATGTGTGTCCTGGTTTCGGCTGGGACAGAGTTAATTTCCCTCCTAGTAGCTGGTACAGTGCTGGGTTTTGGATTTAGGATGAGAACAAAGTTGATAAGGCACCGATGTTTTAGTTGTTGCTAGGTAATGCTTACACTAGCCAAGGACTTTTCAGCTTCCCATGCTCTACCGACTGAGCAGGCTGGAGGTGCACAAGAAGCTGGGAGGGGGCACAGCCAAACTGGCCAAAGGGACATTCCATACCATGGGACGTCATGCTCAGTACAGAACTGGGGGAAAGCTGGCCGGGGGGGCCGCTGCTCGGGGACTGGCTGGGCATCGGTCGGCGGGTGGTGAGCAATTGCACTGTGCATCACTCGCTTTGTGTATTATTATTATTATCATATTATTATTATTATTATCATTTTATTTCAATTATTAAACTGTTTTTACCTCAACCCACGAGTTTTTCTCACTTGTGCTCTTCCAATTCTCTCCCCCATCCCACTGGGTGGGGGGAGTGAGCGAGCGGCTGCGTGGTGCTCAGTTGCCGACTGAGGTTAAACCACGACAATGCGGCAGTGGGAAACTGTAGGAGCACAAAGAAGGGGAGGTCAGACCACGCTCATCCTTACAGTGCTGTAGAGCCACGTGTCCACAAGGCTCTATTCTGGCAACGCGGAGCCCTCCGGGCCTTACACCCAAGGGAATACCCCTGCCCGTTTTGGGGGACCATCGGCTGGCGCTTGCTCCTCCGCACGTTTCACAGCATCTTTTGGGTTTCCTCTCAAAACGAGCCACTGAAGGACCACAGCAACGCATTTCGGCATGCAAGGGGTCAGTCCTGTCACGCCAACACCTTCAGCCCTCACATGGGACATTCAAGGGCCACTGCTGCGAAGCGACGGCCACAGCAGCACCCCGCGCTCTCGGGTTTTGATGGGACGGGGGCTGCCCTGAATAAGGCAAAGTCACCAGCCGGGAAGCAAAAAGGGAAGGGGACATGCGGCCACGATCGCGAAGCGAGGAGGAAGGAAGAGGGCAGAAGAAAAATGATGTGGTTGTGTGATAATGTTGTAACTTGGAGCTTTCAAATCATGTCAGCATTTTATATAGTAACAAAATGGTAAATTAAAAAGAAAAAAAAAAAAGTCTTCCACTCAAACTGTAAGCTACTCATCTTTCTCTTAAAAACGTGTTTTTCCTCTGAGATAGGTCCAAAAGTCTTGTAAAGACCTTGTTCAAGAGATCAGGGTCAAGAACAGAGGAGCGAGGAGTTTAACTCCCCATACATCAGGGTCGCAGAGAGGCCAGGGACAATTTCCATGAGCTATTCCCGAAGTCCTGCGGGGGGAATGAGAGCCTTGCTGCTATGGCAGTGGAAAAGGAGGTGGCTTTAAAACTGGGTTTTGTTCAATTCTTTCAGAGCTTTCAATTTCCTTGCAGAGAGTTATTAGAAGGAGCCCGACCTAGGACTGGTTTAAATGGTTTTGCTGGGTCGTGGCAGGGGTCTCTTCAAAGAAAAGTCTGCAAAACCGCGGGGAAGGCAGCGATTTACCAGGAGAGATGACTGGTCACCTACTCAAAGTGCTACAGAGGCACCGAAGAAGTTTCAAAATCTTTCTGAAGCTCATGGCTTCAAAGCGATCCTGCTTTTATAGCTGGGGAAAACCGAGAGAAGTGAAAGCAACTTTCCCCAGAGCTGCCCAGCGGAGAGGACGGAGTCGGGACACGCGGCCAGCACTCCAAGCGTGGCTCTTGCACGACCGAGGGAAACCAACACCAGTGCTGGCAGCGCTTACGGATACTGGTACGGGAAGAAGCTACCCCTGGGAGACATGCAATGGACAGACCAAGATAACTCACGGGCAAGATCACGCCCCAGATTTGTGGCTACAGGGCAGGTGTCCGTCTCCTGTCTACCCTGGAGAGAAGCGGGAGCTACAGAAGCATGTTTCAGCCGGGTACATTTAAAGAGGTGGCTTTAAAGGGATCCTGGGCGATCAGTTTGGCCACAGCGACCTCAGTTTTAGCCTGGGGCAGATGTTTCCCCCCAGACCTATGCAAGATCCCAGGTGCTTTCACTGAGGTTGTGCCCTCTAGGGATGTGCTGCTTTGTGCTGACATGTCGCTTGATGCCCGTCCTCGCAACCCTTCTTCCATGACAGTCACGGTGCTCATTAACTCACTTTGTACCCAGGACGAAACCCACACACCCCTCAGGGAGAGGACAGGAGGGCCTCCTCTTCATCGCGAGCATGGAGGAAGTTGTCCCCTCTGCAGAGGTGGCCTTGGCAGCAGCTCCCCTCCAAGTAGGAGAAGTCAATGCTGCCGGGACAAAATCACACGCTCACCCTGGGGCTGCGGGGAAGCAACAGCCATCGTGGCATCCTTTGGGCAGGCAGCGCTGCCCAGCAGTGTCCCTGGCCTGGCCCACGGATGCTTCTGGAAAGACTGCCTAAAGCGCGGGCTCAGCGCTGCGATTTCAGGTGGTGGGGTGGCATGGCAGTCATTGCCTACAGGGCTACGAAGATGAACAGAGCATAACCAGCGGTCCCCTTTCAGGCGCGCCCTCTTGATTCATACCTAGACGCAGATTTTCATAGCGAAGCCCAGCTCTGGCTCCATCTCTGAAGCGATGCGCTTGGGTTTCCCCCAGGACGCCGGGGTAGTTTGGTGAATCCCCGCCGCACGGCCCCAGAAGACGTGGATTTGCCTAGCTGGTTCTCAAGCTGCTACAAGTTTCTGCTTCGGGTAGGAAAGGTGAAATAAATGTGGACGCGGCGAGAAAGGAGAACTTGACAGAGATACTGTAATCCCAGGGTTTCTGAATCGTCTTGATAGTAGTCACGGTGGTTTTGATGTATGACTAACGTGTATATTGATAAACATTGTGGTGTTTTTTCAGGAAGGAAAAGCTTGCAGTCATTGCGGGCGGCTAATATTTGTGCATGCTGAGTGGTAATTCTGAAAAGGGAGAAGGAGGGTGAGGATCTAGCCTGTGACTATATTTAAGCTAACCGCTTCCTGGATGCCAGTAATTCAGAAGGCTGGTCCTGACATATCGATCTGTGGACTTATCCAGGCCAGCATCAACCGAAACATGCTAGAACTAGCCTAGCAGCTTCTGTATTTTCTGCAGCAGCTGTACCTTTGCAGGCAAGAGTTTGAGTAGTTGTTTTATTTCTGTTATTTTTATTAGACCTTTAAATTACACCCACTGGATCCTCCAGACTTCCTTCCCGTGGTACCTAAATCAGAGGCCTACAGAAACGGGGTGCAAACACCTCCCAAAGGCCACGACCGTGGCAGGAAAGAAGTGCTCTGCTGTGTGGCTCTGCTGTGCTCCTGCAGCCATTAAACTCCTTCAAAACATGTAATTTAGTGGCGTCAAGCCGTAGAAAGCCTCCGGCTAGTTCAGCGAGGTCAAAGATTTCCTTGGAGACACTGAAAAACAGGTGATGGGAAATGAGAGGGGAGGTAGGTGAGCCACGTGTGGAAAGAAGAAGAGAGCTCATGCTTTTTGGCAACGGGAAACTGGAGGTTTTACACGCTTGAGCCCCCTCTGAAAGATGAGGATGGAAAACCTGTCACAGATGGAAAACCTAAACACACGAGCCAGGGACGGAGCGAGAACTCGGTCTTGTAACAACCAGGCAGCTTCAGAGATGAGTAGAAAATGACCCGAGCTAAGCGGAGCAGGAAGAAAAAAAAAAAAAAACAAAAAACCACCAAAAAACCTTTTCCATCTTTGACCAGGATGGGCAGAAACCCAACCCTGATGTAAATGCCGTGGAGATGCCGGCTCTCCTGCCTGTCAGTGAGGACCCGCGTGCTCCACAAGCAAGCACGTAAGGATTCGCAAGAGGCTGTGTCGGAGACGTCCGCAGCAAGCAAACCTCTCGGCCATGCTGAAACCACTAGGTTTATTTTGAGAGAACGTCAACTCTCAGCACCCCCCTCCTTTCTCCACAACTCGCCCAGCTCTCCTTGCGGGAGAGATGAAAACTCTTAGGTTTTTTGTTTTTTTTTTTTTAAAAATTACCCCCCAACAAAACCCAACTGTAGTGAATTGTGACCACTGTGGTTTGTGGTCCATCATCTGCTTCAAAGTTAAAGATGCCTCCTGCCGAAACCTGAGGGAGAGCTGCACCCCCACCTATTTCAGTGCCAACCAGTACAGCACTGCGTGAAAACCCGGGCAGAGGCAGCCAGGACCCGAGCGCGGCGCTGGTTTCTCTCTTATCGTACAAAAGTGTGTCTCAGCCGCTTCATGCGGTGCCCGGTTTCCAGCCCAGGGCTCCTTCCAGCCCAACTGGGACGTTCTCCGTCCCCTTGTGCCTCCTACACCTCGAAAACACGTTCCCAACCAGCCTGTGTTCATTCATCCATGTACGAAAATAACTTCTTTAGCCCTTTTTTCCCCTGATGTCCCCTCTCCTGGTTGCATTTTGAGAAGAATCGTTCCCTTTATACAACTGGCCTTCCTTTCTCCCAAAAAATTACTAGCCCAAATCTGCAAAAAATAACACCGACGCAAGGGTACGGCCCAGGGGAAGGGAACGACTGACCAGGATGCGTGGGTCTCCAAGGCCCTGTGCTGGTGGTTACCAGCTCAGACGGAACTCGGCGGAGTTTTATTTGTACTCGGATGCAAAACAGACGGTGCCTACTGCGGCAGACGCCAGGTATAGAAGTGAAATTTCAACATGAGAGCACCAGAATTAGCCAAAGCCTAACGAAATCCGTCCAAAATTAGGTTGTTCAAACCACCTATCGAGCTCACTGTCACTTAGTGTCTTCGGGCGAAGGTGCACAGACTTGCTGGTGACGTGGCATGGGGACGAGATCTCATTTTTTGCTCATTTTTGGAGATACCAGAGCGGTGTGATGACACCTCCGCTCTGCATATCTGCAAGAAGGTGAAAAACCTACTACGGGCATCTTTAAAAGTAGGGCTCGATTATTTGGTCTGCTCGAGGGCTTAAGAAAGGGAACACAGTAAGAGGGAGCTTTGAAAGAGAACGGATAAGGGGGAAAGAGAAAGGCTCAGAGCAAGAACAAAAGCTCGATCAGGGTGAGAGAAATGAAGGGAAACTTTTCAGAAATGTGAATTCGATATTCCTGCCTCCCCGGTCAATCCCGAGCCACAGGACCTCTGCGGAGAAGCGACCGGGTGCTTTCTGCCGAAGGGAAAGCAATAGTACACGTTCAGCAGCATGTCAGAGCATGCCACCCAGCCCCAGAGCAGGGACAGTTTCTGGGACATCCCGTCCACCCCAGAGATGCAAATGGCACCAAGCAAGCGCAGGAGAAAATCCCCGGACTGCTGTGCTAATTTGCACTTGCTGCTAGAAAAGCACGCTGGAGAAATACCCCAGCACCCCCACACTTCTTCGCCAGAAGCTCTCGATTTGTTTCAAATATGAGTTAATCCGAAATGAACCTAAGGTGAAGCAGAGAAGCAGCGTTATTCCTCAAAGGCACGCCGGAAAAGGAGAAAGCACTGTGCCGCCTGGCACGAAGGACGTGAAGCAGGAATGAAACCCAAGGGCTTTACCCGAAAGCAGCGTCGGTGTCGGTGGCTCGGCTGCGGGCCCCAGCTCCCTCTCCGCACATTTGCATGCGGGCAGAGGAACCGGTCTAGACGCTGCAGGTGTCGCCGAGCGAGCGCCGTTAGCGATTTGCATAGGGGCTTCAAGCGACGGTGACGGCTCGACCCTCCGGCATGGGAGCAAGTCAATGATGAGTTGAAACGAAGTCGAGCTGCGACAGGGAGGGAGCCAATAAATTGCAAGCTGGCGCATTATAAGCCAGACGTGCCTGTTGACATGGCCTTGCTGCTCTCATTGCGTGGTTGGTGCAACTTCAACCCGATGTCCTCCACACCTCTGCCAGCTGGGAGGAAGGTCTCTTGCTTTTAGCACTTCATTCTTGGGCTAGTGAAGAGCGGTCCAGGTCTAATTACAATGGCTAGACCAAAACATGCTCCTGGAAACTCCCCCATCTAGATCTAGCCTGCGCTTCACAAGATGGGAAGTTTCCACCAAACTCGAAGGCGGCCCCCACAATCCCCAACGCCTTTCTTCGGAATAGAAAGAGGATACTGCATCACCAGTGAGGATGCTCCAGCGCTTCGGGAGACTCACGCAATGGGTGCTAAAGAGTAGAAGCTCGATCGGAGTGGCAGGATTACATCGCCTGCTTGTCCTGCAGCGCCAATGATCCGGCCAAGCCCACGGTGCCGGTGGGAGGCTGGGCATCAAGCACATCACCGCGGCAGCTCAAGGTTTTAGCTGTCTTCTGTGTCTATGTCAGCAATTGAACCGCTAGCTGGGCAACTGGAAAAACGAATTAGACCCAGGGTACTGAAAAGATATGGAAGGAGTCACGCGAGCTTTCACTGTTGAACCTTTCTGCCCATGACAAGGAGGAAAGAGGTGCTACAAATGCCACAAAGGCCAGAAATACAACAAAGATGCTGGTATGCAAGCACGTGTCCCCTCCGTACCTGAGGGAGCAGCCTCCTGAAGGCACATTTTAATTGCTTGGGCTGAATGACATCCTATTTGGGTAACTTACTTAGGCAAACACTTAGCAGCAGTCCTACCACCAACCTCCCAAGGGGCATTATGGCAAGGTCTCCTCCCCTTCTCCTCCAAGTTTGACATCTCGATAAATGCAGCTAGAAGCTGGCAGGCTTGGTTAAAGCGGTATTTTTTTCTTTTTTATTTTTCCAAAGATTAGTGGTTTCCATTTTAGTTGAGTCAGTAATTAAGCTGTCTCCACATTATTTGGCTTGCAGAATAACCCATGACTATTATTTCTGGCAGAGCTAAACACGGTCTTGACCCATTCTCTACTGGTTAAGTCAGAAGACAGTAGCTCATCTTTAGAAAAGTAGCGCCTCTTGCTTCCTAGCTTGACACGAGCTTCCTCAACCACAACCACCAACCTCCCCAACGTCTAGTGGCACATCTCCACTTCACACGTACGTTAGTGACTCATTTCCCAACAAACCTCATCTCTTTCCAGACTATCTGGGTTTGATTGCCACAGCGCATATGACATATGTCTCCGCTGCTTTCCACCTTTTCAAAGCGGTATTTACAAGATCTTGTGCTTGCAGTAGCTTGGCATTTCCCGTCTGACTGAGTAACATTAAGTTTATCCACCCTGCTTGCAAAGTTCACCAACCACGCTCCCCACCACAAAGCGGGGTCCCGCCTGGTGAGGTCCAGTCTGATAAAGCAACCCGAAGGCTGACAGAAGCTAGCTGAAGGGTTTGCAAACCCCCGTTGCCACAGGACCCGCTGCTCCAAGTGGGAATTGCACACAGAGACCACAGCCTGGCGCATTCACAGCCTGGGATGAGCTACCTAGAGGACGGGAAGCCAGCAAGGCAGGATGACCAGTTAAATGGACCACGAGATGAGCCACGGTCCCGCTCTGAAGTGGAGAGATGCAGAGAAACCACCAGGGCACTAGTCCTTGCGATGCACAGCTGCCTAACACCAAGATCTGCTCTAAAGAGCTGGTGCTGTTTAAGTGACGTGGTCAAGGGAGAAGGACGTGCCCAGCTACTTAGAGAGCCTCACTAGCCCTGTGCGGCGGGCATTTCTGTCTGCCACATCTACCAACGCCGCTCCAAGTCCTAGGCCTGCTGGCAGCAAGGCGAAGTACCTGTAAGCGCAGCCTGGAGCACCACAATGCGCTACTTTTGTAAGAGGCACGTGGTGGGGCAGGAGAGGGAGCGATGGTCCCAGCTGCAGACGGGCACGGATGAACGCTTGCTATCCTGCCAGGGTTGATCACTGCTGAGGGGCTGCTGCCGAGGGTCACGGGGGTCTGCGAGGGGTGGGAGGCTACCCAGCTATTAAAAGCTTACGGGGAAGGAGAAGGATGAGAGACGTGGGGAATGGCTGTTGGGAATGGAATTGTACATGGTGAGCGGGGGCATCCCACCTCCCGGGACATCTCAGTCACATCCAGCCGTGGCTGCCGGAGGGACGGCCGTGCGCCAGCCCCATCCACCCTCCCCGCCCAGGCGGGCAGCGGCACATCACACCCGGCTACTGGGGGATGATGTTTCTGGCTGGGGTCCCAGCCCCGGCGCAGCACAACACACTCGAGTATATCGCTTCCGCCACGAGGCGCTCCGTACCCTGACATACCAGGAACGGACCCAAACTCGACCATCAGACTTGGGCTTACACCCGGGGTTGTTTATTTTCATTAACATCCACTTAATGTCTCGAGGCCTTTCTTTATCCTCTTTCTGCCGGGTGTCTCCCCACCTCTTCTCCTTGGGGAAGATGCTTTCCCCACATTTCACCCGCAAGCCAGCATAAGTGTAGTCATATTTAAAAAAAAAAAAAAAAAATAAAAAAAAATAATCAAGTCAAAAGCAACTGTTCTCTAGCAGCAAGTAGAAGTGCACATGGTAAGGAGGGGAAATCCAGGTCTCCACCGAGAAGGAACCATGTTGCTGCAACACGAATGCCTTCCGGGGAGACGAGCAGCCCTCCTGCCCCCTGGAAAGCCCCTTCTCAACCGTTTCTCTTGGATCCAGCACCCCTGAATCAGCACTTCGGACATCAGAGCCTTGCGCGCGCTGCTGAGCCAACGCAGCTACTCAGAGATGCTCTCAACAGAGAAGGAGAAACTCGAGCCCAACTTCTGCAAGGGACGTAAATCTCACCGGCTAAGAGAATCGATACTGAAAAGAGTTGTCTCGCAGCTAAAATAATCCAACATCGCTTCAGGTTCGGGGGGGATGGAAGAAAGGCTGGTCGAGCTCCCAAGTCATGCTCGAGGCTGGAAGGTCAGCAAGCTCTCGCCTGCCGGGTGGAAACGGGGAGGCAGATGAAAGGGCAGCACGCAGGGAGAGAAGAAAGGCTTAGGGAGATACTGGAAAGTGAAACCAAGAATCATAAACCCATAGAAACCATGAAATCTGCTTTGATCTTTCCTCAGCTTTTATCTCGGTTGTCGCTTAAGAAACACACCCTGAAAACTAATAAGGCCTAAAAAGTCGCTTCTGTCGCAGGGCGCAGCCTTGGGTTGGATCCAGAACGTCCTTGAAGCTATTTGTGCATCTCCCCTCCCTTTCGTACCCCACCTTCCCGCGGCTCAGGTGACCGCCTCTCGCAAGCCCAGATTAGAGCATCTCCTGGCTTGAGGTTTTGCTGTGCGAGAAAGGTTTTCCATCCCAAACCTGAAGCTTCCTGCCCCTGCTAGCCACGCGCAAATGGAAAACAGGGGAAAAGCAGTTTTTACCCAATCAGACTGATTTTTCAGGGGTACGCACCAAGGAAGCTGATCTCAGGAGGAAAGCTCCCCGCTTGATCTCAGCCTGCGGAAGAGAGGTATTCCAGTTTTTCTCCTGCAGTTCGTTTCCCAGTGCTCCAGTAAGGATTTGTTACTGCCCTCCTCCTCTTTCCGTGCTCCTCTCAGCACGGTGATTTATTTCCTGAAGGTCAGAAAGGACCGTTACGGTCCCGTCTACATCGGCAAATAGCCTGGACCAGCACGACACCTGCAAAGCATTGATCAGCCTGAAGACCGGGCATCCGGACTCTATGCACACATCAGGGGGTTTTTCGTTTTCATTCCTGACCCGGCCGAGTCCGGTCCCGTGGGCCGAACACCCACCGGAGGTTGGCCCACGTCTGGTGTGCTTCGCCACCCCGTTTAGTTTCGCCAGAAGGGAACCGAGTTCATGCCCTTGAGGACCACCCCGTAGGATGGAGCACAGCTCTGTAAGCAGGGATGCTGGAGATGTTTGGTCCAAACCCCAGCCCCTCCCCAAACCAAAAAAACCCCCACCCACCCAACCCTAGTGATCCAAACTGAAACACTAATGTAAACGCACCCTAAGATCGGTTCAGCCCAAATTGCCTCACCCTAGCGAGCCCCAGACTCTTTCTTCCTTCAGGAGCACGTTGCACCAGCAAAAAGGGAGAGAGGGGCACCCGTGGAGAGGGGGAGCACGTGTTTTCTCCATCCCGTGGATGGGGTGGAAGAGATGGGGGGGGGACATTAATAAGCTAAATAATGGCGCGGGTACTACAAGAAGCAATGCAGCCATTTGCCACAACCCTGTAGGAGGATTCAGCTATCCCTCTTGACAACTGCCGCGTTAATCCCACATTTGAACACGACGATATTCTTACAACAGGAAGGAAGAGGCATTGCTATTCACAGCATGAAAAGCCCACGACGTACAATGGACCGGATCAGTTTCTGGGGAAAGGCAAAGCGACCAGTTGCGAAATACCTGGCAGCAAGACCACGCACGCCCTGGCCGCGTGGAGGAAAAAATCACACAGCTTGTGTTAATAGACCCACACCACTAATTTTGTCACTGCAGCAGAGCAGCTTTACAGGCTGCTCAATGAAGAGCACTACATAAGGCACGTTCCGGGTTTTTCTGAGGTTTGTTCCCACCTTAGAAATGCATGCAAATAAAGGAGAACCTGATGTCTTGTCACGTGGCCTTAAACTTCTGCAAGGCACCATCCATAGTGAATTGAGATCTTTACTTTGAGCCAGCACACGTGTCTGCGTGTACGAGAAGATCGCACCTTGCACAGCACTGGAGAACCTAAGGCTACGAAGAGTTAGTGATCGTCATAACAGCTTAAAAATTATCTGAGAGTGATTTTTAAAAGCTACATGGAAACACGACGTCTTTGCATTTTGAGGGATGTAATCACTATAGTTGACTTAAAACCAAATGCTTAACAGGAATATCTCCTAATCCCAACCCCTAGCTAAGAAAAAGAAAGAAGGCAGCTACGTTGGGAAGTCAAAATATGGGAAGGAGCCAGAGGAACGGGTCAGACCTTCGAAACCAAAGGGGCACCAGGCCGCACCAGACGGCAGCCAGAGTAGAAGACATGCCCTTCGGAGGCGCGTGCTTCCCAGCAGCCACGCCAGCCCCTTGCAGACCGAAACACACACACGGCTGGCGCTGACATGACAATACATGTTTTCTGACAAGGTGTGCGTGTACGGCTGAACACGCATGGCGTTGCAGAACGGAGATGCTAATAGGGTCAAGACAAAGTTAAAAGCTTCTCTGGAGGTTCAGCGATAGAAAGCAGAAAGAAGCGCAGCGTCTGCTGAGCGCCGCAGATGAAACCCTTTAGTTTTGTTATATCCTTTACACAATTATAGCCCTGCTGCCTACTTGAAGACTTAACGAGGCATTTAGATGTGTTGTGTGTCTTCAATCTCATAAAACCACCCCTACAAAACAGTCGAAAGGCACACTCATAAAGGTCTGAAGTCAAGGGCAAGCACTGAACATGACGCAGATCGAAATACCTCTTCTGACTACGTGGATACTTGCTCAGGTTATTTCCCAGGGCCCAGAACGGAAAAAAAGAGACATCTTGAAATACCTTTATTAAACAAGTGGCCCTGCTATTCAGTCACTTGAACCTGTTCATTTGTTGTCCAAAGCAAGCAGCAAACCGGTACATCAGCAAACCACCTGCTGCAGGCTGGATTGGACCAAAAAAAACCCCCCAAAATTATCGAAGGCACGATGGGCTGATCTGCGTGCAGGATGGGAGCACCCAGGACCAGAGGGTGCTGAACCGCAGCCAGCGAGCGAGCGTGCGCACCCCGACACCTCCTGGTGCCTCGGGGCATAACGGAGACACTGGCACGGGCTTTGCAGAGAGGTTCCTAACCAGGGGAAAACCCTTTCTTGAAGCAAAAAAATATTAAATCCCACTGGCATCCTCACTGAGGGAACACCGGTAAAAGTCTGACATCATTCACACCCGAGGGAAACTTGCTTTTGTCTGTTTCAATAAATATTTTATCTTTTTCTTTCCTGCCAAATACAGTCTATGGATCATACACAAGATAAACACCTACCCTCCCCTGCACCCGGGTTTGTCAGAAAACAGCCTTTTCCTTTCCTGCGTTTGCTGGTCCCCACTGGAGATGCACAGATGGCTTGGAAGAAAACTACAAACAATATCCTGTAGAAAACCGGGATTCTTGAACGCATCAACTACTTGGACAAACACGGAAATTTTTCTTTTCTTTTTTATTTTTAGGGTCTCTTTTTCCTTCTTTGAACAACAATTTAAGAAGCAAAATTGCCAGAGGGCTATAACATTTGTGCTTCGCATTAGAGAAATATCGCAGATGAGGAGGACTGCGACATGATCCAAGCTGACCCTCCCCATACTTATCTCATTACGGTCCTGTATTAAAGTGCATTTTCCAATAAAATGAGGTCATCTGTTGTGTGTTGTTCTGGCATCAGACAAACAGGATTGGTACTCAAATCGAGTTTGGCGTTGTATTTCAGATCTGTATTTTAGATTTGTACTAGGATTATTATTTGCTAGCAGGTTGGTTTGAATCAAGTTTTTATTCCCCTTTTCCGAGGGCTGCTTGGTTGTCCTTATACGCTTTATTCCAATGAGTTGCTGCTTATACGCCGTTTTCACCTCTGAAGGTGCAACTTCACTTTTAAATGGCAAAACACATCAAGAAACGGTGACTCGGATCTCAGCGTTATGCCCTTTCTCCTTGATGTTTATATACATCCACTGGGAGACAGCTAGGGGCCACTAAGGCGGCTTGGGGATTTAAGGGTCCGAATTTCAGCCGACAAAATCCAACCTCCTGGTTCACGAAGGGGCTGCTGGACAGAGTGAAACCCCTCCTTGCGCTCACCCTAGACAACTAGGTCTCCCCAAAGCCTTCCCCTTCGCTGACGAGGGCCGCAGCACAGCGGAACAGGCGTCCAAGCTGCGGTAACTGGAAATGGTGAGCCGGTGCTGGAGGACATTAAGGTCGGAAAGGGTTTTTCCTCTCTTGGACAGGGGAATTTTCTTTTCTACAGCGTTTGCTGAGGACATTTGAGTGGATATCAACGGACTCAGTGGCAGTAGTAGTGGGTATTTCACCAGGTAGTTTTGGCTGTGTGGAAGGTGGGGGTGGTGTACAAGGGAGGCGCTTGGAAAGGTGTTTCCCCAACATAACACGTCCACGTAACGTATCGCCTCAGCATAACAAAATGAGGGACTTTCCTTCTGCCTCTGAGCATGGGACCGGGGAACGTGGGCAGCTTAAATGCCCGCATCGTGTAGATACAGGATTTAGACTTGCCATGGCAGTAATAAGCTGCGTAAAAAAAAATTTAAAGAAAAAGCATGAGCTAGGTTCTCACTTTGCAGTGACGCCACAGGGTTCATGTACAGCACGTCAGGTTAAGAGCCTTCTCCTTCTGTTTCAGAGCCGTATTTGCTGTTTTATTCTGCTGCACTGATCCTAAGGCCCGGCAGTTGTAGCTAAGCTGTTTGTGCAACACACGTACCGATAGCCAGATTTTTTTTTTTTCTTCCCCCCCCTTCTTATAGTCAGACGTTAAACCTGGTTCGAGGAAAGACCCGGAGCACGGCTGTACCGGGTGAGATGGGGAGCCCGGTAACTCATTGCGGGCAGGGTCCAGTGGCGGATGTCTGCAGAGGCGTGGATGTCCGGCCAAACACACACCGAGCCCCTTCCAGCACCTGCACATGCGTCCAGATCCAGCAGCTAGGTGGAAAGCTGGCGTAAAGCGGGGCTCCCCGGGAGGCTCAGGGCTCAGCACCACTAGAGAGCGGCAGACACCAGCGCTGCGGATGGCAGCTGAGCCAGGAAAAACGGAGTGGGAAGGGAGACTTGCATACAGCCCGGGATCTACCCAAGCGTCCAGGTCGTAGGCAGAAGACGACGGTCAAAGCTGACCGACTGTACAGGAAAAATTTTTTAACATCTTCGTAGGTGTTACATGTGCCTGCTCTCATCACGGAGGGTTTTTTCCCCACTGCCCCCCTTCAGAAAGGCAATTTTCAGAAGTATTTCTGAACCACCAGCTTTAAATTTTTCCCCAGTTTGTCATTTCTATTAGCGACTGCGGTGCAGTAAAACTGGAGCTGGCCAGTGGCACGGCATTGCCCGGTGTCATCAGACCTGAGCACAGGTGGGTGCTGCACGAAGACCGGGGTGCCCCAAGGAATGGGCACCGAGATGGGATGCAGCTGAGAAGGACCAAGCGACCGGGTGTCGGGGTGGGATTGAACAGAGGAAACTCAGGCCTGGGGAAGGAAAAGGAGAAGGAAAGAGATGAGATAAAAGGAAGGCTTCCTCCTCTCACAAAACACACAGGTTGGTGTTCTTTGCCCAGTTCCCAGGCAAGAGAACCAGCAACCTGTGGAACTGGCTTGTCTTGACGTTCCGCAGCAAAGCACGGTTTAGGATAGGTTTTTGGGTGGGGAGAGGCACGGAGGCATCCTGGAAATCTAGAAATGCAGGTTAGACCCTACAGACCCTGCAGCAATGTAAAGGGGCCTTCATTTGAGGGAGGATCGAGGAAGACTGCTGCATAGAACAGCGATCACCCTGCAAGATGAGGAGGAGAAGGAAACGCAGACAGAAAGCCTTCTTTCTCCTGCGCTGCTGCGGGGGGCTGGCTGAAGTCTACAGTGTGGGAAAGGAAAATAGCCCGCAGCCAACGTATCGCCCGGGAGAGACAGAGCACTCCCAACAGGACAAAGCGCACAGGACCGTCTGTGGGTGGGAAGAGGAGGCTGGAGAGCAAACCACCAGAAACGGAGTAATCACACAGCATTGTGCCTGCTGCAGAGCCACCACAGGCGGTGGGAAAATGCCCCCCGTGCCCGGCCAGGGACAGGGAGAGCTTGCACTGTCCTGGGGAAGGCAGAAGGAAAGGGACACTCTTATACAGCTCCACCATCCCCAGTGCATCCCCAATGCATTTAGAGGTGTCCCCCGGTTACAGAGAATGGAAGCAAACCTGGATGAGCAAACTCAAGATGCACGTTGCTGCGTAGGCAAAGCACTTCTGTGACTGTTTTCACGCAGACGCGGGAGGGCACCGGGGCAACACGCAGGCCAGAAGCTTTTGCACTGCTCTTCAAAAGCTGCCATCGTCCTCCAGACAAACTGTTGCTCTGCACGTCGAGCACAGCAGGCTTATATGGATCACACGGATGTCTGATCCTATCTTACAAAAGGCATCCCTCCGAGCAGAACCAGGTAGAGGCTGCCATCTGTTAGTCTGACAAGCTGCTTAGGTTGCACGCAGCCCTGCTTTGGGCTCTAAAGCCCAGGCTTTCCTTCAGAGAGGCTATAGGACCGGTCTTTGCAAACACACCTGGAAACCTTAGCGGATAGAACTGCTACAGCACATCTGCCTGACTTTGCAAGCAGCCTAAAATACCAGAGATGTTTCTCAGTTAACCAAAGCACGCATTTCTTGTGCTTATGGCCTGAAAGAGTATTAACGTAGCTGCACGTCCTAACTAAAGCCAGCATGGCTGAGGAATATATTCTGTGAAGGACTCCCACTGCTGAGCGATGCTGCGTTACTTGACACTAAAAGCATGCCAGCATTGAAAGGAAAGTATCAGCTAGGAAAGTATCACGCCCGTTTTTCCAAGTCCAGAGAGACTTATCATTAAGATATCTAGAGTTTTGCCAGAAGCATGAAGATGCAAGTTTACGCGCAATGCCTTTTCCGTATGTGTATACTGGCTATATTCCTAGCTAGAAAGCTTGTAGGTTAAGTAGCCTTAAGCTGAGACATGAGCGTTACTGTTCAGCTGCACACCTGGAAACAGCTGGAACCTGTTAGTGTCACAGGAAGCCAGCGTGCCACATGTAAAAGAAGAGAAATACGACAACGGCTGAGGCTTCCCGCCGGGAGCAGCTGGAGAACCAGAGCGCAGGCTGCCTGCTTTGATCGCTGGAGAACGTGATCTCACCGCATTTGTGTTTAAGTGCCGGGAAAGCACACATTTGGGATCTCCGTTTTCTTGAATCCCAAAGAGGAGCAATGGTGGGATCAAAGTTTAGGGGAGCTCAAGGTGAACCTCTTCCCTAATTCCCCAATTTCCCAACATTTCCTAATTTCCCAACATTGGAACAACATTTCCAACATTTTCCCAACATTCCCAATCCCAACATTGGACGCTTATTTGCTAAAAAGTAGCACGGGTGCAAGCCTGCAGTGCAGGACTTCCAGAGATGAAAGATAAAGGAGGGAGAGACTGAGGAACAGTACTGTTACCCGAACGCCTAGCTAAGCCCGTGAATCTTACAAGAAACTACTAAGTTACTCCCAGGTCCTCCATTCCAACAGTTACTGAGATTTGCCCCTGTAAAGCGCAAGACACAGCTAGTGAACGTGACACATCATGATCTATTCGCTTTTGTACAGTATTTCTTGGTTTTGGGACAGTCAGTACTTCTGAGTAAGTGATACAGGTGTCAATTGACTGAGTAAACTACACAGTTCAGTAAAAACACAAAATCCCCCTAGAATATTGAAGTATATATAGGCACAATACCCAGTTCTTTCCGGACAGCCACAGGAGGGCAATACAGGAGCTGGGGTGACATTTTCCCCGGGGGTTTGTGCAAGCTGCCACCCAGGAAGCATTCAGTCCCGGGTACCGGTTGATATAACCAGCTTGTCTTACAGTTATTTGTCTGAGCCTCGCCTGAGCCTGGTTTTTCCTGTTTGATGGTACAACTGGTTATCACTTGAGCTGGAGGGGAGCGATACTGGGAAAGCCGCCGGGCTGGAGGGCATTCAGCTGCTTCCTGGAGAGCGACACAACTTGGCAGGGAGGGTGGGTGAAATGCATTTCCACACAGAACATCTTCAAAAGCTGGGATTTTTCATACTTTGGAAATAACAGCCAACAAACTAATAGTTAAACGATGCTTTAAGTCTACCGCGCGGTAAGCGTTATCTGCTTCAACGCTCACCCAGCATTTGTAGGCAGCTGCAACGGACCCTCCCAACTGTTTAATTTGTCGTGCTAAAGCGAATGATGTTTATGTGCCCAGAACTCGAATGCATGGGACTGAGAGACCACGTAATGCAGTGGACAGCATCACAACAGCGTGATTCACAGCAGATTTGCATTGAGCCCTGCCTCACCCAAAGTGTTTTCTATGCTCGAGTTGAATCAGCCCGTGGAAGTGTTTAAAGGTCATGGTGCTAAAGGCCGTTGGAATATTTTTGCCACTCAAAGGACTCCTTCCCATATCAGCCCTAGGATCGTGCCTCCACTGCTTCAGGTGAGGAGAGAACGTCTGGTGCATCCCGCCTCCACCGCCACCAGATATTTTATAATGTGCACGAGGTCACAGTCCCTACCCCGGCTCTTGCACAGCTCCAAGGTGAGCTAGCTGTGTTTTGTCCCCATCACTGGCTCTGCGTTGCTTTCTTGTCAGCCTCCCCGCGATGTCCTCTCAGACGGGCAGCTACAAACCCACAGGCAGCAAGCCCTGCCTGCCTCCCTTCCTTCTTCCTCTCCTTTAGACCGGGGCAAATCGAGGTGAAGGTGCAAGTCTGATTACACGTCTGTGTCATGCTCCCAGGCTGTCACCAGTTCCACCTCCTCCCAGGTAACGCCACAGCTATTTGCCCTACCCAGCTGATATTTCCTTGTGATATTTCCTCAGTTCCTGAGGTATTTTCTGAATTGCTTGAGCTATCAGGGTGTTTGCATAAATAGCAGCACACTCACACCTTCCTCCCCCAGCCTCTCCTAAGGTTAGTCACCATTCTGCCTAACCTCAGACTAACCTGCAAGCAGGGAGCCCACGTTTCTACCACACCTATGGAAAAACCCTTCTTTTGAGGCGCAGTTACTCTGCGCTACTCGTAACCGGCGTAAGTGCTTGCATTTCAGGGTCACGACAGAAGCCCACCACACGCCTGCTTCTGTATGATCAAGCCTGGGAGACATCAGGAGGCCTTCTGCCAACACACAAGATCTGAGAGATGGAGGAAACGATTCAAGCTCGTTGTTCTTTCCTGTGCAATACATCCCAAGCAGTGGTAGTCAATCACAGGACACGCAGCGAGTGTCCCCCACCTCCGTAACTGGGTACGCGGCAACACAGACCCTTCAAAGCTGTGTTTAAAGAGATACGAGTCACACGGTCATCAGCATCAGGCCAGACAGCATTATTTTTACAGGCAAAGGAGAAATTTCGGTTGCTGGCTGGTGCTGTCTGAACCCCACCCGTACTGATGCCCAGTAGAGTCACCGGTAAATGGCGTAGGCGCAGCTACCTGGCTCAACACACCGCTTCAGGATAGAACCCCCTTCCCTCGGTGCGCTTTCTCAGCCCCGTTTAGATACAAACTTTGCCCTGTCTCCTTCCCCATTAGGGCAGCAATGCCAGACTTGGGACGCTCAGTTCGCTCAGATCTACACAGTGATTTGCCTCCGGCCGGCACCAGTTTAAGCAAAGCGTCATCCGTGTACCATTTTTACCCCAAACGTATCGCAACGCGGTCAAAAGCCTCTTCCCTACCTCGCATTGCAAACGCGCTATGGGTATTTCCACCTTCTCCGCAATACCCTGCAGCAGTTCACGGGAAGCAACGGACCCTTTTGAGTCTTTACTTGAGCCTGAGCGAATTTATTTGCTATCAGGCAAATCCCCGCTCCTCATCAGAGCCTCGGATTATTTTCGCTACTGAGGTATGGTGGCTTTTCCCCGAGAGGCTGGCTACCTCGCTGTACTCAAAAGGAAACGGGATCCTTGCAGCTCATATGTGCTTTGAAGTGCACAGAGGAAGTTGCGGTTTCTTCTAGAATTAGTAGCAAAGAAGAGCCAAATCTCCTTCCGCCTTTTCCCTCTGGAAGGAGCCTGAGACCTGTCAGCAGCTTTGTACACATCACTCTCTTTCCAGAGCTTATGCATTCACCGGCAATATGAGCACGTTGTGAAGTTACTTCAAATTACGAGTACTTAAAACGGACGCAAAACCAGTCACTGTCCTAACTCAAACCCTCTGTTCCGTAGCCATCATTTTCGCCGAGAAAGACAGGTTGGTTCTAAGACACAACAGGAAAGTTTTATATGGAAAAAGTAGCATCCTGGGGCAGTAACAACAGAAGGTGGCTTTTCCAAATGCGGTATTTCTTTCCTCCTCCAGAGTCCAAACAGCCCCAGCCCGTCCCCAAAAGCCAGAAGACCCTGTCATAGGGCAGTAAGTCTTTTTCTCGCCTGCTGCTCTATTTAAACAGCCACAGCCCTCTGAAGCCGACATCGCAAGCCCTTCCGGTGCTTTGAAACGACTCGGAGGGAGGAACACTGCTTTTCGCCCTCCCTTTCTGTCCCTGGGCAACTCAGCTCCCAATATTTGGTTGGAAAAAGCTACAGAGACTTTCAGAGTCATTTCTCTTCCCCACGGCTAACGTGAGGGTGAAACCAGTTTCTCAGGCAGTGCTCCCAGCTGATTTTCCGCTCCCTGGGACAGAAGGGGGTTGTGTGTGACCTGGTGGCAGTGGTGTGGCAGTGCACTGCGCTGCCCTTACCTGGACCGTTGCGTCCTGCTAGACAGCGACATAATTTGCAGGCAAGCGAACTTGAGAGCCTAACAGAGGAGCCCACGCTCCCATCACTGGTCTGGCTGGGTTTTTAAGTTCTGGGTGAAAAACAACTAGCACGAGTCCCTCGTTTCATCTGTTCCTCAATCTTAAAAGCCTGACTCTACCCCTGCTGTCCATTTCCCAGCTCCTACTTTCAGATGCTCCACACCTCCGCTGACAGCATGTTACTTACTGGCTCTCAGTGAACAGAGAGCAACTATCCAACTCCAGAAAGTTTAGGACTTCTCAAAGGAGCAGGCTGAGTTCATGGGTTATTATTTTATTGAGATGAAATTTCAAGCCCTTGAAATAGTCATGTTTCCTCTAGGAAGCCTTTAAAATGTGGAGGTGAAGAGGTCCCTACAATTCATTGGGACCTTGGAGCCAGAACTTCAGCAAGTCTTTTGGGATCAAATATAGCGAGATCCAAGAACTACGCTGTCTACATGAGCTTCAGCGCTCTCTGTCCATTCACTTCCCCAGGCACATACTGGCTCTGCTCCTTCCTCCGTTCATTCTGTTCTTATTCCTCTACTTCCATCTGTAAGACAAGCCTGGCTTGGCAGACAAAATAACACAGCTCTCCCCAGAAAGAACAAACCAGAAGCCACAAGCCAGAAGCAACCCGAGAGGCTATTGCTGTGAGTTCAAGACAGGCTAACAGCTGCTCTCCCCAACGCACGCTTTGCTTGGTTCAACTTAATTACAGAAAACAGACTCTTTCCTTCTTTCCCCAAGACCATCTCTTCAACCATTTAGAAAACTGCTGTATCGGCACAAAACTGCCTAACAGACGGTAAATTTCAACTCAACTTCTTCTGAGACAAGTTGTATTGACACCAACACGCCCGTGTTCTTCAAAGGACAATGTGTACTCCCTTACCCTCATGCCTGATAACACCTAGCTGAAAGAAAGGCTCCCCACTGGGCAGTCAAATAGAGACTTCTACTTGCATCTGAAAGAAGTTGAGATCAAGGTGTATTTCTATGAATAAACAAGTTCCTATTCAAGTCAAACAGCAGCCACCAGCATAAGCTCCTCGTAAAACAATTGGAAAAACTCTGTGTACTCACATATCGAAGTCTAACCGCTGTCGGTAGCTGTGAGAGGGGAGCAATGAAGCAAGAGTCCTGTCACCTCTGCAGCCAGATTGTGCTTCACAGCTCTGTTCCCAGCGGCCGCTCTGCTAAGAAACGTGGCCACCGGCTTTCCTACGCTCAGCAGGAAGCTCGCTGCGAGGGCAGTCTCTACACCTGGGCTCAGCTAGGAATTGGTATGCTGCCCAATTCCTTGTAAAGCACTCCCACCTGGGAGCCAGGGAAGGTGAGGGAGAGGGATGCTTGTTTCCGTGCATTCCTCAGCTACCTGGTGATTGGCAGCAAGAGAAAAGCATGACTCCAGCTAATTAGAGGAAGACAGAAGCAAGTAAATGGCATTTTACCCCCTGACTACTTCCCTACAGGCTTCTGTCATCCCCTCTCTGCAGTAATGTCCGAGCTTAAATTTTACAGTTTCAGAGCGGTGTGTTAGTTTGCAGAAGTGCGTGTCTTTGCAGAAGTGTTCCCCGTGGGGGGAGCGTGTGGTTTTTCTCTACTGGAGAATCCACCACATCGTCCTGAACGCCGGGACAGGGGAGTTATACCGTTCCCTCCCTGCCAAGAGCAGGGTAATGCTGAGCATTGCCTTTGAGGCGCAAGGAGAGGGTGCCAGGGGAATTCTACAAGTGCACGACGAGTTTTCTTCATCATGTGGAAAGTCACTTCCATAAAGTGGTACCGAAGAGGGAACACATTTCCAGAAATCCCCAAATGTCTTGGTAAACCACTGTTGCTTTCAGAGGCAGAGGATTTTCCTTTCATTTACGTTCCGCTGCTCTCTCCCCTCTTTGTAGAAAAGCTTTTTAGCACGTGTCAATCCCTCAAGTCAGAAAGTAGTTCAGCGTTAAATTTGTGCTCAAGGAACCAAAAAACCCAGGATTAAGAGGTTCTCCTCTCTCCTTTCATTCTGCTTATATGTTTCCAGTGACCCATTCTACACAGCCTTGAGGCCTGAGGGGACTCTGCAGCCAGATTTCTCCTAGTTGTTAGTATTTCAACACATGTGCAGCCCCGAGCTTGTTTTTCCCCGGCCATGATAAAGAGGATGCGGATTGCAAAAGAGGTAGTTTCTCACTATTCCAGCCGCTTCGTGGCAGGCTACGCCGAACAGCCCTACAATAATGCAGTAAGAAACAGAGATGGAGTTCAGATAACTGATTAAGACCGACATTAAGTACTCGAAAAATTCAAACTGCCCTTATTATTTCCTTTTTTTTTCTTGAAGACTAATTCCCTGAGAAAGCTAATGAAACCACAGGATAAAACATATGACTTCCAGGAAGTTATTTTCTTTCCTAGCCTCAAAAGGTTTTGTTTTTCTTATTACAGATAACACTCACACCTAAAGAAAACTTTAGGAAGTTCTTGATAGGAAAGCCCTACCGTAGGATTAGTCATGTCCATAGTCACCCGCTCCATCGGTGGCCTGCTAGGCTTGGATCACGTAACATTCGTTCACAGTGCGATACCCCAGTTAAATGCAATGCCTCGGTTTAAAAAAATCCCCTTACAGGCTGCATGTAGAGGCTTGCCAAGCCTCAAGCGCCCTGCGGGCTGCACTTCAAAAACCTGTGTCCTAGATGATTTATCTGTCAGGTAGGTTCTTTCCCCCCCCCCGGCTCTCCCTATTTGCAGGTTGTTTTCATCTGTGGAAGTTTCATTTCTGCTGATGCTAACGAAGCTGAACCCTAGGAGAAGAGTCTCATTTCCATCAAGCCCTCCAACTCCCTAGAGATCCGGCGTGAAGTCAGCTAAGAAATCATTTCCCTCAACTTCTATTATCTTCCTACAGTTTCTTCTCTAACATGCTTCTCTACACGAAAGCGTTTCCCTGCCATTTCCCATCAACTGCACACAGAAGAAAAGACTACCATTTCCCTAACCTGCCTTGCCTCGCTGCATTTCCACCCTGCCTTCCCTCAAATTAGCCCCCACCATTTAAAAATTACAGAGAGCCACAGCCTCCTTTTTATAGAGTAATCTGCAGCTTCCTCTTCTAAATTTAAACAAATGGGATGGCTGACTGACTTCTCATTGCCCCTTCCTCCCCAAACAGGCTGTTTTATAGACCGGTGACAGCTGTCACTCAGCACTTCTTCCCTATATAACCACTGGCCCTGCAGGTTTGCCTCTCTATCTCCCTGCAGAAGTGGCTCTATTACTCTTACCGGTCTGGCATGAAGCATAAGCAAACAGAGAACGTTTGTGCCTCGGCTTGAGCACGTTGTGCTTCACCAAGAGGACATTGTGGGCATCCTTTGGCCAGCTCTTAGCTTGCAGAAGACTCCCCCATCTATGCTGTTTCAAAATCAGGAGGACCGATTTGGCCGAGTATCAGCGTGAGGTTACACCAGAACGCCTGTCCTCTGAAGGGGACTGACCCTGCGCTCCTTGCTCAGGTTTTGAGCCGAGATGATTTTGCTGGTGTCGATGGTGCCGAGCAACACACGTGCAAAGTGAATATGACATCCCCTAAGGAGCATTTTGTGGTCACATTGTCATCTGCCCCTAAGAAGACAGGCCAGCCCACAACACAACTGGCAAGGGGGTAGGTACGGGTGAAGGAGTCGAGCCATCTATAAAAGCCCAAGAGAGGTTTGGGTGGGTTGTGGATGTAAATTTGGAAGCAGGGAGGAAAAGAAAGGCCTCCGATCTTCGTAATGCACTCCGAATAAGGAATTGGCTTGGTTTTGCAAAACAGCTGCATCTGAGTTATCAAGTGTGCTTGAAAGAAGGGGCTTGAAAGGCACTCGGCTACACCAGATTGGATCTTTCCCAGCTGTCAGCAGCAATTTCACTGGAAGACTGTAAATGAACAGCCCCGGAGAAAGACAATTCCTCTGCAAGCCTGGGCACAGGCACCGCTGGCGGCACGAGACACAGTACACCTTGCTTGCTTACGTCCTTCACGGCTAAGGGAATAACAGTATCCCATGGGGTTACATCTGCTTCTGCAAATTTATCTGCCACAGGTGAGCAAGGGCATGTTAGTCAGCAACTACCTGTCGTGTCGATCGACTTAAACCTACAAATTCTACCTCTGAGCTTGGATTTCTGTCCAAATCTTTCTCATGGAAACAGTCTGATAGCTTAACCATGACGAGTGCTGGTATTTTGCCATTATCAAGCGACCACATAAAGAGCAAAGGCATCCTCTGTTGCTTTTTTTTGTCATACAGGAAACCGTCCTCCAAGAGTTTCCCAATTCCGGGAAGGTAAAAAAATCCACCAAGTTCTTGTTCCCACCTCACTTTTGTTTCTCTTCATTTGGCAAGATGAAAGTGTTGCTGCCCTTAACAACTGCTTTTGAGAATTTCAAACCACTGGCAGGGACGTAAATTGTCCTGATTTTTTACCCAGAAGGGCATGGCAATGCTATCAGGAGGTTCAAGTAAATAATCATGGTTCGGTACCTTCCCAAACATGTACCAAAAGGATTTGCATGCCTTACTTGTGCTAGAAATGGGGGAAGAAGCGCTCCCCCAGTCTGGGTTTTCATATCCCATGCGGGCTGCTAGTAACCATAACGAGCCTGTTGCTTAAGTAAGACCTTACCTGACGAAGGCCAGGGAAGGCAATAGCGAGCTGAGGAAGTACTGTACTGGAGCCAAATAGGAAAAAAATTACAGCTGAGGTGAAAGGAGAGTGAAAACAAACCATTTGCTAATACTCTGCTATTAGGACACAGCAAAGCACGTTGCGACACAGGACAACTGACCTCCTTCACAAAGCTAACCGGATCAGCCCGACGTACAGAGCCGGAGACCAGGCTCGAGGCTGTTCCACAGGGGCGTTAACTGGCCTTGTGCAGCTCAAGCGAGTTAGCTTTTTGCTGGGTCAGGATTTTGGGAACCAAATGCTAGCGTAACGGACGGCTGTGCGGAGCAAACTGTCACAGCTTCATGGTACGGGGGACCCACGTTTCAAGGATGGGCTTGGCTGCATGCCAAATTGGAGCTAAATCAGCGGTCACCCTCCATCCTTGATTTTTTTTTCTTTTTTAATGCGCTTCTCAAAATAGTTTGTTTTCAGTCCTTTAACGTGAGAGTCTTATGTCCAGAATCTGACGTTCCTTCTCTGGCCTTGATAGGGCATGGGAAATGGCTTCTTCTAAGCCCCCACTCTCTGGAAATTGTGCTCCAGCTTGGATCCTCCTCCCTTCACATACAAACAAAACAATCAGCATCACTAGCCAGCTCTAAGAAAGCTTGCGATGGAAGATAAAATGGTAAAATAGATATTCTCCATCTTATATCTTGTGATCTTTGCTTATATCCATCTGCTCAAAACTTTCTGTTAAGACACTAGGTCTGGCCAATTACTCCTGGCTCAATCTACTGTGGGGTATTTCCGCTTCTGAAATGGAAATTAAAAGACTGGCCCAGTCTCAAAGTGCAGATTTGAATTTCAGACTTCCTGAAGTTCAGGAGTATTATGATTTTGTTTTAATTCAGCCTACAGTAATGCGGGACAGCTTTGCTTGTTTGTTTTCAAAAACCTGTTACTAAGATAAGAACGTATTCAAGCAAACGTATTTGCAACGTATTTGCAAGACTCAGGTGTTGATTAGGTATTTTATATCCAAAGTTTTCCCTCTGCCATAACCCTAGCATGTACGAGACCTGAGTTTCGGAGCTCATGAATCTCTTGAACTCCTTCAGAAAGTAGTGACAGACGGAGGTGCTCAGCTACTGGGAAAACCACATTCCCTGCACACGGACGGAAAAGTGCTGCTCCTGTTTTGCCTCCCTAAGTCTCCTCTGCTAGAACTTGAACAGTCCTACTTGAGCACTATTCTTCAAGGAGTTGCATGTAACACATACGCATCGTGTTGAAGGAACGATCTCTGCTTCAACAGCAAGCTCTACGATTACAGCCCGGCCCACGTTACTGTTGGAGAAGACAGGCCATCTGCCAGCCCGGTCTGATGAAGGTGGACCGGCAGCCGGAGCGCAGACTGGCCGTGCTCCAGACCTAAAGATTTATTGTGAATGTTACAAAAACTGTTGCAAAAGCAATTCCCTGTAGCTACCTACCTCCCCTTCTTCAGCTTCTCCAGAAATAGTGAATCCTGGGTATCCTTGAGTGATACAAAACCACAAGGACTAATCCAGTCCTTTCACTATTTCGTAGCCAAGGTGACACTACAGGACCGAGCTTGACGCACGCAACACCGACAGAGGCAGCGGCCCGGGGATGCGCAGCTTCTTTCGTACAGAACTAGTTGCCTTGCAAACGACCAGGCCAAATTTTGTGTGTAGATGTGCGGGGTTTTCCAACGAGGCGGGAAAGCGGCTTTACTCGGCGGGGTAAATTTCCATAGCATAAACATGCTTCTCAAAAAATAGCCTCTTGAGGTCGGGTTTGAAGCACGGACAAGAGGAAGTACAGAAAAGTGTGTGCTGCTGTTAGCTACTTGACAAAGGACTTTGATCTCCAGAGCTGACAACCCAACACCTCCAAGAAGCAATACATTTCACAGAGCATTTTATTTGCCTTTTATATAATGTAAGGCACACAGGACATCTGCTGAGGGATAAGTACCAGATACAGAGCACTGTCATCTACTACTGCTTATTAAAAAAATGGAGTTATTTCCTGCTCACAGCTCAAGAAATAACGCCAAAGGATATAAACTGATCAGAGCAGCAACATCAAGCGATGGCCAGCGCAGACCTAAATGCTCCACATGCCACAGCGCCCAAAAGATTGGCCTGGAAAGATCTAAGAAAGCAGTAACATAAAAGCTTGAACCCAAGTGAAGCAGAAAACCATTTATAACCAGAGCCAGCATGGCTTTCACCCTCTGAGGTCTGAAAGCTATATAGAAAAACGAGTTCTGCCCTGTGACTTCAGGTGGACCTTTTGTAACAGATGAATCGCAGGGGCATTCAGAAGGCAGGCTTCTATGGCAACTGTGGTCAAAGCCCATTAAATAGGAGAGTTAGCAAATTCTCCGTTACGCAAAGTCTCTTTCCTGTGGCAGCACAAAAAAAATTTCCAAGTAAACACTGATTAAAATGTACATCAGTATACCCGGCACGGCGTAAATAGGACTTAATTTAGGAGTCAATAAATAGGACTTCATTTAACAGTCAAGCCTTCAGCTGCTTTCTGCAGAAATCTGAAGCCATCCTAACCTTTATTGAGAACTACATGCCAGTTTTAGGTTGGCCTCTAGAGCATCCCGTATTAAATGCAAACCCCTCATCAACCTCCTTGCAACTCTGCGTTTGTGTGCAATGGATATGTGTTCGAGGGGTGCGTTTCTTACGGAGGCAGCGTAGGGCGTGTAAAGGTGGGACCTTCAAGAAAGGCCTCAGTGGCATCAGCGAGGACAGCAGGGCACAGGTTAGTGCTGAGCACCTGGGGAAAGTCCAGCCCTGCAGAAGTTTACCCATGTCACTTGGGCCCATTTAGACACAAACACGGGTCACTGTTTGCGTTTGAAGAACAGTGCTCTAACAAGAAGGCTGGCTGAAGATCCTGCCCAGGGCAGTCAGACCAATTCTAGAGAAAGGGAGGCTGAAGGGCTTTGTTCGTCTCGTCTTCCAACAATAAAAGGGAAAAAGGGTAAAGAATGAAAGGATTGAGAGATTTCACAAATTAATTCAGTGTTATGTAGTTGGGAGAGAGAAAACCTTGTCCCCACCTGCACAGCAACCTGCTATTCTGAAAGCCATGGTAAGAAATGGCAAAAAGCAGTAGTAAGTGACCTTGGTTCCCCCTCAGGGTATACCTGCAAAGCCAGCTCACGTGCCTCTTCGTGGGTTGCAGCATAGATTTACCCTTGTTCCTGCCACAGCCCAACTTTTCTAATGCTAGCATCAGCCTCCATAAACTCCCGAGAAGGCTACCAGGCTTCCTTCTCATTCCAAGGGCACTTGGAAATACTGGCTACTCAGATCTTTCTCCAGACTGCTGATTTGCAGAGAAAGGCTCTCCACACTGCTCGTGCCCTCAGCGTATTCACACTGGTGGCTCAGGCGTCTCCCCCGCCTCTGCTTGTACTCCAACATGGTGATCTTGGAGCCGCAGCCACTGCCCGCTCTTCCCTTCAGGCCCAGAGATGCGTTGATTGCTTTTAATAGCAGGGCATATCTGTAAAACTGCACACATCCAGCAGCAGCTGCAACTAAAGGTCCCCCCAAAGGAACTAATAGGACACAGCTGAGCCATTTGCAGTCACAGTCTCAAACATTGTCTCTTTATGGAGAGACTAAAGAGAGGGATCCAAAGTTGTTCATTCAGGAAGAGAGAGATGATATCCTCAAGAAATACTTTCTAAACCCAGACATCGAATAGCAGCATTCTCCACAGGAATGGCTGGTCCCCCTTCCTGCTTAATTGCATCTAATTCCCCAAACTTACATTTGTGAGTACATGCTTACTGCATGTGCAGCTGCCAGCGGCCTATCCGATCACTGAAGTAGGAATAAAAAGGTACCCTCTTTCTACAGTACCGTTCTCTAATCAGACAGGTTAATTGCCTGTTTTTCTTCAACTACGCATCTAAGATCCAATGGGTTTTCTGCTTTGTAACTATGGCCTGGCAAGATCAAAGCTTATCAGCAAATATCCTGAGCCAAATCCCCTGCCGAGTGAAAGCTGCCTGCTGCACCCTGAGGACCATGTTATCATAAAACCTAGTTGAGCTGGGCAGCAGGCTTGGCCCTGTTAAGCCTGCAGTCAACTGTTTTGATTTTGCTCTCTCTCAGGTCCTAATGTCCCAGGAGGGCTGAAATAATCCCTGAGGAAGAAAGGAAGCAAGGGACAAAAAACAGCACTAGCCCCGGCTCCTGATGTCTTCGATAGCTGAATCTGGCTGGAGGCTCTGGGCCAGTGAGCATGAATGTCCACCCGGACTGAGATTTTGCCTCCAGGACCACCTTGCTGGAGCAGCTGAAAGGTGGAAGAGGGAAACACTGAAGAATGCGCTGTGACATGTAACCAGGAGCTGTGGACTAAAAGCTCTGATGCTAAATCAATCCAGAGAAGAAAAGCTGAAGGATTACACTTGAGTGTAGGTGCTCAGGAGTCAACTGTTGCTGCCAGGTTACTTGAAAAAAGCAGAGGCACTGTCACAGAGATTAGACACCAGTGGAAGTTAAAGCCACTGTTATTCCCCTGGAAGGAATTAATCTGTATTCATCCTGGAGATCTGAGAAGAATGCTAAGCTACCATCACAGGTAAGTTCTTGTTTATTAATTCAGCTAGTAGATGAGAGGATAAGAAACCAGACGTTATTATAGCCAACAAAACAGCCCTTAATTAGAGCGATCTTTTGTGTTTAGCTGTATCTGAAGATACCAGGTGAGACTGCTATGTACCAATGGAAATAAGATACACTACGTACACAGCAAGTAAGCGCACAGCACTTGGTTCACTGCAGTAACACGCCGAGCACACAAAAAAGATAGGGAGAGATTATCATTCTCGTTTTGCAAATGGGACAACGATTAGCTTAATTTCTATAGAGTGGGACAGCAGCTACCCAAAAGTCATGCTGAAAACCCAAGACAAAGCTAGGAATCCAGCCCTTGTCATCTTTATGCCAGTCAAACACCTTAACCAACCTTTCCAGTCTGTAGGAAACCGCATACCTTTAACAGCCATGGATGACAGCAAAGATGGGCCCTTTTCTAGAAAACCATGGCCACAGCCTTAGGAAACTTACCTGCAAGCAGTGACAACTGGTATATAAACAGAGATGTTACAAGCAAGGTCCAACAGTAAGGACTGTATTCCTCCTTCTCCTTCCCTCTTCCTTTTTATAAGTGCAAGGATGCAGAGTGGAAAGACCCCCCGCCCCTAAAACCCTCGTCTAGAAAACCAAAATAATCCTGTAGGCTGCCGAAGGAGGAAAACACAGGTCTGTTCCTGTTAGTAACTTGTGTAAGATCACCAGTATTCAACCATTTTCCGCACTGTCTCACTGCAAACCAGAAAGCCTCGGTGTTGTGCTCGTCACTAGAAGAGCTCTCTTCTGCACTGACCCCTGTCTTTATCAGCTCCTGAACCAAACCATGCGGAAGAGAAGTGGAAGAGCATTTCCCCCCACTTGGATATTTAAGGCATGATACACACTTAGAGAATAGTCCATATGCTGCCCACAGAAATAGAATGCCTCAGTCTTTGCTAGTTACCCCAAAATCAGCCTTAATAGCAAGCAATGGGAATATAAAATCAAAGAATGTTTTAGTACAGTCCCAATATTAATACTACAGCTACCTTGTTGGGAAAAAGTTGTGGAGAAAAGAAAATGGTACTATTTTTTAACCATACTTTTGAGCAAATCTATGAGATATGCTCTGTTCATCCAGATAAGAAAATCTCAGGACCCAGACCCTCAGATGGAAGCCACCCTTCTCATGCCAAATGTTCACACCAGGGATTATTTTCAGAGAACATTCCCCCATTTAACATACCTTGGGCAAAGGCATCTCCCATCCAAATGATAAACATATGTAATAACTGTCCAGCACTCAGCTAACTAAGAACAAACATTTGACGTGTTACATGACTGCGTATTCCTCTCTGCTTGGCAAGATAAGGTGCACATTTTTCACACTGAAACAGAAATCCATGTTTTCATAAGCATTAAGAGCCACACAGTGTACACGCATATGATCAGTAGGCACCATCACCTGCTTGATGTTAAAGAACAAACCCTGAGAACTAATGTGGAATTAGAGAGTTTGGGGGGCAAGACTGAATCCCTAACTTGGGCTTGTAAGAATACTACAACAGCTATTCTAGTGGCAAGGGTAGGCTGTGGCGCTGACGGATCAAAGCGCACATCCTGAGAATAGAACAAAACCAAATTCCTTCAACGGAGCCACATTTGATTTTACAGCTGATTTAAGTAGCTCATGTTGCATTTACAGCATTGAGTGTGTGGCTTCTCCCAATTGCCCAGAGAGGATAAAGGTGTCAGGATTACATTTAATGGAACGATAAAAGCTTAGAAAAGCAAAAGGCATCAGACAGATGACCTCTGGATGCACTGGACAGTGCCTCTAGTAATATGGCACTGCTGAATTTGGTAAGTGGCATTCCAAGAAGAGGAGGTCTCGGCCTCGTGAGCAATACACCAAAATTGCTTTTTACAGCATGGTTTGAGTGAGGGACAGCACGCAGCTGCTGCAGGAGCATGGAGCATCACCTGGGACCCGCAGTGTCCCTTCGCTGTCCTAATACAGTGAGGAGGAGCGTGCTACTTCGCTCTTTATCACAGAAGAGCTTTCCCCTCCTACTTGCCTGACGCCGTGCCAGCATCTTGGGCAAGGGGTTGGCACGTAAACTGCACCTCACTTCTGATCATCTGTGGCCCAAACCATTAGACTACCGCCTTGGCTTCTGTAATCTTGGCAGGACAGCAAGCCAAAACCAGGGATCACCTCAAGTCTTTTTGCTCCCTAATATAGTTAATATTTGAGCTCTGGATGGAAAAGACTTCCTAGATCCCTGTCTCAGTCACTGTACATGGGAAGACTGCTATTTAGACCACAGTAATGTTTTCCAAAGTTCCTTGGAGACTTGGAACTACAAAGTCAACTCTAACCTTTGAAATATTTTACCCACAGCTACATGAAATCCTCAGAAAACAAGCATACAGGCCCTTGCAAAGTCAACAGAGATGTTGCATTTCCACCGTTGCGTAACTTGCACAACTGCAACCCTCTTTTGCTTGGTCCACATATTCATGTGCAATGCACAGTGGGCAAAGCTCTAGGAGCACACACAAGGCTGTTAAAGAAACGGTACCCTTCAAGGCACAGCACTGGACCTTCCCAGCAGACAGAGGGTATCTGTACTTGGAAAATGCTGCATACCTCCTCCCACAGCAACTGGGGCAGGCGGGGGATGTTATCAACCGGTCGTAACACCGGTCCCTGCCATGCCAGCCAAGACAACATTACATTTGAGCATGAATCCCTGCCTGGGCACATCTTTATATAGGAGCACTGAAATGCCCCACTGGGAAGAAACAGGTGGCCTAGCTCCACTCCCACCAAAGTCTGCAAGCCCTACTTTCTCATGGGCCCTTACGCATCCCGCCTTTCCGCAACAGCAATGTAGTTCTCTGTTTTCAGCTGATTTATCCTTGACAACGGAGAACAACAGCAAGGAGCTATTCCTATCGTCGTTCTACTGAGGGGGAACAAAGGAAGCGAGAGATTCAGAAATACACAGAAGGTCAAGGAGGAAGCGTGTGACAGAGGAAGGAGTTGCATTTGCCTTTCTAGGTCCAGGACAAAATTTCTCACCATAGGCTAGCTCTCCTATTGACTTCACTGGGTGGGAATGAAGCCAGCGCCGAGTGCTCTGGAAATCCCATCACAAATGCTTCCTTCATTTAGATGTTTTAATAGCTTTCACATCTCTCTCTGATGAAGAGTACTTGCTGCAGCCAAAAAAAACCCCACCAGCACTCTTTGAAGGAGAAATGAAATGCTTCATTAATTCAAAAATTGTTGAGATTGCAAATCAGGAACAGAACATACAGGTCTAGAGGCAAGATTACTAATAATTCATGAGCAAAACGCTATGTTTATGCAACACTGAAGATGAGATTTTAATTGCTTATTACTCTAATTGATTTCATTCAGTTGTTATGGCAACTTTCTCCTTTTAGTATATGCACTACACTACACGCTTAGCAGCTTAAGCCATGAAGTAAGGCTATGTGACACACCACAGTTGCAACACGTATTCTAAGCTAAATACTGATTATCTGCTCATATGATACATAGTAGACAGAGACCATGGTTAGAGCTGTCTATAACACCTTCTAATGTTTTATTATTATATGCAGTTTCTCTCGGCTGTCCCAACTGATGACTTCCAGGCTTATCTCCGCCGCTAACTTTTCTCGGTTTACACCACTTGGCACTGCTCGAGCAAAAACAGTGGCCATTTTGTGAAGAAGCTAGTTAGAAATGGCAGTTTTGTCAGCACATATGTTAGACATTATCTCATCTATATTCTGACTCTTTTCCAGAAAAGCTTTTATACAACAGGAATTCAGAGCGAGAACTCAAAACCTGACTGTCGAGACCTGAAGTCAAAACCATGCCTTTTGCTGTTGAGAAGGAGGTATGCAGTTCAGTTAAACAAGAACACCCAGCACAGGCTTTGCGCAGCTATACTTACGCATCCACTCCTATTTATCTCTCCTGCCCAGTCTCCCCCCAGCGATGGTGGAACCGCTGCTCATGTGTAAACATATCCACTAACTTGCACACAGCAAAACGGATCTTGCTCTCCGAGCACGTATGCTAGCGAAGCACATTTTGCTGGGCCCTGGAGTAAATCCTTAAAATCCCTTGTGAGTCATCCGTCTCGCATGCATCAAGTTTTTAGGGAGCTGAAGACAGCAGCTGCGAGTTAAGACGTTGTTCGTAAATGGCGACACAGACATTTTCCCTTGTTAAAGGCCCTGTGCGATGTACATTGAACTGGAAACTGCAGAAGCTGGTTTCTGGTCTTGCACTAGTGTCTACTGATTCACATCTTGCTGAGCTTCAAAACCCGATAGCTAACTGGTATCACAAGAATAAGGCAGTCACCTATTAGTCCAGGCCCTTCACAAGCAAGCAAAAAAGAGGCATGAGATTGTCAGGCAGCCCTGTCTTTTAGATCAACCGTTTCCTTTACTGTATGCTTCAGCCTTTCACGCTACAGTCAAGCACAGAGCCTGCTCTACACACTGACCAACAGAAACATATTACTTACTCCGTCGCAAAAAATGGGGAGCTGTTCAAGACCAGGGCCTGAACACACCGACTGATTTACGCTGAAAGACCTTTTTGCTCCGTGTCACTCGTTATGTAATCAAGCATTGGAGAAGTCATGTTTCCTGTTTAAAAGGCCATTATCATCATTTAATTATGGAATGACAATTCACTAGAACAGTTCCACAGCCCATTCAGCCACAGGAGAGCAGGTGAGCAGTACGGTAACACCTCGAGATACTCTCAGAAACCAGGGCTTGTCTACGCCGATGTGAACCTTCAGCTCTACACTTCAAATAGGTTAGGCAACACGCTATCTCACAAAGGCACGGGGAGCAACATCCCAGAGCTCATGCCGAAACCGTACAGCTAGGAGCTGTCCCAGGGGACGTCTTCCCCACATAAACATTCCCTTTCAGCCCCCTCAGCCCCCACCCAAACCAGTCTTACTGACAAGGCAGTTATGAAAATGAACGTATATTTAAACTCTTGAGACTGCAAGCGCTCAAAGTTTCACCTCGTGGTACAAGAAAGCCCAAAACAGCATTTAAAAACCCTGCACAGCTCTGCTATTAAAAACAAGCCAACCACCAAAAGCCCCATGCTTTGAACAAAGCCAGGCAAACCTCCTTTGCGGGATACGCAGCTATCTGACCCAGCAAAATCAAAGTTGAGCCTAAATTATCAAACCACAGAAGTAAACCTGACAACGTTCTTGCAAGCAAGTTTCTTTTCATGCTGAGACAAACTTGAAAGGGGCTGAATGGTACACCTCAAGCTTTATTAAACAGACTAATCTCACAAGCTGTTAGTAAACCCAGGGACATTGCCCGTGGCTTCCTACCTTCATAACAGCCCACCTACGCAGCGCACGCATTATCTGCCGACTCCCGAGCGAGGTGGTTGCTGTACTGAAGCAACCCGAGTGGGCACCTTTGAAGTAGAAGCTGAACATCTTCGCTGCAGTAGCTTTCATGTTCAAAGCAGTCACAACAGACAGCAAGGAAGCCATTGCTCTTAAAACATTGAAGCGCGTGTTTCGAAGATAAACAGTTCCATTATATAATTGCCTTTCAGTGGTACATGTGAGGTATTGACAGAAGGGAATTTCATACAGAACTTAGGAATATCGAGTGTCCATCCCTCATCTGTTATACGTGGGAAGTGAGAAGCCTTGTAGTGTGTTCCTGTATTTAAAAAAAAAAGTACGAAGGCCATAAAGAAAAAAACTGAGAATCATTTTAACAGTAGCACCGGCCCTATTCTTCCCACACATGCTCCCTGCCAATGAGTGACAGCACTCATTGTCAGCCTCACAGCACCCTATTCATTCTCAGCCCCCACCTACACACCCTGCCCCAGTGTTGGAATATCCGAGGCAGGATTTCCCTTTGCAGCAGCAGCGACCAGAGCTGGAAGACAGGCTGGCCTGGCAGAGGGAGCACCCTTGTGCTTTCTCTCGCTCCATCCCTTGCATAAGAAAGGAAAAAGGACAGAAAGAGGGAAGATCTGTATCAAGCTACAAGGTGCAATAGGCCTATCGCGGTGCTTACAGCCATCTTAGCAGGTAGCTGAGTGCAGGTCCTGACTCCCTCTTTCAGCCTTTCTAGGGCTGGGAACATCTTTCCAGCAAGAACAATTTACAGCCCCTTATTCCTTAATTTTTGCAATATAGGCACCATTTGGAAATACTTTGGCAAGATGGGCAGGATGACACAAAAAGGAAACGAGCTCCAGTTTGCCTTTGATGAGTTACTGCAGGTATTGGATTGCCAAGATGCAGACACATCCCGAGACCAGGTTTTACCCAGAAGACTGGGAACAGCATCGACCACAAATCCAGCAAAACCCAGAACACTTCACCTGCGATGACCCCTAACTCCACCACTGGTGGGAGCTCCCATTTGCCAGATGTGCAAATACAGCATGCACAACACTCATCCCAGCACGACAGAGCCCAGCTGCAGCTGGGTGAGAAGCAGAGGATACCTCACACTAGCTTCTAAAACTGAGAGGAGCGAAGCTGAGGAGAGATTCACATCCAGCAGCAAGCCACACACAAGCCTCTCCTTTTTCTTTGCAAGCTGCTTACTGGAACTTCTGGGGAACCCGGAACAGAGTACCATACAAGCCATACAGCAAAAAAAAAAAAGCAAGCCAAAAGCTTCAAGTAACCAACCGTAACTCACAGCAGTTAACAAACACAGCACTTGGTTTATTTTTGTTTTCAACCGAAACAAGACTCAGTAGGTTGGTTACCTGTAACCAAAGTACTCTATTTCAGAAGTGAGCTTCCAGGTGCAGAGACTTGCAGTAAGAAGTCTTCAGATGTACAGTATTTATATCATACAGAGTACACAATAAATTACTATCTACATGCAACATACCTACAAAAAGTTACATATAACGTAAAAAAATACAGTATTTTCTGCTCATTTTTTGTTTTAAATTTTTTTCTGTACATTTTTTTCATTTACATTTTTATATACATTTTTGTAAACTTTTTGTAATTTTATAAAACTGAAATCACATAACAGTTATGAACTTACAGCACCGCTCTTACCGTTCTAAAACAAAGCTTGCATCTACGAAACAGCCTTTAGCTTGTTTGCTCCTTCATTTCTACTTTGGCACCAACACACTTCACACCATTACTCCGAGCTAATTAGTCCACTTGCTACCTAACCGTGTTCTCAATATGGAGAAACACAATCACACTTCAGCTTGTGCTTCAGTATAAGAAGTTCAGAAAAAACCATTACATTAACTACTTCATCAACATCACATTTACCTGATATTACTGCATAATATCGACTTTTCCTGCACTAACTGCTTTACATAAGCATGCAAACAAGTCTGATTATGACTCAATCAATAACATGAGTATACTGAAAAACAACTACAAGGGTTAAATATTAAAAGGAATGTAGACTTACCAAGATTTACCATGTTAATAAGTCTAAGCTAATAGTATGGATTGACATGTTAACAGTTAAGATTTTAAACACACTGAAGTATACAATGTGAGTTTCAGTGTAAAAACATCTGTATTAAAGAAAACTTGAAATTACTCCCTGCCACACAGTTTATACTATCCTTTAGTGAAAACTAGTATTGACTAGAAGAAACCTTCTTGCCATGCATACTGCCATCATGAAAAAGGGATTCCTGAAGTTTATAAAAACTAAGCTTTAGAAAAAACAACCTACGTGGAGTACACAACTCCAGATCCTGCTGACAAGGAGCATAGCATGTAAAGTGTTAGAGCAGTTTCAGCATTTGGCAGTAAATCATTTCAGCCTGGTACTGTGGATACGTATCCCTCCACATAACCTACTAAGCCAATTTAATCTAACCCCAAAATACTAAAGGGTGGAGGTGCCCTGAAGAGGACTCTAGTCCAACCTCCTGCTCAAAGCAGGGTCAACGCTGAGTCAAAACCAAGCTCGGGGCTTTGTCACGCTGAACCCTGAGAACCTCCCAGGACAGAGATTGCACAGCCCCTCTTGGTCCACTCCCATGCTGGGCTGTCCCCATGGAACAAACTTCTTCCATTAACTGAGAATTTCACATTTCAATTTAATGAAAGCCTCTCATTCTTGCTCCATGCTTCTCAGTCAAGACCCTGAAATTATCTCCTCCTCAGCAACCTCCTCTTAGATACCAAAAGGCTGCTGTTCAATCCCATTTTCCCCCCAAAGGCCACTTAGCCAGGCTGAAGAAGCTCATTTCACTTAGCCTCTCCTCACAGGTCCTGTGCCCCAAATCATTTAACCATCTTGGCAGCTTCCTGTCGGACTCGCACGAGTTGATCGACCTCTTGAGCCCAAAACTGGACACTGTTCCAAATGAGAATGAATGCCAAGTAAAGGGAGGAAAAAGCCTACTTCCCTCAATCTATTGGCTACGCTCCTGTTAACACAGCCCAGTATGCTGTCAGCCTTCATTGCTGCCAGGGCACACTGCTAACACATTTAGCTGCTAACCTTTTTGGACCACCAAGTACAGGACTACGTTTATACTCACTGATAACAGAACTATACATGAACTTTTTTGCTGAACTGGGGACCTGAATGGGATTTTTTTTTTTAATTCCTTAAAATTACAACAACAAAAAAACCAAGGCAGGCATTCAAAGCATTGATATACCACAGCAATTCTTGCCTTAATACCGTTTACAGATTACCACCTCATTTATTATTGCCAAAACACTCTACGGTGCATTAAAAATCTCAACCTAATACAATCAAGACTTAATGCTAAGACCGACAGCTAAGAGTTTGCCACTTAGTTTTAGGTTTGAGTTCAAAGAAGAAGGTGCCTTCCAGATCACTCGGAGGAGAACTGCTAAGGCTTTCTTCTCCGCTGCTCATATCTTCACAGGAGTCTTCACTAGAAGGAACAGTAGGAAAGGTAATTTAAACAAAGCACAATCCCTCTAAAGTGACAAAGTACTCCTCAGTTCTGTGTTCCCTCAAGCTGTTCTGTTCCTAGTATAACATCCCAGATGTAAATGCTTCTCAGCACTAAGGCTTAAATCATAACAAAGTACAATTTCCTTTTTCCTAATGCCAAAAACCTCCTACCAGCCAAGAAGCCGGTGTTCAAGATACCAAATATAAATTACTTTAGAAGATGTAAATGCTTTGTAAGCCTCTCTGCCTTAAAAAAAGGAACGCCTCCCCCCACCCCGCAAAGCGCTTGTACCTTTTCAACACCACAATGACAGCTCCCCTTTTACTTTTTCTTCTGTTTAAGATATATTTTAAGTCCACCAGTATTTTCCAAGCTAGCAATTTTTTCCAAGTAGTACTGAGTAAGCCTAGTTATACAGAGTTGCCATTAACATTTCCAGAAAATGAGAATTCCCAACAAATTAACGACCTGGTCTAAGTTTTACCAACCTCTTGCTTTCATTGAAACATCCACCCTCTGGTATTGTTGGCAACTCAGGAACACTGTAGTAACTGTTTTGAAGATTCTGGGCTGTACGTCTCGAAACAATCCAAACGAGCTTTTTGTGATCAGGCTTACAACATTCAGGAGAAGAATAATCTGCTAGGCATTTTGAGACCAATTCCCTCCAGTAAAGTAGGTCACTATCACTTATCTGAAAAGCAAAAAAAGAACCTATTTAGTCTATTACACACAGGCTCTGAAGATAACCCCTCCCTCCCTCCATTTTACCTTCTTGGAAAAGACTTGAAAAGCTATCAGTCAAGATGTAAGCAAGTCGTAACTGTGATACCTTTGTCAAAGTTGGGCTGCTTTTGAAGGTGAACTCCTATACACCTCCTAGAAATGTCCGCGTTGAAGTTTGAGTTAAGTTGACAGACAGTTTGCCTGTCAGTTGCTGTTAACATTTTCATTATCACTTCCAAAGGAAAAATGAAAACAGGATTATTCCATTTTAAAATAGATTTAAATTTAATAATAATAATTTACAGTCCCATTTTAAAATGGAATAATCTCATACTTTAAGGAACTACTTCCAACCTTCAAGAAACTGGGTTAGTTCAATTTGACTATAAGAGTCAAAAGCTTGTTTTAGGCCATCAACTGATACAGTATGCAGCTAGAAGCTATAAATCCTATGTTAGTTATTCAGGCAGAAAGAACAACCAGCCCAGCAGTCATCGTAGTCCTACGAACTAATTGGAAGTTTCTCTAGAACATACAGCTAGAACTGTACAAGTTAAATCATCTGCTTGTTGAAGAATGTATTATGTAGGCATTAGGTCAGCATTTCTTTTGATTTTATACATTTAAGATAGTTTTTTAAACCATAATCCTTTTGCTTGCCAGGCAGCTGCCGAGATGTGCCAGTATGCTCATTCTCTAAGCAGCCGTTTCCTGCATTTGGCATTCTACCAATGAAACCGTGTTAGTTACAAGAATTGCAGACACATGCTTACAGACTCATTTCATTGCTTACTTCAGCTGATGCCAAACAATACCTGTTAAATATTGTACACTGGCAGCAGGGGTCCCTTAAATGTAACATTGTACCTCATTAACTGTACCAGTCCCAACAACTGCAAAAACAATCCACAGAAAATATCTACCTTAGAATGCTTTTGAACACGCAGAAGGATCTCAAACAGCTCAACAGACTTCAAAGTCTGAACTTCTAGAGTGAGAAGGCACAAGGCCAAGACAGATGGCTAGAAGGACAAAAAACACCGCTCAACATGACATGAATCAAAACCTACTCAGAAGTCAAAGTTTCTACTTTTCTAAGTAGTCAAAGTACTTCTTCTTACTTTTGCTTTAGAAAAGACTAGACGACAGTTGCAAGCTTTTAGCTGTGCTTCCAATTTGTCGAGATTCAACACTTCTTTCCTGTAAGACACCCAAGAGAAAAAGCATTTGTATCAACAAGCATTCACTTGTCAGGACGTAAAAACTAAGGAGCTGCCTCCGCTACAGCCAATGCCACAGTCATTTAAGAGGCAACTAAAGAGAGAAAGGGCTTAGCAAACATATAGACCACCACCAACATGCAACTCAACTCACCTTTCTGAGGTATGACAGAGTACAATAGTATGGTACAAGTGCAAGAAGGTTAAGGCAGTAGTAGCTTTAAATTCAAAGTGCAACTTTTCTGAAATTATCTTTTCCATCCGTTTCAGGTCGGACACAGTGCATTTACATTGGCTGATCCGGATGATCTCATGGGCAGATGGAATATTGCATTCTTCTTCAACTACTCTGGCAGCCAGCTGGAAACAACAAACTCCAATGCAAGATAAATGCTTCGGTTTCACCTACAAGTAAGAGGAAGCACTATGAATACTTCCCCCCCCCATAAACACCGTGCTTATCAACAGCAACACCAACAGCTCACCCAGCCTAGGTGAGCTGTCTTGAATATTTACAGTTCAACAGAAAGAGATTTGCTTATCTCAACCAGACCTGACATGAGTCAGCTAATACACCTCACCTAGTCATAACTAGTTTCATGACTTAAGTTTCAACAAAACACAGCTGGCAGAGCCAATAAAGCAATATCAATCTGCCATAGCTAAGTCAGAGGAAGTAAAGTTCAACAGCTGAGCACCCTCTATTGAAATTGTTTCACATCACTACACAGCAAGTAAATTGCAGTAAGAACTGCAATACCCTGCTTCTCCAAGCAGCAGTGCTCACTTACCCTCACTTAAAGCCTACACAAATCCCGCCTGAGCCTGTTCTAGGCAGTCCTATCCCTCCACAACTTGTTCCCACCTCTGCTATTCTCTCCCATGTACCAGCATAACCTTTTGTGCAACCTCAAGGACAGTCAGACCAAAGAACTGACGCAACTTTAGTTTTTCTGCCAACTTAGTAACGGGGAACTGGTTTAGGTTCAAATCATCTGCCATAAAGCAGCACAAACACAAGAAAAACATCCCCAAAATGATCACTTGGTATTAGTTCCAGCACTAAGCTAAGCTGTTCCTAGAAACAGTCTGTAACGCAAATTGGTTTGTTCCTTCTTAATCCCTCCTTTCTTAGTCTTCTACATCTACCTGGTGAAGGCTACAGACTTACTAGAGGAAATAAACCACGCTGCTACTTGACTTTAGAGGTAAAAAAAACTGTACTCAACTTCAGGTTTACAAAGGAGGACTTCAGAAATGTTGCTAGCATAGAATGAGTAAATAGCCACAGTTATCTCCTAGATCACAACCTTCCCCTTTTTGTCAGGCAAGAAAGTTCACGGGAAACTCGCCTATTCCCCACCGACACTATAGCAGGTCCTCTCCCCCCAATATACCTTCATAAGAGCCAAGAATCTGTCCAGAATATTAACAGCCAAAACAAATGTTTCAGTTGCAAAACCGAAAAAGTTGGTCAGACTCCAAAGATCTTCCACCTTGGCATTCCTTTGTCTCGGACACAGAGTGTTCTCATTCTACAGGAAGAGAAGCAAAGTCAGAATTATTCAGCGGCAGCAGTGATGACTGTGACCACTCTCTCCCTACGTCATCTTTTACTTAAATCAAAGGGAAGCAATTATTTTCTTCCATAAATACTTTATTTCTCTTAACTTAAAAAAAAATTTTAGATATTTGAGACTCAAAACACACCCAAGGTAGATGGATTACAGCCAGGTCCTGAGTCTCACTGGTGCAATACCGAGCACAACCACATTTCCAAGTACGCACTTGTTATTTTAAGACAATAGTTACCAAGTGCGTACATACACAGGGACTCCTGACCTTACGGAAACAGAGATGACCAAACTCAGCTTATTCTCCTCTCTGCCTGCATGTCAATATTTAAGTGACAAAAGCTCTGCTTTCAAAACAAAAAAGCAGGCTGATTTCAGAGACTTTCTTTGTTAAACGTTAAGGCCCCTACCAAAAAACTCACCAGCATCCGAAGGAATGTAAGCCTGCCCCAAACTCAATAAGGAACTCTGGTCATTAACGTGGATATGTTTATGCTTAGCTTATTTTTTGCTGTTAAGCACTAAGTGTTTCTAGGTTCATTTCCCTAGACCTTGTTAAGGAAAAGCTGGTCATTCCCCCCCATTTGTTAATTGCCTACTTGACATCCCAGCTTTCCTGCAGTGGTACAGCACAGTGGTACAAAGCTCCCGAGATGAAAACAATACACTTCTATTGGTTCTGTGTTCACTCGAAGTTTAGAAGATAAATATTAAACGCCTGAGTATTTTACTTGCCCTGTAGGTCATAATTCTTTGACAATGTAGCATACGTTAATGACTACAGATTAAGACAGAGTTAAAACAAAAGGCAAGCGGCGTTTACAGAAGACAGAATTGACTTTCCCAAGCTAACGCACGTCTCCCTTCTAGCTCGGGGTTTTTTTTAAACACGTATGTCCTGCCCAGAGGAGGCTGCCTCCTCCCTCCGCGCCTACCCCAGCCCGGCTCCCCGGTCCCCCCTCACCTCGGCGGCGCACTCGATGAGGCTGAGCCCCTTCTCGCGGGGCTGGAACCGCCCCTCCTGCTCCAGGTGGAGATTCAGCTGCTTGAAAAGCCACAGCGCCTCGCTGCTCATCTTCTCCCCCGCCTTGGGATCCTTTACCTTCACGGCAGACGCACGTCGTCAACAGCTGGCAGCTCGCCCCCCCCCTTCCCCCCGTCGGACAAAGGGAGCCGGACGCCCCCCGCCCCTTCCCCGCCGGAGGCCTCTCAACCGCCTCCCCCCGGGGGGAGAAACTCTCACAGCACCGGGGAGGCGAACAAAGGGACCCGACTCAAGGAAGGGGCAGCCCGGCCCTGCCAGCACACTCACCCGGGGCTGTGGTGAGGGGGCACCGGGCCCCCCCCGCGGCCCTCACCGCTCGGTTCCTCCGCGGCTGGGAGGGGGGAGGCGAGCCCGGCTCCCGTCACCGCACGGACGCGGGTCGGCTCCGCCGCTGGCCCCGCATCCAGGCAGGGTCGCCTGCGCCCCCCGCCCGCGGCGGGCCCCGCTCGCCTCCCCCAGCGAGTCACGGCGATGCCCGCGCCAGCGGCACCATCCCCGGCTCCCCGCAGCCTCCGCCGCCGCCCCAGCCCCGCACCAAGATGGAGGCGGCGCGGCCCCGCCCCCTTGTTTTTGTTCTGGCGGCCCGCAGATGGCCAGGCGCGGAGCGCTCCCCGCTAGGCCCGGCCGGTGAGGCGCCGCGGAGAAGTAAAATAGTCCGCTCCCAGCCGCGCACCCCAGGGGTGCCCCGAGAGGGCCCGGAGGTCAGGGCACGGCGCAACCGTCCAGCGGCACTCCCGCTCGGCGGCAAGCGGGGCGGAACCGCCCTCCTCCGGAGGGAGCGCTAGGCCCCGGCGGAGGGAGACAGGGACGGTCGAACCACTCCTTTAAAGGGACCCGAGAGCGGAGCCTCCGCCGCGCCTGACCCGTTTTAAAAAGTCCGCCCAAACCCTCCCCCGCCCTGATTGGTCCGCGCTCCGCAGCCGCTGATTGGTCGGCAGCGCAGCTTCCCCCCCTCCCCTTCCCCACCCCGCGGGGGGTGTGTTGTTTACCGGCAGCGATTGGCCGCCGACCGAGGGTGGGTCTCTCCGGATTGGCCGGACGAGTTCTACCTCTGCCCCGCCTGCAGCTCCGGGCCTTAGCAACCGTGACAGAGCCGCGCGCGCGCGCGCGCGGGGCACCTCGCCTTGAGGCGGCGGGGCGGGGGGGGTGGGGGAGCGGTGGGCGCTAATGGCCGGAGCCCGACCGTCGCTGGGCTCCGCAGCAACGGCTGCCGGGCCCCGCGGGGCACAGCTTGGGCCGGCTAAGCCGCCGAGAAACACCTCCCGTCCCCACGGCTCTCTTGCGCTGTAATAAAGGGTAAAGGCAAATGCTGACCTGCTGCCCCGAGGGGGGCAGCGTGAGGCAGCTCAGCTCCCGTGGGCCTAACTCCCGGGTGTCTGTGTGGGACCCTTCTCCTCATGCTGTTTCTCGAGGGTTCAAGAGGCCCATCTGGATTTAAAAGCCCCGTTTAAAAGCTTGAAACCAAGAGTCAGGTTTATTTAGGCTCTGGTGTTTCAGAGCTTTTAGGATGCATGCTTCCAAGCTCCTCTTTGTATCACAGTCCATTTGCGTGGAGTGTGAATCCAAGGTCCGACGCTTCGGGTAGAAGACGGCTATTATGTGAACAGCTGGCAGCTGCGCTGGTGCCTATCGACCCCCTAGCAGATTGCTAGTCAGAGGTTGCATCAAAGGGCTTCTCAGCCTGCAGCTTAACATAGCCCTAATGGCAAGATAAAACAGGATCTCGCAAAATAAATCATCGTCTGGAGGATTTGCGGGGCTGTTTCAATGAGTTCCATGTTCTGTCTAGTTTTCGTGGACAAACACAAAAGAACAAATGTCATAGGACAAACCCAATGAAACCACAGTGACTTGTGATGTGTACATACTGGAGACAAAAGTCTGTGGTGGCGACTCAAGCAGATTAGCATTCAGTTTGATCTAGTGAGGTTCCGCAGTTCCAACAAACAGAAAATGTTTATTAAATGTCGCGGTCTGGAAAAATAAGCCGCCTTCTCTACAAAACAGTCAGCAGTGTTGCTATGCCAATCTCTATTTCTAGGCACAGTTCCTGTCTGCTATGCCAGTGATGACGGCCAACAATTTCTTCAAGTTTATTTTGATGACAATCGCTCTTAGGTTGCCAGAAACATGCACAACTTTTACTCGGGACATTCCTGACACAGGCCAGCGCTCTTGTATATCACATCAGATACATCTGAGCACCCTTAAACACAGCATCCCTGCAAGGTGAATGAACTGGCACGCCGACTGATTTTTTTTTTGGTGACTGAAGCCAGTATTTCAAGGGATGAAAGAAGTTTTAGGCTCTGAAGTAAGCGTTGTGGATCTGCTCCAGTTTGAACAATGACTACTGTTAACGGGGTTGACTTCCAACTGACTCCTTGCAGTGGCATCATCTAGGTGATGTTTACAGGATGAGGCTCTGAGCTCCCGTCTCCGTTATCTAAATGCTCTTGGCAGTCGCTGCTTTTTTTCCCCCCCCCAGCATTCTGAAGTGTATCTTGCCATCACAGAGATGGAGTATGGATGTTCTTCCTCCTCCGACTGCTCTATTAAGCCACATAGTGGAACATACGTTTCAGTTTACCTAAACGGCAAAAAAAGTTCATTTTGTAAACACATAGCATGACACTTCTAAAAATGCTAATTCAGACATCTACCTGAACACATACGTTCCTTTCCCCTTACTAATTTAAACCTAATAGAACACTCTGCAAAATTATCATTCCTATATCACGTAATTTGAGGGGGGCGGAATCTGTTACAAGAGCATGGCTCAACAGCGCTTTCTCTTCAGCCTTGCAGCAGAAGGGCTCATTTTCTACATTGGGAGAGAAGGATCCCTGCCCCATCTTTGTTCCTCTGTAATTAACTGATCTGTGGCAAAGAGCTGAGCAGGACTGAGAAAAAGAAAACCCAAACCCCAAGGATCCTTACTGTAAGTGATGCACTATCAGCTTTGGGATTATAAACAGGGAAAATTAGTCTGCTCCCTGTGCTGTCTGGACCTGGCAGAACAATCAAGTGTGGTGGGCAAAGAAGTCGTCCATGGTAAGGTCTAGAAATCAGAAAATCTGGAGTTTTTTTTCCCTTATGCAAGGAATAATTTTCTTTCCATGTGGCATTTATTTGTGATTAAGGGAAGCGTGTATGTGGGGGGAGAAATGAGAAGGGTTTCCAGTATTAGGAGAAAACACAATTTATCTATTCCGTAACATGCTGTGCTTTACAGAATAACCATTCCTTCCTGACATTCTTTGGGAACCTAAAGATGCAGTGAGTGAAAATTATAAATTCCTTTGCTACAGATGCTTGTAGCACTCATTATTTAGAAACAGTGACAATAGCCTTTGAGAGGGGAATTCTTGAGTTACACTGAACCGGAAGGCTGGTGTGAAATCAACAAAAAATTGAATTAAAACTGGAGGAAAAGCCATCTGAAATCTTTTGGGATCCTCATAAAAGCGAAGATTTATACTGAAGCCTTAACCTCTGCAAGACAAATTTTAAACTAAATAAAAATATGTGTTGTGATGTGAGACTTTCCAATGCCGTCAAATTAAATAGGTGTTATTTTAACTAGCCTTGCTAAACTATCTTCCAATATGGCTTGGCAAAACTTGTCCTGTCACGTCTGCACAGCAATTCACCGGGAATAGTTATGGATGGCTAATAGCTGTGTATTGACTAGCAGGTGATGATATCGGAGACGTTAACTGGGCCTTGTGGCATGTGGATTTCCAAACTGAAATAGGATTACAAACCTTCACGATTAAGCGACACGTGGTAATTAACACTCTAGACACAAGCAGTCTGCCCACTCGGCAATTGGACACCCAGGTAAGAACAACAGGGGTCACTTAGAACAATAGTTTTCTTTGAACCACTTAACCAAAGAGCTCCACAGGCTTTACAGCCACTAATTAATCTAAGTGCCCCACTGCTATCCCATTATACTGGTATGGAGGACAGCGGCACCGGGACAGCAGCAGGGCTACAAACTGGAAGGCAGAAGTCACACAGTTGTGACTACTTCTCTTCCCGTAAGACCAAACTACTGCTATATGATGATTAGGGACTTAGCACCTAATTCCGGGGGAAAAAAATGTGTCTAGTTTAGCCAACATCCTTGTTTTCTGCAGTGATGGAAAAGACAACAGCTCATGCGTGAATTAGCATTTTCTTCAAACATAATTCAAGCTCATTTGAGAATATGGGTGAAGTATCAAACACCAAGGAGCCTGCATCAAATGACATTAGCCCTGGAATCCTTTCCCCCCTTGAGAGCTGCTTACTCTTTCAGAACTCCTTAAGAGGCATCATAGGAAGAAAAAAAAAATATCTCTGTTTTAATTAAATGGGATGATTTGACAGTCGAGTGTTTTCTGTTTAACTGAGGGGAGTAAAAGTAGCGTTAAAGTAAAAACGTAGAGGTAGCATTATTAAGCAAACAAAATAACCTCAGTGTGTACATTTTCTTTTTATACAGAAATAGACGTATTAGAAAACATATACAGGCTACATACATACGTATATGTACACACATATATATAGGTATCTGAGATATTTTGCAGATTCTGTTGCTTTTAGAAGCAGTGGGACCGGTGCCTGGTGATCAAAGCTATCAAAACTGAAGCCTTTGCACAGGCTTCCCCTCACCAGGCCCTTTGTGCGGGAACAAGTCTAGGAGATGAAATGATTTGTAAATCTGCCAGAAACTTGTTCCCCTGACAGAAGCCCCTAAGGGAGACTGGCATTTGATCCTCCAGTAGCCATAGGAGTAAGTGTCCCCGCTGGTACAGCTCCTGTCTCCAGCACAGAGGAGTGTAATTTCACACTTTTCACCTTGTGCTCATGGAAGTTGGTCAACTTCAGAATTCATAAATAAATGAATTTATTCAGATTTATCACGTGCCTCCTAAAAGACGGAGCAAGCAAGGCTTGCTGATCAAGGATTAACGTAAATATGAGGTTGGTGTTGGGGAGAAGGGTCACTGGCAACACGAACAAATCTAGAGACAAGCAATGACAGTGCATGACTGTCTGCCTCAGCGACCACACCCCGAGTTCAAAATAGCTGTTGAAATTAGGACGGGAGGGTGCAGAAAAAAGAAACCCATCTTGTTTGCTCAGGAGAAGGGAGCTATACTTAGCAGAAAATATTTTGAGCCAACAAGACCCAAACACAAATCAATGGAAACTTAATAAGTTTAGGACAGACTGTAAGCTGTTAGAGATTGTGATTTTTGTCTTGCTGCTGCAACTTATAGCAAACCAGTGCAGAAACAGCATCCAACAGTGTTAGTGGCTAGGTGAGAGGACTTTCCATTACAAGAGGAAGCTCACCACAAAGGGAAACGCCAGTTAGCCTACACAAGAAAATTTATAACAGCACAGCTGTCGTGTTTAGGGGTATTGCTTTGTTTCGCAAAGGCAAAGTTTACATGTTTTTTTGATGGGCATCCAGAAACGCTTTTCAGACGCATCCAGAGAGCGAGCCCGGAAGCGCCGTTTGTTCGTTGGGATCTTTATTAAGCTGCGAGGCCTGCCACACACGGCTGACTGCAGGGCACCTTCAGCCAAGCAGCTGGCATTTTTGGGACAGGCCAGATGCAAAGAACCCCGGTTGTATAGAGAGCTGGTTATATATACCCTAGAACTCCACTGTGTATTTAGAGGAAGCATCTATCATTCTTGTACATATTATAGATATTTAGGTACACATAAAATTATGTATGCATTTAAGCTGGTATAAAGCTGCCGTGCACTGATACCACATACTTTGTTTACTGGAAAAAAAAGCTACCATATTTATACCATTATGTCGGTGTAAGTACCCCTGTACCAGCACAGCTGCATCGAAGTCCTGGGACAAGAGGAAGTGCATCTGTGTAACTTCAATCGCAAAACTTCCTAGTATAAAGAAGGCCAAACTACAGCTAACCACCAAGGGAGCAGCATCAAACTCCTACAGGAGATGAGACGTTGATGCGAAGCGTTGAAGGGGACTACTTCAGACCTCCATTTTCACTGCCTCGATTAACATTTGGCCTGTTTTCATCCAATTTATGCTGTTTTAATGCAGTGTTCTCCTCTCCACCCATTTGATCTGGTTTCATCAGAGGTACTTTTGACGCTAAACTGTCTCAGGAGGCATTTCTGAATCCCCTCTGACAACAGAGAAACCTAACTTCTGACTCCCAAGATGAGGTTACTAGAAGAGAGAGATCAAAAAGTCTACTGGAAAACAAATCTCTCCTAGAAAATGTTCTTATTCCCTGTACAGTAGCTGGCATAAAACTTGCAAAACACAGCTAAAAATTGAATTGCTTGTAGTGCTAAAATCTTGATTCATGAAGGAAATTCCAAGTCTTCATTAAGACTTTTCACTGATGCAAAAGGATTTTGTTCCAGGAATAACACCGTGGATAGGCCCCTGCCTATTATTTGATGGCTCTGAGCAAGCCCATGTAACGGTATGCTGGTAACCACAGAAATCCATGATCCCCGATACTGACAGGGCGGGAGGAAATGGCCGGAGAGCGAACAGCATTCTTCGGCGAGCCTGATTCTCTGCCTGGGTTTTCATGAAGACCTCTCTCTACACAGAGCTGAAAAGATCTAGAGCGGTGTTAAGGAGCTAACTGCCAAGCTTGCAAGCACAGTGCCCAATGCAACCTACTTTTGTAACATCATCACACTGCACTTTGGAGGCCTCGAAAATAGCTCCAGCATGAGAAGAGGAAGGGGGAACTAGAACCCAACACCCATGCAAACCCGCACGTAAAGAGGGAAGGGGAAGGCACTCGTGGATGACTTCACCAGCACCACGTCAAGAATATTTGCAGTTTTGTTGCTCACGGCTTGTTGTTGCCCCGCCTTGTTCAAATTCCACTCTCCGTGTGCTGAGAAAAAGGAAAGAACCAGGAAAGACTATAAATCTGTGACACATTTCATAACTTACCCAGTGAATACAATTATTATTCATGACTTCTGCACTGGGTGGGTTTAGGCGCCTTTTGTATTAGTCCCCTTGCAGGTCCTTTGTGAGCCGGCTCAGTCTCACCAATTTCCATTACAGCTACTGTCAGAAATCTACATTGCATCTTCAAGTCTATTAAAATATCGCTTCCTGTCTGTTTTAGTTAATAATACCAGATGCATGTATCAATTTTCTGCAGGAAGACATTGCAGGCAGTATTTGTAATGGCAGCTGAAGATGCAGACCCAATTCTGATCCCACTGACATTGTTGTGCAGCGAGGGTAATCTTTTAGAAGCCAATAGAATTACACCAAATACCTGAGCAACGTGCTTCAGTGCTTTTATGGCAATCATTTGCCTTCAGTGCAAGTTAAATTGTCTGAAAGGAAGCTGTATGTTTCAATAACCTTGTGCTTGTCTAAGCATGACCACGTAACTAGCAGTTTGCTTAAAGGTCTCTTTTAATAACGATTTGTTACTGGAAGGTGCGTTTCATTCACTGTGTGTTTTTGTCACTTATTTCAAGTGGGTTCTTTTATTTAATTGACAAGATAATTCTAGGCAATGTTGTACTTAATGCTTTTTAAAGTATTTTTTTAGAAAGGTAGTTGTGCATAATTTCAGAAAGCATTTTCAAAATCATAGGGATTCTGCATAAATGGAATTTAAATTAGTCATTAGAAGTTAAACCAAGAAAAACAGAGCAGTCACCTTTCTGACTGTAGAACCAGGCAGCTGTTGAGTAAAAAGATTTGCCAGGAGGCATTCAGCTGCGAGGACTGGGAATGGATATTTTAAATTTATTTTCAGATTTAACATGGTGCAAGTCCATTTTATATAATTTGGATTAAACACTAAGAGGCCGAAAGACCCTTTGCACAAAGCATCCACGAAACAATAGGAAGATACTTCCATCTTGATTTCTGTTTTTCATTCATGCAATGCAGGTATCATGAGAGAAAATAGGTAAAATAGCAAAGTATCGATGTTCTGTACCACAGAGCTCATATATGGCTATCGGGAGATGACATGATGGGTCACACATCGCAACTTACGCCTCATCGGCTCTTAGCAGACACCCTGCCTCAGTAGCAGTCAGTGACAAATTTCTGGCCGCCAGTCAGATATCCCCCCTCATTTCTCATCGTGCCGCTCTCTGCTGTGTTACCAAAGACATTCTCAATTCCTTACACACTCGCTTTTCAGATTATCCAGTCCAAGTTCTTGAACACAACAGGCCATTACATTTCAGTAAGCACACCTTCCAATGACCCAGGCTTAATTTGAAAGCCTCAAGAAATGAAAAATCCCTTAATTATCTAATGTGCTGTGAACAAAATACATCTCATTGTCCTTTCCCAGGGTTTCTTAACCTTTTTAAGTTTACGTTCTTGTATGTCATTTGCTAAAATTGAGTTCTTCAGGGCAACGTCTTTTATACTTTGCATAGGGATAACCATTAACCGTAAATAAGAAATCATGTCAACCTGTATATTCTTCCCTTTATCAGACTATACAAACACAGACTGTCACAAATTATCACAGATGAAAGGTTTTTTGCAACTGTAAGTGTAAAAAATTTCACCCCTCAAGTCTAGTGGATTGGTTATTCTTACTCAAATAACTAGCAGTTGGAGTTCTAGAAGTCTCGCCGAGCCTGCCGATCTTACTCTATTTCCTGTGCCAGAAATGGAATACTCAATTTTTTTTCCTTTCTTTCCAAACGATAACTACCTTTAGTCATTTCATGTCCGTTGGTGCATAATGTCCTTCTCATATTTCCCAATAATAATGTATACTTTGTTTCCCAAGATTAATTGCTCTGCGCTAGTGTGAACAGAGATGTACAAATTTCCGTGCACAGTACCACAGATGTTTTCCAAGTAGCAGCTGCAGGAACATTTCCAGCATAGTTCTATCTTAAGCTACCATATCCAGGCACATTTCACTAACATACTCTTGATACTTGCCAGAAGAAATAATTCAGATGTACTTTCTCAAATGTACAGTCAGTAGGTAGCTCTGCCTGTCTGGAAATATCTGGGTTTAACTCAAGAGTTCAAACTGCCTAACCTTGTCTTTAGGATCACGTATCACACGGTTCCCTAAATACTTACAGAGCATGCAGAAAATCCTCCAACACCTTGCCTAATCTGTGTCTGCTCTCCTCCTGCTGCCACTGCAGTCCATGGCAAAGCTCCCATCTCCTTCAGTGGAAGAAAAGCCAGGCCCTAGCAGCAAGGATTCCGGAGCGAGGACAGGAAACGGAGACTGCTGTATCCAGTTGAGCTGCCAGGTGATTTTTAGCAAACGGGAGTGCATGTCACTTTTGTAAAATCTGCAACCTTTCTTTTATCCAAAAGAGCGTCGGCGAACGTGATCCTGACCCACACGGAAAAGTGCAAGTCACTATGTTACTGGGCAGCAAATTATCCATTTAAAAAGGCATACAAGTGTCACAGAAATACTATATATTTTGCAAGATTATAAACTCCTACAATGCTGATACGAACTCTCCGGGACATAAAATATCCAGATACAGATGATGATGTCTACGTTGAAGTATAACCATCTACGTTGAAGTATAACCACAGTCAGGTAATTAACGTGAACTGCCTTTAAGCAGTCACATGGAGAAAAGAAAGGAATTTTTATGTTCTGGAAGGGAAAAATGTAAAAAAACCTGTATTAAATGAGCCACAGAGAATGAATTTTTAAGGTACTGTTACTCGCATTTTCTCCCTTCCTGAAGACCATGGTAAAGTTGCTTTAGCTGAAGGCTTGTTTGGAGTAGGTATGCTCAAGAGTACACAGCTGTCGTTGCCTTGATTTACCTTGAAGTCCGTTCCCATGCATCTTTGTTACATGCAATGTGGAAAACTATTCAACCTCATTTAACTTTGAAATTAGCCCTGCTCTGAGCAGTTTGGCCTAGAAAACCTCCAGAGGTCCCTTCCAACCTCAGTCATTCTTCGATTTTATGACTATTTATTGCAGTTAACACCTTTGCGTTTATAATGCCCATTTACTTATTGATCTTGGATTGTGAAAGTAGGTCATTTTCTGCTTCTCCTGTACTGCCGTATTACCACTCTGTTTTGCTTCTAGCACTATTAAGAAAGGCCATAAGAAATTATACTGTAGTTTAGAAAGCGATTCAAGAAAACACATCTCTTCAAACCAGCTTATACAAGAATTAAACTTAATGGCAGATGATGACTATTTGAAAAGAGTTTTTCAAAAATTGGGCACCGTTTTATCCTTTAGAAGGGCAGGTCAAAAAGGTTTGGATACGGACAGTAAAACTAAGAAGGACTTTTTTCCCTATAGTAATTTGGATTCAGGCACGTAGATCATATATATGAAACAAAATTAAGGAGAAATGTGCATGAAATACTACTGTCAGCTAGCTGTTCCACTGTATCATTCACGCTGCCAATACTAAAAGGGTAAAATTGGAAATGCGGTAGAGGAGGAGATACGGTCCTATCTGCTGTTGGCATTCTTGCATGTTGCAACATGCGTTTCTCACTAGTCATCTATTTTCTAGGAAGAACGCTTGATTTACAGGTGCGATCCCTAGAGTGAGGGACAGTCTGAAGGTTTGACTATTACCAAGTTAAATGGAATAGATTAGAGCATTTTCCAAATAGTAAAGCAAACCGCAGAAAATCTCTCTTCTGGTTGAGAAAATTACATTATGGGGCCGTTTATTTAGTAAAAATCAGGTAAAAAGGTTAATTTAGTGCCTGCAGTTCTCCTCTCCAAATTAATTACTGAATGTGAAAGAGTGATTAATGTAAATCACTAAATGTAAGCCTGTATTTCACTGTTCTGGAGGAAAGCAGAAGTGTGTCTTGGTGTTTCAAGAAGCTCTGTGGTAGGAACAGATAGTAAGGGAATCTTCTTCAGCTCAAATGGCAGGGTTTGTTTTCCTAGTAAATAATTTATATTCCTGTTCTTAGGAAGAAGTTGTGAGAGACTGTAGGAAAGCCGCGTAATAACAGCTATGAAGTCCTAAGAGGCCGTGGAGATGGTACACTCGATCTGGCACCCCTGTGATTCAGCTTACGATGATTTCCAATGTCAAGAGTCTTTCAACACACGATTCTGCGGGCTTACAATCAAAACCAAGTGGCTACATAGCTGAGAGACTGCCTCTCCCTGCATGACGGGTGATAGCTTCTGATAAGGGAGAGCAGTAAAACTGACAATTGATTTAAAAGAGACAGAACGGGTTGCACAATTGCACAATTTGTTGATTCTGCATGCTACACGCAGCCATGGCTGCTCTTTCTGTTATCTTTATTAAAAGAATGGATTTAGGTATCTGAGAGGCTTAGTGTGCAAGCTATTTTATTTGTTAAACTTTTTTTTTCTAAAAAATGGACAGCGAATTTATGTTGCTTTTTTTCTCATCTGTTTTGGAAAAAGTAAAACAACGTAGAGTACTTTGGAAAGGGGGCTTGCTTGCTGCTAGTCTCTCTTACTGGCCAGATGCTTCTTCCTGTTCCATGCCAGGACAACAATTTAGCTTCAGTTTCATGCATGGAACAGCTGAATTCTGCTTGTGAAACTGAAGCCAGGGTTTGTCTGTCCAGCTGCAGTGGAAATCTGCATTTTAAGCTGAAAGAAATGAAGGAGCCTGCATCTAGTTTCTTTTTTTTCCTTTGCCACATACTTCAGGAATACTAGATTATTTTTTTTTCAAAGGGCAATTCATTATTGCCTGCAAAAACAAGCACAGCTAATGTACTTGTAAGGTAGAACAGTCTTATAATTTGTATGTACTGACTTCCACACTACTTACTTGGAAAATTAGCATTCCATTGATTGATTCATTGCACAGAAAGGGGGAGATTTGCAAAAATAACCAGCGATTTGGGATAGTTCAGTTTTCACAGAGGTCAAAGACAGTTCAGTGCTCAAATCCATTTCATTCCTCTTTGAGAGTTCCTATGCGCTGATGATTTTTATTTGATGAGCACTTACTCCCAGGAAGCTGAACAAAGTCTTGTCAGGTAATTTCACCATAAACTATTCTTTAGGATTCTCCTCGTATCCTTCTGTTGCTTTTCCCAATGTTCCACAAGGTTGTTTTGCAAACTGTGCCTCTAGGCAAAGAAAACGGAGTGTAACTTTCTTTACAGCTTTGGAAAAATCGCTTCCTGAGAGTCTGTTTCATTCCAGCTTTTGAAAAAAAGAGTTCCCTCCAAGAAGAGAAGTCTTTCTGAGCCCCGAGTAAGCCTCAGTATGATATTTCTTCAGCGCTGTGAGCATACATCTCCCTACTGATTGCTTTGATCAGCACTCAAAGATGCCTCTGTGAGGGTTTCCTCTACCAATGGCCCAAGCTCAGCCTGCCTACGGGCAGGCAGCGGAGATGCTCCAGGCCCTTCCTCTTTCGTGATGAGCGTGACTTCTGACGAGAGCTCTGCTGCTCACCACATTTTATGTCCGAGATCGTTTTGGAAAAGAACAAGAGGACTTTTTCATTAATTTTTTTTTTTTAAGGTTTTGTGTATTTTGTTCTTTAAACCAACATCAATATTGCCTTCTCTGGGCTGATCAAAACTTGCTTGCTATTTTAAAGATATCAGGTTAGCAATAAATATAGGTAAGTTATATAATGGTTGGAGCCAAAGCACAAACACAGGAATAACTAGACTTATTCTGCCACGCTACACTGAACTCAACCAGCTAAATCCAAACAGCAACTATTATTAAAAGTTTGCATGTCTCTAGCCCCTCAGGATATTCAAATGCTTTACAAAGTATTTTAATTTAGCCTCACAACCAGCCTGACATGAGGGTAAATTTATCCTTGTTCTGAAGTTGCTGACTGTATACATATTTGAACTCATCAAGCTTGCTTGCCCGTGCTGGACTTTGTGTGCACGTAAGTTGGGTGGATATGAAAATTAGTATTAACCTTTGCATTTGTGGGTTTAACTGACTGGTCAAAAGTCATGCAGTGAATAGCGCTTGGGTCTCCAAAGCAGAACACAGAGTCAAACCACAAGACCATCTGTTTCTCCCTCTGAAGGGTGTTTAAGCAGCGTAGATAGAAATGTCTGCCGCAAAGCTACACGTCCTTCCCTTTTCCACATACTGGGATTTGGCTGTGAATCCTGTAGCGACTCTTCTTTCCCTCCACTCAGCAGCAGAAAAATTAGGCATTGCGTAAGCTGAAAGGCAGGTACTACAAGTGCCTTATATGTGGGATTTTCTTGTTTCCACTAACGTGGATCTCTCACTGGTCTAATATTTACTGGTTTGTCGCCTCCCTAGAGGCCAGTCTGCGTTAAGGCAGCGGCCACCTGTGTAGTTACACTTGCATGCCGTCACACTGTCTTGGGAGCCAGGCTGGGACACAATCCATTTTGCTATGACCAGAGCGACCCGTATTGCTGTAAGCCCCCCGCACGCCTGGGCAGCGTACCTGCTGCCTGGGACAACGCAGTTGCCCTGTCAAGTCTCTTGAAAATGGACGCGCTTCATTTTCCCCCACAGGGATGAATGGGCCTTCTCCCTGCTACCGAAGCGTACTTCTTCCTTGGCTGACATGGCACTTGGAGTCTTTATACTGTTCCAAGGCATCAGATTTTTGCACAGTGCGTCAAGTCCCTGCATGCGGAACACCTGCTTGTAATGGTATAATGGCCTTCCTCCAGGTGCGCTTCATTACATTCACCAGGTAAATTTTTTCCTAGGTTTAATATTGCCTCTTTCGCTTTTTCCCCGGGCCACAGGCCCAAACACAGAGTTCTTGCTGGTTGTGTCCATCTCTTTCTCAGCAGTCTCTCTAAATCCCTTGGCCTTGGCAGCCACTTGCTTATGGCAGCCTGCCCACCATAAGCCTCAGCTGCTCTGGGCACATGCTGCGTCTTTCTTCTCAGAGCGTGTACAACTGTGCTGCTATTTTGACCCCTGGGTGGTTGTGCCCAGACCTAGACCACCTCCTGCAGAGGCTGGAAGTGGTCCTGGGAGACCTTGCCTTCAACTGACCACCCTGCTAGGACGACCTGCTCTGAGGTCCCTCCTGCGCCAGGTGACTCACTCCTCAGGCTCCAGGATTTCCTTCAGAAGGAGTATCCATCCAGTAGCTGACTAGTTTATTGCGCTACTTTCAACTTAGTTGGGTGCCGCCTCAACTGTCCCTTCCTACTGTTACTGAGGACAAAGGACTGTAATCAGAGGTATCCAGCTGAGGGCATATTCAGCACAAGACGAATAAAAGGAACTCTGTTGCGCTATGTTAGCACTAGAGGTTCCTGCCAAACCATCAATTCCACAGTCTGCTGGTCTGAGGATATGCTGCACCGCCTCGGGCTCCCAGCACTGACATGCAAAGTGTTCTGGGAAGGGCCCTGATGGAAATTCCTTGAGCAAACAGTCAGAATATGCAAGAACTGCTGTAACTGCGAGAGTGGAACAATCTCGGGACAGTGTCAGTCAGACCTCCAGCAAGAATTTCCCAGCTAGGAGCTCCATTATCTTCACTTGGTCACTGCCACAAACTACCAACTGATTTTGGAAAACCGTAACAGCTTTACAGACTTCTTAAACACTGATCCTTAAACAATGAGACCCAGAAGAATTAGAATGAAATTGGGAAAGCTAGATAAAATTCCAGTGGGACTTGCCTTTCTCCGCACCTTCTTAGTTCTAAAAGGCATATCCTATTTCAAGATAAAAAGTAAGAAAAACGGAAGGAAGCAGCACACAGCAAGCTTGGATTCGAAGAGCAGTTCACCCTATGCATAGAGGAGTTTGGTTGCTGCAGCAAAAATAGCCTTTCATTTCAGTCTTGTAAGCGTGGCCCGAGAGTTACTAGAGAAAGGGTTAAAAGAGCTTATGACAGATGAATTTTTAGCAAACTAATTCAGAGTTAATTTGTCAGGAAATAAATAGAAAAAAATTCTATGCTCTCTCTATGCTTGATTTATGTCACTGTGCTTATTATCTTTAGAGGAAATCCTCCTTTGTGTGCTATCTGAACAGCTAATAACTACAGATACTGGAACGAGTTTAAAGAAAATGAGTTGTCTTTGCTCTGAACTTCTTGCTTTTATCTGTTAATTTCAACCTCTAGTGGTATAGCAAGGTTTTGCCACTCATCTTCACCGTGCCAGGATTTCCATGCAAAGTATTTATTCTGTTCCCAGTCTCTACTGTACAGTATTATAACACACCCCCAACCCCTTCCGAAAACAAAAAAAGAAGAAAAAAAAAAAGACTTAAGTCACAAAAAATTTGAACGCTCACAAGTTTAGTCGTCTAGTTCTTAAGTGGAGCAGACAAAAGGAATAAATGGAGCTGTGAGAAAACATCTCAGCTTCCCTGGCGATTCAGGCGTCTCTCTCTTCTGCTACGTCAGTGGGACTGCCAGACAGAGCCTGCCCTCTGGAAACGAGAAGAAAAAGGACAGTGAATCCCTCCTGCAGGCTTTTGTGCTGGGGAAAGGCCTCAGTAAGTGAATAAAGCAAGTAAAGGGTAAATTCCTGTTTACATCTTGCACGGCAGTAAATGAGGCAACTCCGGCGGTGACAGGGAGCTCTGTCCCAGCAAACAGGGGCCGGGAGACACGGTACGGGCAGCGAGAGCTTGGCGCTTTTGCTGAGCGTCCGCACAAGGCGGTGTTTGTAAATAAACGCCTTTGCTTATTGTTTCGCGAGTGTTTTAAATAAAACTTTAGAGCTTTAACCTGCCTGCTGCCGCGGTGTCACAGAGGGGGGCGAACTTAAACCTCCTTTGATGTTGGGGCTGCTGGAAGGCGCAGACAGACGCCGTGGGCGCCCACACCCCCGCTCGCAGGGGAAAGGTGTGCGGAGGGCGGCGGTGACAGCTGACCGCCCCCGCGGCCCTGTCCGGCGGGCCCTTCCCCGCTGCCTCGTCCGCGCGGGGGCCGCCTCCACTGCCGGCGGGGGGCCGATTCACCCTCCGCGGCCACCGGCCGGGCAGGGGCCCACGGCTCCGTCACGCCCAAAGTCGGGGGACGGCGGGGGGAGGGGGGGAGCCGTCCACCGGAGCCCCCTCAGCACCGGCACGGAGCCGACGCCAGCCCGTCCCCACAGCCGCGCAGGCGCCGTGGAAGGACGTCGGGGAAGCCGATTATACTCGCGCTACCTCCGCGCGATCCTTCCGCCGGGCGGCCCGAGGAAAGAGAGTCCCCCCTCACAGCCGCCCGCCGGCGGACCCCGCGCCGCCTCCCGCACCGGGGCCCTCGCCGCCGCCGCGGCGTGGGCGGCGAGCGGCGAAGCGTGTGCCCGCGGGCGGCGGAGGGCGGTGTGTGTGTGGGGGGGGTCGAACAGAGAGGCGGCGCCGCGGCAGCGAGCCCCGCCGCCTCCAACGGCCGCCGGCGCCCCCCGCGCGGCGTTGTCCCCCCCCCCGGTGGTGCTGAACGCCAACTGCCGCCGCGCGCGCCGCGCCGCGCCGCCCCGCCCCGCCCGCGCGGGAGGCGGGGACGGGCTGAGGGAGGCCGCCCGGCCGGCCCTTCTTTCCCTCCCCTGCTCCCCCCGGGAAGCGGCTGGCTGCGGGCTGCCTCTCGCTCCCCCCCTCCCCCTTTAATTTTTATTTTATTTTATTTTAATCCCCCCCCCGCGCGGCGGCGGCGGCGGCCCGCCTTCCCCCCCCCCCCCCCCCCCGCCCCCGTCGCCGCGGCCCCGCGCCGGCCCCGCCATGGCGACATGAGCCCGCCGGCCGCCGCCGCCGCCGCCGCCCCGGACATGGGGCCCGCACGGTGCTGAAGCGCCGCGGAGGAGCCCAGCCGCCGTCGCCCCGCCATGGGGTGCTGATGGCCGGGCCCCGCCGGGCACCCCGCCGCCGCGCAGGGGAGGTAAGCCGTGGGGCGGGAACGGGGGGGTGAGGGCGGGGGTCCCCGCCGCGGGATCGGGTGTGCCAGGCACCGGGGGGTGTGTGGGGAGGTGTGGGCGTGTGTGTGCGGTGCGCTCCCGTGCAGTGCAGCGCGCGAGTGTGAAGTCCGTGTGTGCGCAGCGCACCGTTGCCTGTACGGCGCGCGCACAGCATCAGCGTGTAACGCATGTGCGGGCGCGCGTGCATTGCGCGAGTGCGTGCAGAGTGCGTGTGCATTGCACGAGTGTGTGCGAAGCGCGCGCGCCCGCGCGCAGCGCATCCTGCGGGCGGTGCATTGTGTGCGTGCGTGTGTGTGTGTGTGTGTGTGTGTGTGTCTCTGCGTGCCCAGCGCGCCGGGCGTGCAAAGCGTTGTGTGTGCAACGCTCCCGGGCGACGCGCAGCGCTTCTCTGTGTGTGTGTGTGTGTGTGTGCGTGCAACGCCTGTGCGCGGGCGTTGCGCGTGGGTGTGCAATGCACGCCGTGCCCTCCTCTACCCCCCTGTCCCGTCCTGTCCCCCGCTCCCCGGCCAGGGGCCGGCGGGGGCAAAGCGGCGCATCTGTGCCCCAGGTGGGACTTCTTGTCACAGCGCCGGGCCCGCCGGCTCTTCGTGGCGCCCGTGATTTGTTTTTGTTCTCTTGTCTTCGTGTACTTCCTTTGCAGAGATGGGCTCCGCTCTCCTTCTTTGCCCCCCCATCTGCGACGGAAGAAGTTTCCTTGTGAGAAGCGTGGCGTTGCGTTCTATAAACCTATCTCCGAAGGGGTGGACTAAAGGAGTGGGCTTACCGGCGGTTATTTCACACCGGTGGTAGAAAGCAGACTTGCAAAAAAATCCTCCTGAGAACTTGTCTGCTGAACACAGAAAAACCTGTTCCCTTGTCCTCCCCTTTTGACCCTGTGAAGGAGGGAAAAAGGAACAATCCCGCATTTTCCCGCTCTTAAAAGTAAGGGTGTTAGAAGGCAGGCTGTTTCGAGCCTGATTTTTAAAAAGTGCTTTTCAGCGTCAGCCTTTGTGCGCTCCCAAAACATCCTTTCCGTGGTGTGCTGCGACAGCCTGTACATGGCACAGCCCCTTTAAAAGACAGAAGGGTGAGATTTTTTTTTATTAACTAAATATTTAAATTGAGCTAAATGCCTGTGGTTGCGAAGCTCCCCTTTCTGGAGCGTATCTCGCCTTTTCCCTGCAGGGATGGCAGATGCGGCTGTGCCCCGCGCCTCCCCTGGGGCTACCCCCCGGGCTGGGGCTGACTGCTGCCTCTGCCCCGATTTAAAGCTGGGGGATGCGTGTGTGTATGGAGCCCAGGTTTTGCAAGGTGAGGCTGGGTAGGAGTTTGTCTCTCAGAAAGCAAATCACAGCATCTTTTCCTTGTCTTGAGGGTTTGATTTTAGATCCCTGCAAAATGATTTGGTTTTGTTTTTAAAGTAGTTTGGCTGGCTCGTAAAGCTGGGGGACGGCTCGCTCTCATCTGTGCCTGCACAGACCTTGGCATGGGATGCGGGAAGCTGATCTTTTGGCTTCTCCCCAGCAGGAGCTGAACTTTCACATGGTGTGTGTGTATATATATATATACACTTCTAATTATCCTCCACCCCTGTTTAGAGCTTGTGTATTCTTTGATATGGCAGAACTGATCTTAGACGCTCCTTTTACTGTGTTCGTTCTGTAATCTTACTGAGTCCTGTGCTTTGTTTGCTTCGGGTCCTTATTTAAAAATACTCTGAGATTGCTTCTGTCGTTGCATGATAAGAGCCTTGCTCTGTCAGGACCCTCTCCACAAAAGGTCCTGCTCGGTGGACGCCTGCTGGGGCCGGGCTTTCCCACTGTTTCATGTTTGGGGTGTCACGAGGCTGCAGCCGGTGTTAATGAGAGCCGGTGGTGAGCAGAGCAGCGCTCCTCCGGGGTGTTTCTGCTCCGGTCTTGCCGTCGGCAGCCGTTCCTGGATGCAGCTGAAGGCGTTGACATGCCTCAGCGCAGCCTGAGGTTTGCTGGGTGCGGGCCACTCGGAGAGAGCAGCCTCGGCCCCACAGGGCGAAGAGACCCCATCGTCGGCCCTGCCACGTGCCCTGGGGCCAGCTGTGTGGGTCTTATGCACAACCAGGTGGTAAAGGGGAGTTTGGGTTGATTCAGGTATAGTTTTAGGGAAACAGTCGTAGCTCAGTGGTCCATATCGCTACATCCTAGAGGCCTTGGGATGAGTTTGTCTGAGGGAATGGACAAGTCAGGTGTTGGGACCTATGTTTTTCAGGGCAGTGCAGTATCCAGAGCTGTCTGTCTGCTATCTAATATATATTAACACTTTGATGCAATCAACATTTACTTTCTAAAAGGTGTTTTTTTTGCTATTTTCAGATGATTGGTCATAGTAATATTTACAGACATTTATCAATTTAATTAGACTTCAGTCCAAGTGTGAGGCTGTTCAATGCCACTACCTTTGCTTGTGTCATTGCCCTGGGATAAACTTTTCAAGTCAGCAGGTGGACCCAAGTGTTTAGCTTTTTATAGCTTTGAGCATCTCCCCTGTAATGACAATCATCTTTTACATTTTCCCTTCTCAACTTTTCTGTGCTCATCTGCTTCTTAGCGTACCTCACGCAGGCAACAGAAATGAGAACGTGAGCGGTGTTCGTGTGGTGGAGCGTGCCTTCCCCCAGGTCTGCGTGAAAGATGCCTTCCTCTGCACACCCGCAGCAATGCGCTGGTTAAAGCGGTGATTAATCTTGACCTCACACTGAACTGGCTTTTTGGGAGCACGTATATTCACGGGTTTAATCTTTGTGTTTTTACGTGGCACTTGTTAGGAAATAAGATTTGGTGCAGCTATCATGCTGATGCAAATTACCCATCTAAACTGTGTGATAGAACAGATAGATACACAATCTGCAGTTTATTTCACGCTGCTCCGTAGCCTGCCAGAGACAGATTTTAAAAAGGCTGCGCAAGACCAGCGGCTTGAGGAAAACTAGACATTGTATTTTGACTGCCAAATGATAACCCTTAGGCCTCTGTTGCCTAAGCAGGGAGCAAAACGTGAGTGAAGGAGAAGACGTATCTCCAGATACACACACAACACAGTTGTGGGATCTGAAGGTCCTCCCCTGCAGGATGTAAAATGGGTGTCTACAGCTAAGCTGCCCAGGAACAAATTGTGGCTGTTTTCCTTTGCTCCCATGACTTTGTGGGGCTAAAGAAGGTACAAACCCAGGTACTTGTCACCAGGACACTCCGGTGAAGCAGCAGGAAATCCAGGCTGGCCATCGAGGAGGTGGATTTCAAGGGGGATTGTGGTTCACTGAGAACAGAGAGCAGTTTCTCTGAGAATTCAGCACAAGAATAGCTATTTTCAAATGCCAGAAAAGCAAGGTGAAGTCATTCAGATGGAAGGAAAATCTCGGGTGTCTCCCATCTCAGTATGAAGCAGATGTGGTCTGAAATTTTCCCTTCCTGTGTGTTTGCTAGCTGCAAATACTAACAACAGTGATTTATTAACCATAATGGGTATTTGCACTTGCTATGCAATAAACTCATCTAAAAGCTCACTCATGAATAACATGTTACTGCAGATACTCCATTTTGCTCATCAGCCCAGACATCAAACATTTTCTTTACCGGGATGATGGGAGGTGCTGGATAAACCCATTTGCCAGAGGCTTTTGCGCCTTTTTGGTGGTATTTTGCTGTATACAGTGAAATCCTGTTTCCTGGCTGGGGTAGCTTTTGACTGCAGTGGTCTGCTAGGCAAGAACTTGGCTCCGAAAAAACTTCAACCTTCACCTTCCTAACAATTTTGACTGTAAATCTTGGGGTTTAACCGCTCCTAACTGCTGCCATGCAGCTGAACAGCCTGCTTCCTTTAAGGATGCAACTGCTGTAATAATAACACGACCATCAAATGCAGCTTAGTCTCCATTTAGGAAAGCACTGCAAATGTGCCTGTACTTGCATCGATATGAGCAAAGGGGGACTTTGCACAACATGCTTTGTGGAAGCAGCAGCAGGAGAACTCTGCCATTACATACTGCCTCACACATAGCGTTTTCTCTTTACCAGTATCCCCACCTCTCAAAGTTTCCTTCCCTGGATTTATTTTATTTTAGGCTGAGGACTGTTGTTTTTAGGTTGTCCAGAACTGGGGATATCAAGGCTGTTACATTTGTACTGGTTGGGCAGGAGAGATGAGTATGTAGGGAAGAGCCAGGACTGTGCCTGTGCCACCCTATTTTTGCGGACAATTGGAGTTCGGTCCCTTTCCGTATTGTCTCAACAAGAGGCTAATTAGTCAGCAAGCTCGAGCTCCTGGAGGATAATTAAGCTTTATAACTGTGGGTTCTCTTTGGTTGATGAGAAAGAGGAGACAGTACCCTCAGAGCCTAAGAATGCTGTTCTGCAGCTACTGTGCTGTACCTCATAGTTGATCTATTGTTTCAACAGCAGATAATTCCTCATTTCCTCATAATTATCTCTTTTTAGTGCCTCACACTGTATCCTTATATTAGCCATAATCACTGATAATTTACCCGGAAGCCAATCAGAATCTGCAAAGCGAAATATTGGCCTCGGTGAGCATTTATGCTTTCAGATAAAACTCTCTTTTGTTGTTGTCAAGAGGAATCAAGCCATTGTAGTTACACGTTTTTTGGATGTGGGTGTTGAACTGGGTATAAACTTGTTTGGTTTTGTTGCAGTTCATTTATGTTAATGACTGACTACTGCCGAAAGACAAAAAGAACTACTGCTGAAGCCTGTTTCTGTGTTTTTGCCCATAGAGGCATTGTATTTATTTGGTTTCAGGGGATTATATTACTCAAAAGGTGGTGCGTGATGCTTTAGATTCTGAATGCCTGTTGGCCCTTGCCTGTAGAGAGTTAGCTTTTATGAGCTTGAAAGCCTCTGGCCCTATTTTATCAAATTGCTGCTCACTCTCATACTTTGTGAGCTTGATTTTCCTCAGAGTGATTTCCTTCAAGTTACTGTTGATTTATACCAAGTTATCTTGGTGGCGGGAGAAGTGAATCATGCTCTGCATGTGTTGCTTTTAGGAGACTAGCAGTGAGACATTACATAATGCCAGGTTTGGTTTGCCTTTTTTTTTTTAAAAGCCTTTCTGCTCTCCTTTCAGCATTTGCTGCCTGAAGAACTGATGAGCTGCTCTGGGCATACAGCTGAGCCCTCACAGCTGTGCTGCTTTGAGCCTAAAGCCCTTAAGATCACAGACTGGTTGGGGCTGGAAGGGACCTCTGAAGGTCATCTTGTCCAGCCCCCACTGCTCAAGCAGGGCCACCTAAAACCAGTTGCCCTGTACCATGTCCAGATGCCTTTTCAGTATCTCCAAGGATGGAGACTCCACAGCCTCTCTGGGCAACCTCTGCCAATGCTCTGCCATCACAGTAAAGAAGTGTTCCTGGTGTTCAGAGGGAACCTCCTGTGTTTCATTTTGTGCCCCTTGCCTCTGGGCACCTGTCACTGGGTGCCACTGAAAAGAGCCTGGCTCCATCTTCTTTGCACCCTCCCTTCCAGTATTTATATCTATTATTAAGATTCCCTCACCCCCCAGACCTTCTCTTTCCAGGCTGAACGGTCCCAGCTCTCTCAGCCTTTCCTCATAGGAGAGATGCTCCGGTCCCTTCATCATATTAGTCATTCTTTACTGGACTCTCTCCAGTATGTCCATGTCTCTCTTGTTCTGGGGAGCCCTGAACTGGACACAGCACTGAGGTGTGGTCTCACCAGTGCTGAGTAGAGGGGAAGGATCACCTCCCGCAATCTGCTGGCAACACCTCTCCTAATGCAGCCCAGGATACCATTGGTTTTCTGTGCTGCAAGGGCACATGGCTGGCTCATGGTCGACTTGGTGTCCACTGGGACCCCCAGGGCCTTTTCAGCAAAGCTGCTTTCCAGCCAGACACACACACACACCCCCCAGCACAGGACTTAGCACTTACCCTTCATGAGGTTCCTGTCAGCCTGTTTCTCCAGCATGTCAAGGTTCTTCTGGATGGCAGCACAACCCTCTGGTCTATCAGCCACTCCTCCTCATTTGGTGTCACCTGCAAACTTGCTGAGAGTATTTTCTGGCCCATCATCCAGATCATTAATGAATATGTTAAACAGGACTGGACCCAGTATGGACCCCTGGGGTACATCACTAGTCACCACCTCCAACTAGACGTTGTGCCACTGATCACCACCCTCTGGACACAGTCATCCAGCCAGTTTTCAATCCACCTCACTGTCTGCTCATGCAGCCCCTGCAAGAGATTTGCCTGGGGATGGATGAAGAGCCCTAATAGTGTGCCCAGATTTTCCCTGGCCTTCCTTTTGTTACCTATGCGCTTACTCAAGCCCCTCTTGTCTTTGACATCCCTTGCCAGATACAATTCCAGCTGAGCTTTGGCTTTCCTGACCTCATCCCTAGCTGCTCATTGTTTCTGTATTCCTCCCAGGTTACCCATCTTTGCTTCCACCCTCTATAATGCTTACTTTTTGTGTTTGAACTTTGCCAAGAGCTCCTTATTATCCACACAGGCCTCCTGGCATTTTTGCCTGCCTTGGTATTTGCTGGGATGAAACTCTTGAGCTTTGAAGAAGTGATCCTTGAATACTAACGAGCCTTTTTTAGCCCCTCTTCCCTTCAGGGCCTCGCCCCGTGGAACGCTTCCAAGTAGATCTTTGAAGAGTCCAAAATCTGCTCACCTGCAGTCCATGGCTGTGAGCTTGCTTCTTACTTCCTCCTTGCCCTTAGGATCCTCAACTCCTGTCCCATGGTCACTGCAGCCAAGGCAGCCTTTGACCTTCACATCCCAACAAGCCCCTCCTTGTAGGAGACTGTGAGGTCCAGCTGAACACCTCTCTTTGGCTTCTCTACTACTTGGGTCAGGAAGGTGTCAAAGCACTCCACGAACATCCTGGATTGCTTATGCTCTGCTGTGTTGTCCCTCCTGCATATGTCAGGGTGGTTGGAGTCCCCCCATGAGGACCAGGGTCTGCAAACACGAGCCTGCTTCCAGCTGTCTGTAGAAGGCCTCATCCACTTGTTTTTCCACCCGCTACAGCGTCACCCTTACCTGTTTTCTCTAATCCTCACCCATAAACTCTCAGTTGGTCCTCATCCATCCCCAGGCAAATCTCCATGAATTCCAGCTGTTCTCTCACATCAAGGGAAACTCCACCATCCTCCTCTTTCCAGCATGTCTTTCTTATAGAGCCTGTATCCCGCCACTGCAACGCTCCCAAGTGTTGCAAGTCGTGGGAGCCATCCCACCATATCTCTGTGATCCCAACAAGACTGTAGCCTTTCGACTGCACACAGGTCTCTCACCATGTTTATTCCCCACACTATGTTCATTGCTTACAGGCACTTCATAGAAGCACCGCAACATTCTTATTTCCCAGAAAGGGTTTGGGGGGGTTTCTCCATAATGGTACCTCATAGGCGTGTCCTTGCTTACATGCAAATACTGGAAGTGACCCCGCTTAAGCCTCATTTTTTGTTGATTTTGTGATCCTTTCCTGTCATATCACCCCCAGGCCCTTTGCTCATCAACCCTACCTGTCACTCTCACAGGGCTCCTGGTAACTCTGTCCCTGCCCTATCATACCTAGTTCGAAGCCCTCTTTATAAGGTCAGCCATCCTACTGGCAGAGATACACCAAGCCCAGCTTGGTGAGGTGGATCCCATCCCTCCCAAGCAGATGCTGCTCTACAAGCAGGATCCTGTACTTGGACCCAAACCCCTGTCGCCGACACCAGTTCTGCAGCCAACTATTGATCTACACTGAGGAGAACATCACCAGGGCCCCCAAGCCTTTGACTGCCACCCCCAGATCTCCGTATTCACTTGACACTCTCCATGTTGCCCCTGATGGTATCGCTGATGGCCACGTGGAAGAACAGCAGGGGCAGCAGTCAGAAGGTTGAACAAGCCCAGGCAATCCCTCCACAACATCCCAGATCTGGGCCCCCAGCAGGCAGCAAGCCTCTCTAGATGGTAAGTCAGGTTGGCAGGTGGGTGCCTCTGTCCCCTGCAGAAAGGAATCACTCATTACAATCACTCACACCTTCTTCTTAGAGGTCTTGCATGATTTAGGGTCAGGTGCCAGTATCTTTTGCTTAAACGAACATCTGGCTCCTCTTTAACAAGTGTGGTGAACCTGTTTTGTAGTTATAAGCCCTGAGGTGGGGCAGGAGCTTTCCTTCTAGTGCCAGAAGTCACCCGCTTCCATCCTTCCCCTTCTCCAGAGGTTTCACTTACCTTGATGGGGTGGATGGACACTGCCTGCCTCTCTATTGCTGATGGGGGCTAAGGCTCTTCAAGCTGCTGAGTCCCAGAAAAGATCCTGTCTGTCTCCCATGAAACTTCTCTGATACTGCACAGCCTGCTTGCTTCCTCCTATAACTCCTTCACTTGGCACCACAGCTCCTCCAAGACAACACACCTCCTGCAAGACAGAGAGCCATCTCTCCCAGCCTCAGAGAGAGGCCCTAGGCACTCCCTGCAGCCTGGGGCTTGGAGGGCTGTGCCCATCATCCAAAGCTCTGCCTGCATCAAAACCTCTACCCTAGCAGGGGCAGCTGCTCCGACATCTGCTGGGGGAATTGCCTCATGGTGTGCCGCCACCGTATCTGAGACTGTTTACATTGGAACAGGTCAAGCTGAGTTCCCCTTCACAGCAGCCTTTTACATAAACTTCTCCATTTGTTGATGGTGCCTTGGGCCTGGCTCTTATATAGACCTCGCCCAAGGACTGGCTAAAAGGGTGCTTGACCTTCCCTAATTAGGGGGCAGCTGCACCCTGGGTCAAGGGCAGCTGATCATGCTCGTTAGAAGCTGCTAGAGCTTCCTCAGGCCCATGGCCTTGTGGCTCCCTTTACCTTGTCCGTACCTAGCAACAGCAGCACCCTCAAGTTTCTCAGAGGGTTCCCAGGTGTTGCCCAATGATCCTGGACCTTGTCCCCAGAAGATTCAGAAGGTCCCAAAGCAGAACCCAGAGGCTGCTGCGCAAACCTTGGTTGGTTGCCTCTGGGAGCTCTGCTCGTTCCTTTGCTGACAGGCGTACAGACAATTTGGTACAGGGCTCAGCCGTTGCTTTCTTGGATTTACTCGTCACTTAGGTTGGAAACAGCATAAAAATAATGGGCGTCATTTCAGCAAACACTCGTTTGTAGTTGCTTTATACCTGTCTTGTGCTTCAATTTTGAACACGGTACAAGATGGTAGCACCATCTTGTCGGCATATGACTGCAAATTGTCCCATACGAGGGCTGTCCGCCCTTGATGTGATACCCCAGTGCACACAATAAAAGCTCACATTCCTGACCTGGCAGCACGGCTGTTTCTGAGCACTGAGATCTGCGTGCCGAACAATAGCAGGGCCCATTCCTACCGAAATGTTAGCCCGAGTCCCTTGGCTGATTTTAATAAACGTTGTGAGGAGTTTACATCTTCAAGAGGCATCTTGCATGCATGTCAGCAGCCAGATGATGAGCCCCCAGTGTTGAAAGAGTATAAAATGTAAGCATTTCTTTTGCAAGTGTTCATAAAATGGCATAGAGGGGTTTTGCTTTGCAAGGGTTTTGTTTTTGCTTAATTTAATCCATGCAAGCAAACAGCCTCCATCAGTTAATAACTTTTCCTTTGATTTTTAGGTTCAAATAAACCAAAATCTCAAAGCAGAACTCATTAAACTATATTGAGTTTCATCTCCTCTTTGCATCAAACGCATACGTTATGCAGCTGGAGCTGGTCTCCTAGGGCTGGATTTTGAGTTTACCTTTTATCCACAGTTTACTTGGTATGTTGCCACACACTGCCTCAAAAGGGAAGGGAGCGGTGATTGAAACAGCTTCTTTGCATCACTCGTGAGCTGTGGCACAGAAAATCTAAGCCGTTGCTGACCAAAGGCCTTTCTGGGCAAATACTGCTGGACGGACTCATCTTGGCAGTTGCCGAGACAAAAAGGAAATGCAGACCTCCTCCGGCATTTCCAAGCGGAGCCATTAGAAAAGGGGGTAGGGCAGGCATGGGTCTGGAAGCGTGTCTGTCTCGCCAGGAGGGAGGAATGGTGACATTGCCTGAAAGTTCAGTCAGGAGTTCATTTTCTACCTTGTTTTTTAAAAGTTCCCTACTTTGGAAAATATCATTTAAGCTTCCCTTAAATAGCAAAACCCTGGTGTCAGTCATGAGGCTTGGGGAATGAAGTACAGCAGAGATTTCTTAGAACTAGACTGGTTTATGGTCCCCGGGTGTAGGAGAGAAAAGGCTGGGCAGCAGGCATAGGTTTTACAAAGCGGTGGCTGCTGTAAAAAAAAAGGAAGAACATCTCAGGCTTGTAGCTGCAGAAACCCCCAAGTGACAGCCATCAGACAGCAGCTTTATACCACCGCCGTCACCAGTGGCTCTGTGGCACCCTCCCTCCTATTTAAAAGCGCCCTCATCCAGGCATTGTTTTTTGCCCTGAATTATTCCCCCTGTTTTCTTGATGATTTTTTTGCTACCCTTAGGGAATACTGTGAAGAACCGAAGATGTTTGTGTTTTCTACCACATTGCTCTATGAATCTAAAAGTGTTTATGGTGCTGTGACAAATTCCATCTGAGCTTTCCTTTTTGAACAGAAAAGAAACAGAAGATGGTGGTGAGAAGAGTGCACTGCTGTGGTCATGATGCAGCCCTCTCCAGAGGGCTCCTGCTCCTCCTCTGTAGCTGCTAAATAGGCCCTGGGATTTCTCTGTTTCAAAACAGACTTTAAAACGCCTCCCTTCCCTCCCATCAAAACACTGCTCTGCATTCTCTTTTTGCAGTTGCAGACCTGTGTTTTTAACTGACAGGTTTCTTTAAAATGTTTGGGAAAATTCTTTGGTTTGGAAAACCGGCACTAAAATGAGGTCAACTTTATTTGCACTCCCAGGAAAAATCTGGTTGGAGGAAAAGAAGTGGCGAGTGTGTGATGTACATGAGCCTGCCTGAACGATGCTGCCAGAATATCTCACAGACTTGCTTTTGTAGCAGGTTGTGGGAGTTAGCTCTGGGTGAGTCATACAGACAAATGGCAAGGGCTCTCTTCATTTCCCAGCCTGAATAAAATTACCTCTTTCCGAATTTAGGTCTGTTGGCTGGCTTATACGCCACTCAAATACGCTGCTTGTTCAGGGTGCAATATCGTATGCGTACCTGTGGTATATTTGTGTTTGATACTAACGCATTTCTTATGGGGGAACGCATTCCTTATGGGGGAACGCATTCTTCTTTTAATGCGTATTAGGATTCATTCCACAGAAGTCGTCAGTTCGTTGCTTCAAATACACTCGCTTATTTAGATGTTGAAATTTGAAACTATATTCCCAAACATCTTTTTCCCAGTCCTTAAGTTGAAAAAGAGCATATATTGTCTCACAACTCTGTCAAGCTATTTCCACTAACCAGGCTGTAACACGATTTACTTTCTACAAATCAAAACAGTGGATCGTAACCCACGCCGGTCCTCTGCTTATCACTATCACATCAGATTGTGCTTCGGCAAGTTGAAAAGACAGAAAGCTAGGCATTGATTTCCAGTAGTGAGGCATGCGTGGGAAATTTTACTCTCTAAACCACAGAAACGCTGTCCTCTTAGAACTGTTACGTGGCACAGAAATGATGTAAAATTCTGAAGGAAGTTTACGCCTGCTGCTTTTTTCTTCTCGGATGTAAGCAACGCTGTAGGCATTTACCTCTGTCTGGCGTAAGTTTCCAGACTGCTTTACTGACATGGGGTGAGGAAAGAGTTAAGCCAAGAGAAAGCCCCAGATACTAAAATTAACATCCATCCCACCCCCCCGCCCACAGCTTTGAAATTTCTAATCACAACTTGCAGTTAGACAATTTCTTCTAGCAGTGCAAACTACGTTTTGATCATTTGAAATCACAGATGGCTGGCTGGAGCTCGGAGGAATTCAGTCTCCTTCCTCTCTTCCTTCTGCTTCGCCTTCCTCCCCCGCCCAGAAAAGTCTGTTTTCAGGTCATCTGTAAGATTCTATTATTGCTTGCTAAAGCTGAAGCAGATTTGGCTGCCGGTCGCTGAAAATACTTACAAGGTCTGCAGAAATGCATGTGGTGGTTAAGCTCTGTTGGAGTTACCCCTCTTGTCCGGAATACCCCCCTGGGTTTATGCGCAAAATAAAGATAGCGGGTTTTAGGCTGTCTCTAGTCCTAGAAATCTTGTTAATTGTTTACGAAATTATCTATATTTAAAAAAAAAAACCAACAAAACCCCAAAAAACTCAACCCACAACCAAAACAAAAGAGGTTTTTATTACTGCCCTGAATGATTTCAGTGATCCTATTTACAGTGCAGTTGTATTGGCACAGCTGAATTGCAACTGGAGGCAGGGGAAAATCGGGAACTGTGTTATGAGCTTGTTCTGCCAGTGGATAATACGTTCCTGTATCTTTTGTCTGCAGGAGGCACTTCTTACTGTCAGTGTAAGTGATTACAAAACCTAAAAAAAAAAAAAAAAAATCAACTATTTTGCATCCTACACAAATGCACCCCCCAACCAAAAAGTGTTTCTGGCTCGGTAGCTGTCTGCCCCAATTACTGCAAACACGAAACTGCTTTTGAAAACCATAGCCTGCAGCACTTAACAGCGTAAAACTTCTCTAGGGAAACTGAAAGTACCTCTTTAAGTAAAGTTAGCTAAAAACTTGGATCAAAAAGAGAGATCTTTATGAGATGGGTTACATTTGATGGACCAAGTTGGGGTATTTTTAGTGGATAAACAGGTGATTTTTAATGCCTCTCAGAAGTGAAAACCTCACACCGAAGTTTTGACTCTCTAATTTCAGAGCAAGATTCAACCTGCAGCTTGTGACCTTGCTCACAGGAGACGTCAAAACAAAGGCAATGCGTTGACTTGGCTCACTTCTCCTTTACTAACTTTCCAACTGTTCTTTAAGAAGTTTCAGTGTAGCCAGTTGGCCTTCCAGTGAAGTTTAAGAAACTTTAAGAACTGTTTGAACAGTGGTTTAAAAACTCCCAAAGTGACCACAGGGGAAGAAAAAAACCCACCACCACCCTGGAGCTAAAGTTTAATTTTAAATCAGGGAAACAGAAGCAGAAAGCTAGGGTGAGTTAGTTTATGGTGACTGCCACAGCTTCGGCAGTTCCTCCAGCCGTGGTTCTCTTGGGCTCAGTCGCAGAAAAACGCGTACAAGTTTTTGGCTGGAGCAAGTCTTTGCTGTCGGGGCAGGCTCAGCCCTCCTGTTGGTACTGCTGTTCTCTGCGGAGATGCCTGAGTATCTTTACTGTATTGACAAGTATCTTTACTGCTGATGGGAGCCTTGACATTGCTTTTCTGCCATGCTCAGGTTTTATCGCCTTGATCTGAGCAGAGAGAAGGGAGTCCGGTCCCTCCGCGATCTTCACCCGACTTCCATGCGCTGGATTTCGGGAAACTGTGCCGGCCGTCCCGTTTCTCATCCTCTCGGAGCAGTGCTCGCTCTGCAGTGGCTCCCTTGTGTTTTGTGAAGCACCGCATACATGTAGAGCATGCTGGCATTTTTTTAAGATGGCGTGCATTTATCTGATGAAGAGCTATGTAAATTTAGATGCAAACTCGTTTCAGCCCTCAGGGTGCTTGGCGAGTTGCCTGGTGTGCTCTCGGTGCTGGAAAAGTCTGCGCACCACTGTTGCTCCAAGGGAAACTTTCAAGCGCGTCATTCCTCTTCTTTTTTTCCTTATAAAGGTTATTGTGCCTCAGCCCTCACTGAATTACCTCCCTAGTTCAGAAAGGAAAGGTTATTTTTCCCCTCTCTTTTCCCCTTGGCAACTCAAGAAGAGTTGCCATCACTGCTCGATAAAATGTCCCTTGCAGGGCCATTGGTATTTAAGGGTGCTCCTGGGATGCCCCTGAGCTCTCTGCCTGGGCCACTGACCGCGGAGGCAGGACAGGGACAGCCTAAAAAGGGATCGGAGTAACTAAAAGATCTTTCCTGGGCCCAGAGGCCTGTGAAACCCATTTGTGTTGTAAATATGGTGGGAATGTTTGTCAGTCACAACAGAAAAAAAAGGTGCCTGAGGATGCTCACTTTGGCCTGAAATTTTTCATGTGTTTTCTCCAGTGATTTGAGGGATGGCTAATTACTCTCTCTTTCCTGCAAAACCAAGAAAGGACCATCCATATTTCATATTAGGAGACATGGTCGGCATAAATATAGCTACTGCTTTTTTTCTGACACGCGTGCAGTGAGGAGCTCGCTGTCTCCCAGCTCTCGGTGCTGGTCCCCGGCTTTGGCCTCGCCGCTGGGTCGGCCCAGCTTTGGGTCTGGTCCTAACCTCGCCGTTTTTTTCTGTGCATGTATTTCACCTTGTGCAACACCGAGCGCACGCCTTTAATCGCCGTCTTCTCCAGGTGTGGTCTGAGGCTGTAGCTGATACCCCGTTGGATGTTACCCGGTTAGCATTACCTGGTACGTAGCAACTGACGGATCTGCAGGCTCAGTTAAATAAATTAAAAAAAAAAGTCATCCATCTTTTGCTCTGCACAGGCCTGGAGAAACCCCTTTTCTGGGGCTCTTGAGTTGCGAGGTGGGAAGGCTACAGGATGCGGGGGTCCCCCAGGCTCAACCCCCGTCTGCTGGATGCTCCCCACGCACGCCGGAGGGGACAAAATATTTCACCTGCGCCTGCAATTTGAACTGCTTTTTTCCATCAGTGCGGGGGTGCGGCCCTCATCACTGCTGTCCTCGTTTCCCAGGGCTTTACACCTCCTTTGGAAGCGCTGATGGCTCTGGAAATGGTGGGTGTTCCGGCCTTTGGGAACCAGCCCAGCCCACACGGAAACCTGTAGTGTATGATGGCAGGATAATGAGATGCTAATGAAGGCCCCGGGGGAATGAGCTGGAGGGGGGGAGGCTGTGAACGTGCATCCCTGTTTCCCCTTCAGCTTCACCGGCAGCCCCATTTACAGTGGTATGAGTGTCGCCAGGGTTATCCCGAGGTTTAAAAAAAGACATGCAAAAATGAGTAAATGCGCATAAATAAGCTGCGGTTCAAGCCACGGTTCTGTTTAGAGGAACGTAGTGTCACCTCCCAGGCAGAGTCTTCCTCTTGTCAAGTGGGGAACTTTTAATAGGGATTTTTCAGTCCACAGTGATACTGGATTAGCCATTTGGGGGCTGATGGGGAGTGATTTTGAGACGCGGTGCAGGGCATTTTGAGCCCTTTCAGGAATCATGGATCTGAGGTGTTCCCTGCAGCCAGAAAATCTGTGTATGGCCCAAATCGCCTTCGGTCATTACACCGACAGGCTGGAAACCTTGTGCAGGGGTATGCCAAGCCAGTACAGCCTCTCCTTTGTTCATGGAGAAGCATTTGTTTTATAAAAATCTAATATAAAAGGGGTTTCTGTTCAGGACTGAGAGGCTTGACGTTTATTTGCCACTTAAAACCTGCTTGGCTGTAAGTGGGACTTGAGTGCGATTTTATGCCTCGTGCAGGTTCTGTGTGAATCGTGCCCATTAAAAACTCCTGTAAATTGATAAAGAAAAATATTTGTTCTACAGTTTCCCTCAACTCTGTGAAAGCACTCTGAATCTTCGTTTGTTCAGAGCTGCTGTTGTTATTATTTATAATAAACTGATTGTTTTCACCATGAATTTTGTTTATTTTCTCTGATTCAACATGTTGCCTTATTTCCTGTAAATACAGCATAAACTGTTGTATTAACAAGCTAGTCTTTATAAAATAGCCTGGTTAGTGTTTGGCCGATATCCACCTGTTGCAGATTTCACAAGAGCTCACAGAAGGAGTTGAAACTTTAAATAACTTTCCCATGGATTTACCCTTCAGGGCTGCATTGTTTTGCCTAAGTGATTTAATACTGTCAAGAAATTTGCAGCCAGAGTAGCGGTAGGCAGTATTAGAACAATTTGAATAACCTTTTCAATCAGACCATCTTCTCCATTTGAAAGCAGGTGGTGGAATCTGTTGTCTTTAAAAAAAAAAAAAAAATCCTGCCTCTGCTTTGTTTTCCATCTCAAATTTACAAGTTTCTTGACACATTGTTACTGCCGAGTGAGGCTGTACTAGGGCCAGGAGAACCCCCTTTTTTCTGTTTCGTGTATAGCAAGGTGTTCTGTTTAGATTGCATGCTTTTTTATCATGGCTTCTGCCAGTGGAAGCAGGTGTTTCTGAATACTGTAGGCCGTGCAGAAATTTTGTCCGTCACTTACCCGGCTTCTAGTCATTTCATGCTCTGCAAATGCTGTCACTGGGTTTGCTGCTTTTTTCCTCCTTTAAGACCCATTTCCTATCTAAAATTAGAGATGTGCCCTAAAGTTTTGTGAATCTAACGTATTTTCAGAGTGATTAGATGCGAGAGGAACCTTCCTGAACCCCCTGGTACATTTACATTGCACATGAAACAGGTCAAGCTTCTTTGAGAAGCTACAAGCCATACTGTGCAGAGGGAAAACATTGATCTTTTTGTCGGGCTTCAGCTTGTAAATCATCTAAATTTTCAAACAAGCGTTCCTCTGTTTTGCACAAAACTTCCTGTTGCTGCTGAGAGTACTGGGGTAAGGCTGGCACCAACCAGGATCCACGGCTGGGATTTTTGAAAGACGTTTGAATGTCAGTCTTAACTTCACAGGTAGACTGGTTTTAACTTCAGCGAGATTTGGGCCAGGGCAACCAACTTACTGAAATCCCCTTTATATTTGCCATACAGCTCCTCCCTCTTCTCAAGTATTTTTTGTAAAAAACACCCCTACTTTTTAGTGCTGCTGAAGCGGGAGAGGTCTTGCCTGATTGCCTACGTAACAGAGAAGCAGAAAACCTTGAAGCGGCAGGCCTTTCCAGCCCACTTAGGTGTTGGAGACCTGTGTACAATTTTGGCCCAGCTTCATCTGAATCTGAGCCGACTGGTTTGGGTTTCCTTGGGTAGGTGTGCCAAGTACCCGATCCCTGTCTGTGTTACAGATGAGCCTGTGCCATTTCTTGCAGCTTTCGTCACCTTTGTGCTTTCTTTTGCTCAGTTTACCGGACAGGCATGGCTCAGTATTTCACCAGGCTGTCTTTGGTTTTGCAGGTAGCTGTATCCAGCTGGGTGGCAGGTGGATCCAAGGGTTACCATGAAGTTTTCAGGACCCCTGGAGAGCCAGAGGTTGTCTCTCCTTCTGGAGACGGCAATCTCTAGGGAAGCTCAAATGTGGAAAGCACATGTGCCGAAAATTCAGCCCAATCAGGTAACGTCTCTTCTTCACATCATTCATCTTGGTAAAGGCATGAGTCTATCCTCTGGTGTATTTTTATGTGAACAGCTGCAGGTATCGCATGAGAAGTTACCTTCTGCCTGAGACCTGGGAAATTAGCCTGTGAAGTAAGCGATTACTTTTTTATTTGAGGGACGTACCTGCAATCAGGGGTACAGAACACACTGTACAGCATACAATGTTGGATCTCTGCTGTTGCTTGTGAAAGCACGTACATATATTGTCTTAATTAAATTCATTTTACAAATTGTGTGGTTAATTAACGTGCATTTCTAGTGGGCACCAACTCTGCAACAGTTCTTAAAAGCAGCTTCATTTTCTTGGGCTAAGTTCACTGATAACAGCGTTGAAATGCTGGTTGCTGTCCACGTGAAGTGACGTCTTCTCACATGAACCGTTACCGCTAGCTTAGCTGGGGCCTCCCCCTGAAACAGCGTATTCACAGCGAAAGCCTGACTCTGCCGCATTTTCCCATTCTGGGCCAGATTCTTCCCTAGTGTAAATCAGCCTAGTTCTGCAGGGTAGGCTGTAGCTGTATCAGCTGAAGCCAGATGAGGGTCTGACTTGGTAAGGCACTGTCTACTTCAGGAAGGACCCCGCTGACTGTAATATTAATATTAATGGAGCAGGGTGCAATCTCGTGTTGAGGGAAGCAGAGCCAGGCGCTGGCCTGTTCCAGTGAGGAACGTTCTCATAGGACTGGAGGAAAATTCAGGGTGGAAGGGACTGCAGGGGGTCCGTAGTCCAACCTCCTGCTCAAGTTTTGCAGCAGGGCCAGCTGGGAGGTTGGACCAGGTCGCACACGGCCTTACCCAGCCTGAAGTGCGTTTGTGCTCCTTGCGGAGGAGGCGTCTGTCTAGCATGCGCACTGAAAAACGCCTGTGAACTCCACAAAGTTTTGTTTAAAACAAAATGTGAAACGTGAGGACGGTTGTCACAGAGTTTCTGGTACTTTGTCGCTGGGCAGCAATATTATTTTGGGGCAGAAATAACCACACTAATGGGCTCAGACCCAGTCTTGCTGTTCTTGATTCATACAAAATGTTGATGCAAATATGTCAGCTGTTGTCAAAGCTAATCAGTGTGGTGTTTGTTTTTTCTGTCTGGCGAACAAGAAACTGCTGTTGTTGTGTAGGAACAAATATGTTTTTAAGGGGCTCGGTATTAGTTTTGTTAATCCACATTTAAATTTCCAAATCAGTGAGCTGGTTGTCAGAGGTGTTGAGCGTATTGTAGCTGTGGCTGTCTTCGGGCACGTACAATTTAAGACCCTGGTTTATGGTAAACCAGCCTGTTATTCCATGCTGGCAGTATTCCTGGGGTTAGTGATTATAATGTAGGGAGATAAGATTACAGTAGAACAAGATAGGTTAGGGACTCGGAGAGTGTAACCAAACCAGATTCTTGTGTGAAGATTTCACAGGGACAAAGCGTTTGCATTTTTGCCTTGGTGAAGTTGATTCTGGTGGCTCAGAAACCCCCACCTGCATTAGACAGTCTTCCTAGCAATCCCTCCCTTGCAGGATTGCATTGTCGCCCTTTGGAGATGAGGTTCCCCACCTGTGCCACGTTCGAGTTGTCGCTGCAGCAGAAGGACTAACCTCAGCCCTGTCTATGGTGAAGAGCAGTTGTCCTGCTGCCGGGGACCTTGAGGGGGTCTTAACGTCACTGCGGTTGAGGTTTGCAGCACCTCGCAAAGTGGTGTCCTCAGCGGTAAATACTCTTAAGTTAACGGGACTTTGGGCCCTCTGCCGAATATGAGACCGGGGAGGCAGCTCTGTTGCCTGCTGCGAGAAGTCAGAGTAGGATCAAATATAGTATGGATATTCCAGATAGTACGGAAACAGCCTGATGGCTAAAGCCAGGGTAAAGTTTGTGCTCGACAGCAGAGTCTCAGGTCTGGCCTGGACAAATACCAGGTTTGTCCTTTTAGTGTGCAATTGTGTCATGATGATGAAAGGTCTCTTGCCCCGCTCCTCCCCAGCTCTTCGACAGTATCACTGAGGTCCGTGCTTGGGAGTGTTTCCTGGCCCGCTGTGCTTGTCACCCTAGGGTTTCTACTCCTGGAATTTCCACCCCTGAAACCGTGTTGTCTTAACGTAACCTTTTCTTGATGTTTTCCTACATGTCAGTTCAGACGTTGACTTTATCAGCTAGAATGCCATAGTGTTAAATGTTTTCTAGCAGTAAATAATCATTAAATTGGACTGAAATCTCTGTGTGCGTATGTGTAAAATGTACCAAAGTCAGATTTAAAAGAGAACATAAACGCAGCTGTCTGCTCTGGGGAAATCCTGACTTGCAATGCCACGGAGCAGCTGAAACCCCTGTACCTGTAGTCAGGTATTTCTCTCTGTTCCTACAGTTGGTGACACCCGACTTTTCAAACTGTCACGTGTTCCTCCACTTCTGCAGCGTTCATTTTGGTGATGTTGCAGTCACGGACGTTCAGCGTGAATTACCCTGTTTTCTGTAATATCTGGAAGAAGGTCATATTCCTTAACATCTACTGCCTTCTTTTGAAAACAGCTGCAGTAGCCTAAAACCTCACTTGTATGAAACTGTTGTTTATTTCCCATGACAGTCAGGAAATCTGCATCCTTCTGTGTATCAGATCTGGCAACCTGAAGCGTGCGTAACTTTCCATTCCTTGCTACAAAGGTAGACTGACTACAGAAGGGGTTTTAATGAAGTCATCTGGTTTGCAAATGAGAAAATGTGAGTACGTTTACAAAAAAATATAATGATCAGATTGGAGGTACACCGTAACTATTTTTCAGGAGTAAACTTTCAGTTTTGACTCTTTAGGAGACATTTTTGGTTCTAATGTTTAAAACCAGAACAAATTCAGTTCCTAAGTATGTGTCAGAGTTGAGATCTTTGAAAGGAAGAAAGAAACTCATAGTTACAGAAACAGGAAGACTTTACATTTTTAGTACAGGATGCAGAATCTGTTGGGGACTTCAGTCCTGACAATGTATGTGATTCTTCTGTTTCATTTTTACTTTTTGTCTGAAATTCCCATTTCCTACTGGCACGTATATTTCTTTTAGTTTCCTTCCTTTAAATGCAGGCCACCAGCTCCGGGTATTTGCAATATAGCAAAGCCAGGTGTCACAGAGGCTTTTCAGCCTGAAAAAATAGGTGGGCTGAGTCTGGAACCCTCCTAGTGCTTCTGAATGTATTGGGTTTTTTCCTCTCTTGGGTTATACAATATGCAGGTGACATTCAGAAGTTTTCATGTGATTAAGGCTTGAGAAATCAAGCAGTAAAGACCGGTCAAAGGTTGATTTTTGCATGTTACCAAGTAACTTTGCAGCAGAGAGGTGTGTGAGCCAAGATTTTATTTTATTTTTTTTTAATAGAAACACAGTGTCACTTCTGTCATTTCTCCTTTCTTGCCTGTTCTAGCTCTTTCTTTCTTTCTGTCTTCTTTTTTGCTCTCTGTACCTCTTGAGGAATCAGGAGACCTCAGTTTATTTCCAGTTTTTCCACTGTCTCAGCACATGACCTTGGGTCGGTCTTTTAACCTTCTGGTGCCTGTTTTATCCTGTGGGCAAATCGGAGACTGACTTACCATTTTTGTAAAGCATTGTGAGGTTCGTGCATCCAGCTCTTCTGCTTTGCCGAGCAGGAATCTCTCTCCCCAGTGTTGGAGCACGTTACCGTGCAGATGGCAGAGGCTGTGCTTGCTTGAGCTCTCTGCTGTGCCACTAAACCGCAGGCAAACCCTGCAAAACGCCACTTCTGAAAGGTATCGGGAGAGCACTTCCAATTCCCAACTGGTGCAAGTGAGAAGCAACCCAGTGGGCGTCAGCTGGGGGTTGCTCTGGCATAAAACAAGCGCTCCTGAGACCCAAGAAAAGACCGATTTGGCTGCGATGTTTACAGCTGCCCTTTTCAGAAGCCTCCCAGTGCTGATAAAGGTCACCTGCTTGCTCGCCGAGGAGCCCGCAGCGGGACTAGGCAGAAAAAAATAGGGGAAAGAGCAAAACATCTCTGTTTGGGACAGCAGACACTAAAGAAAAAAAATTATCAGTAAGGTGTTTTTCCTAGATTAGGCAGCAATAAAATTGAGTCATGTTTGAGTTCACAGATAATTTTTTTTTTAGACTGCATTTCCCAAAAGTCTCAAGGTATTCTTAGAGATGATTTGTACTGTGCTCGCACTCTGGAGCCTGAGTCACAGCCTCTGGCCCTCCTGTCTCATGCAGCGAGTGTGCAGTGGGCCCCGTGGCAGGGTTGCCGGGTCAGGGATGGCAACAAGGCGATTCGGCTGTCGGTAAATGGGAAGCAGAACAACAGCTCTGAGTGCCTCTCACCATCGCCAGGGCCTCACAGGCAGCTTTCTGACAGAATGCCTAAGAAATGGGGCTTGGGGCACCGATTTGGGGATCGGACAAATAAGATATTAACCATCACAGATGCTGGAGGCCTCGGGTCTGTGTGTTTTGTGTGGGGCGCTGTATTCCCTCCCTTGGGCAGAACTACTGATCTCTGCGGTTGCTCACGTTGGAGTGGTAAGATGACAGACAGAGTGAGTGCAGCGCTGCCATTTCATTATTTGGTATAGTCACCTGCGGTCCCGGCATGTTGACCGGCCTCGTGTCGTGTTATGTAAAATACCTGTCAGGACTCCTTCACAGAAGCTTCCTGCTCGCTGACAGCATTTAAAGGCATGTTCATCGATAGAGTGACAGACAGGCTATTTCTTGATAAGCAATGAAGCTAATGATGGCAGGAAGCAGGTGTGATGTAGCCCTGCTTTACGCAAGGAAGAGAGAGAAGTTGACATCCCTCCGCTTCCCCATTTGTGTCCCAAACACATTCTGTTAGCTCCGTAGTTTTGCAAGGTGGCTTATTTGTGTTCGTGCTGAAACAAAACCGATGGGTTTATGCACGCTGTTGTGCTCCGCAAAGGTGGGAATTAGCATCACGTCTTCAGCTTGGAAAAGAAGATACAGGTCTGTCACCCACACATGGGTTTGGAATAGCTTTGATAGGTTTGCACATCTGACGGGCCTGTTGCGCTCCTCGGGTGTCACATTTTGCGCTGATAGCGGCAGGGCTGGTTGTGTGCAGCGTTCTGTCCGTTGCTCCCACCAGCCTCCCGATGGATGGAGGTGTTTGTGTGCTCCGCAGGTGGAAGACGGGAAAAGAGCTGCGGAAACCTCTTCTGTTATTTTATGGAGGGGCCAAGCAGGACTAAGCAGGATGGAGAGGGAGGAAAGGAGTACTGTTAAAGAGCAGTGGTTGATCTTGCGCTCTGCAGGAGCGTTCAGCCTGTCACATTACACGTCACTGTCGGTCCCAAGGACAGGGTAGATGAAGAGATAGCTGTGAGCAGACGGCTGTAACTGGGCAGGGCAGTTTGTAGAAGTTACTCTAAGGCAGTGCGGCAGCAGCACCGTGTCTCTCCGCTCTCAGTAAAACTCTGTCAGGCACTTTTGCAAGAGTCCTGCCTGTGCTCCATGGGCTGTTTCCTGCATAGCCAAAGAGTTCTGAAATCCCTCACGCTTCATGCAGCTGCCTGCTGGCTTCCTGCTGCGGGCGAGCCAAGCGGCGCCTCCTGCAAATATCTGCAGGGCGCCAGTCCAGGGAAAAGCACTCCGGCACCTGCACGGGCTCGGTCTGCGGTGGCTGGTGTGTGTGTGTATGTGGGTGGCGTGGTGCCCCCGCAGCAGCTGGGGGTCCTGGGCACCCGCAGTCGCACACAGTGAGTAGGGCTGCGGCTCAGTCAGGCGCCTGATCCTGGTCGTGACTGAGCTGGGAGTGCGGTCACTTTTTTGACGGCGGGAGTCATGCGCACGTCTGCTAACCTTTGGCGCTGGGATGGGCAACCAGATCTGTAGGTCAGGCCTCGCTCTGCTCTGGCCTCCTCTCCAAACAAAGAAGATGGGGGGGAAGCACCAGCCAGAGGAGACGGATTGTCCTTCAGTCCCGAGGGTGGTTGTTCGGTCTGTCTCGGAGCAACCTGCTGCTGCTGTGTGAAAACCGAGTCTGCCGTTGCTGGGCTTGGGTTACTTTTCCCTACTGAAATCCGTCACACTAGGCTATCGTGCTCTTCCACCCTGGGAGTTAAATTCTGCAGCGGTGGATTTGTGGCGACAAAACGAAGAGCTGGCCACACACAGACGGGGTGAGTGGCAGAAGGCGACGTCTATGGCGGAAGTACCTCCACACCAAAGAGGAACTTTTGCTTTCCAGCCCAAAGGGACTTTTTTACTTGCAGCCACAGTAGTGTCTCGTTTTCGCTTTTAATTTTACATAACTAAGGAACAGTGACCTCGCTGCTTAATTAACTTTACAGTGCTGCATTTCTTATTTGTGTTACTGGGATGACATGGGTACACCTTCGAGGGAGAGGGATAAAGGCCGATACACTTGCGTGGGAAGCTCCTTGCCCTGCTTGGAAGTAGCAGCAGGGTTTGTGGGTGTGGTGGGACCAGTTCTTACTCCTTCTGCCCGCCTCTTAAAATGGTCCATAACGAACTTTCCTAGCGCTGATGGGAAAAGGTTTAAATTCACCTGGTCTTTCTGTGTGAGGGGATTCTCCCCCCACCCTTGTGCTCCTTTATTTGCAGTTAGAGACTGGAGCAAATTTTTTGTAGGGTTGACGTTATTGGAGAAAAGAGCTGAAGATTCACCTCCTTTCCTTTGCTTCCCCAGATAGTTCTTAAGAAGCCAGATTTTATTTTGAAGCCTTACTTCTGCTGTGCATATACTTAGATGCGAGTTCACTTTGCAGTTGTTTCTTCATATTAAAGGAACATGGCGCTCTGTGTGGGGGCTGGTTTTTGTTTGTGTTAATGTTGTATCTTTGCATAGACACACTGTTGCTTTTCAGTGGTTTAGATTCAACACCGTTTCTTTTTCACACGGAAAGGACAGCTGTTACCAGGGACTGAGGGTACAGTTGCTATTCTTTATGTTACGGCCTTGCCATTTAAAGCTAACTCCTCAGTCTGAAATTTTGCCTTTCGGCCTCACGCTGCCCATGAAGGGCAAGAAGATACGAGGACAGATCTTGGGAGGACTGGAGACTGAGAGGCAGCATGGAAAGACGATCTTACCCTTCCCACCCATGGTGTTTTTAGGAGAAGACCTAACCTTTTGCTTTGGCAGGTACAGGGAAAACAGCGCTGAACCAGGACAGACACCGCCAGGAGCTGTTGAAGCTGATGCCCACTTCTGCCAGGATCTAGCAGGAATGGGATGTGCCAGGAACAGAAGGGGATGGGAAAAATGCCCCCGTGCTGCTGAGGCATTGCCCTGCCGCCCCAGAAAGGAGCGCAACAGATGCCATTGTCGCCCCCTCCTCTAGAGCAGATATTGTATCGCAGGAGGGAACGCGGGGGAGACAGCGGCTACCGCCCCGTTGACACTGCACTGATGATCCAGCTCTCCCCTTGCCAGCCAAGGGCCCAAGCCTGTTTCTGTTGGCTTCATCGGTAAAGCCGCTGCGGCAGGACCAGGGCAGTGATTTGAGAGTCAGAGGCAGGTTTTTGAAGTCGAGTTTATTTTGTTTGATGGGGTGGTTTCAGGTTGGCTTTTAGCGGGCGAGTTTACCTGATGGATTCACCCAGATACTGCATTTCCAAAATAATCCTTTAAGCTGCTTGAAACCTTTTAAGTCCACAATATTGTCCAAACCTGGCCGTGGCTATAAGCCCTTCTGTGTGGCTTTGCCTCCTTCCATTTAAAAATAGGTGTAATGAATAAAGCAATAAGGAACTTCCTCTTAACTATCACTCCTCCCTTTTCTGCCTGTTTTAGGTTCAGCTGTGCAGGCCTCGCTTTGCTACGGGAGAAGTATGCTCTGTAAGGACAGCCAGTAAATAACATGGTGTTGCCCATTTTTCTCCCCAGATACATTCTAGGTCCCTATCCTGCTGTCCAAAAGATGTTTTTAGCAGAGCATTTAATAAACTCCTTACTGCTGTGTGGTGTATTCATTATACTCCCAGTGCATGTCGGACTAGCATTTCTGGAACGAGTGCGAAGTGTTGCAGAGAGCCGGTGTCCTGCCCCTGGTGGGGCTCGGATTTCACCCTTAAATTGCAATAACAATTTTAGAAAGAGTCATTATTTCTTGGAGTTGAGAAAACTAATTTTCTCTTCTCTCCTGAAAAATGGTAGGTGCTTTTTAAAAAGCCATGCTATAGTCAGGTAGCATCCAGAGGTCCCAGCTGAGGCCAGAGACCCATCTGGATCAGACACACAGTCCTGCTGACGCCATCGCACCGTCGGGGCTTCAGGAGAGAAAACAAGGCAGGACTTTGTTCTGCTCAGGGAAGCACCTGGTATGGCACTGAAGGCACAGTTTTGCAGGCAGAGGTAGTATTGCTTTATTGGCCTAGCTAGTACAGCTGGAAGAAACAGCTTTGGATTGCACAATCCTGCGTCTTTAGGCTAGATCCCTGCTACAGTAGCACTGTTACTGTTGTACTTTTTCTAAGGGAATTGGGTGGCTGCGTTTTGGCCAGACGTGTGTCCGTGAGCAGCAGTAACCGGCTGCGCACCCACTATCCGACAGCGCAGAATTCAGCCCTGGGGGCTCGAGCCCTGCCACCTTCCCTGCCCCTTCTGTCCCACTCGGTGGCAGCGGTGGAGCTCAGCACCAGTAAGGACGTTAAGCACAGAGTAAAGATGTCATACTGCAAGTAACAATGAAAGGTGCGTAGCTGGTGTCCTCGCGGAGGCCCTCGTGTAATTACAGTTCTGCCTACAACGCTCTGCTTTCACACACGTTCTTGACTCCAAGGCAGGAGAGTCAGTACACCTGTAACAAAGCGCGTTACTGTTGCTGTAAGGCACGCGGTAGGTACTTTGGTGATAGATGTAGCCTGAAGTATTTATTTTGCATCAACACTGGGGGTTTTTGTTTTCTAAAATTCTGCTACTTCCCCCCCCCATGGTGTTGCTGGGAGGACAGCTACAACCCAGCACAGCAGTGACGTTTGTTTGCGCAAGCCTTTCACTTTCTTTTTCACAGTAACTGGCCAGCCAGCAGATCATGGGGTTTCTCTCTCTTAAACCATCGCAGCAGTAGCCAAAAGAGCACAAGGAGCCTGAGTATAGCAGAAGTTGTTTGGTTTCACATCTGAACACATCCTTGCTAATCACCCCAAATAATCCCTGTTGAAGTGAGACCCGACATGTACTTCATTGAATTGAAAGGCTCTGGAAAAGCTGAAAAATATTTCTGAAGAAAGTCAGAGAGAAAGCGTTTATGTCAATGACCGATCTGTACGTGTGGCTGAAATTCAGCTGTTGTCCAAACACATCAATGGTGATGACTTGAGCCAAAAAGTTAAAAAAAAACCCAACCAAACCCAAACTGTTTTAGGTGAAATTGTAACTGCTTCACCCCCGTTCACAGTTAACAGTACTGCTAAAAGTCTTTTGTAAGCTATTCAGAATTTTCTTTTTTTAACATATACTGAGCTAAAAATATCCCCATAATTTGAAGGAAAAATAAACCTTTCCTCTCAAAACACCAACTCAGTCCCTCCCCTCTCCTGTTTGTCTGGAGCTGTGCCCCAGCCAGGCTGCCATAGCACGTCTGGTTTTGTTCAAGCTGGGCATTTCTGTGTAGGTACATGGTTCGAAGAAGGTCAAAAAAAAAAAAAAAAAAAAACCCTCTTAAGAGCTAAGCCAGAGAACACCCTGTCAGTACTTGAGAAAGTACAAGACATCCTTCCTCTTTTCCCCAACGTACAGTGAGTGATGTTTGAGGTGGCTGTAAGGAAAGTTGTTTCTTGAGATGGGGTAAGTAACTGCAAGAACAAAGTGGTGATTGAGGCTGGCTGGAGGGCCTCCCCCTTTCCAAAGGAGGCTTTGTTTCCGTGCTGACTATCTCCTGCGGAGGTAAAATGTTTGGTCTTTTCTGACTTGCTCAGCCTGTGTATAAGAACAGTTTGTTTTTCTCTCCAACAGGATGTAGCCATTTCTCCAAAGCAGAGGGATGAGGTCATTCAGTGGCTGGCCAAGCTCAAATACCAGTTCCACCTTTATCCAGAAACGCTCGCCCTGGCCATCAGCCTTTTGGACAGGTTTTTAGCTGCAGTAAAGGTAAATATTCACACATACATAAACTGAAATAGATTTATACCACCCACTCCACTATTTTTGTGTACAGTCCTAGTGGTGGGGCTGTACGGAAGCGCTTACTTCCCCCTCTGCTCTCACACATGTATAGGATGGTACCTGCACTACTCCAGGAGCTTAATTTCGGGTTGTGGACCTGGCAGCACACACTGCCGCCAGGAACTTTTGGAGGTAGATTCTTTCCGTAGTCGTTTTTCGCCCAGTGAAAGTAACCATGGCTTTAACGAGAACACACAGTTCTCGGGAAACTGACCCAGTCCTTATACCTGCCAAGAATATTTTCCCTCTCTCCTCTGTTCTGCCCATTTCCTTCAGGTAATGCAGCTCATTAGTTTAAATGTATATTAACCTAAGAGAAAAGAAGCACCTTCCTCTTCAATTACGCACTCGCTCTTAACCTGGTTTGAATATTGGATTTGCCTCGGCACAGTACCTGTTCCTTTAAGTAACCAGAAAAAGAGGCTGCATAGACCTTATGCTTTATATCTAAAGAGAACAGTCTCTACCTTAACCTAAACGAAATGCCTACTAGCCCGCAGTTAGAAATCGAGGCCCAGTGCCCTCTGACAGAAAAGTCAGGAAAAGCCCCTGCTCACCTTTTAATTTCTTTGGTGTTTTAACTGCATTTAATCTCATTTCTACCACCTAGAATTGCTGGGAGCACCTGCTAGCAGTGAACTAGCTGGAGGAAACAAATAAATGTTTGAGGACAAGTTTGGGCCTGACAAGCGTGCTAATGAAACAAAAAAGGTGGGGGAAGAAGATACAGCCAGAAGGGATTGCTTTCTGGGGGAGTAGTTCACTACTAACCTGCTGTATAGCCAGTCTGACAGACTAAGAGCTTAAGACTGATGTCAGGTCAGACAGACGTGAAGGAGAAAGGTAAGCAAGCATGGGTGCAGGCCATCAGAATGACAGGCTGTCCACTCCTGCTGTGCTGAACAGAACGGAGAATATATATATATATGCCCGTTTGGTTTTAAGGCTGTTATGCCCTAGAAACTGCTTAAAAAAGACAAGTTAAAAATCAGCATTTGGGCTACCTGCAACTGGGATCCACTGCTCTTCTGTCTCTGCAAGTCTGCCACGGAAGCATGTTAGATGTGCTGTGCTTGGGCCATGTTTTGGCCCCGCGCAAGTGACTGAACAAACTGTGGGTCAACCCGAAATCCCTGGCCTTGAGTTGTGAAGTCAGGCTGTGGGTAGCCTTATCTCTTGCCATATTTGCTCAGTTACATTCCGTGCTCAGCAAATCCCCAGTCTCATCTGCCTGTGTGTCTAATCTCATCACCAACACTGTTAGGTAAGCAATATAGCTTCGGAGATCTAAGCAGAATAATGTATTCTCAGCCTGTGCACTTACATTTCAATGTGACTTAGTTTGGTAGAATGCAAGTGACATCATCCATTAACCTACCCTTCGAGTATTAATAAATATTGATATTTTAATTACAAGCCATGGAAGTTCTTATTTTTAAGGAGAGCTCAAAGTAGCTGATTTCCTGAAACACGGAGATGGGAAATAGGTTTAACTCCCTCGACAGCTAATGCCCTCGAGTACGGTTTTTCTTTCAGTAATTTGCAGCAGCCAAGGAGTCTGCAAAGAAAGTACGAGAATATGACTAAGGAGTCCACTGCGTGCTTCAGGCAGCGAGCGGCAATGTGGAAAGGTGTTTTGTCTGGGTTCAAACAGCTCAGGGCTTCGTGCTCCCTCCCCCAGTTTTCCGCTCCCATAAAGCCGTCATTCCTTTGACGCAGCTTAACTCCTGTTTTTTTTACCAGGCGCTACTGTGTGGGACTTGATTATTAAGACAACTAGTCCCTTCCTTTCACCGTGAACACGCTTTGAAATTGCTCGGACTGGCTGCCCCTAAGGCTGTTACCCAGTCATGCTTTGGAGGCCCAGCCAGCAGCTTCTGGTGTAACTCACTACACAGCACTCGTTAACCCTCAGCGGAGCCGTGTTTACAGCCAATCTCAGCGGCACTTGCCCACGTATGAGGAGCAGGCAAGACAGGTAGAAGCTCCCGTAGGAGACCAGGATGGGCGACTGGGTTTTAACATGCTTTGGCAAAAGACACAGTTGTTCCTTCCAGGTCAGTCTCTAGAGGGGATGCACTTGGGGAAAAAAAGGAGACAAAATTATTGTTAAAAATAATGGGGAGAAAATAGGGGAGAAAAAGTTTCCCTGATGGTAGGAACCTGCTCTAGAGACCCGCTTTTCCCTGAATACGACACAGAAGGTGTCCTTCTTTGCTGTACGTTATTTTGTGCTGACTGGACAGTTTTCTTTGAACCTGCCTGCATGGTCAAGAACAAGTTCCAGTCTTGCCCTAAGGGAGTTTATTCTCTTTGCTTTCAGTGACACCTGAATGCGCAAGCAGACGTGTGCACGCACACCCCCGCCCCCAAGCGTGGATTTTCTACACATATTTAAGTTGAAGTTTAAATGGCCAAACTAGAACGCCAAAGCTCTAGGCATAGTATAGCCCTTTGTAAGTAACTGAGGCTGAACGTTGGTGAAGCTCTTCAATTTGGACACGATCCTGTGTTCTTCTCTTGCTGCTTTCTGGAAGCAGTGTTCTGGATTTCCTGACAGCTCACTGCATGAGCGTAACGTGCAGCATCTCACCCTTCAGCCACCCCATAGCTCTGTTGCATCTGCTAAAATTTACCTAGCAAGAATAAAATCATGGCAACAGTTCCGGCTGTAAGTAGCCTTTCGCATTCAGTGCAGGATTTTCACTTACCTTTGCTTTCAGCATCTCCTAACGTGGACAGGAGAGGACCAGTTGCCAGCAGGCTATTGGAGGGCTGGGGGCATGGCTCTGCAGCTGTCTATTCACTCGGCTGCGACAAGGTTTAGAAACAGTGCCTCTGCACTTCCGAACCCCCAGCCACTAAGGAGCAGGTGGACACATCCTGTGGTTTTTACGCTCATGCTGGAAGTGCAGTCCTTTGTCAGACGGTCAGATGGACAAAGATCGCTGCTAAGCAAAAACTCCAGCAGATGCGCCGTATTTGGAGCGTGTGCTTAGTCTGGGTCCACCACAGGGACTATCTGAATATTTACAGCCCATGCATCCTGCTTCTCCCCTCACCCCCCCACCTGAGGCCCATAAAAGGAGTTTTTGATACACATGAAAAAAAAAAAATCACCCTTTCCCCTCCAAATTTCACTTACCTTGCCTAAACAACTCACTGTAGAAGGGACCAGCTCTCCCTCGATGATCCCTGGGCCACAGTTCTGAGAACCGCAGTGCAAGATTACGTGAGTGGTGATTTTTATGGGTGTTTTACACTTCCCTAGGCAAGGACAGCATTTTTAGATTCTCTTCTTTTCCTTCCTATTCTGTGTCTGGCCCCCAGCAGCACTAACAGCAGAGCTCTGCTGAAGCAGGTGGAGTGGCAATGTTTTTTTGCCAGGTGACAATCTGGCCCTTCTGATTTTCTCCTTCTTGTTTCTACTGCACTGCCTAAAAACAAGCTCTTTCCACTCCAGCGCCGCACATCAGTGGGTGCCAATTACGATCATGGGGCTGGCAGATTGCTGTTCTGCCTTATGTCATGGACTACGGATTTTTGCTTGGCACGGCTTGCCACCGCCGTGGCGTAGCTGGAGGTCAGCCTGCTGATCCAGAACGCGTCGCACAGGCAGCTGAGACCCTGGGGCTTAGGATGTCCAGCCAGAAAGGATTAGGCATCGTTTTTGCATCACATTCACACAGAGACTTCTCTGCTCTTCTGTACCATAGGCCCGTCCAAAGTACTTGAACTGTATTGCAATCAGCTGCTTCTTCCTTGCTGCAAAGACCATTGAGGAAGATGAGGTAATTTTTTGTTCTTACTACCTTAGCATTGTCTGAA